>NC_136069.1:1012443908-1015027724 GCF_964261635.1 Lissotriton helveticus
ATTAGTAGAGAGTGCAAAGTATAGGAAAATAGAGGAGAAATGTGACTACAGAGACAAGAGTATTAGAACAAAAAGAAGAGTATGAGAAAACAATAGGGAGTACCTGCAAAGAACAGCGAGAATAAGAAGAAACAGAGAATATAAGAACAGAAGAGTATATATGAAGAAAGAGGAGAGTATGTAAAAAGACACAGACAAAAATGTGGAGAAAAGACAATTATAAAGGAAGACTGACCGTATAAGGAGATTGGGAGTATTATGAGAACACAGTAAGAACTATGACAACAGTGGTGAATGTAAAGACAAGAGAGAATATAAAGAGTAGGACAAATATGCAAAAGAGGAGCAAGTGTGAAAAAAAAAGTATAAAAAGAGAGCAGAGAATAGGAAAAAGAAGATAGTATAATCAGAGTATAATCAGAGTGGAAAGAGTAAGATGAGACAGGAGGGAGTATGACAAGAGAGTGTAGAAAATATGTAAAAAGGTGCGAATATAATTAATTAATGTACACACATACACAGTGTGATATTACCCAAAAAAAATATAAGACCATGCATTTTACCAAAAAACATTTACTACTGTTGTGATGTATTCCTATAGGTTCTGTATCGATCCCCCTATTCCTGACCCTATTCTGGTTAACAAGTTAACTAGCAGCCATCCCATGAGGCAGAAAACCCCCATGATGCAGGAACCGTTATCTGATTAAGCCACACTACGGCACAGGAACGTGTTATCTGATTAGGTCATAACGCTTGCCATCTAATTAGACAAGCGATATTCCTCCAGCCCCTGATAAGGCATACGGAGTTCTCAAAACAAATCAAACCTATGACAACCTGGGAAAAACCCTGCGGCCATTGTTTTGATTTCACCGAGAACTTCAGCAAAAGAATGTGCTAACGACCAGGTCGTATGACATCCTTATTGACGTATCTATGTCCATCCTTACGTCAATCTCGGCACCTTAAAGGTATAAATATTACCGATATTGTCCTATGCAAACACACGCGGTGGTGACGAGATCGGAGAAGCCAGACTTGCCGAAGCCCAGAGCAGAGCAGACCCCGCTGGCGCAGCCCCGCCTTCCTGACGCGCTGAGAACGAGACGCTGCTTTCTCCTGCCGAGAAATCCAGCTCCGGCGCTTCCGGGTAGCCCTCGCAGGCAGCCTGGAATATCGAGACCAGAGACGAGAGATACCATCCCTCATTCATCCTAGATTCCAGGTACAGAACTGAATAACCCCTTGCAGAGAATTCTTTAGTCAGTCACTTGGCAAAACAAACTTAACTTAAACTGCTACTTTCTATTCCCGCCCACGTATTAGGCTTAGGTCAGGTACATCTGGGGTAGGCGTAGTTAGAAACACCAGTTGAGTACGATTAGTCAAATTTATATGTGTATGTATCTATTTTATCCATTTTAAACCATCATATGGCTTAGAAACCATATCAATGTTTTTACAGTATTATTTTATACTTCTGCTTTTAATGTATGCACTTTACTTAACCATAAGTATTGCAATAATATCGATCCATTTCTCTTGTATGAGAAAAGAGACTGATCAATAAATAACATATTTTATTGAACACGCCCGTCTCTTCCTTTTCTCTACAATCTGGTGAGACTAAGAATGCACGTACTGACTGAGTAAAATAAGTTGTCTTTTGTTTTCACACGACTCTAGAGATACACTCTTGATTAGGGGAGAGCAAAGTTGTCATGTTCTATGGTTGTCAGAAACTAAATCCCTTCTTGTCTATCCAGGGAGGTTCAACTCCTCCTTGCCTATTCGAGAAAGTTTCTAGTGAACTCTGAGCTAGCTGGCAAACCCAAAACTTTAAGTCTAATATCGACAGTAGTAGACCTAGTTAACGTCTGGTCTAGGCCTATACTATTGAAGGTATTATTCCAATGCGCAGAGCCTATTGGGATAATAGGAACTACACTACATGGCGCCCAACGCGTTTGGATAGGCGATAAAACTAACGTAAGACATTTAGAGTAACTCAGTCGTGCTTTTTCACTCAGACCCCTTTTTTCCCATAATACTCCAAAGACGTCTGGAGTGGGTGAAAGGTAATATCCGCCAGACCTCGCAGGAGGAAACTCCTATGTATGGTCCTTGGTTTAGTCAACGTTGAAGGATACACTGTTCCAAAATATTGTGCATCTAATCTTTGTTTCAATAAGAACCTGATCTGCAAACAAACAAAATAACCTTCTGGACAGTACAATGTCAGACAGTGAAGGAGACAGAGAGGCAGTTAGAATAGCAACTGAACTCGCAGCAGCTGATACTGCTATGCAAGAAGCAGACCCGGGTATAATAATCATCCCGGTCAACACAAGAAAATCTATAACTTTAAAACTTATAGAAAATGGAGTGACACCTAGAGGTGGCACAGTCATATTCGTAATTGAGGCACACGAATATCGGCAGACAGAGGTATTCTACACATGGATAAACTTTCCAGCAGCTAATGCTGTAACAAAGGTCTTCCACTATTACAAAACAGAGGAACCTCCTAATGAGTACACTCCTTTCGAGGAGGTGGAAGTACCACTTAAATTTAAAGAGCATCTGCTCTTATTTAATGGCGCCCTAAAACATAATAATCACATCACCAGGCTCGGTCTATTAGGTAGACCAGGAGCAACGTGGCCGGTTAAAGCCGGATACACACCACATCCAGACATCGATGGGATGTCTGCAGCAGAGCTTTTAACACAGCTAAAACAATTAATAAAATTACATAGACAATTAGTCCAATATGTGATGCGGACTTCAACAATTCAACCAGCAATTAAAATTCCACAGCTGACCCCTCATCAGGGGAACACAAATAAAATTACACCACAGAACATACAATCCTGCCTAGGTAAAGTACCAGCTAAACGGGAACAAATACCATTCTGGTTAGCACAAAAAATCACCCAAATAGAGGCGGTGTTTCCAGACACCACCCCGTTAGAAAAACACAGGATTCTGACTATCTGTCTTCCAATGGGAATCGCACCACACGTGGAGGACTGTGACACTTGGGGTACAGTCTTTGCTTCCATCTACACAAAAACGCACGGTGTTCCATCCATTTCGGTAATACCAGATGTGCTAAAACAAATTCAAGACGAATACGGTCCAGAACCCGCTTTAACTCTTGGTATGAAATTACTAAAAGACTTCAAGCAGGTCTCGGCTATATTATTAGCCAACATAAAGGGAGAAGCAGCAAACGTGGCGATCCGCCAGAGGTTAAAGGAGACAGATATAGCAGACCAACCAGCTGAAATTGCCAGAATTATAGAAAAATCCTATGAGGAACTAGGTAGAGATAGTTTAGGTGGAATACCAGTAAAACCACAACTGATTGAAAGTCCTGGAAAAATATTTTTTAATAATAATTCAACATCACAAAAAAAGAGCTGGGATGGAAACAAACAATCCAATCCTAAAGAAAAGAAATTCCAGTCCAGAGGAAGGTCTCCTCGGCGGAGAGAAAAATCTCCGAACCAAAGACACAGGTCACCCCAAAGTGACCCCTCTGGGAAAAGATATAACCTTAGAAATAGGGATAATATAAAGAAGCCTGATAGATATCAAGACATTGATACACGTCCCTCTCAATCTTTTCAGACTTCCCCGCAGAAATCGGAAAGAAGAGGACGATCAGAACAAAGAGAAGAGCACGCCAAGTCCAAAGACAAGGAATCTGCTCATCTAAAAAAGAAACTACAATTTCAAAAAAAGAAGGTAGCTAGTATCAAGGTAGTAAACAATGCCGAGAATACTGAGGACACAACTGAAAAACGGAGAATGGGCTCAGACAATGCTAGACAGCGCAGCAGAAGTGAGCATAGCTCGCAAAGTCCTTATGAATCATCTGGAGACAGTGGACACGAATGAATATCTTCAAGTGGAAACTGCAGACACCAGAGTTAGCAAACCTCACAAAATATATGAAATAACTTTACGTATAGAAGGGGATAAGACTAGAAAAATAAGGGGACTATTTTGGGATAATCTCTCCAAGGGCTATGACATCCTTCTAGCTGAAAAAGACTGGCCACCAGAGTTTGTCAGGGAGTGCCCTCATGGCGAAGAAATAATTATGCCTGCCTTCTCAAATCATATCCCAATTCATAAAAAATACACACTTGCCAGAAAGTGGGCAGTAGCTCAAGCTCCTGCTTTATATAAAAATCATGTAGGATGGGATGAGGACTCTCCTCCTCACAAAATCCAGTTAAAATCACAACCTACTGCACAAAGGCAGTATCCAATCAAGCAAGAAGCTAAAAAACAGGTAAAAGAAATTCTAGATCAATTAGAATACCAGGGGGTGATTGAAACTTGCACCTCACAAATGAACAACCCTTTGTTTCCTGTCTCCAAACCAGACAATTCATATCGTCTAGTTGTGGATTACAGACACCTTAACTCATGTTGCAAAACTTTTGCAGTGCAAAATTCGCATAGTGCTGCACTTATGAATAACATAGTGCGCAAAAAATACAAAACAACATTAGACATCTCTAATGGATTCTTTTGTCAAAACATAGCACCAGAGAGCAGATATTTGTCTGCGTTCTCAATAAATGGCACTCAAAAACAATTCTGTCGGTTAGCCCAGGGGTATTCTCAGCGAGAGTAACAGAGTTACTACAAACATATGATGACGAAGCATTATCTTATGCCGATGACATATACCTAACAGATGATGACTTGGATACTCACTTGAAGAGAGTGAACACCATAATACTTGGGTTCGCAGCAGAGGGTTACAAATTCAACTTTAAAAAATCGAGAATTGCCCATCTAACAGTCCTGTTCTTAGGATATGAATTATCAAGTGAAGGCAAAAGCCTGGCTGACAATTTCCTAGAGAAATGTGCCGTTCTCCAAGCACCTAGAACACTAAAAAACCTACAGTCAATTCTAGGCTTCCTAAATTTCGGAAGAACATACATTGCAAATTACGCAGAAAGGGTCAAACCCCTTTATGATCTAATAAAACCAGATTATAAAAGAACCAATTGGACTCAAATACACACAGAAATTTTGAGATCCTTACAAACAGACATGTTAATTAAAACAAAATTAGAAACACGTGATAACACACCCAATCTAGTGATTCGAGTCATCCCAGGGAGATGCGGATTCACATACCTGACCTCTAATGAGGGAGAAAAGGTACCAATTGCATTCAAATCACACTTGTACACAGAAGCTGAAAAGAAATTCAGCATTAAAGAAAACATTGTTCATGCAGTTCAAACCGCAATAGCTAGAGAAAAAGATCAAGCGGACGGTAGACACATTACAGTCAGAACAGCAGAATCAGCCTTTGAGGCATTAACAACACCGTGTAATTTACCAACAACAACATTGAATCCGGAATGGATACAATGGGTGAATTCAATTACAACGGACAAAGTATACTACTACTTTGATCCAGAACTAGAGAAAATAAAAAATCTAGACTATGAAAGAACATTCCCTCTGCCGATCGACATTCTGCCCTTACGACAATACGCATGTGTAATCTATACAGACGGACAGGCTCAACCCTCCGTTTGGGGAGAACAAGCATACAACCCCACATGTGAGATTACAAAAGAAGTGTGGCGCGGAGGTAAACTAAGACCTCTATTAACAAAAACACACTCAGTAGAAACTAATTCAGAACAACAGACTGAAATAATAGCATTAAAAATGGCGCTAGATAATGCGGATCGCGAATTCCCGACACTTATAGTGTCCGATTCATATTACTGCGTCAAATCATATAACAACGATTTGCAGACATGGATTCAAAACGGTTACAAATATGACACAGGTGCAACAATAAAGCAAAAACTGCTTTGGGAACAAATAGTTCTGTTACAAAAAGAACTACCAAAGACTCACGTGATACATACACTGAGTCATCAGCGTGATGGCGTTCACGTTGCAGGGAATTCATTGGCTGAGACAGCCACAGCGGTAGCAACTAAATCGGCTTCCGTAGCTCGAAAAAAGCGTACAGTGAAGTATATTGACGGTGAAACAGTGCTGGCAGTGAAAACGTCATCAAAAGGCGACTGCTCAGCGCTACCGATCAACTATCCACTCAATTATACATACATAAACGATGCAAACTCCGTCCCTTTTGCTCGAATCCCTGGAGTGGGGGATAGAGTGATTCCAAACATGGACAGGAGAACCTTGTTAATAGCAGATGCACATATGGGCGAGGGTCTCAGACACCTCAAACTAAAAGATTCTCTGGAAGAATTACAATCAAGGTACTGGTGGCCAGGCATGAGCCTGCATCATACCATGTTCGTAAAGAACTGCCCAAACTGTAACAGAAATCGCAGTGGTGAGAGAAACGGTGTAATACCGTGTCGTTTCACTCAAAGAAAAGATCAACAGTAAAAAGCAAAGCGTCCGATTAACATATACAGGCTAGTTTCCACTTATAATGTAGATCACCAGCGCTCGGCTGACGTCTGGACTGTTATACAAAGATTTGCGAGTCTAAATGGCATATACGCTAGAAGCATGCTACGTTTGACCATTGTTTTCACTCTAGCCCTCCAGCCTGAGGGGAAACATGGCCAAATGAGCATAGCACAGCGGGACTCTTCTCACTTCCTTCCTGAGGGATACGGGATGGTGTAAAGAAAAAACCAAGGCATAAAGCTATCTATAACAGAAAGGATATTAGGTTCGGGAGCTGGGTGGGTCAAACATCTAATAAGTGTCCAACGTAGTCTAAATACCCTGCCAAGAAATTCTCTGAAGGGATTCAGTCCGTACGAATTATTGTTTGGAACTAGGATGTTAGTCTTAGACCTCGACAGTCAGACTTCAGTGGTGAAGGAAAAAAGCTTTGATAGCAAAGATCGTTTGGCTATTTTGCAGGACTTAAACGAAACAAGAAAAGACCTGAGCAACATGAAGTTGAAACAGCAGCCAAAAACCACTGAAGAACCACTACCTGTCCCAGCAAGACCTGTCTGGATTCCAAAAGTCGGGGATCTAGTCAGAGAAAAGATCGCGGTAAAGAAGGAATTTGGGCCTTCTTACAGAAAAGCAGTTCCTGTCTTGTCTATTAACGGGACAAGATCAGTTGTACTACCGCTGCTTGCTGGTAAAAAGGAGAACCGAGTTGTATCCATCGACCTGGTAAAACCACAATCATGTGGCCGATAACAAATAGTAGGCCAAGTGGACTCCCGAAAAGTAGTAGAACACCAAGATTTGCTACAAACACAGAGGTTCAATCTAAGAGGCTAATCACATTCGAAACGCCTACAGAACTACAACAAGGACTATGCAACAATGCAATGGAACTTAGACCTCTGAAAACCCAAATAAAAACATTTAGCAGAGACACACCAATCTATAATGAAGTAACAAACGACTATGCAAGAAACAGTAATCCTGAAACAATTGGAACAATTGACAGAACTGCATCCGGCTACTTCATAAACTTCGATGATTCCTCTCAAGGCTTCACTGAATCAAAAACACAGCCATCAACAAAAACCTTTAAAGATAAAGTTAAAGTACTTTTGAAACAACTGAAAGAAACATATCTGATTTCTCCATGGATTGAATTTTGGGTGGGTTTTGGTGCATTTATCCTCATACTTTGGCTCATCATGGTACTAACTTTGGGACGCTTCATTGAGGGAAAATATGCTAAAATGGACACAGCAAGTCAGAAAATCAACTTGATCCTCAAACCACACACATCTTCACACGTCGAGAAAAGAGAACTTTCTTCAGTCAACTTCACAGCCAATCCTATACTGGGTGGGGTAGCATGGGACAACACTGACTACGAAATTTATGGTCCGGTTGAAATCCTGAAATATCCACACCAAATTAAGATCTTGTTGAGTGACTTTGTAAAAGCAAGCTCATTTGCTGATGATTGGGACTTTGAAAGTATAAATAATATGATGTCTGACTTAGTGATGTCTGCTAAATTTACAAAACATGATTATTTGCCGGGTACGACAAATTATGATAGTATGTACTGTTATAACCACTATGGTAACCATTTTCTACATAGATCTGCACAACCTAGAAATGTTTTAAATTATAATCAATGGGAACATTGTGCAACCCCTCAAAAAGGAAGCTCAAGAACCGTTTATGACAAATATTCATACTTTTCAGGTTTCAACTCAAGTAATGCTGAAACATTTTATTTCTAATTGTCAAATAAGACAGGGACAAAGACCATGATAACAAACACGAAATTGATATATTCAGACTCATTCTTTGAACAAATGAATACTTTTGGTTTTGATTATTGGGACAAAAATGTTGAAGTAAAGAGTGTTTGGGGTACAAAAGAATGGCAAGTACAGGGTATAGAATCTTTGTTTAGAGCCTGCATGATCCCAGAACAAATTATATTTTTAAATGACACTGTTCAACAAAATCAAAGACTTAAATAAACCGTCTATTCCAAAACCAACAATGAACAGCAATAGCTCTACAGATGAAGAGATAGACGTAAATTATGTATTAAACCAAAACAGAACACATCCTGATTGGAAACAGTGGTTGATCTGGCCCACAGATACTAATAACTGTCAAGACAGATTCCTGAACAAAACACAGGTGTTCAAAATGACCAGGCCAGACCCTAGATATTCCCAAAGACAACACCCAGGGATAATAACCACCTACAGTGTGGGCAAATTATGCCTTCAGTGGCTACAAACTTCCACACTGGCAGAAATTAAGCAACACCTAACTTTACTTACTGATGGTGCTGACTTGCGTGATTTCATTATGGGACCGCGCAAACAGCGTCAGAAACGTTTCATAGCAGCCTCTGTATATGCAGCATACAACGAGGCCTGGAAGGTGACTCAAATTGAGACAGCAGAAAGTATACGGGAAATTGACCGTATTAATTTGGAAAAATCACTTTCTGTAGTGGACAATGGGTTAATGACTCTGTCCTCCAGAATTTTTTCTTTGGACAGCATTGTGTCTTCAGCAATCGACATATTATCGCAAGACTTACTGTTGTTACAACACGGTCAGTCCCAATTGCGTTCTATTGTACAGCTTGGCTGGACGTTACAAAATCTGCGTTCAGGCTATGTGCCTTGGCGTTTAATCAACACAACGTCACTATTCAATATCTTTAACCTTACTGATAAACAAATCAGTATGGCACAAAAGGGTGCTGATTATACAATCCTGAGCATTGAGAAACTCAAGAGATTACCAGTGACAATGTCAGAACGACCTGTCAGTGAATGGATAATACATGGGATAATTAATATTCCAATATCAACCTTCAGGTTTCAATACTGCCAAAAATATATACAGGCTGGCATGTACGAAAAATTGGGAAAAGGGTACATTAAAACAACATGGAACTTGCCCTATTCACATGCATGTGTCAGTAATAAAGGACAGAAAGTGTTTCTTAGTGGCAATAATTGTGCGATGTCACTGAGCGGTACACTTCTGTGTAATGGAATTAGTTTGCATGGAGCCTGTGAAGGGAACTCAAATAACCTTTCATGTCACCAGCTAGGCGCACCTGCAACAGAGATAGAACCATTCTTTCAAAGACTCTATAATGGGAGTTACGTTCTAATTGTGGACCGCAGGTGCTGTAGTCTTATGCCCGGGACTCCTTATCTCGTAACTACGACTGCGAAGGTCAAGTGCTGTGGACGCTTATTGTTCCCCAGCTCCCTTCCAGACAGGGAGGCAAGGGCATGGCCCAACTTGAAAATTACTTCTATTCGAATAGATACTTTAAGCAGAATGAAAACAGTGCTTCTTCAGACGCCGACCAGGCTCACGTCATCAAAAGAAACGTATGATCTCCTAGTCGCAAGGACGACTGCAGAGATTCACTCATTGTTATCAACTAATTCCCCCATACATTTCGCAGAAATCCTGAATGAAATCTTAAATATTTCTGATACCAGTGGAGTCTCAAAAGTATTTAAGACAGTATTTTCGATGGCATTAACACCATTCAAAGCCATACTGGGTATTTTTCCAGATTTCGTCCATTCGATTTTTGGCGGACTTCCCCTCATTTTGGGACTAATTGCAGGAATCCTATTCCTAGTCCTTATATTTCGTTATGGCAAACCATGTCACAGACAAAACACCTGCGACAAGGGAAGAAACGATCCTAGCCATTGGATACCGGGAATCAAAAATCCTGGGACTATCCCGGCTTAGAGACCTGAACATGACTTGGTTTCTTTCATTTCGACCAATGTCGCAACGATGTGTTTTACCTGTATTAAGGTGCTTGCTATGCGGAGAAGAATGCGTGTTAGACACCTGTCTGATGCTACAATCGGATGCGCCAATGGATGCAGGAACATTGTTGGGTCCAATAAAGGCTCATGCTTTGTGCTGCCCTCAACGGCTACCAATCCTGATGACGGCATTCGTGGAAGCTTCACCACTATGATTAAGGGGTAGTGAAGTTCAAGATGAAAGCAGCATTGATCAGGTACGACCTTCTGTCAGCAATTCTAATCAAAACGTCAATGGAGACAATCATGCGCACGAATGCATGGTTACATCCTTTTCCGAGTTAGTGGAACTCTCCCAGGAAGCTGTTGACAGCTTTTTCGACAGTCTAAATGATATGATGTTCTCACCAGAGCAGAAATAGAGACTTTTGAGCAAGCTCGCACACGGCGTTCCCTGAATTTGGCCCTCAGCTAGAATAGCAAAATACCATGAACAATTTTCCCTCCAGTTCACGGACAGCAATTTTTTCAGCAGCCCCAAAATATTTCTACATATTTTTCGGGACACTTATCTTCTGCTTAAAGTAAGAACTATTCTTAGAGAACTAAAATTTCTATTTTTAGATACTTTATAGACATTAGCTGCCCGCTGGTATGTTCATAATTATTTTATTCTGTGATGGAATGGTCTCGAACCTTTTTTCTGTATTAAGAGCCATTTCATGTGTAAATTCTCATATACAAATTAGTGATAATGTATAGATATGCGTGATTACTTTAGCATTATTCTACGGCTTGAGTGCATATGTTACATGTGACTGTTGTTTCCGTATATTTGATAAATTCAAAATGCATTTTATGTATTTTGGGGTGGTAAGGTATACACGATACTCTACAGTATGTTTTACTATGCATAGATTCGTAAATATGTCCATAGTTAGCGTGGAGTGGGTGTGATGTATTCCTATAGGTTCTGTATCGATCCCCCTATTCCTGACCCTATTCTGGTTAACAAGTTAACTAGCAGCCATCCCATGAGGCAGAAAACCCCCATGATGCAGGAACCGTTATCTGATTAAGCCACACTACGGCACAGGAACGTGTTATCTGATTAGGTCATAACGCTTGCCATCTAATTAGACAAGCGATATTCCTCCAGCCCCTGATAAGGCATACGGAGTTCTCAAAACAAATCAAACCTATGACAACCTGGGAAAAACCCTGCGGCCATTGTTTTGATTTCACCGAGAACTTCAGCAAAAGAATGTGCTAACGACCAGGTCGTATGACATCCTTATTGACGTATCTATGTCCATCCTTACGTCAATCTCGGCACCTTAAAGGTATAAATATTACCGATATTGCCCTATGCAAACACACGCGGTGGTGATGAGATGGGAGCAGCCAGACTTGCCGAAGCCCAGAGCAGAGCAGACCCCGCTGGCGCAGCCCCGCCTTCCTGACGCGCTGAGAACGAGACGCTGCTTTCTCCTGCCGAGAAATCCAGCTCCGGCGCTTCCGGGTAGCCCTCGCAGGCAGCCTGGAATATCGAGACCAGAGACGAGAGATACCATCCCTCATTCATCCTAGATTCCAGGTACAGAACTGAATAACCCCTTGCAGAGAATTCTTTAGTCAGTCACTTGGCAAAACAAACTTAACTTAAACTGCTACTTTCTATTCCCGCCCACGTATTAGGCTTAGGTCAGGTACATCTGGGGTAGGCGTAGTTAGAAACACCAGTTGAGTACGATTAGTCAAATGTATATGTGTATGTATCTATTTTATCCATTTTAAACCATCATATGGCTTAGAAACCATATCAATGTTTTTACAGTATTATTTTATACTTCTGCTTTTAATGTATGCACTTTACTTAACCATAAGTATTGCAATAATATCGATCCATTTCTCTTGTATGAGAAAAGAGACTGATCAATAAATAACATCTTTTATTGAACACGCCCGTCTCTTCCTTTTCTCTACAATCTGGTGAGACTAAGAATGCACGTACTGACTGAGTAAAATAAGTCGTCTTTTGTTTTCACACGTCTAGAGATACACTCTTGATTAGGGGAGAGCAAAGTTGTCATGTTCTATGGTTGTCAGAAACTAAATCCCTTCTTGTCTATCCAGGGAGGTTCAACTCCTCCTTGCCTATTCGAGAAAGTTTCTAGTGAACTCTGAGCTAGCTGGCAAACCCAAAACTTTAAATCTAATATCGACAGTAGTAGACCTAGTTAACGTCTGGTCTAGGCCTATACTATTGAAGGTATTATTCCAATGCGCAGAGCCTATTGGGATAATAGGAACTACACTACACTGTAAAACGTTTAAAAAGGAGCGAATATTGGGGCATATTATCAAGGACCGGTGATAAAATTATCGCCGTTATCTGCCGGAAACTGCCGATAAAACGGACGATAATGGGCTTGATAATACGCTCTTGTTAATTCCCACAGAAACCCATGTTCTGGTGTTAACATGGGCTTCTATGGGAAATAACAAAGGCGTATTATCAAGCCCATTATCGTCGTTTTATCGGCAGTTTCCGGCCGATAAAACGGCGATAATTTTAACACCGGTCCTTGATAATTTGCTCCCTAAATCCTTAATGTACACACATGCAAAGTGTGATATTAGACAAAAAAATATGAGACCATGCATTTTACCATTTACTACTGAAAAACATTTTAGTGACTATACATATTCCATGTATATAATTAGTACATTTCAGTGAACAAGACTCATTTTCCAAATACATATGCAATTTACTACATTATTTCCGCCACTATTACATCAAACAAAACTAACAGAATAAAACAAAGACGCACAAGGGGCTTGTAAATCGACCCAGACTATATACAGAGGGAGACAAACAAGAAAGAGCACATAACAGGGAGTATCTAGAAAAAAATTAAATATGAAGAGAATAGGAAGAAAATGAGGAGACAGAAGGAATAAGAGAAGAAATAGAAAAATATAAAGACAAAGATGGGCAATATCACCACAGAGGACAATATAAAAAAAACAGTAGTACCAAGAGGGAGTAAGAGGAGACACAGGGAAGTATAAAAAGAGAGGCTAGAAATTATGGAAAAAGGGACAAATATAAGCCCATATTATGAAGAAAGGGCGACACATTATCGCCGCTTTTATCATCAGGAAACTGCCGCTAAAGCGGCGATAATGGGCTTGATAATATGGCCTTGTGAATTCCCTTACAAGCCCAGGTTAACACCATAACCTGGGTTTCTATGGGAATTCACAAGGGCATATTATCAAGCCCATTATCGCTGCTTTAGCAGCAATTTCCTGCCGATAAAAACGGCGATAGTGTATCACCCTTTCTTGTTAATATGCCCCATAATTCCTTAAAGTACACAGATGCACAATGTGATATTAAGCAATAAAACATAACAGCATGTATTATAGCAAAACACATTTACTACTATAAAACTTTTAACAAGGGACCAATATAGGGGCATATTATCAAGACAGGCGATAAAATTATTGCCGCTTAATCGGCAGAAAGCTGCCGATAAAGCAGCGATAATGGGCTTGATAATATGCTCTATGCAATTCCAATCGAAGCCCATGTTAGATGTCCCTCACATCTAACATGGGCTTCGATTGAATTTGCATACAGCATATTATCAAGCCCATTATCGCTGCTTTATCAGCAGTTTTCTGCCGATTAAGCAGCAATAATTTTATTGCCTGTCTTGATAATATGCCCCATAATTCCTTAATGTACAAACATGCACCACATACATTCCCATACAATTTATCAAATCACCTTTCAAATTGATTTACAGATTAAGAAGAATGCCACTCGCACAGTAGATATTCTTATACAGAATCTCTCTAGTTTAGTGTTTGCACTAGAACCACGAAATGGAACATTTCCCCTCTCATTTTACACATACATACATATAAATAACCAATAAAAATCCTTCACACATTAATTCGAAACGAAATACACATTTCCATTGCTTTAACATTTCAAACCTTTCCAACTGACAACTTTCCACCCTACCCCCAACAGATCATGCAAAAGTCAACTGTCAACAGAGGTCAAAAGTTCAGCACTGTATAAAACACTGCTCCTCAACAATATTAGACTATGCATAATCACTTACTTATAAGTACCAATAAAAAGAAAAGGTCTCATTACAAGCAAGCAACATATAAACTTGATACATATCTGTAAAATATGTATTTTTCATTGATTTTTTCTTGCTTACGTACGCTTATGAAACGACTTTCAGAATTCGCACAGTACGCGTACACTAAATATACCGTAAAAAAAATAGCATCTATCACTCAAATATAACGTTCAGCACCGTGGGGGAAGCCCCAAAACCCCCACGGTCCCAGCCGGCTCCCTGCGTCCATCCGGAGCCGGCATTGCTTTTTGTCAGAGAGACCAGCTTACATGCTGCTCTCTCAGACGAAAAGCAATCAGCTTTCCTACTTTAAAGAGAACTCTCGTCCTACTATAGCAAACAGCAGTGTCCCAGGGATAGGCACCCCGTAACACTACAGGAGCCGCCCTGGGAGGTGGTGGCCCCAGTGCCATCAAAGGCTCAACAAAGGCCATCAAACATTTTGACCTTCAGATCATTGTAAACCTCCCTAAGCAGTCCTAGGGGGACAGAAAGTCCCATAGCAAATAGCAAACTTTTCCTGTCAATCTACACTCAATCTACACACATATACAAATAAATAAAAAATCACATGTATTCCCACATTACATCAAAACGAAACACACTTTTATATTGCTTGAACTTTTGCACCCGTTCCAACTGACAAAACTTTCAACCCTTCCCCCATTCCACAATCTGCCAGTTACCATAGAAACACTTCAGGGAACACCTAACTCAGCACACAGGTGAAAAGTTCATCATACATTGTTGCAAATTAAAACAGCAAGTGTGCTTGACTTGAGAATATACCAGCTTATCTTATTTAATGTTCTTTTCTATCAGTTTTTCTAAACCAATCAGGCTTTTAAAACACAGAAACATTCATCCTAGCTTAGTGTAGAATGTTCTCGAACAACTAATCATTCCTTTTCTTTTTTCAAAACTGCATGTCGTCCACCATTTTAGAAAAAATCTTACTTTTCAAACTGCCATTTCATTTACAGAGACCTTCAGAGTGCATCCAGACTTCTCTTCAAGATGCTTACAGTGTGGATTGTGAGACACAGCTATATTTTCTGGAGTCCAAGGTACGCAGAACGGAAAATAATTCACAAAGACCTACGTTTACCAAATGTAGACATTAAATGGATTGGACAGAGTGGATTAAAGTGGCACCAATTGATACCATTGATGAAATCCTTTTTGCATCTCCAACACCCTGACCTCATAATTGTGCACTGTGGTGGCAATGACCTAGGCACATTGACAGGGGTAGGTCTTGAAATGCTTATGAAGGACACCTTTGCACAACTAATGAAACAGCCTTAGTATATTCTAATATATGCCAAAGGCAGAAATGGAATCGGTCCAACCACTATTGTCCACAGATTGAAAAAGCTAGGAAACATGTGAATAAATCTGTTTCTGCCTTTCTCCGAGACTATAGAATGGGGTCCATCTACCACAACAGTCTACGTTTCAATATCCATGACATCTATAGGAGAGACGGTGTACATTTTACAGATGAGGGAAACAGAGTCTTCCTCTTGAACTTTAGACTCTGCATTGGTACTTACTTGTAGGTACTAAAATCTACCAATAAACACAAGGCCTCTTTTTAGAGTCATCCAACATCTAAACACATACACTTCATAAATATCTTAAAAATATTCTTCTTTTTCTCCCTCAAGTACGCTTATGGGACGACTTCCAATCTTCGCACGCTACGTCGTCCATACGTGCTTGGTACGCGTACGATAAATATAACATAAAAAAATAGCCTTTATCACTAATTTTTCATAATCCCCGAAGAACCCCATCCCCTGGGGCTCAAATGTAACGTTGCGGACCGTGGGAAGAGCCCCAAGGCCTCTACGGTCCCAGCTGGCTCCCCACTTTCTGTGGGAGCCGGCATTGCTTTTCGTCACAAACAGCAGCTTACATGCTTACATTCTACTTTCAAAGATGATTTCAACAGTTATACATTTTATAAAATAATATAGTACCGCACGCTAAAGGAGAAAAGTCAGCACAATTATAATAGAATTGAAAATAGAAAAAAAAATACTTCTACACTCAAACTCGTAAGCACACTTCGCAGTTTATTTTAAAAGCACCCTACCACAACTAGTTTTTTAAACGCATTATACAATAAAATGCGTTACCAAATAGGCTACATGTATCGTAACGTCACATAGAAAAAAGAAAGCCACTCTTACGCTATCAGTAAAACACAACAACAGTACAAGGCCCAAATTTCCATTGTAGTGATTTCTTAGTTGTAGGTCTAGTTGTCAGATCGACACACACACTCCCTCATGGCTGGTATACACCCACAACACACCCATTCAGCGTATTCGTCACTACACACGTGACCCTATGTATAATAAACACGGAGCGCACATGTTGTACGCCATTTTAGAGTTGTCCCAAACCACCGAACAAGGGACCCACTACCACATGTGTGGCCTCTTTGCTCACTGAGTTAGTGGTGCCCGAAGCACTGAGCGGGTGAAGAACCTGCGATGATGATGATGGGAGCACGAGTATGTCGTTAGCCATACAGATATCAAGACTCGGCACCATATATGAGACTTTTTTGTTGGAGATTGGGACTACATCATGAAGAAGGTCTCTTTTCCACGAAAAGGTGAGCAGTGAGGCTTGAGTATGCATCGAAAGAAGTCAAAGGGTTGTAGCTGACAACATACAAAAATGCGACTTAGTATTTTAGACGAACGTACTCCTACATAATCTATTAATTTACATGTTTACATTTTTTTTTCCCAATAGCAATAATGTTTTTCTAATCGCTAAAATGTCCGGAATATATTCACAATACAAACAGTTCGTAGAAATGTGACAATCAACGTCTCAGAGCCGGACTGGCTACTGGGCATTTTGACATTCTGCAGAGCTGGGGGCCGATGTCACTGCGGTGGGGGCTAATTTCGTAGATGGAGACCTGCGTGTGCTTCGAAATCACGTTTTGCACATGCAGGTCCCCATCAACGAAATCAGCCCCCAGCTCTGCAGAATGTCAAAATGCCCGGTAGCCAGCCCGACCCTGCGAACGTCTATAAAAGCGCGATATTATCTAACTCCAAATTAATATTGTAACAATTACCAATCATAATATCTTTCTTTTAATACCTTTTAGATGTCCAGCTTCAAGATGGTTTATGTAACACGGACGACGGCAATAGCACAAGGTGAGCAAAGAAGCTTGTTTCTGAAACAACGACAACTTATCTGTCAAAGGAGAGAATCTGTAGTACGCAGCAAGAGCCCAAAAAAATTGGGCTAACGGGGCTTCAGCTAGAATGACATAGCTTCTGGGCCCACACACAGTTGCACCGAGTACGTCACAGGTCTTTCAAACACATTTTGCTTGTTAATGAGGCTTTGATATTCCCCCCTGCTTACAGCCCCTGCAGCTCCACTCTTGCTTGAACTTAAGCCCCCACCCCAAATTTTTTCTAGCCCCCCCATCCCCGATATTTTTGACTGTGATTGCGCCTCTGGCTTCACGTACCCCTCCCCTGTTGTGTGTGTCTCTCCCACGTTTTAATGTCCTTTTTTCCCTTTCTCTTTCTTACTCTCTCATATCGTTTCTCTTTCTTTTTTAAAGTTTTGGACTTTGCTATCTCCACTCTGCTCTATACAACCTTATCTAAATTGAAATGATTAACTCTTGATTACAGAGAAGGCTTCTTCCACACGTAGACCACCAACTTTCAATCACTCTCTGTGACATCATTTCTCTTTCTCTTTTAAACTTTTAGAAAATGCTGTCTGCTTTGACGTGTATAAGCAAAGTTGTCTTCAAGTTGTTAATTCCACTGGCCGCAGTGTTTATACAACGGTAAGCACAGAGGCCTAAATATACAATGCCTTCATTACAATGCATTAGAAATGAGTTGGCATATTTACAATCCCGTTCTGCCACTTTTGTGTCACTAACGCAATAGGCACTTCCATATAGACACCACTTGAACGCGGCACTATAACGGAACTGAAATGTACTAGGCACACTGCACACGTAAAACTGTAGTGTTACCTTCATTTGTGAAAGGAGACATTCGGTAGTGTGCAGCAGCTTCACTGTGTAAAATGTATAATTACCTCCGAGCAGTGACAACAGATATGTTACAACAGTCTGACAAACAGATCTACAAGCTTATTACACCACTTTTCTATCACTTTTAACATGGGAAAAGTGACACAAGCAGCTTCTAAGTCTACGTCTGACTTTTCAAGAAAAAATCTCAACTCCACACTCTGCGAGACAGTTTTGATGTTGTTTTCTCTCTCTTTCTCTCTCTCTCTCTGTGACATAATTTCTCTTTCTCTTTTAAACTTATAGACACTGCTGTCTCCTTTGACTTGAAGAACAACAACTGAACTGAAGTTGTGAATTCCACTGGCCGCAGTGTTAGGCCACAGTCTTTATACAACGGTAAGCACAGAGGCCTAGATATACGATGCCTTCATTGCAATGCATTAGAAAAAAAACGGCATATTTACAATCCCGTTCTGCCACTTTCGTGTCACTAACAGAGTAGGCACTTCCATATAGACACCACTTGAACGCGGCACTATAACGCAACTGAAATGTACCAGGCACACTGCACACGTAAAATCGTAGTGTTACCTTGACTTGTAATGCTTCAGCTCAATTAGTCACATCTACATAATTCTAAACTCTAATTTTCTTTTTTGTTTTTCAGATTACCAATCGTACGTCTTTTGGAGTCAACTTCACAATTTGTTTATAATATTGTTTTTTTAAAGTTATTTTTCTAGTTGTTTATTATATAGTTATCATTAAGTTTCGTTTACAGTTATTCTTTTAATAAAACGTAATTAAAAAAACAACATACTACTTTTTCTTTGTGGGGGTGGTGACGATCCACAATAAAAATAATATTTATAATGTTGAAGTACTATAGTAAGATGTTCAAGAAAAGGATTGAAAAGTACTGAGTTATATTTTCTCTGGATACACTACAACATGGTAACGAAATCAAACTAATACGAAACAATGTGTACCACATTTACAAATCTCTTGCGACATTTCCCCATGCAATGCCTACCCTCATACAAAATTAAGTGTGTGGGCCTCAATGACGCCCCTCAAACCATGGAAACAATAACCCCACAAAGATTTCTATATTGTATGAGAGGGGCTGAGTGGCCCACCGCCTGGTGCCCTGGCATCCACTACGCCCAGACCCGGTTTCTGCAGAGTCCTGGGGGGAAACAGCCATTACAACGCCTGATCGTCACCACGCAGCCATTAGCACGCGTATGGCATTACCACACATGCTTTTACAACTAGTATGCATTTACCACGCATGATAAACGCATAATCTTAATAATGTCTTTGTGTTGACGAACACGCGTTGTAATGGCTGTGCTTACGTCCTTCAAATTAGTTTCTAGGTATACGTGTAATCAAGTCTGATAAGATCGGAGGCCAAGGACAAACACCGTGGTGTCTGTGGCAGGAAATCTCATCGATCACAGAGAAAATATGTGGAGGGTAAAATGAAAGTAACAGGGATAATAAAAAACCGGAGGAAAACTACTAAAATGGCGCTGGACGGTGTATGTAGTCAACGTTTGGTGCCTCGACACTACATTTCAAATAAATATAGATACAATATGTTTATTAATATATTACAAAAGTATAGCAGCGGATGACACACACAACCCGGGAAAAGAAAGCGGCAAATTTAATACCTGAAATGAGGAGAGGTTTACTTGGCAAACTTGAAGAAAAAGAAAAAAAATGTGCGCTTGCAAACAAGGCTGCACATGCGTAGAGAGTACAACTGATGCAGAAAAAAAAACGGAAACTTTTACATACTATCATAGAAATATAGCTCTAAAAATTGCCCCTGGAATTTGCCCCCCCCCCCCGAGACCTAATGAATAAAACGGACTTCTAGGTTTTTTTTCCCTTTTCCCCCGCGTACAAGTACCATACGCGTACGCCGCGATTTTTCATTTAGAAAAAAAAATAATTGACCCTAACAATCCATGTACGACCCCCTGAGCAAGCCTAGAGGGTCAGGATCTTTCTGCCCTGCCCCTTTCCTTATTTCTCAACTTTGTTTTACTGTTTTCTTGTGACTCGGTTCTAGCGACGAACAAGATGGCTGCCAACACTTCCTGGTTTCGAGTGTTGAAAGACAGTTGACAACCAATCAGCATGCAGCTGGTGCTCGTAATTGTTTGGATTTCCGTACGCGTGCAGAACTCCGTCTCTAGATATCGCTATGATTTTACTTGTAATTTTCTCAGAAACTACTGAATGGATTTAGACCAGTTAATTGAAAGCTCAATCTGTGAACCGAACTCTACCTCTCTGCCAAATTTGGTGTAATTCCGTTCAGCCGTTCGGGCTGTAGCCCTGGTTAAAGGTCCATATGGAAAATTGCATGGGGAAAACACGTTTTGGGACCCCCTTTTTTTCACAGCTCCCACTTGTCGAATCACCCCCAAACTTTCAGGGAAGGGGCGGAACCGAGCAGGCCATTTTCTTGGAGAAATTCTCAAAGATTCGTCCACTGGCGCCAACGTTATTCCAAATAGAATGTTGTGGATTTCCTATGGAAACTAAGGTCCTAACTATAACTACCTATTGGCGACCGCCAGTAGGTTTTATATATATATATATATATATATATATATATATATATATATATATATATATATATATATATCAGCTACTTTCCTTTCCCTTTTGTGTAAAGAAAACAGCACTCGCGGGAGTAGGATCTACGTTTTTATTTCTGATCCTTTGAGCACCAGACGCGTTTCGGCTCCTGCCTTTGTCAGTGGTACACTGACGCGTCATTTTTTTGAATTTTTTATACACCTCATGTGAACCAATCCTACAGAAATAGAAACAGGACTATACCTTTAACTTCGGCGCCATGTCTAAATACATACATTGAACATATTTGGTCCATAGTATCCACATTTAAACATTGGTCAACATTTCTCCATTACGCCCTGAATGGGCTAAGGCTTGCGCCTGTGTTATGTCCATATTAGCAAACCCCCATTTATTCAGATATCGTATCTCATCCACATTTCTCCATTATGCCCTGAATGGGCTAAGACTTGCGCCTGTGTTATTATGGTTTCACCCTGCACATATCTCGCTTGCACACTCTGCGACTTATCCCCTCCACCAAAATAAAATATTTTTTAAAATTCCTCTAGGTTTTTACAGTTACAGCATTTCCAAAATTTCTAATCAATTCTTACTCTATACAGTTTAGATTGTTTTTTAACATTTCTACATTCATCCCAAGTGCACGGTCATTTCTTCATGACTATTAAGACCTCCTGGGGTCTTTGTTCCGATATCTATGATATGCCTTGACTCGAGTCTCCTCAACTTTTTTAATCTATCTCCCCCCCGAAGGTTGTTCGGTACTTGGTCAAGTGCAAAGTATATCAGATCATCGCTGTTACTGTTATGATATTGTTTGTAATGCCTCGCCACTGGGTATGATGGGTCACAGTTGGTAATTGCTCTGGAGTGTTCTAAAATCTGCATTTTTGTGGGATTCACTGTGCTCCCTATATACCTCAGTCCGCACGGACATACCAAACAATAGACTGTATAGGGCGTTGTGCACGTTAGGAAAGACCTGATTTTTCGATGTTGTCCTCGAACCTGGTAAGATAACACTTTCTTACTGTTTCTACACGCTTTACAGCGCCCACAAGGGTAGAAGCCTGGTATTGATTTCCCAAAAGGTTCTATAGTTGGACGGGGGAGATAGCTGTTTGTTAGAGCATTTCTTAATGCCCTTGCTCTCCTATAGGTTATCATAGGTTGTGTAGGGATGTCTGTACCTATTATCGGGTCTGTGGTTAGCAGATTCCAATTCTTTCTCATTGCGGTTCGTAACATCCCTGCCCCCTCCGAAAAAACGGTGATTAATCTAAAGTTTCCTTCCTGTCCCGTTTTTTTGTCCTTAATCTGTAGTGTATCTTTTCGTGGGATGTTCTCTACTTTCCTTAGGGCTTCTCTCAAACATTCCTCCCCATAACCTCGCAGTCTGAATCTTTCTATACTCAGCCTAGTGTTCTCCTGGAAGTCTTCCTCTGATGTACAATTGCGTTTCATACGCAGGAGTTCTCCGTATGGTATACTATGGATCAAGCTAGGAGGGTGGCTGCTCATTGAATGTAGGGTTGAATTCCCCGCTGTGGGTTTTCTGTACAGTTGTGTGCTAATCTTGCCTTGTTCTATTCTTATTTCTAGGTCTAGGAAGCTCACTTTGGTGTTACTTATTTCATGTGTGAAGCGCAAGTTATAACAGTTATTATTCAACCTTTCAATATATTCTTCCGCTTTGCCCTTTGATCCCCTCCATATAATCATCAGATCATGGAGAAATGTGGATGAGATACGATATCGGAATAAATGGGGGTTTGCTAATATGGACATAACACAGGCGCAAGCCTTAGCCCATCAGGGCGTAATGGAGAAATGTTGACCAATGTTTAAATGTGGATACTATGGACCAAATATGTTCAATGTATGTATTTAGACATGGCGCCGAAGTTAAAGGTATAGTCCTGTTTCTATTTCTGTAAGATTGTGTCACATGAGGTGTATAAAAAATTCAAAAAAATGGCGCGATAGTGTACCACTGACAAAGGCAGGAGCCGAAACGCGTCTGGTGCTCAAAGGATCAGAAATAAAAACGTAGATCCTACTCCCGCGAGTGCTGTTTTCTTTACACAAAAGGGAAAGGAAAGTAGCTGAGATTATAGCGAGACACGCCGCTCGCAACACGCACCCGTGCCTGAGTGCACGACTTGGCGTAACGAGGAGCAACAATATATATATATATATATATATATATATATATATATATATATATATTACCTACTGGCGGTCGCCAGTAGGTATATATAGTTAGGATTTTTTCTCTATGGGATTTTTGAAAATTCTATGTCTAATAACTTTGGCGTTTGTGGACGGAATTGGCTGAAATTTTCAGGAAAATGGAACATTTTGTTTCTGAGCAGCCCCTGAAAATTTGGGGGGGGGTTCGTCAAGGGGGGGCCGAGAAAAAAGGGGGGTCCCAAAACGTGTTTTTAACATTGAGTTTTCCATAGGGCGGTTGGCCTCACTTTTAGCCCGAACGGCTGAATGGATTTGCACGAAACTTGGCAAAATTGTAGGGACTGGTAGCCCAATGTGCCTTTGCTAGGTCTCAATATATGTGCTCCAGTGGATTTTGAGAAATTAACGTTCAAAAAAAGATATATATCTGTAACAGCGGACCAGGCAGCGCTCCGGTTCGCGGACTTTACGCGTTACGGAGCTTTGTGAAGCGAAGCTGATTGGTTCTCCGGCGTCTGTAAACATTCCAAACAGTCCGTAGCGGCCGCCATCTTGTCTCTCGGTAGGATCGAGAGACAAGAGGAGGCCAAAGCGAAGGGGCAAATGACCATAAGGGGGCATAGTAGATCCTCCCTGACCCCCTAGGTTTGATGTGGAGGTTTTAAAAGGGCCCCGCGGGGCAAAAAAAATAATAATAATAATAATCGAACGGCTGAATGGATTTGCACAAAACTTGGCAAAATTGTAGGGACTGGTAGCTCGATGTGCCTTTGCTAGGTCTCAATATATGTGCTTCAGTGGATTTTGAGAAATTAACGTTCAAAAAAAGATATATATCTGTAACAGCGCTCCGCTTCGCGGAGATAAAATTATCTCTGTATTACCTAGCTGTTGCTAACACCAGTTAGCGACCGCTAGTAGGAGATAGCGACCATCTTGGGCCCCACTTTGCATGTCAGTGATATTTATCACTAATGACATGCAAAGTGGGCATGCCAAGATGTTAGCGACTTGAAACAGTCGCTAACATCGCTATCTCCTATTACCAACTTTTGGAGATATTCGCGCTAAGCGCGAATATCTCCAAAAGCTACCACCTGCCCTGAGCAGTTCTTAGCCATGTTATCCAATGGGAGGTGGATAACATGGCTAAGAGCATTAGCTCGGTAATGCATGAATATCGCTGAGTTTTCAGCGATATTAATGCATTGCAGTCGTTTTTTATGGCATTTGCGATAAACCTTGATAATAGCAAGGTTTATCTGCGATAATTTCTGACGATGCTTAGCGGTAAAAAATTCGTTGCTAAGCATCGTTAGGGATAAATATCGCTTAACTTTGGTAATATGCCCCAACGTCTGTTAACGTTCGATTCGAAGGAAATCAGGAAGTGTTGAAAAACATTGTCTGCGCCATCTTGCCTTTTTTCAAATGCCACACTTTTGTCGTGCACGGCAGCCATTTTAGATGACTTGACCAGACCCACTCTCTGCACGCTGTCGATCCTTAGCATGGCTCCCCACCCTCGCAAGCATCTCCCCCAGGCACTGGTCACCCCCGCTCTCTGTCTTATGCATGGGTAATAAACCTCCCCCCATCTGCGCTGCTCTTCCCTGAGAATCACACCCTGTGCCCGCCCGACACCTCCCTTTCGCCCTATTCACTACCGCACCCTCTGACACTCCTTTTCCTCTGTGTCCGATTGTCCAGGCCGGTCCTAGGCTATCAGCTAGCCCTGCAGATGTAGTTTATGGCCCCAGCTGTAAAGAATCACCCCTCTTCAAAGGAGTTATAGTAGATCAAGGCCCACACTTGATTAGATCCGTCACAGCACACGCGTTCCTACTATCTGAAAACCATCCTTTATTGTGATTGGGGAGGGGACCGAGCCTGAAGCGGAAGATTCCAGGGATGACTCTTTGTACATCAAAGTTTTTACAATTATGTGTCACATTAAAAATATATAGCACTCCAACAAAGTAGTAAGATTATAAAACTTTAATAACTTATAAATATATTCAACAAAACAAAAACAGTAAAAACATATAAACATTTTTAGGGAAAAACAACGAAGTAGCGGTCGGCTGTGCGAATAGTCCCAACGCAGCACAACGTCCAGATTTCTGGACGGCACCCAGGTGATGTTGCCTGGGTGCCGTATTGATTTCGGCATCCGGCGTGGGGCGTCGCGGGGGGTGGGTCATCAGTAGCAAACTGTTATGCGAATAGTTCCAAGGCAGCAGAACGATGGCACCAAGGTGATGTCCAGTAAGTTGCCGCACTGGTTTTGGTATCCTACAATGCTGCTCCGAATAACGGCGTGGGGCGCCCCGGGGGGGGGGGGGAGGCGGCGTGAACGGGCCTCTCCAGGTGGAGTCTCGTCTGTTGTAGTGGGGCGCCCCTTTACCGTTTCAGTTGCCATTCCGTCCGCTTTTGGTCCACTGTGTCAAAAGCCGCAATTCAGCTGAGTTGCGCCCACTCTTGCGGTGCAGCGATAGGCGGCTGCCACAGGACTCTCAAAATGGCGGCAGGCTCTTTTCTTTTTGGGCCTGGTCCACTGAAATGGCCCTGGGACACCTTGGAAATCGGACGACTGTCTGCTAGGTCTTGGACCCCATTCTCGAAAGCGTCCCCTCCGCCTTGAGGATTCAACAAAAGTTTTGGGGGCCCCCGACTCCTGCAGGCTTCTGGTGGGGAGCGGCTGCCATGATTGCTCGCGGAATGACCACGACGGAGCCACGAGATGGTGGTGCTTTCATGCTGACGCCAGCTTCAGTCTGAAACATCCAGAAACAAGGTGGGGCTTTCATCGTTTGGGAAAAAAAAAGTTTGCATCCAATGAAAAGTGTTATTTTTAGGTCATATGATCAAGCCTTCCATCATTAGGAAACCAAAAGTACAATGAACCAATGAAAAGTTTTATAAACAAGTCACATGACCTGTTATGCGGCATAGGGTATAAAATGCGGAGAAAATACGTTGGCACGTGAGGCGGCGTCAGTAGCGGACCGATGTGCGAATAGGCCGAAGGCAACACAACGCGCCAAGATCCGGATGGCACCGAGGTGGTGTCCAGCAAGTTGCAGCACTGGTGTGGCCATCCTACAATGCTGAAAGTCGGCGTGGGGCGCCCCGTTGGCCTGTGAGTTCGCGTCAGTAGCGGACCGATGTGCGAATAGGCCGAAGGCAGCACAACGCGCCAAGATCCGGATGGCACCGAGGTGGTGTCTAGTAAGTTGCCGCACTGGTGTGGCCATCCTACAATGTTGAAAGTCGGCGTGGGGCGCCCCGTTGGCCTGTGAGATGGCGTCAGTAGCGGACCGATGTGCGAATGGGGCCAAAGGCAGCGCAACAATATTTTCGGAATAGAAGACACCACAAGGCGCTGAGATGCCAACATCCGGATGGCACCGAGGTGGTGTCTAGCAAGTTGTGGCACTGGTGTGGCCATCCTACAATGGTAAAAGTCGGCGTGGGGCGCCCTGTTGGCCTGTGAGATGGTGTCAGTAGCGGACCGATGTGCGAATGGGGCCAAAGGCAGCGCAACAATATTTTCTGACTAGAAGACACCACAAGGCGCTGAGATGCCAAGATCCGGATGGCACCGAGGTGATGTCTAGCAAGTTGCTGTACTGGTGTGGCCATCCTACAATGCTGAAACTCGGCGTGGGGCGCCCCATTAGCCTGTGAGATGGCGTCAGTAGCGGACCGATGTGCGAATGGGGCCAAAGGCAGCGCAACAATATTTTCTGAATAGAAGACACCACAAGGCGCTGAGATGCCAAGATCCGGATGGCACCGAGGTGGTGTCTAGTAAGGTGCACTGGTGTGGCCATCCTACAATGCTGAAAGTCGGCGTGGGGCGCCCCGTTGGCCTGTGAGATGGCGGCAGTAGCGGACCGATGTGCGAATGGGGCCAAAGGCAGCGCAACAATATTTTTGGAATAGAAGACACCACAAGGCGCTGAGATTCGGTTACCACCGAGGTGGTGTCTAGCAAGTTGCTGCACTGGTGTGGCCATCCTACAATACTGCTCCGAATAACGGCGTGGGGTGCCCGAAGGGGGGGGGGAGGCGGCGTGAACGGGCCTTCCTAGGTGGAGGCTCGTCTGCTGTAGTGGGGCGCCCCTTTACCGTTTCAGTTGCCATTCAGCTGAGTTTTGGCCGCTCTTGATGCTACAGCGACAGGCGGCTGCAACAGGACTCTCAAAATGGCGGCCTGTTCTTTGGATTTGGGCCTGGTCCACTAAAATGGCCCTGGGACACCTTAGAACTCGGACGCTCGATTTTTTTTTCCTTTCCTCTACATGCAAAAAAAGGTAAATGCCCGGTACGTTATACGCTTCATCTGCCACGATGTACTCTCCAGAGGAACCGAAAAAAAATATAGTTATGGTAACTATACCATGCATCGTCATATGGAGAGGTGGCACCAATTAATTATAGTGCTGCATAAAAGAGAGATTTGGAGGAGAACCCCCGACCTGCCAGTACATTCATCAAAGAAGTGGCACTGACAGCATCAGAGGCAAGGGAAACCGTCCCAAATATTTAGAAGAACTTTGCAAAGATTAAAATGACATGTTTAGATTGTGGCAAATTAATTTCATGTGGACAGATGAGTGTTACTCTATAAATACAGCATATGAACATCATCATAGTCGATGGTTGGTAGAGACATTTTGACTATATCCTGGACCTGCCCGTCCTCGCCCAAAATGGCGCCGGAATAAATGGGACTCGTAACTCCTTGATGTGTACTGGTTGCAGAACCTTGAAATCACGAGATACGTATGCAGTTTTGAAGCACATGGCGGGCGGGGACGAGAATTGATTGAGTATTTCGACATCCCTATTGATATTAAGTTCTGATGTGTTATTGATTACTGTACTATTGAAAGTTCGAATTAACGTCACGCATGGTACTTGCCCGCAAATGTATATCTAGATAATTTTATTGTAACTGGCCCTGTCGTATTTTAATTATAAAATGTACGTCCACCGATTCCGCAACTGTTAGACACCTTAGTTCTTGCAACCTAATGGCCCGCCCGTTACGTTCCTCTACAGTGTAAATGTCTACTCATCATATACGATTACAGTTTGCTCCGTGGCCGGCCCACGTGGTTATAGGCTCGTATTTGTATAATTAAATTTTCACAATAAAGGTTTTTAAAAGAAAACATGGTAGTAGTATATACATTGGTAAAGTTTTTAATAATAGTCACTGTTTTAGAATCATTAAAAGGCAAGTGAAATAAAGCAGACCAATCACATGAAGGGTAAAAGGTATAATACGCAGGAACGCAGTAAAGATAAATGGTCAAGGGCTGTTGTGTTTTCTACTCCTGCAACATAAAGTGATCGATAAGAATCTCATATTCAGGCGTATCGGCGACTAAGACAGCAGGTCGACCCTCTTTTGCTCAACGGCTCCGTCATGGGACGAAGAAACGCCCTTTTTCTCGAAAAAAGAATATATTTTACTTGCAGGACAGTTGTAAATTTTCCGGGAAAGTACATTAGCCTGGAACATTATAACATATATTTAAGAAAAAATAATGTTCGGAAGTAATAAAAAGCGTAATTTTTAGGTCATATGACCAAGCCTTTCATCATTAGAATAAGAAAAGTAAAATGAACCAATGAAAAGTTTTATTAACAAGTCACATGACCTGTTATGCTTACGTTACGCGCTGCGCGTCGCGCCCCGGATGACTTCCGGATGCGCTAACGCGGCGCGTCATATGACGCATTACGCGACAACGCAGGTCCAGAATATAGTCAAAATGTCTCCACCAACCAGCGGTCGGAACACAACCCCTTTCAGCAGGCTAAATAGTTCTGTTAAATGAGAACAGAAGGGACAGGCAACAAGAACCATCAGTCAAAGAGGGGAGGGCTAGTCCTTCTCTACCGGGTTACATTGGGGCGCTACCGGAACTGATCGAATTGGTAGTCTACAGTGTTTCTGGATGTTTCAGACTGAAGCTGGCGTTAGCATGAGAGCACCACCATTTCGTAGCTCCGTCGTGGCCATTCCGCGAGCAATCATGGCAGCTGCTCTTTATCGTTATTTTGGGCGGGGTGGGTGGCGGAGCCGAGCTGTATTGCAGCCATCATGGTGTGGAGTTCAGTTCATCTCACTAGTTTCGTATTTGTCATGAGGGGTTGTTCTTAATGTTTCTATTTTAGCGAGGTCAAAAAGAGATCCCATTAGTGGACTACTGATTTTGCTCGATTCCTTTTGTTTTTTTACACGATTTTTCGTTATCTGCAAAGACTAAACAGAGTATTGCGACTCTGTGTTTGTTTGTAAATAGAGAATGAACCAAAGAGAACCAATTCTAAAACAGTAAATGCTTGGATAACAATCAATCAAATGGAGAGAGAAGCAGGCACGACGTATTACAACGGGGGCAAAGGCCTGCGTTAACTACCTTTCACTATCTGCAAAGAGAGAGTACTCCTAATAGAAATGAGGGGGGGGGGGGCAGCATTCAAAGCAGATCAGTGTGCATAAACACGAAAATGTTTTTACTTACCACGTACTTGACATTCGACAGCTTATGATATTTGCTATTAAAAAACCATTGAAATTCACTGAAAAAACCATAGGTTATAGACCATATATAGTTAGGAATTAGCATTTACAAAACCTTGAAAATTCACTGAAAAAACCATAGGTTATAGACCATATATAGTTAGGAATTAGCATTTACAAAACCTTGAAAATTCACTGAAAAAACCATAGGTTATAGACCATATATCGTTAGGAATTAGCATTTAAAAAACCTTATTTTACCCACACAAAACCATTGAAATTCCATATATAGTTAGTTGCACTAACTATATATCGCGCACCCGCAATCCACTGCTGATGATGTCACATATTACATCATTCATGACATGGTCAGTGACATCACTGATGACATCACTGATGACATCTCAAATGACATCACTGATGACATCACTGATGACATCTCATTTGACATCAATGACCACATCACTGATGATATCATTCATGTGTCAATACAATGCATCTCCTCACATTTTAATATAACCTCTTTCACCCAGTGTTAAATACAGAGTATAATTTTTGAAACCATTGACACACCAATACTAGTTACTACATACGCACTCACTGATTCCTACGTCTACACACACCTTCACTCATTCACCCATACAATCATTCATACATACAATCACTCATCTTTACAACACTATCATATGCACTCATACACCTATATAGACACTCACAGTCTGCCACTCATCCATGGAGTTACTCACACACCTAGTCAGTCCTGTAAAGAATCAATGACACTTCCATTTTCTTGTCTATACAGTTAAACATAGAGCACCTTACATTTTCAAACATATACTAACACATACTTACCTTCTTATACAATCATTGATACAAGTACACTTTGATCTGCACAGAGTCACACACCTCCCAGCCAGCCACACACACACTCAGTCTCCCATACAAATACTTGGGCAATCAATCAATAACCCATATAGTTACTCATATAGCTACTGATCAACACATGCAGCAGTTTACAGAACAACAGACATAATGATGCACAAATTAAGACAGTTTAGTCACTAACCCATGCACTCAGTGAGACACATTTAATCACTCACTCATACAGTCAGTCATGCACCTACTAAATCCTTCGTCCAGACACTTACACATCCACTCATTCTTCAATATGTAAGACATATTTAAACTGTACAGAAACAAAAAATCACTGGATGTTGTTATCAGTCATGTCATCAGTGATGTCATTTGAGATGTCATCAGTGATGTCATCAGTGATGTCACTGACCATGTCATGAATGATGTAATATGTGACATCATCAGCAGTGGATTGCGGGTGCGCGATATATAGTTAGTGCAACTAACTATATATGGAATTTCAATGGTTTTGTGTGGGTAAAATAAGGTTTTTTAAATGCTAATTCCTAACGATATATGGTCTATAACCTATGGTTTTTTCAGTGAATTTTCAAGGTTTTGTAAATGCTAATTCCTAACTATATATGGTCTATAACCTATGGTTTTTTCAGTGAATTTTCAAGGTTTTGTAAATGCTAATTCCTAACTATATATGGTCTATAACCTATGGTTTTTTCAGTGAATTATATATATATATATATATATATATATAATTTCTTCTTTCTTCCTCAAGCATTCTTTGCCCCTCCAAATCGAGAGTTGCGTCGTCGCTTGGACTCCTCGAGAACGAGTCCTGTAAATCCTTTAAAACAATGACAACGCCATGTGTAAATTTTATTCTCTGCCGCCACCAAACGCGTTTTGACTGTAAAACAGTCTTGCTCACTGGTGGGCAGTGAGCAAGGCTGTTTTATAGGTCTTGCTGTTTTGAGCAAGACCTATTGCAGGTTGAAACGCGTTGGTGGTGGTCAGTGGTGAATAATTGCACAAAATAAATCCATAAATAACGACTTTGTTGTAGTGCGTTTTTTTTCTTAATATAAGGAACCTTGGTGAAATAATTACTGCGAGGACAAGCCCGTCCTCGACATCAGCACCCGCTATGCGAAATGCGCTCTCCTTGGGGCTGTTTGTTGACGGATATATATATATATCCAACAAAAGTTAGCCCCATAGAAAGGCGCCTCCGGCAGTTAATAGTTCATCAATATTTAATTTTCAACAGCTTGCAAGCAGGATTCCCACAGGTAACAATCACCCGAATAACAACATGCCAGACGTGTTTAAGGGATTACACCCTTTCTTCAGTGGCAATGAAGCATGAATAAAACAGCTGTTTTTCTTGTGCACAATATACATTTCAAGTCCCTTCCCTCTTGGGCGTGGCCATCCTCATGACTTTATGGGTCTCATAGTGCTGCCAAGGTACTCCCAAGTGGGTCTGCCATTTCATTTAGTCGAAACACACAAATATCATACCCATGTGCGTTGGTGATGCATCCTGGTGAAATGCCTGCACCGATTTACAGCTGCTGAACCCAACAATCATGTCGGCACCATCCCGATCCCAACCTGCCTCCCATGTGGTAACACCAGGATGGCGTCAGCACGGGCCCAGGAACAAGCAGTGGGCGTCTTCCGTCGACTGGGCTCCATCCGTGCAATATCCAACAAAAGTTAGCCCCATAGAAAGACGCCTCCAGGAGTTAATAGTTCAATATTTAATTTTCAACAGCTTGCAAGCAGGATTCTCACAGGTAACAAACACCCGAATATGTATGTATGTATTACCTACTGGCGGTCGCCAGTAGGTATATATAGTTAGGATTTTTTCTCTATGGGATTTTTGAAAATTCTATGTCTAATAACTTTGGCGTTTGTGGACGGAATTGGCTGAAATTTTCAGGAAAATGGCACATTTTGTTTCTGAGCAGCCCCTGAAAATTTTGGGGGGGTTCGTCAAGGGGGGGCCGAGAAAAAAGGGGGGTCCCAAAACGCGTTTTTCCCATGTTAATTTCCATAGGGCGGTTGGCCTCACTTTTAGCCCGAACGGCTGAATGGATTTGCACGAAACTTGGCAAAATTGTAGGGACTGGTAGCCCGATGTGCCTTTTGTAGGTCTCAATATATGTGCTCCAGTGGATTTTGAGAAATTAACGTTTAAAAAAAGATATATATCTGTAACAGCGGACCGGGCAGCGTCCTAGGACGCGTACTTTTCGCGCAACGGAGCTTTGTGAAGCGAAGCTGATTGGTTCTCCGGCGTCTGTCAACATTCCAAACAGTCCGTAGCGGCCGCCATCTTGTCTCTCGGTAGGATCGAGAGACAAGAGGAGGCCAAAGCGAAGGGGCAAATGACCATAAGGGGGAATAGTAGATCCTCGCTGACCCCCTAGGTTTGATGTGGAGGTTTTAAAAGGGCCCCGCGGGGCAAAAAAAATAAAATAATAATAATCGAACGGCTGAATGGATTTGCACGAAACTTGGCAAAATTGTAGGGACTGGTAGCCCGATGTGCCTTTGCTAGGTCTCAATATATGTGCTCCAGTGGATTTTGGGAAATTAACGTTCAAAAAAAGATATATATCTGTAACAGCGCTCCGCTTTGCGTACTTTTCGCGTTACGGAGGTTTGCGAAGCTGATTGGTTTTTCGGCGTCTGTAAACATTCTAAACAGTCCGTAGCGGCCGCCATCTTGTCTCTCGGTAGGATCGAGAGACAAGAGGAGGCCAAAGTGAAGGGGCAAATGACCATAAGGGGGCATAGTAGATCGTCCCTGACCCCCTAGGTTTGATGTGGAGGCTTTGAAGGGGTCTCGCAGGGCCAAAAAAAATATACTGTTTTTTTAGTTTTTTTGCGTGGAGTGCGCCCGGTTCGCGAACCGGGAAGCGTTCTGGGGAGCGTACTTTCTTGAAAATTAGTGAAAAAAGTTAGAGTAAAATAATAATTGTGAGTGATCAGATGTAGGGTAGCTCTGAGAAGAATTTTTTGGGTTTATGGTACATTTAGGTACTTATAAGTAGGTACCAATGCACATTCTTAAATTCAGAGTGAAAACTCTGTTGCCCTCATCTGAGAAGTGAACTCCATCTCCTCTGTAGATATCTTGCATGTAGTAACGCAAGTTATTGTTGTACAGGGAGCCCATTCCATGGTCTCTCATGTAAGCTGAAACAGATTTGTTTACATGCTTCCTCGACTTCTCAATTTGTGGACAAAATTGGTTCGACCACCTCCATTTCTGTCTTTGGCATATATTTGAATATACCAAGGCAGTCTGAGGAAAAAGTGCCATCAATTGCTCAAAGGTGTCCTTTAAAAGCATTTCCAGACCTACCCCAGTCAAAGTACCCAAATCATTACCTCCACAGTGCACAATTAACAGGTCAGGTTTTGGCAAATGCATAAAGGTTTTCACCAATGGTATCAATTGGTGACATTTTAATCCTCTGTGGCCAAACCACTTAATTTCCACATCTTGTAAATTGAGGTTAGGTAAATTCCTGTTTTCAGCGTACCTTTGAGCCCAATATATGTAACTATGTCCAACAATCCAGACAGAAAACATGGTGAGAGAAGGTTCTGCTGCAGTCAGATGAAGTGTGGCAATGAAATGGCAGTTGAAAAAATGAGAGTTTAAAATGAAAAAAACTGAGGAGTTTCTGTGTTAATGAAGCAGTAAGAGTGATTGGTGGATTTTGATTGCTGAAAACAGAAAGTTAGTGTGCATGGATGAGTTCGTTGAAAGATGTATTTTGAGTGGCGAAGAAAAAATCATTAAATGAAAGAATGCTCTGGATATGCAGGTGCACTGAGAGTTCAGAGTTCAATTGCAACATTGTTGTGTGAGAGGTCTTGCAAGAGGTGGTTGCTATGCAGAAAAAGCAGAGAGGGGGCGGAGGGGGGAAGGGTTTTGCTTTGAAAAAAAGTGAGGGAAGGGTTTTGATTGGGTGACATGAGAGATATGTGTGAGGAATTACAGCATTTCTGTGCTTTTGATAGCTGCAGACTCTGGAGTGCATACCTTTTGCTCTGCTGAAGACAAATTGGTGTGTTTCTGAGACTGTTTTGAAACTCAAAGTATTTGCTAAGGTGAGAAAAGATTTCTTTAATTTAGATAGAAAATAGTGTGCTTTAAGGAGAAAATTATGAAGAAAGTTGTGTTTTTCAAATGTTGCTTTGTCTCAAGTGTTTCACAAATAGATTTTGTTTCTTTGAGAAATTGTAATTGGAGAAAATGTGAAGTATTAGTACTGACAGGGCTTTTATGTGCATAGGAGCTGTGGAGTGTTTTCAAATTATGACTTGTAAATCGTTTTTGAGAAAAAGCAATGGTTTTAATATTGATGAGAAGGACATAATGGTGTCTGCTTCTTTATAAGGTAATTGAGAGTCTCTGATGTTATTTTTCCCATTTCAATGTAAGAAGTTTGTCTGTGGAGCAAATTGCTTGTAAATATGCTCCCACCTGTGCATGGCAAATTTAGATTTTGAATGTTTCCGTTACATAGGCATGTTAAAGGTGACTGAAACATGCTGCAAAGGCAATCAAAAAATGCTTTTATGTGTCTTAAGGACATTTTAAGTCATTTCCCCATGTGCAGTGTTTTCAAATTATGAGTTGAAAATCGTTTTTGAGGTAAAGGAATGTTTTCAAAATTTATGTGCGCCATATGACCCCAAATTTCTTTTTCGGGGGTGCAGCAGGGTGTTCTTGAGACACCCCTGCACCGTCGGAAAAATTCGTAATTTGCGATGAGGTAATTGCTAATCGCAAATTGCACCTTCATTCCTATGGGCCTCCTGCTGCATGGAAATGAATGGGTAATTTGTAATTAGCAAATAGGTCATCGCAAACTAGGAATGGTAAAGAATCGCTATTTATTCCTTAAAGTTCGCTATTTAGGAAATGCAAAAAACTTTGATGATACATATGGCGGTTTATCTCTAACAAGATAAGAAGCATAGGGATAGATTTATGATGACTGGCGCATCACCAGGGATGTGTTAGTCATTCTGTGCCGCTGTTCCGTCACCTATGGTGTGCTGCATTTACAATGCGGCGCATCATGGGGCAAAAACAGCACAGATGCGTGACGTATTTGTGCCGTAAAGTTGGCGCATTGCTGGAGTTGTATCGCAAGTGTGATGAAGCTCCAGTAAGGTTGAGGGGTGCCCCTGTCGCAGGGTTTCTGTTCTGACACAGAACTGTGGACAGAGGATTGGAACCTCGGTGAATTAGGGTGTCCCAAAACTCACCTTAGTAATCAAAACCCCTTAGCAAGCTAGGTACAGTGTCACATTGGATATAACAAACTCTCAATGTTTGGACAATCCAGAATATGAACTTATAGTACCTCAGGATACGTGGAACTCATGAACAGTCGGTCGTTATATATTTCTTAGAAACGAGAACATGGAGTTAAGAAGAACACATGTGTATTTGAAATGTTTATTTACTAATGCCGTCTTCTCAGGCGTAGTATCTTAGATTATACAAGTACACATATTATCAGTAGCAAAATTACCAGCATAGTCAATAGTACATAAAAAGCGAATGGTGACAGTATGTTAACATGCTGTAAATGAATAAGAGTTAGCAACACTTATAAGCAGCCGCGGGCCGTGGAGGGAGTTACGGTGGGCAGGGAGGCGGGGAGGCGGGGAGGGGCAGGGTGGAGAGGGCTCCACCCTGCCCCTCCCCCTCCCCGCATCCCTGCCCCACCGTAACTCCCTCCACGGCCCGCGGCTGCTTATATCTCACCCTCCCTAATACACATAATATATTATTTGCTAAGAAGGTCTCTTTGTGTTGGTTTAGGGCGTGCCGATACTTTAGTGTCTTAGATTTGAAGGAATCACATCAGCATAGAAAAGATAATCCATATGCCGTGCTTAATATCGCCAACGGCATTGTGCCATAATATTCTAGCATGCGATTGCGGAACAGTGTCAGCAGCTGCAGGGCGGGAGCTTGCACAGGAGGGACATCCATATTTAAAAATGTAAAAAAGCACAAGAGCGTCCGCTGGTAATGGAAGTAAAAATGGGAATCCACGAAGCAGAGTGGAAAAAATAGAATGTAAGAAAGCAGGGATGACTCCAAAGATTTTCTCAAATGAAGTCACGAGACCACTGGTAACAATTTTAAAAAAGTGCGCCAGGCCCTTTGTGGAGGACGCGTTAGAGATAGTCCGAACCATCTTGCTGAAATGGAAAGGCGAATCTGTATTTAAAAGGGTCTGCACCTCTGTACGGGTGTTCGCTGTGTGAAGCACGAAAGTTTCACGGGCCGAACTCAAGGCCACCTCTCTCTGAGACAAAATAGCTCTTATTCTTGCCATGCCGTTGAAATGTGCTGCTAAGGTTGGTATTTGTGGCCAGATTGAAAACTCCCTATGTTCATGTGTGGGAGGAAATAGAAAATTTCTGCAGCAAATAACCCGTTCATTTACTGTTACGATAAAATGAATACTTTTAATTAACCCAGAACAATCTTCATTATTGAGCATCAAATAACTACCATTTTCCAAGAACTTGAACGTGGGGATGATAGCAGGAACTGGTGTGCCTTGCAACACGCAAGCCATATTTGGTCGGTGTTTGTTGCATGAACCGTGTAACTGTATGTGCCTACACATTAGTGAATGATCTGGCGTCTCAGTGCATTCCTCTCCATTCAGATAAAGTTCTTGATCATCTTTGAAAATCTGTATGTGTATGGAAGCGACCAGACTTCATGAAGAAAACCACTACCTAAAGGTTAATAACGACCTATTGGTATATATTTCATACAATTTGAAAACTTATATAAAGCAAAAGGCAGCGTTATTAAACCGTGGATAAGGCACGTTGCCAAAGCAGTCAACCTTTTGGATTTATACTGGAAATGTTAAAGGAAGAATTACGGAGTAGGGCCTGTAAATCTTTAATAGACAACGAGTAAAATTACTCCAACCATCATATTCCTCTAACTCCGGGATAGTAGGGGTGTTTAATTTTTTAGAAGTAGCCAATCCAAAGCATTTGGTCTGGGAAATTGTTTCATTCACAAACCACATATGTTTTGGGATGAGACATGCACGGTGGAAAGCCTCAGTGCCTTGTACCTGCCAGGTTCGTGAACCCCAAACTGATGTAGATCCTGGATATTTTTACTCTGTATTACGTAAGCATGGTCTCATTACTGGTTTAAACGCCATTTTTCCTTTTTTGTAACTTCTGCACACGACACTTAGTTGTTGCTTTAGCTTTCAGCCTACCTGCGTCAAGATCTATGCCTGCTTCAAGCAGGCGCAGGGTTTTGATGTAGCTTTGTCCTATCTGATTGTAAATGCGGCACACCGTGGGTGGCAGAGCAGCGGTGCACGTTAACTGGTGCATCCCTGGGGATGTGCTAGTTAATATAAATCTGCCCCTTTACATTTAATTATGTGCAGGGTACACAGAGTAGGTGAGGTTTATCCAAGGTTAAGAAGAGATGAGTCCTGTTCAGTGAAAAATTGGAGATAGGCTTCAGTATATTATATACTTAAGTAGTGTGTTAAGTTTTTGATGACTGTTATTAATTTACTGTTGGGTAATAGTGGTTAATAACATTTTTTATTATATTTTACCACAGATTCAACTGCAGATTATTTCAAGATTTTAGGATGCCTAGCAAAGAAAGAGTAAGAAAGGCTGCAAAACGTCAAAGACAGCAGGACCATGGAATAATGCAGCAGTCCTCTAACAAAAAGATTTGTCAAGTCACCAAGAAAGCACCGGGTAAGAGTCGAAAAACAGTCATAAGAAATATGTGTAGTAAAAAAAATATTACTACAGAAAATGTTTCAGTCCAGAAAAGGAGAAATAATTCAAATGGTAAGGAAAGGCCAATGAGAAATGTTACTGCTAGAGTAAGAGATAACTCTATGCATGAAAGTAGAAGGAAACAACAGTTTAGGGATATTCGTAAACGAATGTTCCGCAACAGGATAATTGGGAATTTGTTAAAAAATATTAAGAAAGGTCAGCAGAAAGTGGTTTTTTATAAGAGAAAAAAAATAGTTGAGAAAGTTATTGATCAGGCATTTGAAATTAAACGTAAGTTATTTATTTTGACAATCAATAGAATTAGGAAGCTAAACAAGGTAATTTATGATTTCAAAAGAAATAGTAGATGGAAGAGAATAGTTAATCGTAGTAATTTTTGTGAAGTTTTTTCTGGAGAATGGATGCATAGTTCAAGCTCTGAGGCATTTTTTAATGAGGAGAGTTATTTCCAGGATAATGATTTGGTGCATGCAGTTGACACCAGTGGTCGAGCTTATGAAGTGAAAGATGGTTGTCCAGTTGAAAAAGAAAAACTTGTGAGAACAGAGATAGAAGAGGTGTTAGGTAATGAGGTTTTAGGGAGACGTCCTAAGGGTCCTGTGTACACCTGGAAGTGTAGTAGTATTTGCAGTGTACGACAGGATTCCATCAATTTGCTTTGTGATTTTATACGGTCATTTAGTAAGAAAAGTTTGAAGCAGAAAATGAAGTTGTTGCCAGAATTAGATCCTTGCAGAGTGAGAGAAGTGATAGGTTTGCATGGTCATTCACTGACTTGTCTTTCCAGGAGAGTATGCCAGAGTGTTTTTCATCATTTCAGGATGCTAGCAGTGCATCATAATAAAGTGAGGAAATTAGTTAGAATGTTGTATTATGCTAAGAGTCCAGCAATTATGCTTAAACAATTATGCGCTGCTCTTTTGCATGGTTCTGAAATAGATGTGAAGAATATATGTGAAGAAATTGAGTTTTGTTACTTTGGAAGTAAAGAGGAGAATGTTGAAATTGACCAAGAAGAAGAGAGTAATGTGTAAGATAGTGTACAGGTTTCCAGTACAGATAATTTCCAGAGGGAAATTGCGACGTTTGAGGTGAAATCAAGTGAGAGGCCAAATTTCACTTGTGTGTGTTGTCGACGCACTTATTATAAGAATCAGACAAAGTTAGTGGATTTATATGGAAAAAGTGAAAGGGAAAATAATAGTGAATGGAAGGATTTTACAACATACTTGATGGTAGAAAATTGTTTTGATTTGGGATTGGATCAACGTGTGTGTACTTATTGTTGTAACAAATTAAATCAAAACCAGATGCCTGCTAGAGCAGTTCATAATAATCTGGAATTGGTTGAGATTCCTTCTGAATTGAAGGATTTAAATACTTATGAATCTATTTTGATTCAAAGTATCCATCCCTTTCAGGCTATTGTAAGAATGGAGCCAAAGACAGGGAAATTGCCTCCATCAGATTTACAGAGAGGATTAAAGGGAAGAGTTGTTTATTTGCCTCTAGATTTGAAGAAAAACATTAACACAATTGGAGTAGAAAAAGTGGAAGAGGAACCTCTTGTTATCTTAGTTAATGGGGTTCCGACAAAGAATAAGAAAATATGGCAAGATTTAGTAGATGTTAGGAAAGTCAAAAGGGCAACATTGTATTTGAAAAAATATAATAAATACTATAAAAATGTATATGTTGCAGAAGAGGAAGTAAGTGAGGAAGAGGATAGCGATTTGTGTGCTGGTCAAATTGAGAAAGTAGAACCCTGTACTAGTGAAGAAATATATGAACATTATAGTGTTCATCCTTTGCATTCCAAGGAAGTCATGGGGAATGCTATTGAGTTGTTTCAAATGAAACAAGCGAAAGGGAGTCCCATTAGTGTTTGGGAGGAAAGTTTGGAAGCTCGGTGTTTCCCACAGCTTTTTCCAACAGGTCAGGGAGGAAGATATGATGAGCGACCTCATCAAATTCCTGCTTCTGAATACCGGACTTTGCGATTGTATGCAGGAGATCCTAGGTTTCGACAATGCATTCCTTATTTGTTTCATCTCCTGTTTGAAAGCGATCTGTCTGGACTGTCATATGCAGTGAACCACATCTTGAAAAGTGGTATACACATGCAAAACATCTCGGCAAGTGACTTTATGGATAAAGTCAATGTCCAAGACAGTATTTTGGATTCTCACCTGATTAATCTCATGGCGTGTCAGCGTGGTACTAATGAGTACTGGTACCGTCGTCATGGTGATTTAAAATGTATGCTGAGGAACTTAGGAACTCCCACATGGTTCCTCACTTTGAGCTGTGCTGAGTATGGCTGGGAAGACTTACTTGAATTTCTACGAGAGGCAAATGCTAACGTAGAAAACATCGAATTCAAGACACCCGGAGAACTGTGCTCTTTGGATCCAGTCAATGTATGTAGGTACTTCAATCATAGATTTGAAGGTATGATGTCTTTCATCATGAATAAGAAGAATCCACCTCTTGGAGAGGTGTTGGATTTCTTCTGGAGGAAGGAGTACCAAGCAAGAGGTGCTCCTCATATACATATGTTGCTGTGGATCAAGGATGCACCTAAATTTGGAACGGATGCAGACGACTCAGTGATGAGTTTCATAGAACAGTATTCTACGTGTTCTGTTCCAAACGCAAAGGAGAAAAAAAGCCTAAGAGAAAAAGTTCTACGTTTCCAAAGCCATCGATGTGGAAAGTACTGTCGTCGTAAATTCCGGAACAAAGACAAGTTCTACACCAAATGTCGTTTCGGCTTTCCACGATCGGTGATTTCTAAAGGAAGAGTGAACAGTTTGATGTCTTCGCTGCGACATAATGTGATGAAGAAATCACCTAAAAACACATACAATTTGAAGAGGAACGAAGAGTCTAAGTACATCAACGACTACAACCCGGTGATTTTGTCCATGTGGAATGCTAACATGGATATACAGTTTGTGGCTGATAACTGTATGGCTGTGGCTCGGTATGTGACATCTTACATCACCAAAAAAGAGAAGACAGAATTGAAGGATATGTGGGAGGACATTTCCCATGAAAAGAGCCTCAGCAAGAAGTTGTACAGTTTCAGTCTGAAGATGTTGTCGCATCGAGAAATCGGAGCTTACGAATGTTCTGACCGGTTGTCTTCAGCAAGTCTCTATGCCAAGTCCAGGAGTATCGTTTGGGCGAGTGTTGGTCTTGCTGCAACGCGTAATCGAGTTCTGAAACCTGTGCGGGAAATTGAGTATTTGGCGGAAAAGGAGCCAAACAGTACCGACATTTTGAAGAGCAACATGTTGGATACATATTATCCAAATCGAAGCAGTCACCTCGAGAATGTTTGTCTGTATGAGGTTCTGCAAAATTACATATTCAAGAGGAACATCAAAGAAGATACTGAGAAAGGAGTGTATGCTGTAATAGGAAGTGAGGGATGTCTGGTCAAGCAAAGAAAATGCCACTTGATAAACCATCGAAAATTGAGTGGCGAATCTCCTGAAAAAAAGGAGTTTTTCTATTTAGCACTTTTGCAACTTTTTAAGCCTTGGCGTGCAGAAGAGGAACTGCTTGGAGATTTCCTTTGTTACGAAGACTCATTCAATGCTGCCAAGGAGACCATAGAATGTCCTGCTTTTCCCAAATATGTAGAAATGTTGAATGTGGAAATTGAGCAGGAAGCAACGATTGCAGCCGAGATTGCCAGAGACAGTTCTCAGGACAGTCAGAGTTCTGCTTCATTGAGTCAGGATCCACTAGGAGGACCTCTTATCGAAAATGAAGCTGCCACTGCTATGAATGAAGTGGAAAGAGCCATGGCACATGCTCAGGAGGATGTGGTTAACTTAGAAGAGTTGGAAAGACAACTCAACGTTGAGCAGAGGAAAATATATGACGAACTTACCATGCAAATTGATCATGGATTAAGTCATGACAAGAAAGAGTGCTCATGTACGTCGTTGAAGCCTGTCCGACTGTACGTGAGTGGAGAAGCGGGAACTGGAAAAAGTTTCCTTATTAAAGCAATTTCATGTTATTTGCAGGAAAGGACAGAGTCATCGCTGTCTTGTGTTGTCACCGCTCCAACTGGACTGGCAGCACATAACATTAAAGGGATTACTTTACATCGTTTACTGATGCTGCCAGTGGAGCATGACAACAAATTAGAATATCACAAGCTATCTGGAGATGCTTGTTTTGAAGTTTCAAGAGTCTTGAGGAAAATGAAACTTCTTATCATTGACGAAGTAAGCATGGTTTCCAATGTCATGCTTGCCTTTGTGCATTTGAGAATGCAAGAAGTTCTCAAAACAGAGTATGATGTGTTATTTGGTGGCAAACACATCATTGTTTTCGGAGATCTTCTGCAGCTGACACCAGTGAAAGGGCAACCTGTGTTCAAAATGCTCACGCATGAAGATACCAGGAAGTGCTTAGGGAGTATTGGCAACGTCAATATATGGTTAAACTTCAATTATGCTGAACTGCATGAAAATATGCGTCAGGCAAAGGATGAAGTTTACAAGACTATTCTACAAGATGTTAGAATTGGAAAAGTGACCGAGCATGGGAAACAAGCTTTACATGCACGATTACTGACAAATTTATATCCAGACGAAGATGTTGTGCCTGAGAATATTTTTCAGAAAGTTACTGAGAAAAAATCTGGAATATGTTTGATGCCAACTCTTGCAGAATGTGCCAAATTCAACAACAAAATGTTGCATTTAGAAAAGCAAGAGATTGTGAAATTGGAAGCTATTGACAGAGTAGAGCATATGGGATCAACAATTATTTTGTCTGAGAATCTGAAAACAAAATTGGATTCATTAGAGAAGAGTATATCTAAAACTGCGGGTTTTGAAAAGACTCTGAATGTGTGCTTGAACTGCCGTATAATTTTAAGAAGGAATTTACATGTTGAAAGAGGTCTGGTAAATGGATCAATGGGTAATGTTGTTGATTTTGTGAAATACAGAAATAGAGATGGAATTGAATTTTTAAAAATTAAATTTGATGGCATTGAGGAAGTACAGCTAATTGCTCGTTGTTCTGCTAGATTTTTGCTTGTAAAAGACTTATATGTTCGTCGTAAGCAGTTTCCTGTTTGCTTGGCATATGCGGTGACAATCCATAAATCGCAAGGTTTAAGTGTAGACTGTGCATTGGTGAATATTGGCAGTTCTGTGTTCAAGGAGGGTATGGCATATGTGGCATTGTCACGAGTTAGGACTTTATCGGGATTGTACTTGATTGAGTGTGATGTCACAAACATTTGTGCGGATCTAGATTGTGTTAAGGAATACAATAGGTTGAGAAGAGAGTATGCGCCACATTTGCCTCAGTATCCTTTGTTTGAGAAACGTGTGGTAGGCCGGAAACGAAGAAATGTGACCAATACTGGGGAGGTTGTAGCAAAAAGACGAAAAGTCGATGAACCTGAAATTATAAGCAGAAACAAAAAGGATTCTGTTGAAGATGTTGTTGGTTTTCAATTTGAAAACAGTTCTGGTGTCAACTGCTATGCTAATGTAGTGGTTAATGTTTTGTTTTCTCTACAAAATGTAAAAGAAGAGATTGTGGTCAATTCTGATCAAAGATTTTGCAGTTTGTTAAATTCTGTGTTAGAGAAATGTAGCACTGATAGAACAAACATAGAAAGTGTGTCTGAAATTCGAAATCTGTTAGACAGATGTTCAGGCCAAACACAATTCTCTCAAAATAGTCAGCAAGATTGTCAGGAGTTTTTAATGTATATGCTTGATGTATTGTATGCTGAAGGTGTAGATGTAGATCATCTGTTTGGGCTTTCTTATCAATGGCAGCATGACTGCGAGAACTGTAGGGTATCAAGTAGTACTAGTGTAGACTCAGAAAGATTTATATATTTAACTTTGCCAGACAGTAAATCAGTCTCTTTTAATAAGCTAGTAAAAGCAGCTGATCACAATATGGAGTGTAGGCAATGTAAATCTGAAATGATGTCCACATTATTTATACGAACATATGGCCAGTATGTCATTTTAATGTTCCAACGATGTAGGCCTGATGGAACAAAATTGACAACTTTAATTAAAAATTTTGTGGCTTCACAGTTGTCAATATCAGGAAGGACTTTTGTAACTGTAGCAATTATATATCATGATGGTTCTTCAATAACATCAGGACATTATACAGCTTATTTAAAGTGTAGAAATGGCTGGTCATTCTGCAATGATTCTGTTTTAATTTTCAAAAAAAAAATTGCCATATGACCTTAAAAACTCTTACCTGGTGTTTTTAAAACCAAAATTTTAGGGAAAGAATCTCGGGATGTGCTCTGAGGAATTTCAAGAAGTTCTCATGGCTCCTACACTATTTGGCCTTGAAGATAAGTGTAGTACAGAGACATAACTTTTTACCATAACACTGGACGTTATTGAGAAATACGTGCACTTTGAATGAGTTCAGAAAAACTATTTCTTTTTATAAGCTAATTGAAGCAGCGAATCAAAACATGGAGTAGAGGGAATGTAAGTCTGCAATGCTGTCTACTGTTTTACATTGCTTTGTGATTAAAAGTGATGTAGAGAATTAAATAATTGTACTAGTCATAAAGGTAGTGTAAGTCTGCTTCATAGTAAGCAGTATCAGTGTGATAGGAAATGTAGAACATGATTGAGCAAGAAGGGGAAGATATTACTAGTCCAGGATTGTGTAAATGATCTTCAACATTTTAATTCTGAAAGTTGCGGAAATGCGAAAAGACGGGATTGGCTAACAAGAAATCCAAGAGTTATACATGGCTCTGACAAGATTTGGCCTTGTGGAATCTTGTGGTAGAGAGCAAGAAGTCATTTATTGTATGTAACATGTTTTTGAAAACGATGGAGGTTTTCTTTCAGAAAGTGGCGGGTTGAAAGTAATAACAGCACAACAGAGTGTAAGCTGTTCATAGGACATCCTTGGCCGTCATGGAAAGTAAGTTAACTTTAAGGAGTTCTGAATTCTGATTTGTAATGTATGGGTTTTTTAAACACAATCATTTTGATTGTGTTTTTTTTTCCCCGCTGTTATATGATGAATACCTTCAAGTCACTGTTTTAGTGAAATTTGATACATTCTGAGAACAGCAAAAATAAACCATTTAACATGTATAATTAATTCTGTTCTGTTTGCATTTATGATGTATATGTAGAACTGTGTAGGAGGCATGGAGAAGGTGAGGCTTCTGTAAGTGTCAAAGTTGTTGCATACAGTGCTCATATTCTACGTAGTCTTTTATATTTCATTACTTTCACTGTTTCTGACTGATCTAAAAAAATTTTTAGAAAAAGAACAGTAAGTATAAGGGAAGGAAACAGACAGTTATGTTAAAAGAAACACAGCTATAGGGAATAAACTAGGGATACTGTTACCCGCAATCCTCTGCTGATGATGTCACTGAGCATGTCATGAATGATGTAATATGTGACATCATCAGCAGTGGATTACGGGTAATAGTATCTCTAGTTTACTCCCCTATAGCTGTCTTTCTTTTAACATAACTGTCTGTTTCCTTCCCTTATACTTACTGGTTCGCTTCCGGTTCGCGTACCGGGGAGCGAACTGGGAAGCGAACTAAGAGAAATAGAGGTTGGCACAGTTGCAAATATTGTACCAATTTTTTAATAACGGGGAGGTAGTTCTGAAAAGAACTTTTTTTTTAATTGTTTTTGTTGTTTTATATTTTTTTTATTATTTTTCGGAACATTTTTTTACTTTTTTTGAATTTTTCTGAACAGTTTTATATTTTTTTGGGTTTTTCTTGGAGGGGGCAATGAAAACGATTCATTGTAAAGGGCTCAACAGGAGCAAGAAAACAAAAAAAAAGAATTTATTGTTTGGGGAGTTTCGGACAAACATGAGCATGATTGTCAATAGCTCTGTTGATCAGAGTGATGCTACTTTCTCCGTAGCAAATGAATCCACTGCAATGTACGCAGACTTGTTTTACTTCACGAAATCTCGTTTGTATATTTGGCACCATCTCCCTGCCCTCTGGTCCCGTTACTTCCGGTACAACAGATCTTCTGGCCATAATAGGGAGATTATCTAGGTCGTCCTGTTCCTCTTCTTCCTCTTCTTGCTGAATTATAACTTTAGCAGGTGGTCCACTCTTCCTTGGATGTGGTGGAGGTGGTGGGGAAGCACCAGCTGAAGCTAGTAAAGAAGCCATTGCTCACTGGTAACAAAGGGTCTTTCTCTCACAATGATGAAAGTCAGAGTGAGGAAAGAAGGAGGGATTTTCACCATTTGGGAAAAAAAATAGTTCTCAACCAATGAAAAGTGTTCATTTTATATCATATGACCTAGTCTTACATCATTAGGAAACCGAAAGTGAAATGAACCAATGAAAAGTGTTATTACCAAGTCACATGACCTGCTGTGTTTACGTTACGCGCTTTGCAGGGCCTCCCGGTTTGCTTCCAGAAACCTGTGCTTTGCGACTCGGTAAGCGTACGAGTTCGCTAACGTAGCACGTCATATGACGTATCACGCGACAACGCGAAACGTCATGCGGACGGGAGGCGTCACGATGTTGTTTTCTAACGCGGCAGTTGCGGTAAAGAAACGTTTACCGGCTCGCGGTCTATTTCGCGGCATCAAGGTCAGCTAACGGGAAGCTTCCCGATTCGCGAAGCGGGAACGAAGAAAAAAAAATATTTAAAAAAAAAGTTATTAATAAACATATAAAATATATTTTTGGATTTAAAGAAGAATACATTTTACAGCTACAGATATTAGCTGTTAAAAAACCAATGAAATTCACTGAAAAAACCATAGGTTATAGACCATATATAGTTAGGAATTAGCATTTACAAAACCTTGAAAATTCACTGAAAAAACCATAGGTTATAGACCATATATAGTTAGGAATTAGCATTTAAAAAACCTTATTTTACTCACACAAAACCATTGAAATTCCACATATAGTTAGTTGCACTAACTATATATCGCGCACCCGCAATCCACTGCTGATGATGTCACATATTACATCATTCATGACATGGTCAGTGACATCACTGATGACATCACTGATGACAACATCCAGTGATTATGTGTTTCTGTAAAGTTTAAATATGTTTTACATATTGAAGAATGAGTGGATGTATAAGTGTCTGAATGAAGGTTTTAGTAGGTGCGTGATTGACTGTATGAGTGAGTGATTAAATGCGTCTTACTGAATGCACGGGTTAGTGACTAAACTGTCTAAAAGTGTGCATCAGTATGTCTGTTGTTGTGCAAGCTGCTGCATGTGTTGATCAGTAGCTATATAAGTAGCTATATGGGTTATTGATTGGTTGCACAAGTATTTGTATGGGAGACTGAGTGTGTGTATGGCTGGCTGGGAGGTGTGTGACTCTGTGCAGATCAATGTGTACTTGTATCAGTGATTCTATAAGAGAGTAACTATGTGTTAGTATATGTTTCAAAAATGTAAGGTGTTCTGTGTTTAACTGTATAGATGAGAAAATGGAAGTGTGATTGATTCTTTTCAGGACTGACTAGGTGTGTGAGTAACTCCATGGATGAGTGGCAGAGTGTGAGTGTCTGTATAGGTGTATGAGTGCATATGATAGTGTTGTAAAGATGAGTGATTGTATGTATGAATGATTGTATGAGTGAATGTGTGTGTAGACATAGGAATCAGTGAGTGCGTATGTAGTAACTAGTATTGGTGTGTCAATGGTTTCAAAAATTATACTCTCTATTTAACACTGGGTGTAATAGAGGTTATATTAGAGTGTGAGGAGATGCATTGTATTATCACATGAATGATATCATCAGTGATGTGATCATTGATGTCAAGTGAGATGTCATCAGTGATGTCATTTGAGATGTCATCAGTGATGTCATCAGTGATGTCACTGACCATGTCATGAATGATGTAATATGTGACATCATCAGCAGTGGATTGCGGGTGCGCGATATATAGTTAGTGCAACTAACTATATATGGAATTTCAATGGTTTTGTGTGAGTAAAATAAGGTTTTTTAAATGCTAATTCCTAACTATATATGGTCTATAACCTATGGTTTTTTCAGTGAATTTTCAAGGTTTTGTAAATGCTAATTCCTAACTATATATGGTCTATAACCTATGGTTTTTTCAGTGAATATATATATATATATATATATATATATATATATATATATATATATTTTTTTTTTTAGACACTGACGAAGCTAGAATAGCGAAACGCGTCTGTCTGGAGTGAGGGGGGTTTGCATTAAAATACTTGAAATCCGGATACCAGTGTGCTTGCCGTTTTTCGACTACAGAAGTTGGATTGTGTTGCAACATATATATATATATATATATATATAGCTGCCCAGCCTCATCAGTATCCCTTCACTCGCGGTCAGGTGCTTCTTGCGCGGAGAAGAGAATCACGCTAAATATCACAGCTGCGGGGTAAAGAATCACCAGCACTCGCAGGATCAATGAGCCTGATTATTTAAGGGTTATAAGTACGTTAGTCGCGTTTTGGCTATTGCCTTTATCAATAACGAGGTGCGCCGACAAACAGCTCATTTAAATACTCAGATAATCATTGACAGTAACAAAGGACACCAGACATTCCTCTGTCCAATGGTGTCGGCCATCTTTGAACATGCAAATGTGTCAAATGAATGAGACAACAGTAAAGGGCAAAAGGTCAAATACCTTTGTAGTTCTCTTGCCCTGAATGGGCACTCACACTCTCAGAGATCATCTAGTACAGAGTCACTGCCCAAATGACCACAGACCTACCGCCCTCGGAAAAGTGTCAGGCTTCTTCCCCTGTGGTAGGTATAAGGCGTTTAAGAACTGCCATAAAGTCTTATCCTACAATGTACCAGGGTTGAAGGCACCGAAGAGAATCAAGAAATTCATTAACTGCAATGCTACACAGTGTACTGTCTTGTATGTCCGTGTGGCTTGGGATATATTGGCAGTACCATACATCAGACAAAGGTGCACATTTTGGAACATCAAAGAGCGATTGCCAAAAAGGATTCGATGTATCCAGTGGCAAGGCACTTTGAAACACACCACAAAAGTAACAGGGACCTATTGAAATTCTTCTGCATGGATCACGTGCCCCCGAATGTGAGGGGAGGTGATAGACAATTACAACTTCGCAGATTGGAATTGAGATATATCATTAATACCCAAACTAAGATACCAAATGGGTTGAACAGTGGGGAGGAGATGGCGATACATCTGTAATTGGAACATTGTCTAGGAATGTAATTCTTGGCGATACAATTGGGAATCTAGTTTGACATTTGAAGAAATAACAGCAGTAAACTGTAATATCATTTAAGTAGTATGGATGGTGAGATTCCGATGACCCATGCAGGGTATGATGAAAGGAAAAATAGGAGGACCAGCACCAACCTTTAACCACATGTCTGAACAAACAAAACCCATTTAGGGTGGTCTACTGTTCTTTATCCACCGCAGATTAGTTAGGGCAGCTGAGGAAGAACCGTAGACTGACATATAGTATGTAATTTATAGATTTTTGTGTTTAGGATATATTGTTGCATGTCGTTTGCCCATTCAGGGCAAGAGAACTACGAAGGTGTTTGACCTTTTGCCATTTGCTGTTGTCGCATTAATTTGACACATTTGCATGTTCAAAGATGGCTGACACCATTCCTCCGGTGTCCTTTGTTACAGTCAATCATTATCTGTGTATTTAAATGAGCTGTTTTTCGGTGCACCTCGTTATTGATAAAGCCGATAGCCGAAACGCATCTAAATGTACTAATACCCATTAAATAATTGGTCTCTTTGTTCCCATGAGTGCTGGTGATTCTCTACCCCGCAGCTGATATGTATATATATATCAGCTGTGGGGTAAAGAATCACCAGCACTCATGGGAGCAAAGAGCACAATTATATTACCTACTGGCGGTCGCCAGTAGGTATATATAGTTAGGATTTTTTCTCTATGGGATTTTTGAAAATTCTATGTCTAATAAGTTTGGCGTTTGTGGACGGAATTGGCTGAAATTTGCAGGAAAATGGAACATTTTGTTTCTGAGCAGCCACTAAAAATTTGGGGGGGTTTCGTCAAGGGGGGGCCGAGAAAAAAGGGGGGTCCCAAAACGCGTTTTTCCCATGTTAATTTCCATAGGGCGGTTGGCCTCACTTTTAGCCCGAACGGCTGAATGGATTTGCACGAAACTTGGCAAAACTGTAGGGACTGTTAGCCTGATGTGCCTTTGCTAGGTCTCAAGATATGTGCTCCAGTGGATTTTGAGAAATTAACGTTCAAAAAAAGATATATATCTGTAAGCGCGCTCCGGGTAGCGCCCCGGTTCGCGTACTTGACGCGTAACGGAACTTCGCGAAGCGAAGCTGATTGGCTCTCCGGTGTCTGTCAACATTCTAAACAGTCCGGAGCGGCCGCCATCTTGTCTCTCGGTAGGATCGAGAGACAAGAGGAGGCCAAAACAAAGGGGGAAATGACCATAAGGGGGCATAGTAGATCCTCCCTGACCCCCTAGGTTTGATGTGGAGGCTTTAAAAGGGCCCCACGGGGCAAAAAAATATATATTTTTTTTCTTTGTTTTTGCGTGGGGAGCGCCCGGTACGCGCACCGGGAAGCGGTCCGAGGAGCGTACTATGAGAAAAAAAGAAAGACAGGGTATAAAAATGTGGGCAATTTTGTTATAAATGGAAGGTAGTTCTGAAAAGAACTGTTTTTTTATTCTTTTTATTTTTTTTATTTTTTTATTAATTTTCTGAACAATTTTTTGATTTTTTTTTGATTTTTGAAAACTATTTTGTGTTTTTTTAGAGGAAATAACAAAAAAGCAGGGTTTGAACATGTCTCAACAGGAGCAAAAAAAAATAAAAAGGATTCATTGTTTTCTCATCTTGATGCATTTATGATTTTCTCCAGCTCGGTTAATCAAAGTAATACTCTTCTCTCTATAACAAATAGTTCCTCCACAATATATACAAACTATTTTGTAGTGTTCAAAAGGAGCTTGAATATTGTCTGGTCCGGCGAATGAGCTTTGTCCACTGGAGGTGCTGGGGATGACATTTGGGGGATTGGCAGCAAGATGGCTCTGCCTTGGTGTTTCTAGCAGGAACTGCCTTACTTGCTCTTCCTCCTCCTCCTCCTCTTCGTCCTCATTATCTTCCTCTCTACCAAAGTCCAGTGTTGGAGGTGGTCCTTTTGGTGGTGGTGGTTGCTGAGAAGCACCAGCTGCAGCTATTACAGAAGCCATTGTGAAAAATAGGTCTTGCTCTCTGGAAGTAGAAAGTAAGAATGAGGTAAAAACAAGGAGGGGTTTTCATCATTTGGGAAAAAAAAATAGTTCTAAACCAATGAAAAGTGTTATTTTTAGGTCACATGACCTAGCCTAACAACATTAGGAAACCAAAAGTGAAATGAACCAATGAAAAGTGTTATTAACAAGTCACATGACAAATCACATGACCTGTTATGCTTACGGTACGCGCTCCGCGCCGCGCCCCGGATCGCTTCCGGGAAGCTGCGCTTCGCGCTTCGCGGACCGGAGCGCTTCCGGGTGCGCTGAAGCGGCGCGTCATATGACGCATTACGCAACAACGCGATACTTAGCGATTACGCGATGCGTCACGATGTTGTTTTCGAACGTGGCAGTTGCGCAAACGGAACGTTTACCGGTTCGCGGACCAGGTCGCGGCAAGAAATTGAGCTAACGGGACGCTACCCGGTTCGCGGACCGGAAGCCTAACAAAAAAATATATTAAAAAAAATACATTAAAAAATTGTATTAAAAACATATAAAATATATATTTCGATTTAAAGAAGAATACATTTTAAAGCTTTTGATATTTGCTATTAAAAAACCATTGAAATTCACTGAAAAAACCATAGGTTATACACCATATATAGTTAGGAATTAGCATTTACAAAACCTTGAAAATTCACTGAAAAAACCATAGGTTATAGACCATATATAGTTAGGAATTAGCATTTACAAAACCTTATTTTACTCACACAAAACCATTGAAATTCCATATATAGTTAGTTGCACTAACTATATATCGCGCACCCGCAATCCGCTGCTGATGATGTCACATATTACATCATTCATGACATGGTCAGTGACATCACTGATGACATCACTGATGACATCTCAAATGACATCACTGATGACATCACTGATGACATCTCATTTGACATCTCAAATGACATCACTGATAACATCATCCAGTGACTGTGTGTTTCTGTAAAGTTTAAATATGTTTGATATATTGAAGATTGAGTGGATGTATACGTGTCTGGATGAAGGATTTAGTAGGTGCGTGACTGACTGTATGAGTGAGTGAATAAATGTGTCGTACTAAATGCATGGGTTAGTGACTAAACTGTCTGAATGTGTGCATCAGTATGTCTGTTGTGATGTAAACTGCTGCATGTGTTGATCATTAGCTATACGAGAGGCTATATGTGTTATTGATTGGTTGCCCAAGTATTTGTATGGGATATTGAGTTTGTGTGGGGGTGGCTGGGAGGTGTGTGACTCTGTGCATAGATGTGTGAGCAGTTGATTCACTAGGTGTATGAGTTCAAGAGTGCATGTGGAAACACCTGTATGGGCGGTTGACTGTGTGCATGAGTGTATTGGTGAGTGAATGGATATCTCAGTGCTACATGTCAAAGTAAGTACATATGTAAAATACAGTACATGTGAGAGTTGGCATGTATAAATACCTGTGCATAAGAGCCAGTGAATGTGTGAGTGGCTGTATGGATCATTGTGAACTTGTATCCAGGATTGTATAAGTGAGTAAATATGTTTTAGTATATGTTTGAATAAGTAAGGTGTGTATAACTGTATAGTTGAGGAAATGGAGGTGTGATTGATTCTTTGCATGACTGACTAAGTGTCTGAGTAACTCCATGGATGAGTGACAGTCTGTGAGTGTCTGTTTACACTGAGTGTATCTAAGGTTATATTAGAGTCTGAAGAGGTTCATCGTATTATCACATGAATGATATCAGTGATGTGATCAGTAATGTCAAATGAGATGTCATCAGTGATGTCATCAGTGATGTCATTTGAGATGTGATCAGTAATGTCAAATGAGATGTCATCAGTGATGTCATCAGTGATGTCATTTGAGATGTCATCAGTGATGTCATTTGAGATGTCATCAGTGATGTCATTTGAGATATCATCAGTGATGTCATCAGTGATGTCACTGACCATGTCATGAATGATGTAATATGTGACATCATCAGCAGTGGATTGCGGGTGCGCGATATATAGTTAGTGCAACTAACTATATATGGAATTTCAATGGTTTTGTGCGAGTAAAATAAGGTTTTGTAAATGCTAATTCCTAACTATATATGGTCTATAACCTATGGTTTTTTCAGTGAATATATATATATATACACATATATATATATACACATATATATATTACCTACTGGCGGTCGCCAGTAGGTATATATAGTTAGGATTTTTTCTCTATGGGATTTTTGAAAATTCTATGTCTAATAACTTTGGCGTTTGTGGACGGAATTGGCTGAAATTTTCAGGAAAATGGCGCATTTTGTTTCTGAGCAGCCCTTGAAAATTTGGGGGGGGTTCGTCAAGGGGGGGCCGAGAAAAAAGGGGGGTCCCAAAACGTGTTTTTAACATTGAGTTTTCCATAGGGCGGTTGGCCTCACTTTTAGCCCGAACGGCTGAATGGATTTGCACGAAACTTGGCAAAATTGTAGGGACTGGTAGCCCGATGTGCCTTTTGTAGGTCTCAATATATGTGCTCCAGTGGATTTTGAGAAATTAACGTTTAAAAAAAGATATATATCTGTAACAGCGGACCAGGCAGCGTCCCAGGACGCGTACTTTTCGCGCAACGGAGCTTTGTGAAGCGAAGCTGATTGGTTCTCCGGCGTCTGTCAACATTCCAAACAGTCCGTAGCGGCCGCCATCTTGTCTCTCGGTAGGATCGAGAGACAAGAGGAGGCCAAAGCGAAGGGGCAAATGACCATAAGGGGGAATAGTAGATCCTCGCTGACCCCCTACGTTTGATGTGGAGGTTTTAAAAGGGCCCCGCGGGGCAAAAAAAAAAATAATAATAATAATCGAACGGCTGAATGGATTTGCACGAAACTTGGCAAAATATTAGGGACTGGTAGCCCGATGTGCCTTTGCTAGGTCTCAATATATGTGCTCCAGTGGATTTTGAGAAATTAACGTTCAAAAAAGATATATATCTGTAACAGCGCTCCGCTTCGCGTACTTTTTGCGTTACGGAGCTTTGCGAAGCTGATTGGTTCTCCGGCGTCTGTCAACATTCCAAACAGTCCGTAGCGGCCGCCATCTTGTCTCTCGGTAGGATTGAGAGACAAGAGGAGGCCAAAGCGAAGGGGGAAATGACCATAAGGGGGCATAGTAGATCCTTCCTGACCTCTTAGGTTTGATGTACCATTTTGCCAAGTTTGGTGTAATTCCGTTCAGCCATTCAGGCTGTAGACGTATGTAAATGTCCTATGGAAAATTGCATGGGGAAAACACATTTGAAAGTGTTGAAATTTAGAACCAATTAAAATGTTACTTTGGTTTTGTATTTGTGTGTGATGAAAGTTAATTGGTTATGTATATATTTCAAATGAGAGGAAACCACAGCCATTTTGTGATACTACTGTCTGAGGTACATTTGTGAGGAATTTTTGGTGGTGAATTTCTGGTGTTTGATTTACACAGTACTAACACTTCTCCTACTTTTAAAAAGGTGAGTTGTTAATTTGTAAGGGGAACTATGTTGTACACTTGAAGATAATTTGAAAAATGTTTTCTGTTATTTATTTGCAGTCCTTCTGTTATACTAAATACTTGATAAAGTTAGTTTTATATTATGTATTACTAAAAACGATAAATGAAAGTGATTATTTTTTTCTGCAATTTACAGCAAGCAATTTCAAAATAAAATGGCTCACAATGAAGAGACCGTGGCAATTTCTTTTGAATTGTCCACTACATTGATTGAAATTGAGAGCACCAATAATGAAATATTGTCACAAGGAGGACATGACTTGTATGATTCCATTAGATTGATTGAAATGGACAGCACCAAGAATGAAATATTGTCACAAGGAGATGACTTGAATGATTCCACTACATTGATTGAAATTGAGAGCACCAATAATGAAATATTGTCACAAGGAGGAGATGACTTGTATGATTCCATTAGATTGATTGAAATGGACAGCACCAATAATGAAATATTGTCACAAGGAGGAGATGACTTGAATGATTCCACTACATTGATTGAAATTGAGAGCACCAATAATGAAATATTGTCACGAGGAGATGACTTGAATGATTCCACTACATTGATTGAAATTGACAGCACCAATAATGAAATATTGTCACAAGGAGGAGATGACTTGAATGATTTTTTTGATCAATCTCTTGATGGCGAATTTATCGAGTGTTTGGAGACCATAGAGTTACAAGAATCATCATTGGAGACTTTTCATGAGGACATTGCTGATGAGGACATGTTACTAGTTCTTTCAAATTTAGAAAATTCTGAAGAATAAATTTATATTTAGAAATCAAAAATTGTTTGAGACATTATTCATTTTTATTTTTAATTTATGAGGTTGTAGCGAAGTGATTGTAGTATAAAATGAGACTTATAGTATAGAGTGCAACATTTTTATGTTACATGGTAAGTTTACTCATATTTACTTCCCTTCTGCCACTATATTATCTCCAATGTGTATTTGACATCTCTTCTTCATCTCCGGCCTCCTTTCTCTCACTGTGTGTCTCCGATGCATCTTATCGCTGCTATTTTGTGTAATTACAGAAGAGAGTAAAATAAAATAGTTCGGAACGTGAAAAGGGGGCAAAGTAGAGTACTCCTCACCCCCTAGGCCTTTTTAGGCGGTCCCAAAAGGATCAGTTTCTGCTTTCCTGAGAGATTATGGTATGAGTTCCATATACCACAATAACTTGCATTACAACATGCAAGATATCTATCTCCTATTACCAACTTTTGGAGATATTCGCGCTAAGCGCGAATATCTCCAAAAAGTAACACCTGCCCTGAGCAGTTCTTAGCCATGTTATCCAATGGGAGGTGGATAACATGGCTAAGAGCATTAGCTCGGTAATGCATGAATATCGCTGAGTTTTTAGCGATATTCATGCATTGCGGCCGTTTATTATCGCATTTGCGATAAACCTTGATAATAGCAAGGTTTATCTTCGATAATTTCTGACGATGCTTAGTGGTAAAAAATTCGTTGGTAAGCATCGTTAGCGATAAATATCGCTTAACTTTGGTAATATGCCCCAACGTCTGTTAACGTTCGATTCGAAGGAAATGAGGAAGTGTTGAAAAACATTGTCTGCGCCATCTTGCCTTTTTTGAAATGCCACACTTTTGTCGTGCACGGCAGCCATTTTAGATGTCTTGACCAGACCCACTCTCTGCACGCTGTCGATTCGTAGCATGGCTCCTCACCCACGCAAGCATCTTCCCCAGGCACTGGTCACCACCGCTCTCTGTCTTATGCATGGGCAATAAACCTCCCCCCATCTGCGCTGCTCTTCCCTGAGAATCACACTCCCTTTTGCCCTATTCACTACCGCACCCTCTGACACTCCTCTTCCTCTGTGTCCGATTGTCCAGGCTATCAGCTAGCCCTGCAGATGTAGTTTATGGCCCCAGCTGTAAAGAATCACCCCTCTTCAAAGGAGTTATAGTAGATCAAGGCCCACACCCGATGAGATCCGTCACACCACACGTGTTCCTACTATCTGAAAACCATCCTGTATTGTGATTGGGGAGGGGACCGAGCCTGAAGCGGAAGATTCCAGGAATGACTCTTTGTACATCAAAGTTTTTACAATTATGTGTCACATTAAAAATATATAGCACTCCAACAAAGTAGTAGGAATATAAAACTTTAATAACATATAAATATATACAACAAAACAAAAACAGTAAAAACATTTAAACAACGAAGAGACCGTGGCAATTTCTTTTGAATTATCCAATAGATTTATTGAAATTGACAGCACCAATAATGAAATATTCTTGTCAGTAGCGGTCTGTTGTGCGAATAGTTCCAAGGCAGCAGAACGCGCTGAAATCTAGATGGCACGAAGGTGATGTCTAGTAAGTTGCCGCCCAGCAAATAACGGCGTGGGGCGCCGCGGGGGTGAGTGAGTCCAGTAGGCACCACAGCTATTCTTACCGGCATTGCAGAATTACTGCTGGGGACAATGCCTGTGCTGTAGCAGGGTCACAGCAGAAACAAAAAGGATTATGTTGAAGATGTTGTTGGTTTTCAATTTGAAAACAGTTCTGGTGTCAACTGCTATGCTAATGTAGTGGTTAATGTTTTGTTTTCTCTAGAAAATGTAAAAGAGGGGGAGGCAGTCCAAAGTTCCGTTAAAAGGGCAAAGGAAAGGATCGGTGGTTTGAACTATCAGTCAAAAAGGGGAGGGGGTGCAATAATTTTTCCTACCGGGTCACACTGTGCATTCACCGGAAGTGAGGTCTGCAGGATTCTAGTAATTCAAAGTGAGGCTGGCGCCAGCATGGGAGCGCCGACGTCCCGCGGATACAGTTTCGTCACTCCACGGGCGATCATGGCAGTCATTCCCCATCGGGGTCGGAGACTCCCGCGGCTCCTCTAGAATCTTCAAGGTCGTGGAGGACTACGGTGGTGGAGTCAACCAGTGACCGGGCCATTTCTTTATGCTGGGCCCGCTCTTGCCAGGTCGACCGCCATTTTGGGAGTTCGGCAGCTACCGGCGATCGCGGGGTCACATGAGCGGACGGGCTCCACCCTGCCGGGCGAGACGTTGCAGCATGGCCACAGTGGAAGAACCCTTTTCCGGGCGCCTGGAGCGCTGAGGGTGCAGCTGGGAAGCCTCCACCTGGGGAGGTGGGAGAGGCCTGTTCGCACCGTCTCTCCCTCCCAGTGCACCCCACGGCGTCTCGCTTGAGATTTGTTATGGCCGGACCAGGCGATGAGGACGAGGGGGGGGGGGTCGGAGGCATGTGCAAGACATCCCCCCACAGTGTTGTCGCAGCCATTATTCAAGAAAGAAGAAGTGTCCCGTCCGTCTTCGGGCCGGGCTTCCGGTAGATGTCGGCCGGACGCCCCTGGCTCTGGCCCCATGAACGGGTTTCTTGGTTTATCGGCTGCAGCCGGATCCCGTCGGCCTCGGCCCCCCGACCGTTGGTGGCCGGACCGGAAGAGCATGTGGCGGGACTACCTGCAACTCTCAAGGGCCACCGCGGCCGGACTGGGAGAGAGAGGGGAGGGTCGAGGAGACATTTCCCCCCCCCTGCAACTGTTCAGCGTTGTAAAGGCAATCCCCTGGCCGGGTCCCGCTGGCCTCGGCCTCTCCTCCGGCTACACCCTACGTTAGGATCTCCTGGCCGAGGCGTGGCAGCAGGACCTGCCTTATATGGGCTGCTCTCGGCTGGGCGTAGTCGGAACCCTGCCCCACCTTGGAAGTTTCCAGAGTGGGGGCGGATGTTCTACTGACTTGCATTTTCCCTAGTCTATCGATTTTTTGGGCGTGGCAGGCGGTGGGACAGCGAGGGGTGATTTGGTTTCTCTTACTGTTTTTCTGGTCTCTCACCACTGGCATATTTTAACGTTTTCTTGTTTCTAGGACATTAATAGGTTTTATCATTACGTTATGTTATCGTTTCTTTGTTCGTTGTTTAATAAAAGTTCATGTTCATCAGTGGCCTACTGATTTTCGTTTTCCTATTCTTTTCTTTCCAGGTTGTTTCATGCTAAAGTTTCTGTTAACAGGATACAGTGATCACTTCGTTATTATTGCATATGTCCTTTTCACTAGGGGTGCTCTCTGGTCGGGCCAGATGACGTATCTCTAGTAAATGGTCCGGGTGAAACAGGTGCATCAATCAGTGGGGAGTAGATAGGCATGACAGATTACAACGGGGGAGAAAGGTCCGCATTACGTACCCTTTCACTACTTGCAAAGATTTTCCTACGTTTATTTGCAAACTGGGAATACCTCCAAAAAGAACTAATTCCCAAACAGTCAATGTTAGGACAATCAATCAATCAATGAGGAATGAAATAGGTACGACGTGTTAAAGGCTTGCGTTACCTACCCTTCACTATCTGCAAACTACATCACTGATGATATCATTCATGTGACAATACAATGCATCTCCTCACGTTTTAATATAACCTCTGTTTCACCCAGTGTTAAATACAGAGTATAATTTTTGAAACCATTGACACACCAATACTAGTTACTACATACGTACTCACTGATTCCTACGTCTACACACACATTCACTCATTCACCCATACAATCATTCATACATACAATCACTCATCTTTACAACACTATCATATGCACTCATACACCTATACAGACACTTACACTCTGCCACTCATCCATGGAGTTACTCACACACCTAGTCAGTCCTGTAAAGAATCAATCACACTTCCATTTTCTTGTCTATACAGTTAAACATAGAGCACCTTACATTTTCAAACATATACTAACACATACTTACTTTCTTATACAATCATTGATACAAGTACACATTGATCTGCACAGAGTCACACACCTCCCAGCCAGCCACACACACACTCAGTCTCCTATACAAATACTTGGACAATCAATCAATAACCCATATAGTTAATCATATAGCTACTGATCAACACATGCAGCAGTTTACAGAACAACAGACATAATGATGCACAAATTAAGACAGTTTAGTCACTAACCCATGCACTCAGTGAGACACATTTAATCACTCACTCATACATTCAGTCATGCACCTACTAAATCCTTCGTCCAGACACTTATACATCTACTCATTCTTCAATATGTAAAACATATTTAAACTTTACAGAAACACACAGTCACTGGATGATGTCATCAGTGATCTCATCAGTGATGTCATTTGAGATGTCATCAGTGATGTCACTGACCATGTCATGAATGATGTAATATGTGACATGATCAGCAGTGGATTGCGGGTGCGCGATATATAGTTAGTGCAACTAACTATATATGGAATTTCAATGGTTTTGTGTGAGTAAAATAAGGTTTTTTAAATGCTAATTCCTAACTATATATGGTGTATAACCTATGGTTTTTTCAGTGAATATATATATATATATATTCACTGAAAAAACCATAGGTTAGAGACCATATATAGTTAGGAATTAGCATTTACAAAACCTTGAAAATTCACTGAAAAAACCATAGGTTATAGACCATATATAGTTAGGAATTAGCATTTACAAAACCTTATTTTACTCGCACAAAACCATTGAAATTCCATATATAGTTAGTTGCACTAACTATATATCGCGCACCCGCAATCCACTGCTGATGATGTCACATATTACATCATTCATGACATGGTCAGTGACATCACTGATGACATCACTGATGACATCTCAAATGACATCACTGATGATATCTCATTTGACATCAATGGTCACATCAATGATGATATCATTAATATGACAATACAATGCATCTCCTCACACTTTAATATAACCTCTGTTACACCCAGTGTTAAGTACAGAATATAATTTTTGAAACCATTGACACACCAATACTAGTTACTACATACGCACTCACTGATTCTTACGTCTACACACACATTCACTCATTCACCCATACAATCATTCATACATACAATCACTCATCTTTACAACACTATCATATGCACTCATACACCTATACAGACACTCACACTCTGCCACTCATCCATGGAGTTACTCACACACCTAGTCAGTCCTGTAAATAATCAATCACACTTCCATTTTCTAATCTATACAGTTAAACATAGAGTACCTTACATTTTCAAACATATACTAACACATACTTACTCTCTTATACAATCATTGATACAAGTACACATTGATCTGCACAGAGTCACACATCTCCCAGCCAGCCACACACACACTCAGTCTCCCATACAAATACTTGGACAATCAATAAATAACCCATATAGATACTCATATAGCTGCTGATCAACACATGCAGCAGTTTACAGAACAACATACATAATGATGCACAAATTAAGACAGTTTAGTTACTAACCCATGCACTCAGTGAGACACATTTAATCACTCACTCATACAGTCAGTCACGCACCTACTAAATCCTTCATCCAGACACTTATACATCTACACATTCTTCAATATGTAAAACATATTTAACCTTTACAGAAACACACAGTCACTGGATGATGTCATCAGTGATGTCATCAGTGATGTCATTTGAGATGTCATCAGTGATGTCATCAGTGATGTCACTGACCATGTCATGAATGATGTAATATGTGACATCATCAGCAGTGGATTGCGGGTGCGCGATATATAGTTAGTGCAACTAACTATATATGGAATTTCAATGGTTTTGTGTGAGTAAAATAAGGTTTTGTAAATGCTAATTCCTAACTATATATGGTCTATAACCTATGGTTTTTTCAGTGAATTTTCAAGGTTTTGTAAATGCTAATTCCTAACTATATATGGTCTCTAACCTATGGTTTTTTCAGTGAATTTTCAAGGTTTTGTAAATGCTAATTCCTAACTATATATGGTCTCTAACCTATGGTTTTTTCAGCGAATTTCGATGGTTTTTTAATAGCAAATATCATAAGCTGTCGAATGTCAAGTACGTGGTAAGTAAAAACATTTTCGTGTTTATGCACACTGATCTGCTTTGAATGCTGCCCCCCCCTCATTTCTATTAGGAGTACTCTCTCTTTGCAGATAGTGAAGGGTAGTTAACGCAGGCCTTTGCCCCCGTTGTAATCCGTCGTGCCTGCTTCTCTCTCCATTTGATTGATTGTTATCCAAGCATTTACTGTTTTAGAATTGGTTCTCTTTGGTTCATTCTCTATTTACAAACAAGCACAGAGTCGCAATACTCTGTTTAGTCTTTGCAGATAGTGAAAAATCGTGTAAAAAAACAAAAGGAATCGAGCAAAATCAGTAGGCCACTAATGGGATCTCTTTTTGACCTTGCTAAAATAGAAACATTAGGAACAACCCCTCATGAGAAATACGAAACTAGTGAGATGAACTGAGCTCCACACCATGATGGCATCAAGACAGCTCGGCTCCGCCACCCACCCTGCCCAAAATAACGATAAACTCTATGCAAATATTACAAATATATACAACACACCAGCAAAGTAACAGGGTAAAACATTTTATTAAATAACTATTTACATAACTATTTTATACTTTTTGTTGCCCGATCCGGCTAGCTCAATCGATCGAGCATGAAACTCATGCACTCTGATAGTTCAAAGTTTTGAGGAGTGCTTGTTAGACTATCTGAAGCTTATTTGCACCTGCTACAGCTTCACTATTCTCAATGTAAGTGGGGGCTGTTTGAGGACGTGACTGCATTTGAAAACAATGTGATGCGGTGCCTCCCTGAACCGCTTGACGGAGGCCCCCGAGGGACGGTGTGATGGCGCGGACTCGGAGGGGGCGCTTGGCTCCGGCCCCCTCCCCAAGTCGTGTTGCCCTGGTGTGGCCTGAGATCGCCCCCGACATAGGTGGCCGGCTCCCGGGGTCAAGCGGAACTTTTTGCCTTTTGGTGACTCTTCCATTCTTGACCTTGTCCCACAATCCGTTTGACCTAAAGACACGCTGTAGTGGGGCGCCCCTTTACCGTTTCAGTTGCCATTCCGCCCGCTTTTGCTACACTGTGCCTCTTCCGCTATTCAGCTGTTTACCGCCCGCTCTTGCGACTACAGCGTCTCGCTCACCATGTAGTTGAGTTGCTCCCGCTCTTGCGGTGCAGCGATAGGCGGCTGCCACAGGACTCTCAAAATGGCGGCCGGCTCTTCAGATTTGGGCGTGGTCCACTAAAATGGCCCTGCGACACCTTGGAACTCGGACGCTTGTCTGCTAGGGCTTGGGCTCCATTCTCGAAAGCGTCCCCTCAGCCTTGAAGATTCTACAAAAGTCTTGGGGGCCCCCGACTCCCGCAGGCTTCTGGTGGGGAGCGGCTGCCATGATTGCTCGTGGAATGGCCACGACGGAGCTACGAGATGGTGGTGTTCTCATGCTGACGCCAGCTTCAGTCTGAAACATCCAGAAACACTGTAGACTACCAATTCGATCAGTTCCGGTAGCGCCCCAACGTGAACCGGTAGAGAAGAACTTGCCCCCCCCTCTTTGACTGATGGTTCTTGTTGCCTGTCCCTTCTGTTGTCATTTAACAGAACTATTTAACCTGCTGAAAGGGGTTGTGTTCCGACCGCTGGTTGGTGGAGACATTTTGACTATATTCTGGACCTGCGTTGTCGCGTAATGCGTCATATGACGCGCCCCGTTAGCACATCCGGAAGTGCTCCGGTGCGCGAAGCGCAGCTTCCCGGAAGCGATCCGGGGCGCGGCGCGCAGCGCGTAACGTAACCATAACAGGTCATGTGACTTGTTAATAAAACTTTTCATTGGTTCATTTTACTTTTCTTATTCTAATGATGAAAGGCTTGGTCATATGACCTAAAAATTACACTTTTTATTACTTTCTAACATTATTTTTTCTTAAACATATATGTTATAATGTTCCAGGCTAATGTAGTTTCCCGGAAAATTTACAACTGTCCTGCAAGTAAAATATATTCCTTTTTCGAGAAAAAGGGCGTTTCTTCGTCCCATGACGGAGCCGTTGAGCAAAAGAGGCTCGGCCTGCTGTCTTAGTCGCCGATACGCCTGAATATCAGATTCTTATCGATCACTTTATGTTGCAGGAGTAGAAAACACAACAGCCCTTGACCATTTATCTTTACTGCGTTCCTGCGTATTATACCTTTTACCCTTCATGTAATTGGACTGCTTTATTTCACTTGCCTTTTACTGATTCGAAAACAGTGACTATTATTAAAAACTTTACCAATGTAAATACTACTACCATGTTTTCTTTTAAAAACCTTTATTGTGAAAATGTCAGTATACAAATACGGGCCTATAACCACGTGGGCCAGCCACGGAGCAAACTGTAATCGTATATGATGAGGAGACATTTACACTGTAGAGGAACGTAACGGGCGGGCCATTAGGTTGCAAGAACTAAGGTGTCTAACAGTTGCGGAATCGGTGGACGTACATTTTATAATTAAAATACGACAGGGCCAGTTACAATAAAATTATCTAGATATACATTTGCGGGCAAGTACCATGGGTGACGTTAATTCGAACTTTCAATAGTACAGTAATCAATAACACATCAGAACTTAATATCAATAGGGATGTCGAAATATTCAATCAATTCTCGTCCCCGCCCGCCATGTGCTTCAAAACTGCATACGTATCTCGTGATATCAAGGTTGTGCAACCAGTACACAACAAGGAGTTACGAGTCCCATTTATTCCGGCGCCATTTTGGGCGAGGACGGGCAGGTCCAGGATATAGTCAAAATGTCTCCACCAACCATCGACTATGATGATGTTCATATGCTGTATTTATTAGAGTAACACTCATCTGTCCACATGAAATTAATTTGCCACAATCTAAACATGTCATTTTAATCTTTCCAAAGTTCTTCTGAATATTTGGGACCGTTTCCCTTGCCTCTGATGCTGTCAGTGCCACTTCTTTGGTGAATGTACTGGCAGGTCGGGGGTTGTCCTCCAAATCTCTCTTTTGTGCAGCACTATAATTAATCGGTGCCACCTCTCCATATGACGATGCATGGTATAATTACCATAACTATATTTTTTTTCGGTTCCTCTGGAGAGTACATCGTGGCAGATGAGGCAGGTAACGTACCGGGCATTTACCTTTTTTGCATGCAGAGGAAAGGAAAAAAAATTCGAGCGTCCGAGTTCTAAGGTGTCCCAGGTCCATTTTAGTGGACCAGGCCCAAATCCAAAGAACAGGCCGCCATTTTGAGAGTCCTGTTGCAGCCGCCTGTCGCTGTAGCAGCAAGAGCGGGCGGAACTCAGCTAGACGGCGCTCCACTGCAGATGAAGTGCCTCAACCTGGAGAGGCGGGAGAGGCTCGTTTGCGCCGCCCCCCCCCCCCCTTCGGGCACCCCACGCCGTCTTTCGGCGCAGCATTGTAGGATGGCCACACCAGTGCGGCAACTTGCTAGACACCACCTCGGTGCCATCCGGATCTCGGCGCCCCACTGCAGATGAAGTGCCTCCACATGGAGAAGCGGGAGAGGCTCGTTTGCGCCGCCTCCCCCCCCCCCTTCGGGCACCCCACGCCGACTTTCGGCGCAGCATTGTAGGATGGCCACACCAGTGCAGCAACTTGCTGGACACCACCTCGGTGCCAACCGAATCTCAGCGCCTTGTGGTGTCTTCCATTTCGAAAATATTGTTGGCAGCATTTTGAAAGGAAAGATAAACAGCCGTTTGTGGCCCTCACTACACCGTTCTAGTGAGTCTCACATTGTTACATTTAGGAAGAATGTTGAAGAGTAGTATGTTGAAAATCTGAAGCCATTGTTCTACAAACTCTCAACCAGCCTTGGATGGAAAAATCCTGAAGAATGTACAAACTGAAAACCAGTTTTTGTCTGTATAGCATCAGCAGCAACGCTTGAGTCAGCTTTGTGTGAAGCCGCCATTTTGATTCAATCAATAGCGTCCCCCTGCACACATTCAGGGACCTGGTCGTGTCTTCAGGTCAAACGGATTGTGGGACAAGATGCACAAAGGAAAAGGAAAAAAGTTCCGCCGGACCCCGGGAGGCGGCCGCCTATGTCATGGGCGATCTTAGGCCACACCAGGGCAATAGTGAAGCTGCAGCAGGTGCAAATAAGCTTCAGACAGTGTTACAAGCGCTGCTCAGAACTCTCAACTATGACACCACCTCGGTGCCATCCGGATCTTGGCGCCTTGTGCCGGCCTATTCACACATCGGTCCGCTACTGACGCCACCTCGCAGGCCAACGGGGCACCCCACGCCGACTTTCGGCGCAGCATTGTAGGATGGCCACACCAGTGCGGCAACTTGCTGGACACCACCTCGGTGCCATCCAGATCTCGGCGCCTTGTGCTGCCTTCGGCCTATTCGCCGCAAGTGCGCACGCAACTCAGCTGCATAGCGAGTGAAACACCAAGGGGCGCCCCACTGCAGCCGAGGAACCTCCATCTTGGGGGCGACGCACAGCATCACATTGCTTTCCAATGCAGTCAGATCCTCAAACAGCCCCCACTGACTGACGCGAACTCACAGGCCAACGGGGCGCCCCACGCCGACTTTCGGCGCAGCATTGTAGGATGGCCACACCAGTGCGGCAACTTGCTGGACACCACCTCGGTGCCATCCGGATCTTGGCGCGTTGTGCTGCCTTCGGCCTATTCGCACATCGGTCCGCTACTGACGCCGCCTCACGTGCCAACGGATTTTCTACGCTTTTTATAGCCCTATGCCGCATAACAGGTCATGTGACTTGTTTATAAAACTTTTCATTGGTTCTTTTTACTTTTGGTTTCCTAATGATGCAAGGCTTGATCATATGACCTAAAAAATAACACTTTTCATTGGATTAAAACATTTTTTTTTCCCCAAACGATGAAAGCCCCACCTTGTTTCTGGATGTTTCAGACTGAAACTGGCGTCAGCATCAAAGCACCACCATCTCGTGGCTCCGTCGTGGTCATTCCGCGAGCAATCATGGCAGCCGCTCCCCACCGGAAGCCTGCAGGAGTCGGGGGCCCCCAAGACTTTTGTAGAATCTTCAAGGCTGAGGGGACGCTTTTGAGAATGGGGTCCAAGACCTATCAGACAAGCGTCCGAGTTCCAAGGTGTCCCAGGGCCATTTCAGTGGACCAGGCCCAAAAAGGAAAGAGCCTGCCGCCATTTTGAGAGTCCTGTGGCAGCCGCCTATCGCTGCACCGCAAGAGTGGGCGCAACTCAGCTGAATGGCGGATTTTGGCACAGTGTACCAAAAGCGGGCGGAACGGCAACTGAAACGGTAAAGGGGCGCCCCACTACAGTAGACGAGCCTCCACCTGGGGAGGCCCGTTCACGCCGCCTCACACCCCCCCCCCCCGGGGCGCCCCACGCCGTTATTCGGAGCAGCATTGTAGGATACCAAAACCAGTGCGGCAACTTACTGGACATCACCTGGGTGCCATCCATATCTCAGCGCGTTCTGCTGCCTTGGGACTATTCGCACAACAGACCGCTACTGACGAGGCCTCCCCCCGCACCCCCCGGGACGCCCCACGCCGTTTTTCGGAGCTGCATTGTAGGATACCAAAAACCAGTGCGGCACCCAGGTAACATCACCTGGGTGCCGTCCAGAACTCAGCACGTTGTGCTGCCTTGGGACTATTCGCACAAAACACAGCTACTGACCATTGTTGCTTCTTTTTTCAAAAAAATGTTTAAATGTATTTACTGTTTTTGTTGCGTTGTATATATTTATAAGTTATTAAAGTTTTATAATCCTACTACTTTGTTGGAGTGCTATATATTTTTAATGTGACACATAATTGTAAAAACTTTGATGTACAAAGAGGCATCCCTGGAATCTTCCGCTTCAGGCTCGGTCCCCTCCCCAATCACAATACAGGATGGTTTTCAGATAGTAGGAACGCGTGTGGTGTGACGGATCTCATCGGGTGGGGGCCTTGATCTACTGTAACTCCTTTGAAGAGGGGTGATTCTTTACAGCTGGGGCCATAAACTACATCTGCAGGGCTAGGTGATAGCCTGGGACCAGCCTGGACAATCGGACACAGAGGAAGAGGAGTGTCAGAGGGTGCGGTAGTGAATAGGGCGAAAGGGAGGTGTCGGGCGGGCACAGGGTGTGATTCTCAAGGAAGAGCAGCGCAGATGGGGGGAGGTTTATTGCCCATGCATAAGACAGAGAGCGGGGTGACCAGTGCCTGGGGGAGATGCTTGCGAGGGTGGGGAGCCATGCTAAGGATCGACAGCGTGCAGAGAGTGGGTCTGGTCAAGGCATCTAAAATGGCTGCCGTGCACGTCAAAAGTGTGGCATTTGAAAAAAGGCAAGATGGCGCAGACAATGTTTATCAACACTTCCTGATTTCCTTCGAATCGAACGTTAACAGACGTTATCTCTCCCACACTACCGGTCCCCCTGGGCTTAAACGCCGAGATGGTAGGGACTGCATCCCGTGGAGATAGGCCGAGACGTCACTCAGCAGAAAAAAAAAAAAAAAAGTCTATAAACATACAATAAGTTAAAAGTCAATCATTCTTGTTTCCTTGTAGTACGCTCCCCAGTCCGCTTTCCGTTACGCGTACCGGGCGCACCCCCCGAAATTTTTTTTTTTTTTTTTTGCCCTGCGGGGCCATTTTAAAGCCTCCACATCAAACCTAGGGGGTCAGGGAGGATCTACTATGCCCCCTTATGGTCATTTCCCCCTTTGTTTTGGCCTCCTCTTGTCTCTCGATCCTACCGAGAGACAAGATGGCGGCCGCTCCGGACTGTTTAGAATGTTGACAGACACCGGAGAGCCAATCAGCTTCGCTTCGCGAAGTTCCGTTACGCGTCAAGTACGCGAACCGGAGCGCTACCCGGAGCGCTGTTACAGATATATATCTTTTTTTGAACGTTAATTTCTCAAAATTCACTGGAGCACATATATTGAGACCTAGCAAAGGCACATCGGGCTAACAGTCCCTACAATTTTGCCAAGTTTCGTGCAAATCCATTCAGCCGTTCGGGCTAAAAGTGAGGCCAACCGCCCTATGGAAATTAACATTGGGAAAACGCGTTTTGGGACCCCCCTTTTTTCTCGGCCCCCCCTTGACGAACCCCCCCCCCCCCCAAATTTTCGGGGGCTGCTCAGAAACAAAATGTTCAATTTTCCTGAAAATTTCAGCCAATTCCGTCCACAAACGCCAAAGTTATTGGACATAGAATTTTCAAAAATCCCATAGAGAAAAAATCCGAACTATATATACCTACTGGCGACCGCCAGTAGGTAATATATATATATATATATATATAAAAATATATATACATATATATATATTAACGCTCAAAGTTACCCACAGACAAGGACGCACTCTGGCAGCAGCAAATGGTCCAAATCACCACACCCAAGCCGGGATGTAGCCTGACGCGTTTCGGTAAGTTTCCTTCTTCATAGGCTGGTCCCAAAGAGTTCACAGCGTTTCCACCACACCCATATTTCAACAAAGAGCTGCCTTCCGATAGGACAACTCTGCTCCAATGAGCAGTCCCCAAGGTGTTGTGGGATATGTAGTGCGGTAATTGTACCCAGTTGGGTGCTGCTTACTCGAGGTCACAGATGGGCCCCGAATTGTGCGTGGTTCTGGAGCTGCTGCCACTGGATACGGACCTGACAAGATTTCAAGCGCCCCAGCCCGCGCCTTAATGCAGAGGGGCCTCCTCCACAGCTGGACCGCCGTGTCAAAATTAACGCTCAAAGTTGCCCACAGACAAGGACGCACTCTGGCAGCAGCAAATGGTCCAAATCACCACACCCAAGCCGGGATGTAGCCTGACGCGTTTCGGTAAGTTTCCTTATATATATGTATATATTACCCACCGGCGGTCGCCAGTAGTTCCTGGGAAATTAATATTTAAAGAAATATTAATATCTGCTGACTGTGGTGGAACAGCGAACCATCCTGAGCATGTGCTTGACTCTGATTGGCTGCCAACACTTCAGACAAGGAAGTGTTGGCAGCCATCTTGTGACTCGGTTGAACCAAGTCACAAGAAAAAGGTGAAAAAAGAAAAGGGGGCAGTGTAGGAACACCCTGACCCCCTAGGCTTGCTAAGGTGGTCCCCCAAGTTCCACAAGTGCCAAAAACCGCATTTTGTGTTTTATAATTTTTGGCTGGAGACATGTAGGGTCCGCAAATCCGCCAGAAATTGTTTTAAAAAAGGAAGCAGTCTCCTGCCCTTCGTTTGTTTTAAGACCCTTGGTGGGCCAGGTCCTGGGGGCAATGGTTAATTATTATGCGGGGCCTGCCCAGCCCCAGGGACCGCCACCTCCCCGGGGCTTTAATAATGTGTGGGTGCCTGTGGCGCAGACCCAGGGACTGCCACCTCCCCAGGGCTTATTAAAAATGGGTAGTGGGGCTCCTGCCCCCCCACGCTTCCCCGGGGACTGCCACTTCCCCGGGGCATTCCTTCATTATGTGTCGGGGGCCTCCCTGGCCCCCCAAGCCCCGGGGACCACCACCTCTCCAGGGCTTCACTTTTTAAAACACAGTGGGGGGCTCCTGCCCCCATACTGCCCCGGGGACCACCATCTGCCAGGGCTTCAAACTTTATGGAAGGGGTGCTGCACGCCCCCCCTCCAGGAGCCATCCTTGGCCCGGGGGACTGCCACCCCAAGGGCAGGCTCCAGCAATGTCCGGGGGTGCTCACCTCCAGGACATTGCAGTTTGCTATGGCATGGCGAGAGCACTGCTCCCGCCATGCCATAGCAACCTCTGCTTTGCTTCATGGAAGCAAGAGCAGAAAATATGCTCTTGCTTCCAAGAAGCACAGCAGATTTGATTTTGGGCAAAGGGAGCTGCATGTTAACAGCTCCCCTTGTCCATAAGCAATGTTGGCTCCCACAGGAGGCAGGGAGCCAGTAAGGACCACAGGGGCATCGGGGCTCTGTCGCAGTCCCAAACGTGAGGCCAGTCCCCGGGAGATGGGGTCCCTGGGGTCACAAATAGCCCGCGAGGGGGCCCACTAGGCCCTGCTCCCTTTATTATTTTTTTGTTTTAAAAAAACATAAGGGTGGCCCCGGGGGGTGGGGTACCCATGGCCATAATTGGCCTCAGGAGGGCGGCCACGCGGGGCACCTCGAAAATAAAAAGCAAGGCTAGGCAGGATCCAGGGTATTGGGCCCCCGTGGCCAAAAGAGGCCCATGGAAGGGGCTCCACGAGACCCCCATTCCATAAATACATTTTTGCTGGGCCCCGGAGGATGGGGTCCCAGGGGCCAAAATCGGGTAATGGAACTGGGGGGCTTTAATTATATTTTTTCTCTCGTCATAGGAGTCGTGACCCCATTGCGGCTCACAGCGTAGACCCCAGTGTAATGTCGCAATGGATTCGCGAAATATTTTAATAGTAAATAATTTAGAAGGTAGTGTTGCATTTCTGAACTTTTTATATACAGTTAGGAGATTACAGTTCATAATCACATTCAATTTATAGTTAGTTATAATATAAAAAATAAATAAAAGTTAAACTTGAAGTGTATTGTGTTGTAGTACATTGAATTTGTGCTTTTGTTTCACAAATTAGCGATGGGTTCGAAAATCAACAAAAAAATGTCAAAAGAGTATATATGTTTTAAAAAAACAATAAGATTGACTGTTGGGTTATAGGGTAGCTCTAAAAAGAGCCCTTGTTTTCATTATGACTTTGTTGGAGCTACATGTAAGTGCGGACGCACATCTTAAGGTTGTTTAGAAATTCTCTGCTTCCTGGATCTGTGAAGTGAACTCCATCACTTCTGTAGATGTCATCCATATCAAAACGTAGATTGTTGTTATAGATGGAGCCCATCCTATGGTCTCTGTGGTAAGCACAAACTGCTTTCTTAACATTTTTCCTAGCTTACTCAAACTGTGAACAGAATTGATTTGACCACTTCCATTTCTGTCTATGGCATATGAGTATACAAAGAAATTTTGAGGCAAAAGCAACATAAATTGTGCAAAGGTATCCTTCATTAGTATTTCCAGACCTATAACAGTCAATGTGCCTAGGTCATTGCCACCACAGTGCACAATCATGAGGTCAGGGGGTTGGAGATGCAAACAGGTTTTAACCAAAGGCATCAATTGGTGCCACCTTAATCCTCTCTGTGCAATCCATTTAACATCCACATTTTACAAACCTAGGTCTTTGTCAATACCTCTGTGTTCAGCATACTTTTTGTACCAGAAAACATAGCTATGCCCTACAATCCATACTGTAAGCATTTGGAAGGAATGAAAAGATGCCTGTAACTCAGGTAGTCAGTTGGTAGAATGAGCGGTAGCTAAAATGGTGAAGAAAATGCTGTTTTAGAAAAAGCTGATAAGGGATTGGTTGTTCATTAACATTGTGCACTCAAAAATAGGTTGCTTGTTATTTTCCTGAAGAAGCATGTTTCTTATTTGTTATTAAAACATATTTGAAAGGTGCAGTAGATAGGATAAGGCAATATTTTGCAAAAGTCAACCACACCTGCTATTTGCATTTGTGAGCTACTGTGCTGAACTTGAAAATATGGTGAACTTGTAACCTGCCAGTACAGTTGAATGTAGAAGACACTGTTACTATGGAAACTGGGATTAGGCAGAATGGGGGAAGGGTTGAAAGGTAACTGTGGATTTAAAATGTGAAATGGTAACATATGTAAGTGATATGTTACTAAATTAGGATTTTCTAAGTCAGTAGTATGTGTAGAAGTAGTCTGTTTAAAAAAAATGAGTATTTTTAGAAATAGGTTTTTGAACTCCCGTATGGATTTGCGGCTCCATCGCAATGCTACACTGTGGTACCGCGGTGGAGTCACGACTCTAGAAAATTAGAGAACCAGTTTGGGCACTTTTAGAAAACAGTTAGAAAGGGTTCATATTTCTAACCAATAGAAATGTGTTTCACAATTTGAAATGATGTAGAAAGTAATTTGATTTGTTACTTACATTTATTTGTGTGCAGAAAGAGAAGGAAAGTGTGCCATTACTGGTTTTACCTTGTTGAGAGTGGTGCATTACATTTAATGTATGCAAAAGAAAATCTTTTATGAGTTTCTGATATTTCATATTCTGCAATACTATTTGAAAGGTGAGTTACAACTTTGTAAGCTGTGTCATATCATGTAGTAGTGCTTCACTCTTTGTAGTGATATTTTTAGATTTGAAGAACATTATTTTCAAAATTTTTGAAATTATTAGAGAAGTATGATGTTTGAGATACGTTACGAAATGTTCATATGTGTATTGTACTTTGTTTTACTGTACTGAAATGATGATTGAAATAGTTTGTACATAGCAATATGTGTACATTGGTAGCTGGATTTGTTTCTAAGAGTCTGTGGAAAGGTGCATTTGAACTATGCCGCATACTTTTAGGTGTCTCTTTGAAATGAGAAGTGAAGTCTGTCAAGTTTTACGCTCTGCATGATCTTGTGACTGAGGTATGTCTACTTGCACATGTATTCTCATACATGTTATGCATCTGAAGATGCTAGACTTATAAAACAGAGGTATAAGTCTAATTGTATGTTTCCTTTATCTTTGATGCCACTAGCAAATGGTACAGACACATGCATGCATACTTTCAGGAATATGGTGAGACTTACAAGAGACACATGCAAAGGGTTACTACTTTATATTTGGCTAGGCCCAACACCCTAAGTAGTTGCAGAATGGTGAATGTGCAGCTTAAAAGGGAGGTTTAAGACATGCTGGTAAAGGGATTACTGATTAGTCTACTTTGTATGAGTGTGTGTAAAGGTACACTTGAAATACGACAAAAAAATGTAGGTGTCTGCTTGAAATGGGAAATGCAGTCTATGAAGTTTTAAGGTCTGTATGGTCTTGTGACTGAGGTATGTGTCTACTTGCACATGTATTCTCATATGTCTTTTGCATTTGAAGATGCTACACATCTAAAACACAGGTATATGTGTATTTGTATGTTTCTTTTATATATGATGCCACTAGGAAAAGGTGCAGACAAGTGCATGCATGCTTTTAGTAATATGGTGAGATTTACAACAGAGACATTTAACAATTGCTGCTTTATATTTGGCTAGGCCCAACACCCAGAAGAGTAGTAGACTGGTGAAGCTGCAGCACAAAAGTTAGGTTTTTGACATGTTGATAGAGGTATTAGTGAATAGGCTACTTTGTATGAGTCTGTGGAAAGGTACACTTAAAATACACTGCATAATTTTAGATGTCTGCTTGAAATTGGAAGCGCGGTCTGTGAAGTTTTAAGGTCTGCCTGGTCTTGTGACTGAGGTTTGTCTGTACTTCCACATGTATTCTCATAAGTGTTATGCATCTGAAGATGCTTGATGTATAAAATACAGTTATATGTCTATTTGTATATATATATATATATGATGCCACTAGGAAAAGGTGCAGACATATGCATGAATGCTTTCTGGAATATGATGAGACTTACAAGAGACACATGCAAAGGGTTACTGCTTTATATGTGGCTAGGCCCAACACCCTCAGTCGTAGTAGAATGGTGAAGCTGCAGCTCAAACATGAGGTTTAAGACATGTTGGTAGAGGGATTACTGATTATGCTACTTTGTTTGAGTCTATAGAAAGGTACATTTGAAATACACCACAAAATCTTAGGTGTCTGCTTGAAATGTGAAATGCTGTTTGTGACATTTTAAGGTCTGCATGGTCTTGTGAATGAGGTATGTCTGTACTTCCACATGTATTCTCATACATGTTATGCATCTGAAGATGCTAGACGTACAAAAGACAGGTATACGTCTATTTGTATGTTTCTTTCATATAGGATGCCACTAGCAAAAGGTACAGACACATGTATGCATTCTATCAGGAAAATTGTGAAACTTACAACAGAGACATGTGAACGGTTGGTGCTTTATATTTGGCTAGGCACAACCCCCTAAGTAGCAGCAGAATGGTGAATGTGCAGCTCAAAAGTGAGGTGTAACACATGTTGGTACAGGTATTACTGATTAGGCTACTTTGTATGAGTGTGTGGAAAGGTACACTTGAAATACGCCACAAAAGTTTAGGAGTCTGCTTGAAATGGGAACAGCTTTCTGTGAAGTTTTAAAATCTGCATGGTTTTGTGCCTGAGCTATATGTCTAATTCCACATGTAGTCTCATACGTGTTATATATCTGAAGATGCAAGACATATTAAACACAGGTATTCATCTATTTCTATATTTCTTTTATATAGGATGCCACTAAGGAAAGTTGCAGAAACATGCATGTATGCTTTCAGGAATATGATGAGACTTACATGAGGCACATGCGAAGGGTTATTGCTTTATATTTGGCTGGCCCAACACCCTAAGTAGTTGAAGAGTGGTGAACAAGCAGCTCAAAAGTGAGGTTTAAGACATGTTGGTAGAGGGATTACTGATGAGGCTACTTTGTATGAGTTTGTAGAAAGGTACACTTGAAATAAGCCACAACATTTTAGGTGTCTGCTTGAAATGAGAACTGCATTCTCAGACGTTTTAATGTCTGCATGGTCTTGTGACTGAGGTATGTCTGTACTTCCACATGTATTCTCATACGTGGTATGCATCTGAAGATGCTAGATGTATAAAACACAGGTATACATCAATGTGTATGTTTCTTTTATATATGATTCCACTAGGAAAAGGTGCAGACACAAGCATGGATGTTTTCTAGAATAGAATGAGACCCATGCAAAGGGTTAGTGCTTTATATATGCTTCATATCTCTTATGTGTGATGCCATCAGCAAAAGGTAGAGATGCATGTATGCATATATTTAGGAATATGGTGAGACTTGTAATAGTAATATTGCAAAGATTGCGGTTTTGCATTTCTGCCGTTCTCTTGCTTCTTTCTGCACTTTTCTTGACTGTTTCTTTACCTCTGTTGCTTCTTTCTATATTTATGTTGCATCTTTCTGCACACGTGTTATCTCTGTTGCTTTTTTTCTGAACTGCTCTTGTTTTTAGTACCTTTTTTATTAGTTATAAAGAGAATAGCAATGTAATTGGAATTAATTGTATACTAAATACTATTAATGTTGACATGTAATTTAAAATAGTTAATTGATGTAAGAAACTATTTTCTTTTTTAGAACATTATTTTGTTTGGATTACAAATTGAAGATGGCAAGAAAACATGAAAAGAGAAGACAACAAAGAAAACAAAGACTACAAAAAGACAAAACTGTTACTCAGGATAAAGTCTATTTCTGGTAAGAGTACTAAACAATTTCTTAAAACAGTTGCAGAGAGATTAAAGAAAGACAATAGTAATGAAAGGAAAAAGCAATGTTTACAACAAAGCACAAGGAAACAAACACTTGTATTGGAAAAAAACATTAATTTTTGGAAAAACGACACGTCACAAAAAGAAAAAAACAATTTCAAGAGATACATGTACGAATGTTTCAAAATAGAGTAATTCAAAATGTATTAAAATATTGTAGAAAGTATAAAAGAAGATCAGCAGTGTATAAGAAGAAGCAAAACATTGAAAGTGTAGTAGATACTGCTTTTGAATTCAAACAAAAATGATTTATATTTGTATTTAAGAGAATGAAAGATGGTTGTCCCATTGCAAAAGAAAAAATGGTTGTTAGGAGTGTGGAAGCAGTTATAGCTGAAGAAGTTCAAGGGAAGCATACACAAGCTCCTGTATATAAGTGGGTTTGTAGCAGTATTTGCAGTATTCAACAGGAATCTATTGACATATTTCAAATTCTTTTACGTGAATATGCACAAAAAGTGTTTAAGAGAAGATTAAGATGTTACAAGATTTAGACTAATGTAAAGTAAGAAAATATACTAACCTGCAGTGTCATCCTCTGGCTTGTCTTTCGAGAAAAGTGTGTCAAAGTACTATTCATCATTTAAAAATGTTAACAGTACACAACTCAGAAATTCGGAAGTAAGTAAGCAGACTCTACTATGTAAAAAGTCCTGCATTATGTTTAAGTTAAATGAACACAGCTCTTTTGCACGATTCAGTATCAGATGTTCAAAAAGTTTGTGATGATATATAGTTTCGTTTTTTTGGTTCAGAAGAGTAGTGTTGAAAAAGTGAGAGCTTGATACATGTAGGTGTTGAAGAACAGGTTGAAGATATTAATATTGATGAGCACCTCGGCTTGGTCCACATGCTATTATGGATCAAGAATGTTCCAAAATTTTGAACTGATACCGATGAAAGAGTTTTGTCTTTCATCGAACAGTATGTTACTTGTGCCATTCCAAGAGAAGGAGAAGAAAAAAGCTTGAGAAGTTTTACGGTTTCAAATTATCAATGTGAAAAATACTATAGACGAAAATACAAGTCTAAAGGGAAATGTTATACAAAACGTAGTTTTGAATTCCCACGTCCAATAATTTCTAAAGGAACAGTAAATACTTTTATGTCAGCAGTAAGGCATACAATAACTCGGAAATCTCTGAAGAATGCACAAAACTTAAAAAGAACCGAAGACTCAAAGAATATTAATGACTACAATCCAGTGATTTTGAAAATGTGGAATGCAAACATGGATATTTAATATGTTTCAGATAATTCAATTTCTGTTGCTCGCTATGTTACTTTAATTATAACTAAATCTGAAAAGACGATGAAAGAAATGTGGGAAGAAATTTCACAAGAAAAGGGTCTTAGCAAGAAATTGTACAGCTTCAGCTTGAAAATGCTTTCCCATCGAGAAATTGGATCCAATGAATGTCGGATCGCTGGAGCTCTGCCAGTTTATATTCAAAGTCAAGAGGAATCGTTTGGGTAAGTCTAGGTCATGCCGCCACATAAAATAGCTGAAAACGACACAGGGTCGTGACTCTTAACCAGCAGGGCTGAGCCTAAATTACCTGAAAACAACACAAATGCCAGTACTGGAACTATTAGGATTAATTTTAATGAAGACCCCTAAGGATAAGACATAAGGATCAGATTTTTATTTTCGACACTAGTTTATTAATTTCTTTAGCACTAGTGGATCAACATTGATTTTATGTAACTTATTTTCATGTGTATATACAAAAATAGAGAAACAGAATTTTGAAAAAACACATTACAATAGACAACATATCATACAATGAAATTTATACAATATTTACAACATATCCACCCATTCATTTTGGCCAAACACATTCATACATCACCAATCATACCAAGAAGAGCAAAACAGTACTAGTAAGGGTCTAGTGTCAAGCTAATGTTTTTACATGAAAAGATAGTACCCAATGAATATAACAAGTGGTTGATCTAATGAACACTTATAACTCTGTTCAATCCTATTTATTGGTTCCTATTTGTATATTAATTCCAAATATTAACACCAGAACCCAGTGAAGTAGGTCGACGCGTTTCGAAATCCTCAATGCGGATTTCTCCTCAGGACCAACAGTCTAGAAGAATATAAAAAATATAAGACATACAATCAGTCATAAAACATCTATCCTCCATATTCCTGCTAATAGTGCCCCACCCGTCAGACACCTATGACCATACCTTGTCATTAAACTGAAACCAGGCTTGTTAGCAGATGATGTGCAGCCAAACAGACACTGTTAATAAATTAGAAAGATTGTACATGGAGGGTTAGTCCACTATAACCACATATTACACAGACATTGAACAATAAATGGAAGTTGCGACTGGTCGCTTACCTCGAGTAAGGCTGAGTTACTTTTATTTGGTCTACGGGGAAAGACAAAAGTATATAAACAACACTCATTTTTGGGCGACATGAGCGTGGTAACGTGGAAAAGGCATGAACATCGTCTTACCGGAATATCAGAATTACTGGCCGCTCGATATAGCTCGTCAATTGCTTTGTTCACCGCTAGTGCGTTGCACCCAATGATGTAAATGAAAAGAAGGGGGGGGCACATTAATTCTGTGTCATGACGGTCTGGGAGAAGTGCTCCGCTCGCGTTCGGCGTATGCAACTTACCAGGAGCGGCGTGTGAGTCCATCCACAGTTTCCAAACCGGAAGACGCATTCGGAATACTGACTCAATAACCCGTTTTTTAATTGGAGCCTAGATATCACGCGAGCCCGAGGTGGCTGTTATTGAGTTTTTAAAGGTGCCGCATTAAATTGATCCATGTCTTCACTTGCGCGAAAACATTTCAATGTTTAATATTTAAACGGCGGTGCTCTGCTCTTATAAAATTGTACGAAGAAACGGATTGTATTCTGCACTGCTGTGTGCTGTGCATAATGTATGTGTGAAGGCAAAAAATGTTAATCTGATCATCTTACAAATGTGAAGTAGTCCATTGAAGGTTTTGCTGCACGAATATTTAGTTCAATTGACGATTAGTAAAACTTACACTTGTACAGCGCCAAGAGTCATAATTATAAATAAGACTCGATATTATTAATATTATGGCTCCACACTTCTTATGCAATAGATGAAATGATAAGATGATACTTTGTATATCCGTAATATGTCCAAACACGGTGGGGACCCAAAAGGTCCTGTATAATAATCCTGCAAATGTCTATTGCCATGACTTCAGTACAGGGATTTGTCAGAAGAACGGTGGTGCATACCTCCCTTGTGGCCAATTAGGTAGAGTTAAAATTCCGCCTGATGAACCACTTGACCAAATAATGTAAACATGATGTACTTAACACCCGATCCTCACAATCTCCGAGATCTCATTCAGTCCTGTACATGCAGTGTTGAATTTCATAATAAGAAGAGCCTCTCGTTGATTTAATCTATCTTCGACATTCCCTCCACGGTTGTCACTCAATTTTAGAGATGACAGTCCATCTTAGGTCCTCTTCCTTATGCTGATTTAAGATCCAATGGTGAACCAGGGGTGCATTCGCTGTTTCTTTCCTGATCCTAGACTTGTGTTGTGTGATCCTATGTCGGATCTCTTGAGTGGTTTTCCCTATATATAATTTGGGGCAAGGACATGTGACCCCATAGACAACATTTTTGGTTAAACAGTTTGTAAATACATTGTGTCTCCAATGTATCCCATTGAAAGTAAACACAGTACCTTCATTCGTTTGCGAACAACAAGAGCAGTTCCCACATTTGTGATGGCCCTGAATTGGTGGGAGGCTAAGCATGCCTCTAAGCGATGTTTTAGGTTCCTGGGGCAATGATGCTCTAATAATATGCTGTGCAATACTTTTTTCTTTTTTAAAAGCAAAAAGCGGGGGGTCATTCAATTCGATGCATAAGTCTTTGACTAAATGCCAGTTTTGGGACACCAACTTCCGCAATGAGTTAGCGTGGGGGCTGAATGTAGAAACACACACAATTCTTTTCTGTTCTGGGTGTACTTTCTTTTGGAGCAAGGTTTCCCGTGGGATCCACCACACGCTTTTCAGAGTATGCTTCAAGAGTTTTTTTGGGTACCCTCTGTTGGATAGTCGTAGTAATAATTAATTGGTGTGAAGGAAATATCCCTCCCTGCTTGAGCAGTTTCTCCTGATGCGGAGAAACTGCCCAAAAGGGAGGTTTTCTTTTAAACTCCTAGGATGGTGACTACTGTAATGTAGAGCTTTATTGCGGTCGGTAGCTTTCCTGAATAGTGTGGTGCCTAGTGAGCCTTCTGAAGCATATACCTTAACATCCAAGAATGTGATAGCTTTGTTCGATGAACAGTGACTGAATTTTATGTCCTCCATCCTATGGTTAATCCAGATAATGAATTCCTCCAATTTCTCTTGTGTGCCCGTCCAGATAAGGAACACGTCGTCAATGTACCGAAGGTACTTTGTAATGTACTCAGCGAATGGGTTATCATTATAAATGAATTTATTTTCGTACAGGCCCATGAACAGCACAGCTAATTCCGGAGCGAAGGGGCAGCCCATGGCTACCCCCTAGTCTGGAAATAGTAGTCCTTGTCAAATAGAAAGTAATTCTTCTGTAACGCAAATTTAGCTAGCTGAATGATGAAAGATGTGGGAACTTGTGTGGGTTGTTCTCTTTGATCCAAAAAATAAGTAAGTGTTTCCAGAGCTTCTTCTTGGGGTATCTGAGTATACAATGCGGTTACATCCATGGTAACCAATAGCTGTCTTGAATCGTCAAAAGAAACCGATTTTATTTGGTTTAAGAAGTCTGTAGTGTCCCGTAGATGTGCAGGAACCTTTTCCACAAGTGGTTTCAGGAAATAGTCGATATATTTCGAGACAGATTCAATCAGTGATGAGCATCCTGAAATAATAGGACGGCCCAGAGGGTTGTTTTGGTCCTTATGTAACTTTGGTAGGACATAAAATAGGGGTGTCCTCGGATGTTTATTTTGCAGAAATAAAAATTCTTTTGGGCCAAGGATACCTATATCAAATCCTTCTTGAAGAATCGAAAAAAGTTCCCTTTGTAGATCAGCAGTGGGATTTTTGTTGAGCATTCTGTAACATCTTGGATTGTCCAATTGACGTTTGACTTCCTCTTTATTTTTATTTATGTCCCAGAGGACAATTGCAACCCCTTTGTCCGCCTCCTTTATTATCAGAGACCGATAATTTTTTAGGGAAAAAATCGCATCCTTTTCTTCTCTTGATATGTTGTAGTTTACATACCGCTTTTTATTCTCTAGGGCTGTTATCCCTGACAATAAAGATTTTTCAAAAGTAATTACCTCGCTCGGGACTTTCGACCCGGGAGGATTGAATAAAGATTTATTGCGAAGGCCTGTTACTTCAGTTGACGTTTGAACCATGGTATCAGCAAAGAATGTTTTTAGCCGGATTTTTCTGCAGAATTCCAAAGCCTCCAATTTCATTTTGATGAAATCAGTAGGTCTCACTGGAACATAAGATAATCCTTTCTTTAGAACGGCTAATTCTGATGTTGTTAGAATGCGGTCAGATAGGTTAAACACAGGTGATTGATCTAACTCCTGTAGTATTGGTGTCGTGTTCGCATTTCCCATGGTTGGTAGTTTGGGCGGTTGCGTAATAGTATCAAATTGTCATTTGTCAAATTTCGCCGGGGGCCTTTGTGTGCGTAGAACCTTGTCCGAGTTACTTGTGATAGCGGCTTATCAAGGACTGCCTTTTCATTTATTCGCCTAGTGACATCTCAATGGATATTAAAACATATCTAATGATGACAATTTGATACTATTCGATTCGACATACTTCACGGCCCTCTACTTAGCTGCATTACGGAACTTCTGATTAGTACCTGTACCATCATATTGGTGCATCTCGCTCTCTTCATTTATACTCCATACTGCGCTGGTAGCGGACAAATATCTATTGAATTCTGCCCTGACGAAGCTCCCATGGTTGGGGAGCGAAACGCGTTGGCTGTCCTGTGCACTTTCAAAAAAAAGAAAAATCTATTTTTGCAAAATTCTGGTTTCTTGCAATTTACTTTGCGATTGGTGCTGCCTCCACTTTTTCTGCCAATGGGAAAAGTTGTTGATTTTGTAAAATTTCAGAACAACGATGGAATAGAATTTTTGATTATGAAATGTGTACAGATTAAAGAGGCAAAACATATTAGGCGTTGTGTTGTACGTTTTTTGCTTGTAAAAAATGTGTATGTTAACAGAAAACACTCCACTCCTTCTTTCCTTTCTACATTACATCTCCGATCACGTGATCGTGAGATTCTTAAAGGGAACTACACCTGCGTGCTGTCAACTAACTTTATAAATCGCGGGGGCAGTGCCTTAGACGACAAAGGTACAGTGTAATACAATGTCTAGCCTTTGTCGTCTAAGGCACTGCCCCTGTGATTTATAAAGTTAGTTGACAGCACACAGGTGTAGTCCCCTTTAAGAATCTCGCGATCACGTGATCGGAGATGTAATGTAGAAAGGAAAGAAGGAGTGGACGCCGTCCAGACTCCTGCTACTTTGTACATGGAGGCGTCACTGGGGAACTAAGTAAGTACTAAGCGGGAGCTTTGTCATACTTTGACTGACAGCCTTTTTATAACTCCGCATCGCTCTAATTGCTCGCCCCCCCTTCCGCCCGCAGGAGCCCGCAGTAAGCCGGCAGCGTCAACACTGGAACAGCCCGTCCACGGAATCCATTAATCATTCAGGTCAGTCGCTTGTGTGCACGGCGCTTGGCCCAGCTTATGTGCATCATAAGGACAATATGTACTAATAGGCTCTCCCGTTGCCCATGTTTTAGGTTTTTGAGCATCCTCACCGCGAGTAAGGTTAGTGTTTTTAAGTAAATATACCTCATGCTGATCTCCGTGAATAGACAGCACGTAGCAAATGTTCATTTTGACTCCCTGCACATTCTTGATGATTGTGGTTCCCCCTTTTTCATGTTTAGGGCTTTTGCGACCTGCTCAGCGATAGACAGGTCAGTGGTGTCAAATTTTGGCTTTTTATAAGTTTAATGTAAACACGGATATTTTGGTGTAAAGTCTATATGTCTTCTGTCTTTTTGGGCCTAGAGTTCGTTGGTGTTACTGTTTAAAAAAACACACAACAAGCCCCCCCCTCACACAAGGGACGCCAATTATATTGCAGAAAAGGTAGGAGAGTTGGAAGCCGGCTGGTGGCTTATCGTTGTCTTTTGTATATATGCAAATTGACAGAATGAGTGTCTTAATGAGGCGCATTTGTTTTTTTGTCTTGTAGAATTAATTGGTCCTGAGGAGAGCCCCGCAATTGGGGGTTCGAAACGCGTCGACCTATTTGACCTGGCCTTATGTCAATGTAAAATAAGAATAGATGGAATGTGTTAGATAACCAGGGAATTGGTTTCCAATAGACTTCTTTTTGTTATTTAGGTTACTGTTTTTTTTAAAAAAAATTGGGTACATCAATTGAAGAATCTAACTTCCTTGACGAAAGGCCATACCTCAAAAGTGTGTTTGTTTTATGTGGTACTGAGTGTGGTTGGAAAGAGTGTAGTATGTATGGATTGGCCAAATTTGGAGTGAATGAGTTGTAGATTTGTAAAGTAGAGTGTGTATTTTTGTATTTAATTGTATATAATATGTGATGTACAAAAAAATGTTGGTTGTTGACAAAATATAGAAAGTAAAAAACTATTTGATTAGTGAAATAAGTATGCAAATAAATCAGTGACGTTATAAATAAACAGGCCTGTATGTTTTGTTTCACAGAGGTCATTTAAATAGAGAAAGTTAAATTCAGTATTGGCATTTGTGTTGTTCTTTTGTTTGATTTTGACTTAGCCTTACTGAGTTAGGAGTCTTGACCCTGTGTTGTTCTCCTAGTTCTAGTGCGGGCGCTGGCTCGCGAGGTCCATAGAGGTAGAACCATACCTCTCACATTTAGGGTAACATTTACACTAAGTGTTGTTTTGTGTCAGTGTGCATATTGCCTACGTCTGTCAGTGTTCAGTGTTAATTGAGTTTTCGTAGTATGTCCGAAAAAGACACGTTCGCATATAGCGAAGAGCATATTCAGAGACTGATTAGTGCGCCACCGGTTTTCGCGTCAGCTACCTTGAGTCAAACAGCAAAAACCCAAAATGAATCAGATAGACTAATTAGGCTGCGAAAGAAACAGATCAGGACTGATCTGCACGGACACTTTTTGCTCCAACACTTGCGGGCGGGTACGATCCCCTCTGGCTTGCAAATTAGAAACACCCCAATGGTTTTTGTTGATGATCCTGAATATAAAAAAGGATTCAGTGGGATTGAGACCAAGTGCAGTAGGGATCTTATGGTCCTTACTGTTGAAACAGCGCATAGGATCTCTCTCAAACAACTAGAAGAAATCTCGGTCCTAGAAATAGAAATCCAAAACAACCAACTGATCTCGGATGCCAAAGGGCTTCTCGAGAAGATAGAGAAAGAAATATTGGAATTTAAAGATTATACGGTTTCCCAGAAAGAGAACAAATTTGAATTGGATAAAAAAAAACTTTACATTGGAAACTGTCTATCCGTATTTACAACTGGACTTTTATACACGACCAAATCAAAGACGGGTTTTCCAGGATAACCAAGGAGGATCAAGAAATAAATTTCTGACTTTCCCGGATACCTCCTCCTCGTCAGGGGGGAGTCGGATGCTAATGATACAAGGAACAATCCAAGCCACAGGGGAAACCTACAAAATCAGCAACAAAATCCTCAGCCTTTTTTAGCCAGAGGCCGGCAGCGAGGGAGGGGCAGGCCACGTTCGAACTATCAGCCATAGGAAATGCGAACAAGACGGCAATATTACAGGAGTTAAAACCATCATCACTGTTTAACCTTTCTAACCATGTGTTGTCTGACGCTGAGTCTGCGGTCCTTGAAAAAGGACTCTCATTTGTCCCGGTCAGACCAACGGATATTATAAAAATGAAATTGAAAGCAACTGAATTTTGTCGGAAGATACGGCTTAAAACCTACTTTAAAGATACACCTGAAACACACGGTGTTGAAGTCACTGGCTTTCGGAATAAATCAATGTTCTGTCCTCCTGCGAGTAAGGTCCCCAAAGAGGTCATTACATTTGAAAGAACTATACTATCAGGAATAACTGCCTTAGAGAGAAAGAAACAATATGTCAACTACAATCTATCGAAAAGCGAGAAGGATGCCATCGGCTCGCTAAGAAATGATAAAACGCTTATTATTAAACAAGCGGATAAAGGTGGAGCGGTAGTCCTTTGGGACATCAATAAATACAGAAATGAAGTGAGACGCCAACTTGAGGATCCAACCTGTTACAGAAAGATCAATAATAATCCTACAAAGGAACTACAGAATGAGCTTTTTGCCATCCTACAGGAAGGATATGACTTAGGAATCTTAGGACCGAAGGAATTTGCGTTCCTACAGAATAAGAACCCGAGAATACCGGTGTTCTACATCCTCCCAAAAATGCACAAGGACGTTATTAAACCCCCGGAACGTCCAATAGTCTCGGGGTGTGAGTCATTGCCAGAACCAGTAGCAAAATACATTGATTTTTTCCTCAAAGAGTTCATTGAGATGATACCGGCACACCTTAAAGATACAACAGCATTTCTGAATAAAATAATATCTATTGAATTTGATGAGAAGAGCCAACTAATGGTGACCATGGACGTAGTGTCATTATACACTCAAATACCACAGGAACAGGCATTGGAAACATTAAAAACATTTCTTGAACAGAGGGAAAGACCTACCAGAGTGCCCACTAGTTTTATAGTTAGACTTGCGAAGTTTGCCTTGCAAAAGAATTACTTTCAATTTGACACAGACTTCTTTTATCAAACAAAGGGGGTGGCCATGGGCTGCCCCTTTGCACCAGAGCTGGCCATTCTATTCAAGGGCCTATATGAAAACAAATTCATATATAACGATAATCCATTTTCCGAAAGTATTTCAAATTACATGAGGTACATCGACGACGTTTTTTTTATCTGGTCCGGGACGGAAAAAAGACTGAATGACTTTATGATTTGGCTAAATTCAAAGTCAGAGGACATCAAATTCAGTCACATTGCATCAAATAGGAGTATTACCTTCTTGGATCTTGAAGTATATGCGACAGAGGGCAAACTGGGGTCAACCTTGTTTCGGAAGCCAACTGACAGGAACAGAGCACTCCATTATACGAGCCACCACCCCAGAAGCCTCAAGCAAAACTTGCCATTCGGCCAATTTCTTCGAATTAGAAGAAACTGCTCCAATAAAGACGAATATTTTAAACATGCTAGTGCCTTGTTGGAGCGGTTGCTTGAGAGAGGATATCCCAAAAAGCTTTTAAAACATTCACTAAGAAGAGCATGGTGGGTCCCACGGGAATCTTTATTGCAAAAAAGAGAGCGATCCGATCCAAACAGGATTGTCTGTGTCACTACGTTCGGACCAAGCGCACAACATTGCGTAAGTTGATGATGCAAAATTGGCATCTAGTAAAGGATTTACACAGCGACTTCCAGGAACCACCCCTATTCGCTTTTAAAAAAGAAAAAAGCGTGGAAAATCAGATAGTGCGAGCAGCCTTACCCTCTGAACCAAAACCAACATTAAGAGGGATGTTGAGATTGCCTCCTGTAGTAGGACACCACAGGTGTGGTAATTGTACATACTGCAGTCAGACTGTGGAAGGCGCAGTGTTCTCCTTTAACGGAATACATTGGAAACATGAGATTTTTACTAATTGTCAGACAAGGAACGTGGTGTATGGAATTTGGTGCTCCTGTCCCAAATTGTACATAGGTAAAACTACCCAGGAGGCACGTCAGCGTATCACGCAACACAAATCAAGAATAAGAAGACAAGTTCCGAATGCTCCATTGGTGCAACATTGGATATCAAAGGAACACAAAGAGGATGACTTCCATTGGACTATAATCTCCAAAATTGATAAGGGCCCACGAGGGGGAGACATTGAATCCAAACTTGGACAGCGTGAAGCACTCCTAATAATGAAATTCAACACAGCAATAAATGGCCTAAATGAGATCTCTGAGATCTTTAGAGGGACACCGTAGAAGGCTCTGCAGTGGCGTGTAGATAAGGGGACGCACCAGGTATAGATACCCGTGGATTTATACAACAAAAGCGACCTGGCAGTCCAGAGGCCATTTCACCATTGGGACCGAGTCCTGTCCGTGGTGCTCCCAGCTTATGATTAAGAATAACTCTGTGGAGATGAGCCAAAGACATGTGTTTTGAGTCATAAATTATTTATATATTCAGGGATGTTTTAGGACTCATCCACCAAAGGCTAGACATTGTATTACACTGTACCTTTGTCGTCTAAGGCACTGCCCCCGTGATTTATAAAGTTAGTTGACAGCACACAGGTGTAGTCCCCTTTAAGAATCTCGCGATCACGTGATCGGAGATGTAATGTAGAAAGGAAAGAAGGAGTGGACGCCGTCCAACTCCTGCCACTTTGTACATGGAGGCGTCACTTGGGAACTAAGTAAGTACTAAGCGGGAGCTTGGTCATACTTTGACTGACGGCCTTTTTATAACTCCGCATCGCTCTAATTGCTCGCCCCCCCCCTTCCGCCCGCAGGAGCCCGCAGTAAACCGGCAGTGTCAACACTGGAACAGCCCGTCCACAGAATCCATTAATCATTCAGGTCAGTCGCTTGTGTGCACGGCGCTTGTCCCAGCTTATGTGCATCATAAGGACAATATGTACTAATAGGCTCTCCCGTTGCCCATGTTTTAGGTTTTTGAGCATCCTCACCGCGAGTAAGGTTAGTGTTTTTAAGTAAATATACCTCATGCTGATCTCCGTGAATAGACAGCACGTAGCAAATGTTCATTTTGACTCCCTGCACATTCTTGATGATTGTGGTTCCCCCTTTTTCATGTTTAGGGCTTTTGCGACCTGCTCAGCGATAGACAGGTCAGTGGTGTCAAATTTTGGCTTTTTATAAGTTTAATGTAAACACGGATATTTTGGTGTAAAGTCTATATGTCTTCTGTCTTTTTGTGCCTAGAGTTTGTTGGTGTTACTGTTTAAAAAAACACACAACAAGCCCTCCCCCCTCACACAAGGGACGCCAATTATATTGCAGAAAAGGTAGGAGAGTTGGAAGCCGGCTGGTGGCTTATCGTTGTCTTTTGTATATATGCAAATTGACAGAATGAGTGTCTTAATGAGGCGCATTTGTTTTTTTGCCTTGTAGAATTAATTGGTCCTGAGGAGAGCCCCGCAATTGGGGGTTCGAAACGCGTCGACCTATTTGACCTGGCCTTATGTCAATGTAAAATAAGAATAGATGGAATGTGTTAGATAACCAGGGAATTGGTTTCCAATAGACTTCTTTTTGTTATTTAGGTTACTGTTTTAAAAAAAATTTGGGTACATCAATTGAAGAATCTAACTTCATTGACGAAAGGCCATACCTCAAAAGTGTGTTTGTTTTAGGTGGTACTGAGTGTGGTTGGAAAGAGTGTAGTATGTATGGATTGGCCAAATTTGGAGTGAATGAGTTGTAGATTTGTAAAGTAGAGTGTGTATTTTTGTATTTAATTGTATATAATATGGGATGCACAAAAAAATGTTGGTTGTTGACAAAATATAGAAAGTAAAAAACAATTTGATTAGTGAAATAAGTATGCAAATAAATCAGTGACGTTATAAATAAACAGGCCTGTATGTTTTGTTTCATAGAGGTCATTTAAATAGAGAAAGTTAAATTCAGTATTGGCATTTGTGTTTCTCTTATTACATCCAGGACCTGCCTCAGTGGGCATTTCCTAATACTACAAGTGTGCCATGGCCGCCGATGCTGTAAGAAGCTGCGAGGAGGCGGCAGCCGAGATGTTCGATGACTCACCAGTCACCGAAGCGCTGCTCAATACCACTTTGAATATGGCTAATGCGGGGGGTTGCAAGTTGAAAGATACTTTTAAACAGCTGGAGAAAGCAATGCGGACGGAACAGTCCAAGAGGTGGGAGCTCAAGTCACTCTCACACTATTTGGAGGTGGGTCGCATCCCTCGTGGACTCCGCATCATGCTGGCCACCCGCTACGAGAACCCGGACCCTAATATGCTATCTGAATGGGCCGAATGCAACCTGGACTCTTCATGTCTCCTGTTAAGAATATTAGTAAAATACGCCAAAAGTGACAGAGCAGCTTTACAGATCAAAATTTCTGATTTGAATGAGCAAATTGCCAAGTTGGGTGATGCTGATCTAGAAAGGAAATACCGGGAAGCGATGCATTTAAGATTCGCTAAAGAGGAAGACATCCTCAAGAAACGTAAAGCTTTCAAATTTCAGAGAGATAAGCTTGATTACCAAAATGGACAAATATTCACATTCGCAAAAAAGTATGAATCTTTAAAATAAGCTAAATTGACAACACAATTACTGCCAGTGCCATCTGATGCAAGTGGAATAGCACAATCATCCACTTCTATGTCTGATTTGAGCTCAGTCCCTGGTAGTGAATCTGATAGTAAACAAGCTACTACAAATTCGCGATTAGGGTTTATAAAATTCTTGTTGGCCAAAGAGGTGGGCTGTTTACATCAAGAATGCCGGTACACCCTAAGACCCCGTGCCCCCAATCGAAGGCAAGACAAAGATCCAATGCCAAACGCCGGGAACGCAGACAGTGCTACAAAATCAGACAATGGAGGCAAGCCAACTTCCAACAAAAAACCACAGAGGAAATGGAAGCGCAAATGAATAGTCCAGCAAGTGAATCTCTTTCTATAATTAATCTGACTGACATGCATCTCACCCCAAATGAAACCAGAACACTGTCACTGGGCCTATCATATTGTCCACCCAAAAATTTCAGTTATGCTCAAACTCGAATTGACCTGTTCAAGTACACCCACAAATTAAAGCTGTGCAAATTTCACTTACTCAATAAAAGTAAACATTGCACGTTACAAGAACCAATTGTTGCATCTAGCTCTAGTCCATCCACTGTCACAGCTTGCTAATATGAATTGTTTTGTGACTTGCAGGACTTACACAGGGAAGGCACCATTGATGGAATCACTTCGGACACCGCTGAACAGCCAAGATTGAATACATCAGGATTCACAGGATTCAAACCAAAATCCACATTTAACCCCATCTTGTTGCACGACAACATTGACGTGTTTAGTGAGCTGGTGACAACCCAAATCAAGAAACTGCATACCGCCACACCGCAGACCCAGTATAAACACTGCAATCAGAATAATTGCTATGGGAGTTTAATGAAGAAATTGCAAAGCAATAACAATGTGGTATGCGCCAATCCGACAAAGGGGGCAACATTGTCCTCTGGCCCAGGTCCATGTACATGGAAGAGGCATTGCAACAACTCAATGATCGGCAATGCTATAGACGCTGTGATTGGCCAACAGTTAAATCAGCCTGGAACTACTTCAACACCAAATTGCTTTCTTGGAAAAGTGCGGGGTTGCTCAGCAGTGATGAATTCAAGTTTTTGAAAACCAACCACCCTGGTATTCCTGTTTTTTTATTTAATTCCGAAAGTGCATCAGGACCCTGACAAACCACCTGGGAGACCTATCATCTCTGCCAAAAATAGTATCTTGGAGAATTCCTCACGGTATATTGACTTTTTTCTCCAAGAGCATGTCGAAAGTTTACCATCATATTTACAGGACACGGGCCTTTTTTATGGAAGATCCAAACCATAATATGGCAAGAGGATTATCTGCTAATAACCCTTGATGTAACTGCGCTGTACACTAGTATACACCCTCTGGATGGAGTCAGAGCAGTGGAAAACTACTTACAGACCAAACCTGCTCACATGTTGAAACATAACAGAATGCTAGTAGACATGATTCAAAGTTGTTTGCATAATAACTATTTTCTATTCCAGAGTCAAGTGTTCCATAAATTGAGAGGTCTGGCAATGGGGGCTTGCTTCTCCCCCAGCTACGCCTACTTACACATGGGTCTGTGGGAGGAGCAAGTCCTCAGTGCCAAGTTTGAGCATATTCTCGCCAACCATATTGTAGCATTGTATTGCTACATAGATGATCTGTTTCTCATCTAGAGATGCTCAGAATCTGCAGCCAATGTATTTATTGAAGAGATCAACGTGAATAATCTCAGTCTAGAATTCACGGGAAATGTGAGCAGGGCCTCTGTCAACTTCTTAGATGTAGAAGAATACATCAGGGACAACCAGCTAGAGACCAGATTACACCGCAAAGCTACAGCGGGAAATACGGTTTTGCATGCCACCAGCCACCACCCGGATCATCTGATTCGTAGCATCCCTTATGGGGAGATGCTGTGCATCAGACGCATCTGCAGCACGGACTTTGAGAGTACACAGGCCCAAATTAAAAGCAAGGACAGATTTCTGGCTAGGGGCTATTCGGCGAGCATGCTGGATTTAGCCATCAACAAACCCAACTTGATACCTCACATGTCATCACTAGGCCAAAACTTGGTACAAGCCAATCTGCCCAGTACACCCAGTCAAGCAGCAGATCAACCCAGATTGATAACAACATACAGTCGGCAACACTAACAACTGCGCATGATCATCAATAAGAGCTGGCCGATTGTGCAAGGTGATCCAGTAATTGGTGGTACTTTACCCAAATTCCCCGATATCACATTTCGCAAGGCGCGATCCATGTATGATATGCTCGTCGAAGTTTGCACCAATAGTTCCTGGTTGCAAACTACTATGGGCTTCATCAAATGCGCTTCCTGCAAAGCCTGTAAGTTGGGCAGGAATAAAACGTCATATACTACTCCTTTTAGTGACGTATCCGTGTCCATATCCAAGAAGTTGACATGCAAATCTGATTTTGCGGTGTATGTGCTGGAGTGTACTTGTGGCCTGCAATATGTTGGTAGTACTGTAGTGTAGTTCCTATATTCCCAATAGGCTCTGCGCATTGGAATAATATATTCAGCAGTGTAGACGTAGGACTGAGGTCGACTAGGTCTCTACTGACTATATTAGACTTAATTAGCTTTTCCAGCTAGCTCAGAGGTCACTAGAAACTTTCTCGAATGTTCAGGAAAGAGTTGACTCTCCTGAGTTAGACAAGAAGGGATTAGCTTCTGACAACCGCATAAACATGACAACTTTGCTCCCTCAGAATAAAGAGTGTATCTCTAGAGTCGTGTGAAAACAATAGACAGTTATTTCACTCAGTCAATCGTGCGTACTTAGTTTCACCAGAGTGCAGAGAAATAGAGAGACGGGCGTTTTCAATAAAAGGTGTTATTTATTGAGCAGTCTTCTTTCTCATGCAAGAGAAATGAGTTGCCACAATTGCAATACTTATCATGAAGTAAAGTGCGTACAGTAAAAGGAGTATTATGAAATAATACTGTAAAAGCATTGATATGGTTTCTTAGCCATATGATACTTTAAAATGGATAAAATATATACATACATAAAAACATTGACTAAAGTACTCAACTGGTGCTTCTAAGATACGCCTACCCCGGTGTACCTGACCTAAGCCTAACACGGGGGACGGAGTAAGTAAGTTTCAGTTCAAGTTAAGTTGGTTTTTGCCAAGAATCTGAATCAAGCAATCTCTCAAAGGTTTTGTCAGCTCCGTACCTTGGTTCTAGAATGTAGGAGGTCTTGTATCTCTCTCTCAGGACTCGATCTCCCAGCAACCCACAAGGGTGACTGGAAACACAGGAGCTGGATTTTCTCGGCTGGAGAAAAAGACAGCGTCTCTCTCAGTGCTTCCTTCGGCTCTCGCATCAGCTGGGCGTCGGGCAAGTAGATAGCCGCTCTGCCCCAAACCAACGTGTCTTTGCTTAAGGCAACGTTGGTATATTTATACCTGAAAGGTGCCGTGTTTGACGTAAGGTTGGACATAAGACGTCACTAAGAACTAACAGTTCTTTCTGGACTCCAGGAGTTCTTGTGCAAATCAAAACAAAAGCAGGGGGAATTCCCGGGCTGCTGGAAGCTTGGTTTGTTTAAAGAACACGTTGTGCTTTCTAGGAGTCTATGGGAGTAGCCTTGCCGTATTTGGACTGCATGGGCTATTACTAAATATGGGTATGATTCTTATGCCTTTATAAGGATATTATTTATTATAACCACATAAGGGCATAAATCGGGAATATCGAATTAGGGTCTTAGATAGAAACACAACACCCACTCCACGTATTAATGTCCATCATTACTAAAAACTAAGCATATTAAACATATAACGATGCATGTGTGTTTTACAACCCACCCCAAAATACATAAGTCGCATTTGAAATGGTATGTGGTAAATACATGAAAATGAGTATTGGTACTGTGAGCTTTTCAAGCAGTGTTATCATTCAGTTAAAAAATGCATATATATATCAGCTGAATGAATTGCGAAAATTACACATGAAATGGCTCTGAATACAGAAAAGAAGGTCGAGACCATTTCATAACATATTTATACAATACTGTACATGTGCTAGAGGCTGAGGTAAAATATTGTCTCTAGTATCTCTAAAAATAGAAGCTCTGTTCTTTAAGAATAGTTCTACTTTAAGCAGATTACTGTGTGCCCAAAAAAAGTAAATATTTTGGAAATGGAAAAAATAATTTCTCTTTCAGGGGAAAAAATAGTTCCAAATGTTTTCAGTAGTTTTGTTTATCAAAATTGAAGGCCGAATTCAGAGTTCAGGGAACGCTGTGTACTCGTTCAAAAAGTTATTCTTTTTGTTCAGGGGAGAACATAATTTCAGACAGGCTTGCAAAAAATTGGTCTACAACATCAGATGAAAGTTCGACCAAGTTAGAAAATGCTGAAATTGTGCATATGTGAGAATGATTGCTATCATCGATGTTTGGATCAGCAATGCTCACAGAAGGTTGTACCTGTTTGGTGCTGCTTTCCTCTCATACTTCACCGCCACCTACTCGTAATGGTGAAGTCTCAACGAATGCCGTCATCAGAATGGGTAACCGCTGGGGACAACACGATGCATGAGTCGTTACCGGACCTAGCAAGGTATCTATATCCATTGGTACTGCTGATGGTAGTGTAAGACAGACGTCCAACACGCATTCTTCTCCACATAGCAGACATCGAAGCACAGGTAAGATGCAATTTTGCCAGATAGGTCTGAATGAAAGAAACCATGTTGTACTTAGATCTCTTAGCGTCCGAGGACTCTAGTGATTTGGTCTCGGTAGCGTATTGCTAGGATCGTCTCTTCCATCGTAGCTGTAGTTCTGTCTGGCTTGGCTTGCCATATCGGAGCAGAAGGATCAAAAATAAAATTCCTGCTACGAGTCCCAAAAGAAGAGGCAGGCCGCCTAATACAGAATTGACAAAATTGGGAAAAATGTCCAGAACTGTTTCGAAGGGTGTTAACAGTCCCGAAAAAATTATCTTAAATACATGTGCGATGCCACTGGTATCAGACATGTTTAAAATTTGGCTTAACATTTCTACGAAATGTTCGGGGCAATTTGTTGATAATAGGGAACGTATCTCTGCTGCTGTCCTTGCAACGTGCAGATCATACGTCTCTTTGGACGAGGTTAAAGGCACAGTTGTCTGTAAAAGAATGGATTTCATTCTGCTTAAAGTATCAATTCGAATAGAAGAGATATTCAAAGAAGGCCATAACGCAGCCTCCATGTCTGGATTGCTGTTTGGATACAATACTTGCATACAGCAAATGACCCTGGAAGTGACGGTTACGAGATAGGCTTTTCCTGGCACCATGCCACAACAGCTGTGGTCACTTATTAGAACATAACTGCCGTTGGAAAGCTGTCTGAAAAATGGCTCTATCTGTTTTGCAGGAGTGCCATGCAGGTGACATGAAAGGTTATTTGAAGACCCTTTGCAGGCTCCATGCAAGTTAATACCTTGACACAGGAGTGTACCGCTTAGTGATTTTTTACAATTGTTACCACTAAGAAATACCTCTTTTTTCCCTTCACTATAACATTTGTGTGTGTATGGTAAATCCCAGGTTGATTTGATGTATCCTTTACCCAACCTTTCATACAGGCCTGCTGGTATATATTTTTGGCAATACTTAAACTGGAAAGTTGTTATCGGAATTGTAATTGTTCCGTGTATTATCCATTCAATGACAGGTCTCTCTGACATTGTCAATGGTAATCTCTCAAGTTTTTCAATGCTCAGAATCGTAGAGTCTGCTCCTTTTTGTGCCAAACTGATTTGTTTATCAGTAAGGTTAAAGATAGAGAATAATGACGTTATGTTGATTAAACGCCGTGGCACGTAGCCTGAACGCAGATTTTGCAAGGTCCAGCTAAGCTGTACAATAGAACGTAATTGGGACTGACCATGTTGTAACATTAGTAAGTCCTGCTCTATTATATCAATAGCCGATGATACAATGCTGTCCAGTGAATATATTCTGGAGGACAGAGTCGTTAACCCATTGTCCACTACAGAAAGTGATTTTTCCAAATTTATACAATCAATTTCTCGTATTTTTTCTGCTGTTTCAATTTGTGTTACTTTCCAAGCTTTGTTGTAAGCAGCGCATATACCGGCGTATATGAAACGTTTTTGACGCTGTTTGCGTGGTCCCAGTATGAAATCACGCAAGTCAGCACCGTCTTTAAGTAAAGTCAAGTGTTGCTTAATTTCAGCCAGTGTGGATTTCTGTAGCCATTCGAGGCATAGTTTCCCTACACTGTATGTTGTAACTATGCCTGGATGTTGTCTCTGGGAGTATCTAGGGTCTGGCCTGGTCTGTTTAAACCCCTGTGTTTTGTTCAGGAATCTATCTTGACAGTTATTTGTGTCTGTGGGCCAGATCAACCATTTTTTCCAATCAGGATTTATTCTGTTTTGGTGTAAAATATGGGATACGTCTATCTCCACATCTGTAGTGCTATTACTATCAGGCATGGGCTTCGGAATAGACGGTTTGTTTAAATCTTTTATCTTGGCTAGGCCAAGACAAGTTGTCTGTTGAATGGTGTCATTCAAGAATATTATTTGTTCTGGGATCATGCAGGCTCTAAATAATGCTTCTAAACCTTGTACCTGCCAGTCTTTTGAACCCCAGATGTTTTTTGTTTCAATGTTGTTTTTCCAAAATTCAAAAACAAATGTAGTCATTTTTTCATAAAATGTTTCAGAATAAATCAATTTAGTATTTGTCAACATTGTTTTCATTCCTGTCTTATTTAACATTCTAAAATAAAACGTTTCTGCATCACTGTTGTTAAACCCTGAGAAGTATTGGAATTTCTCATAAAATGTTTTCGAGCTGCCTTTTGGCGGTGTTGGTCAATGTTCCCATTGATTATAATTTAAAACATTTCTAGGTTGAGCTGATTTATGCAAATAGTGATCACCATAATGATTATAACAATATAACTCTTCAGAATTTGATGAACCCTGCAAATAATCATGTTCTGTAAATTTTGCTGACATTACTAAATCTGACATCATATTATTAATATTTTCAAAGTCCCAATCATCAGAGAAAGTACTTGGTGTCACCAAGTCACTTAAGGAAACTTTAAACTGGTGTGGATATTTCAAGAGCTCAATCGGGCATAGATTTCATAATCCGTTTTGTCCCATGCTACCCCACCGGGTATTGGATTGGCTGTGATGTTCACTGGTGACAGTTCTCTTTTGTCGATGTGAGAGGATGTGTGAGGCTTTAGGATCAAGTTGATGTTCTGACTTGCTGTGCCCATTGTAGTAAATCTTCCATCAATGAATTTTCCCAAACATAGACCCATGATGAGCCAAAGCAGGAGGAAAAGTACACCTAACACAATCCAAAATTCAATCCATGGTGAAATCAGATAAGTTTCTTTTAGTTGGTGAAAAAGTTCAGTCAATTTTTCCTTGAAAGTTTTTGTTGCTGGCGTTGCTTCATGCTCGCTTGGATCTTCAGAAAAGTCATCGTAATTGATGAAGTAGCCAGATGCAGTTCTGTCAATTGTTTGAATTGTCTCCGGATTCTCATGAGTCTTTGCATTTTTCTTTGTTTCATTAGCATAGTCTGAGGCTACATCGTTGTAGACAGGTGTTTCTTGACAAACTGTTGCAATTTGGGTTTCAAGAGGCACACGTTCTATGGCTTTGTTGCATAGTCCTTTTTTATTCACTGCAGGTTTATCAAATGTGATTAGTCTCTCAGTTTGAACCTCTTGGATTGTAGCAAGATTTGGTCTTCTGCTATTTCTTGGGAGTCCACTTGGCCTACGACGTATTATTGGCCACATGATTGTGGTTTTACCAGGTCGATGGATACAACTCGGTTCTCCTTTTTACCAGCAAGGGGCGGTAGTACACCTGATCTTGTTCCGCTGACAGCTAAGACAGGTACTGCTTTTCTGTAAGAAGGCCCAAATTCCTTCTTCACCGCGATCTTCTCTCTGACTAGATCCCCAATCTTTGGAATCCAGACAGGTCTTGCTGGGTCAGGTGGTTTTTCCTCAGTGGCTGTTGGCTTTAACTTTATATTACTCAGACTTCTTCTGGTTTCATTTAAGTCCCGTAAAATAGCCAAACGGTTTTTGATATCAAAGGCTTTTTCTTCTACCACTGAAGTCTGACAATCAAGATCCTGAATATGCATTCTAGTGCTGAACAATTGTTCATAAGGAGTGAAACCGTTTAAAGAATTTCTTGGCAGATTGTTAAGACTACGTTGGACACTTGTTAAATGTTTGACCCACCCATCACCCGAACCTAATACCCTCGCCGTTATAGATTGCTATATGTCACGGTTTTTTCTTTCCACTACCGCATTTCCCTCAGGATGGAAGGGAGAAGAGTACCGCAATGCAATGCCCATGCTGGCCATGGCCTCTTTGTAAGATCAAGAGCTAAATGCAGGACCTTGTTCAGAATGTAGCATGCCAATTGCGTATGTGCCGATAAAGACTCGCAAATCTTTTATAACAGTTCTGGCGTCAGCCGAGTGCTGGTGTCTGCATTTTAAGTGAATCTAGTCTTAATATTTATGGGATCGCGTTTTTCCTGCTGGATTTTTGTGTATAGATAGCCTTATGCTTTCTAATAGAGGTGTCCTGGCAGTAGTCTGGTCCGGTTAACGACTGCGATCTCGGTTGCAGTTTGGACAATCCTTTGCAAATTTGTAATTTTGCAGGCTCATCCCCGGCCACCAGTATTCTGATTGTAATTCTTTTAGAGATTTCATGATCTCTTGGTGCCTTAGACCCTCTCCCATATGTGCCTCTGCTATTAATAAGACTCTCCGGTTCGTGTTTGGAATTACTCTATCCCCCACTCCAGGGATTTGAGCAAAAGGAACCGAGTTTGCATTAATTATGTACGTATTACTGAGTGGATAGCCAAGAGGTAATGCTGCATAGTCACCTTTTAATGAGGTTTGTACCGCTAGCATCGTTTCTCCGTCTATGTGTTTTTTAGAACGCTTTTTTGTGGCTACGGAAGCCGGTTGAACCGCTACGGCTCTGTTAGCCAATGAATTCCCTGCAACGTGAACGCCATCACGTCGGTGACTCAGTGTATGTATCACCTGAGTCTTTCGTATTTCTTTCTGCAAAAAAACTACTTGTTCCCAGAGCTTTTTATGCTTTATTGTGGCACCTGTGTCATCTTTGTAACCGTTTTTGATCCATGTCTGCATGTCATTATTGTAGGATTTGACGCAGAAATGCGAATCGCACACTATTAGTGTGGGGAATTCGCGATCGGCATTTTCAAGCGCCATCTTTAAAGATCTTATTTCAGCTCGCTGAGCTGAACAGTTTCTGAGTGATTCAGTTTTTGTAATCATCGGTCTGAATTTACCAAAGCGCCAGCGACCTTCAACAATCGTGCACGCTGCGTTGTAGGATTTTTCCTCTACATCGTAGTGTTGTGCAAATCTGTCCATGTACATTACACATGTGTACTGTTCGAGAGGCAGAATTTCGATTGGCAGAGGATATTCTTCTTCATATTCTAGATTTTCAAGTTTTTTCATTTTTGGGTCAAAATAGTGCTTCAAGTCTTCTGCAGCAAGAGAATATTCCCATTGTATCCATTTTGGATCTAATGCCACTGCATTTAGATTGCGTGGGCTTGTTAATGCCTCAAGGGCTGATTCTGCTGTTAAAACCGATATCCTCCTGCCTTGGGTTCTTTCTTTTGCTACAGCAGTTTGAACCGCTATAAGAAGTTTTTCAGTAGAACTGAATTTCATTTCAGCCTGTGTGTAGAAATGTGATTTGTAAGCTATTGGTACCGTTTCTCCCTCATTAGAGGTCAGGTACGTGAATCTGCATCTTCCTGGGAAGACTCCGATTACTAGGTTGCGTATGTTTTTGCGTGTTTGCAGTTTTGTTTTAGTTAACATGTCTGCTTGTAATGATCTTAAAATTTCTGTGTTTCTGAGTCCAATTGATGGGTTTGAAATCAGGTTTTATTAATTCATAGAGAGGTTTAGCCCTCTCTGCATAATTTATAATGTATGTTCTTCCGAAATTCAGGAAGCCTAGTATCGATTGTAAGTTCTTCAGCGTTTTAGGTGCTTGGAGTACAGCACATTTCTCTAAGAAATTGTCTGATAGGCTTTTGCCTTCACTTGATAATTCATATCCTAAAAATAGGACAGTTAGGTGAGCAATTCGTGACTTCCTAAAGTTGAATTTGTACCCTTCAGCTGCGAGCCCAATTATTATAGTGTTCACTCTTTTCAAGTGAGTCTCCAGGTCATCATCTGTGAGATAGATGTCATCGACATAAGATAATGCCTCATCATCATATATTTGTAGTAACTCTGTTACCCTTGATGAGAATAATCCTGGGCTATTCTTGAACCCCTGTGGGAGTCGACAGAATTGTTTTTACGACCCCATTATTGAGAAAGCGGTCAAATACCTGCTTTCTGGTGCAATGTTTTGACAAAAGAATCCATTAGAGATATCTATATAATGTTGTTTTATATTTTTTGCGCACAATGTTATTTATTAGTGCTGCACTGTGTGAGTTGTGTACTGCAAATGTTTTGCAGCAGGAGTTTAGGTGTCTGTAGTCCAAAACTAGACGATATGAATCTATTTTCGCCGCATTTTAAACAAAGCGCTTGATTTCTTTGCACATTGCACATCGTTTTAATTTGCCCATAATTTCAAACTCGACGTGGTATCCTACCTAAATTGTTTTTCCCCGCACTGCCTTGCTCCCTGAGCCTACCTCGGTCGATTTTGGGGCTGGGAGGCTCTCCCTCGAATCGGCAGAAGCGCGGCGGCCATTTTGGGTAGGGGAAGCGTCCAGTCACCAGCATAAAAGGCAACGGTCATGACTCCGCGCAGCGAACGCGCCGGATCTGCACCGGAGTCGTGCCAGAGTCCTGCCCGTCTGCGCCCGTCCGCGATCAGCACGCGGCCGAGGCCAGGTACTCTGTGGAAACCCCATCATCTTGCTTCAAAACATATAGTAAGGAGTCTCTTTTTTCGCTACAACACAAATGCTGTGCTCTCACTGTTTCTCTTCAAAGGGACCTAGCCCTATATCCAGTGTTGGGCATACCTTGTAATATGCTGAATGACACATTGGTCCCGTGCCCCTTTGATCAGCCGCCGTCTCAGACCCCTAAAGACACCAGCAATTTCACTATTAAGGCTGGCCTAATTAATTGTCGCTCCCTGCCTAAACATTCTCTCGATATCGCCCAGTCTCTGATGGACAATAACTGGGATTTACTTTTTCTTACGGAAACATGGCTGGAGGATGAATCTAATCCGTCTTTATGCCTGGCCATTCCCCCGGAATATAATATCTTATGCTCCAATAGAGCGGGTCGCAACCGGGGAGGTGGGGTAGCTATTATTTATAGATCCCAATGGACTATCTCTTCCTTCCCTTACACACAAATTGAACTGATTGAAGCCCTTCCCTTCTGTATTAATTTAGCTGAACACACCACACTGACAGGGCTACTGGTCTATCGCCCTCCTAAATCTAAGGCTTCCTACTTGGCTATATTTTTGGACTATGTCCTTCAGGCTAGCTTACGCTATGCCAATTTTACCTTACTAGGAGACCTAAATTTACACGCAGAGGACTCTTCTGACAAGCTTTGCCTTAACTTTCTTTCTACTTTAAAAGATGCTGGTTTAAGCCAACTGGTTTCTCAACCTACGCACAAAGCTGGTCATACTCTTGATCTTGTTTGCTCGAATTTCTCAAACATCCTGATTGAGGATCCCTATCCGGTGATTTGGTCGGACCACTTTTTTATCCCTTTTTCTATTCACTTTTGCCAGCATGTGAGACCTAGAATTCCCCCTAAGGTGGTAGGACGTAATTGGAGTAAGATCTCCCCTGACAGTGTTGCCCTACATCTTGTAAATACCACTCCCAAAGACGCCCCTGATTTAGATTCACGCCTGACTAACCTCAACTGCTGGGTCTCCTCTGCTATTGACTCGCTCGCTCCTATGCGACCGATTAAAACCTTTCGAGCAGCTCCCTCCGCCCCATGGTACTCCGACGAGCTTCGGAAATATAAATCTTCTTGCAAGCTGTTGGAGCGCCGGTGGAGGTCATCCTATGCTATTGACACAAAACTTAAATATAAACTGGCCCTCAATGAATACCGTAGGAAAATAATTGAGCATAAAAAACGCTACCTGGAGGAGAAAATTAATAGAGCGCATGGCTCGGCCAGGGAAATTTTTAACACAGTGAAGAATTTCACAGATCCCTTGGCTCTTAAACAGTGTCTTCCAGTCTCTCAGGCCCTTTGCTCCCGCCTCTCTGACTTCTTTGAAGACAAGATCGCGAAGATCTATGACACCTTCCCCAAGAATAATGATTTAGGGAGTGATACGTCTCTACCTGACCGCATCGAGTCTTCCGCCACCTTTTCAGACTTTGAGGCAATCTCACTGGAGCACTCATTGATGGAACTTTCTAGATGCCGCTCCGGCTCATCACTTGACCCTTGGCCAGCTAAGCAATATAAATCATTGGCCTCCTTTCTTAATCGCTTCCTCAACTACATCTGGAATGACTCGTTCAAAACCGGAATTTTCCCGGAGTCTTGGAAACATGCCCAACTGGTCCCGATCTTAAAGAAAGCTAATACGATCCTAATGAGCCGGTGAACTATAGACCCATCTCTCTGCTCCCAGTCCCTGCCAAGGTACTTGAAAAGCTAGCGCAGCAACAACTGGCAGGTTTTCTTGAATCCCACAGCCTACTTCATGAGTCCCAACATGGTTTTAGAAAGTGCCATAGTACTGAGTCGGCCCTTATAGAAAAGGCCGACTCCGTACGGTGGAAACTGGATGGGGGTTCCAGAGCGGTGCTGGTGCTGCTCGACTTGTCGGCAGCATTCGACACCGTCTCTCACCCCATCCTGATTGACCGTCTTCGGTCGATGGGTATTCAGGGGAAGGCCCTGGAGTGGCTGACCTCTTTTTTGTCTAATCGTACCCAGGCAGTCTATACTCACCCTTTTACTTCTGTTAGCCGTACCCTGAAATGGGGTGTCCCTCAGGGCTCGGCTTTGAGCCCACTATTGTTCAATGTCTATTTTTCTCCTCTGGCGGAACTCATTGCTAGGTCGGGCATCATAGCTACTTCCTATGCAGATGATATTCAGCTGCTTTTCTCCTATGAGAGTGCCACGCAGACTACTTTTGATCCTCTGAAGGATTGTCTGCGTAACATTTCAAAATGGATGGACCATAACTGCCTCCGCATGAATGCGGCGAAAACGGAGGATCTCCTTTTCCATCAACCCTCCCCTCTTGATGCAACTCTCTGGTGGCCACAGGAACTCAGCCTTCCCCCTGTCCCTAAGGACTCTGTAAAAAATCTAGGGGTCAAGTGGGACTCAAATCTTTCCTTTAGTAACCAAATACAGACCGTTTCTGCAGCTTGTTTTTCCAAGATTAGGATGATTAGGAAATTCCTCACCTATCTCCCCAGTGACACCAGGAAAACCATAGTCCAGGCATTGATTACATCTCACCTGGACTATGCGAATGGCCTGTATTTAGGGTTGCCCGCGGGCCTCCTACATCGGCTCCAGACAGTCCAGAATGCGGCTGTTCGGCTGGTCTGCGGGGTTTCCCTATGCACCCATATTTCGCCACATCGCAGAGCATTACACTGGCTACCAATCCATCAAAGAGCTGAATTCAAAGCCATGACCTTAGCCCATCGAGCAACTAGGGGTAGGGGATCGGCCTACCTCTCTGTTAGTATCCGTCCCTACTGTAACTCTCGGAACCTCTGTTCCAACTCCCAACATCTGCTTTCCATACCAAGATTCAGGAAAGCATGTTCTGGAGGTAAAACCTTCCAGGTCTGTGCCACAACTCTCTGGAACAAACACCCGATCGCAATTAGGATGATCCAGGAAGAATTACCCTTCCGTAAGGCACTAAAACCTTTCCTCTTTTGTTAACCCCCCCAGGACTATCACTCTGCTTTCACTCAGAAGCGCCGGGACACCCCGTTGGGGTAGCTGCGCGCTATACAAAATACACAATAATAATAATAATAATAATCATCTGGCTTGGAGACAGGAAACAAAGGATTGTTCATTTGTGAGGTGCATGTTTCAATCACCCCCTGATATTCAAGTTGATCTAAGATCTCCCTGACTTGCTTTTTAGCTTCTTGTTTAACTGGGTACTGCCTTTGTGCAGTGGGTTGATTTTTTAACTGGATTTTGTGAGGAGGAGAAACCTCATACCATACTACATGATTTTTATATAATGCAGGAGCTTGGACCACTGCCCATTTTCTTGCAAATGTATATTTTTTATGAATTGGAATATGATTTGAGAAGGAAGGCATAATCATTTCTTCAAAATGGTTTTTTTTTTTTTTTTTTTTTGATAAGAGGAGCACTCAAATGTTTACCTGAAATTTTATATTATTTTTGCAAATTATAAAATTTAACCCTAAGCGTGCAGCTGAGGTAGCACGTCTGTCCTGTAACGTGCCTCTATAGAACAACCTTATCTTAAGTGTATGCAACACTTAACCTTAGCGCACTGTTGCTTTTTAGCGGAAACCGCTGTACATATAAACTCTTAAAACAGTCTCAAATTTGTTTCAAAAAATACTTATATTTTTACATTAGTGAGCAAGTGTTTTCTCTCAACCATTTACATGAGTTTAACAACAAAAATCCATTATTTAATCAACACAAATGTTTATATCATCACATTTCAAAAATAGATGTCAATTCTTTAGACTTTTAACATTTCTTTCTGTCTGTGCCCAATGCATTTCGAGCTCAATAGAGCTCTTCTTCGGGGGCCTGTGGAAATGAAATACAAAATTCAATAACTCAATCTTCTCTGTAGCATGTGTATACAATACAATGAAGCAACCATATGTTGTTATTGAAAACGGTAACAATACTGCAAAAACAAAGCCTTCACCAACACCTCTGTGTATGTGAAAATCAAAATCAAAACGCTGAAATCAACTTACAAAAGTCACGCTCCTCTACGACTTTATCCTTCTGTGGGCAAACAAGACACAAAAGCAAAGTAATCTCTCTAACCCTATTGTAAAGTGTAACAGACCAAACGGAAAACGGAACCTAAAATCTTTCTTACCTTGAACACAATGAACCCAGTGTTCAAACAAATGTCTCACGCACCCAGTAATCGTTCTCCTCCTACAAATGACAAAAAAACCAACAGCTATAAACCGGGATAAGTCACCCTGCGGTTGAGCTTATCAACCACGCTGCCTCACGCTGCAAAGCTCACCTTGCTCTTCAATCCTGATCAACTGCAAACAACTCTCTCTTGCTATAACCGCTACTCCTCGGGAACAGTGAATGCTGAGTGACTAGGTTCTCTCGTGTCTATACACGGAGCCGGTAATCGACATAAAAAACGGACATGAAAACAGACTGAACGTTCAAAACTCCACTAGCTGGTCAGCGCCATACTGGAATGGTGTCGAATCTAACAACCAAAGCGTTATAAACTACAAAACTGCGTGACTGAAAGTAAAAAAGTGGGGAAAAAATAAATAAATAAATGTGAGGAAAAATAAAAGCACATAATAGTGCAGTCATAGTTACCGATCAGAAAAATATAACTTTAGCAATAAAATACAGACATCATACTCGGCACAGCATCCTTGGATGAAGGGGAATCATAGAAAACATGATAAATCGATTTTTTCATTAAGACCCTTCGGTTCCTGTGTAGATAAATATTTAATCCAATGAATTTCTCTCTGGAGGAGGGATCTGGTGAGATCAACCCCCTCGTATGTCTTGACTACCTCCAGAATGGAAAACCTAATCTGGGCTATGCTATGACTGTTCTCATTCCAATGTTTGGCTAAATTGCTTTTTATGTTCTTGTTTCTGATAGTGCTTTTATGTTCTGAAATCCTCGTCTTCAGTTTTCTTTCAGTTTTTCCTGTGTACATTTTTCCACAAGGACATTTTATGTAATAAATCAAGTTTTTAGAATTACAATCTCCATTATGGTGTAGATTTATTTCTCTCCCAGTTTGTGGATGGTGTAACAATTTACCTTCAATCACATTGGAGCAATGTACGCAATTTTGACATTTCCTCATGCCTCTGTAAGTTTCTTGTGTTTCTCTCGTCGGGGTCATCAACAACTCCTTTAGGTTTTTAGATCTTTTATAGGCAAAGATGGGCTTACTGTTAAATATCCCATTAAAGTCCACTTCGTTCTTTAAGAGATCCCAATGTTTGTATATGATAGTTTTAAGCTTCTGAGATGTAGTTGAAAATTTAGATACAAACACTTGTCTTTCCTGGAGTTTTTTGGGTTTTTGAATTAACAAGTTATCTCTGCTGTATGCTTCAATTCTGTGTCTAGCTTTCTTCAACACCTCTTCAGGGTATCCTCTATCTTTATATCGTTGATGTTGCAAGTATAGGTTCTTTTTGTATTCATCCTCATCAGAACATATTCTCTTTATTCGCATATACTGCGATACCGGTAAATTATCTTTGAGATTCTGAGTATGAAAGCTTTGATAAAGTAATGAGTTGTTTACATCAGTCGCTTTTCTATATATCGTTGTATGAATTTGTAGCTCTTCAATGTTAACTAAAACGTCCAAGAACGGTAATTCCTTTTCACTGATGGCATAGGTGAATTCGATATGCTCTGAGCATTGATTTAACCTTTCAATTTCTGATTCCAGACTTTGTTTGGTTCCTGACCACATCAAAAAAATGTCATCTATAAACCTCCTATACAAGGTGGTATGATCATTCCAAAATTTATTGCTATAAATATAATCAGCCTCAAATTTAGCCATAAAGGTATTGGCATATGCCGGGGCCCCGGCAAATCCCATGGATGTTCCATGTTGTTGGAGAAAAAACTTAGATGACCATTGAAAATAACTATGGTATAGGCAGAAATGTAGCAGTTCTAAGATGAATACTTTGTTTGCTCTTACTGATGTTTGTTGTAGCAGAGCCCATTCTACGGCTTCCAGTCCAGCCTGGTGGGGAATAGAAGTGTACAAAGACTTGACGTCTATAGTACACAATAGTATGGGGCTCGTCATGTTGACATTTTTTAATGTCAAAAGAAAATCATTGGTGTCCTTTGTATAAGATGGCCATTGTTGGACGAATGGTTGCAAGAATGTGTCAATATACTGACCGAGGGGTTCAAAGATAGTACCACACCCGGTCACGATGGGGCGCATGGGTGGATCTAAAAGATTCTTGTGCACCTTCGGGAGCATATAGAGGGATGGTCTTCTCGGGTTTTGCACTGTAAGGAATTGTTTAGTCTTGATGGTTATCTGGCCTAGATCCAAGGCTTTGGTCAAAATTTCATTGAGTGCCAATTGTAATTCAGCTGTCGGGTCTCTCTCTAGTTCCAAATACGTCATGGTATCTTCCACATGATCATTCACTTTGTTGTTGTACATTGATCTGTCCATTACCACAATGGCGCCTCCCTTATCTGCTTTTTGTATGTAAATGTTCTGATTTTCTTGAAGGCCCTTTATAATGGATCTGTCATAAATGGAAACATTTTTTCTTTTTGATTTTCTCAAGTTTAGACTCTCCATGTCATTGATGACTGAATTCTCAAAAGCGTCCAAAATCTTGTGGGATACGGGGGCTTGAAATTTGGATTTCGGTTTGAATTCTAAAAATTCTGGTTCTTCTTTGGCTGTTTGTGCTGGTACTACATTCGTAAAAAAATGTCTAAGCTTAAGAACCCTCATGAACTTGTAAAATGCAACCTCATTCTCCAGTTTATTGGTGTCATACGTTGGAACAAACCCTAAGCCTTTATTCATCACTCTCATTTCGTCATTGGTTAATTCAGTTTTGGATATGTTTAGGACCAAATTTACTTCGTGCTTCTTGTTCGAACTCCTTCTACCTCCTCTCCTTGTTTTGATTGCTTTTTTTGTAGTTGTTTCCCTGGTGGTTGACTTGCATCCCCTCCCTGGGCTAAAAAAGAAGACTGGCTTGTGCTGGGTGTTTTAGTAGGATCGGTTGAAGTTTGACCTGAACTCGTTTCTACCATTTGAATCTGGGCCGCCGGCCTGTTCGCGTTCAGTTCACTGTCAGACACTAGGCTCTCTTCTGATGTTCCCGCGGTTTTTTTCTTTGGAAATGTTCTGCGTTGGGCATAAACTTCGGCCCATGTGTACACTTCATTTAATTTATAGTCCAAAGTGTCACGTTTGAACTTCCTCAACTTTCCTTCTTGTAACTCCTTTTGGTATCTGTCTAATTTTAAATTCAAATCCTCCAGTGATTTATCCCAGTCTGTTTTGTCCATTCGAGACTCCAAGTTGTGTTTTATGAAATCGATGACATAAAACACAACTTAGAGTCTCGAATGGACAAAACAGACTGGGATAAATCACTGGAGGATTTGAATTTAAAATTAGACAGATACCAAAAGGAGTTACAAGAAGGAAAGTTGAGGAAGTTCAAACGTGACACTTTGGACTATAAATTAAATGAAGTGTACACATGGGCCGAAGTTTATGCCCAACGCAGAACATTTCCAAAGAAAAAAACCGCGGGAACATCAGAAGAGAGCCTAGTGTCTGACAGTGAACTGAACGCGAACAGGCCGGCGGCCCAGATTCAAATGGTAGAAACGAGTTCAGGTCAAACTTCAACCGATCCTACTAAAACACCCAGCACAAGCCAGTCTTCTTTTTTAGCCCAGGGAGGGGATGCAAGTCAACCACCAGGGAAACAACTACAAAAAAAGCAATCAAAACAAGGAGAGGAGGTAGAAGGAGTTCGAACAAGAAGCACGAAGTAAATTTGGTCCTAAACATATCCAAAACTGAATTAACCAATGACGAAATGAGAGTGATGAATAAAGGCTTAGGGTTTGTTCCAACGTATGACACCAATAAACTGGAGAATGAGGTTGCATTTTACAAGTTCATGAGGGTTCTTAAGCTTAGACATTTTTTTACGAATGTAGTACCAGCACAAACAGCCAAAGAAGAACCAGAATTTTTAGAATTCAAACCGAAATCCACATTTCAAGCCCCCGTATCCCACAAGATTTTGGACGCTTTTGAGAATTCAGTCATCAATGACATGGAGAGTCTAAACTTGAGAAAATCAAAAAGAAAAAATGTTTCCATTTATGACAGATCCATTATAAAGGGCCTTCAAGAAAATCAGAACATTTACATACAAAAAGCAGATAAGGGAGGCGCCATTGTGGTAATGGACAGATCAATGTACAACAACAAAGTGAATGATCATGTGGAAGATACCATGACGTATTTGGAACTAGAGAGAGACCCGACAGCTGAATTACAATTGGCACTCAATGAAATTTTGACCAAAGCCTTGGATCTAGGCCAGATAACCATCAAGACTAAACAATTCCTTACAGTGCAAAACCCGAGAAGACCATCCCTCTATATGCTCCCGAAGGTGCACAAGAATCTTTTAGATCCACCCATGCGCCCCATCGTGACCGGGTGTGGTACTATCTTTGAACCCCTCGGTCAGTATATTGACACATTCTTGCAACCATTCGTCCAACAATGGCCATCTTATACAAAGGACACCAATGATTTTCTTTTGACATTAAAAAATGTCAACATGACGAGCCCCATACTATTGTGTACTATAGACGTCAAGTCTTTGTACACTTCTATTCCCCACCAGGCTGGACTGGAAGCCGTAGAATGGGCTCTGCTACAACAAACATCAGTAAGAGCAAACAAAGTATTCATCTTAGAACTGCTACATTTCTGCCTATACCATAGTTATTTTCAATGGTCATCTAAGTTTTTTCTCCAACAACATGGAACATCCATGGGATTTGCCGGGGCCCCGGCATATGCCAATACCTTTATGGCTAAATTTGAGGCTGATTATATTTATAGCAATAAATTTTGGAATGATCATACCACCTTGTATAGGAGGTTTATAGATGACATTTTTTTGATGTGGTCAGGAACCAAACAAAGTCTGGAATCAGAAATTGAAAGGTTAAATCAATGCTCAGAGCATATCGAATTCACCTATGCCATCAGTGAAAAGGAATTACCGTTCTTGGACGTTTTAGTTAACATTGAAGAGCTACAAATTCATACAACGATATATAGAAAAGCGACTGATGTAAACAACTCATTACTTTATCAAAGCTTTCATACTCAGAATCTCAAAGATAATTTACCGGTATCGCAGTATATGCGAATAAAGAGAATATGTTCTGATGAGGATGAATACAAAAAGAACCTATACTTGCAACATCAACGATATAAAGATAGAGGATACCCTGAAGAGGTGTTGAAGAAAGCTAGACACAGAATTGAAGCATACAGCAGAGATAACTTGTTAATTCAAAAACCCAAAAAACTCCAGGAAAGACAAGTGTTTGTATCTAAATTTTCAACTACATCTCAGAAGCTTAAAACTATCATATACAAACATTGGGATCTCTTAAAGAACGAAGTGGACTTTAATGGGATATTTAACAGTAAGCCCATCTTTGCCTATAAAAGATCTAAAAACCTAAAGGAGTTGTTGATGACCCCGACGAGAGAAACACAAGAAACTTACAGAGGCATGAGGAAATGTCAAAATTGCGTACATTGCTCCAATGTGATTGAAGGTAAATTGTTACACCATCCACAAACTGGGAGAGAAATAAATCTACACCATAATGGAGATTGTAATTCTAAAAACTTGATTTATTACATAAAATGTCCTTGTGGAAAAATGTACACAGGAAAAACTGAAAGAAAACTGAAGACGAGGATTTCAGAACATAAAAGCACTATCAGAAACAAGAACATAAAAAGCAATTTAGCCAAACATTGGAATGAGAACAGTCATATCATAGCCCAGATTAGGTTTTCCATTCTGGAGGTAGTCAAGACATACGAGGGGGTTGATCTCACCAGATCCCTCCTCCAGAGAGAAATTCATTGGATTAAATATTTATCTACACAGGAACCGAAGGGTCTTAATGAAAAAATCGATTTATCATGTTTTCTATGATTCCCCTTCATCCAAGGATGCTGTGCCGAGTATGATGTCTGTATTTTATTGCTAAAGTTATATTTTTCTGATCGGTAACTATGACTGCACTATTATGTGCTTTTATTTTTCCTCACATTTATTTATTTATTTTTTCCCCACTTTTTTACTTTCAGTCACGCAGTTTTGTAGTTTATAACGCTTTGGTTGTTAGATTCGACACCATTCCAGTATGGCGCTGACCAGCTAGTGGAGTTTTGAACGTTCAGTCTGTTTTCATGTCCGTTTTTTATGTCGATTACCGGCTCCGTGTATAGACACGAGAGAACCTAGTCACTCAGCATTCACTGTTCCCGAGGAGTAGCGGTTATAGCAAGAGAGAGTTGTTTGCAGTTGATCAGGATTGAAGAGCAAGGTGAGCTTTGCAGCGTGAGGCAGCGTGGTTGATAAGCTCAACCGCAGGGTGACTTATCCCGGTTTATAGCTGTTGGTTTTTTTGTCATTTGTAGGAGGAGAACGATTACTGGGTGCGTGAGACATTTGTTTGAACACTGGGTTCATTGTGTTCAAGGTAAGAAAGATTTTAGGTTCCGTTTTCCGTTTGGTCTGTTACACTTTACAATAGGGTTAGAGAGATTACTTTGCTTTTGTGTCTTGTTTGCCCACAGAAGGATAAAGTCGTAGAGGAGCGTGACTTTTGTAAGTTGATTTCAGCGTTTTGATTTTGATTTTCACATACACAGAGGTGTTGGTGAAGGCTTTGTTTTTGCAGTATTGTTACCGTTTTCAATAACAACATATGGTTGCTTCATTGTATTGTATACACATGCTACAGAGAAGATTGAGTTATTGAATTTTGTATTTCATTTCCACAGGCCCCCGAAGAAGAGCTCTATTGAGCTCGAAATGCATTGGGCACAGACAGAAAGAAATGTTAAAAGTCTAAAGAATTGACATCTATTTTTGAAATGTGATGATATAAACATTTGTGTTGATTAAATAATGGATTTTTGTTGTTAAACTCATGTAAATGGTTGAGAGAAAACACTTGCTCACTAATGTAAAAATATAAGTATTTTTTGAAACAAATTTGAGACTGTTTTAAGAGTTTATATGTACAGCGGTTTCCGCTAAAAAGCAACAGTGCGCTAAGGTTAAGTGTTGCATACACTTAAGATAAGATAATCATTTCTTCGCCATGTGGGCACTCCCTGACAAACTCTGGTGGCCAGTCTTTCTCAGCTAACAGGATGTCATAGCCTTTTGAAAGGTTATCCCAAAAGAGACCCCTTACTTTCCTAGTCTTGTCCCCCTCTATACGTAATGTTATGTCATATAATTTATGGGGTTTGCTAACTCTGGTGTCTGCAGTTTCCACTTGAATGTATTCATTCGTGTCCACTGTCTCCAGAAGATTCATCAAGATCTTGCGAGCTATGGTTACTTCTACTGCGCTGTCTAGCATTGTCTGTGCCCACTCTACGTTTTTCAGTTGTGTCCTCAGAATCCTCGGCATGTTTTATTTTAATACTGGCTACCTTCTTTCTTGGATATTGTAATTTTTTACTTTGATGAGCAGGTTCCTTGTCTTTGGACTTGACGTGCTCTTCTTTGTGTTCGGACCGTCCTCTTCTTTCCGATTTCTGTGAGGAAGTCTGAAAAGATCGAGAGGGACGTGTATCAATATCTTGATATCTATCAGGTTTTCTTAATTTATCCCTATCTCTAAGGTTATATCTTTTCTCAGAGGGCTCCCTTTGGGGAGACTTGCCACCTCCTTCTGGAGATCTATCTCTCCGTTGAGGAGACCTTCCTCTGGACTGGAATCGTTTTTCTTTGGGAGTGGATTGTTTATTTCCATCCCAACTCTTTTTTTGAGTGTTTAGATTATTTTTAATAAAGGTTTTTTCAGGATTTTCTGGTAGTTGGGGTTTTACTGGTTTCCCACCCAAACTATCTCTACCTAGTTATTCATAGGATTTTTCGATGATTCTGGCAAGTTCAAAAGGTTGTTCTGCTAGATCTGTCTCTTTCAATTTCTGGAGGTACGTTATATCGTCCATTGCCAATTGAACTAATTCTCTGTATGCCTTTGTTAATTCTTTTAGTTTAACTAAAAGTTCTTCACTTGACATCTTTTCAATGTCAGGATGTGGTGTGTAGCTGGCTAGAACCGGCCACGTGTCTCCTGGTCTACCTAGTGGACCGAGCCTGGTGATGTGATTTTGATGTTTTAGGGCGCCATTAAACCAGAGCAGGTGCTCTTGGTAAGTTAGTGGGATTTCAACGTCCTCGAAAGGAGCGTATTCCTCTGTAGGTTCCCCTATTTTGTAATAGCGGAATTCGTGTGTCATAGCGTGTGCTGCTGGAAAATGTATCCATGAATAGAATACCTCTGTCTGCCGATATTCATGGGCCTCTACCACGAATATGACTGTACCACCTCGTGATGATACTCCATTTTCTATAAGTTTTTTAGTTATAGTTCTTCTTACATTTACCGGAATGAGTATAGCATTCGGGTCTTCATCTTGGAGACTTGTGTCATCCGCTAGGAGTTGAGCTGCTATTCTAGCTCTCTCTCTTTCGTCTTCACTTTCTCCCATTTTACTGACAGAAAGTTTTGTTGCAGATCAAGTTTCAAAGAAACAAAGATTAGGTGCATAATATTTTGGAACACTGTATCCTTCAACGTTGACTAAACCAAAAACTAATACATAGGAATCTCTTCCTACTAAGTTCCAGCGGATATTAACCTTTTACCCACTTCAGACGTCTATTGGAGTTTTTACGGGAAAAGGGGTGTGTGTGAAAAAGTACGACTGAGTTACTCGAATGTCTTGCGTTAAATTATCGCCTTACCAAATGTTGGGCGCCATGTAGTGTAGTTCCTATATTCCCAATAGGCTCTGCGCATTGGAATAATATATATTCAGCAGTGTAGACGTAGGACTGAGGTCGACTAGGTCTCTACTGACTATATTAGACTTAATTAATTTTGCCAGCTAGCTCAGAGTACACTAGAAACTTTCTCGAATGTTCAGGAAAGAGTTGACTCTCCTGATTTAGACAAGAAGGGATTAGCTTCTGACACCCACATAAACATGACAACTTTGCTCCCTCAGAATAAATAGTGTATCTCTAGAGTCGTGTGAAAATAATAGACAGTTATTTCACTCAGTCAATCGTGCGTACTTAGTTTCACCAGAATGTAGAGAAATAGAGAGACGGGCGTTTTCAATAAAAGGTGTTATTTATTGAGCAGTCTTCTTTCTCATGCAAGAGAAATGAGTTGCCACAATTGCAATACTTATCATGAAATAAAGTGCGTACAGTAAAAGGAGTATTATGAAATAATACTGTAAAAGCATTGATATGGTTTATTAGCCATATGATACTTTAAAATGGATAAAATATATACATACATAAAAACATTGACTAACGTACTCAACTGGTGCTTCTAAGATACGCCTACCCCAGTGTCCCTGACCTAAGCCTTATACGTGGGAAGGAGTAAGTTGCAGTTTAAGTTAAGTTGGTTTTTGCCAAGAATCTGAATCAAGAAATCTCTCAAAGGTTTTGTCAGCTCCGTACCTTGGTTCTAGAATGTAGGAGGTCTTGTATCTCTCTCTCTCAGGACTCGATCTCCCAGCAACCCGCAAGGGTGACAGGAAACATCGGAGCTGGATTTTCTCGGCTGGAGAAAAAGACAGCGTCTCTCTCAGTGTGTCAAGGGAGGGTCGGCTTCCTTCGGCTCTCGCATCAGCTGGGCGTCGGGCAAGTAGATAGCCGCTCTGCTCCAAACCACCGTGTCTTTGCTTAAGGCAACGTTGGTATATTTATACCTGAAAGGTGCCGTGTTTGACGTAAGGTTGGACATAAGACGTCACTCCAGGAGTTCTTGTGCAAATCAAAACAAAAGCAGGGGGAATTCCCGGGCTGCTGGAGGCTTGGTTTGTTTAAAGAACACGTTGTGCTTTCTAGGAGTCTATGGGAGTAGCCTTGTCGTATTTGGACTGCATGGGCTATTACTAAATATGGATATGATTCTTATGCCTTTATAAGGATATTATTTATTATAACCACATAAGGGCATAAATCGGGAATATCGAATTAGGGTACTAGATAGAAACACAACAGTACCAAATTGCAGGTTCACAAACGTATACTCCAGCACATGCGTGCCATTAGCAACAACGATGCGGCCTACCTAGTTGCTAGGCACTTTAAGGAGGTCCATGGGGGTGACCTAGAATTCCTGAGTTACTTTGTGGTGACATGGTTCCACAACTGCGCAGCGGGAGGTGACCGCGAGGCACAGCTTAGAAAACCAGAAACGAGGTACATCCTTGAGTTAGACACTAAGGGCCATATGTAGGTAGCCCAATACCGGTCAGTAATGGTGAAATTAGTTAAACTTCACCGTTACCGACCAGTATTTAGGCATTTGAGATGTAGGGAGGATTCGGTATTAAGGAATCGGTAAATACCGATTCCTTAAAACCGATTCCTTATGGCCTTGCATTTAAGGAATCGGTAATAGCGATTCCTTAAATGCAATGTAGGTAGCACTTAAAAGAGTGCCTTTGTGCCTTTAGGAATCGGTAATTACCACCAACTTCAAGTTGGTGGTAGTTATAGAATTCTTTAAAAAAAAGCACTTTCTTGCTTTTTTTATGTGCCACGTGGCACTGATGCATGCCCTTAGGACATGCATGTGTGCCACATGTGCACACATGCACATTTCAGAGGTGCAACACGGTGTCCTTTGGACACCCTGGCACCCTTGAAATACCTCCCGGTATTACCGATTCGGTAATACAGAATGTCTTCACATTCATTCCTATGGGCCTCCAAGCCCATAGGAATGAATGGGTAGGTATTCGTTATTACCGAATCTCAATTACCAGTTCAGTAATAACGAGTATTAAGAATTTGGTATTTTTTACCGAATTCTTACCTACATCTGAAATACCGATTCCTAAATACCGAATCGGTAAAATTCTGTATTTAGGAATCGGTATTTCCAAGTTACCTACATCTAGCCCTAAGCCTCCAAACAGATTGAACTCGACTGAAGACTTATATACCTGTCTTTAAGGCACCTCCATCAGTAGCTCAGTACCTCTGTGTCCTTATCTGTATCCATATTCAGTGTAGCAGCTTATTTAAGATCAAATCTCCGTATCTAATGACTCGGTTATATGTGAGAAGTTTTTTAGTTCTTTTTGTACCACACACTTTTTACACTATGGTTGGTGCTTGTGACCCACTTGCACTTTCTCCTCTTTGTTCAATTACATTTATTTATTATATAATTATATTTTTTCATCACGGATTTGTGACCACCTTAAGGGCAGATCAGACATATTGGCGACCCTTACCCCACATGATTAGAATTTTGGACAGTGGACTAGTACTACAGGCAGGCAGGGGATAGATGCACTTGTGCTAAATTCCAGATATAATCATATATAAAGATTTTTTTGCAGATATTTATGATGTAAATAAATATTTATGACTGTTGATAAATTGTTTTTATGCCCGTTTAGATGGATGACGACACTGTTCTCAATAGTGGAGTTTTTTACATCTTTATTAAGAGCATTGTCTATTGGACATAATTTTGATCAAATACTAGCCTTACTTGTATTGCCGCTGTCCGTAATCCATTGCCACATGGGCCTAATACACTCGAACTTCGCTCATGACATTTTGCCAGCAATCTAACTTAGTAAAGGGAGCGACTGGAGCAGGGGCAGGGTGAGTTATATTACTCAGTACTTATCAGTTGTTGTATAGATTCTAAATTGATTACAAATTGTTTGTACCACATTGGCAATTCAGACTGGTGACTGACAAGCAGGCTATTAATAGCAAAGGCTGACAATATTTCTTTTGCACATCCACCTATAAATTGCTCCTGCAACCTCACTATGAGGATTATTATATGTTATCCAAACTTTAAGGATTATATATATGCATGTGGGCTCGTTATACACTGACAATACAACTAACGATCTAGGCATGTACAAGTTGCCTTATAGCATGAATTTTAAAAACTGCTAGCCACATACAGTGGAAGGTTAGATTGCAACCGCTTTCATTTAATTGTATCCCTTTACCTGCCACCAGTGTTTGTTACAGTGCACTGTATAATGATTGTGAAACAGAATGGTCCCACCAAGATGGTTAGCACATGAACAATGATTCACAACCAAAAGATGTATGTCAGGTAGCCTTGATATGGCAAATATTGCAGCTTGCACAATATTTGTTGCGTTTTTGCACAAGTATTAGAATTTGCACTATTGCGTAATTTTGCACTACATCTCCCGGTTTTTAATTGCCCTAAATGTAATTTGAATCTTTATATTGCAACTTATTTTTGCAGCATTTTGAAGCTACTATTGTACAAATGTTTTCTAGGTCTATTGGCCTGTTGGTCACGTGATATGCACTAATGCACTTTAAATCTATGGGCTTTCTTAATCGGCGTCATGTGATCAAGGGCTTTCTTGGCCCAAAACGCGTCATGGCACAACTATGGAATACAACTTGGCAAATTACTTTTTTGGTTTCGTCTGTCCTGGATATTGGATGCTGCGATGAAGTTCGTGATTATATATATATATATATATATATATATATATATATATATATATATATATATATATATATATATATTCACTGAAAAAACCATAGGTTATAGACCATATATAGTTAGGAATTAGCATTTACAAAACCTTGAAAATTCACTGAAAAAACCATAGGTTATAGACCATATATAGTTAGGAATTAGCATTTACAAAACTTTATTTTACTCACACAAAACCATTGAAATTCGCATATATAGTTAGCTGCACTAACTATATATCGCGCACCTGCAATCCACTGTTGATCATGTCACATATTACATCATTCATGACATGGTCAGTGACATCACTCATGACATCACTGATGACTACATCCAGTGACTGTATTTTTCTGTAAAATTAAAATATGTCTTACATATTGAAGAATGAGTGGATGTATAAGTGTCTGGATGAAGGATTTAGTAGGTGCATGACTGACTGTATGAGTGAGTGAGTGATTAAATGTGTCTCACTGAGTGCATGGGTTAGTGACTAAACTGTCTTAATTTGTGCATCATTATGTCTATTGTTCTGAAAACTGCTGCATGTGTTGTTCAGTAGCTATATGAGTAACTATATGGGTTATTGATTGGTTGCCCAAGTATTTGTATGGGAGACTGAGTGTGTGTGTGGGTGGCTGGGAGGTGTAGGACTCTGTGCATAGATGTGTGAGCAGTTGATTGACTAGATGTATGGGTTCAAAAGTGCATGTGGAAACAGCTGTATGGGCGGTTGACTGTGTGCATCAGTGTATTGGTGAGTGAATGGATATCTCAGTGCTACATGTCAAAGTAAGTACATATGTAAAACACAGTACATGTGAGAGTTGACATATATAAATAACTGTGCATAAGAGCCAGTTAATGTGTGAGTGGCTGTATGGATTATTGTGAACTTGTATCCAGGATTGTATAAGAGAGTAAATATGTTTTAGTACATGTTTGAATAAGTAAGGTGTGTATAACTGTATAGTTGAGAAAATGGAGGTGTGATTGATTGTTTGCATGACTGACTAGGTGTGTGTGTAACTTCATAGATGAGTGACAATCTATGAGTCTGTGTTTACACTGAGTATATCTAAGGTTATATTAGAGTCTGAAGAGGTTCATCGTATTATCACATGAATTATGTCATCAGTGATGTCATTTGAGATGTCATCAGTGATGTCATCAGTGATGTCACTGACCATGTCATGAATGATGTAATATGTGACATGATCAGCAGTGGATTGCGGGTGCGCGATATATAGTTAGTGCAGCTAACTATATATGCGAATTTCAATGGAAGAAAAGATGTAAGAGGGTATAATTGTGAAAAACAAAATAGATAAGGAAGTGAAAGAAAAAAAGGAGAGTAGAAGAATAATAAACAAGAGTTTCTAAGAGAATGTGAGTGAATGTTCAAAATAAGATTAAAACATGTGGAATAACAGAGAGAAAAAACAGAAAGCAGAAAAGAAGAAGTAACAGAAAAGGAATGATTGAAACAGCAAAGAAATGTAAATAACATAGGGGCATATTATCAACACAGGCGATAAAATTATCGCTGCTTTTATTGGCAGAAATCTGCCGCTAAAGCCGCTTTTGCGGAAGAAAACTGTCTGTAAGAGTTAGAGATTGAGAAAGGCTTGTTTATTATAATTATGGATTGATTTAGGTTTCTGTGGTATAATTATGAATTTACTTAGGCTTCTTCACAGGCACTTTTTAATAGTACTACTTCACGCCTGAAACCATACAGTACCCATAGATTACTTCTCTGTTATAAACTCACAAGTACCTGTCTGAACTTAAACCCAACAGTGCCCTATCTCTACTGATATATTTATTTTTTATGCAAATTACAGCAAGAAAATGGAAGGAGAGCAGATTATTTCCTTCAAAATTGTTCTGGAGAACAACACAGAAAAAGTTATTGAGGCAATGATGACTCAGATTTCATGGATGAATCACGGGACCATGAATTAGTTCAATGTGTAGATGCAGTAGATTCGCTGATTGAAAATGAGGACATTTCCGACAATGTGTTGTTAAATGTTCTGTTAAATTTGGAAAAAGAATCACAAAAATAAATTTATATTTAATAAAAAAAATCACCAAAAAAAACAACAAAATGAACAATCAATAAACATACAATATTTGAAAAGTCTATCATTCTTTTTTCCTTATAGTACGCTCCCCAGACCGCTTCCCGGTGCGCGTACCGGGCGCTCCCCACGCAAAAAAAACTAATTTTTTTTCCCCCGCGGGGCCCTTTTAAAGCCTCCACATCAAACCTAGGGGGTCAGGGAGGATCTGCTATGCCCCCTTATGGTCATTTACCCCTTTGTTTTGGCATCCTCTTGTCTCTCGATCCTACCGAGAGACAAGATGGCGGCCGCTCCGGACTGTTTAGAATGTTGACAGACACCGGAGAGCCAATCAGCTTCGCTTCGCGAAGTTCCGTTACGCGTCAGGTATGCGAACCGGGGCACTGCCCGGAGCGCTGTTAGAGATATATATATTTTTTTGAACCTTAATTTCTCAAAATCCACTGGACCGCATATATTGAGACCTAGCAAAGGCACATCGGGCTACCAGTCCCTACAATTTTGCCAAGTTTCATGGAAATCCATTCAGCCGTTCGAGCTAAAAGTGAGTCCAACCGCCCTATGGAAAATTGCATGGGAAAAACGCGTTTTGGGACCCCCCTTTTTTCTCGGCTCCCCCTTGACGAAACCCCCCCAATTTTTCAGGGGCTGCTCAGAAACATGTTTCATTTTCCTGAAAATATCAGCCAATTCCGTCCTCAAACGCCAAAGTTATTCGACATAGAATTTTCAAAAATCCCATAGGAAAAAAATCCTAACTATATATACCTACTGGCGACCGCCAGTAGGTAATATATATATCTATATACATATAGATATATATATTACCTACTGGCGGTCGCCAGTAGGTATATATAGTTAGGATTTTTTCTCTATGGGATTTTTGAAAATTCTATATCTAATAACTTTGGCGTTTGTGGACGGAATTGGCTGACATTTTCTGGAAAATGGAACATTTTGTTTCTGAGCAGCCCCTGGAAATTTGGGGGGGGTTCGTCAAGGGGGGGCCGAGAAAAAAGGGGGGTCCCAAAACGTGTTTTTAACATTGAGTTTTCCATAGGGCGGTTGGCCTCACTTTTAGCCCGAACGGCTGAATGGATTTCCACGAAACTTGGCAAAATTGTAGGGACTGGTAGCCCGATGTGCCTTTGCTAGGTCTCAATATATGTGCTTCAGTGGATTTTGAGAAATTAACGTTTAAAAAAAGATATATATCTGTAAGCGCGCTCTGGGCAGCGCTCCGGTTCGCGGACTTTACGCGTAACGGAACTTCGCGAAGCGAAGCTGATTGGCTCTCCGGTGTCTGTCAACATTCTAAACAGTCCGGAGCGGCCGCCATCTTGTCTCTCGGTAGGATCGAGAGACAAGAGGAGGCCAAAACAAAGGGGGAAATGACCATAAGGGGGCATAGTAGATCCTCCCTGACCCCCTAGGTTTAATGTGGAGGCTTTAAAAGGGCCCCGCGGGGCAAAAAAAAAAAAAATTTTTTTTTGTTTTTTTTGCGTGGGTAGCGCCCGGTTCGCGAACCGGGAAGCGTTCTGGGCAGCGTACTATAAGGAAAAAAGAATGATAGACTTTTCAAATACTGTATGTTAATTGATTGTTGGTTTTGTTGATTATTTTTTTATTTTTTTTATTTTTTAAGCAATTATTTATTATTGGGATTGTGTTTAACATTTAACTAGTTTATGAATTACATATAAAAATGATTAAAGACTCAAACAATTTTTTAATATTACATACAATTTTATTTTTCGGATTGTTTTTCAAAATTTAATAGAACGTCTAGCATTTGACTGTCCGATATGTCCTCTTGTTGAGTGAACATAAGTTCCCACATTTGACCGTCATCATAATGAAGTAAATGGTCCACAGATTCTACACATTGAACTAATTCATGGTCCCGTGATTCATCCATGAAATCTGAGTCATAATTGTCCTCAATATCTTTTTCTGTGTTGTTCTCCAGAACAATTTCGAAGGAAACATTCTGCTCACCTTCCATTTTATTGCTGTAATTTGCATAAAAAATAAATATATCAGTAGAGATAGGGCACTGTTGGGTTTAAATTCAGACAGGTACTTGTGAGTTTATAACAGAGAAGTAATCTATGGGCACTGTATGGTTTCAGGCGTGAAGTAGTACTATTAAAAAGTGCCTGTGAAGAAGCCTAAGTAAATTCATAATTATACCACAGAAACCTAAATCAATCCATAATTATAATAAAGAAGCCTTTCTCAATGTCTAACTCTTACAGAGGGATAGTATATAACTATCTGAAAATGTTTTCAAATTTATAAAATAATATCTCACCTTCTAAAAAGAAGTTTAAGTTGTGAGTGAAAATGATCTTGCAATGTAGTTCAGGAAGTAGTAGTCAAAATGGCAGTGTTTCTCTCTCTTCCTTTATATATATTCAGGTACATAGCCAATCAAATGTCAGGTAAAAAAAGTAGAAAATGAAAGTAACATTTTAATTGGTTGTCAATTCCAACACTTCAGATGTGTTTTGTGAAGTAATTTACCTCAGGGTATTTAGAGAGGTCTACAGGCTAAATGGTTAAATGGAATTTCAATCAAATTTGTGAAAATGGTAGGCATTGGTATGTAGTATGAGCTAATCTATATTTGGTGAAATTGTCTCCAGTCGCTTTTCTGTAAACTACTTTCCCACCTTTTTTGATGGTGCGCTTCCCAGGGAGCGACCCGGTACGCGAATTGGTGAGCGCCCCGGTTCGCGAACCTTAAGCATTACGGGAGTCCACCATTTTGTGTTTCGGTCGAATTAAGATACAAGATGGAGGGCAAATAATGTTCAGAATGGGTAGAAGGGGGCACGGTAGACTTATCTTGACCCCCTAGGTTTTCTGAGGGTGGCTGAGGAGGCCCATATGTGCGGAAACATTTTTTTTTTTTAAATTTAGCGAGGTTAGCTCCCGGTTCACGTACCGGGTAGCGCCCCAGGGAGCGTACTTTGTTGAAAATTTGTGAAAAATGTTAGAGTAAAATAATAATTGTGAGTGATCAGATGTAGGGTAGCTCTAAGAAGAGCTTTTGGGTTTATGGTACATTTAGGTACTTATAAGTAGGTACCAATGCACAGTCTTAAATTCAGAATGAAAATTCTGTTGCCCTCATCTGAGAAGTGAACTCCATCTCCTCTGTAGATATCTTGCATGTAGTAACGCAAGTTATTGTTGTACAGGGAGCCCATTCCATGGTCTCTCATGTAAGCTGAAACAGATTTGTTTACATGCTTCCTCGACTTCTCAATTTGTGGACAAAATTGGTTTGACCACCTCCATTTCTGTCTTTGGCATATATTTGAATATACCAAGGCAGTCTGAGGAAAAAGTGCCATCAATTGCTCAAAGGTGTCCTTTAAAAGCATTTCCAGACCTACCCCAGTCAAAGTGCCCAAATCATTACCTCCACAGTGCACAATTAACAGGTCAGGTTTTGGCAAATGCATAAAGGTTTTCACCAATGGTATCAATTGGTGACATTTTAAGCCTCTGTGGCCAAACCACTTAATTTCCACATCTTGTAGATTGAGGTTAGGTAAATTCCTGTTCTCAGCATACCTCTGAGCCCAATAGCTGTAACTATGTCCAACAATCCAGACAGAAAACATGGTGAGAGAAGCTTCTCCTGCAGTCAGATGAAGTGTTGCAATGAAATGGCAGTTGAAAAAATAAGAGTTTAAAATGAAAAAAACTGTGGAGTTTCTGTGTTTAATGAAGCAGTAACAGTGATTGGTGGATTTTGATTGCTGAAAACAGAAAGTTAGGGTGCATGGATGAGTTGTTTGAAAGATGTATTTTGAGTGGTCAAGAAAAAATCATTAAATGAAAGAATGCACTGGATATGAGGTGCACTGAGAGTTCAGAGTTCAATTGCAACATTGTTGTGTGAACTTGCAAACACCAGAGGTCTTCCAAGAGGTGGTTGCCATGCAGAAAAGGCATGAAATGGCAGAGGGGGAAGGGTTTTGATTTGAAAAAAGTGAGGGAAGAGTTTTGATTGGGTGACATGAGAGATATGTGTGAAGAATTACAGCATTTCTGTGCTTTTGATAGCTGCAGACTCTGGAGTGCATACCTTTTGCTCTGCTGAAGACAAATTGGTGTGTTTCTGAGACTGTTTTGAAACTCAAAGTATTTGCTAAGGTGAGAAAAGATTTCTTTAATTTAGATAGAGAATAGTGTGCTTTAAGGAGAAAATTATGAAGAAAGTTGTGTTCTTCAAATGTTGCTTTGTCTCAAGTGTTTTACAAATAGATTTTGTTTCTTTGAGAAAATGTAATTGGAGAAAATGTGAAGTATTAGTACTGACAGGGTGTTATTGTGCATAGGAGCTGTGGAGTCTTTTCAAATTATGATTTGAAAATCGTTTTTGAGGAAAATGAATGGTTATAATATTTATGACAAGGACATAATGGTGTATGCTTCATTATAAGGCAATTGAGTGTCTCTGATGTTATTTTTCCCATTTTAATGTAAGACCTTTCTCTGTGGAGCATATTGCTTGTAAATATGCTCCCACCTGTGCATGGCAAATTTAGATTTTGAATGATTGTGTTACATAGCTATGTTAAAAGTGACCCAACCATGCTGCAAAGGCAATCAAAAAACGCTTTTATGTGTCTTAAGGACATTTTAAGTCATTTCCCTATGTGCAGTGTTTTCAAATTATGATTTGAAAATCGTTTTTGGGGAAAAGGAATGGTTTGTAAATTTATGACAAGGATATAATGGTGTATGCTTCTTTGTAAGGCATTTCAGTGTCTCTGATGTCATTTTTCCCATATTACATTAAAAGACCTTTCCCCGTGGGGCACATTCCTTGTAAATATGCTCCCACCTGTGCATGGCAAATTTAGATTTTGAATGTTTGTGTTACATAGCTATGTTGAAAGTGACCCAACCATGCTGGAAAGGCAATCAAAAAACGCTTTCATGTGTCTTAAGGACATTTTAAGTCATTTCCCTATGTGCAGTGTTTTCAAATTATGATTTGAAAATCGTTTTTGGGGAAAAGGAATGGTTTGTAAATTTATGACAAGGATATAATGGTGTATGCTTCTTTATAAGGCATTTCAGTGTCTCTGATGTCATTTTTCCCATATTACATTAAAAGACTTTTCCCCGTGCGGCACATTCCTTGTAAATATGGTCCCACCTGTGCATGGTAAATTTAGATTTTGACTGTTTGAGTTACATAGCCATGTTAAAAGTGACCCAAAAACTTGCAAAGGCTTTAAAAAAACACTTTCATGTGTCTTAAGGACATTTTAAGTCATTTCCCCCCGGGTGCAGTGTTTTCAAATTATGACTTGAAAATCGTTTTTGACGTAAAGGAATGTTGTTAAAATTTATGTGCGCCATATGCCCCCAAATTTCTTTTTCAGGGGTGCAGCAGGGTGTTCTTGAGACACCCCTGCACCTTTGGAAAAATTCCTAATTTGCGATGAGCTAATTGCTAATCGCAAATTGCACCTTCATTCCTATGGGCCTCCTGGCCCATGCAAATGAATGGGTAATTTGCAATTAGCAATTTGCTCATTGCAAATTAGGAATGGTAAAGAATCGCTATTTATTCCTTAAAATTCGCTATTTTGGAAATGCAAAATAGTTTGATGATACATATGGCGGTTCATCTCTAACAAGATAAGAAGCTTAGGGATACATTTATGATGACTGGCGCAATGAAGTGGACATCACTTACTTCATTGGTAGAGCTTTACATGTATTATCTCCTCTGTATTCTTCGTCAAGCGTAACTTTCATCTGCAATCCTGAGTAGGCCTCACCTTAAACAAACCTCTGGATAGGGCACACCTTATCGTCATCCTGAATTAATCATTTAAAATGCTAGGGACAGATTTATGATAGGTGTATGCCTCTTTTGCGACACTGTGCGTCACTTTTCTGATGCAGCGGCGGTGCAAAAGATTTCCTATGAGGCGACAAAATTACAAATTGATGCATTTAGGCAGATGTGTCATGGTGTAAAAAAAACGTGCCACATGAAACCGATGCAGCAGTGATGCAAAAGATGCACCATGTTGCAAGACAGGCCTCACTTGGGGCTATATGTATCAAGCTAATTAGCATTCGCAAAGGCCTAAATTCTGCGAATTTCAGCCTTTGCGAATGCTAATTAGACAAATGGTATGTATCAAACAAGTTTGATGCAAAATAAGGAATAGCAAAATTTGCTATTCCTTATTTTGCGATTGCACTGAAGGATTTGCAAATTTTGCGATTCTTTAAATGCAATGTATCAAACAAAAAATATGCAAAAAATGCCATTAAGGATTTGCAAATTACCACCAACTTCTAGTTGGTGTTAATTTGCGAATTCTTTTCAAAAAGCTTTTTTTCCAAAAAACAAAAGGTGCCATATGACGCCCATACATGCCCTTAGGGCATGTATGTGCGCCATATGCCCCCAAATTTCTTTTTGAGGGGTGCAGCAGGGTGTTCTTGAGACACCCCTGCACCCTTGGAAAAATTCCTAATTTGCGATGAGCTAATTGCTAATCGCAAATTGCACCTTCATTCCTATGGGCCTCCTGGCCCATGGAAATGAATGGGTAATTTGCAATTAGCAATTTGCTCATTGCAAATTAGGAATGGTAAAGAATCGCTATTTATTCCTTAAAATTCACTATTTAGGAAATGCAAAATAGTTTGATGATACATATGGCGGTTCATCTCTAACAAGATAAGAAGCTTAGGGATACATTTATGATGACTGGCGCAATGAAGTGGACATTACTTACTTCATTGGTAGGCCTTTACATGTATTATCTCCTCTGTATTCTTCATCAAGCGTAACTTTAATCTGCAATCCTGAGTAGGCCTCACCTTAAACAAACCTCTGGATAGGCCACACCTTATCGTCATCCTGAATTAATCATTTAAAATGCTAGGGACAGATTTATGATAGGTGTATGCCTCTTTTGCGCCACTTACAAAACACTGCCCACGGGGAAATGACTTAAAATGTCCTTAAGACACATGAAAGTGTTTTTTTTAAGCCTTTGCAACTTTTTTGGGTCACTTTTAACATGGCTATGTAACTCAAACAGTCAAAATCTAAATTTACCATGCACAGGTGGGAGCATATTTACAAGGAATGTGCTCCACGGGGAAAGGTCTTTTAATGTAATTTGGGAAAAATGACATCAGAGACACTGAAATGCCTTATAAAGAAGCATACACCATTATGTCCTTGTCATAAATTTACAAACCATTCCTTTTCCCTAAAAACGATTTTCAAATCATAATTTGAAAACACTGTACATGGGGAAATGACTTAAAATGTCCTTAATTCAAAATTTGCTATTCCTTATTTTGCGATTGCATTGAAGGATTTGCAAATTTTGCGATTCCTTAAATGCAATGTATCAAACAAAGAATATGCAAAAAATGCCATTAAGGATTTGCAAATTACCACCAACTTCTAGTTGGTGGTAATTTGCGAATTCTTTTCAAAAAGCTTTTTTTCCAAAAAACAAAAGGTGACATATGACGCCCATACATGCCCTTAGGGCATGTATGTGCGCCATATGCCCCCAAATTTCTTTTTCAGGGGTGCAGCAGGGTGTTCTTGAGACACCCCTGCACCCTTGGAAAAATTCCTAATTTGCGATGAGCTAATTGCTAATCGCAAATTGCACCTTCATTCCTATGGGCCTCCTGGCCCATGCAAATGAATGGGTAATTTGCAATTAGCAATTTGCTCATTGCAAATTAGGAATGGTAAAGAATCGCTATTTATTCCTTAAAATTCGCTATTTAGGAAATGCAAAATAGCTTGATGATACATATGGCGGTTCATCTGTAACAAGATAAGAAGCTTAGGGATACATTTATGATGACTGGCGCAATAAAGTGGACATTACTTACTTCATTGGTAGGCCTTTACATGTATTATCTCCTCTGTATTCTTCATCAAGCATAACTTTAATCTGCAATCCTGAGTAGGCCTCACCTTAAACAAACCTCTGGATAGGCCACACCTTATTGTCATCCTGAATTAATCATTTAAAATGCTAGGGACAGATTTATGATAGGTGTATGCCTCTTTTGCGCCACTGTGCGTCACTTTTGTGATGCAGCGGTGGTGCAAAAGATTTGCTATGAGGCGACAAAATTACAAATTGATGCATTTAGGCCGATGTGTCATGGTGTAAAAAAAACGTGCCACTTGAAACCGATGCAGCAGTGATGCAAAAGATGCACCATGTTGCAAGACAGGCCTCACTTGGGGCCATATGTATCAAGCTAATTACCATTCGGAAAGGTCAAAATTCTGCGAATTTCGGCCTTTGCGAATGCTAATTAGACAAATGGTATGTATCAAACAAGTTTGATGCAAAATAAGGAATAGCAAAATTTGCTATTACTTATTTTGCGAATGCACTGAAGGATTTGCAAATTTTGCGATTCCTTAAATGCAATGTATCAAACAAAAAATATGCAAAAAATGCCATTAAGGATTTGCAAACTACCACCAACTTCTAGTTGGTGGTAATTTGCGAATTCTTTTCAAAAAGCTTTTTTTCCAAAAAACAAAAGGTGCCATATGACGCCCATACATGCCCTTAGGGCATGTATGTGCGCCATATGCCCCCAAATTTCTTTTTCAGGGGTGCAGCAGGGTGTTCTTGAGACACCCCTGCACCTTTGGAAAAATTCCTAATTTGTGATGAGCTAATTGCTAATCGCAAATTGCACCTTCATTCCTATGGGCCTCCTGGCCCATGGAAATGAATGGGTAATTTGCAATTAGCAATTTGCTCATCGCAAATTAGGAATGGTAAAGAATCGCTATTTATCCCTTAAAATTCGCTATTTAGGAAATGCAAAATAGTTTGATGATACATATGGCGGTTCATCTGTAACAAGATAAGAAGCTTAGGGATAGATTTATGATGACTGGCGCATCACCAGGGATGTGCCAGTCATCCTGCGCCACTGTTCCGCCACCCATGGTGTGCTGCATTTACAATGCGGCGCAGCATGGGGCAAAAATGGCACAGATGCGTGACGCATCTGTGCCGTAAAGGTGGCGCATTGCTGGAGTTGTATCGCAAGTGCGATGCAGCTCCAGCAAGGCTCAGGGGTGCCCCATCTCCACAATGTTGTGTCAAGACCTATGCCTGCTTAAAGCAGGCGCAGGGTTTTGACGCAGCTTTTTCCTATCTGATTGCAAATGCGGCACACCATGGGTGGCAGAGCAGTGGTGCACGTTAACTGGTGCATGCCTGGGAATGTGCCATTTAACATAAATCTGCCCCTTTACATTTAAGTATGAGCAGGGGACACAGAGTCGGTGAGGCTTATCCAAGGTTAAGAAGAGATGAGTCCTGTTCACTGAAAAATTAGACATAGGCTTCACCTGCTCAGCATCGCTGGACATGGCTAAATAATAGCTGCAAAATGTTACTCTTGTTAAACAATTTTACTATTATAATCTCTGAGATTTGTCTCTTACTCTGCAACATCTCATTGTTGTTATCTTTCTTTAAAGATAAAGACAACATCAACATGAGCGACAATCAGCAATCAGTTGATTTCGACCTCATCATTGAACTCGTAATTGAAACATCAGTGGATGTTGATCCCTTGGATGATTTAAATCCTGAGGATGAAGAAGAACGTGATGAGGATGCAGATTTGTCCGAATTATATGACATAGGGTGGGAAGCTGACCTGCTTGAGCCTATGGAACTATAAACATTTATTTTTAAAATTTACAATAAATGAAAAGTAAAAATATAAACTGTTTAATTTTAAATTAAACACACCTTCAAAAACAGGTTATGTGTAGTGTCTTCAATAAAATATTAAAATATGCTCATAAAATTAGATCAGATTCACATATAAAACAGGACAGGTAAATGAAGAAGAATTCCATTTCTTTTCTGCTATTTCTGTATTCTAAATTTGCCAAAGCACTAAAAAATATTATATGTAAAAATGTTAAGTAGTGTGTTAAGTTTTTGTTGACTGTTATTGATTTACTGTTTGGTAATAGTGGTTAATAACATTTTTTATTATATTTTACCACAGATTCAACTGCAGATAATTTCAAATTTTGAGAATGCCAACTAAGGAGAGAATGAGAAAGGCTACAAAACGTCAAAGACAGCAGGTCCATCATTTACAGCAGCAGTCCTCTACAAAAAAAAATCGTCAAGTCACCAAGAAAGCACCGGGTAAGAGTACAAAAACATTCATAAGAAATATTTGTAGTAAAAAAAATATTACTACAGAAAATGTTTCAGTCCAGAAAAAGAGAAGCAATTCAAACGGAAAGGAAAGGCCAATCAAATATGTTACTGCTAGAGCAAGAGATAACTCTGTGCATGATAGTAGAAGGAAACAACAGTTTAGGGACATTCGTAAACGAATGTTCCGCAACAGGATAATTGGCAATTTGTTAAAAAATATTAAGAAAGGTCAACAGAAAGTGCTTTTTTATAAGAGAAAAAAAAAGTTGAGAAAGTTATTGATCAGGCATTTGAAATTAAACGTAAGTTATTTATTTTGATAATCAATAGAATTAGGAAGCTAAACAAGGCAATTTATGATTTCAAAAGAAATAGTAGATGGAAGAGAATAGTTAATCGTAGTAATTTTTGTGAAGTTTTTTCTGGAGAATGGATGCATAGTTCAAGCTGTGAGGCATTTTTTAATGAGGAGAGTTATTTCCAGGATAATGATTTGGTGCATGCAGTTGACACCAGTGGTCGTGCTTATGAAGTGAAAGATGGTTGTCCAGTTGAAAAAGAAAAACTTGTGACAACAGAGGCAGAAGAGGTGTTAGGTAATGAGGTTTTAGGAAGACGTGCTAACGGTCCTGGAAGTGTAGTAGTATTTGCAGTGTGCGACAGGATTCCATCAATTTGCTTTGTGATTTTGTACGGTCATTTAATAAGAAAAGTTTGAAGCAGAAAATGAGGTTGTTGCAAGAATTAGATCCTTGCAGAGTGAGAGAAGTGACAGGTTTGCATGGTCATTCACTGGCTTGTCTTTCCAGGAGAGTATGCCAGAGTGTTTTTCATCATTTCAGGATGCTAGCAGTGCATCATAATAAAGTGAGGAAATTAGTTAGAATGTTGTATTATGCTAAGAGTCCAGCAATTATGCTTAAACAATTATGCGCTGCTCTTTTGCATGGTTCTGAAATAGATGTGAAGAATATATGTGAAGAAATTGAGTTTTGTTACTTTGGAAGTAAAGAGGAGAATGTTGAAATTGACCAAGAAGAAGCGGGTAATGTGGAAGATAGTGTACAGGTTTCCAGTACAGATAATTTCCAGAGGGAAATTGCGACGTTTCAGGTCAAATCAAGTGAGAGGCCAAATTTCACTTGTGTGTGTTGTCGACGCACTTATTATAAGAATCAGACTAAGTTAGTGGATTTATATGCAAAAAGTGAAAGGGAAAATAATAGTGAATGGAAGGATTTCACAACATACTTGATGGTAGAAAATTGTTTTGATTTGGGATTGGATCAACGTGTGTGTACTTATTGTTGTTGCAAATTAAATCAAAACCAGATGCCTGCTAGAGCAGTTCATAATAATCTGGAATTGGTTGAGATTCCTTCTGAATTGAAGGATTTAAATACTTATGAATCTATTTTGATTCAAAGTATCCATCCCTTTCAGGCTATTGTAAGAATGGAGCCAAAGACAGGGAAATTGCCTCCATCAGATTTACAGAGAGGATTAAAGGGAAGAGTTGTTTATTTGCCTCTAGATTTGAAGAAAAACATTAACACAATTGGAGTAGAAAAAGTGGAAGAGGAACCTCTGGTTATCTTAGTTAATGGGGTTCCGACAAAGAATAAGAAAATATGGCAAGATTTAGTGGATGTTAGGAAAGTTAAAAAGGCAACATTGTATTTGAAAAAAAATAATAAATACTATAAGAATGTATATGTTGCAGAAGAGGAAGTAAGTGAGGAAGAGGATAGCGATTTGTGTGATGGTCAAATTGAGAAAGTAGAACCCTCTACTAGTGAAGCAATATATGAACATTATAGTGTTCATCCTTTGCATTCCAAGGAAGTCATGGGGAATGCTATTGAGTTGTTTCAAATGAAACAAGCCAAAGGGAGTCCCATTAGTGTTTGGGAGGAAAGTTTGGAAGCTCGGTGTTTCCCACAGCTTTTTCCAACAGGTCAGGGAGGAAGATATGATGAGCGACCTCATCAAATTCCTGCTTCTGAATACCGGACTTTGCGATTGTATGCAGGAGATGCTAGGTTTCGACAATGCATTCCCTATTTGTTTCATCTCCTGTTTGAAAGCGATCTGTCTGGACTGTCATATGTTGTGAACCACATCTTGAAAAGTGGTATACACATGCAAAACATCTCGGCAAGTGACTTTATGGATAAAGTCAATGTCCAAGACAGTATTTTGGATTCTCACCTGATTAATCTCATGACGTGTCAGCGTGGTACTAATGAGTACTGGTACCGTCGTCATGGTGATTTAAAAAGTATGCTGAGGAACTTAGGAACTCCCACATGGTTCCTCACTCTGAGCTGTGCCGAGTATGGCTGGGAAGACTTACTTGAATTTCTACGAGAGGCAAATGCTAACGTAGAAAACATCGAATTCAAGACACCCGGAGAACTGTGCTCTTTGGATCCAGTCAATGTATGTAGGTACTTCAATCATAGATTTGAAGCTATGATGTCTTTCATCATGAATAAGAAGAATCCACCTCTTGGAGAGGTGTTGGATTTCTTCTGGAGAAAGGAGTACCAAGCAAGAGGTGCTCCTCATATACATATGTTGCTGTGGATCAAGGATGCACCTAAATTTGGAACGGATCCAGAAGACTCAGTGATGAGTTTTATACAAGAGTATTCTACGTGTGCTGTTCCAAACGCAAAGGAGAAGAAAAGCCTAAGAGAAAAAGTTCTGCGTTTCCAAAGCCATCGATGTGGAAAGTACTGTCGTCGTAAATTCCGAAACAAGGACAAGTTCTACACCAAATGTCGTTTCGGCTTTCCACGACCGGTGATTTCTAAAGGAAGAGTAAACAGTTTGATGTCTTCGCTGCGATATAATGTGATGAAGAAATCACCTAAAAACACATACAATTTGAAGAGGAACGAAGAGTCCAAGTACATCAACGACTACAACCCGGTGATTTTGTCCATGTGGAATGCTAACATGGATATACAGTTTGTGGCTGATAACTGTATGGCTGTGGCTCGGTATGTGACGTCTTACATCACCAAAAAAGAGAAGACAGAATTGAAGGATATGTGGGAGGACATTTCCCATGAAAAGAGCCTCAGCAAGAAGTTGTACAGTTTCAGTCTGAAGATGTTGTCGCATCGAGAAATTGGAGCGTACGAATGTTCTGACCGGTTGTCTTCAGCAAGTCTCTATGCCAAGTCCAGAAGTATCATTTGGGCGAGTCTTGGTCTTGCTGCAACGCGTAATCGAGTTCTCAAACCTGTGCGGGAAATTGAGTATTTGGCGGAAAAGGAGCCAAACAGTACCGACATTTTGAAGACCAACATGTTGGATACATATTATCCAAATCGAAGCATTCACCTCGAGAATGTTTGTTTATATGAGGTTCTTCAAAATTACATATTCAAGAGGAACATCAAAGAAGATACTGAGAAAGGAGTGTATGCTGTAATAGGAAGTGAGGGATGTCTGGTCAAGCAAAGAAAATGCCACTTGGTAAACCATCGAAAATTGAGTGGCGAATCTCCTGAAAAAAAGGAGTTTTTCTATTTAGCACTTTTGCAACTTTTCAAGCCTTGGCGTGCAGAAGAGGAACTGCTTGGAGATTTTCTCTGTTACGAAGACTCTTTCAATGCCGCCAAGGAGACCATAGAATGTCCTGCTTTTCCCAAATATGTAGAAATGTTGAATGCGGAAATTGAGCAGGAAGCAATGATTGCAGCCGAGATTGTCAGAGACAGTTCTCAGGACAGTCAGAGTTCTGCTTCATTGAGTCAGGATCCACTAGGAGGACCTGTTATCGAAAATGAAGCTGCCACTGCTATGAATGAAGTGGAAAGAGCCATGGCACATGCTCAGGAGGATGCGGTTAACTTAGAAGAGTTGGAAAGACAACTCAACGTTGAGCAGAGGAAAATATATGACGAAGTTACCATGCAAATTGATCATGGATTAAGTCATGACAAGAAAGAGTGCTCATGTACGTCGTTGAAGCCTGTCCGACTGTACGTGAGTGGAGAAGCGGGAACTGGAAAAAGTTTCCTTATTAAAGTAATTTCATGTTATTTGCAGGAAAGGACAGAGTCATCGCTGTCTTGTGTTGTCACCGCTCCAACTGGACTGGCAGCACATAACATTAAAGGGATTACTTTACATCGTTTACTGATGCTGCCAGTGGAGCATGACAACAAATTACAATATCACAAGCTATCTGGAGATGCTTGTTTTGAAGTTTCAAGAATCTTGAGGAAAATGAAACTTCTTATCATTGACGAAGTAAGCATGGTTTCCAATGTCATGCTTGCCTTTGTGCATTTGAGAATGCAAGAAGTTCTCAAAACAGAGTATGATGTGTTATTTGGTGGCAAACACATCATTGTTTTCGGAGATCTTCTGCAGCTGACACCAGTGAAAGGGCAACCTGTGTTCAAAATGCTCACGCATGAAGATACCAGGAAGTGCCTAGGCAGCATTGGCAACGTCAATATATGGTTAAACTTCAATTATGCTGAACTGCATGAAAATATGCGTCAGGCGAAGGATGAAGTTTACAAGACTATTCTACAAGATGTTAGAATTGGAAAAGTGACCGAGCATGGGAAAGAAGCTTTACATGCACGATTACTGTCAAATTTATATCCAGAACAAGATGTTGTGCCTGAGAATATTTTTCAGAAAATTACTGAGAAGAAATCTGGAATATGTTTGATGCCAACTCTTGCAGAATGTGCCAAATTCAACAACAAAATGTTGCATTTAGAAAAGCAAGAGATTGTGAAACTGGAAGCTATTGACAGAGTAGAGCATATGGGATCAACAATTATTTTGTCTGAGAATCTGAAAACAAAATTGGATTCATTAGAGAAGAGTATATCTAAAACTGCAGGTTTTGAAAAGACTCTGAATGTGTGCTTGAACTGCCGTATAATTTTAAGAAGGAATTTACATGTTGAAAGAGGTCTGGTAAATGGATCAATGGGTAATGTTGTTGATTTTGTGAAATACAGAAATAGAGATGGAATTGAATTTTTAAAAATTAAATTTGATGGCATTGAGGAAGTACAGCTAATTGGTCGTTGTTCTGCTAGATTTTTGCTTGTAAAAGACTTATATGTTCGCCGTAAGCAGTTTCCTGTTTGCTTGGCATATGCGGTGACAATCCATAAATCGCAAGGTTTAAGTGTAGACAGTGCATTGGTGAATATTGGCAGTTCTGTGTTCAAGGAGGGTATGGCATATGTGGCATTGTCACGAGTTAGAACTTTATCGAGATTGTACTTGATTGAGTGTGATGTCACAAACATTTGTGCGGATCTAGATTGTGTTAAGGAATACAATAGGTTAAGAAGAGAGTATGCGCCACATTTGCCTCAATATCCTTTGTTTGAGAAACGTGTGGTAGGCCGGAAACGAAGAAATGTGACCAATACTAGGGAGGTTGTAGCAAAAAGACGAAAAGTCGATGAACCTGAAATTATAAGCAGAAACAAAAAGGATTCTGTTGAAGATGTTGTTGGTTTTCAATTTGAAAACAGTTCTGGTGTCAACTGCTATGCTAATGTAGTGGTTAATGTTTTGTTTTCTCTAGAAAATGTAAAAGAAGAGATTGTGGTCAATTCTGATCAAAGATTTTGCAGTTTGTTAAATTCTGTCTTAGAAAAATGTAGCACTGATAGAACAAACATAGAAAGTGTGTCTGAAATTCGAAATCTGTTAGACAGATGTTCAGGCCAAACACAATTCTCTCAAAATATTCAGCAAGATTGTCAGGAGTTTTTAATGTATATGCTTGATGTATTGCATGCTGAAGGTGTAGATGTAGATCAGCTGTTTGGGCTTTCTTATCAATGGCAGCATGACTGCGAAAATTGTATGGTATCAAGTACTACTAGTGTAGACTCAGAAAGATTTATATATTTAACTTTGCCAGACAGTAAATCAGTCTCCTTTAATAAGCTAGTAAAAGCAGCTGATCACAACATGGAGTGTAGCCAATGTAAATCTGAAATGATGTCCACATTATTTATACAAACATATGGCCAGTATGTCATTTTAATGTTCCAATGATGTAGGCCTGATGAAACAAATTTGACAACTTTAATTAAACATTTTGTGGCTTCGCAGTTGTCAATATCAGGAAGGACTTTTGTAACTGCAGCAATTATATATCATGACGGTCCTTCAATAACATCAGGACATTACACAGCTTATTTAAAGTCTAGAAATGGCTGGTCATTCTGCAATGATTCTGTTTTAATTTTCAAAATAAAATTGCCGTATGACCTTAAAAACTCTTACCTGGTGTTTTTAAAACCAAAATTTTAGGGAAAGAATCTCGGGATGTGCTCTGAGGAATTTCAAGAAGTTCTAATGGCTCCTACACGATTTGGCCTTGAGGATAAGTGTAGTTCAGAGACATAACTTCTAACCATAAGACTGGACGTCATGGAGAAATAAGTGCACTTTGAATGAGTTCAGAAAAACTATTTCTTTTTATAAGCTAATTAAAGCAGCCAATCAAAACATAGAGTAGAGGGAATGTAAGTCTGCAATGCTGTCTACTGTTTTACATTGCTTTGTGATTAAAAGTGATGTAGAGAATTAAATAATTGTAGTAGTCATAGAGGTAGTGTAAGTCTGCTTCATAGTAAGCAGTATCAGTGTCATAGGAAATGTAGAACATGACTGAGGAAGAAGGGGAAGATATTACTAGTCCAGGATTGTGAAAATGATCTTCAACATTTTAATTCTGAAAGTTGCGGAAATGCCAAATGACGGGATTGGCTTACAAGAAATCCAAGAGTTATAAATGGCTCTGACAAGATTTGGCCTTGTGGAAACTTGTGGTAGAGAGCAAGAAGTCATTTATTGTATGTAACATGTTTTTCAAAACGATGGAGGTTTTCTTTCAGAAAGTGGCGGGCTGAAAGTAATAACAGCACAACAGAGTGTAAGCTGTTCATAGGACATCCTTTGACGTCATGGAAAGTAAGTTAACTTTAAGGAGTTCTGAATTCTGATTTGTTATGTTGTATGGGTTTTTTAAACACAATCATTTTGATTGTGTTTTTTTTCCCCGCTGTTATATGATGAATACCTTCAAGTCACTGTTTTTAGTGAAATTTGATACATTCTGAGAACAGCAAAAATAAACCATTTAACATGTATAATTAATTCTGTACTGTTTCCATTTATGATGTACATTTAGAACTGTGTAGGAGGGATGGAGAAGGAGAGGCTTCTGTAAGTGTCAAGGTTCTTGCATACAGTGCTCATATTCTACGTAGTCTTTCATATGATAGACTACATTTCCACAATGAGATACCTAAGCAAAGGAAACACAGGTCATATGATTGTGGAATGAGCAAAAAAATTTGCATGTTTTTCAATTATATTACCTGTGTTTCCTAACATTACACACCACATTGTGTAGATGAGGTTTAGGCCTGTTCCTGGAGACAGAGGAGGTCTGACATTTGTTCAAGAGTGCAGTGGACATTAATCAATTCGTTGGTAGGCCTCCACATGTATTATGTCCTCTGTTCTCTTCAAACAACTCGAAATTTCATTTGGAACCCTGAGTAGGTCTCACCTCAAACAAACCTCTGGATAGGACACATCTTATTGACATCCTGAAGCAATCATTTAAAATGTTAGTGTCTTGCGACACTTTTCTGAGACAACAGCAGTGCAAAAGATGCACCATGTTTTAAGATAGGCCTCACTTCATCTGCATCAAGATACTGTTAGTTTAAAATGTATATCTTTAGGACTGTGTAGGGGGCCTGGAGAAGCAGAAGCTTCTGTCAGTGTCAAAGTTGTTGAAAAACTGTTTGTCCTTCAATCTTTTCCCTTGTCTTTTGTAATTTTTAAATACATGTTTTAATATTTTTCAAATGTCTGTTCTCTCTTTCACAGATTGAAAGTATAAAAACAAAAAGTGAGTAATTTAACGACAATTATAAGGTAAATGTTTTGTATTCTTTTCGTTACATTTCTATCACATTCCACAGCTTTATTTCTTTAACCCTCAGTTTCCTGCCTTTGCTACTTTCCTCATTCCTTTCTCTTTTACCTACTTACTCAACTCCTTCCACTCCTTTTCTCAGTCCCTCTCTTCTCATAGTTCCTCACTCTTGTTCACTCACTCCGTCTCTATTACTCTTAGTGTCTTTGACTGATCACTTTTTCACTACTTGTTCATAATGCTTTCTCTGTGTAGTTGAAGCACACTAAGGGGCATATTATGAACACAGCCAATAAAATTATTGCTGTTTTTATTGGCAGAAAACTGGTGCAAAAGTGGTTTTAGCGCCAGTTTTCTGCCGCAAAAGCGGCTTTGGTGACATATTTCTGCCGATAAAAGCTGCAAAACTTTTATTGCCTATGTTGATGATATGGCTCTATGTTATTTACATTTCTTTGCTGTTTCAATTAATCTTTTTCTGTTATTTTTTGTTTTCTGTTTTCTATTTTTTCTCTCTGTTATTCCCCATGTTTTAATCTTATTTTGAACATTCACTCACATTCTCCAAGAAACTCTTCTTTGTTATTGTTCTACTCTCTTTTTTTTCTTTCACTTCCTTATCTATTTTGTTTTCCACAATTATACCCTCTTACGTCTTTTCTTCAGTAAATAAATCTATTAAACAGTATCTCTGGTTTACTCCCTATAGCTGTCTTTCTTTTAACATCACTCTCTGTTTACTTTCCTTATACTTACTCTTCTTTTTTTTTTTTTTTTTTTTTTTTTGGTTCGCGAACCGGGAAGCGAACTGGGAGCGAACTAAAAGAAATAGAGCTTGCTAGAGTGCTAAACATTCTAGCAATTTTTTTTGAAAGGGGAGGTAGTTCTGAAAAGAACTTTTTTTTAATGTTTTTGTTGTTTTATATTTTTTTTTTATTTTTTGAACATTTTTTGTTTTTTTTGTATTTTTTGAACAATTTTATATTTTTTTGGGTTTTTTTGGGGGGGGGAAACAACAAAAAACAGGCATTGAAAAGGGCTCAACAGGAGCAAAAAAAAAATTACTGTGTGGGGCGGTTAGGGCAATTATGATTGTTGTAAGCTAGGTTTATTGAATTGATACTCATGTTGCCACATGATATCAATGCACCGCAGTGCAGACAAGTAAACTTCATATGCCCAAAATTATCCTGGATGTTTGGCACGGTTTCCCGTGCCTCTGCTGCTGTCAAAGAAATCAACGAAGTTGACCTGGCCACAGGAGTTGCTGTTGGGTTCTGTTCCATGTCTCGTATTTCCGCCCGGCTGTAATTGAGTGGATGCCACCTGCTCATGTGCCTATGCATGGTATAGTTCCCATAGCTATACTTTTTATCAGTCCCTCTTGATAATTTTTCTTTGCAAATGAGGCAGGTGACATACCTCGCATTCACTTTCTTCTGGCCTGGAGGCATTGAAAATAAACTGCCAAATGAAACTGGCTTTCCTATGGGAAACCCGGGGCACCTCTTCCAAGAACTGTGGTCCTTCTCTCTCCTCTTCCTCTATTTCTTCCTCTTCCTCCTCTGTGTTGGTGATGACCTGGGGAGGTGGTCCTCTCTTCCCATGAGGAGGTGGTGGTGGTGGTGGGGGTCCACCAGCTGAAGCTACCATTGAAGCCATTGCTCTAGTATGAAATAAGGTCTTCCTCTCACAATGATGAAAGTCAGAGTGAGGAAAGAAGGAGGGGTTTTCATCATTTGGGAAAAACAATAGTTCTAAACCAATGAAAAGTGTTATTTTTAGGTCACCTGACCTAGCCTTACATGATTATGAAACCAAAAGTTAAATGAACCAATGAAAAGTTATATTAACAAGTCACATGATCTCTCACGCTTATGTTACGCGCTGCGGAACGCGCCCCGGATCGCTTCCGGGTCGCTGCGCTTCGCGCCTCGGTTCGCGTACCGGAGCACTTCCGGGTGCGCTAACGCAGCGCGTCATAAGACGCATTACGCGACAACGTGATACGTCGCGCTTCCGCGACGCGTCACGATGTTGATTTCTAACGCGGCAGTTGCGCTAACGGAACGTTTACCGGTTCGCGGACTGGGTCGCGGCATCAAATTGAGCTAACGGAAAGCTTCCCGGTTCGCGAACCGGGAGCGAAACAAAAAAAATATTTAAAAAAAAATTATTAATAAACATATAAAATATATTTTTGGATTTAAAGAAGAATACATTTTACAGCTATAGATATTAGCTTTTAAAAAACCAATGAAATTCACTGAAAAAACCATAGGTTATAGACCATATATAGTTAGGAATTAGCATTTACAAAACCTTGAAAATTCACTGAAAAAACCATAGGTTATAGACCATATATAGTTAGGAATTAGCATTTAAAAAACCTTATTTTACTCACACAAAACCATTGAAATTCCATATATAGTTAGTTGTACTAACTATATATCGCGCACCCGCAATCCACTGCTGATCATGTCACATATTACATCATTCATGACATGGTCAGTGACATCACTGATGACATCACTGATGACATCTCAAATGACATCACTGATGACATCACTGATGACATCTCAAATGACATCACTGATGACATCACTGATGACATCTCATTTGACATTACTGATCACATCACTGATGACATCATTCATGTGATAATACGATGAACCTCTTCAGACTCTAATATAACCTTAGATACAATCAGTGTAAACAGACACTCATAGACTGTCACTCATCCATGGAGTTACTCAGACACTTAGTCAGTCATACAAAGAATCAATCACACCTCCATTTCCTCAACTATACAGTTATACACACCTTACTTATTCAAACATATACTAAAACATATTTACTCACTTATACAATCCTGGATACAAGTTCACAATGATCCATACAGCCACTCACACATTCACTGGCTCTTATGCACAGTTATTTATATATGTCAACTCTCACATGTACTGTATTTTACGTATGTACTTACTTTAACATGTAGCACTGAGATATCCATTCACTCACCAATACACTCATGCACACAGTCAACAGCCCATACAGCTGTTTCCACATGCACTTTTGAACCCATACATCTAGTCAATCAACTGCTCACACATCTATGCAGAGAGTCATACACCTCCCAGCCACCCACACACACACTCAGTCTCCCATACAAATGCTTGGGCAACCAATCAATAACCCATATAGTTAATCATATAGCTACTGATCAACACATGCAGCAGTTTACAGAACAACAGACATAATGATGCACAAATTAAGACAGTTTAGTCACTAACCCATGCACTCAGTGAGACACATTTAATCAGTCACTCATACAGTCAGTCATGCCCCTACTAAATCCTTCATCCAGACACTTATACATCCACTCAAGACATATTTTAACTTTACAGAAAAATACAGTCACTGGATGTTGTCATCAGTGATGTCATCAGTGATGTCATTTGAGATGTCATCAGTGATGTCATCAGTGATGTCATTTGAGATGTCATCAGTGATGTCATCAGTGATGTCATTTGAGATGTCATCAGTGATGTCATCAGTGATGTCACTGACCATGTCATGAATGATGTAATATGTGACATGATCAGCAGTGGATTGCGGGTGCGCGATATATAGTTAGTACAACTAACTATATATGGAATTTCAATGGTTTTGTGTGAGTAAAATAAGGTTTTTTAAATGCTAATTCCTAACTATATATGGTCTATAACCTATGGTTTTTTCAGTGAATTTTCAAGGTTTTGTAAATGCTAATTCCTAACTATATATGGTCTATAACCTATGGTTTTTTCAGTGAATATATATATATATATATATATATATATATATATATATCAGCAACAAACTCTCTGTATCAGGAAGAAATCCAGGACTCACAGGGGCGCTTTTCAAGATTTATTAGGCAAGGTGACGCCTCACCAACACGTTTCGCTTTGCAGCTTTTTCATGGTATGGCGCCTGCTCCATTGTACCCTTATTTACATACAATTTCATTCAATAACACAAAGGAAGGACTCCAATAGACCTGTGTGTTAATGGTTTAACATAAGCGCCAGTTTAAGAGTATATCTCAAGAGTGAATATGTATATTTGCTGCGCATTCTGCAAGTTTTAAAAATGTGAATAAAATACTCGTGCAACATTCATATTGACAAATAATTCAAGTTAATAATAATACATATGATGCTTACATGATTTGGAACTGATTTACACTCGCTGAACACCAAAGCGCAGACAATCATGCCCAAGTGGGCTCGTACAATTGCATGTGTTAGTGTCCTGCACCAACTGAAATGCCAACTCACAAAATTACAATCATGTCGGCAAAAAAATCTATGTCAATATGAATGTTGCACGAGTATTTTATTCACATTTTTAAAACTTGCAGGCACTCAGTGCGCCCCCTGGTGTGCACGCTTTGGATGCACGACTCATAATCTGTAGGGTGCGTGACTCGAGCGTGTTTGGTGCACGTCTTCTACGCGTTGGGTGCGTGACTCCAAGCAAAAAATCACACAAAAAAATGTAGATATACATCAAGCTTTTGTGTTAAGTTCTTAGGTGGCTCTAAAAAGAGCCCTTGTGTTTATTGAGAGATGTTGGTACCTACAAGTAAGTACCAATGCAGAGTCTAAAGTTCAAGAGGAAGACTCTGTTACCCTCATCTGTAAAATGTACACCATCTCTCCTATAGATGCCATGCATATTGAAACGTAGATTGTTGTGGTAAATGAACCCCATTCTATAATCTCGAAGAAAAGCAGAAACAGATTTATTGGCATGTTTCCTAGCTTTCTCAATCTGTGGACAAAATTGATTGGACCAGTCCCATTTCTGCCTTTGGCATATGTTAGAAAAGACAAAGGCAGTTTGGGGGAAAAGTGACATCAATTCTGTAAAGGTGTCCTTTATAAGCATTTCCAGACCTATCCCAGTGAAAGTGCCTAGGTCATTCCCACCCCAGTGCACAATTATGAGGTCAGGGTGTTGGAGATGCAAAAAGGATTTAACCAATGACATCAATTGGAGCCACTTTAACCCTCTCTGTCCAATCCATGTAATGGCTACATTTGGTAAACCTAGGTCTTTGCCCATGTTTCTGTTTTCTGCATACCTTTGGCTCCAGAAAATATAGCTGGGTCCCACAATCTACACTCTAAGCATCTTGAAGGGAGGTCTGAATGCACTCAGATGGTCTCTGTAAATAAAATGGCAGTTTGAAAAGTAAGATTTTTCTACAATGGTGGATAAGATGCAGTTTTGAAAAAAGAAAATAAATGATTGGCTGTTTCACAACATTCTACACTGAAAACTAAGGTGAATGTTTCTGTTTTATTAAAAGCATGATTCTTATTGGTTAACAAAAAACTGATTGAAAGGAACATTACATAGGATAAGCTGATATGTTAGAAAGTCAAGCACACTTGCTGTTTTGATTAGCAACATTGTGTAGTGAACTTGTGACCTGTGTGCTCAGTTAAGTGTTCCATGAACTGTTTGTATGATAACAGGCAGAAAGCAGAATGGGGGTAGGGTTCTAATTTATGTCACTTGGAAAGGGCTGAAATGTGTAACCAATAGAAATGTGTGTTTGCTTTTGAATTAATGTGGGAAGCAATGTGATTTGATGTTAACATGTATATGTGTTGAAAATGAGAGGGAAACTTTGCCATTCTTTGGTTTTGCTGACAGCTGCACAGTACAGAGATTCTGTATAAGAAAATCTGGTGTGTGACTGACATACTTCTTAATCTACAAAACCATTTGAAAGGTGAGTTATTAATTTGTGAGGGGTTGTATGTAGTGTGTTTGTTTTTAATAAGATTAATGTGTTTCTCCTGCTAACATGCAGGGAGTACTTTTTTTGTCTAGAATCTTATTGTGAGTGTGTCTGCATTTAGAAACCATTCTGAGACAAGCATTTGTGTATTTCATTTGTTTGCAGACAGATAACTGTTTAAAATTCTGTGCTGTTTTAATATTATGGTACAATTAGAAAGCAGTTATTCTTCGTGTATTTGAAAACAAGTCAAGTTTCTACACTAAAATGCAGTACTCCTTCCAGACTGTGAAATGTGATTTGGTAAAATGCATGGGATAGTGTTGTTTGTCTAGAATCACACAGTGAGTCTGTCTGCATTTAGGAATCATTCTGAGAGAAGCATTCTATAGTAGTATGTAGTAGAACATTTTGTGGAATGTGTGCAGTCACCTTATGTCTTGTAGATTAGTAAATGTGTTTTGGTCAAATGTAAGGGATAGTGTTGCTTGTCTAGAATCACACTGCGAGTCTGTGTGCATTTAGGAATCAGTCTGAGAGAAGGATTTCGGCACTTCATGTGTTTGCAGACATAATTGATTAAAAACCTATTGTGTTATCACATTTCGGGAGAATTAGAAAAAAATCAGTGGTTATGTATTTGCAAAATGAGTTAGGCTTTAACAGTAAAATGCAGTGATATAATATGCGAATGGTTGCTTGATGTGTTTGCTGACACATAAGTACATGTACTCATGCAGTGAGCCAGGCTTTAGGGCACGCAGTGCTTGAAACTCCTATGCACTATGCATGTAGTAGTCTAACTACCTTCAAACTTGTGTTTCAGCCTACAATTTCCCAGTTAGTATCCATACACTCCAGCAAACACCCTGTGAGTGCTCTTGCAATCCCATAGTGACTTTTTCAGTATCATGTAGTAATCCTTTCAGTGAAGTGCAAGGGATGCTGTTATTTGTCTAGAATCACACTGAGAGTCATTGTGCAGTTGGGAAAATTGAGAGAGAATCATTGCTTGATGTGTTACAGACACATAAGTACATGTACTCATGCAGTGAGCCAGGCTTTAGGGCATGCAGTGCTTGAACCTCATATGCACTATGCATGTACTGGTCTAATCACCTTCACACTTGTGTTTCTGGCCTACAATTCCCCAGTTAGAATCCATACACTCCAGCAAACACCCTGTGAGTGCTCTTGCAATCCCATAGTGACTCTTGCAGTATCATGTAGTAATCCATTCACCCACTGACTCTCCTTATAGTACTGTATAGTAATAGAAAAGTATACTTTATAAAGTTAATATATTTATTTATAAATATTTTTTACAGATACTGTTTATCATCATTAAAATTAAGTTATCATGCCGGATAAAGTAAGAAAAAGAAAAGGGCAGAGAAACGACAGTTACTTGAAGAAAACTCCACCAAAAGTATTGGATGACCAACATAATGTGGCTAAAAAGACAAAATCTTCTGGTAAGAGCACAAAGCAATTTATTTAAAAAAATTTGTAGGACCAGACAGAATGTACAGATGATGAAACCATTGAAAATGGTTCAAGTAGAAAAAATAGTCAAAAAATAGCAAACGAAAAAAAGCAAATGAATAGTCAAAGGATACCATCTATGATAAAAGAAAACAAAATCAGTATAAAGAAATTCGCAAAAAATATTTTATAATAGAAAAGTTCTTAATTTACTGGAAGATACAAAGAAATATAAAAAAGAGAGCACTATTTTATAAACAGAAGAAGTGTATTGAATCTATTGTTATAAAGGCTTTTGAAGTAAAAAGGAAACTATTCATTTTAGTATTAAACAGAATTCGATCACTGGATAAACCAATCAATTTAATGAAGGCCAAAAGTAAGAGGAAAAGAATAATTAACAGAACTAATTTTTGCGATTTTTTTAGGGGAATGTAAACACAGTTCAAGTTCTGAGCCTTTCTTTAATGAAGAGAGTTCTTTTCAGACCAATGATTTGTTGCATGCAGTTGACACCAGTGGTCAAGCTTATGAGGTTAGAAATGGTTGTCCAATTGACAAAGAAAAAATGGTTCCCAGAAATGCAGAAGGAATCATAGCTGATGAAGTTCTTGGCAGACGTCCTAATGCCCCTGTGTTTACTTGGGATTGCAGTAGTATTTGTAGTGTACGACAAGAATCTTGATAATTTACGCAATTTCTTACGAACATGTACTAATAAAAGTGTTAAACAAAATATTAAGATGTTGCAAGGCCTAGACCCTTGTAGAGTAAGAAAAAATACTGGTTTGCAAGGTCACTCTCTGGCTTGTCTTTCTAGGAAAGTTTGTCAAAGTGTTTTTCACCCTTTTAGGATGTTGGCAGTACATCATACTCAAATGCGGAAGTTAGTCAGAATTTGTATTATGCAAAAAGTCCAGCACTAAAGTTAAATGAGTTGAACAGTGCTCTTTTGCATGGGTCTGTTTCAGATGTGAAGACGATTTGTGATGACATTGAGTTTTGTTACTTTGGTCCTGAACAAGAGAGTGAAGAAACTGAGACATTAATAGAAGAAAATGTTGGAGAGAATGCTGAACATAGTTGTACAAAAAATGTTGAAGGTGAAATTACAAAGTTTAAGGTGATTTCTGGTGGAAGGCCAAATTTTTCTTGTATTTGTTGTCGGCGAACTCACTATAAAAATCAGACTAGGAGTGTTGATCTGTATTTAAAAAAGTGAAAAAGAAAATAATGATAAGTGGACGGAATTTGCAAATTATTTGTTGGTAGAGAATTGTTTTGATTTGGGTTTTGATCAGCGTATTTGTAAATATTGTTATAACAAATTAGCTGAGAATAAAAGGCCCGCTAGAGCTGTGCATAATAATTTAGAGTTAGTTGCTACTCCTCCAGAATTGATAGATTTAAACACCTATGAGTCTATTCTCATTCAATGTGTGCACCCGTTTCAGGCTATTGTTCGTATGGAGCCTAAAACAGGTAAATTGCCTCCTTCAGATTTACAAAGAGGATTAAAAGGAAGAGTTGTGTATTTACCGCTAGATTTGATGAAAAATATTGAAACTATTGGTGTAGAGAGTGTAGAAAGTGAACCACTAGTTATTCTTGTTAATGGTGTGCCGACTAAGAATAAGAAAATCTGGCAGGAGTTAGTGGATGTTAGGAAAGTACAGAAGGCAACTTTGTATTTGATAAAAACCAATACATACTATACAAATGTTTATATGGGAGAAGAAAAAATACTTTTAACAGAAGATACTGAAACGTCAAGTGGACAAATTGAAAAAGTGGATATGTTAAGATGCGAAGAAATCTATAAATATTACAGTGCGCATCCACTTCATCCAAAATAAGTGATGGGGAACACTATTGAGTTGTTCCAAATGAAAAAAGCAAAAGGAAGTCCCATGAGTGTATCGGAAGAGAGCTTGGAAGCTCGTCGTTCTCCACAGTTGTTCCCAACTGGAAGAGGAGGACGATATGATGAAAGTCCTGTGCAGATTGCTGCATCTGAATATCGGACAACAAGATTAAATGCAGAAGATCCAAGATTTCGACAATGTATCCCTTATATATTTAATCTTTTGTTTGAAAGTGACTTGTCTGGACTTTCATATGCAGTCAATCACATTTTAAAAACTGGAATACATCTGCAAAATGTATCTGCAAAAGACTTCATGGATAAAGTGCACCAGGGAGATGATCATTTAGAATCTCATCTCATTAATCTGATGGCATGTCAGCGTGGGACTAATGAAAATTGGTACCGTCGTCATGAAGAATTGAAATGTATGCTACGGAACTTAAGAACTCCTACATGGTTCCTTGCCCTAAGCTGTGTTGAATGCGCTTGAGATGATTTACTTGAATTTCTTCGGCAAATTCTAATATAAAAAATATTGAATACAAGACACCTGGGGAATTGTGCTCTTTGGATCCTGTTAATGTATGCAGATATTTCAATCATAGATTTGAAGCTATGATGTCTTATCGGCAATAAAATAAATCCTCCTTTTGGAGAAGTTGTGGATTTCTTTTGGAGAAAGGAGTATCAAGCAAGAGGTGCTCCTCATATACATATGCTGTTATGGATCAAGGACGCCCACAAATTTGGAACGGATGCGGATGATACTGTTTTGTCTTTTATTGAACAATATGCCACATTTGCTGTACCCAAAATCATAGAAGAAAACAACTTAAGAGAACAAGTCTTACGATTCCAAAGCCACCAATGTAAAAAATACTGCTGAGTTAAGTACAAATCTACGGATAAGTTCTACACCAAATGTCGTTTTGCATTTCCACCTCCTGTAATATCCAAAGGAAGAGTGAACAGTTTTATGTCATCTTTGCGACATACCATTACAAGAAAGTCTCCAAAAATACCGACAACTTAAGAAGAAATGAAGAGTCAAAATACATAAATGACTACAACCCAGTTATTCAGCCATTGTGGATTGCTAACATGGATATTCAGTATGTTGCGGACAATTCCATTGCTGTTGCTCGATATGTAACGTCCTATATTACAAAATCAAAAAAGACGGAATTGAAGGAAATGTGGGAAGAGATTTCTTAAGAGAAGACTCTAAAAGTAAGAAATTACACAGTTTCAGTTTGAAGATGTTATCGCATCGAGAAATTGGAGCATATGAATGCTCAGATCGGTTATCATCCGCAAGTCTATACTCCAAATCTAGAAGAATCATTTGGGTGAGTCTAGGTCTTGCAGCAATGCAAAATCGGGTACTGAAATCTGTTCAAAAAATTGAATATTTAGCAGAAATAGATCCAGAAAGTACAGATATTTTGAAAACGAATATGTTGGACACATATTACCCAAACAGAAGTCATCATCTTGAGAACATGTGTCTCTATGAAGTGCTGCAAAACTACACTTTTAAACGGAATCCTACAGAGAACATCAATGATGGAAAATATGGAGTCATTGGTTCCGAAGGATGTTTCGTGAAACTAACGAAAGGAATTTGAGTAATCACAGGAAGCTGAGTTGTGACACTGCCGATAAAAGGGAATTTTACTATTTAGCCCTTTTGCAACTGTTCAAACCATGGCGTTCAGAACTGGAATTACTTGGAGATTTCCAGTTCTTTTGCAAATTATGTGAAACTGTTAAACAAGAAAATTGATCAAGAAGCTACAATTGCAGCTGAGATTGCTAGAGACAATTCTCAAGACAGTCAAATTTCAAGATACATTAGGACAACCAATTGTTGAAAATGAAGCAGCAATCGCCATGAATGAGGTGGAAACAGCAATGCATCAAGCTCAAGAAGATGAACCAAACTTAGCAAACTTGGAAAAACAACTAAATGTTGAACAGAAACAAATATATCAGCAAGTGAGACAAAAGATTGACCATGGATTACTTCATGAAAAGAAAGAGTGCTCATGCACATCATTTCAACCTATCAGAATATATGTGAGTGGACAAACTGGAACAGGAAAACGTTTCTTAAATAAAGTAATTACAACTTATCTACAGAAAACAACTGAGTCGCATTTGTCTTGTGTTGTCACTGCTCCAACTGGGTTGGCAGCACACAACATTAAAGGAATTACTTTACATTGTTTACTAATGCTACCAGTGGAGCATGAAAACAAATTGTAATACCACAAGCTATCTGGAGAGTTATCCGATGCCACTGGATTCAAGCAAGCCTGGCTGAAGACGACTGAAATGCCAGAAACCGGTCCTAGGAAGCTTGTTTCCGGTCCAGGGAAGGCATGGCTTGGCAGTTCGGGCTGGACTGTTCCCATGAAGGCACAGGGTCAGACTGGTTTGCATATGGCCATGTCTGAACTGGGGTGGCAGAGTGGGCTAAAGAACGGTGATGGATTAAACCCAGATCTGTTGACTGGGTGTGAGTGTTTGATTGGTTCAGATGCTCCGTCCATCAACACCCCCTTTTGTACCGCATCGATAAAATAGAGCATGAAGGAATCACTATTATTTTGACAGAAAAATTGAAGTCAAAATTGGATTCTTTAGAAAAATCGATATCTACAACTGCTGGTTTAGAAAAGGAATAAGTTTTTTAAGGAATAAGTTTATTTAGCATAGGTTTTTTTTTTTTTTAAACGAAGTTTATTGGGTTTTGTATACACATCATACATATACAGGATATCCACCAATTGGGTGTCTAGTGCCATCGTGGTTACATGAATTAACCCAATCATCCTCTGTACATAACATCATGGTGTCCGCACTACATCTTAATATTGTCGACAATAGAGACAACCCAATACTACTAGCAATCCCAACTCACCCCACCCTGTGCAGTGAAACCCCCCCTTCCCCCCTACCCCCCATGTCGCCAGTGTGTACTATACTACGGAGCCATACCATCGTGTAGGAACAGGAGTCGCCCTCTATACTTCTTCTAGCCATACCGGTCCAAGTTCGGGTAACCCACCACTCCTGCAATCTCTCCTCACTAAGTTTATTTAGCATAGTTAATTAAAACCATTGCACTATTAACCATAAAATGTTTTTTTTAAAACAACCTTTTGGTTGATAGACATTAAGCCCTTATGCAAAAGATTCTGTACAGTAAAACTCAAGGTTATATATGTTCTTAGAGGTAGCCCTCAGTGGCTTAGTGCTATAGCAGATCGGTCACAGCCAGGTCTTAGTCGGGGTGTAGTTAAAAAAAAAATGTGCATGCTGCAAGCATTGTTCCAGTGCGGTTAGGGGTTGAGTCCCGTAGAGTGGTCATTATTGGAACGTGTTCCCATCAGATAGGTGGCATACATTAGCAGATCCTTGTTTGTCTTTCGCGTTTTTGTTCAGCTATCGTTAGGAATTTTACTAGTCGGCTGTTTAGCTGGGTGTTTTTTGGGTTCAGACAGGCTAACACAGCTTGCCTCCTAGTGCGAATGCCCTTCAGATTAAACGGTTTTATTAGGAGTTTCCGCCGTGCTTGGAGAATTTCTTTGCATAGGCAGATTAGATGTAATATAGCGCCTTGCTTTGCGTTGCACAGTCTGCATGTGTCTTGTGCTGGTGGCCTTTGCCATGGTGGAAGATGCTGAGCGCAAGGTAGAATTCCCAGTCTATGCCTCAAAAAGCTTTTTTTTTTTTTGCCTTAGGGTACCCCTGGTTAAAGTATGTTTGGGGAGCAAATGCTTTATAGGAGTTAAGGGTCATCCATGTATGAGCTCTGTTTGAAAAGGTTGCCTTATCTTCCACCAGTGAAATTTGTTTAATAGCCATCCAGACCAGTTTTTTGAAGTTATGATAGCCGATTTGGGCATCCCATAGCCCCTTGAGTTTGGTGTATTCCAAGGCTGACTGGAGATAGTCTCTGGCTTAGGAGTGCTCCCTGTGCTGTAAATCGTGCCACAACAGATGGTTAAGCGTGTGAATGGATGATCTTCTAATCTTGGACCAGCAGATGATATATACCCCATGCCTTGCAAGATCTTGACGTAGGAGGCCAAACCCCAGCCTTATTTGTGCTGGAGAAGTGTGGTTCGGTAGGCAGAACATTTGTCTGTAGGCTTTGACCTGTATATTTTCCAGTTCCTTTGCGCCAATGGCCAGCATTGCTTTGCTGCCATAAGCAATTGAGGTGAGTAGTTTGGCCTGGGCTACCTTTAATAGTGGTGTCAAGATCGGCCCGTCAGTTTGTTAGCAAGGTTTTTCATTGTTAGAGCCGTTAACAGACCCTTTCTTCTCGTTTCCTCCTTCTGGGACTTAAACGACCCTTCATTGTCAAATATGACTCCTAGGTACTTGTATTCGTCAGCTGACTTTTTGTATCACCGAGAAACCAGTTTCTCTGATGTTTCTTTTTGTTGTTATATATTGACATCGTCCGTGTCTTTTGCAGGTTTATTCTTAAATTGTTTTCTATGGCGTAGTTCTGCATTGCCGTCAATAGATGCTGTGGGCCTAAGCAGAACTACGTCGTCGGCGTACATAAGATTGGTCAGTGTTTTCCCACCTATCCTCGGTGAGTGGGAGTTGCAGGCCTCAAGTGTCTTTGGCAGATCGGCCATGTACTGGTTAAACAGGGTTGGTGCAAGCACACAACCCTGTTTCAGGCCTTTTGTTGTATGAATTTTCGTGGAAACATGGGTACCACCTCCTAATTTCACCGGCACCCAGGTATTTGTGTGAAGGAGCTTCAGCTTGTTTAGGGTGGGCTGTGGTATGCCCCATTGTGCCAGTTTCCCCCACAGTCTGCCTCTCTCCACATTATCGAAAGCAGCACTAAAGTCAATATAGCATAGATGTAGAGGTATTTTGGAGAGTTTGGCTGCATCTATTATTAGGGAGATTGTGAGGATGTTGGTAGTTGTGCTGGTCGATTTGGTTTAGCAAAGAATCTATATGCATGTAGAAACTGTCGAGTCATTTTAAGGCATAATTTGGATGTAGAAAAAAGGTTTCGTTAATGAAGCAATGGTCAAAGTTGTGGAATTTGTTGATCAGAATAAAGATGGTATTGAATTCTGAAAAATTAAACTTGATCAGATTGAAGTTAAACAAATTGGTCGTTGTTCAGTTCAATTTTTGCTTGTTAAAGATTTATATGTCCGTAGAAGACTGTTTCCACTTTCTCTGGCATATGCAGTGACTATTCATAAATCTCAAGGTTTAAGTGTTGACAGTGCTTTGGTGAACATTGGAAATACTGTGTTTAAAGAGGGTATGGCATATGTTGCTTTGACGCGAGTCAGAACATTATCTGGTTTGTTTTTGATTGATTTTGATGACACAAAGGTTACTGCAGATTCAAACTGTGTAAAGGAGTATAATAGGTTAAGAAGAACATATGCTCCCAATTAAGGTTAATATCCTGTATTTGAAAAGCGTGCAGTAGGACAAAAAAGAAGGTATGAGAATATCTGTACTGAAGATGTAGAGAAGGGGAAAAAATAAGATACTGTTGTCAATGCAAGCAAAAAGAAAAAGGACACTGTTGAAGATATTATTGGTTATCAGTTTGAAAATAGTTCAGGTGTCCACTGCTATGCTAATATAGTGGTCAATGTTTTTTTTCTTGAAGGATTGCAACAGCAAATTATGGATAATCGGGGAAAAAGATTTTGTTCCTTGTTGCATTCTGTTTATGAAAAATTGAGAACTGATACAAGTAAAATACAAAGTGTTTCTGATGTACATAATGTTTTGGATGTATGTTCTGGTTCTACACAATTTACGCAAAAAAATCCAACAAGATGCGTTGGAATTTCTAATGTATATCCTTACCATATTAGAAAATGAAGGTGTAGAAATCGAAAATATGTTTGGCCTTTGTTATAAATGGGAACATCATTGTGAAAATTGTATGTATACATGTAGCACTAATGTAGACACTGAAAGATTTATATATTTGACATTACCGTACTGTAAATTGGTGTCTTTAAATAAATTAGTTAAAGCTGCAAATCAAAACATGGAGTGTAGCCAATGCAAATCAGAAATGTTATCAACATTATTTTTACAAAGATATGGACAATATATAATTTTAATGATGCAGCGTTGTACAGCTGATGGACGAAAATTGGACACTTTAATAAAACATTTTGTAGCTACTCAACTATCACTATCAGGAAGGACTTATGTAGCAGTAGCAAAAATTTTCCATGATGGTCCTTCCACAACTTATGGACATTACACTGCCTATCTAAAAAGTGACAAAGGCTGGATACTTTGTAATGATGCTCAGTTGGTTTTCAAACAATGTTTGCCTTTCGAATTACCAAATTCCTACCCAATATTTTGAAAGCCAAAGTTTTAGGCAGATAATCCAACCTCTGAGGAATTTATTATTATGATTTATTAGGATTACCATTGGATAACTTACATAAAATGGAGTGCAAAAATACCATTTGGCCTCATGGAAAGGTATCTGTTTGAATTATGGACTTTTTCTTGCATAATGTCTTGGTGTATACTTTTAAGTGATAACATTTACAGTGTTTATAAATTAAAGTTATAAAATGTTCTTAGAAGTAAGGATTTTATATGAACCAGGGTATGAGTACCTCACAAATTATGAACTGAGAGCAGCACTGAAGGGAGTTGTTGGGTGGAGGAGATCCCTGAAGGACCATAAGCCATAAGCCTGACTTCCCTCATTGAAGGGATTTCCCTTCTGCTACATTGCCCTGTAGAGTGCGCCAGAGAGGTGTGAGGACGCCAGAACACCATCTCGAACGGGCTGCAGCGGGAGCAGGCTGCCGATTGCCGGCTGAGTGCTGTGCGCTGTGAACGGGCGGTGAGCAGGTTGTTCACTGCCTAAATTCCGTCCACCCACCCTTCAGGAAGCGTGACGAGAAGCGAGTGGCTCGAGTGGCTCGTAAGGCGAGAGAAGCAGCGGGAGCAGGCGAGGTGAAGCGGCCCACTGCTGTTACTGCTGCTACCTGGGGATGCCTGGGAGTTGCCTCGGAGTTCACTTGGAGCTCATTAACAAAAACATCGGGCTGGGACCCACAGCCACTGCCTGAAATGCCCTGCAACGCCAGCCCGATTGCCCGTCAGGCAAAATCTAAGGAGGACGAAAGTGAGTCCGCGAGTACAAGCTACTCACCACGCGCCCGGGGCACGGACTAAGGAACTAAGGTACTGGGGGGGGGGGGGGAGGCAGGAAGTACGAAGCAGCTTGCGGCGCTTCCTCTATCCACGGGTTTCGGGCCCCGGACGCTGCCCTGCACTGCTCTGCGGGTGCCATTTGGGCCTCGGTTGCCTGTTGCAGGTGGTGTGTACCACCGAGGGACTGCGAGGCTACATTTTTCGACAACCGGTGCCTCTTCCCCCTGTGCACACACATCGTCAGGCGCCAGGCTGAAGGAGTAGGGGCCACGTCTCAAAACGCTCCTACCTCCAATTAACAGCCATCCCCTTCATCTCCACTGCAGAAAGCGCCGGACTCTGCGGGGGGGGGGGGGGGGGGGGGGGGGGAGATTCGGAGAGCCAAGGGACAGGGGAAGAGCGGAAGAGGCAAAGCCTCCCCACGCAGAATAAGGTTTGAGTTTAACCAGCGGCCTGGGGCCCACAAACAGCATGAGGTCAGGCAGGGTCAGGGGGTCTCAGGACCCAAAGTCGGAGCCAAAGCCTAAGCAAAAAACAAAAGCAAAAACGGAAAGCGGAAAGGGAAACAAGAAAAAGAACAACACAAATTTAAGCACTTCAACCCGCACGGAACTGAACCTCTCCCTAACTGAGCAGGCACCTGGGTTGACCAACATCAAAACAAAACAGGGATCACCAACGGCCTTGCTTCAAGAGATACCAGCAAAAGAATTACAAATTGGAAAAAACCTTCACCAACCCAAAATATACACACAGTTCGCATTCCTAAAGGATGCGGGCTCAGCTATCTTCTCGAGCAACAAACACTTACAAGGGCTGCAATCCCCTCTGCTCCCTTTGCCACTGAGGCAAACACGCTCATCACCACCATTGTGCAAAACGGCCACAAGCACTCTGGCCCCAGAGAGCCACATGGTTGACCTACATCAATGTGGCACCCCTAAGTACAGGAATATAAGCGCAAGCACATCACTTGAGATCCTGGAGACCTCGAATGCAAGAGAAAAGCCCCTCGATCCAACTCCCAAACAGCAATCATTATCCATCCACTTAGCCGGCTGGGCTTTAGGCAGTGAGGGCAACGGCCTACGGCCCCGACCGGTCGAGTCCAAACCCAGCCTAAAACCCACTCTAGAACCAAAAGTAGTCGATAACCGGACAAACTGGAAAGCTGTTCAAGCAAAGAGGTTCCTGGGGACAGCCTCCAGGCTACAACATCAATATATATACCAACACCGGCTATCCCGAGGAAATACAATCTAGCACGGCGCCGGGCTTACTATCCACGAGCCACAGCCACAGCACACACATTAAACTCCATCCAATAGCTGCAGGCTCTTTCCCATCTACAGTCCTGGAAAACTATGGCTTAGCATCAAGCTCCCCCGGCAGGGAGGTACCCAGTCTTCACAACTCCAGCCGGAAAGCAGAAAGCAGGGCAACAGTGTCCTCCCTCAACACACAAGAATGGGAGGACATGCTAGCAACTTATACACCAGATCTGGGTGCAGGTGAAGCTAGGAAGCGGCACCCATCTGTCATCCAAAGTCCGCACCACCAAAGGCCTCAAACAAGGGGGCGTGCTGGCCCCGATACTGTTCAACCTATTCATGGCGGATCTATCAAGCCAACTCAACTCATGCAACTCCCACTCTCCGAGGCTGGGAGGAAAAACTTTAAGCAATCTACTATACGCGGAAGACGTCGTACTTCTCAGCCATACTCATACTGGTTTACAGAAGCTACTGATTGAAATGCATAGCTATGCAATGCAAAACAACTTAAAAATAAACATGAGTAAAACACGTACAATGTCAATTAACTACAGGAACAAACATCAGAAGTCCTGGTTCCTGGGCGGCTGTAAAATAGAGCCATTTCGTGAATACAAATCGCTGGGAGTGCTTTTGACAATGAAGGTTCATTTGCCCAGCAGCAGCAGGAAACAAAAAGAAGAGGAGCTCTGATTGCCGTCACACTGAAAAACGTAACCAATCAACTCTCAGGGCCAACTTTGACACCTTACTTGAAAGTCATTCAGGCTAAGCTACTCCCTTCTATTTCCTACCGAAGCGAGGCACTACGAGGAAGAGATTCCAGGAACCTAGACACTATCCAGGCAAAAGCATATAGAACAATGTTCTCGCTCCCGCCCTACACCTCGCCCGCACAATTAAGGCTGGAGTTTGGCTTGCAAAAACAGGACCTCGCCAGACAGGGAGCTTACATCATTTGTTGCCATAAACTCCGCTCTGCCAGAATGGATACACTAAGTTCACTGCTGTGGCATGATATACAAAGCAGGGATGCATCTCAGGCACGCTCCTACTTGAAGGCGGCATTGGGGGCTGTCAAAGCATCTGCGATCTGGGATATGCAACTCGGGCACATCCCGTTCAAAAAACTAGTCTGGAAAAGCGTAAGACATCTTTCCTTATTAGAGGACAAGGTGGCCTTTGCAAAAAGAAACCATGCTTGGATGACATTAACCATTTACAAAACACTGACACCACAAGCATACTTCGGCCAGGGCTATTCAAAAACCATCAAACTGAAGTTCTTGAAACACAGACTAGGGGTGCTGCCCAGCAGAGAACACATTCCACCATGGCTCAGAAGCAACAGCCCCGAAACCTGCCCACTTTGCAACCTAGAAAAAGGAGACATACTCCACATGACCTGCCTCTGCGAAGAGCTTCTACAAGCCCGCCAACAGCTCCTAAAGGATCAGTTTAAGCAGATAGGGACTACCACACGAAGGCAAGCGGTGCTTGCCTGCTTGAATCCTGCAAATACCAAACTGAACTGCAGATACGTTAAGTTCCTGGCTATAATAGAGTAAAGACTGCCAAAAACTGCAAAAATCGACCACCATTAACACAACTAACAAGCAAACAGCTACCAGGTTGCAAAGGGTACATGCTGCCCTGGCCCGGGGAAAAGACTGATAGATATTCACTCTGGGACTTCCACTGCATATTTTTAAAAAAAAAATGCGGATTTTAAATGATCAAACTTTCTATTGTATTTTTAAGATTTTTTAATGCAAAATGTTTGTACTGGTTTTAATTATCTATGCATAATAAACTTACCTTACCTTACCCTGAAGGAGGAGACAGGAAACTCCCAGTTGCAGTTGTGGCACCACTGCCAATGATGGTGAGAGAAACTCGCAATTCTCCAATGCTGGCTCTGTGTCCTCCCTTAATGCACAGACTATGGAGAGGGTGTACCCCCGCAGCTAAACTTAAGAAACTAGAATTTATTGAAATTTTAAAAGTGGATGGATTAGAGAGTTTCCTATTATTAAATGTCTGGATTCAACAAGGACAAAGCATGGTGAATTTGTTGAAAAGATGATACAGTATTCTTTTTTAAATTCAAGTCTATCACTTCAGAAAAGAGCCAAAGGAGATTACAGACAATTCCAAGTAGGAATAAGAACTCACCATGAGAAACAGAGGGTATTGTGACAGCAGTGTAGAGGGTTAGTTGGAGGGCATTACAAATCATATCCTGAGGATGAAAAAGGAAATTGTGATTACCAGTGTGTAGATGCTGAAAAGTCTGATAGTAGATATGGATGGAGGAGGATTTTTCCTCCTTCAAGGACTATGCTGTCGACTCAAAACCATAAACAACAGATGAACTATTAGACAATTTGAAACGGTATACCAATGTCTTTGTGTTGGCCAGCCCTCGTCGCATTACGTGTCAGCAATGAAGAAGGTATTCCAAGATCTGTTGGAACCACAAACAGAGTCTGACCTACACTTGTTGCATATTGTCCTATCCCAAAAGAGTCAAAGGCTTATGCACTGTACAGTTCTTGCGGTTCTAAGCTTAGGAGAGAGGACAGACAGGGTTTTCCAATCAGACATTTATACAGAAGCTCTGTTGCTAAATGGCAGCCACCTTTTACTATATAATGATTTGGGTCAAAACACTGTAATGGAACAGGGCTCAGATGGAGCAGGAAAATTAATCGTTCAATCAGTTGAATTCATTATCAAACTGAATGTTGAATACTAAGAAGAAATATATATACCTTTTCAAAAGCTGTGGCTGGCAGTGTTTTTCTAAAAAATCTGACTAAAGGAAAGGAGTGAATCTAGCATGATTAGATAACTGATTTGGGCTCCATGGGATGGATCCCTAGAGGACAAGGTCTACAGGATTGCCTTAAGCAGAATGGTACAGCAGTAATTCTCCTCTTGGAGGGAGAGAGGTGAGGGGTTTACGGTTGTCTTGTAGAATGTTATTTCTCGGTTTTCTTATAAGGTCTCTGCTGTCCCTTTCTTTCCCCTGTTTTCTCACGAGGCCTCCAAATTTTATTGACCGCTATACAGTTGGTTTCCATGATTTGGTTGACAGTGTTCTTTTTTTGGTGTTGCATGAGACAGTGCATGCACTGTTGCTTGCGAAACATTTTAACTTAAAGGGGACTTGGAGACCGCCCATTGCATACCATTCAGTGGCTTCGTTGTCATTCTTATTTGTTGGCTCATGATTGGTCAGCTTTTTATGGTTTCACTTTCTCTTTGATTCTCCCTTCCGTGGAGAATGAACCAAGAATGGATTCCTCTTTTTTATTTTATTAGTGTCCTTCTGCTGCTCAAACTGGTTTTGAGGTACTTTTTTAGGTCGAGCCTAATCTGAGCGCAAGCGCTGCTTAGGAGGGCCTCTTGTAATCGCTCAGGACTTTTGGGGAAACTAGTGCATGTACTGCACTGTTTCCAATGAGCGCTGGTGCGTGTGTGGCGTTTACCTTGCGGGAGCGAGCATTGCGCCATCTGTTCGGTTTCCTATTTCAAAGGCTTTGCGTTCACGTTGTGGCCGCGCGTCTGGGCACTGTTTTCTGTACAGGAAAGGGTCTCTTGGGATTCCAGAGGCTAACAGTGGCACTGTGCGAACATTTAGTCAGCAGACTTCCTCCTGACCACTAGATGGCAGCAGTACATCCCCGCTACATTTGCCGCTAATCAGTCTGCAAACATTTTATGCAAAGCCTGCCGCACTTTTTTCTTCTTTTGTGGAATAGAAAATGTGGGTCCTCTGGGATGCTGGCTGCTTGTAATGCATGCCGGCCGTGGTTCGATATCTTTAGTGAAACCAAAGCCTTCCCCCTGACGGAAAAATAAATGATTTTTTGTGTTAACAAGTTTACCGTGTCAGTTTCTCTCTTTAACACAATAGTTTTAAGTATTGTGTCTGAGAGCGCAGCCTTTCGAACATATGAATCGAGCAGATAGGAAGACGACAGTGCAGGTTTTGGGACGGTTCCTACGATCTCTTGAAAGCACACAGCTCTCCCTACCTTGTTCTGGAGAATAAACCAACGTGCATCGGAGCTTGGATCTGTGGGTCAAAACGAGGACGTCTCCCCTCTGAAAACTTCTGCCTCACAGACGCCCATAAATCTGCCCGGGCCGTCAGCGGGGTATTGTGTTGCAGGCCATCTTTGATTCCAGCGGCCGTGGCCACTCCTAGGCCCCCGACCTCTGACTTGTGGAAGACTACAGGGGTCGAGCCGTGTAAAACATCTGAGCAAAGGGGTTCTTGGTGTTAACTTTACGCATGTGCAACGTGGCGCTCACCAGCATCGCGGCCATGGGTGGAACATTTTATTGACGTCTGCGTTGCTCCAGTGACCAGATGGCCACTGGGGTTTTAAACCCGCAGCATTTGTTGTAACACCCACAGCTGTGTGTAGGACGCACCGCTGCACTTGGACGCGTGCCTGCCTGCTCTTTATTTCCTGCTTAAACGTGCACCTATATTTTCAAACAAGTACACAGCTTTCACATGCACTATGTTAAACGCACATTTCATGCAGCAGTGAAGTCTTAATCTGGTGTGACTTAAATTGTTTGCACACTTGGCAATCTAAAGACACATGCACACCTACAAATGTATACGTTTTGATGGCAAGTAAAATGTGTTTTTTCTCTTTAAGTGTTTTTTTATTTGTCCCCAATTCACTATTAACAGCTGATCCACCTACTTTAAAATGGGACACATTTTGAGAGAGGTGAGCAATGCCGTTTCTGCTGTCATTCACAAATTGAATTGCTATATGTTAATCCTATTGCTTTTATTAGTATAACCATCAATGTGTCATCATTTGATTTATTGCAACCACCTCTTTCAGACCCTGGTAGTGAAAAGGGGAGCTGCGCCCAGGGGACCGCATCACAAAAGCGAAACACTAACAACACACTCATCAGAGTTTGTGTGAGCCATTTAGAAAGACTGAGCAATTAGACAATCAGTGTGTCAAAAGAAATATTTGCACATCGCCGTTGTTAGGTTATAAAGCCACTTTCAAGCATGCACGTGTCTATGTGTGCATTTATAGCGGGGCAGAGGTGGGTCTGTTTGTAAGGGGTTTTGCAGGTAAGAAACCCAACTGATTGCTGTCTATTTAAATAATTAAAAAACTGTAAAATTGTATTTTTCTTTTGAATGGTTACCTTTTTAAATGGGCACAAAGGAAAGTTACAACATCCATGGAAATAAGTGTATAGTAGGCATATAATGTGCGATTTGTCCCACCATACTTCCCCCCCCCACAAAATGCACCATACAAAGTGGCTGGTCTTCACTGCGTAGTCTTTATTAATTCTCTCAGATAACACCCTCTTTATTTGTTGATGCATTGTCAACATTAGACCAACTTTATTAAACCAATCCAACACACATTGAGAAACATAGGGTCGTGCAGTATTCGTTTGCACCATAGGTTACAATTGTATTTACAATTCAGGATCTCCAGATCCACCTTGGATGTGGGTTGTACCAGCAGGCCACAACCCATCTCCATTGCTTCCATTCCATTTCAGGTAACTACCCGGCGTCTACCCCCTAGGTGCTGTCACCTGGTACTGCTTTGTGCCTTTCCTTGCGCCCCAGCTTTCCCCGAAATTGCTTCTTCCAATCACCGGGCATCTCAGGTAGGGCCGGAGAGTCCAGGACCACCAGCAGGACGGCCCCCTGTACCGCCAGCCTTGAGCCCCAATGCCTGCCCTCCTTGTTCCAGGATGAGCCAGTCCCGGCCAAAAAAGGAGTCCCCGACATTTTTCTTGCCCGGGACCCCGCCTGTTCTACCTCTAAAACCAGGGGTGGGTGGGTGGGCAACTTCCTTCTAGCTGTGACCCGCGGTGCCCGAGGCAAGAGGACAAAGAGGGCTTATCCCTCGTGGACAGTGCTCTTATCCATTTCCCTGGCGGTGGGGTCGCCTGCGCACCTAGGTGACGCACTAAGAGCCCGTCTTACCTCCTCGCATTTTCTGTTGACCCCTCCCACTCCCCTTGACCACAAGTCCACTGGTCCAGCCTCTTTCTCGCTGCCTCTCGCCCGAAATGCCACTAAAGGCCCCCCTTCCCTAGACGCGGGGGGGGGGGCTCTCATTGTTTGCCCAGCAGAATACACCGTTTTTTCTTCCCATCGTGCTTAATATTGCATATATCTGTGTCTTTCTGCCTTCGACCCTTTACAACTTTACCTCTGGCTGTGTAATATTGTTAAAGGCTAACACTCTTGTGTGATCAATATCTCTGATTTTACAAACGTGTTTGTGTGTCAGTTTAAAACCGCATTTGATTCAACCAAACCGGCAAAACTGAACAAATCTGCGTTTGAAGTGTAGAAAATAAATGGGTGAAAATATGGCTGAGCTTTTTGAGCCACTGAGTCCAGTCAGGTTTTGAGTGTATGCATAACAAATCTGTATGAGAGAAGTTTGCATGCAGTGAATTTCAATGCACATTATTTTCATGTGTATTAGTCGATCTGAACGCCGGACTGATTTTTACTTACTGTATTACTATTAGATAAACATTGATTAAAACATGTCCCCTACACTGTACCTCTTACTGAATTGAGGCCCTTTATGATTGCCACAGTATTTGCTCCCATGTGCAACAGCATTGTTAAGGCTTGTAGTGTAAGAATACATTAATGGTGACACATTGATTATGATTTAGAAATCTTTAGACCTTAGACGTGTCAAGGCTAGATAAAAATGTAGTTTAACACTCACATATGTAATTACGATCAGCATTGAAACCATGCAAGCCCAAAAACGGAGAAGCGTGCCAAAAACCACACAATGCTGTCTATTCGGGCTGTGTCACCTCACTAGCAATTTCTCCCTAGCATTAATAGGTCTGCTCACAGCAAAATCATTCAAATATTATGGAAGAGAGTGTGGGAGAAATACTGCTATGCCTGGGTGCCTGTTTAATCTCCACCTCCTCTGCAGAGACTTGGAAAGTGCAGTGGCGATTTTAAGTTACACCTCTACCTAAAAGTGGGCCTTTGCAGAAACTTGCCTCCCTAGAAAGGTTGGTTTGGATGCAGTGAATGTTACAGGCCCAATGTGGTGTAGGGAGAGACATCTTTGCCGTTGTGTGTCTAAGAAAAGCACAATTATGCTGCACAAACAAGACAGTCTAGGAAATCTGCTGCATGGCTAAACTTATAAGGTCCCAAAGGCGAGACCTATTGGCTATGCCAATGCTTGTTTTATTTTTCTCGTCACTGTTGCTTGTTCACCAGTCCTCCAACTCCCACCTCATTGCTTGCCTGCTGTTCATTACCCTTTCCCGCGTTATTTCGGCCCCTATCGTTGCTGCTTCCCCATGTCTTTCCTTGCTCGTTTTTGCTCACCCCGTGCCTCCTTCCATTTCCTTCCTCATTACTTGCCCTTTGTTGCTGGCACTGTTCTTGTTACTTCCAACGTCCTTCCTCCCCCTGTTGTTGCTTAACGGGCAACACCCACCCATGACACCCATCCTCCTTCCTCCCATTGTTGTGGCCACAAAACAACCCACCCCCTCCCACCTGATGTTGCTTGCCATGTCCTGCTTGCCCCCTCCCACACTCCTCATGCTACCCAAAAAGAGAAACAAAACCACGAAGCGAACAGGAGAGCCATTTGGTATTATCAATGTGTTTTTTAGCCATGAACAGCAGCACAGCTGGGCAGCATGGTTAAAACTATTTTTTTTTTAAAGGAACCATTACGCAGCCAACATTGGCAGTGTCATAACGGATTCTTTATTTTTTACTTTCAACAATTGTAGGAAAGTAGGATCTCCTTGATGTTACACTGTTTTGACTATTGGGATCCTGCTAATCAGGAACCCAGTCTATCTGCGTCCTCCTTAAAAATATTATTAATGTGTTTAGGTACACTCCAGATTGGATACTGGGGTACCCTTGTCAATCCCTATTATATGGTACCCATGTGCCCAGGGCATAGGTACCCCAGAGGCCTCCAATGGGCTGAAGCAAGTATTATGTCACTCATGAGAGGCCATGCAAAATGGAACTACAGGCCTGCTATTGCAGCCTGTGTAAGATGGTGCATGCACCACTTACTTTAGATGAACAAGTTACTTACCTTCGGTAACGATATGTCTGTCAGAAACATTAGTTAGTTACAGATGCCTTACCTTTGAAGTACCCCCAGGTGTCAGACTGGATCCAGAAAAAGTTTTCACCAGCAGAACCTCTGTGCGTCGGAAGGTGGCGTCAGTCAGCTGTGCGTCCGTCGTTGTGGTTGGCGAGATGATGTTGCGGTAGCTACTTAGACGCCGCCCTTGCGCTCTGACGTCAGTTCTGTACACGACTTTCCGTGCCAGAAACGCAGTGCCATGCAAGATATTGACCACTGGTGCACAAAACTAGTGCCCTGAAAGGATATCCTTAACCCTAGAAATCAGTCCGCAGAACGGGGAGGATGGGTGGGGTGGTAAGAAATCTATAACTAACGTTTCTTACAGATATATTGTTACTGAAGGTAAGTAACTTGTTCATCTGAAAGAAACACGTTAGTTATAGATTCCTTACCTTAGAATAGATACCCTAGCAATACCAATACCAATGGGTCTGCGAACCAAGATCACACCAGAAAGTCCTGGAGAACAGAACGGCCAAAGAAGCCGTTTCTCTGGACTTGGCTGTCTAGACAGTAGTGTTTCGTAAATATGTTCAGCAAAGCCCACGTAGCTGCATGACAGATGTCATGTAGAGGAACTCCTCTACCCAAAGCAGTAGTGTCTGCTGTCGCCCTGGTGGAATGGGCGAGTATCCCCACCTGAGGCTCCTTTTTGAGCCAAAGAATAGCATGCTTTTATACACAAAACGATCCATCAAGAAATGGTTTGCTTGTGTATGGCCCGACATTTCTTGGCACCCATGTATCCAACAAAGAGTTGGTCATCCACCCGGAACTGTTTTCTGCGATCCATATAGAAAGAAAGTGCATGTTTTGGGTCCAGACGGTGGTGCCTCTCTTCCTCTTTCAAAGGATGCGGAGGCGGAAAGAAGGTGGGCAAAGTGACAGTCTGCCCGATGTGGAAGGCAGTGACAACTTTGGGCAGGAAGGATGGACAAGTCGTAAGGACAACTTTGTCCAGATGTAGCACACTCACTCGTCTGGCAGAGGTAATGGCCACCAGGAACGCAGTTTTGAGAGTAAAGAGTCTTAAAGGACGGTTGTGGAGCAACTCAAAGGGAGCGCACATTACATAAGTTAAACCAAGTTCAAGTCCCACTGAGGCATAACAAAGGGAATAGGAGGAAAGAGATGAGCTATGCCTTTCAAGAAGCGACTTACAACTGGGGACTTGAAAAGGGAAGGCTGATCTGGAAGCAGAAGGACGGCAGAGATGGCCGAAAGATAGCCCTTGATAGTGCCCAGAGCAGAGCCCTGCTGGGCTAGAGAAAGAAGAAACAAGAGAACCTCAGAAAGAGGGGCAGAAAGAGGATCCACAGCCTTTGCTGTGCACCATGCCACATACTTGTTCCACCGGCAGGCGTATACCGTCTTAGTGGAGGGACGCCTGGCTGCCAAGATTACATCGCAAACTTCAGGAGGCAGGTTGAAAGGCATCAACTGCCGTCGCTCAAACTCCACACAAGGAGGTGGAGGCTGGACAGGTTCGGGTGGAGGACCGTTCCCTGCTGCTGCGACAGAAGATCCTCGCGAAGAAGCAGTCTGATCGGAGGATCAATGGCCATGTTGAGCAGCTCGGGACACCAGACTCTTCATGCACAATCCCTAGGCACAAGAATGACTTGGGCCCGGTAGCGCCTGATCTTCTTCAGCACTCTGGGCAGAAGTGGTATAGGCGGAAAGGCGTACAACAGACCGCACCTCCACTCGCGACAAAAAGTGTCGCCTAGCGAGCGCCGCTTTGGAAATTCCATCACGCAGAATTGCTGACATTACACGTTCTCTTTGGTGGCGAATAGATCTAAGCAAGGCTCTCCAGACTGCTGAAAGAGACCTTGCACCACCTCCGAGTAAAGACGCCATTCGTGATCCATCATGCACCAGCGGCTGAGTTTGTCAGCCCTGGCGTTCAGAAAACCTGCCAGGTGTTGAACCACCAAGGATATGCCCTGATGTTCCAGCCATGTCCAAAGGCGGAGGGCCTCTTGACATAGGGTCCACGACCACACCCCGCCCTGTTTGTTGCAGTATCACATGGCGGTGGTGTTGTCCGTGAACACCTGCACTACTCGTCCCCGGACAGAGGGAAGGAATGCCTTCTGTGCAAGACCAATCGCCCGGAGCTCCAGAAGGTTTAAGTGGAGCCCGGACTCCGCCTCTTCCATGTGGCCACCCCATCCCAAAAGGGATGCGTCCGCCACCACGGTGTGGTCTGGTTGGGGAAGGGAGAGGGATCTGCCATTGACCCAATCCTGCTTTGTGAGCCACCAATGCAATTGTCGGGTAGTTCCCTCCAAGATCTGAACACGATTAGACAGATTCCCCTGATGCTGCGCCTGCTGGAACTTCAGGTCTCACCGCAGAGCCCAGATATCCCACCTGGCATGATCGACCAGCAGGATGCAGGAGGCCATGAGGCTCAGCAGCCTCAGGTTCATTCTGACCGAAATCTGGGATAGAGGTTGAAAGATAGGAATCATAGCTCGAATATACCAGACTCGCTGTTTGGGAGGCTAGACCCGAAACCACTTCATGTCCAGAACCGCTCCGATGAAGAGGAGCTTCTGAGAGAGAATCAGGTGTGACTTGGGCACGTTGATGGAGAACCCCAGCAAATGAAGGAGGTCGGCCGTAGTCTAGAGGTGGAAGAATACTGCCTGGGGCGAGCCCACCTTCAATAGACAGTCATCGAGATAGGGGAAGACTGAGACCCCTGATCTGCGCAGATGAGCTACGACTACCACCATCACTTTTGTGAACACCCAAGGGGTGCTGGTAAGGAGAAAGGGGAGCACAGTGAACTGAAAATGCTCCTGGCCTACCGTGAACCGTAGGTAACGCCAGTGGACCGGCAGGACGGGGATGTGAAAATAAGCATCCTGCAAGTCCAACGCTAAAATCCAGTCTTCCAGGTCAAGAGAAGACAAGACCTGAGCAAGCATCAAAATCTGAACTTATCCTTCCGGAGGAAGCGATAGATGTCCCTGAGATCCAAGATAGGAAGCACGCCCTTGTAATTCGTGGGGACCACAAAGTAGTGGGAGAAACAACCACAACCTACTTCTGGGACAGGAATGCGCTCAATGGCTCCCTTGGCCAAGAGAGCCGTAACTTCCTGCTGGAGAAGGGCCAGATGATCCTCCGACATGCGGTGGTATCTTGGTGGCATGGCTGGAGGGGTAGTCTCGAAGGAGAGGGAGTAGCCCCTTCAGACTATTTGCAAAACCCACCTCTCCGACGTGATAGCGTGCCAGTGGGGGAGGTGATGGTGAATCCTGTCGCCCCCTGGCGTTTGATGAGCCTGAAAAGTAGGACTAGGTGGGTTTGGAGACTGCTGCAGAGGGGGTGGTTGGTGGACTGGTCAGCCCGCTGGCCCCCGAAACCACGCAGGTTCCACGGACGCGCGTGATGGTGTTTTCCTAATGCCGTTATTCTCCTAACGCTGCTGCTGCTTTGCACTTAGTTTTATTAGTTTTACATTAAATGCACTGAATTTTAAATGCACTGAATTTTAAGATTGAACATTTTTTTAATCGGCTCTATTGTTTATGCTGTCGCCTTATTCTTGATTCTACCTGTTGTCCTCCCCGTTCCACCACGGGTTTTTGGTCCCAATTGTGTGGAGGGAGACAACTTCCGGTCCAGTGGAGGTTGGCGTTCTAGTCGCCTACCCATCCTTTAAAACCGGATGCAGCATTGAGTGTGCAACGGACGCGCGTGAGGGTGTGTTTTCCTAATGTTGCTATTCTCCCAACGCTGCTAATGAGCTGCTGATGCTTTGCACTTTGTTTTACATTAAATGCACTAAATTTTAAATGCACAAAATTTTAAGACTGAACTTTTTTTAATCTGCTCTAATGTTTATGCTGTCACCTTCTTCTTGATTCTACCGGTTGTCCTCCCCATTCCACCGCGGGTTTTTGGTCCCGATTGTGTGGAGGGAGACAACTTCCGGTCCAGTGGAGGTTGGCGCTCTAGTCGCCTCCCGATCCTTTAAAACCAGATGCAGTATCGAACGAGCAGCGGACGCGACGAAGACGCGACGAAGGCACGCCAAAGGCAAGCCCGTCTGCGCCAGGGGCCAGAGATGTTAGTCCCTTTATATATTATCAGGGATTCATCAGCTACACAAGAGAGGAACTTCTGGACCTATGCTCTGTAAGAGCTCCCTGCCTCCATAGCATTGATCCTGAGTCTCTAGCTAATAGAAAGTGTTTCACCTGCACTCTGTGCAATGTGCCGGTGAACAAATCAGTCACGGTGCCGTGCCCCACTATCCCTGCTCTTCCGTATTCTCAAAACCTCGATTCCACAATATCGGGTTATCTTATTAACACTAGATCATTGATCAAGAACAAAATTGCATTTGAAGATTTTGTGTCCCTTAGAAAACCAGACTGGGTCTTTGTCACTGAAACTTGGGCCTCGGACTCATCAGGTTCGGATCTGGTCGAGGCTATTCCGGTAGGCTAGATGCGACAGGCTTGGGCGGCGGGGCGGAGGCTTGGCTGTCCTCTACAGAGACTCTCTGATTTGTCATACACAACAGCTTTCCGCACCTTCTGATCCCTTTGAAGCTCTTTATTTCTCCATTAATTCCCTTCCAACGGAAAGTTTTTCCTGTGTTCTTTGTTATAGGCCCCCGGTATGTGGGACTGCCTTCGGCCAGAAATTTAGTAGCCTTGTGGAGCCTTTCCTAGATAGATTTAATTTCACCTTTCTTGGCGATTTTAATTTTCATTTAGACAACTCTTTCTGTAGGGATACTCAATCCCTGATCGAAACTTTTAATGGCTGGGGTTGTCCTCAATTGTTCAGTACTACTACTCATGTGGAGGGTCACACCCTTGATGGTATCTTTTCTAATGACCCTCGCATTTCAGTGGGAGACCCTGTTCCCCTGGCATGGTCGGATCATTTTGCTGTACCTTTTTACTTACTCAGTGGCTCATCTCGGAGACATATTTCAGAACATAAACATTGGGTGGAAAGAAGAGACCTTAGCGGTATAACTAAGGAGGCTCTGTCTAGCTTCTTTGACAATTACCAGCCCTCCAGGCATCACAACTTTAATCAGGTCGCTGTGGAGTTGTCGCAAAAATTGTCAGATGCTCTGGACGACCTGAAGCCAGTTGGAAGCATTATTCGGCTAGACTGAAACCTTCTGCTCCTTGGTTTTCGGAGAAACTCAGAAAGTTGAGATTAATGTGTCGTAGACCGGAAAGGATATGGCGTTCAAAGTTAGATCCTGCGGACAGGGAACTCCATAAGATTTCTCTGAAGCAATATAAGGCTATTATGGAAGAAAAAAGGCTCTACTACTCGAAGATGCTGGAATCATCTAAATCCTCTAGGGAACTGTTTAAGGTCATTAACTCCCTTACTGTTCTGACAACTACTCATACCACTGATTTCTCAGGTATTCTGTGATAAAATTTCGGATTTTTTTGCCTCTAAGATTAGAGACATATATCTGGCTCTTGAAGCTGCCAATACAGGACAGTCCACGTCTCCGATTATGGCAATGGAGGAAGAGCTCCCTTTGATACTTTCCCCAGGCTCCTCACTTTCCCATTACTAGCGCCTGAGGACACGGACAGATTGCTTGAAGGTGTTAAGTCGGGCTCTCCCCGTTATCCATGCCCCCTTAAGATATTAAAACGCTGCCGTGACATAATTACTCCACATCTTACTGCCGTTTTGAATGTGGCTATCTCTGAGGGACAGTACCCTTTGTCCTGGAAGACGGCAGTGGTTACACCTTTGTTAAAGAAGCCTTCTCTTAATCCTGCGGAGCTTAAGAATTATCGTCCGATTTACTTGCTCCCGGTCCTAGCCCAGATTCTTGAAAGGAATCTTAATTTTCATCTCTACTCTTATCATAGTGACCATCAAGTGCTGGATGATTCACAACACGGCTTTAGAAGCCTGCATAGCACGGAAACGGCTCTTACGGTGGGTTTTAATAACATACGTACGCAGGTCATACCACCCTGCTAATTCTTCTCGACCTCACAGCTGCATTCGATACCCTGTCCCCCTTGAGGCTAGTTGAGCGCCTCAGGGAGATAGGGATCGGGGCTCAGCCTTGGGGCTTTTGGCTTCTTTTCTTAACGATCGGACTCAGATGGTGAGCCTTGGGCCTTTTTTCTCTGCCACTATGACCATGGTGTGTGGCGTTCATCAGGGCTCCTCCCTGAGTGCGATGCTTTTTAACATTTATGTGGCTTTACTGCCAAAGTGGTGAGATTGTTTGGGTTGGAAGTCTGTTGTATTCTTATATTTCATTTGATGTATCTTTCACTTTAAATGTTACATTCTATTTGGATATTTATGTGAGATAGGTTCTATCTCTTTAGATTCTGAGTTAGTTGGTTGTCAGCTGTACTGGGAACACCAACTACTCTCTAGCGTTCATAATAAATATCATAATTCATTTTACAAATAACCCCTTGAAGCGTGCTTCCTTTACAACAAAGTCCTATCCTACGCAGATGATACCCAAATTATGGTGTCCATTACTCACAATCTTAGAGATTCGGCTTCTAATTTTAGGCTCTGCATGGAAACAGTTGCTTCTTGGATGAGTACTAATTTTCTAAAGTTGAGTGGGGAGAAAACGGAGGTGCTGATTTTTGGCAGCAGATCGGATATCTGGTCCAGCGACTGGTGGCCAGATTCTTTGGGCGCTTGTCCCTGCCCTGTCCCAGTTGGAAAAAATCTTGGCATTCTGGTGGACAATTCTCTCACCATGAGTAGACAGGTGAGTAGGACAGTCTCCACCTGCTTCGGGATCATTAGAACTCTAAAGAAAATGTCACACTATCTTTTGTCTGATTCCCGTAAGCAGGCAGTGGCCGCCCTTGTGACGTCCAGATTAGACTACTGTAACGCCCTTTATCTGGGCATCAACAGAGGTGTGATTCAACGGCTGCAGCAATGTGCAGAATGCTGGGGCTAGGCTTGTGATGAATCTGCCCAAATTCCATTCCGTCTCTACCTCTCTTAAGCGTTACATTGGCTTCCCATTGAGCGTAGGATTCTCTTTAAAACCTTATGCCTAGTTCATAAGGCCTTCTTTGGTACTGGTCCAGAGGCTATCAAGACAATCTTACATCGATATATTCTCTCTAGGAAACTTAGGTCAGCAGACAAGAATTTGCTCATAGTGCCATGGTTCAGCAAGGTCAGGTGAGGAGGCTGTTCCTTCTCTACGGTTGCCGCCAAACTCTGGAACTCCCTCCCCAATGATCTCTCTGGTCTTCCCTCACATTTGCTGTTCCGTAAAACTTTGAAGACATGGCTTTTTACTCAGTCTGCAGCTTAACATTCTTTAGCCTACTCCATGCATTGTCCGCTTTTAGCACCTTGATGCCCTTGGGCTAAGTCCGCGCTTTATAAGACCCAGTTTCTTTCTTTCATTCAGGTTGTTCCGACGTCCCCGGCCGCGCGAAGGTTGGGTAACTTGCTGCGGCCTGTGGCTATGGGCGGGACATAGCGGGGCACCCCTTCTGTAGCCATGAAAGGGGTGAAAAGCAGACTGCGCAGGTTGGGAGGAGAGACCCAAGGACTTAACCGTAGCCCGTGAGTCCTTGAAATGCTCTAGAGCTTTTTCTGCTTTGTCGCCAAAAAGACGACGGCCATCAATGGGCATGTCCATCAAGGTGTTCTGTACCTCATCCAGACGTAGCGAAGTAGCGCTAGTGACGTTGAAATTGTCCTGCCCAGAGAGCCGACGGTGTCCAGCCCACAACGTATCGCAAACTTTGCTGATTTTCTCCCGATGGCAACAGCCTGGGAGAGCATTGCCCGGGCTTCCTCAGGACACTGAGGCAGCACCTGCGCCACCGTATCCTACAACGAGTGGCAATAACGGCCCAAGAGACATGCTGTGTTTACGGAAAGCAGTCCTAAGCTGGCAGAAGAGAACATTTTCTTTCCAAGATGGTCCAGCTTCTTGGATTCCCTTTCTGATGGACCGGTAGGGAAGGTGCTTTTGGAAGTGGAGGCTTGGATCACCAAGCTCTCCGGGGTGGGGTGTTGAGAAAGCAAAGTGGGGTCGCCTAGAGCTGGGCAGTGGCGCCGGGCAATAATCCTGTCTACGGGAGCCCCCGTGTTGGGCCTGGACCACGTGCCCAAAAGGATGTCAGTGAGCGCCTCATTAAACGGTAGTAAGGGCTCCGAAGAGCGTGCAGCCGGTTGAAGCACCTTTGTCAGGAAGTTAGTCCTGACTGCCACCGTAGGAAGCTCGAGGTTGAGAGCCTCAGCCGCCCTACGCAACACCACTGCGTACGACGCTCCCTCCTCCGTAGGCGGGGCAGGAGGAGACAACATGTCAAGGTCAGGTGAGGTGTTGAAACCATTGGCATCCCCCAGTTCCTCTCTCCAGTCCTGTTCACTGTCCTGGTCATCTACGGGGTCACCTGACCCCTCCCAGTCCTCCTCCTCAGCATCTGGGTGCCATTGTCATTGAACAGCGGCATGAAAACCCCTCTTGGCGCCTGATCCGGCGTTGGACGACGCAGGTCTGGCTCCGGGTCCACGTCAGGATGGAGGCTGGGATTGATGCCGGCTGGGGGGGCCGACCGGCGTAGAGCGCAATAGTGGTGCCCAAGGAAGCGGTGCCGGTGGTGAGCTGGCTGGTGCGGAAAAAGAAAGAACTGATGTCAGCGTGCGATGGCGCAGGCCTTGATAATCCTAAAGGCAGGGTGCTTGGTTTAATTTGAGAGGGTGCCCCTGCATGAGCACAGCCCCTCTGCAGCCTTCGGAGACCATTCTCCCGGGTTGTCAGTGACGCAGCCAGACATGGGACGCCTTTGGGTAGCCATCGCGCTTTACAAATCTTCATTCCATTCCATTCCACATATAGGTAGAGGTGCATTATATGCTCGCGTAAAATGCTATCTCAAAAACGGCTGCAACAAAACATGTGTTTGGTATCAGAAACCTTGGAATCATACCTCCACACCGGTAACCAGTGTGGGAAGTATGATTCCACCCTTCTGAACCAAGCTTTGTGGGGTCACTGGTTTTCCCGGTACCAGCCTTCTTGACCTGGGAAGCACAAAATGGTTGCTGCCGGCCAGAGGCACATTTCTGCTCTCCTGCAGCTGAGCCAAGCCCGAGCAGGGGAAGGCAGAACCATAGGCATCCTGTCATTGGGAAGTGTGACCACCTCCCAGACAGGATTTTGTGTATTGGGGCTGGGTGGGTGCACTTCCAAAGTGCCTGAAAGTCTGCATCTGGGGCACACTTGGTGTCCCTGTGCATAGTCCAGTTCAAACCAGTCCTAGGAGTCATTGACTCCTACTCTGGCACGAAATTGGACAAAGGACATGGGAGTATCCTCCCACTGTCCTGACCCTCCCCTTGAAGGGTCCCCTGAATTTGTCCAATTCTCTCCCATGGGTACAAAAGGGCTTACCTGGCTGTAGGACCCTAGATCCGACGTGGACAAGCATCTGAACCAGAAACCACTGAACTTCGACCGTGTGGACACTCTGGACTTCGCTGGACTTCGCCTGGACCCAACTTCATCTTCCTCTCCGTCCAAAGCATTGTCTGTGCCCATGCACCAAACAGGCTCCGTGCAGGACCTGTGAAGCATTAAGGACAACTGAAGTATCTCCCTTGTGGTGAAGGAGTCACTCCCCAGCAGGCGCAGACACCATAATGCAACGGACCAGTCTGCTGATCCGAAGCTCCTGCGGACTTCGAAGGCACCAGCAACACAGGAGGTGGGTTCCTACATTCCTTGAGGTCGAGCTGCCCTCTCACCAAGTCTGAGACCAATATCCCTCGTGGGGCCTGCGTAACCCGAACCCATGTCCACTGCACACTTTTGCAATTGCAAATGCTTGTTGGCGTTTCCCAACTAAGTGCATTGGGCTATTGGTAGCCCCAACCTCTGCACACATTTGGTACACAGGACTTCGGCCTCCTCGCATTCTGGGCCCTGCAAGCTGTTACTTTGTGAAACTGCTAGAGGTTCCCTCGCAACTCCTGTGCCTCCGGCCTGTGGGTTTCATTTGAGGGTCAACACTCCTTTTCTTGGGCTCCCGTGGTTGCTCCAGGCCTGCCCTGACCCCTTGCTGTGGTGAGTCTCCTGGTCCTTGCTGGGCCACACCGTAACCTTACTCTACCTTCTTCGTGGGTTGCCGCTGCCAATACTTGTTGGTGCTCCCGCCGGACACCGACCGCTCAGCACTCGACATCCTTTATGGCACATCTTGCATCCGGCTCCTGGTCGTCCTCGGCATCTCCTGGTCCCCATGGCTACAGTCACGGTCTCCATCTTCACACTTGAGGCACCCGACATCGGTGGGCTTTTGCCAATCGAGCCCCTGGTCACTCCTGAGTGACCCAGACTCTGTCCCCTCTGCTTTCAGGATTCAAGAATCCACCTGTGGGTTCCACCGGACACTTTTCTTATTTCCAGCAGTGGCATTTCTTTGAAGACTCCCATTGAGATCAACTACGGTTTCCGATGCCATTTCAGCCCTATCAACCGGATTCCCTGGGATAGGTAACTCTGGTACTTCAGTATCCACGGGTGGGGTGGCTCTCTAACCTTCTATGTTCTAAAGGGTTTCTCCGTAATCCACTTGGAAGGGTCCTTACTTTCCAAATCTTTATTTCGACAAGAAAGAATTTGTCATAAAAGAACACAGCAATAAAACAGTTAAAATAGTACAATAAAATGTTTAAAAACAAGTAGTAATAAGATCAATCCATGGCAGTAACTATTTCTAATACATAACAGTTTGTCCCTCCTACCCTGCTAGAGTTATGATGCCAGCCCCAATGCAATTCTATAAGTGTGCCTTCTTTATCCTGGTTTATAAATTAACCACAAGTCCCCCTCTAATATTCCACATTGCTGCTAAGAACTTAGTAACAGCGAAGACCACAGCAGGTGAAAGATCCGTCTTTAAAATTCGAAACGCATGTAAACAGTGGATTATCCCCATGTTTTTGCATATTGGGATGATCCACCTCCGTCTTGGATTTAAATAAGCGGGACAAAAGAAAACAACATGGACCTTATTTTCTAAATCTGCGGTGCACCCTGGGCAATTCTTGGGCGATAGTGCGCACCATTTAGACGTGAGTGATCTGATAGGTAGCGAACCATGCCGCCATTGGAGAAAGAGCTTCCTCGAGACAGCAGGGCTAATGTCATTCAGGACTTGCTCCAAGTAATAGGAGTCCTTGATCAATAGAAACGTGGCTGTGAGAGTGTCCGGTTGGGCGCTAGATGATAAAAGAGCCATTTTGTTATCCCGGTACAACTGAACCAGTTGTTTCCGTGACATTCCAGCACAGGTGTGCTCTGGGTCTGACCACATTGATGCAATGCCGAGCTTCTCGAATTCCTCTCCAACATGCTTGAACCAGGGGAGCTTACCCACATTAGGCAACCCCAAAACTTCGATTAGCTCTTGCCTATATTCGTTCAGCTCTGGGGTAACCCAGAGTCTCCTCCAGAAAGTTAGAGGTCTGAGGGCCAGTTCTTCCTCAATAGGTCTAAGGCCGAGATCAAGTCTTAGCGGCACTAGTGGGGTACTCAGGGGCAGGGCTTCCAACTGCCTTAAGAATCTATTCTCCGCAACAGTGATTGCTGAACCGCTCTTGTAACCCCACAGCTCAGCCCCATAGGACACTGCCCCCCGCGCCCGCAATTTATAAATTTCCAGTGGTGGACCAATCGGCTTATACGATGATTGACTCAGAAGTTTCAAAATACCCCCAGCTATCTGGGTCATCTTAAGTTGCAATTTCAGCTGGTGCTGGACCCAAGTAAATGACTCATTAAGGGTAAGCCCTAAGTAGTCAAAGGTGTGTACCCTTTCTAGCCTGACTCCTATCACAGGGTTTGGGCGTGTTGTTGCGGGGGGGGTTAAATATCATAAAGTCCAGGACTCGCTGAATACCCATAGGTGTTTTAGAAAGTAATAAGGTGTCATCCGCGAACATAATCGCGGCGATCCGGGATCCTGCAAGCTTTGGAGCGTTGCTATCTAGTACCGCCTCCAGGTGTGCGATTACCCCGTTGACATAGAGGCAAAACAGGGTAGGCGCCAGGACGCACCCCTGCCTTACCCCCCTGCCAACGGGGAATCGAGCTGTCAGCGAACCTTTGCTACCACACCTAACCTGTGCATAATTCTCAGCATGGAGTCGGATTAGCATATTCAGGAGTGGGGGTGGAATACCAAGCTCCCCGAGTACAGTCCACAACTTCAAACGTGGGACCAGATCGAATGCCGCACGTAAATCGACGAAAACAGTGTAAAGTGACCCGCCCCCCATCTTGACGGTTTTCCAGTAAAGCATATATAGACGAAAGATCTGAGCCGTGGTGGAAACATTCTTCCTGAATCCTGCATGGAAGGGGCTCAGGATAGAATGCTCCTCAATCCAATCTAAAAGACGATTTAAGATCAGTCGTGCGAAAAGCTTTTGGGGCACGTCAATAAGGCTGATTGGCCTGTAGTTGGCTGGGAGCAGAGGTGAGCCCTTCTTAAAAATAGGAACAATCTCTGCCCCCAGGCAAGTACTCGGTACCTCCATACCTCCCCATATGGCATTAAAAATAGCCATCAAATAAGGGGCCCATACCACAGGTTTGTGCTTTAGAAGATCGCCTGGTAATTTATCTAGGCCCGGAGCTTTACTTGAGGGAAGCTTAAGAAAAGCGGTCTCTACCTCCCCCACAGAAAACTCATACTCTTTTATTCCACTCTGGATACCGGGAGATAGTGCCAGCGGATTCAGAGCGCCCAAGGGGGTATCCGCCCGGTATAGGGTGAGGAAATGCTCTTCCCACACCTCGGCAGCAACATTAGGGGCCACACCCGCAACTAGTTCAGCCGATCCAGTGTTTAAAATTTGCCAAAAGTTCCGGGCATCTCTTCCTGCCAGGCTCGATGTTAAATTGGCCCAATGGTCCACCTCCCACTCAGCTTTTGCGTGATGAATTAGCTTCTTATACGCAGCCCTTTTTACTTTAATCAGTGCTCTATTATGGTTTGGTTTCAGTGCACTGAGGAGCTCTAATTTTGCCCTTTTACATACTGGGTTAAACCAGGTAGATTTATTGCCTGTTTTTTTCCCTTTTCCCCACAGGATTTAGGGTCTCAGCTAAACTGATAGTCAGTTCCTGATGCAAGGCCCGCGCTTGGCAAAAACAGAGGCAGAAGAGAACTCAGGGGTCAGGGCAACGACAGCTTCCAGTGCTGTGGCTACTTGGGCATATATCTCAGCCACTAGCTCAGGGCGGGTTATTACTTTGTCCCATCTAATTCTTTGTCTATTACTGGAGAGGAGTGCCCAGTTGTCTGATCCACTCCTTCCCTTGGGACTATCTTTAGAGCAACCAGGGGAGAGGAAATCTAGGATCAAAGGGTTGTGGTCACTTTCGCCCCTGGCTTCCACCTTAAAATCAACGACCTTGTGCCAAGCGCAGGCCTCGACAAATATATAGTCCAGTTGAGCCTCTTGGCCAGGTTTATTATAAGTGTAGTTTGCGGGTGTATCCGAAATTACACGGCCATTGCACGCCCTTATTGAGTGGTTTAAAGTCAGGGCGAGAATTTGTACCGCCAGCGGCGCCCATGACTTAGGCGGAGGACCCACCACCGGAGGTATTTTCCAATAGTCGTCCTCTTCCGAAATTTCGCCATCCATCAGATCTGTCAGTGGCTCAAAATGGGAGTTAAGGCCACCACCTACCACTAAGGTGGCCCACTGGGGAATCCTAGTTAGGAACGCGGAAAGCTCCTTGATGGTTTTAGACTCCGCTGTAAGGCTCACTGGTCTAGAATAAACATTGACCAGAGCGAGTTTGGAGGCGTCAAGCCATACCAGTAGGATGCATTGTACATCCTCCGATGTGGTCTCCAAAATCCTGGCGCTACACCCCAGATGAGTTTTCACCCAGATTGTTAGCCCCCCCGATGGCCTTCCCTTCCCCCCCTACTTTGCGGGTATAGAGAAGGAGGCCAAACCGCACCTGAATTGCTCCTCTCTTGCCCAAGTTTCCTGAAAGAAACAGACATCATTCATGTTGATGAATGGTCCTTACACTTTAAAACTGCAACCGAGACTCTCTCATTGAATTGTACGCAGCACGTGGTCCTGTTCTCACTGCACAGGTCCTCCATGGGGTCCTTCCTTACTCACCTTGGGTGGTTCCTTGGGGTCCTAGCGATTCTACAACCTCTAGACACTGTCTTGACTCGAGTCGTGGTTCTTATACCACTATTTTAGTATATTATTTGGTCTCCCCCTGGAGCCCACTGTGTATTAGTGCTACTTACTTTTGTTTCTGTGCTACAATATTGTGTACTTTGTGTTTATCTGCGTGTATTTAAGGTGTGTTATAATAATTAATACATCTTTTTATAACTACTGTGTGGTCTCCTTTCATGTAACCAATACGATAAGGTTGCATTCTGGCAGGGATGTGGAATTTCTATAGCCCGACGCCCAGGACATTTTGTTTGGGGTCAAGGGCAACACGTTTTAATGTGTATTTTGTCCTTGAGACAAGCAGGCCCAACCCCCTGCAGCACAAACCCTTTGGCTGCCAGTTTGCAGTACCATATTAAGGATCAGGGAAGGGCACTGCCTGCAGTTAAGTTAATATTTGTGTGCATATGTTAATGCTGTTCAAACTGGTATTTATGGTTAATTAATTGAGAGCCTTTATTATTAGGCTGAGCGCTCTCAGTAAATGTAAGTTCTGACAGCACTACTGACAGTGGTTCCAGTATAAAAATGTGGACACACGGTTTCAAAGTTTAGCAATATGAGGCTATGCATAATGCTTCCAGAATGCTCTCTGATTAGATGCAAATGTTTGCAGAAGCTTGAAAGCAAGATTAATGATTATTTGCTTTCACTATAAAATGTTCCTAAAAAATGAAAGTAGGAAAACATTTTATTTGCTAAACTACTGTAAAATTTCAGGTACCATGTCTTTGCAGCATCATTTAGTAAAATCTGTTTAAGCATGCTAGTATTTGCCCAAAATATTCATATTAGAAAATCAGTGTAACCAGTTTCAATACGATTTTGGGAAACAAAAATAAACAAGCATTGGCGAAGCCAGTAGGTCTGAAATGGTGGTCAGCTTTTTAGTTTTGGCAATGCGTGACTTGGTTTGGCATGGTTTTTGTAAAACCTTATTGATGTGAGAGCTGCCAGATCCTCACCATTATAACAAACATTGAAAAAAGCAAAAATTGTTTTTGGTCTCAAAAAAGCATGCACTGACACATTAGTTACTAGCACTGAACAAAACTACTTTGTGTGCCGATATGCTCCTTGAGAAAGAGCAGAATGCTGTCACTCACTGTGAAGCCAGCCGATACAGAGAGAGAATTTTAAAAAAGACAAAAGGTCATGGTTAACGCCAGACCAAATTAGGGGCCCACTTTTAAACGAAAGTCTCAAAAGTGCACCCTTGGTATATGTCCTTGCAGTAAGGGCAGCTATATGGCTTTCGTGAATTCTCAAGAATTTACAGCAGTCGGGCAAGAAATAGTACTCCTAGAAAATATTTGTGAACTGCATTTTAGCATGAGCAAATGTGCATGTGTAGATTTGCTCTTGCGATAACCTGAGAGTTTGCAAGTTTATTTTCCCTCCAACCACTTTATTCCCAACTCTGGAAGAAGGTTTACGTCTGCGATTGTCAGGAGTAAATTTCCAACATTTCTCAGTATTGGATAATATTAGAGAAGAGTTTTTGAAAACCCTTAAAACATGCAAGTTAGTAGGTTTGCATAGACTCAAAAGGACACTCCAACCCTGGAACTATTGTTTACCACTACCTTCAGTCCCAGTATTTAGATCTGCGGAAATATAGCAACATAAAGGGATTGCTAGTATTCAAACACTACTATGGTAGGTGCCCTGGCATAATCAGAGAGGCTATATAAGAGCTCTTATATAATGAGATTGCTGCCATAATTTTGCGCCGCACAACATGGCACCAAAGGGACAAGTGGATTTTGTTACAGGACAAGTAGATTTATGAAGCAACCTGTCCCATGGACAAGTAGATATTTTAATAAATTCCACACCCATGTTCTGGTAAAACAAGCTGCTTAACATTCCTTCAAGACTAAGCCTAAAGGCTGCTATCCACAGCTACCACTTGGATATCATTCTAAGGTTATCTTTGATCTCTTAAATCACCATAAGTGTTGTTTGGACTAGTGCAAGATGCCCACTTTAATTAGTGGGCATCATATTCCAGGCCAACCTTTCACAACCATGCTGCACAATGTTGTGCTACAGTACAACATTGCATACGTGAGACGTATTGGCTTTGGGGAAGCTGGTAAATATTTGCTGTGCTGTATTAAAACAAAAAGGGTTGCGTGAACTTCTATGTCTATGGGTGTGTTTCAAAATATTCTCCTATAAACAGTCCTGACATGTTGTTCTTAGGCTTTGCATGGGTATGATTTTGATACAATAAACTTATATAAAAAGGACCTATTGTAAGAAAATTATTGGCTTATCTTACTATTTTAGTGAACAAACTTACCCCATAGCTTTTAAAAAACAAACCTGTATCAGCTGTACGTGCAAATGGTTTTTAAAACCAATACCAGATTGGTGCTGAGTACGTAAGAGACATGAACTGAACAGGATAATGTTCCCTTAAGTCCTTACAAAGTGGGGAGATCATTTTTAAAGAGTACTGGAGCATGCCTTTCTTAGGTTTGATGATTTTTATTGATCCAACTGTAGTGTCTTGCGAGTTCGAAATGATGGAATCCTTTTGGCTCCTGAGGGACTCTGTAGAATTGTGACGTAAGTGTTGGAGCTGAATGCATTGAAGGCTGGTTTAGAATGTTGAGTTTGCAGTTACACACAGACGAATAAAGACGTGGACAGGGGACAAGTAACCCGAAGATGAACAGCGCTGTCCCAGAAAGTTGGCCTCAAGCAAACTGCTCCTGTGTGCCACGTGTGGTGCAGTTGAAGTACAGAACCGACGCTTAATGCATGTGGAGTCAAAGCGCAACTCTAGCTGCTGTAAAGTTGACAGCAACAAAAGCATTAGAAATAGATCTACATTTGGGTGATCGAGAACCTGATGGTTAGACCGCACATCAAGGTTCCACGTGCTTACGTAATATACAGTCATATGTAATGCGGAGGGTTAATGCTAAATGCAGTTACAACCAGAATTTCAAAGAACAGCTTTTAATATTCACAAGTTGCAAGATAACGTTACAATTTGAAAGTGGTGAAGACAGAGTGCAGACAAAGTGCATGCAAAGGTACATCAAAGAATAAAGCAGTTAGTTACTCCCCAGAACCTGAGTAAAGTGAGCCCTAGCAACCTCAGACCAGGTGCTGCAACCCAGGCAAAGCACTGAGATTGTGCTTACGAACTTGGTGGGCACTTGTCAAGCCAACTGAAGGGCCGTAAAGGCGGTAGGAACAAGAACATAGCAGTGGGCAACAATCAGGATGATCGCAGATATCTTTGGAATACTGAAACGTTCCTTTTCCAATGGAGGCAAAGACTGAGGCCGTCAATTCAAAAGACATCAAGGATGATCCAGAGGCCAGCAGATCTCAAGACCTTAGAGATAGCTCATACAAATTGGCTCAAGAATAATTGCCGAGGGCTTCACCCTCAAAATCAACCTCTCCTAGAAATGGTGACAAAACTGCCACTTTCCTGAAACCCCAACCACCGTATGGTACCGCCAAAAAGCAAAATATTGGCAAAAGATGGACCACTTGGATAGAGCCCTTTGATGATTTCATTGATGCACTTGAAGAGACTGATAACAAATTATGAATTCTCAAAAATCTTGCTGGTGATGGTGTAAAAGAAGTAAAAGAAAATGCCGCGAACTGAGGAAGACGTCACATATCATCATATTAAAGGAGTATTGAATCTCAAGTTTAATCCAATGCCAAATGTTGATTATGAATGATACATCTTCAATCAAGAACCCAAAAAAGTTGGTGAAACCACTGATGAATTTGTGGAGAAACTCGATAACTCATCAGACATTGTAAGTTCAATCAAATGAACAATATTTTATTGTTATTGATTGATGCTTGTCAGATTCATTTAGAGGACGAATGCGGAGACAAACTCTTAGTCTGGAGCGAGTGTGAACAGCTACCAGAGCTGAAGAACATGCTAACAGACAAGCTGCTGACATGGAGGCCGGACATGATGTCCAGAACAAACCCGTCATGAGTGTGAAAAGTAAGCCAAAACAATAGACTGAAGGACACAAAGTGATGTCTACACGTAAAAAGAAATTGTGTTTTAGATGGGGATTCTTGTTTCCACACCAAACTAAATGTTCCACTCTTGGACAGATATGTTAAAGGCTGTGGAAAGGAGAATTCTTGTGTAACGGTTTGCATAGCGAAGACCTAATGAGCGCCAGAACGTTCCAGAAGCAACATTTGACGCACAACCAGAATGCTAAACAGCAACATCAGTTGAGACAAATCAACACTGAACAAAGTAGATCGTCATCCAAACCATCGTCAAACAGTTCTTCTGTATCAGTATCAAGTGAAAGTAATGAAAATGATTGTGCCATGTCGATCCTTACCTCAGAAAAGAGTGAGCATGTTGGTTTGGCCGCATATGAAGAGAAATGTTAATCAAAGAAAGATCGACATGCCAAAGCACCAAAATGATTCAAACATGGTCAGAAGATTACCCTGAAAGTAAATTAATGGTTGTTAAATACCTTTCATTATCATCAGTGGGGCATCGATTATGCATGAAGAGAAATAGAATGACCTATCTCCACATTGCTGCAACTTAAGCCAGAGAAAACAAACGTATACACATGGGCTGCAGCAACACCCTCAAAACGTCTAGGGTCATTTGCAGAGACCAAGAAAACAAATATGCAAACACACATTCATGTGCTTCCAGGCATGGCGTCCAGTGCCTGTCTACTTAGTTTCAGCACAGCCACTGATATGGGAGTGAATTCCGTGAATTACAACATTAATGCTCACCACGAAATAGTAAGTCAGTTCCCTTCATTATTTCATGGTCTGGGAAAACTTAAGACTATGAAAGTAAAGTTGCATATAAATGAATACATCCGTCCTCTTGCTCAGAGACAGATGTATTGCTTTTCATCTGAAAGAAGCTGTTGAAAAAGAACTTGAAGCGTTACTTAAGCAGGACATTAAGCGCTCAACTGGTCCAACGCCATGGGTTCCTCCTATAGTGGTAGTGCCTAGGAAAGAGAGTGAAATAGCCGTACGCATATGCATTGACATGCGTCAAGCAAACAAGGCTACTGAACGAGAACGACATCCAGGTGGCATGATAAAGCAATTAAATGGTGCAAAGGTCTTCTCTCGCCTTGACTTAACTAAAGGTTATCACCAGTTAGAACTTGAAGAAAGCTGCAGGTACATTACCACCTTTTCGACACATGTTGGTCTAGTTCAGTACAAAAGACTACGTTTTGGTGTATCAAACGTCATTTAACGTATCATACAGCCTGTCATGAATGCGTTCAATTACAGCGATGACTTATCGTTTTTCAGAGCTACACAAAAAGAACATGATAAAGCTTTTACACAAGTATGTTGTTTGCTTGCTTAAGCAGGTTTGACTTGGAATGCAGACAAATGTGAGTTCCATAAGACAAAAAACTACACCAGATTCTGCTATAGTACAAGCGCTGTAAAATGCAGATTCCCACAAGATGTTTCTATGGTGTGTTCATTTCTTGGCATGACCAGTTACTGTTCAAGATATCAACAAGACTTTGCCACTGTAAGTGCTCCATTGATAGACAAGACAAAAACAAACTTTTAATTGCAATGGTCACATGACGGTGACAAAAGAATTAAACATGCCATTGAGAATGCTACAGAAATTGCATACTTCAATCCTAAGCTTCATTTAGAGGTTGCTGTTGATGCTAGCCCTGTCAGATTAGGCGCTATATTTGCACAGCAGACACTTGAATGCACCAAGGCATATTATGGCATATACAAGAAGAAGTTTGTTTGAAACAGAACATGCTTTCTCACATCCTAAAAGGAAAGCTTAGCTTGGGCTTGTGAACATTTCCATATCTTTCTTCTGGTAAAGCCTTTTACGCTAGTAACGGATCATCAAGCTTTATTGACTATATTTGGCAACCCAAAAGCCAAAATGCCCCCTCGCATTGAACAACAGGGACTACGGTTACAAGAGTATAATTACAGCATTGTGCATTGTCCAGGGTAAGATCAGAACCCTGCTGACTTCTCTACCAGAGTATCTATACAAGGTCATGGCATTACCTCCAAGATGGCTGAGGCTTTTATCAATTTCATTGTACAATCAAACACACCAGCTTCTATTTTGTTAGCCCAGATTACAACTGCCACAATCCATTATAGTCACATGTTAAAGCTGAAGGATATAATTACACATCAGTCGTGTAACCAAAACCCTCAACCGCTCACCAGAGATGGTGAATATCAAAAATATCAAAGAGGAAATGTCTATAACTCAGGAAGGGGTTAATCCTACGAGGGTAGAGAATGCTGATTCCGGAGAGTCTGAGACAGAAAATAATTGATGTGGCCCATGAAGGACATCGTGGAATCGTCTCCACAAAACGAGCTCTCCGAGACTGTGGCTGGTTTCCTTATCTTGATGACAGCGTTGAGAAGGAATAAAGGCCTGTCATCTATGCAACTGCCTTGCCACAAAAACTACTCATCACACCTTGAACATGTCAGAACTCCCAAAGCATGCATGAGATAGAATAAGCATTAACTTTTCCTGTCCACTCGACAATGGACATCACCTGCTGACAATAATGGATAAGCATTCACAGTTTCCATTAATTGAAGATCTTTCATCAACTATACACGGGTCACTGAAAGACTAGATGGAATCTCTGTGACATGGGATGTTCCAGCCATAGTGAAGTCTGACAAAGACACGCTTTTCAACAGTCTAGAGTTGAAAGATTTCTTGGAGCATTTGAATATAAAGCATCAAATTGCACATCTTTGTGGCCGCAAGCCAATGGACTTGTTGAGCAGTTTATGAATACACTAAAGAAAGTAGTGCGGTGTGCTAATCTTGAGAAGTTCGATTTGAAAACTGTGTTGAATTAAACATTGAGAACATATTGTTCGACACTCCAGTCAACCATAGGTGAAAGTCCTGGGTCATTGATGTTCGGGAGACTTGTGAACACTATGTTGCCTCAATGGACCAATCCGATACAAAGAGACGAGACAGCAACTCATGAGAATAACTTGATGAACAAACAAAAGATGAAAATATATGCTGACCAAAGACGACATGCGAATAACATTATCTTTAGGAAAGGAGAGAGTACTCACACGACAGATGCAGAGAATAAAATTGGATGTTTCCATTTGATGCAGACATTTTTCAAGTGGTGTCTACCAAGGGACACATGGTGACTGCTCAGTGCCCTTGGAAGTCAATTACCAGTGACCCGTCTCACTTTAGGCCTTTAGCTAATTGTTCATCAGATCTAATGGTGAGACTGGGTCTGAACCATCAGTGACTGATGTTACCTCTACACTACGGACGCAGATCATGGGCATTGGTAATGGCAGGCCCCAGTTTCCGAGAACAAGATCAGGTAGAACAATTAAAGCGCCAACCAGATTGATTGTGGAGATTTAATTGTGTATGTCTATCTATTTTTCACAATTTTTAAAACATTTTATTTAACAAAGTGGGAGATGTAGTGTACTGTGTGTTAGACATAATGGAACCCTTTTGGCTCCTGAGGGACTACAAAGAACTTTAATGCAAGTGTTAGAGCGGAATGCATTGAAGGCTGGTTTAGAATGGTGAGTTCGCAGTTACAAGCAGATGAATAAAGACGTGCAAAACTAAGCTCTGTGTATGGAATAGTCATTGGCGTGTACCCTGGCTGGGGAGGATGCTACACCAACATGGTAAATTATCCTCTTGAACAAGGTAAATATATACTTTTGAAGATGTTTTAATGTAACCTATTTTGACTTCTGACAAATATAAAGACCCTTTCTGTGTACTTATTGAAGGAGCAATTTTACACCTAATTTAACAAAATGTGTAGCAAAATTACTTTTATATTTAATTTATTGGACCTGCACATTGCCCGCAATGATTCACAGTCTGGTTGAGGTAGACAGAAGTCACCTTCAGTGTCCAGTGCTGGTTGTGGGGAACATTACTTCTGATGTCACAGGTCTCATCACCCCTGCGGACAACGCTAGGCCTCAGAGAGGCTCTTCATATGATCTGGGCGACGCTAATAATTTTGGGAACCTGGCTCCCTTAAATAACCTACCTACAATGTATTTGAACATGGGCAGAATTATTATTATTATTATTATTATGCGTTCTTATATAGCGCTCGATTACCCGTAGGCATCTCGGCGCTTGCCTTGGGAACCCGTCCTGGCTTTTCCCTGTGAGATACCCGTACTGGGCATCCCCAGGGTGAAAGCCAGGCATCCCTCCGCGGGAGGGCCGTAGTGGAGATTAAGCAGGCTAATGCCCAGAGCTGCAGAGTGTGAACCCGTGATTCGAGTAGGCATCGAAACGAGAATTATCGAGTCCGTGGATATTTGGGCTCAGGACCCTGCCGCGTCGGGAATTGAACCCTGGTCTGACCTCTGCTTCAGGTCTGCCTCCTCTAACCAGTGAGCCACACTTTTCCACCAGAATGAATAAATAAAACAATTTGCAACATTAGTTTTTAGAGCGTACCTTTATTCAAACATAGGTAATGCACTAGTGCAGTAGATACAATGCCAGCAGTCTTCTTTCAGCAAGTCAAATTGCTAGCAGTAAAGATTTAAATCGTCATCACATTTTCAATCGAAGCAGCTTTTAGTGCAAAGAATCACAAAAACATGCCAATCAGCAGCTGGTGTCGATTTGTGTGTGCAATTCTGAATTGAGTGTATGCTGCTATAAGACACACAAAAACACCACGTTTCAGTGGACATGTTTCACAACCTCAAATATTTTTTTCAATACACAATGCAAATAAACAAAAACTGAAAGACAGCACTTTATTTTAAACACCATTAAAATGTTCATCAACAGTAAATATAAAATAAAAAAATGCCAGTGTTAGGTGTGCTGTCTGCCTTTTCTAAAACCAAATTTTGACGGTCCGCTCAACTGAGAGGCATCTGTAGCAACACGCTGGCCAAAAAAGACCAGACCGTAACATGAATATGTGTACATTGAACAAGTGGGGGCACCATTACTTATTTGTTTTCAAACAGCGATTATTATTTTCCCAAACATTCCAAAGGGAGTTGGAGGAAAGATTGATGGAGTGTTATACCTGGATAGATAACCACAATGGCATGCACCACTTAAGTTTAAGCTAAATTCACCTTTTGCGCAAGTGTTACTTATCAATAGTGCACTCTGGGAATGCTTTAAAATGCATTGCAAAAAGCAAAATACCTCGAAGAATTTCTTGCAATCGTAACCTTTGCCCAAAGTCAAATTTAATTTAAGACAGGTGTATGATGTAGAGTGCAAAAGTAGTTAAAAGCTTGCCTTAACATCTCCTTCTCTAAAAATGTTTCTTCCCATTGTACAGCAAATTTAAGATGTTTCGCAATTGCTGACACAATACTGTAAAGCCACTTCATCAAGTTTCTATATTTTTTAAAGCAGCGCACCTACAGAACCTGAACAGAACAATTCAAAACCATGTACACAGATCTGCACTTGCACAGGCAATAAAATGTTGCTGCTTAATTTCAAGGATGACATGCTTAATTTGAAGGTCTCTGCTGAAGGAATACGTGCAACGGGCATATTTTTTCTGGAAGAAACAAGTCCAAAATTCCCTTTTACTTAAAGCTACCTATCCTCTAGCTGCTTTTGTATCCATTTCCATTACGGCAAAAGGAGAAGCAGGTAAACCCTGGACGACAGACATAAAATTATATTTGGCTCTGATAACGCATGGTTGAGAAATGCCTTCTCAAAATGGCCCATTCGTGGGTACCTGGCACCATCAAGTCCACAAACTCAGGAACATGTTGTGCAAAGTTATGCAAATCTGAGTTGAAGGTACCACAACGGTGACCTGGAAAAGCTGCATGAAAAACTGATCATCTATGGGGATCACACAAAGGTCTCCATTAAGAGTTCCCTTTTAACTCCGGGGTGAGATATCAGGACTGGAATAAGAAATTCTGGCCTTGTAAGTTAACTAGGAATTATTTTCCCTGAAAATAAATTGGGAATAACGTGCAGACCTGTATATAATGGGTATAATTCAGATTGTTCCTCCTTCAGTGAGACATAAAAAACTTGAATCTGCACACATTTAAATGCAGGTGCTTTTTTTGTTGGTAAATGGTGGGTCGGGGGTTGGAGTGACGTGAGGGTAGCAGTAGGGCAGAGTTTCATTTACTTCAGCTGGTGGGAGCTTTATCTGCTCTCCATACACTGAAGTTTGAGGGCAGCCGGGGACCAAGTGCAGCTGTTGCCCACATCCCCAGAGGTCTTCGAGACTAGAATTATCAGGTGTACAGTTTAAGATAAGCAAAAACAAGGAACAAAAGATGGTATATCAAAATTACCTGCAGCTGTTTCTTCAGATTAATGTAGTCAGCAAAACACTCTCATACAACAATTCTCACAAAGGTATCATATCCTAAAGTGGAGGGTTTGTTGCACGCCAATGTTTTGCTTAAGGTTCTATGCTACTATAATGCTTCAACCTTGGACATGGTGCTTGGGCACTGCTTTGCTTTACTGCATGCAGATATAAATTTTAAAAAAGGAGACAAGCCTAGGCAATTTCAAACTATTATCTACTTGAAACAGGAATTGAAATGTATTTATGCTACCTGGGATAAGCAAAACATTTCTTGATTGTCTCTCATGCAGTGTTGAGTATCCTCCGGTTGCTTTCACCCAACACGCAACATCACCAAAGCTGAATGCCCAGATTAGGCAACAGAATCTTGTTCTACGGGAAGAGTGAAAGAGCACCCTTCCTGCCCTGTTTTTTTCTTTTTTTACACATTTTAGTGGTGTACAAATGCTGTGTAACCTTTGGGTTAAAGTGTCAGAAGTACAATTCCCGATAAACATATTCAAAAGGTAAAACAAACCATTTTAAATCAAAGTCTTCTTATTGGTTATGATCAATAATGACAAGAAAAATACTTGAAGAAATATGGACAGCAACTATACTGGCACTTTCCATTATGGAACATTTGTTCAACGGGTCAAAGCACAAAAGAAACCTAATCTAAATCAACAGCAAAGCAATTTACTCTTCTATGAACTTAACTCAAATGGAGGAATCTGTGTGTTGTTGTGTGGGTATAATGTGCTCCAAAGGCAAATACTGAAGGGAAAGAGTGGATGCTGTTACGACCATAGAAGTAAAATCCTAGCCTTTCCACGTGCCGCCAAGATAGGCTAGAGAAAAAGCCCCTCAATCGATATTCTGTGCTTAAAATGATTATGTTGACTATGACCATTTAGTGGAAGACATGTTACACAGAGTACGATTTGCTCACTTTATGATAAAAAATTCCCTGTAACACAAGCAATTTAAGAAGGGTGATAAAGGCTTTTATGAAAACTGAAAAAAACTCAAATATCTTGGTTTTATATTTTTGGGCCCACACTTCTACAGCCATGTGGTGTAAGAAAAATAATTGGGAACCTCGAATGCACTGCCACTGTTACACAGAAGCCTTAGTAGCTTTCTTTAACAGCTATTACCATTATCAACACAGATCATCAAAAACAAATGGGTGTTTAATTTAATAAGTGATAGCATTTGAGGTTGTCATCATTAGCAATATTAATGAATTCTGAAACCTAATAAACTAGTGTGAAATAACAGAAGCAATTTCTCTTTGCCATGACAGACCCTCTACATTTCCTTTCCACTACCCACCATACACTTTCTACAAATTTCACCAGATAAACGGAAGTAAATAAACAAACAAGGAAGACTAGCCTAATGTGAATATGCACATATAATCTTGTTTCTTACACTCTGTCTCGTCTGAAATGGAAGCACTGTTTGTTCAATACAAAAAGTTACTTAGGCCTTTAAAAGCACCAAAAGTTTGGAAATGAAAATCAGAGTAAAGCTACTAAAGGAAGAGTAGATGAAGGCTAAATCCTGCCCTGAGGGGTTATTTACTCAAAAAGTCCTGCTTTTCCACACTATGCAAAGACCTATATTAAAAACTAACTATTAATAAAAAGTGTCACATTCTAGAGGTCCAGTGCATCTAGCAGCTCTAGATCTGCTGCCGAGATCGTCAACGAGTTGACATTTCAGAACAAAAAAGTCCCATCTCATCAAAATGTAAATTTTCCTTTTCACTTTTTTTTTAAATTAAAACTATAAAAAATATTCATAAAAAAGGTAAGGAATTCACAATCAAAATGCAAGGTTAGTTTTCAGGATGATCAAGAGTATACATTTTCACGATGCAAACATGCAGCATAGGGCAAAGGTGTACTACTGCGCAGGATCAATAGGTGTATGCCGCCTCCTCAGGAATCACATTGCTTCTTCCAAACAGTGTAAAACACCCATCTGAAAGTAAATGTTAAGGAAAGGAAAAACAATGGGTGCATGAAGCACATCAAAGAATACAACAACATGAAATTGGTAAAACAAAAATCCTGAAAACCCCAAAAAGTATGATGAAGGTCAAATGTTAATTACGCTCTTGCGTCCCCTTAAGATACTTCCCTTGTGTTTTAGTGATTTCAACAGAGTGCAACACATGCAAGGAGCTTAATCACTACCATGTGTGTTGACAGGTAATCGTATTTAGTTTTTATTTTGTAATACATAACTGCAAAGATAATATGCCAAAACTAAGGTTTTTATGAGCAAACAGCGTTAATACACACATTCTCATTGAATGCTCCAACGCTTTAATGCATGTCTATGCTCAGGAAAAGACCTAGAACAGGAAATTGTGTTGTGAATCTATCTAGGACCCTAATCAAGATATCCCCGATTCATGCCCTTATATGGTTATAACAAAACATGTCCTTATAAAGGCATAGGAATCATGTCCATATCTAGTCATAGCCCATGCAGTCCAAATACGGCAAGGCTACTCCCATAGACTCCTAGAAAGTACAACGCGTTCTTGAAACAAACCAAGCCTTCAGCAGCCCGGGAAATCCCCCTGCTTTTGTTTTGATTTGCACAAAAACTCTTGGAGTCCAGAAAGAACTGTTAGTTCTTAGTGACGTCTTATGTCCAACCTTACGTCAAACCCGGCACCTTCCAGGTATAAATATACCAACGTTGCCTTAAGCAAACACACGGTGGTTTGGAGCAGAGCGGCTATCTACTTGCCCGACGCCCAGCTGATGCGAGTGCCGAAGGAAGCCGACCCTCCCATTTGACGCACTGAGAGAGACGCTGTCTTTTCTCCTGCCGAGAAATTCCTGCTCCGGTGTTTCCAGTCACCCTTGCGGGTTGCTGGGAGATCGAGTCCTGATACACGAGATACAAGACCTCCTTCATTCTATTACCAAGGTACGGAGCCGACTAAATCCTTAAGAGAATTCTTGATTCAGATTCTTGGCAAAAAACCAACTTAACTTAAACTGCAACTTACTTACTCCTTCCCACGTATTAGACTTAGGTCAGGTACACCGGGGTAGGCGTATCTTAGAAGCATCAGTTGAGTACGTTAGTCAATGTTTTTATGTATGTATATATTTTATCCATTTTAAAGTATCATATGGCTAAGAAACCATATCAATGCTTTTACAGTATTATTTCATAATACTACTTTTACTGTACGCACTTTACTTCATAATAAGTATTGCAATTGTGGCAACTCATTTCTCTTGCATGAGAAAGAAGACTGCTCAATAAATAAAACCTTTTATTGAAAACGCCCGTCTCTCTATTTCTCTGCACTCTGGTGAAATTAAGCATGCACGATTGACTGAGTGAAATAGCTGTCTATTGTTTTCACACAACTCTAGAGATATACTCTTTGTTCTGAGGGAGCAAAGTTGTCATGTTTATGCGGTTGTCAGAAACAAATCCCTTCTTGTCTAAATCAGGAAAGTTAACTCCTTCTTGAACATTCGAGAAAGTTTCTAGTGACCTCTGAGCAAGCTGGCAAAACTAATTAAGTCTAATATAGTCAGTAGAGACCTAGATGACCTCAGTCCTACGTCTACACTGCTGTTTATATTATTCCAATGCGCAGAGCCTATTGGGAATATAGGAACTACACTACATGGCGCCCAACGTTTGGTAAGGCGATAATCTAACGCAAGACATTAGAGTAACTCAGTCGTGCTTTTTCACACAGACCCCTTTTCCCGTAAAATCCCCAAAAGACGTCTGGAGTGGGTAAAAGGTTAATATCCGCCGGAACTTAGTAGGAAGAGATTCCTATGTATTAGTTTTTGGTTTAGTCAACGTTGAAGGATACAGTGTTCCAAAATATTGTGCACCTAATCTTTGTTTCCTTGAAACTTGATCTGCAACAAAAAACTTTCTGTCAGTAAAATGCCGGAAGGTGACGAAGAAAGAGATGTTTTAGCGTCTCAACTGTTAGATGACACAACTCTCCAACAGAATGACCCGAATGCTATAATCATTTCGGTCAATGTAAGAAGAACTATAACTATTAAACTTTTAGAAAATGGACTATCATCGAGGGGTGGTACAGTCATATTCGTGGTAGAGGCCCATGAATATCGGCAGACAGAGGTATTCTATTCATGGATACATTTTCCAGCAGCAAATGCTGTAACATAAGATTTCCACTATTACAAAATAAAAACCTCCTGATGAATACGCTCCGTTCGAGGACGATGAGATCCCACTAACTTACCAAGAGCACCTGCTCTGGTTTAATGGCGCCCTAAAACATCAAAATCACATCACCAGGCTCGGTCCACTAGGTAGACCAGGAGCCACGTGGCCGGTTCTAGCCAGCTACACACCACATCACAACATTAACAAAATGTCAAGCGAAGAACTCTTAGTTAAACTAAAAGAATTAACAAAGGCATATAGAGAATTAGTTCAATTGGCAATTGACGATATAAAATACATCCAGAAATTGAAAGAAACAGATATAGCAGAACAACCTTTTGAACTTGCCAGAATCATAGAAAAATCCTATGAAGAACTAGGTAGAGATAGTTTGGGTGGGAAACCAGTAAAACCCCAACTACCTGAAAATCCTGAAAAAACATTTATTAAAAATAATCTGAACACTCCAAAAAAGAGTTGGGAGGGTAATAAACAATCCACTCCCAGAGAAAAACGTTTTCAGTCCAGAGGAAGGTCTCCTCAACGGAGAGATAGATCTACAGAACGAGGAGGCAAGTCTCCCCAGAGGGAGCCCTCTAAGACAAGATACAACCGTAGAGATATGGATAAATTGAGAAAACCTGACAGATATCAAGATATTGATGCACATCCCTCTCGATCATTTCAGACTTCCTCACAGAAATCGGAAAGAAGAGGACGGTCAGAACACAAGGAAGAGCACGTCAAGTCCAAAGACAAGGAACCTGCTCATCAAAGTAAAAAATTACAATTTCCAAGAAAGAATGTAGCCAGTATTAAAATAAAACATGCCGAGGATACGGAGGACACAACTGAAAAACGGAGAGTGGGCCCAGACAATGCTAGACAGCGCAGCAGAAGTGACCATAGCTCGCAAGATCCTGATGAATCTTCTGGAGACAGTGGACACGAATGAATACATTCAAGTGGAAACTGCAGACACCAGAGTTAGCAAACCGCATAAATTATATGAAATAACATTGCATATAGAGGGGGACAAAACCAGGAAAATAAAGGGTCTCTTTTGGGATAACCTTTCGAAAGTCTATGATATCCTGTTAGCTGAGAAAGACTGGCCACCAGAGTTTGTCAGGGAGTGCCCTCATGGCGAAGAAATGATTATGCCTGCCTTCTCAAATCAAATTCCAATTCATACAAAAATATACATTTGCAAGAAAATGGGCAGTAGCCCAAGCTCCTGCATTATATAAAAATCATGTAGGATGGGATGAGGATTCTCCTCCCCACAAAATCCAGTTAAAAAGTCAACCGACTGCACAAAGGCAGTATCCTGTTAAGCAAGAAGCTAAAAAGCAAGTCAGGGAGATCTTAGATCAACTTGAATATCAGGGGGTGATTGAAACACGCACCTCAAAAATTAACAATCCTTTGTTTCCTGTCTCCAAGCCAGACGATTCATATCGTCTAGTTTTGGACTAGACACCTAAACTCTTGCTGTAAAACATTTGCAGTACAAAACACACACAATGCAGCACTAATGAATAATATTGTGCGCAAAACATATAAAACAACATTAGATATCTCTAATGGTTTCTTTTGTCAAAACATAGCACCTGAAAGCAGGTATTTGACCGCTTTCTCAACAATGGGGTCGCAGAACAATTCTGTCGACTCCCACAGGGATTCAAGAATAGCCCAGGATTATTCTCAGCAAGGGTAACAGAGTTACTACAAATATATGATGATGAGGCATTATCATATGTCGATGACATCTATCTTACAGACAACGACCTGGAGACTCACTTGAAAAGAGTGAACACCATAATACTTGGGTTCACAGCTGAAGGGTACGAATTGAACTTTAAAAAGTCACGAATTGCTCACCTAACTGTCCTGTTTTTAGGATATGAATTATCAAGTGAAGGCAAAAGCCTAGCAGACAACTCCTTAGAGAAGTGTGCAGTACTCCAAGCACCAAAAACGCTGAAGAACTTACAATCAATACTAGGTTTCCTGAATTTCAGAAGAACATACATTCTAAATTATGCAGAGAGGGTTAAACCTCTCTATGAATTAATAAAACCTGATTTCAAACCAATTAATTGGACTTAGAAACACACCGAAATTTTAAGATCATTACAAACAGACATGTTAACTAAAACAAAATTGCAAACACGCGCAAATGAACGCAACCTTGTAATCCGAGTCATCCCAGGAATATGCGGATTCACGTACCTGACCTCTAATGAGGGAGAAACGGTACCAATAGCATACAAATCACACTTGTACACACAAGCTGAAATGAAATTCAGTTCTACTGAAAAAATTCTAACTGCGGTTCAAACTGCTGTAGCAAAAGAAAGAGCCCTAGTCCAAAGTAGAAACATATCTGTTTTAACAGCAGAATCAGCCCTCGAGGCAGTGACAAGACCACGCATTCCAAATGCAGTGGCATTAGATCCAAAATGGATACAATGGGAAAATTCTCTTGCTGCAGAAGACGTGAAACACGCTTTTGATCCGAAAATTAAAAAACTAGAAGATCTAGAATATGAACAAGAATATCCTCTGCCAATCGAAATTCTGCCTCTAGAACAATACACCTGTGTAATCTACATGTATAGATTTGCACAACACTACGATGTGGATAAAAAATCCTACAATGCAGCGTGCGCGATTATTAAAGGTCGCTGGCGCTTAGGTAAATTCAGACCGATAATTACAAAAACTGAAGCACTCCGAAACTGTACAGCTCAGCGAGCTGAAATAAGATCTTTAAAGATGGCGCTTGAACATGCCGATCGCGAGTTCCCCACACTAATATTGTGCGATTCGCATTACTGCGTCAAGTCTTAAAATAATGACATGCAGACATGGATCAAAAACGGTTACAAAGATGACACAGGTGCCAGAATAAAGCATAAAAAGCTTTGGGAACAAGTAGTTCTTTTACAGAAAGAACTACGAAAGACTCACGTGATACATACACTGAGTCATCGACGTGATGGCGTTTACGTTGCAGGGAATTCATTGGCTAACAGAGCCACAGCGGCAGCGGTTCAACTGGCTTCCGTAGCCACAAAATAGCGTTCTAAAAAACAGATAGACGGAGAAACCATGCTGGCAGTAAAAGCCTCATTAAAAGGCGACTATGCAGCATTACCTCTCGACTATCCACTCAATAATACATACATAATTGATGCAAACTCCGTTCCTTTTGCTCAAGTCCCTGGAGTGGGGGATAGAGTAATTCCAAACACGAACCGGAGGGCTTACTTGATTCAAGAAGCACACATGGGACAGGGTCTAAGGCACCAAGAGATCGTGAAATCTCTAAAAGAATTACAATCAGAATACTGGTGGCCGGGGATGAGCCTGCAAAATTACAAATTTGCAAAGGATTGTCCAGACTGCAACAGAGATCGCAGTTGTGAACCGGACCAGACTACTGCCAGGACTCCTTTATTAGAAAGCATCAGGCTATCTATACGCAGAAATCCAGCCGGAGAAATGCGTTCCCATAAATATTAAGACTAGATTCACTTAAAATGTAGGCCTCAGCGCTTGGCTGACGCCCGAACTGTTATAAAAGATTTGCGAGTCTTTATCGGCACATACGCAATTGGCATGCTACATTCTGATCAGGGTCCTGCGTTTAGCTCTCGAGCTTACAAAGAGGCCATGACTAGCATGGGCATTGCATTGCGGTACTCTTCTCCCTTCCATCCTGAGGGAAATGCGGTAGTGGAAAGAAAAAACCGTGACATAAAGCAATCTGTAACGGCGAGGGTGTTAGGTTCGGGTGATGGGTGGGTCAAACATTTAACAAGTGTCCAACGTAGTCTTAACAATCTGCCAAGAAATTCTCTAAAAGGTATCACTCCATACGAACTATTGTTCGGTACTAGAATGCACATCCAGGACTTAGATTGTCAGACTTCAGTGGTAGAAGAAAAAGCCTTTGATATCAAAGATCGTTTGGCTGTTTTACAGGACTTAAATGAAACAAGAAGAAGTCTGAGTAATATAAAGTTAAAGCCAACAGCCACTGAAGAGAGACCACCTGTCCCAGCAAGACCTGTCTGGATTCCAAAGATTGGGGATCTAGTCAGAGAAAAGATTGCGGTGAAGAAGGAATTTGGGCCTTCTTACAGAAAAGCAGTACCTGTCTTAGCTGTCAGCGGAACAAGATCAGTAGTACCACCGCCCCTTGCTAGTAAAAAGGAGAACAGAGTTGTATCCATCGACCTGGTAAAACCACAATCATGTGGCCAATAATAAGTAGTAGGCCCAGTTGACTCCCAAGAAGTAGCATAAGACCAAATCTTGCTACAATCCAAGAGGTTCAAACTGAGAGACTAATCACTTTTGATAAACCTGTAGTGAACAAAAAAGGACTATGCAACAAAGCCATGGAACTTGTGCCTCTTGAAACCCAAATTGCAACAGTTCGTCAAGAAACACCTGTCTACTATGATGTAGCATCGGACTATTCTAATGTCCAAAAGAAAGATCCAAAGACTAAAGAAAATCCGGAAGCAATTCCAACAATTGACAGAACTGCATCTGGCTACTTCATCAATTTTGATGACTTTTCTGATGATCCAAGTTTAACATGAAGAAACAAAAACTTTCAAAGACAAAGTAACTGAAATCTTTCATCAACTCAAATAAATATATCTGATTTCTCTATGGATTGAATTATGGATTGTGTTAGGTGTACTTTTCCTCCTGCTTTGGCTCATCATGGTTTTATGTTTGGGTAGATTTATTGATGGAAAATATAGTACAAAGACACAGCAAGTCAGAACATCAACTTGGTCCTAAAGCCTCACAGATCCTCACACATCGAAAAAAGAGAACTGTCATCAGTGAACATCACAGCCAATCCAATACCCGGTGGGGTAGCATGGGGCAAAACGGATTATGAAATTTATGGCCCGATTGAGCTCTTGAAATATCCACACCAGTTCAAGGTTTCCTTAAGTGACTTTGTGAAACCAAGTACTTTCTCTGAGGATTGGGACTTTGAAAATATTAATAATAGGATGTCAGATTTAGTAATGTCAGCTAAATTCACAGAACATGATTATTTGCAGGGTTCATCAAATTATGAAGAAATGTACTGTTATAATCATTATGGTCATCACTATTTGCATAAATCTGCTCAACCTAGAAATGTTTTTAATTATAACCAATGGGAACATTGTGCAACACTGCCTAAATGCAGCTCGAAAACATTTTATGAGAAATTCCCAAACTTCTCAGGGTTTAACACAAGTGATCCAGAAACGTTTTATTTTAAAATGTTAAATAAGACAGGAATGAAAACAATGTTGACAAATACTAAATTGATTTATTCAGCAAAATTTTATGATAAAATGTCTACATTTGGTTTTGAATTTTGGAAAAACAACATTGAAACAAAAACCATCTGGGGTACAAAAGATTGGCAGGTACAAGGTCTAGAAGCATTATTTAGAGCCTGCAGATCCCAGAACAGATAATATTCCTGAATGATACCATTCAACAAACAACCTGTCTTAGCCAAGATAAAAGACTTAAACCGTCTATTCCAAAGCCCATACCTGATAGTAATAGCACTACAGATGTGGAGATAGACGTATCCCATATTTTTCACCAAAACAAAACAAATCCTAATTGGAAAAAATGGTTGATCCGGCTCATAGACACAAATAACTGTCAAGATAGATTCCTGAACAAAACACAGAGGTTAAAACAGAACAGGCCAGACCCAAGATATTCCCAGAGACAACATCAGGGATAGTTACAACATACAGTGTAGGGACACTATGCCTCGAGTGGCTACAGAAATCCACACTGGCTGAAATTAAGCAACACTTGACTTTACTTAAAGAAGGTGCTGACTTGCGAGATTTCATACTGGGACCTCGCAAACAGCGTCAAAAACGTTTCATATACGCCGGTATATACGCTGCTTACAACGAAGCTTGGAAAGTAATGCAAATTTAAACTGCAGAAAAAATACGAGAAATTGATCGTATAAATTTGGAAAAATACCTTTCTGTAGTGGACAATGGGTTAACGACTCAGTCCTCCAGAATATATTCACTGGACAGCATTGTATCATCTGCTATTGATATAATAGAGAAGGACTTGCTAATGCAACAACATGGTCAGTCCCAATTACGGTCTATTGTACAGCTAGGCTGGACGTTGCAAAACTTGCGTTCAGGCTACGTGCCATGGCGTTTAATCAACACAACGTCATTATTCTCTATCTTTAACCTTACTAATAAACAAATCAGTTTGGCACAAAAAGGAGCAGACTATACGATACTGAGCATTGAAAAACTTGAGAGATTACCATTGACAATGTCAGAGAGACCGGTCATTGAATGGATAATACATGGAACGATTACAATCCCAATAACAACTTTCCAGTTTAAATATTGCCAAAAGTATATACCAGCAGGCCTGTATGAAAGGTTGGGTAAAGGAAACATCAAGTCAACATGGAATTTACCTTATACACACAAATGCTATAGTGAAGGGAAAAAGGAGGTATTCCTTAGTGGTAACAATTGTAAAAAATCAATAAGCGGTACACTTCTGTGTCAAGGTATTAACTTGCATGGAGCCTGCGAAGGTTCATCAAATAACCTTTCATGTCACCTGCACGGCACTCCTGCAACACAGATAGAGCCTTTTTTCAGACAGCTTTCCAACGGCAGTTATGTTCTAATAAGTGACCACAGCTGTTGTGGCATGGTGCCAGGAAAAGCCTATCTCGTGAGCGTTACTTCCATGGTCACTTGCTGTATGCAAGTATTGTATCCAAGCAGCAATCCAGACATGGAGGCGGCAATATGGCCTTCTTTGAATATCTCCTCTATTCGAATTGATATTTTAAGCAGACTGAAATCAATTATTTTACAGACAACTGAGCCTTTAACCTCGTCCAAAGAGACGTATGATCTTCAAGTTGTAAGGACAGCGGCAGAGATACATTCCCTATTATCAACAAATTGCCCCGTGCATTTCGTAGAAATGTTAGGTCACATTTTAAACATGTCTGATACCAGTGGCATCGCACATGTATGTAACACAATTTTTTCGGGACTGTTAGCACCCTTTGAAACAGTTCTGGGCATTTTCCTGAATTTTGTGCATTCGTTACTTGGCGGCCTGCCTCTTCTTTAGGGACTCGTAGCAGGAATTTTATTTTTGATCCTTCTGCTCCGATATGGCAAGCCAAGCCACAGACAAAACTCCAGCTACGATGGAAGAAACGATCCTAGCAATAAGCTACCGAGACCGAATCACTTGAGTCCTCGGATTAGCCCGGCTAAGAGATCTGAATACAACTTGGTTTCTTTCATTCAGACCAATCTGGCAAGATTGCATCTTACCTGTGCTTCGATGTCTGCTATGCAGAGAAGAATGTGTGTTGGACGTCTGTCTTACACTACCATCAGCAGTACCTATGGATATCGATACTTTGCTTGGTTCGGTAACAGCTCATGCAACATGTTGTCCCCAGCGGCTACCTATTCTGATGACGGCATTCGTTGAGACTTCACCATTACGATTAGGTGGCGGTGAAGTACGAGATGAAAGCAGCAACACACAGGTACAACCTTCTGTGAGCATTGCTGATCCAGACATCGATGATAGCAATGATTCTCACATTTGCACTATTGCAGCTTTTTCAAACTTGGTTGAACTTTCACCTGATGTTGTAGACCAATTTTTCGCAACCCTGTCTGATATGATGTTCTCTCCGAACAACGAGAATAACTTTTAAAACAACGAGCACACAGCGTTCCCTGAACTCTGAATTCGGCCTTCAGTTTTTTGATAAACAAAAGTACTGAAAACAATTGGAACTATTTTTTCCCCTGAAAGTGAAATATTTTTTTTCCACTTCCAAAATATTTACCTTTTTGTTGGCACATGGTACTCTGCTTAAAGTAGAACTATTCTTAGAGAACAGAGTTTCTACTTTTAGAGACACTAGAGACAATATTTTACCTCAGCCGCTTGCACATGTACAGTATTTTGTAAATATGTGATGAAATGGTCTCGACCTTCTTTTCTGTATTCAGAGCCATTTCATAAATGTAATTTTCGCAATTCATTCAGCCGATATTTATATATGCATTTTCTGAATGATATCACTGCTTGAAAAATGTACAGTATCAATACTCATTTTCGTGTACATACCATACACCATTTCAAATGCAATTTATGTATTTTGGGGTGGGTTGGAAAACACACATGCATCGTTATATGTTAAGTATTGCTTAGTCTTTAGTAATGATGGACATTAATACGTGGAATGGGTGTTGTGAATCTATCTAGGACCCTAATCAAGATATCCCCGATTCATGCCCTTATATGGTTATAACAAAATATGTCCTTATAAAGGCATAGGAATCATGTCCATATCTAGTCATAGCCCATGCAGTCCAAATACGGCAAGGCTACTCCCATAGACTCCTAGAAAGTACAACGCGTTCTTGAAACAAACCAAGCCTCCAGCAGCCCGGGAAATCCCCCTGGTTTTGTTTTGATTTGCACAAGAACTCCTGGAGTCCAGAAAGAACTGTTAGTTCTTAGTGACGTCTTATGTCCAACCTTACGTCAAACCCGGCACCTTCCAGGTATAAATATACCAACGTTGCCTTAAGCAAACACACAGTGGGTTGGAGCAGAGCGGCTATCTACTTTCACGACGCCCAGCTGATGCGAGTGCCGAAGGAAGCCGACCCTCCCATTTGAGGCACTGAGAGAGACGCTGTCTTTTCTCCTGCCGAGAAATTCCAGCTCCGGTGTTTCCAGTCACCCTTGCGGGTTGCTGGGAGATCGAGTCCTGAGACACGAGATACAAGAACTCCTTCATTCTATTACCAAGGTACGGAGCTGACTAAATCCTTAAGAGAATTCTTGATTCAGATTTTTGGCAAAAAACCAACTAAACTTAAACTGCAACTTACTTACTCCTTTCCACGTATTAGGCTTAGGTCAGGTACACCGGGATAGGCGTATCTTAGAAGCACCAGTTGAGTACGTTAGTCAATGTTTTTATGTATGTATATATTTTATCCATTTTAAAGTATCATATGGCTAAGAAACCATATCAATGCTTTTACAGTATTATTTCATAATACTACTTTTACTGTACGCACTTTACTTCATAATAAGAATTGCAATTGTGGTAACTCATTTCTCTTGCATGAGAAAGAAGACTGCTCAATAAATAAAACCTTTTATTGAAAACGCCCGTCTCTCTATTTCTCTGCACTCTGGTGAAATTAAGCATGCACGATTGACTGAGTGAAATAGCGGTCTATTGTTTTCACACAACTCTAGAGATATACTCTTTATTCTGAGGGAGCAAAGTTGTCATGTTTATGCGGTTGTCAGAAACTAATCCCTTCTTGTCTAAATCAGGAAAGTTAACTCCTTCTTGAACATTCGAGAAAGTTTCTAGTGACCTCTGAGCTAGCTGGCAAAACTAATTAAGTCTAATATAGTCAGTAGAGACCTAGATGACCTCAGTCATACGTCTACACTGCTGTTTATATTATTCCAATGCGCAGAGCCTATTGGGAATATAGGAACTACACTACAAATGGGATATCACCTAACCATATATGTTTATTAAAAAAACATTTTAAAAAACTTAAGGGAAACTTTAGGTTAAACTACACGATGCCAGTTCAAATGCTAAATGGTACTCAGTCTTCACTTCACAACCTAAATGTTAATTATGGCAATAATGCCAAAACTGTTCTTTAACCTTTTAACTGTTGAGGTTTTTCCACCCCATAGTGCTGATTTCTTTTTTGAGGAATTTCACTCTAAAGTCTTCCAAACGTTCCTTTCTTTTAAACAAATGGTACCCGGCCAAATGTGTGTCCTTCTTTCCCCACATACTGGATATTCTAAAAGTACCTAGGATTTGTGGTTTCCTGTGGAGGGAACCAAGCAAATAGCCAATATGCAGAAAATGTATTTATTTTATTTTATTTTTAACAATGGGAAATACTTGCTGTGTCTGCAACGCCCTCATAGCTTTGGCCGTTTCGTTATCTTTTAAAAAAAAATCAAGTAGAATATCTACTTCAGGGCCATAGAGGTGTTCTTCATCAAAGAGAAGTGCAAGGATATTTCGCTTCCCTTCAGGTGTAAAACCTGAGACCCTAATCCAGGCATGTCGTCAAATGAGAACACTAGTGTTAACGCCTCTAGATGTGGTATCACCTATGTCAAGAGCACAGCAAATAGAGGTATTTGCAATTAGTTTGCCCTCCGAGGCAATCTCATATGTCCGCTTTTTGTATTCTTCTGTGAAATGTAGGAGGAGCCCTTCCATTTCATCACAGTGGGCTCTGTCGAACGGGAGAGGATACCAAAGCAGTTGTCAATTCTCCAGTGGTTAGCAGATTGGGCAGCCACTCTCTAGCCCGCAGCATCAGTTTGTTTACTTTCTTTATCTGGTAGGGGCGCCTCACTAGATGTTTGTGAATTTATCCTTTTCCTTGCTGTTGCAACCACTAAAGAGTCAAGTTGTAGTTAGCCCTTTATGTATGTAGGATCAGTAGGGGACAGTTTGTATTTCTTATCGACCATTACAGTAATGACGCATGCCTTGACCAGGTCCTTGAAAATGTTTGGAGTATGTTGCATCATGCCTTTCAGCATCGGCAGGTATTGTGCCGAGCGTTGGTTGAAGGAAAGGGTCGCAAATAAAAAGTCAGCCTCCAGTGATTCGGTGTGGAGCTGAAACATGTGATAATTGGCGGGCCTAACTATAATGTTGTGATAGGTAGGGTATCATCTGGAGGTAAGGGATCGCCGGATACAGATCTGGGTCTGTCTCTGCAGATGGGTCTATATCACACGTGTCCCACAAGTAAATTTAGGATGGAATGGAGAATTGATCTCCGTCATCCCTGTGTTCCCTAAAAGCCTGGATGGAACCCTGTGGAGAATATTGTGTCTCTGAAGGAGATGAAGGTGCAGAGAAGTGTGTGCGTGGTGGTGGTGGTGAGCTGAGGGGTGGGGGGCTGGTAGCCTTATCCGCTTTTTCCCTGTTCTTTGGTGGGATCAGTATCTCCAAAGTTCTGTCTGGAGTCTAATTCTTCCTGCAACCTTTGAAGCATGGGTTCCACAGGTTCGGAACTAAGATTGTGTTTTGAGAAGGAGTAGGATTGTGGCTCAGAAGTTTTCAACACCGTGAGTTTCGATGCAGAGGGTCTCGATTCGGAACTGGTTGCTTTTGGCAACAAGATGGATCGAGGTTTTGGTGCTGGTGCTCCACTCCGAGGCTCAGCTCAAGTCCAATGGTTGGTGAGCATGAGTCTTTTGCTGATCTTTCTGCGCTGGGGCTGGGCATTGCCAATGCAGCTATTCTGTGTCAACCATGGCCCGAGGGTGGTAGTGGCCCACGTGAAGACTTTGGTCGGTCGGAACAGGCTGGGCGGACCCTTTGGGATGTTTTGCTGTGGCTATGGCAGGGAGAGGGGGCACAGTACTCACATACTGGCCTGGTGGAAGGTCCTGGATCTCCAGCTTGGATCCCGAGCTGTCTTCATGGGAAAGGGTTCCCTCATCTGCCATTGGCACCTGGGCAAGGCCCTTTTGCTGGAAGTCTTCAGAACCAAAGAGGTCTGGAGTATCTTTGGCACTGCTGCGGGACATCTCGAGCCGCCAAGCATGTCGGTCATGCAGCGTCTATTTGGACTGGAACGACTTGCAGGCCTCACAAGTAGCTTCTTGGTGTTCTGGAGAGCGGTACAAGTTACACCTCTGATGTTGGTTGTTGCATGGAAACTTGGCATGGCACCAGTGGCAGAAATGGAAGGGCATTAATGCCATCCCCAGATTGACATGGCAAGGGCAAGACATCGAGAAATGGAGAACCATCCCGAAGGGGCCTCGGATGACTGGAGTTTCTCCATCAAGAGTGATGTCAACAAGCAATCGATGTAGATCTAGAAATAACCACAATCGAAAAGAATACCAACATTAAGGCCTAATTACTAGGAAACAACAATGTTGAGAGGGAGCAGAGGAGCACACATCTGAATCCGACAGCTGAAGAAAACAATCTAACAATGGAGCTAATAACCATGCGCTTTACCAGCAAGGGGAGTTGTCAACATACCTCATGACTTGAAAGACTTTCTTCGAAGAAAAACAACTTGCACATATCCTAGCCCAACACAAGACAGCAGGATTACGCTTAGAATGTGTATCTGCAGCCACACATGCCTCGTACATTGGGATTTCCTTATTTGTAGTTTTGCCATATGGGCTAGCAGTGAGGGGTAAGCCACCCAGTCTGCCTGGCCCTTGTCTTGCCCTTGCCAATGGGAAGGTTCCTCGCTCTTAAAGTCCCTGGCATCTACTGAGTTAATGTCTGACTGGAGATGGCATTCCTGCAGTGATCTCCAAGAAAGGATCTCCTGGGGACACGTACTTATTATGAGAGGACATTGTATTTACGCATATGGAAGCTCTTCCCTCAAGTCCTGATGTTTTTCTAAAAAGTACATCTTTCTGATGTAAGTAGGAGGATTATTTGCACCCTTGCCACAAGAAGACATTCACATTCACATCCCCTGCACTAAGGAGGTACTGCAGAGGAGGTGAACGTCTTGCCCTCTGCAATAAAGGGGCTAAAGGATTAGCAAAGGATAAACATAATAATAACCAATTTTTGTTACCCTTTACAGCTAATAGAATATCAATATTGTTATGACAACATAGTAGGAGCTTAAAAATCTAGCCATCGACATGTTTTTTCTCCTGTTGTTGAAATCAATAAAGGAAATGTAAACATAAAAATCTAGCAAATCGGACAATTATACCTTGTTTGCTTACATATCTTCCGAATCTGCTTCAAATGGTCTTTGTGCAGATACATGCTTGCTTTTCATTACAACAATCGACAGTATGTTTTTGTTAGAAATTGGGACTCAAGTTGGCAAGTAGGGACCCTCACTCTAGCCAGGGTAAGGGAGTCACACAGCTAAGATAACCCCTGCTCACCCTCTTGGTGGCTTAGCACGAGCAGTCAGGCTTATCTCAGAGGCAATATGTAAAGCATTTGTACATACACACACAGTAACACAGTGAAAAAACAACAAAAAGAGACAACACCAGTTTAGAACCGGACCAAAACAACAAAAATCCAACATACACTATCAAGATATCACTTTTCAAAGGTTATATAAAGTCCATCTAAAGAAATCTACAAATGCGTTTCTTTTAGCACAAAGTACCTTGGATGCGTTAAAATTCACAGACCGAAACAGGCGCAGGGGAGGTGAGGGGCCAGCAAAGCGAAGAGTCGGATCCTTACTCCCCAGGAAAGGTGATGCGTCTGTTCCTTTCTGCAAGGTACGTGATGTGTCTGTTCCTTACTGTTAGGAAGGGGAAATGATGCATCTGTTCCTTACTGTCAGACGAGGTGATGCATCAGTTCCTTACTGTCAGGGAAGGTGAAGCGCCGACCTCCGGACACGTGGCCTCGGCCACGCCAATAAAGAGATGGCATCAAAGGACGATGTGTCAAAATTCCAGACGTGCATGTATCGATGCAATGGTGGATATTCAGGAGCTGCATAGATTTCAGCCAAGAAGCCGGTGATGCGTCGATTTTTCAGCGACGAAGCAGAGGCTGCGTCTGAGTTGGAGTGGGTGTCATGGATGCCAGTGACCCGGTGGTTAAGACGCAGGGATTTTTCAACAGCACGGAGGTGCTGTGTCAAGAAAACGTGTGCTAAGACTCGTTGTGCAGATTTTATCATCAGTTTACACTTCCAAGGGCCCTAAACTGGAATTGGCACCACTTGGCAAGTCAGGGCTCTCAGCAGAAGAGCCCAGGCACTGGTAGGTGAAGTCTTTGATGACCCGGAGACTTCTTAACAGGAGGCAAGCAAGCACAAACCCTTGGAGAACCTTGGAAGTACTTTCAGGACAGAAGCAGCAGACCAGCACAACAAAGCACCAGGCAGAGTGGCAGTCCCTCCTACAGGAACTAGCTCGTCATCCTGGCAGAATGTCCCTTGTTCAGAAGTGTTCTGATTTTGAGGTGTCAGAAGTCCAATAGTAATACCCCTTTCTGCCTTTGGAGTAGGCAAACTTCAAAGGAAAGTCTCTGAAGTGCACAAGAATCTGCCTTTCACTGACCTGGGATCCAGACACGCTACAGGGGGGTAGAGAAAGCTTTTAGTGAGGATAGGCACAGCCCTATTCAGGTGCCAGTGACAACTCCTCGCACCACTCTAGCTCAGGAAGGACTCAATCAAATGGAAACACTTCCCAAGATTGTCAGTTGATGCATTTTGAACCTCTTATCCTTTTGGGTTCTCCTCAGGATCCTGATTGGTTGCAATTCTTGTTCTTTCTGAATTAAAGAGCATTCATTATGCTCTGCAGAGAGTCTCCTTTCATATCCAATTGTCTTCCTTCTCTCTTTTTTAATGTACTTATTGTTTTGTAGAATTATATTAGTGCTTGGTGTCCCTCCGGTTCTTGTTTGCCTCTATCAAAGCAACACAGTACAACAAAGCAACAGGCAGAGTGGCAGTCCCTCATACAACATCCAGCTCTTCTTCCTGGCAGAATGTCCTTAGTCCAGAAGTGTTCTGATTTTGGATGTCAGAGGTCCAACAGTTATTCCCCTTTCTGCCTTTGAAGTAGGCAAATTTCAAAGAAAAGTCTTTGTAGAGCACAATACCCTGCCTTTCCCTGACCTGGCTCCAGACACACTACAAGGAGGGGGGGGGGAGACAGCTTTGTGTGAGGACAAGCACTGCTCTATTTAAGTGTCAGTGACAACTCCTTCCACCACTCTAGCGCAACAAGGCCAATCAGCCTGGTGATGGGCCAACAGGATATGCAAGGCACACCCCAGCTCCATTTGTGTGACTGTCTAGAGTGAATGCATAAGAGCCCAACTGTGAGCCAGCCCAGACGTGGTTTTTACAGACAAAGGGCACAGAATGGTTAAGAAAAAAAATGCCCATTTTCTAAAAGTGACATTTTCAAACATGTAGTTTAAAAACCATCTTCACTTAAAGATGTTTTTTTAAATGGTGATTTCAGAGACCCCAAACTCTAAATCTCCATCTGCTCCCAATGGGAAATTACACTTAAAAGATATTTCAAGGGGAGGTATAGTCCTTGCAATAGTGACAAACTAAATTAGCAGTATTGGACAATTAGGATATGTTAGACACCACAGTACATGTCCTACCTTTTAAATACAATGCATCCTGCCCATGGGACTTGCTTTGGGCGTACCTTAGGGGTGACTTACATATAGTGAAAGGGAAGGTTTGGACGTGGCAAGTGGGTGCACTTGCCAAATCGAAATGGCAGTTTAAAACTGCACACACAGACATTGCAGTGGCAGGTCTGAGACATGTCTGCAGGTCCACTAGTAGCGTTTGATTTACAGGCAGTGGGCACACCTGGTGCACTTCACTAGGGACTTATTAGTAAATCAAATATGTCAATCATGGATAAACCAATCGCCAATACAATTTATACAGGGAACACTTGCACTTTAGCACTGGTCAGCAGTGGTAAAGTGCCCTGAACAAAATGCAGCACACAGTCAATAAAACAGGAGGCCAGAAGCAAAAAAACAGGGGAAAACATGCCAAAGATGCCAGGTCTAACCTATAAACTATAAAGTAAATATCAGTACGTGTGTGTCAGACATGGCATCTTTTGGCGTGTTTACCATGAGCTTTTGCTTTCTGACCTCCCGATTTTGACTCGGTTTTTGCTGGTGTAATGATTCTGCGCACTTTTCTCACGCTGACCAGTGGTAAATTGCAAGTGGCCCTGTTGTAAAATGTGTTATGGATTGGTGTTTCCATGATTGGCTATATGTGTCAGTCCCTAGTAAAGTGCACTGCGCGTGCCGGGCCCCATAAATCAAATGCTGTTCGTGGGCTGCAGCACTGGATTATGCCACCCACGCAAACAGCCCGTAAAGTGTAACTCTGGCCTGCCATTGCAGAGTCTGTGTGCAGTCTGGGACTGCCATGTCGACTTGGCAAGTGCACCCACTTGCCAGTCCCTAAACCTTCCCTTTTCTACATGTTAGTCACCCCTAAGGAAGGCCCAATGTACCCCTGTGGGCAGGGTGCATTGTGTGTGAAAGGTGGGACATGCCCTGGTGTGTGTGGCATGTCCTGATAGTCAATTACAGACAATTTTGTTTTTCACTATTGCACGGCTACCTGTTCCCATAGGCCAGAATGGACAGTTTGATTGTACTAATAAGGTTCCCCCGTGGTCAAATTATAATTTCTTATATGGCCAAAACTCACAACATTAAATCAAGACCCTTCAAATAAATACAGGTACGACAAAAAATCCCTTATTTCATTTGTACATTTTATTTCTTTTTTTCGTTATTGTATCAAAAATATTTTTTCATTTTTTTTAAACTTTTACTTATGTATATATCCTTTCGCAAACATAGATAATAATCCAATTCATATTGCAGTGTACATACAATGTGTTTGAGAACATACAGTACCTTACAATAAAACCTAATACCCTGTTAGTCACACACCAACCAACATATACACTTACTCATAGATAGCGGGACGAAGCACGACCGACGAGGCAGGAGGACTATATAGGTCGACTTGGAAGACGCACGAAGTCTCTGCTAATGCCAAGAGTTAAGATATTAAAGAAAGTGATCGTGACTAATCATGGGAAGGAAATGACCTATGAAGCCTACACCTCCCTTCGAACTAAGAAAAGTGACAAGGAGCACGAACCGTAGAAAAATAGGTGCCTCGCCTGCTCTCAAACGTGCAAACATAGAACCGCTCATGAGTGACAGACTTGAGATCAAACTGGGAGAAACCAACAGGAGAAGTCGATACAGCACGTCTGCATGAATTGGTCTACATACCAAATTAGTGAATAGTCCCCACAACTACATAGCTTGAATAATTTTGGGGCAATGTTTTTTTACTTATCACTAAGGAATAGTTATTACTCACACGCAAAAGAAACTGGACACAGCTAGGTGATTATGTATTGAAGGTACCCTGTACACACAAAAATGCTGGCTCCACTTCCTGTGGTGCATCTGATGTCCCTGACCTATACTGTCAAAGGAGAAACAGGAGTCTTATAAACAACGTGCTCCAAGACTGACCAGAACTGGTTTGGACTAGGTACAGGACCCTCTGACTTCACAGGACAAAGGATTTGGTGGTATAAATATTGGGGCGCAAACCCCAGAACTTTAGAACTCTTTTGGATCAAGAGGACTGCCAAGAAGAAGACCTGGAGAAGCTGTGAGGAGAAACTACCACTTTGCTATGTGCTCTGCTGCATTGGCCTGCAGTGGCTGCTTTTGTCTTGGGCAGTGAAAGGGTTGGACTGACCTTCGTGCAATCGACTTTAGTGAGTTTCTCCAAGGGCTTTAGATAGAGCTTGCCCCCTGTTCAAGAAGTCTCAGGAACAGCAAAGACTTCAAGCTCTTCTGCCCTCAGCACTGGAAACTGTGTGTTTTGTGCTGCAACAGAAGAAAAGCAACTTGACGACGACGCTGGCGACTCAGTGTCCTGACGGCACCGCAGAGGGCACCGTCACAACGCCGCACTGCGACCGTGGTCTCACCGATGATGACGCTCGTAAAGTTACACGATGCACCGTCCTCATCTGGCACCGCAGCCTTGGCCTACCGACACCGGTGCCATCGACTCCAGTTCGTCAGCCGACGACAGCTCTTCAGCAACGATGACGCCGCTGCTAGCACCATGACGAGCACCACCGTCATCTCGCACCGCGACCCTGGTCTCACCAACGACGTTATCTGACGCTGCCACCGAGCTGCTGTTCGCACCGCGACCTGGCAGCACCGTACACCGCAGCGCTGCACTTCGCACTGCAGCACCCGACGTCTGCCGGCGCCAGCGCTCCTGACTTCACCTGAGAGGAACTTGATCTGCAACGCGTGTGACTTCGAGGGCCAAACGACTCCTGCACCGACTTCCGGATCAGACGCCTGCGGACGCCATGTTTTCGGAACTTCAACAAGAGGTCGCCGACACCCTGCATTTCTAAAAGGTACTGTTTGCGGGTCTTCTCCACACCGTAGCTGGCCCGCGACACTGCAGTCATCCAGAACTGATTGGATTTGTTTGCTCACTACGCGGTGATAGCCCCGGTTGGAGCTATTGACATCAACAAACTGTTTTTCAAGGTTATTTTGTTAACTGAAGATTTCTAAGTACTGTACTGTGGCTCTTTATCATTTTGGTCTTGTTTTAAGTATATACAAATATTGGATATTTTTCTAAACTGGTGTGGTGTCCTTTTGTAGTGCTTACGCTGTATTACTGTTGGTTATGTGCAAATGCTTTACAAACTACCTCTAAAGATAAGCCGGACTGCTCGTGCCAAGCTACCAAGGGGGTGAGCAGGGGTTATTTTAGGAGTGTAACTCCCTTATCCTGACTAGGAAGAAGGGTCCTTATTTGGACAAAGGTGCAAGCCATTGCCAACTAGAGACCCCCATTTTTTAACAGTGTGCATTATCAAGTTATATCAGTTACTGTGGAGATCCTTGACATCACTGGGCTTGTATCATTGTGAACATGTCATCTACACTCATTCACAGAACCAGAAGGGAGAACTTTACATATGGGACATTTTCCAATAATGTAAACACTCTCCATTAATGCGTCATCAATTAAAGTTTTCTAAATGAATTCAGCATTTTGAAGACATTTATTTTAAAGGTATTCTTCATCAAATTAATCAACAATGTATTAACAGTAACCAATATTCAATAAAGTATTTCCACATAAGTTCAATAGTTCATTAATTCGACCTCTGTAAAATATCCACAACATTTCAGTACATTTTAGGGTCAGGAATCCCCTGCATCAAGTGCGAATAAACGTAATGTTTTTTCATTAAATGCTAAATATGGCTAAAAGACTATAAAACCATAGCTAACTAAACCTATAATCAATGTGTAATATTGTATTTTTACACCTGGCATTTCAAATCCATTGTTCTATGTCAAATCTGTCTCCAAAGTGAAAGTGTCCTATCAAGTTATTTTCACATGATAGTGACATTAAGTTTCAACATGTCTCTTTCCCAAAAACTATGCAAATACTCATGAGCCATTTCTTTAATCTTTCTCTCTGCAGTCTGTTTTCTTTCTCTGTTATAGCTGATGGTGGCTACGGTGCCGTTCAGCAGACTGAATCATTTAATGTGCTATTATCCTCTCTTGCCTACTTTTCCATGTTATTTGAATTGTATTCAATAGATTGTTTCTTAAATGTAAAAGCATTAATACCTTTGTTCTTTCAAGGGATTGGGCACCAATATATTTAACAGACGTATCCAATTATTTTCACTTGTTGGTGATGAATTACTTGTCATCTCCTTTATACGATTTATCAACTACTTCGATCATTTGAAAATGTACTTCTAAATTTTGTTAAGCTTGTATACGCGATTTGCCATTGAGAACCTATCTTCTGATGTTCAAATATTACTTTCATGTTTTAGGATATGAATATCTCTATTGCCTTTCCATTTTTCCTCCGTATAAAAGGCCAAATGCCATTTTAATTCTTTCAAAAAGGCATTTCACAAGGAGGGTAACCGTTCAATAAAATATTTCTCACATTCTGGGGTGCGTAATTTCGGTGCCTTTTTTACTTTTTTCACATTATTACAATAGGTATTGCTCAAACCTGGCCAAACTCCTTCCGAACACACCTGTCCAAAAACTTAGAGAAGCTTATCAATTGATGCCTCAACAAACATTTCAGCAACCAGTAGCTCCTCAACTACAGGAAGTCAGGCCTCAGACCCAACAAAAGTCCAGAAACAGCACTCATCACTGCCACAGATGACATCCACATGATTCTAGACAAAGGAGATCCAGGATCCCTCAACCTTCTGAACCTTTTTGCAGCATCTGACATGGTCCCACAATCTGTCCTCATCATACGCCGGTTTTATTTTTGTGTGGTTGGATATTGATTCATCATTAATGAAGGGGGGGGCAGAAAGCGCCCTAGGCACCAGGGATTCATTTATAGAGCAGATTTTGGGTTAGGGGCTGTCAAAAATGGGCATGCCAATGCCCCCCTCCATATTGCACAGTCTTTCTGCCCCCACTGGGAGGCAGATGGGACAATAGTCCCTGATCTGCCCCTCAGGTGGGGCATAAAGCACACTAGGCACCAGGGATTGTTTTTTAAGTGTACATAGGGGTGGGAGCTGCCCCAAATGGGCATGCCAATTCCCCCACCCCCCAAAAAAGTCCATTCTTTCTGCCCCCCAGAAAGCAGATGGGGGCAATAGCCCCTGACTTGCCCCCGAGGGGCAGGCGGATAGCCCACTGGGCACCAGGGATTGTTTTTTTTCTATAGGTAGGGGTGGGGCTGCCCAAAATGGGCATGCAAATGCCCCCAACCCCAAACAAATTGCCAGAGTCTTTCTGTCCCTCCGGGAGGCAGATAGGGGGCAATAGCACCTTATCTGCCTCCGTAGGGAGCAGAAAGCCCACTAGGCACCAGGGATTATGTTATTTATTATATGTAGGGGTGGGGCCGCCCAGAATGGGCAAGTCAATGCCCCCACCATTCATAGAAATTAGCCACAGTGTTTCTGACTCCCCCAGGAAGCAGATGGGGGCAAAAGTCCCTGATCTTTCCCCCGAGGGGGGCAGAAAGCCCACTAGCAATCAGGGATTATGTTGATTTTTGTATTCATAGGGCATGGGGCTGCTGAGAAGGGTCATGCTAATGCCTCCTATCCCCAAAAAGTTGTTCTGTCTCCCGGAAGACAGATAGGGGCAATAGCTTAGTGATAGGACATTTGCGCCGGCACGGTGATCCCACACAGAAATGTGAGGAAAATGTGTTTTTTATCAGCTAAGTTTGAAGGTTGCAGGGGATTCGGGGTAGGAAACCACTGGGGGATCCAAGCCACACATCCCTGAACTCCCCCGGGTGTCTAGTTTTCAGAAATGTATGGGTTTGATAGGTTTCCATAGATGGTCGCCAAGCCTGAGGCCAAAAACCCAGGAGAACCCCCCTTGCAAAACCAACTCGGGAGACATGGGGGAATGCTGGGTGGTGGGAAATTTGTGTCAGCCCGGTGATCCCACAAAGAAACATGAGAAAATGTGATTCTTTTCTGCTAAAGTTGAGGTTTACAGGGGATTCTGGGTAGGAAAACGTTGGGGGATCAACGCATGCCATACCTTCCTGGACTCCCCCGGGTGTCTCGTTTTCAGAAGTGTCTGGGTTTGGTAGGTTTCCCTACATGGCCGCCGAGCCAGAGGCCAAAAACCCAGGTGACCCCCCCTTGCAAAAACAGGTTGTTTTGGGATTGGTAATCTTGATGTCTCCACAATACGTTTTGGGCCCTTGCCTGCTGTGGGTACTTGGCCCACCCACACAAGTGAGGTACCATTTTTATCAGGAGACTTTGGGGAATGCAGGGTGGGTGGAAGTTTGTGGATCTACGTAGATGGCCAACGGAGGAGATGATGGTGAATCCTGCCTCCAACTGACTAATGATGGGCCTGATACATTGGACTAGGAAGGTTTGGAGACAGTGGCAAGAGTGTAAAGGGTGGACTGGCCTGCCCACTGGCTCCCTGTCCCAAGAGTATGCTAGGTCCCTGTTAGATCTGGGGGTCTCTAGTTGGCAATGGTTATCACCTTTGTCCAAATAGGGACCCTTACTTCTAAGTCAGGATAAGGGGATTACTCTTTTTAATAACCCCTGCTCACCCCCTTGGTAGTTTGGCACGAGCAGACAGGCTTATCTCAGAGGCAGTGTGTTAAGCATTTGTGAATATACACAGTAATACAGTGATAACACTACAGATGGACACAACACAGGTTTAATAAAAATAAGTATTCTTTATATAGACTTAAACACAAGACCACAAACGACAAAAATCCACAATACAGTACTAAAGGTTACTTAAAAGATGATAAAAGTCTCTTAATTCAAGTTGATGGTAAATACGACAAAGTTCTCACAAAGTTCTTAGATGCGACACGCAAAGTGAACAAAAGGCTCGCAAAAGGGGAGATGCATCGGTTCCGTGACCCGGGGGAACGGTTGCGTCCTTCCTCAATGCTTGCGCAGAGTAGAGGACTCGTCGTGAGCCTTACCGGTGCGGAGGTGATGCGTAGATTCTCGTCCTGTTGCGATGCGAGAAGAAGGCGCCCTTGATGCGGCGATGCGATGACGCCCTGGCAGCCTTGCGACGACTCTGTACTTTGGAGCCGCGACAGGCCCTGCGATGCGCTTCTCCGGCGATGCGATGACAGCTCTCTCGATGCGTTACGCTTCTCCGGCGATGCGACAGCAGACAGCTTCGATGAACACATGCTTCCAGGGAGATGCGATGAACTCTCGCTTCTCCGGCGTTGCGATGATTTCAGCTGCGGCGGCGACACGCTTCTTCTCGATGCGTCGCGCTTCCAGCTCCCAGCGGCACGCAAGTGACTGGAGTCAGAATTCCCAGCAAGGAAATTCAGGAGGGAGCTGGAGATGAAGTCTTTTGGCCCTGAGACTTCAGCAGGAGGCAAGCACACTTCAAGCCCTTGGAGAATATTCTGTAGATGAAAGTCCTTACAAAGTTCCTTCTCCTTTCCCTTGGCAATGAAGCAACCACTGCAGGCCAACCCAGCAAACAGCACACTGGCAGAGGGGCAGTCCACACTCCTGCAGCTTCCTTGGTTCTTCTCCTTGGCAGAAAGGTTTCTTGTTCCAGAAGTGATCCAAAGTCTGTGGGATTGGGTCCCAATATTTATACCAAAAAATCCTTTGTTCTCTGCAGGCAGAGAGGCCTCTGCCTAGTTTAAACCAGTTCCTGAGCACTGTGTTTACATGACTCTTCTTTTCCTTTCACTGTGCAGGGCAGAAACATCAGACGCCCCACAGGAGGTGGAGCCAGCACAGGGGAGGTAAGATGCAGCTCTGGAGTACTCTGTTGACAAGATTCCCCTTCTCCTTTCACTGTGTAGGGCAGAGACATCAGACAAACCACAGGGGGTGGAGCCAGCATTGTGGAGGGAAGGCACAGCCCTATTCAGGTCCCAGGTGCACTCTCCCCTCCCAGCTGGAGGTAAATCTCCCTATTCACCACTGGGCTGTCCCAGACTGTCTCCTGGAATTTCCACAGTCCTGTCACACACTAACCCAGACAAGGAGTACACAAGTCAGCAGAGGCGGGCTCAAATGGTTAGGCAAGCAAATACCTACTTTCTAAAAGTGGTATTTGCAAACACAGAATAGTAAAATAAACTTTACTAAAAGATGTATTTTACTATTCTGAGTTCAGGCATACTAAACTCGAATTTCTACCATGTTCCCTGAGTCAGTTAGGATTGCAGGGATGTAACAATCTTCACTGCCATTCTAGTCTATGAGAACAGGTAGCCTTTAATAGTGAAAAAAGAAAATGGCTGTCATTCACTACTAGAACATGCTACACACATCAGAGCATGCCCTACCTTATACTTACAATGCACCCTGCCCTTGGGCCTACCATAGGGGTGTCTAATATGAAGTAAAGGGAAGGTTTAGGGACTGGCAAGTGGGTGCACTTGGCCAAGTCGACATGGTAGTCACAGACTACACACAGGCCTTGCAATGGCAGGCCTGAGACACACTTTACAAGCTACTTCTGTGGGTGGCACAACCAGTGCTGCAAGCCCACCAGCAGCATTTGCTCTACAAGCCCTGGGCACACATGGTGCACTGTACTAGGGGCTGACAGTAGATCAAATAAGTCAATCATGGAATCCAATCAGTATATCAATTTAACATAGGGAGCACTTGCACTGTGGCACTGATTAGCAGTGGCACAGGGCCCAAAACATACAACCAGCAACAATATGTCAAAACAGAGGCGGCAATCCGTCAACAAATGGAAGGGAGACTCACGCCAATGATGTCAGGACTAACAGTCCCACATCCACGACCACGCAGAGGCTGGACAGCTTGCATGACTCAGTGGCTGGTCTGGACAGGAAGTGGCAGGGCACCCCTTCCATAGCCACAAAAGGGATGAAAGACAGACTGAGGGGGACAGGTGGTAGTCGTGAGGCCCAAGGATCTGGCCGTAGCTCGAGACTCCTTGAAGCGCTCAAGAGCCAAGTCTGCCTTGTCGCCAAAAAGGCAAGTGCCATCAAAGGGCATGTCCATCAAAGTCGATTGGACATCTCCCCGAAAAGCCAGATGTCCTCCACCAGGCTGCGTGCTTATGACGAGGCAACCCTTCTGCCCAGTGAGTCCGTTGTGTCCAGTCCACATTGTATGGTGAATTTGGCTTAGTCTCTCCCGTCCGCAACTGCTTGGGAGAGAACAGCCTGGGCCTCCTCTGAGCACTTAGACTGCTCTTGCGCAACAGTATCCCAGATGGTATGGGAGTATCAGCCCAAGAGGCAAGCGGTATTCACCGATCTCAATGCCAAGCTGGAGGAAGAAAACATCCTCTTCCCAAGATGGTCCAGCTTCTTGGATTCCCTATCGGGGGATTAGAAGGGAATGCGTTTTTTGAAGATGAGGATGAGAACCAAGCTCCCAGGGAAGGGATGTTGCGTCAGGAACACTAGGTCACCCGGAGCAGGGCAGTGGCAGCGGGCGATTGTCCTGTCAACATGAGCCCCTGTGCTGGGCTTAGACCAAGTGTCCAGAAGGACATATGTGAGGGTTTCATTGAAGGGCAAAAGGGATTCTGAAGTGGTAGCCACTGGCTGAAGCACCTCTGTTAGGAGGTTAGTCCTGACTGCCACCGAAGAGAGGCCAAGACCTCAGCCGCCCTTCTCACCACCATGGCGTAGGATGCTCCCTCCTCCATAGCCATGGTAGGGGGAGAAAGCAAGTCAGTGTCAGGGGGGTGTCCGAAACACTGGCCTGACCCAGGTCCATCCGCCAGTCCATGGGGTCTTCAAGTTGGTCAGTTAAAGGGTTCAGCTGCCCCTGCTCCTGGCATCAAATCAGAACCATGCATGAACACAGGGAAGCCGCTTGAGCAGAGCCGGGCTGCCCAAAAATGAGGTACAGGGTCTAATAGAACTTTTGGATCTGAGCAGGAGACACTCTGGTTCCCAGAAAAGTGAGTAGGCGTGGAGTCGTCTCAGAGTAAGACTCAAGAGGATGGAGCTTTCGAGCAGCGATACTCAGAGTCTCGTGTTACGTTGGTTGAATGATGAGGAGAAGCCGAAGAATGTCTGTGCTTCTTCGACTTCTTATTCTTGCCTGAACTCACCAACTTGGAATGCGAGGAGGAAAGCAGGCTCCGCGTCCGTTCTCGGGACCTTCTTCTCGAACAGGAACGGGAGCGACACGGAGCTGAGAGCCGGGCCTACAAAAGCTTTCGGGACCGCTCCTGGAAAGCCTTCAAGTTCATGGCCCGGCACTCGGAGCACGACTTCGGGTTGGGGTCGCATTCCAGGCACCAGAGACACACAAGGCACCATCACGGACACCATCCGATGGCAGGAGCTGCACAGTTTGAAGCCGGCCCTACGCTGGGACATCATCGACGCACCAGGAGTCCAAGACTCAAAAAGGAAGTCGACAAAAGTCAAAAAAAGGCTATCCAAAAACAGCTACGGGTAGCACTCTCCAGATCTTCTCTCAGATCTAAAGTAAACAGGAATGCGACATCTGACAGTCCCACCATTCACAAATGTCCATGTACAACAAACATTTCAAAATAATGGAAAATACAGCCTTTGATTACCATGAATTACTATCCCACACTCACGAAGGATACAATTCCATGTAAGATGGAACGCACACAGTCTCCTTTGTAAACTCCACAGGACAATAAAGCCTGCCCAGCTCTTCTTCATATAGTGTTAAAGCTTCAGTCAGGTTCACACAGTTTCCCTGTAAGAGAAGCATAAGGAGAATCTTGTTAAAATACCAGGCAAAAATGTACTATCCAATTGTTTGTAACACTGAACAGAAGCATCTTAATTAAGTTAGTCATGGATTGAAATTCAGTTCAGATACTGTGGTCCCTCGCATCAGCTATTATTAAATATTGAAACAGTTGAATTTCCCACAAATAGATCAATAGAGACTTCTCAGTTTTCTTTGTGCCACAGCAGCAGAGAGCTGCTTACAGGAGTATTCACAGAAACTCTGAGGCAACATGCAAATACATAGTATGCAGAAGGAAATATTAAAACCACGGTAGCGGCTCTTGTACTTTTAGTCCCAAATCCCCCTTCCTTCCGACTCAAAGGACACACAGTCAAGGCAGGTCATAGTAAGAAGAATATTTCTTGCCAACCATAATGGGTTACAAACAGATACTGAATGATAGGTGAGAACAGGGGTACTATCCTCGGATTTAGGGTGTGCACACGGTTTATCACGGACCACTTCTGGTCCTCTTAATCCATCATATATCTTTCCAATGAAAATTCTTCAAACACAATTTCCTTTATGTCATTTTTATTCGTATTTTTAATGATATTTCCTCATTGAATACTTCATTTATCAATTCTTAGCAGGTTTCAATCGTACAACATAACACTTTGACCCAATGCATTTCGGGTACAACAGGACCCTTCGTCGGGGGTCTCTACGGAAAAAGAATAAAGAATACATAATGAGCCCCAGCTACGTTCTCAATGTTTACATAGCCTCAAAAATCATACATTTTTAACTTTACATAAACGAGTTACTCAATGCCTGTCTCGTATCCACCACATTACATTCGAGCGCTGGAGGTTTATGAATTTTCGAAATCTAAAACCAGCTGTCTTTTAACTTAACCATAACGCGCTGAAAACTAACAAAAGGTTCCTCTCGCTTAGTTGTGACCTAGGTCACCCGTACTTACAGTGAAATGTAGCGTCTCCGCTTCCTGCTCTTTCGTCCAATGCCTGCTGCATTCAGATCGCTTAACGCTAACGGCCCTTATAACTGATCTGATAGGTCAACAACCGATCACGTGATCGCCGTGTGAAGACTAATTACATTGCGATTATACACGAAACTAAGCAATACTACACGAAATCCAGATAATCTCGCTTGTGTTTACTCAGCTAAAATAAAGTTCAAACCTATTCACCCAAAATAATTGAATAGCGCGACCTGCTCGAGGTTATTAAGTTTGAATATTTTACGCATCCTCAATCGGTTAGACACATGTATTTTATGCTGAATAAATGCATTCTAATACAACATAATGAAAATCTGAAAGATGAAACGCTGTATATTATGCTTGTGTTCATACATTAATGCCTGAGGGTAAAAACGGTCGGCCATTTTGGAATGGTCATTCACATTCACTGAATATCCCAGACTTCTAAGCGTTAAAGAGGTAATTTATCGCCCAACATAAAAACACCAATGGAAACTGGAAATAACACAACTCATATATAACAAAAATATGAAATGTCTGACAGCATTTTATGAATAGCACAATGTCCTCTGCCCCTGCAGGGCAAATCCTTTCTCATCAATCAAAAGTTTATAGGAAACATGTGAGTTCCAACCTGTCATTGAGCCCATCTGGCTGAAGGCTTCCCATCTTTTTAATCCAAAAGTACATGCAACTACATTAATTCATTATCATCGAAATATGCGCATACCAAGAGGACTTAGAATAGCACTTAAACCAATGCTCTGCAGAAACAACAAACCCTTTCTCAACAAGTGGTATCAGATTTTAAACAAGTGCAGTCTAGATCTGATTCTATTGATAGTGGAGGAACTTTCCAAGGAATTAAAAGAAGTTGAAATTGAATTGGATACAGTTAAAAGTGAACTCAATAAATATGATGACTTGACCACACAATTGGAAGACATAAACAAAAGATTGGAAAAGTACGCTAAAGAGATTGAAGACAGAAAAATCAAAAAATACAAAAGAGACACAGTAGACTATAAGTTGGAAGAAGTCTATAGCTGGGCGGAAGTGTATAACCAGCGGAAGTGGCAAAAACCTACCACCAATATCACATCGTCCCAGGAGAGTGTGGTATCAGATTCGGAAACAACACAAAATAGAAGACCAATAGAAAAAACATCACAAACAGGTCAAAAGTCACAAACTGATAAGTCTTTTTTAGATGTGAGTTCGGCAGCCAACAATTTTCATTATGTTGTATTAGAATGCATTTATTCAGCATAAAATACATGTGTCTAACCGATTGAGGATGCGTAAAATATTCAAACTTAATAACCTCGAGCAGGTCGCGCTATTCAATTATTTTGGGTGAATAGGTTTGAACTTTATTTTAGCTGAGTAAACACAAGCGAGATTATCTGGATTTCGTGTAGTATTGCTTAGTTTCGTGTATAATCGCAATGTAATTAGTCTTCACACGGCGATCACGTGATCGGTTGTTGACCTATCAGATCAGTTATAAGGGCCGTTAGCGTTAAGCGATCTGAATGCAGCAGGCATTGGACGAAAGAGCAGGAAGCGGAGACGCTACATTTCACTGTAAGTACGGGTGACCTAGGTCACAACTAAGCGAGAGGAACATTTTGTTAGTTTTCAGCGCGTTATGGTTAAGTTAAAAGACAGCTGGTTTTAGATTTCGAAAATTCATAAACCTCCAGCGCTCGAATGTAATGTGGTGGATACGAGACAGGCATTGAGTAACTCGTTTATGTAAAGTTAAAAATGTATGATTTTTGAGGCTATGTAAACATTGAGAACGTAGCTGGGGCTCATTATGTATTCTTTATTCTTTTTCCGTAGAGACCCCCGACGAAGGGTCCTGTTGTACCCGAAATGCATTGGGTCAAAGTGTTATGTTGTACGATTGAAACCTGCTAAGAATTGATAAATGAAGTATTCAATGAGGAAATATCATTAAAAATACGAATAAAAATGACATAAAGGAAATTGTGTTTGAAGAATTTTCATTGGAAAGATATATGATGGATTAAGAGGACCAGAAGTGGTCCGTGATAAACCGTGTGCACACCCTAAATCCGAGGATAGTACCCCTGTTCTCACCTATCATTCACATTTTGGACAGTGTTCCTAGACAAAACACTCTTCAGGTTGTGGCACCAAACTAACTGCACTAAAGAAAGATATACTTACAGGAAGTGAGTGCAACTGGTGATTTTTACAAACAGATACTTACATATGTGGTCCAACTGCTAATAGGCCTCGTCCTCTACACCTATTGTCTTTCAGATCCTTAGGTAGAATTTTCCCATAAGAGGAGGCCAAAGGCTACTTACACAAGAACAAACTAGCCAGGTGGCTTGTCTGAAAGAGGCACACTTAGTACTATAGGTACAAGAGTGTGGTGAGTAACTTGTACTTAATTGTTCTTGCACCTCCAGGCTCATGGGAGTAATATAGAAACTGTCCAACAAGCCAGGATGTAGACAGGACTGCAACTCAAATCCACAAGCAATCTCGTCTACAAGAACACAAGAGCGAGGGATCCAGTTTGAGTGCGTAATTTAGAGCTGCAACTAAGAGGAACCTGGATACCGCCAGAAGAACTGCACTGAATTAAACCTTGATGTCTGGTGCTACACCCACTTCATAAGGGGGAGAAGAGTCAAATAAATGAATGACCTGTAGTTAGAGGACCTACGGACTGGGGCTAATAACAGTGAAAGTAGAGAAAGGAAACCATTGACGCCTAGGAAACAAAAAGGCCCCACCCCTCCTGTTTAAGGCGCTGTTACCCTGTGGGTTAAGGTGTGAGCAAAAGTCATGCAAAATGACAGAAGTCGTCTCAGTCTTGCAAAGGAGATTCGCCTGGGGAGGCTACCTCTCAGATGACTTCCTAATTACTTAAGCAAGGTGACCAGACAAAGAAATCCCAGAATCCCAGGAAGCTCAAGCAAAAAAACAAAAGTAACACTCAAATTAAGCAAGGGAAGAAAACAAACATCCAACTTTTTCCAAGAATCCAACCATGTCCAAAATGAAAGAAGAGGACGAAACTACAGGCAACTGAGTAAAAATGTAAGAGACTGAGTAGTAGGCTACCTGCCACAGGAGAACTACTACTTAAAGCTTCCAAATTCCAGAGATGGGAAGGTGCACCTGAGGACAACTGTGCAAGGGTAGGAAGGTCCCAGTTAGACTGTCAGAAAATCCAATTAAGCCTTTGTTGAAAGATTCAAAAGGACCATCAATAAGGCAGTAAGTTGTAAAAGTGCAGCTCTGAAGAAACACTCCCAAAAAGCCACCTTGCAGAAATTGGTCAGGTACTTCATGTAGAAGAATCAAAAAAGAACCTTATCAAAAAGGAGGTCCAAGATCTCATGGGCTTCCCTGCAGAGTAATGTAGAGTAAAGGGAGGACCTCTGCCAACAATCACCCCAAGGACAATGTGTCTGAATTCTGTGCAGGCGCAATGTCAGGCAAAATGAGGTCAACTATACTAGACTATCACATCCTCTAAAATGGGCTGACCAGAATACTTTCAAGGAAAAGTTCTGCGGGCAACAATTACCACCCATAATCAGGCTGTGAAAAACAAAGTGATGGATAACCGCTTGAATTAATCTCAGCCACTGGTAATTACTCTGGGCCTCATTCCACTTCACTGCACTCAGCATTTTACTCTACATAGAGAAACAGACAAAGCGGTCTGGGTTTGTTGTGTTCTTAGCGAGGCTCTAACTGGCCATGGAGGTAGGCAGTCTCAGTCACTATGCAACCGTTGATTGGGTGCCCCGAGTAAGACGCGCCCTGGACTCACAACTCTTACATAAAAGATCTCGGAGGAGCAAAAGAGACTCTCATGAAAGAACTGTCCCTGACTAGACACAGGAAGACAAAACATACTAGGTTTCCAGGGGGTTTCTGTAGCAGAGGTTTCAGGTGGCTCAAATGCAGCAGTCTGCAAGGGAGAAGCTTCCTAGGGTGAGAAGGGAATAGCAGGAGTAGCATCCCTAGACAAAAGTGGAATCCTGTATTTTTTCTTACTCCAAAAAGAGGAGAGAAGAACTCCGCACCACCCACCCTCCCCAGAGAGAGCGAGAGAGAGAGAGAGAGGGAGGGAGGGGAAGCATTTGGTTCAGCTTCACAATGACACATTTTAATGGCTAATTAATACGTTTGGAGGAAGTTACTTCCAAAAAATGGGTAAATGTAAAATAAAGGACTGTTGTTCCAGCAGGTCTCCATCGGAAAAACAAATGGGTAAATAACCTAATAAATAAGTAAAAAAACAAACCTTAGAACAACCGGTGCATGTCGGCTTTGGTTGTTTATAAAATTGAGATTCAAGAGTAGCAGTAAGTTTTGATAAAAGATAGGCCCTTCTAAAATATTGTAATGTAGCACAGTTCTTTATAACAGCTGCATAGTTAAAGTGTTGACAGTACATCACTTCTGCAACTTAGTTCTAAATTTAAAATATAAATATATTATCCAAAGCCCTCCAGTGAGCGTTTCTAAATATAATTATTGAGAGGTTTATCAAGCACGCACAGGGCTAGACACCAGCAGAATAGAATTTTTACTTTTAGTTTAATTTTGAAATATTGTTGTCAAAGCAGCTGTGCGTTTGCATTCAGCATTTAACGTTTTTATTGTTTGTTAACCTATCCTTTGCTTCTCTTGCATTAACAGAAGCGGAGGATGAAAGGGTTGTAAATTTAGGAGGAGGCTATATTTTTCTGAAATCCTCTTTTGTGTTAGATCTTTGATAGGTACATGTTTTCTATTTAAAATAACCAGTCCTTTAACTCACTTCAGCATCGCAACCCAGACAATATCGTTTTTGACTGGGCTCTGCCTTATTTAGTAACCTGTAACTATACAAACGTCTGTAGCAGCTATTTGCTTTAACTTCCCCTTTGGCAAACATGTAATTTCCTTCCACTGCCAAGCTGATTGTGACGGTATATAAACAACCCACGTGTGTAATTTTAAACTCATAAATAGAGAACCGTGGTAGGTAGTTTTTAGAGCAAACCACCAATTTAACTCAGCTCGAATTGGTGCAGGGTTCACAGCCAAGTTCGCCTTACACACATAAAAGCGAGAAAAAAACCTTGCGGACTGAGCTGTTCAAATACCTCAGCAGACGCGTGTGAGAGGCGCTCACAGTGCCAAAAAGATGGTCTCCGAGGCTAGGTAAACCTGCAGAGGAAGTAGATGAACACAAAAATAAACGATATAAATTTAGAATAGCTGTGCAAGCCTTTAATAACAAACCCACGAAATACTGATAAAAAAGGGACCAACTAAACGACTAAAAAAAGCCACATGATACAATGAGTTTGCTTTTTCAGCCAATCTACTCACATTACCGAGAGGTTACAAAAGGTCATATCAATACCAAATGTTTTTAAGTGTAGAATTTCTTATCAAACAAAATAAAGCTGAGGAGTTAAGACATCAGTAGAAGGCTTCGACCAAGTGGTCTGAAAACAAAAATTACATTTGTACTATTTAATTTTCAATGATGTACATATTTGGCAATCAAGGAGACCAAGCAATTGTTTATCACTAGCGATGTAAAAGAATTAAAACCCTGAAGAACGAAAGTTATACATGTCAGAGTATGAGTACCTACAAAACAGAACCGTTTTATATCTTTTCCAGGAGCCCGAAAATCACAGACCCGATTCCGAGCTGGGGAGAAGAAAAAAATCGCCTGATTACCACACCTACTAGGGCCACCTGAGTGACAGACCTCCCAGACCCAGTCCTTGATACTTGAATGAACTTTTGCACTTTTGTCTAAAGGTGTTAAAAAAATGATGTATATTTTGGCATGCTTAACCTTCATGCACAGTATTAAACCCTTTGCTACTAGGATGCCCCCCCCCCCCCGTCCCATGCCCTTTTCTGGCTATTTGGGATAGTTTGCGCTTAGGCCCCTGTAACTTTTCGTCCACATAAGGTATCCAAGCCAAATTTGCATCCTTTTCTTCCAACTTCATGGAGATTTTAAAAGTACCCAGAAATTAGCCAAAATACAGCTACATTTAATTTTTGGTGGGGGAAAAACAGGGAAAATAGTGCTGCAGAAGAAAGTGTCTGGTTTTTTCCTGCAAATGGCATCAACAAAGGGTTTGTGGTGCTGAAATCATCATCTTACTAGCTTTCAGGGACAAGCAGACTTTTGTTAGTAAACCAAAATGATTTACAGTTTTGGCATTTTACTGGGACACAGCCTATTTTTGCCACTTTTTGTGCTTTTAACCTCCTTCCAGTTAGTAGAATAAATGGGTATGAAAGGTGTAATGGATCCCGGAAAGCTATACATTTCTGAAAAGGAGACAGAATTATTAATTCAGCAAGGGTCAGTTGTGTAGATCCTTCAAGGTTTTTTTTAATAGAAACTAACAGTTGAAAAAGAGGAAAATTGAAAATTAGTTGGAAAAAACAGCCATTTATGCTGTTTTCACCTGTAACTTCTTCTAAGTATGATAGCTTTTTGAAAGCAATATACCGTTACATCTGCTGGACCCTTCTGATTGTTTGGGATATATAGGACTTGTAGGTTCATCAAGAACCCGAGGAACCCAGAGCCAATAACTGAGCAGTGTCTTGAAACGGTCTTTCAGCGTGTACCACGTTTATATAGCACTTTATTTGGTGAAATATAAAGAGTGAAAAATGGGTATCAAAGAAAGGGGAACAAAATATAGAGTTACGAAACAGTAGCTATTTGCACATACCCATACTAGCTTGTGAATTATAAAACATTTTTCAAAGTGACTCCTTTTTAACACATTGTCGTACATTTGGAAGGCAAAAATGCATAGTAAGTCAATAGGTAATAACAGTTACTCTACAATTGTGAGTCCCGAGTCTCCCGATAAAAAACGTACCTCACTTGTGTGGGTAGGCCTAGTGCCCATGACAGGAAACTGCTCCAAACGCAACGCGGACACACCACATTTTTACAGCGAAAACTGACCCATTTTTTTGCAAAGTGCCTAGCTGTGAATTTTGAACCCTAGCTCTGCCGGCACTTAGGGAATCCTACAAAACCTATACATTTGTGAAAACTAGACACCCAGGGGAATCCAGGATGGGGTGACTTGTGTGGCTCTCACCAGGTTCTGTCACCCAGAATCCCTTGCAAACCTCAGACTCCATAAAAACAAAAAACAAAAAAAATCCTAACATTTCTGTGATGGACAGTTCTGGAATCTGCATGGATCCACAAAATTCCACCGCTTTCCCCAAAGTGTTCTGCTAAAAATGATACACAAGTGAGGTATCATTTTACTCGGGAGACTGAGGGGGAACGCTTTGTGGTAGGACACTTGTGCCTGCACAGTGATCCCACGCAAACAGATGAGAAAAATTCGATTTTGTTCAGCTAAATTTGAAGTTTGCAGGGGATTCTGGGAAGGAAAAGGTTGGAGGATGCACGCAAGCCATACCTCCATTGACTCCACTGTGTGTCTAGCTTTTAGAAATGTGTGGATTTGGTAGGTTTCCCTAGATGCCTGCCGAGCCTGTGGCCAAAAACCAAGATGACCCCCACTGCAAAACCAGTTCATTTTATGATAGGTAATTTTGATGTCTCCTCAATACGTTTTGGGCCCTTGCCTGTCGTGGGTACTTGGCCCACCCATGCAAGTGGGGTACCATTTCTATCGGGAGATTTGGGGGAACGGTGGGTGGTAGGAAATTTGTGTCAGCCCGGTGATCCCACAACTTTCCCACACAGACGTTTGGGAAAAATATGATTTTTTTCAGCTAAATTTGAGGTGTGCAGGGGATTCTGGGTAGGAAAACGTTGGTGGGTCTACACAAGCCATACCTCCCTGGACTCCCCTGCTTGTCTAGTTTTCAGAAATGTCTGGGTTTGGTAGTTTTCCCTAGATGGCTGCCGAGCCCAGGGCCAAACACCCAGGTGACTCCCCCTTAAAAAACCAGGTCATTTTGTGACAAGTAATTTTGATGTCTCCTCAATGTGTTTTGGGCTCTTGCCTACTCTATGACATGGAAAGGCCAAAAAAGTGTCGAAATTGAGGGGGGCCCAAAGCGGGTCTGAAAGGGTAGTTTGTTTATGTTTTTAGGCTGACTCTACTTTGGGCATCCACAAATGTGAGGTATCATTTTTCTCGGGAGACCAAGGGGAATGCTGGGTAGTGGGGAATGCTGGGTAGTAGGAAATGTGTGCCTGCACGCTGATCCTAGAACTTACCCACACAGAAATGTGAGGCAAATGTGATTATATAGGAAAATTTGAGGTTTGAGGGGGATTCTGGGTAAGAAAACGCTGGGGGATTAATGCAAGCCACACTGCCAGCCAAAAGAAGTACACGCACACAACCATCGCCATAAAACACCAGCCAAGCAATGTCCATGCACACTGCCAGCCAAGCGCCACTCACCCACTACACCAGCCAAGCTCCATCCTCACACACCACCAACCAAGCAGGGCCAGACTGGAAACAGCAAACAGCCCTGGCAGACTGCTGTTCCATTGGCCCTGGGGGGGTGAGGGGGGAGGGTGTGCTAGTAAAAAGCACTGCTCTCACTTTTGTTACTGGGACCGTTTATTACAGCACTGCCGCAAACTGTCCCCCAGTTTACACACACACAAACTCTCCCTGGTTTTTAGTGGATTTCTGCCTCCGCTTGGGTGTAGATGAGAATAAAAATAACACGGAAACAGCCAAAATGGGTGCCAAAAAAAAAAAAGGGAGCGCCCCTTGCCTATGGGGCTTCTCACTGGCATGCCCATAAACATATCCCTGGTGCCTAGTGAGCTTTCTTCCAGGAGGAGGCAGAAAGCCTTTTTTAGCGTGGGGGGCATTAGCATGCCCATTTTGGGCAGCCCCCATCTCTATGTTAAAGAAAAAAAACAATCCCTAGGGCCTAGTGGGCTTTCTGCCCCCCTCCCCCCCCCCCAGGGTGCAGATCAGGGGCTATTGCCCCATCTGCCACCTGGGGGTGGGGGGCAGAATGACTGTGGGACTTGGGGGGGCATACCCATTTTGCAGCCCCCACCCTAATTGCAATGAAAAAAATCCCTGGCGTTTAGTGGGCTTTAGGCCCCCAAAATGGAGTCATATTTAAAGATAAACCCAAGACCTGCAAGACGCATAGACACACTGTTCTTTGCATAAATAAACAAGTTAATTATCTTTGGTAATGCCTCTTTATGGCCGATACTCTATTTAAATGCAGACTCCTTACCTTATAATACTCTGCAGGTTCCAGACTGCATCTGGAAAACTTTCTCCAATGCAGATCTCCTGCAGGTACTAGGTGGCATTGTGTGGCTCTGCGTTGACTTCATACCGCATCAGAAGTGACAAAGCAAAGTCATACATAAGCACCACCCCTGAAGGCTGTTGCCAATTGTAATCGTTTCCCTTTCTGCACCTTCAGACACGGTACATGAACAATTACTGGGCAGTGAGGAATCTGCGGTTACATACAGTATCCCTCAGTAAGAGTGTTACTCAAGGTAAGTAACTTGTTCTTCAGATGAATTTGTCTAACTGCAAATTCCTCACCTTAGAATACTGTTGTATTAATAATCATTGCTGCTAATTTTTAAAACAAAAGACCTCGCTCTCACTGTTTGTCTGTACTCCAGCTATTCAGTTCTCAGGCTGCTCTGTCTTTAGGCTTATTGTGTGCCGCCCCGGTCCGTCGCGGCTGTTATGCCGATTGTGCCGAGGGCGAATACACTATCACTAATCTCTGCCTCACTTCCGCCTGTAATCTACTTCCGGTTGGGACGCGGTCTAGTTGTCCATCGGATTTAAGCTTAAAACGCCCTATGGTGCCGACGCGCGCAGTGGGCGCGCCTAAGGCAAGCGCGTCTGCGCCTGTCAGCACCCAAACGGGACCAGGGGCCAGCCATAATGCCAAACCTACTCTTATTCCTCACAAGAATTAAAACTCCTGCACTCTGGTAACTACCTTCTCAATCCCCTTGTTAATATAGAATTAACTAAACAAGGAATTATGGCAGCAAGGGCCTCCTTCCCTGAAATTACTATTCTTCCCTATGCCACACTCACTACTCAAAGACAGTCCAGATATACTGTCCCTAATTTATCCATCTTTTACCTTAACACTCGCTCCTCAGTGAAACATCAGTTAGACATATTCAACCTTCTGGATTCACACCATCTGGACATCATATTCTTAACAAAAACTTGTCTGTCACAGAACTCAACCCCAGACATTTTAGCAGCCCTCCCCAATAATTACTATATCCTACAGGCAAATTGCACATCACGAAATGTAGAGGGGGGAGTAGCGGATATTGTTCGCCAAGGTTTACAATTTACAAAGTTAACTTCACTTGATCTACCTTTGGCAGACAATTTAGGTCTTAAGCTGGAATCGGTTCCGACTCCTTTGATTTGTGTGTTACTTTATAGACCACCCAAATATATGCCCTCGTTTCCTCATTCCCTGGCTGAAGAGTTGGCTCAGCTAACTACTAACAATGCAAAACTTCTGCTGATTAGAGATTTTAATTATTGGGCCAACGACACACAAGGCGGACCCCATGTCATAGAGCTAAGCGATCTTATTGGGTTAAACCTTACTCAGCAAATAACCACGGCCACTCATAAGAAGGGACACACGTTGGACCATTTGTGGACAACTAACATGACAGTGTCTGCATTGACTGTTTCTCCCTGCATCTGGTCTGATCATTTTCAAATTCAGTTTACTATAAATGACATTGCTACAGTAAAACTCCTCAATTTAAAAAGATTAGTAGCAAGGAACTAGAAAAATATCAATAAAACCCATTACCATGCCCCCTTAGCAAACACAGTTCCTACCCACAAGATGCCAATTAATTCAAGTGAGAAGAATCTCACAGCATGGCTCACTGCGGCCAGCAATGAACATGCCCCACTAAAAACAATCCGTTTAGCAAGACGTCATGAGGCACAAGGATGGTTCTCTCCTGACCTACAAAACCAAAAACTAGCACTTCGTCAATCTGGAAGGAAATGGAGAAGTAGATATTCCCCAGAACAAAATAGAGAGCTATCTGATCCAACACAAAGAATTGAAAAATCAATTTCTTCTGCCAAAGTTGCCTACTTCTCTACAAAAATTATGAGCTCCACAAATAAGTCCAAAGAAATATTTGCCATCATGAACGAATTATCCAATCCTGATAAGAGTTATAGTAAAATCTACACCTAGCCAAGCCTTCTGTAACTCTCTCAATTCGTTCTTCATCGATAAAATTGTAACAATAAAAGCTAGTATTCCCCGCTGTCTTGCCCCTGAGGGTTCACCCTCAATGCCGGAAAATCCATGCGCTATTGAACAGTTCCCAGTAATAGACAGTCAAACTTTTTTAGATCTTTTGTCTACAATAAAATCAGGTTCACCTACTGACAGTTGCCGGCCTCATATTCTAAAAGATGTTTTTACCATATTTCCTGGACCCGCCTTGGCACTTCTTAATGACTCCCTAGCACAGGGCTATGTTCCAAGAGCTTTTAAAGAGTCAACAGTTGTCACCCTGTTAAAAAAACAGGAGCAGACCCTGGGATTTTGACTATTGGCCCATTCCTCTGCTTCCTTATTTAGTCAAAATATTGGAAAGGGGTGGCATCCAGCTGGGTTAAGTCTTTCCTTGAGGAGCGTACTCAGTTGGTGCGTCTCTCCCAGTTCTCCTAAAATGGCAACGACATGTAGAGTACTCCAGGGTTCTTCGTTGTCCCCCCACCTATTCAATCTTTACCTTCTTCCTTTACTCCAGTCCCAGAAAAATAGGAAGGTATGCATGCATAATTATGCAGATGACCTGCAACTGGTGGTCTCGATTGACAATTCCTCTGATTTGTTATCTGAATTCCAGGCAACGATTTTACACGTCCGTGACTGGATGAATATTAACCAGTTAAAATTAAACCCAGATAAAACAGAAGAACCCCTGGAACACACAGTTTTGGCCAAATGAACAAGGCTCCCTACCTAACCCTTCTTCCTCAGCTAAAAGTTTGGGAGTAATCATCAATAGTGACCTCACTATGAAATCTGAGCTAGGAGCAGTAACATCCACCTGTTTCTTTCAGCTGAGGAAGATAAGGAAGATTAGGAGACTACTTACTCGGGAAGCCTTAATCCAGGTGGTCCTAGCTATGGTGATGTTACACCTGGATTATGCCAATTCTCTATACTTTGGCATCCCGCTCTATCTTACCAAAAGATTGCAGATGGTACAGAACCAGGCAGACAGGTTGATATCCCAACAACCTAGGTAGGAACATATCTCTCCCACTATGAAGGAGCTACACTGGCTTCCCATCGAACAAAGATGTACATTTAAAGTTGGCTGCCTTATTTTCAAAACCATGCATGGTGCTAGTCCAACATTTTTATCCAGACTTGTCCAGAAATATTCACCTGCGCGTAGCCTGCGCTCTGCCCACAAGGACCTTCTAACCATCCCTTTCTACAAACGGAAATGACTAGGTGGCTGCAGATTTGCTGTATTAGCACCCAGTTTTTGGAACACTTCTTTTAGATATAAGAACCTGCACTGAATTCTCTAGATTCCGTAGGCTTCTTAAGACTTGGCTATTTACCCAAGCCTATAACTAGACTTTGCAGACAACTAAATACACGGGTCCCCAGCAATACCTCATGTTTAGCGCCAAGAAAGCAATCTGTGTATGTGCGTTTTATAAGAAACTTTAACATAACATAACAGATATGAAAGCAGTACCTCTCGAAGGTGGAGGGTGTGTAAAGTGGGCTCAGACCAAGTATTGCAGGACAAAGAGGGCAAAATGTCCTTCCTAATGAGTCTGGCTGTCAAGGCAGTACTTCTTGGTAAACGTAATCAGACATCTCATGTCACAGCCTGGCAGAAGTCAAGGACAGGAACTTAGCTTGCCAAAGTATTGGTAGCAGCCTTAGCCCCAGTGGAATAGGCCCTCAGACATTCTGGCAGCTGCTTCTTGGCCAGCGTATATCCGATCTTAATTCAGAGGACTATCCACCTCTACAGGCTTCTCTTCTGCATCCATATCCCTTTTTAAACCCCCAAAAAACCCACGAAAGCAGATTGTCCAACCGATGGTCCTTGGTACAATTAAGGTGAATGCTTAACCAAACAATAGAGCTTTTCTACTTCTTTCGAGGGGTGAGGCGTAGCAAATAGGTCTGATTGAGTGATGGATTGTCCAACATCGAGGGGTCATGACTTTTGGTAAGAAGGCCACCTGAGTCCTCAGAACCAACATGTTTGAGGAAAAGGCAATGAAGTATAGTTGCAGTGAAAGTGCCCAAAGTTTACTAACAGTATGAGCTGATGTACTCGCAGTGAGGAAGGCTGTATTTAATGTCAGGAGATGCAGCTATGCATTGGCTTGAAGGGAGTACAGATGAGAAATGTCAAGACCAAGATAAGGTCCCATTCTGGTTTCACAAGTGGGTTGGGAGTTAACATGGGAGTGAAACCTTTAATAAACCACATTGCAATCAGTAATTTAAACAATGATGGTTGGTATGGGAAAAGCATTAATGTCGAAAGGCAAAAACAAATAACCTTCAATAGTGTCCACTTCAAGATCTCACTGGACCAAAAATAAAGCAACCAAAAGGACGTACAACAGCTTTGCTAGTAAGGGGTCAGCCTTGCACAAATGCTAAATGTTAGACCTGACACCTTTTGGCGTGGTTCTTCCCCCATCTTTTTGCCTCTGACTCATGTCTTGTGATGCTGTGCTGGATTTCGTTTTTGCTGATTAAGATGCTTTGGACACTCTGCCACTGCTGGTCAGAGTGTAAGTGCTCCCTCTGTAAATTGTGATATTGATTGGCATATTTGTATCACCACGAAGTCCCTAGTAAAGTGCACTGTGTGTGCCAGGGCTGGTGATGACAAATGCTACTAGTGGGCCTGCAGCGCAGATTGCGCCACCCACATGAGTAGCTTTAAAGTGGTGACTCAGGCCTGCCAGCGCAGAGCCTGGGTGCAGTCAGTGACTGCCATGTCAGCCTGGCCAGTGTCCCCACTGGCTAGGCCTAACCCTTCCCTGTCTGTGCACATCAGTCACCCCTATGGAAGGCTCTAGGTACCCCCCTGGGCAGGGTGCAGTGTATGGATAAGGTAGAGCATGTACTAGTGCAGGTAATATGCTCTGGTAGTGGGCTGCAGCCATTTTATGTGCTCACTGCTGAAAGGCTATCTTGCTCCATAGAGTAACATGGAGGAGGCTGGGCCCATGTGATACCAGCCTATCTTCCCATAGGAACAAGATGGGACATAAGTGAAAGATATCCCTGAACTCAGAATTTAATGACACATCTTTTAGTGAAGGGTGTTTTTAAATCCTGTGTTGGAGAATAGCACTTTGAGAAAGTGGCTGTTCTCTTGTCTAAACCTTTCTGTGTGCCTGGGTTTGTGGAATGCCTGCCTGGTCTGGATGTGACAGGGGGGGCTGCAGAGCCCCAGAGGAGAGGGTCGGAGCCAGCCCGGGGATGAAAGGGCACATCTGCCTGCCTGGGAGGTGGGAGGAAGGAACGCCTGATAAGTACTGGGCTGTGCCAGGGCCTACCTCCCCCATGTTAGCTCCCTCCTGGTGGTCAACTGACACCTCTGGCCCTGAAGCTGACAGGAAGAAGAAAACCAGAGACACCTCAGTGCTCCGCAACCCCCAGAACTGGTTTAGACTGGACTAAGGGCCTCCATGCACAAAGACTTCAAAGGACTTCAAAGACATTGAGGGGTATAAGGAAAGGACCCCTGACTACAGAAGTTTAGATTCTGAAATTCTGCAACCAAGAAGGAACCTCGGCTGGAAGGAGGACGGCTAGAGAACCAAAGGAAGATTGCCTTGCTGTGTGCTCTAAGGGCTGACCTGTTCTACTGTCTACCTGGAAGCTGAGGAGAAGAAAGGGGCTTTGCTGTGTGCTGTGACCCTGCCTGCTTGAAACTGCAAGACTCTGCTGTGTGCTGTGTCTACCACTGAATCTCCAAGGGCATGAGAAGAGCTGGCCTCCTGCTTGGAACCCAGGGCTAAAGGTTCCTGAAGCTTTGTCATAAACTACAGAAAGATCGCGTGGGGAGCGGCCCCCCCCCCGTGGGTCCCAATTGCCAGCTGTCTGGAGCTCGCTGTGCTCATCGGCACAGATTCCAGGAGCGAGGAGAGACCGTGGTGTGGTCCTTTAACGAGGATTCTTCCCCCCCTGCTGATTGGGGGGCCACAGAGACGTCCTGCAGCGATCCCAGGACCCAAGGGAACCTTGCAGCCAAATCACCGACGCGGCCCGGGGCCAGAAAACACCCTCCGTGGATTTCCTAGCGGAGGGGAGCTGAAGCGCCAAAGAACGAAGGCGCCGCGCTCCCATTGGTGGAGGGAGCCGAGCCCCCTCACTAACGCCGCGACGGGATTGGCCCGTGCGGCGCAGCGTCATCAGCAGTGGTGGGCCGTGATTGGCCGAAGTAGCGGAGCGTCATTGCCAACCTGTCCCGGGAGCCGCTCTGCCATTGGCTGACTCCCGGGCACTGAAGGGGCTCGACCAGAGGGCCGCGACCTGATTGGCCGCAGCGTGGAGCAGCCTGGAAGCCGCAGAGGGAATTGCGATCTGATCACCCCCCCCAGCGAGGAGCCGACCGCCGGAGCAGCTGGCTGACTCGTCCTCGCCGAGGGAGTGAGTCCGCGTGTGTTCCCCGCCCGGGGCCTGTCGTCCCCCGAGGTGCTGCATCCCCCGCCGCTCGTTGGATTGTCGAGAGCGGGCAGGAGAGCACCAGGGGACCGGCCGGGGCTAGGAGCGAGTGTGCGCTTCTAGGTGCGAGGCGCCTGAGACCACCCGGCGCACGCGGAAGCCCCCACCCAGCAGAAAAGAAGTCCCCAGGATACCGGGTGAGGCGCGCTTGTCGCGCTTGGGGGGGGCTAAGTGCCTATGAAGGCTGGCTGTAACTAACTTCGCTTTGGCACTGCTTTTAATGCTCGTTTTGAGAGCGGAACGAATAGGAATCAGGGGCATTATTTTTAGACTCCTGATCTGAGAGACTAGAGACTATTTTTGTTTTGAATCTGAGAACTGCCTATTTACAAGAACCATTAAGAATTAAGTGCAACCTTTAAGATAAAATGCTAAGTGTCTAAAGAAGTGATTATCGTGCAACTGCTTCATTTACATGCTGAAACTAGATAAAGCTATATATTTTTATAAAATATACTTACCTGTGTGGTCTCAGTTTGTGGTGGATTGGGGATTATTGTTGTGTTAAGTGCAAATGTTATCCACGTTACCTCCGAGTTTAGCCTAGACTGCTCGCGCCATGCTACCTAGAGGGTGAGCAGGGGTTATCTCAGAGGGTTATTCCGTCACCCTGACTGGAAGCGAGGGTCTCTACTTGGGCTAAGGTACTTTCCTCTGCCAACTAGAGACTCCCGGTTCTAACATTCCCGGTTCTAACACTAAACATACATTTTTTGGAAGAACTCCTTGTGCAAAGGATACATTTCACCACTTCAGATGTCAAATCAATTGCAGATAACTATCCCATAGGATAACATTGGGTTAACTAATTACATTTAATAAGCGTAAACTTTTAATTGGGAGCAGGTAGGAATGTAGAGGTTGGTATATAAAAGATTTACATTTAAAACCCTTTTTAAAAGTAAAGTCATATTTAAAGTCACAATTCTGAAAATGCCACTTTTAGAGAGTTGGTATTTTTTGCCCTATTTGGTATCTGTAGCCTGTTCCCTGGGTCTCATGACTAGGTGTAGGTGGCAATTGTTTTTATATATTGCCCCCAGAGAGTGAGATAAAGGAGAACATGTGTTGGCAGGATAGGCCTACTCTGATTTGAAGTGGTGGAGGAGCTGGAGATTCCAAATATGTCTGGGGATGGAAACCCCCAGAACCTTCTCCTACTTCAAAATGGACACCAGGAATAATTATTGGACCCTCAGACCCAGCTCTTCAGGACACCTCTGGACCTGTGGAAGACTCAGCTGGACTGCTATGTAGCTCTGCAAAAAGGACTCCTACTCTGCTGCTTGAGTGCAAGGACTTGACATGCATATTGATACCAGGACTCCAAGAGCTAGCTGGCTGACCTCCTAATCAGAGCCTCAGAGACCGAAACCAAGCACCTGGACTGACTCTGTCTAGAATGAGTCCTAAAGTCCTAACCCCCCGCCCCAAGCATTGTCACCCCAGTCCTGGACCCTTGAAACTGGGCCTGAAGGTGCTCCACCAGCCCAAGTTTTACATGTCCAGGTAGTGAAAACCCCCTACATCCCTTTTCTACTCATGCGAGAGCTACCTTTCAGACAGGATAACATTGGGTTGCCAAATTATATTTAATAAGTGCGAACCTTTGATTGGTAACAGGTAGGAAATTCATGTTTGGTTTCTAAAGAATTGTAATTTAAAACCCTCTTTAATTTTAATGCTAAAGTTGGAATTTAAGTCCCAAATCTGAAAATGCCACTATTAGAAAGTTGTAAACACAATACAACGTCAGGTGGTTTTGAAATTCAAATATATCTTTACTTATGCACAAGGAACATCTTACCCAATAAACATGGCCTAAAATTACTTTAGTAGTATTTGAAAAAACAAACTTTAACAATTGGTGCGATGAAAGTAAAGAGAATCCACATTCAATTCAATGGATATACAGTGAATAATTTCTGGAAAAAAAAATATGCAACGTGTTTTCAAATGTACTAAACTAAACAATATTTAGACTCAAAATAAATGCATTAACTTGCTAAATTACAGTCTTCACCAATCCGAAATTTGTGAAACCAGAGCAACATATTGAATGAATGAATGAATTAAAAATGTATATGGCGCTCGAATGCCCGGGGGCATATAGGCGCTACAGCGGAGGAAAAATACCAAAGGTGAGGAACCAGTGCATAAAAAGCCAAGTTTATATCGCCTTTCTAAACAAAAGAAGAGTTGTACTGTTCTTTATGGATAAAGGCAGTGTGTTCCACAATTTGACAGTGTGGAATAAGAAACTTCTTCCTCCCCAGCGCACCCTCCTGATTTTCGATACCTGAAGAAGTTTACTCGTGGCAGAACGAAGTGTTCTGTATGGATGAGACCAAAGTAGATGTAGTCACAGGTATTCAGGTCCAGTCCCTTGGAGGGCTTTGAAGGCCAAACATAAGGCCTTGAATTCTGCTCTTTTTTTCACCGGCAACCAGTGAAGATGTTTAAGGCCCTGGGACACCGACAGGAACTTGGGAATGTTTAGCAGCATCCTCGCAGTGGAATTTTGAACCCGTTGAAGCTTAACAAGATGTTGCTTTTGAAGCCCCAAATACAGGGCATTGCCATAGTCCAATTTAGCAAAGGCCAAAGATGTTACCAGTGTTTTAACAGTAGAGGAGGGAATATAAGGTTTCACCTTCTGGATCAATTTTAGGGTTAAATGTACCTGGGAAGCAACCTTATTTACTTGGGATTGAAACGTAAGACCGCCATCAAAAATTACTCCCAAATTTTTTGCCTTCTTTACTGGGCTAGGAGGAATTCCCATCGACTGAGGCCACCATTTTTCAGACCATATAGAAGGATCCGAGCCCAAAGAAGCACCTCAGTTTTACTTCCGTTCAACATTAGGCAGTTTGTACTCATCCAGTGGTCTACAGATGTCATACATTGATTGAAACGGGCTGCTGTCTCGTCTGGATTACCAGAAATAGAAACCACGATTTGAGTATCGTCCGCGTAAGACACTAACAAAAAAACAAACTGCCGGGTGACATCTGCTAAAGGAGTAACATATAGGTTGAACAGCGTAGGGCTCAAAGATGAGCCCTGCGGAACCCCACACGGAAGTGAAAATTGCTTCGAACATTGGTCGTCAATCTGCACAACTGGCACCTATTAATAAGGTAAGATTCAAAAACACTTAATGCCATAACTGAGACTCCCAGCCTATGTAACCTCAAAATGAGGATGTCATGGTTCACGGTGTCGCAAGCCGCCGAAAGATCCAAAAGGATCAAGGCGGCCTTCGCACCGGAATCCAGCGATGATTGAAGCTCCTCTGCTGCCATAACCAAGGCTGTCTCCGTACCATGCCCCTCCCGGAAGCCATATTGCGGGGCATCCAGCAAGTTCTGAGAGGTAACAAAGGACGTGAGCTGGCGGTTCATGATCTTCTCCAACACCTTAGCTGGGAACGGGATCCTGGCTATAGGTCGATAATTACTATGAGCCCCAGAATCCAAACCAGGTTTTTTCAACAGGGTAAGAATAGAGATCCTCTTCCATGTCTCAGGGAAAATGCCAGAATCAAAAATCTCTTTAAAAAGCCAACAAAGTTGTTAGCTGATCTCCTCAGCGGCATAATGAAATATTTTTGGGGGACAAGGATCACAGGGAGCTCCTGATTTCACCTGTTTGACTATTTGCAGGATCTGTTCTGTATTCAGGGGGATAAAGGCAGCCAGATCATGAACATACTGTTTCTAAGAAGGAGAAGGTTCACTCGCTTGAATCTTACTATTATTTATTTTCACAGGGAAAGCTCTTAGTGCTAGGACATTAAGAGGGTCTAGTTGTATCTAATATGCGCTTGAAAAAAGATTATTTTGAAAAAATTGATTTTTAAACATCCATGTTCGCACTCGTTGAGCTGGGATCCCCGTAGGTCCTGGTCTACGCCTCTCGAACCCAAGATGTCTATTGCGGGTTCTCCTCAGAACAAAGGTTTGGTGAGTTCTTGAAGGTACAAAAAAGGACAAGGACTCGGATTGAGGTCCATCTTAACTGTAGTTCATTGAAAGAATGATCAATCGAATGCCTTGGGTTTCAATCGCTGGTACTTGGGTTGTCAAGGATCGCACTCTTACACCGAATGAAGAGGACGACCTGTTGCAGAGCGAGCGCAAACAAGCTCCAGAAAAGTATCAGACAGTCTTCCTGAAGATGTGCAGGGTGGGGGCGATGTTGATCGGTAGCTCATTCCAGGTCTTGGCCGCAATGTAGGCGAAGGTTCTTCTCCCGTTCTTGCTCTGCGAATGTGCTGTGGTTCGGCGAGGTCGGCGGACCAGAGGTTCCTCTTGGGTACGTGGAAGTAGACTCTGTCGTTGAGATATTGGGGTTCGGTGTTGGAGGCATTTGTAGGTGTGGGTGAGTATCTTGAAAGTCACTCTTTTCTCGACGGGGAGCCAGTGGAGCTTACGCAGGTGCTGGGTAATGTATTTGTGTTGAGGGATGACGAGGACGAGTCTGGCTGCGGTGTTCTGTATGGTCTGGAGTTTGTGGATCAGAGACTTGTTGATCCGGGCATAGAGGGTGTGCCCGTAGTTCTGTCTGCTGGTTATTAGTGCGTGGGTGGCGGTCTTCCTTGCTCCGGGTGGGATCCAATTGAAGGTCTTTTGTAGGATGTGGAGCGTGTTGAAGCAGGTGGAGGCGACGGTGTTGACATTTCGGGTTATGGAGAGGGAGGAGTCTAGTAGGATGCTGAGGTTTCGAGTGTGGTCTGTGGGGGGCTATTGTCCCATGCCGAGGGGGTGGGTCCAAGGACTAGGACCTCTGTCTTCTCCAAGTTGAACTTCAGGAAGCTGCTACTCATGCAGGATGCGACGTCCTTCATTCCTTCCTGGAAGTTGAGCTTGGTGGTGATTGGGTCCTTGGTGAGGGAGAGGATGAGCTGGGTGTCATCAGCGTAAGATACTATGCTGAGTCCGTGCTGTCTGACGATGGCGGACAGGGGGGCAATGTAGATGTTGAAGAGCGTGGGGCTGAGCGACAATCCTTGGGGTACTCCGCAGTTGATTCCTGTGGGTTCGTAAAGGAAGGATGGGAGTCTGATTCTTTGGGTTCTGCCTGTGAGGAAGGAGCGGAGCTAGTCGAGGGCGGTTCCCTATATGCCGACTTCACGTAGTCTGATGGTGAGTGTGCGGTGGGAAACGGTGACGAAAAATACTTACAAGTTTACTTTGTCCTCCTCATTTGATGTAAGAGTGCAATCCTCAACAACCCAAGAACAAACGATTGAAACCAGAGACAATCACTTTGCATATGGTTTTTTCACAAATTATTCACTGTATATCCATTGAACTGAATGTCGATTCTCTTTTCTTTCATCGCACCGATTGTTAAAGTTTTAAATGTGTTTTCAAATACTACTAAAAGTAATTTGAGGCCATGTTTATTGAGTAAGATGTTCCTCATGCATAAGTAAAGATGTATTTGAATTTCAAAACCACCTGATGTTGTATTGTGTTTACAGTTGTCTCAGGCCCAAGGTGGCTTTAGACAGACTTTTAGAAAGTTAGCATTTTTTTATCCCAACCACTTGGTGCCTGCAGCCTGGGTCACCTGACAATGTGTAGCTGATAGTTGGTCTTTGTGTACTGCTTCCATACAGTGAGGCAAAAGAGTATAGGTGTTAGAAGGTTGGGCAATCTCGGACTTGATAATGGGGAGGAGCTGTTGCCTTACACACTCGCACATCACAAAGGCTCTGCCACAGCACACTCATAAAGGGTTTAACACTAGTGTGCCCCTGACAAGCAGGGCCAGGGATGGGAGGCAGGCAATTCCAACCCCCTTTGGGGGTGGAAACCTCCAGAACCTTCTTCTACCTCAAAGCTGTTACCAAGTATAAATATTGTACCCTCAGATACAACTTTCAGAGCACATATGGACCTGTGGAAGACTCAGGAAAAGGACTGCTGTGCTGCTTTGCAGCAAGATAAAGGGCTGCTCTGCTGACCTGCTACTCTGCTACCTGACTGAGAAAGACTGGACTTGCATCTCCACCAGGGGTACTCCAACAGCTAGTTGTCTGGCATCCTAATCAGAGCCTCAGGAATCAAAAAGGTTCCAACCACCTTCAGCCCAGCACCCCCTAAGAGGTGCCACCACCAGTTGCGGACCTTGGAAGTGGGCTTGAAGATGATCTGCCAACTCCAGCTGTGGCCTCTTGGGCAGAACTGACGCAGCTCGATGCATCTCCTCGCAGCTCCGCATCGGAACAGCGCTCTGCGATGCATATTCGACACCAGATCTAGCATCGCATCTCATAGCTTCTTGTTAACCACTGCTGCGCAGTGCATCTACGATGCAGGACTTTGCATTGCAAGCCTTGTTCGATGACATCCTGGACAACCACGCGCGATGTCGCATCGCCTGCCCCATCGCAGCTTCATAGGAACCGCCACTGCGCAACACATGCTCGCCACAGGATCTCACAACATTCCACAACCAGGATCTAAGGTACTTTGTTTAGGAGGCCTAACTTGGTCCCTGTAGCTGTTCCGCATTCCATCTCGGTTGGTCTGAACTTGCGACAGTCTCGGTCCGGCGCGACCAGACAACCACAGTTGGAGCTTTGCGCTTTTTACCACTATTTTAACTTAAAACTTTGAAATAGCATAACTCCATTTCTACTTATTGGATTTTTGTCATTTTGGTCTCAAATAATTTATTACATTTTACTCTTTTTTTGTACATTGGTGTGTGGCTTTTTTGTGTTGTGTTTTCACTGTATTACTGTTTGAAGAAATGCTGCATAATACTTTACACATTACCTACAAGTTAAGCCTGACTGCGTTTGTGCCGAGCTACCAGACGGTTAAGCACAGGGTAATTTGGGGTTTGCTTGAGATTCATCCTGATAGAGATTGCGGTTGCTGCTTGAGTACGCTTTTGCCCCCACAGCCAGTAACCAAATTTCCAATAGGAACACAGATGCTAATGCCCAATAGTTTGTGAATCACACTCTTGACCCAAACCGGGGCCACCAAGATAATTTGGGCCTGGTCGTTCCTGATTTTTTTGCATTTTTATTTTTTAGCTCGAGGTAGGAATGGGGAGGCACACAGTAGGCCAGTATACCATTCTAGCCAGAATGCATTTCCAAACAAATGTTCATAAGGAAACCCTAACAAGCAAAACTTTGCAAACTGTGCATTCTCAAAGATGGCGAAAAGATGTTGGTAGGGTTCTCCCAACTATTAGAAAATGGTCTGTGCCACCTCGGGATGTAGGCGCCACTTGTGGTCTGCAACACGTCTCCTTCTCAGTTCGTCCACTCTGGTATCTCAGGGCTGCTCTTACCATGACTCAAGAAAGCCTGAAACATCGGGATCATGCCCCAATTATTCTAGACTCATTATAGCAGAGGGAAAGCACCGACGTCCAAGATTGCCCCCAATGAAAGAAAGCCTCCGTCAAGGAATCAGGTGGGACTGTAGCCCGTTAGTAATGAACCTCTACAAATTTAGGATATCCGTTGTCGCCTTGCACTGGTCCATGCCGAATGTGGTGAGCTCACCTTCAACAGCTATTCGTCAAGTTGCCAGGAATACTTGTATCCCTGAACTCTGATGATGGACAGCAGCCACCACCATTACTTTTGTGAGCACATGTGAGAAACCAGTGAGGTCAAAGGGGATCACAGCAAACTGAAAATGCTCATGATCTACCTTGAACTGCAAATAACGTCTGGAAGACTGCAGTATGAATATATGAAAAAAAAATCTTCAGGTTCAAGGACACAATCCAGATGGCCCGGTGCACAGCAGACAGGATCTCAGCCAACACGAGCATTCTGAATGTATTCTTCCTCACCAAAGCATAGAGAGGCTGAAGATTGAGAATAGGCATGAGGCCCAGTCCTCGACAGTACAGTACAACACCCTTCTCTGAGTGAGCATCCTCTTGATGGCACCCTGAGAGAGTAACAGGGACACCTCCTTGTGCCAAACTGCCTGTAGAAATTTGCTCATGGCAACGACAATAGGAGTAGTATCGCTTTTAAAATTCTAAAAGCCACTAAATATTTCTTCACCTTCAAAGTATGACACAGGTGAATAATCCTTTTCCGGTGAGGGCAGAAAAATAGTATATGTACCTCATTCTCGTCTCCCAGGCCACACGCTGGGCAAATACTGAGACTTTGAACCGTATACCATTTATTAGTTCAAGATCTTAAGGGTAGAGTACCAAATCGGAAGCTGATATAAAGGCTTTTAGCTAAGGGAGAGGAAAGAAAATCTAAGAATGGCTCAAAACGGGAATAAGGTTTAATGTCTAAAAATCTGTTCGTCAGTGTGCCTACTTGCTGGTTATTAAGATAAATGTCTTGGATATAAAACAAGTAACTAGATGTTATAATATTAAGATCGATTTTGCTCATGTTTTCCGGGTTAGTCCATAATCTTCTTAAGCCCAGTTTATTGAGCCAATTGGAAACATGTTTGACCCAGGATATCGACTTGCCACCCCTGATAGAGAGCACTTCAACTAGGCAATCTCTAAATTCCTTTAGCTCAGGGGTGACCCAAAACCGAATCCAATAAACAAGTGGTCTTAGAACCGATAGGTAGAATGTATAATACAGGTAAATCACTCACCTATGAAAATGACTATGAAAACCGGAGTACATGTTTTTAGACCAGTCATTTACCAAGGATATAAGTATATAGAAGACGCCCTTAAGTTGTCAGTGTCTGTTCTGTTTCGCAATGGGGGTATCAATGTATTATTCCAATCCCTCTGTTTAGGAACACAAATTATTAACCATGTGACGCCCAAATACAATTTAGACACAATCTTCTGACAGTGGGGAGGGGAAAAACGTTTTTCAAAAACGAATCACCTTTTCGCAATGGCAATGGTACTGGTGTCACTACCAAAGTGGAAGACTAAGCTGATGAAAAAACATTACTGTTATTTGCAGAGAAAGGCCTGATTTCTAACGACTGTCACTGGTGGCTATGCTTCTTTCTATTCCTTTTGCACAGAGGCGGAGAAACAAGTTACTTATCTGCAGATAAGGTTCTCAAGTGTTGATTTCTTTAATAGATTCACATGCTTGAAACATTCCTCTAAATCACTTCTAGAGTCCTGGCAGTTTAACCATAGTAGTAAACATTATTAAACGCTCACAGACAAAAATGTTGGTAGAACATTCACTTCATTGAAAACTACCCAAACGTCGACCAAAGAGGTGACTTTGTTAAGCACACCACACCATCTTGCCACAGCTTAGATTTTGAAACACTTATAAGCAAAGATGGAGGGATAGGTTGGTTGTCAATTAAAGTCAAGGAGGGAGAGCCAGATATGAATATTTGCAAATGACACAAAGAACAATTTGAGGCCCTGAATGCAGAAACTGTTGGACCATAAGAATTTACTCAACAGTCTCATCCTTCCTCAGCGAGCATCACCTGATACTTTATTAAATGACAAGAACTTTAGATACGTCTTGGAGTTTGACAAACGTGTTGTTAACATTCCTGCTGTAAGGGCACCCACATGAGTTACAACACTTGTGTGCATCATCCTCATAAAGCAGGTTTGCTCAGCCTGTAGCAGGCTTTATATCTGAAGTGATCTCCGTAGTCCTCTGAATTGTACGAGGGAGGACACTCAAAGCCTTTTTGTTCACACAGTACGTACGTCCCACCATTTTGGAGACGCAGTATTTCTGAGAATATTAGGGTGGGAATAGGTAAGCAAATCTAGAACAAGGAGTCTGGAGGGCGACTCTATTGTCAATTTGCACTGCAATCTTCGGCTGCCTATAAAGTAACTGGAAGGTCCTTGTATAGTAGCTTTCCATTGGAGAGGGACGCTGGACTACGCATTATATGCCTTTATTGGACTCCCAGAGCTCATGTAGTTTAGAAAGTGACACTGTGATCTTTGCCTCCCTCGGGGATTGGATGTATGTCGCTCATCATAGACTTCAGCCTTTGGCTGATGATAAACATTCATGACATACAGAGCTCTGCAGCTGCGCAGTCATTTAGCAATGTCAAGGGTGCAGCAGAGAGAGGAGTCCACTTTGGAAGAATGGCATTTGTTTTCATTTCTTTTGCATTGTGAAGCTAGTCAGGGTCATTTTACTGATGGGAGGGGGAGACAAACGTATTTTTGGGGGGGCCCTGTTCGGAACAGCTTTGATATTATGATCCAATTTCAGCTCTTTCATGTCCTTTTTAGCCAGGGCACTGACACATGCAGACACACACATGTCCAAATTCTCAATCTATTTACATCTAATATTGAGGGATAGTGATGTGTGTTTTCAATATTGTAACAAGGCAGCAGCTTCCCAATATTACTGCAAATAATCTCAGACACCCTCCCATTTCCCATATGTGAGGTTCTGTTTTGATTTAAAAGAAACTTTTTTATGGATGTTGCATGAAACAAACAAAACATTTCTCTGCAAAATATGTATCGAATCCCACACATCACCCACATTAAAAACAAATTAAAGGAAAACAGTATTAAATATATTTAACAATGTGTTCAAGTATTTTTCACAGTCTTCAGGGTAAGCCCCTTTACATAACAAAGATGCCTCTTGGGGGGGTGTCACTTGACCCTTCCCCCAACACGTCTCTGCAGTTAGCTGGGGGTCTTTGTAAAGCATTACATTTGCAACATACTAAGCAGCAATTTTAAGAAACGGCATGATTCATTTGTTTTCTTTGACAATGAAGCAAGTTAAAGGCTCACTAGTTTAATTTATCCTCGTTTACTCTGCGATTCGGTTGCAGTATAATATTTAGAAATTCTGTTTTACTACTCGTTTAAATGTTGCATAATATATCATTTTTTAAACAGTACTAAAATGCATGCCATTTAACATGGGGGTTCATGGCATTGTATATTTAAAGGAATTCGGAAGAAGACAAAATAGGAAGTGTAATCCATCTTGATCGGTCACACTTTCACCCTGTGGTCATGGCAACAGAGGCAGCAGGAGGGTGTAATTTACTGAGAACCAAGAGATTCAGTCCAAATGACCGAACTCGGGCTATCTGGTCCTGCAGTGTCAGGTTAGCTCAGAATATGTTTTTCTTTTTTTTATTAAGTGCTGCATTATGCAAAATGAAACAGCCCTCTTAACGTCAGTATGAGCGCAACTTGTTTGGAATAACATTTATTTTGTTCACCTGACTGCATCACCACAATAAACTTGCCTCACACTGCATTCCACTCTCTTACTCAGGTCCAGCAGTTGCAGCGTGGTCTGCAGACCTATTTTCGAGAGGATCAATCAGGAGGGCACATCCACCAAGGATCATGGTAGAGACCTATTGAAATCCCAGCAGCCAGAAGTCAAGTACTGCCAAAGCTGACTAGATTCAGCAAACCATATATACTTTTAATTGCGACTCTATGGAATGAAGCCTGTTGAGACTATGCCACTTTGCAAGGGGGAAGGGCCTCGCTGGTGTTTGTACTGAGCCAAGCCCAACCTGCAAGAAGGATCAGACCCTACGCATTGAAGGATTCCATTCAAACTGAGCGAACTCCTACTCTGCCTGCAACCAAGACAGACAGTGACCTCAAGGTGACATGTGCACACTATACACGACAGCCAAATAGGGAGCTTGATCAAGTGTTTTCTGTGGATTTCTTTTTTTCCTGTTTGTCTTTTTCTATAACGCGTTCCCTCTCTTCCTATCTTTATTGTCTCTGCTTCCTTTGGTGATATTTAGTCATCTTATTAATTCTTACTTTTAACCATTCTTCACCGCCATCAGAAGCTTTACTTTTATGCCTCTCAGGCCCCTCAGGCTCAAACGACACAGCAAGGCGGGACACCGACCACCGAATATCAGTACCCACAGGTGCAAATCTCTGGGTTTGCATAACTCTTTTGCTTGAATATGCATGCACGTGGTACAATTTTCCCGATCATAAGCAAAGTCACAAATTGGCCATCATTAACCGCTGTATTACAGAGTTACCGGGGCATTTAAAGACAACAGATAACGCATGGCTAAACTGTGTGATGAGAAGGGATACAAAATATCCCACCTAGATTCCAATCTTTTCCAGCCTTATTTGCCACCACTGGTGTGGAGATTATCTTTTTCAATATATCCAGTTTTAATTCAGTAGCACTTCTTGCTTTCCAATCCTGTAGGACTAGTGTGTGCTAGTATTCTTTGTACATAGACCTCGTTAAAAAAAAAAAAAGGTTGGACGTGAGGCATTCCTTTGTCCCTTTTCAGGATACACTCCTTGGGAGATAAAGTTTAGCAAGTTTACTGGATTTGGATTTAAACTTCAGTGTTAAAAGAACATGAGGTAAAAACAAATGCCTGATCCAGCTCCCTGTGATCAAGCATTGCAGCTTTATTAGATATGTTAACAGCCAGTTTCCATTTGATTTCTGACTTCTTGGATGATAAGTGTGGGATCTGAGAAGGAATGTATTTACATCCCCTGGGTTTTAGAAGTTCTCTCTCAGACGGGCATTAAGACTGGACACGTCCAGCAAATAAATCAGAATGACTGATCCCAGAAGCTGGATGACTTTAGCACTCAACTTTTTTTAAACTCTGAATTCTTGGTTGTGACGAACAGGTTACTTACCTTCGGTAATGCCTTACCTGTTAGAGACTACCTAGAGACTATCTAGCCGCAGATTCCATATCTTAGCATTATCTCCAGGCGTCAGACTCGATCATACATTTTTTAGTGAGCAGTACCCCAGCGCACCGGTAGGTGGTTTCATTCGGCTCTGCACAGGGTTGCTTGCGCTGGAAGAGACGCACTCTATGCCTATATAAAAGCGCCACCCCAGCATGCTGACGTCAGTTTCTTTTTGCAACTTTCCATGCCAGGAGCGCAGAGTGATGAAGAACACTGATGACTCGTGTGTAAAACTAAGGCCCTGAAAGGGGAAGAGCTCTGCCAAGCGCGAGCTTCGTGAAGTGCGCACTTAGGACCTGGCCCCCCGGCCCCCGCCCCTACCTCACCTAGTCTTTGGGCGGCCGGCCAGCCCTAAGGGGCGTCCGGCCGCTTAGTCCTTCTGGGGCAGCAAGAGGCGACGTGCTTCCGGTTGGGCGGGGACTGGGGACCTATTTAGGTTCCTAGGGCAGGGACCCCAGTCTCTTCGTCCTCTGCTGCTTCATCCGGTCGTAGGCTCCCAGAAGCGTCTCCCTCGTCCCTCTTTTAAATTTTTTTAACTTAGTTTTAACTAGTCCCGAGTTGGCGCAGTGGAGCAGAATGTGGTGGTGGCGGCGGAGAGCAGAGAAGCCTACTTCCGGACCACGTGGCAGCGAAGAGCGGCAGCGTCCTTCTCGCGGGTACCAGCTCGACAGGTAGGGTGTCCGCGGTCCCGGGGAGCTGTGGGCAGCCGTGGGGGGCGGTGAGGGGCTGTTGTTGTGAAGCCACTGTGCTTTGGGGGCGTCTCCTGTGGCCCGCGGCTGCCTGCAGTGTCCCGTGTATCTGATGGTACGCATCGGGCACTTCCGACCTGGATGGGGGTGAGCTTGATTCATCATAGGCGGGATGTTAAATTGCAAGCTGATGAGTTAAGAGGAGCTCAGGGCGAGCTTACAATAGAGCCCGGTTGTGTCTGGAATGGCCGGGCGACGCGAGTGGCTGGCACCGTAGTGCGATAGGCGTTTGCGGGGGCCCCGTTTGAGACGTGCCGGGAGTGAATAGTGCTTGGGTGTTTGCCCTCCTTCTGGAGAGTCGTAGGGGCGTTAAAACACTGTTTTGGCCAAGACAAGGTCGGGCTATGTACAGCAGGCCTGCCGTGAGCTATAGCTCTGAGATTGGTCAAATCGGTAGTAGGGTGTACTGTATAAAAAACAAAATTCTGTTAAACGCTGTAGACGAAGGGTAGACAACAGGTATGGGAGGCCTGCTTCTCCAAGAGTTCCTGTCTTTTGGCCGACTCTCTAATCAGCCCTCAGCTGCTTCTCTGATCAGTTTCCCTTCCCCGCCCCCTTACTCGCCTGTACGCAGCCTCTAGAGTCGGCACATCCACTGCCTCTCCCCCCGTCACAATCTTTTTGCCACTGGCATGCAAAACGCGCTTAGGTCTGTGCAGCAGACACATTAACCAAGGCCATTTTACTGGGACTGAAATGTGGGATCTGCTCAAGTCGTTGAGTAGCGGTATTTACGTTCAACTCTTAGCAGTCATAATAGGACGGGAGCTCTGGTTACAGACTGCTTTCTGCAGAAGTCACCAGCTCTGACCTTTCTTACCGGATATCGAACCTCTCTCTGCATTTTGCAACAGCTGCATTAGCACCTTGCACTTGCTTATGGTCTTGGAGCCAGTTGGCACACGTTGACGTAGCAAAGCCAGATGCGCATTCATATATCATGCACAACTTATGGGTTTAGGCCGTGCTCTGTGTGACCCACATGTAATAAATGATTGACTCTAGGTTTGATTAAATATAAGCCAGGAAGAGTAAGTTGAAAATAGTGGCCGAACACAGGCCAGAGACTACTTCCTTTTGGGGCTGAGAGGCATGAATCTATGAAACTTTGTATACTTGCCTACCCAGTCGAGAAGCCAACAGTTTGCCTTATTATCTGTTGTACTTATAGTTGTGGTGCTGCTTTTCTAATCTGGTGTTTTATGTTTGCCCATAATTGGTAGGTAGGACGTGCCCTTGTGTTCTAATCTACTATATGTTTCTCCAATGACCCCATATCTGTGAGTCCACAATAGTTTCTTCACGAAGGGGACTTCTCCTGCCGAGCACTAGGGTTTGTAACAGAGGAGGCGCACTTAGTGCAGCTGCTTTTGCTGGCTATGACTCGTGAGTTAAAATACTGTGTTTAACTTGTAAATGCCACTTAATGGTCACCCATAGAATGTTCTCTTCATCACATGGAAACAGTTGCCTCTGTGACATCAATATTTTGTGTCTAAATTAATGTACAATTACATTACAAAGGGATTTTGTTTGTTGAACGTAAAATTGTAATAACGTTTGTTTGGTTTTACTGCTATTAGTAATGTCAGATATACCCCCCTCCTTAACCATCTTTGACAAACAACCTGTCTGGGGAGGCTTGTTTCTAGCACAAGGAGGGCCTGACTTGGCCGTTCGGGTTGGACTGCTCATAGGAGGCGCGGGGTCAAGACTGATTTGCATATGGCTAGTTCTGAACTGGGTTCACGGTAAAATGTGGCTGGCACATATCTCAATACTGCTTGTCGATTCTGGAGGTGGGATACATAGGTCACACGAATCTAGGGTGAATTAAGTACGTCAGTGTCTGCCGACTCAAACACTGTGAGACTCAAGCCCCCTTTTTCTCGGGTTGAATATTGCACGTTGAAAGGTGGCAGGCTGAGAGCATGGTAGGGCGGGATAAGGCCTATAGAAGCCGTGAGTGGGCATTTCGCCATGAACCCCTCAGCAACAGCACATGCTGCTTTGGGCCTGGAGTCTATGGTTGGGAAAACGTGCAACTGTGAGTTAACGTACTAATGGCAGCTCTCACAAAATTAATGGGGCTTGAAAGCATGAAGAGAGATGGGAAACAGGTTTTGTATGTGATGGATCATGAGCAATCTTCGATTACTATTGTGTGTTGCATTGCGTGGTGAAGGTTACGCCAGCTGCGAAGCATACACGAGGAGCTCCTTTACTGGAAGCAGGTGATAGGAGTGCTGACCTCAGGAGTTGAGAGGGCCTCATTGTTTTGTTACAGGAATGTCACATCATTGGTTAACAGGTGCCCTCTTAATGCACTGCAGGTAAAGGACATAGCAGCTTACACTTAGGAATAGTTAAGTGACCCCTGTCATCGATAGGGCTGCCAAACGGCAGTGGTGCAGCAGCAAGTGATAGACAAAAGCTTTTGGTGTTATCATATATATTAGGTACTAGAGACATTCAGATAGTTGACTACTAAGCTTGCCTAATCTTCAAACTTCTGACTGAGGGCATCTATAAGAATAACTTGTCTTATAGCGCTTCATGTACGTTAGGTCCTCACTAAACAGTATAAATGACAGGTTACGATTGTCCAGTGTAATGGTACTCTATGGAGGAAAATGGATGTCCGAGCAATACTGATGGCCTTGTCAGGTTTAAAATGTGGAGTTGTAGGTTACATTGGACACGGGCAACTTTTATTTACAGTATTAATGGCAGCTCACAAAAATGGATGGGTTTGGGGACAAAGGTGATTAATGTCTCTTTGGGGATGCATTGTCGAATTTGAAGCTAACATCCCTTATTTTATCTATTTCTATTGAATCAGGGGGTTAAAGGTGTCCCTGATTATCGGTTAGGGAGTGATTATACCCTCGAGGTGTCCTCAGTGAAACAGCACTAACCTTCATATAGCTGATTTAAATAGGTAATTTAAGAGGTAAAGGAGGATACATATATATAATTCAAGGATATAATGTAACGTTGAAACTTAGGCTCAGCTCTTCAGCACGCTTACAAACACAGATTAGCATAAGTCATCATTCTCTTAGAGATAAGTGATTCGGAATCCTAAAGAGTAAGCCCTAACGGGTAGGTGGGAAGTCCCCCACCCCCGTTTTGGTTATTCTACTGCTCTATATAAAAAGTTGAATATATTTCTAATATTCTTCTCCTCTTCCCTATCAATACGATTTCGAGGTGGGGCACATAGACCTAGGAGGAACCTCAAGATGCACTTTGCCAGTGGATTATCGCATCTGCTGCTAATAGATAGCTGCCTTCTGTAGGGCAAGGATCTTCTCAACTTTTTTCCAATTCTTCGATGCAAAGTGGACTCCTGGGGGGCTTGGAGGTGTCCCTGAAGTAATTAAGGACAGGGATAAGGGAGTTAGAATCCAGCGGGGGCTGGAAACAGTGGTAGCGGTCCGCACGGTGGCCCAATTGCGGTCATATTCGGCCATGCGCACATCATGAATGGGACTGGCCTGGGTTTTACACAGGCTTGGCGAATGTTGGTATAGTACCAAGGTAAGCTGTGTGGTTTAGCATTAGCGGGACAGGGGCAGGTGTGTTAGGATACTCGGCCCACTGTCAGGATAGGTGCAGCGACGCTAGCTGCAGAGGCAGGCTTACCAAACAGCATGGTGGGATAGGGCTGGCACGGGTCGTCCGACAGTCGTAAGAGAGACATTCGGCCGGAATGAGTTTGACAGGAATGATGATGATGATTTGCCAATGACCATGCTTGATTTTTCTATTTTGTCTCCTGTTCAGTGGAATGCCCGCAAAAGTGGTGTGGGCACTAGGGTGCTCGTTCGTACGTCACGCTACAAAGTGACGGTGGCAGCGGAGAGTGGTGAAGCCGGTAGGCTGGAAAGCGACGGAGTTCTAGTGGCGAGGCGGGGGGCCCCGGAGTGCGGGCATGGGCCTGGAATGTCTCGGGGGAATGGGCCAGGTAGTGCTCAGTGAAGGGCCGCTGGTGTCACATTCCACACAAAAAATGGTCGCCGGTGAGGTGATGTATCACAAGGATGAAGGGCAGTTATCAGACATTGTGAGGCGGCCCAAAGGGGGGAATTGGCCAGGTTGTGCTCAGTGAAGGGCCGCTCGAGTCACATTCCACAATGAATGGTCTCCGGTGAAGGTATGTAGCACAAGCACGGAGTACAGTTTGCAGACAAGGGTACGGATACCTGGATTAGAGGATTGGGGTCTTTGCATTCAGAGCACAGTTTGGGAAGGTGACGGACCTGTGGGCCCGGGTCACCTTTGTGGCGGTAGAAAGACCTTGGAACAGTAAAATTGACCGACGGAATGGACGGGAGGCCACCTTGCGTACTCCCTAGGCCAGCACTGAGGGGGGAGACGGTAAGCTCTCCGCTGTAAAATATGGCCCCGGCTGGGGAGGCTAGGGCGACAGGTTACAAGCCTCCTGGGTCCCTGGTCAGCCTGGTGGTCTGAGGGTGGGCCCCTGGAGGGGCGGACAAGGATCAGAGGTTGGGGGCCCACTCCTCATGTGCGCAGGTGGGTTACACCTTGCGTGGATGCTCTGCATGGAAGATGCGAGCAGGAAGGCCCCTTAGTGCCGGAGGATTAGAATCTTGCTGAAGAAGATCTGGAAAGTCAATAATAAAATTGTGTTGACAACTGTAAATGATGAATTTGAAATGCCTTGTCATGTTTATGAAATGTCAAATATTAAACATGGCCTTTTTACACCCAGGAAAATCTCTGTCGATGATTTTAATGTGGGTTGGCAAGTTATCAGGAGAGAGCGGGGAGCATGCTGGGGGATCTAGGTCCTATGTCCCTAGAGATCCATTCGGAGACTGGGGAGGATAGGTGGTCGGTAAGTAATCTGCGGCTAGATAGAGTCTCTACCAGATAAGTCGTTACTGAAGGAAAGTAAGACTTTTAGCCACAGATTCTGTACCTTAGGATAGATATCCAAGCAATAACTCCCCAGAGGTGGGTCTGCGAAACAATTTCACACCAAAAAGTTCTGCAGGATCTAACGGGCAACATGCCAGTCCCAGCGGGCCTGACTGTCCAGGCAGTAGTGCTTTGTGAACGTGTGAACAGAAGCTGTTTACGAACAGCCTTCGCTTTGGCTTCTACATACACCTCAAAGAGTTGGTCGCCCACTCAAACTCTTTTGTGAGGTCAAGGCAGAATGACAACTCTCTTTTTGGGTACAGCTGGAGTCGCTACTTCTCCTTAGAGGGCTAAGGAGGAGAGAAAAAGGTAAGCAGGGTGATGGATTAGCCTACATGAAAGGGAGTGACCACCTTTGGAAGAAAGGAAGCTCTGGTGCAAAGAACCAGCTTGTCTGGGAAGATTGAGGTACAGAGGCTTAAATGACGAAGCCTGGAGCTCACTGATCCTCCATGCAGATGTTATGGCCACCAGAAAGCCATTTTGATTGGAAGGAGCCTGATAAGACAAGTGTGTGGTGGCTCGAAGGGGGCACACATGTGAAATGTGAGTACTACATTTAGGTCTCACTGAGGCAAGATAAAAGGTGAAGGAGGGAAAATGTGTGGTAGACCTTTCAAAAACCAATGTACAATGGGGGATTTGACCGGGGATGACAACCAAAGTAATGCCAAGATGACAGAGAGACAGCCTTTCAAGGTGACAAAAGCAGGGCCCTGCTTGGCAAAAGAAAGAATAAACAATAGAATCTAAGAAAGGGGAGCAGAAAGGGGGTCAACCTGTTTTTCTGCACACCATGCAACAAACTTGCCCCAACGGAAGGTGTATACTGTCTTGTTGGAGGAATGCCCGGCTGCCAAGAATACCTTACAGACTTCAGGGGGGAGGTCGAAAGCTGTCAACTGTTGCTGCTCAATCTCCACGCATGAGGGGGAGCATTGACAGGTTTGGGTGAAGAACCTTCCCTTGTTGCTGTAACAGAAGATCTTCCCGAAGAGGCAGCCTAATTGGAGTACAGAGGGCAATTCTCAACAGCTCAGGATACCAAACTCTCAGAGCAGAGTCCAGAGCCACAAGGATGACTTGGGCCTGGCAATTCCTGATCTTCTTGGGATCTCTTGGCAGCAGTGGTATGGGTGGAAAGGTGTACAGAGGCCTGAGCTCCACTCGAGATGAAAAGCATCTCTGAGTGAAAGTCGCTTTGAAAACTCCAGAGTTCAGAAATGCTGGCATTACGCGTTTGACAGTGGCGAATAGATCTAATCAAAGCTCTCCTCACTGCTGAGTAAGCTTTGCACCACCTCCGGATGGAGACATCACTTGTGATCCGCTAGGCATCTTCCACTGAGTTTGTATGTCCCAGCGTTCAGAGAGCCCGCCAGGTGGTGAACCACCAGGGATGTTCCAACCATGTCCAGAGGCGCAGGGCCTCTTGAGAAAGGGTCCATGACCCACACCACCCTGCTTGTTACAATACCACATGGCGGTGGTGTTGTCTGAAAATACCTGCACTAGCCTTCCCTTGATGGAGGGTAGAAAGGCTTTCAATGCAACATGGGTCTCTTGGAGTGCCAATAGATTTATGTGGAGTCTGGATTCCAATGGTGACCAGAGGCCTCTGAGCTCCACTTCTCCCAGTTGCCCCCCCCCCCCCCCCGAGGAGTGACGGATCTCTCACTACTGTCAGATCTGGTTGGGGAAGGAAGCGGGATCTGCCACTGACCCACTAGCGGTTTATTAACCACCACTGCAGATCAGAACCATGTCATAGAGAGTCCCCTGATGCTACGGCCACTGGAACGCCAGGTCCCACTGCAGAGCCTGCATATGCCAGCAGGCATGCATCACAAGGATGCAGGAAGCTCGTATCCTGAATGTGAGTCTCGCCAAAAACCAGGATAGAGGCCTGAAATATTAGTGTTACAGCCTGAATATCCTACACTCGCCTTTCTGGAGGATAAGCTCAAACCTGCACTGTGTCCATAACAGATCAGATGAAAGATGGCATCTGAGAGGGAGTCAGGTATGACTTCAGCACATTGACAGTGAACCCCAGCAAGTGCAGAAGGTTTACCGTAGTTTGGAGGTGGGAGACAACTGACCGGGGTGAGCACACCTTTAACAGCCAGTCATTGAGATAGGGGAAGACTGCATTCCTGATCTCCACAGATGAGTTGCAACCGTGACCTCACATTGGTGAACACCCGAGAGGGGCTGGTAAGGCCAAAAGGGAACATGACAAACTGAAAATGCTTGTGGCCCACTGTTAACTGCAGGTAATGCCTGTGAGCAGGCAGGACAGGAATGTGGTTTATGCGTTCTGCAAGTCCAACGCTACCATCCCGTCTACCGGGTAGAGAGAACTTGAGCAAGTGTAAACATCTTGAATTTCTGCTTTTAAAGTAAGAAATTGAGAGGGTCTAGGATAGGACAAAGGCCTCCGTCCTTCTTGGGCACCATAAAGTAGTGGGAATAACAACCATGACCTACTTCTAATACCACCCCCTTTTGTACCGCTTTGGCCGCCATAAGTGTGGCAGGGTATGCTCAGACGTGAGTCCCTTGCTCACTTTGCCACTGGATTCAAGCAAGCCGGGCTGAATATGGCTGTAATGCCAGAAACCGGTCCTCGGAAGCTTGTTTCCGGTCCAGGGAAGGCATGGCTTGGCAGTTCGGGCTGGACTGTTCCCATGAGGCACAGGGTCAGACTGATTTGCATATGGCCATGGCTGAACTGGGGTGGCAGAGTGGGCTAAAGAACGGTGATGGATTAAACACAGATCTTTTGACTGGGTGTGAGTGTTTGATTGGCTCAGATGCTCCGTCCATCACCACCCCCTTTTGTACCACTTTGTTCGCCGTAGGTTGGCAGGGTATGCTCAGACATTGAGTCCCTTGTTCACTTTGCCACTGGATTCGAGCAGGATACGGCCTTTTGTACAACTTCTAGTATCAACATTTCTAGAACCAAAGTCCTAGACACTGTGTGCACTACTATGCCCAAGGGCTGCCTGCTAAGATTAGCAGGCAGTCCTTGGGCACAGTAGTACTAGAAATGTTGATACAATTTATACTTAGGGCTTGGGAGGAGCCCTATTTACAGTGGGCAGACAAAGTCAAAGCCCAAGAATATCCTATTTGGTTGTTGTTTAAAAGCAGAATCTCAAATGCAACACAATCTACCTCAAGTATTACTACTTCTGGTGTCATCATACTTGGTAGGGATCTCTTGGCCAAGAGAGCTGCCACTTACTGGTGGAGTAATGAGAGATGGCCCTCCGTCAGCCTTTCGCAAGTAGAGTGGGTGGAGGAGTAGACAAGACAGGGAGGGAGTATTCCAGCGTCGGATGTTATCGACCTCCAGTGGTGCAGGTGATGCCATATCCAGCCATTCAATGGATGCCCATGATGGTCATAGGGCAAACTAAAGAGGCTTGGAGCCTCCAACTGCTACGGCGAGGAGTGGGGTTTGGGTGATGGACTGGCCAGACCTCTGGCTGCCCCACCCAGTCTGTTGATGCTGCATCCATGGCCAAAAAGGCTGGGGAGCTTGCACGTGGTGGTGGTTGAGTGGGTAAGGATGCGTCAGGAAACCAGTTCCGAACTGGGGTTGATGGAGGGCCTTAGAAAGGCTCAAGAACCTAGTTGTAGTCCTGCTGACCTTGAATAATGCCAGTGTTGAGTCCACCTTGTCTCTGAAGGGACAGGAGCCATCAAAGAACATGTCCATAAGTGAAGCTTGGACATTCCCCAAAAAGCCAGTTTTTCTTAGCCAGGCATGGCGCCGTAAGGCTGCAGATGAAGAAACCGATCCGCCTAGCGAGTCAGTTGTGTCTAGCTCTCATTGAATTGTGAGCTTACCTGCATCTCTCTAGTCTGGCAAAGCTTGGCAGAGTATGGCCCGGGTCTCCTCCGGGACCATGGGCTTCACCTGCATAACCAAATCCCAAAAGGAATGAAAGTAATGGCCCAAAAGGCATGTGATGTTTACAGACCGCAATGCCAGGATGGAGGAAGAAAACATCCTCTTACCCAAAGTGTCCAGCCTCTTGGATTCCCTATCTAGGTCCTGTGGTAGGGAATGCACCAGGATTTACTCAAGAAGTGGCGGCTTGGACCACTAAGCTCCGGGGTGGGGGTGCTGCGTGAGGAAAGAGGGGTTCCCTGGGATGGAGCAATGGCAGGGCAGCAGGCAATTTGTCCTGTTCACAGGCACCCCTATGTGGGTCTTGAACCAGGCCCCAAGCAGGACATTTGTAAGGGCCTCAATAAATGGGAGAAGGGGTTCTGATGGGGTAACCCTTGACTGCCACAGTGGGCAGCTGAGGGTCTCATCACCATTGCAAATGGGGCTTCATAATCCATTGCCACTATAGGAGGAGAGACCAAGCCAGTATCTGGGGAGGTTTCCAGTCCACTGGCATTCCACAATTCCTCACACCAGTCCATACTGGGATCGAAGGGCTGCTATTCCTCAGGCTATAGTGCACTCTCCCAATCTTTATCAAGTCTTAGCCCATAGGAATAGGGCTAAGACTTGGCCCTGGGAATGGCTCCAGTCGGCGTCAGATGACGTCTCTCCTGCTCCGTGTCAGAGTCCTGGAGGAGAATGGTGAGGGCGCTGCTGGTGACGCAACAGGACTAGCACCTCGGGAGGGTTGAGGTGGCTCGACCCGCACTAGTCCAAATCCATCTGTGGATCCAATCGGTCCGACTGGTGCCATGGGTGCCCAAATATGAGGTGCATGGCATCATAAAACTCACAGAGTTGGCCGGGGGTTGCTCCGGCTACAAGAATCTTGGGGCGGCATGGAGATAGCCCAGGCAATGGCTCACCCGTGGAGCTAGGCCTTGAGTGGTGGCACTCCCTTGTCTCGTCTGATGACTTCAACGGATGGGGTGAAGTAAAAGACCCCTTCAACTTCTTCCTTTTTTCCTTTTCATGGCACTTACCGGAGGACGACTTCAAGTGCGACGAAATTTGATGACTCCGCAACCGATCCCGGGACCTTCCTCTCTACCAGGATCGAGATTATTGCAGCATCGCATGTCGAACGTCATCGAGCTTGAGGGATCACTTCCTCAAGGCCTTGGGATATATGGCGCGACAATCAATGCAGGTCTTGGTGTCGTGGTCACGCTCGAGACACCAGAGGCAGACAAGATGGGGGTCCGTCGCTGACCTCTGCCAGTGACAGGCACTGCAGGGCTTAAAACCAGCCTCCCTAGTCCACCATCCCTGCCACACCAGGAGACAAGTCTCAAAACAGTTTGACAAAACGTTGTAAAAGCACAGTCAAAAAGTGACTGACAGGGTTGCTGTTTCAAGGTATGAGCTGAGTCACGCAGAAAGAAAAGAACTGGCATCAGTGCGCTGTGGTGACACCTATAATGGAACAGTGCATTACACCACAAGGAGCTGAACCACGCCACCTACCGGCGCCCAGGGGTACTGCTGACGAAAAATTTCCAGATCCAGTCTGACCCCTGGGGATAATTCTAAGGTAAGGAATCTGTGGCAGATCTGTCAGTTCTTGAATGCTATTTACTCGTGCCCGTCAGATCCTTGTTACCAAAAGGTATTTATGTAATATCTACTGTCTCTTTCTTTAGCATATCGCTCATTTCAGCAGAGCTATCAACCGCCAAAGAGAGGTGTTGATTTATTTTTTTATTTTTTTGTAACTGATGTTTGAGTCTTAGCGGGGTGAGGTACAGGTACTCCATGGCAAGAGCCTCTATAAGGGGACTTAGCCCCTTTCTCTTCTGCTTCCTGAGACAAAGGGATGGGACTGGAAGGCTCTTAATTGCAATAGATTCTGGTTTAAGCTCCGTGATGGCCACCACACGGACTGGAGAAAACTGGATGTAATGGTCTGAGGTATGATTTCTGTTTATATTCTCAAAATGGGAGGGACTGTAGGGCTTTTTAGTCGAGGTCCACTAGTTAGTGCCCTCTCAGATCCAGAAATCTAGTGGAATGCTGTTCCTCTTGCAGTGGTGCCTAGTTAAATAAAATCAGAGGACCAACTACCATCACAAAGATGGTGGTGGCAGAGGAGCCCGAGGAGGGAGAGGGATTCGGAGGGGATCCCGCTAATGCGGTACTAGGGTCCTCACACCCAGCAAGCAAGGTGTCATGCTTCATCATCTGGACCTGCTCCTCGTTGGGTCGGCGCTGCAATACCCAACAGGCACCCGCGGAGGGGCTCTTTGTCGGAGATCTTTTGTTCCTTAGCCATTTGATGAAGTGGGGGTGTGTGGCCCGTGCAAGTGTAGATACAATGAAGTGCAGTGGGTGCGTTAAAAAAGGTTAGATAACAGTTGTATTCAGGCTGGTTATACATCTCAATAAAAGTGTAAAGAGTGGCAGCTTCCCTGACGTGAAGGTTCAGTTAAAGCTATGCTCATCTCGTGGGGTCAACATGTTTCTTACCTTATGGTTGGTTATTAAAATCTGTGGCAATTCTTCAGGACCTAATATGTGAACATTTAATCTATCTACACTCAGTGGTGCGGCTAGTAGCTGACTACCAAAGGCAATGACTACATCACATTTCTTCAGTAGTGGTGTTCGATGACCTCCCACTCTCGGGAATGATGCCTCTACCGGTGCGGCGAATCAATGAGACACCTTGGAGTGTAGTGTCATGTCCTGTTGGGACCAGGGTGGTTCACCTACCCTCCTGCCTGAACCAAACTGTTCGCCTCACAACCTGGTCCAATACTCTTACAGTACGTGTTCTTAAAATTAGTCAGAGAGGATGCGAACAACTTCGTCACAAGTTCCAAATAAAAATGTGATGGAATGGTTGAATTGTTTTGAACTTCTCAAATCGGCAAATAATGTTACTTAATACTGCTTAACGGTAAATGTGCATACAAACGTAGACCTGCCAACTCATTGTGGGCCACTGTGTGCCATAAGATACAGTCTCCTTTCACCCCGTGGGCAGCCGATATCACACAGTGGTAGGGAAGGCGAGCTGGGAAACCCCTGCACTCTAGGTTTTCAGCTCATCTTCGAGGCTGTAAACAGCTCATATCCATTCAACGCTGTGCGAACACCCCAGGCCATCGGTATCCACCTCAGCAACATTTGGGGGTTTTTGGAGGGGAAGGAGGTCGATGGGGGAACTGAGGATGGGGCAGAATTGCCTGTCAGGCTGTTGTCGGTATCAAGCCCCACCCCCTTTAATACCACAACCCCTTCTCAAAGGGCTATTTTTATTTTGAAATTGGCAGGTTTGCAAACAGCATGTCTCGGCTGACAATCCTTACGCATGCTCAGTGGTACAAAACGTGTGAAAAATGATAAACCAAGAAAAAATGGAAGTCACATGCCCTTGACAAGTCCTGGAGAACTTGGCGATGTCATCAATAGAATCGTATTGCCTCTCATCTTCCGACTACAATAAGCAATGCCATTTCCATAAATGACAGTGCCAAGACGCGGCACGCCAAAATCTGACAAGGAGGAGAGCTGGGTTTACGGAAGAAGGCCATAGGTCAAAAACAGAAACCTTATTACTATGGTTATTTGTGCAAACGTCCACCTGCAGAGTAGGGCGCAATGACCAGGAAATCACAGGTTTGTTTGAAGACCAAAATACACTCGCAGACTAAATGGGGAAATGACCACAGCAATTTCAGTGCCTATTATTACGCTGTTCTTTCTGAATTTAAAAGGACAGAAATAACAAATTCCGCGAACACAGCCTGGCCCTCTAGAATTAAGACATGGTTGGTCACCCACTAGGTATAAAAAATGCTTCCTGTGTAAAAAATATAAAAAGCTGAGTGGCTACACTGAGAAGAGAGGGCGTGAAAAGGAAGCTTGGCAGCTGTTCATAAGCAACACAATACCAAGATAGATTCTGGACGCGCTCTTTTTTATGCTACAACACTACAGTAACCACACTTAACTTTACTTAACTCATCTTCAACACTAAATGAATTTCCGGTTCTCCGGGAGTGAGAATAAAATCAAGCTTCCTCTGATAGTGTTTTGACATCATATAGTGAGAAAAAAATGCCTTTCCCTACTTACTCAGCTAAAGACACCAAACGAACGAACGGGTTTGAATCTCAACAGTGCTGGATCAGCATTCTGGGGGCAATAGAGGCACTGAGTTGGATAACACTCTGACCGCATAGTAAAAAATCACGTTGTGGTGGGCGCTATAAACAGACATCATTATTAATTGGCAACAGCACTGGCACACTTGAGTCCTAGCAGTAAACTATACTGCGAGGAAGTGCCCATAAAAATAATACATGAATGCATTTCTTGCAAAATTAAGTCCAGCTGCAAGGAAACCCAACCATACGACCAGAAAATGTAAAACCCAAATTTAGCTTTGGAGCACAGCGTTTTCTGCTGTCTAATTTAGGCTCATTTTAAAAGATAAAATAGAAGTGTGATGTATGCATGCAGGCACGCACAGTAGGAAGGCAAACATCAGCAGTGTGAAGGCTTCCGACTAGTTTTGAAAGAGGACACCAAAGCAAATGTTGCTATGTGGTTGATCTGTGTACGTGTACATATGCAGCAGCATGGAAAACAGCCATGCCTCCATTGAGGCACGAATACTGATCTATTCATTGCGACTTGGTAGGAAGCGGGAGACAGCCTGAGTTTCAAGGTCAGAGTCCATGGGGGCCAGGAAATAGGCCAAACTAAAAGTGGCCTCCATTAATGAATTAGAAAACTGGGAAAGAGTAGCTCGTGTTTGCAAGTTGTGGCAGTTTTGAACTTGGAAAGCCAAAGTGAATAAGTGTTTTACAAGGAATGCTATATGGATTTAAGCTTGCTGCAGGCAATGTTTGTTTTACTATCAGAGAAATCAACAGTAAAAACAGGCCCACCATTTCACAAAACAGGCCTAGAAACAACCAAAATGAGCACTGGCAAAGCTAATAGGTTTAGCCTACGCGAATTTTTTTTACTTTGTCAATGTTTTTTACATATTGCAGAGCAGTTGAGCCGCTGTGCATCATAACTTAAAGTTGAGAAAAAAAGCGCTATAACACGAAAATGCTTGCTGCGTCATAGCGCTTTTTATTTTAAGCCATTGTGCACAGCAGGTCTACTACTGTGCGATATGGAAAAATATATGGACAAAGCCAATGGGTTTTTTGGAAAGGCGAAACCTATCGACTTTGCCAATGCTTGTTGGACAACCATTAGCGTAAAGTTCTGTGTCACGTTTGTTATATATTAATGAGTCTTGAAGATACAAACAAACTTCTAGGTAAATATTGTACCGAAGAATGTTCATGCAGCATAAAAACAGACGGAACTGTCTCCCTTTCATAAAGACGGTATAACTACAAAAAAACGTACTGGCAAGTGTGCCCAAAATCTACCATAAAGCATACAACAGGGTAAAAAAGCCTCCCTGCAGTCATGGTGGACAATCAGTCCTGAATACACATCGGGAAATGTTGCTGGGAGTCAGAACGCCAGTGGGGTCCCCATCAGTCAATGGAAAAAGCATCACATTCATTTTTACAGGCACAGGTAACATTAACTGATTTGCCTATAATCATGGGATGGTGAGCCGATGAAGAGACTCGAGCCCCGTTCCCCAACAAAAGTTGGCAGCTCTGGCCGTAACTCCCCACTATGGGTAGAAGGGGTGGCAAAAAGAAGCCTCTATAGGCTTGAGGTTCCAATAGGACCTCGAGGCCAGGCTCCAGGTCCGAGTCCCTTCACCTCAAATATATTGACGCAATATCTGAAAACTAAGAGAGGCTCAAAAATACTGGTCGGTGGCAAAGGGAAACAGGCACAACAACAATTAACCTCTGTGCAAACGCTTCCAATTCTAAGAGCTGCCAAGATATCTAGGTTTAAAGGTAGCACAAAGCCCACATGCTCTGGATTGGGAGGAGTGAATTACTTCTCAACGTTCTAGCCAAACAAAGTTCTATGTTAAATGGACAATAACTTGAAGGGATTATTGGAATGTTGTGGTTACAGAGAGCATTTTTCTTTATATATAAAGGGAACTCGACCCAAAGGTATTTTGATCGCTTTATGAGCAGCGAGGACAGAGTGCTGCTTTAAATAACGAGTACTCGTGCTACTGACAGGGGAAACATCCTTTACAACGCAACTTTTACCACGCAGTGCCTTTACGACGCAACTTTTACAACGCAAACCATTACAACGCATTGCGCTGGGGGGCGCTCTAGGATAGGGAATAAGTTTAATTTACTATCCAACACCTTCCCTACTATCCACGGGGACTGGAGTTGGAACAGTAAATTAAACTATTCACTGGAGTTGGAATAGTAAATTAAACTATTCACTATCCAGCGCCCCAAAGCACTATGCGTTGTAAAGGTATTCGTTGTAAATACCGCGTTGTAAAGGCATGCGATGTAAAAGCATGCGTTGTGATGTCATACATCCACTGACAGTGTCCATTCAACCTCCAACACCTGCTGAAGTGAGATGAGAGCAGCTAGTCTTGAACTGGCCGTTGTGGTGCAGAAAGTGAAACAAAAGTACACCCTCTCTTTCACTTACCTTTTGGTTTGAACTGGCTCAGAGGCTGGCACCGAGCTCACTCGAAATCCGGAGCTCTGGAAGCAAACAGATGTTGTTGAATGGGAAAGGGCCGGGCCAGCGACGAACAGTTAACTGCTGGGCGGCAGGTCCGTGCACCAAGAGCACGTGGCTTCAGGCGTCAGGGAGGCGTCCTGGTGGTGGTCGCAATGCAGGTTAAAAGGAGAAAGAAGGAGGTGAGCCCCCCAAAAATAAAGGGCAGCAAGGTATGGGGTGGGGCTGGAAAAGTTTTGACACGCCCATGCAGTGACGCACAGTTCTGACCACGACTGGGTCAAAGGAACCAAGAGGCAGATCAGCAGGGCTATGGGGGCATGTCAGACGTCAACGTAGGACCCTCATAGGTAGGAATTTCCAGCGCATCAAAATATTTATGGCCCTGCAGGTGTTACTGTAGGCAGACACACACCTAAATCAGGAGGAGGGGTGTGGTGAGGCAATCCTGTGCTGGTGCTCAGTTGTGCTACACAATTTTCTGGATCCGCCACACACTGGGTGGATTCTGTACCAAATTTTGGTTACCCGCCCAACTTGCTTTTTCCTCACACAACCGGGCAAAATATCGCCAAATTGTGCGAGACAGCCTCTTGCAACTCTGGAGACCAAAGGCCCTGTGTTTATATTACGCGTGAGACTGACCAAAGAGCAGTAAGTGCTCCGATACCTTTGTGTTAATTTTGCGCTATAGAAAACTGCAACAACAAAAAAAAAACAGAGGGAGGGTGGTAATAAACAAACACGAGACCATTTAAGACTTCTGATTTCGCTTTAATACTTGAAAATCAGCACCGGTGGCATGTTTTGTATGCTGTGCAAGTATTTCCTCATAAAGGGTCACCTGTGTCATCTTCCGATGTCAGATGTAAGGTGGCGATAAGATGGGATTTAATATACCTATACACATCTCAATATGGATTGAATATGCTACTTACCAGTATGCATCTGTTCTTGGCATGTAGGGCTGCTAACATTCATATCTTAGCATTAGATCGCCGCCTAGTGTTGGGCTCGGATGATTGCACATTGTTGTCCTGGAAGAGTCTTCGAAGTATCCTGAGATAGGTGGCTCCTCCCCTGGACTACAGTGCGCATGGGCATCGGCTCCATCCCCAGATTGTTTTTCGCCATTGTGGCAGAAGATGGAGTGAAAGTGTAAAGGATGTCCATGCTAATGAATAAATACAATAGTATATCTGCAGCTGCGACAGGCACCGGGGAGGAGGGCGGGCGATATGAATGTTAGCAGCCCTACATGCCAAGAACAGATGCATACTGGTAAGTAGCATATTCAGTTCGAGGCATGTGGGCTGCTAAATTCATATCTTAGCATAGAATACATAGCAGTCCCTCCATCAGCGGCGGTTGCCCGTGCCAGCTGCAGAAACCTGAAAAAGTGTCTTGAGAACAGCCTGTCCTACAGCTGCTTGCTGCTTGGAATGCACATCAACACAGTAGTGTTTTGTGAAGGTATGTGGTGTGACCCACGTGGCTGCTCTGCAAATATCCTCTAAAGGAATGTTCCCTAGGAAAGCCATGGATGCCCCCAGTTTGCGTGTGGAGTGCGCTCTGGGGGGTATTGTTAAAGTGCGCTTGGCTTTTTGATAACATATCTGGATGCACTTAACAATCCACCTGGCTATCCCTGCTTTGGAAATTGGGTTGCCTTTGTGTTGTGGTGCGAAGGCAACAAAGAGTTGTTTTGTCTTTCTAAAGGGTTGTGTTCTGTCTATGTAGTACATCAGCGCCCTCCGTACATCTAAGGTATGGAGCATTCTTTCCGCCACCGTTTGCGGGTTTTGAAAGAATGCTGGTAAGTCAATAGTTTGGTTAAGATGAAACTGTGACACCACCTTAGGAAGGAATTTAGGGTTAGTGCGTAGCACTACCCTATTTGGGTGAATTTGAATGAACGGCTCTTGTATGGTGAGCGCTTGCAGCTCACTGACACGCCTCAGAGACGTAATAGCTATCAGAAAGGCCACTTTCCACGTAAGGAATTGGAGCTCGCACGAGTGCAGTGGCTCAAATGGTGGCCCCATCAGTCTGGTGAGAACGACGTTGAGGTTCCACACCGGAGCTGGTGGTGTTCTCGGGGGAATGACTCTCTTCAGACCTTCAAGGAAGGCTTTAATGGCAGGCACTCTGAAGACAGAGAGGTGCTGCCTGTTCTGAAGATAAGCCGCTATGGCTGAGAGATGTATCCTAATGGAAGTGTACGCCAGATTGCACTTGTAGAGATGTAACAGATAGCAGATGATGTTGGGAATAGATGCATCTAGTGGGTTGATGTCATTGGACGTACAGTAGATGACAAAACGCTTCCACTTAGCAGCATAGCATGCTCTAGTAGTTGGTTTCCTCGCCTCCTTGATGATACTCATGCATTCTGGAGGTAGGTTAAGGTATCCAAACTCTAGGACTTCAGGAGCCAGATCGCCAGGTTGAGCTGTCGTGGATCTGGATGCTGAATGTCTCCATGGTTCTGCGTCAAAAGACTGGGCGTGAGGCGCAGTCTTTGATGCGGCACCACTGAGAGTTCGAGGAACGTGGTGTACCAAGCTTGTCGTGCCCACGTTGGAGCAACCAGGACGAGAGTCATGGAGTGCTGCCTTAGCTTTCTTGCGACCAGCGGTATTAGAGGGGCTGGCGGAAAAGCGTATGCAAATTTGCCTGACCAGTTCATCCATATCGCATTCCCCTGCGACTGTGGGTGAGGGAACCTGGCGGCAAAGAGTCGGCATTTTGCGTTCTCCTTTGTTGCGAACAGGTCTATCTCCGGATGACCCCACTGCTGGAAGAACGGGTGGAGAACAGAAGGGTGTATCTCCCACTCGTGCATCTGATGGCTGTATCTGCTGAGCAGATCCGCCATCTGATTGTCCTTGCCCGGGAGGTGTTCTGCCATGAGGAAAATGTTCCTCTGAATGGCCCACTTCCACATGCTCTGAGCCAGATGAGACAGCTGTGGCGAGTGGGTGCCCCCCTGTTTCTGAATGTAGTACATCGCGGTCATGTTGTCCGTCCGGACTAGCACGACCTTGTTGCTCAGATGTACAATGAAGGACTTGAGCGCCATGAAGATTGCCATCAGTTCCAGATAGTTGATGTGCATCTTCTGTTGCTGCGTCGTCCATAGTCCCTGCACTGTGTAAGTGAGCACATGTGCTCCCCAGCCCTGGAGAGATGCGTCCGTCGTCAGGACAATCTGCGGCACGGGCTCGTGGAACAGTCGGCCCTTGCAAAGGTTGTGTGGAGTCCACCAATGCAGAGAGTCGTATGCCCGACTGGTAACCAACACTAGGTCTGTCAATTGCCCACGAGCCTGTGTCCACTGATTCGCTAAGCACTCCTGGAGCGGGCGCATATGTAACCGTGCGTGAGGGACTATGAAGACGCAGGAGGCCATCATGCCAATCAACTGCATGAACACTCTCGCTGGCAGGGAGTGTCTTGGTCGGAATCGTTGGATCAGCGACTGAATGCTGTCGATTCTGACTTGGTTTGGCTGAGCCATGGCTGTCAGGGTGTTGATCGTAGCACCCAGGAACTGCCGGACATGTGCCGGCTGAAGATGCGATTTTGGGTAATTTAGGGAGAAACCCAGATCGTGAAGAAGGTGAATTGTAGTCGACATGTCTGCGGCGCACTGTTGCTCTGACTTGGCTTGTACGAGCCAGTCGTCTAGGTAGGGGTAGACATGGATATTCTGCCTCCTGAGGTGCGCCGCCACTGTCGCTAGACACTTGGTGAACACCCTCGGGGCCGTAGTGACTCCGAAGGGTAGGACTTTGAACTGGTAGTGCCTGCCTTGAATAGTGAACCTCAGGTATTTCCTGTGTGACGGGTGTAGTGGAATGTGGAAATAAGCATCCTTGAGATCTAAGGTCGCTAATAAATCTCCCTGGTTTAGCAAGGGAAGAATCTGCTGCAGTGTAAGCATATGGAAATGCTCTGACAGTATGTACAGGTTGAGGGGACGTAGATCGAGAATGGGCCTGAGAGAACCGTCCTTCTTTGGAATAAGGAAGTACAGGGAATATACCCCTGTGCCTTCCTCCCCCACCGGCACGAGCTCGATTGCGCCTTTTTGCAGCATCGCCACCACTTCCTGCTGCAATAAGTGCAAGTGCTCTGCGGACATAGGCCTTTGCCTCGGTGGGATGTTGGGTGGAGTGGATTTCAGCTCTAGGCAATAACCATACTGGATTAGTTGTCGCACCCACCTGTCTGTGGTGATGTTTCTCCAGACGGGCAGGAACTGCTGCAGTCTCCCCCCGACAGGTGTTAGGTGGTCGGGGGGCAGTGACAGAAAGTCACTGTTTGCTCGGAGTAGAGGTGCGGGAGCTGTTGTTTCCTCTGCCGCGACCTCTGTTGCTGTTATTCCTATAACCTCCCTTGTTCTGTTTAGTGAACGAGGATTGCGTCCCACCTTTGGAGAACTGGGATTGTTGACCCATCTGTCCTCTGGTGACTCCACGTGCACCTGAGCGACGAAAATTGCTGCCACGAAACTGTTGGGACTGCAGGGCCCCCATAGACTTAGCAGTTTCCGTGTCCTTCTTTATTTTCTCTAGGGTGGTGTCAACATCCGGACCAAACAGACTATCAGGATTGACTGGCTGATTCAGAATTGTTGTCTGAATATCCTGCTTAAACCCTGAGATGCGGAGCCAGGCTTGTCTTCTCAGCATAACGCTAGTGTTGATAGCCCTAGCAGCTGTGTCCGCAGCGTCAAGTGCACACTTGATGGCTGCGTTTGATATTAGCTTTCCTTCCTCAATAAGCATTTTGGTGCCTTCTTGGAACTGTGGGGGCAGGTGTTGTATAACCTGTTCTAGGGTGTCGTAGTGCGCCCTATCATAACGCGCCAGGAGCGCCTGTGTATTTGCGATGCGCCAAAAGTTTGCCGCCTGTGCAGCCACTCTTTTGCCTCCTGCCTCAAGCACTTTGGACTCCTTATCCGGGGGAGGAGCTTCACCCGTTGTCTGGGAGTTGGCACGTTTCCTGGCATTGGCAACCACAAGAGAGTCCAGTGGCAATTGTCCCCGGATGTAGACGGGGTCCGCAGGTGCAGGCCTGTACTTCTTTTCAATGCGAGGGTTGACCACTCTCGCCCTCGTAGGCTCCTTAAAAATGTCCCCAGCATGTTTGAGAACACCTTTCAGCATAGGAAGTGTCTTCACTGTCCTTTCAGATATGGCAAAGGTGTCAAAAAGGAAGTCTTCCTCAACCGGGTCGGCATGCATGTCCACATCATGATTGGCTGCCGCCCGTTCAATTAGTGCATGAAATCCTGCTGAGTCCTCAGTCGGGGATGCACGTGCATTAAAGGTCTGCGGGTCTTGGCCCACACCTTGGGTGTTCTGGTCACCAGTGTCGTCGTAAGAATCTGGTTGTACATCAGGTTCATCGATAGGGAAATTGTACTGTTCATCCTCATCATATTCCTCACCCACAGAGTGTTCTGGGGAGGGAGTAGGGCTCCGTCTTGGAGGAGGCTGAATCGGTTCCGTGAGGCCTGAGGCGTCAAGGGGCACCCTCTTCTTTTTCAACGGGATGACGTAGGGGTCCACCGGCTCCGAAGTGATCTTCCGTTTATAGAGTGTCAGCTTGCCGGTGGCAGCATCGATGAAATGCTCTGAATCGACTTCCGATTCGAGTACATGACGTGGAAGAGGGTCAGGCAGCGAGGAACCCTGTTTCGGAGCCGATTTCGTCGAAAACGCTTTCGGCGCCTCCTTAGGTGGCAAGAGAAAAAGGAGTTTCCCAGAAGGCTTAGCCGGAGCGTCCTTTTGCGGCTGCGGTGATGGCATCGGAGCCGATGGAGCAAAGGCTTTCTCCCTGATTCTCTGCAGTGACTCCGCAATGGGGGACGGTACACTGCCAGTGGGTTTCGTCGCCGACAAGGATGCTTTGAGCGGTCCCTCGGATCCGACGTCCTCGCGGGCCTTGTGCGTTTTGGGCGCGGAAACCGTCTTCGGCACCTCCGAATCTTGAGGCCGGGGCGCCGACTTCTTGGGCGTAGCCTCTTTGGAGCCGACCTTGGCGGGCTTGGACGGCGCCGGAGCCGTTGATCCGTGCCGACCATCTTTCTTGGGGGCCCCTTCTTCGGGCGTCGGTTTCGATTTCGGAGCATCGGAATCGACAGACTTCCTCGGCTTCTGCGGACCGGAGGTCGACGGAGCCGACGGGGTGACGGGCACCGACTTCTTCACAGGCACGGCAGCCATCTTAGGGACACTCGAGTCCTTTGGTTTCAGTTTCGATTTCGGGTCGGCCATTTTAGGTGTCGACGACCCCGACGGTTTCAGTTTCGGTTTCGAAACAGCGTGCCCAGCAAGTGAGTCCGTAGCCGGGCCCGAAGGCGGGGCTGTGGCTTGCGGCAACGGGTCCTGGGTAAGGCCGACAGGCGATCCCGTGTCCCGGTCGGTATCCTCGTAACTTTCGGGGCAGAGCTCGTCCGCAGAGCTATCCGCCGCGGCCCCATAAATCTCATCGTCGTCTCCTACCTCTTCGACGTATTCGAGGACCTGACCCGCGACTCCGTCGTCGTCTCCCGGATCCGCCTCGACCTCCGTCTGTGATGGGGAGATTTGTAGAAGGTGACCCTGGACCTCTTCTTCCGGGTCGCCGAAGATGTTCTCCGGATCTGGGGCCGCTTGCCTAGCTTCCAAGCGCACCGCGCGCCGAAGCTTGAGAGTTTTCTTGGAGCGGAACTGTGCACAGGCCTTGCACTTGCCGTCGTCGTGGTCCGGTGAAAGGCACTTGTTACACACGGGGTGTAGATCGATGTGTGGGTACTTGGACCCACAGAGCGGGCAGTACTTAAACGGGCTCCGCTCCATGTCCGTAAAGGCTTGCTGTCGTGTCGCGATGAGAAGGCCTCAAAGTTTAGAAAGCGAAGAAAACTCCGCTTATTCCGGCTTCAAGAGACGGAAGACTCGAGACCGAGCGCAGACAATACCGACGCAAGAAAATCGAGGCCTTTTGGCCGGTAAAAGATAGTGTTACTTGGTTCCGACAGTAAGACGTCGAGACCACATCCGAACCCAATGGCGGAAAAAAACAATCTGGGGATGGAGCCGATGCCCATGCGCACTGTAGTCCAGGGGAGGAGCCACCTATCTCAGGATACTTCGAAGACTCTTCCAGGACAACAATGTGCAATCATCCGAGCCCAACACTAGGCGGCGATCTAATGCTAAGATATGAATTTAGCAGCCCACATGCCTCGAACACAGCCATTATATCACCTGTTACCATATTGTCTCATCAACTTGCCAGAACTTCGCTCAGGGACTGATTTAGATCTTGGCGGATCTGGTCCAGTCGTCACTTTACCAACAGTTTCTCCACCCGCCTACTAGGTGATCTGCCGGCTCAATTCTGATGCCGGGGGTCTATGGAAGATAGCCAGTCCGAGTGCCATCGTCGTCGATAGAATTTTCCTCCTGCATTGACAACGTCAAGGCAAAAGTGGCTGCCAGAGGAAGGCCAGCCAATATTATCGCCGGGTTAATCACAAGGTGCCTTTTTGTCGAGGAAACTGTGGTGGGTAAACTTTCAAACCTGAGCTGATGGAATCGAAGGGATATGAGGTAGAAACTTACCTTTTTTCTGTTTTCCACTTCTGTTTCTGTCATGAACCCGATTGTCCGAATCCTTCCTTTGCTGCTGCTACTTGACCACAAAGCAAATCTACTCCATTGTCGCCGGAATCAAAGGTAAACTACTTTTGTACTTGTTTTCTTATGAATTGTCTGTTTACATCTGCTCTGGACTCATGCATTTATAAATTGCTCTTGCATGCAATTTTTATCTTATGTGTAATGCATATGTGTTCATTTTTTCACTTATTGATAAACCCACTTGTATTAACCCTAAAAACCAAATTTCAATTGTAAAATTAAAAATATGCAAAAATGATTGCAATAACTCTCCCATGTACTTTAATACATTTACAAAAATATATATATTTTTTTAAATGAGTAAGGGTAGGAGTGGCTTTTGGAGGTAGAGGGTGCTGGAGTAGGTGATGTGCTTGTGTCTATGTTTGGTAGTTGCATGTGGGTTTAGTGCTTGTGTAGGTTTGGATGTGTGTTTTCTGGCTGGTGTTTGAAATTCTGGTGAGTGTGATTGTTTGCTATTAGTTGGTGTTGTTTTGTGTGTAGATGTGCTTTTGTGTAACTGTGTTGGTTTTAATGAGTGTGTTATTGTGGTGGTGGTTGTCGGTGTAGTTTAAACAGTGTATGTATGCTGTGTGTGTGGTGTGTGTGGGGTGTGTGGTGTGTGTGTGTGGAGGGTGTTTGTGATGCTTGTGTCTGCAGGGGTGGGAGCCTGCAAAGAAGTGAGAGTGACTGGGGTGGGAGTGAGGAAGCTGCTATACTGTATGTTAAAAAAGGGCAAAACACATTTGCAACAGCTGATTTAAAAGCATAAACTACATGGATGTTTACAGACACATTAAAAATATATTACTTCCCATTCTCCACTCCACCAGGGATTCCTGTCATACCTTCAGGTTGTAGGATGTATAAGACCTTCTCCTCCCAGGGATATAGTGGTAAAAGGGGCTGGGAGAACCACCACCAGTCCTCTGGGCCTCCGTGTGACACTTGGAGGTGTGCGGGTGACAGCAATGAGCAAAAACACATCAGGTGTGTGATGCTAGCATCCATTCAAAAGCCACAGGAATAGTAGGTGGGGAACATCCTTTACAACGCAACTTTTACCACGCAGTGCCTTTACGACGCAACTTTTATAACGCAAACCATTACAACGCATTGCGCTGGGGGGTGCTCTAGGATAGGGAATAGGTTTAATTTATTATCCAACACCTTCCCTACTATTCACGGGGACTGGAGTTGGAATAGTAAATTAAACTATTCACTATCCAGCGCCCCAAAGCACTATGCGTTGTAAAGGCATGCGTTGTAAAAACCGCGTTGTAAAGGCAAGCGTGGTAAAAGCATGCGTTGTAATGTCATACATCCATAGTAGAATGTTGAATACGACCCGCAAAGGACTCACTCCATCACGATTCAGCTGCTAGGACAACGCTAGCACAACTGTGGAATCTAAATAGGCTTGCGCAAACCAATGGCCCTGACGGCAATGGAGTACTATTAGCCATCAGATGAGTCCACTGCTTTGAAGGCAGTGAGCCACTTATGCGACAGAAAACAGTCTGTTAGCATGGATGCCGGATCAACCAGCCCACATCTAAATACAGTAGACTGGATTCTGTCAGCTCGACAGAAAACTTGCAACCGCTACCACAGATGGACGACAGGAGTACCGCAAAGATCTAATTCAGGCCCTCAGTGTTCCGGTGGAACACAATGACAGATTCGAATGTCGTTCCTCACTTAATGTATAAACATCAGTATAAAAGATCATTGGTTAGATTAACTTCTTCTAACAGAGTGAGAAGATGCAAAATTGTTGTGCTCATAGTGTATAACACTGTTGAACAAATTGTATATGTAACTATGTGCCCTATTGCTTTTTGTATCCTTGTTGTCCATCACTTAGCCCAGACCACCTTCCTTGTTTGCCCGTCCGCACTACCCAGAGTGCTGTCTTTAGATTGACAGAGAATTGGTGGGAGGTTGGGAAAAAAGGTTGGGCATTCCGTATGGAGATTTAACAGAGTAAGATGTATTAAATGCCTGAGGCTCCTTTCATTACTACAAGGCAATGTTGGGATTAGCGTGCCAAGGAGATAGGAAAACTTGGGGACCCCTAGGGCAAACATGACTCCTGCATTTTGGCTCACTTATAATTTGTGGATGAAATACGCCGGGATCCCTAAGTAGGGCCAGATTGCGAGTGGGTCAGTTAATTCAGACCTGTGAGTAAATCCCTGACTGCACGGGTCGGAATTATGAGTTTGGCTTAAGTTAACGCATCCGCTAATTATTGATGCATTAAATACCTTGTTGGAACTGGCCCTTCTTGCAGGGTCATCCTCAAACTTTTTGCTTCTTCCTCCCTTATTTTTCCTGACCCGTGGCTGTTGGCAATAGGACTCTGCGCACTTTACCACTGCTGATCAGTGCTAAAGTGCATATGCTCTCTATGTAAAGTGTTATTCTAATTGGATATGCATGTTTGGCATATTTGTATCACCATGAAGTCCCTAGTAAAGTGCACTGGGTGTGCCAGGGCTGGTGATGACAAATGCTACTAGTGGGCCTGCAGCACTGATTGTGCCACCCACAGGAGTAGCCCTAAAATGATGTCTCAGGCCTGACACTGCAGTGCCTGTGTGCAGTTTAGAACTGCCATGTCCTCCTGGTCAGTGTCCCCACTGACCAGGCCTAACCCTTCCCTTTTTGTGCACATCAGCCACCCCTATGGAAGGCCCAAGGTACCCCCCTGGGCAGGGTGCAGTGTATGTGAAAGGTAGAGCATGTACTAGTGCAGGTGACATGCTCTGGTAGTGAATGGCAGCCATTTTCGTTTTTCACTACTGTAAGGCTATCTTGCTCCATAGGTTAACATGGGGGATGCTGGCTACAGTGGTTAACAGCATTTCTTCTCATAGGAACAAGATAGGACGTAAGTATCTAGTATCCCTGAACTCAGAATTTAATAACACATCTTTTAGGAAAGATTGTTTTTAGATCCTGTGTTTGAGAACAGCACTTTTAGAAAGTTGCTGTTCTCTTGTCTAACCCTTCTGTGTGCCTTGTGCTGTTTGTGTATTGACTGTCTGGTTTGTGAGTGACAGGGGCTGGGGAATTCCCCAGCAGGATGGATGAGTCAGCACTAGGCTGAATGACTGCAGTTGCAACTGGAGTGGTGGGAGGAGTTAGCACCTGGGCTGAATAGGGCTGTGCCTGCCTTCCACAATGCTGGCTCCACCCCCCTGCTGGGCGGCTGAGGACCCTGCCCCTCCCTCTGAAAGGAAAGATGCAGCCAGCAAAACAAAGTGCTCAGGATCCACCCAGAACTGGTTTAGACCGGGCTCAGGGCCCACATGCACAAAGAGAACAAAGACTTTAGGGGTATAAGTACAGGACCCCTGACAACAGAGAATTAGATCATCCTGGAAATCAAGAAGGAACCTCTGCCAAGGAGAAAGCTGAAACTGAAGAAGGAAGATTGTCCTGCTGTTGCTCTGCTGGACTGACCTGCTGTTGCTTTGCTGCCAAGGAGAGGGGAAGGACTTTGCTGTGTGCTGTGTCCCCTGTCTTGAAGGAATCTCCAAGGGCCTGAGAAGAGCTGGCTCCCTGTTTTGAAGTCCCAGGAACAAAAGGACTTCACCCCCAGCTTCCCTGAACTCTGCTGAGAGAGTTCTGTCCTTCCTAGAGTGCTTGATCCAGTTGTGGGGCCTCTGGAAGTTGTACCTGTGCTGGGAAGCTTGAAACTAAGCTTGAGAGACTTTTGAAACTGAAAAGTGTCGCATCGCTCGCTTGCGGAGCGCATCCCCGACAGTGCGAGAAGTTTCCCGCCGCTACGGAGGTCGAGATCGTCGCAGCGCCTGACGCCGCTGCCAGAGACGTCGCATCCTTCGTTTGCGGGACGCATCAGACCGGTGCGGGAGAACCAAACATCGCTGCGAGTGTCGTCGCAGAGCCTGTCGTCGCTGGGTGAGATCGCCACACCGCTTGCTTGCGGACCGCATCACGTCGCTGCGAGTGTCGTCGCAGAATCATCGCATCGAGGAGCTGCGAGAGAAAGGATCACCGCTGGACCGCGCATCGTCGCCCCGGAGATCGTCGCAGCGCCTACGAGATCGTCGCATCGTGCCTTTGCGAGAACAGACTTCCTACGGAACCTACGCACCGGAATCCATACAAGTGGCCTCCCTCCCCATACAGACCGGATTCGTCGCAACACGCCCGCTGCTGCAGCGGGGCTGTCGCAAACGCCTCCCCAGGGTCTCAGGAGCAACGCATCGCTTGTTTTCCACCGCACCAGCTTCTGCTTTTGGAACTTTGTTGCAACTAAAGGTACTGTGAGTAAACGTGACGCAACTGTGAACTTTTCACGCATCTGTGGTTTATTTTACCGCAACTTGAAGAACTTTAACGCAACCTTAAGAACTCTTTTTGAAACCATATTCTTGAACTGTGTATGTTGGATTTTTGTCGTTTTGGTCTTGTGTAGTTTAGATTAAAAATACCTTTATTTTTCTAAACTGTTGTGGAGTCAGTTTGTGGTGTTTTCACTGTGTTACTGTGAGTGTTGGTACAAATACTTTACGCATTGCCTCTGGTTAGCCTAGACTGCTCGTGCCAAGCTACCTAGAGGGTGAGCAGGGGTTATCTCAGAGGGTTATCTTCTTGCCCTGACTAGAAGCAAGGGTCCCTATTTGGACAGTGGTACCTACCTCTGCCAACTAGAGACCCCCAGATCTAACATACCTCAACTGTTGTTAAATTAAAAATAGTATGGTATTGATCGCACCATGCAAATTTTGGTGTGTTAAACAACAATATCTGCATGTTATTCCCTATAAATTTGTAAATGGTGTTATTTATCACATACCATAAATAACGTACCATGAGGTATCATTATTTATCATGTGTGATACAAACACCTAAACTCGTAATCAGGCCCTTAGAGGAATTTTGCATAAACTGGCCTTAAATGGACTAGAATGCTGACCTTAATTGATCAATATTGAGGGCGGAGAACATAAAAGATCTTCTACAAAAGAGACGCCTGAAAGAAAATGGTATGTACCACTTCTCTAACCTGATTTTCTTTTTCAGTTTGTTGTGCAATTTTACTGTCAAATTTCTTACCTGGAATAGTACTGGGCATGTAGATGAGGTATGTGCCACCAGAACCTGGAGTGAGACAGCTCGCCTTTGAGGTAAAAAAACATATAAACTCCATTTTGGCCCTATCTAGCTGAAGCCAGGTGGAGTTCATCCAATATCCGATCTAAGCTAGACACTCTTTGGGTTTTAATACTGTATCCTTCTCCATTTACTTTGGTCAGGAGCTGTGTGTTGTCTGCATAAAATAAACATAATTTCTGGTTGTCTGATCAAATTTAGTATGCCGGATGTACACGTTAAACAATACTGGTGAGAGGGACAAGCCTTATGGGACACCACATCTCCGTTCCCTGCCTCGGAAGATTCAGACAGTACCAAGTTAAACAACGCAAGCCTGGATTCTGCTGTCCAGCCCACCTCAGCCAGCAGCAAAATCACCTCATAATTCATGAAGTCAAAGTGAGGGAAGAGATCCAGGAAGGGTAACGTCACCTATATCTGGAATCTACCATCTCGAGGAGGCCAGTTCAGTTCCAAGGCCAGGACTTAAGCATGACAGAGCCATGTCCAGAGCTGATGCTTTTGTAGGTGCTCCTCAAGCTGAATAGTAGCTGCTTTCTGCAATAATGATGGGCAATCCCACAATGGGCTTATAATTGGACAGCTTTGGTGTGCCAATATTTGTGTTTTGTAATAAAGGTGTGATAATGACTTCCTTTAGAGTGCAAATGACAGTGCTGCTCTGGAGGGAAGAACTGATAAAAATTCGGAAGTTAAGGACGAAAAGATGAGGGTGGCTGCACTGTGCACATTTTGATGATCCACTGTGCTCGGTCTGTGGGCTTGGCTTAAGTTCTAGCTAAGGGGCAGATTGTGTTCCAGAGCTTCCCCTTTGAAAAAACATTTTGGGACAGGATGTTCAAGGATAGGATTGACTAAATAAGTTGTACCACTTATGGGTAGATATACAGTTGGCCTATCCTCTTCCCAAGTACCCAGACGAAGCAGGACAAATGAAGCTGGAGGGCGCAGGCTTTATGAAAGCTGAAATAACGTTGGTGATTAGGAAAATGAGGAATGATGGGGCGCCAGGCCCAAACGGCATTCCAGCCATGGTCTTTAAAACAGCTCAAACACTCTTCTCCACAGTCCTCACCCCCTATACAACTTCTCATATGCAACAGCAATATTTCCACTGTCATGGAAAGGATCTATCCTCTTCCCTATTCACAAGACAGGCGACCACTCCGACCCCGCAAACTATAGGCTAGTGGCCCTGCTGGATGTACAAGCCAAAGCTTTTGCCAAACTATTAATGAGAGATCTAGAGGATTGGGTTAACAACGATGACATACTCCCATGCTACCAGACCGGCTCCAGGAAAAATAGTACAACAACAGATAACATCATGGCCTTGGTCTACCTCTCAAAACATGCTGTGAAAGTCAGGCACCCGCCGCTGTTCTGCTGTTTCATTGACTACAGCACGGCTCTAGATAGAGTCAATAGGGGCAAACGCTGCAGAAAAATGTCATCCTGGGGAGTACCTCCTAAGCTACTGATTGCCATCATATCCCTCCATGAGGAGACCTGGGTACAAGTCAAGATAAGCCCCACAGCTCTATAAGCAAAAGTTGAAACCAACAATGGATTGAAGCAGGGTTGCGTCCTGGCCCCGCTACTATTCAACCTCTATACAGCACATATGGGGGCAGCCCTGAAAGAGGCAAGTCTAGTTCCACCAAGACTGGGCAAGGCGAGAATGGCAATCCTACAGTAAACAGATGACCCCGTAGTGATGGACCATACAAGGGTAGGTCTCCAAAGAGCCCTTACAGAGCTGGAGAAGTACAACAAGGAAAATCACCTGACAGTTAATCAAAGTAAAATGAAGATAATGATATTTAGCAGATACCGGCACAAAAAACAAGCGGTCTGGAGATGGGAGACCACCAAATTGGGACCACTGCGGCCTATAACTATCTAGGATTTCGGCTAAACGAGAGGGCAACATCGGCAGCTCATAGAAAACATCTAACTGCTAAAATCAACAGTCATTTTTAGGTCTCGCCTGTCGATGCGCATGCGCATCGAGCTTGCGAGACTATGGGGGCTTAACCACTCTTTACCTAACTTGCAAGGAATCGTGGCGATTCCTTGCAGTGCCCGTGACTTTTAAGCTAAATGCGCATGCGCTTAAAAGCGCGTGCACATGCCCCCAGCAACCTGCCTGCCCCTGCTGCTTTCACACCCTCTCGCCGTCTGTTCCCCCTGCTTCGTCATCAAAGGCTTTCACGGCCGGCCGGGCTTTCAGTTTCACTGCCGGCCGGCCGTGTGAAGTGCACTTCAAAGGCCGCTCTCCCCGCTCCGCCCCCTCCCCTGCCCGCCGTGTCGCATTTCTCCTCCTCCCTCCCCTTCTCTGCCTTCCCTCCGTCTTGTATTTTCCCTCTGCTCTTTCCTTTATTCTTTTTCTCTTTCCTTTCAGATTCCGTTTCTTTCCTTCCCTAGTTTGTTTCTTTTTTCCTGTTCCATTTTAAACCTATTTAACAATTCTTCCCTTACTCATCGTTTGTTCGATCCGTGTGACTTTGCCGACTTACACCTCCCCTCCCTACTTTCTGCCCTGGCCACTCCCCCTCTCCTTGAGGTGAGCTCGGCATCACCCTCGCTCATAGCCTCGAATCCATCGCCCTGCTTCCAGTATGCACACCCCGAGCACGTCCTTCGAAACACATTTCCATTCTGTCCATTCCTATGCATCATTCATTTATCACGCAGACACCTCTCTGATCCGTTTCAAAGCCAAACTGCAACTTTCTTGCATTTCAGTTCTAAATGATTTTGTAACGCAGGGCTGCATACCTAAACTGAATCTGTAGTTCTACAGAATTATGTCGTGCACACTAATTATCTTATTTAGATGAACATTTCTTTTAATACATTCTTTTAACTGCCAAATGTCATGGGGATTTCACAGAAGAATACAACACAGTATGTTTTGCAGCATGTCCAAGTGCAAAGCAAAGATGCACTGTCGTCATGCCCCCCTAATCCGAAATTGCATTAATAACTTACTTTAGCACATTAAAAAAAAAAGGCACCACCACCGCATCCACCACCACATCCACCACACCCACATCCACCACACCCACCACCACCGCATCCACCACCACCACATCCACCACCACCACATCCACCACCACCGCATGCACCACCACCACCGCATCCACCACCACCACCACATCCACCACCACCACCGCATCCACCACCACCACCGCATCCACCACCACCACATCCACCACCACCCCCACATCCACCACCTCATCCACCACCGCATCCACCACCACATCCACCACACCCACCATCACTTCCACCACCACATCCACCACCACCACCACATCCACCACATCCACCACCACCACCACATCCACCCCCACATCCACCACCATCACCACCACATCCATCATCACATCCACCACCACCATATCCCCTAGATCCACCACCACCACATCTATATGTGTGTGTGTGTGTGTGTGTGTGTGTAGGTGCAAATGCAATGTTCTTGAATTTTCGTCACAATAAAATACACTGAACATAATCTTCACAAAAGTTATTTACAAACGTTTAAGCTATTGCCATTATAAATTACAATACATTTTATTTCAGTATTTATTATTTACAAAATTAAAAGCCATTGTTATTTGTAATATCAATACATCTAAGTCACGTAAATACAACACACATTGCATTACAAATGATATAGGTGTCACATTTGCAAAAGTTAAAACTATTGACATTGTAACTGACAAAGCTATTAATTTTGCTATTTTCAAAACCAACGCCACTCAACCACGCAACGCCACTCACCCACGCAAAGCTACTCACCCACGCAACGCCACTCACACACGCAACGCCACTCACACACGCAACGCCACTTACCCACGCAACGCCACTCATCCACGCAACGCCACTCATCCACGCAACGCCACTCATCCACGCAACGCCACTCATCCACGCAACGCCACTCATCCATTTGCAAAACGAAAAATGTAAAACTCTTCTATTGCGAGACCTATTGCATTTTCAATGCTTGTTTCAATAAGACGACTAAGCCAACGTCTGGCCAGCCCCACAGCCGAACCCATGCTGAAGGTCTTCAGTGTTGACCCACATTGCACGGAAGTGAATTGAAGCAGACTAAACCGGTATTCCCTTTAAACCGCGCTCTGACCCACGAGTCAACGCGTATCTACTTAAATCCCGATTCTGGGTAGCTCATCGACTGCCTTAACAAGGACAATACTGCCCTCTCTCCCCCCGTCACTAACTGCTCCTATCCCGAGCAATCCGGGGCGATATTTATCTCTCTCTCCTTCCCCCCTCGGCAATAGAGGCTTTCAACCTATAGGCATTAATATAATGTCCTGATGATGGTCCCCATGACTCTGTAGTGGGACCGAAACGCTGTCGACCTTTTTGTGCACCTTATGCAAAAGAAACGTGAATCATATGCTACATATTTGTGAAGCTGTCAGTTTAAAATTTCTGTGCATTTGTAATACTCCAGAAAACTGCAGCTTTTGCCTTAAAAGCCCTGTTTTGTCTTGTGTTTCCCTCACTGTATTGATCTGTATGTGTCTGGGTACAGGCGTGTGCCCCACTACGTTGATCTGTTGAAGGAATCCTTTTCCGTGCATTTTTTCATTGAAGTAAAGATTGAGACCTCCGATACAACACCTATACAAAGGCACTGGACGAATCTTACACCCTGGGAAAGTCCAACCATACCTAATGGAAGCATTAGGGGGCCAGGCCTATAATAAAATCCTTTTGTTGAGGCTAACGGCCATAAGAATTTGGGACTTCAATCCAGCATGGGCACGAACAGATGGAGCCATTTCATGTCGCCTATGCAACTACCAACAGGAATCTTGGCTTCATTTACTGTGCTCAGCGAACGACAGAGGCTGCTTCGTCCCATTTTCAGAGCCCTTGGCATTAGAACTTGCAAGGAGGCATCAGATTGGTGCTAATTGGAAACAAAAACACACCACCTTGCCAGACCGGCAACATTTATTTACCAGATTGGTCAGGCTCTAGACGCTAGAGTATAAACGACTCTCCATAAGCTCTCAAAATCAGAGTTGATAAAAGCACCAACAAATTGTTTCCTTAAACACCAATTGGCAAAGAAGATCTCGCCCGCTACCTCAAGTGCTCTGTCTGGAATCCTGCCGCATTAAAATTAAGAACCCGGATAGAAAGCCGAAAGGTCCCTGCAACACAAGATTGACTGTTGGAACTTGTTTTTTTAATCTCACAGGAGGCACCGGGAGGGGGGTGGAAAGGGTGGGTGGGGTTCTAATTTTAGCCTTTTACTGTAATGATTTTAACTAATCGAACGGTTAATAATAATAAATCAATCAGTTGACCTATCCAGCGAGTACGGGAGCGAGGGTTCCATCTTATTTACAAAATCATGATCAATTTTATTGTATAGTAGTGGTGAGTATTGCCTATGATGCCAGCAAATTATCAGTTATTAAGCTCTTACCATAGTCACCTACTGAATGCTTTGCCGCTGTTTATTTGAAAAAATATTACACTTAGGATAGTAAACTGTGAGGACAAGAACAAAGATGCACCACAGATAAAATGGCGATTAAGCATTATATACCCCAATATTCGAACTCTCACTAAACGAAGAAAGAATCCATCTACCAGAGGACTAAATAGAGTTCCTTGACAAACAGAACCTCACAAGTAATAATGTATCCTTATAGCCTCACCCCATCCTTGAGCCAGACAGGCATGTGCGGCAGATTCTGATTTTGCGTTGACTCCTTGGGGGTTTTGCTTCGTCACATACTGAGAGCAAGGCATGGACTCCTTTGTGGGATTTTTCAATTGCTTTTGAAGGAACCAGGAACTGCGTCTACACCCATTCAGCTTCTGTTTTGTAATGCTCTTTCCTTCTTTTCTTGGAGGTCATTACATCTGCTTGGTGTTTGGGTGAGCTGGTTGCTTCTCACATCTCACAAGTTCCCTTATCTGAGCAGATGCCGGGCAACTACACTTTCTAGAACGTTCCAGGGCCGGAATTATCGGTTTCTCATGCATAGGATCCGATAATTCTGGCCCTGAAGACACCAAGACACCGGACCAGGAAACCTAAACTGTGAGGAGCCCACCACCAACTCTACTACTTTTAACAGGGGGAAATTAAAGGATTTCGGCTTACTGTATTCCACCACCCGCCCCCTTACGTTTCATGTGGACGGAAGAAAAACATGCGCAATTGCACTCGGCATTACCAGGTCCATGTATTATTAGTCTCCATTCTGGGAGGCGAGGGGTGAAAGGGACTTGCAATTCCTGTTATTATACTGGGAGGTATTCACCAGTATTGTAAGCTCGGTCCCGGTATCCTTTCGGACATGTCTGTGAAATCCATTCGAGGCCCTGTGAGTCCGGAACGGGCTACTTCTATATAGCACGTCGCAACAAACGCCTTAAGAAGCATTATCCACTATAGGGCAAGACTTCTTCAACATTTTGGGCATGTTTCAATGTTCCAATGCGCATTTTCCGAAGAAAAAAAACACAGAATGGAAGTGGAGTGCCTTGGAGATGCCTTGGAGATGTAATGAATAATACAAAAAAAACTTCTGGAAAAACAGGGAGCTGCTTTTTGGTGATACTAAAGTGGCATGAACTCTCTTAGAGGTACATTTATCGCCCTGGAAAACGTACAATTAGTCAATTCAGGTAAACATCCTGTGTTGGTAATATAATTACACACAGGTGACCCCTAGCAGGTTTGGGGAATGGAATTCAACAATCTCTTGAACACAGAATATGAACAATTTCAGCACTTGGAATATTTTCAGTATGCTATGAAACCTCAGAAACTACGTTATAATTAATGCAGCAGACAATAACCCCCATAAATCACAAAAACAACTAAAATACATTTCCATAACTGGCTTTATTAAACAGTAATATTACGACCTTCAACAACACATATTACGTCGCCTAGATCCAGCTTTGGTGAAGCTAACATTTCCGATTTATTCATGGTTAAATAAATAAGCGACTATCTTAGCAGACATTCGTTTTACAATCCTCTACCGCCCTCTGTTGGTCACAGGACGTTTGCATTTAATGAAGCAAACATTTTAAATCTGAGGCGAAGTAATGAAGAATGATGCCTAAAACCGTGGAACGAGCGACTTTCCGGATTATGCAACCTGGGGTTTACATGTTATATTTCGGGACGCATGTAATACAAATATAAAATATAAAAAAGGACAATGGCGTGGAGCAGTTTTGTTTGAAGTTGGAAGACTGTTTTTCCAAATCCACACTAACGTCAGAAACTATTTCTCCTTTTATGCCGGGAATAAGTCGCATAATGTTGTTGTAAAGCTTAATATGTACTAATAACTTGACCATTAGACGCCAAGATCTGTCTGCATTGTTTGGTGTGCCCAGCGAAAAGTGTTTCAGTGCACACCTGCAACCATATCCATATCTTCCTGTGAAAGCGGCCCAGGGCCCAGGTTCTCTGCCGCGGTGAGGAGGTGGGGGTGGGGGGGGGTGTTGGGGGGGGGGGGGGGGGGGGTGTTGGGGGGGGGTACTGTGGCCAGGGTCGGATTGGTAACGGTGGCATTCGGGCAATGCCCGAGGGGCCGGGGTCCGAGTTCCAGCAGAGGGCTGCTTTTGAGCAGCCTGGGGGTCGATTTCGGTGGTGTCTCTGTTGTTCGACTATACCGCCAGCGGCCCAGTGGGGGTCTGAGTGGCCTTTCTGGAGGGAGATGGGCACTATTTATCTCCGGTATAGCAGCAACAGGTAAAGGTGTCACCTCTTTTCTTTCGCTGGGCCTCCCATTAATGTAGGCATACTGAGCGGGGCAGGGGACCTGAGCAGAAGTGGCCTCACTTGCAGCCCCGACCCCTGGAGGGAGTTTCGGTGGGGCGGAGTGGCGGGGCGGGGGAGGGGCAGGGTGGGGGGTGCTAAAAACCGGAGTATGGATAATTGAAGGTAAGTAAACAATTTAATTAATAAAACGAATTTCGTAGCGCGCCCTGCATCGCAAAATGTGATGCAGGGTGCGCTACGAAATTCGTTTTATTTATTACATTGTTTACTTACCTTCAATTATCCATACTCCGGTTTTTAGCACCCCCCCACCCTGCCCCGCCTCTCCGCACCACCGAAACTCCCTCCACGGGCCGGGGCTGCTCACTTGTTTCCAGGTGTGTTTCACTAGTGTAAACTGATGCGTGCAATTTTTTTTTTTAACACCCCCCCCCCCTCTCTTTTTACGTAAAATTACTCTAAAGCAGTGATTTGAGGGAAGGAATTATGCAAATGTGGGCCGCCGATTTTTTTACTGCGTGCCCGGGCCGATTTTCAATCCCAATCCAACCCTGACTGTGGCACAGGGACTGTCTTCGTGTCTCCCTTTCATAAAGGCAACCTGTGTCTCCTGGCCCCACTGACCAAATCCAGGACTGTATGAACATGAGCCATGAACATGAGCCGGCTTCCCCATCGCAGGCGTCTCCCTTCCACAGTACCAACGCCTCCCTAGACGAGTGCTGACAGGCTATATATATATATATATGTTTAAGGTTACAACAATCAGGGCTTTGAGTGGGATGAAAATACTGGAGGGTCCCTCAAAGGGGCGTGGCCAATGCAATGAACGTTGTGGCTTAAAAACACATAAGCTCAAATTCTTTGCTTAGCATAGTGTGCCGCCCGACTTGGATTTTGCCGTTTCTGTCATTGCATCGGGATATCTGATACAACAAGTAACATCGTACCTACAACAAGTCAGGACTATTGGCTTTGCCAATGGTTGTTCGTTGCATAAGATAAATAAGCAGCAACCATGGCTTGTATATACAATTGAAAACGCTTCCACTTAAAGCCCTGGTGATACCACCACAATGTTGCTGCTCATGAGTTTCAAAAAGAGAAGGGGAATTCAGAGAGAAAATAACTCTCTTTAAAGGACTTCCCTTCCCCTAGAACTCTCACCTGGCATGATGTCATGCAGTAACTTCTCCACTAGATAGAAGTGAGCAGCGTGAGCATGCGCACATCGATGGGCCTGCTGTCACTGCAGTCTGGAAAAAAACAGACTGCCAGGGCACAAACCTGAGCCCGAAAGAGACTCATTTAAAAAACTGCCTCAGCACTGGTGAGAACCGGCCCACTTAAAGCTCTGCATACAATACATACCTGGATGACTGCTAATATGGTCACTGCTTGTGAAATGCAATGCTTGAGGGCAGGGCGCACGTGCAAAGTCTCAAAAGCAGACTCACTTCTTTGAAAGGTGCATTTAATAAATGCGTGCCCGGATTGCCACGCTTTTCTTCAACGCGAGCCAACAAAGCATAGTAGGAAAATGTCACTTCTTTGTAACATACACTCAGTGGTCGAAGTGGGGAAAAAAAAGTAGGGGAACTGTGGGCGGAGAATCAGAGGGCGGGAATAACCTGAGGATTGGATCGGTGGGCGGAGTTAGAGGTGTGGCCAGGATGAGCAAAACATCCCAATCTTTAGTATTTGTGTGGCATTTCACTGACCAGTTACAGCTTATTATGTTATGTAATTTAACCAATGGATACACATGATTATTTAACGATTAATATGAGCTATCGACATTAGAAACATATTCCACTTTGTGAATTTATTTTAATCACAGAATGTCCCAAAAATGCTTAAAAGTGGAAGCACGAGCCATTTGTTTCCGAGCCATGGAGTTTCTGTCGTCAGCAATATACACAGAGACAATCAATTTTACGTGTGTAAATGACTGTATAGGAAATGTTACATAAGACAAAGGACTACAAGGTGTAGGAGTCACATGATAACCATACTAGTAGACAGTATAGTTTAACAGTGATTGGCCTGGAGAAACACAAACTCAGAATTTAAAACTTAATACCTGATTGGGGGTTCTCTTTAAAAATCATTATTGATTTGTATCAAAAATAACACTTTTTGCAACATTAGGATAATCAAAGGCTTAGGGAAAAAACCATAACGCTCTAGTTTATACCTTGCAGTTTGTATGCAGCTCTTAGATGAAAGTTAATAGCTCACTGTTCTTTGTTAGGATTTTAACTTATAAACTGCAAGTAGCAAAAGGATCTCACTGACAAAAGCAGTAACCCACTGCCCAATTTACAATATGTGCACTTTGTGATGGGCCTGGTATATATTCTTTGCAGCAGGCACATTAACCCTCTGCGCTATCTTTCCATGAGTCAAAACTTCCACTAGACAAATCTCCGATCTCGCTCTAGGAAGAAGTTTATTCATCAGAGTTATCATGACATTTTTATTATTGCCGAAAATAGCTGGCGGCCAGGATGGAGGCAGCAAGTGCTTTTAAAACCATAATATACGACGCCCCCACTCAAAGTCAGCGCCCGTTGCGGTCACACCAGTCGCACCGCCCTAGAGCCAGCTCTTTTCAGGGGTCCTGTGACCTCAGTGACAGAGTCACTGTTGCTCTAGGGCCTAGGTACTCAAAGTACGGCCCGCGGGCCATTTGCGGCCTGGCAGACCTTTAGATGCGGCCCGCGTGTGGAAAACAACGGCAGACGCTCGTAGTCAGCAGCCTTTGTTCTGCCTGTTGTTCATTCCTCGGGACCGCATTCATAGTAAAAAACAAAAAGGCAATCAAAGAAGCATGCTCAAGAAATTAGTGATTCGCCTCCTCACATGTGCCCCCTCCCCTTCTTGCTCAGTGATGTGAGATGCAGGGGCTCTAAGAAGGGGTGAAAATGCAATAAAGCCTCGTTAACAAGTGAATGGTTTTTTAGCAACGTGTGAAGTACTTGGGTGTGGCTGGCAGCTCAAAAACTGTCTGTGTGTTTCCCCCGGGAAGTTGTCTCAGCCCGGGCTGGCACACATGGGGGGAGGGCGGGGGTGTAGCAAAGCCCTTTGAGCCATTTGGGTGTTGAGTCTGGCATGCAGGTTGCTGGCTTTCCTTTCCAGTCCAGTATAGACATCAGCACCAGCCACTGGGAGGGGGGCCGGGGGGGGTGGGGGGGGGGAGGGAGTGGACTACTGCTGTGGGGCAGATCTTAAACCCCATTAACCAAACAGCTATAGTCACAGCCACGAAGGTGGTCCGTCATAAACATAAGTCAGTCATATCCGTGCCACTGGCCTTTTCAGCAGCACCAATCTGTGCAAGTTTTGAACCTTCCCAAGGTAAAGGCGTGCTTTTTATCCATGTTACCACAACATGCCTGTCCAATAGTTCTTCCTCCTTCACCTCCCAATGAGCACATGTAATTATAGTGCCTTCTGAATAAGACTCCTTTAGTTTAGGCTACGAGCCTCCCTGGTACCAAACTGGTCCCCCTCCTTAGAGCTGGCAGGCCTATGTAAACATTCCTGGATTACTGTTTGAAGCATGCTGTGATTCTGGCTTTTTCTTCAAGCAGGTCTCTTAGAGATGTGGTGCAGGTGCGAAGCATGGTGTTCGAGGATGCTCAGTGACATTCAGTGTGATTATAGGTACTGTGTCTGTAGCGCTTTACACAATGAGTAGGAATGCATCCAAGTGTGATCCAGTGACATGTGCCTTAGTGAGGGCGAAATTGACTCATAATTGATTCCCGGCCCAGCTGTAGATTGGGGGCGACCATGAATTAATTAATTAAATTAATGGACCTACATTTATACAACTCGACCAGCAACTCAAAGGGCAACTCCGAACTAGCAAGAGTACATACAAGATTAACTGACCTAGATTAATCTTGCCAGAAATAAACACGTTTTAATTGCTTTTCTCAAAGGTGCAGATCCAGGGTTTTAAAATCCCTGCCACATGCAGTGCTGCTTCCGATCTATACCTAGTTAAATGGCCAGCCCCTGAACTCATCTGTGCCAAATCACATGCACGGTATAGTGCCCTCACACCCCTGCACGTACACTCCAGCTCTGTGATGCATCAGTGCCTCATACAGCACACTGTCCCTGCACCCCTGCCCCATAGACTACATCTCATCGACCATCGGTGCCTCATGAACCTTACAGCACAGGGCATTGATATTCCTACCCTATACACCACAGCCATACCCGCCTCATGCACCATACAGTCAGGGCCTTTGCATTCCTGCCCTGTACATTGAAGATTTGTTTTTACTTTAGTAGCCAGGCCCCCGCGTCGCCCCCGCCCCGCCTCTCCCGTCCCTATCCGCAGGCTCATCAGTGCGGCCCTCGGCCACAAGTCAAACTGTAATTTTGGCCCCCGAAAAAAAGTTTGTGAGTACCCATGCTCTAGGGTCTGCTACTTCGTAGGCCTGCCCGCAAGACTGGAGGTGAACTTCAGTATGGATTGTGGTGGGCAAGCCTTCAAGGTGAACCCACACTTGCCACTGCTAGGGTCCACCTGCTGGTGCTAACACACCAGGGCTTTTCAGGTGCCTTCTAAGGTCTGGCATGGGAATGTGCTCCCTCAGGAGAGTGGTCTGGGGGACTCTTCATGAAAGCTGAAATTGGTTCCCCAGTTCTAAATTTAGCAGCTCTGCCCCCAGTGCTACATCTGCTCCCTCACTGAACACCATACTGCCCCACTGAGAGAATCTCATACAGCCTTCAGCTACAATCCAATTTGACCTGCTATAAATAACTGGAGGCGACTCAATTCAAATTACACACTAGGCAAGAGCAATATGCTGTCTAAAAGAAAAGGTAACAACATCCTGGAAAGAGCAATCACTCATAAGGAATGAAAGATTTAATAAAGCATGTAAAATGTAAGCAGGAACATGGTGAACTTAATGCTTTTACAGTCATTATTCAGAAATCAACAAGTATTTTTGCCTGAAAAGTTAAGGACATAACTACAAGGCCCAGAAAGGACCCATTTCAATGTCCACTGCTTATATGCTTACACAACATAAGCAGTATGGTTTCAAAAGACCACATTTGTGAACACAAAGCCGCCGTACACATTTCGTTTTCCAATCCACCCATCAACCAGGTATTGCAGTACCTCCAGGCAGGGCCGGACCTAGGATTTTTGGGGCCCTGGGCAAAAGGGACTTTGGGAGGCCCCTGAAATCTACATGAGTGACACCTTCTGATCTCGGGGAAGCTGCTTTGTGCAGACTCCCTCGGGCCGCAGCTCCTCTTCTCAGCCACCCCAAGCAACTCTTGTACAGTCCATTTCGAACTGAAGGTGTGAGAATTGCTTGGGGGCTGAGTTAAACCTGTGTGGGCTAAAGTGCTGACAATGGGCGCCCTGCCGAGTCTCTGAACTGGCTGCCTGAGAGGTGTACCCTCCTCTAGGCCTTCCCACACCATCCCTATGAGGCCCCAGGTGGGCCATTTATGAAGCATTTTTTCACTCTGATCAGCAGACATACACGAGGACTAGTGGGGTGTTAATTGCCATTGTGGGGGGCCCCATCCTGGCAGGCAGAGTGCCAGGCCCTGGGCAGCTGCCCACACTGCCCATGCCTAGCGCCGGCCCTGCCTCCAGGTAGGAGGTACTGGAGGAAAACAATGCTGTTCAAAGAAAGACAAGAAAACAAAAGTAGCACTTTACTGGCAAGCTCTGTAAAGTGGCGCCAATGTGTTGGGGTTTGAAAAAAATTATCTGGCCACTTTAAGAACACTCCATCTTGCTTTATTTAATTATTTTTCAGAGTTTGAACATTTCCGAGGCTGCACTTTGGAATAGAAAAATGTCAAAACGGCATTTCCAGCAAAAGTGTTTTTCTTTTTTGCATCCATTTCACAGGGGTACAAATGGTCGACAGGAAGAGACGGTGAGAACCATTTCTTGATTCATGATTTTCGGAAAAGTGAGAAGTAGTTAGACAGAACGAGAAGGAATAGGAGTAAGAAAGAGGGGGCAGCTGCCAGCGGCAGAGCAGAAGCGGACACCTTCCTTGTCTTGTCCGGGCAGGCAGTAAGAGACAGAGACCTTTTCCTTCTCTGCTCCCCGCCGTCCACAAACAGAATATTTCTGACGTCCAGGGACACATGTTCATAATAAAAAAAGTAGGGGAACGGAATCTACAGAATTAAAGAAGTAGGGGCACGCCGTGCCCTGCCGTTCCCGCCCACTTCGACCACTGCATACACTGTTCATAGACGCAGCAGATAAAATATGGCTATATGGTAAGATGACCTGGTGTCTTCTGTCTCTCAGGAAGCTTTTGCATAGAACATAAAATCATGGTTTGATGTCCCGTGTGACGATAAAGGGAAGACCCCCTCCCTGCTCCACAGATAGTTATGCACAAGAAAGGTTTATAAGGGACTGGGGTGCAGGGGCGGGGTAGCGTATACAGGCTGAGTGATAGAGGGGATGCTAAAACAATGTTCTAACTTCAATAAGGTACAATAAAATATACAAGGAGGCTTTTCCATGGCTTGGCATGTTATGAATCACTACTACCGCCATGCTTATCATTTAGGGAGGTGTTAGACTAATAGGATGGGTTGTGTGTTTTGAAAAGTGATTGCGGTAATTTTATCTTTGCTTTAATTTGTAATACTGACTGCCGAGTCGTTTCTAATATTTATAATGATTCTAATGCATATTATTTGCAGTTGAATAGTGTATATTAATTAGCCCAGCCACTCTGTGCGTACTGGTTGGGGGATCAATGGTGATGATTTGTATATACTAGATGCAGATGATAGATTCTATTGACAGGTCTGCCTAATTCCAAATATTCCTACTTACTGGATTTTAAATTAGGAGTGGAGGAGTGAGAGACACGTCAGTTCCCCTTTTCTCTGAAAAGGTAGCCATTTCTTCATGGGTTATGGGGCTCTACTGGCTGTGACCCTAATAATTTGCTGCTAACATGAGATCCTGTCTATAATCTTGTGAGTCTGTGTCTCTACCGATCACATATTTTGGGACTCCCTGTCCCAGTGTCCATGTTTGTGTGCAAAGGTTCAGGTGTCTGTAAATTTGCTGCCAGTGCAGGCACATTTTTAGCATGATGTACACTCAGTTTTAAAAACACACAGGCAACAGTTCTTGATAGTCAATACACAATCAATATAAGCTACCAAAACAATGGGCATTTTATCTATACCCGACATTACGGCTGGCATAACAAATGTAGTTTACTCCCAATCAAAACAGTTCTTTCTTCTCATATACCTTTGGGCTCTCCTATTAACTCCAAGAGTCACTAATGGGGTTGTTACACCTGGCATCTTTTGGCATGCTTCCCCTGTCTTTTTGCTTTCCGACCTCCCGGTTTTGACTCTGTTTTTGCTGGTTTAGTGTCTCTGCACACTTTCGCACTGCTGTTCAATATTTGAAGTGCTAATGCTCCTACTGTAAATTATGTTATGGATTGGTGTTTCCACGATTGGCATATTTGATTTCCTAGTAAGTCCCTAGTAAAGTGCACTGAGGGTGCCAGGGACTGTAAATCAAATGCTGCTAGTGGGCCTGCAGCACTGGTTGTGCCACCCACTCAAGCAGCCCTGTAAAAGTTTCTCAGACCTGTCACTGAAGTATGCACATAGTTTGTAACTGCCATGTTGACCTGGTAAGTGCACCCACGTGCCAGGCCCTAATCTTCACTTTTCTTACATGTAAGTCACCCTAACGTAGGCTCAAGATACCTCTGTGGGCAGGGTGCCATGTATATTAAAAGTAGGATATGTACTGGTGTGTGTGACATGCCCTGATAGAGGATTACAGTGTATTTCGTTTTTCACTATAGAAAGCTATCTGTCCCGTATGATAGAATGGGAGTTTACTTAGAACATCTTAGAAGCATATCTTCCCATTGGGACAAGATACGGATATGGGGTTTAGTATGCCTGAACTAAGAATATGAAAATGCATCTTTTAGTAAAGATGTTTTAGTGTTCTGTGTTTGAAAATACCACTTTTAGAAAATAGGTATTTTCTTGCTTAGCCATCCTGTGTGCCTTTGCTGGGTTTGTGGATTGACTGTCTGGCTTTGGAGTGACACGGGCTGTGGATGTGCATTCTCTTCAGACAGCCACTGGTGGAGGAAGTCGAGGTGTGTCCTGCCTTTCCTGGATGAGTCAGGGCTGGGTTGAATAGACCTGGGCTGCATTTAGAGTAGTGGAAGGTGATTCCCTTGCACCTGAAAGGGCCTTGTCTGCTTTGGACCATGCTGTCTCCACCTCCTGCTAGGAAGCAAAGCCAGAGAGGACGAAACTGTTTTGGGCTGGGCACAGGCAGTCTCTGCCCAAAAGAACAAAGAAAAACGGAGTATAAATATTGGGGCTCAGACCCCAGAATGTTAGAACTTGCTTGAATCAAGGGACATGTCAAGAATAAGAGCTAGAAGAACTGCTAGGAGGAGTGCTGCCCCTTTGCTGTGGTGTTGCTTTGATGCGCTGCCCTGCAGTTGCTGCTTCTGTCTTGGGCAGTGAAAGGACTGGACTGAACTTTCTCAACTTGTTGCTGAGTATCTCCAAGGCTTTGAAGTAGAGCTTGCCTCCTGTTCTGAAGTCTCTGGGGAATGTATGTCATTCCATCGCATACTAATATCAAGCATGCCATTACAACGCGGGTATTACTACGCGATGTCAATGACAACGACATGCCATTACATCGCAAACTTTTACCACGAGTATGCCTTTACCACGCATGCTATTACAACGCAAAGGCATGCGTGGTAAAGCTATACCCGTGGTTAAAGTTTGCAAGGTAAGTGACAACCCTACACAACCCCCCCAACACTACCCTAAAACACTACACTACCCTAAACCCTAAAACACCACACTACACAAACACTACAACACTACCCTAAACCACTACACAAACACTACAACACTACCCTAAACCCTAAAACACTACACTACACAAACACTACAACACTACCCTAAACCCTAATGCACTACACTACCCTAAACCCTAAAACACTACACAAACACTACAACACTACCTTAAACCGCTACACTACACAAACACTACAACACTACCCTAAACCCTAAAACACTACACTACCACTACAAAACTACCCTAAAACACTACACTACTACACTACCCTAAAGCCTAAAACACTACACAAACACTACAACACTACCCTAAACCACTACACAAACACTGCAACACTACCCTAAATCCTAAAACACTACACAAAAATACAACATTACCCACACTACTCCCTTCCCTACACTTCCCTAAACCCTAAAACACTACACTACAACACTACCATAAACCCTAAAACACTACACTACACTAAAGCCTAAAACACTACAACACTACCCATACTACTCCCACTCCTACACTACCCTAAATCCTAAAACACTACGACACTACCCTACCCTAAACCACTACCCACACTACTCCCACCCCTACACTACCATAAACCTTAAAACACTACACTACTCCCACCCCTACACTACCCCTAACCCTAAAACACTACGACACTAGCCTACCCTAAACCACTACCCACACTACTCCCACCCCTACACTACACTAAACCCTACTACGACACTACAACACTATCCACACTACTCCCACCCCTACACTACCCCTAAAACACGACACTACAACACTAACCTAAACCACTACCCACTCTACTCCCACCCCTACACTACCCTAAAACACAACACTACCCACACTACTCCCACCCCTAACCCTAAAACACTACAACACTACCCTAAACCACTACCCACACTACTCCCACCCCTACACTACCAAAATACCTAAAACACTACGACACTACAACACTACCCGCAATTCTCCCTATACTACCCCTAACCCTAAAACACTACCCTACCCTAAACCACTACGCACACTACTCCCACCCCTACACTACCCGTAACCCTAAACCACTATGACACTACCCTAAACCCCTATCCCCACCCCAAGCACTACCCACACTACTCCCTACACTACCACTAACCCTAAAACACTACCCGACCCTAAACCACTACTCCCACCCCTACAATACCCTAAACCCTAAAACTCTACAACACTACCCACACTACTCCCACCCCTACACTACCCGTAACCCTAAAACACTACGACACTATCCTAAACCACTACCCCAACCCCAAGAACAATCACCCTTACCTCTTTCCTCGTGTTTCCTCTACAGCGTCGCCGTCTCTGCTCCCGGATTCCTGCTTCCTGTTTCCAGGGGCCGTGCACATAGTTATGGGGAAACAGCCTCAGTTTCCTCACAACGACGTGGATAGCCATTACATTGCATGTGTTGTAAAAGTGCATACGATGTAATGGTATGCGTAGTTTTTACTACACGTTGTAACATTGCATGCGTTGTAACGCATGCGATGAATAGCAATGCGTAGTAAAAGTTGCGTTGTGATGGCTGTTCCCCGTCTCAGGGACTGCAAAGACTTCACCGACCTCTGGGTACCGCATCTGGTACTGTGGTTTCAGTTGCCACAGAGGGGGAGAAGCAACCGATTCCGTCATGAACTCCGTCACTGGCTCCGTATCCTGAAGGCACCGCGAAGGCACTGACACATCTCGCACCGAAACCCTGGTCTCCCCGACGACGACCGCCACCATCGAGCTGCAGCTTGCACCATGACGAGTGGGCAACGCACTCGGCACTGCCTCGCTTTACTTGACCGCCCTGGTGTTGCTGTAGCTGCCCGCTGGCTTAGCCACCAGTGACCACACCGTGGCTTGGGGCCACCGCTCATGAGTCTCAACGCACTGCTCCATCCCTCACAGCTCCCAACAACCGGCTCTGTCATTTGCACCATGATTTGTCAACACCGCAACAAGCAGTGCCTTCACTTTACACCACAGCCCTGGTCTTATTGACGCCGCTGGACAACGGTGACTGAGCCACTGCCTGCACCGCGACTTGAGGGTACAGCACCACTACACTTCACCTTGCAACTGCGACGGTTGCCAAGACCGGCCCGCACCAGCGTGATTGGCCACAGCAAGAAGGTATTGTTTACGAGTCTGCCCGCCCCCGACCAACGTGGTCAGATGGAATTGTTGGATTCTGTTGTTTTCAGCACCTTGGTAGCACTGGACGGAGCTACAGGCTTCAAGAAACTGCATTTTAAAGTTATTGTTGCAAAGTGCATTTATTTAAGTACTGTATTTTGGATTTTTGTTTTAAAGATATAAAATATTGGATATTTGTCAAAGCTGGTGTGGTGTCTATTTGTAGTGTTTTCACTGTATTACTGTTGGTTATGTGCAAATGCTTTACACACTGCCTCGGAGATAGCCCGACTGCTCATACCAAGCTACCCAGGGTGTAAGCAGGGGTATTTCAGGAGTGTATCCCCCTTATCCTGACTATGAAGAAGGGTCCCTACTTGGACGAAGGTGCAAACAATTGCCAACTAGAGACCCCTATTTCTAACAGGTGTCATTTATCATGCATAACAAATAGACTAAGAAGCCACATTTTACTCACGCTAAACATGCAAGAGAGAATTTTTCCTGCAGGCTTTGCAGCTCAGAATGTGCTTTATTCCTTAGAACGCCACATAATTCCACTTTGACTACATGTATATGGGATAAAGTTTCCCCAGCGGAATATTATAAAAATGTTGCAAGTCACCGAGGCATTCCATGACTAGATAAAAAAACGAGGCTGAAGGCAAAGTTCCGTTATGAGGTCATAGAGCTCCGAGATGACGGGCAATATCCTAATAGTATTTGGCAGGATATGCTTTATTCGTTATACTACACAATCACACCATCACCTTTCCCACAAACGACGTAAATCACTGGTGCTTAGTTCTTTCATATGAAAGAGAGATCATGTTTGCAAACATTAAGAATAAAAGTAGTATCCCTGGTGAAAACTTAAACACATCAATAAAGCTTTTAGATATCTGTTGCAAAAAAGATACTAGAATCAGCATAACAAGACACATGTTTTTTAAAAAAGCACACTAGTTTGAAATGTGTTGAAATAGTCTAACTTTTCTACAATTACCTAAGGAGTGTGAATAATAAACATGTTGACATAAATATATCCTTTTCTTGGCACTGTATCGCTAGAGAAAACAGAACACAAGAAACAAAAGCCACATTCCGTTTTAGTTCTTTTAAACAGCTGCTTTAACCCCTTGCGTGCTCCCGTCGGCCGTTGGGAGCACTACCTCGCTAGGGCTGCCGTCGGCCAATGGCGGACGGAGCCCCGCCCACCTAATAGAACGCCCGCACCGCGGTGGAAAAACCGCTGCGGTTAAGGCGTTAAGGATAACCTGTCACCTGACCTGCCTTTCCCCTCTGTTTCTGGCTCTTGCAGCAGGCACTGTCACAACAAAACCAAACTGTAACAAGCTATTACAGTTGTGCGACGATGTAATTTCTTTATTATCGGTGACTGGGTGCATCACAAGTCGCCTATTATAAGGGAATTAGAGACAGGCTTTAATCAGGGATTGCAGAATCCCGTGTATTATATCCTTATAACATAAGGTAGAAGAATTTGACCCATACATAATACTTGTAAGTGTGCAATCCCAGTATTAAAACCTTTCTCTAAATTCCTTATTCGCTATTACAGTTGAGTAGTAATGTCGCCTATAATAAGAAAATTGCATACTGCTCAATTATATTGACTTGTTATAGTTGTGATGTGACATCATAATGCCGGCTGCATGCAGCCAAAGTGAAAGGTAGGTCAGTGAGCACCACTGGAGCTTAAACAACCTGTTTAAACAATGACAAATTGAACTCCCTTTTCGTTTTTAAGACCTATTCTTCTGCAATGAACAGAGATCACCGAAAGGAGAGATTTATGGTAAGTTGTTTATGTTATGTCCCTATTTCATTACAAGAAAGAAAGACTCTGCATGTTACTAATCATACTTAACTAGAGACCCTCTTAATCTGATCTACATCAAACCGATTCTAATAAGGTCTGAAACAAATTAATAACTGCTTTTTGGTGGGTTTAATTTCACACTGCAAATGTAGCTTTTATTCTCAAAATCTGCAACCATACTATCATTTATAAAGGAAGGAGCAAAACCCCAAGGAATTGAGGTTTGTGGGAAGAGTGATGGAATGATGGTGGATTTAAGAGGTTTGTGCTAAGAACTAAGGAATAAAATACCCTATCATCTATGTTAAAAGTAATATTGCAAGTCACCTCAGAATGTCATAACCTTATAAATGACCTAATAAAGGAACTCCACCTTCAGCTACAATCCTCCATATGGTGATTGAACTCCTCGGTGGCTTGCAATTTCCTTATAATGTACTGCAGGGGTGCTATACCCCATAGATATTGCCTTGGTTATTATATGTACACTATTGCTCTACCACAAGCGCTTTTAGAAACTGAACAGAATGTTAATTACACCAATATTTGTCAAAAACTAACTAGAACCTTGGTGGTGTTTTGAAGGTGACGCATGACGAAGCCAGACTACATATGTATATACGGGGAAACCTTTTTCGCAGAGACACAGCGTGAGAGCAGCAGCCAAAGCAGGACTTTGGAATAGGGGCTGATTTCTAAACAACCCCACTGGACGCCACAAGCAGCTACTCCTCGCGTTTGCATTGGGACCAGCGAGTAGTCACTGCCTAATTGACTACATCTCCCATAAGGCAGTGGGGGACCTTGAACATCGCCGGCAACGCCCAGAGCCGACCAGGTGCTTCAAATTAGCACCGGGAACGCGCATCGTGGGACGCGCACGGGACGAGCTGGGCGAAGCCTGGGCAAAGGGCGGGCCCTCTAAGGCCCTCAGAGGCCAGAAGAGGCTGGGCTGGGCCTATTCCCTAATATTTTTCTAAGGTCTATTTGCTTGTGCTCTTTGTCTGTGTAACCATGTCCTTGAACCCCGAAAAACCCCCACTGGTGGAGTCAGGAAGAACTAGTAAAGGTACATTGGATAGTTACTTCACTAAGGTAGGTTGTTTCTGACATAGAAAGGGAGAGCGTATTGGCTGAACGCCGCGCAGAGCGGCGACGCTCTCTTGAAGGTATGAAAAATAGACCACCTTTGAACCTTGTGAAACATACAACTCCACTTGATGTAAGCTCCCATATCGAAACTGATGATCCTCTTTTAATAGATAGCATTCCCTTGCTCCTGCGAGACACATCTTCCTCACCTGATGTGTCCAACGATCTGTACACAAACGTCGTATCTCTTCCTAGTAGTAATTCTACCATAGGATCAGATGTGCCAGTTGAGCCACCTTTTCCAGTAGTTAGGATTGCTAAGAAGAGGAACAAGAAATCAAGGATGCTTAAAGTTCTTGGCCCACCACCTAGTAAAAGACGGAAGAGGGGTGGTGACCCGCCAAGAACGAAGATTAGTCATTCTGATTTTGGTGAAACCACAAAGGCTATCGAATTAATTGTGCCAACTTTAACGGACCCCATAGCAATTGTACCAATTCCAAAAGTCCCTACAACACCTCCCCTAACGTCATCAGGCTTAGCCATTCCTCCACATTGCCTACCAATGGAAGCACTGTCTGCTGCCCCATTGGAAGCCTTGGAACATTTAATTAGGTCATCTGTATTACCTATAATAGAGAGGTTGAAGAGGATTGAGCAACTGTTGGGGAATTTAGAGCTGGCTATTAGTAACAAAGCTGGGTCAATCAAGGACCTCGCGAAGCCAGCACCGCCCGTTGTAGCAACAGTGCTAACTCCTATTCCTGCTCCTCATAAAAGTGTAAATAAATCCAACAAGCCTACAGGCTCTAAACAGCATAGGGCAATACCCTCCAATGTACTCCAAAAATCGTCATCTCTTGATATTAGTCAAGTACAGAAGGTAGATAATATAAAATCTTACACAGGAGAAAATCGAGATGAGAGGGCCCAGTCAGGGCAGGGAACCACAGAGGCCGTCAAGTTGAAGTACCCCCAGAAGCGGTACCTTATGTGGTTGTCCTTACGGGAGTCCCCACATTAGCAGATGGAAAGAGGGAAGGGTTCTCTCAGTTAAAAAACAAAACTATACACTGGCTTAGCCAAAATCGGCCACTTCCCTATAATATTAATGGTGATATCCTCCATGTCCGGCGACTCCAATGGTTGGGAAGCAGACCTAAAGACATAAAGGGAGACCTAATTGTAATTAATTTCAGAGATCCTGAAGCCGTTAGATATATTCTAAATTGGTTTCCTGGGAATGCCGGACTCAATTGTTCCATGTGAATTGACCTATTTCTATCCAAGATCCTTAGTGACCCCTATAACATACCCCGGGGCACCATCTTGCTTGCGCACTAATCTCACTATTCCCTTCAACAAACAGCAAAGGATGCATGCATTTAACCCTGTGAATTTTGATGACTTGCCTGGGTGGGATACTGTACCATTTAGGAGTTATGGAAATAGAAATAGGATGATGAAACATCTGTTGCCGTTTACCCCGCTGGAAGTGGCAAATAGATTCAATGCTTTCTCAGGCTTTGATGATTGCGATTGACAAACAGTGCCTCTAATTAATATGCTACTTACTACTGATAACTTAGGTGTTAATGCAAAATCGAATCTTTCTCCAAAAGAGTTGGTCACCGAACAAACCACCCAGCCCATAATTGTCTCTTTTTCTGATGATCAACACCCACTGAAATGTGAACTTGACCAAGGTGTAGGAGCTAGCTCCTCTGCTTCCAATGATTTTCCTGATCCCTTAGATTTCGAACATACCAAGCAATATCCGGTTGATGTCCAAGTCAAAATTTTATCCTGGAATGTGGCGGGACTTAAGAGTAAATTGCCAATTCCAGAGTGGGGCTCCTTTATGGCCTCCCACGACATTTGTATGTTGCAAGAAACCTGGGCGTTAAAAGAAAGTGTAGCCCAGGGTTTTGCAACTTATGATATTTTGGCAAGTATGGGTGATCGGGGTAGGTCCTCGGGCGGGTTGTCCATATGGGTTGGCACACACCTGGGAGTGAAGGCAACACCAATCCCAACTAACTCATTGGATGTCCAGTGTGTTTTGTTGACCTTGCCCAATGGGCCAAATATTGCTTTGATTAATGTATATTCAAGGCCAGTCAGGCGGGGTCTTGAGTCAGAAGTTATTGAAACATTGCTGACCTTCATGTATTCGATTGACTCCTCCACCACATTAATTTTGGGTGGAGACTTCAATTGTCATTTCGAGCCCCTTATGGACCCGAACTTCGGTGATCCAGACGATGTGGCTTTGCTTTGGGCTATCCCAGAGTCACTGTCCCCTCAGGTCAAGGTATGGACCCCTCTCATTTTGCAATTGCAATCATTTGCGCTAGTTACATCATTACGAGCATGCAATGGGAGGGTGGAGCCTGACAGACCTGGGAGAGCCATGTTTAACAGACTAAACCAGACCTCAATAATCGATTATATTTTTATTGAGGCTAGGCATTGGGATAGGCTGCATGAATTTAGGGTTATTGAAAGGTTTGACAGTGACCATAATGCCCTAGTTTTGTCCCTAAAACCGGGGAGTTTTGGTCTGAAAGCCTCAACTTCGGTTGAGCACTGTGTTACTTTGCCACTAACAATAACAAATTGTAGGCGTAGGGTTAAATGGCCTGATTTACAAGCGTCGATTACTAAACATGCTGAATTATATGAGACCATTATCCCGCTCATTGAAGAGATGGGGAAATCTGGCCATTTGGGCAGGGCAACTGAGATACATAACCAACTGGTTGCCATATTGAAAGATATCCTTTACCCTGTTAGAAGGGCAAACAATCCCCTGACTTCGACTTCCCGATGGTTTAACGCTTCCTGTCGGAAGGCCAAAAAGGCCTTGCTCATAGCACTAAAAACTAATGATAGTGAGGCCATCAAGGTGCATCGCACTACATATAAAAAGGCAATCTGTGAGGCGAAAAGGGAATGGGAATCCACAATGTGGGAGGAGATGGGATCTGCACTTAGGTGCAAAGATTCCAAATTATTCTGGTCCATAGCTGCAATTGGACTCAGTGGGCATACTCAGGCGCTCGCTCCCAACATTGCTCCCACAATTTGGGAAAGTCACTTTGCTGCTCTATATGGTATACCTGATTTCGATGCCTCGCTTGTTAATACCCCTGAACCCCAGCAATTGAATGGTGTCGATGGGGCTGAGGAGCGTGGACGGTTGATTGAAGCCCCTACGCTCCTCGCTCCAATCGAGCCCTTCACTTTGCTCGAGGTTGAGACGGCCATAGGTAAATTGCTCCCTAATAAGGCTCCAGGATAGGATAAACTTCCGAGGGATCTATTTAGGACACAACCTAAAATCTGGGCTCCTTATTTGGTCGTTTTATTTAATGGCATTTTGCAGGGAGATGACCTGCCCCCCACTTGGTTAGGAGCAGAAATTGTCCCTATATTAAAAAAGGGCTGCCCGTTAACCCCCTCTAATTATAGACCCATCAGTCTAATTGACATCACAAAAGCTGATGGGGAGGGTCATCCTTGATAGGATTCTTGGATGGATCGAAGAGAATGGGATCCTTTCTATATTTCAGGCAGGCTTTAGGTCCGGTATATCTACCCTAGACCAGATATTTCGCCTGCAGGTTCTGCACTGGAAAACAGCAAAGATAGAGGGTGGCAGCCTCTACCTTGTGTTTGTGGACCTGCGGGCGGCATTTGATCTGGTTCCGCGTGATGAACTGTGGAAGGTGCTGGCAGACTTGGGACTTCCACCATACTTATTAAATGTACTATCTAGGCTTCATGTAAGCAACTTTGCCCCGGTCAGGTGTGGTAGGCATGGCGAACTCACAGACCAATTCCCTGTCCAAAGAGGAGTTCGCCAAGGGTGTGTGTTGGCACCCACACTATTCAGCCTCTACATCAATGGCCTTGTGGAACATTTGAATGGTGCGGTTAACAATGATGCCCCTAAGTTGGCCACGGGTAGAGTGCCCGCTCTGATGTTCGCAGACGACACTTTGTTGTTGTCTAGAACATCATCGGGCATTCAAAAAACACTGGACGGGTTTGTGGAGTTCTGTGAGCTTCGGGGACTGGAAATCAATTTGGGAAAAACAAAGTTCATGATTTTTAATCCCCCTAAGCGGGTACGCCCAAATCCGGTCTTACATGGCACTCCCCTTGAAAGGGTTAAAACATTTGTTTATCTGGGTGTTACCCTAACTGAGAATTTTGATTGGGACGTGCAGACTGCTAAGTCTACACTTAAGTTATCCCAGCTTGCGGGAGGTATAAGCAAAGTTTTTAGGGAGTCAACCTTTAAGCCCGTGTCGCCTGCTCTGGAAATATATTGCCGCCAGGCTAGAATGGCGGCAATCTATGGGGATGAACTTTGGGGGCATAAGCAGATAATGAACCGTAAATGGTAGAGAACTCTTTTGTGAGAAATCTAGTTGGGTTACCGTCTAGTACGCCCCTGATCCCTCTTAGATTGGACCTTGGCATGGTCCCAATAGAAGAGATCATCAGTGCAAGGCCAATTATGTACTGGAAGAGGTTGTGGTCAGTCCCCGAACTGGCCGCCTATAGAGCGGAGTTCTCTGAGATTTTGCCTCTTCTTGTATATAAAAAAATCCCTTGGCTTCAGCACATTCGTGCGGTTAGTACCCGATTAGGCCTTTTGGGACTGTGGGAAAACCCCGAGAATTATTGCCTAGGGACATCAAAGAAGGAACTTCTTTCTCACATACGCACGCTGAACGCTCAGATACTATCGAGCTCTACATCACTGGGTAGGTTGACTTCTGAATTCCTCTTAGTCAAATCTGAATCTAAGATCGAGGAATTTTTGGACAAAATTGAACCGCCGTTTGCTCGAACGTTATATCTCCAGCTAAGACACGGCACTTTACCTATCAGGTCTTTTACATCTAGATGGTTAAAAGATAAAAATGAAGTTTGCCCTGCATGTAATCACAAAAATGAGAATGTAACTCATGTACTGTTCTTCTGCCCTGCCTACTCTGAAATCAGAAAATGTTGGCTGATCCCTATCTGTAAGAATTTGGGATTCTTGCATTTTACACAGGCCTGCAGGATATTGACTTATGATACCCATCCTCCCATTGTGTTTGCGGTTTCCCGTTATCTTCTTAGCATGTGGCGTAGAAGACAAACTTTTTTAACTTAACTGTTCTACTTATTGTTTCTATTCCTATCTTGATAACTTGTAGTTTAATTCTGTTTTAACATTTTATGACTATTTATTGTTTTATTGACTATGCTGATGTATTTTATGTACACTTTTATGGTCATCTGACCGAAATAAAGTTACCAATGATATACATGGATGTACGAGCAGGCTGATATGTTAACTAATTTTGTAAAATGATTATGCCCTCTTCTTTTCTGAGAGCACAGCTGTGTTCACTCTTACTGTAACTCTTTTTTAACAAAGTAACTTATTTCATAATATGATCCATTTTTTAAACCATTAAGTTTATCTGCTGTCGAAGATTCACTGAACTCTTAACACCCCCAATAGGAACGGTCCTTCAGATAGCGAAAAATAAAAAATGGGAGCAAAGACATGGTTTCGTTTCAGAGCTGCCGTAAAACACATCTTTAGGACGAGACAGGGTACATTATTTGTCGAATTTGCTCTAGAAATCCAAGACCTTACCTCTTTACCGTACAATGTTGGTTTTTTTTTGGAAAGGGCCCGGTTTAATTATTTTGTTTTCGTCAACTAAGGCACGAAAAGGAAAGCAAACTAGAAGGTGATACTGTACCTGAGTGAAATATTTTCCATCCTGCTTTAGAACTTTCATCGAAAGGTCAAGAATTAGGCTCAAAAATTCCCAGGTAGAATCTGAAATGAAATCGAATATAAAAGTTGTACATCGGGTAGTTCAAAATATTAAGGAGATAAAGTAAGAGAACACAAAAATGGCACGTTCGAAAAAAATTTAACAACAAAGCAAATAATAGCAAGTCTTTGAATATTATAGCAATAATAAACGTTTTATAGAGCACTACCACTGGGTAGTTGCCTGCCACATGCTATATGTACACTTGGTCACATTTAATGGCACATTTCAAGGGTGACGAACACTCATCCCAACAATAATGCGCCATACAGGGCTCTGCAATGAAATCCGAACTTGCTCACTGGAAGTAGCAGTGGTTTAGAAAACTACTTGGATAGACTGTAGACTGTTAACACATGAACGCTGTCAGAAGAGCTAAGCAGAAGCCGATGAGCAAAAAGTTTCATATTCGGAAACTCGTGGAACCCTTAGGCACATCAGCGCTTCGAAGCTTGTATCCACGGAACCTCCTCTTTTCTACACTCAGCCTACACCCTACACACCCCCACCCATGTGTGACCTCAAGGTTGCCATCAAGACCCGCAAACTAGTATCCGCTCACCGATCACGAAGCCAGGGCGATCCAGATCGGTCTCATCGTGGGGGCAGAAAATGGGCCCCGTTTACAGACACTAACAACTAATAAATGAAGAGGGCAACCGAGAGAGCTGGTTCAAGCACAGGGACACCGTGCTGAATTCAGAGGCCACTGAACTGCCCCGGGGACAGAAATCTGGCAGCTAAAAATGGCTGCCCGATTTCTAGTCCGCACTGGGAAGACCACGATGTTCAATCGCGAGTAATAACGAACTCCTCGTGTCGGTGTCGGACCGCTGTGATGAGTAAATTCATGGAGATCAAGGTCTAAATACTAGCTGCAAGTTGCGGTCCTCGAACAGTACAATGCATCTTCGTCTATTTCAATGGCTCTCCTGCACCATTAGGTGGCCTTCGGCTCCATCTAAGTGCTGGGTACCACCCCAGACATGATATCAAAGAGCCATAAAGCTCAACGCTCTCGCCCTAGCATCAGTTATCGTCAGCAGCCCCCCCCCCCCGCCCCCCCCCCCCAAGTGGTAGCAGGATGCAACAATCCCATGAATGTAGTGACCATGGCCATTCCTCAGAACGTGGAGGTGGGTAGGGTTGGTGGGGAATCTGCAAGTAGACACAGTGTACATTAGAAAGAGCTTTACCGAAGGGGAGTCACTTATACTTCTGATGGATACTTCCACCTTTAGAATAGATACAGTAGCAATATATTTCACAGGCGGTGAACCTGAAGGACTGATCACTCCAGAAAGGCTGGAGCACGGAACAAGAGATGCGATCATCTTTTCACACTTTCAAATAAAAGTAATAATGGAAATGGCAACAATGCTTGGCAAATGCGAGTGGTATATTTCGTGGGAAAATGCCACACACTGAGTTGTGTGGCATATTTATGCAATAGGCACAGCTTAGGAGGATGTCAAAAAGATACTATTGCTCTGATGCAGTGAATCGGATACCTTCTGAAGGGTCCTCCATACAAATATTGATGCAGAGTGCAATAAAACAGGGCAAGCTCCTTTTCCGAAAGCTGCCCTCCTTACTGCCCACATAACATCTAGCGGGTCATCAGATCGAGACTTCATAGTCAGGTCGGCATAGTAGCTGATCAGTCTACGAAGGTCCAGACCTGGCATGACATCCGCAGCACTCCATGAATCAACGGTATTGGAAGAAATGCATAGGGCAGTATGACATTTCATATCCGACGAAACACAGTCCCCAAAGGCTCGCTGCCACAGAAACCGGGGCATACAACAGGGGAAATGCACTGTCTTGTGCAAGACGAAGAGATCCACCATGGGAGCGCCTCAAAGGGCAATGAGGTTCTTTTTTTATTCAAACTTTTTTTTTTTAATTGTTTTGCAGGCAAGGTATAAGTAAACAAGCATTTGCAATGCAATAGGTCTCGCATTTTCGAAACTGACCTATTGGTATTGTACATGACCATGCCTTTTATTACTGCAGATTTTTAAAACAGAAATAAAAGGCATTGTCATTTACAATGCCAATAGCTCAAAATCTCGCAAAATGCAAGACCTATTGCAATGCAAATGCTTATTTAAATTACCTGTCCATTTTAGCCATTTTAAACCAAGGAAGAACTCCAAACATGGAACAGTTCAGTCCCTGGTAACATGCCCACACACATTACCCTGCATGTGCACGACGGTTGCTACCGTCACGACGGGCCAGGCATTGTTTTAGTTCACGCTGTGTTCTGATTGGACGGCCAGCTTCTGTCGAGTCACTAGTACATCAGAGAAAACACAAGGGGAACCCCAGGTTTTATAAGGATATAGGCCACAAAGGCGGGCGCCACAAATATAAATCATGGGCGTTACAGACAGTTGGACAACTAAGCGGGGCTTATTTAGAGCGAATGAAGGCCGGCCTTGTCAGAAATCCGCAGGTAGCACACAAATTCCTACCGCAGATGCTCAACACACTGAGCTATCCTACTGTTGTAAAAACAATGGGATGCGTTTTAAAATATATTTATGTCTGTAATAAGATGACAGTTCTTTAATCAGTGTGCAAGCCTGTACATCGGTCATTACCGGACACGTAACGCCAGCCAGACAGTTAGTACAGTCCAGGCTCCGACGAGCAACTACAACAGTTTTGTTGTAGCAGGGACGTCTCAAACACGAAGCGCTGCAGAAGAAAGGCGTGGGGCCTGCCTGAGACCGGACTGCACATCCGGGGTTGTGAAGATGGTCGTCGGGTGTTGGACTGTGTCTTCAACAGAGCACCAGACGGTCCACTTGACTCCTAAAACATCCCTACAGCCTGGCACTACTAACAGGTTTTCTAGGCAAAAGCCTTGTTGCCTAATCACAAAGTCGCCCGGTTTTACAATCGATGCTCTGTACTCGGGCCGCCTAATGAGCGATTCGCTGGGGCTTCCGTAGCCGGAACACAAAAAGTCTGTAGGTTAACAATGCTTTCAAGAGGTGCAGGGCACCGGCACCACATGGATCTCTGCGTTCAAACGCCGAGCCTGTTCCAGTGGCATACTGTGTGGTCCTTATACTGGCTTTGCATGCAGGGACTCAGCCACGTCACGTGACTCCTGTGGGACACAGTCCAGTCACGCTGCCAGCTTCAAGTGGCGTAGAGTCTAGCCCTGGTGGCTGCTCCTGTCATTTATCACAAAGGAGGGGAGAGGGTCAACAAATGAACTCCACCACCACGAACCCCCTAATCAACAATGTAAACACAGAGGGGTGGGGAGAAAGAAACTAGATACAGACAAAGACAAAGGGCTGTGAAAAATAATAATTATTTAGAAAAACTGCCCTCACTCACACAATGTGTGTGACATGCTTCATCATCAGGTCTGCTTACAATACGCCCCCTGTACGATGCGCCGGCGCATCGGACAGCGGGCACAACTGGTGCTGGAGGCTTCCATCGGAACAGTTGTGTTCTTTGGAACTTCACCCGCCTGACGCCAATTCGAGCCTTAAGAATCAATAGACTCGTAATAACAATCCACGTTTGTGGAAGTACCCTCCACCTGGTTTTCCTCTGACAATTACCATATTGAGGTAAGAGGTAAATCGGGACTGAGATAGATAGACTGTCCTGAAGAAGACCGACGTGACTCATGTAAGAGAGGGCACTTTAATATGGTCGAAACATGTTGACCATCGCAGTTTAAGGAAGAGTGTTTTTGGATCTTGACCTCCTGCCTAAACACTTTGTCATCCTTCACACTTTTTTAATCCTGACCGTGGAACCTGTGAATAAAGCGTTAACGGGTATCCATGAGCCAGTTTTAATGAGCACTATCTAACTGCACTTTTCGTCTATCACTCACCCAGTCCTTAGGGACAACACTGATTGTCGTGATCACTGCCTGTCACATTTGTGTTGATCCTTGGCTGCTCCTGTCACACATGGTCCCCAAAACTCTGCCTGTCTCAGTAGGGCAGGATGCAGTGCAACACCTTCTCCTGCAGCAGGCTGTCCAGCCATCATGCCAGATACTCTTGTTGCTCAATGCCCTCTCGCCGTGCCCGCTCCAGGAGAAAAAATCCAGTCGCCTTGAATTCTACATTGCCAGATTCACTCAGTGTGCCGGGTGCCCTCTGGTGGTGCAGCCAGCGCCCAGTTACTGTGCTGGTTCCAGTTGCCCCCGAGCCCCTCTTTAGCCCCTCATGTGCGACATGAAAACTCTTCCCACAGAGATTCAAAACAAAAAACAACACCCTTATAACCATACACGGGTAAGATTTATCAAGCGCCTCACAAAGGGTTGGTTAGCGCCAGGGCTTTAAGTGGGCTGGGTCCTGCCAGTGCTCAGCACAAACAGTTCTTAAAAGCAGATGGCGAGACGGCCCCTACCAGGCTCTCCATTTTTACCTTCAAGGTGGGAAAAAAATAATAATAATAAGCTCAACTCTGCAATAGTACCATCCGTCACTGTTTTCGATTTAACTTCAAAAATATTCATTTCTCAGTTTTAAATAGGGCAAACATGAGCACCAGTTACATTTTACAAGGACATATTCATGTCTTGAATCACAGGATGTTGAGCCCACGTGAGGCTCCAACCTGCTTTCTCAGCTCAAAGGTGGGCAGCTCTAGCCTTAGGACACATCCTCTCCCACAAGAAGGGAAGCATTCTCAATATTATATATAACGAAGTCATAGCTGTTGCTTATTTATCTTATGCCATTTACAACCAATGACAAAATCAATAGTCCTGGCTTGTGGCAGGTGTGATGTTACTTATTGTATTAGATATATGGATGCAATGACAGAAGCAGTAAAATACCAGTGGGTGGTACACTACGCTAAGCACAGATTTTTAGCTTATGTGTTTTAAGCCACTCACTTATTTACAGAGGCTGCGCCCCTATAAGAGACCCTGCCCCAGTTTTTTCATCCAACTTAAAGCCCTGGTTGGCGCTATACAAATGCTACAACTGTGGTCCAGCACCAGCTCTCTGCTCTGCCTGCTGCAGGGGTGCAAAGTTCAATCACCTTGCTGGTTCAGTGATCCAGCAGATTGATTAGTGACCATGCCTACCTAAGTGGTGCACGGTCCATTCTCGGTGCCTGCCCAAGTGTGGGTGTTCCAATAGCAGAGTCGCAGTGCCTGCTTAAGAGGCCCGTTGTGTTTCAACAAAACAAGGGAACCCTTAAGGTATAGCATAGGGACCTTGGGCATTACATATTGCAGAGAACATTGGTCCCTATATAAAAGTAATAAACACAAAGCACAATAATCATACACTTAATAAGTCGTATGTCTTCTGTCCATCCGGACAGGGTTTTTTAATTTTCTATTTAAGTTTACATTTTTCAAGTTTCTTGGAAATGTCAAGACCCGTGGCAACGCTGAGCCGTCCTCATAATAGCCATTGTGCCTCCTCACGTATCACTGTATACGTAAGCTCGCGTAACCGTGTAATTGAAATCCGGTTTTTCAAGAATGTCTGCCATAGTGACATTAAATTTCTCCCTGTACCGCTAATTCAAGCGAGGTACTTATACCACTAAATGTGAACATTTTAATCTTGATAACAATAATGTCATGTAATGTCCTGATGATGATGTCTATATTCTAAGAAAGGCATCGAAACGTCGACCCTTAACCTCATATGCAAACTTTCTACGTAAACACTGAATAATGCAATGGTGTGGTTTGTGTAAATATCCTAAGTCTGTTTCACTGAAATACAAGTGCACAGACAGATCTCCTGCTTTTCACATCTCCTTGTTGTTGTCTCTTGTATGTTAAAGGTCACGGCTGTGTCCGCTTGACATTTCCAAGAAACTTGAAAAATTTAAACTTAAATAGAAAATTAAAAAACCCTGTCCGGACGGACAGAAGACATACGACTTATTAAGTGTATGATTATTGTGCTTTGTGTTTATTACTTTTATATAGGGACCAATGTTCTCTGCAATAATGCTTAAGAGGCCCAGCGCGCAATCACCATGCATGCACCATCTATTTTATTACATTTAACAAACTGTAATTGATGCACAAGAGTCGCTGCTGTGGGATCTTGAGTTTGTCTGATTGTTCCCACCATCAATCACTTCCGAACAACCAGATGGCAGCCAAAACTATGAGGTGAGCTAATTATCATCTTGAAAGCTTGTTTGTGTCTGCGGGGCCTTACCACGACAAAGCAAACCGACAACAACAACCGAACACCCAAAAAAGAAACACAACAAAGCAGGTTCTGACTTTGGAAAGTCATGTTTCTATTTCCAGAACGGTGTATTTGGTGTTTTGAAGGGTATATTTTTTTGGGTTTTGATCCAGGCATGCTCTCTTTCACTTCAAGTGCACACGTCCTGTCACATGTCTGCTTTCATGCGCATGATGAGTAAACACACTGGCGTACAATTACAAGGAAGCAGCCTGAGCCATAAAAGTACAAACACGAGAAGGGAAACCGTACAGGAAGGTGGGCCAAATCTAGTCAGATTACAGGATTTCTAAACATCTGCGTGACGTGTCATTTTGTTGCTGCAGCGCCCCCACACCGGGCGACGTTTCATGGTGGGAGTGACCCTGCTCTGGTGCCATTGTTTTTTATCACTTCTGGCACCTGTCTAGCTCCCGCAGACAGATGACAATTGTAAAACGTGTTTTCTCCAATTCCACATAGAAGTAAAAGTTACCATATAACTTTGAGGGGGAGGAAGGCGGTGTCGTAACTTCTGAGAAATCAGAATTCGATTGTGAGAGGACTGAGGAGGATGGCGGATTCAGAGCCAAGCCCTCAATGGTATGTCACCTTGAAGGCGGCCTGGAGGAGCTTGTTTGTCCCCTTGCGATATTGTGTGTCTGTCTGTAAGGAGGGATGTTTCTGTTTTCACTTGGGCTATACAATCAATTTCTTGCGTCCACTGTTCTCAAAAAATATACTAAGGGGTTTGACCCTTTAATCATGTATACATTTGAAGCAAAAAAAAAACAAGCATTGGCCGCCCGGCTGTGAAAGTGAAGAGGCTGCGAAAGTGAAACTGATTGCTCACTGTGAGCGATGCGGTTAATGAGCAGGATGAGGAAAGCCAGATGGCGCCTCTGCTCGTAAGCGTGCGCCCGCGTGCATAACCGCAAGCCTGAGGCCAGCAAAAGCGTGTGGTATCACTTTGAAAACCCACTTACTAAATGTCTCGCAGAGCACCACATGCGCTGGCTCAGGCGAGACCTAAAAAGGAGACAGAAGAAAACAGAGTCCGAGAGAAAGAAGTCATGAATGTAGCACCCTAGTAAAGTTTGCCCAAGCATCAGGAGTCCCTGTAACTAGTGAAATCCTGTGAATCATGGACGTATGGCAGTCATTATGTAGCCCAGTAAACAATGGGAAGCAATCCTGTGACCCATTGATCAATGGAAGCCAGAACAGGTACAGTGATTTACAGACCAGTTTGGAATAGTGATTGATACGCTTATTATATGGCCAGGTAAACTTTAGGAAAGTATGACAAGCCCTAACACCTCCTGGGGTTGTACATTGTGGGCCAGTAATTGAAAGGCAAATAAAGTAGCTCAGTAACTGATGAACAGTGATTACATTTTCAAGTAATTGATACAGTATCCGATACTAGGCATTGTATATCATGTTCAGGCACTATAACGCCATGTAACTGGCATGAGTCTCATGGCACATATTATACACAGTAGAGGCAGGGAGGTTCCCTGCCTTTATGCCTACTTTGGTTTGCCTGCATAGGTGCTATCCGCATCACTTGGTTGCATTCACAGCCGATAATGTGTGCAAGCAAATATTCCACTGCCACACATGGACAAGAATTAGATGGAACATTGCTTGTAGGTAAAGATAAACTATGATCAACACTGTGGGGGTTGCCAAAGTAGATGTTTATAGCAAAGGTGGTTTGATACTTTTTATGAGATGCTCTAGAGCATTGGTAGCTCAGAGATGAAAAGGGAATTGGACACTTTGATGTCAGTTCTTGAGCTTTAACCCTCTCATTCACTTCTTTAGATTCTGTCACAAGTTTATTTTTTGGGGGTTTTATTGCCATGTGTTGTGAGGCATTAGAGGATGATTCCTCTTCAGAGCAGTGAGTATCTCACAATGCAAAAACCAACCCCTTTTTCATAGTTTGAGGTCTTATTTAAAGAAACAAGAAAATGAACCAAGGCAGTAAATGGAATATGCTTTATGATCATTATATTTTCTTCAGCCCACCAGTGGCACACTGACTGTAGAGAGACATTTTCTCCTTAGCATGAGTCTATCAAAGTAAATAAAATCAGCAATAAGAGTGTTCTTCTGGTCCTAAGTATCAACAACAAACCTCAGAGAGAGACCCAGCGTTTTAATCAGACCTGACAGAATGCTCCTGGCAAGAACAAATGGATACAAGAGTAAAAGGAATCTCCACTGTACAGGAGAAGCTGTCTTCTATCATCAACGCAGCTGATGGTATATTATGATGAAATATAGTCAGTGCCTCAAGAAACAAGACATCACAAACAAGAAATCTAGGGTATGGTGGGCTCGATGACGAGGGGGGACGGAGGATGGACGTCAAAGCACCTCCACCTCCAGGGCTGCTGGTCAGGCTTGTATATGATGTGGATTTGCCACCTATGGTACTATTTGCACAGCATTGTTTGAACGCATGTTAACATCAGTGTTGTGAAAAATGCACCATGGATGATTTCTAGAGTGATGCCAGTGAATGATTCAAGCATGTGAAACTATGAACGATAAAACGCTAAGTGAATCAATGAATAATTAACCTGCATAAGAAACAGTGTTGTATTTATGTCCCAGATAAAAGTAAGGACTTACAGAAGTATATAAAGAACATTACTGACATACAGAGAGAGTTGAGTGGATTGGCAAGCACAGGTGTTTGGGATTTAGTCGGAAATGGACTGAGTGCTATAGGTAGATGGTTTGCAAATTAGGGAAGTGGTTTATTTGGTTTCATATTGAGACCTCTCTTGATCATTGTCCTTTGTGCAGTGCTTGGGACTGCAGCAGTGAAGGTGTACAGGAGATACTGGGCAAGGAAATGAGTCTCTTGAAGAAGAGAAGACAGAGCTGGAGAGAAAGCAGAGTGAATATTATAATGAAATGAAGTGTATGGAGGAATACATGCAAAAAGCAATTGCCACGTCAAGAGTTTAGATTGGCAAGCTGATAAAATGAAAAGATAAGAGATTATGGGCCAGATGTAGGCAAAATCAAATGTGCAAGTCCTTAATAGCGAATTTTACCGATTCGCTATTAAGGAGTCGCAAAATTGAATGCAGGTAGGAATCGCTAAAATATTAGGGATTCCTTAATATTCCTTAATAATGAATCACAAATTAAGATTTGTTAATAAGGAATACCTACCTATTCATTCCAATGAGCTAGAGGACCCATAGGAATGAATGGGAAGATAGTCACTATTTGTGATTCGCTATTAAAAGAATCGCAAATAGCGGGAGCTATTTCAAGGGTGCCAGGGTGTCAAAAGGATACCCTGTTGCACCCATGTAATGTGCATGTGTGCACAAGTGGCACACATACATGCCCTAAGGGCATGAATGTGTGCCACATGGCACTTTAAAAAAGCAAAAAAGTGCTTTTTTAAAGGAAATCGCTAATTACCACCAACTTGAAGTTGGTGGTAATTAGCGATTCCTTAAGGCTAAAGTGCGCTTTCTTTTGTGCTACTTGCATTGCATTTAGGGAATCGCAATCCGAGATACCTTAAATGCAAGAGCAAAATAAGGAATCGCAATTTGGTGATTCCTTATTTTGCTAGTAGGTTTAAACTCACCTACAATGCTCGCAGCCAAATGGCGATAGCAAACGCTGAAATTCAGCGAAGTTCAACATTATAGCTCTCCATCTGGCCCTATGTGATGGCATGATACGCCATCAGAGGGGAGATTGCAGCAGCGTAATTTTGATCTCGTCTTAAGATACCATAGGAGTGCATCATACTCGTGTATTCAGGACTCGAATATGTTCTGTGTGATTAATGTTATTAGGTGAAGAATTGGGTACTGCATATTTAAAGTACTCTACACAAAACCTAATAATGCTTAAAAGTGTGGTGCATAGAAATTTGACTAATAAAAGTTTTGCAACACATATTAATATTCTAAGGGAAGTTAATGTTTAGACTTGTCGCATTGTGAAGATGTTGAAATAAAGCGTATGTGTGGACTAACGTTTAGGGATTTATACGTGTAACAAGAAATTATATTCATATTGGTGTACTTTGAAATAACATCTTTTTCGTAATCTTTTGCAATTTGTTCATGAATTAAGAAACTACATTTGCTATGTGTTTAGAAATATGCATGCATTTGTAACCCTGTGCACTATTAGGTTGACATGATTTGTATGCCTCGAGAACAGTTTTCAGCACAAGCTCATGTTTAAGTCGAACATCTAATTAGTATTTAACCTCCAATGTAAAACGTGTTTGCTTGATTTTTTGTTTCTATTGCAGGTGCGGACAAGGCTTCATTAGTTAGTAAAAGAAGGGTTTATCAATATGGGAAAGGCAATGCCAGTAGCCGATTTGTGCTGGAATCATGTAAAGTTACTGGAGTCGATCACAGGATTTACATTGAATGCAAATAATATCTTATGCTATACTTAGTGAGGGACAGAGAGACATCTTAAGACTTTATGAGGTTCAGACCTCTTCTTATGCTTTGTTTGGCTTCAAGCTACATGACCCTTAGTTGGAGTTTCTTCTACTGAAGACTAACCGCTTACACCTTTCTAATATTCATTCTTATTTAATGCTTTTTAGTTTAGGGTTGTCTCTTTTACAGTAGTATAGAGACAGGTAGCATGCTCATGCTTACCTTTGAACATCAACCAATGTAATTTAATGTTCAATTCTTTCTCCTGATAATTTGCATTGCTATAACTGACTTAATTGTATGCTTTTTTGTTGTATAGGGTAAATCTCTTTATGAGATTTGGATTTATTCTGTTTGTCCTATATTTCTATCCCGTGATGCTAAGACTGATTTATATCAATCTGTTTTTTAATTTATAATTAAACCTCATTAATCTCAATTTTAGTTGCAGGGTATTTATTGTGTTGCCGAATTGGTTACACTGTAATGAGACTACATTGTGAACTAAAAAGACCATCTGGTTGACGAGGGATGTTTAAGTGGGTCAGAGCTTTCTCAACACTAATCCACTGGGCGACTTACTGGGGGAGTTGAACATGATTTAGACCAAGCCAACTTCAAGGTCTCTGTAATGGTCTTGCTAAAAGGGAGCAATGATTCGGAGGTAGCAGGCCCAGGCTGCAAGAACTTTTTTACTTTGCCTTAGTTTCTATAATAGGTAACTGTAGGCCCAACACTCCAACTGATGAGCGGACCATTACTTTGAAAGAGGCAGCCTCCTCAAGGAGGATGCCCTGATTGAGTGATCAACTCTGTTTCAAGGGAGGTAATTAAGCCACTTGCATTCTATGAATACAAGTACAGGCCGGCATTGACCTGACACAGGCAGATTTTAGCTCTGGATTGGAAATGGGTGTTTGAGTCGTATTCTGTGAGGGCGTCGCTGAAGTTTGTGCCGGCCCTATGGCTGTCAGAACCAGCAAGACCCCTGGCACAGGATTGGAGGCATAGGGCAGCACTGGTAGGGACCTGAGTGCAATCCCAACATGGTCAGATCTGGGCTGAGACAGCTGGTGGGAGCCTGACTGGAGCTTCTGCTTATCTGCAAGGTACGAAGGGAGCACAGATTGCATTGAAAATTTGCAGTGTGACGTGCATAACAGCCCCCAAATGCTGCAGGGTCCACGACTACCAGGGTATTCGAGGATTGTAGGCCCAACCTTGAAACAAGTTTGGAGTGGACGATGACAGGGGAGCAGAGTCCTTGAAATTACGACTACATAATTTCAACTCCAGTGTGGAAGAGGCGACATGGGGAAAAGCCCTGTTTGAACTTCTTGTGCTAAGGGCTCAACCTGCCCTCGATTTCAGGGACATAGAGCGTGTCTTGGACCTAGAGGAGGCCTACGACTTGCAGTGGGAGTGAGTCTACTGCTTGATGGACGACCTACCTTGATTTTTTGTGTTTGGCGACACATAACTTTACCTCCTGTCCCCTGATCACCTTCAGTTGCACCAGGGAGCATTTTTTTCCCCCAGTCGTGTTTAGAATATAGACGAAACAAGCAGACATCATGTGAATCAATGGCCAACAAATGCTTCCTGCAGTAGCTGCATGGCTGAAAGCTCTTTTTTGTGCAGCTGTTTTTTGCGCAGAACAGCTTTCTCTAGCACGCTGTCTGTTCTGTAAATTTGGTGTCCACAGAATCTGGCAAAGCTTGGAGCTCAGGATCCACATTGAAGGATGCAGAAAATCAAGCATTAAATCATAATGAATTTGACGCAGATAATTCACAGCATGTTATGATTGGCAATGATGTACTATTGAATTACTAAAATTACGTATTTCTGTGTACATTTTTATTTTGTGGTTCTTTAAATACGCATCTTCATTTGCATTCGTTGATGTATACCTTTTGAAGATAAATTTCAAAGCGAAAAATACCAATACAATAATTTCACTCAACATGTGCGCAAAGAGACTATGACAACATCAAGAATAAATTGTATATCGAAAAAATAAAATTCACCTTCTTCAGGAGATGTTGAAATAGGAACAGCGGTCAGATCATTAATTACAAAATCAAAGGTCCTTCCTTCTTTGGCATACCTCTTCAATACTGGAATACAGTCTTCCACTAAAACCTATTGGAGAAATAAAAATGTAATACAATTGTATAATAAACGTTTGAAAAAAAAATCTGAAAACTGTGATTATTTAGCAAAGCAATGTGCATATGTACGTTTTTAAAGTTTGTAATTCTGAAAACCCCTAGGAACCTCGTTCCAATATCTAGGTATGGGGAAAGTACGTTTTATTAACATATTAACATCAGCTGAAAACGACAAGAAGGAAGGTTCATGTCTTGCAGCAGGAATCTTGCAAGAACCCTAAGCCCTTTCAGTTGACGTCTTCATTTCTAAGAACTACACAGGAGCAGCTTCTGCTTTAGGTCAGTGGAGCCCACCCCTCCAATTTGCACAACTTAAATGTATTGAGTTGTATTAAGTCTTATAAGCATTGTAAACAGTTTGTGGCTGTCTGGCTCTGAAAAGTAGCCAACGGCACATGTTCAGGTTAAGTTTTCACAGCCCTTAATTAACAAAACAGATGGGCTGCAGGAGAGACGAGACTGGTGCAGAGAGAATTTTGGTCTCACATGGTGCTGGATATAGAACCCCTGCATGATGCAGTCATCTCTCACACCCTTTGTTAGGGTTAAAGCTCCTTTTTAAGTTTCACCTGCACCACGCTTGAGCCGTGCTTCTGAAATCTCTTGAATTTAATATATCTTAAAAGAGGGCTCTTATCAGTTCAATAGCCAAATTACTTTCATTCACTTTTGTGTGGAACTTTATTTTTTGTTAACTTCTCCTGGCTGCACGCATTTACAATACTTCTACTAAAGCTGTTGACAATGTTTAAGCACCATTAACTGTCAAGATAAGATCTCTTCCCATGGAAAAAGCAGACAGCTTCTATCACTATGCTGGAATGTTTGCTTTTTATTACTTAGTTGTGTAAAGCAGAAGCTTTAGACTTTGAACGTTTGTGGCATTTCCTATTCATGACTTAGTACCTTTCTTTCTCCTTTGTAGGCATTATCGGATAGATTTTTCAACTTAATCTATTTCGTCATTATGATCAAATTCTAAACGCTGTAATAAACGTGAGAGCTATGCTATATTTTACTACTAAACAGGCAGCCACAAGTACAGTTACCTTGCAGGCAATAGGGCCATGGTTTGAATTGTGTAGCAGGTGATGTGGCACCGGGACCAAAAGCTGTCAGAACTTCCCTAAACACCTAATATTTTACTACTACACTTGCAGACACAATTGCAGTTATCTTGTAGTTAAAATGTGCTTGAATTGAATGGTACAACAGGGGCAGTGGCACCAGAGCCAAAAGCTCTAGGGACCCCACTAAACACAGAATATTGCTAAATTTTACTAGTAAACAGGCAGTCACACATGCAGTTATCTAGCAGGCACTAGGACCATGATTTCAATGGTGCTGCAGGTGCGGTGGCACCTAGACCAAAAGTTGTCGGAACTCCTCTAAACACAGAATATTGCTATTATATCAATGATTTCTCTTATATCCCTCTTTCACTTTTCAAAAAGTTGCCATCACTTACCCACACTATACCACTAGTAACAGCATAATATATTGCCTTTTTGTACATAAACAAGCCATAACACTAACCGACTTTCTGCAACTTATAATGATCAACTGCTCAGCAAGCTACAACTCACAACAAAAAACAGCTGCTTATTAATCACATAGGAGAAACCTAATGCATTTACCAATGCTTTTTAAATCTGTCACTCTTTAAATGTTATTTGAAGACACGCTGCTTGCCTAGTGACTTCAATAGACTGAAAAACAGGTTCGAGTCTCAGCGTAGGCTCAACATCCTGTGATTGTAGGCAAATCACTCAATCTCCCTGTGTCTTTAAAAAATAACTGGGGCCTTATGTAAATGTAGATCTTGTTCATGCTCCAATACCTTCCGGTAGGTTTTGCGCTGAATAAAAGTGCAAAAATAAAAAGTAGAGTTAGCTCCATATAAATACTGCACATGTAATTTGTACCTTAATCAGGATCTTATTCCACATGCATGTAAAGAACGATTGAACTCCCGCCCGCCCTCGACGTGGTGCTTTGTAATACTGACTTTACTGTTACCGCTCTGCTTTTCCTTGCAATAACTTGATACATTCTCCTCGCTGTACCCCAATAGAACCTGCACTCGCTATCTAATGTTATTTGTGCTCTTTAAGGCTCTACACAATCTCCCTCATGGCACGGTTCTTAAATCTCCTCGCAGAATAGTCTCCCTGTACCAGCGCTGGTTGCTTTGTCGGCCATGTCAGATAAGAAACATTCTATGATTTTTTTTTTTGCCCTGCGTTTTATACAGACCCGAAGGTATCCGAGCGCTTAACAGCAGCACCTGTTACGTTACACAAGGACACATTCATTTTTGGTAGACACAGGCCGATTAAGTGATTTGCACAGAATCACAGGATGTTGAGCGTCATCGACAAGACTCTAACCTGATTCCCCAGATTTGAGATCAACCGCCCAAGCAGATGGCCACCAGGCCTTGACTGGCCGTTGCGGTCTCCGGGCAATCCCCCGGTGCACCGCAAGGGTGGGGGCCGGTTTTGGGCCCTGGGGGCCGTTTTTGTTAGCTGCAAAATCGGCCTAAAACCGGTCCCGGCAAAGAGCTTGGTCACACCCCCAGGGGGCCGGCCGAGCACTTTGCCAGGGCCAGTTTTGGTTCTCAGTCCCCTCTCCCCAATTTGTGTGTTTTCATCTCTCCTGTCAACCAGGCTCCTAGAGCCTAGCATCTCTGGGTATCAACAAGTCACAGAGCATAGTGCTGGCTTCTCTGAACATTCAGCCAGTGGGCTGAATGAATGAACTGTACTCCTGTACGGTTTTCTAATGCGCGAACGAGGACACAAAGTCAACAGAGCGCGGCTCATGAGAAGCATTTGCAGGGGAGAGGAAATTGGTACAGATAAAACATATTTAAAGTTAGCCGTGTAACGGGAGACAGGATAGACTGGATGGTGCTGTTTCCTCATTCAGTGCAATTCATGATGGTTGTTTTCGCCCCACCACACAAATTTCACCAGCTGCTACTGAAACAAGGTCACCACAGACTTGAAATCATCGTCTAATAAGGTCAATACAATTAAGTTTTTCAATAGGGAAATCTCACTAAAGATAGTGAGCTTGATCATTTTTATATTTGAAACACTTTTACATAAAGAACTTCTTAAAACTGTTGCTAGTTGACAAAATAGGATATCTGCTTGTACGACTTTATATTTTGAAAGCCAGGGCATTCTTTAATCTTTCCTCTTCTAGTTTTTCAAAGGAATCAGAGACTTTACTGAAGCAAAGTGCCAGAGCAAAGGCACAGAAGAAAGATAGGGGCTGATAATATAAAAGAGCCAATGCACACCACATTTACTAAAGTTGATACTCTTCTCTTGCTTCAATATTGTACACCTTCTCCCTGAATCTCTGGAAGTTGGTAACGTAAAAAATAAAAAAAGAGGAACATTAATATTGCTGTGGAGGGCCCGAGTCCTCCGAAGATCGCTGACTGGGCTAACGATATGGACTGGAGTATGGTGACGGAGAAGCCCATATACAAATCCAGAGGGTGTCCGAAAAAATGGTCACAAATATGGGAGGCATGGGATTCCTATAGGGGAGACATCTGTGAGCCTCCTAGAGTTGGAGGGGATATTGACGCTGTAAATTAGCTGTATATGACTATTGTTATCTGCCCTATGTCAATGTGTCTACTTTCATATAGACGTTTTACCTGCAAGTATGCTACTGATCACCTGCTAAATGTTGCATTGTAACCATGTCATGCCTTTTTTCAATAAAAAGAGTTAAAAAAAAATATGGTGGATAACCGCGAATATGAGTCTTTGACAAATGGCTAAAGAATCCGAAATGTTGTGCTCTTAATGGCCCTATCACATGTTTCATATAACATGGACCTGACCCAATGCGCAGCACAACACTTTACAAGGGATTAATATAAAAAAGAAACAGTACAAACAATATAGCATTAATAAGGTAGGCAGCATAGTGTACAGCTTGCGGTTACCAAATAACAATCACATGCACAAATAACATCATTGTGATACTATTTCCATGAAGTGGGATACATTTAAGTGAAAAGAAAAACAAAATCAAGTGCCATTTATTGCAATGGGTGAAGTGCTGTTTGAATTACAAATTTCTGCTCACCCTTGAAGGTTGAGTCGAATGGGCTTGTCCCAACAATTGGTGGGATGGAACTCCAAGCCTTGGGAGTAGTGCCCAATAAAAATGACTTTAGTGTTTTTTCTACCTCAAAGCACACATTTTTAAGAAGAAGGTATTCTGAGATTCTAAGGTACTGCTTGTAGGAGAGTAGGATCGGCTTACTATGGTTATCCCCACTTTTTGCTGGTGTTTCAGGGTTTTTGACTTTAGTCTGGCTGGGGCCCTGCTAACCAGGACCCCAGCCTAGCTGCTTCCTCTCTAAATTGATTGCATGTACATTAGGCACACTCCAGATTGGTTACTGGGTTACCCTTGTGAGTCCCTAGTATATGGTACTTTAGGTACTCAGGGCATATGTACCCCAGAGGCCTACCAGGGGCTGAAGCTTGTATTATGCCACCCCTGGGAAGCCTTCCAAAATGGCACCACAGGTCTGCTACTGCAGCCTGGGTAAGGTGGTGCATGCACCCCTTACTAAGATATAGGCTACCTATATCTACCTTATATCACTGACACACATAAACCTATAAGTCACTCCTAGGGCAGGCCTTAACAATCCTGAAGGCAGAGTGCTTGGTTTTGTGTGAGAGGGTGCCCAAGCATGAGCTGAGCCCCTCTGCAGCTTTCAGAATCACTTCTCTGTAGCTGTTCTGTGAAGCAGCCAGACCATATACTCGAAGTGCATTATAACTTTGCGGTTCATGCTAACTTTGGAATGGCTGCATGGAAACATGTTGTGTTTGGTGTTAAACACTTTGGAATCCTACATCCCACCAGTCCTCGCGGCGAGGGTAGAATTCCACCCTTCTAGAAGGAGAAGGCATGTACACACTTACTTAAGAGGGAATAGTTTAAAAGAGCCCTGGCATCACAAAATGGATGCCACAAACACAGGTCTGACCTCCTGCTGCTGTACGCTGGGCTACTTCTAGTCCAAGCCCCCAGCACCATTTTCACTGAAGATTGTGGGCCTACACTCCACGAGTGTTCCGCGGGCCTGCTTCTAGCATTTCAGCTCGAGGCTCCTTCCCGATCCCTTGTCTGTCGACTGGTGAGTCCCCACGAAGGTAACTCTTCTGTTTCTTGGGCTTTCCTGGTTGCTCCAGACGTGCCCGGACTTCCCTCCAAAGGGCGAGTCCCTCAGACCTTGCTGGTCTGCACCGAAGACAATCTTTGCGTTCTGCGTGGGTTGCTGTTGCCAAGGCTTGTTGGGTCCAATCTGGATACCGACGCTGCAGCACTCTACATCCTTCGTGGGACAGCTCGAATCCAGCTCTTGATCGTCGTCGACTCCTCCTGGTCCTCGTAGCTGAAGAGTCAAGTTTCACCTTCTTCACATGAAATCACCCGACATAGGTTGACATTGTCACCTGGCCTTCCTGGTCACTGGCTAGTGACCCAGACTCTGCTTTCAGGTTCTTCAGATCTTCAATCCACCCTTGGATCCATCCGGACACTTTCCACTTGGTCGCCTGCAGCACTTCTTCGCAGCTCGCCATGGGAAACGACGGCAAAACCCAACATCAAAAGACCCCTATGCACCCAGCTTCCCTGGGTGAGGTAACACGAGTACTCCGTGCTCCCGTGGGTCTTGACTTTCAAACTTCCTAGTTCTCAAGGGGTTCGCTCCTAGTCTGCTCCTAGTCCACTCCTAAGTGTCCTTAATCTGTAACTTTCCAACCACGACTTTCCCCATAGAAGTTAATGGTGATTCACGGCTGTGTTTAGACACTGCACGCATCCCCAATGGGTCCCCTGTGTCACTACCTTGGGTGGTTCCAGGTGGCCCCAGCGGTTCTAAAGGCTTTAGGCCTTGTATCCATGTCAGTCGTGGTTCTTATACCACTTTCTTAGTATATGGTTTGTGACGCCCCTAGGGCTAATCATATATTGTGCTAATTTACTGGGTGTTGAATAAGTTAACTTGTGTACTTTTGCCACTAGCCTCATCAAGAGACATGGGGATGTGTTTAGAATAAATACATATATTTTATATATATATATATATACCTGGTGTGGTTCTCCTTTCATTTGGTCAGTACATGAGACTATAGACTGGTAAAAGAAGCTGCTTTATATTCCTTCAAGACTTAGCCTGAACGCTGCTCTCCACAGCTACCACTAGCATAGGTTTCTATAAGACTGTCTTTAACCTACCATCAATAAGGGGTTGTTCGGACTGGTGCAAGGTGCCCACTAGAATAATGGACAGCATATAGCAGGCCAACCTCTCACACTGCTGACCTAACAAAATGCCAGTTTATGTGGAAGACAGTTTGGTGGTCTACAGTGGTGAGTTTTGAGTTTGATGAAGGCGAGTTTGAATATGTCCCTTGCCTCCAAAGTATGCCAATTAATAAATATTGATACCAAATTAATGCAGGAATAATTTTGGACATCAGCTTTGTGATCAAGCGAGGGGCAGTTGTGGGACTGCATGGCAGTGATATGGAACCAGGAGTCCTGCAGATCCAATGTCACCATCCAGGCTCCTGGATTCAGGGTAGATGGAACCTGGGCCTGAGTGATCATTTTGAATTTGGCCTTCGACAGGCAAAAATTGAGGGATTGAATGTCTAAAATGGGTCAAAGGACTCCACCCTTTTTTGGCACAGGAAATAACAGGAATAGCACCCAGTCCAGATTTCCAAGACCGGGACTCTTTCCTTGGCTTCTTTCTTCAATAGAGCCTGGACTTCCTGCTGCAAAATGGTCAAATGGTCCTCCAAAAGTAGCTCTGATGTAGTCGGAAGAGGCGGCAGGAAGGAAAGGAATGGTAGCGTGTAGTTTCGTTAGACCATCTGCAGAACCCAATTATCAGATTTTATGGCCTTCCACTTGTGAAGAAAATAGTGATTGAGCCTCCCACTGGGTGATCGTGTGCCGCTAAGGATAAACTAAAGCGTCTTGCAGGCTACTACTGCAGATTGGGAAGTTCACTGCTCCTGCTGGCCTGGACATAGTATGCCTACTCTGACCATGAAAGGACTAGGATGACTGTTGTTGGAGTTGTGGGCTTTGATGCTATCTGAAGTCGAAACCCCTAGCGACTCCTCGAAGGGGGGAAAACATCGGGGGATTCTGCCTTGCAGGTGTTGAAAGACAAAGGGAGCAAACAGTAGCTCTACTCTTCCTCATTTTATCCTGTAAGGACAGGAAGCCTTTTCCACCGTGGGCTTGGAGTAGTCCTGCGTGAAGATCATCTTCTGCCCATTTCATGTGATCTGGTGTTTTTTCTGTGCGAAATTAAAGATGGCTTCTGTGTGTTGTGTTCTCAGAGGCTTGCAGATTATTGGGCGAGCCGCGCTCCTTGTTGTGGATCTGTACGTGGGGACTCTATGAGCTCTATCCAGCTCGAACTGATGGTCAAATTTTAGGTTTGTAATTTGGGGACCATATCTTCGAGGAAGGCCAAGCATGAGCCCGCTTTATCTTCCGCCCTCTCTGGGACTCATAGGATTCTTATGTTCCCCCGCCTGTTGCGGTCTTCCAATTACGCTGTTTGCTTCTGTAGTGTTGCTGTGAATTTATTAGGGTTTTCAGCTCTTTGTTTACGTTTAGGTCCGCATTTTCGTTGTCGCTTATTCTTTGTTCCACTGCAGTTAGCCTAGTGTTAACTGCTTGCATGTCCACCCTGACTGCTACTATCTTCAGTTGTATCGCATCTGTGGTCTGCTTTATTGTCTTGGCCAGATCATGAACATCCGCCAGTTTTTTAAATGGTCATCTCTAGGGTGCCTTTGATGTCTGCTTTCTGCTGGATTGGTGAGTCGTATATTGCGGGTTTACCCTTGGTTTTTTTTAGCTGTTGCTGGAGCCTTGCCTCAATCCCAGCCATGTTCGCCAGTCCTCTCTTCTCCTGGTGTAGTTCAAATCTCCCCCTTCTCTTTGTTCCTGCACCTGGCCCACTGTGGGTTGTCCTCTCGTGTGTCTGCCGGGGCTGTTTGGGCTCCACTGTTGGCTCTCTGTTTGTCTCTTGTGCTGTGCTTATGGGGTCAGGTTTTCCTTATGGCTCCTTGTCTCGTCCGGGTGAGTGTCTGTGACCGTGCCTTGTACCCCTCCCAGGTGTGCCTGTGCTGGTTATGTTTTCGCGGTGGTTCTTGGGAGCTTGCACTGTGCCTGGGTATTTCCTAAGCACGGCTTCCCTGTTTCCTCACTATGACTTCTATAGCTGTGTCACTGTCAGGGCTCCTGAGGGGGCCAACGGTTCAAGTTAACTCTCCAGTAGCTTTACTCTATAAGTGACGCCTAAACGTCACCTGAGAAGCCTGTGGCTCTTTTCCACAGATGGCTCCGGAGCACCGCACTAGCGCCGGCCGCTCTGCCTAATCAGTCTTTTGTATTCAAGCCTGACTGGATAACGTACTTAGCCACATTCTGGCTGTCTACAGAGGTCTGTGCCAAATTGACGTGAAGCTCTCTCAGGACTGCCAGTAAAACTTCAGCAACCAATTTCCATAATGCAAGGGAGCACCTTTCCAGCAAACAGCTGACTGACTGACCTGAGAATGTGGGTAGTGGAAGAAAACATCCTCTTCTGAAATATTAAATTTTTTTTTACTCTCTGGTTTGGACTGGGGGAGGGGTGGGGTTCGACTTAACTGGGCAGAGTGGAAAATTAATTGGGGTTAACCCTGCTAGTGGAGTTCTGTACTACCAGGCTCTCAGAAGTAGGGTGTAGCGTTAGGAAGGCAGGGTCACTCGGAGCGGGATTGGGCCCAAATACCAATGAGTGCATTAGTCAGGGCCTCTTTCAACGTAAATAGGGGTTCAGATGAGGATTGTCTAGGTAGTAACACTTCTGAGAGGACGTTGGTCTTTACCTTGCAGGAAGAAAATTGTAGATAAGCCTAAGCCTTTTACCGCCTTTCTAATGACTATGGCAAATGAAGCAGACTCTTCAGTGGAAGGGCAACAGGTGGAACCAACCCTGTGTCAGGGAAAGCGTCCATATAAACATTGTTATCACATTGATGGCAAATTTGTTCCCACCATCACCAAAAGCTGGTTAGCTCCTGTCAGAGTGCAAACGAGCAATTGTTGGAGCACTGGAAGGCAGGTTCTAGGCCAAGGCACTGTCTTAATAGAGTCCAAGTGTTTGGGAGCTGTGGTTAGGGGCTAGCGATAGAGCTCAATCTCCCCTTCAGCACAGGTCGAGACGGATTTGGCTCGGAGTTGAACGGAAAATGGAACAGATGTCCTCCTTTGGCATCGGGGTTGTTAGTGTTGGCATGAACATGCCAGGAACCAGCATGGATCATGGAGCCAGGCATGGAGTAGGCTCTGGACCTGGGGCTGAACTGAAAGCAGGTTCAGGAGGTACAGCTGGTGCCAAAATCGAACCAGCCAGCAGTAACCAGACAAGAGGCCTTCGCAGAACCATGCCAAAAATGCGGCTCATGGCTTCCTTAAATGCCTCAATCTGTTGTGGCTTCATCGCCATACCCGGAAATTCAGAGTATATCCGGGTCAGCAGTGGAATTACCTCCTCAATAGGAGACCTGGGACGAGACTGCAGGGCACTTTGATGTTATTGTGACTTCTCAGACGAAGAGTGTGAGGGTGAGACAAGGCCCGCTTGGAATTCTTGTGCTTCTCTTTGGATTTGTCCATGCACGAAGACCTGCCAAAGAAGGCTGTCGACCTACACTACCTGCACTCGTCACTAAATTGTATCTCCTCATTACTGGGAGTGAACAAATTAGATATTGTTTTTAACCTTACCGGGTGAACTCTGGAATAAATTGATCTATGGGTACCGCCGTGGCATTTTTAGCTCACTACCTCGCCTGCTCCACACCCCTGCACTCACCATCACAGCGTTCTAAATAAAAGATCTCTGCCAAAGAGCCCTCTCGTGGTGCCAGTGGGGTATTGCAGCGCTGACCCCACGAGGAGCAAACACCCGATGATGAAGCATGACACTTTCACAGGTGTGTTAGGGCATTATTTCCTAATAAGGAAGATCCCTTCCTAGTACTAACCATCTACCTGTATATCAACGCTTCATTAGGAACAGCTACAGCCTTGTGTTCTATGTATTGAGTGGTGTAAAGCAGAGTGTAGTAGAGCATAGTGGCATAGAGCAGAGGGATGTAGCGCTGTATGGTGTGGAGTGGCTCAGAATTGAGTGGAATGGCGTAGAGTGGTGTGGAATAGAGTAAAGTGGCATAAGGGAAAGTGTCACAGGGGAAAGTGTGACAGTGTACTGTGGCGTAGTGTAAAGTGGCGTAGCGTACAGTTGCGTAGCGTAAAGTGGAGTAGCGTAAAGTTGCAAGGAGTAAAGTGCCCTATCCCTCACAAAGCCAGGCAGGGGAGAGCTTAGAAAGGCACAGGTGAACGTCCACGCTCAGCAGAGACCTCATAGTGGCATGAAGCCTTCATTCCAGTCAAAGACTGGAAACAACCAGGATGATACTGGGATCACCAGCCTCTCTATGCCATCCAGTAGAAGGTAGGCGGGCCTTGTGTTTGCAGCATTTTCTTGACGCTTCCTGTCTCAAGATTACATTTAATCTCAAAAGTAATGGTGGGGACACCAGATGTAGGGGTTATGTAATTTAGACATTTGCCGTCAGTTTTACAATGCATCTAATAGTTTAAGCAATGTACACCATCCTATAAAGCAGAAATAATTGAAAGTCATTGATCAATACAACTATTAATGCAAGTTGCAGCAGGACGTATGCTACACCATAAATTAATTGACTGTTTAACACAGATTTTATTGATATTTGATTAAGAAAAAAAAAACGTTTTGTAAATAGAGGTATGTTGGGTGTCTTTTGCAGTCAGATTTTTATGTGGGGTACACAATCTTTGCTCCAGTGACACATTGCCTATTATTAAAATGGCATTAGGGAATAAGGAGGTGAAGATAGTATTGGAAAACTGGGGGACATGGAAGGCAAATGGCATACAAACTGTACGAGGTAATTTATGGTGGGCCATTAATTGCTCAGACAAGTTAACAGTGAGGCCTGGATTGTCCACTTACTCAGTAAGTGGGAGGTGGTTGGTTGCTTGTAGAAAAAAACTATTGCCGTCATTACATTACATCCCAACTTAAGATTCCAAATACTACTTTGGATTAATCTTTTCATACTTATTGTTATCTCGGATAAACCATTTGCAATATGGAATAAATAAATAAAATCCTCCTGATACATAACGAATAACGTTTGGATGCTTTAATACCATCCTGCAGTGGCACTGTGTTATATGGTTAAGCACATGATTGTAAGCAACATGAGCTCTACTGTGTAGACCTTTTTTCAGACTGGTACTTGCTCAATTATCTCTACGTTTACATCTGTAGCATGGATGGGACTTAACCCCTAATTCTTTGGAATCTAGTCCTGCTCTGGAATGTGTCCTGTGCCTAACAGGTTTTCTTTCTACCTGTACCCTGGGACGCTGATACTGAGCCTTGGAACTTCTAGTGACACAGGGAGGTTAGTCCTTCTGGGGAGCCAGGGCTCACCATTCCCTGGTTGCGTCACAGTTAGAATAAGGATCCACCCCAATTGGCAACTATGTTCAATTGTGAGTAATTTCTAGATAAAGGAATAATGAGTGCACTCCTTGCTTGAGTGATACAAACTTAATTAGGTGTTTCTTTTAAATCTTAAAAGTATCTAAAATTTGAGGCTAACCCAGGAAAAAAAGGAGCAGCTAAAAGGAAAGCTATCCAACACTAATCCAGAAATAGGGTAATCTTGTTCGGTGTAATTCAAACTCCGAGAGAACTCCATCTCCCAAAGACGGCCTCTCTTTGGGACTTTATCACTAGGCATTTCAAACCCACAAAGAAACAGGTATTTGATTCTCTTTTGAGTAATTTGTTTGCAAACTCTCAAGCTTTACCCCCAGGTTCGGAACTTTGTTCTGCAGCAGAGACAGGTTTACCCATTCTTTTTGAGTGACTTCAGATATCCTCGTTTATCAGCATCACCATGTCTACAGTTTTCAGATGGTGGTAAATTAATATTGCAACTCATGTAGAGAGAATCCTTTTATTGATTAATTTTCCATTGCTAATTCGTCTTAATTGTAAACAATAAATATGCTTGTAACAAAAAACCTCTAGGGGGTTTGGGAGGTGTTACTATTGGCAAACACAACAATCTAAACAACTTAAAATCCTTGAAGCAATTAGATGCTAAGGCATTGTCTTCTGAAGCTGCAGATTCTTGTAATGAATCTGCAGCATCAATGTCCCCATATTTTCTAACAACGATACAAATCTAGAATTGCCACATTCATTAACTCTCTTGTCTATATTTCCCGTCGACCAATATTAATCTACAGGTTGGGAAAGGTTAATCGTTAAGTTCTAAAGAGCTGGATCAAATAGCTTTTTGTGATCTTACTGGCTAAGAAAAACAAAGTTTCCTTTTATCCTGAAGTTTCTGCCTCTGTGAGCCAGTCTGCCTGTTACATCCTCATAAATGTTAGTTAAGACTCAAGTCTGAGAGGACCCATTGAGCCATAAACCACAATAGATCATTTATTAATGAAAACAAATCGTGTGCTCATTCCCAATCAAATAGATCTCTGTGACGCTTCCTGGCATCCATATCCAATATGGACAAAAAGGCCACCTTGAATGTCTAATGCGAAATAGTATAGAATTTGTGGCTTAATCCAAAATGAGCTTAATAATAGTGGGCAGGGGATACACACCCCTAATAATCACTACAGACAAAGCTAGGTCTTCCAGAAACCACAGAGATTGTTCTTTGGTGTCGGGGAAGTCTGCAGTCACAGGTTTACTTATCTACAATGTGCATGGTTAAAAAAAACAGTACTAGAAAACATGTAATCTTGTAATTCCAAGTACTTTGCTGCAGGCACACCCTGAAGGTAGTGGCTTGTTGTCTTCTCTGAAAGTGTTAATACGTTTGTTGAAGGTTGATCCTCCGGTGCTCTTTTAACACTTTTCTCTACTAACTTTGACAAAGACATGAAAAAGATGCTGACAACATGCAGTTGGATTTTAGCCACCCACATTACCATAAAAAATAAGAACGCTCAACAGAGGGTGTTGTTATTATAAACATTTATATCCATCAAGCTATAAAATCATTTGAGGATGATCTTGTTAAGTTTGATTCTGACCTTCCCAATATAAGTAATGGTTATCTTGATTCGAAGATTATCTAAAGAGACGATTTTAATTTAAAGATTGATTTTAATAACCTGGGCAATGCTCTGCATGGCTAATTTTTTACTTTTGGTATCCTAGACAAGTCTTTAAGCCACAACAGTGGTTCTATACGATCTAAACGCTGCTTGTAATTTTATTTCAATATAACTTTCTTCATTTAAATTGTAGATATCCTCTTGATAATCCTGCAAAAAGTACAATTAGGCACAGCAAGGGAACCATCCCAAATGTCCATACATTCGTCTCACATGAAGATATTATTGCTTGCAAGAATTTTACTGTAATTTATTTTAAAATCAGTGATCATTTTGCAATGGACCTGCAGCTTATTGGATTTAACGCTAAAATGGCACACTAGACTCGGTCTTTAAATTAAAATTATCCTAAAAATATCAGCCTACAAATTATTTAGGAAAATCTCCAAGAAATGTTCAAGATGAAGATGGATAAACTTTCCTTTTTTTTAAATTATGATTTTGAATGATTTAGCTGCAAAGTTACTATCATGTTTGCTATTGAACCACCCAAACAAAGCAATTTCCACTCCGAAACAATATATGAAAAAGGTCAGATTGGTTTGATGCACAATGCTTTAATCTAAGAAAGGAGTTTAATGTACAAAATAGGAGAAATGGTAAGGCGAAAAATACTAAAAGGCTTCTCAATTTAAAGAGAAAAAAATTCATACTGAGTACTTATGCAGAAAATAAAATTATCATCCGAAACGTTGGGTAGAAATGTTTGCAGTCTATATGTTTCTGCCAAATTGTAAATGGGGTGACCAGCGTGAGCCCAGACACTCTTCGATATCATGTTCCAGAAGACAAATGAGTTTATTTCAGTTCTGATTTATACAAAAACTGTACTGATAGTGGTCATTCCATTTTGGTTGGTCATTATTTAGGCTCAATGAAAACCTGTTGGAATGAGTATTGGTTATAACTCTGAAGTTTAGGGGCTTCCTACTCACCTTGGCACATGACATTACCTTGGCAGGACACTTAGGCCAAAGTAAGACTTGGGACTGGCCTGCCCCTCACTTTCACTGGCCTCACATCTCAGAGGACACCAAGGAGTTGTTTCGCTCCTGTACCACCTGTCAAGCCAGTGGTAAGTCAGGTGGTACCACAGAGGTTCCCCTCATACCACTACCTGTGGTGGGGTTTACCTTTGAAAGGGTTGGAATTGACATAATTGGTCCCATGAACCCTCCAACTGCATCTGGACACAGTTACATTCTAGTGGTGGTGGACCATGCCACTAGGTATCCAGAGGCAATACCCCTTCGAACTACCACAGCTCCTGTGGTGGCCAGGGCACTCCTGGGATTTGTTTCCAGAGTGGGTTTCCCTAAGGAGGACTTAACTGACAGAGGTACCAACTTCATGTCAAGTTATATCACTGCAATGTGGAAGAAGTGTGGAGTGAACTACAAGTTCACCACACCCTATCACCCACAATTCAATGGGTTAGTTGAGAGATTCAGCAAAACCTTCAAGGGCATGATCATGGGCCTCCCCGAAATGCTTAGGTGAAAATGGGATGTCTTGTTGCCCTGCCTTCTTTATCTTTGCCTACAGAGAGGTCCAACAGAAGGGGGTTGGCTACAGCCCTTTTGAACTTCTGTTTGGGTATCCAGTTGAGGGTCCCCTGTGTTTAGTGAAGGAGGGATGGGAGCTACCTCTCAAACCACCTAAACAAGACATTAAGGACTATGTACTTGGTCTCCACTCCAGGATGGCTGAGTACATGACGAAGGCCAGCAAAAACCCTTAGGCAAGTCAAGAATTACAAAAAGCTTGGCATGACCAAAAGGCTGTAGTGACTGTTTATCAGCCAGGACAGAAAGTTTGGGTGTTGGAGCCTGTAGCGCCAGCAGCCATCCAGGACAAGTGGAGTGGACCCCATACTATACTTGAGCAAAAGGGAGAGGTCACCTACTTGGTGGACCTTGAAACTCACAGGAGCCCCCACAGGGTGCTCCATGTAAACAGGCTCAAACTCTATGTGGACAGGGCAGACATGGGCTTGCTCATGGCTACTGATGAGGGACAGGAGGAAGAAAGTGACCCACTCCCTGACCTCCTCTCACAGAACCCTGATGATGGCTCAGTGAATGGTGTAGCTTTGACAGGCAGACTCACTGAGCAACAGCAGACAGATTGCAGGAAGGTCCTTAATCAATAAAGGCATATGATTTCTTTCACTGTTAGTCAGACCACCTGGTGTACCCATGAAGTGGACCCAGGTGAGAGCCTACCTGTTAAAAATAAGATTTACAGGCAGCCTGACCATGTCAGAGATTTCATCAGGACTGAGGTCCAAAAGATTGTGGAATTGGGAGTGATTGAATCCTCAGATAGCCCTTGGGCTAGTCCAGTAGTCCTGGTACCCAAACCTCATACCCAGGGTGGTAAGAGAGAACTTAAGTTTTGTGTGGACAACAGGGGGCTTAATGCAGTCACTTGGACTGATGCTCACCCTATTCCTAAGGCAGATGAAATCGTTGACACTTTGGCCTCAGCCAAGTTCTTGAGCACATTTGACCTCCCTGCTGGGTATTGGCAAATCAGACTAGCTAAGGATGCCAAAACAGCCTTTTCAACCCCTAGTGGGCATTATCAATTTATTGTGATGCCCTTCGGTTCAAAGAATGTACCTGCCACGTTCCAAAGACTGGTGAATAATCCTTACGGGCCTGGAAACCTACAATGCAGCATATCTTGATAATATAGCTGTCTTTAGCTCCACCTGGGAGGATCACCTGTCCACCTGAAGAATATTTTAGAGGCTCTGCAGAAAGCAGGTCTCACTATCAAGGTCACCAAGTGCCAGATAGGGCAGAGTAAGGTTGTGTACCTGGGCCACCTTGTGGGTGGAAGCCAGGTTCAAGCATTGCAGAGCAAAATCCAGACCATCATGGACTGGGTTGCTCCCACAACCCAGACTCAGGTCAGAGCTTTTGTGGGCCTGACTGGGTACTACAGAAGATTTGTAAACGGATATGGGTCTATAGTGACTCCCTTGAATGATCTTACAACAAAAAGAATGCCCAAGAACGTTCACCCGGAGGTAGCAATTCCTAACTTCATGGCCAAGGCGCAAAGCTTCGTTATGATTTTAGGCTATAAGGTGAATAATGGAGAAACTGAAATTATGGAATGGAATCAGGCCAAGCACAGTTTGGGGGTGAAGGTCCAAATGCGGTATTTGGGTATCTTAGTAACACAGAAGCTGGAAGACGACCCTAGAACAAACTGGAAAAAAGTCAATCAAGAGATAGGGAGTCTATTGGTCAGGTGGGCTAGTTAACCCTTAAGCATTCACGGCTATGTCAATCTCATTAAGACGATTGTCCTCCCAAAAATCACTTTTCTCTTTAATTCAATTCCTTTATCTTTTTATAAAGATGATATAGCTAAGCTCCAGGGGAAGATAGGCAGTTTTATATGGGCTTCGAAGGGGCCCAGGATATCCTGGACAAAGTTGAGGAGGAGGGTGGAGCTGGGGGTGTTGGCACTTCCAGATCTCCTTGCATACTGTCATGCATTTCATTTTAAGAATTTTCGTATGCTCGCTAACAAAGTCGATCGTTTTCCCTGGGACTACCTTATTGGGCAATGTTAAGGGATGTGAGTCAAGGGCAGAGCCACTTCCTTTTTAAACATGGAGCCCTGAAATACTTCAAAAAGATGAGACTGAAGATTTTGAAGGGGGCCTTAAGAACGTAGATGTACTTTTGGAAAAAACTAGGAGTTCCTTACTACTCGTCCAGGGCCCCGATTTGGGATTCTCCGGGAACCCCTGAATGCTTGAGAGACCAGCTTAGTCAGCCATTAAAATCTGCGGGTTACTTTATTGGGGAGATCTCAAAACGGCATCAAGCCTAGCGAGTTGGGAAGTGCTGAGTAACTGTACCAGGGTACAATTAACAAGGCTCAAATACTACCAACTTTGTTCTTGGTGGGACACACAATCTTGGGTAGAGGAGGAAGAGGACTCTTGGATCGACCAGGTGATGGTAACAGGCTATCTGAAAAAGGAAGTTTCCTTGTGGTATTGGGCCTTTGTGGAGGCTGATGATGACTATAAGAAGTGTGGCTCAATGGTTAGAGCGGCAGACCCTGATGCAGAGGTCCAGCCCAGGACCAGGGTCCAATTCCCCGCCTCGGCGTGTCTTGGGCTCAAAATTCCACGGACCTGATAATTCTCGCCTCGGTGCCTATTCCAATCATGGAGTCCCACTCTGCAACTCTGGGCAATAGCTTGCTTAATCTCCACAACGGCCCCCACAACGCTAAGGATGCCTGGCCTCCACCTTGGGGGTGCCCAGGAGTGGACACCTCACAGGGAAAGCCAGGATGGGTTCCACAGCGGTATTCGTACAAGCGCCTTGAGACCCTTGCGGGTGAGTAGTGCGCTATACAAGTATCAATTTACATTTACTATCTCTGATATTTTTAATCTCTAGGTAGAAGAACTCAGTCGAAATCCTAAGCAGGTTTGGTATGATTATTTTTTTATTTAACGAGCTGTGGTGAAACCTGCTTCGCTTAAGCGTAACCATCTTTTCAATACTCGGAGTTTATTGGTCCCCAGCCAAGCTGTCAAGAGTCACAGGAAACCCCTACGTATGCCCAAGATGTATGCTTCATCAGCAAATGATATCCAACTGTTCATGACGTGTCCGAAGATTGCTTGTTATTGGACTAAGATATGTAATTTCCTTGCGGAGGTAACGGGTTACCAAATAAAGGTAAGTCCTAAACTTATATTTTTGGGGTTTTATCAAGATGGTCCAGCTCGAATAAACACTGTCAACTCCAAATTTATTTTCTATGCAATTCTCCTGGCGGGACGGGACATTTGTAGGCTTTGGAAATCTGGAAGCCCACCATGCTTCTCTGACTGCCTCAACAACATAATCTGCACCAGTCAGTCGGATGTGGCCGGCAACCCTAGAAGTAGGGAGAAAGTATGGATATTGTTGGTGGGGTGGAGCCAGCGTTCCAGTAGGTCCGATGATTAAGCCACAAATGCTGTCAGTCCTGGCTCTCCTTGTCTCAGATTCACCTGCTTAGGAGATCGAATTGGAAACAGCAGTATTCTTGTGTGGCAATGCTCTTCCCCCCGCCTTGGTAACTGAGACAAGAGTAATACCAGCAAGAGAGTTAGAAGAATGAGGAAAAAATAAATAAAAAAGATGTTGGGGTAGGGGCTGTTTTTGTCACAACTTAATGCAGAGGGTCAGGATCAACCAGTAGCTTTTATTAGCAGAAGGCTGACCCCCAGAGAGAAACGTTAGTCAGCCATTGAGAGGGAAGCCTTTGCTGTGGTTTGGGCTCCGAAGAAGCTGAGGCCATTTGTTTGGTACTCACTTCATGTTCAGACAGACCATAAGCCCTACTTATGGCTAAAACAGATGAAGGGTGTTAGAAATGGGGATCTTTAGTTGGCAGCGGCTTTCGCAGAGGTCCAAATAGGGATCCTTCTTCCTAAGTCAGAGTAAGGGGGCTACACCCTTTGATAACCCCTGCTCAACCCTGTGGTAACGTAGCACAAGCAGACAGGACTATCTCAGAGGCAGTGTGTGAAGCATTTATGACCATACACAATAACGCAGGAATGACGATACAAACGGACACCACAAGTAGTTATAGAAATATAGTTATCCTTATATAGACTGAACACGAGGCTAAAAGCACTCAAGGAACCACAATGCACATAATTACAGATTCACCTCAAAAGCAATAAAGGCACTCAAAAAGCGTGTGGAATGAACTTAGTTCGAGGTCGGTGTCCACGCGACCCTGTGATTCACAATGTGCCTGAGATTTAAAGGGGCACTGCACGTTGCCTCCCAAGGAAGCCGCAGTGATGACAGGCGGACTCGCAGCGCCCACAGCTCCCAGCTGTAGTGGTCCGCGGTGTTCACTCACAATAATCCTGGAACGGGGCTTAAAGGCAGGCACCCAGCGGCACACGCAGGTGATAAGATCCTCGAAGTAGTGACAAATGCGGGCACTAAGCGGCACAGCTCTTCAGCTGCAGCAGCCCACGATAGGGATGATTCTCGTATAATGGCAAATGCAGGCACTCAGCGGCACAGCTCCTCAGCTGCGGCTGCCCGCAATAGCGATGACTTTGGGTAACATTGGCAAATGCGGGCTCTCAGCGGAAAAAGCTCCCCAGCTGTGGCAGCCCGCGATAGCGATGACTTTGGTAACACAGGCAAATGCAGGCTCTCAGCGGAAACAGCTACTCGGCTGCGGCGGCCCACAATAGCGATAATGATGACTTTCAGCCCGCGTTCCCCGCTGGAGAACCAGAGGCTCTGGAATTCTCAACAGAGGCCTCATCTGCAAGTAGAATCCCTCTCAAATAGGAATCCAGGTGGCTAATGGGTGAAGTCTAATGTCCCTGAGACTTCAGCAGGAGGCAGGCTCAAATCAGGCCCATGGGTATTTGCTTCAGCAAGATGGATGAAAGTTTCAAAGTCCTTTCCCTCTAGTTACACGGACATCTTGACATCCAGAAGTAACGCACCATGCAGGGGTTTTAGCACAGATCTTTATACCCCAAAAGTCTTAGTTCTCAAAAAGTCACAAATCACTGAACCCAGCTAGAACCAATTTGGTATCGTCCTGGAGCACTTTGTTTACAAGGCTGCGTCCTGCCTTTCAGGAAGAGGGGGTCTGCCATCAGACGCACAGTGGGAGGTGGAGCCATCATTCACCATGCCAGGCACAGCCCTGCTCAGATCAAAGGGTCAACCCTCCCCCATACTCCAACTGCAGATTTCTCTATTCAATCCAGGTCGGGCTCAGCCTGCTGTCGCAACTGAAAACCTGAATCTCAGCCTGATCAAAGTGAGGTTCCACGGGAGCGAAGATGCGGGTCCCAACACTTCAAGACAACAACTCCTGTAGGGATATATAGTAACTTACTCACTGGATATTGTTCCCCAAAAGTAAGGGGAAAAAAATCAGAGTGACCGCCACTCTTCCCCAGATGTAAAAACAGGCAACATTGTAGTGTGGAACAGGATAAACAGAGAGCTGAAAATAAAAATACAAACTGATCTTACTGGCTAATTTCAAATAACTAATAACAAGTCTTAGAACATGAATGCATGTCAATTTCCGGTTAAATACAGTCCACTTACCAGCTGAAATGTCCGATCTCTCATGGAAAATCACAGGCAATAACTGAAATCACCGATTAAAACACATCAGTCACCCCTCTAGCAGGCCTGGACAATCCTGACGGCAGGGTGATGAGTTTTAAGTGAGAGGGTGCCCCCTGCATGAGCAGTGTGCCTCTGCAGCCTTCGGAGACTATTTTCCTGGGTGGTCAGTGACGCAGCAGACAAATAGGTAGAGGCGCATTATATGCTTGCGTAAAATGCTATCTTGAAAAAGACTGCAACAAAACATATTGTGTTTGGTATCAAACACCTTGGAATCATGGGTGTGGGAGGTATGATTCCACCCTTCTGTAGCAAACTTTGAGGGGTCACTGGTCTTCCCGGTACCAGCCTTCTCGACTCGGGTAGCACAAAATGGTTGCTGCCGACCAGAGACAAATGTCTGCCCTCCTGCTGCTGAGCGAAGCGCGAGCAGGGGAAGGCATGATAATAGGCATCCTGTCACAGGGAGGTGTGGCCACCTCCCAGACAGGATTTAGTGTATTGGGGCTGGGTGGGTGCTCTTCCAAAAGTGCCTGAAAGTCTGCATATGGGGCACACACAGTGTCCCTGTGCATAGTCCAGTTCAAACCAGTCCTGGGAGCCGTTGGCTCCTGCTCTGGCGCGAAACTGGATAAAGGACATGGGAGTATCCTTCCCCTGTCCTGACCCTCCCCTGGGAGGCTCTCCTGAATCTGTCCGACCCTCTCCCGTGGGTATAAAAGGGATTACCTGGTTGCAGGAGCCTAGATTCAACGTGGACAAGATTCTTATCAAGAAACCACTGACCTTCGACCGTCTGGACATTCTGGACTTTGCCTGGGCCCGACTTTGTTTCCCTCCCCGTCCAAAGGATCGTCTTCTCCTGTGCACCATACAGGCTCCGTACTGGACCTGTGGAGCATCAAGGACAACTGAAGTATCTCCCTTGGGGTGAAGGAGCCATTCCCTTGCATTAGCAGGCACCGTAATGCAACTGACTGGTCTGCTGGTCCTGAGCTCCTGCGGACTCCAGAGGCTCCAGCAACACAGGAGGTAGGTTCCTACGTTCCTGGAGGTTGAGCTTCCCTCTCACCGAGTTTGAGGCCAGTATCCCTTGGAGGGACCGAATAATCCCAAACCCTGCGCACCGCATACCTTTGCAAGTGCATATGCTTGTTGGCGTTCCCCAACCAAGTTCATTGGGCTATTGATAGCCCCAACTTCTGCGCACATTTCGTACTAAGGACTCTGGCCTCCTCAAACTATGCGCCCTGCAAGCTGTTACTTTGTGAAAATGCTAGAGGTCCCATTGCGACTCCTGTGTCTCCGGCCTGCAGGTCCATTTGAGGGACAACACTGATTTTCTTGGGCTCCCCTGGTTGCTCCAGGCCTCCCCTTGATGTAGTGAGTCTCCTGGTCCTTGCTTGGCCAGACCATGACCTTCCTTGACCTTCTTCGTGGGTTGCCACTGCCAAGGCTCGTTGGTGCTCCCCCCGGACACCGACCGCTCAGCACATCTTTCGTGGGACAGCTTGTAGCCGGCTCTTGGTCATCCCTGACATCTCCTAGTCCCCATGGCTGCAGAGTCAAAGTCTTCCTCCTCACACCTGAAGCACCTGACATCTGGGGACATTCGTTTACCGAGCCCCTGCTCACTCCTGAGTGACCCAGACTCTGTCCCCCCTCTGCTTTCAGGTTCCATCCTTCAAGATTCCACCTGTGGGTTCCACCGGACACTTTTCTTCTTTCCAGCAGTGGCATTTCTTTGAAGACTCCCATTGAGAACTACGGCGGTTTCTGACGCCACTTAGACCCTCTGCACCCAGCTTCCTTGGGATTGGTAACTCTGGTACTTCGGCATCGAAGTGTGACGTGGCTCTCCAACCTTCTATGTTCTAAAGAGTTTCTTCGTAATCCACTAGGAACGGTCCTTAAACAGCAAAACTGCAACCGCGACTCTTCCATTGAATTGTAGGTAGCACGTGGTCATGTTCTCACACTGCACCCGTCCTCCGTGGGGACCCTACCTACTCACCTTGGGTGCTTCCTTGGGGTCCGAGCAATTCTACTACCTCTAGACACTGTCTTGACTTGAGTCGTGGTTCTTATACCACTATTTTAGTATATGGTTTGGTCTACCCTGGAGCCCACTGTGTATTAGTGCTACTTACGTTTGTGTCTGTGCCACAGCATTGTGTGCTTTGTGTTTATCTGCTTGTAGCAGATACTGTGAGGTATTTAAGGTGTGGTATAATAATAAATACACATTTTTATAACTACTATGTGGTTCTCATTTCAATTAACCAATACATTAAGGTTGCATTATGGTAAAACAAGCTGCTTAACATTCTTTCAAGACTAAGCATGAAGGCTGCTCTCCACAGCTACCACTTAGATAGCTTTCTAAGGTTATCTTTGACCTCTTAAATCACCATAAGGGTTGTTTGGACTGGTGCAAGGTGCCCACTTTAATTCGTGGACATCATATAGTAGGCCAACTTCTCAGAAAGTGTTTACTAGTATTTGTACTTTGAACTTTGTTGTATTCTCCACTGCATGTGCATGTGGGATTTTGCCCGCTATCCTCCTCAGAGTCTTGCACTCGACAAAGTACTACTTCACTGGTTCAAATTAATTCTGAGAAGTAAATGAACTTTGCAATATGATGTAAGTTTAGGTAGGCAGCAGGACACGTCTTCAGGTTATTAAGATAGATTTATTGAGATAGTACAAGATAGGACAGCAGAGCAGTAAACCTCACAGCTGACCAGCCCATCAAGTGCCAAGGCTGGAACCTTCACATACCAGATAGAACACTCTTAGGTACTATGGGAGATTGGTAAGATAGGAACACTAAGAAAGGACTACTGACACCAAGTAGCCATATTGAAGTAAGTATAAATATGCAACACAATACCTGAGGAATCTGCTTCTATCCAGTTTCTCTTCTGTGTGACCCACACAAAAGTGTCCTTTAGGAACAGCTCCCCTCCAGGATTGTGACATACCCGAAAGGTCTTATCACCCTTCCAAAACTTTTCATCAGTTGTACAGTCTTTATGCAATGTATACTGCTCTGGCCCTCCCCTCTCTAAACACAAAGACTTTCTTCTTTGTAACCTTCTGATGCCTACCTAGTGGATTCCTTCTGACTATGTTGTGGGCCCATCTAAATGTATTCGTTGTGAAATCTCAATTATCCTGTTCGGTTTACCAAAATGTCTTTGTTGTGACCCTTGAGCAAATGTCTTGTTCATCATAACCGAATTTGACTTTATTGTTATGGTCTACCTCAAAATATGTCACCTTCCTTACCTCATAAGTAAGGCTCCCGGTTTTCCGTTTAAACGGATTTTTACATATAAATACAGACGGAAACCTTTTTGGTTTTCGTCTGTATTTATATATAGAAATGGGAAAATACTTACAAAATAATCCTGCCGCCTCTGTGCTCCACTATGAAATCCGAGTAAGAGGTGCACAGGGGCTGCCAAAGGAAATCAGAAACTGCTGAATAAGTGCAGCTGAGAGCGCAGTGTCTGCGGAGGCCCTCCAGCCCCCCTCGCAGCAGTTGTCATGCAAGGTTTAAATTGTTCGAGCAGTGCAAGCAGCGATGCCCATTAAGAGGTGTGGAAACACCCCAGAACATCGGCTGGAGGCCCAGCAACCTTTGGTTTTGTATTTTGTATAGGAGGGAGAAGGAGGTTGATGTGGCAGGGCACGGGGGAGACATGCCTCCAACAACTATTAGCTGGTACTGACCAGATCAGAAAGGAGAGCATTTAGGACACTATTTTAAAATATAGTGGCTTGTTGAAGGTGGAGTGATGGTCCCATGACCTTTTTTACAGTGCCTTATAAACCAAAACAGCCGAATTGAGAACATGTTGTCTCTATTGACAGTGAGTAATGTGATCTTCCTACAGTAGTAGGGTGGAGAGACGCACTTGAACTGCGGCATTCAGAACAGAGGGCTAACTTTGTGTGCCAAGAGCTAGGCCCACATTGGGTGCAAAAATATATTTAAAATTAACAGTAGTTTTAGAAAATAAAAAAAAAGTTAGTTGGGATGGTGTTTTCAGGAAGAGGGACAGGAGTGTGGAGAGATTGGTTCTTACGCTGTGGGGTAATGGGGATGGTGGCATGTGAGCAGTGTGGTTGCAGCTCGGAGATGTGCACACAGCCCTGACTGACTTGCACTCTGGCTGCATGCTGGTATTACCCCACTGAGGACCGAAGCAATGCCCTGGCCTCCATGTCACAAAGCACTCTCTCACGGAGTGCAACAGTGCAAGGAGACACTGCGGCCTGGAGAAAAGAGATAGTGCCATTATCGCCCCAATCGTGGACCTTACATAATATTTAACACAAAATCTATGGCAACAGAGTTCAGGGAAAGAACTCCCAAAATGACATATCCTATACGGGCTTCCTAAAACCAATGAGTTCAGTAACGCATCCTAAATTACCCAGAAACGTGTTTTTTACATGCTTCTTTGTGGTAATGGCAGGTTGTTGCATATGATCATATGAGAAACAGGGGGAGAAGGAGGATAAATGAGACCAGGTCGTCCTCCTAGGGGTCAGTACAAAACAGAGTGGATCCCAGTAATGGGACCCTAAGACCTAGCTCAGCTCAGGTGTATGATTGCTTAGAATCACTGTACCTTCAGGAAAGAAAAATTTCTTTCTAGTGTCCCCTCACTCACCGGGGTTTCCCCACGGTGACATGCTTCATCATTGGGGCCATCCCAGTTCTCTACGAAAAGGGGCGTGCTGCGACTCACGAACTACGTAGGAGCACTTCAGTGTGAATGACTATGTGTGGTGCAAAAAGAATAAGTGGAGTGGGTGTGTGTGAGTATTAAAAATACCATACTTAGTGGGCCTAACTGTTTTATTGAGCTCCTATGCAGGTATATTAAAAGTGGGGTTAATGTCACTGTGTGGCAACCTATAATGTGGTTGACTCAGTGATCAATATGGTCGACATGTTTCATGCTACCCCTAGCATTTCTTCGGGACCATGCAGGGACCAGCCCTGCATATGCCACTCCTAAATCCCAATTGTGGGAACAGTGAATATAGAATAAAAATAAAGTGATTTTATGCATGCATTTATATTAAAATACATACGTTCCTCTCAACTAGTAGGTGCTGTAAAATAAAGCATATTGTTAATGACAAGCCTTCCCTATGGGAAGGTACACATAGTACATTTGCATGCCACTCGCATTCTGTGTTTTGAAAGATGATTTGCGTCATATTGGCGCGTGCAGGCTTACCAAAACATTAGTCCAAAACGTCGTGAAATTTGTTCGTGAATTCACACAAATAAACAAGACAGGACTTATTGTGACCAAACATTAGACATACACAACATATACAAGGTACACAGAAAGGAAAAAATTCCAATAGTTACTTAATGAAGCGAACAATGATACTTCATGGTCTCGCTGGGGGGTCAATTTCACTTATGGGATACACTGCTGGAAGAACGGTAAATATATATACAAGGTTTGGTAGGTCGGAATTCCGCCTTCGTAAATAATCACGTTGTTCCTTGGACTGGCATTGTCCATAGAACCAGAGATATAGTACTTACATCCTGTGTTGGGAAATCGCTCGTCTCTACCTACACAGCACCTCCCCGGGACCGCATCTTACCTAGACTCCACCGGCGTGTTGTTTTGTTTGTTCCGGTGTTAGAGCAGGGGCGAAGACGCCCTCAACAGCTAGACCGGTACAACACATGGCGGCCATATTGGAAGTATGCCTTTGCCCGCGATGTAGTCGAAAGGGAAAAAGGCTTGTTTTTCAGAATTGCAGAATAACGCTATCTATTGCCGGTTCGAGCCAAACAAAATTCCGAATATTATCCGGATAATTATTTCAGCGTTGGGTGGAAATTGTTATCATTATTCCCATATTATTTCAAAACCGTGTTTTAAAAACTACAAAATTATTCGCCTTTACAATTCATGTAGTAACATGCAAAATTCAGTTAAGAACAGACTACGGGGCTAATAACAGGTATCATAGTAGTAGGACCTCTAAAAACCTGGCAAGTTGTCAAGTAAGGGTCATATCTTTTTCCATGGAGTGTTTGTACTCTGGAAAAATTGTTTTGGTGGTGGGGGTGATTAGTGTATAGAAATTGCGCAATCCGTACAGAACTGGTGATGGTGGCATACAGATTCATGATCCATAGGCATGCCATATATAAAACCGTGTTCTTATTTGGCTATGTATTGGAGTTTACACTAGAGTTTGTGGGCAACTTCAGTGTGGCAGGAAAGGGAATTCATGATACTAAACATCCAATCGTATGAATGGTGGTTAGTTTTTAAATTTACGCACATAACTGGTGATGGTGGCATACAGATTCATGATCCATAGGCGTGCCATATATAAAACCATGTTCTTATTTGGCTATGTATTGGAGTTTACACTAGAGTTACTGGGCAACTTCAGTGTGGCAGGAAAAGGAATTCATGATACTAAACATCCAATCATATGAGTGGTGGTTAGTTTTTAAATGTACGCAATTTGTACATAACTAGTGATGGTGGCATACAGATTCCTGATCAATAGGCGTGCCATACATGAACGTGAACAAAGATGGGTGTTCAGACTTCGTACGGACACCCACGGTTTGAACGATGACATCCCCTGGGGTGCATTCATATGATTGGATGTTGAGAATCAAGAATTCCCTTTCCTATCACACTGAAGTTGCACTGGAAACCCAGTATAAACTCCAAACACAGCCGAATGAGAACTCTGGTCTTATGTATGGCACGCCTATTGATCAGGAATCTGTATGCCACCATCACTAGTTATGTACAAATTGCGTAAATTTAAAAACTAACCACCACTCATATGATTGGATGTTTAGTATCATGAATTCCTTTTCCTGCCACACTGAAGTTGCCCAGTAACTCTAGTGTAAACTCCAATACATAGCCAAATAAGAACATGGTTTTATATATGGCACGCCTATGGATCATGAATCTGTATGCCACCATCACCAGTTATGTGCGTAAATTTAAAAACTAACCACCATTCATACGATTGGATGTTTAGTATCATGAATTCCCTTTCCTGCCACACTGAAGTTGCCCACAAACTCTAGTGTAAACTCCAATACATAGCCAAATAAGAACACGGTTTTATATATGGCATGCCTATGGATCATGAATCTGTATGCCACCATCACCAGTTCTGTACGGATTGCGCAATTTCTATACACTAATCACCCCCACCACCAAAACAATTTTTCCAGAGTACAAACACTCCATGGAAAAAGATATGACCCTTACTTGACAACTTGCCAGGTTTTTAGAGGTCCTACTACTATGATACCTGTTATTAGCCCCGTAGTCTGTTCTTAACTGAATTTTGCATGTTACTACATGAATTGTAAAGGCGAATAATTTTGTAGTTTTTAAAACACGGTTTTGAAATAATATGGGAATAATGATAACAATTTCCACCCAACGCTGAAATAATTATCCGGATAATATTCGGAATTTTGTTTGGCTCGAACCAGCAATAGATAGCGTTATTCTGCAATTCTGAAAAACAAGCCTTTTTCCCTTTCGACTACATCGCGGGCAAAGGCATACTTCCAATATGGCCGCCATGTGTTATACCGGTCTAGCTGTTGAGGGCGTCTTCGCCCCTGCTCTAACACCGGAACAAACAAAACAACACGCCGGTGGAGTCTAGGTAAGATGCGGTCCCGGGGAGGTGCTGTGTAGGTAGAGACGAGCGATTTCCCAACACAGGATGTAAGTACTATATCTCTGGTTCTATGGACAATGCCAGTCCAAGGAACAACGTGATTATTTACGAAGGCGGAATTCCGACCTACCAAACCTTGTATATATATTTACCGTTCTTCTAGCAGTGTATCCCATAAGTGAAATTGACCCCCCAGCGAGACCATGAAGTGTCATTGTTCGCTTCATTAAGTAACTATTGGAATTTTTTCCTTTCTGTGTACCTTGTATATGTTGTGTATGTCTAATGTTTGGTCACAATAAGTCCTGTCTTGTTTATTTGTGTGAATTCACGAACAAATTTCACGACGTTTTGGACTAATGTTTTGGTAAGCCTGCACGCGCCAATATGACGCAAATCATCTTTCAAAACACAGAATGCGAGTGGCATGCAAATGTACTATGTGTACCTTCCCATAGGGAAGGCTTGTCATTAACAATATGCTTTATTTTACAGCACCTACTAGTTGAGAGGAACGTATGTATTTTAATATAAATGCATGCATAAAATCACTTTATTTTTATTCTATATTCACTGTTCCCACAATTGGGATTTAGGAGTGGCATATGCAGGGCTGGTCCCTGCATGGTCCCGAAGAAATGCTAGGGGTAGCATGAAACATGTCGACCATATTGATCACTGAGTCAACCACATTATAGGTTGCCACACAGTGACATTAACCCCACTTTTAATATACCTGCATAGGAGCTCAATAAAACAGTTAGGCCCACTAAGTATGGTATTTTTTAATACTCACACACACCCACTCCACTTATTCTTTTTGCACCACACATAGTCATTCACACTGAAGTGCTCCTACGTAGTTCGTGAGTCGCAGCACGCCCCTTTTCGTAGAGAACTGGGATGGCCCCAATGATGAAGCATGTCACCGTGGGGAAACCCCGGTGAGTGAGGGGACACTAGAAAGAAATTTTTCTTTCCTGAAGGTACAGTGATTCTAAGCAATCATACACCTGAGCTGAGCTAGGTCTTAGGGTCCCATTACTGGGATCCACTCTGTTTTGTGTTGCATATGATCTCCAGATCTTGTTCTGCATTATACTACCACTTGCTCTTGTCTCCATAGGCCCTAGGCGCTAAAGAGGGTTCACTTTTCTGGGTAGTGATGGGGAGGGACTCCCCTCGCCGATCAGCCACCAGGCAGGAGAACATGCTTTCTTTCCCTCAGTAGGGGTTTTGGGGTGGAACGATCTACATGCTTCATCGGGGTAGGAAGGAACTGGCCTGCGCAATCAAAGGAAGGCAGGGTTGCTCCCAATATGTAAAGTGCGCTTAGCATAGGCTCCAATTGAAAAAAAAACAGCAAAACAACCTAGTGCATGTGTGCATGTCAATTTAAATAAATGAGGAAAAATACTAGCTACAGTGTCTTTATTCTTGCTACAAAATAAATGTGGATAAATACAGATAAAATGACTAACAAATAAATATTGATTAAATACAGACGGAAATGTTCAAAAAATAAATACCATAAAACCGGGAGCCCTACTCATAAGGCACACTAAACCCAGCGGCAGCCGGCACTGATCAGAGGTAGGGGGCGTGGTGCGAGAGGTAGGAGGTGTGGGCGGGGGGGATGCGGTGGAAAACGTACCTTCTCGCCACTTCCTCGCCTCCGCAGTCCTCCCTCGTGCGGCCTTACGGAAAGCACACCTAGGCAATCAGTCAGCCAATCACAATGCTGCCTTAGCAGCGTTGTGATTGCTCTGAGCACTGTGTTTTGGCACTCAGACGCTGACTAGGGGCTTTAATTCCGCCTGCATGGAGAACATGCAAAGTGTGCAAGACTGTTTTGGGAGGTCCAAGAGGGCCGTCCAAGCAGTCACTATGCACTTTAAGAGGGTGCTACCACTTCTCCCCTGCCCCACCCCTAACGCAAAGCAGGCAAAAGTAGGAGAAAAGAAAATGATAATAACACAAGTTATCATTTTATCGTCCCTTTGTGTCACTGCAAAAAAACAGTGAGGCGACGCTCCCCCGCCTTAGTGGAGGAGCATCCACTGAGGTACCACAAAAAACATCCAAATTGTCACTTTGTTATACTTGATCTCACACCTGTGTCTCGGCAATCCGAGAGCTATAGGTGTTGGCAATGTAAATGCATCTGTGTATATCAATAAAAACAGCCCCACAGTCGTACACAAATGCATTTACATTCCCAACGCCTATAGCTCTGGGATTGCCGAGACCTAATGGCTTTGCCAGTGTTGTAGGTGTAGGATACTGGTGTCAATGCGTAGTAATAATCGCAATACTTCAATATACCCACATGGTGGCGCTACTATCTTACATTACATTACAGCGCAAATGCACGCATTGAAAACAAATACAAGCTATTATAGTAACTGATAAACGAAAACACTAAACGGCGTAAAAAATACAAGCGATCATCTGCGCCGTCTTGAGCACTAGACCCGATACCAAAATACAGCAGACAAAATAAATTGGACTTCAACCGTGGACGATGCTTTATGCAACAATTAGGCAGAACACGCTGCCCTTGATCAAACGACCAGCTCGACTGTTACAACTCAAACTAACTGATTTAAACAAACATCGACAAAATACAATATTAATATAATACAGAGGAAATGACACCCCAAGTATTCATATTAATTGCACAGAAATTAACAATGAGGTAGGACAAATCCACCAATATTATGGAGGGGGGGGGGGAAAGATGTTTCGAGATCTGTTTCTGGGACATTTAAGTTATTACACCTTATGATAAATCGGTTTCAAATTAAATTAAATATAATGGCAAATAAATTTGCAATTCAGGAACCGCGTAATTACTGTTGGAAAGAGCGGTGACGCTGGAACAATTTTCCGAACGGGGGGGTGCTGCAGGTCATCAACATATCGCATCTCTAACGCCAAGGCTCCGCTTGCTGCTTTAAGAATGAGTGTGCCACAGGTTCAGGGTTGCTTAGGTTCAGGTTAAGGGAGGACCTGGCATGGCAGATAGGGCTAGTCTATTGCGTCAGGAATGAGCTGCACAAGGCTGGGTCCAAACTGAACATGATGAGCAAAATTAAGATAGACTGGGATCCAAGACCAAGTCATTACCAGTGGCTAAGATTAATTAAAGTATGCCACTCATTACTTTTTTGTATACTTCAAAGCGTAAAATTAGCTTTCTGAACATTTTTACTTTTGTGTGGAAGCCTAAATAAATGGCAATATGTAGGGTGCAAGATCAGTGTAATTGAATGGCAGTAATAATTTGGATTTGCCTCATAAGTCACAAATTACAGTTTTTAAAAGTCGCATTTAAATGAAACTGTGACATATTGAAAACGAGGAAATAATCTCAGTGGTGTGATGTTAGCCTTCTAAGAAAATATAAGCAACCAGAAGAACCCGGTTGTCTGCTCACTACCAGTCTACACTGAGTGCGCATACAATGATCATAAACCAATATCTACCCTGAAATAATTATAGAGTAGAAAAACAACCCTTATGAGTGGTTGGATTCCCATCAAACTTGTAACCTTGATCAATCTTATCATCTGGGTATCCAGCCTTCCATCCACGTCCCCTCTTGATCATAGAGGGTTGAGCTGTAGATTATATCATAAAGGGGGTCTTAAGCAGAGACCGCAACGAAAAGGATAGATCAGGTACATAAAGACCCTATGAAAGTGGTCCTACAGAAGGATGTTGTAGTGGGAATGTTATGTGCAGTGCAAAGTGTAAGTGTAAATTAAAAAGGCATACCTGGATGCACTGTTTTTAACGAGGATTATAATAGATACTTCAATAAAATATTTCTCTGCTATAAATCCTTTTTTATTTTACACTTTGCACCAGGCCCGGACTGGCCGTTGTGTGCACCGGGCAATCCCCCGGTCGGCCACAAGGGTGGGGGCCGGTTTTGGGCCCTGGGGGCCGTTTTTGTTACAGAACCGTTTTTGCAGCATAGCTGCAAAATCGGCCCTGTAACAAAATCGGCCGAAAAGCGGCCCTGGCAAAGCGGGCCGAGAACTTTGCCAGGGCCGGTTTTGGTTCCCAGTCCGGCCCTGCTTTGCACTGCACATAACATTCCCACTACAACATCCTTCTGTAGGACCACTTTCATAAGTTCTTTATGTACCTGATCTATCTTCTTCGCTGTGGTCTCTGCTCACGACCCCCTTTATGATATAATCCACAGCCCAACCCTCTATGATCAAGAGGGGAAGTGGATGGAAGGCTGGATACCCAGATGATAAGATTGATCAAGGTTACGAGTTTGATGGGAATCCAACCACTCATAAGGGTTGTTTTTATACTCAATAATTATTTCGGGGTAGATATTGGTTTATGATCATTGTAGGCGCACTCAGTGTAGACTGGTAGTTAGTGAGCAGACCCCCGGGTTCTTCTGGTTTTTATATGTTGAGATTAGGGACTAAACCAGAGGCAGGTCTTTAAATTCCCTAAGACTCCTTCTGTCTGTTATTAGCCTTCTATTAAACAAAGAGTTCAAATCAATGTGCCATTGTTTGTCTAATCACACAACAGGATTCAGAGACAACGTGCCACATTAACAATTCTCACGCTGCTCGTATATTATCGAAAGCCAAGTTTGCCAAATAACCACAAATTTTTTCTGTATTAAAAGCCTATGCTGTGTTATAAGAATCTCCTGTTGTACGAGGTACTTACCTTCGGTAACGATGTATCTGGTAGAGACGATTCTAGCCGCAGATCCCTGAACGTAGAATTATCCCGAGGCGGAAGACTGGATCTGGAAAATGTTCTTTGCCACAGCATCTCTGCGAGCCGGAGAGCGGTACCACGTGACTCCGCCCTGACGTCGTCTGCGGGTGTGACATCAGCAAGGTCACATAAGCCCCACCCCGGTGCGCCCACATCAGTTTTCTTCAGAGAACTTTTCCGTGCAACAACGCAGAGCCGTCGCAAACAAAAACTGTGAAAATATGGGAACAGAGTGCGACAAAATCAGATAAACAGAAAGGGAAGAAACAAATGGTGAGGAACAGCACCATCCGGGAGAGTGCCGGGCACTGTGGCACCGAAAGTCATAGAAGAGCAAAGCACAGCCACTGCGAAGGAACCCTGCCAGAAAATAGGACATCCTCCCTGGGGGCAGAGAAGCGTGTGAAAAACGTCACAGCAGACAAAAGAGCCCTGCAACCCCAGCCTATCAACAGCGAGGGACAACAAGGCCAGAACAGAAGAGTAATGACAATTCACCTCAAGACACCAGCAAGGAGAGGTGCATTGCCTGTAAAGAGCTAAGGCTCGAGGCACAGCCAAGAGACCAACTCAGAGCTGCAGAGGAGTAAAAAATTTCAAGCAATAAAAAAGGGAGTAGAGCATGAGTAGGCCCCACACTGGAAGACCAGGGTGCAGGGACGCAGAAGTACCCATGAACCCACCAACCAATCACCCGAAAGGAAGGAGTCGATCAAACCAACAGAATGAGCATCCCACTAGGGAGAAAGTGAAAGAGGGCACTCGCAGAAGACAAAACCACCCAGAGGCAGGCGAGTGCAGAAAACTAATCTGAAGGTCCTCACAGAATGGGGAGGAAGGGTGGATCGTGAAGGAATCTGCGGCTAGAATCGTCTCTACCAGATACATCGTTACCGAAGGTAAGTAACTTGTACATCTGATAGATACTATTAGCCGCAGATTCCTTAACGTAGAATAGATACCCTAGCCATACTCAGAAGGGAGGAGGGCATGCGAGAAAGCCTCCCAGTAGGAAGAAACACAGGGCCCCAGCAGGGGATGTGTAATGGGGACAAGAAGGACGGCCCAGCCCCCACCAAGCAAAAGGAAGCAAGGACGAGGCGAAGGAAGACCAGGATACCCCAAGCCCGTCCAAGGTACCAGGGACATCCGCCAAAAAGCCCCGGAGGGACAGCCAACTGCAGAGGAGTACAGAGGAAGAACAAAAATCACCCCAAACTCCAAGGAGAAGAGGTAGAAATGGAGGTAAAGCCCTCCACAGGAGAACACACAGAGTGAAGAGGACAGCTGAACTGGCCACAGCCTCGAGTCAGTGGACAAAGCAGGAATGGTTCCAAAGTCAAGAAAGGCAGACGTGAGAAGAAAGACCTAGTCTCGCAAGGCTCCAGCTGAATAAGAGGCAGGAGCACAAGTGTACACGCCAAGGCCCCGGGCTGTGGACCAGAAAGAGCAGGCGTGCGCAGCCGGCAGCTGGCAAATACCATGAAGCTGAGCGCCCAGACCAAGCTGAGCCCAAGACAAAGGCAAGGCCAGGAAATCCAGAACAACCCCTAAAAAGAGACCGTTCCAGACATAAACCAAACCACGAAAAGAAGTGGGACCAGCCAAAAGAGAAGAGGAGAAATATGCAGGACGGACTAAAGCCACCCACAAGAACACAGGAAAATACTAGGAAATCCTATCCCCCCTGGAACACCAGACAGAGGACCAGCCCAAAACGCCGGACAAAAAAGAGCAGAAACACCAGAGCAAAACGCCGCAGACGGCATGCCAAAGCTGGTCCAGTGATGCAGCGGATATTGAAAATGACAGAACTTGGAGCAGTGCAAGCTACGCCCAGACAAAGATCAAAGAAACCGCACCAGCGGTATACAGCGACACCAGGAAAGGCGAGGATCCCGCAAAGGGGAGTCCACACCCTCCTAGTGTAGGACAGAGCTATACAATAGCTACAAGTACCCCACTCGGGGTAAGACACGCCCAAAGAAAACATGGGAACCTCTCTTAGGGAGAAAATCCCGCATCAGAGGACAAGAACATGAAAACTTGCGGTTAGAACCACATACGGCTCATTAATCAGCCCAAAAATACACAATTGCCAGAGGGGCTGTACCAGCAGCCAACAGTAGAGAGGGGACAAACTAGGGTCCCCGAAGGCACGTCAAATAACACAGAACACACAGACGGCCCAATCAAAACACCAGATTCCAGGAAAAAGGTGGGAGAACGCCTCCCATCAAGCCCCGGAGGATCAACAAGCCAAGCTTACAGAGGGGGAGGAGGACGGAGCCCCGGAAAGGGCAGGTCAACCAGACGCTCCCTAATATTCTCAGGAAAAACACCACCCCGCAACCAAGCATGGCGACAGAGAACCACTAAACTGGCCATAGCACGGCCGAGAGCATTAGCAACATCCAAGGCCGCACGGAGAATAAACGTGGCCAACTCCCGACCATCCAACACATGGTGACGTAGATCAGTGCGGGCACCTTCGTGTGAGACGCGAGACAGAAGGGACTCCACAGAATCCCACAGGCTGAAGGTAGCCCTGGCCAACACACAAAGTGTGTTGGGCGCTCGCAAAGCAGCCCTGGACGAAGCGAAGATGTTACGCCCCCATGAATCCAACTAGCGGGCCTCCCGTGACGAAGGGAACACCACCAAAGGCAAGGAAGGAAAAGCAGTCTGCAGAAGAGGGCCCTGAGTAGAAGGGTGGAAAGAAAGGCAGACTGGATCGTGCTGAGCAGGACGATGGTGGTGTAGGAGCAGCTGAGGCACCGGATCACCCATGGCTGGACGCCCCCAAGCCCCCAGAAGAGAGCTTTGGAGTCAAGCTTCGAATGGAAGAAGCAGCACCCGTCCACCAGATTCCTGGTAGAGAACTTCAAACAGATGATCCGTAGGGAATGGGGTGACGGGGTCACCCATTTGCAAAATGCCAGCGGTCCTGGCAATAGCCGGAGAAGAAGAGACCAGGAGATGACAAACCTCCGGAGAGGAAGGAACCTCTGGAGATGAGTCGAGGCCCCGACACCGGCACAGCGCCACGGAGTCCGCCACAGGCGCCTGTGAGACATCGATCGGCGCCGGAGTGGACATCAGCGGCGCCGAGCCGACTTCCACCACCACGTGCTCTCTACGAGAATGGGGCGGGGTCGGAGCCGGTTCGGCTAAGGAACGGCACCGAAAATCGCCTGCTGGACCTCAAACAAGGCAGCCGCTCACATAGAGGACAGAGAGGGACTCTGGAAAGTGCCCCAGGCCCCGGCTTCCACCCGCGGCACCACCAGGACCAGGGAGGATAGCCTTCGGCGCCGAAAAGGCATCGACTCGGCCTCTTGTGCGGCAGCCACCTGCCCACAGGACTGAGGGGGACTCGGGGATGAGCCCTGAGTCCCAGCGATCTCCTGCGATGCCACGGGGAGCCCAGTAGAGATTTGCAGCAAGACAGAGACGCCGTGGGTCTAAGAGGGGAGCCCCGCAGGGCCGTACCTCGGCGACATCACACCCCCACATCCTGACGCCGAACTTGCGGGTGCCGGGGTCGAAGCCGCCGGTGACTCTGCGGAAGGCCCCGGGCAAGGCAAGGGATCCGCGGACGTCTCAGGAGGGGGAGCCAAAGAAGCCTGCAGAGCCAGGCGTAGGGTTTCATTTGGGCCCTAGTCGCCCCGACGCCAGGAAACGGCGGGTAGGGTGGCGACGGGCGAGGGTGCACGTCCCGAGGGGAACCCACACCCTCTGCTGAACGAGGACAAGGCCTCGGAGACAAGCTGCAGGATCTATCAGCGGGCGAGCGAAACTCTTGGGGCCGTGGAAATGGGCGATGCAGCCGTCGGAATAGACGGCTCCTGGCTTCTGAGGTAGGGGACAGACGCTGGGACGACACCAACTTGGACAAGCGGGCCGCCAGCAATTTCATCCGGCGCTCCCGCCAGGACTTAGGTTTGAGGTGTTGACAAGCGTCGCAGTCCGTAGAGTCATGGCGCTCGCCCAAACACCACATTCAGATAGGGTGAGGGTCCGCCGCCGACATCTAACGTGCACAAGAAGTACACGCCTTGAAGCCCGAAGGTATTCGCACACTGTTCCTCAACGCAAAGCGTGAAAAGAAGGCCTGAAAACAGGCCAGGACACGATCCTGATCCGCGTTGCACGTGGAAAAAAGAAAAACTGATGTTGGCGCGCCGATGAGAGGCTTATGTGACGGCGTCAGGGCGGAGTCACGTGGTACCGCCCCCCGGCGCGCAGAGATGCTGTGGCAAAGAAAATTTTCCAGATCCAGTCTTACGCCTGGGGATAATTCTACGTTAAGGAATCTGCGGCTAGTAGTCTATCAGATATAAAGCTCATTACCCCAAACAGAGAATAAAATTACAAAACACTGTCAACTTTACAATCTGAAGGTTAACATGGTTCTTCATATTAAAATAAGTGTGTCATTACAAGCTGCTTGACTTTCAAAATAAAGTAAATACTGCAAAATAAGAAAGGATTCTTCATGGCGGATTCTCCAGCACCAAGCAAGCTCTCATAGTATTCAGTGGACTACATTCCCTGCCCTGGGTCTAGTACATAAAGTGGTAGCGCACCATGTTTGGTGATTTATAGTGCACCTAGCCTTTTTATCTGTGTAAGCAGGTGTCCTATTGGCCCCGCTAGTGTGAAGCTCTGTTATGTGAAATCGAGAAATTTGTGCTGACATCTTTAGTGTATGTCAAGTGTGCGATCATGTAACGAGAGCGTGTGATACGCGTATGGTAGTAGGACTCTGTGTGAGATGGAGTACTGAACGCAATGGAATCCATTTCTAATGCCCTGGGTTTAGCAAGGCAGAAAATGGAGGACATCTTTACCGGATGGTGGAAGTGTATTGCCTGCTCTCCTGTGCCAGGAGGGTGGAGATCCAGACACTGAAGCTTGGAAGATGGAGACACAGCCACCTTTAGAAACTCCATGAAGACTTAGCAAGGGGCAGCTGATTTAGTTCTTCCTGAGCACCATTTGGTAGAGGTAAAGGGAGAAACTGTAGTTTCTGTTCAGTTGAGGATGTTTCTAGGTCAGGCTTGCCTTTTTGTCTGCCCCAGACTACTGTGCCTGAAAGGTTGATTGCAACCAGGTGCAAAAAACTTCCACTTTTGCCCATGTGGAAGGTGCTCGTGCTTGGAGATGCCTCCACTACTACTTGCTGCAAGAGGCATCACAAAGGCAGTGTTTTAAAAGCAGGGTAAAAAAGGCACTTACAACAAGAACAAACCCAAAACGGTTCTTAAGTTTGAGACTGTGGATGCACAGTCCTTGACTTAAAATTTGAAAACAATGTGGTATTCATGACACCTCACTGTACTCCTGACCCAGGTTTGTTGGCCAAGTACGGGAGTAAGACACACAGTACTGAAGTAGCTGCTAAGTAACCAGGGCAGATGTCTGTGTGGCAGCGAGTCTCCCAGAGGTCGAAGGACATCACCTGAAGTCTGCACATCATGTTGGTGGATCTGCCTAGGGGCTTGCATGCCAGAAGAAAGAGGGAAGGAGTGTGTCTGGACCTGCAGGAAGAGAGACTGTCCTGCAGGATAAGTTTGGTGTGAAGAACACCCAGGAAAAGCAGACTGCATTGGAGAACAAAACCAGAAGCACACCATAAAGAGTCTTCCGGTCTCTCTGTGCACTTCTTGCAGATAACTGCCATTAAGACTTCACCAAATTGACGGTGGCAGTGTCCACAGCCTCTACAGGCCACAAACTGGTGATGCTGCTACTGCCAGAAGGAAGACGCGCCGCCACTGTGAAGAACGGTTGGCTTGAAAGTCGGCAACTATATGTCGTCACGGAGGGAATCTGGTCAGCCAGAGAGACCACATCTGATTGAGAAGGCATGCTGCGACACTTGGACCTGCAGTGCTGCGATTCCCTAACAAAGTTGATACGTCAGAGCTGAGTGAATCCAAATGGCTTGAGGAGCCACAACTGCTAGAAAAGCCATGCGGTGACCCCCCTCAACAGGTAGATTACAATCATCCATTGAGAAGATTCTGCCACAGGAACAGAAGGCTCTGGTCCTACCAGTCACATCACCCAATCTGTAGGATCATCACACAGGCACTGTGAGGCTTCAACCATGACTGGAGTAAAGTACCGAGATGCACTCCAAGGAAGTCGACCTTGAGACTTTCTGTCTAACTTCAACCAGGAGTAAGAACTTTTTACTTAGTTGCTTATCTAAACCCTGTGAGGGTGAAGAGTACCCTAATCTGACCCTATTTCTAATTCATAACTCTGGCACGGAATATGGGGGACCATAACTGCTAGTGTCTTCCGAGTATGGAGAGATTACTGGCACAGGAGGGTGTAGCACACTAAGAACATAAGCAGGGATACAACCTTTTATTGGTTTTAGTTTTGTGATAAAAAAAAAAACGTTTTTACAGAAACAAGAACTAGGCTGGACATTACATTTTTGTGTCTGATTTTTGAGTTTCAGCTCCTGCCCTCTTCATACCTGCCATGGAAGCCTTGGAATGCTCAACCTCACTACCCTAAGACTCACGCAGAAAGGGATGTATGAGGCCCACAGTGGGACAGATCCTAGACACCAGTGGCAAATTATCCCAACCATCACTATTGGGCCCCAGTAGCCGCTGCCTGCCCTGTGGCCCTCAAATAGGATGTGACAATCACACAGCAACACAAATCCCTGTCCTGTCACCCAGAAGTGTAGCAAAGTAACTATTTAACAATAACTTTAAAACAGAAAAGCATGGTCTGAGCATGGACGCAGATGGATATGTTTATATTCCATGTTGAGCTCAGGATTTGAGACCTCAGTTAGCTGCCCGAACTCCACAAGCAATATAAAAAGTTTTTGCACCAGATGATGTTCTCAGCAAAGAACACAGTTCAGCTAATCTGGTACTGTTTTACGCAACTTCTCATTTCTATTGAGATGGTGCACCACCAAAGGATCCAACCTCCTTGCAGGTGCAGACTTCATAACTTCAAGATGACCTCCAGCCTTCAGTGGTGATGGTGATCTTGGGGCAGCTGGCGGTACGGATTGAAGGAATCAATCAACTATGGCGATTGAGAGGAGAGAATTGGGACCAAGAAGTCACTCTCCCTAGCATACAATATTACGCAAATCCGTATATATACTACTTAGTGTCTGGGGCTCAGTGCTACGGGTGGCAGCCATGACTGGGTTCACATTGAGGGATGGAACAGATCTGCTGCGCTGACTGTCGCTGGATTTTGTACAGCAATCAACTCCTGAAAGCTTTAGTATTCCCCCAAGACACCTGGAGCTCCTGGCCCTTGAGAAGTTGTGTAGGCAGTCAGCTTATATCTTACCAAAGAGTGCCCTCGAATCAATAGTATGTGAAACCAAACCCATTACCTTGTTTAATAAACATGCAACATATTTTTTTCATAGAAGAATTTGCTGCGGTCTAATTTATTCTCGCTGTAATGTTGCTAATTTAATAAGCGCATGCATTAGCGGTTTACTTGGCTATGCAACTTCAACACCTTGTTTCTAATCTGTGGAAGCTCTGAAATAAAATTACAATTGAACTTCTGTGAAGAAAAAGAAGAAAAGCTGCTAAGGTCTAAGGAGCAACAGCAGTGGGAAGCCTGTCCTTTGTGCATCAGCCATATGAATACTGTGACTCAGCAGTGACAATGTGAGAGCTGAGCCCAAGATGGAGGCTAAAGGCACTGAAGCGGAGTGGCTTCCACCTCACACTGGTTTTAATTGGCACTGGAGCTGCAGTAAGTAGCCAGAAACCACAATCTTCGATTCCCCTGAGGAATCATGGTAGTAGGACCTCTTTAACATCTTGAAGAGTCCAGGCAATGCAAATTAAACTGTGACGCAGCAAAGGTGAAAGGCAAAATTACAGCTTTCACTAAATATATGGTTATTCCGCAAATGCAGAATACAGTAGAAACAGCTTCCGCATAAGACCAAGAGGTCAATCGACCTGAAGATACTTTGTAACCCAGAAATCTAGCCAAGGGCCTGGAAATTAGCACTACAAACTACTAAGATGTGCATTTGGCCTTTGATGCATCTACCTCTGTGGCATGATCTAATTTACATAACAGGGCAGGGTTCTTCATCCAATTCTCATTAAACTACTCTTCCATGTCTGAAGAAAGAGTGGAACCACTTGAGTGGCTGTAACTGACCTACATCGTTTAAGGATGTCATCTGGGCAGTGCGCCAATTGCCCCTGAAGTCTAATTACTCTGGATATAGATTACACTTGTTTTTGTCTTTTCATTGGCCCAGCAAGTCTTTGCAATGAGCAATGGTTAAAGGTAATTTGTCGTCCCTCTTGGCTTTTTTACATTTGCCTTATTTGCCCACCTTTTAAGTCATCAACTGTGATGCATTTCCTTAAAGGGTTTAAAAGGCTTACATATATGTTTTCCCTTGCAACTCATATTGTGCAGAAGGGGATGTTACTTTGATTCTAGCAATCGTGATGTGTATGCTTTTCAAGTCCATTCGCAACTGCTGATTGAGACTTTTGACTCTTAAGACTATCTTTCTCATTCCGATTCTTCGACACACCGAGTCAATGAGCTGCAGGCATTGTTAGCACAAGAGGGTTATGCGGATACGGGCTCCCATTTTATCCAAGGTCTTATCTATGACACATCCTTTTAAAAAGAAGGAAAGTTTTGATCGGTCGAACCCCAACAGAACTTTCAGCCTTTGCAGTGAACGAAACCAGGAGCACTGAGTGGATGAGCAACTCTTTGTGTGGTTCCTTTGTGCAAAGAAGGGAAGGAGGCCCAGAAATGTGCCCCATTAGGATGGATTGTTCTATGATTACAAGTTTGCTATCCATTTACAATAAAGTAGCCTAGCAAGGGACTTTGGGCTCATTCCTCCAGGGATAACACTACTATTAGAGCGGCTACATGGGTGTCCACCCACAACGTCACCAGCCATCACTGTCTTAATTCACATGTCCACTGAGAAGTCCATTTTGCCTACTTGTTCTTGCAGGACTTCCTTGTGTGAAGTCCACTTCTCAGACCCTTCGCCTTTAGGGCGGTACTGCTTTGGTTACTATTCCAAAAAATGGGAATTCTGTGGTTACATGTACCATCAGCAGAACATGTGACTTACCTTTGGTAATGCTCTTTCACAAGAACAATATCTAATTGCAGATTTCTCACCGTTCACTCTCCTCCCCGTTCTGAGTGCACTTCTAGATTTAATAAGATCCCAGGTTGTATTGTGCCAACCGTAGTGTCAAATGATATGAAGTGATATTTTACTTTTAATGGCGGGGATTGATTTGTTAACTGACATCATCACAACGGGATGAGGACTATAATGGCTCATCACTGTCACTTTCGGAGGCAGGACGAAGCTCCAGTGGAGTCTTAAGTCTGGCTGATGAGTAAATTAAAAAAATCAAGGAATTTAGCAGAATTTTTAATCTGAAAAAAGGAGATGAGGCCACTTCTGAATTATGTGGTTGAGACAGGGGAGCACATTAAAATCAACAGGCACAACAAGTGTATTTAGTTAATTCATATAAATAGCGCAACTATAACCCGAGTCATCTTGGCGGTAGGATAGCAGATCAAAAAGAGAAAGAGATGAAGAGTAAAGGAAGAACGGTGTTCCCCAGCATCGGGGGGGCGGGGGGGGGGGTACAGGAAGCCTAAGATCTGCCTCCTGTATGAGCCCACCAAAATCAATGGACTTGAAGCAGTGCCAGAGAACTAGTCCTAAGAGCCCTGGCTGGTGGGTAGGGACAGATCAGGGAACACAACATTTTGGAACTTGAGTTGCAGGTCATATCAGTAACAGACAGACCTATACACTTAATCTTCTTACTGATAGCCAGTGCATGGGCTGTCATGCCTCCATTACACGGCTGAATTTCTTCAAGATGGCTGAGAGATGCACAGCCATGTTTTGAAGTCTTTGAAATGATCAGATCTGAAAACCTAGTAAGTACATGTGTACAGCATTCCATAATCTAGCCGGATAGAACAACGGTACCAATTAGTCTGGACCAGCCACTCTGTGAGAGAAGAGTTTTTCCTATGATTTCCAGAAGAGTGAAAGAGAAGCTTAAGGTTTTCTGAATTTTTTTATCGAGAGAAAGGTTTGGATCAATCCAGAACACTACATTTTTAACTTCTCTGGTAGGAGAGTGAAGATGTCACAAACTCTTTGCTGCACAAGTTAAAAGTCTATCTCTTCATCATGCATGTACCAATCATGTTTCAATGCTTTAACATTGAGGCATCTTGTATTACTGCAATGTTTTTTTAGTTTTGGTTTCCTTGAACGCCCATGCCAGTAATGGGCTTCACTATGTAACTCATTTGTTTAGGATGACTATGACTCATTTGTTGTTTCCCTTTGGCAGCACATGTAAGTACTGGCACATGCTTGAGGCATCTGTCTTTTGGGACGGCACCCATATTTAAAGAGGGTGTGTCTTTTCAGCTGTGCTTGCTATTTGTGTTTGGCATTGAAATGAGCTGTCACACCGAGGAGCCAAACACCAAGAGGTTTTCTCAATTCCAGGGTTCTGTTCTTCGGGCAGGTCAAGGCTGAACCGGTTTCCCGCTCTCTGACTCTGTGCACATTTACTCCCTATTCTCCTTCTTCAGACACCTGAATGAGGTATCGCCTTATGGCGCTCAAGCAGGAATTCTTCTGGGCAATTGGGGAAAAACAGCACTCTGGTAAGGTGGCAAGTTGGGTGGCATGTATAGGCCTGCAGTAGGGGTTGGTGAAGGGTGATCAACCAGCGGCAGCGTGAGAGACAAATTGGGACCTAGCTCCTAGTTCCCTTCAGAAGAGAATTGTTCTTGAATGTACAAACTTGTTTAAGGAACTCGCAGTGAACCTTGAAAAGAACTGCTAAAGCTTTTAAATCAGGAATTTCACAAAGTTTGAGTAATATAACATAAGGAACTGTAACTCTGGACTTTGCTTTCTTAAGGGAAACAACCAGAATCTTGTGTGAATCGTAAAAACAATTCTTCATATAAGTAGAATTAAGAATTGTTGACTAACTTTTTTTCTTTCCGGTTCTCCTTCCCTGTCATGTTCACCCTAATTTCCCTTCTCCCATTCGGCCACAACGATACTCTGGTGAAATAAAAAACTCGGAGCTGGTGCTGCCAGAGGGAGGGCATCTTGAGAGCATAACTTCCCTAGAACCAGGCCTAATAGAAGAGCAGCCAGGGAAGCAGCTAAGAGGGTGTAGGATGAACGGACATGGATCAAGTCATAAAATTGACTTAGGTAACCAAAATAACATTCCTGTACAGTAACAACAGAAGAAAACTCTAGGGGGCTGTCAAGCAAGGGAGACCAGGTACGGGATAAAAGGGTCCCAAGTTGCACAATCTAAATGTCACAGCACGCATAGGGAATATCAAGGTTAGTGCGATAAGACAAATGACCACAAACAACAGGCCACAAATGACCCCAAACAGGCACAATCCCAGAAAAATCAGAAAAGGTCAGAAGAGAAGTAAAGTAGAGACTTGAAGTCCACCAGCAGCATCACATACTAGCAAGGTAGGATAAGAAAATAAATGGTTGCCCACAGAGTTTATAAAAGAGGTAGTGATAAAGATAATGTTCACTGTCTAAAAATGGGACAGAACATACAAACGACAACCCACTGACACAACTGGTGTATCACTTGATAACTATTTTTGTTGCAACAACTCGTGCTAACCCCATATGCTTCAGCTACAAACTGCCCCCCCCCCCCCCCAGATTTTAGTGAGGATATTAGGGAGTGTGAATTTACGGGAGTATTTAATCGTAGAACGTTGGTAAGCAAGAGAACACAATTAATTTGTGACAGATACAAGGTTGAATGTTACAGCAAACAAATGATGGACGGAATGCTGACAACGCAAACATTCTCGCTGAGTCAAAAGATCTGGGTTAAATCCCTCGTTCTTTTGCTCACCATGCCACCCCTGTTTAGACCCAGCCATATGCAAATCAGTCTTGACCCTGTGCGTCATGGGAACAGTCCAGACCGAACTGCCAAGCCAGGCCCTCCCTGGACCGGAAACATGCATCCTGGGACAATGAATTTAGCAGTTAAACTGTGGTACGAGAAGCAGATGCATCTAGCTGGATGGTGCTAAAGAGCATTTAACCATAGCTGTCCTTCTGTACAGTGTTTGCAAGGTCAGCAGCAGCTGACTGCACGTGGAGAGATAAACCAGTACAAGTATCGTGGTGGCACTCGTAGCATGGATTATCTACATGGAAGCTCCACATGCATTTGGGAGAGATTTCAGTCTCAGAAGATAGTGCCAAAACCCTCCTTCTGTACTTCACAGGTATGCATCCTAACTGCGGATGATACAGCAATCACACTTAACCTTGTATATTCTCACTTCCTGTTCAAGTGACTAGTAACACCCGTTTACCCAGCATTTTGCCTATGCACTCTCAATAGCTACATTCTAAAATGTCAGGCAATGCATCGAAGGCAAGCTTTGATGAATTTGAGTGAGTTTACTGGTATGGAATTTCAAAAGCTAGACAAGGGAGGTGTTATATCCATGCAGGAGTCAAGTAATGGACTCTAAGAACGTGTCACCTGAAATGTTCAAGTAATGCCGTGCTAAATTACATTTCAGAGGGTTTGTGTAATCAGGATTTCATGTGAGATTAAAATTCTTAATCATTGAAATGCACACTAAATGTCAACAGACTAGAGGACATGTTTCTGGATCTGATCCAGTCTGCAAACTGGTCAGTTTTCAGAACTCCTTTCAGATGACCACAGGGCAAGCAGGACTTACTGGGTCCAGCCATGGAGGCTGAAGCCTTTTACTCCTGATGTCCTTGGGCTCCATATACTATAGGTCCTGAGCAACTGGCCCAAGTACTCCTTTAGCACTTCACTATCCTGCAAGCAAATTCCCCCAGGGCCGACTGGCTCGAAATCAGTCTTACCCACACCTACAGGGTCGGCGTGACAGGTGTTCCTGAGAGAACCCTCCGCAGGAGCTTCAGTGACAGCAGCTGGTTCAGGTGAGTTCACTGCAGGCGGCCCAGGTGGGCTACGATCAGCGATCCTCGAGTTCCTCAAATGCGTTCATGTGACCACATAGACTAGAGGTTCATTGCACCTCCTCCTGGCATGGTAAGTCTTTTGTCCGTCCCACGCTGCCGGGTGAATAGTGCAAAGGTCCCGATGATGATCCTTTGTCCCACTGTAGGTGAGGAGGGGCCCCCATAGCAGCCTCACTCCTCTGGCTACGATCCCTATCAGGTCATACTTTTTGCTTGCCCCCAGTGACCCCCTCTGGCATATGGTCTCACTGTATCTCTCTTTTGACATGATGGGCACAGCAGATTCCTTCACAACAGCTCCTCCTGGCATACAGGGGCGCCAACTAGGGCTCACTCAGCATGACAACCTGTCCATGTCGGTTCTAGCTGGTATACGGGGTTGCCCATCTCTCACTACACATCTTGCCAGCACTGGTAGTACACTTCGCAGAGTCCCATCCTGGCATACTGGGTCGCCTATAGGTCACAGGTGATGACCCGTTCAGAACGGCGATGAAGACGGCTCACTTCTCAGCAAAACCTTCTCAGGCATACAAATGTAGCCAACATTTTCTTGAAACAGGAACAATGACCCAGTCGGTGCAGAAAGCTGTCACCTCGCAATGGGAGTCCACTAGACAGAATACCACACTGGACTCGTTCCTTCAAACACTCTCCTCTTCTTCACAGGGCACACTGGTCTTGACAAGCAGGCATTCACTGGTACTCCATGCTTCAGGGCAGGTAGTCTTGGATTCCCTGGGTTATGTCCCCTTACCCAGCTGGGAGACTTGGCCCCCAGTCCTGGTCAAAGGCAGAAGTCTTGCAGAGCTTCTCCTTGCACAGCCCTACTGGCTGCTCGACATTTGACAATTGTTGGGGTCTCAATATTCCCTTCTTAAATTCTATTTCCATACACCAAATGTGATTTAGAATCGGAGTCTTTGACGTTTATGTTGGGGGTCAGCTTCTTTTTCAAGTGCCCACTCATGTCCTCTCTCTTCCTCCAGAAAGCAGTCTGTTACAGCAGCAGTGACTCTTGACAGCAGCACATCACCAACCATGGGCGTGACTAGACTTCACACCTGGATATTAGCCATAGTGATATGAGTAACAAAAGGTTAGGCCAGAGCCTCAGCCCTACTCGGTTATGATTCTCATATCAGCCCCATCTCCTTCCTGAGATGTGCCCAGGCCCCTTCCTTGTGACATCTTGCTGAATCAAAGAGCACCCTTTGACGTGCCCTGGGGGCGATTGGCTTCCCCTTCTTTAGTCTGTCCCGCCCAGCTTACAGGAATGCAGCAATACACAAATCTGTCTGGGGGGGGATTCCTCTACTCCTGTTTCTCCATGCAGCTCTGGGCCTTCAAAAAAATGCAACCCAGTCTTCCATATATTGTACATTCTACAGGCACACATACACCCAGCACATGCATATAACATATAGACACTGCACAGTACTGCATTAAACCTCTATTGTACCATTCCCAGGCACACATACACCGAACACAGGTATATCACTCATGTGTAGCACAGCACTTCACACCAAACCAATGCAGGCCATGGCTTAGTTAAGCACACAGCAGCAGAACGTTAAATGTGAGAGCCAGTAGGCCTCACCCCCATGACATACGTAACAAGCATTTGCAATGCAATAGGTTTCGCATTTGCGAGAGTTTAAGCTATTAGCATTGTAAATAACAGTGCTTTTTATTTACTGGTTTTAAAAATAAAGACATAAATAAAAGACATTGTCATTTACAATGCCAATAGCTGAAACTTTTGCAAATGCGAGACCTATCGCATTGCAAATGCTTGTTCTCAGCCCGGGGTTACCTCTCTTCAGATCCTAGACATGTACACCGTTAATTCATGTATCTTGGCGCTACCGCTTCCGTTTGATGGATTCATGGCGCTATTCAGCATTCCATAAACAATAAATAAGTCGCCAATGTGTGTGTAACCTGCTGGCCAGTGGCCACAGTTCCAAGCGCAGTGGGATGATTCGGGGGTTTTGCGCCTGCTGCAGCGAGTGGGCCACGGGCTTTATCAAACCTAGAGATCCGACCCCGTGACATAAACCAGCAGGTTAATGTATCGGCTGCAGATATGCGCGTCATATGCAAGTCATGACGTGCCCCAGTTGCTGACAAATAGTTCAGGGGGTTATGGCACCAATTAAAGGGATGTCTGCCCCACCTTTGGGTCATAACCTTAGAACTGCAGAGTGGGTTTATGTTTCTGCATCAGTATTTGCCCTGAGGGTTACATGTGGGGAACCTTGTAGAAGAGCTGAACGGGTAAAAGCAACTGCAGATCTACAGACCAAAGGTGCTAATCCCTTCACAGTAGCTCGTGGGATGAATGCACGTGCTGCCGAGATCTGAGCCTAACCCGTTTGTAACAGGTTAGAAATTCAGTCCGATGTCTAGTGGGATTAATGTGCCTGTTGCTTAGGTCTAAAGCTGTTCTGCGAATTACAGGGTGATATAGCAGTACATTGCTGCACCCTGGAGAGATTTCAGCCTAATCTACAAAACACTGGTCCTAATCCCTTTACAGTACCTCGTGTGATCATTGCACCTGCTGCAGGAATGTGGGACTCATTGGTAAATCACGGGTTCTAGTCCAACCTGCACATAAAAGTTTCAAGGCTGATAAAGTAACTCCGTGGATCAATGCACCCGCTGCAAACAACCACGTCGAATTTGCGGGTCACAGGTTTTTGTCATATTAAATAACTTTGAGGTTTGGTTCATCTGGCTTTAAAAGTGTGTTCTAACTGTTGCAGTGGCTCGTCCTTCTGCTTACATATTGGACCGCCATGAAGAAGGTTGGATGTGTATGTCGCTGTACTTCTTGGCACAACATGCTGTCTTACAAAATCAGGTGCAGAACCTGATGATGGGGTGTCGAGGCTGGTCTGTGTGTGGGACAAAAGACGAGTGTAGCTCCTGAGAGATGCCGAGAGGTGAACTGTGCGCTCCCGGTGGGACCCGTGTAACCACCCGTTTGCATAAGGCCAAAGCGGTGACCTCGAAGCTGGGGAACCAGCTTCGAGTCTCGGCAGGGACTCACAACATCCTGTGATTATAGGCAAATCACCATCTCCCCGCGCCTAGCAAAATGAATGTGTCCGTCTGTAATGCAGCTAGTGCTCATGCAAAGCGCTCTGATACCTTGGGGTCGAGCTCGCACTATATTTAAACTTAAAAAAAACAACTAAATAGACTATTTGTATCCAAGTGTGTTCTGTCATTGAATTCAGGGCAATTTCAATGCATCTACAGTTACCCAGATCAAATACTGTTACTATAGTATAGTGGGCCAAAGCGTACTGCAGAGATCTGTGTGTAACACGCAAGTCACAGATTCCGATCCCAGATAGGGGAGGGGGTTTGGTCGACCCGCTACCAAAATATAGGTATACTTTTAGGGAACCCCTGCGTGTTAATAATGTACGTGTGAAACGTACCAGTGCCCTGAGAGGTACACAACTGTACCGCGCTCACTGGCCTTTCATCTTTCCCTTGTCGATAAACCAAGGATCGCAGATTGGGTAATAATGACAGATATCCTGGGTTTTATATAAAATATCAACCTGGGATATATAAAAATATCAACCTTATCACGACTAGGAGGCCAAGTCAAATACTCCTGATCAAACAACAGAAGATATATTGCGGGAAGTTGAATTTACGCGTTTCTGTAATGTTTTTCGCAGGGTTATTAATTGATGAATACCTTAGTGCGGTGGTGTTTACAAGTTGACATGTCACGCAATCTGCCTGCTGTGTGTATATCTAGGTTGGAAGTACTGCCTGCTCGCAGTGACGGCCCGGGTTGCAAACAGGGTTTCGTTACAGGCTGGTGGAGTGCCTGTTCTCAGAGATGATGATGCCTGCAAGGTCTGAAGTTGGAGCGCTGTTCAGGGTGCAGTCAGGGAACGTACCCCATAGATGTTCTGTCTGCACCCAGTGCCTACTGCTGAGACTAAGATGCTGTCTCACGCAGGATGAGGGTGCTGGCAACTCACTGAGTGCGCATACCAACTATAGATGCTGTGCCTGCTCGGCGCTTGTCATCCAAGGCCTCAATCAGTCGCTGCCTGCTCTCTGTGGGACCCCGGGTAGAGCAGCTGCATCTTCTCTGTGCCCTCTGAGGCAGTATTTGCTGCCTTGTCCAGGGTACAACAATTTGTGACCCCTGTCTGGAATTCCTGCCTGCTTTCCGAGTGGCCCAAGGCTACAGGATCTGCCTCCTTTGTATGTGTGGGTCCCGGCAACTGCCTGCTCAAGAGCAACAAGTTGCAGTGTGAGTGGTCCCAGACTGGAACAGCGGCCTGCCTGTAACCCCAGGCTCGAGTTACTGCCTCTTTTCGCTCTGTGCCCCAAGATGAAGTTGCTGTTGTGGTCACCGAGGAAAGTTCCTGCCTGTGCTCTTTTAGATCCGAGCTGCCTTTGACTGAGAGCTCCCAGCCGGCGGTGCTGCCTGCTCTCTGTATGACCCCAGACTTCGACTCCTGCCTGCTCTATGTGTGTAAATAGGAGCTGGAAGAGGCAGTGGTTGGAAGTGTGTAGATCAGGCTGTGGGCTACCGAAGAACACACACAGCCCCTCCCCCTCGCCTCAGGATTGTTTTCCCTGTAGCAGGCATTACCCTGAGCAGGGCTGCTCTCCCCATCGCTGCACAGCAGTGTGAGTGATCGCGGATTGCAGAGGTGCTGGTGGTGGACGTCTGAGGGGCCCCTCCCCACCTGCTGCTCCCCACCCCCTGAAGTGTGTGCACCTCAGCTGGAGCCGAAGCTTGTCAAAAGTTCACTCCCGTGCCCCCTCACTCCTGCCACCCCACTTCCAGGCCCTCTCAGCTGGCTCCTGACCTCTTCCCGCCCGAGGTGTCACTTGTACACACTTCAGAGAGCCAGAAAACCCTCCTCTTAGTTCTACATTTATTTGTTATTTGGTTTTTTTCAGTTTTATATAGCGCAAACTCCATGGTATTAGAACGCTCTGTACATGTACACAAGGCAACGGGGAAATTATTTGATGTGCCCAGAATCACAGGCTGTAGAGCCGGCGCCGAGACTCAAGCCTGGCTCCACAGTTCTAAACTCAATTGCTTTATCGGAATGCCTCATCTTCTCCAGTTTTGTTCTGCGCGACTAGCACTGAAGAAGGAGGCAGCAGTGGGTGGGGAGACAGGAGGGGGCCTGAGCCTGTTTCCCTTCCGGGAACGAGCATGGGCACCATATGTTTGCAAGTTAATTACAAACATATGGTGTCCAAGCTTGCTCTCGCAAGGGAATAGCCAGACGTGCACGCGTTGCCATTGAAGGCAATGGAACGCATGCACGTTTTTTGCTGAAAAGGCACATCGATGGCTAAAGGACTTTCTCCTATACAACGCATGCGCGTTGCTTAGGCGAGACCTAAAACGGACCTGTTCACTACATGGTATGCTGCTGCCACAGCACTCATGCTGCTTAACTCGTGGCAAATGAAAGGCAAACTGTTTGAGCCTATATCCCCCTTTAGAGCTTCAGCTCACTGAAGAGAGGAAAGAAAAGGAGAGCTCTAGCAGGATAGATTAAACCAAATTTTTCAGAGATAACTTGTTGGTAGTTATCCAAAAATTGAATATATATAACTGATCATTCAATCAATTAGTAATTAGCAATGTTTAAAATGTAGTCAACAAGACATCTTTGTTATGTAATAAAGAAAGGCAATAAGTATACAAAACCAGCAAAGAGAAATGTTTACTTTTGTCTAAAGTTTGAACAAAAACAATACAAAAATTCTATACATAAGAATTATTTCGTGCTACCAAGAAAAATAGCACATACATATGTTGTGATACAATCACATTTAAATATCATGCACAATCCTTGCTGGGGGTACAGTATTCTGAAATTGATGGACAAATCCATTATTCAGGAGTGAAGAACAGGCATCAGGTAAGATGCCTAAGATGAAGACCTAGCTCTTGGAGTGAAAGGAAAATCAATTGTCTCTAGTAAATTAGAGCACTGGTCTATAGCAAAGTTGGAAATACTTTTTATATTCCTAGTAGCTCGAAGTTCCTGGGATAGGTTGGTCAACGCATTTGGCCTTACAAGTCTAGGCCTCTTCAGGACAGGATGTGCACCGCTGCTTTGGCATAATGAATAGGGTACACTAGTCACAGAACAGTCATATGAACCTTAGTCTTCTTTAACCCCTTCCGCGCTCAGGACGAGCTGAGCTCGTCATGAGTTGCGCCGCTCGCACGCTCATGACGAGCTCAGCTCGTCATGTAACGCGGCTTTTTGAAAAACGCAGCGCGCAGCGGGAAAACCTCTAGCGCGCATGCGGTTAAGTGTGGGATTCTATTTAGTGCAAAAGTGCAGATGCAAAGCAGCCAAAGTAGTGAATTATAGTAGTGCAGTGTTTTAGTAATTTGGGAGGCAATTATAAAAAAGGCTGAAAACCGGCAGCCGTAAGTGGCACACAACTCTAGAAGAATGCCCAGTACAAGGTGCTGAAAGCAGCACCATCTTACAAAAAAGAAGCATGTCACATATTGCAAGTAAGTGGGGTGAACGAACAAGCAAATGCTAGTGTTTGGAGGACAGGAATTCTGCGCTTACAATGGATTGGGGGACTGTACTGTGTCCCGGGAATCCTATTATTTTTTATGGACAGATTGTACAAGAATGCCTTAAAGAAGAATGATATTCTATATTTTGGGATTAATAAAAGATACGAGTTGTATGCTGGGTATTTCCATTAATGCCTTCATTACATGCATAAAGTTGTAGACAGAGTAGAAATTGAGAGAATGAAATCAAGAAAATGAGCGGTGACTAGACAGTGAAACAAACAGCGAGACAGACAGAGAGGAAAACAGTAATATAATGACACAGAACACAAGTGACACACACATCAAGACTATAGCAAGAAGCAGCCGCCATTATCCCGGGCTGCACGGAAAGTGACACAGTGAAGGCAGCGTCCCACGAGTGTTGCAAGCAAAGCAGGCACCGTTGCAGGAAAACAAGTCAAGCCTGCAGTAGGAGAAATTCATTAAAGAAAATAGTGCTCACAGGCTGTATATAACACATACTGTGTAACAACAGAAGTACAAGCATTTGCAATGCAATAGGTCTCACATTTGCGAGGGTTTCAGCTATTGCCATTGGAAAGGACAATGCCTTTTATTTATGTGTTGGTTTTTAAAACAGATAAATAAAAGGCATTGTCATTTACAATGCCAATAGCTTAAACTCTCACAATTGGGTGCCCCATTGCATTGGAAATGCTTGTTTTTAGTAAGGGAGGAGGAGCGAGACGAAGAGGAAGAAAGCGAGAGGTGGGAGGGGCAGCGCAGAAGTGAACAGTCTTGTTTATAAAAGAAGAGAAAACGAAAGTAGTGCTTCACTGGCAAGTTGTGTAAAGTGGCGCTAATGTGTTTGGTTGTGAATAAAACCAATCTGATCAGTTTTTGTATTTTTAACCTTATTTTTTGTCTTTGATCCAGGGCACGCATCCGAGATCCTGCATGAAAGCCCAAGTTACTTACCTTCGGTAACAATATATCTGTAAGAAACATTAGTTAGTGTTAGATTCCTTACCTTAGAATATCCCCAGGCGTCAGACTGGATCCGGAAAGTTTTCATCAGCAATACCCTGTGCGTAGCGAGGCGTCCTCTGCGGCTCCGCGTCCGTCGTTGGCGTTGTGATCGCCGGGATTACGTCGGAGTACTTAGACGCGCCCTCGCGTACCAACGTCAGTTCTGTACATAGCTTTCTGCGCCAGTAACCAGAGCCATGATAGAAACCGACACTGGTGCCATGAAACTAGGGCCCTGAAAGGGATGTCTTTAACCCTAGATATCGGTTCGCAGAAATGGGTGGATGGGTGGGGCGGTAAGGAATCTAACACTAACTAATGTTTCTTACAGATATATTGTTACCGAAGGTAAGTAACTTGTGCATCTGAAAGAAACACGTTAGTGTTAGATTCCTTACCTTAGAATAGATACCCCAGCAATACCAACCCCGGTGGTGGGTCTGCAAACCAAGATCACACCAGAAAGTCCTGGAGAACAGAAGGGCCGAAAAAGCCATCTCCCCGGGCTTTGTTGTCCATGCAGTAGTGCCTTATAAACGTGTGCAGCGAGGCCCACGTAGCTGCCTGACAGATGTCCTGCAAGGGGACTCCCCTACCCAGGGCAGTAGTAGCCGCCGTGGCCCGAGTGGAATGGGCGCGCAGCCCAACAGGAGGCTCCTTTTTCGCCAAGGAGTAGCAAACCTTGATGCACAAGATGACCCACCGAGAGATGGTTAGTTTGTGCACCGCCCGTCCCTTCTTAGCACCCACATAACCAACAAAGAGCTGGTCGTCCACCCGGACCTGGCGTGTGCGATCTAGATAGAAGGAGAGGGCAAGTTTTGGGTCCAGACGGTGGAGCCTCTCTTCCTCCTTCAAAGGATGCAGAGGCGGAAAGAAGGTGGGCAAGTTGATGGACTGCCCGATGTGAAAGGCTGTGACTACCTTGGGCAGGAAAGAAGGACGAGTCCTCAGAGCAACTTTGTCCGGATGGACAGAGAGGAAAGGAGGTTTTGAAGATAGAGCCTGGAGCTCACTCACTCTTCTGGCAGAGGTGATGGCAACCAGGAATGCAGTTTTAAGAGTCAGAAGACAGTTATGAAGTGGCTCAAAAGGAACGCACATCAGAAAAGTCAGAACAAGGTTCAAGTCCCACTGAGGCATCACGAAGGGAACAGGAGGGAACATGTGTGTGATGCATTTCAAGAATCTATTCACAACAGGGGACTTGAAAAGAGAAGGCTGATCAGGAAGCCTTAAGAAGGCTGAAACGGCTTAGAGGTAGCCCTTGATAGTGCCCAGAGCAGAGCCCTGCTGGGCAAGAGACAGACGGAAGAGGAGAACCTCTGAAAGGGGGGCAGAGAGCGGATCCACAGCCTTTGCTGTGCACCATGCAACAAATTTGTTACACCTGCAGGCGTAGACCGTTTTTGTGGAGGGACGCCTGGCTGCCAGAATCACATCACAGACTTCAGGAGGCAAGTCAAATGGCCTCAACTGTCGCCGCTCAATCTCCACGCATGTAGGTGGAGACTGGACAGGTTCGGGTGGAGGACCGCCCCCTGCTGCTGCGACAGAAGGTCCTCCTGAAGAGGCAGACGAATCGCGGGATCGACTGACATGCTGAGTAGTTCCGGATACCAGTATCTTCGTGCCCAGTCCGGAGCCACAAGGATGACTTAGGCCTTGTCTCGCCTGATCTTCTTCAACACTCTGGGCAGAAGAGGTATAGGCGGAAAGGTGTACAACAGACCGCAGCTCCACTCGTGATGAAAAGCGTCTCCGAGCGAGTGCCGCCTTGGAAATTCCAACGCGCAGATCCAATGACATTGCGTGTTCTCTTCGGTGGCGAATAGATCAAACCAAGGCTCTCCCCACTGCTGAAAGAGACCGTGCGCCACGTCCGAGTTCAGACGCCATTCGTGATCCATCATGCGCCTGCGGCTGAGTTTGTCCGCCCTGGTGTTCAGGGAACCTGCCAGGTGTTGAACCACCAGGGTGTCGCCCTGGTGTTCCAGCCATGTCCAGAGGCGCAGAGCCTCCTGATAGAGGGTCCATGACCCCACCCCGCCCTGTTTGTTGCAGTACCACATGGCGGTGGTGTTGTCCGTGAACACCTGCACTACACTTCCCCGGACAGAGGGAAGGAATGCCTTCAGTGCAAGACGGATCGCCCGCAGCTCCAGAAGGTTGATATGGAGCCGGGACTCCGCCGGAGACCAGAGGCCTCTGATGTGCCTCTCTCCCATGTGGCCCCCCATCCCAGGAGAGACGCATCTGTCACCACTACGTGCTCCGGTTGGTGAAGGGAGAGAGATCTGCCGCTGACCCAATCGTGGTTCGTGAGCCACCACTGCAAGTGGCTCGCAGTGCCCTCCGAGATCAGGACGTGGTCGGGCAGGTTGCCCTGATGCTGTGCCCACTGAAACTTCTGGTACCACTGCAGAGCCCGCATCCGCCACCTGGCGTGATGCACCAGAAGGATGCAGGAGGCCATTAGCCCCAGGAGCCGCAGCGTCAACCTGACCGAGACCCGGGATGAAGGCTGAAAGATCGGAATCAGAGCCTGAATATCCCGAACCCGCTGTTCGGGGGGATAAACCCGAAACTGCGATGAGTTCAGAACTGCTCCGATGAAAAGGAGCTTCTGAGAGGGGCACAGGTGTGACTTAGGCCCGTTGATGGAGAACCCCAGCGAGTGCAGGAGGTCGGCCGTAGTCTGGAGGTGGGAGACGACTTTCTGGGGCGAGCCCACCTTCAACAACCAATGGTCGAGATAGGGGAAGGCTGAAACCCTTAATCTAGGCAGATGAGCTGCGACCACCGCCATCACTTTCGTGAACACCCGTGGGGCGCTGGTAAGGCTGAAGGGGAGCACGGTAAACTGAAAGTGCTCGTGGCCTACCGTGAACCGCAGGTAAGTCCAACGCTACCATCCAGTCTTCCGGGTCCAGGGCAGCTAGGACCTGAGCCAAAGTTAGCATCTTGAACTTCTCCCTCCGGAGGAAGCTGTTGAAGCTCCGTAGGTCCAAGATAGGGCATAGTCCCCCTTTGCTCTTCTTGGGTACCAGAAAGTAGTGGGAATAGGAACCACGCCCTACTTCTGGCCCAGGAACGCGCTCGATGGCCCCCTTGGCCAAGAGGGCCGTAACTTCCTCCTGCAGAAGTTGCAAGTGATCCCCCGACACGCGGTGGTACTGCGGTGGCATGGCTGGAGGGGTCGCCTCGAAGGGGAGGTAGTAGCCCCTTCGCACGATTTGCAGCACCCACCTGTCCGACGTGATGGGCCTGAAATACCGGACTAGGAAGGCTTAGAGGCAGATGCTGCAGGGGGGGTTGTGGACCAACCCTGCCGGTGTCCCCCGGTACCGCCACGGCGGTAACCACGGCCACGACCACGTTAAGTCTGGGTCTGCAGTCTGTGGCTGACTGGACATGTGGGGGCACCCCTTCCTTGGCCACGAAAGGAGCGAAAGGCGTAAGTTTGCTGGTGTTGACCAAGGCCCAAGAACTTGGCCGTAGCCTTGAAACGCTCCAGCGCACTATCCGCCTTGTCGCCAAAGAGGCGACGGCCATCAAAGGGCATGTCCACGAGGGTGGCCTGGACATCCCCCGAAAAGTTGGCGGACCTCAGCCAGACATGGCGATGAACCGCCACCGTCGTTGCAATCGCCCTACCCAGCGAGTAAGTTGTGTCGAGTCTACACCATATTGAGTAGCGTGCTGCATCCTGCCCTTCCGCCAGGGCTTGGGCGAGCTTTGCCCAGGCGTCCTCCGGGCAATTTGGCAGCACCTCCGGAACTGTATTCCACAGACAGTGGGTGTAACGGCCCAAAAAACAGGCGGTGTTGACAGACCGCAGCCCCAAACTCAAGGGGGAGAACAGTTTCTTCCCAAACTAATCGTACCTTTTGGATTCCCGATCTGGAGGAGCGGTCGGGAATGCGGTCTGGGAGGTAGAGGCCTGGATCACCAGTCTCTCGGGGGTGGGGTGAACAGACAGGAAGTTAGGGTCGCCCGGAGTCGGGCAATGGCGTCGGGCCACGTTCCGATCCACAGGGAGGCCTGTGGAGGGGCTTGGACCAGATGCCCAACAGAACATCGGTGAGGGCTTCGTTGAACGGCAGTAGAGGCTCCGAGGAGATTGCCTGCGGTTTGAGCACCTCAGTGAGGAGGTTAGTCCTTACGGCCGCGACAGAGAGCTCAAGAGCCAAGGCCTTGGCCGCCCTGTTCAACACCACGCTGTAGGCAGCCCCCTCCTCCATAGCCACGGAGGGAGGAGAGATGAATCCAGTGTCAGGAGAAGTGTCCAGACCACTGGCCTCCCCTAGCTCATCTGCCCAGTCCTGGCTCAACTGGCACTGCAGTGCCAGAGGGTCCTCAGACCCATCCCAGTCCCCCTCGTCAACCATCTCCTGATAGTCAGGGAAAAATGATGGAAACGGGTCGTAGGTGAATTGCTCACCCATCGGCGCCGGAGACGGCACCGGTCCGACGACGGACCCGGGTTTGGGACTGGGGACGAGGTTGTCTGGGGACTGCGTCATGGGTGACACCCTCGGGGTCAGCGCCAGCGGAGGAGTCGTGAGGTCGACTGGCGACGACCAGGATCTGGGCCCGGATTCTGCAGGGTCCTGCGGCGTTGGGACCCAAGTCGACAACGGCGCTGGGGCTGAAGCACCCGAAAGCAGCGGGGCCGAAGCCGCCGGCCCGCTAGGACTCCCAGACAGACCCGCGGGGCCGAAGGCGCCTCGACAGGGTCCTACGGAGGCAAGTGAGTCCTCATGACCACGAGGAAGTCACTTATCACCTCCGGCGTCGCATACAGCCCAGGGACCGGCGGGTGTAGAGCTGGACGCGGCGCTTGCGGCTCCGGTGGAGCCGCGTGGGCGGTGTCGCCCAAACCTCTGGCCGTGTCGTGCGAGCGTCGGGGGGAGTCGGAAGAGCGATGACGCCTCTTCGACTTCTTTTTCGAGTACCTCGACTTACCTGAGAACTTGGAGCCCGACGAGTGGTGTTGACTCGTCGAGCGGTGATGACTGCGGCTCCGCGACCGGTCCCTAAACTTCCTCCTCGAGCGGCGTGGAGCCGATTGCCGGAGCTCGAGTCGCTTACGAGACCGCACCCATCTAGCCTTTGAGGTCAAGGCCCGGCAGTCGGGGCACGACTTGTCATCGTGGTCGGCCCGAGACAATAAAGGCACCGATGGTGGGGGTCATCAACATCAAGCAGTGACAGTCCTCGCTAGGTTTAAAACCAGGCATACCTACCGGCACTGCGAGTCGAAGGTCAACTCGAGAAGAGATCAAAAGTGATCCAAAAAGTTAGTCAAAAAAATGACTAAGAGAACTTCTCTTCCTGGATCTGCGCTTGCTGGACCGGAAAAAAGAAGAACTGACGTCAGCGCGTGAGGGCGGCGTCTAAGTACTCCGACGACATCATCCTGGCAAACACGACGCCGATGACGGACGCGGAGCCGCAGACGACACCTAGCGACGCGCAGGGGTACTGCTGACGATAACTTTCCGGATCCAGTCTGACACCTGGGGATATTCTACGGTAAGGAATCTAACACTAACGTGTTTCTTTCAGATACATTTCTTTTGCGTCTGCGGGCATTGTGCACCTGCTTCTCCTGGTTGAAGAGCCTCGATAGGTTTGTACTTAAGTCGAAGGTCTCATGGATCTTGAGCCTTAGACCCTTGATCTTGGCGACACGTCCTCGTTTGTATGTGCGGCAAACTTGCTTGCAAAGGGATGCCGGGGTGCTTGTCCACCTCTTACAACCGCCAAGCCATGGCAGAGAGTGTTTACTAGGTGCTGCTCTTACATGGGGGTCATGGGCAGCACCAAGCAAGTCTTGTGAAATGTACAACCAGCAGATTGCTGGGTTTATTTATTTATTTATTTATTCAAAGTTTTATATAGCACGAACAAGATCCTTACAGATATCAGAGCGCTTCACAAAGACAGGGTAGGGGCAGTAGGAATGAACAGAGATAATGGAAGCAGTATAATAGTCACTGACATGGTAGGATAATAATAACATACATACAACATATCAATATACAAGCAGGTAAACAAGTAATATAAGACGGCACCAGTAATTGATCCCACTACAGAGGTGTTCAGGTACACCTTGGGTGTGTGGATGGCTTATACCAATGTCTTAGTGTATAAAGAACACTGAGTGGGGGCATCGGGAGAGTGAATCAGTAAGCCAAAGTGTAACATATATTGGTCGGTATTAAGAGAGTAGCGTAATAGTGTCCCCCATCAAGTAGAAGTATAGTGCCAAAGGACAAGGTGAGCAGTGATGCAGAGCAATGCAGAGTCTCTGATCCAGCACAGGAGATCTTGGCCAGAAGGATGGTTTTCACCTCTTTCTTGAAGAGTGCAGTGGAGGAGATAAGCCTGGTTTACGCTTAGTTTAAGGAGCCTGCAGGTAGCACTGGCACGGTCTCCTTTCCATCCTCCCACTTAAAGCTGTTGTCTGATTTGTAGGTTTGTCGTAAAGGAATGGCCCTCCAGAACATTTTATAAATGCTATTAAAGATACAATTGTTGTGCTCTAGATCTGATCAGCATGATCGCGCAATAAACAACATCCCCAAACAGTGGAAATTTACGTAGCTGTGACAGAAGCCTTTCTTTAGCCAAGTTACGAAAAAGATAACTGTGCTGCTCGATGCTGTTCGGGCATTCGTAAGGGTGTTCTCTGCAGGCAATGCAATAAAAAGAAACAAGCTGCGCACCCCTCCTACGTGTGACCCCATTGTTAAAGAGCGCAGCAATTAACCCCCCCAAAAAAAGCGCCTGCCATTACTAAAGCTGATGTTCCACCAGTGCTCCATACATTAATTATGCAAAGAGTTCGCCCACATGGCTAATGCAAGCTGTACAGTAAGAACACAGTAAAAGGTCCAGTCCTGCTGGGAGGCTACAAAAGAAGACAGGGAGGTACTTAGGAGATAATATTATGCCCATTAAGTAACAAAAATCCAACATTTACAAAGGATAGTCACAGATCTAATTGAAAAGATGGGTGGAGAATGGACGGAGCATCAAGTCCATACCTGAATACCTCATGCCTCGCAAAGCAGCTCCTGCGCAGCCCAGGCTCGATCTAAAAAGGGCCAGTCCTCCTGGGAGGTTACAAATGAAGACAAGGCAATACTAAGGAAGGATTAACAAGCCAATTAATGAATCAGAAACCAGCATTTACCAAGGACAATGACCCAATCCAATAAAAAATATGGGCGGAGCTTCAAGTCCATACCTGAATACAGCATGCCTCGCAGAGCAGGGCATGGGCTGCCCAGGTGCAACTTAAAAAGAGGTAATCACCCATTGTAAGCGGAATGAACCGCTCTGTATAGGAGAGAGAAACAAACAAGTAATTGAACATACTGTTTAAAGACAACGTAGAGCATGCTCTGATGGAGCAAACCAGGGGGGACATAAATACCTTACTTAGCAGGCACAGACGACCAGAGTGGCGCAGCAGATTGCAGTACGGTAAAAGGACACCTCAAGTTGCGACCGTGATCAATGAGGAGGTGGAGTCTGGTTCTAAACTGATAGCCATGCACAGAGCCGGCGGAAGCCTCTCCCCGTGTGAGACTGTGCCATATGAATTAAGCGAGGTCGCAGGAGCAAGTGGAAAGCATCACCCGATATAGACACCGGGTTGGTGTGAGGAAACTTCTCTCGCACGGTTGTCAAAAACAGACACCAATTTGGAACATGTCAGGAGCAGAGCTCATAGTTGTGCACAGTGCATTATAAAATAAAAGTCGGAAAAGGCTTGCGCACATATTGCTTCTATTATTGAATGTAGTGACAAAATAACCAGCCTGGCGAAAACAAAAAGGGGGCAGGGGGGCATCGAAGTGCATGAACACCTATGCCATGGACAAAAGAGTATAAATGAATATAAAAGGCTAATGTGCTTTAAAAAATCGGGTGGCACCAACAAAGGTCATAAGTCAAGAAAATGTATTTGTCAGTGTAGTCACGAGCAGTCTTGTAGACACATACCGCTATATAAAAATGGATCTGAATACACTGGAGAGGGTGAATACATATAGTTTTCCCTCCATACCATACATTTGAATCAACGATGGAGTGGGGGATACCGGGAGTGGGCTCAGAATACATTGCTTGATGTGGTAATCTACAAAATGGAGCTCCACTGAACCTTTTGTCACCAGCTGATGGTTATTTGGAATCCAGGGTAGAGGAGAAAATAATTTGCTTATGTGCTCATGGTGCCATTGAATCTCTAAACTGCATACTGGTGATTAAGAAAGTTTAAATAACGTAAGTGAGTTTAGTGTAAAATAGAAATCTATACCTAGTATTTCGAAAATGAACGTTAACACATAAAAAATTAAGTGAACTTCAGCATTAGTAGTCGCATGTTGTGACAGTATCAAGAAACCATATACAGAAGGAAGAAAAATAAATATATCTATATACAGAGAACTTAATCAAATGTGATCAATATACAAATGGCATATCACATACAAACTGGTACACAATAAACTCAAGAGGAGTGTAAAGCATACAAGAAGTGTACATCAAGTTTTAATGAGTGACAAATGTAATCATGTTCATTTAGCCCTTGCATGCTGGTATGACATTTCTCAATGAATTTGGACTCTGAAGTAGCAGGGATTCAACTTAACCACCTCGCTGGTCTATGTTAGTCACAAAGAGTGCTGACCATTTGATGTCATTCCCAGAGTGGTTTGTGACAGCATTATGGTCAACTAAGAGAGCACCAGTCGTTCTGCAACGAATCCTAGATTTGTGTTGCAGAATGTGTTTTGTTACTGGTTGGATAGCTTGCACTTTGCAGCATTTTCTGCACTGGCACCATATGCAGTAAAGACAATATAGGGCTAGGGCTTGGCGCACAGTAGGTTATGTGGAGGGTAAACGTGTTTAGGCAGATTAAAGTAGTTTCCAGGTGCTCAACCCGCCAATAGAACATCCCCACTCCCACGTATTATTATTTTTTTTTTCATCGGTCACCCTCAGTTTGGGCTGCACGCGGTCGTTCTAACCACACTGTCACGTAAATGATTGCACATTTACCGCGAAGGCTTTTGTTTTGATTCTTTTTTCTGTTGCATCTTTTGTAGAGCTCCTTGACAAAGGACAGAACGTCCGAAATGCATCGGAGCACTGTATAATACCATGATCTTAACGTCACTTCTTCGACTCATATGAGAAAAATATGAACCTTATGGAATAAATTCTGTTTGCAAAACTATCTTTCACTTGTTGAATATTCAATTGGAACTCTATGGCACAGGGTGCCTGAGACCGAATCAGTGTGCCCTATGCAGGGATGTGCCTACACTGCTGTAGCACACTTCACTTTTAGTCATTCGAAGTCGCAATTGAACGGATGCGACACCTGCGGAGCACCTGGAAACTACTTTAATCTGCCTAAACACGTTTACCCTCCACATAACCTACTGTGCGCCAAGCCCTAGCCCTATATTGTCTCTACGCATCTTTCTGTTCTTTGGCTGGCAGCACTGACTTTTTGAACTTAAAAATGCAATACGAAGAGATTTCGAAATCCACCGAAGCAAGAGCTGACATCTTAGCTTTTGACACTGATGCAACAGCGAGAATTTACGCTTTGATCAATGAAGATCTCACACAGACCACCACCAGCAGAACCAAAGAGCAATGCGTCAAACAACTATTATACTTATCTAAACGTCGCATTAATCAACAACTACATGCCCATACCCTCATTAAATACCACAAGGTACTCCGGATTCCCCGTGGCCTACGGATTGCTTTAAAACCGTCGCTATGCAAGAACTCCAAAACATTCGTTGAAAAATGGAACGCCATCCTCAATAAGTGTAGTCTGGACCTTATACTACTAATCGTAGAAGAATTATCAGGCATCCTAATGGAACTTTCCCACGAAATTGAAATCATACAGGATGAACTAAAAGATGCTATAACTGCTGAGGAACTGACATCCACTCTAGAGGACATTAAAGTACAACTTGAGAAACACACAAGGGAAATAAATGAACGTAAGATCCGGAAATTCCGCCGGGATACACTGGACTACAAATTAGGAGAGGTTTACACGTGGGCGGACCTATACGCCCAACGACGAAGAAACAAACCCTTCAACCCTAACACTGACACTTCCTCTTCAGGAAGCGACACTACCAACCGTCCTCCTAAAAGAACCCAGACAGGCGCCTCAGCCTCTACTGGTCCGTTTCATGAAACACCATCTACCTCTGACGTAGACCTAACTACCAGTGAGCCTTTTTTAGGTTCAGGCCCAGACAAAACCGCAGACCCAGACGGGGGAAAAGAGCTGGCAAAAAATCAAGAGGAAACTCAACACCAAGCGAGGACCCGAAAAACTCAAAAGAAGAATCGCTAGTAATCAACATCTCAAGCATTAAACTTACTGATTTCGAGACTAGAACTTTGCAAAAAGGCATGTCATTCATCCCTACTCATGATACCAACCTTTTGGAACTGGACGTCAGCACTTTTAAACTTACCAGAAAACTTAGATTGAGGCACTTTTTTGAAAACATCCTAGAACCAGCAAGAGAACAAAAACCGGATCAACTCATGGGCCTACGCCCACATAGCACTTTTATACCACCCTCCAGTCACAAAAGCATTGACACTTTTGAGACCCTGGTCAAACAGGATATTGCCAAGATCAACTTTCGCAAAAAAACCCGAAGGAACATCACCAACAAGGAATTGGACACCCTGAAGAACCTAGCTAAGAACCCCTCCATCAAATGCATTAAGGCTGACAAGGGCGGTGCTCTGGTCATCCTCAATACCCAACTTTATGATCAAAGAACACGGGAACACGTGATGGACCCTCAAGTATATCTACCTTTGGAAGGTAATCCAACCAACGATTACCGTATGGAATTACAACTAATCATTGACCAAGCCATGGCGGATGGGATCATTGATGACAAAACCAAGAGATACCTTACTGTAGAACACCCAAGAAGTCCGTCTATTACCATGTTACCCAAGATACACAAAAACCTGATGGACCCTCCATTTCGCCCGATTGTTTCTACCAGAGGCTCAATTCATGAACCGACGGGAAAATTCATAGACCGCTATCTTCAACCTATGGTCTTGCACCTACAAAGCTACATAAAAGATACTACTGAATTTTTGAACAAATTAAATTCAGTACAAGTTGGTGAGAATGAAAGGTTATACCTTTGTACAGCTGACGTCAAAAGCTTATACACTTCGATTCCCCATGACGGAGGGATCAATGCCATAGAGCAAGCTCTACTTTCAGCAGAGATGGATGATTCTTTGAAACCCTTCATATTGGAACTGATGATATACACTTTATATCACAGTTACTTTAAGTTTGATGACAAGTGGTTCCTCCAGATGTCCGGGATGGCCATGGGCAATTGTGCGGCACCGACGTATGCAAACCTTTATATGGGTAACTTCGAACTCTGTCATATCTACAAAAATGCCAACTGGATGAGCCACTTAAAACTCTATGTACGGTACATCGATGACCTGTTTTTTATCTGGAAAGATTCTAAAGAAAACCTGGAATCGGCCCTTACTGAACTTAACACGAAAGACGACCGCATTGAGTTCACCTGGAACATCAGTGCTCAGGAGATAACCTATTTGGATGTTTTGATTAGACTCACCCCTCAAGGCATCGCAACCGATCTGTTTCGGAAGCCTACTGACCGTAACAACTCTTTACTTTTTAGTAGCTTTCACCAGAACTCACTGAAACGACATTTACCCTTCAGCCAACTACTCAGAGTCACACGTATTGTGTCAGACCCAGAAACAAGGATGACCCAAATTGAATCCATGAAAACCAGGTTTAAAAACAGAGGATACCCTGATGATATCCTACAAGACGCAGTTCAACGAACTGCCGCAATACCTCGCGAGCAAACTTTACAAGAATTTATCGACAGAACAATTGAACATTCTGAACAAAGGGACCTCATTTGTTCCCACTTATGTATCTAATGGTTTGGAAACGGAAATAGCGCTCTTCAAATTCTTACGAAAAATGCGACTCAAATGGTTCTTTTCTACCACAACACCTAATGGATCACTGCGATCTAGGGACACATTCAAACCTAAAAGTAAATTTATGTCTCCCATCTCGCACAAAGTTTTGGACAACTTCGAAACTCTTGTCAAAAAAGATCTAGAATCTATTAAATATGAAATACCTAAGCACTCTAACCTCTCGAAAGGAGAAAAACGCATTCTAAACAATTTGAGACAGGACACGTCTATCACTTTTCAACCAGCGGACAAGGGAGGAGCACTTGTAATGATGGACACCACCTTTTATGACAAAAAAGTAGAAGAGCATGTACGGGACATGTCTACATACATTCAACTCGAAAAGGATCCCACTCAAGACTTTAGTACACTTCTAGATGAGATCATCACCAAAGCAGAAAAGGATGGCACGATCAACACCAACACGGCTAGATTCTTGAAAACCACTGAACCGCAAGTTCCACATATATACATGCTCCCTAAAATTCATAAGAGTTTAGAGGACCCACCTTTTCGACCCATAGTAGCTGGATGTGGATCTATACATGAACCAGTTGGACGTTATGTGGATCATTATTTACAGCCCCTAGTACAATCATGGCGAACCTACTTGAAAGACACCACAGATTGTTTAATCAAACTTTCAGAAGTAAACCACCTTATTGATGACAGAACAATACTGTGCACCATAGACGTGGTTGCACTTTATACGTCTATCGCCCATATGGAAGGGCTGGAAGCCATTGAATGGAGATCGTTACAATCAGAACTAGATCAACAACTGAGTATATTCTTACTGGAATTGCTACACTTTTCACTATTTCATAGCTATTTTAGTTGGAAATCAGAGTTCTATCTACAGAAGACAGGTACCTCTATGGGGTTTTCAGGAGCACCGTCGTATGCTAATACGTTTATGGCATACTTTGAACAACAGTATATACTCACTGATCACAGATGGATGAACAATTTGATACTGTTCCTAAGATACATTGATGACATTTTGGTCCTCTGGCGGGGTACCAAACGGGAACTGGTTGAAAGAATTCAGGAACTTAATGAACGTAACCCACGAATTAAATTCACCTATGATGTTCAAGAGTCGAGGATACACTTTCTGGATATAGAAATTCAAAAAACATCGCAAGGTATCTCAACCACTGTTTACCGGAAAGCAACGGATGTTAATAATGCGTTGCACTATACCAGTGCACATCCAAGGAACTTGAAGAACCACCTGCCCACATCACAACTGATGCGAATCAAAAGAATTTCTTCGGACACAGGTGAATGCACAAGGGCAACCAAAGAGCAACTTAAGAGGTATACTGATAGAGGTTATCCTGAAAAGGTCCTGGAAGACGCAGATCTCCGAGTACAACAAATCGCTCGGGAGAGCTTGTTGAAAAAGACTGAGAAGTCACCCTGTGAACGTATTGTCTTTGTCATGAAACATTCCACCCAATCACACAGGATCAAGCAAATATTGAAGAAACGGTGGGAGATGATTGCCAATGAACCCGATTTTAGACACATATTCAAAAACTTTCCCATAATAGCTCACACCCGAGCTAAGAATATCAGGGAGATACTCAAAAAACCCCAACGACACCAGACGGACACTTTTAAAGGGATGAGAAAGTGTTATAATTGTGGCCAGTGTAATAACACGATCGTGAGTAAAACCTTTGCACACCCGAAAACTGGTAAAGACATTGTCTTGAAGTTCAGCGCTGATTGTAACTCTGTAGGAGTCATTTATGCTATACAATGTCCATGTGGTCTTACGTATGTGGGACGGACATCGAGAAAAATCAAGACTCGAATCATTGAGCACAAAAGCACAATACGTAACCAATCTACCACCTCCAGTCTAGCGACACATTGGATTAGTGCATCACATACTATTCCACAGTTGAGATACACTGTACTTGAAGTGGTAGAGAAACACTCAGGAACAGATCATAATGTGGCACTGTCACGCAGAGAAACCTTTTGGATTAAAAAATTGGGAACCCTTACACCGGGGGGGCTCAATGATCAATATGAGATGCTTTGTTTTCTATGAATAGTATATGATTGCACGTAAATGAGCTGAATATATTGGCATTGCCATTATGTCACCGTGGAATCTATCGCATAATATAAACTGATGTTGTAATGTTCCTCATGTTATTTGTGGTAACATATATGTGTTTAAACCGTGAATTGATAATGAATTTGAAAAATCATTACGCAAAATCAGCTGCTTCAACATGTACTGTTTTAATATTCTAGTTGTTTCAAGGACACTGTTTAAATACATTCTCTTCTGTTTATTGTATTAGTAATTGGTTTACACGAAGCCATAGGGATGGTACCTGTGTTATTTGTACTGTTTAATCAACAATTTAAAAAGATTTCTTGCCGTTTATAGCACCGTTCACCATTATGTTTCTCTTTCCCAGACACTTCGTTTTGTCCGTCTTGAGCACCTCACTCGATTATCTTCGTTCCATTTCTGTTCTTGTTTCATATTTTTTCTCATCTATTATTTCATCTATTCACTCACACACAGGGAGAAGACACATCGTGTTTATGTTGGGGTTTACATACATTGGCACTTTTTTCAAGTCACGCATGGTTTCGGTTAAATGTTGAGACTCGATTAGCCTATGGACACATCCGCACATTACTTAGCTGAATTTAGACACACAGTTCAGGTAATCTAGTTTTGTAATACCCTCCGATGGGATTCGAGGGTTCAGAATAGTATGTAGCCCTTTAAGACTCCACACATTGCGAACCGGAAATTAGGTAGAGAACGGAACACATAAATAAGAATTCCTTTGGTCCGGATGTTGTTTCCGGAAACAATCGAAAGGTCGAGGGTCAGAGGACGCCGTGAGATTGCAGGTAGGAACCTCTTAAGCGCTTCTCGCTGTGTAGGATTTTGAAATACACGGTTCTAATATAAGCGTGTTACTGATGGACTCGTCCCTTTATATTGCAGGGCGCTTTTGGCAGCCGTTTTTTGACGCACCGCATAGTGTGGGAATTATGGAAATGGCAACCACGATGTTTGGGCTGTGGTAAGCCAGTAGTTTTATCATTTTTCTTATTTTCTCGCTTTAGTTTAGACACACTTTGCACAGTATTGGTTTTGACGGATGTTTTTATGTAATTCGTAGAACTGGATATTATTCATGAATTCTTGAATCGGTCCGCTAAAGGTTCGCCTGGGCGGGTAAGCTGGCATTTTTTAATCTTTACACTTGTTGGACTAGGTGAATACGAGTCACACTGATTGGCAACTTTTTATCACGTGGTGCATGGAATTTAGTTCACACATATGTGGCAGCAGGTTTTTGCTTACTTGTTGGCATCTTAGCACATTCATAGTTCACTGCTTTTAGACATATCTTTACCTCGTTTTGTTCGCTCCACCTTATCCTTGTGACTGTCGCTTTCTCAGCTCTTCTTTAATTTATAATTACTTGTGACATGGAGATTTGCACAGAAAATACTTACATTCCCCATATGGCGATTATTATTTTTTCAGTGTTTGAAATACAACCTTGAAGTGCTCACAAACAGAACACACATTGAATGTCAAGGATTCATATCGATTGGATAAGAACAACCCCTGAAGAAGGGTCCAGTAGTGACCCGAAATGCATTGGGATATGTTTTGAAGTTCATTATGTACTATAGGAATTATTGACAAATGCACATACATATGTGAAAGAATATCGTATGTAGCTGAAGTATTTTGTATGAAATCTCATTTATTAGATTTGTTTAAACTTTATGAACATGGTGTATTGTGTATAGTAAAAAATGAAAATTTCGAATTCATAACTTCGCATGTCATGTCGTGTTTAAATTGGGACAAGCGTCTATAAATTTGTTTACATAGTTTTGAAACCTCTTATGGACCTAGGTTGAGCTCCCAGTCCGACCTGGATAAACCAGGTCCTTACAGAGCTAACTTCGAACTCTGTCATATCTACAAAAATGCCAACTGGATGAGCCACTTAAAACTCTATGTACGGTACATCGATGACCTGTTTTTTATCTGGAAAGATTCTAAAGAAAACCTGGAATCGGCCCTTACTGAACTTAACACGAAAGACGACCGCATTGAGTTCACCTGGAACATCAGTGCTCAGGAGATAACCTATTTGGATGTTTTGATTAGACTCACCCCTCAAGGCATCGCAACCGATCTGTTTCGGAAGCCTACTGACCGTAACAACTCTTTACTTTTTAGTAGCTTTCACCAGAACTCACTGAAACGACATTTACCCTTCAGCCAACTACTCAGAGTCACACGTATTGTGTCAGACCCAGAAACAAGGATGACCCAAATTGAATCCATGAAAACCAGGTTTAAAAACAGAGGATACCCTGATGATATCCTACAAGACGCAGTTCAACGAACTGCCGCAATACCTCGCGAGCAAACTTTACAACGAACTGTGAAACCAGCTGACCACAGGATGGTCCTTGTGTCGAGGTATTCCACCTCAAGTAAATGTTACAAAAACATTATTTTGAAACACTGGAGAATTCTCTCCTCAGAGCCTGACTTTAAGGATCTGTTCAAAGAACCACCCATCTTTGCATACACCAGACCAAGGAACCTTAAGGAAATTCTTTCTAGACCGATTTTGTCAGGAGAAACCACACAACACACCGGCACACGCCCTTGTTACCACTGTAACAACTGTAATAACATCATTAAAGGTAACAACATCAACCACCCAATGCGAGGATTCAACATTAAATTAAATGTGGATGCAACTTGCGACTCATCTAATTTGATCTACCTCTTGAAGTGCCCATGCGGCAAAATCTATGTGGGCAAGACCAGCCGAAAGATCAAAATCCGACTTAATGAACATAAGTCCAATATCCGCACTAAGAACTCCAAATCTAATGTCGCCACCCACTTCAATGAGGCCAACCACAACGTGGCTCAACTCAAATACCTAGTCCTTGAGTTGGTCCCTAAAACAGAAGGGAGAGACAATAACAAGACACTGCTCCAACGCGAAACATCGTGGATTTACAGACTTCAGTCTCAAAAACCATATGGTCTTAACGACCGCACAGAACTTAGTTGTTATTTGTAAATATTTGCTTATTGACTGCTTTGCACTGACATTCTGCTGTTGTTTAATCTCACGTTTCATTGATTCTTTAGTCCTTTTAGCCTTCTTAAAATGGCCGCTGTCATTACTATGCTAGTTCACCACACACTTCCTTCACTTGTAGTCCCTTGTCGATTTCCGCCATTATTTTCAAACATTAACTGCACACCTCCCCGCCGAGCTCGCACAGCCGACACCGACTCGTTGCATGCTGCACGACCCGGTATTGAAGTAAGTACCCACACCTTCCTTACTTCCCAAACAGCGCGGCAGTCCATGCCACGCTAGAATCTGCCTTTTCACGTTCACTGTTTACTTTTCCCCGAGATAACCAGGCATGTTTTTTCAGCCGGCATCTTCACATGTTTTAAAACGTTGTGGCACCTCATGCATGCTTTCCGCTCAAATGCAAATGTACGTCCTTATGTAAGCAGCACCTCAGCGAATACCACTCTTTAACCGATCAGTCCGTCACGCTCACATATGCATGTTTTATCACTTAGTCTTAAGAAGTACGTTTTTCACCCTCTAAACACAACCCGCCAATAGAACATCCCCACTCCCACGTATTATTATTTTTTTTTCATCGGTCACCCTCAGTTTGGGCTGCACGCGGTCGTTCTAACCACACTGTCACGTAAATGATTGCACATTTACCGCGAAGGCTTTTGTTTTGATTCTTTTTTCTGTTGCATCTTTTGTAGAGCTCCTTGACAAAGGACAGAACGTCCGAAATGCATCGGAGCACTGTATAATACCATGATCTTAACGTCACTTCTTCGACTCATATGAGAAAAATATGAACCTTATGGAATAAATTCTGTTTGCAAAACTATCTTTCACTTGTTGAATATTCAATTGGAACTCTATGGCACAGGGTGCCTGAGACCGAATCAGTGTGCCCTATACAGGGATGTGCCTACACTGCTGTAGCACACTTCACTTTTAACCATATGCAGTAAACCACATTTTTGGTGTTACTATAAGAAAATGTATGCTGTTCATGTTGCACTCGGTGAATGGTGACTTCTTTGGAGGTAGAGGTGAAATTGCGGGCCAAATATTGGACGCATTTATGGTGTCATGTAATTGGAGTAAGTTTCAATAATCAGCTTAAATCTTTGGCTCAGTTTTTCACGCAGCCCTAACCAGGTGTTGTTGTAGGTTCTTCCCCTATTTAACCCGTTGACCGCGGCGTGAATTCTGCCATGGTGCGGGCGATTTAATCAATGGGCGGGGTTTGGACGGACCCCGGCCGTCCTTCGCACACGCCCACCGTCACGTGGGATGGCCGGGGGCCGTCCGAAGCACCCAACAGGTTAAAGAATAACATTTGCTGGGGATCTGAAATGGTGCCAACATTTTTACATTGTTTAGTATGATCTTTTTGATCTTATTGGTAATAGTCAAGAAGGTCAGTACACATGTGAGTGGAATATTATTGTCCCTAGTTTTAGGCGTTGGGAGACTTCCTCTTTGTGTGAACAAGCTCTTTTAAAGAGTTCTTCACCAGTTTTTTTAGGGAACACACAATCCACAAGTTTATTGCATCGGATTCTGCCATTGAAAAAGTCATCTTCTTTGAGGCTACAATTCCTCCGTATCCACAGAAATTGGAAGTATGGCAGATTGCCTTTGAGCAATTTGAGATGATTACTCATATTAAAAAAGCGTGTTATGATATGTAAGACTTGGTATATGGTTTGGTGTATATCTGGTCTTCTATGGACACCCACAGATTAAAAAAGTTCTGTCTTTCTGTACTTTGAGATATGGTGAAGTGAAACCCAAAAGATCTGTTGTTGAGTCCACCATGGGACTCCAGAAGGTTATCTGTGGGGCCCTGCCAAATCTAAAAAAGGTCATCGACGTATGCCCGAATTTGATGATGTCACTGGCACCGTAGATGCATTTGTCCTGAAAATAAGCCATATAAATATTGGCTATCTGAGGCGTGAAGGCGCATTTCATCATTGTAGACTACATTTTCAACATTGCTAATCACTAAATGATTTAATGATCAGTGCAATATATATTAAATTTTTTGATAACCAAGTTTTCTCTGATAAATTTGGTTTAATCTATACTGCTATCACTCTCCTTTTCTTTTCTCCTAACTCATAGCAAAGGCAGTTACATTTGACTACTATGAGGGTTACGCTTTGGACACCATCCTGGTCTAACAAGCCCGCAATCCGTGAGGCAAGCTTATGTCATGGTGCACACACATGATCCGTGCTTGTCTATAACAACAAAAATCAGCATTAGGTATCCAGACATCAGTACATTTAGGGCACTCAGGGCAGGGCTGCATGTCTATTACCATGCAGAAGACTTTTCCGTCCCAACACCAGTGCTTGAAAAGATTAGACTCCATTTCTAACCTTCCCAAATTCAACACATTGTTATGTGGCCTCATAAATCCCCCAAACAAGATTAATACAATTAAAATAAAAAAACTAACATCATTTGAATATTGAAGCTTGTAGCTGCCTCTTGTGTAAACACGCTAGTTAATGCTCTGAAGGACCCAGCAGGGCCTTTTCAGTGGGGACCAGTACATTCTTTCCAACACCAGAACTTACATAGAAAAGGATTAACCAAGGTTCTTTCTCCAAGCATTATTATGCAAAGCATGTCAAGTCAATGATCTTTATTCGGGACATATGAACATGGTATTAAAAGCACGTACAAAAGTACATAAAATGAACATTTGATATAACAATATATTAAAAGGTATTAATCATTCATATTCAGTTTAAAATGTAAACGTTTAAAATCTATAAAATACACATACATCACAATAAAAAATAAATGCATAAATCTTGTAAGGACATGATAAATTTAAAACGGGGAAAGAAAGACCTATACGTCACATCATAGGCAATACAGTTTCCAATTTGTTAAGTAATCCGGAGTGCTTTTCTTGTTTTAATGATATATGCTAAGAAAGGTGCGGTAATGAAATAGATCTTAATATCATTCAAAACCGTCAGGTAGTGGTATTAGTGGTATGCATTTTTTTAATGTAAACAGACCTTCACTCAGTTAAAGGGGCCTTAAGAACTTTTTTCTACCTGCAAGATAAAACTTAAATAGTTCATGTTAAGTGGATTGAGCTGCCGCTTTATCACTGGGGCATTTGGTATCCTTCTGTACCCACTCTGTACCTGTGGGAAATGCGACCAGGTGCTGAAAAATGGAGAAGAGAAACCTGGAGAGGAGAAATCTATGGTTTGGGCTACGTACCCAGCCAAGGTATCTCAGAAATCCTTGGCGTATAGCATAGGATAGGTGAAGTGCACCGAGGGTCGTGTCGCCTCCGCAATAGCAGGGGCTAACCCAGTTTGTTCCTCTACCAGTTGCTTCAGAGTTTTTGGGGGGGAATCTGTGCTATCTTTTCCAGAGACTCCCATGAATGCATGTCACTATCTCCGATGGTTTACAATGTTTTCCTAATCGAGGATAACCATCTGATCTTATCCATATGGTCCAGCAACATGCAGTCCCTGCTAATGTTCTGGGTTAATTTAACTTAATTTTTACGCATATAGAATGCCAAAGTAAAGTTGTTTTTTGTTCCAACGTCATCGCTATGGGTCGTTGGCCTAATTCAAGCTGTATAATTGTGCTTGAAGTAGATTTGGGGACTGCTATGAGACTTTTCAGAAATTTGTCTTCTTGTTTTTGCAAGATTTTGTTGTCCCCATGCCCCATATTCCAGCCCCGTATGATGCGGCAGAGACGGTCTTGGCATTGTATAATTTTATCATTTCTGGGATATATTTAGATCCCAGCTTGGTGGTGAATCTGAAGATAGCCTTGTTATTTCTAGCCATATTTGCCACACAGGATTCTCTATATTCTTCCCACTCCCCATTTTCTGTAAATCTAAGGCCCAGGTAAGCATGCCATTTAAGGAAACAAATAGCAACAGAAACATATTTACCTGGTAGCAGTCACCTTTAAGATTGTCTAAAACATTGCCACATGTTTTACGCATATGGTTTTTGCACCCGTCGATGACCATTTGATCAATGTTTGAAACACGTTAAGGAGTAATACTTCATTAGAAATTATAATTAAACAGATGTTTTTACATCAATGCATACATATGCCAGAAATGGTAGGATACAGTTCTTATGCATTAAAAACTTATTAAGCACTTAATGTAGACACTGCAAATCAAAAATCCATAACGCACTACATACACCAAAGAGAACCCGAAATACTGCACCATCTTGGCACAAGGCTTTCTGCAGTTCCGGAAAAGGATTTGGTTCTGCAGTTAAATGACCCTTTCTGTAGATCTCTCGCCCTCTAGGATTAAGGTACGAAAGTAATCTACTCAGATTAAACCAACACTTGTCCATGAATAGACAGAGGAAACCGCAAACCACCCCATACTGAGCCTAGTTTGACATAAATCACATCGAAGGAGAAATAGTTACTTACCCGAGCAGTAGTTCTCCTGCGTTTATTTCCAACATGTATTCATATGCGTGAAATATTTCCTGACATCAGTTTAAGGATTCTAGTTACAATGTTATTTAACAGTTTTAGAAGTAACTTTAAAACAACCTATAAAGCTTTATAGGCCACCCAAGTTATTTGGGTTCTTTTCTCTCAGGCATGAAGTTAATAGGTCTCTAGTGCTGTTGCCATGAGGCTATGCTGGATACTAGCAACATGAGGGAAGCTATTCACTTCATGGGCATGGAGGGTGTTAGAAAAGGATTATGTTACTTACCCAGTAAGCATCTGTTCTGGGCATGTAGAGCTGTAGATTTCACATGCTTTGCATACTCCTGCCATCTAGTGTTGGGTCTGGATGTTTGCAAGTTGTTTTTCTTCAAAGAAGTCTTTCCAGTCACGAGGTAGGTAACTTCTCCTTTCAGTGATAGTACGCACGGGCATCAACTCCATTGTTAGATTGTTTTCCCGCAGACGGTGAGAATGGAGTTAGTAAGTGTAGAATAGAGATGTCCATGCGTATGTATATAAGATAAGAAAGAACTGTAACGAGTACAGGTACCTGGGGAGGTGGGCGAGCGCGTGTGAATCTACAGCTCTACATGCCAAGAACAGGTGCTTACTGGGTAAATAACATTATCCGTTCGAGGCATGTGAGCTGTAGATCACATGCTTTGCATAGACTACATAGCAGTATTCTCCCAAAGCAGTGGCCAATCTGTAACTGTTTCAGTTGTCTGAAAAAGTGTTTTAAGTACTCCTGGCCCACATTAGCTTGATGTCTTGCTAACACATATACACAATAATGTTTGGTGAATGTGTGTGGTGTAGACCATGTTGCAGCCTTGCAAATGTCAACTATGTGGATGTTACCTAAAAAAGCCATAGTAGCTCCTATTTTGCAAGTAGAATGTGCTCTAGCAGGTATTGGTAAAGTTCTCATTGCTTTTGCATAACAAGTCTGAATACATTTAACTATCAATCTAGCGATACATGATTTGGATATAGGATTGCCCTTGTGAGGTGCAGCAAAAGCAACAAAAAGTTGTTTTGTCTTACGAAATGACTTTATTCTTTCTATGTCATATAAGAGGGCTCTTCTGACATCTAAAGTGTGTAGAGCTGGTTCTGCCACTGAATCTGGTTAAGGAAAGAACACAGGTAACTCAACCGATGGATTGATGTAAAAGGCAGAAACTACTTTAGGTAGAAATTTAGGGTTGGTATGAAGAACCACTTTGTCTTTGTGAAGTTGGAAAAAAGGTTCTTCTATGGTTAGTGCCCGTAGCTCACCCCCTCTCCTCAGTGAAGAAATTTCAATGAGGAAAACAAATTTCCACAAGAAAAATTGCAGTTCACATTTATGCATGGGTTCAAAAGGAGGGCCCATTAATTGTGTGAGGACTATGTTAAGATTCCACACTGGGGCTGGTGGAAGTCTTGAAGGTACAACTCTTTTTAGTCCTTCCATAAAAGCTTTGGTAACTGTCACTCTAAAAAGAGAAAAGTGTTGCCTATTTTGTAGGTAAGCAGCTATTGCAGTGAGATGTAAGCGGATAGAAGTGTAAGCTAATTCTGACCGCTGCAAGTGTAATAAATAACAGATGATATTTTGTATGGAAGCATCCAGTGGATTGATATTGTTATTACAATAGATAACAAAATGTTTACATTTACCTGCATAACAAGCTCTTGTAATAGGCCTTCTGGACTCTTTGATAATGTTCATACAGTCTAGTAGAAAATTTAGATAACCAAACTCTATGACTTCAGGAGCCAGATCGCTAGGTTGAGTTCTTTGGGATCCGAGTATCTGATTTCTGCATGGCTCTGTGTGAGGAGACTGGATGTGAGATGCCGCTTTTGATGTGGAACTACTGATAGCTCCAAAAGGGTTGTGAACCAATGTTGGCAGGACCCATGTGGGAGCTACTAAAATCAGTGTGAGGGATGTTTGCCTGAGTTTCCAAACCACTGATGGAATGAGAGGCGGAAAAGCGTAGGAAAATGTCCCTGACCAGTTAATCCATAGAGCATTGCCTTTGGAGAGTGGGTGTGGGTACCTGGAGGCGAAACTTGGGCATTTCGCATTTTTGTATGTGGGGAAAAGATCTATTTGAGGAAATCCCCAACTTTGAAAGTATGGGAGGATAACCTGAGGGTGAAGTTCCCACTCATGGATTTGCTGCCTCTGTCTGCTGAGAAGGTTGTCAATCTGATTGTGTACTCCGGGGAGATGTTCTGCTAGGAGACAGATTTTGTGGTGTATGGCCCATTTCTAAATGTCTTGAGCTAGTTGTGACATTGGAGAGAGTGTGTCCCCTCTTTTTTTGTATATAATACATAGCTGTCGGTGCGGACTATAACAGCTTTACCTAAAGGTGCATTTGAAAGGCTGTGCGCGGTAGAAACACTGCTAGCAGCTCTAGGTGATTTATGTGGAGAACTTTTTGCATTTGACTCCACAAGCCTTGAATTGTGTGACTCCGGTGATGAGCTCCCCAACTAGTGAGCGACGCGTCAGCTGTTAGTATTGTCTGTGAAACTGGGTCTATGAAGGGCCGTCCTTTTGAGATATTTTGTGGGTTTCACCACTGCAGAGAGCGAGAGTACGGCCGTTTACCAACACTAGATCCGTTAAGAGACCCTGCAACTGGTCCCACTGATTTGCTAAGCATTCTTGAAGGGGACACATGTGAAGCCTGGCATGGGGGAAAAATCATGATGCAAGAGGCCATCATTCCCAGCATCTGCATATACACTCTGTGATGTATTCCTATAGGTTCTGTATCGATCCCCCTATTCCTGACCCTGTTCTGGTTAACAAGTTAACTAGCAGCCATCCCATGATGCAGAAACCGTTATCTGATTAAGCCACACCACGGCACAGGAACGTGTTATCTGATTAGGTCATAACGCTTGCAATGTAATTAGGCAAGCAATATTCCTCCAGCCCCTGATAAGGCATACGGAGTTCTCAAAACAAATCAAACCTATGACAACCTGGGAAAAACCCTGCGGCCATTGTTTTGATTTCATCGAGAACTTCAGCAAAAGAATGTGCTAACGACCAAGTCGTATGACATCCTTATTGACGTATCTATGTCCATCCTTACGTCAATCTCGGCACCTTACAGGTATAAATATTACCGGTATTGCCTTAAGCAAACACACGCGGTGGTGACGAGATCGGAGCACCCAGACTTGCCGAAGCCCAGAGCAGAGCAGACCCCGCTGGCGCAGCCCCGCCTTCCTGACGCGCTGAGAACGAGACGCTGCCTTTCTCCTGCCGAGAAATCCAGCTCCGGCGCTTCCGAGCAGCCCTCGCAGGCAGCTTATTTATTTATTTATTTATTTTCAGGTTTGTATGGCGCTGTGAATCGATTCCCGAAGGAATATCTCCGCGCCTTTGGCCAAAACCAGAGAACAGAAAAGACTCGTCAGCATTTTAATGAAATCGGCAGGAGATCAGTCAGTTAGAGATTTGAAGAGGAATGTTTTAAGCTTTTTCCTAAAAGGGAAATGTTCCCTACATACTCTGATTTCCTTTGGGAGTAGGTTCCACAGCTTTGGACCTGCTACTGATAGGGCTCTTCCCCCCTTTCTTGCCTTCATGGCCCTAGGAACACATAATAGTTCCTGATCTCCCGATCTCAGGAATCTGGACGGTACATAGGGGATAAATTTCTCAGTAAGGTAACCGGGACCAGTTCCAGTTAAGCATTTGTGGATGACGCAACAGATCTTAAACATCACCCTCTGCTTAACCGGAAGCCAGTGCAGTTTGGCCAACAGTGGTTTTGAGGGAGTACGGGGCGGGACATTCAGAACCAGTCGTGCAGCCGTGTTTTGCACAACCTGCAATCTGGCAAAGATGCCCTCATTGGCAGCTAGCATTAACCCGTTGCAGTAGTCCAGCCTGCTTAAAACTAGGGACTGGACCAACGTTCTCCTGGTGGTATCTGGTAGCAGGGGGAATACTCTCCTGAGAAGCCCGATGACATGGAAGCATGAGCCCACCACTTGATTGGTTTGTTGTGTGTGGGTAAGCTCATGGTCCAGTTTGACACCCAGGTTTTTTACCACGGTTTTGGGCACAGGGACCGGGCCAAGATCTTGAGGCCACCAGTCCGGGGTCCACAACCGTTTTGCCTCTCCGAATAGCATAACCTCCGTTTTGGAGACGTTGCACTGCAAATAGTTGGCTGCCATCCAGCGGGACACCTCTTTCATCCCTCGGGCGAAGGAGCCCCGCACCTCAGGAGTCATCGTTTTAAAAGGGAAGAGGAGTTGGGTATCATCCGCGTATGATACCGGAATGAATCCGTGGGATCTCATGATGTTCGCTAGGGGGGCCACATAGATGTTAAATAACGTGGGGCTCAAACAAGAGCCCTGTGGCACCCCCTTTGAGATCACCACCTCCTCTGATTGATATGGCCCCAAGATGACTCTCTGGGTGCGTTCGCTGAAAAAACTCCTGAGCCAAGCCAGGGCCTTGCCTTCCAGACCGATGTCAACTAGTCTGGAGGTCATGATGTGATGTGACACAGTGTCAAACGCCGCTGACAAGTCCAGAAGCACCAGAACAGCGGAATAACCCCTGTCCTGTAGCCTCTGGAGATTGTCAGCGACAGACAGCAAGGCAGTCTCAGTACTGTGTCTGGGTCTAAAGCCCGACTGGGATGGGTCCAGTACACCTGCGTGTTCAATGAATTTTGACAAATGCTGATTCACATGCCTCTCAGCAAGCTTCCCTATAAAAGGGAGAAGGGAGATCGGTCTCAGATTTGTCAACTCAGACCACGGGATCGCGTTGTTTTTGCGCAGAGGCCTCACAAGTGCCTGTTTCCATTCCAACGGTACTTCCCCAGTAAGCAAAGACAAGTTAACTATCTGCCGTATTCCAGCCCCCAAAATCTCCAGCAAAGTTGGCATAATACGTGCTGGGATGATGTCAGACTGGCACCCACTCTTTGTTTGCATGACAAGGGCAGTCAGCTCTTCCATAGAGATGGATGGGAAGGCAGTAAGCGTCTTAGCCTCGTTGTCTGGAGTCATGGTATATGGAGCTTGGAATATCGAGACCAGAGACGAGAGATACCATCCCTCATTCATCCTAGATTCCAGGTACAGAACTGAATAACCCCTTGCAGAGAATTCTTGAGTCAGTCACTTGGCAAAACAAACTTAACTTAAACTGCTACTTTCTATTCCCGCGAACGTATTAGGCTTAGGTCAGGTACACTGGGGTAGGCGTAGTTAGAAACACCAGTTGAGTACGATTAGTCAAATGTATATGTGTATGTATCTATTTTATCCATTTTAAACCACCTTATGGCTTAGAAACCATATAAATGTTTTTACAGTATTATTTTATACTTCTGCTTTTATTGTATGCACTTTACTTAACCATAAGTATTGCGATAATATCAATCCATTTCTCTTGTATGAGAAAAGAGACTGATCAATAAATACCATCTTTTATTGAACACGCCCGTCTCTTCCTTTTCTCTACAATCTGGTGAGACTAAGAATGCACGTACTGACTGAGTAAAATAAGTTGTCTTTTGTTTTCACACGACTCTAGAGATACACTCTTGATTAGGGGAGAGCAAAGTTGTCATGTTCTATGGTTGTCAGAAACTAAATCCCTTCTTGTCTATCCAGGGAGGTTCAACTCCTCCTTGCCTATTCGAGAAAGTTTCTAGTGAACTCTGAGCTAGCTGGCAAACCCAAAACTTTAAGTCTAATATCGACAGTAGAAGACCTAGTTAACGTCTGGTCTAGGCCTATACTATTGAAGGTATTATTCCAATGCGCAGAGCCTATTGGGATAATAGGAACTACACTACAACTCGAGCTGGTAATGAGTGAGTAGGCTGAAACTGAAGAATTAGAGCCTGAATATTGCAGATTCTGTCTGCATTGGTAAAAGTCAGAGCTCTTTGAGTATCTAAAGTGACTCCTAGATAGTTCTGAGTATTGGAAGGTTGAAGATGCGACTTCAACACATTGACTGTAAATCCCAGTTGGTGCAGTAACTACAGTGTTATGTGAGTGTGCTGGAGACACTTTAATATGTACTGGCTTTGATGAGCCAGTCGTCCAAGTACGGGAAGACATGAATGTGTAGTCTTCATAAGTGAGCAGCGACTACTGCCGAACATTTTGTGAATACTCTGGGAGCCGTTGTGACTCCAGATGGAAGTACGTTGAACTGGTAATGCTGCCCAGCTACCACAAATCTGAGAAATATGTGAAGAGTAGGATGTATTGTAATGTGGAAATATGCATGCTTTAAGTCTAGAGTAGACATAAAGTCGCCCTGCTGTAGAAGTGGAAGCATTTGTTGCAGCGTGACCATATGAAAATTATCTGATTGTATGTAAAGATTTAATTATCTGAGGTCTAAAACAGGTCTGGGAGAACCGTCCTTTTTGGGTTTGAGAAAGTACAGAGTATACACCCGACTCCTGATATTTAAGTGGTTCGGGCTCTATTTCTCCCTTCAAGAGGAGAGATTGAACTTCTTGTTTTCGGAGGTGTAAATGGTCTGGTGACATTTTGTGTGAACGCGGAGGAATGTTTGGAGGATTTTTAGTAAAGCTCCAGACAATAACCAGAACGGATAATTCCTAGCACCCATTTGTCTGTAGTGATTGATTGCCAGACAAGTAGAAATTGTGAAAGACGCCCCCCGACAGACATTCAATAATCGGAGTGTAGTGCGTTCAAGTCACTGTTTGTTATTTGAGGGGGAGATGCATGTGTTGGAACCTATACATCTACCTTTGTCATTGCTGCCTCTGTAGCCTCCTCTATAGAAACCCTTGGAAGCAGAGGGCAGATTGTTGCCTTTCTACGGTGTAGAGGCCAAGTCTGAAGAGACATTCTTGGACCCCCCACGATAGAAGGTGCGCTGAAAGGAATCACAACTAGAAGGGGACTGTAGAGCTCCCATTGATGTTGTCATGTCTGTGTCCTTTTCCAATTTCTCTAAGCAAGTGTCTACTACAGGGCCAAAGAGGTGTTTGTCCAATGGTGTGTTAAGAATAGAAGCTTGAACTTCTGGTTTAAACCCTGAAATTCTTAACCATGCAGTGTCAGCCGCATCTAACGCACACCTAATGGAAGAATTAGCAATGAGCTTTCCCTCTTGCACTAGGTCCTGGGCTATGGAATTATGGTCATCAGGCAGGAATGGTGCAGTTGCTCCATTTCGTCCCAATGCGCCCTACCGTACCTGGCTAAAAGGGTGTGGGTATTAGCAATGCGCCAGAAACTTGAACTTGGGAGGCTACTCTCTTTTCAGAGGCATCTATCAGCTTAGACTCCTTGTCTGGAGGTGGAGTGTCTCCTGACGTCTGAGAATTGGTCCGTTTACGGGCATTAGAAACCACTAGAGTGTCTAGCGGTAACTGGCCATGGATGAAAACTGGGTCTGACGGTACAGGTATATATTTTTTGTCTATCCTGGGGGTGAGAGTACGTGCACAAACAGGATCCTTAAATATGTCATCCACATGTCTTAACATACCTTTGAACATGGGGAGCGTGTATGTGGTTCTTCAGGAACTACTAATGGTTTCTAAAAGGAAATCCTCCTCTAGGGATTCTTTATGTAATAGTACCCCATGATATTCAGCTGCTCTACTTAATAGCTCAATGTAACCTACATTGTCATCTGGTGGAGAGGGTTTAGTAGGATGAAGGTCAGCAACATTATCTGTGTGAGTCTGTATTATTATCCTTCCAGGGGTCTGCAGGTGAAGAATCATTGCCCCCATCCCCATCGTCCTGATCATAAGGTGTACGTGGTGGTGGTGAATTAGTAGTGGTAATTAGCAAATGCTGTGTTTCTGGGGAAGGAGGTGATGGAGGAGGAGAAGGAGAAGGGTTAGTACCCACATGCTTCCTTTTTAAAGGAATGTGATAAGCTTCTTCTGATTCAGATTTGCGTATAAGTGGCAATTTGGTTGCAATATATCCAGTCTTTGGACGAATATAAAGTTCCTTTTGTTTCGGGTCCGGTTTTGAAGGCGGGAAGTCAAAACAAGGCTCCTTTGGTGGTATCGGAGCATCTTTATGTTTTGGTGCGGCGGTTTTGGTGACGGTGTTTTGGGTGCCGAGGATTTCGGTTCCGAAGACTGTTTAGGCATCGAAGCAGCTGGGCCTGAGACAGGTTTCGGTATCGACCCCGAAGGATTCGGTTTGGCGTCAGAGTGTGGGCGACTCAATCTTGAGTAGGAAGGCTTTGACACATGATCTCTGGGCAGACCATAACCTGAAGGCAGAGGTGGGACCGGGGACTTTTTCTTGGGCTGAGTTGGACTCTGGGGCAAGGGAGAATCGGTACTCACGATATGCTGACCTTGCGGATTGTCTTCGTCCACATCAGAGCCGGAGACGGAGATAGGCTTTTCTTGTTCTTCCCTGGCCTCTATGGCATAGCTGGTTACTTGTTCAGAATCTTCTCCAAAGAGTTACAGAATGGACCCGGTGTTCTGACTCTGCATGTCGCGACGTCGAGTCAGACTAACCGAGAAACTGTCGAACCAGAGCGAAGCAATTCACATCCGAACCCGACGGCGAAAAAAACACAAACATCCGGACCTGAACAATAGATGGCAGGTGTATGCAAATAATGTGATCTACAGCTCACATGCCTTGAACACTTATGAATCAAATACATATTCTCTTCCTGCTTTAAATGGTAATGTTACTTACTCAGTAAGCATATGTTCTTGGTATGTAGCATAGCAAAGCACGCCATCTAGTGTTGGGTCCGGATGTTTGTACTTTGTCTTCGATGAAGTCTTTCCATTCACAAGGTAGGTGACTCCACCTTTCGATGACAGTGTGCATGGGCATCAACTCCATTGTTAGATTGTTTCCCGCAGAGGGGGAGAATGGAGTAGTAGTAAACAATAGAGATGTCCATGCATATGTATGTAAATTAAATAGAGAACTGAAGCAGCTACAGGAATATGTGGAGGTGGGTGGGTGCAGTGAATCTACAGCTCTACATGCCAAGAACAGACGCTTACTGGGTAAGTAACATTATCCGTTCAAGGCATGTGAGCTGTAGATCACATGCTGTCCATAGATTACATAGCAGTATCCTCCCAAAAGCAGTGGCTAACCTGTAGCTGTTGGAGTTGTCGGAAATAGTGTCTTAAGTACTGCTTGACCCACATTGGCTAGTCTTGCTGACACATCTGCAATAACGTTTAGTGAATGTGTGCGATGTAGACCATGTTGCAGCTTTGCAAATGTCAATAGGAATGTTTCCCAAAAAAGCCATAGTGGCTCCTAGCTTATGAGTGGAATGTGCCCTAGGGGGTAGGGTTAGAGTTCTCTTTGCTTTCTCATAGCAAGTTTGAAGGCACTTAATAATCCACCTTGCAATACCTAATTTGGAGATAGGATTGCCCTTGTGTAGTGGCGCAAAAGCAACAAAGAGTTGTTACATTTTACAAAAAAATGTTGTCCTTTCAATGTAGTACAAGAGTGCTCTTCTAACATCTAACGACTGATTTATGTGAAATGCAGATATGACCTTAGGTAAAAATTTAGGATTAGTACGAAAAACCATTCTGTCTCGTGTAGCTGGAAAAATGGTTCTTGTATGGTTAACGCCTGTAATTCACTCACTCTCCTTAATGATGTGATTGCAATGAGGAAAGCTGTTTTCCAAGAGAGGAACTGTAGTTCGCATTTGTGCAGGGTCTCAAAAGGTGGGCCCATCAACCTTGTGAGGACTATATTAAGATTCCACACTGGAGCTGGTAGAAGTTTTGGTTGGTTGTATGACTCTTTTAGTCCTTTCATGAAAGCTTTGATCACAGGTACTCTAAATAATGACAAATGCTGTCTATTTTGTAGATCTTCAGCAATTGCCGCTAGGTGTAGTCTGAATGAGGTATACGCCAACGCTGACTGTTGCAAGTGTAACAGATAGCATATGATGTTCTCTATGGAAGCATCAAGAGAGTTGCTATGATGGTTACAACAGTAAATAAAAAAATCTGCATATAAACCTGAGCTGCAATCCAATGATTGGGTTGAAATTGGAGAACTAAAGGCTGAATATTTTGAATTCCGGCTGCCGTGGGAACAACCAGGGCTTTTTGTTTTGAGTATTTAGCGTGGCTCCTAGGAACTCCTGAGTATTGGTTGGTTGGGGATGTGATTTTGTCGCAATGTTTGTGAACCCTAGTTGATGTAGTAACTGGATTATTCTAAAAATGTGCTGAAGGCATTGCTGGTACGTGCTGGCTTTGATGAGCCAGTAGTCCAAGTATGGGAAGACATGGATGCATTGTCTTCTTAGGTGAGCTGCTGCTACCGCCAGACACTTTGTGAAGACTCTGGGGGCTGTGGTGGCTCCGAATGGGAGTACCTTGAATTGGAAGTGTTGACCCGCTACCACCAACCCGAGGAATTTGCGATGAGAAGGGTGGACTGGAATATGGAAATAGGCGTCTTTTACATCGAAAGTAGACAGAAAGTCGCCTCTTTGCAGCAGAGGTAATACTTGTTGCAGTGTCACCATGTGGAAATGATCTGAATGAATGTAAAGATTCTAATATTGGTCTGAGAGAACCATCATTTTGGGGTATTAGGAAATAAAAAGAGTATATGCCCGACCCGTGATGTTGCGGTGGTATGGGTTCTATAGCTCCTTTCAGAAGTAGAGACTGAACCTCTTTTTGAGGAGGTGTAGGTGATCTGATGAGTTTGTTGATTTTGGTAGAATGTTTGGAGGAGTGTTGATGAACTCCAGCCAGTAACCAGAACGGATCATTTGTAGTACCCAATTGTCTGTTATTGACTGCCAGATTGGTAGGAAATCTGACAGTCTTCCCCCAACAGGTGTTAAGTGGACGGGGGGGAAGTGGAGGCAAGTCACTGCTTTGTATTGGAGAGGGAGGTGCATGTGTTTTAACCCCTGCCTTTGCCATTGTTACCTCCATTACCCCCTCTAAAGTAATCCCTAGATGGAGAGAGTTGGTTATTGCCTTTATAGGTGGAGGTCATCTCCGAGGAGGTATTTTTAGAGCCTCCGTAGTAAAAGGAGCGGCGAAAGGAACCACGGGCTTTGTGCTGACTAACGGGCTCCCATGGATTTGGCCACTTCAGTGTCCTTCTTCATTTTCTCTAGTGAAGAATCTACCACTGGGCCAAATAGATGCTGTTTATCAAAGGGAGTGTTTAAAATAGCGGTTTGCACCTGTGGTTTGAACCCTAATATGGAAGCCAAGCATGTCTTCTCAAGAGGACACTAGTGTTTACCGCTCTAGAAGCTGTGTCTGCAGCATCTACGGAACATCTAATAGCGTTATTGGAAATAAGTTGCCCTTCACACACCAGGTCTTGCGCCTTAGATCTGTGTTCCTGGGGCAAATGTTGTATTATTTGCTCCTTCTCGTCCCAGTGCTCACAGTCATATCGTGCTAGCAATGCCTGAGTGTTGGAGACTCGCCAGAAATTGGCCGAATGAGAGGCCACCCTTTTCCCAGAAGCATCAATAAGTTTGGATTATTTATCCGGAGGCCGGAGCATCTCCTGTTGTCTGGGAGTTGGCCCTTTTCCTTGCATTGGACAACACCAGGGAGTCTATTGGCAACTGACCTTTTATATATACTGGGTCCGATGGTGCTAGCTTGCATTTTTCATCTACTCTAGGGGTAAGAATACGAGCTCTGACCGGGTCGTTAAAAATGTCATATACATGCCTGATCATTCCTTTGAGCATGGGTAATGTATGTGATGACCTCTGCGTAGGACTGAGGGTTTCAAAGAGGAAATCCTCTTCTTAGGACTTCTTATGTAGCTGCACCCCATGGTAGTTGGCAGCTCTACCCAGTAACTCAATGTAGCCAACACTGTCATCTGGTGGAGAGGGCTTGTTAGGATATAAATCAGGATCATTGCCCGTGGGAAAATTGGAATTGGAATCATCCCATGGGTCTTGCATTGGTTGAGAATCATCCCCATCCCCATTATCATTATCATTATCATTATCATCCCCATCATCCTGTTTGTCAGGTGTATGTGGTGGTGAATGCTCAGGTGAAATAGGCTGAAACTGTGGTGAAGAAGGAAGAAGAGGAGGGGAAGGGTTAGTTCCAACCGTTCTCTTCTTTAAAGGAATGTGGTATTCTTACTCTGTATCAGTCCTTTTTAAAGCCACTTTAGTGGTAATATGTGAAGTTTGAGGATGAATATACAGCACTTTTTGTTTTGTATCCGGTTTGTCGATCAGAGCGCCGAAATGGTGTCTTTTTGATGATTTCGGCACATCTGACTGTTTTGGCACTGAAGGTTTCGGTGCCGAAGTCTTGGGTGTTGATGTTTTCAGATCAGAAGTGTGTTTCGGTGCCGAATGGTGGGGGTCGGTGCCGGACTTGTGTTTCGACCCCGAAGGTCTCGGCTCCAAACTTGATTTGGACAGAGACTTTCAGAGCCAGAAGGCTTTTTGGTAGGCTTCAGGGCAGAGCCAGAAGGCAGGGCGTCGGAAGCATGGTCTCGGTGCCGACCAGAGCGCACGGGCTGTACTGGAGCCTTCTTCTTTTGTGGAGTTGGGTCTTGAGCCGTACTCCTGGTACGTAGGGTCTTGAGCTGTACTAATGGTACGTTGACCATGTGTGATGTCTCTTGGTTGGAGTCGAGCTCTGAAGTGGCGATCAGCTCCTGCTCCTCCTCGGTTCCCATGGCCTCGCCAGCCGCTTCGTCTGATTGGTGTCCGAAGATGTCCGGAATAGAGCTTGTGTGCTGGCTCTGCATGTTGCGACATTGAGCCAGACGGTTGCGAAGTGTCTTCTTGGAGCGGAATGCCTGGCATGCGTTGCAGTCCCGTTCACTGTGTTCAGGGGACAAAGACAGATTACACACTTTGTGTACGTCGGTGCAAGAGTATTTTGTGTGACATCGAGGGCAGAATTTAAAGTCTGCCCTCGGTGTCACGACTGCGAGTCGGCCTGATGCGGGTAGGCCCGACGGCCTTCATGAGCTTTCCAATCGAAAGTTTATTTTTTGCAAGTAAATACAATACGCGATAAAAGGGAAAACGCGATCGAAAACAATACCGTTGAGGGTGAGTATCTTGCGCATCAAGGGAAACCGAAGGAACGGTGTCGAACCGGAGTGCAGCAATAGACGTCCAAATCCGATGGCGGAAAAAAACAATCTAACAATGGAGTCAATGCCCATGTGCACTATCATCGAAAGGAGGAGTCACCTACATTGTGACTGGAAAGACTTCTTTGAAGAATAACAACATACGGACTCAACACTAGATGCTGAGCTATGCACAGCATGTGATCTACAGCTCACATGCCTCGAGCATACTGTTTTACCTGGTATTGGAAAACATATGTTGAAATCCATTATTGTCTGATGTAGTCTGCTATTTCTCCTTGGGACAGCGTGGTGAATGAAGCCTTAATGTTTCCCCAAAACAATTACTTTTTATATAGAGTTTTTATATAGCAAGAACAAGACCCTTCGGGTGACAGAGCACTTCACAAGAATATCAAGGAAAGGTATGATACAGAACAGTAGGTATTATACAGAGGCATAATAACAGATATGCGGGGGAAAAAATGTCATAAAACAATGGTGAGAAGTGAACAAAGTCATGAACTGGCATGTGCAAAGTCCAAAGGGTGACCCAGCAGTGTGTAGATGGTTGAGAAACAGGAGAGACAAGGATCTCGACGAAGAGGTGAAGGCTTGGCAATAAGAAACAACACACTTTAAGGAGGTTGAAGGCCTGCAGAGGGACCTATTATGGGACGGCAAACCTCGAATTGCTTTGAATAAACTAACGCTACACTGGTATGATGGGGGTATCAGCCTCCCCGATATCAAGAAATACTATTGGGCCTCCCAACTGGCAGCCATTAATCATGGCACGTATGGCCGCGCGGTCGCCCCGGGTTATGCCATGGACATGTGGCTCCTTCCGGGTGGCACATATGGTAGGGCGTTGTACTCCCGTCCTAAATGATTCAAACTAACAGGCCCCACGAAGCACTCAGTTCAAATTTGGCATGATGCTACTAATTTTCTTGGCTGGAGGCACAGACTAACACTGGCCACCCCTCTTTGGAATTCAGAGAAGTAGGTCGATCTGTGGAAAACAAGGGGTTTCGACAAGTGGGACCTTATTGGAATCTCAATTATTAAAGATATTGGGTAAAAGGGGAGATCAAGTCCTTCAGCACGCTCCAGAGTGAATATGAATTGGCAGACACAGAATTCTTTCATTATATGCAGGTCCGGCACTCACTCCAGTCGTTATTGCCTAGAGGAGCTGATCCCTCCGAGGCTTCTCTGGAGGACAGAATCTTGGATGGCCACCTCCCTGACAAAACGATATAACTAATATACAAAAGGCTAACTAATCACATGACAAACCCCCTCCTGACATTGCGAGATAAGTGGGCACATTAGGGGATAGAGCTAGACGACGAGGATTGGCAGGCAGCAGTGTCCTCCCCCAAAGTGGTGGCTATCCCGGCACGCCTGCGACTTGTTCAGCTTAAGATCCTTCATAGGATTTACATAACGGGACCTAGATTAGTGCACATGGGGTGGTCTTACACAGGGGAATGCAAAAGACGATGCGGCCTTCCCGGAACGTTTATGCACATTATCTGGGAATGTGCGCATATCAGCTCTTATTGGCGTCAAGTACACGACACGATTAACGAAGTATTGCATTTCTCCCTCTGCCATGAGGCGAGAAGATGCCTCCTAAATATCTGGGAGCCCACAGACTTAAACACTTCTCAGACGCAATGGGTCACTCTGGGGTTCATGTTAGCAAAAAGAAACATCGCTCAACTCTGGGGGACAGCTCATCCACCCACGTTGGAAGCCTGGGGAAAAAACCTGGACTGGTGCATGTACAGAGAAAAGACTGTTTTTGGCAAGGGGGTGCGCTAAGAAGTGGTCCCGTATCTGGAGCCCTTGGAATATTTATAGAGGAGAGATTTATAGAGGAAAGATCTGTACACCACCTCACAATGTAGATCATGATGACCCTATTTCTCCGTAATGTTCCTTTCATATGCACTGACTGACTGAATTATTTATTAAGCGCTCTTATGCCGAGGCATCTTGGCGCTGAGAGAACGGGAGGGAAGTAGAGAGAGGTTAAGGTAACGTGAAGAGCCAGGTCTTTAGCGCCCTTCTGAAGCTCACCCTGTTCTTATCTGAGCGCATAATGACGGGCATACTATTCCACAGCTTGGGGGCTAGGAGTGAAAAAGATCTACCGCCCCACCAGGCTCTTTTTGTTCTCGGCACTTGGGAATAGATGTTGACTACGGGATCTTAAGGTGCGCGAAGGCACTTAGCGGGGGAGAAGGTTGGTGAGCTCCTCAGAGGAGTTCCCATACAATGATTTGTGAACAAGACACAAGGTCTTAAATTGGATCCTGCGCCTAACAGGGAGCCAGTGCAGTTCCCGTATAGCTGTGGAAGTAGTGTGTCTTTTGGGGAGGTTGAGTAAAACTCTTGCCGCAGTATTTTGGATAGACTGGAGCCTGGCCAGCTGTTTTTCCCATGCCCCCAGGTAAAGAGCGTTCCAATAGTCAACCCTCGACATGATTAGGGCTCCCACCACGGTTTTTCTAAGAGAAAGCGGAATGTAGGGCAGGATTTTCCTAAGTAACTTCATTGTATAGAAGCATGCTGAGGTGACCTGACTGATATGTGCAGTACAAGTGAGATCTTTATCCATTATAAAGCCTAGATTTCTGACCTTGTTGGCTGGAACCGGACAGTTGCCCGCTTCTGGAGGCCACCATAGGTGACTCCAAATAGATGGCTTTTGGCCAAATTCGATCACTTCAGTCTTTTCGGTGTTAAGCTTTAAGAAGTGATCATTCATCCAGTTCATTACGTCAGACAGACAGTTCCTGAAGCTGGCCGCCGTGGCTTCCACCGACAGAGAGTGACACCACTAATTGAGTGTCGTCGGCACATGACACTAGGTGCAGGCCATGGATTTTATTAGTGGAGCAAGGGGGGTGACGTAGAGATTGAATAGGGTGGGTGATAATGCCGAACCCTGCGGGACACCGCATGGAAGATGGATTCTGTTGAGTGGAGATCTCCCCAGTGGATTTGATGTATGCGAGACTCTAGGAAAGACTCAAAAAGCGCTAAAGCGGTGTCCGTGATGCCCAGCGCCCTCAGTCTGTTAAGTATGACCACATGGTTGACGGTGTTGAAAGACGCTGTTAGATCAAGTAAGATTAGAGCGGCTCTACCCCCATCGTCCATGGTCCTACGGATGTCCTCAGTAGCTACGATCAGAGCAGATTCGGTGGAATGGCAGGCCCTGAAGCCATGTTGAGTGGAATCTAGAAGATGATAGTTATCAAGATGTATAGTTAGTACCTGATTCATAGCTCTCTCCAGCATTTTGGCCGGGAGGGGGAGACAAGATATTGGTCGGTAGTGCTTGGATTCTGTTGGATCCAGTGTCTCCTTCTTGAGGATGGGCCTAATACATGCTTTTTTCCATCTGCCGGGGAAGCAGCCGGAGATTAGAACGGAGTTCAGGATCGGGGTCAGGATCGGACTAATAGTACACTGTCTATGTATCCTTCCAATCAAGCGATTTGTAAAAAGTAAACTACCTGGTCCTCTGTAATGTACCATTCACCGATGTTTGTTTAGTAAAAAGATCTGTTAAAAAAAGAAACGACAAAAAAGCAGGAAAGGGGGGGAAGTTGCCCTCAGTGTGAGAGGAATTTGTTGGATAAGCTTTTACTTCTTTCCTGAAGATGGATGTGGATGGGTAGCATCTGATCTCAGGAGGTAGTGAGTTCCAGATTTTGGAGGCAATTCTGGTGAAGGATCGGAGGTTTTCTTTGTGTTAAATGTTTGTGGCTTGAGTAGTAGGGAGCTTGTATGTCTGGAGGGTTTGTTTCCACCAGATAGGGTCAGTTTCTGGGTTAGGTAAGAGAGTATTGTAATGCAGCATTTTATGGGTCATACATGCAATATGAGATGGATCCCATCCTCGTAGGGTAGCAATTTCAGTGGTTGGAGGCCAGAGGTGATATGATCACTTTTTTTTAAATCTAGTGATGAGCCTGGCTGGTGCATTCAGTGTAACCTTTAGTGGTGAAACTGTGATTTTCGGGAGGCCTACAAGGGTAGTACTACCATAATCTAATTTCGATAATACAAGAGCTTTTACTGCTGTTTGGAGGTCTGCCAAGGGGAGGAAAGGTTTTAGTTTCCTTAGTGGATTCAGTTGGAGGTTAGCTCCTCTGGCGGCGGCACTGATGTGCATGAAGAGGAAATTGTCCAAAGTGATACCTAAGGATATTGCAGAGTCAATGATGCATGGGGTCCATTTCAAGACAGTGACATGTGGGAGCCTTTCTTTGATATTAGGGGCGATGGCAGGCGGAGAAATCAATAGGAATTCTGTTTTGTGGGCATTGAGTTTGAGAAGGTTGCGAGTCAATCAATGTGGTGTTTTTATCAGGATGTTATTGAGGATATTGATGTCGTCGGTAAAGGCGATTTTCATACGGAGCCAAGTGTCGTCTACATACATGTGGTAGGAGATGTGAGTGAGTTTGAAGATTTTGGTTAGGGGCTCCGTAAATCGGTTGAACAATGTCGGGGAGAGAATAGAAACTTGGGGAACGCCAAGTGACACTGGCGACTGATCAGTAAGGGCGTCGTTGGTTAGAATGAGCTGAGATCTATTGTGAAGGAAAGAGAAAAAACATTTTAGCATGGAACCCGAGAGACTCATTATGTGCTCCATTAGGTTGAAAAGGGTTTCATGATTGACCGTGTCAAACGCAGCTGACAGGTCAAGTAGTATTAGTTGGCAGGAATTATTTTGGTCAAGTGATCGCAAGGCATTGTCAACAATGTGGACTATGGCTGTATCGGTGCTGTGACCCGGTCAGAAATCAGATTGGCATTTGTCAAGTAGTTGGAATTGCTCAATGCCATTGCGAAACTGTAAGTGCACACATTATTATAAGAGTTTGGCTACGGTTGAGAGACTGGAGATAGGGCAGTAGTTGTTGGGATCGGACTGGTCGGAGTTGTTTTTTTTTTTATTTTAGGATGGGAGTAACCTGGCCACTTTTGAGGAAGTCGGGTATGGAGCCTTGGGTGAGTGAGTATTGATTATCATTGCTCATAGGAGGAGAAGGAGGTGAATGGACTTGTTTAGGAGTTTGAGGCAAGTGGATCGTTGAAGTGGTTGGAGTATTTCAGATAGGTCAATAGTTTTAAGATGTCCTTTTTGTACTTTTTGTTGAAGGTTTTACATTTAGACCATGTGGCGTTGTTTTTAGGTTTGTGTGGAGGGGTTCTTGAGCAATCTTTCAGTTTGGGTTGGGGCGGGGGGGATCTCATGGTAGATGTTTTGTAGTGTTCCGCATATCTGTGGTGATTAGCTTGGTTTACCCAGCAAAAAAGTAGGCAAAGGTTTCCCAGTTAGGTAGAGTTTTATTGTCTGAGGATGGGGGATCCCTTTTTCAGTTTGTCTGGTTTTTAACAATTGCAGACAATTTTTGGGGCAATAAATAGCTGTGCCAAGTTGATTTCGGAAGAATGCTGCTTTGGAGCTCCTGATGTGCCTATTATAGGCACTATGTCTTTGTTGTAGTAGTTTGAGGTTGGGCAGAGAGGGGGTATGTTTCCATGATCTTTTTCAAGTCTGAGGAGTCGGCGTTCTTCGTTAAGGATGCAAATGAAGAGGTTTGCTATTTTAGGCAGGATTCTCTTTAGTGTTTGGGGGTAAGAGTGTCCATGACTTTTGACAAGGAATTCGTGTAGTGTTCAGTGATTCCTTATGCATGATACATGCCAGAAGCCGGGATCAGGATGTTGTTGCACAAATCAGACATAGTGAGTGGGTTAATCTTGTGGAGATCTCTGACCCAATGCTATACTGGCATTTATTCTGGTAGGTCAAATCTACAAAACCTTTTCCCCCTTTGGAGGGCGGCTCCCTCTACAACAATCCCTCAACCATAAATAATGGAGAATCGCTTCCACAATCCTCCTTCAAGGGCACCACAGACATGCAAATATGGGACAAATATGTAAATTAAATATATAAACCTTGACACAACACAGGCAGACTGTTACAAAATTCAGTATGTAGGATTGAGACTGGGGAAAAAAGACCAGAAACTAAGAGTGAGGATGTAAGAAAAGGGTTCAGCAAAAATGTTTTGTACCTCTAGCGAGACCTGTATGGTTAAAGAGATTCCATATCACAGTTAATGAAAGTTGTAGTATTTCTTCTAGGGTGCTTTCGCAGTAACAGTTACTTTGAGTTCACAAAGATATGTCAAACATGGAGCCAATTAAAGTTTTAGCATGAATCAAAAAAGGATATCTCTACCATCGTGACCATCTTTGGTTTTAATTTCACTATTTCATACAGAATACCCCCATCTCCTCCTCCGAGAATTAGCACTTCCTTTCCACAGTAATCTTCCTTTCCACTGCCCATTATGGCTTGTGTGTATGCCAAGTCACTCTCTGCTAAATCTGTGGATATAACAGGAGAAAATAAGAAGTTGATTAAATAATATAAAACGTCTATCATCATTAAACAAATTAGTTAATTGACATAATGTGTATATATTATATATATATGTGTGTGTGTATTTTATAATTATTTACATGTATACACACACACACACACACCCACACACACACACACATATAATTTATATTGCACTAAAGTCTGTGCAGTCCTCTATGTTGTTTTTTTTATTCATATTTTATTTATTTCCTGCCGTAGGTAATTAAAACCATACCTGAAAAATAAAACAGTATAAAAAAAAAAGACAGCAGTAAAACAATTCTAATTGAAACAAAAAATACACTAATTAAGCTAGTTCGAGCAAAGCACGATGAAACTAATACTGTGCAACTGACAAATAGAAAATGCTGAAAACTGGCAGATGGGTGGAGATAAAGCTTGTGCGATTTGCCACGTGTAAATTAGTAGGGTTGAGGAGCATAATGAATTTCTTTGCAATAGACAAACCTTGACAGGCGTGAATGCTATTCTTGGGGTACGACTTCAAGGAATCAAATGGCGTAACATTGTGCCTAGGGCTAATGCGATATAAGAAGAGCTGGAAAATATTGATATATTACTAAGTGGTGACTGCGTTTCCATAGGAAATGTGTCAGTGTTGTTTTGGTAATAACTTTGACGCCGTTTGATTAATCTCGATGAAACTTTCCCAAAAAAGTGCACTTTTTGCCTAGTTTGTACATGGCAAGTTTTGGGGTGATCCGTCAAAGCAGGAGCCAAGAAAAAAAAAAGGGTGGGGGAGAGGGGGGGGGGCAAAATGCAAAATAACCATGCATTTTCTATATACTGTTTTAGACAGTGCTACCACAAAAAGTGCTGACTGAACTAAACTAAATGTGGCAGGAACCTAGATCTTCGCTCCGAAAGCATGCTTTTTGTGATTTGTTGTAAATCCAGTTAGTAGTTTTTGATAAATTAAGGTTTAAAAATACTTAGACGGTTACGTCCACGAGAGTCTCGAGGGTGAGCTAATTAAAAAGAGAGCGCTCTGATCGGCAGCAGGAGCTTTTTTCCCATTGGGCCATCTTGCTCCGCAGGAGTCAGACTCCAGCAGGAGCAAGAGATCTGATTAGCTGTCAGCAGCATGAGTATAATGTTCCTCGTAGCCTTTACAGGGTTCAGGAAAAGATCCCTGTCCTAAACTTAAAAAAAAAAAAAAAGAAGAAGTATAAGCAAGGTAGGGATACTCAGAGGGATTATGGCAAAAAACAAAATTATATATATGTCTGCGGCCAAGTATAGGAGGAGCGGGCTTGAGTAGGGCACCCTTGACAATTTTGGGCCTTGGGAACCCCATCCCCGGGGCCGTATTCTATATTAAAGGAGAGGGGCATACAGCCCCCCTACTCGAGCTGTTTTTAGCCCCTGGGACCTCATCCCCCCCGGGCCAATTGTGTTTAATAAGAGGCACTCCATGCCCTGGGGCCAGTTCACTTGCAGTGTCCCAGGGGGCCCACCCCGGGACACATTGTTTTACCTGCCCGCACCGGCGAAGACAGGGAAACACGTGTTTGCTCCCATCTGGCAGGAGCATGTTCAATTCTCCCTCCAAATGTGAGCAAACTAAAAGTCTGCTACCAGTGAAAGAGAGCATCATAAATGCTCCCCCTGGCTGGGAGCAGACAGAACTTCTGTCTCCCTGTCCGCACTGATGTGAGCAGGGAAACAGAACAACATACTTCTCCCACCTGGAGGGAGCAGCATAATTAGCTGCTACCTCGGCTGGAAACAATGCCCGTTCCCACACCATGCGGGAGCCGGATGGGACTGAGGGGGCCCTGGGGCTCCTCCCCCAGCCTCCAGCGTGTTTGCAGGTGCCCCAGGTGGGCATCGGAGCACCCACCTATATTAAAAGCAGTTACCTCGAATGTGATTATAATAGGCTCAATGGGGGGAGTAGCGCAGCCCCATAAAATAAACAAGGCCCTGGGGGGTGGGGTTCCTAGGGCCTGAGAAGGCGCGGGAGAGGGCCTGTGTAGCCCCTTTTTCATTATATTTGGCCCCATTTGATGGGGTCCCCAGGGCCTAATAAGGCTCGGGGGGACACCACGTGCAGCCCTTTTTTAAAATTACTTATTCCCAGGGAATGGGATTCCCAGGGCCTAAAAAGCTCGGGATGGGATGGGAGGCCGCCTCCTCTCTTGATTTTTTATTTTATTTGGCCCAGAGATATGGGGTCCCATGGCCTAATTAAGGGTCGCAGAGGGGGCCTGCATGCCACTCCCCTTAATATATTTGTTTAAGCGGCAGAGACTGGAGTCCCATGGGCTTGAATTCCCACCCTACGCTGAGCATGCAAAAGGCGGTGTATGGTGTGGGGTTGGCAGACTGCTGGGGATTTAGCTTACAGGGCCAATCGAGAGAACAAGCTGAGGCCAACCCCCACTGTGTACGTCAAACGCTGTGTGCAGCGAGGGGGTGGCTGTCTGCTGGGAGATGAACGCAGAGCCTGACTGCAAACAGGTCAGTTATCTAACCACATGCCATGCACGACCAAAGGCCGTGCTTGGCATGGTGTTGTTATATAAAACCCAGTGGCAACTTAGTTATGGTTAGGATTGTGTTTCCCTAGGGAATGCATTTTTTGTGTTGCTAATAACTTTAGCGTTGTTTGACAAATTTCCACAAAACATCCCCAAAAAAGACTCTCTTCTTGCCTAGTTTGCGCATTTTAAGTTTTGGGATGATCCATCAAGCGGGGGATGAGAATAAAGGAGGTCCCAAAATGCATTTTCCCATAGGAACTTTAGACACAGCACCAGCCTAAACTACAGAACGGATTTACACCAAATTTGGTAGAAAGCCAGCTCTAGGTCTAGAAAGAGTGTTTTTGTGTTTTGGTGTGTATCCGTTGAGTAGTTTTTGAGTAATTACTGATAAACTTTGTGTATATATATGGATGCGGAGACTATACGGATCCTGACAGATCTCAAAATGAGATCCGATTGGCTCTCACCATCTCACCAAGGAAGTGGTGGCAGCCATCTCAGGACATGGTCCTGAGTCTTAAATAAAAGTGAAAAAAGACAAGGGTGGGGAAGAGTAGGAATACCCTGACCCCCTAAGTCTGGTGGCGGGTCCCCTCACAGGCTGATTTCAGCCCTCAGGAGCCTATCCCATGGGGCCCAGCCAAATGTGTACAAGGTGGAGGAGGTCAGCATGACCTCCCTTCCCCAGGCCAATTTCATTCGTGGGGACCCCATTCCCCAAGGCTTGACCAAATATGCAAGTGAGAGGGGTCCAGCACAGCCCCCTCTCTGGGCCCTCGACCCCAGCCTCATCTACAAAGGAGAGGTGGGTCGCAGAGCTCCAATCCCCCAGGGCCGGCTCATGCTATTTCAAGTGTTGCCCAACCCCAGGACATGGCGCTTTTCCTGCCCGCACTGGCTATGGCACGGGCAGGGCAACCTGTATTTGCTCATGCTTGGTGGGATCAAATTCAAAACTCCTGCCCAGCGGAAGCAAACACCAAGTCCAATTCCGACAGGCAGAAGCAATGCTCCTGCCCACTGGGAGCGTACTTTTAATTTGTTTCCCTGTCTTCGTTGAAGTGAGCAGGGAAATAGATAAAAAGATTGCTCACTGGCATCATTGGCGTGAGCCTCCCTTCCGTTTTGACGGATTGCCTCCTCTGTTTTGATATGTTTTTGCTGGATTTATGCTTTGGGCACTGTGCCACTGCTAATCAGTGTCACAGTGCAAGGGTTCCCAATGTTAAATTAATGTACTGATTGGTTATTCCATGATTGGGTTATTTGATTTACCTGTCAGCCCCTAGTACAGTGCACCATGTGTGCCCAGGGCTTGTAAATCAAATGCTGCTGGTGGGCTTGCAGAACTGGTTGTGCCACCCACAAAAGCAGCTTGTAAAGTGTGTCTCAGGCCTGCCATTGCAAGGCCTGTGTGCAGTCTAGCACTGCCACGTCGACTTGACCAAGTGCACCCACTTGCCAGTCCCTAAACCTTCCCTTTGCTTCATATTAGACAACCCTATGGTAGGCCCAAGGGCAGGGTGCATTGTAAGTACAAGGCTGGACATGCTCTGATGTGTGTAGCATGTTCTAATAGTGAATTACAGCCATATTCGTGTTTCACTATTGAAGGCTACCTGTTATCATAGGCCAGAATGAGCAACTAGGTTATTACATTCTTATAATCCTAACTGACTCAGGGAACATGATAGAAATTTGAATTTAGTATGCCTGAACTCAGAATAATAAAATACATCTTTTAGTAAAGTTTATTTTAATATTCTGTGTTTGCAAATACCACTTTTAGAAAGCAGGTATTTGCTTGCCTAACCATTTGAGCCTGCCTCTGCTGGGTTGTGTATTCCTTGTCTGGGTTTGTGAGTGACAGGGCTGGGGAATTCCAGGAGACAGGCTGGGACAGCCCAGTGGTGAATAGAGAGATCTACATCCAGATGGGAGGGAGAAGTGCACCAGGGAACTGAATAGGACTGGGCCTTCCCTCTTCAATGCTGGCTCCACCCCCTGTGGCTTGTCTGATGTCTCTGCCCTGCACAGTGAAAGGAAGAAGAGAGTCATGTAAACAAAGTGCTCAGGAACTGGTTTGGACTAGGCAGAGGCCTCTCTGCCTTCAGAAAACAAAGGACTTTGGGGTATAAATATTGGGACCCTGATCCCAAGAAATGAGATCACTTCTGGAAAAAGAAACCTTTCTGCCAAGGAGAAGAACCGAGGAAGCTGCAGGAGTTGTACTGCCCCTCTGCCAGGGAGCTGTTTGCTGGGTTGGCCTGCAGTGGTTGCTTCATTGCCGAGGGAAAGGAGAAGGACTTTGTAAGGGCTTTCATCTACAGAATATTCTCCAAGGGCTTGAACTGTGCTTGCCTCCTACTGAAGTCCCTGTGGTGGGACGTGCACTGATGGGGATCTTCTCCTGTGTGGGGTTCCCCAGAGATGATGCGTCTGACCGAGGTAAAAACTTCATTTCTAATTATATGACGTCTCTGTGGAAGGAGTGTGGTGTTACCTACAAGTTCACCACTCCTTACCACCCACAAGGAAATGGGCTGGTAGAAAGATTCAACCCGACACTCAAAGGCATGATCATGAGTCTTGAGGAACCAATGAGGCGTAAGCGGGACGTCCTCTTGCCATGCCTTCTGTTTGCCTACCGTGAGGTGCCACAAAAGTCTCTAGGGTTCAGCCCCTTTGAACTTTTGTATGATCACCCGGTTAGAGGACCTTTGAGTCTGGTCAAGGAAGGCTGGGATCAATCTCCCAGGAAACCTCCCCAGGATGTATATAGCTACATGCTGGCCTTCAGGAACCAGACTCGGCGTTTCAAAGATCTTGCTCAGGCAAATCTGGAAGCCAGCCTGGAGGAAATGAAGCAGTGGTACGATCAGAATGCCACTCTGATTGAGCTTCAACCTGGACAGAAAGTTTGGGTCATGACCCCTGTGGAGCCTTGTGCCCTCCAAGACAGGTGGACCGGTCCATATGAGGTGGTGGAGCGCAACAGTTATGTCACCTACTTGGTGAACTTGCGTTCTCCCAGGAACCCCTTGCGGGTCCTGCATGTTAACCGCCTAAAGCCCCACTTAGAAGGGTCCAAAATGGGCATGCTCCTAGCGACAGATGATGAAATGGAGAAGGAGACCAAGCCTCCTCCTGACCTGTCTGCAACAGAGCAAGATGGGTCAGTGGATAGTGTCAGCTTCTCTGCTGCACTGAACCCTGATCAGCAGCAAGATTGTAGCCAGCTGTTGGGGCAATTCTCTGATCTATTTTCCTAGGTTCCTGGTGTCACAGTGTGGTGCGTCCATGATGTGGACACTGGTGACAGTCCTCCTGTCAAGCACAAGGTTTACAGATTGACTGACAAGGTTAGGGCTTACATTAAGGAGGAAATCTCCAAGATGTTTGCTTTAGGGGTCATTGAGTCCTCAAACAGTCCTTGGGCCAGCCCAGTGGTCTTGGTACCAAAGGCTGCCTCTCCGGGTGCCACACCCGAACTCCGGTTCTGTGTGGACTACAGAGGACTCAATTCAGTCACCAGGACTGATGCACACCCATCCCGAGAGCTGATGAGCTCATTGACCGGTTAGGGGCTGCGCGGTACCTCAGCACGTTTGATTTGACGTTTGGGTACTGGCAGATCGCCTTGACTGATGGGCTAAGTAGAGGTCAGCATTCTCCACACCAGATGGGCACTACCAATTCCGGGTTATGCCCTTTGGGATGAAGAATGCACCTGTCACCTTTCAGAGGTTGGTCAACCAGGTGTTGGCTGGGCTGGAGGATTTCAGTGCCGCCTTCCTGGATGACACTGCAGTGTTCAGCACCAGTTGGGAAGAACACTTGCAGCACCTCGGGGAAGTGTTGATGGCACTGTGAAAGGCAGGCCTCACGATCAAAGCAAGTAAGTGCCAGATCGGGCAGGGTTCTTTTGGTTACTTGGGTCACCAGGTAGGAAGCGGCCAGGTGGCGCCCCTACAACCCAAGATTTATACCATCCTGGCATGGGAACCCCCAAAGACTCAGACAAAGGTGAGAGCCTTTTTAGGACTCACAGGGTACTACAGGAGATTTGTCAAGGGGTATGGAAACATTGTTGCACCCTTGACTGAGCTGACTTCCAGGAAGCAGCCCAAGAAATTGAACTGGACTGACACCTGTAAATTGAACTGGACTGACAACTGTCAAAAGGCTTTTGATGCTCTGAAGACTGCCATGTGCACAGCACCCGTGCTTCAGGCGCCCAACTTCTCAAAAAAATTCATGGAACAGAGAGACGCTTCAGAGCATGGTGTGGGGGCTGTTATATCACACATTAATGAAGAGGGCCTAGACCAACCTGTAGCCTTCATCAGTAGGAGGTTACTTCCACGGGAACAGAGGTGGAGTGCAATTGAACGTGAGACATTTGCTGTGGTCTGGGCACTGAAGAAGTTGAGACCATACTTGTTTGGGACTCACTTCCGAGTTCAGACCGACCACAGGCCCCTCAGATGGCTGATGCAGATGAGGGGTGAGAACCCAAAGTTGTGGAGGTGGTCCATCTCCCTACAGGGTATGGACTTTACGGTGGTACACCGCCCTGGTACAGAACATGCCAACGCTGATGGTCTGTCCAGATTTTTCCGACTTAGTTAAGAGAACTCCCAAGGGTAGTTCTCCCCACATTGCAGTCGGAGGGGACACGTGTTAGACCTGGCATCATTGGCGTGAGTCTCCCTTCCGTTTTGACGGATTGCCTCCTCTGTTTTGATATTTTTTTGCTGGATTTATGCTTTGGGCACTGTGCCACTGCTAATCAGTGCCACAGAGCAAGAACTCCCCATGTTAAATTAATGTACTGATTGGTTATACCATGATTGGGTTATTTGATTTACCAGTCAGCCCCTAGTACAGTGCACCATGCGTGCCCAGGGCTTTAAAATCAAATGCTGCTGGTGGGCTTGCAGCACTGGTTGTGCCACCCACAGAAGCAGCTTGTAAAGTGTGTCTCAGGCCTGCCATTGCAAGGCCTGTGTGCAGTCTAGCACTGCCATGTCGACTTGGCCAAGTGCACCCACTTGCCAGTCCCTAAACCTTCCCTTTACTTCATATTAGACACCCCTATGGTAGGCCCAAGGGCAGGGTGCATTGTAAGTACAAGGTAGGACATGCTCTGATGTGTGTAGCATGTTCTAATAGTGAATTACAGCCATGTTCGTGTTTCACTATTGAAGGCTACCTGCTCTCATGAGCCAGAATGAGCAGCTAGGTTATTACATTCTTATAATCCTAACTGACTCAGGGAACATGATTGAAATTCGAATTTAGTATGCCTGAACTCAGAATAATAAAATACATCGTTTAGTAAAGTTTATTTTAATATTCTGTGTTTGCAAATACCACTTTTAGAAAGCAGATATTTGCTTGCCTAACCATTTGAGCCTGCCTCTGCTGTGTTGTGTCATCCTTGTCTGGGTTTGTGAGTGACAGGGCTGGGGAATTCCACGAGACAGGCTGGGACAGCGCAGTGGTGAATAGAGAGATCTACATCAATATGGGAGGGAGGAGTGTACCTGGGACCTGAAAAGGGCTGGACCTTCCCTCTACAATGCTGGCTCCACCCCCTGTGGTTTGTCTGATGTCTCTGCCCTGCACTGTGAAAGGAGAAGAGGAATCATCTCAACCGAGTGCTCCAGAGCTGTATCTTCCCTCCCCTGTGCTGGCTCCACCTCCCGTGGGGCTCTGATGTCTCTGCCCTGCACAGTGAAAGGAAGAAGAGAGTCATGTACACAAAGTGCTCAGGAACTGGTTTGGACTAAGCAGAGGCCTCTCTGCCTTCAGAGAACAAAGGATTTTGGGGATAAATATTGGGACCCTGATCCCAAGAAATGAGATCACTTCTGGAACAAGAAACCTTTCTGCCAAGGAGAAGAACCAAGGAAGCTCCAGGAGTTTTACTGCCCCTCTGCCAGTGTGCTGTTTGCTGGGTTGGTCTGCAGTGGTTGCTTCATTGCCAAGAGAAAGGAGAGGGACTTTGTAAGGACTTTCATCTACAGAATATTCTCCAAGGGCTTGAACCGTGCTTGCCTCCTGCTGAAGTCTCAGGGCCAAAAGACTTCACCTCCAGCTCCCTCCTGAGTTTCCTTGCTGGGAATTCTGACTCCAGACACTTGCGTGCCGCTGGGAACTGGAAGCTCCACACATCGAGAAAAAGCGTGTCGCCGCCGCAGCTGAAATCATCGCAACGCCGGAGAAGCGAGCCTTCGCCGCATCTCCCTCGAAGCATGTGTTCATTAAGGCTGCCTGCTGTCACACCGCCGGGGAAGAGTGACAACATTGAGAGAGTCGCCATCGCATCACCGGAGAAGCGTGTCGCAGGGCCTGTCGTGGCTCCAAAGTACAGAGTCGTCACAAGGCTGCCAGGGCTTCATCGCATCGTCATCGCCGCATCAAGGGCGTCATCTTCTCGCATCGCATCGCATCAAGGCGCCATCTTGCGCACCGCAAAGGGCCCGCAAGCCGAGAATCTACGCATCACCTTCGCTCTCGTAAGACTCACGACGAGTCTCCTACTCTGCGCAAGCATTGAGGAAGGACGCAACCGTTCCCCTGGATCACGGAACCGACGCATCTCCCCTTTTGCGAGCCTTTTGTTTACTTTGCGTTACGCATCCAGGTACTTTGTTGAGAACTTTGTCGCATTTACCAAGAACTTGAATTAAGAGACTTTAATAATCTTTTAAGTAATCTTAAGTGTAGTATTGTGGATTTTTGTCGTTTGTGGTCTTGTGTTTAAGTCTATATAAAGAATACCTATTTTTATAAAACATGTGTTGTGTCCATCTGTAGTGTTATCACTGCATTACTGAGTATATTCACAAATGCTTAACACACTGTCTCTGAGATAAGCCTGTCTGCTCGTGCCAAGCTACCAAGGGGGTGAGCAGGGGTTATTAAGGAGTGCAATCCCCTTATCCTGACTTAGAAGTAAGGGTCCCTATTTGGACAAAAGTGACAACCATCGCCAACTAGAGACCCCCAGATTTAACACTCACACACACACAAAGCAGCATTTTTAGCTCCTCCATTTGGGCGGGAACAATTCCGGTTCCCACGGAGCTTCCTCTACAATTGTCAACCATCGTGTGGTGGGCTCAAATGCAACCACCCTTTGTTGGCCTGGCTCATGGAGACGTGGTCCCCAAGGCCTAAGTTAGCCTGGGGAGGGGGACCGCGTTGCCGCCCCCCCCCCCCACCACCCTTTGTACAATACGACAGGGCACTGAGAGGGGGGCCCACGTGCCTCTCTCCTTTCAAAAATGTGCCGGGTCCCGGGAGGGTGGTATCTCCAGGGCCATATTAGGGCCAACCCCGATTGGCTGTCTTCAGGGGGTTGGCCACAGGGCCTGACCGCAAGCCAGGCTTTGTGGCCAACTTCCCCGGACACACAGCCTTTGGCTATGAACAGTGACAGGTTGGCTGCATGTGGGGGGCGTTGGCCGCAGGCCAGGCCCTGTGAATAACCAGCGGCATGCATGACGAACGCCCTCAGCAACATGGCGTTGGCTGCATACGGAGGGTTAACTGCAGCCGCGCACAGCAAGAGGCTGTGTTGCGGTGTGGTTGGTTTAATATATGGTGATTAAATATTACATTACATTTAAAAAAAATATAGAAATACACAGTGTAGGAAAGTAGGATCTGCTTCTTATGGTCACCCCCACTTTTTTGCTTCATGTGATACTGTAGACTAGTCTGACTGGGATCCTGCTAATGAGGACCCCAGTTTACCTGCTTACTCCCTAAACTGTTATGTTATGTACTTAGGTACACTCCAGACTGGCTACTGGGGTACCTTTTTCAAGTCCCTAGTATATGGTACCCATGTACCCAGGGCATAGGTAACACAAAGGCCTCCCAGGGGCTGAAGCATGTATTATGCCACGCATGAGAGGTCATGCAAAATGGAACTACAGGCCTGCCATTGCAGCCTGTGTAAGATGGTGCATGCACCTCTTACTTTAGATATAGGTTTCCTATATCTAAGGGTCACTGCACTTAAAACCTATACATCACTCCTACAGCAGGTCTTAACAATCCTGAAGGTAGAGTACTTGGTTCTGAGTGAGAGGGTGCCCCTGCATGAGCAGGACACCACTGCAGCCTATGGAGTCCCTTCTCCTGAGTTTTGTCAGTGTATTAGCCAATAACAACATATAGAGTGGCATTATGAGACCACTTAATGCCCAACTGTAAAACGGCTGAAAGTAACATTCTCGTGTTTGGTATCAAAGATTGAGGAACCATAACCTGGTAACTGGTGTGGTAGGTATGATTCCACCCCTCATAAACTGGCTTTGTGAGGTCCCTGGTGTTCCCGGTACCAGCCTTCTAGTCGCAGGCAGTCCAAAATGGTTGCTGCCTACCAGTGACACCCTTCTGCACTCCTGCTGCTGAGCCAAGTTCGAGCAGGGGAAGTCAGAACAATAGGCATCCTGTCACAGGGAGCTGCCAGAAAGGATTTAGTGTATTAGGCATGGGTGGGTGCGTTTGTCAGCGACCGAAGGTCTGCATGAAGGGCACATTTGATGTCCCTGTGCATAGTCCAGTTCAAACCAGCCCTGGGAGCCGTTAGCTCCAGCTCTGGTGCGAACTACGAGGCACTACAGCGTCCAGAAGGCCATGCACGAGGCCAAGCCCAATAGGGCAGGAAATTGGTAATATAATTGGTGCAAGTACTGCCGTTTTAGTTGACTAGCTGCCACAGAAGAGAATAATTTATCGAAACGCGCCTGGCAATGCTACAAATTGAGTAGGCTGGTGTTCGACTTTATGCCTGAGTGCGATTTGATAGTCAATAAAAAGTTGAATCATTATCTGCCGGCTGGCTTCTCTCATTGGGGCTACCTTTGGGTGGATTTGGAGCAGCTGAGCCCAGCCGCGAGAGAAGCCCACCACTTGAACGTGGGCGCGTAATGCGCCAAGCGGTGTCATGCCAGGGGAGGCAGTATTTACGACGGCAATTATGAAGCGAAGTAGGCATTTTTCAGAGACACTTTGCCCCTGCCCACATGGGTAATATTTTGCCTTTTAATTTTTTTAACCGCATGCGTGCGGGCGGAATTCCGCTCGCACGCTGAGATTTTTAAAACCGCACTTTACATGACGAGCTGGGCTCGTCATGAGCGTGCGAGGAGGCTACCTCATGACGAGCCCAGCTCGTCATGAGCGTGGAAGGGGTTAATGGACTCACATGAGTGTAACTACGAGGCACTACAGCTTCCAGAAGGCCATGCATGTGGCCACGCCCACTGGGGCAGGAAATTGGTAATATAATTGGTAATATAATTGGTGCAAGTACAGAGGTTTTAGTTGACTGGCTGCCACAGAAGAAGAGAACAATTTCACGAAACGTGTCTGGCAATGCTACAAGTTGAGGAGGCTGGTGTTCGCGCTTATGCCTGCGTGCGATTTGATTGTCAATAAAAAGTTGAATCATTATCTGCCGGCTGGCTTCTCTCATTGGGGCTACCTTCGGACAGACACAGACACGCACACAGATTTATTTGTGATCGGGGGTCCGAGAGAGTTTGTTAAAAAGATCAATCACAGTAATCTCATTTACACTTCACTGGCACTAGAAGTAAAACAAAAGTGACATTCTTGATCTAAATTCTGCACAAAGAAGCAAAGTTTGGAAAGATTGACTGCAAACCCACAACGGGTAATACGGTTTTACATGCCATCCGTTTCAATCACACCAATTTAAAAATGAGCATACCATATGGGGAGGCACTTAGAATACATCAGAACTGCAGAGAAGACCATCAATTTGAGGCTGCTACTGCAGAATTGGTGGTTAGATTAATGGGAATAGGCTATCCGAGAGAAGCAGTGAAGTCCATAGAGAAAGTCAGACACATGAAAAGAGAAGCAATTCTGTTAAAAAAATCTGAAATCCTTCAACACCAAATACACATGAATACAGATGTCTTACTCACTTCAGCACAGACCATCATACAATCAGGAAAATATTCAAAAATTGGACTTGATACGAAATGATCCAGTCATAGGCACACACTTCCTAAAAACTAGGCTGCATCTTCAAATGAGTATGCTTTATGAAGGACAAACTGGTAAAGAGTAGCTTACCAGAACCCAGTAAGAGCAACTGACTAGCTGCTAGTCAGGCATTCAGGAAATGCAGGGCCTGTGAGTAGGAGGTGAACAAACCATATTACAACAGCCCCATGGAAAGTAGGCCACACACCATAAGCGGAGCCTTCACATGTAAAACTGAATATGCTGTGTACGTGCTGCAGTTCCCATGTGGTTTGTGATACTTAGGCAGCACAAAACATCAGGTACACAAACGTACATGTCAGGGTCATAAAACATCAAGATAAGACTTCTTCAGTGGCCAAACATTTTGCAGAAGTACACAACCACAGGGATAAGGCTCTACAGTATTACGTCATATACGCTGTACCCCAGAGTACATGGGGTGGGGATAGGGAAAACATCCTCACGAGGTTAGAGTCCTCATAGATTCTAAAGATAGATAGTACGAATCCAGGTCTAAATGGGTATGAGAAGAGGCACACACACTTATAGGGTGGGTATAGCTATAATGCTAAGATTGGGACACAAAGGAACTGCCTATGTTTGACCCTATACTTATCTGGCATCCAAATTGAGTAGAATGGGTTCCTTTGGCCCATGTGGGGGACTATATTGCTTCAAGACTCCGTTTGGCGCTGGACAAACAGACCAGGCCAAATTCAAATCTGAATGTCCTTGTCCTTTCTTTGCCCTCTCAAATTCCTCTCCCCTGTCAATTGACCCCAACATGTTTACTTTCTTTTCTAAATTTGGAATGGTCTACTGCTCAAATTAGGTTCTAAACTAGTGAATCCCCCCCACCATGGATCTTTGCATCAAGGCAGAGGGGCTACTGTTTGGAGATTCCTTCATCAAGGAACTTAGTAAATATGTTACTACCTTCGGATCACTGGATAAAGCTCAACAATGTCTTAAAAAGGATTTCTCCCAGTATGTTTTGACAGGGCTGGTAGTGGAAGGAGCCGCTTTATTGGCTGGTACTTTCGAAACCAGGGATTTCAGGGCTACTACAACTCCAGTTAGCAAGACTTCAAACCGCAATTCTACCCACAAAGGGAAAGAGGTTTCCATGGGAGAAGTCAAAGAAACTTCAGATATTCCAAACAATCAAATGAGTCTCCCTTCGGCCTACTTTTTATAGGAGGACATCTAAAGTTTTTTCCCAGCAAATGGAAATCTATAACTTCAAACCGAAAAATCCGCAAATCCGCTCGCGGATTTTATTATTATTTTTTTGCAGAGAGGTATGGCACAAATGGTGGCATCTTTGTGGATACATATGCAGGCAGTATTCATTCTGGCACGATGCTCCTGTCACAAAAATTAAACCTCAACAGGAAGCACTTACAGATATAAATAAAGCAGGTGCCCGAGTTGAAGCTCAAATTCAGTAACACATTATAATCAGCCCAAACAACTAGTGAGCACGGTCGAGGCTAGGCAGGTGTGCTTCCTCCCCATATCTACCGCCTACAATTAGATGTAATCCTTGATGGAGGTCTTTGCATCCACGAGTGTCTCGAGCGCAATCCCCGTGTACTTCCTGTGACCAGGAGGCTGCTTTCTCCTCATCTGGTGCTCTGATCGGTCTCTGACCGTTTATAAACAAGAGCCATGTGAACTCGCATAGAAGCCCCGCCCCACACACACACCAGGGTATGCAACTTCTTCCCGCTCCTTTCCTCACTATTATGGACTGCTCACTCGAGGGACCTCGGCGCCTGTCGGCGCGGTGGCAAAGTTACAGACACACGTGGTCACTGAAGACAACTCTTCTAGGCCTTTACGCAGCTGTAGTGTAGCAAAAGCACTATACATTTACCCAACGAGGTAGCACTTACTGATTAGCCAGCAGAAAGTACTCCAGTTGAGTAGAGGTATAGCACAACACGGTGGCATCTTTGTGGATAAATATGCAGGCAGGATTCATTCTGGCACGATGCTTCTGTCACAAAAATTAAACCTCAACAGGAAGCACTTAGTGATATAACCAGGTGCCCGAGTGGAAGCTCAAATTCAGTAACGCATTATAATCAGCCCAAACAACTAGTGAGCACGGTCGAGGCTAGGCAGGTGTGCTTCCTCCCCATATCTACCGCCTACAATTAGGTGTAATCCTTGATGGAGGTCTTTGCATCCACGAGTTTCTCTAGCGCAATCCCCTTGTACTTCCTGTGAACAGGAGGCTGCTTTCTCCTCATCTGGTGCTCTGATCAGTCTCTGATGCAACTTCTTCCCGCCCTTTCCTCACTATGATGGACAGCTCACTCGAGGGACCTCGGCGCCTTTCGGCGTGGTGGCAAAGTTACAGACATACGTGGTCATAATGCAAGTCTGCGAGTTAGCGAATTTTTGCGATTTCGCGTGAATTTGCGAACCGCGAATCCGCAAAATTCTTTCCCCCACTTCCTTATGATCAACATAGTGGTAGCGCAGGTCAGACGTCAGAAGTCAATTCTGGTAATTGTGGTCCCGTTCTGGCAAGCCCAGGTGTGGTCTCCTCCTCTCCCCTCTTAGAACTAGCAATCAACTTTCCCATCCTTCTTCCTTCCTTTCACTATCTCCACATTGCTTCTCTATATGCAGACGATGCTCTAATCTACCTTCACACACTTCACACACCCACAGAATCGGTTCCATTTCTGCCGCAGCACATGTTGGCTTTTGGCCAGGTCTCAGGCCTACGGGTTATTAATCGCAAGACCTTACTGTTCCTGCTGGGTAGGCTGGCTGCGATGTCACCCGAGGGAATGCCTGAGCTGGGAATCCGCTAGCAGAGGGAGAGCTTCCGTGACTTAGGACTCATGGTCACTCATACGGAGGAAATGCATAGGTACCTAAATGTGGAAAGAGTGTTTCACCTTCTTTTTACTTCACTTCACTATCTGCTCTCAGATCCGCAGGGTAGTCGTCACAACTTAATTCTGGACAATACGCTTACCCTCTCCAATTGGAAAGTAGCAGGTATTCCAAATCTTTTCCTAGCATTTCATCAGAAGCTTTTAGAATATATCCAGAAATCCTAGGCACTACCAAAGCTTACAAATCAGCCTGGTCTATTTGGGCTAGCTGGTGTGTGGGAAAATCTATCGATCCCTTTTCAGCAGATATCTCTTATCATACATTTTCTAGCAAAGCAAGCTAGTGCAGGTAAAACCTATCGTACTGTAAACATTTCCCGGTCAGCCATTTCAACTCATCATCCCCATATCAACGGAAAGCCTTTGGAAGAGCATCCTCTCATTTGTCGCCTTTTAAGGGGGTAACATTTTGTAAAACTGACACTTCTAATGCTCGAAACCACACCCACCTTAGGGTGATATGGTTGAGGCTCAGTTTAAGAGGGTTGGTGATAAAGCTGCAGCCCTGTAAAGCTTCTGAACTGCCCAAGCCATCTACAGGAAATGCTGGTAGCAGGTTCCAAACCTCATGATTGTGCATTGGCAGGTTATTACTAATTTAAGGTCATCCCAAATGAAACCTATTTGCCAAAGAGGTGTTACTCATCAAAGGCAGGACATTTTCTGGACATTTTTAGAAAATCTCCAGGAAGCTTCAAGAATCACAAACAAACATGCTACGAAGAATCAGAGAAGCCCATTGATCTGCCCACCAAGTTCATGGTGTTAAGACGGGATCTAAGAAACTTCCTACAACTCCAGAGCCATCCAAAAATTTCAGTAAAATGTCCTTGTATGCGTCGCAGAAAGTGGGGAACCACCATCTGAGCCATTTCACAAAGAGCAAGGGAATAATGTGCCAGCTAAGTCAAGTTGCAAGAACAAGGAGCCAATCCCCCCGAAAAATACAATTTCTTACTTACAGACTCAATCCACTTAAACTCACTGTCCAACAAGGAAGGTGAAAAAGGACCTGCATTAATTATTGTAAAAACAATGGCCATCAGCCCTAGCCCCTGAGAAATGAAGCCTTCGCAGAGTCCCAGACAAGATTGAAAGAATTCAGTCAAAACGCTTCCCTCATCTTTACAGCTGCATGGGCAATGCTAGGGCCTCTGACTCAATGCTCAAGAAACCTTAAAAGATGGAAAATCATCCAAAGGGACCGTCGAGGGGTAACCACAAGATAAACATTTCATCCAAGGGAGTTCTAGAGATCCAAGGATCTCTAGAACTCCCTTAGTTTTACAAATGACTGTGTCCAACTACTGACCTCCTGAACAAGAATTCGGTTACCAATAAGGCACATACGAGACCTAAAAGAAGACCTTTCAAATGTGTTCTTATCTGCTCCAAGCCATTCTGACCCCATAAGATTCAGAGAGCTGGGTCAGAGCCAGAGGTGTAGATGACGTTAGTATCAGTGCTGATGTTGCATCTTTCAGTGGCAAAATAGAGATTGGCGTGGTCAGTGCAGAGTCAGAGATAGCAGTGGTCGGGGACAGAGGCTTAGACAAAAAGAGAAGTGTTTGAAGGTCTAGCTTTGGGGCACACCAATGGGACCTGTGGGAGTGCAGAACAGTCAGCAAAGCCAGGCCAAAAGCCGCTACTTGAGCTGAGTCAGCAACTGACACTGAAAAAGCTTGAATCATGTCCAGCAACACCTGATGCAGAGCCACAACTGATCCAGGGGCCAGCATCAGTTTCATCAGGCTCATACCCACCAAGGCAGAAGACAGATTTGAGGATGTTAGAAATGGGGGTCTCTAATTGGCAATGGTTTGCACCTTTGTCCAAGTAGGCAACCTTCCTAGTCAGGTTAAGGGAGTCACACTCCTAAAATAACCCCTGCTCACCGTCTTGGTAGCCTGGCAGGAGCGGTCTGGCTTATCTCAGAGGCAGTGTGTAAAGCATTTGCACATAACCAACAGTAATACAGTGAAAACACTACAAAAGGACACCACAACAGTTTAGAAAAATATCCAATATTTTTATATATCCAAAACAAGACCAAAACAATAAGACTCCAACATACAGTACAATATATACTTCGCAAGATATCCTTAAAAATTGCAGAAATATCTCAAAAACACAGTTCATCTGAGTCGAAAGCTCCGTCCGGGGCTACCGCGATACTGAAAAAAACAGAGACTAACCGTTCCAGCCAACCGCATTGGTACGGGCCAGCTAAAGCGGGGACTGACTTGCGCACAGTAGCTTTCACCTTGCGGCTGGCATGTTGGTCCAAGCATCGTGGCAACCATTGTCGTTTCGTTGCAAAATGGAAGTGGTGCAGGGTGCGGTGGCCTCACGATACGGAGTAGGCAGCAGCTCTGTGAGGATCATCCAGACAGCGTCGATGAGACCAAGGCTTACGGTGCAGGTGAGGAAGTGCTCCATGCGGTGCGGGCAGGTTTCGGTGTAAGCGACAGAGCCGGTTAGCGGGAGCTGGCGTCAGTCGGCCCACTCTGCTGTGTGGGACGAGGCATTGTGTTGTGAAACTCACAAGTGGTGCCCCGAGCCACGATGCGGTCACTTGTGTCGAATCAGCAGGCAGCGACCGCGTCAGTGAGACCAGGGTGACTAAGTGAATCGAGGTGGTGCAGAGTGTGGTGCCCATAGGTCACGGTGCAAGCAGCGGCTCGGTGGCATCGGTCGTCGTTGAGACCAGGGTTGCGGTACGAGATGCACCAGTGCCTTCATGACACAGAGCCAGTGACTGAGTCGGTTGCTTTTCCCTTCTCTGTGGCAACTGAAACAGCAGTTTCAGAAGCGGTACCCCGAGGCTGGTAAAGTCTTTGCAGTCCCGGAGACTTCAGAACAGGAGGCAAGCTCTACTTCAAGCCCTTGGAGATTTTCAGCACAAGTAAAGAAAGTCCAGTCCTTTCACTGCCCAAGGGAGAAGCAGCAACTGCAGGCCAACCCACCAAAGCAACAACACAGCAAAGGGTCAGTACTCCTCCGGGCAGCTCTTCCAGCTCTTCTTGGCATGTTCCTTGATTCCAGAGGGTTCTAAAATTCTGGGTTCTGGGCCCCAATATTTTACTCAAAATTCCTTTGTTCTCTCAGGCAGAGAGAGTCTGTTCTCGGTCCAAACAAGTTCTGTCCTCTCAGGCCCAGCTTCCTGACAGGAGGTGGAGACAGCATTGTTCAAGGCAGGAAAATCTCCTCCCACTACTCTAAACGTAGCCCAAGTCTACTCAGCCCAGCCCGGACTCATCAAGGAAAAGGCAGGACACATCTCGAGGCCCCAGTGGCTGTCTGAAGAGAATGCACATCCCCAGTCACTGTCACTCCAAACTAGACAGTCAATCCACAAATCCAGCACAGGCACACAGGATGGCTAAGCAAGAACATACCTACTTTCTAAAAGAACACAGAAGATAAAATGTATCTTTACTAAAAGATGCATTGTGACATTCGGAGTCCAGGCATACTAAACTCCATTTCCCTATCTTGTCCCAATGAGAGGTTATGCTTATAAGATGTTATAAGTAAAACTCCCATTCTACCCTATGGGACAGATAGCCTTTCCATAGTGAAAAATGAAATGCACTGTAATTCACTACCAGGACATGCCACACACATCAGTACATGTCCTACCTTTAACATACACAGCACCCTGCCCACAGGGGTACATTAGGCCTACCTTAGGGGTGACTTATATGTAAAAAAAGGAAAGATTAGGGTCTAGCAGCACAAGTTACTACTTGTGTAACGATATCTGTAAGAGACATTAGTTAGTGACAGATTCCTTACCTAAGAATATCCCCAGGCGTCAGACTGGATCCGGAAAGTTTTGCTAGCAGTACTCATGCACGTCAGTAGGTGGCATCGTGCTGCTCCGCGTCTGTCGCTGGCATCGTATGCGCCGAGAAGACGTCACAGAGACTACTTAGGCGCCACCCATGCGCTCGGACGTCAGTTCTGTGCACGACTTTCTGCGCCAGGAACGCAGAGCCATGCAAGAAACCGACTGGTGCCATGAAACTAGGGCCCTGAAAGGGATGTCCTTAACCCTAGTAATCAGTTCGCAGAACGGGGAGGATAGATGGGGCGGTAAGGGATCTATCACTAACTAATGTCTCTTACAGATATATCGTTACACAAGTAGTAACTTGTGCATCTGAAAGAGACACGATACTGATAGATTCTTTATCTTAGAATAGATTCCCCAGCCATACCAACTCCGGTGGTTGGTCTGCGAATAATTTTACACCAGGAAGTCACGTAGAATAGAACAGCCAAAGAAGCCGTTTCTCCGGACTTGACTTTCAAGGCAATAATACTTGGTAAACGTGTGGAGCAAGGCCCACGTAGCTGCCAGACAAAGGTCCTGCAAGGGAACGCCGCATCCCAAGGCAGTAGTGACTGATGTTGCCCTGGTGGGATGGGCACGCAGCCCCACAGGAGGCTTCTTCATAGTCAACGATTAACAGGCCTTCATGCCGAGAGATGGTCCGTTTGTGCACGGCCAGACCTTTTTTGGTGCTTACGTAGCCAACAAAGAGCTGGTCATCCACCTGGAATTGTTGTGTGTGGCTCAGGTAAAAGGAGAGCGCACATTTTGGATCCAGCCGGTGGAGCCTTCTCTTTGGAAGGATGCAGAAAGAAGGTGGACAAAGTGATGGTTTGCCCGATGTGGAAGGGCATGACAACCTTTGGCAAGAAAGAAGGACGGGTCCTCAGAACCACCTTGTCCGGATGAACAAAAAGGAAAGGAGGTTTAGAAGAAAGAGCCTGGAGCTCACTCACTCTTCTGGCAGAGGTGATAGCAACCAGGAAAGCAGTCTTTAAGGTGAGAAGACACAAAGTACAGTTATTGAGGGGCTCGAAGGGAGCGCACATCAGAAACATCAAGACAAGGTTTAAGTCCCATTGAGGCATGATGAACGGCACGGGAGGGAACGTGTGCGTAATGCCTTTCAGAAAACGGTTAACAATCGGGGACTTAAAAAGAAAAGGCTGATCAGGAAGCTGTGGAAAGGCGGAAATGGCCGAAAGATAACCTTTGATAGTGCCAAGAGCAGAGCCCTGCTGAGCCAAAGAAAGAAGGAACAAAAGAACCTCGGAAAGATCTGCAGCCTTCACTGTGCACCATGCCACAAACTTGTTCCACCTGCAGGCGTATACCGTTTTTGTGGAGGGACGCCTAGTTGCCAGAATGACATTACAGACTTCGGGAGGAAAAACGAAAACTGTCAACTATCGCCGCTCAATCTCCACGCATGGAGGTGGAGGCAGGACAGAAGATCCATCCGAAGAGGCAGCAGAATCGGGGGATCGATCACCATGCTGAGTAGCTCGGGATACCAGTGTCTTCATGCCCAATCCGGAGCCACAAGAATGACTTGGGCCTGGTCGCGCCGAATCTTCTTCAGCACTCTGGGCACAAGTAGTATAGGCGGAAAGGAGTACAACAGGCGGTGAAAGGCGCCCTGGAGCGAGTGCCGCCTTGGAAATTCCAACATGCAGAACTGATGACATTGCGCGTTCTCTTCGGTGGCGAATAGATCTAACCAAGGCTCTCCCCACTGAAGAAAGAGACCTTGCGCCACCTCCGAGTTCAGACGCCATTCTTGATCCATCATGCACCGAACCTTGATGTTCCAGCCATGTCCAGAGGCACAGAGCCTCCTGACATAGGGTTCACGACCCCACCCGGCTCTGTTTGTTGCAGTACCACATGGCAATGGTGTTGTCCGTGAACACCTGCAGTACACTTCTTCAGACAGAGGGAAGGAATGCTTTCAGTGCAAGTTTAATCACCTGAAGCTCCAAATGGTTGATATGGGACCAGGACTCTGCCGGAGACCAAAGGCCTCTGATCTCCGTCTCTCTCAAGTGGCCTCCCCATCCCAGGAGGCACGCATCCGTCATCACTGTGTGCTCCGGTTGGGGAAGGGAGAAGGATCTACCATTGACCCAATCGCGATTCGTGAGCCACCACTGCAAGTGTTGTGCAGTGCCCTCCGAGATTTGGACGTGATCGGACAGGTTGCCCTGATGCTGTGCCTACTGGAACTTCAGGTCCCACTGCAGAGCCTGCATATGCCATTTGGCATGTTGTACCAGCAGGATGCAGGAGGCCATCAGGCCCAGGATCCGGAGGGTCATCCTGACTGAGACCCGGGATAGTGGCCGAAATATCAGAATCATAGCCTAAATATTCCTGATCGCTGCTCGGGGGACAAACCCGAAAATGCGTGGAATCCATAACCGCTCCGATGAAGGGGAGCTTCTGAGAGGAACTCAGGTGCGACTTCGGCACATTGATGGAGAACCCCAGCAAGTGCAGGAGGTCGGCCGTAGTCTGAAGGTGGGTGACGACTGCCTGGGGCGATCCCGCCTTCAACAACCAGTCGTCGAGGTAGGGGGAAGATGGACACTCCTGACCTGCGCAGGTGAGCTGCGACCATCGCCATCACTTTCGTGAATACTCGAGGGGCGCTGGTAAGGCCGAAGGGGAGCACAGCAAACTGAAAATGCTCCTGGCCCACCGAGAACCGCAGGTAACGCCGGTGGGCCGTCAGAACGGTGATGTGAAGATAGGCGTCCTGCAAGTCCAAAACTACCATCCTGTCTTCAGGGTCGAGGGCAGTCAAGACCTGAGCAACATCTTGAACTTCTCCTTCCGGGGGAAGCAATTGACGTCCCTGAGGTCCAAGGTGGGGCACAAGCCCACTTTGTCCTTCTTGAGGACCAGAAAGTAGTGGGAATAACAACCACATCCTACTTCCGGCCCAGGAACACGCTCGATGGACACATTGGCCAAGAGGGCCATAACTTCCTGCTGGAGAAGCATGAAGTGATCCCCCGACATGCGGTGGAATCGAGGTGGCATGGCCGTGGGGGGGGGGAGTAGACTCGAAGGGGAGGGAGTAACCCCTCCTGACGAGTTGCAGCACCCACTTGTCGGAAGTGACAGAGCGCCAATGGAGAAGGTGATGAAGAATCCTGCCACCCACCGGCGTGGTGTGCGACCTGAAGCTCAGACTAGGAAGGTTTCGAGGTTGACGTCGCGGAGCGGAGGTGGACTGACCCTCACGCCGGCCCCTGGAGCCACCCTGGCGGCCTTCACGCCCACGGGCGTGCTGAGTTTGGTTCTGCGCAGGCTTTTGGCTGAACAAACGGGCAGGGACGCCTCTGCCATGGCCACAAAAGGAATGAAAGGTAGACGTGGCCGGGCGCGTAGAGGAAAGGCCCAAGGAATTGGCCGTAGCTCAAGAGTCCTTAAAACGCTCCAGTGCAGTGTCGGCCTTATCACCAAACAGGCGAGTGACGTCAAAAGGCATGTCCATGAGCGAGGTCTGGACATCCAGGGAGACCCCGGTGGACCACAACCAGGCGTGGTGACGAAGTGCCATGGTCATGAGATTGCCCTACCGAGGGAGTCTGCGGTGTCCAAGCCACAACGAATGGCAAACCTAGCCGCATCCTTACCCTCAGCCATAGCCTGAGACAGCACAGTCTGGACCACCTCCGGGCACTGAGGCAACACCTCAGCAACGGCATCCCACCGCGTGGGAATAGCGGCCCAAAAGGCACGCAGTGTTCACCGACCGCAGCCCTAAGTTGGCCGACGAGAACAACTGCTTACCAAACTGTTCCAACTTCTTAGAGTCCTTATCCGGCGGAGCCATGGGAAAAGCACTCGGGGACATCGAGGCTTGAATGACTAAACTCTCTGGTGTGGGATGAGTAGTCAGAAAGGGAGGGTCACCTGGCTCCGGGCGATGACGCCTGGCAACATTTTTATCCAAAGGAGCCCCTGTGGCCGGTCGCGACCAAGTGCCTAACAAGTCTTCAGTGAGGGCATCTTTAAAGGGCGGCGGTGGCTCCGAGGAGGTGGACGCCGACTGGAGCACCTCAGTGAGGAGATTAACCTTAAGGGTCACCGTGGGGAGTTTGAGGTTAAGGACCTCCGCTGCCCGACGGAGCATCACCGTATAGGAGGCGCCTTCCTCCATAGTGGGCGGGGGAGAGGCAAACCCTAAATCAGAGGTGACGTCAAGGCCGCCGGCCTCCTCCAAATCATCCACCCAGTCCTGCTCAGAATCAGACTGACGAGCATGAGGATCCTCCGACCCCTCCCAATCGTCCTCCACCGCCGGTGCAATCAGTACAGGTCTCATCGGCGGGTCAGGGAAGAAACCGCGCTGGGAACGGTGCCAGCCGAGCCGGCGCCGGGTCCCAATTCGGATCCGAGGTGGGGACAAAACCATCCGGGAACCGGGGCAGAGGTGGAACCAGCGGTATCCACTGCAGAGCCAAGGGTGGCAGCGCTGGGCTCCGAAAGCCGGTAGCATGGGACCTCTTGGCGCCATGGCCGGAACCAGCGGCGCGGTGTCCTGCAGCACAGGAGCCGCTGGTGGCGCCAGGCTAGATCCGCCGGAGGAGTCGATAGACCAGTAGGATGCCGACAGGACCGCGGGGCCCGAAGGCGCACCGGCGGGAGCCCGAGGCCTAAACAGGCAGTCCATGGCAGCAAGGAATTCTTGCATTTGTGCAGGAGTCTCTGACGGACCCTGGTAAGGCGGGTAGGCCGTGGGACTCCAAAGCTCCAAAGGAGCCGCAGGGACGGAGCCTCTGTCTCCCTCATACGCATCCGAGGACCTACGGGGGGACGCCGGAGAGCGAACACACTTCAACTTCTTTTTATGTCGTCTCTTACCCGAATCAGGGGGTGAAGACTTGGATCCCAAGGAGCGGTGATGACGGCTCAGCGAGCAGTCACAGGAACGATCCCTGAACCTCAAGCGGCGCGGGACGAGTGCCAGACTTCAAGCAACTTCCAGCGCTGCTCCCTCAAGGCCTTCGGGCCATAGCCCTAAAGTCCAAACAGGACCGGGAGTCATGGTCACGCTCCAGGCAGTAGAGACAGACGTCGTGAGGGTCCGCCACCGACATATTGCGATAGTAGGTCCCGCAGGACTTAAAACCAGGCATCCCTACTTGCACCAGAGAAAACCAACACGAGACAAAAAGTCTCAAAAAGGGGGGCGTGGCCAACTGCCGAGCATGGAGGCAGCTTGAAGAGGGAGCTCCTTGAGGCATAGCGGCCCGCGCTAAATATCCGTACATTTATCCGACTTATCGCCCGCCCGAAGAAGCGGCATCGGCTTGGGGAACCAAGCGGCTCTGTTTGCTCTGACCCCGGTGGTTTTCGGCTGCCGAGAAGTGATCCGTTCAGCAGCGACGTGTTGGGGCCTGTGACTGCCTGGCCGCACCGACCTGGCGTGACTGGCGGATCCGGGCGGAAGTGCGTCCTGCTCGGCTTGGGAGCGGTGGCTCCGTCCGGCCCGTGCGGAGCCCCGAACTGAAAAGTGCTCCGGCGCTCAGCTTGGTCGGCGCTGACCACCGTGGGAGCGAGAGGGGCTGCAACGTCTTGGACTGGCTGCCTACACCGCCCAAACTAAAACACAGAGCGGGTGCCTGCGCGGACGGAGATAGCCCTGAGACCCGGACGGCGCCATATTGGGCGGAACAGACGGTTGGCCGCAGCGCTCACGTAGGGTAAGGAGGAGTGCACCGGAGGCCCTGCCGACCTCCCGCAGCGCCGCTACTCACTCCAAATTACTGGGTGGACCCTGGATCCTGGCACAGGGGGTGATTGCTGGAGAGGCGTCCGTGGTGGGTCAGGCCCACTGAGAGGCAACATAGCGCTGCTGGTCGGCTGCGCGAGGGGGTTCTGCCACAAACTGCGGGGTGCTCCCCGCAGGGGACCCGCCAGCGTCACACCGAGGCACCGTGACAAGTTCTGCTGTGGTGAACGCGAGAGGCCGGAGTAGACCCGTGGGGGACCGCCCACACACAGCACTGAAACCAGCGAACTGACCATCGCCGCGACTGGCTGGGATGCGCCTGGACCCTGTGAGTGTGGGGCAGGGCACTTGGAACCAGTGGGGCACCCACTCGGCTACACACAGCCTGTGGACCGGGGGTCGCACAGCCAATTGACGCGTGGAACTGCCATTGCCGCAGAAAACGGGCTAATCATCCACGAGCACAACGCCATGGCGGGCAAGGGTACGAGAGGTACGTCAACGCAGGCAAAACTCGACAAATTTGTGTACAGCCAGCATGGACACTCTCAGGGTGGCGGGCGCCACTCCGCAGGTGCGCCTCCAGACACAGACGGAACAAAAAAGATCACTCTAGAAGACATCATGAAAACCCTCACCGAGGTACAAACGACGGTGGGCTCAATCTCCTCTGAGGTTAATCTGCTGAGGGCGGACTTTAAGAAAATGTCAGAAAGGGTGTCTCAAGTGGAAGTAGTTACGAAATCGCTCATTGAGGACACCTCGGACCTGCAAGTAGCAATGGAGAGGATGGAGAAAGTCACTAGGCAACTGCAGGATAAGTTGGACGATCAGGAAGGGCGCTCCCGAAGAAATAACGTCCACATCCTAGGCCTTCCGGAAACAGAGGGGAAGGGGGCCATGGACCTCTACGTCGAGGACCTCATCAAAACCAAGTTACAACCTAAGGGATTGTCAAACTTTTTCTCTGTTGAAAGGGCACACCGGGTGCCTGGAGGACCGGCCAAGCAAGGAGCTGCACCACGGCCAGTGCTAGCTAGACTGTTTAATTTTAGAGACAGGGACGCCATTCTGCAAGCGGCGAGGGTCTCACCACCGGTTAAGATTCAGAACGCGACTTTGGCCTTCTTTCCGGACTACACGGCAGAGGTGGCTAGGCGCCGGAAATCATTCACTGAAGTAAAAAAGACACTGCGTGACAAGGGCCTGCCTTATTCAATGCTTTTCCCCGCCAAATTGAGGATTGTGGCCGAAGGAAAAGCGTGTTTTTTTGATACGCCGGAGGTGGCACGGGAATGGCTTGACGGTTGGAGACAGGTGGGCCAGCCTCAGCGCCAGCACAGAGAACGCCAGAACCACCGCAGCGGACGACCAGCGGAGCACCAACCCAGTAGCCCCACACACGAGGAAGGAGCCGCGAGACTGGACTCTGATCTCGAGAGGGACCCCTCGATTCAGGACAGCCTGTCAGGGATTGTTTACAAGATGCTGCGTAGGGGACAACACGCTTGCAGCCTTTGGGACCTTGAAGCCGATAAAGCTGAGTAGGGCGGGATTCGGCCGGTGCCTGTAGGGGACTCACCAACCCCACGAGCAAGTAAGATAGAGAGGGATGGGATTAAGCACTCTGCCAAGTTGGGGATGCGGGCGGGTTTTCGTCCGAGGTGCAGGGGAGCAGGGAGGGGGTGGGGGGGGGGGGGGAGTTGTACTGTTAAGGTTTTTGTTTATAGTCATCACGACTTTCTTGTGGACCACGGTCCTATCACAGGCCATACACTCATGGCACCCCAGCACACGTTATTGCTTATACGCAGCACCGCACTGCCACACTTCAGTCACACTTGACACGAATCTAGATGACACGACAGGAACTAAATGCTCCCGCTGAGGGCGCTCCTGCAATGACACTAGTGCCCCCCCTGAAACTGCTTACGTGGAACGTTAGAGGGCTGGGGGACAAAATTAAAAGAGGTCTGGTCCTCCAAACCATCAAGCGCTATGGGCCTGAATTAGTGATGCTTCAGGAAACACACATGGCAGGGACTACATGTAAAGCGCTTGACAGACGTGGTTATGCCATGGCAGTGCACGCAGAATTTACTACGGGGTCTAGGGGCACTGGAATATTACTTAAAAAGAACTCATCCTTTATGGTTGACAGCAGCAAGGCGGATGATCAGGGGCGGTTTGCGGCGATATCTGGCCAATGGGAGGGGAGGCCCCTCAATGTTGTATCTGTGTACATCCCCCCGGCTCTCCATTCTACAGCACTGCCTGCGCTTGGACAGTTTCTCCTTGACCTCCCCGAGGGTGATACGGTAATTGGGGGGGACTTCAATGCAATAACGGACCCCTTGTTGGACACCTTTCCCATGCGAGGCCGCCCGAGAGGGGCGACAGCGCTTCCTGGTTTTCTGAGCGCACTGGGCCTCACAGATGTTTGGCGTCAGTTGAACCCCACGGCGACTCAATACACGCATTACTCATCTACACATAACAGCCTTTCGCGCATTGATTATTTCTTCTTCTTAGGGATGGGAATGGGGTTGGTAGACAAACTGGAGATTCTGCCCAGAGGAATATCTGATCATTCCCCCATGTCCCTCCACCTTACTACCAAAGAGAAGAAGCGCGCCAGACTGTACCCGATATACCCCAACTATTTGTCGGTCCCTGGCATCAGGAAGAAACTCAAATTAGCCACGACACAATACTTTAGCGAAAATGTGGGATCGGTTTCCTCGCCCTCGGTGCTGTGGGAGGCATATAAAACAGTCCTACGTGGAGTGGCCATAGCAGCAATCACAGGGCACAAAAGCGATTCCAGAAGGGAACTCGCAGAATTGGAGTTGGCACTTCACACCGCACACACCACTCACATGTCGGACCCCACCCCTGACACCTTGCATACGCTGCAACTCCGACAGCAGCAACACCAGACTCACCTCACAGTGATCACTAAGGGGCATCTAGCAAACACCGCACACAGAATATACGACGTGGGGGACAAGGCTGGGAAGATGCTGGCCTGGTTGGACAAACGAGGCGGCACTACCAGAGGGATTCAGGGACTTTATACACATGACGGACAGCTACAGACACACCCTGAACAAATAGTGCGCACCCTAGCACGTCACTATCAGGAGGTATACACCCCGGTGCGGACCGTCACGGAACGGGAGGCGATGGCATCGCTCGAACACATTGCTATCCCAGTGCTTTCACAGGAAGCACAACTAGACTTGGATTCGGACCTGACGGAGGACGAAATCCAGCTGACAATACAGACGTTGCAATCCGGCAAAGCCCTGGGGCCTAACGGGCTACCCATTGAATGGTACAAGGCGACAGCCTCCGTGTTGGCCAAACCCCTGCTGGATATGTATGCTGAAAGTGTGGAGAGGGCGGAACTCCCTCTTGATCAGCGCACGGCCACAATAGTGACCATTCCTAAACCAGCCAAACCACCGAATGTGAGCACATCGTACCGACCCATTTCTTTGCTCAACGTTGAAGTGAAGATCCTGGCGAAACTTCTGGCCAATCGCCTGACACAACACCTACACGCCCTGATACACCCCGATCAGTCGGGTTTCATGCCCCATAGAAGCACGGCGATGAATCTGCGGAGGATACATGGGGTGTTGGAGCGGGCACATCTTCTCTCAGACCAGGCTGTAATTTTATCCCTAGACGCCAAAATGGCTTTCGACCTGGTGGAGTGGGAGTATCTGTTTGCTGTTCTTGCTAGAATGGGCTTCGGCCCGAAATATCTTGCATGGGTGCGGCTGTTATACGCATCACCGGTGGCACAAGTGGTTGCGAATGGACACATTTCGCCACCATTCCCACTGGGACGCGGAACTAGACAGGGATGTCCGCTCTCGCCCCTGCTCTTTGCTTTGGTATTAGAGCCATTGGCCATCCTGCTCAGAGCGACACCCCTGTTTCGGGGCATCACCTGGGAGGAAGGTTGGGAGGATAAAGTCTCCCTGTATGCGGATGACATGCTGATATATATGGTTAATCCTAACGAGGGGATCCCTGCCCTGTTGGCTCTGTGTGATGAGCACGGCAAGGCGTCAGGATACACCCTGAATTGGTCCAAATCGGTTATATACATACTTAAAGGCCCGGCCCCACTATTGCGGGACGACTGTCCCCTACAATTAGCGACCACCTCCTTTAAATACCTGGGTATTTACATCACTACTGACGCCGCGGAATTTCATAACGCAAACTTGCTGCCGCCTCTGGCACGCCTACGTACAGACGTTAAATACTGGGCTACTCTACCGCTGACCCTCCTTGGGCGCGCGGCACTATATAAGATGATGGCTCTCCCCAGATTTCTCTATGTGCTTGAAAATACCCCCTATGTGGTGGCGCCGCGGTACTTCAAACAGGTCGCTGCGCTAATATCCAGCTTGCTGTGGAACAACGGCCCAGCCCGCATAGCGCATGATAAATTGGTAAAAAGCTGGTATGAAGGGGGGATCGCGTTGCCCAACCTCCAGTTGTACTACTGGGCGTCCCAGCTTAAGATAATTAATCAGTGGATCCACGTCCCGCGGGTAGACCCCGCGTACAAGGCGGATTGGTCACAGCTGGGGACGGACAGCATGCTTTCAGTGCTATACAATTTCCCACAAGTTAAGAACCTACTCGGACCGACGTTTCATACGGCAGCCTTATGGCATACAGCGCAGTCTCGGTTGGGTTGGAAGGGGAAACTCACCAAGATGACGCCACTGTGGGACACGAAAGCGCTGGGTAGCCTGAGATCCTGTAAAGGTTTTGCGCAATGGGACCACATTGGGATTTCCGTAGTTGGGGATCTGTGGGACAAAGACGGGGTGGTTACATTTTCACAACTCCAACAACAATATGGTATGAGCTCCACTGAAACATTTAGATATGTGCAGATCCGACACTCACTCCTACAGGCAATTCCACCTGACACCGCACTCCCAGAGTCGTCGCCATTGGAGGACAGACTGTTGACAGACTTTATGGAACAAGGGGCGACCTCTCTCACGTATAAAAAACTGGTCAACAACCTGCCAGACCCCACACAGAAACTTAGAGAGAGATGGATGGGGGAAATAGGCGAAGTGGATGATACGGAGTGGAACGAGGCGCTTGCGTCACCAAGGGAAGTAGGCATTTCGGCTAGGTTCAGACTAGTGCAACTCAAGATATTACACCGCACATATTACACCAGAACACTTCTTCACAGAATACAGAGGGCAACACACTCCTTCTGCCTCAGGGGCTGCGCAGAAGTGGGGTGCCCCGGAACTACCTAAGGTAGCTGGATGGGTCAGAAATGTGGACCTCCTCATGGTGAAGGAAAGAGCGGTATACCTGCTGCAGGCCTGCCCGCGTAAGTGGAATAAGGTGTGGACGCCCTGGAATAAGTACAGGGGAGAACCGTGTGAACCCCTACCGGAACATGAGGACTTGGACTCAGAGGAGGAGAAGGATTAGTAAGGGTGGGCACTCATATTGTCTCGGGTTGATGATGGGGTGGTGCGGGTATGTGGTGTTATCTTTGATATGGTGCTATACATGTGTACTGGCTAACAAATGAATATGGGCAGGATTGGCCATCTGCCGAGTGATGACCTACGTTGGGTTTTAATGTTTTTCTCTCCTCTTTTATTGTAAGTTAAATCTGCCACGAATAGATTATTATACCGAATCCGGACGGACATTGTAAGGACACCTGACTAGGGTGTGAAGGGGTGATGAAGGCAGAGAGTCTTAGTAGATTATGGTTCATAAGTGTGCATAATAGAAGGATAATAATACTATGTAAGAATGTGATTTGATGCATATGATTTTATTGCTGATTCACCACATTGATGTGACGAAGGGTCCTGAACGTAATACTGTTTCTGTAATTTTTGAATTTATGAAAAATAAAGATTTAAAAAAAAAAAAAAAAAAAGTCTCAAAAAGATAGTCAAAAAATTACTGAGGTAAGTTCTCTAACCGGATCTGCGCTTACTAGCCCGGAAAAAGAAAGAACTGACGTCAGCACGCATGGGTGGCACCTAAGTAGTCTCCGTTACGTCATTTCCACGCATACGACACCAGCAACTGACACGAAGCCGCACAACGCCACCTACTGATGCGCAGGGGTACTGCTAGTAAAACTTTCCAGATCCAGTCTGACGCCTGGGGATATTCTAAGGTAAGGAATCTATCACTAATGTGTCTCTTTCAGATAGTGGGTGCAGTTGCCAGGTCGACACAGCAGTCACAAATGTGCGTAGACACTGCAGTGGCAGGTCTGAGAACCCTTTGAAGGGCTGCTTGTGTGGGTGGTGCAACCAGTGCTGCAGGCCCACTATCAGGATTTGATTTACAGGCCCTGGTCACACGCATTGCACTTTACTAGGGATTTACCAGTAAATCAAGCATGGCAATCATGGAAACACCAATCCATGAGACAATTTACACACAGAGCATATGCACTTTAGCACTGAATAGCAGTGGTAAGGTGCCCAGTGTCTCCTAAAACCAACAAAAACAGGTCAGGAAAAATGAGTAGGAAGAAGCAAAAAGTCTGGGGATAACGCTGCAAAAAGGGCCATTTCCAACAGAGGACGACATCTCAATCTGATTGGGGGGACAGGCCCACGTACTGTAAGACCTGTCCCGCAAACAGGAAGCAACGGTAGGATAAAAAAACAAAGTATCCTCCGATATGTCCTGAACAACAAATAGAACAACCTCCTCCAAAAAAAGTTCGATTTCAGTACCAGGAGCAGGGCTTGAAGATACACCAACTTAGTCACTAATCACTGCCTTTATATGTCCTCAACAAATGTCTCAGTCAAGAAGGGCCTAGGGGTGTGCACAGGGTCCAAACCCCAAAGGAAGGTATCATGAGGGTCCGAAAGGGAATCGGGAGAGTGATCAAAGTAGTGTTTATGACCACCTGATCTCTTCTTTGGGTACCCTGGCATACAAGCACTGCAAAAGACGAACTGACACATTTCACCTGCTTGTTTCTTCTTGAGGTGAGAATTCATCCCCAGTATACCGCTGCCAGAGAGGAGGGATATTGGTTTTTTATTGTGCTTAAGGCTCCTCGAACACCACGCAGCGCGGGACGCTATGAACTGGCAAATATTACCTGCTTGTTTCTTCTGTGGTGGGACTTCAGCCCCCAGGATACTGCTGCCAGACAGGAGGGGCATACTGTTTTTGTCATGCTTAAATCACCTCAAGCACCCTGTGGCACGGGAGGGCCCAGGCGCGTGCCCAGGTGAAGACTGGGCCATGGGCAGACCTGTCTGCGCCTGTCCGTGGCCAGTTGAGGTAGAGCTGCGCCATCCCTCTTGGCTTTTGAGTATTGAACACAGGACATGCTGGTGAGTGAACCCCCACCTCTGCACCTGGATTGTGTTAATTTGGTTCTGGACACACCCTGTTACAAAGCCTTTTAGTTCGGTGCTTCATTTTTTGCAGGGCTCTTCCGCGCTTGATGGCAGGTTGATGGAGCAATTTAGCTCAGCTCCTGGCAGGGGACCATCCTGGTCATTAGAAGGTGGTCCAGCCACCGAGCCTTCTATGGAAGTAAATTTCACCCAGACCAAATTAGTTTCAGGGCATGAACCAGAGGTGTGTTGACTGTCACTCAACTCAAGAGAGAGCCTTCTCTCTGTCATGTCAATTTCTTTTGAGACCACCCGTACTGCTCAGGCCAGGAAAGTATCTAGGGATGTACCAAGAGGTTCCCTCTGGGGCCCAGACGACTCCTTAACAGCCAGCTGTATTCTCTTCCCCATCCTAAAGGTTAAAAGCTAGTGTCATATAAATACCTTGAGGGAGGACTGAGCGCGAGGAAAGTCTCTCTCAACCCTAGGTGTGCCAAGGACTCAGTCGATGCCCCCTCGGTTCCTACCGCACACACAAAAGGAACACAGGACAAATAAAATCTGGCAACAACAACGAGGTCCCAGCTGAGTCCTCTTATGTGCCCCCTTCAGTCTATAATAAGAATGGCCATAAAAATGCTTTGCATAATCTCCTGGAGCAATTCAAGCTCCTGATCGAAATAGGTTTAGCCCCTTTGAAAGAAAAGAGGAGTTCCTTGGAGTCTATGGTTTCTGTGCTGATAGATCGACAAGTAGCCAGGCACATGCTCAGAGTGTAGCATCTACCAATGACCGACCCAGGGTGGCAGATAATAGCCCGGAAACTAGGAAGGCTACCATAGGCAGTCCATTCAATCCTGCGATCTTTGCTTACTTATCCGGCCTACCCCTCCTGCATTCAGAGAGGTCAACTCTATGATGTCGCAATATGGGAAAAGTAGTACGCCTGAATGTAATAAAAGCTCTCAAGTTGCCCCTAAGGTTTGGGGCTGACAAATCTACTGGCATTTTTTTCACAGCTCAATCGCCACCCAGAATGCTGCCCTTATGATGCTGTTCTAAACAACATACCACCCTTGTCACTGGAAATGAGGGAATCCATGCCGCAACTGAAAATTTGATTTTCTTTTGGCTGAGTAAGAACTCAGTTTTCTCCCCACAGAACAGAAGGACATTGTATTTGTGAGGAGAATAGGGTGGGTATGACAATCATCTAAGCAACTGGTTGGGGACTCTCTTGCAAACAGCATGGATCGTTGCAATGTTAAAGCTGAAAAGTTCAGCAAAGGACTTGATCAATGGCGCCTGCAGACCTGCAAGGAATTGCCATCCCGAGTGGCTTGATAGCATATGTAGAGCCGCTAACAAAAGGCTGAGAAAGGTTCTCACCAGTAAGCCCAGAGATAGCGCGAGTGTAAAAAAGGCTAGACTATAATATAAGCTAGCTATTAAAAACAGGAAACTCGAAGCTATGAAAGAGTTGTGGGAGAACCTTGTTTAGGCACACCAGATGTAAGACACTACGATGTTCTGTAATATTTTTACCAAAGGGGTACTTACAACCGGGACGACAGAAGGGCTGAGGTCTAACATACCACCTGAACGCTAGTACTTCAGTTGAATCTATTGTAATGGGGAGACTCTGGAAGAAGCTGAGTTTTTGGCTAATCCCCGCCATCCTTTGGATACTAGGCTTTGTGATAGCAGCTAAACAAGAAAGACCGTTAAAAAAGGCACCTGGCCCTGATCGCATGCAGATGGACCTTTATTAAGCAAATGTCCATCTGTGGTCACCAATTATCACGAATGACAAACGCAGCTGCAATACTAGGCATAACTCCTCCTGACTAATTACATGCATAGGTCCCATCTATAAAAAAAAGTAACATAACTGATTCCAAATGTTACACGTCTATCTCTTTGCTGGACCCCATGGTGAAGACCCAGGAGCACATTTTGATGCATAGAATAGAGAGTTGTGCCAAAGAAAATGCCATTATGAGCCCAGCACAGTACAGGTTTCTGGAAGGGCTGGGGACTCAGGCGCAGTGTTAAAACTTGCACTTGTTAATTGGGAAATATGTGATCACCAAGAAAGGAACTTTATAACTTGCATTCACGGACCTTAGTAGTGCAATTTATAGGGTTTAACGCATCTAGTCTGGGGAATTCTTTATAAGCTGGGCTTGCCTTACACCATAGTGGAATTTTTACAAGTGCTCCACGATAGAGTTAGAGTTTCAGTCAGCTTAGGCCTTGTGTGGGAGTGTACTGCCTTTTTAGGGCTCGCTGCGAAAAGCGCGCTATCGCAGAGAGCACTATAGTTGTCGGCTCAGGCGAAAAACGAGGGGCGACAGGAGCTGGCCACGCGCCCAGCATCGTCAATGGGAGAGGGAGAGACAAGAGCTGGCCACGCGCGCAGGGGATTGGGTCACGCGCGTGAGTCATTGTCGGAGATGGCGATGTGCACGCTCACGGCGACGTCTCCGCCGCGCGCCACAGCCCCATGATGATGGTGACGTCAGTGGACGCTCGCCGTCTCCGGCGGCTGCTGCGCGCGGGGCCGGCCGGCGGACGCTGCTCCTAGACTGCCGGCCCTCGCTGGACTTCCTGTGCTCCAGCGCCGTGTTTTTATCATTTGCTTTCCGATTGTTTATTTTATGGATTAATATATTTTAGTCTGCTTTCTTATTATTTTTCTGAAGCCTGTACAGCGTCGCACTGTCGATCAGAATAAAAACTGCGCACTCTAAATGTTAAACAGAATAGTTTCTGTTTCCCTCTTTCAGTGAGCCCCTCGCCTCCATGATGAGGGAGGCTTAGAATGCCAAATACCACTCAGTGACGCATAATTAAATGCCACATAATTAAACTGCACTCAATGCAACATACTCTCCAAATACCACTCAGCGCCACATTATTACACGCCACCTAATTACACTGCACTCAATGCAACATACACTCCAAATAACACTTAGTGCCATATAATTACACGCCACATTACACTGCGCTCAATGCAACATACACTCCAAATACCACTCAGTGCCACATAATTACCCGCAACATAATTACACTCTACTCAATGCAACATACACTCCAAATACCACTCAGTGTCACATAATTACACTGCACTCAATGCAACATACACTCCAAATACCACTCAGTGCCACATAATTACATGCCACATAATTACACTCTACTAAATGCAACACACACTCCGCACAATACCACTCAGTGCCACATAAGTATATGCTACATAATTACACTGCACTCAATGCAACATACACTCCAAGTGCCACATAATTACACACCACACAATTACACTCTATTGAATACAACTTACACTCCACACAGTACCACTCAGTGCCACATAATTATATGCTACATAATTACAATGCAACATACACTCCAAATACCACTCTGTGCCACATAGTTACACGCCACACAATTACACTCTATGGAATACAACATACATTCCTCATAATACCCCTCAGTGCCACATAATTATATGCTACATTATTACACTGTGCTCAACACAACATACACTGCATATACCACTCAGTGCCACATAATTATAATTACATGCCACACAATTACACTCTACTGAATACAACATACACTCCTCATAATACCCCTCAGTGCCACATAATTATATGCTACATAATTAGACTGCGCTCAACGCAACATACACTGCAAATATCACTCAGTGCCACATAATTACACGCCAAATAATTACTCCATCGCCCTCACTCTATCCATCGCCCTCACTCTATCCATCGCCCTCACTCTATCCATCGCCCTCACTCTATCCATCGCCCTCACTCTATCGCCCGCACTCTATCGCCCTCACTCTATCGCCCGCACTCTATCGCCCGCACTCTATCGCCCGCACTCTATCGCCCGCACTCTATCGACCGCACTCTATCGACCGCACTCTATCGACCGCACTCTATCGACCGCACTCTATCGACCGCACTCTATCGACCGCACTCTATCGACCGCACTCTATCGACCGCACTCTATCGACCGCACTCTATCGACCGCACTCTATCGACCGCACTCTATCGACCGCACTCTATCGACCTCACTCTATCTATACCCTCACTCTATCAATCTATCATCCCTCACTCTATCAATCTATCTATCACCCACACTCACTCTATCTATCGCCCTCACTCTATCGCCATCACTATCTATCTATCTATCGCCCTCACTCTATCTATCGCCCTCACTCTATCTATCTATCGCCCTCACTCTATCTATCTATCGCCCGCCCTCTATCTATCGCCCGCCCTCTATCTATCGCCCGCCCTCTATCTATCGCCCGCCCTCTATCTATCGCCCGCCCTCTATCTATCGCCCGCCCTCTATCTTTCGCCCGCCCTCTATCTTTCGCCCGCCCTCTATCTTTCGCCCGCCCTCTATCTATCGCCCGCCCTATATCTATCGCCCGCCCTCTATCTATCTATCTATCGCCCGCCCTCTATCTATCGCCCGCCCTCTATCTATCTATCGCCCGCCCTCTATCTATCTATCGCCCGCCCTCTATCTATCTATCGCCCGCCCTCTATCTATCTATCGCCCGCCCTCACTCTATCTATCACACTCACTCTATCTATCACACTCACTCTATCTATCACACTCACTCTATCTATCACACTCACTCTATCTATCACACTCACTCTATCTATCACACTCACTCTATCTATCACACTCACTCTATCTATCACACTCACTCTATCTATCACACTCACTCTATCTATCACACTCAATCTATCTATCACACTCACTCTATCTATCACACTCACTCTATCTATCACACTCTGTCTATCTATCGCATCACCACAGCATCACTCAGGGGCACCACAGCATCACTCAGGGGCACCACAGCATCACTATGTGCTACCACAGCATCAATCTATTCAACCATTCAACAACAACTGGTTCAAATATGTTCTATCAATGTTTCAAGCTTTATTACAAATGTCACAAAAAGATGTTAATATTTCATTTCTGTTCTTGGATTTTCATCACAATAAAATACACGGAACATAATCTTCACAAAAGTTATTTACAAAAGTTTAAGCTATTGCCATTATAAATTACAATAACTTTTATTTAAGTATTAATTTTTTTAAAAAATTAAAAGCCATTGTTATTTGTAATATCAATACATCTAAGTCACGTAAATACAACACATATTGCATTACAAATGCTGTAGGTGTCACATTTGCAAAAGTTATAACTATTGGCATTGTAAATGACAAAGCTATTAATTCCGCTATTTTCAAAACCAACACATAAATACAAAATTTGTCATTTTCAATACCAATAGCTCAAGGTTTCCTAATGCGAGACCTATTGCATTGCAAATGCTTGTTTTAAATCATTTATAGGGTGTTAGTCAGGGGTGTGTTTTAGCTCCAATGTTATGTATTTTATATATTAATGGTATGCACTCCTTTTTATTCTCCCAATGTAAAGACATTCCAGTTGTAAATGGCAAAGGTGTGCTGGCTCTGCTGTATGCTGATTAAGCAATTTTACTTTCTAGAACTCTAAATGGCTTACGCAGAGCTGTTGACTCCTTTGTCCGATACATGGACAGCCAGGACTTGGAGGTTATAATAACCCACTATATGGTCGCATATAGCATGCCCTTCCAGCTTCTCTAGATTTTAATAGGGGGGAATCTTGATTCCCCATATTAATCAATAAGGAAATTATCTTTGACTGTCTGATTTATGATCTGGACCTGAAAAAACCCTGGCTGAATTATATTAGACAAAAAACCACCACTGGGTCTGGGCCCCCAACAGCAAGGCTGAGCCACGAAATACTAATGAACAACAGAATGCCAGTACTGTCAAAATTATTCCCTTTTGGATTGTCAGACCATAAGGTTTATGCACTATGGTCAATTAACACCCCAATGTCCGAATGAATCTTTTGTTTTATTATTAGATTTTTCAAACAAGGATTATTGGTTATTATTTCACCAATTCATTATACATTACAAGACCTCTTAAACATGTATATATTTACACAATATTCACAAAGTCTATACAATATCAACAATATCAAAAATATCAAAAACACAATTTCAATTTGACAATAATCATACCCACACTCATTCACAGCCATTCATATCATCATACTTATACACACAACCTGGAATAGAAATATTCACAGTACGCCATATACAATAAATTCTTATCAATGAAAAAACTTTTTAAATGAAAGTCTTTGTAAATTGCTCCTTTGTTAAGATGGCATATATTGTCTACGCGTTTCGAACTCACACCGTTCGCGGAGTTCTCATCAGGACAAAAAGCTGTAAGAAAAAGGGAGAGCAAACCTTCCTTTAGGGTCATGTAAAAAAATGATGGTAACCTTGCTCACAGTCTCCATTACTCAAGCCACCTTGTCTTACCTCTGAGGTTTCAAGAGCTGTCTAGGGTTTAAGAAAATCACCCGTCGAGACAACAAGTTTATCCAAAATACACATCAATCTGTATAAAAAATAGACAACCAATCACGGCCGGTATAAGGTGACATCCTTCTAAAGAAACAGTGTTCAGTGGCATATGTGAGTAAACTTACTTGTATTTTAGAGAAGAGGTCAAAAGGGGGGAACCCAAGTGCAGCCACTCCTGTAATGAAGTGCAATTTTTGAGATACAATTCATACTTTAATTCGCTCTTAGCAATTTTCTAAACACTAATTCTTACTTGTCAGAGTGTAGCTGCTGGCCACAAGGTTGATCACCGGAAGCGGGTACTCACTACAATAAGAGGAGTTTGAGAGTGGTTAGTATCACCGATAATATTTTATTAAAATGCAGCGTGTTGCTATCAGATATTATTGCCCAGCGGTTCATACCTAATTCTGTGGCATTCTAGCCTTCCCGCTTCATTCCAATTATGTATGTTCTTCACGGTGCTGTTGTTAGTAGCAGCGCCGTCCCGCAACTCGATTCACACAAATGTATGGCCGCTGTCCTCAATAGGCAAGTGATCTCTAAAACAGGAGATGACCACGAGTGGTTAGGATGCCCAAACGTATGTTGTACACACATCTAACTTGTTGTCTCGAGTTCGTTTGACGAGCGGTAGAAAACTATTTCTAAAGCAAAGTAGCTTACCCGTTCTATTCGGAGCGAGTTTGTTGACACGGTGCTTTGATAAGTTGCACCGCCGATCCCGCAACTTGATTTACGCCCACTTCCGGTTCCGCAAAGGTTCCTGGGAGTTGTGGTATTTGGATCCTTATATTCACAACATCTTTTTCATATAGGATGCATATTTTATCAATGTGCTCGGCTGCAATTATTGGAATAAACCTTGAGGATCAATTGAACATCAGGTTCATGTTTGGAATGTCTTTTATGAGATTCTCCCGGTGTCCGTGTTCATTTGTGGAATGGCGAACGGGTCAGCCATTTTGAAGTGGATTCCTCGGTGGGCAAGTTAGCATAGTTTGGTCATAATTACAATGCTTGCCAAGTATACCTCAAATGAACTCAATCAATCAATCAAAGCATTTGTATAGCGCACTACTCACCCGGAGGGTCTCAAGGGGGGGGGGGGGGGCGGTCCGCTACTGTTCGAACAGCCAGGTCTTGAGCTGCTTCCTGAAGGCGAGGTGGTCTTGGGTCAGGCGGAGATGGGTCGGAAGGGAGTTCCAAGTCTTGGCGGCCAGGTAGGAGAAGGACCTTCCTCCTGTGGTGGCTCTTCGGATGCGGGGGACGGCGGCAAGGGCGTGGCTGGTCGATCGAAGCTGGCGTGTGGGAGCGTAGAAGTTGAGGCGGCTGTTGAGGTATCCTGGGCCTTGGTTGTGTAGGGCTTTGTGTGCGTGGGTGAGGAGCCGGAAGGTGATTCTCTTGTTGACCGGGAGCCAGTGCAGGTCTCTCAGGTGTCCGGAGATGTGGCTGCGGCGGGGGATGTCCAGGATGAGTCGAGCTGAGGTGTTCTGGATCCGCTGGAGTCTCTTCTGGAGTTTGGCGGTGGTTCCGGCGTAGAGGGAGTTGCCGTAGTCCAGACGGCTGGTGACCAGGGCCTGGGTGACCGTCTTCCTGGTCTCTCCATCGGAAGATCTTACGTAGCATGCGCAGGATGTTGAAGCACGACGAGGAGACGGCGTTGACTTGTCTGGTCATGGAGAGGGAGGAGTCCAGGATGAAGCCCAGGTTGCGTGCGTGGTCTGTTGGTTTGGGTGCGCTGCCCAGGGCGGGGGGCCACCAGGAGTCGTCCCAGGCGGAGGGTGAGGATCCCAGGATGAGGACTTCAGTCTTTTCCGAGTTCAGTTTCAGGTGGCTGTTCGACATCCATTTGGCTACGTCTGTCATCCCTTCGTGCAGGTTGGCTCTGGCGGTGGCGGGGTCGTTGGTGAGGGAGAGGATCAGCTGGGTGTCGTCGGCGTAGGAGATGATGTTGAGGTTGTGCTGGCGTGCGATGGCTGCGAGGGGGCTCATGTAGATGTTGAACAGCATGGGGCTGAGCGACGATCCTTGTGGTACGCCGCAGATGACTTCGGTGGCCTCCGATCTGAACGGGGGGAGGCGGACTCTCTGTGTCCTTCCGGCGAGGAAGGAGATGATCCACTCCAGTTCCTTCTCCTGGATTCCGGCGTTGCTGAGGCGCTGTACTAGGGTACGGTGGCAGACAGTGTCGAAGGCTGCGGAGAGGTCCAGGAGGATGAGGGCCGCTGTTTCTCCGTTGTCGAGCAGGGCTCGGATGTCATCGGTAGCTGCGATCAGGGCGGTCTCGGTGCTGTGGTTGGCCCGGAAGCCAGACTGCGAGAGGTCGAGGGAACCGTTAGTCTCGAGGAAGGCGGCCAGTTGCTTGTTGACGGTCTTCTCGATGACTTTTGCCGGGAACGGGAGCAGCGAGATGGGGCGGTCGTTTTTGAGGTCGGTGGGGTCGGCTGATGGTTTCTTAAGTAGAGCGCTGAGTTCGGCGTGCTTCCAGCTCTCCGGGAAGGTGGCGATGTCGAAGGAGGTGTTGATGATGTCCCGCAGGTGGGGCGCGATGACGGCGTCGGCCTTGTTGAAGACGTGGTGAGGGCAGGGGTCTGTCGGAGATCCGGAGTGGATGGAGTTCATCGTGCGGATGGTGTCTTCGGTGCTGATCGGGGTCCAGGTTCGGAGGGTGGTGGTGGGGGGCGGTGGTTCGGTCGTGGCGTGCGTCGGTTGGGTGCTGAAGCTGTTGTGTATGTCCGCGATCTTGTTGTGGAAGTAGGAGGCGAGGGAGTTGCAGAGGTCTTGCAAAGGGGTGGTGTCGTTGTTTCCGGCGTTGGGGTTGGAGAGCTCTTTCACGATGTTGAAGAGTTCCTTGCTGTTGTGTGCGTTGTTGTCCAGTCGTTCCTTGAATGCTGTTTTCTTGGTGGCGTGGATCAGTTGGTGGTGTTTTCGGGTGGCGAGCTTGAGGGCAGTCATGTTGTCCGGTGTTGGGTCTCTGCGCCAGGTTTTCTCGAGTGCTCTGCAGTTCTTTTTGGAGTTCTTGAGTTCGTCGTTAAACCAAGGGGCTTTCTTGCTGCCGGGTCTGCTCGGCAGGGTCTTCAGAGGGGCGAGGTCGTCTGCGCAGTCGCTGATCCATTTCGTGAGGTTGGTGGCCGCTTGGCTGGGGTTCGTTGTGCTGGTGGGAGGGTTCTTGCTCAGGGAGGTAGCGAGCTGGTCTGCAGTGATCTTTTTCCAGCTTCTGCGGGGAATCTGTTGCTGGTGATGGTGGAGCGTGGTCCTTCTGAAGCTGAAGTGGACGCAGCTGTGGTCCGTCCAGTGGAGTACCGTGGCGTGGCTGAAGGCGATGTCCTTGCTGGAGGAGAAGACCGGGTCGAGCGGGTGTCCGGCGTAATGGGTGGGGGTGTCTACCAGTTGCTTGAGTCCGAGGTTGGCGAGGTTGTCCAGCAGGGTGGTGGTGTTGCGGTCGTTGTTGTTCTCCAGGTGGAAGTTGAGGTCCCCGAGGAGGATGTAGTCGGCGGAGGGGAGGGCGTGTGGGCTGATGAAGTCGGCGATGTCTTCGCTGAATTGTGTGTGTGGTCCTGGGGGTCTGTAGATGAGGGTGCCTCTGAGGGTGGTCTTGGGGTTGACGTGGATCTGGAAGTGCAGGTGCTCGGCGGGTGAGAGGGTGTCGTCGGTGTTGGTCGTGATGCGGATGGTGTTCCTGTGGATGATGGCGATGCCTACTCCTGTCTGGTTGATGCGGTCCCTCCGGATGATCTTGTAGCCGTCCGGGATGGCGATGGCCATGTCGGGCGCTGAGGAGGCGTTCATCCAGGTTTCCGTGAGGAAGGCGATGTCTGGGGTTGTGTTGTCGATCAGGTTTCAGAGCTCGACGGCGTGTCTGTGGACGGAGCGGGTGTTGAGCAGGATGCACTTCAGGTGGGTGCTGCTGGTGCTCGGTTTGGTGGGTGCTGGTGCCGTGCAGGTTCGGATGCAGGTGAACTTGCAGGAGTGGCAGCTGAAGGGTCCGTGGGTGCGTCTCGGTGTGGCTCGGTAGCAGCCCGGGGTTCGGCCGGTGTTGAGTGCGTTGAGGTCGGTGGCGTCGTAGGTTCGTCGGGTCGGCTTCCGTCGGTGGGGGCCAGGGGTCCTGGCAGTGGGCGCGGTCCAGGCGCAGACTGGCTTACCTTTGGCGCACCTTCGGCGCTCATTCGGTGCTCCCGCTGCGCGCGTCCGCTGCGCGGTCGCTCTGTGGGCGTCATAAATCAGGAGCCGGGAGGGCGGGTCAGCTGGGTGGCGGGAGCGGGGCGGCCAATGGGGTGAAGGTGGGCGGGGCCGCAGGGGGCAGCGGCGGGAAAAACGGCACAGGCGGGCGGCTCAGCGGCGGCTGGGTCGCTCGGGGCAGCGGCAGCAGGAGGCGTCAGGAGGCGTCGGGAGCAGGAGGGGTGACCCGGCCTAATTAAAGGCACAGTGGTCACAGTTCCTTATATTTATTGAAGATTACGACGAATCCGTAATTTTGCGTGAGAAACGGAAACCAATGTTATTTCAATTGAGTTTGTATATTTCGGTAAGCTCATTAAGTCCATGAGTGGCTGTGTTAAATTTAACAATTAACATCGCCTCTTGTTTGGACAGTTTTAGATCCAGATCTCCTCCTCTTATGTCTTTCTCTATTTTAGCGATTACTGTACACATCACATCTGATTCCTTGTGGTTATTAATGCGCCAGTGGTTAACCAGTGGGGCTGTCAGTACATTATTGTTGATTCTCGATTTGTGTTGTTGGATTCGTGTCCGGACTTCCTGGTTTGTCTTTCCAATATAGATAAGTCCGCACGGGCATCTAATACTATACACGACATATCTTGATCTACAATTAGTGAAAGCTTCATGTTTCCATCCTATATTGTTATGACTGAAAAACGTGCCTTCAACAGTGGTACTACAGCAATTGCACGACCCACATTTGTGATGGCCCTGAATCGGGGGTAACCGCAACATCGTTCTCAAGTCCGGGGTGCTTGTCTGTGGCAATGCCGCTCTTATCAGTTGATTGGCAATACTTTAGTTTTTTCGAAATGCGAAGAGTGGTTCCTTGCTGAATGTCTCATTCAGATTTTTTAATAGATGCCAGTTGTTCTTTACCACTTTCTTTAGCATATTTGAATTGGGACACCAGGTGGATACAAAGACAAGCCTTTCTGATTCCTTTTTCACTCTTCTCTCCAGCAGGCATTCGCGGGGAGTCCACCATGCTCTCTTCATGGATCTTCTTAACAGTTTTTTTGGGTAGCCACGTTGTTTTAAAATTGGCTGTAAGTTTTTCAGCATGCCTTTTATACTCCTCCTTATCATGACAATTCCGGCGAATCCTAAGGTACTGCCCATACGGCAAGTTGTCCTTAAGGCTGCGAGGGTGGTTGCTTTTATAATGTAAGGCTTTGTTCCGATCAGTTGGCTTCTTGTATAATGTCGTGGCCAGTCCACCCTCATGTGGATAAACTTCGACATCCAAAAATGGCATTTTGCTTTGCGAATAACTGGTACTGTATTTGATGGTCGCTGTTTTGTTGTTAATCCAATCGAAAAATTTCAAAAGGTCATCTTTAGTTCCTGTCCATACAAAGAAAATATCGTTGATATATCGACTCCAATTTTCTATCCATTGTGCATATGGGTTATTAATGTACACAAAATTTTCTTCATACTTGGACATGAAAAGAATTGCCAATTCCGGGGCAAATGGGCAGCCCATTGCTACTCCACTTATCTGTAAGTAGAATTCTCCGTCAAAACTGAAATAGTTTTTTTTAAGTGCAAAAGCCGCCAGTTTTAGAATGAAAGATGTAGGGATCCTATGTGGTCTCACCCTCTCATCCAGAATGGACTCAAGAACATATAATCCTTCCTCTTGCGGGATCTTAGTGTAAAGGGACGTAATGTCCATTGTCACCATCCAGGATTTCTCTTTATCAAATTGTATCTCTGATATTCTATTAATGAAATCCGTTGTATCTTGAACATATGATCTTATTGTTGTTAGAAACGGTTTCAAGAAAAAGTCCACAAATTTAGCTACTGGTTCTATTAGGGAACCACAACCTGACACAATTGGTCGGCCCGTTGGTGTTTTCTCATTCTTATGTATTTTTGGTAATACATAAAATAGTGGTATTCTTGGGTGTTTCGTCTTAAGGTACTCCATTTCCTTTTTTCCTAAAAAGCCTTGGCTAAATCCTTCATCAATCATGGCATGTAGTTCTCCTTTGAACTCCGTTGTTGGGTCTTTTTTTAATTTGCGAAAGCAGGAGGTGTCCTCTAGTTGTTTTTTTACCTCTAAAGTGTAAAAGGATCTATCCCATACCACGATCGAGCCGCCTTTATCGGCTTGTTTGATCACCACCGATGTATCCTTTTTCAAATTTTTTAATGCCTCAGACTCCTTTTTGTTGATGTTATGTTTAATCCAGGTTTTTTTTAGTTTCCATATCTGAAATCGCAGATAATATTGTTTTTTTCAAAAGTCAACACCTCTTTAGGTATTTTATTCGGCGGGGGGCAGAATACTGACTTGTTTCTCAGACCAGTCGTCTCCATTGGTGCATTATATGGATTGTCCAAGAAATACGTTTTTAACCTCACCTTGCGGCAAAATTCAAGCGCCTCTGTCTTTAGTTGAACAAAGTCTGTACGTTTCGTTGGGACAAATGTGAGACCTTTACATAACACGCTTTCCTCCACAGGTGTCAGAATTTTTGAAGACAGATTAAATATCGGTGACAATGTTAATTCTTGTAATTCTGACGTCTCGTGGACATTACCCATGGTTGGTATCTGCTTTTTCCTCGTGGTTTCGTCTGGCCCCGTCCTAAAAAAGAGGAAGACTGACCCTGTTGGGTCTGATGGAATGAACCTCTTCGGTTGGTATTCCTCCTTGGTTCTGGTGTGTCACTTTCACTATTACTCCCAGAAGAAGATGTATCAGAAAATGTGATAAATTTGGATTGGGATCTTCCTTGATGATCCTGGAGGTATCTGCGAGACTCTGGTCTTAGATAAAAGTCTTGTTGTAGAAATGGATAAACTTTCTCTAGATTAAAGGTTTTTTGGTCTTTCTCAAATTGTGCAGTCTTTTGGTTTATGGTATGATCTCTAAACTCGCCAATCTCCTTGTCGACTTTTTCCAGCAAGTTTTTGAATCAGTGATAAGTTGATTAGTAGAGATAGCGTTTTCCAATAGTCCTATTTCTTCAAGTTGTTCTTTAGACAGTCGTTGAGCTGTCTCAATTGTTAGGACCATTAGATCGCGGCTACATTTCGTCTCAATGTAGCTGTAGCCCTTTTTGTAAGTTGGGTCCTCTGTGAAAATTACGGGGACGTTCTTGCCACAGACAAGCACCCCGGACTTGAGAACGATGTTGCGGTTACCCCCGATTCAGGGCCATCACAAATGTGGGTCGTGCAATTGCTGTAGTACCACTGTTGAAGGCACGTTTTTCAGTCATAACAATATAGGATGGAAACATGAAGCTTTCACTAATTGTAGATCAAGATATGTCGTGTACAGTATTAGATGCCCGTGCGGACTTATCTATATTGGAAAGACAAACCAGGAAGTTCGGACACGAATCCAACAACACAAATCGAGAATCAACAATAATGTACTGACAGCCCCACTGGTTAACCACTGGCGCATTAATAACCACAAGGAATCAGATGTGATGTGGACAGTAATCGCTAAAATAGAGAAAGACATAAGAGGAGGAGATCTGGATCTAAAACTGTCCAAACAAGAGGCGATGTTAATTGTTAAATTTAACACAGCCACTCATGGACTTAATGAGCTTACCGAAATATACAAACTCAATTGAAATAACATTGGTTTCCGTTTCTCACGCAAAATTACGGATTCGTCGTAATCTTCAATAAATATAAGGAACTGTCAGTTCATTTGAGGTATACTTGGCAAGCATTGTAATTATGACCAAACTATGCTAACTTGCCCACCGAGGAATCCACTTCAAAATGGCTGACACGTTCGCCATTCCACAAAAGAACACTGACACCGGGAGAATCTCATAAAAGACATTCCAAACATGAACCTGATGTTCAATTGATCCTCAAGGTTTATTCCAATAATTGCAGCCGAGCACATTGATAAAATATGCATCCCATATGAAAAAGATGTTGTGAATATAAGGATCCAAATACCACAACTCCCAGGAACCTTTGCGGAACCGGAAGTGGGCGTAAATCAAGTTGCGGGATCGGCGCTGCAACTTATCAAAGCACCGTGTCAACAAACTCGCTCCGAATAGAACGGGTAAGTTACTTTGCTTTAGAAATAGTTTTCTACCGCTCGTCAAACGAACTAGAGACAACAAGTTAGATGTGTGTACAACATACGTTTGGGCATCCTAACCACTCGTGGTCATCTCCTGTTTTAGAGATCACTTGCCTATTGAGGACAGCGGCCATACATTTGTGTGAATCGAGTCGCGGGACGGCGCTGCTACTAACAACAGCACCGTGAAGAACATACATAATTGGAATGAAGCGGAAAGGCTAGAATGCCACAGAATTAGGTATGAACCGCTGGGCAATAATATCGGATAGCAACACGCTGCATTTTAATAAAATATTATCGTGATACTAACCACTCGCAAACTCCTCTTATTGTAGAGAGTACCCACTTCCGGTGATCAACCTTGTGGCCAGCAGCTACACTCTGACAAGTAAGAATTAGTGTTTAGAAAATTGCTAAGAGTCAATTAAAGTATGAATTGTATCTCAAAAATTGCACTTCATTACAGAAGTGGCTGCACTTGGGTTCCCCCCTTTTGACCTCTTCTCTAAAATACAAGTAAGTTTACTCACATATGCCACTGAACACTGTTTCGTTAGAAGGATGTCACCTTATACCGGGCCGTGATTGGTTGTCTCTTTTTTTATACAGATTGATGTGTATATTGGATAAACTTGTTGTCTCGACGGGTGATTTTCTTAAACTCTAGACAGCTCTTGAAACCTCAGAGGTAAGACAAGGTGGCTTGAGTAATGGAGACTGTGAGCAAGGTTACCATCATTTTTTGACATGACCCTAAAGGAAGGTTTTGCTCTCCCTTTTTCTTACAGCTTTTTGTCCTGATGAGAACTCCGCGAGTGGAGTTCGAAACGCGTAGACAATATATGCCATCTTAACAAAGGAGCAATTTACAAAGACTTTCATTTAAAAAGTTTTTTTCATTGATAAGAATTTATTGTATATGGCTTACTGTGAATATTTCTATTCCAGGTTGTGTGTATAAGTATGATGATATGAATGGCTGTGAATGAGTGTGGGTATGATTATTGTCAAATTGAAATTGTGTTTTTGATATTTTTGATATTGTTGATATTGTATAGATTTTGTGAATATTGTGTAAATATATACACGTTTAAGAGGTCTTGTAATGTATAATGAATTGGTGAAATAATAACCAATAATCCTTGTTTGAAAAATCTAATATTAAAACAAAAGATTCATTCGGACATTGGGGTGTTAATTGACCATAGTGCATGAACCTTATGGTCTGACAATCCAAAAGGGAATAATTTTGACAGTACTGGCATTCTGTTGTTCATTAGAATTATATTAGAAACATGGCCATTAACCTGGGTTGACTGGAGTTCATTTCTATCCCACAGCCATTGAATAATAGGGAGGCAGGTAGGCCAAGCAAGATGGCTAAAAGGACAAGTTTGTGAGCAGTTCGCCGTCCGCCCTGTAAAATACTGCCTAATTCTGCGCCAATACCGCTGCAGATGCTTCGGCGAGATCCCTGAAGTAAGGTGATAGCAGGCGGGGTGAGGCGAGAGCAGGAGAGGCGAGACAAAGCAAGAGCAGGCGGGGCCTGCGGCAGACTGCCAGGACTGGTGTGGGTGGGATGCTAGGTGGGAGGCTACCGGGGGCCCAGAACCCTTGGGACAACTCTGCCGGGGGACGCCTAACAGACATCTGGGGTCGGCCTATTGAGCACTGCGGACCTCCTGGGGACCTGGACATAGTGTCGGCCTGGCTAGTGTCAGCGGCTACAAGAGTCAAGGAAGCGGCCTGCGGTGGGGCACCTGTAGGCGGGGATGCTGCCTGTCGGGACTGCCTGGAGGGCACCATTGGCTTCCTGGGCGCCATCGTGGCCAGACTGCGCTTTGGACATGCGATTTGCGTCATTGCCGTAGGATATACAGCCTACTTTTGGTGGTGGGGCCAACCTGCTGTGAGGATTTCGCAAGGGTGGGCCCGTGCCGTGAGCCTACAATGCATCCAGCCCCGGAGGAGAGGGGCATGGCAACTGGTGAATTGCATCACAACAGCCTGTAATAGGGGCCCCCGGAAGCTGTTACGGGGGCTCACCTTGTGATCCACTGCTGATGGAAGCTTGGGCCTTCCGCTGGCCTTGTCAGGACTGCTGCAGTGTTGAGGGGAGAATCTTTGCTGCGTCAGGGCCCTGGCAGCTACTCTGCGACGAAGGAACATTCCACAGAGGTGAGGTGCATGGGCCCCGGAGTGAACTGTGCATTCCTGATGCCTTCTAAGCTACTCTGGACACTGCGGCTAGGGCTGGGGTGATCCCTTCTCCTTTGGTTTGACCGGGCCCGTACAGGGACTACAATCTTGGACTGCTAGTGAGGTAAGGATGGGCCTCGGCGGGCCTACCTACCAGTGATGGCCCGGTACTCTACTGGGGCAGTCTCAAACAGTGGCAGAGGTTAAGCCACATACTCGGGCTCTGTGCTGGAGGGCCCTGAGATTGTGAGGCATGGGATTAATTCTGGCCTGGGAACCCTCTTTGTAGGGACCTTTCTGCAAATCTACTGTTCGTGATTAAGGTGCACCTGGCCCCCTCTCATAGAGAAGGGAAAGATGACTGGGTCCCACCAAGAGAACACTACAGATCAATATGCCACCCTCGCGCAGGCTACGCAGAAGCGGATGTGACATGACAGCTCAAGAGGGGAGGGGAGCTGCACTTCTGTAAGAGCCATCCCAGGCTGACATTCTGGCAGCGATTCAGGGCTCCCATGTGGCACTGGTTTGATAAGGTCCATGTGGCGGAGGGCTCCACTGTTGATCTCGTCCGAAGTGGCCTCCCTGAAGCAGCAAGTTGCAGTCCTTCCATCAAAAACAGTGACCCTGGAGGCGAGGGTGGAGGACGCAGAGGGAAGGTCATGGAGAAACAGCATTCACCTCTTGGTGATCCCTGAGCAGGCTGAGGGAGGTACGGTGGAGAGAAGGATGGAGACACGATGAAACCCACTGGTTTGTCTCTGTACATTGCCATTGAGCCGGCTCATGGTGCCCTGGTGGCTCCCCTCAGACCAGGGGCCTGACTCATGCTACTCTAGATTGAATCCTGAATTACAGGGACTGATGCGGTCTCCTGTGAGAGCTCAGGAGGCAGATGTCAGATTTGAGAATCACAAGATCTCTCTATTGCCAGACTATACACCGAAAGTGCAAGCCCAACATAAATCCTTTCCGGATACTAAGAAAAAGCCGAGAGCTATGGTTCTCTGGCATGTGCTGCTGTATCCAGCTTGGCAGCATGTGGTTTTGGATAGAAAGTCACATTTCTTTGATACTGCTGAGGCTATCTGGAGATGTGGGACAAGGTACAGAAGGAGGTTCTCGGAAATCCGGGTTGCGAAGGAAGTCGGCCTCGTAACATTCATATTGGAGAGCCCAGGCCATTGCAGGCTGGGATTCAGCCAGAGTCCTAGTTCAGGAGGATGGCACCATGGCACTTATCTCGTGAGGTGCAGTTGGACTCTCTGGGGGAAGTGTCTGCCACTGCGAGGGACGACGACCCTGCTGTAACCACGATTGATCATGATGAGCTTGAGGGACTTGGGTGAGTGCTGGTATTAATCATGAACAATTACTATATGGTATTGTACGCTAAAAAGTATGGCGTTCACTCGGTGATACACATAGCAGGACTGGGAAGCACTCTCCACGTTAGTGGTAGTATTTGTTTGAGGGTGTGGGGTGGGGGGGTTCAGGCTGTAGGCCCCAACAGCAATCTAGAGAGGGTGACCACTCAAGTTTATTATGGTGTGATTTGTCGGGGGGGTGTTCTGCAGTTTTTCTGAATTGCTGTCCCCAGTTCTTGTGGTTAGTTGTTTGTGGGTTTCAGTGCATGCATGGGTGCTAACTGAAGAGTCACATTTGTGAGTTCTGGATTCTTGGCTGTTTCCCAGAGGGACCATCTGTCCAAGACAGAGGGGTGAGGGTGGGGGTATTGTATTTAACTCACCTGATGGCTAACTGCACCAATATCATTAGCTTGAATGTTAGAGGGCTACGGGGCTACCAGGACCGTTACAGGGTCCATTCCTATATCTAGGGCCATGAGGTCTACATAGCATGTATGCAGGAGACACTTTGAATTGGTGACGAAGTACACAAGCTAGTGGAAAAAAAAGCTCTGTGCGGCCACATAGTCATCCTATGCCAGGGTGATAGCAATCTGGGTTGCTCCTGGGGTTCCATTTCATCATGTCTACAGCAAGCCGGATGTGAAGGTACATTATGAGCTCCTTCAGGGAGTGCTAGACCGTGAGGACATCACCATCCTGAAAATGTATGCACCCAACGTCGGTGATGGGAAGTTTTGTGGAACTATGCCGGTAATGCTGGAGGGGAAGCACGGAGTCCCCAATAGTTTGGGCAGGAGACTTTAATTGTATACTTGACGGGGATCAGGACAGACACCCACCACAACAAGGTACGAAGCCTCGGAAGACTGAATCCCTGGCAAGCGTTATGGACAATTTAGGCCTGTTTGATAGTTGGTATACACGCCATCCACAGTCGAGGATGTTCAATTGTCACTCACTGACTCACAATACACATAGCGTCTGGATAGGTTACTCCTGGCAGGGGTGGACCTGGAGATATTGCAGGCTGTTCATCATTTGGGATGGTTTTTGTCTGATCACACATTGGTTCTGTTGCGCCCGAGTTGGGGAGGGAGTGCTTGGGTGGTGCGGAGATGGCGTTTGCCATCTGAGCTACTGACGGACCTGGCTAGCTGGGAGACACTGACCTTCGCAAGTACCTGGGGAGCAACTGGGGTTCCACTGCTTCTAGAGCCAATGAGTGGGACACTCTTCAGGCCGTGCTTTGGGGGACTGCGTTGGGACCACCTGTAGCATTAGAAGACAGTTGCTGGCAGACATTGGTGCCCAGGAGCGTCGATTAGCAGACCTACAGAGCGGGAGCTGGGCTTGGTGACTGTGCACAGGGAAATTCTACGTATCCAGCGTTTCCTGCATTAGACATGGGTGACCCTGGACCATCACCCCCTTACTGCCTATCGACAACACCTACATAGAGAGGGGGATAGTTGGATCGGTTGCTTGCCTGGATACTGAAGCGCCAGTATGAGATCCCACCCATTCTACATTTACGTGCTCCGGATGGACGTGTGTAACGTCCTGTTGGGATATACTGAGGTAGGTTAGTTGAAATGACAAATTATGGTCACACTTACCCAATTGATCTAAGCAGACCCACTGTTCATTTAGTATTTTTACTCGATTTTTTCTTTTCACAAAAATAATTTGTATATGACAAGAAAGGTACAGTCTCAATAACAAAAATTCACATAAAGTTACACTTTGCACAACATGAATTGGACGGTCACTATACATGAAACGTATTCATATTTACACAATATATACACATTATATACATAAAACACAGACAAAAAATGCCTATTATCAGTCAATGTGTAAGGCACCAGTCCTATAATACAACCTACAAACAACAAGAGGCACTAGATCCTTTTTCTTGCCTGCTTGTTTGTTTTAACTGGAACAATAGCGAGTAATAGGGTCACAAAACAGGAGAATTAATGTCCATAATCCAGGGATTGCTCACCTGTTGCTGGTTTGGAAAGTAGAAGGAGTAATGGACTGCGAGCACGTTGGAGTCGCTCTTCCTTTGGCCTTAACACTCCACTCCTCGCGGAACCCGCTCCGCGGGTCCCGCATCGCCTCTGGTCATCTAGGACTGCGCTGTCAGAAGTGCGCTGTGCTGCGAAGCTGAAAGCCTGCTAAGAACAATATTGATTGAGCTCCTGGGGCGGTGGTGAGTGCAGGGCTGCGAGCGAGGGCAGGCGCAGGACTACCAGTCCCAGGAACGCCTGACCCTCGGCATCTTCATCAGCTGACCCGCTCTCCCTGCTGGCTCCTCCCCCGCCTCAGCGCAGCTAAAAACCAGCGTGTCAGTTTCCCTGTTGGATTGCTCACCTGTTGCTGGTTTGGAAAGTAGAAGGAGTACTGGACTGCGAGCACGTTGGAGCCGCTCTTCCTTTGGCCTTAACACTCCACTCCTCGCGGAACCCGCTCCGCGGGTCCCGCATCGCCTCTGGTCATCTAGGACTGCGCTGTCAGAAGTGCGCTGTGCTGCGAAGCTGAAAGCCTGCTAAGAACAATATTGATTGAGCTCCTGGGGCGGTGGTGAGTGCAGGGCTGCGAGCGAGGGCAGGCGCAGGACTACCAGTCCCAGGAACGCCTGACCCTCGGCATCTTCATCAGCTGACCCGCTCTCCCTGCTGGCTCCTCCCCCGCCTCAGCGCAGCTAAAAACCAGCGTGTCAGTTTCCCTGTTGGATTGCTCACCTGTTGCTGGTTTGGAAAGTAGAAGGAGTACTGGACTGCGAGCACGTTGGAGTCGCTCTTCCTTTGGCCTTAACACTCCACTCCTCGCGGAACCCGCTCCGCGGGTCCCGCATCGCCTCTGGTCATCTAGGACTGCGCTGTCAGAAGTGCGCTGTGCTGCGAAGCTGAAAGCCTGCTAAGAACAATATTGATTGAGCTCCTGGGGCGGTGGTGAGTGCAGGGCTGCGAGCGAGGGCAGGCGCAGGACTACCAGTCCCAGGAACGCCAGACCCTCGGCATTTTCATCAGCTGACCCGCTCTCCCTGCTGGCTCCTCCCCCGCCTCAGCGCAGCTATAAATCTCCCACTTGGTACCGCAACGCGGGAGCGCGCGGGAGCGTGCCGGGAGAAGCCCGGGACAAGGGCGGGACCGTCTGAGGCCGTCAGAGGCTGAAGCAGGCTGGGCTGGGCCCCCTCCCTTTGATCTCTGGTATTATTTTGTTTGACATTTCTCTTCAGGCTTGTATTGTACCTTAGGGAGTTTTTATTCATTTCATTTTGTGTAAACTATTCTCATGACGGCTAAAAAACTGCGTTCTGGTCGCGTTCTAGTAGGGAAATCTGGGTCTAAAACGAAATCTAACCCTTTACGTAATAAAATTACGTCCTCTATGCAACTGAAAGGACAATGTCAGCTTTTCAACTTATGGGATAAAGGGAAAGACAAGTCGTTTGAGCTACAGCCTCCGAGCAAGGTTCCAGTTTATAATGCTCCTGAGTCTGCTAATATGGTTATTAACGTTTCCTCTAGCCTGAGTTTGGTTAGTCAATCTCTGTTAATACCCGCTAGCCCCGAAATAGTAAGGGGTTCACCTTTGTCTTCTAACGACTTGCAACTGAGACTGAATTCTCCTTTTGAGTCTTCGGGTAGTAAGGTTTTGAAACCCGATAGTACTGTTCTCCCCCAAGTGTCTCTCATGGAAGTTCCCAAAGTTACAGTGAACACTTGCCCTTTGTCAGTTTTGCAAGTTAATCTGCCCGTTCTAGAAGGTGATTTTACATTACCTGACATCGATCTAACAGCTCACAAGGATCGGATGACATCCTTACAGGGGAAATCTAGGGGTATCCCAAATACAAATGAAGTTATAACCATTTCAAGTGCGGGTCCTCTAAGTAGTACACCCTCTAATAAATTGGATTTTTCCCTTGCACAATTAAACTTTACCTCTTGTTCTGGCCCTAGTTTGAACAATTTAGCTGAGGGGTCTCCAAGTATTGATGGGAAGTTAATTTCCAATTCATTATTCTCTTTGGAATCTATACTATCTTCGATTCTGAGTCTACTTGAAAAATTTGTTGGAGGTTCTGAGTGTATTTTTGACACGGTAACTCAAATCTTAAAAGTTCTTTTGCAAAATAAGAATGGACCAGTGTCTGATCGCCCTCCAACGCCTGCTACTCTGATGGAGATCCCTAAAAAGAGTTCTCCAAGTATTCAAGTAGCACTGGATTCAGCTCAAACTCCTCTCCTCAAGGATGGCAAAAAAGCAATGATTCCAGTAGCGCTACCAGCTGACCTTAAGATTTGCAACGCGGTTTCGTCTGGTGCTAATTGTATAGCTTTTATTAGTGATAAGATAGAGGCACTATCTACGTCCCCAGTCATCCATAAAATTGAAACTCCCTCTCTTTTCCCTATATTTTCCTTACAGTCAAAAAATGAGGAGATCTGTATAGCAAATACTGGAATGGTTGATAAATTGATTCCCCCAAAACAAAAAAAGATCAGAATAAAGAAGAGAAAACTCATTCGAAGATTCTCTAAAAAAAGACAGAGAAAACTTCTATTTGATAAAAGTGTGGAACCAATTTTAGAAGATCCTCCTCAGGCTGAGCAGTCCTCTGCCACTCAGGAAGATATGACTGCTTCCCCTAAAGTTGAACTCATGTCTACAAGCTTAGGTCCCATAAGTTCCACTAACCCTTTCCTCCCCAAGGTCACTTCACCCTCTGTTAATCCTTTCCTCTCCTATTTCAACCCTTCAGCACAGCCTCTCCAAGATGTACCCAAGGTCATCCCTTCTTCTGTTAATCCTTCCCTTTCCTCTCTCAATCCTTTAGCAAGGCCTTTTCAAGAGGCACCATCTATTGTAGTCATTCCTCCTAAAGAAAAAATAAATGTAGATACTTTATTTCTTGATTTTTTCCCCTTATTTGAAACTGATTTAATTCTAAATAGATCTGCCTTACTTATTTGTTTCAAAGACATTGAAAGTTTAAAATTAATTCAAACATCTGATTTGGATGTAGTATTCCTTCTTAACTCTTTGATAGGGAGATCCACAAGGGTGAAATTCCAATCTAAAGTAGTGTTAAATCTTATTCTACAGTGGGCAGAGGAATTACAAATCGGAGGAATAGATGTCATGCCATATTTTGGAGAAAAACGAAATCAATGTGCTTCTTCCAATTTGTCATCTCCCTCCAATACGGGTTTGATGTCGTCGGATTGGTCTAGGTCTAGATCAGAGGACTTAAAAATATGTGTGTCCAGGAATGAAAGGCGAGTGTCATATAAAAATCCTCCTCTTAAACAAACTGTGAAGGATGATCAGTCTAAATGGAGTTGGTTACCTGGAGTTTTAGCGAGTAAATCTGCTTCTTGCCCCAAACCACATTCAAATTTTTAACAGAGAGTTGAAGATCATCTCGTGGAATACTGCAGGTTTTAAAGATCATAAGGAGAAACTATGCTTCTTGCATTCCCTTAAGGCGGATATAATCTGTCTACAAGAAACATGGGTGGAAGGTAGATTAGCTCTAGAAAAAGATTACTTTGTTTTGGAAAATAGTGCTACCTCCTCTAGAAGAGGCCATGCAAAGGGAGGAATAGCATGCTTGTTAACAAATAGAATAAAATGGAATTATTCACATTATCTCGATCCAGGGAAATTGTTCCAGGCAATAACCTTAAATATTGTATTTGAAGATTGCCCTAATAGATCTCTGGTAGTGATAAACATCTATATTCCCCCAAATTGTTGCTTTAATGATGGTCTAAAAACACTGTTCTCCTTTTTAACTAAAATGATGGATGCTTCCCCGTCTCCTCATGTATTAATGTTTGGGGATTTGAACTGCAATATATCCAATTGTGGGCTGGATTTATTTAGAAACAACCCTAGGGAAGAGTCTCTGAATATACCATCGGCCCAGTTCCCTACTAAAGTTAAAACTAACAAAAGAGGTAAACTTGTCTTAGAAGGCCTGCATAAAGTTGACTGCTTAATTGTAAATGGGAGGCTCCCCTCTGACACCCCGGCAGCTTTTACGCATAAATCAAATAAGGGAAAATCTATCATTGATTATGTTATGGCAGATTATGCTTTATTTTCCCAGTTGAAAAATATGAAAGTAATAGAGTCCAATCTTAGTGACCATAATGCGTTGATGCTTTTAGTCTCTGTCAGTCTTCCGAAAGTGGATTCTTGGAGTATGGATACGGATCTGGTGAATTTTGACTTCAATTCAGGGAAATGTTTCTGGAATTTTCACTCCTTTGAAAGTTTGGTGCCCCTTTTGAATCAAACTGTTAAGAGTTTACCTCTCTGGGAAGGGAGAGAGCTGTTGGGATTTGCTAACTTTTTAGAATTGGTAATTTCCATAGCGAAAAAGAAACCCTGTGTGAAAAAATCTTTTGCAGTCCCTCATCCACTGCGGGCTATAAATATAGAAATAAATAAAGTAATAAGGGGGCAATATTTATCATTTACCCAAGAAGCCAAGCATAAGTTGTCAATTTTAAAAAGAAGGAGAGTTAGGCTTAAGGCCCGTTTAAAACGCAATAAGGAAGACTCTCTTTGGATACAACTGAGGGAAGCTTCTTATAACGGCCAAGCCAAGACTTTCTGGTCTTTAATCGGCAAGGGTTGTGGGACCAGAGCCAGTGCCACTCCTATTGCCATTGAGGAACAGATTTGGGTCCAATATATCGAGAATTTGTACAGTAACAATAATCCACAATTATTCATGGAGGAATCTAATTATGTTTCACGTGTATTTGATTGTCCGTCGGAAAAGGAAATTGAATTTGCTATTATGAACATGCGTTCCTCTGGTGCGATGGGTCCAGATAAGGTCCCCATCTCTGTATTAAAACATCAGAGTGAACTTTGGAGCAAAATCCTCTTTCCAGTGTTTAAATTTTGCTTCTCTAGTGGAACAGTCCCCCCCTCCTGGAAAGGAAGTATCATTGTTCCTTTATATAAAAAAGGGGCAAGAGATCTTCCCCAAAATTATCGTCAAATCGCTTTGCTTGACGCCATCGGTAAAGTTTTCGCAAAATGTATTCTTACCTTAATGAACCAATGGGTAACTGAGTTTAATATCCTGCCTATTGAACAAACAGGTTTCAGACAAAATCACGGAACTCTAGATAACTTGACGGCACTACATGTTATCACGGAAAAATATGTGAAAGTCCGTGGTGGGCAGGTATATGGCGCTTTTATCGACTTCTCCACCGCATTTGATAAAGTGGATAGAATATTGCTGTGGAGAAAGTTATTTGATTTAGGTATGCCCCCCTTTCTTATTAAATTAACTCGCGCACTCTACTCAGATACCTGGTGCAGAGTTCTACTGGGAGGTGAACGTGGTTTATCTAAAATAATTTTTACCTCTAATGGGTTAAAGCAAGGTTGCCTTTTGGCTCCTTTGCTGTTTTCCCTTTATACAGTTGATTTACCTGTTGCCCTCTCAGCATGCGCTGGGATTGCCCCGTCTTTGGGTGGAGTTCCAATTGCATGCCTTATGTATGCAGATGATATCTTGATTTTGGATCTTACCCCGAAGGGGTTGAATAATCGCTTGCAAGCGCTTTCTGAATACGCTGAAAACCATTACCTAGTGATAAACACGGCAAAAAGCAAAGTGATGTTTCTCCGGCAGGAAGAAACCTAAATTCCTTAACTTTCCTTGGGCTGTGGGGGATCAAAAATTGGAAATTGTGAAATCCTACACCTTCCTTGGCAAAATTGTCACAAATAATCTAAGTGACAAAGAACATATAGACAATAACTCCCGGAAGGCTATCTCACAGGGAAAGAGTTTAGTATCCTTGTATAAAGCCACAGGTAGAAAGCATTTTTCTATTCTTTTAGAAGTATTTAGAGCGAAAGTTCCAGCCTCCCTGTTATACGGAATAGAGTTATTAGATCTAAAAAAGTGGAGTTTTTTAAACTCCGCAGAAGGGAAAATTCTGCGTAGTTTATTATCTGTTAGTACAGCAAATTCGACTGCTTCCCTGAGACAGGAACTTGGTATACGCAGTAGCTGGGTTCAAGGTTTGGCTAGTATCATACGTTGGGTAGCAGGTATAGCAAAAAGTGAGTCTAACACCTTAAGACATCTTATAAAAAATGAATTGCTGGGAAACTTCAATGACTATTCCTTAATTGTAAAAAACTTCAGATTTGCCGTGGCCCAATTGAAACTGGATAAAGAGACTTTATTTTCTTTGTCCTCTTACCAATTAAAAAACATCTTGAAATCTACCACATGGGAACTGGGGTTTTGTAAGGACAGAGATTCCCGGCTGATAAAAAAAGGTTGTACTCCTGTTATTGAGTCCTGTATTTTGCGGAAAGCTCAACCTTATATGTACTGGAACATCTCTCATGGCGTTCGTCGCTTAGTGTACTTAATAAGACAAAATCTGCTTCCGTTGAAAGTTCTTTGTGCCAGATGGTATGGCCATTCAGCACTTTGTGATCTTTGTCAGATGTATGACCAGGACTTAAATCATGTTATTTTTGTTTGCCCTGCCCTGATGCCTTTCAGGCGTAGATGGTTACGAGCAATTTGCCAACAACTCAACATTCTCTCAGCTTCGTCATTTCAGGCGGCCTTGATTAACCCACCTAATGAAATGTTTTGTTTTAAACTGTACGGTTTCTTTAAATGTTTTTTGGACCTGTATTAAGATGTTTACTTTATTTGTTTTTAGTGTTGAAATGACATTTTATGTGCCTCTTGCTTTGTATGTATATTCTGGCTTTTATGTGGACCTCATAAAGAGTTCCTTTATCATAATAAAGAAACTTGAAACTTGATGTCCATAGTCACTATCCTGGTGTGCCCTTCCTGAATCTTGTTCCAGTAATATGTCAACGCGTTTCGAGCCCGCGTATTATTGAGGGGCTCTCCTCAGGACCTGGACTGGAAGCTGTCCTATACTGAAGTATCTGTGGTGAAAAGCAACAATGTTCTTCTCGAAGCACTGTAAAGCTGTGTATCTCAAATTCGTGGTTTTCTTCAGAAACCCCTTGCTTCTACCTGCGGTGCTCAGCATCATTTACTCATGGATGAGCGGTGGAGCAGGATTTGCTGCTTTCTGCATTTCCGTGAGACTGGTTTCTTTCACAAGATCCGCTATAAATCCGGCATTCTGTGTTTCACCCTGCTTCAAAGTTCGGCGAACTTTGAAGCAGGGTGAAACACAGAATGCCGGATTTATAGCGGATCTTGTGAAAGAAACCAGTCTCACGGAAATGCAGAAAGCAGCAAATCCTGCTCCACCGCTCATCCATGAGTAAATGATGCTGAGCACCGCAGGTAGAAGCAAGGGGTTTCTGAAGAAAACCACGAATTTGAGATACACAGCTTTACAGTGCTTCGAGAAGAACATTGTTGCTTTTCACCACAGATACTTCAGTATAGGACAGCTTCCAGTCCAGGTCCTGAGGAGAGCCCCTCAATAATACGCGGGCTCGAAACGCGTTGACATATTACTGGAACAAGATTCAGGAAGGGCACACCAGGATAGTGACTATGGACATTAATTCTCCTGTTTTGTGACCCTATTACTCGCTATTGTTCCAGTTAAAACAAACAAGCAGGCGAGAAAAAGGATCTAGTGCCTCTTGTTGTTTGTAGGTTGTATTATAGGACTGGTGCCTTACACATTGACTGATAATAGGCATTTTTTGTCTGTGTTTTATGTATATAATGTGTATATATTGTGTAAATATGAATACGTTTCATGTATAGTGACCGTCCAATTCATGTTGTGCAAAGTGTAACTTTATGTGAATTTTTGTTATTGAGACTGTACCTTTCTTGTGTCATATACAAATTATTTTTGTGAAAAGAAAAAATCGAGTAAAAATACTAAATGAACAGTGGGTCTGCTTAGATCAATTGGGTAAGTGTGACCATAATTTGTCATTTCAACTAACCTACCTCGCCAATATACTCTTTGTTGTTATAATTGAAGTGGTCTAGGCTAGGTAGTGGATAGACCCAAGCCTTTGTTGTTTTCTTTGGGATATACTGAGGGCACTTGTGGACCACTTTTAGGGTGTATATTGGCTGGTGGCGGATGACCCACCAGAGTTGGCATTGGGGTTCCTTGCAAGACTAGCTCTGCTCCATCTTTCAGGAGAGGAGGCGGGGGCCCTGGACGAAGAGGTCACGTTAGAGGAGCTCAAGCTTGCTTACGTGAGCTTAGCATGGCGTCCTTAGTGGCGATGGCTTCCCTAATGAGTACCTGCAGGCATACCCTATAGTACTGGCAGAGAGACTACTAGAGGTGTTTTAGGTGGCGCAGGGGGGTGGGGTCCTGATCCCCCAATGCGCGAAAGGATGATTTGTCTCATGCTGAAGACAGGGGGTGACGGGGATATGTAATGTCGCACAGCTGAAGAATAATGTTGTGATAAATCAATTCAATATAACACCCCAAAAAACCGATCTGAATTAAAGAGCAACTCTGTTTCCGCATCAAAAAGCATGGAAAAAAGGACTAACATCTGAGTGCGGGGTGGTGGTCTATAAGGTTCTGTGACATCACATCAGATGTACCAGCATCATGTGGGAGTCCTGGCACCACCTACCAGCTCAAGCCAACTTTTTCTCGGGGACAATTTTTTGAGATAAGAAGTCTGCAGACAGAAGCCTCCATCAGAACGGCAAATTCTTTCAAAAATGTGAATAATTTCGTAAGACTGGTTGGTGAAAAGCATAAGTGTATTTTCACAAGTTCGCGAATTCAGTATTGTCGAATAAAAATTGTAAGGGTGTTGGGGGCATGAGGAGTATAAATGGAGCACAAAATAAGAGAGGGCAGGGAACACACAGGTGTAAAATGTTTGCTTTACCCAGGAAAAACGGATTTCCAAGCACGCAATTTGACGCACTTTTGCAAATTTAAGCATGCAAAGGATTTGGTTAAGCAGCTGCTACAATTAAATGGTGTTTTTGAATGTGTTTAGTTCTTTATTGCCATTTGATGAATCTGATTAACATTTGAACACTAAGCCCCTCTAGATTGCTCATGGTCTATCCCGATTTGTGCAGGTTTGCCGAAAAGGGCAAATCGTTTAACTGTTAATCACTATAGCACAGATTAATGAATTTGCATGAAGGTTGCAGACATCAGGATAAGTCCATTGCTAGCATCTCAGGTTTCATGCGGGCTGTAATGGGGCTACAAAGTGAAAGAACGAGTTAAACAAGCATTCACAATGCAACGGTCTCGCCTTTGCCAAAGTTAGAGCTATAGGCATTGTAAATGACAAAATGTTTATTAATATGTTGGTTTTGAAAACAGATAAATAAATGGCATTGTCATTTATAATGTCAATAGCGTAATCTCTCGCAAACGCGAGACCTATTGCATTTGCACCCACAGAGAGCCCCACACACACACACACACACACACACACACACACACACACAGAGAGAGCCACACACAAAGAGTCCGAAACACACACACAGAGAGACCCACACACAAGTCAAGAATTAGTGATTCGTAAGTTAATAATGAGAACCTGTAAACCGGTGAAACCGGAGCAGCCACTACAGGAGTGCACTAACGCCCACCGTGCATCCCTTTCAAGGAGCACAAGAGCCCATGATTTTGAATTGTTTTTAAACTTAAAATATTCAGTGCAACCACTTAAAGAAGACAATCTTCGCACGGGCTTGCTGAGGCCAGGCTTTGCCAACGCTTGTTGTGGCAGCCGGTTTACGAGTCGCCAAAGCCCCAAGCACTATAGATGTAAACATTGGGAGTAAATTGCGCCCATTTCAAGGCCCGCATTCTTCCGTAAATCCCCCGGTGCTTTCGATTCCTCGTGCAGGCCGACCTGTGCGTAGAGAGGGCGGGCCGGCCCTGGGAGCCAGGGCTCGCGCGCAGCGGGCCTGCCCTTGCAAGGACAAGACAGACGTCGCACCTAGAGTAGTAGTTATCTGTCTCGCGCCTCTATCAGTTGGCTCCCTATCAGACGCACCCTCATCAGCTTAAGCCTGCGCAGCCCCCGCCCTCAGTAGTTTCTTCCTGAGTGTGCCTTTTGTTCCGCTGGCCTTGCAACAGAAGGATCAAATTTGGGAAGCGGTCGAGAGAGCTGAAGCGCGCAGGCTCGGCAGATAAGACATTAATCACACACTGCACCGAAGCCTGCGCAGCCCCCGCCCTCAGTAGTTTCTTCCTGAGTGTGCCTTTTGTTCCGCTGGCCTTGCAACAGAAGGATCAGATTTGGGACGCGGCTGAGAGAGCTGAAGCGCGCAGGCTCGGCAGATAAGACAATCACACACTGCACCAACCGACGTAGGGAAGACCTTGAATTCCAAGCCAGCAGCGTTCATCCCTCCAAGATTCCTGCTCGTACACAAACTCGCATTTGTGAGACATTTAACGTTTATGTCTGGAAATAGTTATTGCATTTTAATTATGTAAACTAAATCTTTGCATTTTACCTCTCATTGTCTCCAAAAGCTTCTTTTCTGGAAAAGACGTGAAGCCAAACACCATACTTAAGGTTACTCCTGTTAAAACTGAACTAGTCATGCGGCGCACTTTATTTCTCAAAAGCTGTGACGCAGAGAAGTGGGTCTAGAGCGAGCCGCCTGTCTCAGTCTTCGAGAATCTGGTACAATTATATTTGCTGCCAAGGTCAGTGCGCAACGTTAGGAAATGCAGACTTCTAGCAAAACACTGGAGTTCATGGTTATGTTATGGAATCCACAGTATACTCAGAATATCCGAGACTACAGGAAACCGAGACCAGCAGACCCCCGAGGCCCGGCTCCTGCCTGCACGTCAGCCACGAACAAATGATCAAAACATGGCGTCCCAAAAAAAATAAAAAATAAACCACCCGCCCACCGCCGCATGACATTTTAAAAGGGCTGGAGAGGGAAGAAAAAAAAAAAGAAAAAACATTTTAAAAAAAATCGGCGGAACGCCCACCAATCGCCTCGGTAAATGACGGACAGATCTCTCTTCCAATGGCTAGCCTCCATTTATGGAGCTAGCCAATGGAAGAGAGAGGCGGAACTAAGGCCATACTGTTCTAACAAAAGATTCTGCCTCTGCGAACGCTGCGCTACAGCGGACGCCAGGCGAAACCTAAAAAAGCTTGATTTGCCAATGATATTCGTGGCGTTTGACAGATCTGCAGGAAACGCGACATACAAAAACTGAGCTTAAACTGCTGTCTCACACATTTTAGGCAGATCTGCCAAACCAGAATCCTGTGAAAATAAAACTTTTTTGACCCCATTTGTCAGTGCGCCCATTAGACACAGCTCAAAGCTGAAGGCCAATCACAGCCGATTTGTTTAGGTGTTTTTGAGAGGGCTTGCCTCTAGGTTAATATTATTGTTACAAAGCGAAATTTAAAAAACATCACTGGAATTCTGAAGTAAGGATGAACTGTGGAAACCATAACTTTAGTGCTTCAGCTTGGCAACACAAAAATAGCTGAAAGAACACTCAAAGCAGCAAGAAAAGGCTGGAGCTACACACTACATCCGTGCCAATTAAGTTTCACTTTTTTGCAAAGGCTGTCACTTGAGGAAATTTCCATGTTTATTTGAAAACCTTACTGTATTTGGAACCCGAACGCCACCTATAATGTTTGACCTCTTCAACCAATCTGCACCAGACTAAGCTTGTTTTAAGGATGAATTGCTAAGACTGTGGGACAGATACATAAAGAACTGGTTGTAAATTACTGGTCGCAATTTGCAACCAGTATGGTATATTGCAGAATGGCCTATGTACCAATAGGTCGGTTCGCAAAATAATGAACTGGAGCGGGTCACAATTCGACTGACCTAATGATTATTAATGAGGTAGGCTGAAAACTGAGACCCACAATGATTCACAGCCATCACAGGGACAATGGCCTGGTGCAGTCAGCAGACAACTAAATCTGTGTTTTTTTGCATTTTTTTTTTTAAATACAGGCCATTTTCTTAAAGGAGAACGAGATGCGTTTAGAAAATACAAAATAATTAAAAGTTTAGCGAACATTTTTGGAGAGTGCCAAAGGTTTTTCAACATTCAGAAGGAGAAGGGGTCTCTGAGTAGTCGGTAAAGTATTAAAGTTTTGCGATCATATTTGAGTCGCAAAACATTAAAACATCACATCCCGAATCAGTATTTGGAAAGGACATTCTAAACACGCCCCTTCCAAATACCGATAAGGTATTTAGTAGCAAACCCAAATTGCAATATAACCATTGCTCCTTACATTAAACTCTTATGTGATGTCTTATGTCGATTTGTCAACAGCAGCGTGATTCTGTGCTAAACTGATTTTTCCTTTAATATTGCAAGTCTGCAGGCCCACGATATTAAAAAATATATATTTATTAAAAACTTGCTCATTAACATTTAATGCTTAGGTGAGTCCAAGAACAATAATTTTGATAATACTGTGCAATTAGGATAATCTGAAGTCTCTACTTAAAGTGACGCGCTCGTAAGCATGAAAGCGGCAGTCCAAAAGCCTAAAACAGAATTCTGCTTCAAAACTTCGTTGCATAGGCTTGCTAAAGTCCTGTTCCGGGCTTGGCAGCTCTGAAAAATACACCAAAGTAGTATACGGTTGAACAAATCACTAGTATTGACCCACTTCTATAAATAGTCTCTATTAAAACAAGATATGCTTTAGTGCATGAATATCATTATGCTTTTCTGAGAAATAACTGCAACATCTCTGGCCAGGGTGTCCATTGATAGGGGACAGGAAGTGGCTTTACATTCAGGAACATAAAGAAGGTCCATCCGAGACAGCACCATCCCACAGTGCAGTTTCCAAGAAGCATCAACCTATTCTGCAGACCAGACTGGAACTGAAGACTCTGGAGAAGAGGGGGAAATCCTGAAGACATATTGAGTATGGGAGCACCTCACGATTTCAACTAATGGAAAAAAGTAAATGCTCGCAAAAAGTTTGGAAGCAATAACTCAGCTGGGTAAAAGCTGGAAGATATTCTATTCGAACATCCATTCTTGTCATGACACTTAAGAGCCAGATATGAGACCCATGGCGAAAGAGGAGCCGAGAAGAGGAACAAGCATTTGCAATGCAATTGGTCTCGCCTTAGTGACCTTATATGTATTTAGCTATGCAGCACATTAGCCTGGGTGCTGAAACATCTACTATTCTTTAACATGGAGGGAAAGTAAGCACCAACCTTCATGACCCGCCAGGTATGGGAACACATTGAGAGAAATATTGCCTTTCAGCGGGAAAGGGTATAGTCCAAAGCTCTGTTTTTAGTATAAAAGCAGGGCTTTCGGTGGTCATATCACTGAAAATACAAGATTTAAAAAACATATTACTGTCTACGGGTGCTGGTAGAAGACAATTTCTATGGACTGGAATTTAGAGAATGTTAAAGTGATTCTGGTATTTTACTGACCTCTGCTGGCTGTTTTCTATCAACAAAGTTAAATAGAGGCAGTTGGTAGAAGAAAGAAAAAAAAGAAAGTCTCTCAGCAGAAAGCAATTCTGGTATTTTACTGACCTTTGCTGGTCGAGTTCTATCAAGACAGTTAAATAGAGGCAGTTGAACAGAAAAAAAAGTCCCTAAGTGGAAGCAGATAAATCCTAGATATACATATACGTATATGCTAAACTATATATACTAAAGTATATACAAGAGAAGGAGTAGTTTCTGTCCTGTAACTCCAGTTCTGTAGTAGGGGTATCTCTGTTATAGTCATAATCTAGTGAATAGTCCCGCCCATGTGCGTGGACCCCGGAGCAATCAAAAATAATCTCTTATAGTGTCAAAAAATGCAGAAATGCATAGACACTTAAGAGAGAATTTAAAGACAGATAATGCAGCCTAAAAAGGCTACACTGTCCAGTACTTCAACTAGAAATTCCACCATAAAATCCACAAAACAACAAAGCCTGTACAGATTTCCCTTGCTTTACCAGCAAAATCCCTCAGGAATGATAGAGAGAAGAACCTGGACAGACAAGCCCCATAGGCTGCCATTATGTGGCTCAAAACAGGATACTGTGCCTTTAAGAGAATCTTCCAGAACCTTCTCCCAGTATCCCAGAATGCATAGCAGGTCCAACTGACTTCAGTTCTTTTTGAAGGCGTAACACGCCAGACCTGTAGCATTCCATAAAGGAATATGTCTCTCTCCACCGGGGAGGAGGGAGGGCGCTTATGACTATAACAGAGATACCCCTACTACAGAACTGGAGTTACAGGACAGAAACTACTCCTTCTGTAGTAGGGGATCTCTGTGTATAGTCATAATCTAGTGAATAGAATGGCAAGCCCATCCCCACACCAAAGCGGCGGTGGAGAAAAGAGAATTAACGCCACTACAGTGCGAACAGATTTCTCAGCGAAGCCTGCCCAACCTGAGCGTCTGCCCTGGCATCAGAGTCCAGGCAGTAATGCTTAGCAAAGGTATGAACCGACTTCCAAGTGGCCGCCTAGCAGATTTCTGCAATCGGAACATTACGGAGCAATGCTGTCGTGGCAGCCTTGCCCCTGGTGGAATGAGCCTTAGGGTAACCTCCTAAGGTCTTATTAGCTTTTTGGTAACACAGCTGTATGCAGGACACAATCCACCTAGAGATAGACTGCTTAGAGGTCGCAAGACCCGTCCTGACTGATCCATAATTGATGAACAATTGGTCTGACCTACGAATATCACTGGTTTTATCCAGATAAAATTTCAGCACCCTCCTAACATCCAGGGAATGCAGAGACCTTTCCGCTGGAGACGAAGGATTCTGAAAGAACGTAGGTAAAGTTATAGCCTGATTGATATGAAAATCAGAAACAACCTTGGGAAGAAACTTAGGGTGAGTACGCATAACAACCTTAGCAGCATGAAACACAGTATAAGGTTCTTGGCAACACAACGCCTGAATTTCACTCACCCTGCGGGCCGATGTAATGGCCACGAGGAACGCCGCCTTCCAGGACAGGTGCTGCAACGAAGCCTTATGACTAGGTTCAAAAGGCTCCTTCATCAATCTGGACAGCACCACATTCAAGTCCCACGAAGGCGAAGGAAGCCTGACAGGAGGGCACACTTTCTTCAAGCCTTCCAAAAAATCTTTGATCACAGGGATCTGAAAGAAGGAAGTCTGTGAAGGGCATTTCCTGTAGGCAGTCAAAGCAGCCAGATGAACCTTAATGGAATGAACATTAAGGCCAGACTGCGCCAGATGAAGCAGATATGGAAGGATGACATCCTCCTTGCATGTAGTCGGGTCATAGTTCTTAGACTTGCACCAGATGCAAAACCTCTTCCACTTGTAAGCATAAGAAGTCCTAGTGGAAGGTCGCTTAGCCTCCTTCAGTATGTCCATACAATCCTCAGGGAGATTCAGATGGCCATATTGTACTATTTCAGGAGCCATGCCGCCAAACTCAAAGACGAGAGGTTGGGGTGCACCATCCGCCCCCCGAACTGCGTGAGAAGGTCCGGCCTGCACGGCAGCTTCATGTGAGGAAGGAGAGACCGGTGAAGCAGGTCCGTGAACCACCACTGTCTGGGCCATTCCGGGGCAATCAGTATCATCCGCGCCCTGGACTGGGACAGCTTGATGAGAACCGTCGGAATCAGGGGAATGGGTGGAAAAGCGTACAGAAAGCTGTTCGACCAGTTGATCCATAACGCGTTCCCCAGCGTCCCCTGCTGGTAGTACCTGGAGGCGAAGTCTCGGCATTTGCTGTTTTCGGCGGTGGCGAACAGATCTACGTCTGGCGTTCCCCACCTTGCGAAGACTTCTCCTAGTACTTCGTCGTTTATGACCCATTCGTGGTTTTCCTGAATCAGTCTGCTCAGTTCGTCTGCCTGAACATTCTGCACACCTGGCAGATGCGTGGCCGTTATCGACAGTCCTCGAGCCAGAAGCCAGTGCCAGATCGCCTGCGCCTCCTGTGACAGAGTGCGTGATCTCGAGCCCCCCTGCTTGTTGAGGTAATACATCGTTGTTGTGTTGTCCGTCTGAACAAGCAGAGAGTTGGTCTGAAAGGACGGATGAAAGGCCTTCAGTGCCAAGTGAACAGCTCTGAGTTCCAGGAAATTGATGTGGTACGTGGACTCCGTCGGGGACCACGTCCCTTGAATCTGTAGGTCTCCGGAGTGCGCTCCCCAGCCCTGGAGAGAAGCATCCGTCACGATAGCCTGAGTGGGAATGTCCTTGTGGAAGGGAACCCCTCTGAGGAGATTCTCCGCTGAACACCACCACTTCAGAGACTGAAGAGCATGTAGAGACAGTCGTATCTTGTCGTCCCAAGATCCTCTCCTCTGGTCCCATTGATCTTCTAAGCACTCTTGCAGCAGTCTCATGTGCAGCCGTGCATGTGGCGTCAGGAAGATACAAGAGGCCATCGATCCCAGTAGAGACGACACCGTCCTCACTGTTGGAGATGGAGCGGCCATAAGAGCCTGAGCCTTCCGAAGGAGTGATAATCGTCGCTCCTCCGAAGGAGACACGCTTGCTGACAGCGTATCGATGGAGGCTCCCAAGTACTGGATGCACTGGACCGGAGTCGGGACAGACTTGGACATGTTGATGTGCAACCCCAGCTTGTTTAATAGAACGCACGTCTTCTGGAAGTGTGCTTGAGCTTCCGAGAAAGAGGAGGCCTTGATCAACCAATCGTCCAGGTACGGGTAGACAAACACCTTGTTCTTCCTCAGGTGTGCCGCTACCACTGCCATGCACTTCGAGAATGTCCTGGGCGCAGACTTCAGCCCGAATGGAAGTACCGTGTACTGATAGTGATTGGTGCCGACTTGAAATCGCAGAAACTTCCTGTGCTTGCATGCAATGGGTACATGGAAGTATGCATCCTGTAGGTCTATGGCACACATCCAATCTCCTCGTTGCAACTGAGGGTAGATCTGATGCAACGACAGCATGCAAAACTTTTCTCTGCGAATCCACTTGTTTGCCTGTCGCAAGTCCAGAATGGGCCTGAACTCGTTCTTGTCCTTCTTGCATACCAGAAAGAACCTGGAGTACAGGCCTCTTCCTCTTTGAGACAGAGGTACGTCCTCTATCGCCCTTTTCCTTAACAGGATATCGGCCTCCGCCTGGAGCTCGCGCAGCTGATACTGCGAGCTGACCGGGGGAATCGATGGAGGAGGGCTGGTGAACCGAAGACTGTATCCATTGCAAACAATATTCAGCACCCACTTGTCCTGAGTAATTTTTCTCCACTCTGCCAGAAAAAATTGAACGCTTCCCCCCCACCGGAGCCGGTAACGGACGAAGGGGAAGTAACCGCTCAGGGTCGAGACCCAGCCGGGCCCTTGTTCGCGGAAGAGGACTGCTGTCCACCTCTACCCCTCTGACGTTTCTGGAAGGGCCTTCTGTACTGCTGCTGTTGTTGCTGCTGCTGCTGTTGCCCAGAAGACTGTCCCCTTCCTCTACCCTGTGACCCGAACCGTCGTTGGAACTGGTGGTAGGGTTTCTTCACTTTGGGCTTCTCCAAGCCCACAGCCGTCAGGGTTTCAGCCTCGGCCTTCATCCCAGCCATTTCGTCATCTGCGTGTTTCCCGAAGAGGGTATCGCCGGAAAACGGCAGATTTGCCACTCGTTGTTGTGCTTCAGGCTTGAGCGACGTCAGCCGGAGCCAAGCATGGCGTCTCTGATTGATACCATGGCAGTATCCATGCGCGGCCAACAGGGAGATATCCGCCGCGGCGCTGATGGCCTGGTTCGAAACCAGCATCCCTTCTTGGACGATCTCCATGAAGTCCTCTCTCCTGTCACCCGGGACAAGATCCGCAAACTGTTCCATGGAGTCCCACAGTGCACGGTCATACCGCCCCAACAACGCCGAGTCGCTGGAGGCCTTCATCGTCGTGGAAGACGTCCCACACGCCTTCCGTCCAGCCGAGTCAATCCAGCGGCTCTCCTTATCCGGAGGCACAGTGGAGGACGGGGAGGTAGCATGTAGTTTCCGAGCCGCCGTCACAATCACCGAATCAGGTACTGGGGGTCCTTCCGTAAGAAGGCCGGGTCCGACTCTGGAGCCCGGTACTTCTTGACAAGCCTGGAGGGAGCGGCTTTCACCACCGCCGGCGTAAGGAAGAGCTGTTCAGCAGGCTCGACCAGTCCTGGCACCAAAGGCAGTAGGGGACGAGACAGGTGCTTCGTGTTCAAAGTCTCGAAGATCACAGAAGTCGTGGGCGTAGGGGCCGTCACCTTGATCCCCAACTTCGCAGCCCCTCTCAGGAGAACCTCCTGGAACGTGCCAATGTAATCTATCGGAGACACCCTCGTCTCCGGTGAATCCGACAATGTAGGTGAATACGAACGGGTCCCAGAGGCCGAACGAGGCCTGGACCTATGCCTCCTATGGCGATGTCTGGATCTCGAGGAGGATCCGTGTCCACTCCTAGATCTATCTCTCCTCCCTGAGCAAGACCTCGATCTCCTGGGTCTGGGATGCTCCGCCGGCTTCCCCGGCTCGGACGTCTTGGGCTTAGGAGGAATCTTCGACTTAGGAGTCTTCTTCGGAGGTGTCGGAAGTCTGGGCATCGACACCGATCTCGGCGGAACCGGAGGAGGAACACCCGGTACCGGGGCCTGCGGTCCGGAAGGACGAGCAGGCAGAGGAGGCAATGGAGGAGGAGTCGGAGCCCTCGGAGGAGGGCCTCTAGGCAAAGGAGGAGGAGGTGTAATAGTCTTCTTAGGGGTATACACCTCTGAGTACGCCGTTCCCGGCGAGCCACCATCCCGTCCTGACTGAGGGGAGCCCCCCACAGTCTTCGGCCTGTCCTTACGACCCCCTGACGTCGAAGACCGGTGTTCAGACGTCGAACGTGGCCCCCTCGACGTCGAGCGGCCCTTCGGCGTCGACCGGTTTACATGCCTCGGTGTCGACCGGCTTCTATGCCTCGACGTCGATCCTGACCAGATAGACGATCCTCGAAACCTCGACGACGATCGCTTGTGCCTCGGCGTCGACCGCCTCGACGGCGACCTCTTCGATCGCCTCGACGTCGACTTCTTCTTCGCCGGAGACCCTTTATGCCTCGACGGCGATCTCTTCCGCTTCGACGGCGGCCTCGACGACGAGGATCCCCTCGACGACGATGATGTCCTTGACGGCGAACGGCGGTGTCGCCTCGACGGCGAGCGCCGACGCCTGGTCCGTCCACGCCGTCCACTCGACGTCGACGACGAAGAAACCGTCACTGGGTTCGACGGCGGCCGATGTAAGCTCCTCGACGTCGACGGGCGACGTTTTCTCGACCCAGAGCCCTGGGGAGACTGGGAACTGGCCGTGGACCTTCCTCTCGACGTCGTGGTCGGAGCCACCGATCCAGACGGAGAAATAGGACGTTTGCTGGACTTCCTGCCCCTGGGGAGCCCCCCAGAGGCCTCAGCATGGGCAGATGAAGCCCCAGCAGACCCACCTTGAGCCTTCAGCCTCCTTTCCTCGAGGCCCTGAAGTCTGATCTTCCTCCTGTCTTTCAGGGTCCTGCCAGAGAAGCCTTTACAGATCTCACACTTCTCTGGAACATGGGAAGAGGGCAGGCAGAGGATACACACCTCATGAGGGTCTGACTTAGCCATCTTCCTGGAGCACTCAGGGCATTTGTTGAATAAAGAAGGCATATTCGACAAAAAAAGAGTGCAAACACCAAGAAGAAAAGTCACAAAATACTTTAAAAGTACTCAAAAACGAATTTCAATGAAAAAACACCAAACAACCCTAAAAAGGGAGAGCTCAATGCTCCAGGGTCCTGCTTGCAGGAGCCGGAAAAAAGAACTGAAGTCAGTTGGACCTGCTATGCATTCTGGAATACTGGGAGAAGGTTCTGGAAGATTCTCTTAAAGGCACAGTATCCTGTTTTGAGCCACATAATGGCAGCCTATGGGGCTTGTCTGTCCAGGTTCTTCTCTCTATCATTCCTGAGGGATTTTGCTGGTAAAGCAAGGGAAATCTGTACAGGCTTTGCTGTTTTGTGGATTTTATGGTGGAATTTCTAGTTGAAGTACTGGACAGTGTAGCCTTTTTAGGCTGCGTTATCTGTCTTTAAATTCTCTCTTAAGTGTCTATGCATTTCTGAATTTTTTGACACTATAAGAGATTATTTTTGATTGCTCCGGGGTCCACGCACATGGGCGGGACTATTCACTAGATTATGACTATACACAGAGATCCCCTACTACAGAACTCGAAAGCTCAACCTAACAAGCATTTGCAATGCAATAGGTCTCGCATTAGGAAAGTTTGAGCTATTGGTATTGTAAATGGCAAAGTTTTTATTTATGTTTTTTTTTTAAATAGCTAAATAATAGCTTTGTCATTTACAATGCCAATAGTTATAACTTTCGCAAATGTGATACCTATAGCATTTGTAATGCAATATGTTTTGTATTTACAAACCGCGAGAGGACAAAAATACCGCAAATCAAACATTCTCGACGACAGAGAGCCCCTGAATTTGGTGTTGTCCTTGTCATTTTTCAACCCAGGTCATGCTGGTGCATTGTCCTACACACGTCAGGAGGTTTGACAACGCTGGTGTAGGGGCTTTTAAAGCAGAAAAGACGACCACTCCTTTCATAGCACCGTCCTCAGTCACCTATCATTGATGCCACTGTAACCAGCAATCCAGAAATAGCATTGCGCGCACGACAGTGAGACACTGTGCACTTTAAGTCCCCACACAACACAAGTGCACGCGATCAGACCCTTCACACCACCGGGCATACAGCGCACCCTCTCGCCCCCCACCAAGCGCCATAAATCAATGTCAGCCACGGACACCCTGTCACCTTAGAAACAACAGTGTACACATACTATCACCGAACAGACCCGTGCACACTCGCGGCACTGCACACGTTCAGCGCTGATGCAGCAGTGTGCAGTGACACCTCCCTCGCTGCACTGTGCACCTGGCCAGTGAGTTTGCAGCGCCGCCTTGCACAGCCCGTGCGCATTTGCACTGGCGCCCTGTACAGGACTGTGCACACTGCCAACCCCGAAAGTGTCAACCCTGGCACAGAACTTTCAAATTCTACCCGCTCTACAGAACCCACCGAGCTACCTTCCGGGGCCGTGGCCGCCCAGCCTGCAGGAGGGTGCACAGAAGGTGCCTTTATGCCCAATCTGCACTTTTTCCGCCGTAGCGCTCAAGCCTGAGGACACTCACTCACCCAGCCAGCATCAGCCTGAAGTTTGCCATCCCGGTCTCGGCTCCGCGGGTCCTAGAGTTGGAGATGCCCAGGGGCGGCCCTAGCCCGTGCCCAGGTACCCGAGGGGTGTGGCGCAGTATCCTGCAGTGCCAGCACCTTCCCCCGTGCGCGCCTCACTCACTCAGCTCCAACCCTCACAAGTCCCGGCCGGTACACTTGGGATCTCCGAGAGTGCGGCCGGCTTTAAGAGGTGGGAGGGGCAGGGCAGGGTGGGGCAGATACCCGGCCCCGCCCGCTGGAGCCGCAGCTCTCACTGGATGCTGCGGGTCTGGGGGAAAGTGAAGGACTAGTGCACTTCGAGCTGTGTTAACCCGTTCCAGAGGGTGCGGAGAGGCCTGGGCCACAGGGAAGAGAAGGGGAGGGGGCACTGGGGCAGGATGGGTCTGGCGAGAGAGACCCTGGATCAGAGTGGAGAGAAGCCATGGGCGAAGGAAGAGAGGCCACGATCGGTCGGGGCAGCGTCACAGCACCCGATGGGAAGCAAGATGGGAAGCAGGCAGCCTGAGGTGAGGCTGCCGTAGCCAGTGCGAAGAGAGACGGTCTCCTCGAGGTTGCGTCCGGTGAACTTGGGACTGCAAGGGAGAGGAGTGTGCGAAACAAACAAGTCAAAACGAAACCTAAGAGCCGCGCGCGTGAGCTTCTACCGTAGACAGCTCACGTCGCGCGGCTCTTAGGTTTCGTTTTCCTAAGCGCATGGCAGAGTCGCGCTCGCACACATGCGCGCTCACGAGGTCAAATCCGAGATCCGAGACGGAAAGTGCGTGCACCTTCCAGTCCCAGCGCGTGCACCCCCCCATTTACAAATACTAAAAGTATACTAAAGTATACACGAGGTCCGTTCGCTACGCTCGACCTAAAAAGGAAGGCTGCCACCAGCTGCATTCCAAGTATTGTTCCAGATGAGAGTCGGAAGAGTGCATAACCCACATTTGGTAGCGAGAACAGAACACTCATATTCAGAAAAAAACGCCCACAACAAAGAGTTTCATCCTTGATTGTTTTTGTTCAGAGTTTAAGTTGTCATTTTCTATTTTACTTCCGAAACAAAGCTTACAAAATATAAAAAGGTCAAAAAGTTAAACGTAAAAAACAACAAAATACATAACCCCCAAAAAATCTTGTTTTGAGATACTTTCAAATGCGAAAGTGTTAAACCATTTCTATCAACACTGTAGTAGTCACTGGCTGGGGTATTTTACTATTTAAACACTAATATTCACATAATGCTATTGTGTATTGGCTGAGGAATACTCAAAACCAAGAGTGTACCCCCCGTCTGCAGCCCAGGTCCTGCAGCACACCTTTGCTGCACTTGGAAAAAGGCCATGCGTGGAAGAGGTTGGTTGACAGTGGCGGGTTGTACATAGGCCTGGCTGACAGCCAGCTGCTGCTACCAGTCCCCACTTGGCAGAGTCAAAGACCATGTGCTAAAGGAGTTGGGCAGCTATGATGAGTTGGGATAGGGTCTAGTCGAGGGCCAGGCTGCAATCCTGTGGTGCAGGCCAAAGGCCTAGCACAGTGGGTTTGCCTCCCTGCTGAAGGTTGTGCGCAGGGTTTAGATACAGGCTATATTCTCAGACAAATCGCACAGAGCAAGGCTAAAGGTCATACACAGAAGGGAAGAGAATGTTTTAATACAAGTTGAGTTTTCATTACAGCAAAAAAAAAAAAAAAACATCAGGCGTTCACAAAAAAAAGGTATAGTCGTGGTGAAGTTTTGTTTAGTATGAGTTATAAGACCTTAATATATGTGGGGGGGTTTTAAAACCCTGACATTCATTTTTTTTAAACCCAGTTAATAAAGTACAGTTCTGGTTGCAAATTAAAACTGAAAAACTACTAACCACTGTAATAGGCTGCTTATGGTTCGCTTTGCAAAACCATTAACTCGTACAGCAGCAATGTAAACCAAAACAAACACCAAATGCAATGTTTAGGACCTCAAAATATGTATACCGATAAGCAACAATACCTAATACCACATCATCATTAAATAATACATACACAAATGAATAAAGAGAGAATAATACATAATGGGTAAGTATGTAACCTGGGCCAATATTCACATCAAGGATTTCTGGTGGTATTTACACTTCACAAAGCCGAATATGCTAAACTTATTGTAAGGCAATTAAAAACAAGAATCCTAAAATGTGATTTTCTTTTGTAGTATTGACATTAGAGAGCAAGTTTAACATGACACAAAGAAAGATAATAAAATGTACCTAGGACCATAAAACGTTTTGCTGGCAGGGTTCTACATTTACAATATTTATGTTCACACACTTGCGAAGATTCATTGTTAAATGCTTGCACCTGGGTAAGCCTGCAAAGGTGAGCTTGTCAGGTGTGCTGAATATTGGTGTAAGAGCAGCACTGTTATTGTGAAAGACTTTTTTTTAACAGCCGTGAAAGAAATGGGAAATGGTGTTTAGCTTTTATATTAGGTTATGGAAGCTAAATACCCAACAAATTATCACTGTGAATTATGGGAAATAGCTCACAAGGAACCCTCTTTTGTGAAATGCGAACTATGAAACCACGGGTAAGAGCCTTAGGGGTTACCGCAGTGGACCATGTGAGTCTTTACTGGAACAGCAGTGCAACACAGTACATTACATGGATAAAAGCAGAGGGCGGAGAACTTTGCACGTTGACAGTGGTGTACAGTTCGGTTCGGGGAGAGACCTGTATTGTGCATTGACGCCGCCCTGCCTCCGGGATATGGGCTGAATGGCTGTGTTCAACACATCTGGAAAGCACTCAGTGAACAGCGACTCTGTACTGTGTGAACCTGAATATGACAGTGTATATTGTATATTACCCTGCAATAAAAATTGTTTTCCAAAAAAAAAAAATGAAACCACGGGTAAGCATTCAATAAGAAGACATATCCAAGTAATATGTGATAATATATTCATAGACTAATCAATGGAGAGAGCAAGGGTTTTTAGGGGCGAGTCCCATCCCCAGATATGTAATTGTGAAAACAAATTGGACTGGCCCACTGTGTGGAGGTAGTGGAATATTAGTTGGTATTCCAAGTCACTTGTAAATTAAGCTTACTCAGCTGGGCACAAATAGCTATTGTTTATAAACCCCTCATACACCAACCTGGTTGGTGTCATGCTTCATCATCGGGGTCCAACCAGGCAGCCGAGTGCCGCCTGGTTGTGCTTCAACGCCGGACTACAGCGGAGCAGGTGTGGTGCAGTTGTGTGATGTGGATGAAGGTGAGTGAGTGGTACCCAGCCGGGACGCCGTGGGTACCAGACTAGGTTTTATGCAGAGGACTCCTCACTATCAAATAATACACGGGAGTATCTCTCCCCCCGTCCCGATCTTCTGGACCATAACCCCTAGCGAAGATTTTTCTCGCTTCATTGCAGTATATGTAAGTTTAACAAACTGCGTTTTTAACTTTTTTCCACACACCTTAGCGCGTGTGTAGGATATTATTCACACGTGGCACCACTTTTTGCCACTCACCACCTGGTCCGGACAAAAGTCCCGCACATTTTTCTTTTGGGACTGAAACATGTAGACCGCCAACACCTAGACAACCAAGTAGTCATAATATTTCTACTTGTAGTTGCACCACATACTTTTATCTCACACCCTGGGCCGCCACTAATAAAATATTGGGTAAGGATTCCCAGAGGTGTATTTTATCACTCACCTTCATCCACATCACACAACTGCACCACACCTGCTCCGCTGTAGTCAGGCGTTGAAGCACAACCAGGCGGCACTCGGCTGCCTGGTTGGACCCCGATGATGAAGCATGACACCAACCAGGTTGGTGTGTGAGGGGTTTATAAACAATAGCTATTTGTGCCCAGCTGAGTAAGCTTAATTTACAAGTGACTTGGAATACCAACTAATATTCCACTACCTCCACACAGTGGGCCAGTCCAATTTGTTTTCATAATATATTCATAGTCATCTCGCTGATAGTTTTAATGGTAGTACGATATGACCTTTCAGGTCATTTATGGCAGTTGCATCAAGGCAGAGGTCATGATTATAGCATCTGGTGTGTTAGTTATGGTTTGCATGGCTCTTGTGTGAGTTTGTTGCACTTTTAATTTGCAACAATATCTGGGGTTTAACTGTATGTTTGCTGCATTTCAGCATTTTGTATACATTTGTTAAGGTCTTATACCCAATCCTACCTCCTAAAATACCTTAGGTAATAATGGCATGAGTGGATGCCATCCATCCCAACATAGGTCACTGCTTCAGATATGCAAAAAATACATTTTTGGGGTGTAATACAGATTAAAGCATTATCTGAGTACAAACAAAAAGACATTGGTAAAAAGTTTAAGACCCCTACAAAAAGCAGCACTGATAAAGTAGAAGTGGACTGTCTGCCTCGTAAATAAATCAATACAATTGACTTCCGAATAATAATATACTTATGGATTTACTGTTTTCCTCAAAACGTAGGTAGTGCCTTCTCTACCACCAGGAATCGAAATGAGTTTGCCAATTTTGAAACCAAGATGCAAAATATAATTTCACATCACTTGCAGAACCCATCTTTTTTGTTTCCAGTTAACGCTACATTCATCAGCACAGGAAGCGTGTACGGTTAATTGAAAAAACTTTGTAGTTTATGTTTAATAAATTCGCACTTACTGACATCACCATTAAGAATAAGAATATTCCCAAACTGATTTGAATGCAAAATCTTGATGTTCTGAAAAGGTGACTCCTCGTCAAAGAGAACTTTGTCAATGTCGTACTCAACGAGACGTCCATCCGCGGTGGGCCAGTATCTGTCAACCTCCCCTCCTCGAATAATGGCTGGCAACCTGAAATGCAAAGCATACCTATCAGCTATACACAGACAATTCTGGTATGTTACTAGCCTTACGATAACATTCCTATGTAAACCAAAATACAACACGGTCCCAGCAACATTTTAAATAGCTTGACAAATACAAAATATTAGTCACTGTTGCAGGAAATACAGGCAGCATCAATCATCCGAAAGAGAAAAAAGTGTTTTTGCTCCTGAAAATAATCCAAGTAATAAAATATAAGTTGGAATTTAATTAAAACACGGATGAGTGAGGGTGGTGAGGGCAAGTAACACGAGGGAGTGCAGGCAGTTGGAGGCAAGTAATACGAACAAGGGGAGGGGAAACATGAGGGGGTAGTGCACAAGGGAGCCAGCTAAAAAAGGCGCACTCTGTTAGATTGCTTAAACACAAAGAAAAAAGTTGTGTGCAAAAAAGAACACAAGTCCGTTCTTCAAGGGAGGGACAAAGAAAGAGAAAGGAAGCCTACAGTATCGGACTATTAGGAAGCAAGCAAACGAGTGACAATGAAGCCAACCAATGGTAAGCAACGGGCAGCATCAGCCCACTGTCAAAGCAAAAGGTCTCAAAGAGACAACACATGCGCTGTGTAAGTGAGTCATAAAAATGGAGGGCACTTCCTCTCTAAAGCCCCTTCATTTGGAAACCGTCCCCATCACACTATTCAGCAATAACACAAACCATTTTAACCGTTAGCTGCCCTAACAAAATTATTAGGCAATGTTCTTTTGAACACATCTTCAGCATCTTCATCAAGTCATTTTCTTAACCCAAGTTACCATAGTGACTAAAACATTCTTGGGAGGAGGGGGGCATCCAAGATGGCAGTCAGCTAAGTCGTGTTTCGTGGTCCCGCCGAGCTGCTGCGAACATTAGCTTGAAAATACACCCGTCGGGCACTCTTCCGTGACGCTAGGGCAGTCCAGCAGGAGACGGGCGGCAAAACGCACACCCGAGGGTGGAAAGAAAGCCCTGGTCGCCAGTTGCCGAGCAAAACGTCACTGGCATACGGCATGGGAGGCCCCGTCTCGCAGAGGCAGCCCTTCACAGAGTTGCTGCCCGCAGCAGGACTGGCCCTTTCCGAGGCTCTCGCCACAGGAGGGCCAAGAATCGGTGGCCGGGAGGAGAAGGTGCCCCTTTAATCCAGGGTGGCTGCAGCTGCAATGCCGGGGGCACCTCAGTAAGGAGTGTGGAGAAGCGGGAACCTGCCAGAGCCCACCCGAGTGCTGAGGCCCTCACGGGACTGCCGAGTGGACAGCTGCATCCTTGAGGAGACGGCGGCCGGGGCGACCCCCTGGATCTGGAAGGTGAGTGGGCGGGGACCCGCACAGAGCTGTTAACTGGCCCGGGGCCTTGCCTGCCTCCCGGTGCACAGAGGGGGCAGTGCAGAGGCCCTCACCATAAAATACCCACATTGAGCTCCCGCAGCCTGCGGGGAGGCCCGGCCAAAGTCGAGGGACAGAAGAGAGGAGGCCCGCAGCAAACACGTTTAGTATAGCTTGAGCCCGCCTCGGGCCCCCTTCAAATATCACCCCCGCCCCCCGGGCCGTGGGGGAGGGAAGAGTCCCCTGCCGCTGGAGGCCTGCATCTGGGACACACGGCCTGTGAGGAAGATAAGCCGCAGCGGGGGTAGGAAGACTAGAATCCCCATTGCGCCTACGTTTGGGCCAGCCCTATGCTCCAACAAACCAGCACTCTTCAGGGCCCGGGCATACAGAACCCAGTGCTCCCCAGTGCCTCAGGAAAGGATGGTGCGACCGGAGGGTGTATTCGCCGGACTCCCGAGGCGCTCAGGGTGGAAAGTGGGGTATCACGCAAGCCCCACCTCTCCTCCACAATCCGGGTGCTGACGCACTAGCAGCACGACAGTACGGCGGTGATGACACATCCAGATTGAGTAGTTGGCCCATAGGAAGACGGAGAGACCTAGACCCGGGCTATTCACCTCCATCTTGCCACGGTGAGCAACATACCCCGAGATAGCAGGCCACCCCAGCCGGCACTTGCTGAGCCCTGGCCCGGACTGTGAACAGCTGGCCCTCCTAGTCTGTGCTTGATGAGCCCTTGCCTGGACCGTGAGGGCTGTAGAGAGTGAAGCATGTGGGTGCCGGTGTCGCGCCCCGCTGGAGCATCTGCCAAGGAGCAATAAGGCCCATCCTACTGGAAGCGGAACCCAAGGGTCTTGACCCGATCCACACTTTGGTTCTCGCTATTAAGGAAAAGACAACAGTCCCTTCAGAGGAGCGTCTAAACTGAGAGGTGTCATGGCAGTGAATAGAGCAAAGAAAGACCGATCACTAAAGGAAATGTTTGGGAAGCGGGGGTAGAGCACCAGAAGATAAACAAGAGGTGAAAGCTAGAGACACCAGGGTGGAATCGGAGGACGGGGAAGGCCCTGCAACTAAGACCTTCCTGGAATCCCATTTTGCTTCCCTGCAGGATGACCATCAGATGAAAGCGGAACAAACAGTGAACCTACGGGACGTGTGGCGCGAAATAGAGGAAGTTGGTGACAAGTTAGCCGCACATTGGATCGTGAAATGAGCCAAAGAGAAAAGCTGGAATGGAGGCAGCAAGTGGTACTGAGACTCCCGGAACAACATCTTGACCTCCAGGGGCACAAAGAAGATTCGGAGAATCATTCCTGCAGTAACAATATTTGCATTACGGACAGACCGTCAAAAGCGGTGGGATCCAACCTCCGCGACAATGCCACAGATCTCTTCCACCATATCCCAGGCCAAGCAAGTGAGGCACTCTGCACCGCGACCGTGTCCACAGGATCGGTCCCCCAAGATCCGAAAGCAATTCCACACTGATATCCTGGAATGCGTGCATGACTTCTAAACAAAGGAAGACCTCCTTAAGAGAGCCAGGGTGGCACATTCAATTCAGTTTCGAGGTCATGCCCCGGTGCTGTACCAGGATCGCTCCTGGATCACTCTCCAGAAACATAGAGACTTCCAGCCAGTGACAGAACATCTGAGGAAAGCTAACATCACGTACTCTTGAGGCCACCCCTTCCGGATAATTTTTCGCCTCAAAGGAACTTTGCACCAATTGAGATCTCTCATAGAAGCCTGCACCTTGCTCCAAATCGAAATCCCCGGAGGAACACAGGAAGGGTCACTTTTCCCTAGCAATAAAAGACTGAAGAAGCTGATACCGCTGTTGCTGCTGCCTTGCTGCTTGGGAACTGCAAGCTCCAGAAGTCAACAACCCCAGGAGGGAGGGGCCACCCTTGCACTCACAAGCGCCTCCAGACTCCCACGGCGAGGGACGCCGACACCGCTGTTGCTGCTGCCTTGCTGCTTGGGGACTGCAAGTCCCAGAAGTCAACACTTCTAGGAGGGAAAGGCCACCCTAGCGCTCAAAATTCCACCAGATTCTCATGGGCCTGTCCTTGCCCGTCATTGCCAGTAGGAGGCAGGGCCATCCCCCTTCGTTCTGGACACGGAGCCATAACTGTGAGTTGCACTAACTAATCTGACTCTGACCTTTTTAGACTGCCAGCTGACTAGCGGTTTCAGTACCTGGGCTCCTTGACAAGGGCGGACTTCGAGTGTTATTGGCTATGGTGCTGTACACAACACCCACGCTTCTGACTTGCATTGAGCCCTTATATAGTGGATTCATCTTTAAGTGGGTGCAAATTTGAGGGGGCCGTGGATAGCCGTTAGTAATGGCAGTCGTGGCTTGATAGAGCTTCGGACCCTCCCGGGCGGGACTCCTTCCTACGCCGTCCACACAGCTATAATTAATCGGGGGTCGTTGGTGAGGCCGAACTGAGACCCCAGGGGAAGTGTGGCTGCACGATCGGCGCTGGGGAGTGCACTGAAAGGCCGACGTGACCTGAGGCCTATCTGCCTTTCGCCGCTGACAGAAGCCGGGAGTTGCCTCGGAGCTGGGGCCGGCGAGTAGTGCTGGGATCCGGGCCTGTTTGAGGAACGGAGGATGTCGGTCCGGTATACATCACTTATTATCTATCAATGCAGATGACATACTCCTCTACTTGCGGGACCTAACAGCTGACACCGCCCCTCTCCCGGGTATATTTACTATCTATGAATGCTTATCAGGACAGACCATAAATCCGGAGAAATCGACCAGTTATTTCTTTCAAGACAGGCCACACATAACCCACCTACAATTCAGCACTTACTGTTTACCGGTGACCCCCACCACCTTTAAATACCTCAGTATTTATGTATATAGAGCACAAGAGGACCAAATAGAGGGCAATATCCAGCGGGCAATAACGGGGCTCTGTGCTAGTGTAGGGTTTTTGTCTTCCCTACCCCTATCAGTAATGGGGTGAATTGCCATCTCAAAAATGGTGATGCTGCCTCGTCTATTATACAACTTCGTGAATCTGCCCGTGGTCCTCCGACAATCCATTTTTAATACACTGAACACCATACTGACTAATCTCATCTGGGGCGCGGGTCGGAGACGGATAAGTCTTCGGAAGCTACAGCTGGTGACACAGAGTGGAGGCCTGGGAGTCCCTGACTTCAGAGGTTATTATTATGCTAGCCAGCTCCAGTGGCTTTCCTACTGCCCTGCAGGGAGAAACTTACAGGAAATTGGGTTTACACCGCAGAGGCTGGACCGAGGGGAGCTGCACACCTTGCTATTGCCAAAGGCCCGGATCCCTTCAGATTGCCCCCCCTTATTGCTAACTGCCCTGCTCTGTTGGAGGAGGGCCCTGTATTACACATCCAGGGCAACCCCATACGCCACGAATATACCCATACTGGGCATACCTACACCAGAGGGAAGACTCACACGGACTAGAACACAGGCCTGGATGGACATCGGGATAGAGGAGGTGGGAGCTTTCTTCGGTGAGGGCACTATGCTGGACCACAACTCCTTCCTGCAGGCCACTGGGGCACCACCGCGCCTGTATCTTTTACAAGCCACTATAACACACTACATTAGAAACACTTGGGCCCCACAGAGGACTGAACCCCCACAACACAACCTAGTACATCTTCTATATTACATGGGACCTGGAGGACATCTGGTGAGCTGGTTATATACTGGAGTTCGGGTACATGCCGCAATCACACTTACCTCCCTTAGAGCACACTGGGCGGAGGACTCCTGTGGGGAGATTACAGACCATGCATGGAAACGCATACTAGAGCATCCAAAAAAAGTGTTGCATAATGCATGGCTTAAATTCATACAGGCGATGATACTACATAGATCATACCTTACACTGAAACGGATAAACCGTATGTTCCCAGACTTTCGTCACAATTGCCCCCGCTGTAAGGGAGATGAGGCAGACTTTATCCACATGCTGTGGTGTCTTGTCCTCACCTGCGAGATTATTGGGGAGGTTTGTGCCATTTCCTAGCCACGGTGACACAACTCCCGATGCCAGATGAGGCCCTAACTTGCCTGGTGGGACTCCGCATGCGCTCAAAGGTCCAGAAGGTGTGGCTAAAGTTTGTGGACCTCGCACTCATTTTGGCAATCAGGGTGAACACTATCAGGTGGAAGTCCCCCAGATGTCTGACGGGGACGACCTGGCAGTCTGACATGCTTCAATGGGGGAGGGTGGAGAGGGCAGCTCTTCGGCGGGAAGAGGAGAGAGGACTGAGGAAGCAACACATCTCATTAGATTGGGAGACCATGTTAATTGAGTTGGAAGCACTGGATCTATCTCCTACACAAGCTATTGCATCCCAGTAACATGTAAGGTGCCAGACCATTCTTTATCATACGGCCCGTAGACCAGAGACCTTGAGATCTTGCGCTGTACAAGGTATCCTCTGGGAGGGTGCCTATATATTGACTCTTTGTAATCAGCGTGGAAGCTAAAGTAAGACTGGCAGGAGGGGGAGATGGGTGGGATGGGTGGGTGGTGATGGAGCAAGAATTCGCACGTAAAGCGTCTTGCTTGAACTCATGAACCTCAAATAACCCTAATAGTCTTAATCAATCTGTTTGTCTTACTAATATTCCCTTATTCTGACATTTTGGGTGTCCCAGTGACGCTTGCCTATGTGTTTATTAATCCTAATACGCTTGCTGCTAAAATGGCGGCTGCTACGTGGGAATTTCTTCTGCGCATGCGTCGGTCACACTCACGTGACGTACTCGCAGTTCTGGTGGGAAACCTTTTGCACTTGCGCACTAGACTTAAGATGGCCACTTTGTGTCCTCACATGCCTGATGCTTGTATCGCTGCTTTCGCTATACTGGTTGTTCCGCATTAATTCTAATGCTATAGTTATTATGAAATAATGGGAGTAATGTAGGGATTCATGGTATACAGTGAATTCATTTATTCTGTGTTCTAAAGCTATTTCTATTTACTTTTCATGTATCATAAACCTTGGGCATGAGGGACGGGAATACTCCATTTTGAACTACCTTTCTGCGCATGACAGTCTTTCGCCAGAGGATGAACTCTATGACATTGAATGAGTGCCAACCCAGAGGTCTCAGCCAAGATGTGCCTGGGAAGAGGCACCTTCGCCTAGTAGAAGAAGCTGAGATATACTAAATGTATCACAATGTATAATTTAATAGATTCAATATTGTTATGAGTATGGAACATGTCATGGGAACCCCAAATTCAATGGGCAGTCCCAGAAATGTAAATAAGGGGCTTGAGAAAGTCAAATCCTGGAAGGTGTGACGACCTGTCCTTTCTGTTGTCCAATCGAAATTTGGGATCCTTACATTTGCAACATTTGGGGGGTGGTACACTGACCCGAAAACAGTATAACTAGCCTAGGTTAGCTAGAAGAAATTGTCCAACTTGTCCGAATAGCTGAACTGTCACTGACCCAACGCACTCATTAGCTGATCCATGTTAGATCTGGGGGTCTCTAGTTGGCAGAGGTAGGTACCACTGTCCAAATAGGGACCCTTGCTTCTAGTCAGGGCAAGGAGATAACCCTCTGAGATAACCCCTGCTCACCCTCTAGGTAGCTTGGCACGAGCAGTCTAGGCTAACCAGAGGCAATGCGTAAAGTATTTGTACCAACACTCACAGTAACACAGTGAAAACACCACAAACTGACTTCACAACAGTTTAGAAAAATAAAGGTATTTTAATCTAAACTACACAAGACCAAAACGACAAAAATCCAACATACACAGTTCAAGAATATGGTTTCAAAAGAGTTCTTAAGGTTGCGTTAAAATTCTTTAGGTTGCGATAGAATTCTCTATGTTGCGATAGAATTCTCTACTGATGCGTGAAAAGTTCACAGTTGCGTCACGTTTACTTACAGTACCTTTCAGTTGCAACAAAGTTCCAAAAGCAGAAGCTGGTGCGGTGGAAAACAAGCGATGCGTTGCTCCTGAGACCCTGGGGAGGCGATGCGACAGCCCCGCTGCAGCAGCGGGCGTGTTGCGACGAATCCGGTCTGTATGGGGAGGAAGGCCACTGGTATGGATTCCGGTGCGTAGGTTCCGTAGAAGTCTGTTCTCGCAAAGGCACGATGCGACGATCTCGTAGGGGCTGCGACAATCTCCGGGGCGACGATGCGCGGTCCAGCGGTGATCCTCTCTCTCGCAGCTCCTCGATGCGATGGTTCTGCGACGATGCTCGCAGCGACGTGATGCGGTCCGCAAGCAAGCGGTGCGGCGATCTCACCCAGCGACGACAGGCTCTGCGACGACTCTCGCAGCGATGTTCGATTCTCCCGCACCGGTCTGGTGCGTCCTGCAAACGAAGGATGTGACGTCTCTGACAGCGGCGTTAGGCGCTGCGACGATCTCGACCTCCGTAGCGGCGGGAAACTTCTCGCACTGTCGGGGATGCGCTCCGCAAGCGAGCGATGCAACACTTTTCAAGTTCAAAAGTCACTCAAGCTTAGTTTCAAGCTTCCCAGCACAGGTACAACTTCCAGAGGCCCCACAACTGGATCAAGCACTCTAGGAAGGACAGAACTCTCCCAGTAGAGTTCAGGAAAGCTGGGGGTGAAGTCCTTTTGTTCCTGGGACTTCAAAACAGGGAGCCAGCTCTTCTCAGGCCCTTGGAGATTCCTTCAAGACAGGGGACACAGCTCAACAGCAAAGTCCTTCCCCTCTCCTTGGCAGCAAAGCAACAGGTCAGTCCAGCAGAGCAACAGCAGGACAGTCTTCCTTCTTCAGTTTCAGCTTTCTCCTTGGCAGAGGTTCCTTCTTGATTTCCAGGATGATCTAATTTTCTGTTGTCAGGGGTCCTGTACTTATACCCCTAAAGTCTTTGTTCTCTTGGTGCATGTGGGCCCTGAGCCCGGTCTAAACCAGTTCTGGGTGGATCCTGAGCACTTTGTTTTGCTGGCTGCATATTCCCTTTCAGAGGGAGGGGCAGGGTCCTCAGCCGCCCAGCAGGGGGGTGGAGCCAGCATTGTGGAAGGCAGGCGCAGCCCTATTCAGCCCAGGTGCTAACTCCTCCCACCACTCCAGTTGCAAATGCAGTCATTCAGCCTAGTGCTGACTCATCCAGCCTCCTGGGGAATCCCCCAGCCCCTATCACTCTCAAACCAGACAGTCAATACACAAACAGGCCCAGGCACACAGAAGGGTCAGACAAGAGAACAGCAACTTTCTAAAAGTGCTGTTCTCAAACACAGGATTTAAAAACAACCTTTCCCAAAAGATGTGTTATTAAATTCTGAGTTCAGGGATACTAGATACTTATGTCCTATCTTGTTCCTATGGGAAGAAATGCTGTTAACCACTGTAGCCAGCATCCCCCATGTTAACCTATGGAGCAAGATAGCCTTACAGTAGTGAAAAACGAAAATGGCTGCCATTCACTACCAGAGCATGTCACCTGCACTAGCACATGCTCTACCTTTTACATACCCTGCACCCTGCCCAGGGGGGTACCTTGGGCCTTCCATAGGGGTGACTGATGTGCACAAAAAGGGAAGGGTTAGGCCTGGTCAGTGGGGACACTGACCAGGAGGACATGGCAGTTCTAAACTGCACACAGGCACTGCAGTGTCAGGCATGAGACATCATTTTAGGGCTACTCCTGTGGGTGGCACAATCAGTGCTGCAGGCCCACTAGTAGCATTTGCCATCACCAGCCCTGGCACACCCAGTGCACTTTACTAGGGACTTCATGGTGATACAAATATGCCAAACATGTATATTCAATCAGAATAACAATTTACACAGGGAGCACTTACACTCTGGCACTGTTCAGCAGTGGCAGAGTGTCCAAAGCATCTAAATCAGCAAAAACGAAATCCAGCACAGCATCAAAAATACAGGAGGTAGAGGCAAAAAGATAGGGGAAACCACGCCAAAGATGCCAGGTCTAACACGTGTCCCCTCCAGCTGAAAGTGGGGAGAACTGCCCACCCTCTTGGGAGTTCTCTTCACTAAGGCGGAAAAACCTGGACAGACCATCAGCATTGGCGTGTTCTGTGCCAGGGCGGTGTTCCACCGTGAAGTCCATTCCCTGTAGGGAGATGGACCACCTCAACAGTTTTGGGTTCTCACCCCTCATTTGCATTAACCATCTGAGGGGCCTGTGGTCGGTCTGAACACGGAAGTGAGTCCCAATCAGGTAGGGCCTCAACTTCTTCAGAGCCCAGACCACAGCAAATGCCTCTCTCTCAATCGCACTCCACCTCCGTTCCCTGGGGAGTAGTCTCCTGCTAATGAAGGCTACCGGCTGGTCTCCTCCCTCCTCAGTGATTTGTGAGAGTACTGCTCCCACACCATGCTCTGAAGCGTCTGTCTGTACTATGAACTCACTGGAAAAGTCAGGTGCCTTGAGCACCGGTGCTGTGCACATGGCAGTTTTCAGGGTTTCAAAAGCAGTTTGGCAGGCGTCAGTCCAGTCAACTCTTTTGGGCAACTTCTTGGAAGTGAGTTCTGTCAAGGGGGCGACAATGGTGCCATATCCCTTGACAAACCGTCTGTAATACCCGGTGAGTCCTAAAAAGGCTCTCACCTCGGTCTGGGTCTTGGGGGGCTCCCAAGCCAGAATGGTATCAATCTTTGCCTGTAGGGGCGCCACCTGGCCGCTCCCCACTTGGTGTCCCAAATACACCACAGATCCCTGTCCTATCTGGCACTTGCTGGCCTTGATAGTGAGGCCTGCCCTTTGCAGAGCCTTCAACACTTCGCAGGGGTGTTGCAAATGTTCCTCCCACGTGGAGCTGAACACAGCAATGTCATCCAGGTATGCGGCGCTGAATTCCTCCAGCCCGGTCAGTACCTGGTTAACCAGTCTCTGGAATGTGGTAGGGGCATTTTTCAACCCAAAGGGCATGACTCGGAACTGGAAGTGCCCCTCTGGCATTGAAAATGCTGACCTCTCTTTGGCCCCATCAGTTAAGGCAATCTGCCAGTACCCGGAAGTCAAATCAAATGTACTGAGGTACTGGGCAGCTCCCAACCGATCCACAAGCTCATCAGCTCTGGGGATGGGGTGTGCGTCAGTCTTCGTGACCGCATTGAGCCCACGGTAGTCCACGCAAAACCGGAGTTCTGGAGGGCCACCGGGCGTAGCAGCTTTATTGGGCACCAAGACCACTGGGCTAGCCCAGGGACTGCTGGAGGGCTCAATCACCCCTAGCGCCAACATCTTGGAAACCTCTTCCTTGATGCTGGCCCTGACCTTGTCAGCTACCCTGTAAAATTTGTGTTTCACAGGCAGACTGTCTCCAGTGTCCACATCATGGACGCACCAGTTGGTGACACCTGGGGTCAGGGAGAACAGGGAGGAGAACTGACCCAACACTTGGCGACAGTCACTCTGCTGTTCTGGGGTCAGGGTGGGCGAGAGGACCACACCATCCACTGACCCATCTTGCTCCTTAACTGCCAGGAGGTCAGGGAGAGGATCACTATCCTCTTGCATTCCTGCATCTGTAGCCATGAGCATAGTCACTTCAGACCTCTCAAAGTGTGGTTTGAGGCGGTTCAGATGCAAGACGCTCAGGGGCTGCCTGGGAGTCCTCAGATTAACCAGGTAGGTTACCTCACTCTTCCTTTCCACCACCTCATATGGCCCAGTCCACTTGTCTTGGAGCGCACAAGGCTCCACTGGCGCCATCACCCACACTCTCTGCCCAGGTTGAAATTTGACCAGAGTGGTATTCTGGTCATACCATCTTTTCATTTCTTCCTGGCTTGCTTCCAGGTTCGCCTGAGCGAGCTTCCTGAAGCGTTGTGTCTGGTTGCGGATGGCCAGCACATAGCTGAACACATCCTGGGGGGTTTTCCCAAGGGACTTTTCCCAACCCTCCTTCACCAGTGAGAGAGGTACTCTAACAGGGTGGCCATACAGGAGTTCAAAGGGACTGAACCTTAAGGACTTCTGAGGCACCTCCCTGTAGGCAAACAACAGGCATGGTAACAAGACGTCCCACTTGCGTCTCATGGGCTCCGCTAGGCCCATAATCATACCTTTCAGGGTCCGGTTGAACCTTTCAACCAACCCATTTCCTTGAGGGTGATAAGGAGTGGTGAACTTATAAGTTACCCCACACTCCTCCCACAGAGACTTCATGTACTTAGAGATGAAGTTGGTACCCCGGTCGGAGACCACCTCTCTGGGGAACCCTACACGGGAAAAGATCCCATCAATGCACGGCCCACCAAGGGTGCTGTGATTGTCTGAGAGGGACTGCTTCCGGGTACCGAGTGGCATGGTCCACCAAGACCAGGATGAACCTGTTGCCTAAGGCTGTCTTGGGGTCCAGGGGCCCTACAATGTCTATGCCAACCCGCTCTAAAGGGGTGCTCACTACTGGGAAGGGTTGAAGGGATGCCTTCAACTTTGTTCCAGTCTTGCCACTGGCTTGACAGGTTTGGCAAGATCTGCAAAAGAAACCAACGTGCTTTCTCATCTGGGGCCAGTGGAAGTGGGTGACAAGCCGGTTTAAGGTCTTGTCTTGCCCCAGGTGTCCTGCAAGAGGCACGTCATGAGCCAGACCCATTAGGAAGTTTCTGAAGCGCTCGGGTACCACGAGCACACGGGCTGCACCGGGCTCAACAAACTTAGGCTCGCTATAGAGTAGGTCATCTTCCCAGTAGATAAAGGGATCTCTGGATGCTCCACCTGCTGCCTGATCTACAGCCTGTTGCCGCAGACCAATGAGGGAAGGGCATTCCTTCTGCGCCTGGCAGAACTCCTCCCTGGAGGGACCACCTTCCTGCTGCCAATGGGTCAGCTCAGGTAGGTCTCCCAGTTCGGCCACCTGTTCCCCTGTAGGTTCCAGGGCATCCCCCTCAGGTTCTGCTTCCTCCTGGACCGTGGGAACGGCTGGGGCTGGTTTCCCGCGCCCTCTGCCTCTTCCTCTCCTGGCAGGTCTCTGGGCCACTGTTTCAGGCTCCAGTTCTGCTGAATCACCCTTACTGGCTGCCATAGCATGCATGGTCACGCAGATCCACGCAGGCAGAGCCAACATTTCCAAATGAGTTCTGTGCTCCACATCCTTCCTTGGAGAACTCTCCAGGTCGTTACCTAACAGACAGTCTATAGGCAAGGCATCACTGACAACTACATCCAAGAGACAGGAGACTCCCCCCCATGCAAAGGAAACACGCGCCAGCTTGCAGAGGCGCACTGAGCTGTCAGCGGCCACTACAGGGATGATTTGCTCTTCAGACACCCACTGACACCTCACGGATGTCACGCTGGCTCCTGTGTCTCTCAGAGCCTCAATCTCCCTCCCTTGATGGTCACCTTCTGCCCATATTTCTTAGTGTTAGAGGGCAGTAAGGTTTCCTGGACCATCTCTTGGTCTCCTAGAGAGACAAGGGTCATAACTGCAAGCTCCCCCCAGTCACTAGAAACCACATCCCCTCCCAAAGCTACACTAGCTAACGCTGGGGCGGGGGCACCAGTGGGTGCTTGCTTCTTCTTGGGACATTTTGGAGCAATGTGGCCCACCTCATTGCAGTGATAGCAGGTAGGGGGGCCCTGGTTATTCCTTCTATCTCTATTGTCCCGCCTGCCCTTAGAGGGCCATGGCTGTTTAGCTTTGGGGGGGTTGGGATTCCTTTCCGTGGGAACTATTTTGGGGCCCTTCTGAGAACTCCTTTTGATTACCCTTATCACCCCCACTCTTCTGCTGGGGACCCTGCCCACCTTTGGCTGTGGTACCCACAATTCCTCTGTGGACCCTGGCACTGGTCCAACGGTTCGCTTCCTTAGCAAGCTTAATGGGGTCTGTCAGCTTGCTGTCTAAAAGATGCTGGCGCAGCTCTGGAACACAAAGACTACTCAAGTGCTCCCAACTGATTAAATGCAACAACCCCTTAAAATCAGTTACTTTACTGCCCTTCATCCAACCTTCCAGTGCACGCGAGTACACATTCACACACTCCATCCAAGTCTCAGACTCTCTCTTCTTGGAGTTCTTAAACTGCAGTCTGTACTGCTCTGGAGTAAGGCCATACCTGAGACATAAGGCCTCCTTCATATTGGGGTAGGTCATGGCACCTGCTAATTCTAAGGGCTCTAGAGCACTCCTCCCAGAAGCCTCAAAATGTTTCCACAGGCCCGCCCCCCAATGCTGCTCAGGCACACCATTCATCTTCAATGCAATTTCATACGAAGTGAACCAGGCATAAATATCCTCACTCCTATGGTAATTCTGTACCAGGTCTTTGGGAATATATACTTTACCCCCATCCACTGGCTGTGCGCTGCCACCATTAGAACTGGCATCCACCTCCTTGGCTTTAAGATCCAGTTCTCTCATGCTCAACTCATGAGCAAAAAGCAATTTCTTTTCCTCCAAGGCGCGGGCACATTTGCTCTCCTCCGCCGCCTTTTCTCTCTCTTTATCCATTTCCAATTGCTTCATTTTCATTTTCAGAACTTCCAACTCATATTCTCTTACTCTCTGATTTTCTTGTAACTCTTCTGGGGAGAGGCCCCTGCTGGAATGGTTGCTGCCAACTCCTGCACCTACTTTGCCCACTGGCAAATCTGTGACTTGAAAACTGTTTTCTACATCCACATCATCATCTCCCTCTTGTGCCTCCCAATGGGCCTTCAAGATTCTTTGCAGCTCAGGCTTCCTGTAGTTGCTCTTTATGGGGCACTCAAACTGGTTGCAGAATTCCTGAAGCTGTGCAACTGGGTAAGAATACAGATCATCAATGCTGAATTCTAACTCTGCTTCCTTACTGGGTGCCTTCCCATTCAAAGACATGATGTATAGAAGAGTTACTCAAAAATAGAATCAAAAATCAAAAACCAGTAGTATGCGGTGGCGTAGTGGTCTGCACTCACTAGTGATGTACACCAATTACTGTGGGTTAAGTACAAATACAAGTTCAAATCCCACCGCCTGACCACCAATGTTAGATCTGGGGGTCTCTAGTTGGCAGAGGTAGGTACCACTGTCCAAATAGGGACCCTTGCTTCTAGTCAGGGCAAGGAGATAACCCTCTGCGATAACCCCTGCTCACCCTCTAGGTAGCTTGGCACGAGCAGTCTAGGCTAACCAGAGGCAATGCGTAAAGTATTTGTACCAACACTCACAGTAACACAGTGAAAACACCACAAACTGACTCCACAACAGTTTAGAAAAATAAAGGTATTTTAATCTAAACTACACAAGACCAAAACGACAAAAATCCAACATACACAGTTCAAGAATATGGTTTCAAAAGAGTTCTTAAGGTTGCGATAGAATTCTCTACGTTGCGATAGAATTCTCTACGTTGCGATAGAATTCTCTACTGATGCGTGAAAAGTTCACAGTTGCGTCACGTTTACTCACAGTACCTTTTAGTTGCAACAAAGTTACAAAAGCAGAAGCTGGTGCGGTGGAAAACAAGCGATGCGTTGCTCCTGAAACCCTGGGGAGGCGATGCGACAGCCCCGCTGCAGCAGCGGGCGTGTTGCGACGAATCTGGTCTGTATGGGGAGGAAGGCCACTTATTTGGATTCTGGTGCGTAGGTTCCGTAGGAAGTCTGTTCTCGCAAAGGCACGATGCGACGATCTCGTAGGGGCTGCGACGATCTCCGGGGCGACGATGCGCGGTCCAGCGGTGATCCTCTCTCTCGCAGCTCCTCGATGCGATGGTTCTGCGACGATGCTCGCGACGTGATGCGGTCCGCAAGCAAGCGGTGCGGCGATCTCACCCAGCGACGACAGGCTCTGCGGCGACTCTCGCAGCGATGTTCGATTCTCCCGCACCGGTCTGGTGCGTCCCGCAAACTAAGGATGTGACGTCTCTGGCAGCGGCGTCAGGCGCTGCGACGATCTCGACCTCCGTAGCGGCGGGAAACTTCTCGCACTGTCGGGGATGCGCTCCGCAAGCGAGCGATGCGACACTTTTCAAGTTCAAAAGTCACTCAAGCTTAGTTTCAAGCTTCCCAGCACAGGTACAACTTCCAGAGGCCCCACAACTGGATCAAGCACTCTAGGAAGGACAGAACTCTCCCAGTAGAGTTCAGGGAAGCTGGGGGTGAAGTCCTTTTGTTCCTGGGACTTCAAAACAGGGAGCCAGCTCTTCTCAGGCCCTTGGAGATTCCTTCAAGACAGGGGACACCGCTCAACAGCAAAGTCCTTCCTCTCTCCTTGGCAGCAAAGCAACAGGTCAGTCCAGCAGAGCAACAGCAGGACAGTCTTCCTTCTTCAGTTTCAGCTTTCTCCTTGGCAGAGGTTCCTTCTTGATTTCCAGGATGATCTAATTTTCTGTTGTCAGGGGTCCTGTACTTATACCCCTAAAGTCTTTGTTCTCTTGGTGCATGTGGGCCCTGAGCCCGGTCTAAACCAGTTCTGGGTGGATCCTGAGCACTTTGTTTTGCTGGCTGCATCTTTCCTTTCAGGGTGTGGAAGGCAGGCACAGCCCTATTCAGCCCAGGTGCTAACTCCTCCCACCAGTCCAGTTGCAAATGCAGTCATTCAGCCTAGTGCTGACTCATCCAGCCTCCTGGGGAATCCCCCAGCCCCTGTCACTCTCAAACCTGACAGTCAATACACAAACAGGCCCAGGCACACAGAAGGGTCAGACAAGAGAACAGCAACTTTCTAAAAGTGCTGTTCTCAAACACAGGATTTAAAAACAACCTTTCCCAAAAGATGTGTTATTAAATTCTGAGTTCAGGGATACTAGATACTTATGTCCTATCTTGTTCCTATGGGAAGAAATGCTGTTAACCACTGTAGCCAGCATCCCCCATGTTAACCTATGGAGCAAGATAGCCTTACAGTAGTGAAAAACGAAAATGGCTGCCATTCACTACCAGAGCATGTCACCTGCACTAGTACATGCTCTACCTTTTACATACCCTGCACCCTGCCCAGGGGGGTACCTTGGGCCTTCCATAGGGGTGACTGATGTGCACAAAAAGGGAAGGGTTAGGCCTGGTCAGTGGGGACACCCTACTCAGGAGGACATGGCAGTTCTAAACTGCACACAGGCACTGCAGTGTCAGGCCTGAGACATCATTTTAGGGCTACTCCTGTGGTGGCACAATCAGTGCTGCAGGCCCACTAGTAGCATTTGCCATCACCAGCCCTGGCACACCCAGTGCACTTTACTAGGGACTTCATGGTGATACAAATATGCCAAACATGTATATTCAATGAGAAAAACAATTTACACAGGGAGCACTTACACTCTGGCACTGTTCAGCAGTGGCAGAGTGTCCAAAGCATCTAAACCAGCAAAAACGAAATCCAGCACAGCATCAAAAATACAGGAGGTAGAGGCAAAAAGATAGGGGAAACCACGCCAAAGATGCCAGGTCTAACAATCCAGAAACAGAGGTGCTGCGGAGCACTCTGACTGTCTCACAGACCCATTCGGGGTTTTGAGAACCTTAAGTGCTGGCAGAGCACTTTGCTGGGGAATTCGAGAACCCAATCGGGGTTTTGACTGATAGCTGCAGAGAGGGTGTAGCGCAGGCGTTGCAACTGAACTGCGGGTGCTGGTCTTACCTTGGTGGTCCTGTCCTGATCCTAATCTGGTTTTCCTGTCCTGGGTTTCCATTCTGCACCTGCGGGCCTACTGGTGACTGTATTCCTTGGGGTTCCTACTGTCCTTAACTGACCCGTGGCCAGGGTTGGTCCCCACACTGTTCTAGGTAAATATAATTCTGTGCGGGAAATACACTTATGTTCTTTCTTGCTCTCTTAAACTGCTAAAAGTCTGATACTGGATTTGTTTCCTTTTCTTACCCTCCCTGTGCTATCCAATAAATAAAGTCTTACACTTTTGCTGTTATACTAGCATGTTCCATTTTTCTCCCCATCCTATAAGTCAAATTGTGACGTACCATCCATGAAATAGATGTTCCTTTTCTTTACCCTCCTTTAGCCAAAGTAAAGTGATTGCTTTGAAATATTAGCGTGTTCCATTTTATATGCGGTCGCCACTGGTTCGGGGCTTAAACTGGCCCCGAAATGTTGATGTCGTTTGGTTCCATACGTGCTGTTGGGCTTGGCACGTCAACAGTGAGCACGCAACAAGATTAAACTGCTGGATTAGAAGTGAAAGAATAATAGAAAGAACTGGTGTGCAACCTGCTCGAAGATGTTGATGTTGAAAAGTTTGCCCCATCGGGTTAGCACCCACAAAGACTAAAAGTTTTGTTAAAACGGGAAAATGATTTTGCTGTCCCCATGCAAGGCGGAAGATTCCAGTTCATTTAGTATGTTTATTTTTAAGGGAGTCAGATTAACATTAAATAGCAATGAGAAATTTTAGACATATTGTTTTTCACAATTTTATATTTTAATGAGATTGATACAAATATGCGTTGCAATATAAACACAGGTGAATGAGTTTACCATGTTAGTAGGTATACTACAGTGCATCGTGGGAGTTGTAGTGTCCCAGGTGTGTGGTGGGTGGCTTGGGCGGAGTTAATGGAGGAGGGAACAGGAAATGAAGTCGGTATGTGAGGTTTAAAACACGGGTGTTAGCAGAGAAGGTCAAAGCTTTGACTGTGTGAAAGGAGAAAATGAAGACGGTGCAGTAGGTAGGTGGGGGTTAATGACAGATTATGGAGGGGGCTGAGAGACAGGGAAGGAGTGGAACGAAGAGGGATATTGTGCACGGTGATAAGATTGTTCAATAGGGAGGATGAGTTGACTAACGGTTGTAGAGGAGGGAGGGCAGTAAAGAAGCAGTGACAGAGTAAAAAGGTGAATAAAAAGTGAGGAGAGAGATCGTAGCTACCATACAAAAGAAGTTTTTGTTAAACATGTTGGTGATCATTAGAATAGACTGACTGTGTTTTCTTTTAAAAGCTAATGAGAATGCTTAAAAGTGTTTGTATACAAGCAAGTTTATGGAAAAACATGTCGGATTGTTGTTTACAGTTATCCCCTGACGAAGGATCTGTTGGGTCTGAAATGCATTGGGTTACAATAAACTACGCATAATGAACTTTGCTTCAGTACGTGTTATTGGATAAAGAGGTTCGGTTGGCCCGCCATAACATGAGAAACTCTGGAAATTGTACTACCTTGCGGGAGGAAAGCTAAATGGTTCAAATAGAAAATGAACATGGATTACATAAGGATTACATAAAGGTTGAAAAGAAAAGTGGATTAAAATATGGATGCAAATGCAAATATGCTGTCGCCACTGGTTCGGGGCTTAAACTGGCCCGAAGTTTTGATGTCCTGTTGTATTTCTACCTTATACAAAACAAGACCCTGTACTATTATGGGAGAAATGAAATGTAGCGATTCGCACGGTGGTGCTCGGCCAAAGTCAAACAAAGCAAAGCAAGTTCATAAGCCTGCAGGAGGTAACTGCGTGCTTGACCGCATTGATGGTCTCCTTGTCGAGTGCAGAGAAATTCTATCACCACAGAATGATTCACCGAAGTACCCCTGCTTTTCCAGCCCATCTCCTAATAGCTCAAAGCCCACCCAGTCTAAGCGCATTCCAACAATGTTTAGGGAACCCAAGACACGTAGTGCAAAAAATCTTTCCCCCAGTCTTCCACTAGTGTCCCAAACAGCATCCACTAGTGATGAATAGGAAGCAGGACCTTCAACCCTCCACATTGGTGATGTAGATAATGATACAGCAGATTTAAACTTAGCCACTGACCTTACTTCATCTAATAGGTTCCTCCCACTCTAGCACGTCTCATATACTAGTGGTAGAAGGGTCAGAAGGGACAGAAGACTCTCCTAATCTTGCTGAAAGGGGGTTGGAAATGAAAGCTGGTGTAGGATCCCTAGTTACCCACATGGGTGAGCACCTCTCCAATGACCATGACTCGAAGAGTAATGATACCTCTAGGATTATAATAGACTTGAGGACTGAGTTAGACCCGCTAAAAAGAGCTGTGCTAGCCCTCAAAGAGCAAATTGGACTCTGACTAAATAGAGAAGACTCTGAAGTTCATCCAACCAAGCAGACATCTTAAAAATACATGGATCTAACTAACAACTCTAGCATACACCCTCCTAAATGTTAGCATTGGTTGAGCATTCTATACGTACGATGATCCCTGACCCTACACCTAGGAAAACTAGAACTTAGGCTAATACTGTTATTCGTGCAACACTAGGCTCGCTACCAACCAACGGGCCTATCACTCCTTTCCCGAACTGACGAAGGCCTTCAACGATACCCAAATGGTAGGCGTGATAAGCCCCGAGGGCCTAAAAAGATGAATGTGCCCAAGATCTCTACTTAAGTGAGGTACGAAAATGAAGAATCTTTAATCAATAAATGTATACACTGGATTCGTTATGTGAGGTGGTGCCGTTCAGTGATCAGGAAGGATATCCTATGGGCAAAAAGACGAAATCGATACAATTCCCAGTTGGACTGCATAGAACTGCTACCAGCTGATGAGAATTTGGTCCATAATTTAATAGCACTGGCAGCCAGGACAAGCCCACCAACCCACACTGGTGTACAATTGAAATATCGACCTCTAACGCGACCACTATTGTCAACTGCTCAATATCCTGTCTCCCACCAGGGCTCTGACTCGCTCCTTGATAATAATGATTGACTTGTACACCAAACCTCCTCCATAGGCTCCACAATACACCTATCTAAACCAAATATTCTCTTAGCTAGGACCAGTCACTCTGATGTCGCAACCCTACCATTAGCTCGGCCTATCAGGCCCATGATTATTGAACAGCATTCAGTCGCTACTTATAGCTGTAATGAGGGGGTTTGTCTCCTGGGACCCCGGTTAGGGGCACAAGTTGTGCCCACGGGAGATGGGGAACGTCCCCTCTATCCAGATTTGCGAGCTCAGTTTATAATGCTCACCCTATTATATTGGAATGTGCCTGGAGTGAGGTCAAAGGTAACCCTCGCACATTAGATATATAGAACGATTCGATATTTTCATCCTGCAAGAAATGTGGTCTCCCACCACCACTTTCATTCCAGGGTATATTACATTTTATCGCCCAGCGATCACTAATAAATTTGGTTACCCCGGTGGGGGCTTACTGATCTTAGTGAAAATCGAGCTTCAGTGCTCTGTCCAAGAGCTTAAGGCCAAAAGCCCAGACATCCTTGCGGTTCAGATCAGGGGGTAGACGGGCTAGGGGTGGATCGTTTTAATGTCTAAGCCCGAGGGACTAAGGCTGGATGTCCGTCGTAAACTCTCCTTGAGCTGGAGGACCTTCTTGATGCTAGGTATACTCAGTCCCCTCTAATAGTTGCTGGTGATTTTAATGTCACCTTTGAACCTTTGGGGCAGGAGGACCTGTGCAAAAGTGGGGAGGAGGATGAGCTGTGGCTCGTCACTCCTTTAGACATAGCCCCCAATGGTCCCAAAGGGGATTGCAACTTAATGTATTAACCTTTCGAGTTTGGCTTGAGGGCTACAAATGGTCGTACCGAATCAGACAAGTCTGGGGCAAACACCTACAACCGAACTACCAATATGAGTCGTATCGATAATGTTTTGCTGGACCTGAGACTGTGGCCCAAAGTAATTGATATGGTAGTAGGAACTACTACGGACAGTGACCATAATCCCCTCGAGCTCACTATGATCTCATCTTGGGCCAAACGCTCATATCTCCCAAATACTATACTTACAATTAGGGAGGTATGCCCTCCCAATGATAATAGGTGACTTAAATGGGCATGTGTAGCTATGTACACTGAGAATCTAGATCTAATTAATTCCAATCTGGAGACTAGTACTAGTCAGATGCTCAGACTACTAGAACCTATGGGAGACTTGGCTAGGATTGCGGACTGCCACAGCAATCAATTTTTTCAACCAGCTGCCCAAATATTTTAGAATACCACAACACAATCAGGGTGCCCCCAAAGGTTCCAGACCACAGTTTGCTTGGTTTAATAGAGAATGTAGGAACCTTAGATCCAAGGTGGCTACTGCAATGCAAGCAAATAATGTGGCTGAGGTGAGGGAAACCAGGAGGACCTTTAAGACAGCTTGAAACAAAGCCAAAAAGTAATGGGAAATAGATCGTTGGTTGTCGATCACTGATGCGTGTCAAAGGAAAAGACAAACAATGATTTTGTCTCTTAGTAACTAGGGGAGATGTAGAAAGACCCGAGCCACCTAACAATAATATCGCTATCGACACTTGGCACCACCATTTTTCCTCCTTATACACTGGAGAGCTTGATCATGCTAATGAAGCTCCTGTGTTGGATTATAATTGTCCCCAGATTTACAGGCTTTTCACCCTAGCTGAAATAAGATCCAACATCAAATCAATTGTTAGATATATATCCCCTGGACCGAATGCCATTCCTGGCGATCTCTTTCTCAGTAACATTGTAAACTGCTCAACTTATATTCTGGCTTTGGCTAATGGAATTGTAGCAGGCACCCCAATCCCATCTTCTTGCAGGGTGGGAGAGGTAATCCCGGTGTACAATAAGGGCGACCGCTCGTTGCCTTTGAATTACAGACTTATTAGCTTGATCGATAGTGCCCAAAAGCTCTCTGCCCATGCACTTCTTTCGAAAATATAAACCTGGATATGCATCAATAACGAATTGTCCCCTTTCCAAGCAGGGTTTAGACAGAAAGTGGGCACTACTGATCAAGGTTTTCACTTCTTATTATTGGCCTGCAAGACTGTCACTATTGGCCAGGGAAGCTTATATGTAGCATTCATTGATTTAAGGTCTGCATTCGACCTAATCCCGAGACACAAACTCTGGTGTGTCCTGAAGGAGATCGGCCTCCCCCGCAAGATACTAGCATTAGTTTGTCGTCTCCACGAGAACAACTACGCAAGGGTCCGTTGGGGTAGACAAGGCCAATTGACCAACCCAATCAGGGTAGATAGGGGGGTCCACCAGGGATGCATATAGGCTCTTATTCTCTTTTCCCTTTTCATAAATGGAGTTGTACAGCACCTTGACGACAGCCAAGCCAACGCGCCGACCATGGTGTGGGAGGGGGAATAAGGTGACAACTTTACTCTTTGCTGAAGATACCTTGAAGGTTTCTAAGACCCCCAGTGGCCTGCTACTCCTTTTAAAACGCTTTGAGTCCTACTGCGCAATGAAAGGCCTTTAAGGTAATACCTCAAAGACCAAACTTTTAATGCTGAATCCACATAGATCCTTTAAGGGAAAGCTCTTTCTGGATGGATCCCTCTTTGAGAGAGAGTGAGCACCTTTTACTATCTGGGTGTCACTCTCTCTGAAGGCTTGTCTTGGAAACATCATGTCACGAGGCAGAACCTCCAGCACAGGCGGATTACAGGGGCATTGATCAAAGAGCATAGGACTTTATCGAGCAAGCCAATAGCTGCCCCTCTTCGTACTTATGATTATAAGGGCTGAACTCTGGGGGTTTGAAAAAATGGATGCAATACTTGTGACTGAAAATGTTTAAGATCACTATGTTCACTCCCGCAGAGTACTTCCCTGCATCCGATGAGATTAGACATGGGCAGAACTTCGATCGTAGAAAACGCTCAGTTAAGCCCTCTACTCTTTTGGTTACATTTAAAAAACACTTCTGAGTTACAACCATATGCTTTTGCCCTGGCTGAAGTCTATGCGCTTGACCGCTTTAGGAAAATTGGCTGGTTGACCAAGGTGAAGTCTGATCACTTTCATAGGGTTGGAAGGGGCATGGGATGGCAACAATCCAGCATCCCTACCTAATAAAGCCCTGATCAAGAAGCAATACTGGAACTAGGTGGCAAAATCTTCTATTTCTTATCCATCTTGGGGCCGTCTGACACCTGATTTTATGGAGTTTTGGCAGGTGTCTTTGAACAATACTTGGAGGTTATTACAGTTCCGCAGGATAGGAGGCTTTACATGCAATTTAGATTCGGCTCCTTTCCTGTGAACACTTTCACTGCCTCTTGGCGCCAGCCTCCTTCTGTATCACAGCTATGTCCAGGCTGTGCCCTCGCTGCTGAGTCAATCAGTCATATTCTCTTCTCGTGCCCGAGGTACCATTTACTGAGAATTAAGTGGTTAGCTCCTGTATGAGGGCAATTTGGTACCCGTTGCCACAGTGAAGCTTTGCGCATTTTAAAATATGATTAAAGTCTTTTAATTAATTGCCTGTGCACTCACCAAATTCCTTGGTAACATGTGGATCATTAGGAGGTCCGTAACGAAAATGCAGTTGAAGTAAATCCTTTTTAATTAATTCTTTTAAAGTGTTTTAGGTATACATGTATTTTTAGATCAGATGGAGCATTATTTCTAGCGTTGTGCACGCATGACGGATCATGTTGTTTAGATTCTACAGCATAAGACTTATGTGGACATGCGTTTCTGGGACTTGGGCCTCATCACGGCTAAGCGCCTTATCACGAAACGGTGGAAAAGTGCCACCCCACCGCGCCCTGCAGACTGGCGTCGCTCTCTGGGCAACTGGGCATGCGCGGAGAGTGTGTCTCTGCGCAGGGAAGAGACCGCGGGCCTACGGAAGTACCCGATCGCCCAGGACTGGGACACTGCCCTGAATGCGTACCATCGGGCGTGCACACAGGCCGGTATAGAGTGCCATCCCGACGCGGAATAGAGGGGACCCAATTGACTGCTCTCTGGACATGACGCGGGCTTCCCCCCCTCCCCGTCCCCCCCCCCCCCCCCGACCACCAGGCCCTTGCCCAACGGGAGATGTCCCCTGCCGCCGCCCGCCCCCGCCCCCCCCTTTCCCCCCCCCGCCCTGCAGTTACGGCGACATCACATCCTCAACTATCCCCGCCCCCACGCGGCCCACATGGGGTACACCACGCACAGCTAGGGTTCCAGATACACTGCTACACACGCAAATGCTAGTCTAACGGTTGTTGTAGAGTTTCTCCCTCCCCCCTCTTCTTTTAATTCCCAGTTAAATCTCTTGGTTGATAAAGAGACTGTTTATGCTGTACTCCTGGTGATACTCGATTTCCCCTCCTTGTTTATGTTTCGCACAACACTGGTTGGACACTGCCATGAACAGGAGACTGCAACCCAGCGACCCATGCGACTATATGGGATATGATCCTGCCCTTGACTGCTACTGTGCTAACCGAGGAACACGACTCAGGACATTGGTTGCTGGTCTTCATGACCACTTTGGTCCTTTTGCAGTGTTGCGGACCGCGTGCACTGCAACACGAGCCATTTCCTGGCGCTGCCGCTTGCGGACTAATGCATCTCCTCTGGCTACTGTTTATTTTCACTCATGTATAACTGGCTTGTCAATATGTGCTACTCGTTGAGTGCCAATTGTAATAGTACTTCATTGTTATGACATTGTGTGAATAATTACCAACTTATATGTGAAACTAAATAAAGTTTGGGACCATTGGTCTTTAAAAAAAAATAAGACTTATGTGGACATTGCTCTTAATTGCCCTGCAAGCCTTTTTAACAGTTTTAATATTGCTTAATATTCTCGCCATGATGGTCATTGATGAGCTGGATTGACTGCTCTTTGTATATTTACATTCACCTCTTTATTATTGCAGGCATTTGCAATTTTTCGATCCTTACATCATTATTTAGGATCAATACTTAAGATGGTCTGTGATAGCCTTTAGCTACTAGCTTAGTATGCTTAGTTCTATTCCCCATGTATTGTATGCATTTGCACCTTTTTGGGTCCTTATACCATTGTTTAAGCTTATAACTTAGTTTGGTCTTTTACGTCATGTAGCTACTGACCTCTCTATATACATTTGTACCTTGATGGCTGTTACATTGCTGCCTAGGAATACCATCCACCTTCGCCTCTGTAAACCTACAGTTACTGAACCTTGTATGTTTGCTTTTATTTTTCATGTTCTGTATGCATTTGCACTTGTATGGTTGTAATGACCAAAATAAAGTTAAATTGATAGGGATAATGACAAAGAAGCAAGGGTGGCAGCAAATCAAGAATGCCCTGGTTCTAACTAAACCAGATCCAGACACCATGAGTAAAGAGAGGCAGGCGGTGCTCTAGGCGCTGTCAGGGGAGTCCGTACTATCTGAGGCATAATGAAACTTTAAGAGCCCAGCTATGGCCGGTTTTGGAGATGGTCTGGCGGAGGAGATGTGGCGGCAACGAGGAGGCTGCAAGACTGAAGAAGGTGTATCCCCATTCCCCTTTACATGGGGTCACCGACACCCGAGGAGGACTCTCCCGCAGCTGCCGCAAGCTGCGACTGGACACTGACCCGTACCAACAATGATGTTATGATGAACTGTGGTTGCATGCTGTTACTACTTATGTTACATCCATGTTATCTTTTGGGGGATTCTTTCTGTCAACTATTGTCTCCTTCTCCTCCGCACCATCCTATTCACCCAGTACCAGACTATGGCCCTTCGCGGTGGCCTAATACACTCACATTTGTCCCCCCACACGTGAACCCTAAGACAAGTGGTCTATCTAGTGCTAAGTACGCCCCAGCTCCATGAGTCAGACGCTACGCATCATTAGCCTCAATATCCGAGGCCTAAAAGAACACAGCGGTCCTTTCTCTCCTGGAGCGATCAAGTAACGATATCTGCTTGCTACAGGAGAGACACTTACTGGCCAAGGACACCCCCCGCAAGCACTCGCACAGGTTCCCCTGGCTGTTCTGGTCATCTGGCCCGATAAAAAGAATGGCGTGGCTATCCTTCTTGCCCAGAAGTTCCATAGTAAGGTCATTTTCACATTCATGGAAGTGAAGGGGAGAGCCCTAGGGTTGAGGATTCAATGGGGGGCTGCTACTTCCACAATAGATAACCGAAATGCCCCAAATGATAAGCAAGAACCTTTCATATTTAATACATTGGCAACAGTCCTCGCCTCCCCTGACTCAGCCATAATCATAGGGGCGTACTTTAACCTAGTGATGAAATCAGTCTTGGACTGCTCAAACCAGCGCTCTTCCCACACAGGGGCTTTCTCACATGCCAGACTACAATGGTTGGTGGGCGGGACGACATCAGCACCGATGACCGCAAGGAGACCTGCCTTGCATCAGTATGGGAGGCGCTAAAGCTCGTCCTTCGAGGCGAATTCAAAGCTATTGTGGCTGCCGAAAATAAATTGCGTAAAGAACAGTGGTTACAAATTTAAGCAAAGATCTCCGAGCTTGAATCAATTCACAAACGCACAGGTACCCCTCGAGTGTTCAGGGAACTCGAAAATCAGCGCCTTCTCCTGCAATCTCTGGATCTAGACCAGGCAGAGTATGCCCTTTTGCGACTTAAGCATAAGTTCTTTGTCAGTGGTGACCGTGCGGGCCGCATACCAAAGCACAGGCTGCGCGGCACAATGTTGTCTGGGTCAATCGATGCAAACTGTACTGTTAGAGAGGAGAGATGCATTCTGATACCGAGATAGCTGCGGCCTTCCAGTCCTTCTACAGCAAGCAATATGCAGGAGAGAATGCTCCATCGGGAGATATCGAAGCCTATCTGCAGGACATCCCTCTGACAGGTCTCACACTGGAGGTGGCTTCCCAGTTAGATCAGCACATTCGTATAAACCTGGTGGTATCAGCGATTGCATTCCTTCTACTCTACAAGGCGCAGGGTCCAGATGGCTTTAACCCCCTGTACTTTAAGACGTTTTGCCAAGAGCTGCCCCCCCGTTGACACGACTATTCAACTTGTTTCTGGACTCGGAGTATTTGACGGACATGATGCTGTAGGTATCCATCTCAGTGATCCTCAAGCCCGATAAAGATCCTAAGAAATGTGGGTTGTATCGGCCCATCTCCCTGCTTAACTCTGATGCCAAACTGTTCATGGTCATCTTGGCGACACGCCTCAAACCACTTATGCAGGGCCTGGTGGACCCGGAGGGATTTATCCAGACGAGACAATGTGAGGATAATACAAAGCACCTCATCCATCTCACGGACCTTGTCTGGCGTTCGCGGAGAGAAGCACTCCTACTCTTCGTCAACTCTGAGAAGGCATTTGACAGGGTGCATTGTCCGTACTTGCTTACTACGCTTCGTCGGTTTGGTTTCGAGGATAGGTTCATCTCTTGGAAGTGCTGCATCTACAATGCCCCCAGAGAGACTGTCCGGGTTAATGGTTTCTCTTCCAAAACATTCCCCATATCAAGGGGAACACGCCCGGGTTTCACCCTCTCCCTGCTGCTATTCGCGCTATATAGTTGGATCCCTTGGCGTAAAAGGTACGGGATAGCCGCATCTCACAGGGATACGGCTCGGAGAAGACACGCCCACAATTAACCTATATGCTGATGACGTTGTCATGTCCCTAACAAACACACTAAACTCACTTTCAGCTCTCGTGAAGGAATTTAGCGACGTCTCCGGGTTTAAGGTGGACCTCCCCAAATCTCAGATCTTGAATCTCTCAGTTGCCCCTGCCTGGTTGATTGTCTCCATGTGGAGTTTCCCTTTGAGTGGGCAATGGACAAGATCCCATACCTGGGTATCCTTTTCGCTCCCATGCCTGCGAAGACGCTGGCAGCTAACTATGGTCCCCTCTTAGACCAGACCACCAAGACTCCACCTCCTGGAATCGTGCCGGCCTGTCATGGGCTGGCAGCATCACTGCTGTCAAAATGACGATTCTATAGAGAATCCTCTCCATCTTTCAGACCACATCTCTAACCCCACCCCCATTGATCCTCCGCAACATACAACTTGCTATTAATCAGTTTGTCTGGAACAGCAAACAGCCACGCCTCAGTCATCAGCTTATCACCCGACCTAAATCGGAGGGTGATATGGGGCTTTCCCAGATCTTTAGGTATTTTCAAGCCATGCAACTATGCTTTGTTATGAGTAGAGTCGTCAGCAATCAGAAATGCAGATGGATTGCAAACAGGTGGGCTCGCTTTTCGATCTCAGCGGGGCCATTTCCTTTGACCAGCTATGTCTAGAGTATTGACACTAGCAACGGACCCGTACCCATACATGCAGGTGAGACCCTGGGTGACCTCCCCAAGCATCGAGCCCAGGGCTTCTCGTTCTCTGACCAGCTTCGAAAAATATCTAGTATACAACGAGGGAGACAAATGTATGATCTTTGAGTTTTATGCCTTCCTCGCGCCGGACACCGACCCTGTTAAGTCCAAGGGGAAGCTCAGGTGAGAGGAAGAGTTGGGGCGTCTACTCTCCAGCACAGAATGGCAGGACATCCTGAATGGACGGAGGTCAGACGCAGTAAAGATGTAATTCCAAAGTAGTTTATTCTTGGAAACAGAGAGCCGCCCCGGCAAGGCACAGCCCAGGCATATAAGAATAACTGAATTCATAAGAACTTCATATCTCCAACACTCCACATGACATCACTGACTGATGTCACAGGCAATTCAACACGAGACATTACCACACCTCCCCCTTAATAACTAAAAAAAAAAAACATTGCATAAATTTCAAGTAAACTTTCAATGCTACTATTCATTTGACTAAACATAATCTCTTAAATATTGTGGTCTATAATGTATTCTTGTGCTCATTCTTGTGTTACTACTACCTTCAGAAACCTTGTTACTTTTCACTTCAGAAGAAAAACATGGATCTCTAGCAACACAAGAAGTGCTTCACCAATTTCCATTAGATAATTTGACTGCATTTTTACGAATATCAACAATCTGTTGTGATTCTAAAAATTTCGACAAACCTTTTCTCACAGAAACAGGATTCTTAATTTTAACCCAATCACCAATACAAAGTTTGTGGGGGATTTTCCTTGTAGCAGACTCACAATTTTTTTAACACATTTCAGTAGACTTTATATTGGCAGAATCCCACATGCACTTCATGTCACAGTTTTGATGGAAAGATTTCACCATCCAGAAAGGGTAAACCTGGGAAGGAGCTTTTCTTCCCCTCATAAGTTCAAATAGACTAAACTTAGTGCTAACATGAGGTGAAGTGCGATACGACCATATTGAATCTTTCACAGCTTGAAAAACACAGGATCCTGACTTAAAAGCTGCTTGTACACAATCCACCACAACTCTATTGAACCTTTCTGTTTTGCCATTGCTCTGTGGATGATAAAGCGGAGTTCTAGTGTGCTTAATTCCGCAAGACCGTAGAAAAGAGTTAATTTCTTCAGAAACAAACTGCACACCATTGTCAGTAAGAATCTCTTCAGGATAACCTTCCCTGAGAAAAATTGAATTCAAACAATTAATTACACTTTTGGAATTAGGAATGTTAATAGGTTCAACTTCAACCCATCTAGACAAATGATCTATGAGAACCAGAAAATACTTTGAATTAGAAGGAAGAACATGAAATGGTCCCAAAAAATCCATACCCAACTTCTGCCAGGCTCTTTCAGGTGGGGAAACAGGAGAACTAGTTACACCTTCAAGTGTTAGTACCTTATCACTGGTATTACATCGTGAACATTGTTTCACTAGATCATCTATCTGAGAATCCATTCTAGGCCACCAAAAGTCCGTTCTAACCTTTCTCTCGGTAATAGTGGAACCAAGATGACCAGAAAGTGCAGCTAACATAATTCTTTCACGATAAGATGAGGGAGGTACAAGTTTATTGCCCCCGACTACTTTTCCACCCTCCACTGAAAGCTCATCATGTACTTTCCAAAACATGTGTAGTTCAGGAGAAAGAAATTTCTCTCTTGGCCATCCTTTTTTAATGAGAGAAACAACTTCTTTCAATATGGAATCTTTATTAACTTCTATTGCCCAACTATCTTCTGCAAAAGATAAACTATCTTGACTTATGTGAGCCACAAAACATTCCTCAACTTAATTTTCCCATTCTTGCTCTTCTGCATCTTGAATCGGTAGTCTAGATAAACAGTCGGCCCTAGTATTTTTTCCACCAGGAATGTATTCTACACTGAATGTATATTCTAAAAGCTTTGTAGATAACCTAGCTAAACGAGCTGTAGTGTGTTTTGCATTTTTTCCAGATAGAATATCAACTAGAGGTCGATGATCAGTTTTAAGAATAAAAGATCTGCCCCATAGATAAGACTTACATTTTTCAACACTCCAAACACAGGCTAGAAGCTCTCTCGATGACTGAATACTTTCGCTCAACAGGATGAAGCGTCCTGGATGCGAAACCTGCAGTGTGTTCTCTACCTTCAGAATACGGTGATAGAACAGCACCCAATCCATATTCACAAGCATCGACTGTGACAACTGTCTGTTTGCCCTCTACAAAAGCTTGTAAAGCAGGAGCTTTGACAATATGGTCTATAATAGATTGAAACCCTTTCTCACATTTCTCAGAGCATATGTATACACTTCCTTTTTTTTAATAATTCCCTGAAAAATTCTGTGGTTTTGGCAAAATCCTTCATGAATTTCGCATAAAACTCACAGAGACCAAGAAAGGACATAAGTTGTTCTTTGTTCTGTGGAGCAGGCGCCTCTACAATACTTCTGGTTAAACCTGGTCTAGGTTTGATGCCTTCTTTAGAAATAATATGACCAAGATGAAGCAGCTGATAGGGTTTGTTGTGGTTACAGATACCCAGGCGCTCTACCTCGATTTAACGTTACAATTCGTAGGAAAACGATGTCTGTGGCGTGGTGCGTGAAGAGCGAACGGAGTAACCCTAAACCGTTCCAAGAAAATCTAGCAGACCTTCGCTAATGAAACAGAAGCAATGCTCTCGCAACCACTAAGCAGTGTAAATACACACAAAAAAAGTAATAACAATGAAGTAGAAAACAACAACAGATCTTTATGTTCTTAAACTTTTCCAGGACGTTTATTGGATCCACATTCAGCCGACACGTGTTTCGTCGTGTTCACAAAAGTTGAGTCGACACGACTCTTCAGGGCTGGTAAATAGACCCAGGCATCTATGGGTCGATGCGAAACGTAGGTCAGTTGGGCGAAGAATCCAAGTTATAGATTGACAAGTAGTCAATCTCTTTACGAGTCAAAGAGCCCTGGTTCCGGGTTCAAAGTTAATTGTGTGACTACTCTTCTGACGAGGGCGCTCGGTAAGGCGCATTTAATACAAAAAAGGGAGACTAGACACGTGTGAGTGCCTGTCTATACCGGGAGGGGATCCAAATGGTACGAGATCCCTCCTCTGAGTGTTCCCGGTCGCCGTGTTCCAGTCCGTCCTTGGAACACGGCGACCGGGAACACACAGAGGAGGGATCTCGTACCATAGTGCACACTCGCATGAGGATTACGGAACAAAAACTCAGCCCTTAATCTTTACATTTGGATCCCCTCCCGGTATAGACAGGCACTCACACGTGTCTAGTCTCCCTTTTTCTCAACTTTTGTGAACACGACGAAACACGTGTCGGCTGAATGTGGATCCAATAAACGTCCTGGAAAAGTTTAAGAACATAAAGATCTGTTGTTGTTTTCTACTTCATTGTTATTACTTTTTTTGTGTGTATTTACACTGCTTAGTGGTTGCGAGAGCATTGCTTCTGTTTAATATGACCAAGATATTCAATCTCCTTAACTTTAAAAATACATTTACTTTTCTGTAAAGTAACTCCTCTATTTTCTAGAGTGTTAAAAACTTGGTTGATAACAAAATCATGATCACTTTCAGTCTTAGTAAAAATAAGAATATCGTCTTGAAAGACTACTACATTGGGATTGTCATTAAACATTTCAGTCATGAGTCTCTGAAATACGGCAGATGCCGAAGCTAGCCCAAAAGGAAGCCTGCAGAACTGAAAAGCTCCATCAGGTGTGACAAAAGCAGTCAGATGTCTGGACTGAGGATGCAATTCAACCTGATGATAGGCTGCTTTAAGATCTAGTTTTGTAAACCACGAAGATGACCCAACTCTAGCAAGGAGTTCTTCAATGCGAGGAAGAGAAAACCCATCAACCCAGATAGCTTCGTTAAGGCTCCTCAAATCCACACACATCCTCAAATCCCCAGATCTTTTCTTGGCTAAAACGATAGGACTAAGCCACCGGGTGGACTCCACTTTTTCAATAATCCCTTGATCACACAACGTTTGTAAATGTTTCGAAAGGTCATTCCTGATACTTAAAGGAACATTGCGTAATTTGTGTTCAACGGGACAGACATTTTCTTTCACCTTAATGAAATGTTGAAAATTAGTGATTTTACCCAGGCGATCCTCAAAAATCGTATTAAATTTATGTTCCCAAACAGTGGACATATGGGAATTGGACACTAAATTGATATTCTTTTGTTTTTTGTCTTGGTCAATCATGACAGGATTAGCTTGACCAGGTTTGATGGTTTAACGAAATTCAGCTTGATGCAAAAGTCAAAGAACATTTATACCCTTTTTTTGCTACATATACCTTTCCTTTGATAGTTGCTCCTAAAACAGTAATGTTAGCCCAAAAATAACCTAACAGTTCAATTTTGCTGCCTTCAAAAGCCACAGTAAGAACATCTGGTGGTAATAAACATTTGTCTTTCCAAAGCTTGCAAAATTTTTCTAGAGAAACAATGGTGATGCGTGCCCCAGTGCCAACAAGAAGCTGAATATGACTCGTTTCGATACAAACATCAACTTCAGGATCAGGAATATGCAATGTTTCTTCTTTGTCAGTATTTTGTTTGACTACAACAACATAATCCTGATTAATAACATCTTGGTCATTATCATTAAGTTCATCGCTTTCATTGATAACACATCGCACATTATTCCTTCTACCACTCATACATATCTTTGCAAAATGGCCCATTTTGCCACATTGCGGATTAAAAGCTGGACAGTTCTTGAAGGAGGAAACATGTTGAGAAGAACCACACCTATAGCAAAACATTCTCGAGTTAAATTGTTGTCTATTATGTACAAAGTTTCTTCCACCACCTCTAAACATATACAGTCTTCTGACATAAAATCGAGTGGTGTTATCATTCAAGGGAGTAGGAAGTTTAGTATTTGAAACTGGTTGCTTAGAAGAAACAGCGCCAGAAACAGTAGAATTGGATAATGCAGTTTCAAGTTGTTTGACATCATCCATTGAAGTTTCGATGCTTTTCGCAATATCAACAGCCTTATCTAACGTATGATCTTTACAGGTAAGAAGCCTCTGTTGATGAATCTTGCAATAACACCGTGCAACAAGTTGATCTCTTATAAGTTGAGATGTGAAATTTTCGAATTCACATTTTGAAGCTAGAAATTTTAGAGCTGTAATAAAAGTGTCAATGTTTTCATCAGATTTTTGCATTCTTGTAAACAACTTGTACCTATGAACTACCAAGTTCTTAGTTTTAGTAAAGTACTTATCCAACTGCGCAACAGCATGATCAAACTCATCCAGATTTTGACCTTCAGGTGGTACATACAGAGGTAAATGATCAAAAATATTTTGTCCTTCAACACCTAAATGATAGTACGTGAGATTTTTCTTCCTCTCTGCTCTAAAACGTAGACCATCAATAGCACCTAAATATGTATTAAAAGATCTGAACCACAATTTCCACTCCAGGGGTGGATCGCCTGGTTCTTGCAAGAAAGGTGCTGGTGGAGTAACACTCTGCATTTTGACTAAAACAACTGTAGGATAAAAATCGGTTAAAAAGAAGATAAAATAGAAAGAAGAATGAAGAAGAAAATATTTGGTTATAGAAGAATAAAAATGTCCTACTAATGCTCAATTTGAGAATATAGTGCTTCGCAATAAACAGAAGAAATACAAAGCACTATTTCTCAACAGTAGGAGAGATTAATACAGAAATTGTGGGTGTATCACAGAAATAATACACTGTAAAAATTGAGTGTGAATCACATAAGAAAAGATTTGAAGAAAAATGTTTTGCTCAGGTTTAATTCGAACTTCTGTCACTAGATGGCAGTGTAGGACAGAAAATCGTGTCTTCTCTATGGCAGGAAGAAACAGAGTAAGATGACGATGTAAGTGATCCAAATAAATATGTAGAATGTGTGCTGTGTTTGTCAGCGGTGCTGCAGGAAAAGGAAACTTCACTCGACAAACACCTGGGATTGCTGTGTGTGTCAGCGCGAAAATAATCACCAAGGTCAGAACGATAATTTTTCTAACTCTGTGTAATCGGTGATCAGCTTGTGTTTGTGCTTGAATTCTTGTAGAGTGCACAGTGCGACAGGCCGGTTTGTTGTCCAGGCAACCAGCGCGTGGAATAACTCAGCACGAGTAGCTTAAAGGTTGTCAAGCACAGGCGCGTGAGTGAAACAGTCAAATGTAAATGCGTAAAAAGTGTAATTTCGATGATAAATGGGTATTTTCATGTTACAGAATGCCAGAAAAGTCAGAAAATGCCTTCGTAAAGAAAAAAAACGCTGTGAATCAATGTCGGATACTGAAAAATAGCAGTTCAGCTGAGCTCTAGTAAAAGTTCATGAAAAATATTGACAGGTGCGGCTCTCTGTCTTTGAAATATAGAGCGGATGCCTGGAAATAGTAAATAAAGGAATTTACTCACGTTTGAGTTGCCGAGAGAAGAAAAAATAAATAAACGCTTGGCTTACAGTAACGTAGAGCCTCAGACTTCAGGGTCCTTGTATAATTTATGATGATCAGGAGAGTATCCCATCTTCTGTCGCCATTGAAAGGACGGAGGTCAGACGCAGTAAAGATGGAATTCCAAAGAAGTTTATTCGTGGAAACGAGAGCGCCGCCCCGGCAAGGCACAGCCCAGGCATATAAGAATAACTGAATTCATAAGAACTTCATATCACCAACACTCTACATGATATCACTGACTGATGTCACAGGCTATTCAACATGAGACATCACCACACATCCATTTCAAAATACACCCACACAGCACACGACATGGCGGGCACAGAATCTGCTTACAAAATGACCTCCTACTGGTATCCAACGCCAGCACGGGTCCACAGTTGGAACAAGAAGCTCACTGCGTTATGCTGGCAGGGTTATGGTCAAATGGGCTCTCTTGTTCACCTTCTCTGGAACTGTCCTACGCTGGTCAGATACTGGGAGAAGATCCTGAATGATACTGATCAAGCTTTTACCACGACCATCCCCCACTTTCCTGCATACACAATCTTAGGTCCCCCCAATCCCTTGACCCTCCCCTTGGGGTTGTTTTTCTTTACATTGCTACACTCTATTAACTGACTTTTTTAACCTCTCTGGGTCCTCCGTTCACTTCTAACTTGTTATTTCATATATAAAATTCATCGCTTGTAGACTCGTGGCCAGCCCCAGGGTTGTAGGCATAAGGCTGAAAAGCCTTACAGATTTTATCAAAGAGAATTGTTACATAAAACGTTCTTGGACCAATCGAACCTTAACAAACTAGAACCCTTTTGCCAATTGCCCATCCAGCTACCTCCAGCTTCTAAGACCCTGTTTCTTGTCACTTGACACTTAATATCCTTTAACCTGTAGAGCAACTTGCAGCCTGGCTCTAACCAGGCAAATAACACAGAATAGTCACATTACTGGACGTCTGCTCCACTTCAATTCAGGGAGAGACGGTCACACCCTGGATCCTTTTGGATTTATTGCTGATGATTCCCATTGCAAATAATTCCCAAATTTTACCTAGATTGTGGACTTTTGAAGAGGCGTACAAACATGTCATTGACCAGGTCAGCTTATTCCTCAACAACATACTGTCTTAAGTGACACTGAAACCATATCTGCCACAAACTTGTCACCTTTGTTTAATGCGGCTTTCTGCTTTTCCATATCCTCTTAAAAATCTATTTTTACTGACTGTTCCAACAAGTTAACTATATCTCCTTCAACAACATTATTGCCCACGTATTTCTAGACTAGAAACTTCAATTTAACTCAAGATTCTTCGCAGTCAATCTCATCAGCCATTCAAGTTGTGTTTGGCAAAAATAAAATTCAAAGTCATCAACTGTTTCAGACATTTATAACTGAAGAGCTACTGTTCACAGTTCAAAGCACCAAAATCTGGACTCTTCCCCCTCCCCACCACAGATATAAAACTTGTAGATAATTCCCTGCTTTTTCACAGGAAATCTAAAACATGTATTTATGCAGTAACCAACTTCTACCTAACGAGCTTCCCTTCCTTTTCCTTCACCAAATTATGCTTGTAAGATAAAAAAGTATTTGTGACAAAATTAATAAGCATGGCAAGTGGCATGCACCTAAAAGCATAAAGAGAGAGAGAGTGGTATACATAATTACAACAATAATACAAGCCAGTCCCTAGCCTCAGCAAGGTGAAGTAGTGTAAGGCTGTTATTGAACTTGCAATATAAACAGGAACAATAGTGGCTATTGTAGATTTTGTTAGATGTCTGTGCCTCACTTGCCCGTGTTGCTGGAAGAAGTAGTTTCCCCACAACTGTAGTGTCGTTTATATTCTCCAGGACAGGATGTTCTCTATTTTACTTTCACTACATAACTGAAGAATGTAGATCTAATGTCAGAGTTTGCTTTTAAAAGGAGTCCTATTCCCTCAATTAAACCTGCCATAGCAGACCCTCGAGCCCCAGGTATAATTACGTGCATCCTCATGTGTGTATGTATCTGGTTGCCCAACTTCTTGGGTGAGTGCTTGAGATGCAGTCTACCTTTGCAGAGTAATGCTTTCACCCTGGTATTTTAACTCTCAGTTTATGTGGCCTGCAAAGTCTGCATGTTTTTAACACTAACCACTAAGTAGTGGAGAGCAGAACTGTCTGGTTTACTCAAGACATCTTAGCAACATTCAGAATGTTGACCTACATATACATTCTGCCTGTTACTTTGCGATTTGTAACTCCTGTTTTTTGGCTTTCTATTCTCTGGTTTTTTTTTGTTTTAGGCTGTCCAGCTTGAGATCATACCTTCCCTTCCCCAAACCTTATTTACAGTATTCTTCAAGTCCTCCATTTCTGTAAACAGGCCTGTAAATCTTGTTCTTATCTTGTCACATTTGCTGTACATTCAAAGACTGAGGTCAAAAGTCAGGTGCTGTTTTCCGATGGCAGTTGTTTTCTTTTCTAGCACACAACAAGTAAATGAACTGTGTAAGTATTTCAGAAAATATCAGAATTAGGAACACAAATGCATCACGTTTTGTTATTTCTGAAGTGTGTTGGAAAGAAATATTTGAACCTCTTCGCGGCCTGGCCTTATACCCCGCCCCCAGATGCCAAGCCTTTTTTGGCTATTTGGGGTAGTTCGTGCTTAGAGCCCCATAACATCAAATTTGCTTCCTTTTTTTCTAACATCCTGAGGATTCTAAAGGTACCCAGAGTTTGTGGATTCCCTTGGAGGAGACCGAGAAATTAGTAAAAATACAGCTACAATTTGTTTTTGGGGGGGGAAAAATGGAAAAAAGTGCTAAAGTGGAAAATGTCTGTTTTTTCCATTCAAACAGTATCAAAAAAAGTTTGCAGTGCTAAAATCCCCATCCTCCCAGCTTTCAGGAACAGGCAAACTTGTCAGGAAACCAAACATTTTCTACACAGTTTTGGCATTTTACTGGGACATAGAATATTTTTCCTATTTTATGTGCTTTCAACCTCCTTCCAGTTAGTGACAGAAATGGGTGTGAAACAGAAAATGGATCATTGATAGCTATACATTTCTGAAAAGCAGACCGAATTCTGAATTCAGCAAGTGGTCATTTGTGTAGATTCTTCAAAGTTTTCCTATAGAAAGTAAAGTTGAAATAAACAAATATGTGAATTGAGTTGAACAAAACTGCAATTTGTACCTACGTTTTCACCTGTAACTTCTTACTATGGCCAATTTTTTTAAGCAATATACAGTTACGTCTGCTGGATCCTCCTGGCTGCGGGGATATATATGGCTTGAGGTTCACCAAGAACCTGAGGTACCCAGAGCCATTAACTGTGCTGCACCATGCAATGGTTTTTCATTGTGTACCGGGTATACAGCAATTAATTTGGTAAAATATAAAGAGTGATAAATAGGTATTAAGGAAACCTATGTTTTTTCGAAATGGGAACAATATATGGAGATTAGAATCAGTGGTTATTTGCACATCTCTAAATTTGTGGGTATTCATACTAGCATGTGGATTAGAGGGCATTTTTCAAAATGACTTTCTTTTTTACACACTGTCTTACATTTGGAAGGTAGAAATGCATAGACAGACAATTGGTAAAACCCTTGTTCTACTATTCTGTGTTCCCCTAAGTCTCCTGGTAAAAATGATACCCCACTTTTGTGGGTAGGCCTAGTGCCCGTGACAGAAAACGGCCCAAAACGCAACAGGGACAAATCACATTTTTCCACTTAAAACTGACCATTTTCTTACAATGTGCCTAGCTGTAGATTTTGGGTCCTAGGTCAGCCAGCACCAAGAGAACCCTAGCAAACCTGTACATTTTTTAAAACTGAACACTCAGTGGAATCCAGGATGGAGTGACTTGTGTGGCTCTCAGCAGGTTCTGTTACCCAGGAAAGCTCTGAAATCTGAAGGGAACCACAAACATCCTTTTACCCAGCATTCCCCCAAGTCTCCTGATAAAAATGGTACCTCACTTGTGTGGGTAGGCAGAGTGCCGGTGAGAGCAAAGAGCCCAAAATCCAAAGTGGACACATAACATTTTTCCACTGAAAACGGACCCTTTCTTTGCAATGTGCCTAGCTCTGTATTTCGGCCCCTACTGTCACGTGGCCTATAGTGACATTCTAGTTTTCACTAAGTTAGCATGAGCACGCTGCAGCTTGCCTGCTGCTTTGCACACTTTACTACACGTTTTTATTTTTGCAATAATTTTTATGGCTGCTTTCACATGAGAACTCATCGCTTTGTTCACTCTCTGCAAGTTCCTGGGATTTTGACTGAACATTTTGAGCAAGGTCGAACAACAATGCCCCTTGTTATTATGTTCTGGCCAGGGCTTAGCCTTTCCACAAAACCCACCGATACAGCTGTTGTTTGGACAAACACACTTTGGTCTTATTAGACTATACAAATAGGTAGCACACACTTGGAGAGGACCTTTCCAGGGAGAAGAGCAAGACAGCACCTATGATGTAGATCTACCATCTAGGCTAAGGTATGGGGTCGGCTGACAAAGCCCAGAGATCTTCTAATAAATAATAATACTGCTTCGTAGCAAGGGAAGGGAGGTTAGGCTCTATTGTCTTCCATGATGACATCTCCCTTCATGATTTATGGACTAACTGCTATAATGACTGTATTCGTACTATGCATTTTCCTGCTTCTTGTGGCACGTATACTGCATGTTAGGGTACGTTAGATAAAATAAATATTTTAAACTGTTTCGTGTTTCTGTCAGATCTTATTGTGGACAAGGACAAGAGTGAGAGCGAAAGGGTGCGTCTTTCTACCGCAATACCTGAGAGATCTGGGAGTGTTGTGTTCTGGGGTGTCTAATCATTTGTTTCTCTGTGAGCGAGTAGGAGAGCAAGTGAGACACTATAGCTAGTCGGTCCTGGGCTTGGGGGTACTAAGGTGATAGGAAGACCCAGTCCCTATCCACCAAGGTCCTATAATCCTGTGCATTGTTCTGTGTTTATGCCGAATCCCTGCAACACTACTTCAGCCGGCACCTAAGGAAACCTTGCAAGCCAGAATTTTTTTTAAAGCTAGACACCTAGGGGAATCCATGATGGGGTGACTTGTGTAGCTCTCACCAGGTTCTGTTACCCGGAATCCCTTGCAAACCTCAAAATGTATAAAACAAAAAAATATGTATCTACCTCACATTTCTGTGATGAGAAGTTCTGGAATCGGCAGGGAGCTACAAACTTCCACACACCCAGTATTCTATCAAGTTTCCTGATAAAAATGGTACCTCACTTATGTGGATAGGAGTAATGCCAACAAGAGAAAATGGCCCAAAACTCAACGTGGACACATTACATTTTTCCAGTGAAAATTGACTTTTTTATTTGCAATGCGCCTTGCTCTGGATTTTGGACCCTAGCTCAGCCGACACCTGGGGAAACCTAGCACACCAGTACATTTTTGCAATCTAGACACCCAGGCGAATCCAGGATAGGGTGACTTGTGTAGCTTCCACCAGGTTCTGTTACCCAGAATCCCATGCAAACATCATATTTTGTTTTAAAAAAAAGAATTCAAAGAAAGAAAAAATGAAAAACACAATTTCCTCACATTTATGTGATGGAAAGTTCTGGAATCTTGGGGAGCCACAAACTTCCACCCAGCCAGCTTTCCCCCAAGTCTTTCGATAAAAATAGTGTGGGTAGGCCTAGTGCCCGCAGCACGAAATGGCCCAAAACGTATTGTGGAGACAAAAAAATTATACATTACAAAATGTCCTGGTTTTGCAATGGAGTAACATGCTTTTTAGGGCTCGCTGCGAAAAGCGCGTGAAAGGGCGCTCTCGCAGAGAGCACTATAGCTGTTGGCTCAGCCGAAAAATGAGGGCGACAGGAGCAGGCAACGCGCACATTGAGACGCATGGCAGAGTCGGATTTAGACGCGCGCCTTGGGATTGGGTCGCGCACGTCAGAATCCGACTCTGCCATGCGCCGTAGGTTTCAGTTTCGAATTCTCATCACCTCGAAGAGAATGCAGGGAGGAGTTAGAGAGGTCGAAGAGCAGGTAGAGGTGCCACCGGGAGATAGGGCTGTTCTGGGAGGGGCCGGAGCGCGGCTGTTCTGGGAGGGGCCGGAGCGCGGCAGGAAGTGCTCCTGGGAAAGTTCGAGAGACATTTGCATGAGGTGGTGGGCGTCGACGTTACTTCATTATGGAGTGTGAGCTCCGGCGGCCCATTGAAGAGGGTAATTAACGCACACTGCGCCTGGGGGCGGGGGTGGCGAGCGGTGCATCAGGGGTGCGCCGCGGGGAAGCCCGGAGAGTCCTGCCAAGGGAGGGACGGCAAGTGAGAGTGGACGAGAGCGCTGTGCAACGCCGGGAGTGCGAGGGAAGGACGGGTGTGCGGGAGGAGGGCTGGCAGCGGAGAGTAACCAAGACCGGACCCACAGCTGGACTCGAGCACCGGGCAGAGGGGCCGCTGGAGCCGCGAGGGAGCCCAGGAAAGCGCGGAGTGCCGGCCAGAGGGAGCACATGGGGTGCCACGGCGTGCACACCGAACGGCTGCGGGGTGGCCCCCGCGCCCATATAGCTCCTGGTGATTGCTTCGAGGAGCTCGAGAGCCCCTCGCCCCCCTGTGCCCGGGCCTGGACGTCGGATAGATGACGTGGAGCAGCAGCATGAGCAGTGGGTAGAGCAGCCTGGAGGAGGACTACTCCACGGGAGGACAGTAGCATTGCCCTGTGCCCGGCAAATAAAGTTTTGAAATAAAAACATTTACCGGCTCTATGAGCAATTCTAGGTTAGTCCCTCGCTGCCCTCTGCACTGTCGCTCCCACTCTGCAGTGCCGTTGACCAGCTTCCCCTCTCCTTACACCACTGCAGTATTTGCATCTCTGCCAGCCCTCCTGTCCTTACTCTGGAGCTCCAAGGAGACAGCACTTTGAGTGTCCTGCTTCCTTTGTTCCTGTCTTCCTGTGTGTGCTCATGTTTTGCTTCGCCGTCCACGTGTTGTCCTTGCTGCCCTTCTGCTGCGGTCATCAGAGCGCACAGATAGGGGATAGTTTTAATGTATTTATTCACTGAGAGTTTGTTTTTAAAGCGTGAATATGCCTGGGGGTTTCAGAGCGCTGTACTGAAAAAAAAAAGAGTTACAAAGAGGATAGCGATGGCTGGTACAACAAGCAAACAAACCGAGTTACAAAGACAATATTGATGCCTTTTAAAACAAGCAAAGAAAACGAGTTACAAACAGTTTAGTTAGGCCTGGTACAACAAGCAAACAAACCAAGCTCAAAAGAGGATACTTAGGCCTCGTACAGCAAGTTTCAAAGAGGATGGGTTACACCTGTTACAGCACTTGTAGGGCTATGCCACATTCAGTATACTACGGGAAAGTACTCAATAGCCGTTCTCATTAGATTGTCAATAGTTAAGGCCTCTCTGACTTTGCCACCATTTATTTGAGCAGCTGTACATCTGGCTCCGAGGTTTACTATTAAGTGGCCTTTTCCAAAAGTCCGTAGCATCCAGTTTGAATTGCAATGGCTTATTTCATAACTTCTTTTGTGTTTCTTCATAAATAGCTTTGTTTATGCTTTGCTCTATATGTCCTTATTAGTTTGCATTGGTGTCCCAACAGCCTTGAGCAGTACACTATCATCAAAGGGTAATGATACCTCTCCAGAATGTCCTGAAGTCGCCTGGTAACAAGTTGACACACTGGGGCTTTATTTCAGGTATTCTCTAAGGAGCATATTACCTCTTTGTGACAACTTGATGCAGTTCTCTCATTTGCTACAGGTGTAGGGTAGCCTAGGGCTCCTCTGGCCGTTTCATAGGTTCAGGTTGAATCTTCTGATTCAAATGCAAAGCTACATGAGATTTGTAGTCCTGAATCTTATGTTAGCTCATGATGTATGTAGGGTTGTATGACGTTACAATGCATACTTTTACAACGCATACCTTTACAAGGCATTTTTTACAACGCAACATCCATTATAACGCATTCCTTTACAACGCATGCAATTACAACCAATCTTTAAAAACTACCTTCACAACACATTCAATTACAACACATACTACCTTTACAATGCATACCATTACAACGCATAACATTACATTGCATGTATGGTAAGTATTGGATAGTATAGGGGTAAAAATTACTATTCTAACTCCAGGGGGTGCAACAGTAGGGTAAGTGTTGGATAGTGTAGGGGTACAAATTACTATTCTAACTCCAGGGGGTGCAACAGTAGGGTTAGTGTTGGATAATGTAGGGGTAAAAATCACTATTCTAACTCCAGGGGATTCTACAGTAGGGTAAGTGTTGGATAGTGTAAGGGTACTATACCACACATACATACAATCACGCACACACACATACAACACACATACAACCACACACACACACACAACCACACACATCTATCGCCCTCGCTCTATCTATCTATCGCCCTCTCTCTATCGGCCTCACCCTATCGCCCTCACTCTATCTATCTATCGCCCTCACTCTATCTATCTATCGCCCTCACTCTATCTATCTATCGCCCTCACTCTATCTATCGCCCTCACTCTATCTATCGCCCTCACTCTATCTATCGCCCTCACTCTATCTATCGCCCTCACTCTATCTATCGCCCTCACTCTATCTATCCCCCTCACTCTATCTATCCCCCTCACTCTATCTATCCCCCTCACTCTATCTATCCCCCTCACTCTATCTATCCCCCTCACTCTATCTATCCCCCTCACCCTATCTATCTATTGCCCTCACTCTATCGCCCTCACTCTATCTATCGCATAACAGCATCACTCAGGGGCACCACAGCATCACTCAGGGGCACCACAACATCACTATGCGCTACCACAGCATCACTGAACACCACAGCATCACTTGTCGCCACCACAATATCACTCAGCGCCACCACAGTATCAATCTGTGCAAACATTCAACAACTGGTTCAAATATGTTCTCTCAATGTTTCAAGCTTCATTACAAATGTCACAGAAAAATGTTGATATTTCCCTTCTGTTCTTATATTTTAGTCACAATAAAATACACTGAACATAATCTTCACAAAAGTTTAAGCTATTGCCATTATAAATTACAATAACTTTTATTTAAGTATTTATTTATTTTTTAAAAACATTATTTGTAAAATCAATACTTCTAAGTCACGTAAATACAAAACATGTTGCATTAAAAATGCTATAGCTGTCACATTGTCAAAAAATAATAGTATTAGCATTGTAAATGACAAAGCTATTAATTTCACAATTTTCAAAAATAAGACATAAATAACAAATTTGTCATGTACAAGACAAATAACTCAAACTTTCCTAATGCGAGACCTATTGCATTGCAAATGCTTGTTTGGTCCTGGGTTCAGCACCCATCTAGGGAAACCTACCATACCCAAACATTTCTGAAAACTAGGCACCAAGGGGAGTCCAGGGGCGTGTGGGTTGTTTGGATTTTTCCAATGTTTCCCTACCCAGAATCCCCTGCAAACCTCAAATTTAGCTAAAAGAATCACATTTTCCTCACATTTCTCATCATGGAGTTGCTGAAGTCATTACACTGAAAGTGAAACTGAAATTAGCCGATCACCAAATTTCACTTCCACTGCTTTGGTGCTCGTGGTGCTATCTCAGTCCCTGAGCACCGAAGCACATAGGAGGGGTATCATTGGAAAGGGGAGAATCACCCCTTTCCAATGGTACCTTTCTCTAGTGGTTCCATCTAGGGATCACCACAGGATGGGCGATCCCCAAACAGGGATATACCACTAGACACTGGGGAGAGGGGAGTGGCCTCTTGGGCAAGGACTTTTGCCCCCCACCAAAATTTTGGGATACATTCAGCATTACTGCATCATCCCAGGGGGGCATATGTGGGCATTAGGCCTTGATCTGCACCTCTCTGGGGAGAAGGCCCACTAGGAAGCCAGGGGCTATTTTTTTTCGGAGTTCTGGGGTGGGGTTTGGCCAGAAGGGGCATGCCAATTCCCCCACCCTAGAAAAACAATTAGCCACAGTCTTTCTATCCCCCAAGGAGGCCAAAGCCTCCAATCTGCCCCCCGTGTGGCTGCGCAGAATGGGCATGTCAATGCCCCTACCCCACTCAGAAACAAATAGGCATAGGCTTTCTGCTCCCCCTGGGGGACATATGGGGCAGTAGCTCCCAATCTGCCCTCATGGGGGTGGCAGAAAAACCACTAGCAAGCCAGGGAGTTTTTTTTTTTTTTTTTTTTAGCAGGTAAGGGTGTGCCCCCACCCCTCTTCCCCCCCCCCCCACACCCACACCCCCAAAAAAATTGCCACTGTCTTTCTGCCCCCCTGGGCGGAAGATGGGGGCAATAGCCCTCAATCTGCCCTCCCAGAGTGGGCAGAAAGCCCACTGAGCACAAGGGAATATTTATTTAGCCAGGGTGGGAGCTGCCCACAATGGGCCAGCCAATGATCCCACCCCACTCAAATACAAATGGGCACAGTCTTCCTGCCCCCCTGTGGGGTATATGAGGGCAACAGCCTCCGGTCTGCACCCCTGGGAGAGCAGAAAGTCCACTAGGCACCAGGGACATTTTTGTTTGTATGTTAGGGGGCTGCCCACCCCCCAAAAAAAAAATAGCCACAGTCTTGCTGCCCCTGATCTACCCCCCACACCCCCCAAAGCCCACTATGCACCAGTGATATATTTATGGGAATATCTGGGAGCAGCCCCTTTGGCAAGGATAACTCCCCTTTGTTTGGGGGGGCACACATTTTTTATATTTTTCGGGTCACTTGTGCGGGTGCCCAAAGCAGAGTCAGCCTAAAAACTTAAAAAAAGAAAAACTGAGGGAGAACCAAAGTGATTCCAAAAGGGCAGTTTAAAAAAAACAAAACGTTTTTAGGCTGACTTTGCAATGAGCACCCACACAAGAGATGTATAATTTTTATCAGGAGCATTCTACATCATGAATTCTATCAACCACACACTTGCGTCGCTGTTTTACGGAGTCAGTCAGGAACCAAAAGGGTCCGGTCATCACAAGACACTACATCTCCAAGATCTGGTCATGTGAAGTTGTGGAGATCCCAGAGAAGAGTCCAGGATAGGCACTGGAGACAGTGACATTGGTACAGTCGTTGGGCTCTCTGGATTATCAGGTGGATAGGCACAGTGCTCGGAGCACAGCGACGTCTAGCCGTATAGGTGTTCATTTTGCAATTGAGACAAATCAGTAGTATGTCAACAGATCTCTCAGTGGTCCATTGTGGTAATTTGGTTCCTATGGCTCTCCCAAACATTAAGGTAGCATGACTTTCACCCATGATAGAATGGGGAGTTGACCTATATGCACAAAGCGAAGACTGAAGAAGTGATTTGAGTTCAAGCTTTTCTAGCACAGTGGGCTGAAGGGTTTTCTTGAGGGTGCTCATAAATCTCCCAACAACACCATTTGCCTGTGGCTAGAGAAGTGTGCTTTTCTGATGCTTGACTTTTAGATGAGTGAGAAAATCTTTAAATTCTCAACTATTGAAAGGTGGGCCATTGTCGGATTTCCAAATCGAAGGAACACCCCATGTTACAAAAATGCTCTCCAATTGCTAAATGACTATCATGAGTATTTAACTACCGATCTTTCACAAGGGAAAAAAAGGAATATTCTTCAACAATTACTCGTAGATGATGTCTATTCCCAAGGGGTCCAAAGAAACCAATTGCAATCTTCTCCCGTGCATGCTTTGGAAGATCAGGCATGTTTAACAGATGCAGGGTTGTTTTGGAAGACAAGTATTTGCACAAATGACATGCCTTTAACTCTTTTTCAACTCTTTCATCAAGAACAAGGAACCACACTCGGTCCTGTACAGCTTGTTTAGTAGCAACAACTCCATGAAATCTCTCATGGGCCAGTTCAATAACTTATTGTCTCAAACTCTCACTTATGACAATTCTCGACCCTCGTAAGATGATACCTTCAGGGATACCTGAAAGTTCTTCCTGCACTTTTTTAAATTTCTATTACTCAAGGTCGTCATGAAGAGGTTGAGTATATTTTTGCCAGGAATGATGTGTAATAATTTCTTTGAGTATTAGCAACTCTTGTAAGTGCTCGAAGCAGCAATGATTTGTTCCATTGCTATGGCAGCAGGGTTACTGGATTTCACGATGAAATTAACACAAGCATCAGCTGCGTTACAAGTAGGGCCAGGCACTGTATTGCCACAAGTGAGAAGTAGTCAGCAGGGTTTTGATCTTCTCCAGGACAATACGCAATTGTATAATCATATTCCTGCAATCGCAACCCCCTCTAACCAATGTGAGGGGGCATCTTGGCTTCAGGATTGCCAAAAATGGTGAGCAATGCTTGATGGTCAGTGACAATGGTGAAATGCTTTCCATATAAGAACACGTGAAAATGCTCACAAGCCCATACCACAGCAAGGGTTTCTCTTTCAGGTTGTGAATAAGCCCATTCCGTCAATGACTGACTTCGACTAGCATAAGCCACAATGTGGCTTGTGGCATAGGGATGTTGAGTGTGCTGGGAAAGGATGGCATCCAACCTCACCAGGCTTGCATCAACTACCTCTGCCTGCAATTTCAGATCCAAGTATGCCATTTCAGTGGCATTCTCAATTGCATACTGGATTTTCTTGATGCTTTGTTCACATTCATGTGACCATCGAAATCAAACATTGTTTCATTGAGTCTCTCAATGGGGCACTCACAGTGGCAAAGTCACATATATATAGCTTGAACAGTAACTGGCCATATCAAGGAAGGATCACAGTATAGTTGCACCTTGTAGGGGAGAAGTCAATCACAAGGCTTGTACTTTATTTGGATCCAGTCATTCGCCCATCAGAAAAGATATGACCAAAAAAATTGAGTTGTTTTTATGAAACTCACACTTTGCTGCATGGAAAGTGAGACCTGCATCTGAAAGCACACAACACACTTGTAAGAGCTTCATCATGTTCCTTTCATGTGGCCCCAAAAACCAGTATGTCACTGTAACTGAAAGTGTTTGTGACTGGCTGTAATATGCGATGAAAGACATTCTGATAGAGTTCTGCAGCTGATGACACTCCGAAACTCAGCCTTTTATATCTAAATATACCAACATGAGTCAAAAAGGTAGTAATGTACCTGCAATTTTCTTCCCACTCGAGCTGGTGATACCCTTTGTTCAAATCCATCAGCTGCGTAATCATGTCAGCAATGTGCACACGACTCCTCCACTATCTTTCTTCAGCACTACTACTATAGGTGATACCCATGGTGTCGGATCAGTGTCCCGCTCAATGATGTTGTGCTTTAATAGTGTCTCAAGTTCTTTCTCAACAGCCTCATAAGAATGAAATGCACTTCGACGATGTCGTTGAGCAACAGGACGGATGTCCTCATTAAAGTGAAGTTGCACTTTCATTGTAAAAGTCATCCTAGTCCATGAAATAACGATGGAAACCGATTCATTATCTCATGATAGGCATGGACATTTTAGTTTACAGAAATCAGTCCCATGTCAGCAGCAGTACTGAAACTGAGTAAGCATGCACTCGAAATTCTTTGCAGGACATATATTGGTGCTTGTACTTTAGTCTTTTTATGCTTCACATTTGCTATAAATGAACCTGGACTTTGCAGTGGCGTTGAAGCAGCCCACGTACACACTTTGGTTTTCCACGTATACACTTTGGTTTTCAACGGGATTAAAAGGGCCACTGGAGACAGTTCATTATACTTTTCCACTGCCATAATAATTATCGATGTGCCACTGTCTATGATAAAGGTATAGAACACCCATTCCCTTTCAGTGTGATTTTGGGACAGTGTACAAATGAATTTCACACTTTTACTTTTTGACCTATCTTCAACCAGCTTTCTTTCTTGCAAGAAGCTAATCCTACATGTGCATGTCAACCAGCATTTCACATTGACATTGCACACCCATTTTCCTCACTGTTGCTTGACAATGACGATGAACTGTCTCTGTATTTGTCAGGTTCTCAGTTATTGCGCCTGCATTGTCGGAGCACGCATGAGGGGAAATAAACTGTGGAATGGACATTGTGGCTGCCACGGGAGTTGGACTACAACTCCCAGACTCCTCGGTGAGGGGAAGTACTTGTGCATCGTCGACACGCTTCCTGTTGCGTGTAATTCATTGTGTTTTCGAGTTCGCTTTGGAGGAGGTCGGGAGTCGCTGCATGCCGCGGATGTTCGTCGAGCAGTTTGGTGAAGTGAAGCCGGAGTACATCGGCGTTCTAGATCCAGGTAGGATCTGTACTTTGGGATTGCCTCGTCAGCGGGCGGTAGCGTCTTGCTGCCCACGCGGTCTTCAGGCTGTGCAAGAGCGGAGCGCGGTGGTAGTTTGCCACGCGTTCCCGTTCTAGATATCCTCGGAGTGGAGTTAACTTCGGAGGAGACAATTAAACAAAAACAATCCTTGTTTCGTTGTGCGGAGAAGGAAAGACTTATTGTGTGACTCTTTTGCGGGGCGCTGTGGTGGTCGAAACTACGCATCACCGTACACTGTCGTTTAATTCATGAACAGCTGATCACAGAGCAGAGTGTTGTGGTTCTTGCTTCTCACGCACTGCCGTTTTCTGTTATTAAGGAAGCCTTTGCTCACTTTCATTCCTTGTGGATCTATTTACTTTTCCTTATACAGCAGAGTGCTGTGCTTTATTTGAATCCAGTTATAGCGTCTCTCGCCTGTTGTCATGGTATGCAACCTATAGGGATTTAGCTACTAGTGGTGTGTGTGTGTTTCATGGGAGTGTGTTCGTTTCTGACCTACCTTTGTGTCCCAATAGGTTTTTGAGGTGACAGGAGGCGATAGAGGAGACGTGTTGCCAGAAACGTTTACCTGTTATGTCACAAGGTATACACAGTTCCTTAGCGAGATCATATGAGAGTAGCCATTTGTTTAGGACTGCATGTCTAAGTACCTTGTTTTTGTCGTTACAGGAATATCCCTTCCCTGCTGGCCCTTCCCTTTCCCTTCCCTGTTCTTTTTATTCCTCACCTAATGGCTCAATCCCTCTGTGTGTTTCTACAAGAGGCATTGTGACGTTTGGAGGTGGAACATTGTAAGCATCAATCGGATCCCGTGGAGCAACACTGGACAGTATTTTTTCATCGCTCTGCAAAACAGTTTTCAAAAGGTTAGCCACTAGTTTGTGCACATGTAGCTCACGTGACCGTTACATATGAGATTTGTTTCATGGCAAGCTTCAAGGGCTTCAGCTATATTTATTTTGTCCTATGGTGGCATACAGCATAAGTCCGACTTTTCACGTCACTTAAGCTGCAGATGAATACATTTAATGAAAGCTAGCAGAACTTTAGCTGCTTTGCTTAGCTACATGTCATGAGCTACCTTTAGAATTGTGCACAGTCTTCATAAAAATGTGTGTATGTGTACTTAGTAAGACGAATACATTTAGGTTATTTTCAACTATGAGCTCCAGATATCGTTAACTTGTTTTGTGCAGTACCTCACAACAATTTGTGATCTGTTGGCAAAGATGTTGAACTGTATTTAAAAATGACCCACAAGACTCCATTTTGTGTTGCCATGCTCTCGGCAACCTGGTGAAGAATTGCTTTCCACGTCTGTTGAAACTTGCTCAACCCTCCCAGCTCCTTGTGGTCGAGCAGATTCCGAGAAGCTGCCTGTGTACCTCACCCCCCAATTGTGCCAGAGACTTAGCCACATCCTGTCCACTGTTGGTAACTCAGCCTGTCACGGCCAACTCCTGGGCCCGTGACCACAGCATGTGGGCATGGAAGCACAAGGCTGTGTACATTGTGCAATCAGAGACAGATGTCCCCTGGCCACGATTGAGCTACACAAGACTGATGAAGAACTTGTCTGATGAGGAAATTGTCAAAATGAGGAACTTGTATTGTGCAAATGGGCGTGGCTAGTGCTATAATTATGTGTGCGCTGCGGAGTAAAGCAGCAGTATCCGTAGAATTGTTTTTGTACCATTCTGGGACCCTGTTCTTAGCTCGAGCTAATAAATAACTTACTTCCCTCCACAGCTGGTTGTCCTGGTCTCTTTGGTAATGTATGATTTAAGCAAGAAGAACCCGTAGATTCTAGGTGTCCCCCGCAACGCTGGCTTTGACTCTCCAGTGGGAAGAGGTCTCCAAAAAGCCGGTTCTACAAAGAGAACGTTCACAATGCAAGATGTAGCACAAACATTTGGTGTTAAATTGATATACAGACATAACTTTTATGGTGAGGGGAGCATCATTGTTTTAAATACTAAGCACAGCACGAGAACTCTGCTTACATTGAACAGATTTAAACAGTAAGTGTTGTATTCATGTACACTGCAAGTCCATGGCAGACCAGATCGATGGACCCAATGTACTTTCCATCAGCACCCTCAGGCCAGAATGGAAGCTGTACATCTACTTACCCTGTGGTCACAAGAGCAGCATGCACATCGAAGGTAATACATGGAATTTCTTCCCCAAAGTTTGCAGCCAGGACCATATGTTCGTGCACACAAAAACTGATATTACAGAACTGTGTTTTGCTGCCACCTCAAACCTAATAAGAAGTGTTGGGGGGCATAACATGAATGAAGGGACCTACATACTTGCACCTTGCATTACAAATTAGGAAACACTACTGTGAAGTGACATTACAGAACACAACACGTCTGCACAACACCATGCATGTAGAAACCAGTATTCATCATATGTCCCAGTCCAGCTTTGCACACTCACTTCACCAATGAAGACCTTGGCTCTTCTCTTGGCCGGTTAAGGATCAGCATTCCAGTTCTGCTTCAGCCAGTTTTCAATGTGTTTAAATGTTTCAAGAAAACACATTGCTTTATAAACCTTGCTTTCTCAAATTTGCTTCAAAATGCAGCATTTGCTACTCATTTTTTTGTAAGTTTTCATGGAAGGAGGACATCCGACACCACTCTGATGTCAGACGTAACTCTCATCCCCAACTTTTATGCCCCAATATTTTGAAATGTCACCAGCCGCCACGGAGCATGTTTACATGGGGGACTAGAGGAGTTTCTCATTGAGGTTATCATGACATCAGAAACAAAGTATCATAGAGAGGGGCGGCCACCATGTGCTCTAGGGACTAGTATGCTTCAAGGCAGATCTCTTTAGTTCACAGGAGAGGGCGGAGTTTCCAACATCTAATTTATTTATTTTATTTATTTATTTAATGCATTTTTATAAAGCGCGGACCTTACCCGAAGGTGTCAGAGCACTGTACAATAGAACCAGTTACGTTACATTAGAGAACTGTTGCAGGAATAGAACAAACAAAAATGGCCTGAACAGAGTGTACAAGCAAAAGTAAGAATAAATAAGACACATTTTACAATGACTAAAGAACTTCCTGCGTGGTAAGCAAAAGACTGGCCATGTTGGACACATCTGGGACATAATCTTGGCAGAGCTCCCAGGAGTGGAGGGCTAGCTGGTGCAATATACATCAGTTTGCTACAACAGAGGATAATAGCTTATAAAAGGAGACCCACAGCAGTAGAGGTTCCCAAGGACTGCCTTCCAGAATCGGCACAATTAATCATGCCTTCCTACTGCAAGTGCCATAAAGCTAACCCCGAAAAAAAGGCCAAATCGGCAAACTGTTTGTAACGACAGGGGCTCCGAGTACCAGAGAGAGAAAGGGGATGTGGATTCCAGACGTCCCAGAAAAAGACAGGAAATTCCATGCCCCAGAGAAAGGGGAGGAAATCAAACAACGCGGAAGGGGCTAAGGTGCGTAGGAACCCAGGAAGGAAGGGAGGAAGAGAGGCCACTGAGATCCAATGAGGCAGGGCAACGTCACACCTCAGTGACAGCGGCTTCTAACCACAACGGGGACTCTAGGCATTTAAGAAAAGGAATGGCAATTCAGTGTCACGTGGCTGCCAGAGTAACAATGTGTGGAAGGACTGCAGCAATACCACAGGAGGAGGAAGTGGGAAAGAGAGAGGAGAGAGAACAGAGAGAGAGAGAAGAGGGAGAGAGAGAACAGAGAGAGAGAGGAGAGGGAGAGAGCGAGAGCGAGAGAGAGAGAGAGAGAGAGAGAGAGAGAGAGAGAGAGAGCGAGAGAACAGAGAACAGAGAGCGAGAGAACAGACAGAGAGCGAGAGAAGAGTGAGAGAGAGAGAGAGAGAGAGAGAGAGAGAGAGAGAGAGAGAGAGAGAGAGAGAGAGAGAGAGAGAGAGAGAGAGAGAGGAGAGAGAGAGAGAGAGAGGAGAGAGAACAGAGAGAGAGAGAGCTAAGGGAGAGAGAGAGAGAGATTTGCTTTTCCTGCGTCTTCACTGCTGAGAGGTTTTGTTGTATATGGCCCAGAGCTTTATCCTCTCTAGCGCCTCCCTAATGAGCTGCATGTTACCCAACTGACCAACTGACCAAATTAGCTTCAGAAAGGCTCGGAGAGTGGCACTCTAGCAGCAGTTCTTGTGGATAAAACCAGAGCTTTGGATGAGAGATACCCTCTAGGGTCATTCAGCCTCAGAAAAGAGAGGGAAGAGTACTCAAGCCTCAGAGGTAAAGAGGGGACCTAGACTCCAATGGAGCAGTGGGGTACTAGTTCCCCGAGGAGGGGACTCAAAGAAGGAAAGAGATGAGGGCTCAAGCCAAAGAGAGAAATTAAGAATTACACTATGGTCCCCATGAGATGTGAGAAGAATAGTAGCACCACACAGAGGAGGAGAAGACATCCTACATCAAGAAAGGAGGATGTAGGATTCAAGACAAAGAGGACGGGCATAGTTTTCACATGGTTCCATGTCATGTGCAGCAAATTCTGCCAATTCTGACTTCTGTGCCAACAATACAGTGCTTTCAGGAAATTTCACATTCACTTTTAACATTGTAACTATAGCCAATAGCACGGACTAAAAGCAAGGACTGGCTGATGTGTCACACTTGTCAGCTATGGGTGTAATCCTAAAGTTCCCAGGTTTGAGTTCCTCGATATCCAGAGAAGAGATGAAGACCTAGAACTATGGAGAAAAAAAAGAGGGAGAAATATGCCCTCAGGGACCCTTGTGAAACAGAGGCTAGGTTACACTATCCCAGAAGGGAGTGGAGGTAAGGAAAGGAGCCTCATGGATGGGTGGATGGTGAAGATGGTGTTCTACAACTCTGGAAAGAGCCCGAGGGATTGATAGGATGCAGAAAGTCCTAGCCATATAAGGATATGGGGCCAGAGACACCAAAAACACAGGAATAATAGGGCTACTCCTCAAAAGAGAAGGGGCGGCAGGGACCCAGGCAGCTCGTGTCAAGAGGGATAGATTTAGGAGAGAAGAACCAGAGGGGTTGTCATTCTGCCTTTATTGCAACGTTCTCTGAAACCGTAAAGGAAAAGGTCCCCAATAAGTCATCTGACTATTAAATGAATGGTGATTTTTTTTTTTTTTTGGATTCTGATAATCTTACCTTTCTGCACATCAATAACCGGGATCCCTTCAATTTCACAGTCGCTGTTTGCTTGAGACAGTCATAAAACTTAAACAACAAAGAAAAGCCCCAATGCTATAGTATGCACACCGCTCGTGCTTCACAACTTGTTTGCCCCAGAGACACTGTGCTGCAGAGCCCTGCTTGAGGATATTTGGAGGCAGAGGAGCTGATTTTTTAGCCTGACTCGTCGTGGGAGCTTTCTCTATTACCTGGTGACCGCAGTGGAGAGAGAGGCGCCGGCCCCGGGACTGCGAGGACCAGCAATCACCACCTCTCAGCTGGTCCTCTTCCCGCGTGAGCCGCGCCCCCTCCCAGAGTCACACCCCCAGTAATTTGTATAACTTCTCGCGGCCCCCGCTTCGCGGGTGCCGCTCGTGCTTCACAACTTGTTTGCCCCAGAGACACTGTGCTGCAGAGCCCTGCTTGAGGATATTTGGAGGCAGAGGAGCTGATTTTTAGCCTGACTCGTCGTGGGAGCTTTCTCTATTACCTGGTGACCGCAGTGGAGAGAGAGGCGCTGGCCCCGGGACTGCGAGGACCAGCAATCACCACCTCTCAGCTGGTCCTCTTCCCGCGTGAGCCGCGCCCCCTCCCAGAGTCACACCCCCAGTAATTTGTATAACTTCTCGCGGCCCCCGCTTCGCGGGTGCCGCTCGTGCTTCACAACTTGTTTGCCCCAGAGACACTGTGCTGCAGAGCCCTGCTTGAGGATATTTGGAGGCAGAGGAGCTGATTTTTAGCCTGACTCGTCGTGGGAGCTTTCTCTATTACCTGGTGACCGCAGTGGAGAGAGAGGCGCCGGCCCCGGGACTGCGAGGACCAGCAATCACCACCTCTCAGCTGGTCCTCTTCCCGCGTGAGCCGCGCCCCCTCCCAGAGTCACACCCCCAGTAATTTGTATAACTTCTCGCGGCCCCCGCTTCGCGGGTGCCGCTCGTGCTTCACAACTTGTTTGCCCCAGAGACACTGTGCTGCAGAGCCCTGCTTGAGGATATTTGGAGGCAGAGGAGCTGATTTTTAGCCTGACTCGTCGTGGGAGCTTTCTCTATTACCTGGTGACCGCAGTGGAGAGAGAGGCGCCGGCCCCGGGACTGCGAGGACCAGCAATCTCCACCTCTCAGCTGGTCCTCTTCCCGCGCGAGCCGCGCCCCCTCCCAGAGTCACACCCCCACTCTAGCCAATAGGGTGGCACATCATCACCACAAAAGGAAGCCCAATTACGCGCTAAGCGGGACGCGCGCGGGGCAAAGCTCGGGGCTAAGCCCGGGCAAAGGGCGGGCCGTCTGTGGCCGTCCGGGGACGATCGGGGACGGGACGGGCCAAATCACTAACATCTACGCCCAAAAAATATACTGTGACCATCTCTGAAACAAAACATCGAAAAAAGGTAACAATTTCTCCTTTTTTTTCCCTCTCTTGCGATAAAAGTGGCACAAGACTTCTCTTTAATGGGTCTAAAAAAACTACGCTCGAGAACAATTTTCATGAAACGAATAGGAACAGAAGAAGCTGTTAGAAAATCCACGGATAAAGGATTAAAGGCTGGCCGCAACACCCTGACCCCAGCAATCAGTGAATACTTCTCGTCTTTAACAGTAAAAAAGAAACCGGAAAAAACAATGTCTGCCTCTGAAAATAAAATATCTGGGAGTTTGGACGATCGAACTTGTTTATCGGCATCCGCACATTTGCTTCAAAATGTCAGCGAAATCGTGTTTACTAGCAAGTCTCCTAATAAAATAAAAGAACAAAAACTAGAAAACCCCAATTCTAGTGCGGTAAAATCATCAACGCCTATAAAAGATCATGAGAGTTTACACAAAACAGAAGACTTGAGTATTTTCAACTTTACATCGGAACAAAAAAGCTTAAACTCCGATCTTCTTTTGACAAAGGGCATTGGGAGCCCACAAACACTAAAGGACCTCAGTATATCCAACCAAAAATCGGTAGTAAATAGACCAGAGTTAAGGTCAACAAACACTGACATAAAAAAACTTTCTACGTATGAACAAGATTCCTTTTTGGATCCCTTTTTAATAGAAGACAATAATCATGAAAAGTCTACTATTCCTCTTTCAAAGGCTCTCTTCACATTACAAGAGATTCTCGAATCAGTTCTCTCCTTTTTAAGTAACATCCTTGAAAACTCTGACCAAACTTTGGATGTCCAAATTGGCATTTTGAAGTTCCTAGTAGAAGAGAAAAGGAAAAAGGAGTCCTCAAGAATCAAAGAAGAAAAATTAGAGGACACCAAGGCGCGAAAAGAAAATGTTTACAAACAAACTACCCGTCACTCTTCTACTCAGACATCAGACGATGATCTTAAATCAACGGATAAAAGGAAAAAAACGGAATCTTTTAATGAATCCACCCTACTCTCCTTAAAACGATTGTTTAGAGAAAACCCCCCAAAAAAGCAAAAACAATTCCCGATTTTTAACAAAAAAACGAGAAAGGAAAGATCTCATAAAAACTCAGTAAAAGAAATCGAGGAATTGCATGTAGAAATTAACCCAGAAATTTTCTCAGGAGAAACAACACCAAACATAGTTAAGGATGACATGAACAAAGGAAAAAACAAAAAGAAGAAAAAACCCCTAAGAAGGATTCACAAAAAGCAAAACCGCAAATTGAAATTTCAAAAAATTATAATACCTCAAAAAGATCTACAGGAGGAAAATGACGAGATAAATAAGCCATGTAGGATTAAAAAAGGAGAATCCCCCAAAGGAACAAGCACTGATACAGAGAGAACCTTGAATCCTAAGGCGGATGTATATTTCCCATTAAACACGGTTTTAACGACAAGATATGAAAATGCTGATAAAACTATCTCTGAGGAGGATAATGACTGGAAGATTGACTCACAATCAAATGTCCTTCAATTTGAAGAATTATTTCCAACTGACAATACTCCATTGAACAGAAGCAGGATCCTTCACCTTTTACAAAACATAAAATCTCTCCAATTTATGACAAGTAGTGACATCGATTTAGTATCATTTCCAAAGCGAGGTCTGAGCAAAATTGCAATGGTCTCGTTCTGGTCTCCAGTAATACCAAGTATTATCCTGAAGGAAAAAGAGATAATATATCGATTTGGTTACGATGTCATTAAGAAAATTGAGCTTAAAGGAAACAAAAATAATCCAACTCTGAATATCAACACTCAACTTTTCTCCTCACTGCATCGGAATGAGGGTCAAAAATCCTTGGGGACTGTAAGAGATTTGGAGGGTATCCAAATTAGAGATATTCAACAGGGAGAAGAGTTTCTGAAAATTCGTGTAAAAAAAGGGGAAAGGGAAGTGTGGCACATAGAATCAAAGGCAAAAAATGCTGCTGAAAATAAATTTGAGAATTCATGGACCTGGCTACCAGGGATGTTAAACTATAACAAAGGCTCAAGTCAATTAAAGTACCCTGTTTAACCAAGGTCTAAAGGTCACAACGTGGAACATTGCTGGTAGATCAAGGAAAAAAATGAAGGAAGTCCTCATTACTCAGCCAGACATATTGACCCTTCAAGAAACCTGGGCAACTGAGCCCTTTTTACAAAAAGGTTACTATGTGTATAACATATGTGCAAAAGCCTCATATCGGGGCCATGCTAAAGGGGGATTGGCTATTTTAATGAGAGAGGATCACTTGTGGGCACAAGAGATAGTGGAAACCAATAGTGAAAATGTGCAATGTATCAAACTGTCTCTGAAAGCCTATAACTTAACCTCAATGAGAATAATGTTGCTTTTCAACGTATATGCCCCTCCAGGAAAAAAGTACGATACCTTATATGACGATACCCTGCAAATTATTATACAAATAATAGAAGCCCATATGTTTCCAACTTACTTGATAATGGGTGACTTTAACGGGAAAATTTCAAACACAGAAATAAAAAAGTGGGGAAAAATTTTGGAAGAGGAAAACTTGGAACCTTTAATCCCTCAATTCCCCAATGATATCCGATCTAACAAAAGAGGGAAAACACTGTTAACAGTACTGCTTTCCATAAATGGAACTATTCTTAATGGGAATGTGGAAGGCGATATCCCGGCTTCGTACACAAGACAGGGAAATGGGAGACCGTCAATAATAGATTACATCATCTGTGGCAAGGACCAGTTCGAAACTATGTCACATCTCTGCTCCAATTTCACCTTAGACAGTGATCATGCCGTCATGCAACTTAGTACCAGTTGGTTGGTTCCATCCGCAGAAGAAGGTCTGATGACTCTCGATAGGAAAGAAACTCTGGTAAACAGTGAACGGAGACGTATCTTTTGGAATCCATCCTCTTTGAGTAAAATGACAAATTTGGTCGAGCATCAACACTTCTTAAGGAATCAATATTCTGAAGACCCTATTGAAAATTTTGAGACAATGCTCACTGAACTTAAGGAGGTAATAATTAAAATGAATTCTCATAAAAACAATATTAACTCAAAAAGGAAAAATAACAACAAAATCGGGAACTCATTGATAAAGAAGACCTTAAATAAATTGATACGTGCTCAATACCTTTACCCCTCTCCTACTAAAAAGAAGGAAATAAATAAATTGAAAAATCAATTCAGAAGAGAAAAAACAAGTGAGAGAAAAACCCTTCAAGATCATAACTGGGTTGAATTACAAATTGCTGCCAAAGAATCAAACCAGAGAACCTATTGGTCCATAATAGCTAAACTATCGGGGACAAAAAAGAAACTACAAGCAGTACCTGTTCCTCCGAAAGAGTGGGAATTCTACTTGGCAGAACTCTATAAAACAAACGTGGACAAATCACAAACTAACTGTACACATAAAGTGGAGGAAAAAGCTAAGGAAAAAGTAATCCCGAAAACAACAACTGTAATGGTAGAAACACACATTAGGAGGGCAAGAAGTACAGGAGCTTTTGGCCCCGATCAAATTCCTATTAAGGCCCTGCAGACAAATTCTAAGGAATGGAGCCTTTTACTAACCCCACTTTTTAATCATATTCTGTCCACTGGTCAAGTACCCAAGTCATGGCAAGGGAGTACAATTATCCCAATTCATAAAAAAGGTTCCAAAACGGTAGCAGGAAATTATCGCCAAATAGCGCTGTTGGATGCTACCGGGAAAATCTTCGCAGCAGAGATACTCCTGCAATTAAAAAACTGGGCCTTCTCGATGGGTTTGATACCCATGTTCCAGTCAGGTTTCAGACCCAAACACTCTGTTACAGATAACATTGCTATAATTCAGTTTTTCCTGGACAAATATGTCACAAGAAGAAAACAGACGGTCTACATGGCTTTTATAGATTACTCGACTGCATTCGACCGAGTGGATCGTCCGACATTGTGGAAAAAATTGAGGAGTTTGGGAATTAATGAACATTTGCTACAGGTCATAATAAGTCTCCATACAACAACTTGGTGTCGAGTCCAAATGGGGGGCGAAAAAGGTCTAACGAATGTAATATATACTGACAATGGCCTCAAGCAGGGGTGTCTTCTAGCTCCCATGTTGTTTTCGTTATATTTAAATGATTTGCCTAAACAATTACAAAAGGGATTAAGTTTGCCCCCGAAAATTAACCAGCAAAGAGTTTATACGTTGCTTTATGCGGACGATATAGTTTTGTTCGATCTCACGCCATTTGGTCTGCAAAATTCCCTAGATATTTTGTTTAAATATTCAAATGATAATTACTTAATTCCGAATGTAAGAAAAACCAAAGTTGTAGCCTTTTCTGGGAGGAAGAAAAGTGCCAAATATAATTGGAGGCTAGGAGATGAAAAGGTCGATGAAGAAAAAGAATATATTTATCTTGGCAGGATTCTTTCCAAGAACCTATCAAATACAAAGCATATTGAGAAGTTAAAGAAAAAATCTGACTTACATGCCGGAGCTCTATCAAGATTATATAGCGCTACGGGGAGCAGGCATTTTTCCTCACTAATAAAAATATATAAAGTGAAAATACCTGCAGTCCTGTCATATGCCACAGAATACATTCCCATTCAACAATGGGGCTTCATGGACCGTCAAGAGGGGAAAATCTTGAAAAAAATGATGAAGGTTCCAATTGCAACACCAGTCCAGGTTTTACGGCTGGAATTCGGAATTACTAGTGCTTTTGCCACTGCTGTGGCAAACATAATTAGATGGGCCTATAATCTCCTTCATGCTACGGAGGGTACCCTCAGATTTCTACTACAAAAAGAGACTTTTGGCCCAGATGTCGATAAACAAACTTTTCTAGTGAACATGTCTGCGGTGTTCCAAATGGCTGAAATTTCTATAGAAATCCTACAGACTTGGTCCGTGTCACAACTAAAACTCTTTCTTAAATGTTTTACTCCTAGGTTGAGTTATGATTTGGACTATGCTCACAGCCAGCGGCTAAAAATATTCAAACCCTTTACTACACTTATAGAGTATAAGAATATACAGCCTTATATTTCATTTTGTCTTTCTCATAGTGCAAGGAGGGTGATTTTTATGTTCCGAACAGGGATTTTACCAGTACAATCTTTTAAATCAAAATGGTCACTTGGAGATTGCTCCCATCTGTGTTTGTTATGTCAAGGGGGTGAGCAGACTGTGGAACACTTACTGTTCATTTGCCCCAACTTTAAAGTAGTAGCAGCTCGCGTTCAATATATTTCGCCGATATATAGATCCTGCAGGCTAGTAAAGGAATCCGAAATATTAATAGCGGGTATCAACCCCCCGAATGAGTTTGTATGTTATAATTTGTACAAATTTTTTAAATCTACGCTAGCTTTATATTAATTTGTGATGTACTTATCTTTTGTTAATTCTTATTTCATTTTTTGTTATATTTGTGGTCCTCAGTTGAGTACCTACACAAATAAAATCTTTTTGACTTTGACTTTGACTTTGTATGCACACCGTTTTTGGAAATGAAACGTAAGAGAAATTTCGAAATAATATTTACAGGTTTACACATCAACATACAAAATATTGTTCAAAATGCTAGAAAAAAGGAACTTACCGTTTTACCCTCCGGATACCGCTGCGAAAGAGAGCCCTCATTTTTTCTTCCACCTTGTTTAACAGCTGAAAATAAATAATAAAAATGAGGAGCTGTTAGAATATTTTTCATGAAACACATTTTCTGCTAATAGGATCACTGCTGCCTATGGTTTTACCATAAATTGCATTACTGACTAATTATTCAATGAACACCACAGACAGAATCTTTCATTGTTGCACTAGCAACGGTACACTGTAGCACCACGGAATGCTACACATTGCAACAATCCTGAAAAGATGATATACTGAATGGAAAGGGATGGACTGAAATCCGTCACTGCGGTCCACACAGATGTCAGCGGAGGAGGCTAAGCACACAGAGATGTAATACAATGGCATGAAACGGATTGTCAAGGAAAAAAAAAAACCTTTATGCATCATTCTATATGCCGTACCATGTTTTAGACCATGCAGAGGTCATGTATTTGGGTGTGCATATCGTACATTTCCAATTGACTCATTCATCTGTGAAGTCAAGTCTCTGAAACGCTAATGGATTTGGTTATCTTCTGTCTAGGTATAAACTTCACAGGCCATAAGTATAGTGCAATTATCTATCTATAGATAGATAGATAGATAGATAGATAGATAGATAGATAGATAGATAGATAGATAGATAGATAGATAGATGATCGAGGGCGCGAGAGAGCTATAAAACCTGGAACGTTCAAGAAATAATTGTGTTTCTGAAGCACAAATAAAAATAAACGAAGAGATTCGGACTTTAAAAGGTGAAATATTAGGTCTTCAGAAGCACATAGCGTGCAAGAATGAATGTGTACTGAAACAACTTGGGTTTAACGATATAGCTTTCTCAATTACAATTTTTTTTACAGAAGTTTCAATATTCTGTAAAGCTGGCAGGTGGTACAGGGGCAGCTCCTCCACCAGGGTAGAGTAGCATTGCCTCACTGCTTTCTTGCAGTGTGAGAAAGCCAAAACATAAAATGGTAATAACTTTTACTTATTACCATTGTATGTTTGCTTTGCGCATTGCGGGCAGGCGGGCGGGTGGACGGGGCTGCTCTGCTCTCCAAGCAGTTACCAAACAAGGGGGTTTGCCCTAATAATCCACCTGCATCTGGGCTAGGAAAGCCAAACACAAACAAAAACAATGCAGTGGAATAGATACAGTATTAATTATTTCTATCGATGATGGATACATTAATTAGTCTATCAGAAAAAAAGTCAATCTCAAACCAACTGATTATCTCAATTCAAGAGCACACACACTAGGTTGTAAATCCGATGTAAATCGGTATACATCTAATTTTTTATTTATATATGCACATGTTTTTAAACATAAACAATACACATTTATTTACAAGGACATACAATATATATATATATATATACATGCAAACACTACATTTATATATCTGAAGACAAAACAGAATCCTTAGGGCCTGAATATTAGTAGTGCTGCGAAAAAACCTTTGGAGAACAGAAAATATGTGATTCGCAGTTCACATTAATCAAGATAACCCTTGTGTCAACACCTCTCAGGGTATATATCATTCCACCCTTTTACACTATAGACAGGTGTTGCAATTATTTCTTTTCACGCACAAGTTCAAATAGTCAAGGGCTTCTTTTTATATATGGTCGACACGTTTCAACCCATTTAATCTGGGCCTCATCAGGACTGTAGGCCAAAGGAAACCTTGCCAGAAAGTCGGTCTCAGCGTCTGCATAGAAATCTTCAGCCTCTGCCGTGCTTAATCACGGAAAAATATGTAATCCACGTCTACAAAAAGAGGCAGAGTTGTCGGGCCGTCTGTATAGACAAAATAAACACTTGGAAGTTTGCGGTCAATAATCCTCAGCAAACGGTCTCTCAGTCGGCTTAATCCCGCGCTGTATCGCTCCGAGTTCAGAATGCCTAAATTTGTCTACCTCCTGATTTCAATCTCCATTCATTTAATCACTTCCATTTGGAAGTCCACAATCTTAATCTTCAATGTTGGTGGAATTTAGTATGTCTTCATCACAGGTTAGATACAAATAATCTTAATTCTGTTCAGTTATCAGCTAAGCGCAGGTGCCGCTCCTCCGCTACGGTGGAGGAGTGTCGACCCACTGCTTTCTTGCAGTGCGAGAAGCCAAAACATAAAATGGTAATAACTTTTAGTTATTACCATTTTATGTTTGCTTTGCAGGCGTGAGAGTGGGCGGGCCTGCTCTGCTCTCCAAGCAGGGCTGGGGAGGAGTGGTTTGCCCGCTCCCTCGTCAGTGTGCAAAGACTGTTTAGTCGGCCCTCTAGGGGTCGCCCAAACCAGTCATGCACACTCTGCCCTTCTCCATATGGAGAACAAGCCCACCCCACTAGCCCTAGGCTGGGCACCGTCACGACCAATCACAATGCTGCATTCCAGATTTGTGATTGGCTTAGGGAGGGAGCCTGACAGGAGAGCAGGAGCAGAGAAGACGATGGGCCCGGCAGAAAGGTATGTTTAACTTTATTTCCTTTTTTTTTTACCCACGATCCCCCCCAACGACACCCCCAAGGATCCCCCCACACCCCTGTGAATCCCCCGCCCCCTCCGCGAGCATAGCTGGACTCTACTGAGGAGATACAAACTAAAATTAAGGAAAGGTAGAGGGATTATTACTCAGTTCACCAAAAGGTTCTCCCAGCTAGCATTTGTTTGTTAAATGGATATTGCTAGGATGAAACTGATCTAATGTTTACCACCTGAAAGGGGCTTTTATTCTTTCTGGTTATTTTTCATGTACCATGAAACTAGCACTGGATAGCTTCAAAGATCTGCATATAGGATGGCTATGGTCCAGGTGGCAGTGCAGCATCTACAGAAGACACACAGCTAAGGGGCAGTTGACATTTTCAAAGGATGATCGCTGTGGCTATACATACGTTTTACTCACCCCTCATAAGCAGTACTTGAGAACAGGTTTAATACTCCTGGCTTGGAGCAACATAAAATATAAGTGGTTTATCTTCCTAATCTCTCCAAATCAGCCACTAAATCCTTCAAACATTCCATCCTGAAAAGTCACCCTGAGACCCTGATCTCGGACCTGCGATTTAGCGCAGATAAAGGCACCGTCATCAACGACCTCATCTTCTACTCCAGGAAAACCTCTCTATGGCGCAAAGACATCTTGAACCTCCTTAACCCCTTCAGCGCTAATGACAAGGGTAACTCGTCATGGACTTTCCATTGATTTCAATGGAAAGTCAATGGACCTCGCACACACCCCTTAGCAGCCAAGTGGTTAAGGAGCACAAAGCCAGAAATATCCCTTACGGCAATAAACACACAATCGCAACGTCTGCTAACCTGCGAGCTGACCTCACCATTGCTTATACAAAAACGGCATCATCCTGATCCAAGCTCCACTCAATGACCTCATTAAATTCGCTGACCTCTTCACCCTCCTCAAGAAATATGTGCACAACCCTCTTCTGTCCACGCCCCCGCACCTTCCTTCGCCCAACCAGACAAGGGTGCCTATCCTTTCACAAAACTCCCTTCCTAGGGCTCACGACACAGGTCGACCCGGCCCCATCACCATGCCACCAGAGTGTGCAAACCAAAGCGCACCCAAACCTCTTAACCCCTGCCCTCAAGTCCTTCCCTCTCTCTTGCCCATTGAAACTCCCTCTAGGGCGCTTGACTCTAGTCGACCTAGCCCTTCCCCCATACTACCAGCGCTTGCTAACAGAAGCACCCAAAAATCTCCAACCTCTCCACCGCAAAATCCCCCCTCCCTATGGGACATGAAAACTCTGACTTTGGTTCGTGACACGGATCGACCTAGCCTCACTTCCAGGCTACCAGCACAGTCCCTCATAATCGCTCCCACGCCCCCTGCCCGCATGAGCCCCCCACTTATAAGGATATTAACACTGTCCACCACAGAGCTGCTGAACTAACCCTGAGCATCCACAACGCCATTCTGGATCTAAAGAACCTCCTGCACCTCACTGAACTATCCTTTGCGAATCTCAAGCTCTCGCAGTACTCTACTTCTGCTCCTTCCTCAGTGCCCCACCTTCACCCTTTACTGCTATCCATGACACACCTGCGTCCCCACAATCAGCCTTGTCACCTCTCTGAGGAGGAAACGCTGGCCCTTCTCCTTACTGCCCCAGTTACGCCTAGCCTTCTAGACCTTACGGAGGAAGAAGTCCCTACAAATCTGTCCCGATAACCTCCTGTCCCGCAGATCTGAGTGTCAAACTCCCTATTTGCGCGGTTACATCCAACCCAAACAGATAAGCTACCCCCCCCGTGACAGAGAAGTGATCAATAGCAACCTAACGCTAGTACCCATCTCCACCCCTAGTCACGACTCACACGACGACCCCCCCCACTATCCGGCCTCCTAATTAACTGCCACTCAGCAGTAAAGCATGCCTCGGATATCGCCGATCTCATACTGAGCCAAAAATCGGACTTGCCGATCCCGACAGAATCCTGGCTCAATGATTCCTCATCGCCCTGCTTTGACCTCTTAGTCCCACCCAATTACAACATTGTAAGGCTGGACAGACAATCCAAACAAAAAGGGGGAGGCATTGCATGCATCTAGAGCTCTAACCTCCTCGTTACCGAGCTTCCGGATGATCCTACAGACTCCTGTGAATTCCTTGCACTGTCTATATGCAACAATACCACCCAACTGTGCAGACTGCACATTTTCTACCACCCCACAGGCATGAAAGACACCTTCACTGACCACCTTAGGGAAATTCTCACAGCCAAGGTCTCGTCTAATTCCAATGACATTTTCCTTGGCGATTTCAACTTACATTGGAACGGCCCCAAGGACCCACAGGTCAACGCCATCAGAGACTTCCTGACCGACCAAGCCCTTACCCAAGCCTGCTCACTCCCAACCTACTAGAAAGGCGACACCCTTGACTGGATCGTCTCCAAGGAATCAGCGGTCAAGCTTATCTCCATAGCCCCATGCGACTAGTCTGACCACCACACTGTCACATTCCTGGAACCCACAAGACATGATAACCTCATGCCGTGATTCCCAAACGCTGGGTTAGAAACAGCAAGAACCTGGATCACGGGAAACTGGCTGACCGCAGTGAGGCTCACCCCCCCTCACGTATCCACGTTCAAAAACCTCACTGACCATTATTCCAAAACCATATCCAACATTCTCGATGACCTTGCTCCGTTAAAACTAAAAAGAACCATGATCAAAGACAGGAACCCCTGGTTCAATGGATCCCTCAACAATGAGAGGAGATCCCTCCAGCAGGCTGAATGCAACTGGAAACAGCACCCATCAGCAGTCAATCTACATCTTCTCCGCCAAATCGGCAACGCTCTCCCAAATCTCATTGGCTCCATCTCTTCCCTCTGCACTGCCTTCCCAGACTTCACCCAAAAACCTAGCACACTGGTCCTACTTCAAAGTTTACGAGGAACATTCTGTCTCAAACGTTCTGTCTTCCTTAAAGCCAAACAATCCCTACAATGATCCTCTCCCCTCTACCTGCCTAACCACCGCCTCTCAAGCGATCATCCCCTATTGGACTGCAATAATGAACACATCCCTCCTACAGGGAACAATACCCGACTCTCTTAAAGCCGGCCAATTGGGCCTTATCTTAAAAAAATCTACCCTGGATCCTGATTCCCCTGACAACCATAGACCAATATCCAACATCCCACTCTTAGCGAAAGTTCTTGAGAAATGCATACAGCAGCAGCTGAGCCAAAACATCATTAACATTCACCTACTAGATGACTTCCAATCCGGTTTCAGACCTGCTTACAGCACTGAAGCCACCATCTTACACATCGTTGATGATGCCTTACAAACCCTTGACTAAGGCAAAACCTGTCTCCTAATTCTCCTTGACCTATCCTCGGCTTTCGATATGGTTAACCACAAAACACTCCTCGAACGCCTCATACTCAGGATGGGACTGGATGGCACCATTCTAGAATGATTCAGGTCCTTTTCTGTTGGGATCTAAATTTGATAAACACACATTATTGGCCTAATATATTCAATATAACCTCTTAATTATATAATCCTGTAATTAGAGTTCACTATGATCGCCTATTAACCAATGATTCACTTTGGACTTGTTTGCTCCTATTGGTATGACCGGAGCCATTTTGTTTCGTTTCTCTATGTGCAAGTGCTGTTTCCCTGAAATCACGTGATTACGCTTTCTGCTCGAAACCACAACGGCAGCCAAGCTGCTTACTATAGTTGTTAGCTGGTAGCTCAAGGAAACCCAAGGTCACATCTTCCCTTCTTGTGGGATGCGCACATTCTAGCAGAGCCCGTTCCTGTACTCCCCGGGCTACAGATAGACAGAGAGGCACCTTACTGACCTGCCCCCGGAATAGCTTAGGCCTAGGCTACTAGCAAATCAATTGTGCCTCATATGGGTATTCCTCTTGGCTTGCTGACAAGTTGTATCTTTCCTTGTAGGGTGTCATCTTGAGCGCATGAAACGTATATATGCTTTGTATTTTGAACATGTAATCAGTCTCCTCTGCGCACCTCCGAGGGTCATGTAGACTGAGGCTCCCCTGCCAGGGCTTGTATTTGATGAATAAACGAATGAGCCTTCTCCATTGCCGACTGAATTATTATTACAAATAAAAGCATATGAGCTATTGGTGAGTATAGCCCTCTAGAATAATTTTGAATCCTTCAGTTGGCGACTCCGCCGGGACTCCGCGATAGGGTCGTCCCCTCCTGTAAACAGGGGTGACGGGACAAGGAAGAGTTCTGGACGAGTGGGTGGACAGAAAGAGGATCCTGATTTGAGACACCCGTTTGTGGTATGAAAACAAGCCGTTCCACTCTCAAGCCCAGTATCCCTCCCAGCTACTGAAGACCCTACGCCGGAGTCCTACGGGCTTAACCCGAGAGAAGAACAGACTGTGTCGGTCTGTCTAGGTGTCGGCAGTGGAGAATTCGCAATCGACCTGAGTGCACCAGGTGAGTGATATTTGTGATTGGATTGGATAAGGATCACTCAGAGGAAGTGTTTCTTTTTTTTTGGGGGATAACAGTTAACTGTCTTTGTTTGAAGGTGGCCGGGGAAGCAGGACCACGAGGGAATCTGGGGATCTACCGTTGCGGCGAAGGGGTTGCGCGGGTAGAGACCCCACAGACTTGTTTGGTGAATAATTGAGACTAGATCTGATGCCTTAGCAGAGTACGGCATTGCTCGCTCGGCCGAATTCTCTCCGGGAAAGCCCTGGGAGCAACTGGGTAAGCTAGGGTTCTGGAGACGTGTCCAGATGCCCGGCCCAACCAGAACAGGACCATGGGATGGCCTGTGAGAGAGTTCGTGGTTCGCCTATCAGGTGCTCTCAGAACAGTCTGACGACTGTTCCCTTTTGGTGAGATTTTGTTGGTCTGGAATTCTTTTAAATCGGTTCCCCGAACAGGAGTCGACGGGCTCTGTTCGTATTTGAAGACGTCATTTGCATAGAATAGATTCTGAGAAGTATTTGCCTTGCACTGTTTTACAGCACTTTATTGTGACGATTGAATGAAGAGTGTATGAGTCACCGGTGAAAAGGGACGCGTCCAAATGGGCATGTATTTTGTGATTTTGTGTAGACAAAACGTGTAAGTATCATCAGAATGTCTTGTTTTAGTAAAATATGTTTTGGGTGCTGTTGTCGGCGAGGTACACGGCTTGAAGAAAGACAGCTGGCCCCTCCTGAGGGCAGTCCCAGTTTTGATATGTATGTCAAACATGGTCTACAACCGATTTGGTTTAATACCCTTTGGAACAAGTATACTAAAGATAATTCGGATTTACAATGGCCTCTTACGTAGTCTTTTGATGAGAAAAAGATTAATTATATACAGAATAAATTATTTATGAAGAAAAGCTGTCAGTCGATGTTTGATTCCCTGAACTTATGGTTGAAGGAAGTAAAAAGACGACGAATTCGAGAGGAGAAGCTGGGGAGGGTGAAATCAGGTCAGACAGTCACTCAGAAAGCAGTGGCGTATGATAAGGAAAAGGTGGAAAAAAATATTGAACGGATGGATAGGCAGTTTCGGTTGGAGACCGATAAAAGCTATGTGGCTAGACCAGAGACAGGAGATGAATTAAAAGAATTGCTGGAAGCCCCACCACCTCCTCCTTATGCCCCGCAAGGCTTGTATCCAGCCGTACCTGTGTTACGAGTTGATCAGACGGGAGCCGTTTCGGCCGCCAAGCCACTGATAGGGGTGGTCGCCACGGCCCCCGTTGGCAGATCGGGACATGATGTTCCGTTTTCCCCTCCTTCTCTTCGACCAACTACCTCACCCTTAATATCCCTTCAGCCGGACGCGGCTGTCCCTTCTCCCTTGCACCCTGTGTTTCTCTCCCCTCAGACTACTTTAGATATCCAAAATGCAATTAGTCCGGGTGCCACGCCCACACGACCGTTGTCTGACTTGAGTGATCAATGAGCTTTCACTCGGTCGCTGTTGGGACAGGAGGAGAGGAGAGCTATTATAATTCAGGCATCCCAGTGGATGCGGAATCCTATTTATACTTTGGAGGATATTTGGAGTACCATGAAGGATTTTGAACCCGTTGCACAGCAGCTGGCTCTAGAGAGCATGGCGATCCGATTGATTTCATTATGGGAACAGTGTTTTAAGGAAGGATTGCCTCCTCAAATACTGTGTGACATCAGGGATCATGCTCATAAATTCCATCTCCAAATTGAGGAAGTATATCAGAATGTGACAACGCTTTTGCATTATCGGGAACGGATGCACCGAAAAAGTGCCGAATGGGGAGCGCAGCACCCCATGAGAGAGGTGCATTCTCTTTTCTTCCCGGAACTACCTGAAATAAGGGATAACGGGGGCAGTCACAAGAGCACGAGTGGACGCTAGACTTCAGGAACAATGGGTTTACACCCCTTGGAAACGACGTGAGGTCCTTACGTTAAAAGCCCAGCTCCCTGACCCCCGTAAAAATCCTACAGCTTATTATAAAGAATTGCCCGAAGCCGCCAATTCCGCCATCATGATTATAGCTGATATCGAGCTATTTTTTGGTCTCCTGATTCCGGTGGATATTTGGAGACAGATACATGATACGGACCATGTCCCCGAATTAGGAGGAACATGGTATCAATTAAAAAATTGGGATAAGGAACGAAAGCCAGGTGAAAAACCCCGGGATGAAATATTAGCAGTACCAGATAAAATTGTTACATACATGAAGACTCTTCTCCCTCCTAGGAAAGTAGATTGGGATAAATTAACACTGTGTAAACAGAAAAAGGATGAAAGTGTGTCCGATTTCTTTACTCGGTTTGAGAACGTTTTTATAGATTTTAGTGGCCAGGACATCTCTACAAAGGGAGGAATTTGATTATTTGTAAATAGATTTGTCACAAATTTGCTCCCGGAGGTTATGTCCCGTCTCCAATCAGCTGAAAGCACGTGGACTACGGCTGCACCATCTGTTATCCTTAGCATGGCCCAATATTATGAACATCGTGAAAATGAGAGTAAGGAAAAATCAGAGAAAAAGACTAAGGATCTAAAAACTAGAGCACTACTGCAGCAAGTCAGTAGAGAGCACAATTCAGGACGGGGAGTGCGAGGCTCATTTCAGAGAGGCCAGATTATAGGAAGAGGTAGAGGAGGCCCTCCGAATATTGGGATAAACCAATGTTCCTATTGTAAAGAGGAAGGACATTGGAGGGTGGATAGCCCTCTGTTGGCAAGGAACGGACCTAGTAGAGGACGAGGAAGGGGTCGAGGGAATATAGATCGCAATAGCATGAGAAAGGAGGAGTCACAACATGAGGGTTCTCGTAAGAATCATTTTGATGACCCTCAGAACAGACAATACTACAGCGAAACTTATCCGGATGACAGGTATGATGAACGGGATTATGCATGAGACAGCCATGGACAGAGCGGGGCCATATTACAGTACCAGTTGACCAAGAGGGACCTTATGTAAAAGGAAAACTGTTGGGTACATCGGGAAAGTTTTTAGTGGATACTGGGGCGATGAGTAGTTCAGTCGCCCATACACTGGTCCCAGGGGCAGCTCTGTCTGGCCAAAATAATGTATCAGTAGGATTCTCTGGAATACCGGTAGTGAGCCCAGTTTCAAAACCTCTGCCTTTTACGATAGGTCCCATCTCCATGCATACACCCTTTCTTCTAACTTCTAATTGTGGTGAAAACCTCTTAGGGTTAGCCATCTTGAAGAGATTACATGCACGTATTTATTGCTCCCCTGATGGTGTTTTTCTGACAATGCAGAAACCACCTGTGAAAGAGACTCAATACTTTGATAAAAATGAGACTTTGCCCCCTGAATTCTCTACCATTCCTCGGACACTATGGGCGACAGAGGAAACCGATGTTGGTCTGTTAAGAATAGCCCCTGTGTCAATAACATTGAAACCAAATGCACAGATGCCACGCATTCCTCAGTATAAGATTTCACCAGAAGGTGAACAGGCCTTGTTGCATATAATTTGTGACCTCATTGACAAGGGGGTAGTGGAAGAAACAGCTGCTAACGTTTGTAATAGTCCAATTTTGCCGATTCTGAAGAAGACCCCAATTGATGGCGCCCCTGATTATAAGACTGCATATCGTTTTGTGATTGACCTTCGAGCCGTCAATAAAATAGTAGTCCCTCAATATCCAGTGGTACCAGATATTACAGCAATTCTCACCATGATTCCCCCTACGACACAATATTTTTCTGTCATAGACTTAAAGAATGCTTTCTTTAGCATTCCAATTCATCCTGATAGCAGGCATATCTTTGGATTCTCATTAGGAGGCCGAAGCTTTAGATTTACGCGTGCACCCCAAGGCTATACAGAAAGTCCCAGCATATATAGCCAGGCTTTGAAGGCAGTCCTGGATGAATTAATTTTGCCTGCAGGTAATGCGATTATCCAGTATGTGGATGATATTTTGGTGGCCTCCGATACAGAAGAAGGCTGCAAAGAAGCGACTGTGAAATTGTTACATCATTTGGCTGATAAAGGAAACAAAGTCTCCCTCTCCAAATTTCAATATTGTCGACAGGAAGTGACCTACCTTGGCCACTTACTGTCGAAAGCGGGGAGACGACTAACACCAGAACGAATATTTGTAATTACTATCATGTCTGTACCTCGTACCCAACGTGATGTCTGTGCTTTTCTTGGCATAACCTCTTACTGTCGCCAATGGATTCCTAATTATTCACTCCTCTCTAAACCCCTGTTGTATTTGACTACCAAAGATGTGCATGAACCCCTATCCTGGACGGATGAATATCAAGAAGCCTTTGACTCTTTGAAATCTGCTTTGTGTTCTGCACCTGTCTTGGGTACCCCGGATTACCAGAAGCCTTTTTCACTTTATGTGCACGAGGTGGACGGTTGTTCCCTTTCAGTATTAACACAGGGTTTTGGCGGAAAACAGAGACCCTGTGCTTTCTTTTCATCAGTACTAGACATGGTCGCACAAGCCCTTCCCAGTTGTCTGAGGGCCACTGCGGGGGTAGCGGTGGCCATCCGGCAATCAGAAGGTATAGTTTTGAATACAGAGCTCACAGTCATGGTACCACATGCTGTGGATAATCTGTTAAATAGAACTAAGACCCAGCACCTTACTAGTGGTCGTTTAACAGGATACGAACTAACATTGTTTGCACCCCACATTACAATTAAAAGATGTGCTACATTGAATCCAGCAACATTATTGCCTCTCCCTTCCAATGATAAAAAGGATGATATCCATGATTGTATATTTAGAACTGAAGAGGAAACAAAAGGGCGTGTAGATCTTACCGACACCCCTTTACCAGAACCCCAAGGAGAGTTGTATGTTGATGGTTCTTGTTTTAAATTACGTTCAGCAAACAAGAATTTATCCCTTAGGGTATGGACTGTACTTTTTTATATGAACTCCAGCAGCACACGGAACTATTATCCATTCAATTACAACCACCACTCTTAGTGCACTACAGTGAAACACTTGCAAAAGACAAAAAAGTTATACATTCAAATCTATCAAAGATATACTATTTATTTTTGAAAATGTTAAAAACACATATAAAAAGGACATGTACATGAAATTGATTAAAAAACATAACAATTCATACAATAGTTTTGGAGAAATCACAAATAAAGACACTCAAATCTGTCTTGTGTTAAGTTAATTTAGAAACTTTTGGTACAACATAAGGTTTAGAACCAGTTCCTTATCCCCTCATCAATGTTGACCACTCCAAATTTAACTTGAATAGAAGCGTCGACGCGTTTCGGCGGTGTTGAATTATTGTAACCACCTTCTTCAGGACAATTTAATACGACTTCTCCTTTTAGTCAGCATAGCCCATACTATCGGACATAAGTCGCGTGGTATGGTTGTGGGTATCCTTGTGATTCTATATCGAGAACCCTGTCTCCCTAGTAGTAGTGGGTTTACTATTTCGAAACGGTACGAAACAGACGTCGGGACCGAATACGCCACACGGGGAAACGTATCGCATTAAATATAAGCTACGAGCGAACAGTACCCACAGTGAAGACCCGAATGCTCGGCATCGGCATAAATTATTTAAGTTACTATCCCCATCTAAGGAGAGATAAACAACGCTAGTGGGAAAAAAAGGAAAAAAAAGAGCACAGCGAAACCGACACAATATAAGGAACAGTCAAACCCTTATTTATATAAGTGAAGGAAGCATATAAAGGCAGTTGAAAATACCTAACGAAGAAATTGAATTTTAATAGGGAGACAGGGTTCTCGATATAGAATCACGAGGATACCCACAACCATACCACGCGACTTATGTCCGATAGTATGGGATATGCTGACTAAAAGGAGAAGTCGTATTAAATTGTCCTGAAGAAGGTGGTTACAATAATTCAACACCGCCGAAACGCGTCAACGCTTCTATTCAAGTTAAATTTGGAGTGGTCAACATTGATGAGGGGATAAGGAACTGGTTCTAACCCTTATGTTGTACCAAAAGTTTCTAAATTAACTTAACACAAGACAGATTTGAGTGTCTTTATTTGTGATTTCTCCAAAACTATTGTATGAATTGTTATGTTTTTTTAATATGTTTTTTAATCAATTTCATGTACATGTCCTTTTTATATGTGTTTTTAACATTTTCAAAAATAAATAGTATATCTTTGATAGATTTGAATGTATAACTTTTTTGTCTTTTGCAAGTGTTTCACTGTAGTGCACTAAGAGTGGTGGTTGCAATTGAATGGATAATAGTTCCGTGTGCTGCTGGAGTTCATATAAAAAAGTACAGTCCATACCCTAAGGGATAAATTCTTGTTTACTGAACGTAATTTGGTGCTCCATTCCCTTTGGGGTTGAGAGGGAGCAACTCTCATTTTGTTTTGAGATCTTGTTTTAAATTGCCAGATGATACTGCCACAGCTGCGTAAGCTATTACGACCCTAAAAACGGTGGTGGACACCGCTAGGATCTCACATCACTCAGCCCAGGCAGCTGAACTAATAGCTTTGTTACGAGCATGTGAAATCAGTAAAGGCCTGAGAGAAAATATTTACACAGACAGCCAGTACGCCTTCGGCGTTGCCCATAGTTTTGGGAGGCTGTGGAGGGAAAGGGGTTTCTTTACCACCCATGGCCAGAAAATACAACATGGTCCTTTAATTGACCGATTGTTATTTGCCTTGACACTACCAGATAAAGTTGCCATCATCAAATGCAGTGCTCCTAAGAAAGTAATTGATTCTACGGGAAAGGGAAATGCTTATGCTGACTCAGTAGCTAAGGAAACAGCACAAACTAAGATGACTCCCATGTTTCCTAGTGCTTCAGCCCGGTGGGTGGCGGAAACATCTGTGTTTGACAATACCATTGAAAGTGTAAAAGAGTTACAGAAAGAAGCTACCATAGACGAGGCACAAAGATGGGAACAGGAAGTGGGACAACTGGACAAGAATGAATGTTGGATAGATCGAACTGAGAAGCAGCGTTGGTTACTTCCTAATGCATTGGTATATGCTGTAGTGACCATGGCTCATGGTCCAGCACACATAGGAGCAAAAGGCATTTGTGCAGTATTAGACCCAGTCTGGAATAACCCAAATATTCCCAAAACTGCAGTACATGTGGTTAAGTATTGCCCTGTGTGTTTGCGTTACAACTCAGGGGGCAGAGAATCTGTCCTGAGTGGAAATTTTGCACCGCCATCTTTGCCATTTGAAGTTATACAAATTGATTACATACAAATGGAGAGAGTGAACAATTTGAAATATGTATTGGTGGTGGTTTGCGCTTTCAGTAAATGGGTTGAATGCTACCCCACCAAGGAAGCCACTGCAGTTGCAACTGCCAAAGCTTTGGTTAAAGAATATTTCCCCCGATACTGCTTGCCCCGGATTATCTGGTCTGATAACGGGACACATTTTAACTCCTTGCTGGTTCAGAGTGTTTGTGATGGTTTACAAATTAGACAGAAATTTCGTGCAGCCAGGCATCCCCAGTCAGCTGGTCTAGTCGAAAAATATAATGGTACATTGAAACTGAAGATGGCCAAAATTTGTGCTAGTACCGGATTAAGATGGCCCGATGCCCTCCCTTTAGCATTATTGTCTCTGAGAACACCACACACAAGAACGGGGTTATCACCCTACGAGGTAATCTTTGGCCGTCCTGCCAATGTGTGGGGAGTCCCTAGGCCCAGGTCCTTTAGAGATATTGATTATCCTTTGATGACAAACTATGTGTATGCCTTGACTAAAGATCTGCGTTCTATTCATCAACAGGTATCCGAGACATTGCGGCCGCTACCAGAGGGTCCTGGACATCGGTTGGAACCAGGCCAGTGGGTCCTGGTGAAGAACTATCAACGGAAATCAAGTTTGGAACCGAAGTGGTCCGAACCCTACCAAATCATACTTGCCACGAGGTCGGCCGTGAAGGTGCATGGGCGCAAGCATTGGATCCATGTCAGCCACCTAAAGCGCCTCCCGCTCCCTTTGCCCTTTGATTTGCAAAACCGCGAAGGAATCCCAAGCCAAGAAGGAGAGTCGCTTCAGAGCCTTGTACCTTTTTCAGAAGCCCAAGAAGAGGGGCAGCCAAGTGAAGCGTTGCCCCCAGGTGACAGGGCGGCGGCTCAATCAGCGGAGGCCGTTGTTTCCGGTGCATCACAGGGTTCGAATGCATCTGATGCCCTTGCAACCGAATTGTTTTCTGACCAGGAGCAACCTGGTCGCTGTAAATACGACCTGCGGCCCCGAAGACAGCACAGTACCCCAGATTCTTATGGTAGAAGTTAGGGAAAGACTTGAGTTGAGAAACATCGGATAGACAAACACACTGGGGTACTGAGCGAGACACTGGACTGAACCCGTTGAGAGCTTGGAACACTGTGCTAAGTAGCTCTGTTCAGAAAGAAAGACTGAGTTGAAGGCTGCAGTTGTTCTACAGGACGAAGGAAGTCTTTGTTTTCTTTTGATGGATGACAAGAGTCTGCCTGTGAGGCTCTAAACGGACACAGGGAAGAAGAACCCCGCTGGTGGCGTGCGTGCTTTGTGGATACAAAGATAGTTTTTGGACTTATAGAGAGGGACCGAGTTAGATCTGGACTTATAGAGAGCATGTTTCCTTTTGCTCGATTTGCAATGGAGGATGAAAGGCCACTAGCCCCTCGGCGATATATGGATAATATGCATTTGTTTTCAGGATGGTCCACCAGAGTGAAGGTGGCATTTGTTGCTTTTATTGTTATCATTACAGTAATTATGATGTGTGTATTTGTATATTTAGAGTTTCAGCATACTGTACAGAAGCTGTTAGGAACTACTGTTGCCCCGGAAGAGCATATCTTCTATTCTTTGCCCCCTCATAAGGCAAGACATAGAGAAACCTATATGAAAAACGCTTTTATTGAAATGTTGCATCAGACTCACAGCACCACAAATAAAACGAATTGTTGGATATGTGGGTTACTTCCCTCAGTGATGCATCAGCATGAACTATTCATCTCCTTACCAATGTCTTATTTAGCTAGCTGTGAAGCCTGGTTCCAATTACTGTCTTTGATGTATTCGCATTATGTAGCCGAACCAAAGATATATACTGAAAAAGATTATGAGGCCATATTGAAGTATATAGAACAACATCAAGGATTTGACGCAGAAGGAAATGGCGAAGAGGGCTCTTTGGATCCCAATGCTTGCATGAATGTATATACAGATTATAAGAATATTACGTGGTTAATGGAGGAAATGCAGGATTTTGAACTTTTTAATGACACTATGTATTTCCAGCATTTTAAAGAACGAAATGTTACGAATGACAAAGCATTGCCGATCCCCATTAACAATACTACCTCTCCCTTCTGCATACAGGGACGAGGCCATGTTAAGGTAGGAAAGAGCAGATGTAATTATACCTACACTCTACAGGTATATAGTACCCCACCTATGATTACTCCACCAGATGTATATTTCGTATGTGGAGAGGATGCATACACGTGGCTCCCACGGGGATGGGCAGGAAGTTGCTATCTCTCGTTCCTCTACCCTCCTGTGTATATTGCTCCGCCCGATTATCACAGAACTCATCAGTTAGTTCAAAAAGGGGTAGTGGTTAGCCGAAATATTAGGAGCTTTGACACCGACAGTACTGATCAAACAGACACCTCCCTGCAGCAATTCGAGGATTTTGCCAAGGGTCTCACCCCCTTTTGGGGACCTATATTCAATAGCCGCAGTATAAGACGCTTGTCCCGAATAGTTGAGAACGTGGTCCAGACCACCACTGGGATCTTAACTAACATTACTGTGGAGCTTCAGGCGACGAGGCTTGTTTCCCTTCAGAACCGGATGGTTCTTGACGTCATCCTCGCAGATAGGGGAGGAGCCTGTCGTGTGATCGGCAGCTCTTGCTGTGTGTTTATTCCTGACTCAGCCCCTACCATTCATCTTGCTATACAAAAATCACATCGACTAGCCAGCGAAGCACATGTGGATAACGGCACTTGGTCCCTTAGCAGTTGGTTTTGGGGTCTTTTAGCTACTTGGGGTTGGAAGATATTTATGGTGCTTGATGGAGCTTTTGGAGTAATATTTACGTGTTGCCTGTGTCTCCAATGTGGCCCGGCCTGCTGCTCATTCTGTGCAGCAAGGATAACATCTGCTTTCAACTTTTCTCATCAAGCGAGGGCCGAAAAGCAGATGATCCAAAAGGAGGTGTCAGACCTCATGCAGATCGATGAAGGAGTTTTCGTAGAGTGAATCTAGTTATATTGGCTATAGTAGGCCAAAAGGGCCGTCTGTTGGGATCTAAATTTGATAAACACGCATTATTGGCCTAATATATTCAATATAACCTCGTAATTATATATTCCTGTAATTAGAGTTCACTATGATCGCCTATTAACAAATGATTCACTTTTGACTTGTTTGCTCCTATTGGTATGACCGGAGCCATTTTGTTTCGTTTCTCTATGTGCAAGTGCTGTTTCCCTGAAATCACGTGATTACGCTTTCTGCTCGAAACCACAGCGGCAGCCAAGCTGCTTACTATAGTTGTTAGCTGGTAGCTCAAGGAAACCCAAGGTCACATCTGCCCTTCTTGTGGGATGCGCACATTCTAGCAGAGCCCGTTCCTGTACTTCCTGGGCTACAGATAGACAGGGAGGCACCTTACTGACCTGCCCCCGGAATAGCTTAGGCCTAGGCTACTAGCAAATCAATTGTGCCTTATATGGGTATTCCTCTTGGCTTGCTGACAAGTTGTATCTTTCCTTGTAGGGTGTCAGCTTGTACGCATGAAACGTATATATGCTTTGTATTTTGAACATGTAATCAGTCTCCTCTGCGCACCTCCGAGGGTCGTGTAGACTGAGGCTCCCCTGCCAGGGCTTGTATTTGATGAATAAACGATTGAACCTTCTCCATTGCCGACTGAATTATTATTACAAATAAAAGCATATGGGCTATTGGTGAGTATAGCCCGCTAGAATAATTTTGAATCCTTCATTTCTCCAGAATCGTTCACAGAGAATCCTAATCAACGGTACCTTATCCACTCCCATTCCGATTACAGTTGGAGTTCCTCAAGGATCAACCCTGTCCCCAACCCTCTTCAACCTTTACCGTGAACCGCTCACAGAGGTGCTTCGTACCGCCAATAATGCCTACCACATGTATGCCGACGACACACAGATCTACATTAATATCTCTTCTCCTGAGGACATTTTCTCCCTGATTGAGGCCTTGAAGCGGACTGTGCACTGGCTCACCTCTAACCAGCTCAAACTTAACCCAAAAAAACGGATTTTCTCCTCATCTCACCAAACAAAAATCAACCTGACATTCAAGAATGGTTCAAGGCTATCACAGGGTTAAACTGCACCCCTATCATTGTAGACTCTGCCAAATCCCTAGGAATAACACTTGACGGCAGCTTGAATATGCGTGGCCATATCAATTCGATGGCCAAAACCGCCAGATTTCACCTGAGCTACCTAAGAAACTTGAAACCCTTCTTCGACACTCCCGACCTAAAAATGGCAATCCAGGCGGTAGTCATTTCCAGACTAGAATATGGATGTTCCACGCTTCCTCCTCCCCCATCCCCACCCACCAATGTTCTTTGTTTACCTCCTATCTATCCTGTAAAGCGCTCTGATACCCTCACTGGTCTGGATCGCGCTCTATAAAACTCTAAATAAATAAATAAAAATAAGATTATGGGGCAAATATAGGGGCCAAAATCCATTCTCAGTTGATTTGGTGTCAATGGGGATATTATGCATGCACCAGCTGACAGCCAGGATAAAGATCTTGAAGTCTGTTTGCCATACTAATATTGGTCAAAGTTCCTCACTATATTCAAGATGAAAATCGGTAAGCATGTGGTGTAAAAACACTTTTTCACCTTTATGAAATCTAAAAAATGAGTATCATTGAGCTAGGTAATAATAACAGTTATTATTTCAGGCCATTCAATGTCTGGTCTATGCTCAGGGCACAAGTTGAGGGTGCACTACGGTATACGGCATCTACCCACTCTTTTCACAGGGTGGATGCTGTCCACTCTGACAAGAAGTTGTGCCCCACTGAAATATGCAAAACTCACCCTGGTGTAATTTTCACACAGCATCATACATTCTGCAGCACTGCAGAGGGGGCTTTGTTTTTTTTTTTTTATTTCAGCTGGACCCGAAACAAAGGGTGAATTTCCGGGACCAACAGGCCTCCCTTTTTTCCAGTATCCTGGCCGGGAGCTATCTGGAGCCTCACACCTAGATACAAATGCAATGGAGGGGAGACAGAGGTACACAGCTGATCACTTCACATGTACTTGAGAGAGAAGCATGCTTTTGACTTTGTTCAGTCCCGTATATAGGAGATATGCATGCACTTTAGTAAAGTCAGATGTGTTGGTCTGTCCCAGTATTTACACAAATAGCAATTTAAATACCACTATTTTGGTTAATTTCTTTTATAGCGTTACTCATCTCAATGCAAGATGTCAGAGCACTCTACATTACATGTACATATTATACACTGACAAATTATAAGTATGTAATTCATACTTTACAGTGATTTACATAAGACAGTGTGGGTAATAAGGTGCTTTAACTACATAAGGAATTTTAAAATGCAGACTTTGCAACAAATTAAGAAAAACAGATTTACTACCATGTTTCTCGCTGTTGCAAATTTCTTAGTGGCAGAGTTTTAAACAATAAATGTATAAATTGAGGCCCAGATTTTGCACTGAGTTTACGTCTCTTTTTTTTGCACAACTGCAACGCAAAATCTTATTTGTTAAATATTTAAAGGCGCTAAAATGTACTCATGGTAGACTTGCTAAATATATGTGTGAGGTGGTAAGATCTAATGTCACTTCATGTGATGTCATGGAATGTGATGCCACGTGCGATGTCACGCGCTGTGATATCACGTGCCGTGATGTTACTTGCATACAGCCTAACTTGGTTACTCCCCCAATTTCTTTATTAAAGACTTGTGCCCTGTCTATGCTACATAAATAACCAATATTATGACATACAAATACACAAGATCTTCTGATATTTCTATTGGTGAAAATATAAAAACAACTAATTATCAGAAGGGAAGCTATTTTGCGCACGTTCCCGACTGAAAACTGGGTTGCTAACACTTGCTTACGCTCCCCCTAATTGGAAAAAAGAACCATGTATTATCATTGTATTCTCCCAAGACACCTTATCTTTGTACGTTCGCAGTGTACTATGAACTCTGGACAGTGACAAGCATGGTTATTCTGTGGTCTGATAAGGGAAACACTTATTGCTGCAGAGGCCTTTTCTTCTGCGGTGTCCTAATTTCAGGCAGTGTAGCGGGAAACATCGTTGTTCTAACTTTTTTCAAGCACAAGTAAGTGTTATGATCTACTTGCTTGTCTCATCACCCTGTAACTGGAATGTTACCTATGTCATTGTTGCTTGGGTGATTAGAACAGTGTCTAGGTCATTGATGACAGCCCAAAGCATCACACACTGGCTATGGGGAATGTTTTGAATATTGTGTTACTTGGTCATGCTGCCTATGCGGGTTGGTGGTCTTTAACCTGTATGGAATAAATACTTGGAAATAGGTCAGAAGTGTGTGGTGATTTTAGGAACTTAACATCTGCGACGAGTGCATGCTGGGCACAGGTGTGCAACCACAAACTTCCCTGTGAACCCACAAAGTGCAGTCAGAGAGGGAGATCTTAAACTGGAGTGTTATTCACGTTTTGAAGGACATACGACAGGAGGCCATGGTGTACTGGTGGAGGTAGACATGAGTACTCGTGTCCTTAACCTGGTGTGTGGGGGTGTGCTTTAGTTAAATTTAATAAGTGCTGACTTTAACGCTTTAACTGCTGGAAGCCTTGGCAATGTGCAGCATTTACAGACGCAGCTGAACCCCATATGCTTGAACGTGGAGGGAAGGGATGTAGCAAAGCAGAGTACGGGAAGCCTTTGCAACGGGCAACACTTGCTTGCATACCCAAACCCCCATGACTTAAGGAGATGCATGCAGGAGACTGTAGCAGCTAATGTGAATCTTCCATATGCCCAGAGGCAAGGAAACAAAGAGAGAGTTCATTATTAGTGGTGACGTCAGTGTGCAAGTCGCAGCGATTTGTTCTTAACTTACTGTTGCCATTTGCTCCTAGTTGATGAAGTCGGTCTCCTCTCCAACCTCATCAGTCACATGTTTATTAGAGGTTTTTAGCTAAGTGTGCTTTGATTGGCGGGGAAAAGTGTCTTGAACACTCATGGAAGTGGTTGGTATACACAGTTCTGATTACTAGAAGAAAGCAACTTGGCACACAGATTTCAGATTGTTCTGTGATCAGAGGAACTATTCTCACAAACTAGTGTGCAACTGGATGGTATCAGCAATCATAGTGTCTACATTTTGAGCAGCAGTTACATGCTAATAATACATCTAATTGTTGTGAAGTTAGCATAGTCTTTTCATAAATACAATATCAGAGTTGCTTGCCATTTTAGGTATTTTAATGTGGAAACTGAAGGTTATATTAGGTTGCATAGTCAAGTTTTGAACTACTGTAGTTTTTGTTTTGTTTGACATCACTTTTCCTTTTTACTGTATAAACACCAATAGCAGCAGCAAACACGTCTCAGCCACCATATTGTTTTACTGCTAAGGGTGACCTAATTCTAGCATGGAAGAGGTGGAAACAACTTTTCAAATCCTATTTACTTGCAATTGGTGGGGGAGATTTCTCTGCTGTGAGGAACAGGCCATATTATTGCATACTTTGAGTATTGAGGAAGGAATATGTATAATAGTTTGGACAAAATTTAAATTGGGCACGGAGAAGGTAAACCGGATAATGTAAATGACATGTTGGTTATGATACTTGAAAATCATTTTGGAGCCCAAATTAATGTTGTAGTGGAATGGCACAAATTCACGATTACAAGGGTAACAGGAGAAGATTGGGAGTTATGATGCATCGTTAAAAACGTTAGCACGTACCTGCGAATTTGGAAAACTCAATGATTCCTTGGTAAGGAATCAGATTGTTAGGTGTACTAACAATATTAAGCTCAGGAAAAAAATCTGGCAAATAATCCTGATTTGAAATTGATGATAGCCATTGTGGAAGGTATGGAGAATACCAGCATGTGGGTGAGTGAAATGAGAGACAGTAAAGGTAAAGGCACTCTTGCAGAAGAAAGCACTGTGCATGAGTTTTAAAAAAAGACATTGACATGAGTGGGGATGTTTAAAAACATGGTGATAGTGAAAATACTAAACATATTTTAACAGTGAAAAATGCCAATATTAACAGAAATATGGGCATGAAATGCGTAAGAAGTGAAAGTGAAGGACATCTCTCAAACAGTCCTGTATGTTTTGCAAAGTTTGCTACATGCAAAAAGTGTGGAAAAAAAGGACACTATGTATATGCGTCAGGGGACTAAAGTACAAGGGCTACATTGTGTGAAAGAAGAGAAGAAGTTTGTTTGGAGTGTAAGAGAAGACAGATAAGTGTATAGTGATTCTTTGGAGATGCCTGAATGTAAGATTATAGTTGGTGGGAAGAAATTGTCTGTGTTAGCAGATTCTGGATCACCTTATCCTATGTTGGATGACAAAGATTGACATATGGTGATTGGTGGGGACACATGTACGTTGATTCCACCAGATTTAAACCCAGTAGGGTACAGAGGTGTCAAAATAGATGTTCTTGGATATGCTGAGATGAAAATACAATTCTCAGATTCTCAGACCGAGAGACAGTGGGTAAAGTGTACATAGCTAAAAGAGGCGATAACCTGCTGGGATAGATACATCAAAAAGATATGGGAATTACTCTGAATCCCAATGCACCTGAGAAAGTGTTATTACTCTGAATAGAATGGTTACCAGAAGATATGTGTTCCAGGTTGCCTAAGGTGTATAGTAGCAGCCTAGGGTTGCTGAAAAAACGTAGCACTAAATCATTTAAAAAAATGGGCTGTACCATTTGTAAGTTAGGTGCAGTAAATGACTCATTTAATGATGGAATCTCTTGAACGAGAGTTAGGCAAGATGTTGGAAACTGGAGTGATTGAAGAGATTAAATGCTCAGTGTAGCTGGTTCCAGTGGTTTTGGACCCAAATGACGGCAGGAAAGAGATTAGAATGTGCATGAATTTAAGTGGATTGAACAAACACTTTTGGGTAGACAGACAACTGTAGTAACGAGGTTCACACGTTGTAGGGTTCAAAAACCATTTAATAGTTCAAATCAACATGGTGCTCCCAGCTTGACAGGATGGTAACAGCTCAACATTCCATAACTGCCTTCAAGTGACAGCACGGGCGATACCAAGTGAGGGAAGTGGGAGGGGGGAAACAGGGAGAGGAGGGAGGTACCAAAGAGGCAAGTTACAACACATCATCCTCCCTAGGGAAACAAAGGGAAAGGGCGAGGGACAGAAGAGAAGGGGAGCGGGGTGGGGAACACGAAGGAGGGGAGAAAAAAGAGAGAGAGAGAGAGAGCGGTGGAAGAAGAGAAGTAGAAAGGCAGAAGGGATAGGGGGGGAAGAAGGAAACTGCAGGTACACCAACAGACATGAAAGTGGGTACTGTGAAGAAAACCACAGCCCCTGTAAGAACCTGGAAATATAGAAGTAGGAACCCATGGCCTCTGCAAAGCTTTGGCAAAGATCCAATGTAAACCGGAAAACAGACTATGTAAAGGCGGGGTGAGGCAGGCCAGGGACGAGGAGGTGTATACAAGGGCCTCGACCCAATATCCCCCCCCCCCTTTAACCTGTCAACCAAAGGGTGGCTATCGATCCCCTACAGCTCCCGTTGAAGTCTGGAGGGAAAAAACTTGAGAAGAACACCCCACAATCCATCCACCCCAAACCCCTTAATACTGACTCCAGACTAAGGACCAGTGCTGCTAATACTGCAAGGGTCTGTCCTTGAGGAAATAATGTAAACACTGCCAAAAAAGCACTACCCCATAGACAAGGCCCAAAGGGGCCAACACATCAGGCTTCTAGTTAAACTCAACTAATGTTTCACAAGTAGAATAGCTGTCAACAAAAATCATTATTTATGAGGTGACCCACCCAGAGTCACAATAATGGTAGTCCTCAGTTCCAAATTACCCGGAAGGTAAGGCTGTTGAATAGAGTATAAGTTCTGAGAAGGCCACCCTAAAGTCCTGGCCTTAATCCAACGTGGAAAATAAGACTTAATAGGCGAAGTATTACACGTTTCCTCCTATCCTCTTTTAGTTGGAGATACCTTACATTTCCTTTACCAACAAACTAATTTTCAATTTTCTTAACTTCACTCGTTTTTTTTTTTGTTTTTTTTTCCTAACTTATCCATCACTGTCTTTTCTATCGTTTTTCTTACGTACTTCTCTTTCATCCACCTGACTTAGGTAAGTATCTTGTTCTTTATTAAGTTTGTCCTTAACTGCTTCTTTACCTCGTTCTTTCTTTCTTGCAGCTCCTTCAAAGACTGCCAAACCCTTTGATGGCGGTGTGAGAGCATTCAATGTTTCACATTTACTGACATGCATACTTTGGATCTGTGCCAGCTCACTCATGTGTTCCTTTCTTTTACCACCTAGTGATATGTTCAATTTCTTTTGATCCTTCCACCCTAGCATGGTGGGTCCACTTTCCGTTATATATATAGTGCTCCTTGTACTTTTTCCCTTGTAAATTAAATCCATAACTTTGTAACCTAATACGTTGATGTCCTCCCCTGCGTACGTTTTTATGGATCTGTTGGCCTCTTTCAATTCATTTCCATATTTTTTAGCTAATTTTCTACTCCATTCACTTCTGTTAACCACACTATACCGTGATCCTGAGTCTAGTATGATTTTTGTCTCTACTCCGCCTATGAAGATTGTACACTCCTGGTTATTTTTGCTGGGATTGACTTCCAGTTTGCCCTCCCTTCTTTCTTTAAAAACATCGTCCCTTTGTACCTTTCCTAACAAGGCTTGTGTATAGTGTTCATCCAACACATTCAAGATGTTCTCATAGATATTTCTGTCAGTTCCTTTCATGAATCCTTTTTCCATTTTGTGATACCTTTCTCGTCCCCCGGTTCCTAAACTGTGAAGTAAAATTTCCGCCTTTTCCTCTGGCAGGAGAGGTACTTCCTCTTCCTCAATAACTGACACATAGTTCTCAAAATACTCCTTCCACTCTCTCCATTCAGCAATGTTTACTTTATCCTCCTCCATAAACGGCACCGGTGGTGGAAAATTGTACATTCGGCCCCCCTCCATGTGAAGTGTGCTATAGTATTCAAGAATATAACGTGAAGATGCAATGTCCACCACACCAGAAAGATGGCACTACGAGTGCACACGTTGGACTCTCTGGCACACCAAACAGAAAACTTGTTGCGCAAGCTGTGCGCCCAAGGGATGATCCAAATTGCTTTACAGTACCTAATGAGCCTCTCAATGACAAAATAAAGGTGTATAGTAGAGAAACTGAAAGGTGCGATGAAGATGCGGTTTCCACTGTAAGTAAGCTGGAAATGTCACTTTATCCTTCAAAATACAGTAACCTACATTTAAATATGAATTCATCAATAACCAAGATATTTTCGTCAGTCCCCTTTCTCTTTCCTCTGACTGAAGACGGAGCAACCTATGGTAGTACAGTTCCCCTCCCCTGAGCGGCGGGAACTTCCTGTGGAGAAGATTTTCTTGAGTAAGTTCCTGTCAGGAGGGGGCTGCTTAAAGAAAAGATGAGCCACCAAGGTAAATACGTACTGCTTTCTCTGATAAATAGTTGATTTCAGCTGGGAAGGCGTTGTCGCTAAATACAGTGGAAGTACATTTAGACACAATGCGAACTCTCAGTGTGAGGCCCTGATTTCACTCGCGCTGCTCGGCGTCCCCGCTATTTGCCCAGAGACGCTTCTACGAGCAAGCGCGGTGAAATTCAGAGTTCTTAGTGAGGTATCAGATGCGCAGAGCGGGTGTAAATTCCGTCACAGAGTCCGTTTTTTTTTTTTTCTACTTCTACTCGCCCTTATATTTCTCCAAGATGCGCCACAACAGTGCGCTTACAGCTTTCCCTCGACGTCACTTTTAAGTAGACCACCGCATGCCCCTCCTGTGCCCGACCTGACACACGAGCCAACCTCCTCACACAATAACTCCTAGAGTTCGAACGCTGCTCCCCTCACTGACTCGCTCCTTCACCAGTCTTGCAGTATCCACTATGCCCGGCCTGGCACACGAACAAGAATACCTCCTCACCGGATCTGCACAGGAATACAGCTTCTAACAACGACTTTCTACCCCCCGGTTAAGACTCATTTTTTCAATAATAAGTCGGCCCATCCGCCATGAACTTCCTTTATCACTGATATCACACACTTCACTGAACAGCGGTAGACACTATCTCTCCCTGCTGATCGCTTCGTCGTTCGTAAAGCGAAACAGTATGCCCGGCTCAGCGCCGATCACCACAGAAGCGCTGGCTGACTACCGCCTGCTTCGCCACCCACACTCGCTGATAGGGGTTCGTTTGAGGATATCTCAGACACAACTCAGCACACCACATCTCACCTCTGACAATCCCTTGAAGGCAGTGGACGGACCTCCTGGGCGATGATAAGAAATCCCAGAGTACCACAAAGTGGGCAAAAAGCGGCCCCCGCTGTAGTAATTTCACGATGACCACCCTTCTTCTGCTTCTTCTGCGGTGCTGCTATGATGCTACGGTGTATTCCAATTCCTACGCCCAACACTGAGGAGGGATACACTTCTTTCCTTGCGGCATTTTACACAACCGAAGAAACCCCACTGAACCGTGCTTCACTTTCCTATACCACGGTAACTGTCATGCGCTAAAGAATTCTTGTTGGAGATTTTCACGCTCACTCATGCTTAAAACGGCCACACGATGGCAGTGTAACATCCAAATATGTGTTGGGTTTGCACTGCAGATTAGAGGTGAAAATTTATAGAATGTGACTGAACAATGGTTGAAATCATGAAAACTGGGAAGAGACAAATTTTAAACGCACATTGCGCTGATCCACCTCAATATCTCTTACGGGAACAGAGAACACACGGTTCCCCTGCCTCGCTTAAATTTCAACTCATTCACCGAGGCTCATTTTTTAAAGTTCAAAACACGGCGTCAACGATGCCTAATCCTCTCCATGCTCCGATCAGCTCTCCTCCTTAAGCTGAAACTGAAACTGCTCACCTTGCGGACTTTCACCGTAAAATTGGGTATTGCTCCTCTCACAATATCATTTTCCCACGGACTTCCGCCATTAATCAGAACTCGTCTTCTCAAATCAATCACCTTGACTCATCTTGTCAACTTCAAAACGCGGTGATGGCGAGCTCTCCTCATTAGCTTCAGCTGGTTACCTCACGAACTTCAGCCTCTCCCGAAGCTTATCAACTCGGGTCTTACACCTCTTCACAATCACAATAGCACAAGAACGCCCGAGGTATTTCCACAAATCTTTTCTTTTCCTTGTCCAAGCACAAATAATTCCAGGGGAGAGCACCCCACTGACCCTGGCTCAGCTCCGTTTCCGTCGTCGCCAAAAATGTAGTAACGAGGTTCACACGTTGTAGGGTTCAAAAACCATTTAATAGTTCAAATCAACATGGTGCTCCCAGCTTGACAGGATGGTAACAACTCAACATTCCATAACTGCCTTCAAGTGACAGCACGGGCGATACCAAGTGAGGGAAGTGGGAGGGGGGAAACAGGGAGAGGAGGGAGGTACCAAAGAGGCAAGTTACAAAAACAACCCTTGCAGAACATTTCAGAAACTTTAGATTTAATTAAAGATGCCCAGTTCTTCAGTGGTCTGGATCTGTCCTCTGCTTATCACCATGTATTGCTTCACCCTGAATCTAGGCATCTAACATCATTTGTAACTCCTTTCGTGCCTATGGGTTTATCTGCATGCCTCTTGGGCTGGCCTCCGCTGCTGCTTGCTTTCAAAGAGTCATAAAAAAAGTGCTGAAAGGTTTTACATAAAGTACATTTTTTCCAAGATGACACTTTGGTCTATTGCAAGGACCAGCGCGAGCATGAAAAGTTGTTGCGGCAGGTACTGGGTCGCTTGCAAGAGAACAGGCTGTTTTGTTGATAAAGAAAGAGCAATGCAAATTTTGTGTGAACTCTGTGTCTTATCTGGGACATACAATCTCTGGTAAGGGAATAAGTCCAAGTTGGATTTAGCCAATATTATTGTGAAAGAACCTACACCAGAGAACAAAGATCAAGTGACTTCATTTTAGGGTTGGCTGAGTTTTGTTCATTTTAAATTCTACTTATTCACTTTTTCTTCAGTTTTTTATTATCTACACATACCGATTCTACACTTGTTTCCTCTTTGCTAGTTTATAATACTTTTTCTGATAATATAGATCTTTCTACCTCTTTAGCAATACCAATTAATTCAGATAAAGGGATTATTAAATTCTTTATTCTATCTTTTGGTTGAAGAAGCCTAACACCCGTTGATTTTGTAGATGTGTGTCAATGTTTCCACTAAAGTCACAAGATGCTGCTAAAATCCTCAAACTAGCTATAAATTCATCAAATCTTTCATCACAACTTTGCTGACGTATAAAAAAAAAATCAATCTTTCAAATATTGCATTCAGCTGTTTACAGAATTGTTCATCCAAATGTGCAACAGCTTCACACAAGTCATCCCATGGTGAATCCTCCTCCTTAGGTCCTTCTATCTATGGCAAGTTGTCATAAATGCCCTGTGCTACAGCACCAAGGCAACTCAATAAAATCGCTTTTTTACTCTCAGGATGAAAATTCTTGGCATCAATGACTAAAAGAGAGTTCCCTAAATTTCTGTACCACGGGGGCCATTTCACAAATGGTTTACCTGCAGAAAGTAAAAATGGCTGTGACTGGGCAACAAACTGCTGTGTTGCCACAAATTAAAGTCCAGGAACCCACTCAACAGAACGAACAGACTCCTTCAAGCTAATAAAAAAAAAAAAATGTTTGATGACCTTAATACCTCATCAATTGTGAATGTGGGACATTTCCTCCAGTACTTCGAAAGCACAAAGAAAAATCTTGAATAGTGTGCAAATCACCGATATGGGTGTGCACTGTGTAAGTTTTTTATTTAACTGTAGAGTTTGCTGTTAGAGAGTGGTGTGCCCATCACCAAGCACCACTAGACCATAGTTGAAATGGAGCAAGCAAAAAACGTTCAAGATGCCGCCCCTAACGTGATGACGCAAGCACGTCCACTTTGCGGTCTATTTCGTTAACAATCAGAACGTATACCAGTGTTTGTAAGAAATTATGCTCCAGATGTGATGACTGTGATATACACACAGCAAAAAAGACCGCTTGTGAGGCAGAACAATACTGAGCAAGCAATGGTCATGCAGTGCTTGAGGAGAAGACCACTTGCGGAGGGCTCCCTCACAATAACCACTCAGTATGTGCTGACTCCAACTGCATTCCGATTCCAATAGGTACAAACAAAATAAATGAGGAAAAAAAACGTGTTCTCCAACCTGTATGCCGAATCAAGAAGCCCCCATGCGTGTAGCACTCAATTCCAATGAAATCCTGTGATAGGAAATCTTCCAATGCACCAACATGCAATTTATAGTCGGGCTTTTAAACAATGTGTGGGTCCAAATTATCCATCCTTGTCGCCAACAATTATGTAATGATCCACACAGAGACTGTTGATGTTCTTGAAGATTAAGTATATTGCACGTGATATCAGAAGCCCCGTACCATACTGCGTCCTCTGCTCAGTCAGCCAGCCGTCAACTGCCCCGCATGGAATATTACCCATGCATAATTCCACTTACTTGATACAAACACCCAAGTAACCCCACGAGGCAGACTGACTGATGCTGAGCCACAACATAGCAAGAGCATATAACATTAACATTATACAATCATAAAGATGTAACGTACTACACCTCAGCCTAACACACAAGCTCACCATCTCTGGTGGCTAGCAGAACAATTACAGCCAGCCAATCATCATACAGGAGACTATTAAAGAAAGAAATAAGACAGCTGGGCTTTTCCATCTATTCACACAGGATCAGAAACAACATACCTGTATCCATATGATCCACCACAAAGCTACTTCAATTTAGAAAGCATTGAACGGCACATCTCTTTAAAAACACAACACCACATTGTAGTAATAGTGCACTTCTGCTCCCAGAACCCAGCCACCTCTCCCATCAGTTGTTGGCTGTGAGCTTGCCTTTTACCCTGTACAGCGCTACGTTGCCTTTTTGGGCAGGTTTACATTATACGAACACCATGCACACACAAACAAACTTAAATAGCCTTCAATTAACATAGGTAAATACAGCAAGCAGACACTGAAATGTCCTTTACAAAGTGCACAAACATTGCAAACCAAACATTTAGGAAGAACTGATCTATTTAACAGATGATAAACTTACATGTTCAACCTCATCCTTGGGATCACTGCTGATGGTCTGCACATCCAGCAAAACTAAGCCGTGAGGATATATTCTCAAGGTTGCAAAACTACAAAACAAAAAGGATTGAGAAGACATTAGGGCCTTGTTCATCAATAAAATGCGGCACAACCGATTTAAGCAGCTGCTTTTAGTAATGCATGCAACTATATCCAGTCAAGAAAGGTAGGAATCATTGGATAGAGGGTAACAAGAAGTAAAACTCATGCATCTGATTCATGCTTCCAGCTTCATCCACTTTATCATAAACACAAGTAGCATATCATTGAGAGACGAAAACAGCAGTAGACTGGAGTGGTGGAGTGAAAGGAAACACATACAGATAAGATACACAGCAACTCCATAGTGATCGTATATTTTAATATTATATCCTGGAAACAGCAGTTTAAAGTGGCAACTAATAATGGTTGTCCCGAAAAAAAATTCTAATTACACTTTCTACCTTAAGATGTATTTTGTTTATTTGTGTAAGTGGGGATCTGAAAGCCATTGCTACGAAAAATCCTGCTGGACACAGGAAGGACAAAACAAACATTTACAACTGTGGCAACTTGTCCGCTTGTGGCTACACTACGAGAAGAGTAGAACGCTGTACACTCCTGGGGGCACTCGCTAACTCTGCCATGCTAGTCTTGCATCCGAGAGCGCTGCTCATGGCATTCTAATGCACAGATGAGTAGCCACTATTACATGGGTCTTTAAACAATTTCTTTTTCTCACAGTTCAGGAGGCATAGAGAAATGCATTTTGTCTTTACATTGATGTTTCCCTACAAGGACACAGCAGTGACACACCTACAATGTTTATGCAGGGAGCTTGAGGACTTGTCAGAGCTTGCCCACTTGCATATCCGACACTACTGATAGATGGGCTGCAGACACGTGCTTTTAACAGAACAGCACCCACTTCCATTGATCAACTGCCAACGGACAGAATAGCAGAGATCATGGCCCTCCCTGATTACCTGATGCAGCCGCCCACCTGATATTGTCAGTATAGAAAAGTACTCTTCTGTGACTGACCTAGGAAAGAATATTGGAATAGCCCTGGGGGGGGGGGGGGGGGGGGGGGTGTTGCACCTTTTTTGAGGCGGCTGCGCGGGCCGGCACAGGACTGGAGGCCGAGGCCCGTTGCTGCCGCAGCAGCCTCTGTGACGTGAGGACGGTTTCCTGACCTGCTTCACACTAGCTTCACCGGCCGGTAACAGTAACTGCACTGCAGGCTGCCGCTGCATGCAGTGCACACAAACGCGGGACTGTGCAGCTGTGCCTGCTGCCTGCAGTAGTTACCGTAACTGCCTCGCCCTCGCTCACACTAGTCCTCCAGGACCGTCAATCGGTGGTAGCGTGTGCGGCGCACGCGAGCGCCACCAATGAGGGCCCTGAAGGACATTTTTGGCCAGCCCTCGCCGTAGCAGTGACGAGTTACGCGCTCACCGCCCCCCACGCTCGCCCCTCGTCATGTCGAGGAGTCGGAGTCTTGAAGGGAGACCATTCTTCTTGCTGCCTGCTTTACTGTCGGTCTTGCAGGCAGCCAGGCACGCACCTTGACCACAAAGCAAACAAGAAAGCAGAACGTGGGCACGTAGGCAAACTGCACCTGTGGAATATAACCGGGCAAAAATGATCTCAATGCATAGCACTGGCGGCGTGGCATTCAGAGTCACGGCCCACAAACAAGTCTATAGACATGAACATGGAGCCGGGCTTAACATGGACATCTGTCTAGAAATATTTTGATGCTGAGAAAGCTCTTACCGAGTACTATACTACAGACTCTGAATTCATGGATGACTCAGTGATACAGCCAAGGAGACAACTTGAACAACTCTTTGCTTCTGGTAGGTACTGCACACCGTATTGCTATAGTATTTACTTATTTATGGATTCAGTGTTGTGAACACGTTTTTCAATATTAAGGTGTGTCCAATAGGAGTCTGTTTATTTAAACTGTTGATTTGAGTTTAATAAAATACACCCCCCCTCCCCCCCAAAGGGCAGCAATCTGAGGGATAGCCCCGGGCGCCACAAGCGCTAGCTACGCCACTGGAAATAGTCCAGTTAGATACCAAAGATTGTAATCTGAGAGGACGGAGAACTCTGCATTCAGAAGGAGACCAGGGTCGACTTGCACAACGTGGAGCAATCCTTCCTTCAACGAGGCCTCCTCTTACCGGGGGAGAACAGGGGCCAAAGGAAAACGGGACCATCTCTAATCCAGATTTTGGAAACATGAGGTTATGCAGCTCTGATACTAAGGTGACAAAGGGGAAAGCTTTAGATGCAGTAAACCGCAACAAGTCTTAAATCTCTGAAACCACCAAGCCTTGGTGGAATGTCATAAATGGAGGCGTGGCTGGGGGCTTTACGAAGCCCTTTATTCGTGTACTGTGAGGGAAAATACGGTTCTCCGCTCTGTCCACCACAAAACGTGATTGAAGGGTGATGATGAATAAACACAGACTTGGGCAACCAGTTCAGACGAATGCAGAGAGATGACACTCTGTCGGGAAATGAACATCCGAAGGAAAAGTAGCTCTTAACAACCAATCATATAAGCAGGAAAACCTCGGTACAATGGAAGCAAGTTCCTCCTTCAGCAATCAGCAAACCTTTTGGCAAAACTACCCTCTGTGCAGAAAAGAGAAAAAAAGGAGACCCTTGTGTGAGAAGTTGGCCTGGTATATGATGTCCACTATTCTAGTGGGCACCTTGCACCAGTCCAAACAACCCTTATGGTGATGGTTGTAAAGTCAACCTTATAGACCAGCTATCCTAGTGGTGGCATGGATAAAGCAGTCTTAGGCTAACACTTCAGAGAGCATGTGAAGCCAATTATTTTACCAATTATAATCCCTTGAATAACAAATGAAAGGACACCACACAAGGAATATATCAAATATATATGTATTTATTACTAACACAACCCCTCTGCACTCTTTATGAGGTCAGAGTTCGAGATACAGCACAAGATACTCAATAAGCATACTATAAGTTGCACAAATACAATTCTGCCCTATGGGCCTCATGAACAATATACTAAAGAAGTGGTATAAGAACCACTTCAGGAAAGGTGAGTAGGCCTAGGGCCTAGGAAATCGCTGGGGCTACGCTGATCAACCAAGAGATTGGAAGTAGGAGACCCACAGGATGCGTGTGCAGTGTCTAAACACACATGTGAGTTACCATAGAGTTTCAATGGTTCAAAGTTGATTTCGGACACTTCCGGGGGGACTACGGGAAAACGCTGTTAATCTAGGACACTTGGATAGTTGTTACCCACGGGAGCACCGGAGTACTCGAGTTACCTAACCCAGGGAAGCCGGGTTTATAGGTGTTCTTTCGTGTCGGGTTTCGTCGCTGAATCCTATGGAGAGCTGCAAGCAAGTGCTGCAGGCAACCAGGAGGAAAGTGTCCGGATGGATCCAAGGGTGGATCGGAGTGGAGAAGAACCTGAAAGCAGAGGGGACAGAGTCTGGATGTGAACAGAATACGGTCCCTACCTCGCATGCCCCGACGTTTCCCTCGAGGTCCCGAACCTCGCGGTCCGATCCGTCGGCGTCCCTGGCAACCCGGACTCCATTCTTGTCTCCCTCATTGCAGAAACCAATCAGGAAGAACGGAAAACTGGAAGGACTCCCGAGTAACCCCGGAAGTCCCTCCCCTATTCAGAGACGGAGGACGGGAAAGCCAGAAACGAAGACGGCGGGGTGTGCAGAGAGTTCGACTCGTGGCCGGAGACGGACTGCGGTGACCCTGTGAAGCCGAACGGAGAAGAGGGAGAAGACGACGAAGTCTGGACGGAGTCCTGTGGAGGACGCTGGAGAGCGGCCGTGACTCGCGGGAGAGTTGAGGCGGGGGCATGCGAGTAACGAACCCCTTTGTATATCTAGCGTGTAAATAGCCCTAGTGTAAACTGACACCACCTCCCTTCTTCTCCCGATCACTGTATAAAGTGTAGAGCAGTCACTCTCGGTCACCGGCACTTGTATAATATTCCCCGCACTGATTCCGCCCTCCAGCACCCTCCTCTCCTCCCCAACTGTATCGTTTCCCTCCCCATACCTCCCTCACGGTCCGCTTTCCCTTCTGCACTCCTGGTGACGGTATTAGGCACCAACGCTGTTAAAAGCAGTCAGACTAACGGCCCTTTCTTCTTTCTCTTCTAGCCCACCTCCGAGGATCTACCACCCACTGCAGGAACCACAAGACTGGTGGACGACGCCCAAACCAACGTCCGGCCGAGTTACAGTGCACTTCGAGGAACCGTCGTTGAGACCTCCAGCCAAGCACCTTCCCTGTCGGAGCTACCCCTGTCCTTCCTTTTGCCTTATCAAAAGACTCTGTACACGGATAAATAAAGAGACATAGCCCACTATATACGGCCTCCACGCCTGTTATTCCGGCCCGCACACCCCCCACGACAACAGTTAGTGTCAGAAGTGGGATTGCCCGGAAGCATGGAGGCCGCGGTAAAGAAACTCGCAGAGACCCAGGAACAGCTGGGGAAGATGATGGAGCAATTCCTCAAAACTGCCGAGGACGACCGAGGTCAGTTGCATGACGTACTAAAGGGTCAAGGGGCGGCCCAGGACCAAGTTATGGGAAAGCTCACGGACGTACTAGGCCACCAAAGACCTGTCACTTCCCTCCCCTCAGTGGTTCTCCAAAAGTACGTCCCGGGCGAAGACCCGGACTTCTTTTCTACTAATTTCGAACGGCTGGCCCAAGCCGCTGCCTGGCCCCCTGATCGTTGGGGACACTATCTAGGTCCACTGCTTACCGGCGAATTACAAGCTGCGTATCAACAGGCCAATGTCCAGGGACAAACACCTTATGCCGACATCAAAAGTTGTATCTTAGAACGTCTAGGCATAGACGATGAAACCTACAGAGTGAAGCTACGTCAGGCCAAAGAAGGACCACAAGAAACGCCAAGAGCACTGTCTTTCCGCATCAGGGATCTGGCCGATCGCTGGTTACGATCCGCCTCGCCACGAAAGAAGACATCCTCTCCAAAATATATTTGGAACAGGTTCTAGCCTCCCTGCATCCTTCTACCCAAAAATGGGTTCGCCAACACGCCCGTCTCACCTTGGAGAGTGCGGTAGAGATCGCCAGCGTTTACAGCCGGGCACAAGACTTTCAGAGGCCAAAAGATGAACATTCTCACCGTCCCCAGTCTCATAACCCGACCCGAACGCCGAGACCTCCCCTACCCAAGAAACCGGAGCCCGTCCCTTTGTTCCCGTATCCTGTTATGCCGCGGGCACCCCCACCTGGTCCTCAATGCTATCACTGTGGGGGATATGGGCACATCGCCCGAGTGTGTCCCCAGAAAGAAGAACCAATGGAGGTGGGCCTCGCCCGGAACTTTGTATGCATCACTGCAGAACCAAACCCTCCTAGATTTCACTGCCCGGTACGGATCGAGGGACACCCTGTTCTAGCCCTTGCTGATACGGGCTGCAGAAAAAATGTACTTCGTCCTCAGGAGCTGCCAAACCCTGTGGGACCAGTAACCGGTACAGTAGCCATCCAGTGTGTGCATGGTGACACGAAACTATACCCCACCGCCCTACGGATCAGGGAACTACGCTAACCGTTGGCCTTATTCCGACCCTCCAGGAGCAAGTAATACTGGGCAGCGACTACTCTGGACTTCCCCGTCTTCTCCATGAGACCACCGACTCCTTAGAAAAGTGGTGGTTGGAGGCCCCGTTTCCCCACGACCAACCCGGTCAAGAAACCTCAGACAAACCATACAAATCAAAAACCCAAAAGAAGAAAGAGAAGAGGGGCTACGCCACTGTATATCCCGTCCGAGCGGAAGAACACCCCTGGGAGACCGACAGGGAATTCCGCGCCGCCCAACAGGAGGATCCCGTCCAACAAGACGCATGGGGACGGGCCCTGGACAACGAAGACCCACTACAAGTAGGTCCCTATTTCTTTAGAAAGAATGGCCTTTTATACAGGAAGGGAGGGGCACAACAAACACCACAGTTGATAATCCCGGGACCCTTCCGAGACAAGGTGTTGTTTCTCGCCCACAGTCACCTGCTGGGGGGCCACTTTAGCGACGAAAAGACAGGACAGGCGATTCTGGAAAAATTCTATTGGCCAGGCATCTACCAGCAAATAAAGCAGTACTGTCGGGCATGCCTGGTGTGCCAAAAGAACAGCAGGTATCGACCCCCCAGAGCACCCCTACAGCCTCTACCCCTTATCGATATACCCTTCAGTAGAGTAGGGATGGACCTTATAGGCCCCCTGTTGCCCTCCAGAAGCGGTTGTCGATACGCTCTAGTACTGGTCGATTACGCCACCCGCTTTCCAGAAGCTGTACCTCTAAGACAACCCACAACCCAGAACATAGTAAAGCCTTGATCTCGATATTCTCTAGGGTAGGCTTCCCTAGAGAAATCCTAACCAACCAGGGGACCCCCTTTGTGTCCACCCTTATGAAGCAGGTGTGTTCCCACTTAGGTATTAAGCAGATAAGGACCTCCGCTTACCACCCCCAAACAGACGGACTTGTTGTGCGCTATAACGCCACCCTAAAGACTACCCTGAAAAAGCTGTTGGGCCTTGAGAGCAGGAGGTGGGAGGAGATGCTACCGCTAGCTCTGTTTGCGATCCGCTGCAAGGTTCAGAGCAGCACAGGATATTCGCCCTATGAGCTCTTATACGGGCGACCCCCACGAACCCTGTTGGATATGGCCAAAGAAGCCTGGGAGGCTGAACCAGACCGAACCAGACCCCTCCCTGAATATGTAGAGAACCTCAAGACACATTTGGGGCAAATCCGGGACATCGTAAGGCAGAACATGGTGACTGCACAAGCCAACCAGAAGCACCAGTACGATAAGGGCACCAAACCACGGTCATTTGTCCCAGGACACCTGGTTCTTCTCCTGATCCCGTCATCAGACCACAAACTATTGGGACAGTGGCAGGGCCCTTTTTCCATCCTACGACAAGTGACGCCGGTTACCTATGAGGTTGAAACAGACCCCAACAGACATACCTCACAGATTTACCATGTAAACCTACTGAAACCCTGGGTCGGTCCTCTTCCTGTACTGGGTAGTACAGAACCCGAAACGGGTTTTGTCCTATGAGGTTTGCATGGACCAGGATCTGCCCGAAAACCAAAGACAGGATCTACGGAAGTCCTTGAGTACACTACAACAGTTCTTCTCCTCCTACCCGGGCCGCACCTCTGTAATCAAACATGCCATCATAACCGAGCCCGGAAAAACAATACGGCAACGACCCTATCGGGTCCCTGAAGCCCGTAGAGCCATCATCCAGGAATACGCCTGGGGGTCATAGAGCCGTCTATCAGTAGCTGGAACTCACCCATTGTACTAGTCCCAAAGCCTGACGGTTCAATCAGATTTTGCATCGACTTTCGAGAGGTGAATAAAATCTCCTCCTTTGATACGTACCTCCTCCCTCGTGTGGACAAGATGATCGAACGTATAGGGAAGGCCAAATACATCAGTACGCTGGACCTGTGTAAGGGGTATTGGCAGATCCCGTTGAGAGAGGAGGATAAAAAGAAAACCGCGTTTTCTACACCCGAAGGACTGTATCAGTTCACCATGATGCCCTTCGGCCTTCACGGTGCTCCCGCTACTTTCCAAAGAGCTATGAATCACGTGTTGCAGCCACATTCCCGTTATGCGGGAGCCTATTTGGATGACATAATCATCTACAGTGACGACTGGGGGCAACACCTGCATCACCTGCATGAGGTCATCTCCTCCCTGGGTTCTTATGGGTTCACCATTAACCCCGCAAAGACAACCCTTGCTGCCCAAACAGTTAAGTACATGGGTTATCTTTTAGGTGAGGGCGTCATCCGACCCCAGAACAATAAAATCGCCGCCATCCAGTCTATCCCCTCTCCACAAACACGAAAAGAACTCCGTGCCTTCCTTGGTCTCTTGGGGTATTATAGGAGGTTTATCCCTAGTTTCTCACAGACTGCGACACCGCTTACTGATCTTTTTAAAAAGTCAATGAAGACCGAAGACGCACTGAGGCATCCTGACTCTAGTATGCTACGAGCATTCCACCTCCTTAAACAGTCCTTGATGTCCGGTCCTGTGCTTATCAGCCCGGACTATTCCCTACCTTTTATCCTCCAGACCGATGCATCAGAACGGGGTCTGGGGGCTGTTCTATCACAGAGGGACCACAACGGCGATGAACGACCCATCCTTTTTCTGAGCCGAAAGTTGTTTCCTAGGGAGACGAACTACGCGGTGGTAGAAAAAGAGGCGCTGGCCGTCAAATGGGCGGTAGAAAGCCTCCGGTATTATCTGGAAGGACGTGAATTCGTCTTGTATACCAATCACGCTCCATTGGAATGGATGGCCCGCAACAAGGGACATAACAACCGTGTCCTACGTTGGTTCTTGTCCCTACAACCCTATATATTCAAGACGTTGCACCGGAAAGGCATTGCACAGGGTAATGCTGACTACCTATCCCGATACCCTCCCCCTTCAACCCGAACAAGAAGGACAGCTAGGGGAAGGGGATGTGAACAGAATACGGTCCCTACCTCGGGTGCCCCGACGTTTCCCTCGAGGTCCCGAACCTCGCGGTCCGATCCGTCGGCGTCCCTGGCAACCCGGACTCCATTCTTGTCTCCCTCATTGCAGAAACCAATCAGGAAGAACGGAAAACCGGAAGGACTCCCGAGTAACCCCGGAAGTCCCTCCCCCTACTCAGAGACGGAGGATGGAAAAGCCGGAAACGAAGACGGCGGGGTGTGCAGAGAGTTCGACTCGTGGCCGGAGACAGACTGCGGTGACCCTGTGAAGCCGAACGGAGAAGAGGGAGAAGACGACGAAGTCTGGATGGAGGGCTGGTGGAGTTCTGTGGAGGATGCTGGAGAGCGGCCGTGACTCGCGGGAGAGTTGCGGCGGGGGCATGTGAGTAACGAACCCCTTTGTATATCTAGCGTGTAAATAGCCCTAGTGTAAACTGGCACCAGCTCCCTTCTTCTCACCGATCACTGTATAAAGTGTAGAGCAGTCACTCTCGGTCACCAGCACTTGTATAATATTCCCCGCACTGATTCCGCCCTCCAGCACCCTCCTCTCCTCCCCAACTGTATCGTTTCCCTCCCCATACCTCCCTCACGGTCCGCTTTCACTTCTGCACTCCTGGTGACGGTATTAGGCACCAACGCCGCTAAAAGCAGTCAGACTAACGGCCCTTTCTTCTTTCTCTTCTTGCCCACCTCCGAGGATCTACCACCCGCTGCATGAACCACACGACTGGTGGACGACGCCCAAACCAACGTCCGGCCGAGTTACAGCGTGCTTCGAGGAACCGTCGTTGAGACGTCCAGTCAAGCACCTTCCCTGTCAGAGCTACCCCTGTCCTTTCGCCTTATCAAAAGACTCTGTACACGGATAAATAAAGAGACATAGCCCACTATATACGGCCTCCACGCCTGTTATTCCGGCCCGCACACCCCCCACGACAACACTGGGTCACTAGCCAGTGACCAGGAAGGAACCAGGAAGGAACCAGGCGATGTCAAGATGCAATCAGGTGAAGAAGTGAAGCTTGTCTCTGCAGCCACATGGACCAGGAGGCGTCGACGATGACCAGGCGCTGGATACGAGCTGTCCTACGAAGGCTCTCTGTGACTGCGGTGTCGGTATCTGGATTTAACCCAACAAGCCTTGGTAACCGCAAACCACGCAGGAAGTGAATATGGGCTTCTGTGCAGACCAGCAAGGTCTGGGGCGCTTCTCCTTCACAGGGAAGCTGTAGCAAGACTGGAGCAACCCGGCAAGTGTTGTAAATTCAAAGGATTGTCTTCGTAGGGCTCACTAGCCAACGGGCTAGCAACCGGGAAGACGCGTTGAGCTGAAATGCAGGCGCAGGCCCCACGCGGCACTCGACGAGTGTGGAGGGCTGAGCTTCGGTGCAAATGTTGCTCGGGTCGGAGGCTTCTCAATCCCCAATGCACAACTTCGAGGGCACCTCAGGAGCTTCACAGGTAGCAAAAAGCAGGTAGTTCAGGATGTCCGGTCCCACGTCGCACGTGTCCGCCATGTGTCCCAGCTTTGCTGTGGATGTGGGTCGGAGTCAGAAAAGTCTAGGAGTCTAGTCCCTGGGTCACTAAGTCTTCGGGATCCGGCTGGAGCGTCGACAAAGCAAACCGGCAAGTTACTGTTGGTACCTGTTTGCACAGGGTGGTCACTCCTTGACCACAAGGGAGATGTCTTCAGTCTTCCAGTCGATATGGAACGTAGAAGGTCCAAGAGTTCATGTCAGAGTTTCTTTCCAGGATAAGTCTAAAGTCTCTAGACTCAGCTCCTATCTTTATACTAAACTAAGGGGCTGGATTACCTGCTAGGTTCCTCCTGTGGGTGGAACCTGGGAAGGGGGTGGTTACACCCCTTTCCCTTTGTCCAGTTTCGTGCCAGAGCTGGGGCTGGAGTGCCCCAGCAACTGGTTTGAACCGGGCTATGCGTGGAGCACCTTGTGTGCCCCAGGCAGTGTCTCATTTCTCAGCTCTCCCTGCCCCAATACACTAGAAGTCTGTCTGGGGAAGTGCTAGCACCTCCCAAGGAAGGAAACCTATTGTCCAGGCATCCCCAGTTTCATCCAGCAGCAGGAGGTCAGACTCGTGTCTGTGGCAGCAGCATCCATTTTGTGATGCTGAGGCTCTGTTTAACTTTAACCGGGTAAAGCAGTAACTACATGCCTTCTCCCTCTAGAAGTGTGGGATGCTACCCCCGCCGCCAGAACTGGCGGGGAGGGGGGGGGGGGGTTAGTATTTCAAAGTGTATGACACCTTACACAACATGTTTTGATAAAGCCAAACCAAAGTTAGCAATAACCGCGAGGATTATAATGCACTTAAGAGTATATGGTATGGCTAGGTCATAGAACAGCTATAAGGACATGGTTCCGAAAGCTGCAGACAGGCTCAGCTCATGCTAGAGCACCATCTCAACTAAAACTAAGCACTCTGCCTCCAGGATTGTTAAGGCCTGCCATAGGAGTGACTTACAGGTATATATGTGTCTATATATAAGGGTAGATATAGGTATACTATATCTAAGCAAGGGGTGATTACACAACCTTGCCCAAGCTGAGTGATCAGCCTGTGGTGTCAGTTTGGATGGCCAGCTAGGGGTGGCATAATACATGCTGCAGCCCCTGGTAGGCCTTGGATGCACCTATGCCCTGGGTACCTATGGTACACTATACAGGGGCTCACAAAAGTGACCCAATTAGGTATGTACCTAAAGTACATGGTATGAATTTAGAGAGAGAACAGCTGGGCTGTGGGTCTGATTAGCAGGCCCACAGCCACACTAAAGTCGAAAAACCAGTGAATCACAGCGAAAAGTGGGGGTGACCATAGGAAGCAGACCCTACGCTCCTACACCTTGTGCTAACAGTTTGATTTGATTTGATGTGGATTTGTAGAGCGCGAATTGCTGCCCTGAGGCGTCCAAGCGCTAGTAATAACCAGAACCTACCGGAGAGACAGATAAGGAAAAGGGTTGAAGTTAAATGGGTGAGTTAAAAAGGAAGGTTTTAGGCTGTTTGCGAAACGCGGTGAGATTGGAATTGGCTCTGAGGTGCAGTTGAAGGGCATTCCAGGTTCTGGAGGCGTTGTGGGCGAAGGTCCTGCCGCCGGATCTGGATCTTTTTATTCTGGGAGCCACTGCTAGAAAGGTCTGGCTGGAGCGAAGACTTCTGTTGGGCGTGTAGTGAGTGACTAGGTCACGAGTAATACTCGGGCCAGTGTCCCAGAAGGCTTGATGGGCAATGCACATTGCCTTAAAAAGAATTATTTGGCGAACCGGTAGCCAGTGACACTGACACTGACACTGCCATGGGCCCCAAACCTAAATGTTATCCTGTGAAGATCCCGGGTAAGAATTCCATAAGGTCTATGGAACACAACAAGTCCCCCAGCTGCAGCATTAAGAGGATATGAGGTAACCTGACCATCTGAAGTGATCTCTTGGGAATGAAGTGGCAGATGTTTAGGTTAATAGACAAGCTGCTCTTCCCCTAACAATCATAAAAAAGCAGGTGCTAAACCAAGCACTAATCTCCTCCTCAAGGATCCGTTTCTGAATCCTCAGCAGTCGGCCAAGTGAAATAAATGGTATAAACACTAAACAATTATGAATGGTGTCCCTCTGCTCCTTATGGTGATTTGTGTTACAAAATCAAACTATAACCAATAATTTCCAACTGTTATTAATAAAAATTCTTCATTAATTCCAAATACAGCTTTACATCATTAATCTCCAATTAAACACTTTAGTCCATGAGCTCACTGCTTGAACATGGCATTCCCAATCCCAATGGGATGCGTTTATTTAAGAGCTCAGCAATGTGTTTTCCACATGGGGGGGAAAAAACAGCAGATGGTTGTGTTCCAAAGAACACAGTGATGGTACAACCACCATAATAAACCTAGCTGAAGCCAACCAGGCACAACGGAGCAGATGTACACAACCCAGGATACAGTAGAGTACAAGGGAAAATATAGATATATACACAGATATACAAACAAGCAGACCAATAGAGCTGTGAAGATAGACAAGTAGGTAGACAGAGGGACAGGTAAATAGACTGGTAAGTAGACAGACAGTTAGATAAACTGGTAGGTAAACAGACAGACAGGTAGAGAGAGACTGGTAAGAAGACATACAGACAGGTAGAGACAGATAGCTAGAGAGACAGACCAGTAAAGAGCCAGACAAATAGATATAGACAAATAGGGTTGCATATATAGAGCTGTACAGATAGATAACTAGCTCGACAGAAAGATAGACAGGTAGATAGATAGCCAAAAAAGACCAGAATTTACGTAGACTGGTGGGTAGACAAACCCCAGTCACTGAAATCATAGCCCCTGTACTGACAGAGATATGTAATTCAATGTTTCTCTCCAGTACATACCCGACTATTTGGAAAAACACCATACATAAACCCCTCCTGAAAAAATCTTATTTGGATCCCGAGGACACCAAAAACTATAGGCCCATTGCCAGTCTGCCTTTCCCAGCGAAAGTGGCCGAAAAACTAATGAATATTCAAATTTCCAAGATCACCACCAACTAGACAACACCCAATTTGGATTTCGTAAAAGTCACAGTACCGAGACCGCACTGATCAAGGCATCAGAGGAAATAAGATCTATCCTTGACCAGGGAGGGACGGCAATTCTCATCCTGTTGGACCTTAGGTCCCCATTTCCTTCTAAACTCTCTAGTCATCCATTCCCCCAACAGGCCACTCCGATCTTCCAATGCCTACCTTCTGTCAGTGCCACGGACCAAAACTGCCTCTTGTGGCGACCAACGTTTTGTTGTCTCGATGGCAAAATTGTGGAATTCTCTCCCATTGGAGATCAGATCTTGCCAAACCTTGCTGGCTTTCAGAAGAAAAATAAAGAACTGGCTGTTTAATCAATAATTCTGCTTCTCTCTGTCACGTCCGTAGCGCCGAGACGCCTTTGGGCATTTGCACGCTTTACAAGTTTCAAAAATAAATAAATAGATATATTGGTAGACAGACAGGCAGATGGACAGAAATGCAGAATAGATAGATAGATAGAGTTTCAAAGATAGACAGATAGTAAATTGTAATAGATGGTGCAGCTTTAATTAATTAGCAATATAATAGGTACATTTCTTTATAAGCACAACATAAAAGAGCACTAATAGCAGAATAGAAAGCCATATAAGCATGACAAACCGGATACATTTTTTTATAAGTATAATTGTAGGCTTCAATTAAAATGCATACCACCAACATGCAACACAAGTGCAGATATAAATGCACTTTGTTGCGTGCATATTAAAAAGAGGATTACTTAATAAATAACTTTTTCAAATAGTCACAATCTGGCATGCTGTGAAACAGCAGAAGTCAGATAAAGAAAGACTACTGAAAAGAAATTTACAACATCATTAGCTGGAGACAGGAAAACGCTGGAATGTGCCCTGTGATCATGTAGGAGAAGCGTGGCTCAGTGGTTAGAGGCGGCAGACCCGGAAGCTGAGATCGACCGTGGACCAGGGTTCGATTCCCCGCCTCGGCGGGTCTCGGGCTCAAAATTCCACGGACTCGACAATTCTCGCTCTGGTGCCTACTCAACTCACGAGGTCACACTCTGCGACTCTGGGCAATAGCTTGCTTAATCTCCACTACGGCCCCTCGCGGCGGGATGCCTGGCTTTCACCTTGTGGACACCCTGCCGGGGTTTCTCACAGGGGAATACCAGGATGGGTTCCCTAAGCAAGCGCCGGGACGCTTACGGGCAGCTGTGCGCTTTACAAGTCCAGCACATTTACATTTACATTTACATTACATATCTGGTAGCATCCTGCTAGCAGATCAGGCTGAGAATACAAAAGCCGCACTAAACAACAAAGTGAAAGCATAAACACTGTCACGGAAGGGAACTACCTTGGGTGTGGATGTGCACGCTGTTAAAGAGCAAAATGCAGGCCCTCAAAGTGCAGTTAGTCAGTGGATGAAGTAGGCTGGCCCAGTGCCCCAATGCTGAAGGCTGTAGTGGGCGGAAGCAAAATGTGAATAACGCAGCAGACCAATGAATGGAAAGAGGTGGCTGAAACCCCCTTTAAGTATGTATATTATAGATATACTTTTAGTAAAATCAAAAAGTTGTTCTAATACCAAAACTAATTATACATACAATTTGTTTTAGGTCTTGGCAAATGTGAGACCTAATCCGGACCGAGATGGGGGCCAGTTAGCATGTCCTGGGCAGCGACCCAGGTGCAAATAAGTCTAGCAAGCGCCCTGGCTCCAAAATGCGCTCACATTTCTTCTGCGCAGCATTTCCTCCCGTCATCTCCTCTGTTGGTAGGAACATCTTTTCACTCAGATTGAAGGGAGACTGGACACAAGAGTATGGACTGGTGCAAGTATGCTTAACAACCATTCCAGGGGTATGATGCAATATATATTAATACAATCGAATCATACAGAAAGTGACTAGAGTCTTGCAAGGGAGAAGAAAGAACCATATAAAAAAATAAAGGAAATAGTCTAATTTATCAATAAAATAAAATATATTAAAGTCTAATTCACCTTATGACCCCAAAAGGCTCCTTCCAGCTCCTATGGTGTCTGACGCCGCAATGAACATTATTTTATTAGTATTATAATATGTGTGTTTTTTACTAGGACTCTTCCAAAGTTGAAGGCTGCTGCGAGGAGGAGGCAGCGTGGATTCCTACAACTGCAATAAGAGAATAATATTTTATCGCTGCCACAACCTGCGCCCGTTCATTTCACATGCATTGTGCTGACAGTTCCAAAGCCACAACAGGGTTTGGCGTTATCCTCTGTAGCAATAACACCACCCAAGGTCACAATGTGCACGAGAATCACATTCCCCGCATTGCTGACTCTGTGCCACCCCGAGGTCCCGTTAATTAAGTCGTGTGCCAATACCATGGCACCCGGGGCATGGAGCAAGCGGACTGGAGAACCGTTAAACGCGTTTGGCAGTAAAGGCCATTACTGTATCTCCCATGAACACTACCCAAGTGGCCTCGGTGTTATCTTGTCAGTGGGTGTGGGAAGAGGAGTGTACTGGAGAATCAACAAAGATAATTCTAAATTTACAACGTGCTCGTTAGGGACAGAATGTTATCGCTTGCTTTGCCACGCAAAGCACGTGATAAAACAGGTCACCCCTTGTCAAGATTAGACTTGGCGTTCCTGGGTTTGATTGTTTTTTTATTTTTTTAAATGAGGGATGTTCCTGCTAAACACACAAAAAAAAATAACAGAGAAAAACTGTATAAACGATCATTTGATATTTAAACAGAAGGGGTAAAAGCAACCACCGTAAACTGTAGCGGTGATAACTACCCCTCACTGCACGTGACGCAAACAGGGATCGCAGATGAGAGGAGGCTGGGGGCAAGAAAAGTCTTACTAAGGAGCATCCTCTTGGTGGGTAATGTTCCCTCTTAATTACACCGTTGTTAGTTAAAAGGAAAGACATGAATCCCAAAATAATGCCGACTTTGATTATATAACTAGCATTGGGCGGTCAGTCTACAGGGGGCAGTATAGACAGTATACTAATCTAAGTCCAAAACTTTATTTCTCCTCGAAAATCGAGGCGGCAGATAACAAAAAGTAAGGAGATTTTTTAAATAGTGAGAGAATTCTCATCCCCCAGATCGGTGGCTAGGACTTTCACCCCCTATGAGATATGGGTGGGACACTTTTTGCCTCACTCTTTTTTGATCAAATCAAAAAGATTCAGGACACCTTCGCCCCTTACCTCCCTGCTCTAGTACCAGTTATTGAGCCCACCTCCTCTCTCTCCCCTGGACCAGGGTCCCATCTTTTACCGAGTTGCCCCCCCTCCTCCCCTTGGCTAGTTCATTTGAAATTATGAAACTTTGAAGTCGGGGGCTCCCTCTGACCCAAACCCAGCTACCACCCTAGCATCAATAGCTGTAACCATCAACCCAACTGTAAAACGGATATTGAATGTTTCCCTGAAGCTTGGGCTGGTCCCCGCAAGGTGGACGAAGACGCTAATACTCCCCCTCCTGAAAAAGCCCACTTTGGACCATTTCTCTGCAAAACGTTAGAAAAATATGTCAACTCGGTCACTACCCACCTTCGTGGAAACTAACCACATACTGTATCAGAGCCAATCCGGGTTCAGGTCAAACTTCAGTACTGAAACGGCGCTGGACATTCTAGACAAGGGTGGCAAAACTGTACTGATACTACTGGATTTATCGGCGGTCTTTGATACCGTCCCTCATGACCGACACCTCATGAGGCTCCAGGAATCCGGTTTCGGGGAGACGGTACTCAAGTGGTTTGCTTCTTTCTTTACGGACCACCAACAAACAGTCTGGGCTCTGCCTTTCTCAGCTGCCATTGCCCCCTTAAAGGTGGGAGTCCTGCAGGGCTCTATCCTCAGCCCTACATTGATTAATACATACATGTCCCCCCTAGCGAATCTGGCTGAGACTCATGAGGCAAAAATAGTGTTATATGCAGACGACACGTAGCTGCTCCGCACCTGCGATAAAGACGCAGACTTCAGAGGCAACGCGATCAGCTCCTGTCTATCCGAGGTGTTTGAACAACCTAACAAACCTATGGGTCTGACACCTGAGAAACTAATCAGATAATTGCATAACAGCAACTCATTGGTATGCTGAGATGAAATCAGAGAGCAGGGTTCTGATTCAAGGCGTCATACAGAAGATGGTTATCCTCGTGTTAGCGGAGTGCGTACCTATGTTAGGATTCCCATCAAAAGCCATGTGCAAGTTGCCAAACTCTGGAACTGTATGCCGCCAACTCTAGGACAGATACACAATCTTCTCTCCTTCAGGAAGTCTCTAAAAACTTAGTTGTTCCAGCACTAGCCTCTGTGTCGTCTTACTTAGCCAGCTTTGTCACACCCCCCCCTTGCGCCGGGATACTCTTACGAGTAGCCACGCGCTCTTCAAATACCCTGGTAACACAACATAACAAAGTCCCAGACCATCCCTACCCACTTTGTGCATTCTCAAGACAGCAACATTCTTCAGCCACACCAAACAAGGGTGCTGAAGGTTTGCGTGGGCAGCCTACTATGGTAATACTAGTGTCTCAGAATCTGGGGATGGTGGCCATGTTTGAATGGGGAGGGAAGAAACAGATGAAGGACAAAGTCTCTAAAGTGGGCTGTCAGGATAACGTAAAGACTGAGGATTAATAGTAAATGATAAATATTAGAATTAATAAAGATTAGAATTAATAAAGAGCAATACGGATAATAAACAGTTATAGATTATAGATAACAACTATATTCTACGCGATCATTTAATCCATGGGGCTTAAGGGTTTGCAAACGGAAAGTCCATTCAAGTGCTTTCTGTAGTAGCAGTTTGCGGTTGTCAATCCCTTCGGTGCGAGAGACACATTCTAGCACGATGAATTGCAGTTGTGCTACGGTGTGGTGGAATTCCTGGAAATGTGTGGCAATGTTAGATTTTTCCTGTTTCGTACGTATGTTGGACTTGTGTTCGTTAATACGAACCTTGATCTTCCTTTCAGTTTTGCCAACGTATAGTTTGCCGCATGGGCATTTTAGGGCATAGATGAGGTTCATGGAATCACATGTTGCGTTCACACGTAATTTAATAGAGTTGCCTTTCATGGGATGTTTAATTTGATTTCCTCTGATTATGCAATTGCAGTTATTACAGTTCTGGCATGGTTGGGTTCCTTTGAAATTTTGTTGAATGGTGGGTTGCGAGGAGAGAATCTCTTTGATGTTTTTACCACGCGTGTGAGCGAACAGTGGAGGGCTGTTGAAAATGTTCCGAAAGTCTGGTTCTATTTGGAGAATAGACCAATGATTAAGAATGATTTTCTTGAACTTATTGGTGGCAGTGGAGAATTTTGAGACAAGAACCATGCGTTGAGTTGGAGGTTTAATGTGTTTGACTAGACTTTGTTGTTTAGTGATGTTGGCAACACGTATTTCTGCTTCATTGAGGATTTGCCTGGGGTAACCTCTATCTAAATAACGTTGGTGCATTTCTTTGATGCGATTGTTACAAGTGTCTTGTTCGGAAACAATGCGTTTGATACGCAACATTTGTGAGAAAGGCAGATGTTTTTTAAGAGACCCTTGATGGAAACTGTGATAATGTAATGTGTTGTTGCGGTCGGTGGCTTTACGATGTAAGTCGGTGACTATTTTCTGGTTGTGGATTTTTACCAGCACATCAAGAAAGGAGATTTCTGTGTCACTTATCTGCCAAGTGAGGTAGATACGTGAGTCCTTGGTGTTGAGGTCTGTGAGGGCTGCGATGAGCTCTTCTTGTGAGTCTGCCCATAGGAAAAAAAGATCGTCTATGTATCTTACATACATTTTGATTTTGCCATGGAATTTCGGGTTTTCATAGATGTGGGTTTTCTCAAAATTTTCCATGTATATATTGGCGTAGGTAGGAGCCGCACAGTTTCCCATCGCCATTCCTGTAAGCTGAAGGTACCATTTGTCATTTTCCTGGAAATAGCTATGATACAGTGTGTAGATCATAAGTTCCATGAGAAATGTCTGCATTTTTGGGTCAATGTTGCTCTCGAGTAAGGCTTGTTCAACTGCTTCAATGCCTCCCTGATGAGGTATAGAGGTATATAGTGAACTGACGTCGGCTGTGCATAGGATCAATGGTTCATCATTAGTAATTTCAACTGAAGCAAGTTTATTGAGAAATTCGGTAGTGTCTTTTATGTAGCTTGAAGATTTGATAACCAAAGGTTGAAGATACCTGTCTAGATATTTGCCAGTGGGCTCATGGATAGATCCTTTTGTAGATACAATAGGCCGAAAAGGTGGGTCAAGGAGGTTTTTATGAATTTTCGGGCTCATGAAAATTTTGGGGCTTCTGGGATATTCTTTAAACAAATACTTTTTTGTACGATCTTCAATTATCCCTGATTGGTGAGCTTTGTCAATGATGTTCAGTAGAGTGTTTTGAAACTCTTTAGTGGGATTGTTATTAATCTCCATGTAGGTGTCGGGGTCTTGGATATGTTCAAGTAGACGTTGTGTGTACATGGTTGTATTCATAATTACAAGAGCTCCACCTTTGTCGGCTTTGGCACATCGAATATTCGGATTGTTAGCCAAGGATTTCAATGTATCACGGTCTTTTTGTGAAGTGTTACGATGTTTGCTGAGATTTTTGAAATTCATTTTGGACAAGTCGTTTTTTACTAGGTTCTCAAATAGATCGATGCTTTTGTGGCTCTGGGGGGCCAGATAATTACTGGCCCCCCAGAGCCACAAAAGCATCGATCTATTTGAGAACCTAGTAAAAAACGACTTGTCCAAAATGAATTTCAAAAATCTCAGCAAACATCGTAACACTTCACAAAAAGACCGTGATACATTGAAATCCTTGGCTAACAATCCGAATATTCGATGTGCCAAAGCCGACAAAGGTGGAGCTCTTGTAATTATGAATACAACCATGTACACACAACGTCTACTTGAACATATCCAAGACCCCGACACCTACATGGAGCTTAATAACAATCCCACTAAAGAGTTTCAAAACACTCTACTGAACATCATTGACAAAGCTCACCAATCAGGGATAATTGAAGATCGTACAAAAAAGTATTTGTTTAAAGAATATCCCAGAAGCCCCAAAATTTTCATGAGCCCGAAAATTCATAAAAACCTCCTTGACCCACCTTTTCGGCCTATTGTATCTACAAAAGGATCTATCCATGAGCCCACTGGCAAATATCTAGACAGGTATCTTCAACCTTTGGTTATCAAATCTTCAAGCTACATAAAAGACACTACCGAATTTCTCAATAAACTTGCTTCAGTTGAAATTACTAATGATGAACCATTGATCCTATGCACAGCCGACGTCAGTTCACTATATACCTCTATACCTCATCAGGGAGGCATTGAAGCAGTTGAACAAGCCTTACTCGAGAGCAACATTGACCCAAAAATGCAGACATTTCTCATGGAACTTATGATCTACACACTGTATCATAGCTATTTCCAGGAAAATGACAAATGGTACCTTCAGCTTACAGGAATGGCGATGGGAAACTGTGCGGCTCCTACCTACGCCAATATATACATGGAAAATTTTGAGAAAACCCACATCTATGAAAACCCGAAATTCCATGGCAAAATCAAAATGTATGTAAGATACATAGACGATCTTTTTTTCCTATGGGCAGACTCACAAGAAGAGCTCATCGCAGCCCTCACAGACCTCAACACCAAGGACTCACGTATCTACCTCACTTGGCAGATAAGTGACACAGAAATCTCCTTTCTTGATGTGCTGGTAAAAATCCACAACCAGAAAATAGTCACCGACTTACATCGTAAAGCCACCAACCGCAACAACACATTACATTATCACAGTTTCCATCAAGGGTCTCTTAAAAAACATCTGCCTTTCTCACAAATGTTGCGTATCAAACGCATTGTTTCCGAACAAGACACTTATAACAATCGCATCAAAGAAATGCACCAACGTTTTTTAGATAGAGGTTACCCCAGGCAAATCCTCAATGAAGCAGAAATACGTGTTGCCAACATCACTAAACAACAAAGTCTAGTCAAACACATTAAACCTCCAACTCAACGCATGGTTCTTGTCTCAAAATTCTCCACTGCCACCAATAAGTTCAAGAAAATCATTCTTAATCATTGGTCTATTCTCCAAATAGAACCAGACTTTCGGAACATTTTCAACAGCCCTCCACTGTTCGCTCACACGCGTGGTAAAAACATCAAAGAGATTCTCTCCTCGCAACCCACCATTCAACAAAATTTCAAAGGAACCCAACCATGCCAGAACTGTAATAACTGCAATTGCATAATCAGAGGAAATCAAATTAAACATCCCATGAAAGGCAACTCTATTAAATTACGTGTGAACGCAACATGTGATTCCATGAACCTCATCTATGCCCTAAAATGCCCATGCGGCAAACTATACGTTGGCAAAACTGAAAGGAAGATCAAGGTTCGTATTAACAAACACAAGTCCAACATACGTACGAAACAGGAAAAATCTAACATTGCCACACATTTCCAGGAATTCCACCACACCGTAGCACAACTGCAATTCATCGTGCTAGAATGTGTCTCTCGCACCGAAGGGATTGACAACCGCAAACTGCTACTACAGAAAGAACTTGAATGGACTTTCCGTTTGCAAACCCTTAAGCCCCATGGATTAAATGATCGCGTAGAATATAGTTGTTATCTATAATCTATAACTGTTTATTATCCGTATTGCTCTTTATTAATTCTAATCTTTATTAATTCTAATATTTATCATTTACTATTAATCCTCAGTCTTTACGTTATCCTGACAGCCCACTTTAGAGACTTTGTCCTTCATCTGTTTCTTCCCTCCCCATTCAAACATGGCCACCATCCCCAGATTCTGAGTCCTTCCTCTATGTCACGTTTAATTTAATCCACCTCCCTCACAACACGGAGTTTTCCAGACCGTCGCGTTATCTATTTTGACCGCCACGGCGCGTACCATGTAGTAAGTACTGGGCCTTATACAGTCCTCTCCAGGGGACGTTATGGATATTCTATATATCACCCACCTTTTTTATTCGGTATCACACACTCGCTAAATTTTTCACCCGCACCTAGGTGCATTTATCACGCGTTTTCATCTGTTGATTCACCCTGTGCTTTATTTTACCCATCTTGTACTCCAGCTTTAAAGTTCCTTTGCACATATCTTAATCGGCACATCATCTCACTATATTGATCGGCACCCATTAACTATTTAAACGGCCATCATCGATCCTGGTTTTCAAACCTTCTTTAACCTTCCCAACCCTGACACGGGCTCCGTTTCTTTCTTTTTTCAGCTTCTCCTTGACAAAGGGCGCGTAGCCCGAAATGCATTGGAGTCTTATGGTTTCGCTGTAATGATATGTTGACAATATCAATGAACTCTTTGAACTTTTTGAATTGAAAAACTTCAAAAACATCAAATAAACCTATTTTGAATTCGACATATTGATTCATTTCTATGAACAACCCGGAGTGCCTCCATGAGGGGATGTAAATGCAAATCGTTTGCTTACACTATCTCATTGATATCTCATGATGTTTGACGGTTACACCACCCTCAAGTGCACCCTTCCCGAATAACCATTAACTACACCCTCGACCAAACGTGCTGTGCACCTACCTTTTACTCATATTGTGAATACTAGTGTCTTCCCACATCAAACACAGATATCCAGGTTGAAGTAGCCATTGTACTCACAATAAACCCAGACACAACAATCTGGTAGGACAAAGGTAGGGTTCTTCAGCGAAGAGGCAGAGGATACAACACAAGAACTGCCTTGGTGCCCTGCTCGCTTCATTTCAAGTGTCATATGTGGTTCAGCTGACCTGTCAAGCACATTTTGACACTGTGTTGTTAAAGAGGATACACACAGTCCCCACCCTTGGGCTGACCTCAAAGAAGTCTTTCCTGCCTTTTAAGGACTATTCAGACCTGTCAATCACAGTGGCCTATTGCTTAGCTCCGGAGACAATTATCACACCTATTCAAATGATATTCACTTGCTGGGAAAAGTCAGAGAACAATGCAAATTAGCCTCAATAAACTTCAGACAGGGAAAAAGTAACTTTCTAAAAGTTACTATATACAAAAAAATCCAACTTCACTATTGGATAGTATTTTTTAATAGCTATTAAAATAGTTCTTTAATTATTTTTCTGGGTTTACAGTATGGGACTGTTTTCTGGTTTTCTACATAGAACAGCTAGGCCTGCCACAGAAAAAATAGCTTTTCAGTGCTAGTCACTGTACGGTCATGGTAACCTTACGTTTCTACATGTCCTACATTTAAATACCATGCACAATCCATGTGAGTCAAAAGGCCTACATAGGGGGCAACTTATTAGTATTTAAAATGGAGGTTTTGAACTGTCAAAAGCTAGACAGTTTTGACACTGTTACAATCAGGCTATACAGGGTAAGCCTGAAGCCATGTTTGTATTGTCACTGTAATGGGTGGGACAAAAGGTGCTGCAGTGCACTAGTGGCATTTATTTTCCAGAAACTTGGTACACCTTGCACCATATAATATGGACTTGGCACGTTAAACATATCAATTAGGACTATGCCAAATCAACTATGTTTAAAGTAGGAGCACAGTCAGTTAAATACTGGACAGCAGGAATAAAGTGCAAGTTCAGGATGCTTGTTTCTGATACAGGGAGGACCTGGCCTGTCAGTTTGGGCTGGATTGTTCCCATGGGTAGCTGGGTCAAGACAGATCTGCATATGACTGGATCCAAACTGGGGTGGCGTGGTGAGCCCAGAAATTATGAATTAAACTCAGATCTGTGATTTTGGGTGAATGTTTGATTTGTTTAGCATTCCATCCATCATTTATTCATTTTGCTTTTGTTGCCCTAAGTGGGAAGGGTATTCCCAGAAGTGGGTCCCGTGCTCAATGTGCCACTGGATTCAAGCTAGCCTGGCTGCTGAGGGGTGATACCCCCAAACCGGTCCCAGGATGCTTGTTTCTGGTCCAGCGAGGACCTGGCCTGGCAGTTCGGGCTTGACTGTTCCCATGGGGAGCAGGGTCAAGACTGATTTGCATATAGCTGGTTCCAAACTGGAGTGGCGAACAAAAAGTCAATGGATTAAATCCAGATCTGTGACTGGGGGTGCATGTTAGATTTGTTCAGCATTCCATCCACCATTTGTTCTTTTTGCTTTTGATCATACCGAAAAGGTAGATTTCCTAAGAACTGAAGATGTAAAAAGAGGTCTGGCCTCTGCTATATCAGGTCGCAACCTACCAGTGAGCACACCTGTCTAGTTTGCCAACAACATCCTGGGGACATTCAGGCAGTTGACCTATGAATGCATTCCGCTCGTTGCTACCATTGGTTTTGTGGTTTGTAACTCACATTTTCTAGCTTTCCATTTGCTTGCTTCATTTGCTGTAGGCAGTCCAGCTCAAGTTCATCCATTCCGTTGCCCAAACCTGGTTTACCATATTCTTCTATGAACTTGTTTTCTGTAATTAGGCCTTCAAATCTTGCTCTTATCTTGTCACATTTGCTGTGCATTCAAAGACGGAGGTAAAATGTCAGCTGGGTCTTCCAGGGAGCTTGGTGTTTATTTTTCGTTCTCCAACTTCAAAGTGAGTGGATTTATGTGACAATCGTGCTGGTTACTGGGGTCTGTTTGAGACAGGATGTACATTTGTTTTTATAGAAAAAGAACAATTGATGGACAGAATGCAGAACAATATCATACATTCACCCCAGTACAGAGATCTGGGCCTAAATCCATTGTTTTTTTACTCACCATGCCATTCAAGTTTGGACTCAGCCATATGCAAATCAGCCTTGACCCTGCGCCCAATGGGAACAGTCCAGCCCAAACTGCCAGGCCAGGTCCTCCCTGGACTGGAAACAAACATCCTAGGATCGGTTTCGGGCTTTCAGCCCTCATCAGCCATGATAGCTTGACTCCAGTGGCATGGAGAGCACAGGACCCACACGTCTGGGCATACCCGTCCCACTCGGAGTGATGAATGTAAAACGAGGGACAGAATGGAGAACAATGTCATACATTCACCCCAGTACAGAGATCTGTGCCTAAATCCATCGTTTTGTTGCTCACCATGCCTTTCCAGTTTGGACCCAGCCATATGCAAATCAGTAAACGGCACTCTACACAGCACCACTTAACGTTAGTGCACTCTAGGCTACACCACTGTAGACTAAATCACTACACGCTATTTCAATTCACTCTACACCATTTTACTCAAAACCAATACACTGCACGCCACTGCACCTATGCTAACTACTTTGCACCACTTCACTTTACACCACTATACTCTACAATATTCTACTCTGTTACTGCACACTAAGTCACTGCACGCTACGTCACTCTACACCACTGCGCTGTACATCACTGCACTCTATGCCACTCTATTCTACTCTGCACCACTGTACTCGATGTCACTGCTCTTTGTACCACTATATGCCACTGCACTCTGCAACATTCTATTCTTCATGACTGCACTCTACAACACTACACTCCACTCTATCCCTCTCTACTCAGCCTCGCTCCACTCTATGCCACTGTACTCTTCACAATCCACTTTAATCTACCTTGCACCACTGCACTCTACACTTCACTCTACTCTGAAACAATCTACTTTATATCCCAGCAGTCTACACTACTCTATTACACTCTGTGCCACTCCACACTACGCCACTCTATTTTACGCCGCTCACTCTATGCCACTGCACTCGACACCACTATACTCAAAACCTTCCCACTTTATGCAACTGCACTAAATGCCCATCTACGCTGCACAACTGCACTGTAAGCCACTATACTCTTTTCCACACCATTGCACTCTTGTCACTTTACTCTGCACCACTCTACACCACTCTACTCTGCAGCACTGCACTCTCTGCCTCTCTACTCTAGGTCACTCTACTCTAGGCCATTGCACTTTACTCTGCGCCACTGTACTGCACTCTAAGCCAATGCATTCTCTGCCACCCCACTCTGCACCACTCTACGCCAGTGCATGCCACCCTGCAACACTCACTGTGCCTTGCACCACTCCACGCCACTTCACTCTACTCTACTCTGAAACAATATATAAGCCACTGCACTAGATGCCAGTCTACACCACTCGACTGTATGCCACTTCACTGAGAAAAGTTAGCCTGGTATATGCTATCCACTAATTAAAGTGCAAAAAGATCAATTGATGGACAGAATGCAGAACACCCCAGTACAGAAATCTGTGCTCAAATCCATCTTTTTTTGCTCACCATTGCATTCCAGTTTGGATTCAGCCATATGCAAATCAGTCTTGACCCTGAGGACAATGGGAACAGTTCAGCCCGAACTGCCAGGCCAGGTCCTCCCTGGACTGGAAACAAGCATCCTAGGACCGGTTTCGGGGTTTGACTCCAGCAGCATGAAGACTGTGTGTCTTTCACTAATTAAAGTGGGCACCTTGCACAAGTCCAAACAACCCTTGTGGTGATTTGAGAGGTCAAAGATAACCTTAGAACGCTATCCAAGTGGTAGCTGTGGAGAGCAGCCTTCAGGTTTAGTCTTGAAGGAATGTTAAGCAGCTTGTTTTACCAGAATGTAACATTATTGTATTGGTTAAATGAAAGGAGAATCACACAGTAGTTAAAAAAATATGTATTTATTATAATAACACACCTTAAATACCTCACAGTATCTGCTACAAGCAGATAAACACAAAGCACACAATACCGTAGCACAAAAACAATCGTAAGTTGCACTAATACACAGTGGGCTCCAGGGGAGACCAAACCATATACTAAAATAGTGGTATAAAAACCACGACTCTAACCAAGACAGCGTCTAGAGGTTGCAGAGTAGCTCGGAACCCAAGGAACCAACCATGGTGAGTAAGGCAGGACCACACGGAGGGAGGGTGCAGTGTGAGAACACTACCGCGTGCTATGTACAATTCAATGGGAGAGTTGTGGTTGCAGTTTTAAAGTTTGAGGACACTTCTCAGTGGATTACGAAGAAACCCTTTAGAACATAGAAGGTTGGAGAGCTACACCACCCGTGGATACTGAAGTACCAGAGTTACCTATCCCAGGGAAGCCGGGTACATGGGGCTGAAGTGGCGTCGGAAACCGTCGATCTCAATGGGAGCAGAAATGCCACTGCTGAAAAAAATAAAAGTGTCCGGTGGATACTTGATAGAAGGAACCTGAAAGCAAAGGGGACAGAGTCTGGGTCACTCAGGAGTGCCCAGGGGCTGGGTAGACTAATGCCCACGATGTTGGGTGCTTCAGGTGTGAAGGTGACCTTGACTCAGCAGCCACAGGGACCGGGAGACGTCGAGGATGACCAGGAACCGGGTTATGGCCTGCCCCACAAAGGATGTCGAGTGCTGAGGGGTTGGTGTCCGGCGGGGGCACCAACAAGCCTTGGCAGCGGCAACTCACGAAGAAGGTTGAGTAAGGTTACGGTCTGGCCCAGCAAGGGACCAGGAGACTCACCACAGCAAGGGGAGTCGGGCAGGCCTGGAGCAGCCAGGGGAGCCCAACAAAAGCAGTGTTGTCCCTCAAATGGACCCACAGGCGGAGGGACAAGAATCGAGAGGGGACCTCTAGCAGTTTCACAAAGTAACAGCTTGCAGGGCATGGAGCGGTTACTCTGCTCTACAAAGGAGGGCCCTTTGTACGAAATGTGTGCAGAGGTTGGGGCTATCAATGCACTTAGTTGGGAAACGTCAACGTGCATATGCACTTGCAAAAGTACGCGGTGCACAGGGGTTCGGGTTATGCGGTTCCCATGAGGGATACTGGCCTCAGAATTGGTTAGAGGGCAGCTCGACCTCAAGGAACGTAGGAACCAACCTCCTGTGTTGCTGGAGCCTTTGAAGTCCACAGGAGCTCAGTATCAGCAGGCCGGTCAGTTGCATTGCAGTGCCTGCGAATGCAGGGGAGTGACTTCTACACCCCAAGGGAGATACTTCAGTTGTCCTTGATGCTCCACAGGTCCTGCATGGAGCCTGTACGGTGCCCGGGCACAGACAATGCTTTGGTTGGAGAGGGAGACGAAGTCGGGCCCAGTTGAAGTCCAGCTTAGTCAAGAGTGTCCAGACGGTCGAAGGTCAGTGGTTTCTTGTTCAGAATCTTGTCCACGTCAAATCTAGGGTTATACAGCCAGGTAAGCCTTAAATACCCACAGGAGAGGGTTGGACAGATTCAGGGGAGTCTCCCAGGAGAGGGGAGGGGAGGGGAGGGACAGTGTGGAGGATACTCCCCTGTCCTTTGTGCAGTTTGACGCCAGAGCAGAAGCCAACGGCTCCCAGGAGTGGTTTGAGCTGGACTATGCACAGGGACACCAAATGTGCCCCTTGTGCAGAGATTCAGGCACTTTGGAAGTGCACCCACCCAGTCCCAATACACTAAATCCTGTCTGGGAGGTGGTCACTCCTCCCTGTGACAGGATGCCTATTGTCCTGCCTTCCCCTGCTCAAGCTTGGCTCAGCAGCAGGAGGGTAGAAATGGGTCTCTGTTTGGCAGCAACCATTTTGTGTTGGCAGCAACCATTTTGTGCTGTCCGGGTCGAGAAGGCTGATAACGGAAGACCAGGATCCACGCAAAGATCACTTCAGAAGGGTAGAATCATACCTCCCATACCGGTTATCGGTGTGGATGTATGATCCAAGGTATTTGATACCAAACAAGACATGTTTTGTTGCAGCAGTTTCGAGATAGCATTTTACGCGAGCACATAATCCACCTCTACCTATATGTTTGGCTGCGTCACCGACAACCCAGGAGAATGGTCTCCGAAGGCTGCAGGGGTGCTCTGTTCATGCAGGGGCACCCCCTCACGTAAAACCCAGCACCCTGCCTTCAGGATTGTCAAGCTCTGCTATAGGGGTGACTGATAGGTTTTAAGTGTAGTGTCCTATAGATATAGTAAACCTATATCTTTCATAAGTGGTGCAAGCGCCAGCTTACACAGGCTGCAATGGCAGGCCTGTAGTTCCATTTTGCATGGCCTCTCATAGGTGGCATAATACATGTTTCAGCCCAAGGGAGGCATCTGTGGCACCTATGCCCTGGGTACATGTGTACCATATACTAGGGACTGACAAGGGTACTCCAGTACCCAATCTGGGGTGTAACCAAGTACATGGCATAATATTTTAGGGAGAAATCAGATAAACTAGAGTCCCGATTAGCAGGATTCCAGTAAGGCTAGTCAAAAACAGTGTAACATCAAGCAAAAAGTGGGGGTAACTATAAGAAGCAGATCTTACTTTCCTACATTCACTCTACGCCAGTTCACTATGCAACACTGCACACTATGCTAATGAACTCTACTTCACTAATCTATAACACTGCACTCTACCCTTCACCACTCCACTCAACTCTGAAACAATCTACACTACGCATAATGCCATTCTATTCCACTCTGCACCACTCCAGTCTATGCCACTTCAATCAACGCTGCACCACTCTACTCTATTCCACTGCGCTATATGCCACTACTCCATGCCACTGCATTCTACCCTGTACCACTCCACTCTACAACAATCTACTGTACGCCATTGCACTCTATGCCACTGCACTCTATGCCCCTACACTCTACGATGCACCACTCTACACCTCTGCAGTCTAAGCTATTCCACTGTACTCTAAACCACTGCACTCTACACCGACGCACCTATGCCAACTACTCAGCAACAATGCACGTTATGCCATTATACTCTACAACATTCCACTCTATACGCTACGGCACTCTACAGCATTGAACTTTACGTCTCTCTATTCTACTCTGCACCACTGTAATCTACGTCACTGCTCTTTGCACCACTCTACTTCCCTGCCCTCTACTCCACAACACAGCACTCTACGCCACTGCACTCTACCCCACTACAATCTAGTCTGAACCACTCGATTCTATGCCAATACACTCTACACTACTTTACTCAAAACCAATGCACTCTACGCTACTGTAATCTACGCAAATCTACTCTGCACCATTCCACTCTAGGCCGCTTTATTCCACTCTACTATACTCCACTCTATGACAGTACACTTCAGGATACTCCACTCTATGATGCTCTACTCCGTTAAACTCTGCTCCACTGGCACTCTACTCCACTCTGTGACACTCCACAGAACTCTACGCCATATTAATGCACTACTCCACTCTACGCAACACCCTCAATGCCACTTTACTTCGCTCTATTCTATGACCCACTACTCCACTCTGACGCTCTATGCCACGCCACTCAATGCCACTCAAATCTACGCCACTCTACGCCACTCTATGCCACTCCACTCAATGATAATCTACTCCGCTCTATGCCACTCTACTCTGAGACACTCTAAGCAACACCCTATATGCCATTTTTCTGCTATGCACCAATCCACGACACTATGCCACTCCACCGTATGGCCCTTCCACTCTACAACACTTTACTGCCTCGACAACCCACAACACTGTACGCTACTCCATGACACCTTTCACTCCTCTCCACACCACTCAACTACTGTACGCCATTCCATAACACTCCACTCTTGTTTACACCACTAACTTTTAGCCATGCTAAACAGCAGCCACTCTGGTATAGAACATTGCTAAAATATATTGGCAAAGCCAATAGCTCTTGCATAGGCGAGGACATTTAGCTTTGCCAATGCTGGTTTTAGATGGAATCATTTAGGATCCATGGAAATACGACATCCACATTGCTAAAAACTAAGCCACCAAGTGGTTCTAACGGATGCGCGTGACCCGCTGTGATGAAAATCCATTGCCAGTTATGTTTTAACGTTCATTATAAGAGGAAAGTATTCTGATTGACCACTAGTCAATTAATCCCTGTGTTAGACCAAATCATGGATTAAATGGGCCAGACTAATGTGCAAAAGGGAATTTCCAAGCTTTAGTCCAGACAAAGAGGGCCGCGGGTTCATTGTTTTGATAAATGACAACTGGAAAGTGTGAGGTAATCCTTAAAATCAACATCAATTCATTGACCGTGTGTTGCGTTCCATTCATTTAGCACTTGCTGCTTGCCAAAGTTTTCGTGACACAATCGATCCATCAGAATACAAACTGTACCAACAGCAACTGTAAAGAATGTTATACTGAGTTGTGTTCTATTTGTATTGCATGAATCTGCCACTGGCATAGACATTCAAATCTCAAAAACTATCTAAAAAATATCTGTAAACTAAAACTGTGTATACTCCCAGCATTTAACTAAAGCATTACCATATTCGGGATTAAATGGATATTCGGAAAGGTGAGATTAAAGGACACCCTTGGAAAAGTGTGCCGTTTCAGTTCCATATATGGAGCACAAACGTGTCCGGGAAATGGCATCCAAGCAACAACGAGCATTAGATGCCAGTAGAAAGAAACAAAACGCAAATTAATCGTCCCAGCAGGGCCGGCTCTAGGCTCATGGTGGCCCTGTGCAGGGAGCGTAGGTGGGGGCCCCGGAAGAGGGGGTCCAGACGGGGCGGAGGCCAGGAAGGTGTTTTAATAATACGTCCAGAAAAGTCTTTAGATGATTGACCAGTACCTGCGGCTGTTCCTACCCTTCCGAATTCGTCTCAGGAGGAGGAGGGCCTTGTGACACACCACATGAGGGACTGGGCGCATCTGTGATCTGTATGGTGCATGCTTCACTTTGCAGCTGGGACATCACATTTAACTCTGTCTGTCTCTTTATACTTTGTATGAGTGACTGAGGCCGGCCTGTAACTAGACTGCACACAGATCTCGCCAGTAAGTGTATTCACCACCAAAGTTAATAAGAAAATAAATAAATAAATCAACTTCTTTTCACATCAATGTATTGTATTGTAATTGCATTTATATTGCGCTTACTACCCCTTACAAGGCGTTGAAGCGATTTTTCGGTAAGTAGCACGCTACTCCGGAACTCATAAAGGATTATTGGTGAATTAGTATAGTGGAATATGAAATTAATTTGAGTGGTGGATATTAGTTATTCGGATTGAGAAGGATAGAAGAAGGAAAAAAGCTTAGCGTTTATATCGCGCTTTTTACCCCTAATGGGGTGTTGAAGCACTTTTTGGCAAGTAGCACGCTACTCTGGAACCCTTAACCCATAGTGGGTAATTAGTATAGTGAAATATGAAAGTAATTTGAATGGTGGATATTATTCAGTCAATTAGATTGAGAAGGATAGCGGAGGGAAAGAGGAGGGAAAAGGTTTGCATTTATATAGCGCTTGTTACCCCTGATGGGGTGCTGAAGCGCTTTTGTTTTGGCAAGTTAGCACGCTACTCCGCAACAGCCACAGCTGTAACCCTACTGGCACCAAGATAATAAAGTGAGTAATAGGTATCTCCAACTCAAATATTAGTTTAAATGCATTTTGAAAATGCAACCATTTTTCTCCAAACATCACCTTTAGGGTTCTGAAAATTCAGACATTTCTTCCTTAAATATGGGCTTTTAAATGTTGGTATACATATAATAATTCAACCAAGCAAAAGCTATAATATTAGTAGGCTGGGAGGGAAACACAGAAGAGCTACTCACAGGGAGATAGAGAGCTACTAGCAGCTCAGGAGGCACTCGTTGGAGACACCTGTAGATGATACAAACTGCATAGCTACCTTCCTAAACCACTCAGAAAGTGCTTGGTCCTCACAATGTGTAGGAGAGCAGTATACAAATACTTAATTAAAAAACAATTTCAGGAACTGGGTGTGGTCTCGGAAGCAACCATAGTAAATGCCCACCTCACCCAATATGCTACTGAGATTTTTTTTTAAGTAGATGCCAGAGATACGTTGTTGATGCACACAACATAATAAATCTGGAACGGAGCTAACACTAATTTGGCACATTGTATGTATGAACAGGACAATAATTAAGCTCAAGCTAGGTTGATCGCCTTGGATAACTTTACAGATAATTGAAGTAAACATGCAAAACTGACAAAGCATTTGGATGGATGGCAGGATATGGCTCTCACATACACAACGTATTTTTTGTACAGGGCAAAACTGTGGCAGACCTGGTGCACATGAATTTCCCCTCCACAACAAAACTTACGAATGTTCAAAGCAGAAGCTTGGGTTGGGGCTTAAGATATACCACACTCGCTAATAAATGTAAACAGGGGTGCACTCACAGGAAGGGCATGGCGCTCGATAAATGCAGCTCCACTAAAGAAATAAATAAGTAATTCTGAACAATATTTAAGGCACATGCCATCCGGGGTGAATCCTCGCAAAGAGGGGGCGGGGCGGAGCGGCGGTGGTAAAGCACAACCACCTCTAATGAGACAACCACACATTGCAAATACTTTCACAATGCAGGATAAGGACACCCTTTCTTGCACACATTCTACAACCTTCATTTAGGTCGTAGATGACTAGGAATAAACAAACAGTTGCAGTTGTGCATTTTTGCTGCAGCGTTGCACCTATTTGTTCCCTCTGCAGAGGATGATTCTTGTGTCTTTATACCCAGCCCGCCCCTGTCTACCAAGGGCTTACCCATGCGTGCTTTCCATCAGAGTGTTTGCTCTGGGGGCTGTAGTTAAAGTAGGCGCCGTTAGTCTCTCTACCTACCCCTATTGTAATCGGCGTGTTCGTATGCCCCCTGCCCCCCCCTATCCCCCCTGTATGCTGCATGCTGTAAAGAATCCTACACAACGAGCACACAGGTGCAAATTCGAACAGGACACACAGTTATATCAATGCAAGGCGATTTTGGGCACATCAATATATTGTGAGTGGAAGATCTGGGGCATATTTGGCTCCCACCCCTTTCATGTGCTCGACACAGTAGCACTGTCCCTCCATCGGCACCCCACTCGCACTCCCCCTGCTCCTGTGCTGGGTTTCCCTCCCTGATGAACCTACAAATTAAATCCACTACTCTCAACACACTTCCTCATCAATGAACCGGGCAAAGTCAATCCAATCCGCTGGTTTCTAGCTTCGAGTCGAAAGGTACATTCAACAAAGTTTCCAGGCTACTTACAAGACAAACAACGTAAACTTCTAGGCATACATTGGAAATCTGGAGCAATTTACCAGCTTCATTTACTCTGTGACAATAAACTGTTCTTAAATTCTGAACAGCTAAAAACGGCAATGCGAGCACCCAGTAAGTTAACCGACCTTGAGTGTTATGTACGCCACCAGGCCTTTACACGACATCATGACAGGGCCTCATCGATCACACTCCACTCGAGTCACAGGTGACAAAACCGTGCCCCATAATTAGGAGGTTGTTGTCGAAGTTTTGCACTCGCTTATCTTTCTTTTTGCCACTTTAGTGTTTCTCGTTGTCTCCGACTTACCTGAGGCCTGCAGCTTCGGTGATTGGCATGGGCGGGCTTCAGAAGACCAAGGCCAGCAATTTGTTGAATTATGGTTTTGCCGTCTTTGTGCATGGGACAATCCGGCCGCCTCACGTGAAGTCACTGCGCATGACAATACTGGCCCGGCCCTGGCCCCACCACCCTGAGGCTGAAAACCACTCAGCTGCATGCCGTGCAAAATTGCATCAAGTACACAACCATTTAATTAATGAGGCGCTGCGGCGGGCGTTACTTTGAAAGTACATTTCAGACGAACCCTGCTGTCAGTGAATCAATGTATTGCCAAGGGGGCCCCTAGAGCTCTGAGGCCCCCCGCAATGCGGGGGCCTCTGTTACGCCCCTGTGCGCCCGGTCTCTCATCCTGCGTCTAGGGGAACTCATTACGATCCTTCCGATCCTCGTCGTGGCGGCCCCTGGGGTTTGGCGGCCCTGAGCAGGTGCACACTTTGCACATGCCTAGGGCCGGCCCTGGTCCCAGTTTGCACATCATTGTGTAACTGAGAGGCCTCGCCGAAATATACAAAAGGAAGAGTCAAATAAAATAATGGGTGATAGGCAACAGAGAGGAACTGGAAAGTGTTAATGCAAAAAAATTAAAAGTAGCTAAAGTGAAGCTTCTTACAAATACTACATTTTCAAGAAAACGACAACAATTGTCCACCTGTCGAAAAGGAAATCAGGCAATTACATTAAGTTTCACTTTTGCAACCTCCAATCAGTTATAAACTCCTCCATCTCTTCTTTAACAGATCCCTGAATTCCCTCATTAGCTCTTACAACATCAAAGCTCCGTGAGGTAGTCTGTACTAACCGGGCCTCGTTATTTAAACATATACCATACTTATCAGAAAGCAGTTCCAGACCCTGCAGAAATCCATGAAGATGTATTCAACTACCTACGATCTTAAACCTCTCCATAAAATAAGTTATTTCGTATTCACTATTCAAGAGCATCCCACGACTTTTAAAGAGGACTACTGCGGCACACATCTGGACAAGGACATTAAGGTGTAGCAAGGTAAGTGTGCAGGGACACATATTAGAATAGTGCCTGCCGTATGCCGAGATCCCCTGCCTTACAGAACAAGTTGTGGTCGTGCAGGTTATTCACAAAGACAGGAAATGTATGAACTCCTTATACAAAACAACTTAGACCTCATCTTCATAATAGAAACCTGGTTCAGAGATGATTTTGGTCCTTTAGTGGTGGAGACCATACCACAAGATTCCAAAACTTTGAAGACAAAACACCTCAAAAGAGCTAGAAACTCGGCCAACATCTCCAGAAAACAATAAAGTGAAATACCACCCTAATTTCACCAAACTACAGAGAAGGCCCACTACCATAATGCAAACTTTCCCAATTCTACCTTTCCTAATTCCTGTTACTACATCACTTAACTAAATGTGATCCTACCTTTCGAGAAAACTTTTTCTGATTCAACCTCCTCAATTAATCTCATTTAACTCTCTCTCTCTGTTCTGGGGGATTTCAAAACCTGATTTGACCAGGCTACTAAAACATCTACCCGTTACTTAAAGATTAATTTAAAAATATGAACTGTTAAAAGGTGCTACCCATTCAGCACAGCACACACCAGATGTAATCTTTAGCCCCCATTGCTACTAGAGGATAAACATGCCACCCTCCTTATTAATCACAATCACAATTCTACCACTTTTGAGATGACCAACACCAAGTTTCACCAACTAACTCCCAATTGTCATTGCCAATCACCCCAAGAGATTTATGGTAGTTCCCCAGCCATGAAACCCATTCCAAGATAGTGCTGCTTTGCTGCCATCTTGAAATTATCACTATCATTCGTCCATGGACCGGTAAGCATCCTGGAAATGCTTCATGAAAACATGGAAGTGCTTCACGAAAACAGCAGTTTGCAGAAAGAACTTTGAGTAATGGTGCACTTCCTGGAAACAATTGTTGGAAAAATCAGTAGGCTGTTTAAAGGTGATCACAATCAATGCAAGCCTGTGGCGAAAAGCCATCAACTTGAAATTGGTCAAAGTCATTGGAAAATGCATACCACGGATTGTGGAATCTTTCTTGGAACTGCTTAACACCTTAAAAAAAAAAACAGGAACAACCTCAGTGCCCGAAGGGCCACTGAAAGCAGCTATAACAGGTGCAAGTAGGCCCAAAAGACACACAGAGGGCCTACTGTGCACCATCAAGGGACATACCCTGCACAGGTGCACAGTGACACCTGCTCTAGACAGTGCCAAATCCTCCTACATTCAAGCTTTATCCAAGATCTCCTGCCACACCCTCAGAGACTGATTACAGCGAAATGGCACTTAGGCAACCAAACATCAAAGGCCTGCCCCTGATGCAGGGCCCCGTTAGAAAGTGTTGTCCAGGAATTGTTTGCTTGCACGGCTTATAACAATCCGAGGCCCAAGTGGCTAAAGCCACTGTGCCAGCAACTGGACACACGGGACTACTGGGTCGCCCTTTGCATCCTTAGGTCTGATTCCAGGCCAATTTTTGCGTGCTGTGTGGCAAAGTTTCTAAGTCATGCATGGCTCATCAGACAGACTTCTGATCGGAATAGTACAGCACGCTGCCGAAACACGCTGACACGCAATCACCGCAGGGCTCCTTGGCTGATCTTTTTAATTCTAAAACTACATGCTATGCACATGCACTTTTTCTCCCCTTGTTGTTAATTCTATGTGCTCCCATCGCAAGGAGGGTAAGGACACTATTATTAGTAGCTCTACGGGGGGGGAGAGTTGTCAACTTGTTACCTGACTCTATCCAAGACGAATTGTTATGTTGTCCCTCTCCCTCCATATTTATTGTATTATTGTATGTTTTTATTGATATGATGTGTATTAACTCTTAATCAGCTGATACCGGTAACTGTATTTTACATCGAGGGAGCACCAGTAAATCGGGGCAGACTGCTTGTATATATCATTTTTAGCGTGTTGCTGTATGATAAATGTATCTTGAATTTCTTTTAGAAAATGTTTTTTATTGCTTTTATGACACTGAATGTCGAAATAAAGCTTATGATGGGGAAGGAGGGGGGTTGGAGAGTGCGGCAGGCCAAGAATGTTGTGTCAGTTATGGACAGTGCTAGATAGACAAATGCGTTATTGTACAGGGGTAGCTCCAATAAGAAGCAAGGACCCTCACACCCCGAGGGGTGTCATGCTTCATCATAGTGCAGCTCCTCGCTGGGCCGGCGCCGCAATGCCCAACGAGCCCCGCAGGGTGGGGATCTTTGCCCGAGGCAGGGGGGTATCGGGTACCTGTTGGTAGTGTCCAGATGATGACCGCTGGGGACAAATTAAGAGAGGTGGCTAGCGCAGTGACTCGAAGAGCAAAAGACAAACTGCACCGCTAGTGGCCGATCATGTTGCCTGAGCTCTGGAGGGAGCTGTTAACTGCTGGGGCATGTTGGTAATTGCGGTTAGTGTTCTCATGTGGGAATCGGGAAAAGACTGCGCTACTGAGAGTGAACCAAGGTCCCTGAACTGTGTGGGGTCCATGTGAAGAACCGCTGCTGCTCTTGTAATGAACCGCTGTGGTGGGGCGGTATTCGCCGCTGGGCAAGAGAAGAATGCGGTAGTGTGGCAATTGTAAGAAATATAGACAGATGGCGCTGCTAGTGGCATACCGCGTATCTCCACTCATTCGGTAGATGGTTATCACTGCAGGAGCAAGTATGGTAAATAGCGGAGAATGCGCTGACTGATCGTGCTTCTGATGGCGGACTGTGTTGCTGAAACTAAGGATGTGGCTGATTACCGCTGGGGCCTGATGGTGAAGATGCAGGCTAATGCGTTTTGCAGACCGTGTATTGGTGGGTACAGTTCACCGCAGGAGCAAGTTTAGGAAATTGCGGTGAACTGTGTGGTGCCTGATCGCACCGCTGTTGGCGGACAGTGCAGCTAAAACTAGTGTAATGGCTGATTACCGCTACCTATGATGCCAGTAGTATCGATGAGGAACTTACGCCCTTAATGATTTGCTCCGAAGTGTGGTGACATTCCCTGAAACATGGCTGGATCAGTGAAAAATAGGGCGCGTGCACAGGACGCCAGAAGTATCAAAGAGGTACTTACTTAGTCCGGATTGCTCCTAGTGCAGGACCTTTCCATGGCCAGCCATCCTGGGGTGTGTGGGTTAGAGTAGCAGGAAACAATACAACGGCTGAGAAGCCTAGAGCGCTCGCTCACGTGTGGAAAAAGGGTTTTCATGGTGGCCATCTTGAACTACCAAGTCGGTAGTCAATAGTGGGCGCCATCTTTGAACGTTGTTCCAGTGGGAAAACAAATGGGGGTGGGAGGGTTGGTTTTGGTTCTACTGTGGCTCGTGTTCAAAGGAGACTAAGGTGGATGCCGAATGAGACCATGATGCACATGGGTGGGAATTGGTCATGATACTGGATGGTGCCGGGGCGCAAACAAATGGTTGAAGGGTGAAGAAACATTATCCCACACTTCGGGTCAATGGTAGGGATTGGCTAGAATAAAATTAGGAGGCAATCGCGATGGAGAATCTACAAGGACCCACGCAGGTATGTAGAAGTAGGCTATCTTGTTTTCCTACCCCCCATGATCTCATGGTTTCTTCACCATTAATAATTTGTTGATTCATCTCTTACAGGTGCACTGTTTTCCAGAAGGTATAATATACCTTTCATTCTTACCACACATTAGGACCACTGTGGAGTCCTGACATGAGGGGACATGAATTTTTCTTTTTTCTAAACCCGATACACCTATGAGTAGATGAGGATACTTAGGTCCTGAATAAATGCCAAGATCCACACAGACTGAATAGAGCATAAAACATGTTGACCCCCTGCACAACTCACTTAAGTCAAAAACTGAGGGGGGTTTAATTTTCCCTCTCCAGTCTACAACACTTTAGTCAGTGTTTTTACTCATGGCCCAGGTACTCTACGAATAAATTATCATGGGAGAATCCAGTAGCCATTTTTAACCACACATACACTATCCCACCTCTACTCACCACACAAAGGATCCCTCCGCAACATATTTTAACTTCACAACAGAAAACCGAGGAGACCTCCGGTAAAGAGCCCGCCTGCGGGTCCCATTGGGCATTGCAGTGCCGGCCCAATGAGGAGCTGCCCTATGATGAAGCATGACACCCCTCGGGATGTGTGAGGCCCCTTGCTCCTTATTGGAGCTATCCCTGTACAATCACGTATTGTCCTATCTAGCACCTGTCCATAACTGACACAACATTTTGTTGCACTTCCTCCTTCCCCCATAGGAACAGAGTACTTTCTTGTTTTACCATAATCTCATGGGGCCTGTATGCTGGACCTACTAAACCACTGACCCTCCTTGTGAGATTAATAATTATTATTTTACCACCAAGTAGGAAAACTAAAGCTGAAACATAGCAACATAAAATTACTAATATTTGAACACATACAATCTAGAACCAAGATTTATCGTTAACTAAAGTTCGTTTTTTCAATGCCCTGGTGTTACATGTTGTCTTTGCCAGTAATATCCAGATAATTCCATATTTCACAATGACAGTCTGTTAAATTCACCATACATCTAACTACTCCAAACTTTCATGACCTGTGCACCATCACAGAAGCTACACACCACTCTTCTTTAAAATGCTAGGTTGAAGTCGCTAAATAGATGCTCAAATTAACTGGAGAGTGAATTGGACAATTCTTTCTATTTTGAGAAAGAATGCACAAGTTCGCGTTTCAGTTCAGGGCTACTAAATCCATAGGAAAGTCCCATTACTTCTTTATCTATTGGTCAAAGAATTGGTACAAGGGTTGAATGAATCTTAGATAAAAACACAGAGAAGAGATCATATAATTCGATTTTCTCATTTGGTATGGTTGAAGGATTTTCATCTTCAAGACATATATTATCGTTATATGGAATCCCACTTATATTTTTATAGTGAAATAGGTTCCCTTTCTGGCTCATGTACAACATGACGGAGGCTTTAGTTTGTTTTATTTGTACATTATTATTTAGCCAGTAAGTCACGGAGACCAGACTGTGTTGTAACTCCTTGAAGCTATGGTTCTTGTTTAAGTATGTATCTGGTCAAAAGAGGCACTCGGCATCTCATACGCAAAGTTGTTAATAACAGGACCAATATTACATCAATATGTTCAGAGTGGTTACCCAGAGCTTTATCTTGCACTTGCAACAAGGTACCAACTAATGTGGCCTGTTTGTTTTACGTTTAAAGGATGAGACAGAGGATGATTTAAGCAATGTGTACAGAAACAAGGTCTTGAGAGCATATGTGAACCATAGCTAAAATTGCTTTGAGTAGCATAACTAAGCTATTCAACAATTTTGCTCTAATTCCGCTGCTTGAACAAAAAAACCACAGCAATTTGAAGGTTTCATTCTATATCAGGATACTACAATCTGAAAACAAAGCAAAAAGTGGTACACCCCAATTATAATTTCAGGGCTAAAATTCAATCCCTATTAGCAGCAGTTTTCACAGTGACTGGACTTACCAGTTGTGTGATAATTATCACAAATAATAATTATCACAACCTCGCAGTTTTCCCTGATAGATTCCACATATGAAGCCTTCAGAAATGTATCAGAGAAAAAGGCCTACACAAATTGCAAAACATGCAGAATTTGGTTTTCTAAACACTTGGGACAGTAGATTTTCTCAATCCCAGTAAATATCTCACCCTAGGGTAAAGGTATTTACCAGGAGTAGTAAACACCCCATCCAATCCTGCACAACTTGTAATTAAGGCCATAGGAGAGAAGTAGAACTGGACTTGTCGATAAACAGAAGGCAGCCCTCACATACTGATGACTTAGCAAATGATGCACAAAACATCCGCACATTTAGAGAGAGGCAGTGACCAATAGTAGACGAGGCATAGCCTCCAATTTCTCAGATGCTGCGCTTTGTAGGCACTGCAAGTAAGGGGACATCATTGTATGAGTCCAAGATAAGAACTATTTGCATAATCAATCCTGATCAAAACCAATACCATTGTTGCCTAAATCACATGCGACAATCTCCAGAATGGCTACATCCCTCTTAATGTTCTAAAACAGTAAAAGCCTATCTTCACAACCTTTGTCACATGTGATCGCACTGACAGCTGGTGACTAGTGCTTTCTAACAGGACAGGAAAAACTCATGTGTCAACTTCAAGAAGTCAGACGTCAAAAGGGAATATATTTGCAGTGTCATTGATCATTGTAATCTGGGTTCATCCTTAGTTTGATCTGGCACATGTAGTTACAGATGTGAAGCCGGCACTATCAAAAGTATATTTGTGCCCTGCCAAAAAAGGGTTTCAGCTTAAACATGATATAATTATCAAAACAAACTAAGTTGGAAGTGGTGGAAATGCTTGATGAGACGTCCTTTTTCTGGGAAGGAAAATGCTACTTACCAGTATGCATCTGTTCTTGGAATGTAGAGCTGCAGAGTTAAACACTGTGCATAGATCGCCACCTAGTGTTGGGCCTGGATGTTTTCAGTTTGTTTTTGTCCTGAAAAGTTCTTCGAAAGTCACGAGATAGGCGACACCTCCTTTGGACCACATTGCGCATGAGCATCGGTTCCATCCTCAGATTGTTTTTCGCCATTAGGGAAATTATGGAGCTTTGCAAGAAAAGGAAGGATGTCCATGTAAGCTGTATCTAATTAAGATGATACTGGAACAGACAAGGGTAGCCGGGGAGGAGGGTGGGCGTGTGTAACTCTGCAGCTCAACATGCCAAGAACAGTTGCATACTGGTAAGCAGCATTTTCCGTTCGAGGCATATGAGCTGTAGATTACACACTGTGCATAGATTGTATAGCAGTACCCACTCTTAGCGGCGACCACCCCTATCTGTTGCAGTGGTTTGAAATAATGTTTTAAGAACAGCCTGGCCCACATTAGCTCATTGTTTAGTTTGCACATCTACACAATAGTGTTTTGTGAACGTGTGCGGTGTAGACCATGTAGCTGCTTTGCAGATGTCATCTAGGAGAATGTTCCCTCAAAATGCCATTGAAGCCCCCATTTTCCTTGTAGAGTGGGCTTTAGGAGGAACAGATAACGTACGTTTAGCTTTGTGGTAGCAAATCTGTATGCATTTGACAATCCATCTAGCTAAACCAGATTTTGATATGGGGTTGCCTTTGTGTGGTGGTGAGAAAGACACAAAAAGTTGTTTGGTCTTACGAAAGGGTTGTGTTCCTTCGATGTAGTATAACAATGCTCTTTTGACATCTAGGGTATGAAGAGCTCTTTCTGCTACTGTCTGTGGCTGCGAGAAGAAAACGGGCAGTTCCACAGATTGATTGAGGTGGAAGGGAGAAATGACCATGGGCAGGAATTTTGGATTAGTACAGAGAACAACCATATTATGATGCATTTGCAAGAAAGGTTCTTGATTGGTTAGTGCTTGTAGTTCACTAACTCTCCGTAGAGAAGTAATAGCTACTAGGAATGCAACCTTCCATGTTAAAAACTGTAGTTCACATTTATGTAAAGGTTCGAAGGGAGGTCCCATTAGTCGTGTGAGAACAATGTTCAAATTCCACACCGGTGAAGGTGGTACTCTGAGAGGAATTATTCTCTTAAGGCCTTCCATAAAGGCTTTAATAGCTGGGACTCTGAACAGAGATAGATGCTGTCTGTTTTGAAGATACGCTGCTATGGCAGCAAGATGCAGTCTAATAGACGTGTAGGCTAAGTTACATCTTTGGAGGTGTAGTAGGTATCCTATGATGTATTGAATAGACACGTCTAGGGGATTAATATTGTTGTTGTGACAATATATTACAAAGCGTTTCCACTTTGCTGCATAGCATGCTCTAGTGGTTGGACGTCTAGCTTCTTCTATGACATTCATGCAGTCTGGAGGAAGGTTAAGATATCCGAATTCCGGGATTTCAGGAGCCAGATCACAAGGTTGAGCTGAGCTGGGTCCGGGTGCCTGATCTCTCCACGGTTCTGTGTTAAAAGGCATGGAGACCGGTATCGTTTTTGGTGCGGTACTATAGACAGTTGTAGCAGTGTGGTGTAACACGGCTGTCTGGCCCACGTTGGAGCAACTAGGATGAGGGTCAGAGAATGCTGCTGATGTTTGCGTACAACTAGTGGCATGAGTGGTAAAGGTGGAAAAGCATACGCACATTTGTTTGACCAGTTCATCCATATCGCATTGCCTTTGGACCGTGGGTGTGGATATCTGGCGGCAAAGCTTGGGCATTTGGCGTTTTCGTGAGTGGCAAAGAAATCTATCTGAGGTTGTCCCCACATCTGAAAGAATGGTTGAAGAACTTGCAGATGAAGTTCCCACTCGTGGGTCTGTTGTGTTTTGTACTCCTGGAACATACGGGGCTAAGAGGAATATGTTTTGAGTTATAGCCCACCGCCATATGTTTTGTGCTAGTTGAGAGTTGCAGGGAGTGTGTTCCACCCTGTTTGTGTATGTAATACATGGCTGTCATGGTGTCCGTGCGGACTAACACAGCTTTGTTTGGTACTTGCTTTTGGAAAGCTTTCAGTGCTGGGAATATAGCTAGTAACCCCAGGTGATTGATATGGAGTAACTTTTGTTATAGTGTGTTGCAGTAGGTGGGCTCCCCAGCCGGAGAGCGATGCGTCCGCTGTCAAGACTATTTGAGGAACTGGCTCTAGGAACAGTCGCCCTTTGGAAATGTTTTTGGTGTTCCACCACTGTAGAGAGCGATCAGTCCGACCGTCTACCAACACTAGGTCTGTTAATTGACCTTGAGCCTGGTTCCATTGATGTGATAAGCACTCTTGGAGAAGACGCATTTGAAGTCTTGCATGGGGCACTATGAAAATGCAAGAGGCCATCATTACTAGGAGATGCATGAACAATCGTGCTGGAAGGGAGTGTTGTGGCTGAAATTTTGTGAGAAGAGCTTGCATGCTGGCAATCCTTACTGGAGTGGGATAAGCTAGCGCTGTTTAGATGTTTATTGTGGCACCGAGGTACTGTTGTACTTTGGATGGTTGCAGATGAGACTTGGTGTGGTTTATTGTGTACCCCACGTTGTGGAGCAGTTGGATAGTGGTATGAGTGTGTTCCACACACTGGTTGCATGAGCTGGCTTTTATGAGCCAGTCCTCTAGGTACAGGAAGACGTGGATGTGTTGTCTTCGTAAATGTGCTGCCACTACTGCTAGGCACTTGGTGAATACTCTTGGTGCTGTTGTCACTCCGAATGGGAGTACTTTGAATTGATAGTGCTTCCCGTCTATTACAAATGCGAGATACTTCCTGTGAGCTTTGTGAATTGGAATGTGGAAGTATGCGTCCTTGAGATCTAGAGTAGCAAGGAAGTTGTTTTGTAACAGGAGAGGAAGGACTTGTTGGAGTGTGACCATGTGAAAATGGTCTGACTGTATGTATATCTTTAGCGGTCTGAGGTCTAGAATAGGCCTTAGAGAGCCGTCCTTCTTTGGGATAAGAAAGTATAGGAAGTAGACACCCTGATTTTGTTGGTGCAGAGGAACTGGTTCTATTGCACTTTTTTCTAGCAAAGATATTACTTCTTGCTCTATCCGTGATAGATGCTCTTGTGACATTGGACGCTGTTTGGGTGGTGTGTTTGGGGGGGGGGTAGATGTTAGTTCTATACAGTTACCTGTTTGAACAATCTGTCGCACCCACCTGACTGATGTGATGTTGGTCCAGGCAGGAAGGAATTATTGTATTCTTCCCCCCATAGGAGTGGAATGGTGGGGGGGGATTTGCCCCTGCCCTTGTTATTGTTACCCCTATAACCCCCTCTTTGGTAGCCCTTGGTGAATGTGGATTGGCTAGGGGTCTTATAGGAAGTGGAGGGGTTATCGGAGGCGTAGCCTCTTGTATTGCCTCTATATGATGAGCGACGAAAAGAACGCCTGGGAGCTTGTAATTGCAAGGCTCCCATAGATTTAGCTGTGTCGATGTCTTTTTTCATTTTCTCTAAAGATACATCGACATTAGGGCCAAGTAGGTGTTTCTCATCAAATGGCTGATTGAGGATGGAATTTTGCACTTCAGGTTTGAAGCCTGAAATACGTAGCCAGGCATGCCTACGCAGAAGGACACTAGTATTAATTGCCCTTGAGGCAGTATCTGCGGCATCTAGGGCGCAATGAATGGAAGCATTAGTGATATTTTTACCTTCCTGTACGAGTTCATTGGCCCTGTTTTTATATTTATCTGGTAGATGCTGCATTATGGATTCTAATTTGTCATAATGTGCCCTGTCATATCTTCCCAACAGCGCTTGAGTATTGGCAATGCACCATATTTTAGCTGTCTGTGATGCTGTGCGCTTACCGGAGGCGTCAAGGAGTTTAGATTCCTTATCTGGTGGTGAGGCCTCACCTGATGTTTGTGAATTAGCACGTTTACGTGCATTAGATACTACTAAGGAATCTAGTGGTGCTGGACCTCTAATGTAAACTGGATCTGTAGGGGCAGCTTTGTATTTCTTCTCAATGTGAGGATTGGGGACACAAGCCCTGACAGAATCTTTAAATATCTCTGTTGAATGCTTAATGACCTCTTTAAGCATTGGCAAAATGGCAGTGGACCTTTGTGTAGTGTCAAAAGTGTCCAATAAGAAGTCTTCCTCCACAGTATCTGTGTGCAAGTCAACCCATGGTACTGAGCAGCTCTATGGACTAATAGGTTAAACCCTATAGTGTCCTCTGGTGGGGAAGGCATGGAAGGATATACATCGTCTTGAGGGATGTAAGGCACATCAGGGGTGTTATAATCATCCCATGGATTAGGTGAGTGAGGGGGACTATTGGTCCCTATTGGACTATGTGCACCCCCACCTGTGTCATCCGAGTCTGTATCTACATCATCATCTGGATTAGTGGATGGTGTAGGCGAATGATGTGGTGGAGGAGTTGTAGGAGGAGGAATAATATGGGGAGGTGGTGGAGAAGGGACCCTTAATGGAGAGGTTGCAATATCTCTCTTCTTCTTTGGAGGAGGAGTTGTTGGTGCCTCTAGTGGTCTCTTCTTGGAGCTAAGAACTAGTTGGCCAGTCTTAGGATCCTTTACAAGAGTCTTGAGTAGGATCTGGTATAAAAAGCTCTTCTGTATATAGGGCAGATCCTTCAGCATCGAGGTTTTTGGTTCCGGAGGTTTTTTCGGCACCGACTCGGTAGCTGGTCTAGGGTCTTTTGGCTTAGAACTATGACCTTTCGAAATGTCTTTAACCGGAACGTGTTTTTTCGGTTCCGGGTGTTTTTTCGGCACTGAAGCATGTGAGTCGGGACCTTTAGGCAGTTTTTTTACTCGGCTCCGAGTGCAGTTTTGGCATCGATAAGTAGGTGCCAGTCTTCGGCGCCGAGTGCTTGGGTGCTGGAGCAGCGGTCGGCGTGGCTGAGGAAGATGGCTTCTTCTTCGGAGTCGGTAAAGGATCAATAGCGGAAATAGGCTGACTCGAGCCCAAGCCGCCTAAAGGCTTAATAGGCTTCTTTGCCGGGCCCGAAGGCAGGGAGTGGGAAGCAGTCTCTCGGTGTGCACCTGGGCCCGAAGGTGAGGGTGTGGCCGAAGCCTTTTTTGAGGGTGTCGAAGGAAGGGTTGGGGTCGACGGTCTTACTTACGACCCGTTGAGCTGGAGTGATGTCCTCAACGTCTGAGTCTTCGGCATCAGAGGAGCTGGCACTTTCTTCGGCCCGCTGGTGTTCTGGCACGTCGACGCCTTCTTGAAAAATGTCGTTGGGGATCGAAGCAGACGAGCGAGCCATGGTTCTTCGAGCTAGTCGGTCCCGAATCGTCTTCTTGGAGCGGAAGGAGGAACAAGCAGAACAGTCTTTGGCCTTGTGCTCCAGTGAGAGGCAAAGGTTGCACACCTCATGTAGATCGGTGTGGGGAAACTTCGACCCACATTGAGGACACCTCTTGAATGGCGTCCTTTCCATGAGCTAGAAAGTAAGGCCTAGGTAGGCCCGAAGGCCTTAGTCAACAACCGGAATCGAAGACTTCGAAGTGGTGAAGAATCGTGTTGATGGGAAGCGCGATCGAAACAATACCGTCGAACTGGGTGAGGATTGCGCGCCGAAGGAATTTCGGTTCCAAGCCCGAGCGCAGGAAACACATCCGAGCCCGATGGCGGAAAAAAACAATCTGAGGATGGAGCCGATGCCCATGCGTAATGTGGTCCAAAGGAGGAGTCACCTATCTCGTGACTTCCAAAGAACTTTTCAGGACAAAAACAAACTGCAAACATCCGGGCCCGACACTAGGTGGTGATCTATGCACAGTGTGTAATCTGCAGCTCATATGCCTCGAACAGATATTTTTATTGCCATTTCTTTGAGTACAAGGCCGAATAAACCTAGAATACTGTTACAATCAGCTGCAGCAACTGCAGGTAAGAACGGTGGGGACGGTTGGGGGGGGGTATTTCGAGAGACGACCATGAGGAAAAATTATTTGTTTGATTTCCCCTTGTGGGCGTCTCCCAAAATCCACCACCACCCGGCCCCACCGCTCTTACCTGCAGCGGCCGCTGCTGGTTACAATCAGAAGTGCAATCTTGTGAATACACGGACAATATCAAAGAATTCACTTCAATGCATCATGCCAAGCCGAGCAACCACCAAGTACAGGTTCAACTAGAAACATCAGAAATCCCAAAAACTGTACAAAAAAAAATACAAAAAAGGAGACCGCGAATTAACCCCACACCCCGTGTTAAATCATCCAGTCCAGCCAGTGTGGCCCAGTGGCTACTTTCGTTATCCTGTTCTACCATCTTAGGGCAGATATGATCAGCCAACCCCTATGCATATTCGGCTGCAGACCAATATACCACATGTACATACTATAGCGCTCATTCCAGGAGCCTCCCATGGGTCTCCGTTAGGCCCCTAACAGTTTCTCATTGCATCTCACCTCTCATATATATATACCTCCTCTGCTCCTGCCCATTCCAGGAAATCACATTGCCATTCCGTTATCAGGAGGGGGCAACTGACTAAGCCATCTGATGGCAAGAAGTCTATTAACTAGGGCCAAGCCAAGCATCACAAATTCACTACTCAATTTTTATTTTATTTTCTGGGTGCAGATTCAGTAGGCATTGTTTCATAGTGAGGGAGACCATTCAGCCCGTAGCTCTGTTGAGCTCTTATAACATCTCTACCAAGAATTTCGTAATAATAGGACAGCTCCACACCACATGATAAAACTCTACTATTACACCCTTACATCACACACACTGATAATACCCTGTCCATACAAAACCATGTTACAACAATATGCGGCAAAAGTTTCGCACTACTAAAAATGCTAAAAAGAGTCTTCCCATGGATTCCTGCTGAATGCAGAAACATACTAGTCCAGACACTACTGATAAGCAGGCTGGACTACGGGAATTCCCTATTTGTAGGCATCGCAGACTACTTATTCACAAAACTACAGCTAGTTCAGAATGTGGCAGCTAAGGCAATCTGCAATAGGAAAAAGTACGATTCAGCCAAGAGCTGTCTGAGAGCCCTACATTGGCTCCCAATGAGGCAGAGAGCCTCTTTCAAAATGTTATGCATTACACATAGGGCACTACATAACTCCGACCCCAACATCCTAAAAAACAGGATCAATTTCTATGCACTTAATTGGAATCTTCGCTCACAATCTACAGCAAAAGCTTCCACCATTTGAGTAAAGAGAGCCAGAATGGGTGGGCGTGCCTTTTGCCATCTGGCCGCTACCATTTGCAATGACTTGCCCACTGATCTCAGGCTCACGGACTTCCACCTCACGTTCAGAAAAAAACTGAAAACCATACTTTTCCCCAAATCCGACTAATTCCTCTAGACTCATGTACTGGCCCACCGCAGACACCAACAATCTCAGCGCCGTGATATCCTGCTTAGGATGAATGCTGCGCTTTAGAAGTAACATAACATAACATAACACTTCGTGCATACTGTAAAATAATATCAAGGATATGACGGGATCAGGCAAATACCCAAATGTAGATGTTGGGAGGATGAACTAAAAGGGGGTAAGTGCAACACCCTGGACTAGTTACATATTGGTGAATCCAATCTACTGCCAAGGGTTGAACCTGTACATTATGAAGTCTTTAAGAAGCATTACACAGCCAACAGTGTTGAACGCCACTGAAATGTAAAGGGAATTATCAGCCCCGAGTCAGCAGCTCTCACCGCTGCGCCATATCCTTTCCTTGGCCATGTTGCAGGGTGCAGTGATAGAAGTGGGCTCATTCATGCGAGAAGCTGTGCTTCAGAGTGGTTTTCATTTTAAGTGCTTCGATAAACAGCAAAGACAGATTTGTGTTTGGGCAGGTTTTGGCATGCAAGCAGATTTTGCACGATAGCTCATTTCACGGGATCCGTTAATTTATTTGCTTTGTAAGCCTTTTATTTGAAGGAATTCCTTTTCAAATTACCTCATTAAGTAAGGGTAACAATAAAGTAGCATAGTTAAAGCTTGGTATGCCAGTGCTGTAAACTGCCTGAGGGAGGGCATGGCCGACTGAGGCACAAGTTTATGTGGGTTAGGAGAAAAAACATGGAGTCTTTCAAGACTGAAGTATACCCGATTGTGAGACTACTCCGGACTCCACACGTATCAGGAGCACACGTTGGTATTTAAGGGCCATCTAAATAAAGCGTTAGCACAGGAACAGTGGTAGGTGTTTTTCATTCACACGTTTCCGGCATCACCTCCATGGAGTCTGCATCCCTTCTCCCTACCATTTGTTTAGAGCTCAGCGAAGGTAACTTAAGCACAGGTCCTTCTCTATAGCCCTTAATGCTTGTGAATTAAATTCCTCTTTGACAGTTACTGTGTTATTTTTAGTTACACCTTGATTAAAGCTATATATAAAGCATGCGGTTTGTGCTTAATGCCTCGTCATACGTAGTAAGTGCTACATAAATACAAGTACAAAGTGCTGCATGCATAATAGGTAGATTTGCACATTTACAATGCCAATAGCATGCCATCAGGGCTTTTTATCATGGGCTTGTAGGCAATGGATGTTTTGGGGTTGTAACAATCCTAAATGAGTGTTCTTTGGCAGTCCTGTCTCAATATAACAACTGAAATAGAATCCTACTATGACATTCCAGTCCTAATATCATAGAAACATGCCTTAAAATGGTCTGCTTTTCCTGCGAATCAATGTTGGATTTTTCTGTGTTGAGGGAACTATTCTGGGTTCAATTGGGTAATGTACAGAAAATCCAGCACTGTAACATCCCTGTGAGAACTGATAAATTGAGACAGCCACAGAATCAAGTACATAGGTAATCACTCAACGATGCTAGCTAACCGAATTCTGCTGAAACGTCAAAAGGAGAAATAGCAAAGAATGCTCTCAATCAATTAAGTTACCCACCACACAATGAAAAGATGAAACGTTGGATCATGGTGAAGACGGAACAAGAACTTATGTAACTAGCTGAAGTGAAGCATCTGCACAGTCTACCTTTTAGTGACTTTATGGGTGTCCAATTCTTCTGAAGCATTAGAGATGGAGCAGTAGAGATCAGTAATTATTTGCGACACTGAAGAGCATGGTCCAAGTTAAGATACTCAATCACCTACTGAGATCATGGCCTTTCTTCTTCTGTCATTTAATTATGTCTTACTAATTTAAAGTAAAGAAACACTGTGTACATGTCCACACTTGTTTTTTTATTTCTAATGGGGTGTTGTCCATAAGAGATTAGAAAATGTGTAAATAAACAAACAAGCATTGGCAACCCCAATAGATCTAATGTTGGTCGCTATCCTTTTGCCGTTGTTTATGCTTGTTTTGTGTCCTGGTATTTGCAAAACTTTATCACAAAAGCTGCCTGGCCCTGATCAATCTATAAAACATATTGCCTACAAGCAGCCATTTGTTCTTGGCATGTAGTGCTGGAGATTCACATGTTGTGTATACTCCTGCCATCTAGATTTGGGTCCAGATGTGTGCAAGTTATTTTTCTTCAAAGAAGTCTTTAGAGTCACGAGGTAGTGACACTCTTCCTCTTATTGATAATGCGCATCGACGATTGTTTTACCGCAGGCGGGTGATAATGGAGTGTAATGTAAGTGTATGTAAATAGGTGTCAATGCATATGACAAGGTAAAGGAACTACAGCAGCCACAAGTGTCCGGGGAGAAGGGTGGGAGCAGGAGAATCTACAGCACTACAAGCAAAAAGCAGATGCTTATAGGGTAAGTAACCTAATCCGTTTGAGGCATGTGTGGCTGTAGAAATACATGCTTTACATAGACTGCATAGCAATGTCCTCCAAATCGGTGGCTAACCTATGGGTGTTGCAGTTGTTTGGAAGAGTGTACATAGCACTGTCTGACCTACATTAGCTTGTTGACGTGCTAGAGCATCCAAACAATGATGTTTGGTGAAAGTGTGTAGTGTGTACCAAGTAACGGCTTTGCATATATCAGCTTGTGGGATACTACCCAGGAAAGCCATAGAAGTCTATATGTGTTTTAGTAGGGTGTGCTCTCGGGAGTGTAGGCAAAGTCCTTTTGGCTTTTACATAATATGTTTGAATGCATATAACTATCCACCGGTTAATGCCTGATTTGGATATGAGCTTACCTTTATTAGGGGGCAGAAAAGTAATAAATAGCTGTTTGGTTTTGCCAAATGTTTTAGTTCTGTAAATGTAGTACATAAGGGCTCTTTTAATATCCAATGTATGGAGAGCCCTTTGGCAACTGAGTCTGATGAGGAAAGAACACAGGTAACTTAACCAATCAATTAATGTGGAAATGAGAGACAACCACTGGAACGAATTTTGGGGTGGTGCGAAGGACCACCCTAACTTTGCGGAGTTGGAAGAAAGGCTCTTCGAAGTTTAGTGCCTGGAGCTCGCTAACACGTCCGAGTGAAGTGATGATAATTAAAAATGCGACTTTCCAAGACAGAAATGGAAGAAAACAGTTATGTAGTGGTTCAAATGGTGGACCCATGAGTCTTGTGAGAACAATGTTAAGAATCCAGGTAGGTGTAGGTGGAATAACTCTCTTAAAAGCTTCCATAAAGACTTTGATGACTAGTACTCTGACCAAATACAGGTGTTGTCTATTTTGCAGATATGTAGCCACTGCTGCCAGATGTAACCTTATGGATCTGAATGCAAGACCAGAGAGTTGTAGATGTAGAAGGTAACACTGTTTTGTACTGTAGCAATAACTGGAATGATACTCTTATTTTGAAAGTAACAGATTAATCTTTTTCATTTAGCTGCATAGCATCCTCTCATAGTAGGCCTGTGAGCTTCTTTGAGAATGGTCACACATTCATTTGGGTGATTCAGATAACTGAAATCTATGATCGCAGGAGCCATATCGCTAAGTTGAGTTCCTTGGGATTTGAGTGCCTGATTTCTCCATGGTTCTGAGTGAGAAGGTCCAGGTTGAGGGGAAGCTTCTCAAGGGGAAGCTTCTCGCGAGGAACTACTAATAGTTTGAGTGGTGTTGTGAATAAGGGCTGTTGGGCCCATGTAGGAGTCACTAGTATGAGCGTGAGTGATGTCTGCCTGAGCTTCTGAACCAGAAACAGAAGGAGAGGTGGAAAAGCATAGGCAAATATCCCTGACCAATTTATCTATAGAGCATTCCCCTTGGATAGTGGGTGCGGTAACCTGGTGGCGAACTCTGGGAATTTTGAGATGTCCGCGGTTGCTAACAGACCTATTCGTGGAAATCCCCAATTTGGAAGTGCGTGAGGAGGAATTGGGGTGTAGTTGCCGCATCCTGCTGAGGAGGTTGGCAAAATCTTTGTTTGTTCTCAGGAGGTGTTCCACTAACAGACTAATTCTGTAATATAGAGCCCAAAGCTAAATGGTTCTGTGATAGGCCTGATAACTGTAGAGAATGTGTCTCCCTCTGTTTTTGTATATTGCACATGGCTGTCATTTTGTCTCTCCGGACTAAGGCAACCTTGCCAATCAGGTGAATTAGGAACTCTTTCAATGCTAGGTGAACAGCTTGACGCTCTAGGTAGTAGATGTGGAGATCTTGATGTATGATGTCCGAGAGACCCCAGTCTGGCAGGATCTGTAAGTGAGCACCTGAGGCTGTCATAGATATGTCTGTTGTCAGGATGATGTGGGGGACAGAGTCGAGGAAAGGCTGCCTTTCTAACAACTTGTTTGTGTTCCACCACTGCAGAGAGCGACGAGTCAGGCTGTCTATCAACACTAGATCACCTAATTGACCCTGTGTGCTAGACATTCATGGAGTGGACGCATATGTAGTCATTCTTGTGGCACTATGGCGATGCTTGATGCCATCATACCCAGAAGGCGCATGAATGTTCTGACTGTCAACTGTTGATTGGCTTGGAAAAGTTTGGAAATGTTGGATTCTTGCAGTAATTGGATAGGCTAATCCTACCTGTGCGTTTAGGATAACCCCCAGGTAAGGTTGAACCTATAAAGGTTGAAGATCACATTTTTTGGAAACTGATGGTGAAGCGTAGCTGATGGAGCAGGTTTATGGTATTTTCAGTGTGTTGTTGACACAGAGGAAAAGTGCTGGCTTTGAAAAGCCAGTCGTCGAGATATGGGAAGACATGGATGTTTTGTCAGCACATATGTGCTGCTACCACTGCTAGACATTTGGTTAATATTCAAGGTGAAGTAATCATTCCTAATGGGAGGACTTTGAATTGGTAATGTTTGGTAGCTATCACAAATCTTAGGTATTTGCGATGTGCGGGATGCATTGGAATGTGAAAGTAGGCGTCCTTTAAGTCTATTTATTTTTTATAATTTTTTTTATTTATAGAGACTTGTATAGCGCGAACGTGACCCTTGGGTATCAGAGCGCTTCACAGTTACATGAGGTACATTTGGAATACAGCAGGTATAGCAGTATTAATATATATAATATTCCGGTCCATGTCTTTGTTAGCAGTTACAGCACAGTTTTTTTTTAGTTTTTTTTTTTTTAGGAATTGATTAAAGAACAAAGTGTAACAGTATTTCTATACACATGGTTCCAATGTGCTTTCCGGGAGTTCTACATCAGAAACAGTTCCCGATTGACGTTTGGGTATTAATCACAATGCTGATGATGATCAGTCTAGCCTAAAGAAGGTACTTGCTCACTTCCGTCTTGAATGTTGCTGTGTTTGAATTTTTCTAATGTTTGGAGGGAGTGAGTTCCAGATTCTGGGGGCTGCACCGGAGAAAGCTCTGTCATACGTTTTCTTTTTCCGAAAGATGGGTGGTTTCAGCAACAGCTCTTTGGCACTCCTAACGGGTCTGCTTCCCCCTGAAAGATTAATTTTCTGAGCTAAGTACCTTGGTGTTTTGTAGTGGAGCGCTTTGTGGGTAGTACATGCCAGTTTAAGTTGAATTCTGGCTTCGTATGGTAACCAGTTTAATGCTTTCAGGTGAGGGGACATGTGGTCGTATTTTCTAGATCCAGTAATGAGTCTTGCGGCCGCATTTAGACATGCTTTTAGTGGTGCTGTGGAAATTGTTTGATAGACCTGCTACAGTTGTACATCCATATTCAATCCTTGAAATAACGAAGGACTGGACTGCCACTTTGAGGTCAGCCGTATAAATGAGAGGTTTCACTTTTATAATATAGTTCAGGTGAAACCGGGCACTTTTTGCCATTGATTTGATGTAGGCTTTAATGTCTAGGTTCTTATCAAGCGTGATTCCCAGTGACTTAGTAGATTCAACTAGAGTAGGGGTGCAGTTTAGCGATGTGATCAGTTTGGTCCATTCCTTCACTTCTGTGGGGTTCTTATGTGGTGATATTAAATCGGAATTCCGTTTTTTGTGCATTTAGTTTCAGATGATTGCTAGTTAACCAGAGTAATTACATTTTTAAGGCCTCATTCATTATCTTTATGTCTTCCAGTGACACGATCTTGATGTAGATCTGAGTGTCATCTGCGTACATGTGATAAGATATGTTTGCGTCTCTGAGAATTTCTGTAAGGGGTTCGACATAAAGGTTGAATAGTGACGGAGATAGTGTTGATCCTTGAGGGACCAATTTAATTTGGGCATGATGGGGATAGCGTCTGGTTCACCAGGAATCTTTGTGTTGTGTTCTGAAGAAAGGATTCAAACCATTTTCCAACATTTCCAGATAGTCCCATCCTGTCTTGAAGCCTGGCTAGCAAATTTTCATGATTTACCGTGTCAAAAGCAGACAACAGGTCAAGAAGGACTAGTAGGAATGTTTGATTGTGATCTAGGGCCTGTAACGTATTATCCACTATATGTAAGATTGCTGTTTCCGTACTGTGGTCTGGTCTGAATCCGGATTGGCAGTCGTCCAGCAGCTTGAAATTGGCGATGTGATTGCTCAGTTTATTTTGCACACATTTCTCAATTAGGTTGGCAAGTAATGGAATATTGGTTACTGAGCGAAAGTTATTTGGCTCTGCCGGGTCCTCTCTAGGTTTTTTTGATGATGGGGAGTACTTGACCTGTTTTTAGGCATTCTGGTAGGATCCCTGGAGATAGTGAGGCATTTATTATTTTTGTCCATATTGGGACGCTAATATGATTGATTCTTTTTAGGCATTTAGAAGGGAATGGGACATTGTATTGATTATTATTAGGTTTGATATCCGAGAGAGTTTTGTCAATGGTATTCCGGTCCTATAACCTGAAGATTGCCCATTGTGCATTGTTTTTCAATCTATCATGATTGTTTGTCGTGGTATCATTGTTCTGTGGTGATAGTTGGCTGGAGAGGTTGTCGGCTGCCATCCTGAGCTCTCTTTCTACCGTGTTGGCCTGGTCAGTGAAGAATATTGAGAATTCTTCGCAGCTCAGTTGAGTTTTAGTAGTTTCTTGGGCAGATTTGGCCAACTTATTGGATTGTTGCTTAAATATCTCATATAGTTTCCGTGGTCTGTTTTTTGCATTGCTCTTTTTTATGGTGGGTATCAGGAAGGTTATGGCATGGTGATCGGACCAATCGCAAGGAACAATTGAGTGGACTGTAATATCTTTACTTCTCGAAATTACCCGGTCTAAGGTTGCCCCTTTTGAGTGAGTTGGCTGTGTGAAGGCTTGAGTAAGGTTTATATCTGCTAAAAAGTCTTTGACTGCATTGACCTGTTTTTCATTATTGTCGTCCCAGTATAAATTGAAGTCGCCTAGGAATATGTTATTAGTGTGATTGTCAGAGTTAGTCGTGATGATCTCCATTAACTGAAAGTAGCATTATTGCTTGGGGGGTGGTAAAGCGCATGCAGGTTGCACCTTTGATTGTCTGCAGTTCTTATATTGAGACCTGGGTATTCACAGGATTCGAGAGGGCTGGACTGTATTTGGTTGACCTCTATATCCGATCGGTGTATGCAGGCTATACCGCCACCTGTCTTTTTTAGTCTGTCTAATCTCACAATGTTATAGCGAGGGGGCACCAGTTGATCCATAAAAGGGGAAGAGGATCCCGTAAGCCATGTTTCTGTTAGGATTGTCACGCCTACTTCCTGGCAACGATTAAACTTTGCAAGTGCACACTCAGGCAGTAATATTTATGGTCTGCCTGAGTGTGCACTTACAAAGTTTTGATTACGTGCATGTTTGAACTTGTGTTTTACATCCGAATAGGTTTTTGTAACGCGTTTGGGAATAGATAACTTCACATCGAATGAAGTGGATACATTCTATCCCCTTTTCAAAATGGCCGCCATATTTACGGTTTGCCGATATTTTACTTACAAAGCCCTATAAAGCACATGCTTTGGAATTTTTTGTGATTTCTTTTCGTCATCCGGACTTTTTGCTCCTAAATAAATATTATAAATCTATTAGTAACAATTCCTCATAATACTGGTGCCAGATTGGCGTTTTTACCATATACGTCACGTAACTTGTGTAAATTACGTTTATAAAGGAGTTCCGGGTCAGAAACAAACTTGTACCCTGACCCGGAAGCTGCTCGTTGGTGCAAAGAGGCTTATCAATTTTAACAGGTGAGCTGTAGGCTATGACCGTCAAGCTGCGATATAGAGAGAAGCCTTTATATATAAGATAGTGGTATAAAGACAACAGCCAGGATTCCAGCCGTTTTTGCTCGTATAATAGTATGGTTATTTTGTAACCCATCGCTAGACATGGTTGCGCCAAATATTTGCCGCTATGCAATTGAGATATATTAGCAGCTTCTTCTTTTTCTCTGGTTTAATCCCTGTGTATGTTTAAACAAAGATTGGAACTTACGGAACTCCACCACAAGAACAATAAGTAAGAACCATGTGTGTGACTCTAAGAGCCACATGATAAAATATAAATGTATAAAATTATATACACAAAAGACAGGGCGTCTTAAGTATAGACGTTACATCTAGCAGATATATGCTAAGTATAGACGTTACATCTAGCAGATATATGCTATCAGTCCTCTTGACCGACTAGGGTATTAAACGAGTAAGGTGATGTATGGCTCACTGATTTGATATGACAATAGGGCAGATTAAGCCAGAACAACAACAGCTGCATAATAAAGAGTACACAGATCCGGTAGATACTTTATAACAAGGTGATGTTTTACATTATAGGTTTTAAACCACCAGTTGCATAAGTGGTACAGCAACCATAACAGGTAATACTATTAATAACTTTAACAATAGTCTCGAGAGATTCAGAACACTTAATTATAGTAACCTGATATGAATTTCTCTCTCCTTTTTATTGTCTTGCTCTAATAATAGACCATTCGCCCTACGTTTTCAAAATAACGGCAAAGACCTTGATTCTAAACTCTATGCTTCCAATCACGGCGCATCAACTGGTTATATTGATGTACTAGTATGCTTTTATTGCCGGTAAGCCTGCCTATGATTTTTATTTGGTAAGATCACAGCATAATAGTATACCCTTGGGTAATGCTGTTTGTTAATTTTTCATATAGAGTTTGTTTAACACTAGTGAACAATAATATAACAATGGCACCAACAAACACAATCAACTTCATAAGGTTTTTAGTTTGAAGTTATGTCATAACTTGTTTGGCATATTTTATAAACTATATGATTTGGAGCTACTGTTGGTAAAATATTTCTCTGTGTTCTTCCTTAATCCCCTGGGTGTTTATGAGTGGAACCTCCTCAATCCCTCATTTTTAGGTCTCGCTTGAGCCAGCGCATGCGCTGCTCTGGCGAGACATTTACTAAGCGGCTTTTCGGAAGTGCTATCAAAGCGGCAACCAGCTTGCGGTCACGCGCACAAGCGTGATCGCCACGCTCCGCCTCCCCAATAACTGCTGTGCACGCATCCCTTGCATGCTTTGCATAGAGCGCATCATTGCGATCACTTTCGCTTTCACCCCGATTTGGGCTCTTCCATCTTTTACGCATCAGCCTAAACGTATGACTAAGGCTCTTTTGGAATGAATGAGCCATACTGACCATTTGGTGGGAGTGTGACCTAATGTAATGTGTATGCTCTTTGATAGGTCATGGTTTAGCCAACTGATCTCCTAACGAACCTGTCTTATCTACTCATTCAAGGAGATGAACTAACAAGCCGGAGTCTGTAACAATTCAACTGCTGGGGGCTCATCTTTTTAAGTCTATTATAACGCATGATGGAAGCTGGACCTACGGGCATGCTTAACTTTTAGATGGCACTTCAATAATATCATACGGCCCGATTGACCAAACAGTCATAATATTATTGTTTAGACGCTGTGTGTCTCCAATTTGAGGCCATGGGTAAGGAACTCTTTCTGTTGAAATATATGAGAACACTGCGAGTAGAGATAACTGGGGAATCTGACCCTGTTATCATCATGATTGGAAGCTAGACTAATGGGCTGTATTTTCAGCCCAAATTGTTTTGAAAGACATGATGTTTGAGCAATAGTGGATATTTTGTTAATGTATTTTAATGGGCATGACGGCTTTTATCGCATTGCGAATGGTAGTCAGTAACAACGTTTGGTCGTTTACATAGTGAGCAAAACTGACCTCTGTGCGTATTTGTGCTTGTTTTCCAGACACAGTTTCACCTATCACAGTGAAATTTCACTTGTTTACATACGGTTGCTTCTATTATCACATCATCATATGGATAGGCTACATGCCAACTATTGGAAGTACGTTGTGATGCCATCCTTTAAGTAGCACCAAGATGACACCTTGCCTGATGGGTACTGATTGTATTCATATTTTCCTTACAGCTAGTCTTAACGTTGCTTAAAAGTTGTTGTGGTTTTACTCGATACACACAAAATAAGCATTGGCATAGCCAATAGGTCTCGCCTTTGCAACCTTATAAGTATTTAGTTATGCAGTACAATATCCTTGGTGCAACAACATCAACTGTTGCATGGATAAACACTTATAAGGTCCCAAAGGCGAGACCTATTGGCTATGCCAATGCTTGTTAAATATATTGCTTCGTCAAAAAAGCCTAGTGAAATTGAACACTAGCAACGTCCTCATTTTTTTAGGTATGTGCTTTAATAAAATGTTACTTTTCTTTGTTATTAAGCAAGACGCTTAGTAATGCTTAAATTGTTTTGTGAAGTTAAGCTGGCAAACGTTGTTTATTATCCAGGGGGAACAAAAAAAATGTGTGCTAATGGTAGCCTGAGTGATGTTCGAGTAAAAGTAAAATGTTAATAAAAGTCTGTAGCCATTTTAGTTTGGTATATATGAAGTCAGCAACACATGATATTGATAATAACACAATGTTTTTGTTGTTTAGGAAACAGTTCTGAAGAAGGTGTACAATTAACTACTCACCGAAACGCAGCATTGACAATTCTGTTTTCTTGTGATATTGTAATTGTATTTTTAACATGAAATGTTTTTAACCTTAATTGTGATTTTTTTTCAACAAAATGTTATACGTTCCGTTTTAATTTGGCATTAGTTTTCTGTGTTGCACCGACTTACTTGTATTGTATATTTTATGATTGTATGGATTTATGATTTCACTCTGAGCACCAGCACTGTGTAACACCTTAGTAACAAAATGTATTGTGTAATAGGGACTTTTTTGTGTTTCTTACTGGTAGATCAATGGCTTCGCAGAAGGAAATTTGACGCTTGGCTGTTGGGGTAGTCTGAACCAGAGACTTGGCTAAAACACATCCAGTTTCAGGATGTATGTGTATTTGCCTCTGGGGGGCATCGTGTTTCCTCTGCAACTTTCGGAGAATCTGCTCCACTGGAGTGTAAGAGTGGCATCTCGGAACCGGCTTCAAAGATTTCAGCATGGAGATTAATTTGTGTTTCATTGCTGAAGTGGTTGGTTCGGCTCAATGCAGAGTGCCGAGTCGGTGCTGATGCGGTCGATGTTGAGGGATTTGACTGATGTTTCGACATCTAGTCCCGAGGGTAGAGCATCAGAATCAATCTTTTGAAGCCTACACTGGCCCGTTGGCAGTGGTGGCCCTGGAGCCTTGTGTTCCATCGGAACCAAATGCTTTTTTGGGGGAGGGATAGGAGAGTTTGTACTACCGGTACGTTGACCCGGTGAAACATCGTGCAGCCCGATGTCGATTTCAAGCTCTGAGTGAGAACCCTCGATGAAGGACACCTCTTCCTCTGCTCTAGAGACTTTGTGGAGTTCTTGCTTCTCTTTCTCGACATCGTGGTGGCAGAAGGTCAGGCATTTCACTGAAGTCTCTTTGCTGAATTTGCCGTCTACATGCTCAGCGGTCCCCGAGTGTCTTCTTTGACTGAAAGGAGCAGCAGGCCTCACAGTCCTCTTCCCTGTGTTCAGGAGACAAACACAGGTTACAGACCTGATGATGGTCGTTTCTGGAGTACTTGGCCTGGCAGTTCGGGCAGAAGCGGAAAGGCGTCTGTTCCATCACCAGAAGGTAATTCACTGGTGAAGTCGGAGGGGATGGAAAATGTGAGGTCCTAAGGGCCGTTGACTAAGTGTGTCGATTCGACAAGCAATAGTTTTCTAAGATTCGATATGCAAGATAGGATATGTGTTGGTAGACCATACCGACAAGGGTACGGGTGAAAACTTGAACCGAAATGAGCCCAAAACGGTCTCGACCCGGCCCGCAGACACACACGTCCGAACCAAACCGCGGTAAGAAAACAATCTCACAATGGAATCGATGCCCATGTGAATTATCACCGAGAGAATTCACTCTACCTCATGACTCAAAAGACTTGCTCAAAGAATAACAACTTGCACACATCCGGTCCCAAACACAAGATGGCTGGAGTATGCAAAGTAGGTCTATCTACATCCACACACGTCTCAAACACATTTTTTTATTGGCATGAAAAAGCACAAGTTGCCATAAAAGTCACTTGAGGGCATTGCTTTGTATTAGGAAGTGTTCATTGTGAAAGGGCATAATACCGTCACTCACTGTGAAGTTAGCCAATGTTGAAGGTGGGCTGACCCACTGCCCTATATCAGACTGTTGTGGGTGGAAGAAAAAACTGAACGATGGGGCAGTGCAGGCCCGGTTCCAGGAATTTTCATTTGGATGGGATAAGGATAAGTTCGGGAGGGCCAATGTGGTCCCAAATTTTGTCAATTTTTGAGGTAGCCTGCAAGCCCTAGCAGGGCTCGAGTCGGGGTACCACGCGGGTGGACTGCGTCCCCCCACTTATTTTACAAGGAGCTCGATAACTGGAGCAAATGGAGCCACACATTCACTCTTTGGCCTCTCTGGGGCAAGATCGGAGCCCATTCAGAACGCTGCTCACGTGCTGGCTTCGCTCATGCAGTCGCATCTAAGGGGTGAGTGAGGGGAGGCAATGAGTCTTATGGTGCAAGTCACCTTTCGTGACATCACTTCCTATTGTGACATCAGCGTCCCCCCACTTCTTTTTTAGGACTTGTGCCCTTAGCCCTAGATTGCATCATATCTCCTTCCAAACAGAAAGTCAGTGCATATAGAAAGTTATTTGAGAGTAAGCGCTGATGTCTATACTCAACAACCCAACCCTTATAATTTCCAGCAGGCCAGGCTTCAGCACAAGCACCGGGATTCCAAGCAGATTGTTATAGTAGTTCAAGTAGGAGGTCCCGGTTACCACACCTAAGCCTTGACATTTCACACTAGGAAAACTGGCTACTTACACCTTGCAATTTGCTCAACACCTATTTCTTTGCATGCTGTGAACTTTGTAACTTAATTTTCATGTTCTTTTGCAGTGTACTTTCATTTATACAAATGTTTAAAAATAGCTGCACATTCAGGAAAAAGAAAGCAGTATTGTTGACAAAGAAGAGCAGTTTTCATGCCTTATAATTGTACAACCAGTAATTGCAGTCAAACAGGTAACCTTGGGGCCGTATTACACAGAGTGCCTCGGTTACAGAGGGGCCGCAGAAACTTGTGCAACCCCTTCTGTAAGAATGATAGCGTTGGCACACCTTTATAGCCAGCGCTATATTCAGAGGACTTTCCCTCCTTTGCATGGGGGTGACCCCACACAAATTACGGGAATCACTATGCCCCTGAGCCTGTCCTATATTAGAGAAGCAGGCACAGAGGCAAACAGGCAGATAACATGGGAAATAAAAGCAATCATCCAGACTAACAGAATACTCTAGCCATGGTTTGGTTTTTTACCAGTGTAAACTGAATGTTCCATAAACTGCATTTACTTCTCTCGGTCAGATCATGTCATGCTATGTTTGTTTGTAATGCACAAAGAACAATTGATGGATGGAACGCTGAACAATGTCAAATACTCATCCACAGTTCAGAGATCTGGGACTAAATCCATTCTATTTTGCTCACCACGCCAACTCAGTATGGACCCAGTCACATGCAAATCAGTCTTGGCTCTGCTCTCCATGGGAACAATCCAGCCCGAAATGCCAGGCCAGGTCCTCCCTGGACCGAAAACAATCATCCCAGGACCAGTTTCGGGGTATCACTCCGTATCAACCAGGACAGCCTGAATCTAGTGGCATGGCGAGCACCGGACTTATGTCTGGGAATCCCCGTCCCACGTGGAGTGACAAATGCAAAAAGAAAAATTGATGAACCAAACGCTATACAATGTCAAACACTCACCCTCAGTATCCATAGTTTTTATTGATTGTTTGGTGATATCTCGAAAACAGTCCTAGGATGCTTTTTCTGGTCCACGGAGGACTTGGCCTGGCAGTTCGGGCTGGACTATTCCCATGGGGAACAGGGTCAAGACTTATTTGCACATGGCTGGGTCCAAACTGGAATAGCATGTTATGCAAAAAAACTACAGATTTAGGCCCAGAGCTCTGTACTGGAAATGAAATGTTTGACATTGTTCACCATTCGGTCCATAAATTGCTCATTTTTATGTTGGTTTGATAAGAGCACTCCCACCCAGGAGGGTATCCTCGTGCCGAGCAGGTGAGAGATTAGCCAAACCTAGGGCCTATCTTTGTTATTCGATAAGCCAGGTCTTCAGCTTCCTGTGGAATTCAAGAGAGGAGGCGCAGATGTTAATAGCACATAATTTAAGAGCAATGTAGGAGAAGGCTCAACTTCTGGATCTGGTTTTCCATTTACTTGGGTTGTGAGCAAGTAGGAGTCTTGCCGAATCGAGGTGTCCTGAAGGTTTGTGAAAACAGATGATATTGTTGAGGTGTGCTGGGCCAGAGTGCCTTAAAAGTTTGAAAGAGGAGTTTGAAATGTGCTTGTTTGGGTTAGGATAGCCATTGTAGCTCCTTGAGTTGAGATGTGTGTGTCGTGAGAGGTTGGGAGGGATTCTGTCTGGCGAGTTCTGGATGTTCTGCAGCCTCCCAATGAGATGCATATTTATCCCAGTGTAGGGAGTGTTCTTGTAGTCTAAGTTGCTGGCGGCAATAGTGTGGGTGATGATTTTCGGCATGCTTACTGGATCCATTTGAAATCCTGCCTCAGCATCTTCAGTATCAATCAATCAATCAATGAGTTTATAAAGCACTCTACTTACCCTGAGGGTCTCATTGCGCTGTGTGGGGGTGCGGGGGGGGGAGTGCAACTCAGGATCAGTCGGAAAACCAGGTCTTGAGGTTCTTCCTGAAGGTGTACAGAGTGGGGGAGTGTCTGATGTTGACTGAGAGCTGGTTCCAGGTCTTTGCTGAGACGTAGGAGAAGGCTCTTAGGCCTGCTCTGGTACTGCGGATGCGTGGGATCTCTCCATAGCGAGGTCGGCGGAGCAGTGGTTCCTTTTGGGTACGTGAAAGCATAAGGCACATATGGCGTTGACTTAAGCTGTGATTATGAGTTTGCAGTCAAGAATGAGCCAACGGGTTTCGACTAGGCTCATCTAGTTCTGAGGTAGGTCTGGAACATTTTCATTAATGCCACTGTTTGTATATCATCCCACATTGCATAATATGGGGTAGCCCTCTATGGAAATAAATTATGATCGGCGCTAGTAGATGTGATACTTACAGAGCATCACCAGGGCCACTGAAATTATGTGGTATGGGTGGACCAAATTTTGTAGCAGTGTTGACAAAATTATGCAGCAAGAAAAGGATAATTATGTGATGTAATGCGGTGACATTTTGTGATGGTAATACTTCATTATTTTGTTATTTGTTTTACGCTTGTTAACACTGTTTGGGCCTAGGTTGCACCTCATTAATACAAATTAAACACACAGGTATAGCAATAAGCAACTGAAAGGTGAACTGTCAACCTTTGCAAAGGGTCTTCAACTGCACTACACGATGTATTGCAGCATTTTTGGTAACTTTTGATCCCTTAGAGCTAGGAGCATTTTTTTAAAATCGTAGATTATGTAACAGATGATAGATGATGTGGCAACTGATGCAAACCCATAATTTTGTGGAAAACACCACAGCCATAAAATTGCAATGTTCGGGTGGCATTGACTATAGCCTGAGAATGTGCAATGTACTGTAAGAAGATATCAGAATATGAAATGGTCACATTTGTAACCCTGCCATACCGTTGAGAACAAATTCATCCCAACACATTCTCTTACTTGAGATAACACAGTTATCAACTACACCTGAGCATCGTGCAGAAAACAGACAAACACTCTTAGTGCCTGATTCAAAATGTAAACTTGAACTTTTGTGTAAGTTTACTATTTTTGGTATTCATAAACTACAAGTTTCATTTTACAAATAGTAATTTTACGGCTGTAGAGACTCCGCACTCATGGTAGATACTCCACACATAAAAAGTAAGGCCTGTCCTATCTTTGCATGTCCAGAGCTCTCCATCTTGACTGCAGCATCTCTGTAGGCATAATAATTGGGGAATACAACAAAATATTAAACTTACATAAAAGTGTACATTTACATTTGTGAATCAGGCCCCTACTCTATTAGGCATTGTAATTCTACATTAATTCTTGGGCGACATTTATGATACTTTCAGCCTGGTGGCTACTCATCCAATGAGGCGTTCACTGCTAATATCTGAATAGTATAATGCATGGCTTATCCTACAGTATATTACTGCGTGGATCTTACAGAAGCTAAAATACATAAACTCTCTCAGAACCCCCACACAAACCATAATTGAGGTGCAGAAGGCGGTTCACAGGCGTTGGCCCTCGTGTCACTGTACCTGTGGCATCATTGGCAGGTACACCTCTGCCCGAAATCTCCCAACTAGAAATGGGGGACCCACTAAAAGCCTGATCTGTGCTTGTGTTTGAAGACTGGCTCCGGGTCAGCTTGAGGTGCTCTTGGCAATTCGAGCCCATAACAAGCCGAGCATTTATGTACTGCCACCCTCTATCTACCCAGGATGTGGCATTACAGTGAGAGCTTCTAACTTTGTAAATGAACAAGCTAAGTTTGGGTCTAGGCTTTGGCTCAACATCCTGTGATTCTGTGTATATCACCAGTGCATACAATAAATAAATGTGACCTTGTGTAATGTAACTGGTGTTCATGTAAAGCACTTTGATACTTGTAGATTGAGTTCGCACTGAACTGCACAAGAGGTAAAAAAACAAACAAAAAGGACAGACAAATAGATTGCCATTTAGTGGCTGTTTCATACAAAGTGAAAACATAAACCTGGATAAACGGCAGCTTCCCCACTTAAACTGTGTAATCGTGGGCAAATATTTTATGTCACCAAAACGCATTTCTCTTCATATTTGTGCTTGAAAGCACGTTCAAATACATGAGTCAGAAAATCAACTATGCCAAAACCTATTGTGTTTGATTTAATAGACTAATGTTGCCTATAATATCTGGCCCACATACAGGGTCCACAGAAAAACGTTCTTGCCTGTTTGTTCACTCTCAGCACTTTTACCAGAGTGAGGAAGTTGAAGTTGAAATTGTTTGTAAAGCGCGCTGTGACCAAGCGGTTTCCTGGCGCTGAGTGATTACGGGTGACGGAAGACAAAGAAACAGCGGTGATCAGTGAGTGGAAAAAGCTTGAGTAAACAGATGGGTCTTGAGCGCCTTAGGGAAATGCAAATAAACAGTGATTGATCTAATGGTAAGTGGAAGGCTGTTCCAAAAGCGAGGGGCAAGAGTAGAAAACCTAGTGCCGCCCGCTCTAGACTTGCGGAAGCGGGGAACAGTAAGAAGAGCCTGGCTAGAGGAGCGAAGATTGCGACTGGGGAGGTAGTGGGTGACCATCGAGTTAATGAAAAGAGGGGCCGTGCGGGCGCGGGCCATGAAGACTATGCATCCCATTTTAAAGAAGGTTCGGTACAGAATGGGGAGCCAGTGAAGAGACTTGAGAATGGGAGAAGTGTGGTGAGATTTAGGGAGCCGGTGAATGAGGCGAGCAGCCTGGTTCTGAATGGTCTGGAGACGACGCAGCTCGTAGGCGGGAATGCCCACATACAGGCAGTTCCCGTAGTCCAGACGAAAGAGAACCATGGCTAAAATGATCATTTTAAGGGCGTCGAGGGAAAAAAATGGGAGATCTTATGAATAATCCGGAGAGACAAAAAACAGGATGAGACAACGGAGCTGATCTGAGGATGCATGGAAAGGTCCTGGCTGATCTTTATACCGAGGGTTCTAACTGAGGCAGAGGGGACGGGGGGGGGGCCAAAGCTGGAAGGCCAGAAGGCAGAAGTCCAGGGACTGGAGGAACCGCCAGTCAGGACCAGCTCTGTTTTGTCCGGATTGAGTTTGAGGTGATTTAGGCTCATCCAATCAGAAAAAAAAATAAGTGTGGTTTGAAATTTAAGAAGGGAATCAGTGGAAGAAGAAAGATCAAAGATTAACTGAAAGTCGTCAGCATAGTTATACACAGAGACCTCCATTCTGAGTAAAGAAACAATAAGAGGGTAAATATAGAGATTAAAAAGAAGGGGGGAAAGGGAAGAACCCTGGGGGACCCCGCAGGACACCAGGTGAGACGGGGCAGAGAAGCCGGAGAGCCGAACAGCCTGCGACCGACCTTGGAGGAATGACGCGAGCCAAGAAAGAGCGGTGCCCTGGATGCCCGCTGCCCTGACACGGTCGAGAAGGATGGAATGATCGACCGTGTCGAAGGCAGCAGACGGATCGAGAAGCACCAGGGCTTGAGGGGAGTTGGAATCCGCCTTGTTCTTTAGCTCGTCCAAGACAGAGAGGACCACCGTTTCGGTCGAATGAGCCGGGCGGAAGCCCGCTTGATGGGAAGCCAAAAGGTGGCTATCCTCAATGTAGGTCGACAGGCAGGAGGTGATGTGGCTCTCTAGGATCTTGCCTAAGTAGGGGAGCAGGGAGATGGGCCTAAAATTGACAGGGATGGTTGGATCAGAACCAGGTTTTTTTTAAATTAGGATGACAACGGCCGATTTAAACTGGGACGGAACTTTTCCCTGAGAAATAGATGAGTTAAGGAGGGACAGGGGGGGTCGGGCAGCCAGTGAATAGCTCCCTTAAGATGCGGGCCGGTCCACAATCGGCAGGGGAGCCAGACTTGACTTTCTTAAGTAGAGCAAGAAAGGATTCCTTCGAAATAGGAGGGAAATGAGTAAGAGATGAGAGCAAAGGGGGAAGAGAGGAGATGGGGGGGGGGAAGATGGTGGGGAAATGTTCCGTTTAATATTGATGATCTTCTCAAGAAAATAGTTATTAAGGGAAAGACAGAGGGCTTGAGAGGGGACAGGGTTGAGGTTGACTCGATCGGATGCGGCCAGATTGTGAACGATAGAGAAAATCTCTTCAGATTTATTAGCCGCTAATAGGATTTTACCAGAAAAATATTCTAGTTTGGCCGAGAGAATAGCTCTCTTGTAGTTGTTTAAGAGAGATCTATATTGATCCCCCCGAAGGGGGCAATAGTTGCGTCTCCACTGGCGCTCTGACTGTCGGAGAGCCAGTTTGAGGGTTTTAAGATCGCCAGAGAACCATTTATTGGCTTCATGGGGGGAGGCAGGCTTTAACCGTCCTAAGGGGGGCGACCAGGTCGCAGGAGGTAGATAGCCAGGTGTTAATGGCGTCCACTTGAAGATCGAGGGGAAGGGTCGACAGATCCGGGGAGGAGTTCGCCAAAGAGGAATGGAGAATGTTAAAATCCACCCGATTCCAATTACGTGCAAGGACGTTCTTGGGCAGGGGGAGCTTATCTATGACTGTCAAATCAATGGAGATGGAGATAAGCAAATGGTCAGACCAAGTGCAGGGAAGAATGGTGGTAGAAGAAATGACCAGACTGGCCGACCAAATCTGGTCAAGGGTGTGACCGTGGACGTGGGTAGGGGCGTGGATGTGAGGAGTAAAATTGAGACAACGAAGAATGTCGGAAAAGTCTTTGGAGGCCAGATCTTCCCTGGGGTTACCAGGCCAGCAGTTAAAATCGCCCAGCAAGAGAACTGATGAGTTATTGATCACAGGGGTGGCCAGTAGTTCTTGCAGAGCAGGTAGAAAGTGAGGCATTGTTTGAGGAGGGCGATATAAAAGAACCACGGTGAGGGTGAGGTCGGGGGCAGGAATGACTCTAAGCTCATGTTTATAAGTACTTCTCAATGATGTGCCATTTTCTGACATATTCATGACAAAGCTTCCATGCGTTAAAGAAATACTGTTTTTTGAATTGAGAAGTGACTGTATCAAATGTTGTGTTTTTTTGTTTGTTTACTGAGCAAATATTTTCAAAGCTTGACACTTGCAAGCCCCAAAGTGCCAAGCCAGAGCCTTAACTCGCCACTGGGGCTCTCCCAGTTAAACCTCTACACCCAAAACACACCGCCCAATTTCACTTTTGAATAAAGTGAAAAAACATTACAACATTCCGACCATGAGATGGAGGAAGCACTTAACAGGTGCCTTCTCCATGGCCTCTTCTGTCGTGATTGGGTGGGCCAAAGGTCATGTTTGGGTGGGCCTGGCCCACCCGGCCCCCCTGCTAGAACCGGGCCTGGAGCAGTGGCTAAAAGCCCCTTGGCTAAAGTCGGACCTTAATACGAGACATTGTTTGAGTTGCAAATGTTTTCTTTTTCGGCTAAACTGCACAAAATGAAGTAAGGGAGTTCGGAAGAGTATAATGCCACCGCTACATTTGCAGCCTTTAGCTTAAGAAATCAATTATAGTCGCTGCCGATCTGGGTCACAGTGCAGAGCTGAGCCAAGGGCGAATGAGACCGCAGCCTTCAGCCATCTGCTCAGCAATATTTCATCCAGCCACGCCGCGTGCTATATTCACTTGTGGTAGCAAATGCAGCATGAAAACTCGCCGGAGCCAGCCTTCCCGCGGTAGAGGTTTTCTGCGTTTCCAGAGAGTAAAAACAAATACATAGCTCTAGAATAGGACAGGGGAAGGTGGGGACATTTGAAAAATCAACGGAAAAGAACAGATTGGAGTTGATTCATCGGATTATGTAATCACTTGCACATGCCAGATGGTAAAAGGCTGAGCCTGAAAGCAATACGGCATTTAAACGCAGAAGAGAATGCCTCAGCGCTGCCACATGGAAGAGGCATAATGACCAGCTACTGAGCCGTCCGCAAATATGCACTGATTTGCATCATGGGACCTGAATACTGCTGCTGAAGCATCTTTTAAACACCAATGTTTTCAATGGCACTGTTCTTATTTGTACCCACAAAATGACTGTGCAAGCAGCGATCCGTCATTCATAGGCGGGATCGGCCCCGCAATCTTGCTTCGGAGCGCAGCACACATCTCAAACGCAGAGCACTGAAAGAGGTCTGTGTCCTGCTTCCTTATTTAGAGTTTAGCAAGGGGTTACTCCGTCAGAAACGTGACGGATTTCCCACCCAAAGCGGACGGGGTATCCGTCACGTTTGTCCAAACATCCGCCAAACTCTAAAGCAAGCTTTTCGGTTTGGGCTTTGGGTTGGAGCTCAATCCCCGACCCAGTTTCAACTAAGCACACCCGTCAGTGTAGCATGCCACCAGTCCTACTATGTGCTTCGGAGCCCCGCAAAGAGTATGGGGCGCTATACATATACAATCACAATTATAATCACCTAGCAAAACAATTCAAAATCTTTGACAACCTTAGCAGGCCCAGTTCGACAAAGAACAAAAAAGCTTTCTGGGTGTTTGTTTATTCAGAGATTATTAATCATATGCAGGTTCAAACAGTTTGAAAAAGACACGAGTCACACGGGTCTAACGCTTTTCAAAACACACAGCTGATGAACGAACATTCGCCTCTGGCAACGGCTTCTTAGATACTTCAAAAATAAAAACCTCGGAACCGGCGCGTTCCCATGAATACAGAGGTCACAAGGCGCCTCATGACGCCTGTGTTCTCTTTGTTATATGCTCACCCCTTACAAGTGAAGTATGCCGATGCTAAACTAGATGGTGTCAATTCAGCTGCATGCGTACTAAAAAACAAAAGGAACAAGTATAGCATCTTAAGGCATGCAAGTGGCCCCACGGCACGGGTCATGAGGCAGCCATACGTCTCAAACATCTGAGCCTCCAAGGAGGGTGGGATTGAATTCCTTTGGAGGGTGAACCCATGGAAATCAATGCAGAGTGTTGAAAATTAGTACGTTTTGGTGAACATTATCTGCGCCATCTTGCCTCTTCCCCTGATGCCACACTTTTGTCGTGCACACCCGCCATTTTAAGATGCCCCGATCAGAACGAACCCTTTTGCATGCCGCTGGCCCCTGACATAGCCCTTCGCCTTCACTAAACCTGCACGCTGACCAACCCCCTGCTTGCACCTGCCTAGAATCATAAACCCCTCTTCGGCGCTGCTCTGCCCCAGGCCCTCATCCTGTTCCCAGCGCGACACCTCCCTTCTTCCCTTTCATGATCTCCGGCCCTTAGATGCAAATCCCCTTTTTCCCCGTGTGCCCGTTTGTCTTCCCCGTTCCCAGGCCGACACCCAGCTCTGCCGATACCATTCCTTGCCCCTCCCCGTACAATAGAAAGCTTCCCCCATCAAAGGATCCCCGGGTTGATCAAAGCCCCCACTCCATGAGATCCGATCAAACCCCCCACGTTCCGTGAATCGACGGAATATCCAGCTGCGCGATACTCATCACCTGGTGTGACTAGGGTGGGGACTTCAACTGTAAATGCGTGTGGGAACGGGCCCAAAGGGGAGTTCCGGGAATGTCTTTTCCATACATCAAAGTTTTAACATGAATATGTAATCTGCAATAAAGTCATAAAACAGTGTATAAGAGGCCAGGCCTCAGAAATGTAGGTAGAGCACCTCAGAACGATACCTTCTGCCCGTTTTGTTGTGTTCTCCTCCGGAGAGAATAAAAACCTTGTTTCCTGCCTTCCAGTCTCCAGCGCCTGCCTCTTCATTGATTAAATAACTAGAGGGTCACAGAGGCAATACCGCCGGGCAAATACCGATTGTCCCCGACCCGACCCAGGTTCAACAATTGGCGTCCCAAGCGTGGGGCCCATCAGCGACTCGTGGATCCAGTGGGAGAGGTCCCGACGACAGAGTGAACGACTGCAACGATCGGGAGAGCTCTTGCCCAATAGACCCTCGTCTGGCAGCCGATCATCCGAACTTCACTAGTTCCGAACAGACCTCTCTCGAGCGATCTACGGTCCTGACTGGGAACCATTAGGAGTGCCGTGAGAAATACGAGAAAAAAAAGGACGAACGGGCGCTGGATTCGGAAGACAAGAAACTGTCCACATGGTCCGGGTAAGGTCGTGTAATCACGACAAGTTGCGAAATTATTGCTTGATTGTTTGATTGCTTGATTGTTTAAAAATACTAGTATTGCTCTTTATTTATTTGGATATTCACTGTCTACAAACGGAGAAACAACGGGCTCTCTCTTTGCAAGCAGTGGAGGATAGGTAGGGCAGCAGCCGTGCTTATTTTTTTCTCCCCCACTCAATAATTACTTGAAACTGAACTGTTGTTCGCAAAACTATTGTTTCCTGGAGATTCCCTGTCTGCAAACAGGGAAGAGACCACCCTTTTTGCAGATAGTGAAAAGGGTAGGTAACGCAGATCTTTGCGGACCTACTCATTCTCCCCATTGTTATTTATTGGTCTTTTTGTTATTTTTGATCCATGAGGTATTCACTGCCTGCAAACAACGTAGAATAGAAATATTCTGTCCAGTCTTTGCACCTAGTGATAAGATAGGCAGTGCTGACTTTTTAGTCCCTCGTTACGAGCCGTCATGTCTGTCTTCTCCCCACTGATTAGTAGCCTGTTTAGCCCGGACCGTGTATTAGAGGTGGACCATATAGCTCCACTAGAAGGCACCCCTAATAAGGACATGTTCATAAACTATGGATTAGTCACCATAGCCTATAATAAATTGTGGCACAGGTATACCGAAGAAAGTCAAGACAAACAGTGGCCACTGGCAGGATCCTTTGACCTTGATAAAATAGAAACGTTAGAAATAGCCCTTCGAAATAACAAGACAACGCCAATTATGCTCGACAGTCTCGGTATGTGGCGCAGAGAGGCTATGCAACAACAGAGAAAAGACGAGGACAAACCAAGTAGAGAAATATACCGACAGGACAACCCCAGGACACCGCTACCCACAAGTTATCCCCCGACACTACGCAAAAGACGACCAGACTTAGGGCCAGACCAATGCGCTTTTTGTAGATATGTCGGACACTGGAAAGCCCAATGCCCGACTCTACTGAGCGTGAGTAAAGGCAAAGGGCCGACAGGAACGACAGACCGGCAGTACGAGATAAAGCGCGAGACAAAGAAGAACCCGACTTACATAGACAGACCGGATAGAACCACCACGTTTGATTATGCCCGATGGCACAGATTTCGCCAGGACAATTTCAGCGGCATGCTCAAGTTCTCCTAGGTCGGGCAACGTCAAGACGGGAACCCAGCCTCGCTTTAAAATTCACAGACGGACAGAGATAATTATGACCAATAACTGTTTTTTATTCGTCTTGGGTCTTTGTATGTCGTATTTGTACTGTCCCCCCGTCTGAGTTTGTGTGTATGTAATGTACGAATCTGCGTCATCCCTCTACACGTGTTTTCGTGTTGCTCAACCTCTGTTAAGCAGAAACTTAGCATAAAAGCAACCTGGAAAGAAAGAAATGGTACAACAAAATCCGTAGACCATTGATGAACTTGAACTTTTAATTTAACACAGCAAACAAGAAATAATAACGGTAAACTGTAGAAAATGGAAGTCAAACAGAACATTCGCCCCCCCCCCCTTCTGGAACCTTCCAAAGTAGGGCAGGGTTACGGCTACGCCCAACCAGCGACAACCCATATAAGGCGGGCCCCGCTGCCAACTCTTGGTCAGGAAATCTTAACATATGGGGAAGCCGGAGGAGAGGCAGGGGCCAGCGGAGTCCAGCCGCAGCGGCCCTGGACAGTTGCAGGCAGTCCCGCCACATGCCTCCTCGGCCCAGCCGCAACGGGCCTGGATAGACTTAAGTAGTCCCGCCACATGTCCAGAGAGGGACGAGACACCTCTTTCTTTTCCCTTCCGTAACAGCCGCAGCAGCTCTGGACGGCGGGATGTCCTGCACGTACCTCCACAACAATTTGTCCAAGTTGGGCTGGGAGGGAGAGGCGACGCGGACGAGCCTCTCCCACCTCCACCGATAGGAGGTCTCCCAGCCCCCGGCCCAACGCCGAACACCCCCAGTCAGGCGATGGTGCCAATACTTGCACAGCACCGAACACACCATGGTGGCGCCCCAGTATTTGCGCAGCACCGAACGTGCAATGGTGGCCATATTTTCGGAACACCGAACCTGCAATGACTGCACTGATACTCGTGCCGCGCCGAATGCGCGCCACAGGTGGCCATACTCCCACAGCACTGAGCACAAGACTTGGGGAACACCGGATGTGGAGAGACCTTCATGCGGGGCGATGAAAAAGAACAGCACGGAGTGCACCGGGAGAAGGAGACGGCGCGAACGAGTCTCCCTCGCCCCCCCCGGTGGGGGCATCACAGCTGCACCCCAGCTGAACGTCCCGCTTTCACACAACAGGGACCTCTTCCTTTCACTCCGAAGGATCTCTTCCGCTCTTGCAAACTCGACGAGAGTGGCCCCTGTAGGGCCTCAAAATGGCGTCTGGGTCCGCTGGAAGGCGGGCCCCGGCCACTAGAGTAACTTTGACCAGCAATATAACTCGGACATTTGCCCACAGGGGCACGAGCCCCCATCTCCGACAGCATCTCCGCAGCCTTGGAGACCCTACAAAAGTCCCCGGCGGAACCTTCGGCCTCTGCAGGCTTCCGGTAAGGGACGGCTGCCTTGATCGCCAACGAAACAAACATGACATTGCCACTCCTTCTGTTAGCATGAATTCTAGAACTGCCGAAAAGGACTCTGGTCCAAACTGCCAGTAATGAGAAACATTTCCCCCTGATGCTGCTTCCGGACTGAGCCGGCCCCGCCCAAAATGGCGCTGGTATCAATCGGAACTTACGAACACCTCGTGGTGTTCCTTCGCACTAATATAAACTTGATGTTCTGAGACTTTATATGATCCTTTGTACACTTGGCTAGAAAAGACAAGGAGAACTCACTCGACGAACAGTATGAAAGGATCCCCGTTAAAAATGTTGATTACAAATGTACAATGTATTATATTTTTATAGCTGATGTAAACCTCATTTACGACGCACACGTACGGTATGCATATAGGAAATCTGATTGCAACTATTATGATTATGCTTCTAAATTATGAAAATAAATGCCCCCGAACCCCCAGCCAATTAATAGACGTTTTAGTTTCTTACAAATGAATGAATAAAACTTTCCGATGTTTTTTTTTTGCTGCAAACGACACCCCCCACTGTACGCACTTTAGCCATTGCCACGACCGGCCAAATACGACCGTACCCTCATAATCCACGTGCTGAAATGATTTTGCAAAATAAAGTTTTTTGAAACTATGGACGGGTATTGCATGCTTTATTTAAAAAAAAAAAAAAAAAAAAATGTGGGATCGGTGGGAAAGTTCTTTTCTGTGCACCCTACTCTGCTCTCTCTTTAAGGTTGAAAGAAGATGGTTGCCCAGCCCTGGAGGACGGATCGGATCGACAACACGACACTCTGCCTTCAAAGTACGCGACTGACTCATGAACTCTCGCGTGGAGGAAGACCTTGACTTCCAAGGATGGGTAAAACGAACGGTGTAAATGAGGGAATGTAAAAGGAGGGTGAAATGAAATGATGTAAATGTTATAAAGTACAACGCTCCAAGGTATCAGGGAACGGAGCTGACCCAAGAACCGAAGAACCTTAGAACGCCACAGCGTTGAAAGAGGTTTAAGGATCCCGATAGTGAGATACATCCTTTGACTAGATACCTCGCACTAGGCACCTCTGGTTTCCTTTTTACGTTTTCCCCGCACACGACCTATAAGGACACACTGCCCCTCTCCCCTCCCGACCCCAGAAACCATACCCCCGGGACCCTGCCCCGAGGAGGAAAGACGAGTAAGAGGTAAGTAAAGGACTTATGAATCCATGTATCTGAATATGCGCGAATGCTGTCTCCCCCACCCCCCCTTTTTTCCTCCCTCTGCAGGTTACATCAGAGATTACGGCCGAGGTGTGGCGAAGATCTGAAGCCTTGCCATGTCTAATACACGAAGCAGACTAGCGCCGCAGGTGGTGCCTAAGCACGCCTGCAATCTACTCACGTATCGAACAAACCCGAGAAATTAGCACGACCTGATAAAAAGTGATCACCCTTAAACCAGACCGGACGAATGAACCCATGTCACGTATGATGCGAAACTATGAGAGAATGTGTGTGTGTGACCGAGGCGCTGACCCAACTGGTCGAAGGACCGAGAGTGCGAGAAAGTGCGACAAAATGGTACCTCCTTTCAAGGCACGTCCCCTCTACCCTGTCTAATGCTCAAACTGCATGATTACAAGATTCTAACGCAGACCCGCGAATGTCCTTTACTGTGTAATGCACTAAATAGCCTTTCTTGAATACACTGCCACCCTCTCTGTTGCACGTGTACTATTTAGCCTGCCGTTGCTCTCTCTCTCTCTCTCTCTCTCTCTCTCTCTCTCCTCTCTCTCTCTCTCTCTCTCTCTCTCTCTCTCTCTCTCTCTCTCTCTCTCTTTTTGCACTCCCACTCTTCCGAGCGATTAGCCCCGAAATTGGCAGACTGCCACCCCTAGCGCACCACCTAATTGGCTTCAAATACCGTCAGTATTTGCACAAAACTTGTCTTTAATACAATCACCCTGAGACCGTGTCATTACCTCTCCTTTTCCGCTAGAAGCCAATGAACCGAGGTTGGGCCGTAAGGGAAAGGACAGGTAAGACGACAGAGGTTCCCTAATCTGGCCCGTAATAAGGGAACTACATGTCAACGGCTCCTATGGTATAAAACAAGGACCCCAGAATACGCGACCCTCCCCGCCCCGAATTGTCGCAATACCCAAACAGGAAAAATGATCACCCCTGTTACATCCCTTGTATCAGCCGCTCCAAATTGGAGTTATGAAACCACCCCTCATTCCCGGTTGTGAGAGATGGGTCGATTTACGCCCTTACCATAAGTTTTCTATGTCCCTAGGTGTCTTCCGATGAGACCCCTGTCCTCTCTAATTTAGTAATCCGGCCGCGAGAGGCTGCATAGGGACCAGAATGATGTTTTGCAAAGTTTAAGATTAGACTGGAGCAAAGAAAACCATTACACTGTACCATGCCGAAAGCGAAAATGTTTAGTTGAAAAGCAGGAGGCATTGATAGAAAATAAATGTTTAGCCTATGTTCGTCCATCAGCAAAATATCTGTTTAGTACCATGTCGATAGCACACAGTACCCTTGGTAAATATAAAGCCCTAGAGAACGGCACATCTTTGTCAAACCCGTCTTACGAAGGTGGGTCACCATCAGATGAACTGTCGTGACTGTAATAAATAATTGTGAAGGAAAGTCATAGTAAATCCAACAGGCTCGTCACCGGGCATTCATATGCCAGTTGTGAACATTAATATAACGGACATTTTCATTCTTTGCCTGGAGCTGGGAGAGAAGTAGACTTTTTGATTATCTTCATCTGCAAATTCTCTAAAGACTGTCTTTTCAAACTTGTTTAAGGGCACTGCTGTTGGAGGAGAGAAGGACCGGATGTGGGAGCACGAGGCCTGACTGCAGACTAAGGAACACCTGCGACATTAGCCAAGGCGAGACCACGACAGAAAAGAGCTGCAGGACGAGGCACTGTTTTCGACAACATGAGAAGAAAGGGCCGACCTGATGCCCCTGCTCGATGTCCAGTGTTTGCCGACAAGTCCCCGCTCTCTGAATTCGGTCACACGCCCGCCTATCTGAAGTCTCTCGTTCCCCTAGTTTGTTCCTAATTTGGCCTTGCTCCATCCCCCTTTTCCTCCGACCTACCCTATGGACTGTTTTGTACGCTCTTCTTCCATCTGAACTTTCTGACAATCACCTCAAAGGACACAGGGCGAAAAGGACCTTTCCGACCAGAAACGCGAGGAAAGGGTCGTGCCCTGCAACGCAGAACTTAGAATAGAGCTGGACTTGTAGCTCCACCGCCGGTGCTCCTCAGCGCCAACGAAAGACAACAAAGAATAATGAGAACTCGTTAACTTCGAACATTTGACATCCTCAATCACCGTTTCTGCTATGCCTCATTTCTCTCCCAGCCGCCATTGTATTGATCATGCTCCAATCCGAATCTGATATATGTAGTAACTTACCAGTTCACGTTATGAAATGTATTCGCTGCTCTCGCTACAGAATCGTTTTTTGTATTACATTTTTATGACTTTCCTGCTAAACAAATTGATCAAAGTTTATCAAATAGGTCCACCTCCTAAAAACTAGAAATGTTAAAATGTATTGTTTACAACTCTTTTTCATCTAGGGTTCCTACCGTTTCCTTTCTCATGCCCACCACAATAGAACCGAGTAGAAAATGACCCCGCAAGATGTCTTGAATATGTTAAAGGGAGGACTGTTGAAAATTAGTACGTTTTGGTGAACATTATCTGCGCCATCTTGCCTCTTCCCCTGATGCCACACTTTTGTCGTGCACACCCGCCATTTTAAGATGCCCCGATCAGAACGAACCCTTTTGCATGCCGCTGGCCCCTGACATAGCCCTTCGCCTTCACTAAACCTGCACGCTGACCAACCCCCTGCTTGCACCTGCCTAGAATCATAAACCCCTCTTCGGCGCTGCTCTGCCCCAGGCCCTCATCCTGTTCCCAGCGCGACACCTCCCTTCTTCCCTTTCATGATCTCCGGCCCTTAGATGCAAATCCCCTTTTTCCCCGTGTGCCCGTTTGTCTTCCCCGTTCCCAGGCCGACACCCAGCTCTGCCGATACCATTCCTTGCCCCTCCCCGTACAATAGAAAGCTTCCCCCATCAAAGGATCCCCGGGTTGATCAAAGCCCCCACTCCATGAGATCCGATCAAACCCCCCACGTTCCGTGAATCGACGGAATATCCAGCTGCGCGATACTCATCACCTGGTGTGACTAGGGTGGGGACTTCAACTGTAAATGCGTGTGGGAACGGGCCCAAAGGGGAGTTCCGGGAATGTCTTTTCCATACATCAAAGTTTTAACATGAATATGTAATCTGCAATAAAGTCATAAAACAGTGTATAAGAGGCCAGGCCTCAGAAATGTAGTTAGAGCACCTCAGAACGATACCTTCTGCCCGTTTTGTTGTGTTCTCCTCCGGAGAGAATAAAAACCTTGTTTCCTGCCTTCCAGTCTCCAGCGCCTGCCTCTTCATTGATTAAATAACTAGAGGGTCACAGAGGCAATACCGCCGGGCAAATACCGATTGTCCCCGACCCGACCCAGGTTCAACAGAGGACCCGTTTAGTAGAGGGCCAGGCAAGTTTTTTAATACAGGTAAGCGTCTGAATAGCATTAGACTAGAGGTGGAGGGAGTGACACTGCCGGGCACAGTCAGGGTTTTACTTATGCAGAGGTGTGTACAAGGGAAAGAGACCATGTAGGCGGAAGGTGGTGGTTCGGTACACTGACTTACACATGGACATCAGAAAAAATGGCAAAGTACAACTGAAACAAATAAATACCTGGATAAAACGGGATGGAAGTTGTTAAGTGTGATGTAATAAAACCTCTTGGTGAATCTTCACACTTAGGTTTTCAACAATAAATTACTAGCCGGGGGAAAACTGCCATCACATAATGCACCCGCCTTTCCTACATGCAGACCTACCATATAAGCTGCATCTGGTGTACGCCCAATTTCAGCACACTACAGTGAAAGCCAGGCATCAACAACATCATGCCCATTGCAGAGAGGCAACATAACACAAGTGGTAGTGAGAAAAAAAAGAGCATGATGATCAAGTCAAGTCAAAACCACTTTATTCGATTAATTAAAATCATAAAAGTATACTAGACATTTATAAAACTTATTTAAAACATGTTTAAAAAATCAATTAGTATAATTTCAGTCATAATAACAATTAAAACCCGTTATAAAAAGATAATTACAACATTTCATTTCCATTCGAGCCCAACAATCCATTATACAGATCCATTATTTAAATACATAGTACAAAAATAGTTAGCTTTCTGGGTTAAAGGTCCAATCTTGATCTCCTAATTCTCACAGATGCAGCCAGAAAACTGGCGATACCTTACATAATTACGGGAGCTTCCATCATTTGCAAAAATAACAATGCGGGCTTATACTGCGTAAATCTCATCTCTTTTAGTATTGGTTTTACAAATCGATTCCGAGGTTCAGAATACAAAGGGCAAAAGAACAAAAAGTGCGCAGTGTCCTGAGCGGACTGGTCATCACATTTACATGGAGTTGAATCCTCAGGCCTGCACCAACCTTTCTCATCCCAAAGAATCATATGGATTTGATTGAAACGGAACTTTGTCAGTAACCATCTATGGTAAAAATTTGTCACCACTGACAAGTAAGGAGCCAACTCAAGGGATGTGGTTACCATTACATGTGCCCTCACAGAGGGTTTACCTAGCTCATCCGCTTCCCGCTCGGCAACACAGAGTCTAGTGAAGTTAGTCTTCACCCACACTAGATCTGCTTTACACAGGGATTCTGGTCTAGCAAAAATCTCAGGGCGTCCTAGCTTCACAGCCAAAGACTCTACATAGGACAACCACTGAATATCCCTCATGTGATCTAGTTTTAGACAGTCTTTTATGATCTTATGGTTAAGACTAAGGTTCGGATTTAACCAGAGCTTAATCCATAACAGGATCGGAGCTAATTTTATCATGTCTGTGATGTATCCCAGACCTATCTCAAGGTGTAGGGAGTAAGTTGCTGTTGCCTGAGGTAGGCCCAGCAATGACCGCAGGAATTTGTTTTCCTCCGTTTGGATGCGGTCAGGTTTTACAAACCCCCAAATTGCAGCCCCATATCTTGCAATAGAGACTGTTTTGGCTTTGTAAATAGCCAAGATCGCCTCTGTGGGTTTCCCCCCTAATCTTTTAGCGAACCCCAAAACTGCGGTGGCAGAACTTCTCACTGCATTCGCTTTGGATGTTAGCTGTGGTATCCAAGTACCCCTATGATCGAATACTACACCCAAATAGGTGAAAACCTTTACGCTAGAGATAACCTCGCTGCCACAAAAAAAGGTTTTGTCTTTACTTTTAGAGCCCCCCACTGACATTGTGTGGGATTTGCCACTGTTAATCACCAGATCTAGACTGGACATAAAAGTTCCAAAAGAATCAAGCAGCTTTTGCAGGGCAATCGGGGTCCTGGCTATCAGCACCGCATCGTCGGCATAGAGGAGCACCGGAATTGGCGCACCCCCCATGCACGGAATATCCTGAGTAACAGCTGTTAAGTTAGCCTCCAATGAATTCACGTATAACGTGAACAACATGGGGGCCAAGATACAGCCTTGGCGCACCCCTTTGCAGGACCTAAAACTCGCTGTACATTTCCCCTCTGTTGTCATCCTAATGGAGGCATTCAGATCTTTATGCAGCTCTGCTAGGAAATGCACCAAGGAGCAGTCAAGTCCCATTTTCAAGAGCATAGTCAACTGCCTTGATCTATTGACTAGATCAAAGGCTGTGGACAGGTCCATGAAGCCTAGGAATATGGATCCCCTTTTAGCCCTCGTGTACTTGGATATTATGAGGTGAAGATTGAGGCATTGGTCCTCCGTACTTCTCCCCGCTCTAAAGCCGTATTGTACCTCTGTCAGAATATTATTCTCTTTGGCCCAAGATGTTATTCTAGCCAGGACAACCTTCCCTAGAATTTTAATAGAGGAGTCCAACAATGATATGGGCCTATAACATCTTGGGTCTCCCCTCTGACCTTTTTTAAACACTGGGATTATAGTAGCACTGGACCAAGATTTAGGAAATCCCACAATGGCTGAGGCATTAAAAACGTTAGTTAAAATATCAGCCCAGTACAAAGTATTTACCTTAAACATATAAGCGGGAACCCCATCAGGGCCCGGGGCCTTTCGACCCGCAGTACCCTCGATTGCTTTAATGACTTCAACTGAGCATGATGATCAAAAAAGCCCGAACATCAAAAGACCCCCTTTCATGGCAGGTTCTCAACTGATGGTAAACAGAGTATCAAGTAAAGCACTATTGAAGGAGGTTACAGGGAGGTAAATATTCTGCTGTAAACAAAGGTATCAGGAAAAACCTCTTGCAAAACGGAGAATTAGTAATCGATTAGGTTTCCATGGAGTAGTACTCATGGAGGTCAAATGAGGTGATTCATGCAGCAGTCCAACAAAATTACCTTATTTTAAATAAACTGTGGGGGGAAGCTGCTTTAGCTCAACGTAAATATCCAATGGGACAGAAGCCCACTCCCAAAGTGGATTACATGGAATAATACAGGAAACTACACAACTCTGCACAGAACTTCGATATGGCCCTAGTTTGGGGCATTATCTAGATACATAATAAAGAAACATTTGGAGACATTTCATTCCTTAGTTTTTCCCAATACCAAATTTAAGGCATCAACTAACATTACAGGCAAATAGAGTTCCATTTTAAGTACTGGAATTAGGTATTGGACTAGGGTTTTAAATACACTATTCTACTTTAAATGATATCAGAAATAAGTAAGGGGTAAAGGCAAAGACCTATGTGAATATATTGAAGCTATGGTGGAGAGAACCACGAATTTCAATGAACAGCCCAACAGGGTGATGGAATAAGTAAACTTACCATATGCATCTGACCCAGCAGCAGCAATGCATCATGCCTGATTGAGGGCTTATGTCGGCCAGCACACCAAGACAGACAAAACGGTTATGTGACAGCCAGCTAGTCACAGGCCAATCTGATGAGGTGGGTATTCAGTCAATACAGAACAGACCATCTCATTTTACTCAAAGATGATCATAAACTTTGCCTGGCCCACCAAAAACCTTCGCTAAAGCATGTCTACCTTTAGCTAGAGGGCCAAAATAGCTTGTTTGAATGGCAGCTTAACCAATCCAATTATGTAGGAAATATATAGATTAACAACCCTATACAGTAGGAGTGTCTTCACCAACAGTAAGAGTAATGTTAAAAAATCCAAGAGCCACTGAGCATGAACACGTGCCTAGTGCTCCTTGAAATGCAGAAATGTTCTACTTTCTTCCACAATCATAATAAACAAGTATGCAACCTCTACGTCCACAAAGAATAACCAATTTTGAGATACACAACCACCAAAAAGAGCATACTTAGTATGTTTAAATGTTTGTCTTGAGGAAGGATGACCAAGCTGTAAAGATCTGGGACATTTTAGGCCACTCTTTACATTAAGTTATACTCCGTTACAGCTATCCATAAATCTTAACAGTAGACTGAAAAAGTCAGCACAATCCATTTTTATCATTGAGATGCAATGCATTTAAAATGATTTTTTTGAAAAACCTTCTGATTTCCTCAATTTATCTGAAAAGAAAAATCCAAGCTACCAAAGGGAACTATGCACATTAAGAACCAAGTCAACACGCCAATCCACAGGCGACTCGGGATCAACACAAACTCCTGGACCACTGTTTCCAAAGAATTTTCACAACCTGCAGAGGTTCTCTAGCTTTGGAAAGCCTGTAGCACGTCTTTCTGCCTCTAAAATAGGCATCTGCTTTAACCAAAATATCTAGAGTGAACACAAGGCACTACTAGAGTACTAGTGGAGCCAAATATATCCGGATACTCTGTAAGCTGTGTGTTTAACTAAAGTCTTCATCAATATCTCAGATGTAGGTCTAGCTACAGCAGCAAAAATGAACCACCCACACTTTCTTCTTAAACATTGTCAAACTCTCAACTTTTGCATTTAAGCCCCACAGAACTGTGCATACCGGTTTTCTACTACTATCTGATGGAAAATTTCCTTAACCAACACTGCGTTGACAAGCTTGGAAAACCAAATCATTAAGGTACAGAAAGCCCCCACATTGACTAAACACAACTTCACCTCACCTGTGATGTTAAAGCTCTAACAACTAATGTATCATATCGCACCAGGACCTAGTAATCGTAAACTGCAACCTGCACCAGACTTCACTATAAATCCTCCACATAATTGGGTCCAACAAAACTCTCCAACTACATAGTATTTACAGGATTCCACATCCACTATCAAACTCGGAGGTGGACACCCTTTCCAAAATCAGTTGCTCTTATCCAATCACCCAGATAGCAGACCTGAATAAGACAGCATTTGTTTAAGTCTTGGTTCTAGTCTTGCTTCCAACACTAGAAAGCAAATGCTCATAGAGTACAACCAGGAGACTGAACAGTATGTCATACAAGAGTCTGGAGAGAGACATCTTTAAGAAGGTGAAAGGAAGTTTCTTTCCTACCTCAGGATATGGCATACATGGGCAGGTGTAGCTTGATTTTGCTAATTCAGCCTAGGCTCTATGTCACTCAGTGCACCCTACTGAAAAGGCTTCCAAGAGACAGCCCCAGCAATGCAATGGAGCGTAACATTAGAGCTCACCATAGCTACACATCTGCAAGATTCTCATGTTCCAGTCAAAGCCCGCAGGAGCAGACTATCATATTGGGAAGCTGTGTAGTTTGCATTCACAGAAAACAGCAAGTGGGTAAAGGACAGAGGAATACCATAGAGAGAAGGGAGGTCTTACGTCTAGGTTGCCAGGATGCCTCATGATAGAAGGAGTACAGTGGTTCTGAGAGAGCAGGGTAAACAAACTGAGGAAAGAACCAGGTGGAGGGCAGATGGACTAAGCTCAGCAGGGGAGGAATGGCGTAGAAACGTAGTGGAACAGGAGCATAGTGTCACTCTCCTTAGTCAATTAAATCTCATGCCTAATCCTCCTGAGCAACATTTGTGTGAAATATTTCTGAAACTCTACCCCCACGCTTCTCTCTGTCATTCTGGCAAAATCTGCTTGGCACATTAATAAACAAGCACAGAAGTTAATATTTGTTGGATAAAAGTAGGGGTGGGGTGCCAGTCCAAAGAACGACTAAAGGCAAACCCCAAAAACCACAATTACCCGACTTATCTGCAGCTAAAAGCATCCGTGAAAGTCCAAAGATAGAAAGATGCAAAGGGTAAATACATTCTCCTTAACCTGTCACTCTGAAAAGTCCGGTCAAGAGACACAAACCTCATGCTACTGTGATCCAGTCAATGTCACAAATGAACAATAATGTGTTCTGATCAATTGTTGAAAAAACTGTGTGCCAATGCCATACTAGGCAAACATTGAAGACCAACTTGAAAGCCATTAACACGGTCACGTATTTGCAAAAACACCAGCTGGCTTAACTACATAAGTCACAAGCCTAGTTCTGCAAAACAATACAGCAACCAGTAGACCACTGAGTAACTCAGTCTGTTCTTCTATCCGAATTCAGCTCCTCCCGTCAGCAACACTGGGCACTTGAGTTGGGGCATTGGCTTCATTTGTAAGCATTGGTTGATATGTTCATGTGGTCCTTCGAGTCTCTCAGTCCACCATTCTCTTTCTCAGTTGCGGTCCCATTCCTTGACAAACAATATCTGTCTCAGGACCAACAGGCTGTTGCTGACAGGGGGTTTATTTCTTCAGTCTTACTGATGTCACTATTGGCCAATTGTTCAAATAAGGAGAGTAAGTCAACAGTACATCAGCCGGGCAGAAGATGGCTCTGCACTGAAGCTATTCCACTCCAGAAATGAAGTGCAGTGGCTATAAAGGCACCATCCGGTGCACGGACGTCGGTTGCTTTCGAGACTGTCCATGCTTCCAGACGTGGGGGCCCAAAAGCAAATCGATAGATCAGTGTGCAGATTCCTATACTTGGGATCTTATTAATCGATAGAGTTCAACTACAGAAAGGCGTTGATGGGAGGGCCAGTGAGGAATCTGCAGCTACAGAGTCTCTACCAGAAACAGCATTACCAAAGGTAAGAAACGTATTTTTCTGAAAGAGACTTCTTGCCTTTTGAATAGATAAAGCAGTACCTAAGGGACGAGGGCTTTGGATGGACTCAAACCGGAAAATGTCCTGCAGGGTCAAACAGGCAGAGTGCCTTTCTAGGCAGACTTGACTGTCCATGCAATAGTGTTTTCTGAACATATGGAATGACACCCACATTGCTGCCTTGCAGATGTCTAAGGCAGGAGCGTTGCATGCTAAGCCTGTGGCAGCGGCCTTGGCCCAGGAAGAACAGGTACATAGTCCTTCCGGGGACTGCCTATTTGCAAGTGCACAGCCTTTTTTTTTACGCTCCTGCGAACCCCATAAAGAGCTGATCATCTGCCTATTGGTCTTTGGTGCAATCTATGTAGAAGCGGAGCACTCTCTTAGGATCCAAACGATGGAACATCTCCTCTTTAGAGGGGTGAGGTGGAGCAGAGAAAGCTGGCAGAGTGATGGATTGGCCTATGTGGCACGAAATTATGCCCTTGTACACAGAAGAGTGTTGGCGATTAGGAACACAGTTTTGATGGGTAGAAGCCGTAAACAACAACTGTGGGGCAGCTCAAATGGAGTACACATCAGATATTTGAGGACAAGATTGAGGTCCCACTAAGGAATCACAAAAGGAGACTGGGGAAAGAGATGTTGCAGCCCTTTTAAAAAAAAATGCAATAAAATAGGTGATTTAAATAAAGAGCGATGATCCAGCAGCCGTAAGAATGCTGAGAGGGCTGAAAGATAATCTTTAACTGTACCTAGTGCAAGCCCTTGCCGGCCAAGAGACAGCATAAAAAAAACATCAGAAAGTGTGGCTCGGAGGGGGGTCAATGTGGCAAGCGCGGCACCAATATAAAAATTTGTCTCAACGGCAGAGATACACAGTAGTTGCCGAGGGACACATGGCTCTCTAGAAGACATCAACCAGCTCCAGAACAAGGTCTAAGGTGTTCAGCTTTCGCCACTCAATCTCAACCCATGAAGGTAGAGATTGTGAAGGCCGAGGTGGAGAATCTGATCGTTCAGTTATGACAGCAGATCCTTCCCGGAGGGACAGCCTGTTTAGACGACATATGCTCAAGCCAAGGAGTTCTGGATCCCATACTCTCTGTGCCAGAGCCACTAGGTTTACTTAAGCCCGGTCTGTCCTGATGTGAGGACTCAGGGCAGGAGGGGTAGCAGTAGAAATGCATACAGGAGTCCAGAGATCCATCCGAGGTAAAACGTGCCTCCGAGCGAGAACGCCATGGAAACTCCAACACGCAGAAGTGCTGACATTGTACTTTCTCAGCAGAGGCGAAAAGATTGAGCCAAGGTTCTCCTTATTCGCGGAAGAGTCCTTGAGCCACCTCAGGAAACAATCATGATATGCTAAGCAGCGACAGCAGAGTTTGTCAACCCTGGCATTAAGTGAGCCTCCTGGCACAGGGTCTGTGACCCTACCCTGCCCGAGTTTTTTCACTACCACATTGCAGTAGTGCTGTCCGTGAGCACCCGCCTCCCCTTGTTGGATAGCAAGAAGGCTTTCAGCGCCAAACGGATGGCCCTCAGCTACGGGAGATTGATAGGGTGCCAGGACTCTGCCAGAGACCAGTGGTCTCTGATCTCCTGCTCTCCCAGATGGCTTCTCCAACCCAGAAGCAATGCCTCACTTTCATGGAGGGAAGGCACGAAACTGAACTGTGTTCAAAATGTCTCCAATGAAAGGGAGCATCTGAGAAGAAGTCAGGTATGACTTCAGCACATTGATAGTGAACTCTGAATATGATAGGAAGTTCGCTGGCATCTGGAGGTGGCGGACGGCTGCCTGGAGCAAGCCTGCCTTCAACAGCCAGTTGTCGAAGTAGGGGAAGACTGGAACCCCTGACTTTCGAAGGTGAGCTGCTACAACCGCCATCACCTTTGTGAACATCAGAGGGGCGCTGGTGGGACCAAAGTGGAGCACAGTGAACTGAAAATGCTTCTTTCCCGCCACAAGCTGCAGGTAGCGCAGATGATCTGGCAGGATGGGAATATGGAACTGCGCATCTTGCAGGTCAAACATCACCATCTAGTTTACAGGGTCGAACACAGACAAGACCTGGGCCAGGGTGAGCATTTTAAACTTCTCCTTGTGGAGGAAGAAATTGAGAGGGGACAAATCGAGAATAGGCCAAAGACCTCCGTCCTTCATAGGCACCAGAAAGTAGCAGGTATAACGATGACTCCCTACTTCTTGCACTAGAAACCTTTCAACAGCCTCCTTTGGACAACATAGCTTGCACCTCCTGCCATAAACTGGAGAGATGGCCCTCTGTCAGTCATTGGGTAGACCAGTGCTCTCCAAAGTCGGTCCTGGAGGGCCAGATCCATGCAAGATTTTTAAGATCACTACATTTATCTGAATAGAAATATGTAAAAAATCTGATCTGTCATGTATCCAGCGCTCCAGGACTGACTTCGGAGAAACCTGGAGTAGATGGTGGAAGGTACAGCATGGACAAAAGGAAGAGTAAAGCATAGCATTTGCTAACAGTTTGGAGGGCCCACCTGTTTAATAGGATTGCCTGCCAGCTTGGATAGAATTGGTGGATTCTGCATTCTATCAAGTGACTGTGACCATGTAAGGGTAGTCCAAAGGGGCTTTGCAGGTGGGGATGCGAACGGGTGGTGGTGAACTGAGCGGCCAGCTGACATTGGCCACAGGGGAGGATGTGCACCTTGGCTTCTCCCTTGAAAGTGATGTGTTTCCTGGGGAGGCGAGATAGGCTGGCAGTAGGGAATAACTCTGTTGAAGCCATGAAAGAAACACAGGGAGTGTGGCTGGCAAGGATGGATTAAAGACCCAGAGAGAGAGCTGTAGCCCTACTCTCTTTAAATAGTTTGAGGGCCTAGTCATGTTTGTGCTCGAACAAACAAGACCCACGAACAGCAGGTCCATTTGGAAAGGACTGGATGTCGCCTGAGAACCCAGTGGATCGCAGCTACGAACGGCACAGAATGGTGACACTAGTCCCTATGGACCACCCAAAGAGTTGTTGCAGCTAAGTTTACGATTCGTAGTTGCTTGGATACCATCATGACCATCCTGGATGGCCGTGAGGCAACAGGGTAAAGGTCTTCTAGAACACCAGGAAGGAATTGTGCCACCAAGTCCCAGAGAGCATGAGGATAGCGGCTCAGTAAACAGTTGTTGATGGATCGCAGAGCCAAACTAGCAGAGGAGAACAAGTGTTTTCCAAAAGTCTCCACTACCTTAGATTCCCTTTGAGGAGGAATGGTAGGAAAATTGTTAGGATCGGTCCGGCTGGTGGAAGTTAGCACCACTCTCCAGAGAGTCCTGTGGTGCAAAGAGAGAAATTTCAGGCAGTGGAGCCCAGCAATTTGCTGGTTAAATTGTGGGCCGGTACATGGTTTAGCCCATAGGTATCCTTCATGACCCACTGAAGGAGAGCAGAGGCTCAGAAGGAGTCTGGTCAGGCTTCAGGACTTCGGTCAAGACGTTCGTTTTGACCTCCACAATGAGGAGTTAAAGGTCAAGGAGTTCAGCAGCCCTATGCATGATGGAGGAGGCAGATTTTACTGTGGCTGAACCAGAAGACGAGAAAATGGCAGAGTCCAGGCTGGTGTCTACCCCACAAGCATCTTGCAAGTTCTCAAAGCAATTTTCGTTCGCTTAGGGCTAAGCGAACTCATCACTCCAATCAGGATCAATGTAGGAGTCTATGCCAAAAAGAGAATGTAAAGAGTGTTACCTGTCTAGAATTAAGGCAAGATCAGAAGCCTCTATCTGATTTGATTGAGATGCCAGTCGAAGTCGGACTGGTATTGGAAAGTATCATCGGGGTCACCTCTTCGGATGGCGAAGTCGGCAATGACCTCCCGTGGCCTGGATGGGGTTAGGGCGCCATTGGTACAGGAGCAAAGAGTGGCATGAACAGAGAGGGTCCAGCTGACGCCTAGGGCGATCCCGCTGACAGTAATTCAGGTGGTAAGCATCTCAGATCAGTGAGCCCGAAGGTGCGCCAGAGGTGGTCAGTAAAGAATCGAAGAGCCAGAAAATGGCTCAGCAACACTCTTTAATTTGTTGCGGTGTTGCTGAGGTACCTGGAATCTCTGGTTGCACCAGAACCAGCTGCGGAATTGGCTCTGAAGTCAGCAGACTTCAAGATAAAAAACAGGACCATTGACACCGCCCACACGCTCTGTCAGGTGGGAAGGAGCGGAACTCCTCTTCGACTTCTTATGTTTCTTATGCTTACTTGAGGATTTCAATGAAGACCTGCCTTGAGAGCAGCTCCGTCGACTCCGACAACATGACGGTGAACAAGCTTTCGACTTGAAGTGGTCCCAGCGATGTGTCTACTTGTATGTAGCGACGTAAAGATTTGCATTGCATTCCCTGATGGCCTTCATGTTTATCAACGTGCAGGTCCCGGCGGAGTCGGGCCCCACCCTAGACACACTGTGGGGATCTGTCACAGACAACTGTTTGCGACTGTCCTCACAGGGCTTAAAACCTGTCATCTTAGGAGGGAGCACCCCTTGCAAACTGCAGAAAGTCTTGGCGAGATAAGAGAAGCTCTGGATCTGCATCTAGAGGCACGTAAAGAAAGGAAAGCTGTCAGCAGGCAGGAGTGGTGGCTTTATAAGCCCCATATGTCATTTCTGGAGCCGAGCAGCATCAGTCCGTAGGCACACAGTGCCACCTTTGTTGTACTTCTATTTTGAGCGTTCTGTGTGACAAAACAAACTTTAGCTGATAGGATGCTGTCAGAAAGGATAGTTAAGGGTAATTTTTGAAAATACCCATTTTTGCAGGGTCACTCCCAAACATTTTTCCTTCTTCCTCCACTTTTCTCAACTCATTTTTGTGTTGGTGATGGGACTCTGTGCACTTTATCATTGCTAGCCAGTGATAAAGTGCTTGATCTCTCCTTAAAACATAGTAACCTTGGCTCATACCTAATTGGCATATTCAATTTACTTATAAGTACCTAGTAAAGTGCAGTACATGTGACCAGGGCCTGTCAATTAAATGCTACTAGTAGGTCTGCAGCACTGATTATGCTACCTACTTAAGTAGCCCTTTAACCATGTCCCTGGCCTGTCATTACAGAGTCTGTGTGTGCAGTTTACACTGCCATGTCAATATGGCAAAATAAACCTATGGCTAGGCCTTAACTTTCCCTTTTTATACATATAGGGCATCCCTAAGCTAGGCCCTGGACACCCAGAGATCAAGGGTAAAATGAAGTTAAAAGGCAGGACATGTGCGTTAAAGTTTTAAATTTCAAGGTAGTGAAAAACTCACAAAGTCGTTTTCCACTACTGCAAGGCCCATCTCCCCCACATGATAACATTGGGATGACTTTATCCCATTTAAGAGGCCTAATTTCTAATTGGGAAGAGATAAGACTCCCAAGTCTGGTATCTCTGGAATCACAATGTAAAATCTTGAATTATTGTAAAGTCAGATTTTAAATTATAATTCTGAAACTGCCACTTTTACAAAGTTAAAAGAACAATTGATGGACAGAATGCGGAACAAAGTCATACATTCATCCCAGTAAAGAGATCTGGGCCCAAATCCATCGTTTTTTTGCTCCCCATGCCATTCCAGTTTAGACCCAGCCGTATGCAAATCAATATAAACCCTGTTCCCCATGGCAACAGTCCAGCCCGTACTGCCTGCACAGTAAACAAGCATTCTAGGATCGGTTTCGTAGTATCACCCCTCATCAGCCAGGCTAGCTTGACTCCAGTTCCATGGAGAGAACAGGACCCACGTCTGAGCATACCCGTCCCACTCGGGTGACTAATGCAAAAAGAACAATTGATGGACAGAATGCAGAACGATGTCATACATTCACCCCGTGCAGAGATCTGGGACAAAATCTATTGTTTTTGCTCCCCATGCCAATCCAGTTTAGACCCAGCCATAAGCAAATCAGTCTTGACCCAGTTCCCCATGGGAACAGTCCAGCCCGAACTGCCAGGCCAGATCCTCCCTGGAAAAAAGCATTGTAGGACCGGTATCGGGGTATCACCCATCATCAGCCAAGCTAGCTTGACTACAGGGGCATGAAGAGCACATGACCCACGTCTGGGCATACCTGTTCATCACTGCCAGAAAATCCCTGGAGTTAAGGGGCAGTGAAATTACAAAATACACTCCTCGCCATGGGAGGGAACCTCCATGGCGAGGGGAGCATGGTCTTATTTTGTTTTCAAAAAGAAAATCCTGCTTCAGGATATTCTTTTTAAAGAAAACAGTTTGCCATATGTCTCCATCATGCTTGAATAAGCCATGCGTCAAACTGCAAAAAGCATTGACAGGAACCACTGTGACAGGGGTTTTTGGCAATCCTTTAAGAAATTTTCGCCAACTACTTGGTCATTTCATAATTTGGCAGGCCGAGATGCAGTCAAGGCAACAGAGTAAATTACTCTAGTATCCTGACTGCCAAACCTCTGCCGGCCAAGTTATAAATTGGACCTCAAGTCTAACTACAGCATAAGACGAGAAGGAGCAAATATATGGAGCAACTCACGTCATTTATTTAAGTTATGGAACTAAAGTAAAAAATTCAACTAAGCCTGAGGCAGCAGCACCATGGATTTAAACAACATCACATCGAAAGTCTACAGCACCAAATAGCATATTACTTATCAAGAGTCATCAGGAAAGTCTTAAGTGGAGTATCCCATATGGGGAATCGTTAACATTGAAAAGAAACTTTACATAGATACACAATTCACAAAAATAGTTTGGCAATGAGAAAAGAATTAAGAATTTCAGTAGGTAGGGAATGGCACTGAAAAAGACCTTGAAATGGGGAATAAGGGCCAGATGTAGGTCGGTCGGTAACGGCCGAAAATCGGTATTTTCGGCCGTTACCGACCGGAAAATCAGATTTGGTATGTAGGGCCCAGAATTTTACAGATTCGGTAAATTTACCGATCGGTAAATTTACCGAATCTGTAAAATACCGAATCGGTATTTATACCTATTCGGTATTTTTGATATGTAGGTGGGACTCTTCTGAGTCCCACAACCCTTACCGATTCTGTATTTTACCATCAAATATATTTGATGGTAAAATACCGATTCAGGTGTGCATGCTCATGTGTGCATGCACACCTGTGCCATATGACAGGCAGACCTGCCCTTAGGGCAGGTATGCCTGCCACATGGCCCCAGAATCTTTTTTGGGGGTGCTAGAGGGTGTCAAAGTGACACCCCCTGCACCCTTGTCAAAAGCTGTATTTACCGATTCGGTAAATACCGACCGGTAATGCCCCATTCATTCCTATGGGCTTCAAAGCCCATAGGAATGAATGGGCCATTACCGGTCGGTATTTACCGAATCGGTAAATACAGATTTTTACCGATTCGGTAGCAGGAACATCTGGATGTTCCTACATCTCAACCCCTTAGATTTACCGATTTTTAATTACCGAATCGGTATGATTCGGTAATTAAAAATCGGTAAATCTATTTTACCTACATCGGGCCCTGGATGGCTAATTGAAAACATAGATTGCGCCCACCAGAGCCTCAGAATAGTTTGTATGGATTTCAGCCTGAGCTGAATTCATTGAAATAGAATACATAACAACTGAAATAAAAGAGGACCACAAAATACAGACTCCTATGTAACACGATGCATGATGAACTGCATTTACCCACAGGAGGACAAGAACTATAGAATCAAGACAATTAGAGACTTGATACTTGAAATATATCAGAAACAGAAAAATATTCAGAATTAGGCTGAAAGATAAATATGACTGAATCGGAGTCGAATGTCAGGAAAACTGCAGGGACAATAAGACCCAGGAGATATAGGGTCACGAGGGAGGACCCTCATTGCTTACACCTGCCGAGCCCTACATTGCGCTATAAAGCGCAGTCTTTCATATACTGGCGCAGGAGCCGAACGCCAGGAGAACTGCAGGGACTACGTGTCACAGGAGATATGGGGTTGTGAGGGAGGACCCACTTTGCCTGCACCTGCTGAGCCCTGCACTGTGCTAAAAAGCGCAGCCTTGATCTCGCGGCGTGGGCTACGCCCTGGTGAAGCCCGGGCATGGCTGGGCTGGGTCACCCCTCTGAATTATGGGGTGAAGTTTGATGCTCTTAAACACAGTCACACAGGCTTGGGAAGAGAGCATCCGAAGCCCTGTCCACGCAATACACCCTGTTTCGTCTTCGATATTCAGTCTTCGAACTAGATCTGGTGACTGGGTTATTTTACAGGGGTGAGTACTCTGGCTGCGATTGAGGGGATTATCCTCTCTAGCACTGTGGCAAGGTATCGGTTATTCTAGCTGGGGAAGCCACTGGTGTCGAGACTGACTCTAGGGCCGGAGTGAGACCTTTTTCTCTTATTTATTTTTTTCATTCCGTATTTGCCGTGAGTATTTTTCTTTGCTGGTATCTCACAGTAAGGGTTCTAGATGGAGTAATTGTTTCCATCAACGATACCACTCCATATAATCTATCTCACAAAAAGGTAACTGGATAGTATATTGTGAAAAACACAACCCAAAGTGGAGTGAAGGGAAGAAGCACTCATGTGTTAAGATGAGAACTCTCACTCACCCTAGGGTGACATGCTTCATCATTAGGTACCCTCTTCACACTGGGACCACAAGGTACCCAGTGTGGGCTACAACTCCTCCTTAGGAGAGGAGCGCGAGGTGTTTTGGTGTCATCCAATCTAGGGCTATGAGTGAGGGGCAGAATGCAAAACAAAACCTAAATAAGTGTGAGTTTAACACTATCTCCTGGTGGGTGAGCTTAATCTTTATTAATACCCCCAGTGGATAGGTTAAAATGAGCTAAGTGTAAATAGGGTTATGGATATTTCCCTTTTGGAATCCGGTCAACATGTTTCTGCCTCTATAGACCAAAAGGTTCTTGGCATTCTTCAGGACCATTCTCTGTCACTTTGCTCTACTTGTGCGAAAAATAGTAAATAGATACCATACTTTTACTGGTATGGAGATTGTCAGTGGTACCAGCTTCTAGTCAGGTCCACATGATGCTGTAAGGATATAGAAAACACAAGTCAAAACAGAGTATGTATCATACTAGTTCCCAATGGTTTCAAACCACCAGTATCCCTCACCAATACTGCAAAAATGTGTAAATACATAATATATTTGTGTATAGCCTCACCAATTCGAGACTACCAGTCATACTCCACCTTCATAAGTCCCCTCATAGCAGGTATTAGGACTCTAAAGGTGTATAAAATCACAAAAACAATTGTCAGATGTCACCACTCTTCTCATCTCCACCTCTTAATTCATGTTCATATGCTACGTTCATAAAGATGTGAGCACATCAAGAGGGTGTCTAGCTCCTATATCAGAGTAACTAAAATGTAGAGATCGTTTGCATTGATACTCTGTTGTGTCCATTATCAAGTTGATCATGTTTATATCAATGACATGATATGCTGTACGGACTGATCGTAAGTGTAAATTCAGGGCTTCACTGTGAACCGTGACTTCCATATATCACAACGTACACATGTATCTTATGCGTATTATCGTATCAGGAAGGGAAGCATACGTAATCTCAAAGCACCGCAGTGGTGTGCGCTCCAGGGAGATCAGAAGAGCGCCACCACGAATTGCATGTGTGCTAAACAGACAAACAGCTTACGGCCGATGCGTCAAAGTTAATGTTAGAGTTAGATCAGCATTAACAGGATTAGGAATGCGCCCCAGCTGGCGCCTTACCTGTATCCTGTCTCCCCCCGCAGGCTTGAAGGGGAGAACAGGTTACCGGCGTCTCTCTCTTAGCGCGGCCCTGTGGAAATGACCGCATGGTCAATTTCTGCTTCTAGCGTGAGAATGCTGGGAAGGGAAATGATACTTACCAGTATGCATCTGTTCTTGGCATGTAGAGCTGCAGAGTTACACACTATGCATAGATGGCCACCTAGTATTGGGCCCGGATGTTTGCAGTTTGTTTTGTTGTAGAAACGTCTTTTGGAGTCACGGGATAGGTGACTCCTCCTTAGGATGATACTGCGCATGGGCATCGGCTCCATCCCCAGATTGTTTTTCGCCAGTAGGGAAGTGATGGAGCTGTACAAGAAGTAGTGATGTCCATGTAATTTGTATCTAATTAAGATAATACTGGAACATATAAAGGTAGCCGGGGAGGCGGGTGGGCGTGTGTAACTCTGCAGCTCTAAAGGCCAAGAACAGATGCATACTGGTAAGTAGCATTTTCTGTTCGAGGCATATGAGCTCCAGATTGAAATTGAAATTAAAATATTTATAGAGCGCACTACTACCACGCCGTTTCTTGGCGCTGGGGAAGCCACCGTAGGACAGTGAGAGGAACGGACAACTAATGTGGAAAGGCTCGAGCGAAAAGAAATGTTTTCAACGCTTTGCAGACCTCTAAAATAGTGAGAAGAAGATCTAAGAGGAATAGGGAGGGTGTTCCAGAAAGCGGGCGCTAGTGTGGAGAATTTGACGCCACCTGACTTCTTCCTAAATCGAGGGACAACCAGCAGAGATTGCGAAGACGATCGCAGATCTCTACTAGGAAGGTAAACCTTGACCTCGGAAGAGATGAAGCCGGGGGCTATCCCCGCCTTAGCCCGAAAAGTAATGCAACCCATTTTGAACAGGGCACATTCCTGAATAGGCAACCAATGCAGCGCTTTGAGCAATAGAGTGACATGATGCGACTTGGACAGATTGTAAACAAGTCGGGCGGCTTGGTTCTGGACAAGCTGGAGTCTCCTAAGATTGTATGCAGGGACGCCAGTGTACAGAACATTGCCGTAGTCTAAACGGGAGATCACCATCGCAGACAAGATCAGTTTACGTGCAAGAAAGGAAAAAAAGCGTGACACCTTACGGATAGTGCGGAGAGTGAGAAAACATGAAGAGACGACTGAACTAATCTGAGAGTGCAGAGTGAGGTGAGCATTTAGTTTTATCCCTAAGGTTTTAAACGAAAAGGAGGGAATAGGAGGAGAACCCAAGGAGGAAAGCCAAAAATGAGAATTCCAGGGACTGGAGGAACCACCTGTCAAGACCAACTGGGTCTTGTCAGGGTTAAGTTTCAGATGGTTATTGCTCATCCAGTCCCTGATGAAAAGCATAACAGAGTGAAAATTATAAATAGAATCTGGGGAGGATGCTAAATTGAAAATAAGCTGGAGGTCATCAGCATAGTTGTAAATAGTGACCTCCATCTGCTGAAGAGCCAAAATAAGAGGTGAAATGTACAAATTAAACAACAGAGGGGACACAGAGGATCCTTGCGGAACTCCACACTGAACCTTAACGGAGGATGCCGAGTAGTTAGCCAGATGGACGGCCTGGGTACGGTCCCTCAGAAAAGAGGCCAACCAAACCAGAGCGGTTCCCCTGATACCAGCCGCCCCGACACGGGAAAGAAGAATGGAATGATCCACCGTGTCGAAGGCGGCGGATAAATCAAGAAGTACCAGGGCCTGGGGTTGGTTGGTGTCCATGCCTTCTCTGAGGTTGTTCATTACCGAGAGAACTACAGACTCCGTGGAGTGCGCCGGACGAAAGCCGGCCTGGCGGGAAGCCAGACAGCCATTCTCCTCCACAAAGGCACTAAGTATACTGGTGACATGACAATTTGCCTAGGAAAGGGAGCAAAGAAATCGGGCGGTAGTTAACAAGTGAGGATGGGTCTGCGCTGGGCTTTTTTAGAATGGGGATAATAGTCGCAGCTTTGTGGAAATGATGGACAATACCTTGGGCAAGGGAGTTATTAAGGAAAGTAAGGGGGGGGAGGGGCAGGCCAGAAAAATTTGTTTCACAATGTGTGCAGGACAAATGTCAGAAGGCGAGCCTGACTTGACCATAGAAAGAAGGGACAACAAGCATTTGCAATGCAATAGGTCTCGCATTAGGAAAGTTTGAGCTATTGGTATTGGAAATGACACATTTTTTATTTATGTAATGGTTTTGAAATTAGCTAAATTAATCGGTTTGTCATTTACAATGCAAATAGTTATAACTTTCACAAATGTGACACCTATAGCATTTGTAATGCTATTGTAATGCAATATGTGTTGCATTTACGTGACTTAGATGTATTGATATTACAAATAACATTGGCTTTTCATTTTTTTTAATAATTAATACTTAATTATAGTTAATTAATTTATAATGGCAATAGCTTAAACTTTTGTAAATAACTTGTGAAGATTATTTTCACTGTATTTTATTGTGACGAAAATCCAAGAACAGAAGTGAAATACTAACATATTTTTGTGGCATTTGTAATAAAGCTTGAAATATTGATAGAACATATTTGAACCAGTTGTTGTTGAATGGTTGCACAGATTGATGCTGTGGTGTCTGTTAAAAATGCAGCCCTGGGCAAAGACCATAATTTCTTTCTCTATACTGGACGGTCTCTATAAAACAACTATAAAATCAGTGTCTGATGTTTGCAGAGTCCACTGAAAATAGAAGCTGTCCCCATAATGAAAACCCTTCAATGGCTCCCAGTGAAGACCACAAGCAACTGTGCTTTGCATGACTGAACGATGCTATGCTGCTCTCACCCACCTTCTTGATGTGGCTTCTTAGTATAGTCTTCTGATACATTCCCAATCAAGATGGCTTTTCAGACTGCATTTTCCTCAACTGGCACGGGAATGGCTGTTTCTCAGGAAAGGACCTACATGACATGCCCATCATATCTCAAGAGCACCTCCCCCAATCCCAGCCAACAATCTGAAGGGTGGAAAATGTCCTCGTCACCAACCCATATTGCCAGAAGCCCTAAATAGTCCTTCCACCAATGTGAGACCAACTTTTGTGAGTTGCGAAAGTTGGTTTACACCAATAAAGAATGGTATCTGCTTGCATTAGTCAAATGTTAATGCTTAAAATGCTTTGGGAATAATGTAATCTACCTCTAGACAGAACTGTACTAGCCCTAGAGGGCAGGCAGTCTAAGGTGCTCACAAATGTGACATTCTAGAGAAAGAAAGAAAGAAAGAAAGAAAGAAAGAAGGAAAGAAGGAAAGAAGGAAAGAAGGAAAGAAGGAAAGAAGGAAAGAAGGAAAGAAGGAAAGAAGGAAAGAAGGAAAGAAGGAAAGAAGGAAAGAAGGAAAGAAGGAAAGAAGGAAAGAAGGAAATAAAGAAAGAAAGAAAGAAAGAAAAGCATTGAAAATGCAATAGGTCTCGCAATAGAAGAGTTTGACATTTTTCGTTTTGCAAATGGATGAGTGGCGTTGCGTGGATGAGTGGCGTTGCGTGGGTGAGTGGCGTTGCGTGGGTGAGTGGCGTTGCGTGGGTGAGTGGCGTTGCGTGGGTGTGTGGCGTTGCGTGGGTGTGTGGCGTTGCGTGGGTGAGTGGCGTTGCGTGGGTGAGTGGCGTTGCGTGGGTGAGTGGCGTTGCGTGGCTGAGTGGCGTTGCGTGGCTGAGTGGCGTTGCGTGGCTGAGTGGCGTTGCGTGGCTGAGTGGCGTTGCGTGGCTGAGTGGCGTTGCGTGGCTGAGTGGCGTTGCGTGGCTGAGTGGCGTTGCGTGGCTGAGTGGCGTTGCGTGGCTGAGTGGCGTTGCGTGGCTGAGTGGCGTTGCGTGGCTGAGTGGCGTTGCGTGGCTGAGTGGCGTTGCGTGGCTGAGTGGCGTTGCGTGGCTGAGTGGCGTTGCGTGGCTGAGTGGCGTTGCGTGGCTGAGTGGCGTTGCGTGGCTGAGTGGCGTTGCGTGGCTGAGTGGCGTTGCGTGGCTGAGTGGCGTTGCGTGGCTGAGTGGCGTTGCGTGGCTGAGTGGCGTTGCGTGGCTGAGTGGCGTTGCGTGGCTGAGTGGCGTTGCGTGGCTGAGTGGCGTTGCGTGGCTGAGTGGCGTTGCGTGGCTGAGTGGCGTTGCGTGGCTGAGTGGCGTTGCGTGGCTGAGTGGCGTTGCGTGGCTGAGTGGCGTTGCGTGGCTGAGTGGCGTTGCGTGGGTGAGTGGCGTTGCGTGGTTGAGTGGCGTTGCGTGGTTGAGTGGCGTTGCGTGGTTGAGTGGCGTTGCGTGGTTGAGTGGCGTTGCGTGTGTGAGTGGCGTTGCGTGTGTGAGTGGCGTTGCGTGGGTGTGTGGCGTTGCGTGGGTGTGTGGCGTTGCGTGGGTGAGTGGCGTTGCGTGGGTGAGTGGCGTTGCGTGGGTGAGTGGCGTTGCGTGGGTGAGTGGCGTTGCGTGGGTGAGTGGCGTTGCGTGGGTGAGTGGCGTTGCGTGGGTGAGTGGCGTTGCGTGGGTGAGTGGCGTTGCGTGGGTGAGTGGCGTTGCGTGGGTGAGTGGCGTTGCGTGGGTGTGTGGCGTTGCGTGGGTGTGTGGCGTTGCGTGGGTGTGTGGCGTTGCGTGTGTGTGTGGCGTTGCGTGTGTGAGTGGCGTTGCGTGTGTGAGTGGCGTTGCGTGTGTGAGTGGCGTTGCGTGTGTGAGTGGCGTTGCGTGTGTGAGTGGCGTTGCGTGTGTGAGTGGCGTTGCGTGTGTGAGTGGCGTTGCGTGTGTGAGTGGCGTTGCGTGTGTGAGTGGCGTTGCGTGTGTGAGTGGCGTTGCGTGTGTGAGTGGCGTTGCGTGTGTGAGTGGCGTTGCGTGTGTGAGTGGCGTTGCGTGTGTGAGTGGCGTTGCGTGTGTGAGTGGCGTTGCGTGGCTGAGTGGCGTTGCGTGGCTGAGTGGCGTTGCGTGGCTGAGTGGCGTTGCGTGGCTGAGTGGCGTTGCGTGGCTGAGTGGCGTTGCGTGGCTGAGTGGCGTTGCGTGGCTGAGTGGCGTTGCGTGGCTGAGTGGCGTTGCGTGGCTGAGTGGCGTTGCGTGGCTGAGTGGCGTTGCGTGGCTGAGTGGCGTTGCGTGGCTGAGTGGCGTTGCGTGGCTGAGTGGCGTTGCGTGGCTGAGTGGCGTTGCGTGGCTGAGTGGCGTTGCGTGGCTGAGTGGCGTTGCGTGGGTGAGTGGCGATGCGTGGGTGAGTGGCGTTGCGTGGGTGAGTGGCGTTGCGTGGGTGAGTGGCGTTGCGTGGGTGAGTGGCGTTGCGTGGGTGAGTGGCGTTGCGTGGGTGAGTGGCGTTGCGTGGGTGAGTGGCGTTGCGTGTGTGAGTGGCGTTGCATGTGTGAGTGGCGTTGCGTGTGTGAGTGGCGTTGCGTGTGTGAGTGGCGTTGCGTGTGTGTGTGGCGTTGCGTGTGTGTGTGGCGTTGCGTGTGTGTGTGGCGTTGCGTGTGTGTGTGGCGTTGCGTGTGTGTGTGGCGTTGCGTGTGTGAGTGGCGTTGCATGTGTGTGTGGCGTTGCGTGTGTGTGGCGTTGCGTGTGTGGCGTTGCGTGTGTGGCGTTGCGTGTGTGGCGTTGCGTGTGTGTGTGGCGTTGCGTGTGTGAGTGGCGTTGCGTGTGTGAGTGGCGTTGCGTGTGTGAGTGGCGTTGCGTGTGTGAGTGGCGTTGCGTGTGTGAGTGGCGTTGCGTGTGTGAGTGGCGTTGCGTGTGTGAGTGGCGTTGCGTGGGTGAGTGGCGTTGCGTGGGTGAGTGGCGTTGCGTGGGTGAGTGGCGTTGCGTGGGTGAGTGGCGTTGCGTGGGTGAGTGGCGTTGCGTGGGTGAGTGGCGTTGCGTGGGTGAGTGGCGTTGCGTGGGTGAGTGGCGTTGCGTGGGTGAGTGGCGTTGCGTGGTTGAGTGGCGTTGCATGTGTGAGTGGCGTTGCATGTGTGAGTGGCGTTGCATGTGTGAGTGGCGTTGCATGTGTGAGTGGCGTTGCGTGTGTGAGTGGCGTTGCGTGTGTGTGTGGCGTTGCGTGTGTGTGTGGCGTTGCGTGTGTGTGTGGCGTTGCGTGTGTGTGTGGCGTTGCGTGTGTGAGTGGCGTTGCGTGTGTGAGTGGCGTTGCGTGTGTGAGTGGCGTTGCGTGGGTGAGTGGCGTTGCGTGGGTGAGTGGCGTTGCGTGGGTGAGTGGCGTTGCGTGGGTGAGTGGCGTTGCGTGGGTGAGTGGCGTTGCGTGGGTGAGTGGCGTTGAGTGGGTGAGTGGCGTTGCGTGGGTGAGTGAATGGTTAGCTGTTGCTTATGCGACGTATAGCACTTAATACTAAAGTAGGCAGACCTTCTTAGCCTTTGTGAGAATAGCAAAATAAAAATAAAAACCAGATCAAGTCAAGGACGCAAACGGCACCATGCTATTGTTTATTTACTCAGATGATTTGCATAAAAATGTAACTTGTGAGCACGTTTCTCTAACTCTCCAATAATCCCATTACAACACTTTGTACAAATGAGATTGGGACTCATCCTTCCGAAGTCGAGAAAAATGTGCAACGCTGTGTTGTAGTTAATTTTTTTAATTAACAAAATGCAAATAATGTGGAGAGATTTCAAGTGATTCAGGAATGGGCGCCCTTGTAAAGAGAAAGTACGGCCGGCCTGGGCAGTGATAGGGGAGGAGGGAGGAGAAATGCGAGTCACGGCAGCAGCAGCCTTTGATGTGCCTGCCGGCCGGCCGTGAATAATTAGGGGGTGAGAAATGCGCTCGGAGGGCTGCCTTTGATGTGGTAATGCGAGGCAGGCAGGCAGGCGGCTGGTGGCATTGTGCACGCGCTTTTTAGGGCTTGCGCAAGCGCAATGACCTAAAAAGCACATGCACTTGAAGGAATCGCCAGTGGAATCGCCAGTGGTGGATAAACACTGGATAAGCCCCTATAGAGCTTCGCCAGCTATGCGCTGAAGCGCATCAGCAGGCGAGCCCTAAAAAGGTTTCTTTACTCAGTGGGGGAAGGTGGTCGAGAATCGACCGGGGAGGCATGGGTAGTGGGTCCGTGAAAGAGGGAGAGGGGGGAGGAGGAATATTGGACTTGATAATTTTAATTTTCTCCAAAAAATGATTATTGAGTGAATCACAAAGGGCCTGGGAGGGGGGGGGGTTAAGGGTGACTGTCTGAATAGGCCAGATCCTGCACAATAGAGAAATTTTCTCTCGGTTGATTTTCAGCAAGCAGGATTTTGGAGGAAAAGTACTCAGTCTTGGCAGAGAGAATAGACTTCTTATATTGGTGCAGGAGTGTGGTATATTGACTTTTAAGAATGGGGCAGTAGGCGCGCCTCCAAGCTCGCTCTGCTTGCCGAAGGGCAAGCTTTTTCTCCTTAAGTTCGGCGTTAAACCACCTGTTGGCGTCATGGTCACGCCTGGCAGAAACTCGCCTGAGTGGGGCCACCTGATCACAGCCTCTAGCTAGCCATTTATTTAACAAATCCACTTGGGAATGAGAGGGAAGATCTTGGAGATTAGGGCTGGAAGCGGAAAGGGAGGAACAGAGCGATTTCATGTCGACATGGTTCCAATTTCGGGCCCATGTGTTCCTAGGGAGAAGGGCTTTCTTAGCCAAACTGGGTTGAAGAGAAAAGGAGATTAGGAAGTGGTCGGACCAAGCACATGGGGAGACCACAGGAGAGTAAACGGGGCAATTGAGCGACCAAACTTGGTCCAAGATATGGCCATGAATGTGAGTGGGGGTATGAATATGGGACAAAAAATTAAAAGAACGGAGGGAGTCAGGGGGCATCCCTTTTGTAGGGGATTACACACTATGCATAGATTGTAAAGCAGTACCCACACCTAGCGGCGACCACCCGTATCTGTTGCAGTTGTTTGAAACAGTGGTTATAATACAGCTTGGCCCGCAGTGGCTTGTTGTTTAGTATGCACATCTACACAATAATGTTTTGTGAATGTGTGCGGTGTAAGCCATGTTGCTCTGCATATCTTTCATCTAAAGGGATGTTCCCTAAGAATGCCATTGAAGATGGTCCCCGCAGTGGGAGGACCGGATCTCTCTGTATGCGGACGATATTCTACTTTATCTGACCTCGCCTAGAAAGTCCCTAATTGTCGTTTGTGATGTGTTGGCCTCCTTTGGTAGGAACTCCGGACTGTCTATAAACTGGGGGAAATCTCTTTTGTTCGTTCTTAGTGGGGAGACTCCGGTTCCCCGTGTAATTGTCCGGTTCAGATTGCTACAGACGGGTTCAAGTATCTGGGGATCTTCATTTCACTAGACCCTACAGTCCGTTGCGCGAGGAATCTCCTTCCCCCTTTGATCAGATTGAGGAGTGACATAGCCAGCTGGAAGAGGCTTCCCTTCTCTCTGCTGGGGCGTGCAACCCTTTTTAAAATGATGTCTCTGCCCCGCTTCCTTTACGCCCTCCAGAATACATTAGATATAGTGCCGGCTAGTTACTTTCGAGAGGTGGAGGGGTTGCAGCGTAGTCTGTTATGGGAGGGTAGACCCTGTATTGCTTTAGCTAAATTGACGCTCCATGGTATGACGGCGGTGTTGCCCTTCCTGATGTCAAGCGCTACTATTGGGCCTCTCAGCTGGCAGCCATTAATCAGGGTACTTATGGGCCCGCCTCGGATCCTGGATACGCGATGGACAGGTGGCTTCTCCCTAGAGGTAATTATGATAGGACATTATATGCTAAGTCATCAAGGGGGTGCTTGACGGGGCCGACCAAACATGCGGTGCGGATCTGGTGTGACGCCACTAGCTTCCTGGGATGGAGGGACCGATTGACGCTGGCCACCCCGCTGTTTGATTCGGAAAAGCTGGGCAAGCTTTGGAACACAAGAGGTTTTGATAAGTGGGACCTGATTGGGATTTCAACCATTGGCGATATCTGGGTTAAGGGGAGGATTAAAACATTTGCAGAGCTGCAGACTGAATTTGAGTTGAGGGGAACTGAGTATTTCCGCTATGCGCAAGTCAGATGCACAAGTCAGACATGCGTTGAGGGCGGCTCTACCGGCAGAGGCAGACCTACCAGAGGCCACACCCCTAGAAGATAGAATTTTAGATGGTCATTTGCCCAAGATGACTATTTCCCTGATTTATAAGAAGTTGATTAATCATAGAGCAGTTCTTCTTGTAGAACTGAGGGATATATGGACGCGAGATGGCATTGAATTAGATGATGAGGACTGGCAATCGGCTGTGTCCTCTCCGAAGGAAGTTGCGATCCCAGCACGATTGAGGCTTGTTTAGTTGAAAATACTACACAGGGTGTATGTCACAGGGCCCCGTCTAGTTCGGATGGGGCGATCTGAATCTGGTTTGTGCAGACGGGGTGTGGTCTCGTGGGTAGTTCCTCCATATCCTCTGGGAGTGTTGGTTAATAGTGGAGTATTGGAGTAAGATACATGATACTATGCGAGAGGTCCTGGGGGTAACGGTGCTGCCAGAAGCAAGAAGATGCCTCCTTAATATTTGGGAACCTACAGATCTTAACTCAGCTCAGACTAGGTGGGCGACACTGGGTGCGATGATAGCGAAAAGGAATATTGCTCAACAGTGGGGATCCGAGCGGCCACCCACCCTTGAGGGATGGAAAGAGAATATGGATTGGTGTATGTTTCGTGAAAAGACTGTTTACTTGGCAAGGGGCCGACCTCGTAAATGGGCATCAGTGTGGGGATTATGGAACCGATATAGGGGGGAGATTTGTGTACCACCTGTAGACTTCACCTTTGATATTCCTGTTTCCCCATGATTTCTTAATACATATGTACTCTGTTCCCTGTTCCCCTCCCCTACCTTCTCCGGTAAGATGTAATACAATGTGGGAGAGAGTCTCCTCTGTACTATGCCTTAATTTTTTGATGCCTTGTCATAAATAAAAAGAAATATAAAAAAGAAGAATGCCATTGAAGCCCCTATCTTTCTTGTTGAGTGGGCTTTTGGAGGAATTGTTAACGTGCGTTTTGATTTTTGGTAACAAATTTGTATGCATTTAACTATCCATCTGGCGATCCCTGATTTTGAAATAGGGTTGCCCTTGTGTGGCGGCGAAGGGACACAAAGTTGTTTTATTTTACGAAATAATTGTGTCCTTTCGATATAGTACAGCAGTGCTCTTTTAACGTCTAAGGTGTGTAGAGCCCTTTCTCCAACAGTTTGAGGCTGCAAGAAGAATACGGGCAGCTCAACTGATTGATTTAGATGGAATGGTGAAATGATCTTGGGCAGGAATTTTGGATTAGTACGAAGAACCACTTTGTTATGATGCATTTGCAAAAAGGGTTCTTGAATGGTAAATGCTTGTAGTTCACTAACCCTTCTAAGAGAAGTAATTACTACCAGGAAATCTACTTTGCAAGTTAGGAATTGCAATTCACATTTATGTAATGGTTCAAAGGGAGGACCCATTACCCTTGTAAGAACAATGTTTAGGTTCCACACTGGTGCTGGTGGCGTTCTGGGAGGAATTATTCTTTTGAGTCCTTCCATGAAAGCTTTAATAGCTGGTACTCTAAAAAGAGACAGGTGTTGTCTGTTTTGTAAGTATGCTGCAATGGCAGCAAGTTGTAGTCTGATAGACGTATAGGCTAAGTTACACTTTTGAAGGTGTAATAGATATCCTATGATGTGTTATAGACACGTGTAAGGGATCTATTTGGTTGTTTTGGCAGTATGACAAAGTGTTTCCACTTAGCAGCATAACATGCTCTGGTAGTGGGACGTCTAGCCTCCTTAATAATGTTCATGCATTCTGGAGGAAGGTTGAGGTAACCAAACTCTATGACCTCAGGAGCCAGATCTCTAGGTTGAGCTGAGCTGGGTCCGGGTGTCTGATCTCTCCATGGTTCTGCGTTAATAAGCGTGGAGATCGATTTAGTTTTTGGTGTGGCACCACAGACCTTTGCAGCAGCGTGGTGTACCACGGTTGTCTGGCCCAAGTTGGAGCAACTAGCATGAGTGTCAGGGAATGCTGTTGTAGTTTGCGCACCACTAATGGAAGTAGTGGGAGAGGAGGAAAAGCGTATGCAAATATTCCTGACCAGTTCATCCATATCGCATTGCCCTTGGACAATGGGTGTGGGTATCTGGCGGCAAAGTTTGGGCATTTTGAGTTTTCATGGGTGGCAAAGAGGTCTATCTGAGGTTGTCCCCACCTTTGGAAGAACGATTGAAGAACTTGCGGGTGAAGTTCCCACTCGTGGATCTGCTGTGTTTGTCGACTTAGCAGATCTGCGATAGTGTTTTGCACTCCTGGGACGTGTTAGGCTAAGAGGAAGACGTTTAGCGGTATAGCCCATCTCCATATCTGCTGAGTTAATTGAGAGAGCTGCAGAGAGTGTGTCCCCCCTTGTTTGTTTATGTAGTACATGGCGGTCATATTGTCTGGGCGGACTAAGACAGTCTTGCCTGATACCAGAGTTTGAAATGCTTTTAGAGCTAGAAACACGGCTAGCACCTCCAAATGGTTGATATGGAATAGCTTATGTTGCGGTGTCCACCTGCCCTGCATGGTGTGATGCAGTAGATGGGCTACCCAGCCGGAGAGCGATGCGTCCGTTATCATGACTATTTGGGGAACTGGCTCTAGAAACGGTCGTCCCTTGGAAAGGTTTTTGGTGTTCCACCATTGCAGAGAACGATGAGTCCGACCGTCTACCAACACTAGGTCTGTTAATTGACCTTGAGCCTGGTTCCATTGGCGTGCTAGGCACTCTTGAAGTGGACGCATTTGCAATCTTGCGTGAGGTACTACAGATATGCAAGATGCCATAATTCCTATGAGTTGCATGAACACTCGAGCTGGTAGCGAGTGTTGGGGTTTGAATTTTTTAGGAGAGTTTGTACACTTGTTATCCTGGCTGGAGAGGGATAAGCTAGTGTTAATTGGGTGTTTATTGTAGCACCGAGATATTGTTGTATGTGCGAGGGGTGAAGGTGCGATTTGATGTGATTTACTGTGAATCCCAAGTCGTAAAGCAGTTGAATAGTAGCTTGAGTGTTTTGCACACACTGTTTGTATGAGCTGGCTTTTATGAGCCAGTCGTCCAGGTATGGGAAGACGTGAATGTGCTGTCTTCTTAGGTGAGCTGCTACTACTGCTAGACATTTGGTAAACACCCTTGGCGCTGTTGTGACTCCGAATGGGAGCACTTTGAACTGCTAGTGTTGTCTGTCTAGCACAAATCTGAGATATTTTCTGTGTGCTGCGTGGATGGGAATATGGAAGTAGGCGTCCTTGAGATCTAGAGTGACAAGGAAGTTGTTTAATACCAGTAATGGGAGGACCTGTTGTAGTGTGACCATATGAAAATAATCCGACTGTATGTAAATGTTTAGCGGTCTGAGGTCTAGGATGGGTCTTAGAGATCCATCCTTTTTTGGTATTAGGAAATATAGGGAATATATTCCTTTGTTTTTCTGATGCTCTGGAACTATTTCTATTGCATTTTTCTACAGAAGGGATATTACCTCCTGCCTGAGCAGTGTTAAATGTTCCTGTAACATTGGCCGTTGCTTGGGTGGTATGTTTGGGGGGGGGTAGATGTTAGTTCCAGACAACAACCTGATTGAATTATTTGGAGCACCCACCTGTCTGATGTGATGTTTTCCCATGCTGGCAGGTACTGTTGAAGTCTTCCCCCGACCGGAGTGGAATGAGGTGGGGGAAGGGGAAGGGAGTCATTGGGCAGGGGTAGAGGCAGAGCGTGAGTTATTATTTTTGCCTCTTCCTTTGTTATTGTTACCCCTGTACCCACCCCTTTGGTAGCCTTTACTGTAGGTAGACTGTGTAGGGGCTTTGTATGAGGTGGAAGCTGTGTCTGAAGCATATCCCCTGGTGGCACCTCGATAGTTTGAGCGACGAAATGAACGTCTGGGAGCCTGAGACTGCAGGGCTCCCATAGATTTGGCGGTGTCTGCATCTTTTTTCATTTTCTCTAATGATACATCTACCTCGGGTCCAAATAGATGTTGATGGCCAAAGGGTTGGTTCAGAATAGCGCTTTTTACCTCAGGTTTGAACCCTGATATGCGCAGCCAGGTGTGTCTGCGTAGCAAGACGCTGGTGTTAACAGCCCTAGAGGCTGTGTCCGCTGCATCAAGGGCGCACCTAAAGGAGGTGTTTGTGATGTTTTTCCCTTCCTGGATGAGCTTGTTTGCTCTATCCTTGTACTTGTCAGGGAGGTGCCTCATTAGTGACTCTAGTTCATCATAATGTGCCCTGTCATATCTGGCGAGCAGTGCCTGTGTATTGGCGATACGCCACATGTTTGCTGCTTGAGACGCTGTTCTTTTGCCTGATGCGTCAAGTAGCTTGGACTCTTTATCTGGTGGTGCAGCCTCACCCGATGTTTGGGAGTTTGCCCTCTTGCATGCGTTGGAAAATACCAGTGAGTCTAGTGGTACTGGGTCTTTAATGTAAGCTGGGTCAGATTGGGCAGCCTTATATTTTTTCTCTATCCGAGGGTTAATGACCTGAGTTCTGACTGGGTCTTTGAAGACTTCGGGAGCATGCTTGAGCACTCCTTTAAGCATGGGTAAGATGGAGGACGACCTTTGTGCATTATCAAATGTATCCATAAGGATGTCTTCCTCAACAGGGTCTGTATAAATGTCTACACCATGATAATGTGCAGCCCTGTGAATTAATTCATTAAACCCAATAGTGTCTTCTGGTGGGCAGGGCCTTGAGGGATAAATGTCATCCTGAGGGACATTTGGGACATCTGGGCTGGTATAATTGTCCCAGGGGTCTGGGGATCCTGTGGGAGTTGTTGGATCAGGTGTGTTACCCCCCCATGTCATCAGAGCTATCATCCCTGTGTGGTGTGATAGAGGATGCTGGTGAATGCTGTGGTGGTGGTGATGGTACAGGTGAAAGAGAAGGGGAAGGCAGTCTTAAGGGCGAGGTAGCCAAGACCTTCTTCTTGGAATGCGGAGCTGCTGTGTCCAGTGGTAGCTTCTTTGGAGCCAAAACTAGGGTCCTTGGCCAAAGTCTTTTGAGCTGGGTCTGGGTAGGATAAATCCACTACAGTAGATGGATCTTTTCGGTGCGGAGGAAGTCTTGTGCACCGAGGCTGCTTGTTTTGGCTTTTTAGCAATGTCTTTCACTGGGGAGGCAGCCGTGTTTTTCGGCATCCAAAGCTTTCCTCTGTTCCTCGTGTTTTTTCGGTTCCGGTATTGTTTTTGGATCCGATTACTTTTTCGGATCCGATGATTTTTTCGGTTCCGGTGGAGTTTTGGAATCCGAAGCGGGTTTGCTTGGTTCCGGCCTGGTTTTCGGTGCCGAAGGAGTAGTGGTGTGCTTCGGTGCCGGTGGCTTAGGTGTCAGCGCCGTTGTCTTTTTCGGTGTCGGTGTGTGTGCGCCGGCACCGTGTGAAGGTCGACTCGAGCTGGAGTCGCCTGAAGGCTTGGTTAGCTTCTTAGCCGGGCCCGAAGGTGGGACAGTAGAAGCAGTTTGCCGGTGTGCACCCGAGCTGGAGGGCAAGGGTGTGGCCTGGGCCTTCTGTGTCGAGGAGGGGTCGGGGTCGATGGTCTTACTTATGATCCGCTGCGCTGGAGTAATGTCCTCGACTTCGGAATCGTCTGTTTCGGAGCTGCTGTCGACGTCGTGCTGTTCAGGGACGTTGACGCCCTCCTCAAAGATGTCATCCAGAATGGGAGCTGAAGATCATTGAGCCATTGTTCTCCTCGCTCTTCGGTCCCGGATAGTCTTTTTGGAGTGGAAAGAGGCACAAGCTAAACAGTCTTTCGCCTCGTGCACCGGAGAGAGACAGAGGTTACACACCTCATGCAGGTCGGTGTGGGGAAACTTTGACCTACATTGAGGACACTTCTTAAATGGCGTCCTTTCCATGAGCTGGAGTTGCGGCCTAGGTAGGCCCGAAGGCCGTCGACGACGATCGGAATCGAGATTCTCGATGTTTGAAGAATAGCGTCCACTGGAAAGCGTTCGAAACTAAGTTTTGTAGTTTGGTGAGGATTGCGCGCCGAAGGAAATCAGTTCCAACATGGAGCGCTAGAAACACATCCGAGCCCGGTGGCGGAAAAAAACAATCTGGGGATGGAGCAGATACCCATGCGCAGTATCATCCTAAGGCGGGTCACCTATCCCGTGACTCTGAAAGACTTTTCCACAACAAAACAAACTGCAAACATTCGGGCCCAACACTAGGTGGCCATCTATGCATAGTGTGTAATCTGCAGCTCATATGCCTCGAACATATAGTTCTTTTCATTGGACGTCATCTCTATCGGTGCTGTGCTCATCACATACCGAGATTAGCCTGGAGAGCAATTCAAAAGGGTCCTCAGATGTATTCCCGTATACAGATCCACTTTAAAAAAATTGTGTATGACACACAGTGAACCCTATTTTTATTTGCTGCCAGAAGTACCTCAGGGAGAGAGTCAGTTGTGAGTTATTGGCTGTGGTGTTGAAAGAATTGGACTTCTCCCCTCTGGTTTCCTACGGTCAACTGCCGGGGCTCAAGATTTTACACCTACCTCCTATTATTTGCTAGAGGACTGGAGGACATATTCTGGACCAGATATGGTCAAATGTCCCCATTAGTGTCAAAGATCCCCTCCAGTTAGCCTGGACCGGCCACTTTGCGATTAATTTCTCTTGGACCAGCGATAGTTATCACCCACCTAACCTGCCTTGTCAAGGCAGACCTTCCCACAAAATGTATCCCGCAACCTTTAGCCTGGTTTTGGCCGAGATTCGGCCAGTCTTAGCTAAGGATCTGGGAGTAGCCCTGGAGAGTTTCACTAGCTGGATCTCGCAGGCGGTTGAGCACCTATCTCCTCTCTCATCACTTAAGCAAACCAGAGACTCTCCTTCAAAATGGTGGTTCTCCGATGAGCTTAAAGCGCAGAAACATCATTGCAAAAAACTACTGCACTGCTGGAGATTGGCATATTGCCCATCAGCCAAGTTGGTATTAAAGAAAGTTCAGAAATCATATTTTGCTTCTAAATTGCAAGCTAAGAGCCTCTATTATGCCGAGCGTATCGTTCTTCAAAAACAATGCCAAGGAAATCTTTTCCATTGTGCAGAGCTTCCTGACCTCTAGTGCAGAGACCATCACTCTTCCCACCTCAGTAGCCTTGTGTGAGAAACTTTCTAGTTTCTTTATCGATAAGATTCAAGCTCTTCAGATGAATTTTAATCTTGGCACCAACTCTATGGCAGGGAATTTGTTCCCTAAAGGGCCAAAATCTACTTCTTCCCTATCATCTTCTTTGGCGGCCTTTTCACATATTGCTCCACAAGACTCCCTGATGATTCTCAAATCCTTGAAATTGGGCTCCCTGTTGGGACTCCTGCCTGGCCGGGTTGTTGGTTTCAGTTGCACAGGTAGTAAACCCGGAGGTTAATAGTCTTAGCAACATGTCCTTACAGGCCAAACTTTTGCCTCTGCTGAAAAAATCCCTCTTTGGGTTCATCTATCCCAGCTAGCTACCGCCCTATTTCACTCCTTGCCGTGACAAATGTCTGTGAGAAATCTGTTAATAAACAGCTCACCAACTATGTTAAAGGTTCTGGCCTGCTCCATTCAGCCCAATCGGGCTTCAGAGCCTCATATAGTACTAAGACGGCACTTGTCGAAATTGCTGAAGCAAATCAGGATTGTTTGGATTCTGGTGGCAGAGCGGCTCTGACTTTGTTGGACCTTTCTGCGGCATTCTATACTGTGCCTCACTCTTTGTTACTGGCTCGCCTCTCAGATATCGGTCTCTGGGTCTCCATGAAACTGGCTAAAATCACTCCTTGAGGACAGATCGCAGCAAGTTTGGCTTCCTCAGTCTTCGTCTGCCCCTCAAAGTGTGACTTCAGGAGTGCCTCAGGGCTCCACCTTGAACCCTCTCCTCTTCAATATATATGTCACCCCGCTGATTCAGCTGGTGGAGGAGTTGGGTGGCAAGATACCCAGCTCCTCTTCACATGGAACAAAAACGATTCATCCACCATTCATACACGAGCTAGAACATATCTTAGGGCTGTTTTTCAAATGGCTCCTCTTCACGCAGCTCAAGTGCAATGAGGACAACTCAGAGATACTCTTGTTTGGGACTTTTCTTCCCCAGTTTAGAGAATTGTTCTGGCCAGCTGATTATCCATTGCCCAATTCCGTGGGTCAGCCCACCAAGAACCTCGGAATTTCGTTAGACAAAAATCTCTAGTTTTCCACACAGATTAAGAAGCTAGCTGGGCAGTGCTTTGGCACCCTTAAATCACACAGGAAATTCCTCCCCCTCCTCCCAAGGGCAGACAAAGAAATGGTTACTCGTGCCTTAATCCGCTCACGCATTGATTATGCGAATGCCCTGTATACTGGCCTGCCAGAGTATCTGCTGAAGAGGCTGCAGGTAGTCCAAATGCTGCAGCAAGGTCTCTTCTTAACATTCCGTGGAGATCTAGTATAAAGCAACACCTGCACGATCTTCACTGGCTTCCTCTGGCTGAAAGAGTAAAATGTAAAGCCCTCGCCCACTCAGCCCTGTACGAACTTGGCCCTGTACACCTCAGGAAACAATTTAAGTTCTATGTTCCCACGAGACAGCTGCACTCAGCGGCCCAGCTTCTGGCGGTTATTCCACACATTCGCCTTATGAGAATCGGTGGCAGTTCTCTGGCTTACAAGGCAGCGGTGGCCTGGAATTCTCTTCCTCTTGACCTTCGCAGTATCCAGGACCGGAAGGTCTTCAGGAAACAGCTGAAAACTCTTCTTTTTATCTAACAATCCACTGATCTCCGCCCTAGTTTGGGTTCGCGTCTGGACACTCCGAGTAGCTGTGCGCGTTATAAATGCCAATAACATAACATAACTAACTGATCTTGATTTGATGTGGGAGTGGTCTTCTTCAAGGTCCAGTGTAATTTGGAACAACTTGAAGCCATCTTACTTTTGGAAACTATGTATTTTAATTGACTGAGGTAAGACCTTCTTTCCCTAGAATTACGGGATTAGTGGTGCTAAGCGCACACTTAGAGCCCAGTGTCTATTGCATATTTCAACTCAGACTACAACTATGGTAAATAAAAACGCTGCTGTCCCCACCCCAAAGTCTTCCCAGGACATCCCATGGGTGGCCACTATTGAGGGATTTCTTACTCTGGCAGTCAGCGTGGTTTCTAAGGAGATTGAGCTAGCAGCAAGTAGACAGTCCTTGACTAGGGAAGGCTGTCACCCGACCACGCTGCACATGGGCAGTCCGGACAAGACCCGGATCACACACAATTCATACAATTCCCCCAGGGCCTCTCTTACCCTACCAGTACTACACTCTGTGTCTAGATCAGGCTGACATATTGGTGGCAGGAACATCCATACATGGGGGTGTAGCCCGGGACTGTGCCCAGGGACTAAATGCTAAATTAAGCCATCTGCTGGCCCTAGCTGTAAACTTAGAAAGAGGATGGCGGTCTCAAACAGAACATTTCTTTCGTTACCATAGGGGTACAGACGGAGCCCTCTGTGGGGGCGCCTCATCCCGGGGTTCACTTTGATAAGATATAGGACGTCAACACAGATGTGCTACGCAGCTCTGGGTTCATGAAGCTTGACTCTATTCTCACTAAACTTGAAGCACCTGAACACAGTGTCTCACAAACAGGGAATCAGTTAGGTGTTTTACTTGTCTCCTAGAGGGATTGGAGGCCTAATGCTGCAGCAACACCAGCCATTTCTGGTTTAAGGTGGTCTGATTCCTAGGTAGAAAACCAGGGAGAGCAGGGCCCTCAGTCAGCCTTGTTACCGTGGTTGCCTTTCCCAGACTCCCAAAGAAATTTCAGTTATACTTTTCCTGCCACAAGAGCGTGCCCTACCTCGTCCCATGCTCTTTGTTGAAACAGTCTGGGGTGGCGATTATTTTGCCACCAGCATCGGATCCGTATGTTGTAGAGTTAGTGAATGTTCCTCCACACAATCACCCTATACCAGAAACCTTTGGGGAACTAAAGAACACGGTGACGCTTTGGCTCAAGGCTCATTCCAATTTAGGTATGGAACTTTATGACTATCATAATGGTCAGAAGAGTGGGTTGGCTGGGCTGAGAAGTTAAGTGTTGAGCAGGGGACTGTGTGGTAGTTAACTATAAAAACACCCAGTATAGTTGCTCGTATTTTGTCCACAATAGGCGCTAACAAATTTTCAAAACCCACCGACATTAAGGAACTACCATTTGAGTTTTTCTACAAGCCCGAGTCTGTGTGCAGATCTCGTTGGACTAGGATACTGGGTGGGTTGGCTCAACTTGGCCGTCCAGCCTCACTTTCCTTAGTCCACCAACCTTTGGCTTTGAGCAATAGATTCACAGCCTTAGGCAATCTTGATTCTTGTGATTGACTGGAGGCTGTGTAGTTACCCTCATTTTCACATACGCCCTCTATCCCCGGCTCACATACTCCGTCCGGTATTGGGAACACTGTGGAATTATCCTGGTCTTAACCTATGCTTCTAATCCCTGGATCACATAACCTTTATGGTGATGGGGAGGTCATGAGGCTCCTTTTGTGAAATATAGTGGGGCTTGTGGCCAAGTTTAATGACAGCGCATGGGTGGAATTCGTTCGATCACATGTGAACTGTTTACAGTAAACATGGGAAATTAACAACTGTTACTTTATTGAAGGTTTCAAAACATTTTTTTCTCCTACAGTGGCCTCATCAGACGGGAGGGCAAAAAGGGGCCAGATTACTTTTATGTCACTAGAGCTTGGTCTTGTTAAATATCTCAAATGGGATTCACCTATGTTCCATTCCCTTAAACTATGCATCTTGGGCTTGACACCCCTCATTCTTGTTAATTTTTATAATGCGAAAGTGGGTTCTCGTGGGTCCTCCAATCTCCCTTGGCTTATGTTCGGTTACTAATTCCATGGAGGAGGTGGATTGGAGCAGGAGAAGACAGGCAATTTTAATGGGGAACAGCCATTACAACGCGGGTTTTACCACGCGTTGCTTTTACATCGCATGCATTACAACGCATGCGATGTTACAACGTGTGGTAAAACCACTCATACCATTACATCGCATGCGCTTTTACAACACATGCAATGTAATGTGTAATGGCGGCGTCGGGGGTGGCTATCCACGTCGTTGTGAGGAAACTTAGGCTGTTTCCTCACAACAACGTGAAGCAAGCAGGAAGGAGGCAGCAGGATCCGACGGCGATGCTGGAGAGGAGAGAGGTAAGGGGGGTTTGTGCATGGGGTGGGGTTACTTTTGTAGGGTTTAGGGTAGTTTAAATGTAGTGTGGTAATGTTTGTGTTGTGTGTGTTTTTTAAAAACGTTTTAGTGTGTGTTGTGGTATTGTCGTGTTTGTTTAGTGTAGTGTATTAGGGAGGGTAGTGTAATGTTTATGTAGTGTAGTGATTTAGGTTTTAGGGTAGTGTTGTAGTGTTTGTTTATTGTAGTGTATTAGGGCAGTGTAGGGGTGGGAGTAGTGTGGGTAGCGTAGTAGTGTTTTAGGGTTTAGGGTAGGGGTGGGAGTAGTGTGGGTAGCGTAGTAGTGGTGTAGTGTAGCTCCTATTTTCCCAATAGGCTCTGCGCATTGGAATAATACCTACAGCAGTAAAGGCCTAGACCAGACGTTAACTAGGTCTACTACTGTCGATACTAGACTTAATTTTTGGGTTTGCCAGCTAAGCTCAGAGTTCGCTAGAAACTTTCTCGAATGTTCAAGGAAGGAATTAACTCCCCTGATTAGACAAGAAGGGATTTAGTTTCTGACAACCATAGAACATGACAACTTTGCTCTCCCCTAATCAAGAGTCAATCTCGAGAGTCGTGTGAGCACAAGGCAATTATTTTACTCAGTCAGTACGTGCATTCTTAGTCTCATCAGAATGTAGAGAAAAGGAAGAGACGGGCGTGTTCAATAAAAAGGTGTTATTTATTGATCAGTCTCTTTTCTCATACATGAGAAATGGATCGATATTATTGCAATACTTATAGTTAAGTAAAGTGCATACATTAAAAGCAATAGTATAAAATAATACTGTAAAAACATTGATATGGTTTCTGAGCCATATGATGTTTAAAATGATTAAAATATATTTACATACACATATACATTTTGACTAAACGTGCTCAACTGGTGTTTCTAAATACGCCTACCCCGTGTACCTGACCTAAGTCTAATGCGTGGGCGGGAATAGAAAGTTACAGTTTAAGTTAAGTTTGTTTTTGCCAAGTGAATAACTAAAGAATTCTCTGTGAGGGGTTATTCAGTTCTGTACCTGGAATTTAGGATGGATGAGGAATAGTATCTCTTTCTCTGCTCTCGATATTCCAGGCTGCCTGCGAGGGCTGCCCAGAAACGCCGGTGCTGGGTCTCTCGGCTTGAGATAGCAGCGCGTCTCTCAGCGCGTCAGGAAGGCGGGGCTGCTGCCAGCGGGGTCTGCTTCTGCTCTCGGCTTCGGCAAGTATGGCTGCTCCGTCTTGTCACCACGCGTGTGTTTGCATAGGGCAAGGTCGGCAATATTTATACCTTAAAGGTGCCGAGATTGACGCAAGGATGGACATAGATACGTCAATAAAGATGTCATACGACTTGCTCGTTAGCACATTCTTTACTAAAGTTCTCTGTGAAATCAAAACAATGGCCGCACGGATTTTCCAGGTTGTCATAGGTTTGATTTGTTATGAGAACGTCGTATGCCTTATCAGGGGCTGGAGGAATGTCGCTTGTCTAATTAGATCTCAAGCGTTATGACCTAATCAGATAACACGTTCCTGTGCCGTAGTGTGACTGCGTCAGATAACGGTATCTGCATCATGGGGGTTTTCTTGCCTCATGGGCTGACTGTTAGTTAACTTGATAGTTAGTTTAACCAGAATAGGGTCAGGAATAGGGGGACTGATTCAGAACCTATAGAAATACACGACAGTGGTTTAGGATAGTGTAGGGGTGGGAGTAGTGTGGGTAGCATAGTAGTGTTTTAGGGTTTAGGGTAGTGTAGGGGTGGGAGTAGTGTGGGTAGCGGAGTAGTGTGGGTAGCGTAGTAGTGGTTTAGGGTAGTGTAGGGGTGGGAGTAGTGTGGGTAGCGTAGTAGTATTTTAGGGTTTAGGGTAGTGTAGGGGTGGGAGTAGTGTGGGTAGCGTAGTAGTGTTTTAGGGTGGTGTAGGGGTGGGAGTAGTGTGGGTAGGGTAGTAGTGTGGTAGTGTTTTTGGGTTGGGGTAGTGTAGGGGTGGGAGTAGTGTGGGTAGCGTAGTAGTGTTTTAGGTTTTAGGGTAGTGGGAGTAGTGTGGGTAGTGTAGTGTGGTAGTGTTTTTGGTTTAGGGGTAGTGTAGGGGTGGGAGTAGTGTGTTGTATAGGTGTAGGCTTGTCACTTACCTTGCATACATTTACCACGAGTATAGCTTTACCACGCATGCCTTTGCGTTGTAATGGCATGCGTGGTAAAGGCATACTCGTGATAAAAGTATGCATGTAATGGCATGCGATGTCATTGACATCGCGTAGTAATACCCACGTTGTAATGGCATGCGTGGTATTAGTATGCGATGTAATGACATACATTCGATTTTAATTGCCACATTTATAAGTATCAGGACAGAACAAACGGACGATACCATTGTAGACGGGCTTCAAATGGTACATACCCAAGAGGCAGTGAGTTTAACACTTTAAAATACTTACAAGATGATATTCTCGTTAAAGAAATTGGTCAACTCATTGAACCCCCACATCATCCCCACAATCAAAGGTAGGGGTTGTGCATCTATTATAGACCACCTTTGTGTCTCTTATTCCCCGTTTATGCTCACTAAGAGTTTTAATATTGTTCAGATCCCTTTTAGCGATCATAACCCCTTGTCATTAGTTGTTGAGGGAATGAAGGATGGGATTCAGCCGCTGGTGGTATCTCAGGACCCACCCCTATAGATCAGGGCAGGCATTTAAAATGGTTAATAGTGGACTCCAAAGAATTTAATAGGTCTATTTCCAAAGAGCGTAGTAGTGAGATAGCTCTATGTCTAGATATTAATGCTTCGGGGGATGACACCTTGGATGCTTTTATACACATAACCCAGAAGGTGAGAGCACTGCTTCCAGTCCCATTGAAAACAAGCATTTGAGGGGGGAGGAGCCTAGCTCGCGAACGTGATGGCCGCGCTTTAGCTCGGCTCCGTTCGCCCGCCTGTGTTTTCACATTTATCCTGTTGTTATCCTGCCCCGGGAAGCCCCTTTTGCTGTGTGCTGGTGCTACAACGCTCTGCAGGCACTTACCTCTTGCTCCGGTTGTCCTGGCTGCTGTGGTTCTGGTGCAGTGCCTCCCCGATTGTCTTGGGGAGTGGAGGGCGGACTGGCCTGGATCTTCTTCCCGGCTCCCGGGCCGGACAGAGCCTGCGGATCTCCCCTTCGGGGCGCTGTGGAGGTGATCGGAAGGCCGTTGTTCGTGTGGGCCGGAGGTCCTTCCTGGCCGCATCCCGTTGGAGGGAGACCTATGTTGGAGGCGCCGCCTTCCGTTGTCGGAGCTCCTTGTGTGTCCGGCTTGCTCTCCCTTTGTTCTCCGGTCCGGCCATTTTGATTTTACCGCCCGGGCTCGGAGAACGGGACCGGCGGCGTTGGGCGGCCGGCGCACCCCTTTCTTCTGGTGGCCCTCCTTCCTGCCTGGGGTGCTCTGTTGCCGGTCGGCGGGACTTCACTTGCCTTGCTGCCGCCCCGGCGGAATTTGTCGACCGAGCGGCCTTGTTGGACTCTCAAAATGGCGACCGGCCCCGGGTGTCCTGGCCGGGCCTGGGCGAGCGCTGGGGGCCCGCCGCATGACCCGGGTGCCAGACACTGTAAAGGTTTTTCTACACTTAATGAGATCCTGGACGCCTTGCTCTCCTGGCGACTCTGTACAACCGCGCCTGTTATGGCTTCGGAGGTGATTCCTCACGACGGGCCTCTGGGGCCCCCACGGCTGACTGCGACTTCGCCGCCGCGGGGTGCGGCTGGAATTATCCTGGCGGGATTGGCTCCGGTCACGACCGCGTCTGCGGATGTGTGGGACTTAATGGCGCCTCCTCCTCCTGCGCTCTCTCCTTTTTCTCGGGCCCGGGAGCTGGATTTTGTTTGGCCGGACCTTCATGACTCTCCCGCTTCCTTTCGGCCGCCGCTGCCCGGCGATGTCTCCTGTTCTGGCCCAGATGGGTCGGTTTCTCTGGACATATCCTTGGACTTGTGCCTGCATCGTTTGCTCCGCTTAGTGACTTTCCTGGATCTTCCGTGTCTCATTTCCCGTTCCTTTTCTGGACTGCCGTCGGATCTTCCTGCTGTCTGTCTCCTGTTCTTCGTGGCCTGGTCCTCGCTGGATCGGGAAGTTTCCACTTTGGACAAACAAGGACAGGGCTGATGTATGCTGGAGTCTGTGTGCGGTAGTCTTGCACTGTTTGGAGGGTCAACATGTCCCGGTATGGTTATGTATGACTGGCTAGTGCTCCTGGACTTTACCCGATGATTTTTGGCTTCCCGGGTACCTGGTTCTTCATTCAGGCGGGTGATGGGGTACGTTTACTTCTGTCTCCCGGCCCTCCCCCGTATATGTATGTGTGTGTGTCTCCCATCCCCTGTTCCCTTCCCTCCCTTCCCATTTTTGTCTTTTGATTCCGACTTCACTTTGCTCCGCTATATTTCGGGTTCTATTTAGGGCGACAGGCACGCTGCCGGGGGGTAGGCCGTAGCCTTCTGCAGGGGTGCAGGGTGGGCTTTCGGGGTGGGTTGGGGGGGTCTGTCTGCATTGGGGGGTCTTTTTCCTCCCTTATTTTCCCTTTTTTTGTTCTATGGCTCTTGTGTGTTCACTTTTTCGGGACTCCGTTTCCTCCTGTGTCCCCCTGGGGAGTTTCTGTGACTTTTGTAATCCGGTGGGTGTTTGATTGTGGCTCGCTGGGTTATTCGGTATCGATTTTTGATACGTTGCTGGCCGGATTCTATTATCCTGTTTTATCTCCTGGGGGTGCTTGGTTTGGTGGGAGTCCCTTCTTTTATCCCTTTTTCTCTCTCCCCTTTTTCCTCCTTTATGAGGGTCCTTTTATTTCTGTCGGGGTGCGTTTCGTATTGTTTTTACACTGCGGGCCCTTTGATCATGCCTCCTCACTTTGGGTGGGGGCGGTGATGGATGGGCGCGGTTTGATTATTGCCATTCTCGTTTCCTTATATTCCGATTTTGTTTCTATTTTGGATAGCGATGTTTGTATGGCTTCTTTTTCATTCTGTGTTCCTAAGATGGCGGCTCGCCGCGGCCCCTCCTCCCTGGTTGTTTCCTACACGGCCCGTTGTTCTTCTGTACCCCGCCCCGCATTAGAAAATTAACCTTTTATTATCCTGTTCTTTCTGATTGCTCGATGTCTTTTATTGTTTTACCTATGCTCCTGATATCGTATCCTGTAAAGAACTTATTTTCGGTTATTATGTTTTCTACCATGTGGTGGCCAGCCCTGGTGGGTTGTAGGCCCGTATTTGTGAGCTTCATTGTATAATAAAGGTTTAAAAAAAAAAAAAAAAAAAAAAACAAGCATTTGCAATGCAATAGGTCTCGCATTAGGAAAGTTTGAGCTATTGGTCTTGTAAATGACTATTTTTTTATTAATGTGTTGTTTTTGAAAATAGCTAAATTAATAGCTTTGTCATTTACAATGCCAATAGTTATAACTTTTGCAAATATGACACCTATAGCATTTGTAATGCAACATGTTTTGTATTTACGTGACTTGGATGTATTGATATTACAAATAACAATGGCTTTTAATTTTTTTTAATAATTAATACTAAAATAAAAGTGATTGTAATTTATAAATGGCAATAGCTTAAACTTTTGTAAATAACTTTTGTGAAGATTATGTTCAGTGTATTTTATTGACGCAAATCCAAGAACAGAAGTGAAATATTAACATCTTTTTGTGACATTTGTAATAAAGCTTGAAACATTGAGAGAACATATTTGAACCAGTGTCCTAGGTTGGTCGTGTTCCAATTAAGGGAGGACCTGGCCTGGCAGCTCGGGCTAATCAGTTCCTAGTGGAGCACGGTCAAGACAAATTTACATATGGCAGGGTCCAAAACAAAGTGGTGCAATGGGCAAAAAAACATGGACTGGGATTCGGCCCGAGTGATTGGCAGTGGCGGAGATTAAATTTAAGCATTCCATCCATAACCTTGTTGTTGTACTTGACTTTATTTTTAAGAATAGAGAAAATCAAGTTAATGGTGCGAGCAGAATAAACAGAGTCTATAATATGTAAATGAAGTTCAACACACTTGAGACACGCAAGATCATGCACAGCACGTCTGCTTACATTACACTATATGCAGGGCCAGTGGAATCATGCAGTTCACTTTATTTTCTGCATCATAATGGATTTGCCGCATTTACCACATAATCCAATATAATCAGCATAATTTGCAGATGTTAACCAAAACGTGTTTCCGATTCAAAAAGATCAAAAGCGACTAAAATTGCTACTGCGCGTGATGCAGCACAGTGGCAGGCCACCTTCAGTTTCTGATGGCTGAATTTAGGCGTTCAATGTGAGGCGTAACCTTTGCTCATACAGTGGTAACGTGTAAAAAAGGAAACGACAAAAGAGAAGTAATACTGCTTCAAAAGGTATCGCGTTATTCGCATGTTCCTGCCGCATACATTAGGAATTCCTGCTGCATTATTTGATCCGCCCTTGCCGCATACTTCCAAAGACCCTGGCTGTGTACACGGTGCTCGCAGGGCTGTGCAGTGCACAGCTTCTAGTACAGAAAAGGTGTGGCAGGGCTTGCTTCCCGGGTGGAATTACGGATGGGACGGCCCCCTCCAGCAGCCCTAAAATAGCAGTCAGTCTTTACACTACCAGGATCCTGCGACATTCCTGGAATTCCAGAGCAGAGGTGGTGGAGGTGGTGGAGAGGGGTAGGACGGCACAGACTTGCAACTGGAAATCCGAGGAGGTCGGACATTTACAACCCCATAATTGAAACACTTCCTCCTCTACTTGCCACCCAAAACAATCCCCCACTGACCTGTGTGGCCGTGGACGTCCTGCTCCCCTCGCCCACTCTCAGATCGAGGTAAAGTCATATCCGGAGGTACATTTATCATAGCGTTGTAGCGTGGGGCAAGGTTGGCGCGGCACTAAAGTTAGATTTATCATGCCACCTCTTTGGGTGGCCCGCGCTTACCTGCCGTCTCGGGGCGGCAACGCCCCCCTCCCTCCTCCTACAATGCGGCCGTCGCGGGACGGCAACCGGCGGAACCTCGCCACTGCCAGCACCCAACTCTTCAATGAGACCACATATGTGCCAATGGACTCAATGACCCACGGACACAACAAACTGAGCCACATATGTGCCCATGGACACAACAAACTGAGTGGCATCTGTGCCCACAAACATAACTAACTGAATCACATCTGTTCTCACGAAAACACCAGAAGAGACAAACTGAGTCACAGGGGTTCCCATTGACACAACAAACGGAGCGCATGTAAAGTCTAAAGTAACTTACGCAATGTTATCTTGTTCTTTCATGCAGCTATGGAGGAGGTCAGATGTCAACATCATAGCCTTCTAAATGAGCGCACCTCTACAGATTTAGAAGGATTTATTAACATTACATATGGCAGGACCTCCACCTTCAATACCCCGCCTGGAACTGACCTACTGCGCTGCTTGAAACAACAAGCAAACTCACCGCCGCAGCCCGGCTTCAACAGGAAGCCAGGCAACCTTTGTTGGGACGGGGGCGGGGCCGGACACGCGACCGGAGCTTCCCAGGAGGCAGGCTGCAGTGGCTGGCGCAAGGCTCCGGTGCAGAGAGAGGAGAGCCCTGCGTGCAGCCGGCGTCCGCCCGGGAAGCCAAGGAGCGGAGTGCCGGTGTCCCTGTGCCCGTTGACGTCGGAGGGAGCAGCCCCGGAGCGGGACCTGACTGGGCACGTTGTCTCCCCGGAAGAGTCCCGCGGAGTAGAAGTCCCGGTGAGTGGGGCTCCGTGCTTGCGTTTCTGGGGACAGGAGGTACTTCGAGCATGTTGCGGGCTGCAGGGGCCATGGTATTTGGAGTCCCCAGTGTGGGACACCACGATAGTGCCGGCATCTCTCCAGAGCCTGAGGGCTGCGGCGGCGTGTGTATGCGTGCGTGTCTGTGTGTATGCAGGGGGGTGGGGGGCGGCAGCGTGTGTATGTGTGCGTGTGTATGTATGCGCGCGCCTGTGTGTGCGCGTGCATGCAGTGGGGTGGGGGCTGGCTGTGTGTGTGTGAGCAGGGGCTGTGAGTTACTCTGCGCAAGCGCGGCTCAGACGCGCGCTCCCGCGGTGAAAACTGGAAAGGAAAAGCGCGTGGCACATTGCTGTCCACATTCCTAAATACGGGTAACATTAGGTCTGAAACAGACACCATCAATGCTCATGCATTGAGGGTAGGTCTGCTCGACCTAAAAACAAGTTCAGAAGATCCCAGATGGTTTGATCGAGATTGTTCAAAAGGTTAAAGCTTCCTGAAAGTTTTTCTTCAACAATCTCCCAGAGAGCAGAGGCATGTTTCCTGGTGCCCAAAAAAATACAAGATTGCCCTTAAGAGCCACAGGGATTCCCTACGGAAATTAGCATGGGAGGAGCTTTCTCAAGCAAATTAGCTTATTTTGCAGAGTCCAAGGGGCCTGTCTTATGTCATACTGTAGGCCAACAGTGGGTGGACCACTTTAAGGGAATGTATAACAGGGGGCTTTTAGACAATGGGGCGGGCCAGCTTGGCCTAACTTTGGGGAAAACAAATGTGACCTTCACTCTTGAGGAGGTGTCTCTTGGCACCTATTGCATGAGGTGTCCCTCATGCAATAAGGCCTCAGGCCAGATGGCTCCCCCCCTCCCCAAGACCCATTTAAAGAGAACATTGAGGTCTGGGGGCATATCTTGGCACTAGTTTTAAATGCAGTGGTGAGGATAGGATCCCCGATATCCTGGTCTACAGACATTATCGTTCCGATCTTATTGAAAGGGGCTAGGGATAACCCCCAATGCTACCATCCCATCTCACTTATTGATGTAGCAGTGAAAGTCCTTGGAAGGATACTTTTGGACAGGTTGTCATCTTGGGTGGATGGAAAAGGAATATTCTCAGAAATCCAATACAGCTTCAGGCTGGAGAAATCAACCACTGATCAATGCGTTAATCTGTACCTATGCATAAATAAGTACACTGTTGCCCAGCCTGGATCGCTTCATCTAGCATTTATGGACCTCCCATCTGCATTTGATAGGGTAAACTGGCAGAAGCTGTGGGATATACTCCTTGCGATGGACGCGGACCTGGAGCTCGTTTTACTCCTGTCAAATTTGCATACCAACACTTTTGCAGCAGTGAGGTATTACCTTAGTGCAGAGCTCACAGAATATTTTAGTGCTTTCAGGGAGTACGCCAGGCCCGCACCTAGGCTCCTTTTCTTTTCACCCTTTATATTAATGGACTGGAACTTGCTCTTCTGCCAAGACTCACTACCCCAGGGTGGAAAGAGGCCACTACAAGTGCACCTAGATGCCGACGATGCAGTACTTATGGCCCACACTGCTATGGAGAGGTTTGACAAAACTCTCCTGCTATAGAGTTTTGTCCGTTTTATGAATAGTCTGGATCTAGAGGTTAATTTGAATAAATCCCACATTTTGACAGTCGGTCCACGCTCAACAAAGTAATAAAATTCAGAGCAGGAACTCACACCTTCTCTAAGGTCTCAGCTTTCTCGTACCTGGGGGTGATATTTAATACCAATCAGACATGGGACCCCTTGGTTGAGGGTAAGGTTCTGGGGCGGTGGACAGTTTTGCTCAAAGACTGGGATACTGGCCACCAACTACCTTTGTTAAGCTTTTTCAGTCCAAGTGCATTTCCAAGGTACTATATGGTAGAGAAGTGTGGAACTATAAACCTGTTGCAAAGATCCAAACTACAGAGAACAAGTTTCTCCGATGCATTTTGCGGATCCCACATTGTACCCCAGCCTTCTCTATTCATGAGGAACTTGGGGTTAGGTACATCAAGGCTTGTATAGCCCCCAGGCCCCTTTTGTGTTGGATAAGGATCTGGACAGGGAAAGGCACTCAACTAAACAGATTATTACTATCGGATTGTCTGTCCCTTGACCAAATCAAGCGCCAGGATGCCCTTCGGGCGACAGGACCGCGCTATACAAGTATACCTACAATACAATACAATACAAATGCTTAAAATTCTGTGGATTTCCTACGTGAAGATCGCTTTCACCAAATTCGGGCAGGCAGACTTTTTTTTTAAAACCATCGCACCCTGTGTCATAAGGAACACACAAGTGTGAGGGACTTGTTCCTAGAATGTATTTTAGTGCATCGTGAACATGTGGAGTGTGGCAAACCCAAAATCCGTTCAAGGAATGGAACCATACCTTTCTCTTCTATCCAATACTAATGACAGATTTGTGGTAGCATGCTTTAGGTTCAATTTATTACATCATCTACTAGCAAGCCCATGTGGCTGGTCCACTTCAGGCAATTTAGTTGCCTGTGGTTGCAACGGGTCCATCTCTACAGGATACCCTACATTTTGTTTTGCTATGTAAATATTTTAGTGCACTGAGGGAACTTTTTCTACAAGCTGTACTGAAAGCTCTAAATTTTGTACAAGCATGGTCGGCACTTTTCTTTCTGTAGCTTTTACCGACTGAGCATGTCTTACCTTCTAATTTTTTACATGCAGCTTTGTGTTGAAAACTAGAGGTTTGATTAACCTATTGCTGCCTAGATTTGAAAACCAGCCCCGGAGGAGGGTCTGCGAACCAAGTTCATACCACAAAATCCTGGAGGACAGAACTGGCAAAGTAGCCGTCTCTACGGACTTGACTATCAAGGCAGTAATGTCTGGTAAACCTGTGCATAGAAGCCCACGTGGCCGCCGGGCAGACATCGATGAGTGATGAATTTCAGGAATTTTTCATTCAAAAGGTCCGGGATATCGTCTCAGAAATCACTGCTAATCCCATAGACCATAGTCTCCTAGACCAGTATGTCCCTGCGCACTCCACCTACCAGAGCTGCCTTTTGGCCAGCTTTCCAAATCTCGACCAAGTTACTTTAACCACAGTGGCCAAACAAATCAAATCAGGTTCGAGACTGGACCCCTGCCTGCCCGGCATTTTTCAAAAGGCCCCGCCGGGGGTGGAAGAGCAGACTCTGGAACTACTCAATGAGTCCCTGCATCTGGGCCACTTACCAGAAATACCGAAAGAAGCAAGGGTCACTCCCCTGTTGAAAAAACTAGGGGCGGATGAGTCAGCCGTAAAAAACTACAGACCCTTCTCACAGCTCCCGTTTCTTGCTAAAATACTAGAAAAACATGTCCTGAAATCCCTTTCAAAATATCTAGATGATCACCAGCTTTTACATTCTAGACAAGCGGGTTTCAGGGCACACCATAGCACTGAGCTGGTGATGGTGGCTGTTCTGGGTGAGCTCAGACATAGGGCTGACAATAGACTTCCGAGTGCCCTGCTTTTATTAGACCTTTCAGCGGCATTCGACACGGTCAGCTATGACATATTGCTGTACCGGATGTCTAATATGGGCATAAAAGGACAATCACTCCAATGGCTAAGGTCCTTCCTGACCAACCGTACCCAAAGAGTCCAAATGGGAGACCAGGTGTCGACCCTGGGCTCCCTGACCTGTGGAGTCCCCCAGGGCTCTGCGCTGTCTCCACTTCTTTTTAATATCTATTTGCAGCCCTTGGTGGAGGCGCTCACAGGCAGGGGTTGCCAGGTCTTTAATTATGCTGATGACACCCAACTCATGGTCCACCTTGATCATACCAGCCAGGCTCAAGAATCCGTGAGAAATCTTCTCACTTACACTGTAAACTGGATGGCAGTGAATTCACTAAAAATTAACCCATACAAAACCGAGGTGCTTATTGTTACAGCTCAAAATAGCCCTTGGTGTGAATTTTTCTGGCCCCCGGAGTTGGGCGGGGCACCAACCCCAGTAGCAGTAGTAAAAAGCCTGGGTCTGAAGTTTGACTCTGAACTGTCGCTGTCTAGCCAGGTATCGACAGTGGTAGGTGTATGCATGAATCTGCTCAGACAACTACAGAAACTGGTCCCGCTTCTCTCCACCTCCGTCTTACAAACAATTGTCTCAGCCACGGTCATCTCCCGGCTTGATTATGGGAATGCTCTCTATTTAGGCATCCCACAGAAGCTATTACGGAGGTTGCAGGTGGTCCAAAATGACGCAGCTAGGCTAATCTTTAGCCTACCTAGGCGCACAAGAGCTACCCCCTTGCTGTATAAACTACACTGGCTGCCGATAGTACAGCGGGTTCACTTTAAAAGCTTGTGCATAGCCCACAAGGCCATATACGGAGATGCGCCACAATATATAAAAGACAGAGTACAAAAGTACGTGCCGGGACGGACCCTGCGTTCCTTAGAAGCATGGGGGCAGAGCGTTTTCGATTCTCCTGCCAAGGATCTAGAATGACCTGCCAGAGTCCTTACGTAGGGAACCTGCCTTGCTCCCTTTTAGTAAGCTGCTAAAAACGCATCTGTTCAGAGCAACACTGACATCTGTTTAGCTCGCTGTCCTAAAGTTTTCTGCTTCCTCCCTAAAGCGCTTAGAGACCAGTGGTAATTTGCGCTATATAAAAATAAAATAACAATAACAATAACTCCCCGCGACAAAGCAGTGGTTGCTGACTTCGTTCTAGTGGAATGAGAGCACAGCCCCAATGGAGGTTCTTATTAGCCAAAGCATAATCTTGATACAAAGGACTACCCATCGAGAGATGGTACGCTTCTGAACAGCCTGACCTTTTTTAGCACCCACGTAGCCAACGAAGAGTTGACCATCCACTCGGGAAAACGTTTGTGTGGTCAAGGTAGAAGGACAGCGCACGTTTTGGGTCTAGACAGTGGAGTCTCTCCTCCTTGGAAGGGTGCAAAGGCGGGAAAAAGGTGGGCAGAGTAACAGTCTGCCCGATGTGAAAGGGAATGACTACTTTAGGCAAGAAAGAGGATCTCGTTCGGAGCACCACCTTGTCCGGATGGACTGAAAAGAAAGGAGGATAAGAAGAAAGGGTCTGAAGTTCGCAGAGGTGATGGCAACAAGAAAGGCAGTCTTCAGAGTAAGAAGCCTGAGAGGGCAGTTGTGAAGAGGCTCGAAGGGGGCACACATAAGATAAGTCTAGACAAGGTTCAAGTCCCACTGAGGCATTATGAAAGGAGATGGAGGAAAGAGGTGAATAATGCCTTTACAGAAGCGACTTACAATAGGGAACTTGAACAAAGAGGGCTGATCTGGCAGCCGAAGAAAAGCAGAAATGGCTACCAGGTAGTCTTTAAGAGTGCCCAGAGCAGAGCCCTGCTGGGCCAAATAAAGAAACAATAAAAGAACCTCAGAAAGAGAGACGGAGAGGGAATCCACTGCCTTTGCTGTGCACAATGCCACAAACGTATTCCACCGAGAGGTGTAAAACGTTTTAGTAGACGAACGTCTAGCTGCCAAGATGACGTTACAGACTTCGGGAGGAAGGTCAAAAGCGATCAACTGTCGCCGCTCATCTCCACGCAAGGAGGTGGAAGCTGGACAGGATCAGGTGGAGGACTGTCCCCTGCTGCTGCAACAGAAGATCTTCTCGAAGGGGCAGTCTGATCGGAGGATCGCTAGCCATGCTCTAGAGCTCGGGGTACCAGACTCATCGTGCCCAGTCCGAAGCCACAAGATGCCTTGGGCCCGGTCGCACTTGATCTTCTTCAGCACTCGGGGCAGAAGTGGTACGGGTGGAAAGGCATACACTCCAAAAAAAAGCGTAGCAGAACGAGTGCCGCCATGGAAACAACAACGTTCATAAGTGCTGACATTGCGCGTTCTCTTCAGTGACGAACAGATCTAACCAAGGCTCACCACATTGCTGAAAGAGACCTTGCCCCACCTTTGAGTGAAGACACCATTCGTATTCCACCAGGCACCGACGGCGGAGTACGTCTGCCCTGGCATTCAGAGAACCTGCCAGGTATTGAACCACCAGGGTAATGTCCTGATGTTCCAGCCATGTCCAAAGGCGAAGAGCCTCTGGACAAAGAGTCCACGAAGCCAGACCACCTTGTTTGTTGCAGTACCACATGGCAGTGGTGTTGTCCGTGAATATCTGCACTGCCTTCCCCTTGAGGGAGGGAAGGAATGCCTTCAGTGCCAAGCGAATCACTCCAGAGCTCCAACAGGTTGATATGGAGACCAGACTCCACCGGGGACCAGACTCCTCTCACATCCGCCTCCCCCAGGTGGCTGCCCCATCCCCGGAGTGATGCACCGGTGACCACCGTTAGGTCTTGTTGGGGAAGGGAGAGGGATCTGCCTCTGACCAAATCCTGGTTTGTTAACTTTCACTGCAGTTGTTGCGCAGTCTCCTCCAAGATCTGGACATAGTCCGAAAGATACCCCTGATGCTGCGCCCACTGGAACTTCAAGTCCCACTGCAGAGCCCACATATGCCATCTGGCTTCATCTACCAGCAGGATACAGGAGGCCATGAGGCCCAGCAGCCTCAGTTTCATTCTCACCGAAATCAAGACTTCGCATGTTTAGCTTACTTCAGAAATTCACAATTTATAATCAGAATATTGTGCTGCATACTATAACTGATGAAATTCAGAGCTTTTTCAGTTTTGGTACCAAATTTCCCCTTTAACTGTTCTCTGGAATGGCTGATTAAAATTAAAATGTTGCTGAAGTAGCTTTACATTTCCAAAATGTGTCTAGTAATATTCGCTACAGACTATTTTATTTCTAGGTTGATGACCTGATCAGCTGATTTGGGCCGGGATTAATTTTGGAATTGCTGAGTAATGCTGGTCCTGCCATGTGAAAGAAGGGTTTGGACACTGCTTATTTGAGAAACATAATAACTTGCATCTTAGTCTCGACATCAGAACTGGCCATCTTCACATTGAAAAGGTCTTAGATGGTCAACTTTACTGAGCTCATTACTGCTAAATGCAAAACAGGAGCTGGACAGAGGGGAGATCAAGTAATTTCTGTATTTTCAGGTGAGGCTATAGTATTTGAAGTCGCTTGTAAACGAGTATCTTAAACTATAAGAAGTTCTGATGAGATAACAAAGATTTGAGAGTCTTACCTTCTTGCTGGCCAAATGATAAGAAGGCACAAGTGAAGTAAGACTCCAACATGAACACAGAAGCTAGACGTTACAATTCTGTGTTTAGTAATGAGATGGAAACGAACGGGCAACTGATTTCCTTCTCCACTGGACCAAAAACATTGGGTAGGACTATCAAGAATACCTTAACAAAAAAAGCTAACCTCCAGACCAGTGGAAGAACACAAGTTAAGATTCTGTTACACCCCTATGAAAATTATATTTGCCAATACAGTTTGCATATTTGCTGTCAAATCTATGCATACTGTACAGTGTTCATCAAAGTCTTGGAAAAGCATGGGCATAATTTTAAACCATGGTTAAAGAAAGCAAAAGGCAGGCACATGAAAAGTGGCAACAAGTGATGCTCAAAGAACTGATTTGATTAAAGTGGTTTGTAAATACACTATGCTAAACTATGTCTTTATTTAAAAATTTAAGGTATTATGTTTCACCTTCCATTTTTGTTGCAGAATGTTGCTAAACATCCATGGTCCTCCCAGGTATGTACGGTTGCTGTCATTCCCTGCTCTTTAAAAATGGGTTGTAGACCTTCAAGGATGACATGGCCATCAGCTGAAAAGAGAAGAAGCAATAAATAATTGTTAACAACTTGAAAGCCCCTACCCAATTGACTACATCTGCTAAGTTAGGACATGCAATTGTGGGCCAAAAAGTTTGATCTAAAAAAACAAATCCACTCTTCAAATCAAAGGCATATTTCACTCACTACACCTAGCCTACGTGGCAGTCTGTCAGACTAGAGCAGGAAACTAGCACTCATGTTTGCACAGTGATGGAGAAAAGGGGCTGGGCTTCTAACGAGGTCTCAGGAATTCCACTATGTAGGACTTACAGGAGGTAGTAGAAGGGCCTCTTGGCCCCCAAGGTCCCTCTGGAGGAAAGTGGACTTAATCCCCCCAACCAGCAGTGCGCGTTTGCAGAGTGCTGGAGAAAGGGGGAGTGCGGCCTCCAAAGACTTCTTAACAATCCCACTGTGTGGGAAATACTGGAGGTAACAAGAGAGGTAGTTGGCCCAAAGGACGTTCTTGTGAGCTATCTACCCCTCCTGTTACCTCTAGTACGCCCCACACAGCAGGACTGCTGAGAGGTGGTCAGAGTCCATGCCCCCTTTCACCACCACTCTGCAAACGCGCCTCCTGGCGCACTGCTGATTGTGGGATGAAGTCCACTTTTGTCCTGATGCCCTCAGGATGCAAAGGGACCTCATCACCCCACCAGCAGTGTGCTGAGAGGCGAGTTTGCAGAGTGGTGGGGAAAAGGGGCGTGGCCTCCGACCACCTATCAGCAATCCCTCTGTGTGGGGCTTACTGGAGGTAACAGGTGGGCTAGTTGGCCCCTAAAGACCCTAATCAACAAAGGGGACTTCATCCCCCAATCAAGAGCGCGCCAGGAGGCGCGTTTGCAGAGTAGTGCAGTGAGCGGGTAGGGCCTCCGGCAAGTTGCCAGCTTTGTTTTTTTATTTTTTATTTTAGGAAGCAGAGCTGTGTGCCCCCCTTCACCTGATCGTTTTGGGCCCCAGTCCTGACCCATTTAAAAAAGAAAAACATTGAAGAAGAAAAAAAAAAAGAAAGAGGGGGGCGAATTTGTCCCACTCGTTAGGCAGATTTAGGCCCCGGGGACCCCATCCCCCAGGGCTAAGCCTTTTTTTTTTTTATCATTCATAAAAGGGGAAGGGGCCGGGTGGCCCCTCTCCCCAGGCCGATTTCAGCCCCGGGGGGAGCAAAAGGCTCCCACGGTCCAGTCGGCTCCTGCCTCATGCGGGAGCCGACATGTGTTTTTCCCCCAGGGAGCTACTGACATGCAGCTTCCTGGGGGTAAAAAGCAGTGTGCTTGTTTTGAATAAGGAAGAGCAAAGTGCTCTTGCTTGTACAAAGCGAGCACACTGTTTGCTATGGGATGGCGGGAGCATCCCATAGCGTACTGCCATGTTCCGGGGGTGGGCACCCTGGGACATTGCTGGAGCCGGCCCTGGGGATGGCAGTCTCCCGGGCCATTTAGGGCTTCACGGGGAGGGGGGGTCAAGCGGCCCCCTCCAACAATATTTAAGCCCCGGTCGGTGGTGGTCCCCATGGCTGTAGGGACCCACGTGGCTACTCAGCATTTAATATACATAGCCCCGGGGACGTGGAGGTCTCCGGGGCTTAAAGAAAACTTTTTTTTTTAAACTTTTGGCCGTATTCGCAGACCCCGACCACATTTTTTTTCAAATGCTTTTTTTGGCCCCTAAGCAGGCCTAGGGGGTCAGGGTGTTTTTACCCTGCCCCTCTTCTTAATTTTGAACGTTTTTTGAGCCTCGGTTGAACCGAGTCACAAGATGGCTGTCAACACATCCTGGTTTTAAGTTTTGGCAGCCAATCAGATTGCAGGCTCAAGATTGGGAGAGTTCACAAATCCACAGTGGTCACAGTTGTATATCTAAGAAATGTTTAAATTTCTCAGGAACTACTGAATGGACTTACACCATTTGACAAAAAGAGTGCACTCTGGACCAAGAGCTACCTTTCTGCCAAATTTGGTTTAATTCCGTTCAGCAGTTCGGGCTTCCTACAGAAATTTACATGGAGAAAAAGCGTTTTGGGATCCCCCTTTGTCTCGGCCCCCGCTTGACGAAACACCCCAAAACTTTCAACACAGCAGCTGAAGTAAGTGGGTCATTCGTTTTGGAAATTTTGCTTAGATTCATCGAACAGCACTAAAGATATTGGCAAAAGAAAAAATGCTTTTCGAATAGAAACAAGGTCCTAACTAGAACTACCTACTGGCGACCATCAGTAGGAGAGCGATAGATAGATAGATAGATAGATAGATAGATAGATAGATAGATAGATAGATAGATAGATAGATAGATAGATAGATAGATAGATAGATAGATAGATAGATAGATAGATAGATAGATAGATAGATAGATAGATAGAACAGAAATTTAAAAAACTGGTATTAGTTGAATCACAAACTTAGGATCCGTAAACAACATTACAATTTTACAACATGAATATCACATGTATAGTTCTAATCCAATTAAATAAATATTTCTGCTCCCTAATTACAATACTTACTCTGCACATCGTGCCTTGATATTAGAATACATTTAGTATAAATTCTCTCTTTCCATATTCAACTATCCACCCAAACACTGGCGAGGCAGCCAACAAGATGCACATGGATATCTGACAACAATAAATGTGGTCTCTACCTTTTGAACCAAAAGTAAGCTTTTGTGCAATGAAAAGGAAGTGTGTCTGGGCTTGACGGTAAAAGGGACAGGTGGCTACAAGAGCTATCTGACCATGTGTTAAGTCTGATCTATGACTAGTGATCACAGACACGTGCTGCACAATAAAGGCCATATTTATGACCCGGTTTGCATCGCACTTGCACACCGTAATGTGGTGCAAGAGCGACGCAATGTGGTTCAAGAGCGACGCAAACCTGAAGTCAGATTTTTGAAGCCACGCAAAACCACTTTGCATGGCTTTGTGTGGCTCCAAAAACCTGGAGTAACCCAACGCAGAACGACTCGTGTTGCTTTTCTCTGCCCGGGGAAGGGGTTCCATGGGTGTAGCGTGGGTGTTCCCATGCAACTCCCATGATTTTATGACGCACACAGATTTACAAGACCTTGTAAAAATGACAATGCACCACAAAATATACGCCTCTCCAGGAGAGGCATAATAAGAAGAAATGTTATTATTTCTCCTCGTTATTTCCTCTCTCAATGAGTGCTGCAGAATATACCTTTGAGTTTTTTTGTGCAGGAAGGTGTCCCTTCCTGCACAAATCAATACCGCATGCAACGTAGGCACCCTGTGCCTACATTGGCGCTAGGCTGCCTTTGTGCACCAACGCAGGGGGAAAAGTCAGGAATGCGCCATATGCCTTAAATATGAGACATTGCTGCCCTTTCCCAGTGACGTAGCGCAGCAAGGCAACTTGCTTCGTGCGCCACTACTTCATAAATATGCCCACAAATTCTTAAAAGGCCCCTCCCAATTAAGAAATGGTCATTTATCTCAAAAGAAGCCAGGGTGAATAGCAAATGAAATGTGTACAAATGTATTAGAAGTAAAGCATTAACCTAGAACGTCATACAACATATTTCAAGATTTTTTTTTTCCAGTTGTGCTAGGAAGCAAATTAACTGGCTCGTGAAATTGGGGACGAAAAGGGGAAATCTAATTCAACAGAGCAACTGGAGTTTAAGTCAGTGACATATTGTAATAAAAAGACACGTTTTCAAAGCCTTGAAGTTGCCCTTAATATTGGAAGTCAAACTTCGGTGGCAACGTACTTCATCAAGGATAAACCAAACTTAAATTTGGTAACATCTGGCATCAACTAAAAATGATTACTTGAAAGGATGAGTATGTATCCACAAATATAACATACTGTGATGTATTTACTATGGGTACTGTATCGATCCCCCTATTTCTGACCCTTGTCTGGTTAATAATTAACTAGCAGCCATTCAACTGCACAAATACCCGTTATCTGATTAGCCATACAACGGCACAGAAGCCCGTTATCTGATTAGGTCATAGCGCATGCCATCTCATTAGGCAAGCACTATTTCTCCAGCCCCCTAATAGGCATACGGAGTTCTCAAAACAAATCAAACCTACAGCGACCTGGGAAATCCCCGCAGCCATTGTTTTGATTTAGCCGAGAACTTCAGTAAAGAATGTGCCAACGAGCAGTTCTTATGACATCCTTATTGACGTATTTATGTCCATCCTTACGTCAATCTCGGCACCTTTCAGGTATAAATAATACCGACATTGCCTTAAGCAAACACACGAGGTGGTGACAAGATTGGAGCAGCGAGACTTGCCGAGGAGCCCAGCTGACAGCGAAGCCCATAGACGCTGCCCCTCCTTTCTGACGCGCTGAGAAAGAGACGCTGCCTTTTCTCCTGCCGAGAAATCCAGCTCCGGCGCTTCCAGCCGCCCTTGCAGGCAGCTGGGATATCAAGCCCTGAGATAGAGATACCAGCCCTCCAGCCTTCTAAATCCCAGGTACTGAACTGAATAAACCCTTGCAGAGAATTCTTGAAGCAGACCCTTGGCAAAGCAAACTTAACTGAAACTGCTACTTATCTACTCCCGCCCACGTATTAGGCTTAGGTCAGGTACATTGGGGTAGGCGTAGTTAGAAGCACCAGTTGAGTACGATTAGTCAATGTATATATGTATGTATCTATTTTATCCATTTTAAGTATCATATGGCTAAGAAACCACATCAATGCTTTTACAGTATTATTTTATAATTCTGTTTTTACTGTATGCACTCTACTTAACAATGAGTATTGCAATAATAGCGATTCATTTCTCTTGTATGAGAAAAGAGAATGATCAATAAATAACATCTTTTATTGAACACGCCCGTCTCTTCCTTTTCTCTACAATCTGGTGAAACTAAGAATGCACTGAACTGACTGAGTAAAATAAGTTGTCTTTTGTTTTCACACGACTCTAGAGATATACTCTTGATTAGGGGAGAGCAAAGTTGTCATGTTCTATGGTTGTCAGAAACTAAATCCCTTCTTGTCTATCCAGGGAGGTTAAACTCCTCCTTGTCTATTCGAGAAAGTTTCTAGTGAACTCTGAGCTAGCTGGCAAACACTAAACTTTAAGTCTAATATCGTCAGTAGAAGACCTAGTTAACCTCTGTCCTACGTCTATACTATTGAAGATATTATTCCAATGCGCAGAGCCTATTGGGATGATAGGAACTACACTACATGGCGCCCAACGGTTTGGATAGGCGATAAATCTAACGTAAGACATTAGAGTAACTCAGTCGTGCTTTTTCACACAGACCCCTTTTTCCCCATAATACTCCAAAGACGTCTGGAGTGGGGGAAAGGTTATATCCGCCAAACTTCGTAGGAGGAGACTCCTATGTATGGTTCTTGGTTTATTCAACGTTGAAGGATACAATGTTCCAAAATATTGTGCATCTAATCTTTGTTTCCATAGAAACCTGATCTGCAAATAAACAAAATCTTCTAGTCAGTAAAATGTCAGACAATGAAGTAGAAAGAGAGACAGCTAGAATAGCAGCTCAACTCCTAGCGGATGACAATAGTCTCCTACAGCAAGACCCGGATGCAATACTCATCCCGGTCAACATAAGAAAATCTATAACTTTAAAACTTATAGAAAATGGGCTGACACCGAGAGGTGGTACAGTCATATTCGTAATTGAGGCACACGAATATCGGCAGACAGAGGTATTCTATTCATGGATAAACTTTCCAGCAGCAAACGCTGTAACAAAGGACTTCCACTATTACAAAATAGAGGAACCTCCTAATGAGTACACTCCTTTCGAGGAGGTGGAGATACCACTCAAATACCAAGAGCACCTGCTCTGGTTTAATGGCGCCCTAAAACATAATAATCACATCACCAGGCTCGGTCCACTAGGTAGACCAGGAGCAACGTGGCCGGTCCTAGCCGGATACACACCACATCCAGACATTGAAGAAATGCCTGCACCAGATCTTTTAGCACAGCTAAAACAATTAATTAAAATACATAGACAATTAGTCCAATATGTAATGCGGACTTCAACAGTCCAACCATCGATTAAAATTCCACAGCTGATCCCTCATCAGAGGAACACAAATAAAATTACACCACAGAACATACAGTCCTGTCTAGGTAAAGTACCCGCAAAACGGGTACAAATTCCATTCTGGTTAGCACAAAAAATCACTCAAATAGAGGCAGTGTTCCCTGATACCACCTCTGTTGAGAAACACAGAATTCTGACTATCTGCCTTCCAATGGGAATCGCACCACATGTGGAGGACTGTGACACTTGGGGTACAGTCTTTGCTTCCATTTACACAAAAACACATGGTGTCCCATCCATGTCAGTAATACCAGATGTGCTAAAACAAATTCAAGATGAATATGGTCCAGAACCTGCTTTAACTCTAGGTATGAAACTACTAAAAGACTTCAAGCAGGTCTCGGCAATATTATTAGCCAATATAAAGGGAGAAGCAGCAAATGTGGCGAACCGCCAGAGGTTGAAAGAGACAAATATAGCAGATCAACCATTTGAAATTGCCAGAATCATAGAAAAATCCTATGAAGAACTAGGAAGAGATAGTTTGGGTGAAATACCTGTAAAACCCCAACTTATTGAAAGTCCTGAAAAGGTGTTTATTAAAAATAATCTAAACAATCAAAAGAAGAGCTGGGATGGAAAACAACAATCCACTCCCAAAGAAAAAAGATTCCAGTCCAGAGGAAGGTCTCCTCGGCGGAGAGAAAGATCTCCGGACCAAGGACGCAAGTCTCCCCAAAGGGAGCCCTCTGTGAAAAAATACAACCTTAGAAATAGGGATAATATAAAAAAACCTGATAGATATCAAGATATTGATACACGTCCCTCTCGATCTTTTCAGACTTCCTCGCAGAAATCGGAAAGAAGAGGACGGTCAGAACACAGGGAAGAGCACGTCAAGTCCAAAGACAAGGAACCTGCTCATCAAAATAAAGAATTACAGTTTCCAAAAAAGAAGGTAGCCAGTATTAAAGTAATCAACCATGCCGAGAATACTGAGGACACAACTGAAAAACGGAGAATGGGCTCAGACAATGCTAGACAGCGCAGCAGAAGTGAGCATAGCTCGCAAGATCCTTATGAATCATCTGGAGACAGTGGACACAAATGAATACATTCAGGTGGAAACTGCAGATACCAGAGTTAGCAAACCTCATAAAATATATGAAATAACATTGCGTATAGAGGAGGATAAGACTAGGAAAATAAGGGGTCTCTTTTGGGATAATCTCTCCAAGGGCTATGACATCCTTCTAGCTGAAAGAGATTGGCCACCAGAGTTTGTCAGGGAGTGCCCTCATGGCGAAGAAATAAGTATGCCTGCCTTCTCAAATCATATTCCAATTCATAAAAAATATACACTTGCAAGAAAGTGGGCAGTAGCCCAAGCTCCTGCATTATATAAAAACCATGTGGGATGGGATGAGGACTCTCCTCCTCACAAAATCCAGTTAAAATCACAACCTACTGCACAGAGGCAGTACCCAATTAAGCAAGAAGCTAAAAAACGGGTAAAAGAGATCCTAGATCAACTTGAATACCAGGGGGTGATTGAAACTTGCACCTCACAAATGAATAATCCTTTGTTTCCTGTCTCCAAACCAGATAATTCATATCGTCTTGTTTTGGACTACAGACACCTTAACTCATGTTGCAAAACCTTTGCAGTACAAAACTCGCATAGTGCTGCACTAATGAATAAAATAGTGCGCAAAAAATACAAAACAACATTAGACATCTCTAATGGATTCTTCTGTCAAAATATAGCACCAGAGAGCAGATATTTGACCGCGTTCTCAATAAATGGCGCGCAAAAAAAAATTCTGTCGTTTGCCCCAGGGGTTTTTAAGAACAGCCCAGGATTATTCTCAGCAAGAGTAACAGAGTTACTACAAATATATGATGATGAAGCATTATCTTATGTCGATGACATCTATCTAACAGATGATGACTTGGATACTCACTTGAAGAGAGTGAACACCATAATACTTGGGTTCGCAGCAGAGGGTTACAAATTCAACTTTAAAAAGTCAAGAATTGCCCATCTAACTGTCCTGTTTTTAGGATATGAACTATCAAGTGAAGGCAAAAGCCTGGCTGACAATTTCCTAGAGAAATGTGCTGTAATCCAAGCACCTAGAACACAAAAAAACTTACAATCAATTCTAGGTTTCCTAAATTTCGGAAGAACTTACATTATAAATTATGCAGAGAGAGTTAAACCTCTCTATGATCTTATAAAACCAGATTTTAAAAGAATCAATTGGACTCAAAAACACACAGAAATTTTGAGATCTTTACAAACAGATATGTTAGTTAAAACAAAATTACAAACATGTGATAACACACGCAACCTTGTGATTCGAGTCATCGCAGGAAGATGCGGATTCACGTACCTAACCTCTAATGAGGGAGAGAAGGTACCAATTGCATACAAATCACACTTGTACACAAAAGCTGAAATGAAATTTAGCCCAACGGAAAAGATTCTAACCGCGGTACAGACTGCTGTAGCAAAAGAACGAGCCCTAGCACAAGGTAAACGAATAATCATCGTGACACCGATACCAGCCCTGGAGGCGGTAACAAAGGCAAGCATTCCGAATGCTAAAGCACTCCATCCGAGATGGATACAATGGGCTAATTCTCTTGCTGCAACAGACGTGGCATACGAATTTGATCCCAACTTAAAAACACAAGAGTTTCTCCAATATGAATTCGAATGTCCTCCGCCGACCGAAATTCTGCCTCTAGAACATTACGGCTGTATAATATATACAGACGGATCAGCACAACCCGCAGTAGGGGGTAAACAAGCTTACAGTGCTGCATGCGCGATTGTTAAGGGTCAATGGCACGAAGGGAAATTTAAACCAGTGGTCACTAAAACGCAATCTCTAGGAGACTGTACAGCTCAAAGAGCAGAACTACTGGCATTCAAGATGGCGCTTGAAAATACCGATCGAGAATTCCCCACACTCATAGTGTGCGATTCATATTACTGCGTCCAATCTTACAATGAATACTTGCAGATCTGGGTTCAGAATGGTTTTAAAGACGCAAAAGGTAACACAATCAAGCATAAATTGCTTTGGGAACAAGTAGTTCTTTTGCAAAAGGAACTACAAAAGACTCACGTGATACATACACTGAGTCATCAACGTGATGGCGTTCACGTTGCAGGGAATTCATTGGCTGATGAGGCCGCGAAGGCAGCTGTGCAAACGGCTTCCGTAGCTGCCATCACTCGGTCAAAAACAAAAATAGACAGCGAAATATTACAGGCTGTCAGCGCTACAGTAAAAGATGCGATAGAAACACTCCCGAAAGGCTTTCCAGTAAAGTACTCATACATAACTGATGCAAATAATGTTCCGTTTGCTCGAATCCCTGGAGTGGGGGATAGAGCAATTCCAAACATGGAACATAGGTTAGGACTCATCATAGCGGCACACGAAGGGCTTGCTTCTGTACATGCTGGCGTTTCAGCCACAGTATCGTTATTAAAACAGAGATACTGGTGGCCACAAATGAGACGACAGACAAGGAACTATGTTCTAGAATGTGAAATATGTCAGAGAATGAAGGTATCAACAGTGAGGCGACCAGCACAGACGCCCCTTCTAATCTCAGATAAACCATTAGCCTGTGTTTACCTGGACCACTGTGGTCCCTTACAAAGGGATGGTAACTATAAATATATCTTGGTCGCAGTGGATTCATGCACGAGATTCATATGGATGTGGCCCCAGCGATCGGCTGACGCCAGAACTGTTATAAAAGATTTGCGAGTCTTTATCGGCACATACGCAATTGGCATGCTACATTCTGACCAGGGTCCTGCTTTTAGCTCTCGAGCTTATAGGGAGGCCATGACCAGCATGGGCATTGCATTGCGGTACTCTTGTCCATTTCATTCTGAGGGAAACGGAATCGTAGAAAGAAAAAACCGTGACATAAAGCAATCTATAACAGCAAAGGTATTTGGTTCAGGAGCTGGGTGGGTCAACCATTTAATAAGTGTCCAACGTAGTCTAAATAACCTGCCAAGAAATTCTCTGAAAGGACTCAGTCCGTACGAACTATTGTTCGGGACTAGAATGTTGATCCAGGACCTTGATAGTCAGACTTCAGTGGTTAAAGATTAATGCTTTGATATCAAAGATCGTTTGGCTATTTTACAGGACTTAAATGAAACAAGAAAAGACCTGAGCAACATAAAGTTGAAACAGCAGCCAACAACCACTGAAGAAAAACCACCTGTCCCAGCAAGGCCTGTCTGGATTCCAAAAGTCGGGGATCTGGTCAGAGAGAAGATCACGGTAAAGAAGGAATTTGGGCCTTCTTACATAATAGCAGTTCCTGTCTTGTCTATCAACGGGACAAGATCAGTAGTACTACCGCCCCTTGCTGGTAAAAAGGAGAACCGAGTCATATCCATCGACCTGGTTAAACCACAATCATGTGGCCGATAACAAATAGTAGGCCAAGTGGACTCCCAAGAAGTAGCAGAACACCAAAGTTTGCTACATCCACAGAGGTTCAAACTGAAAGACTGATCACATTTGACAAATCTACAGTGAAACAACAAGGACTATGCAATAAAGCAATGGAACTTAAACCTCTTAAACCCCAAATCAAAGCTTTTCATCAAGAAACACCGACCTACGATGATGTAACTACAGACTTTTCTAATGAAACAAAGCAAAATCCAAAAGCAAAAAGTAATCCAGAAGCAATTGGAACAATTGACAGAACGGCATCCGGCTACTTCATCAACTTCGATGATTTTTCTGAAGATCCAAGTGAACCGGAAGTACAGACATCAACAAAAACGTTTAAAGACAAAGCAAAGGAACTTTTTCATCAACTAAAGGGAACCTATCTGATTTCTCCATGGACTGAAATTTGGGTGACATTAGGTGCATTTGTCCTCATACTTTGGCTCATCATGGTACTATGCTTGGGACATTTCATTGAGGGAAAATATGCTAAAATGGACACAGCAAGCCAGAAAATCAACTTGGTCCTTAAACCACACACATCTTCACATGTCGAGAAAAGAGAACTTTCTTCAGTGAACTTCACAGCCAATCCTATACCAGGCGGTGTAGCATGGGACAATACTGATTATGAAATCTATGGCCCGGTTGAAATCCTGAAGTATCCACATCAATTTAAGATCTCGTTAAGTGACTTTGTAAAACCAAGCACATTTGCTGATGATTGGGACTTTGAAAGTATTAATGATATGATGTCTGACCTAGTAATGTCTGCTAAATTTACAGAACATGATTATTTGCAGGGTTCGTCTAATTATGATCAAATGTTCTGCTACAACCACTATGGTAACCATTATCTCCATAAATCTGCACAACCTAGAAATGTTTTAAATTATAACCAATGGGAACATTGTGCTACTCCTCCAAAGGGTAGTTCTAAAACATTTTATGATAAATATTCATATTTTTCAGGGTTTAACACACGTAATGCAGAAACATTTTATTTCAAATTGTCGAATAAGACAGGTATGAAGACCATGCTTACAAACACGAAATTGATATATTCAGATTCATTTTTTGAGCAAATGAATACATTTGGTTTTGATTTCTGGAACAATAACATTGAAGCAAAAACTGTTTGGGGTACAAAAGATTGGCAAGTACAAGGTATAGAATCATTGTTCAGAGCCTGCATGATCCCAGAACAAATTATATTTTTGAATGACACTATTCAACAAACTACCTGTCTTGGCTTAGCCAAAATCAAAGACTTAAACAAACCGTCTATTCCAAAGCCAACAACGAACAGTAATAGCTCTATAGATGTTGAGATAGACGTGAACCATATTTTAAACCAAAACAGAACACATCCTGATTGGAAACAATGGTTGATCTGGCCCACAGACACAAATAACTGTCAAGACAGATTCCTGAACAAAATACAGGGGTTCAAATTGACCAGGCCAGACCCTGGATATTCCCAAAGACAACATCCAGGGATAGTATCTGCTTACAGTGTGGGCAAGCTCTGCCTTCAATGGCTACAAACATCCACACTGGCAGAAATTAAGCAACACCTAACTTTACTTCAAGAGGGTGCTGACTTGCGTGATTTCATTATGGGACCACGCCAACAGCGTCAAAAACGTTTCATAGCGGCCTCTATATATGCAGCTTACAATGAAGTTTGGAAAGAAACTCAAATTGAGACAGCAGAAAAACTATGGGAAATTGACCGTATTAATTTGGAAAAATCACTTTCTGTTGTGGACAATGGGTTAATGACTCTGTCCTCCAGAATATATTCACTGGACAGTATTGTGTCTTCAGCAATCGATATAATATCGCAAGACTTACTGATGTTACAACACGGTCAGTCCCAATTGTGTTCTATTGTACAACTTGGCTGGACGTTACAAAATCTGCGTTCAGGCTATGTGCCTTGGCGTGTAATCAACACAACGTCACTGTTTAATATCTTTAACCTTACTGATAAACAAATCAGTTTGGCACAGAAGGGTGCTGACTATACAATTCTGAGCATTGAAAAACTTGAGAGATTACCATTGACCATGTCAGAACGACCTGTCATTGAATGGATAATACATGGGATAATTAATATCCCGATAACAACTTTCCAGTTTCAATAATGCCAAAAATATATACAGGCAGGCCAGTATGAAAGGTTGGGTAAAGGGTACATTAAGTCAACATGGAACTTGCCCTATACACACACATGTGTTAGTAATAAAGGCCAGAATGTGTTTCTTAGTGGCAATAATTGTGCAAGGTCACTAAGCGGTACACTTCTGTGTCAGGGTATTAGTTTGCATGGAGCCTGTGAAGGGACTACAAATAACCTTTCATGTCACCAGCTAGGCACACCTGCAACACAAATAGAACCATTCTTTAGGAGACTCTCGAACGGGAGTTACATTCTAATTGTAGATCGCAGATGTTGCAGTCTGCTGCCCGGAAAATCTTATCTCATAACCGTGACTACGAAGGTCATGTGCTGTGAACGAGTATTGTTCCCAAACGATGCTCGAGACAGGGAGGCAAGGTTATGGCCCAGTTTGAAAATTTCTTCTATTCGAATTGATACTTTAAGCAGAATGAAGACTGTGCTCCTACAGACGCCAACCCGGTTAACGTCATCAAAAGAAACGTATGATCTCCAAGTTGCAAGGACAACTGCAGAGATTCATTCACTGTTATCAACCAATTCCCCCATACATTTCGCAGAAATACTGAGCGAAATCTTAAATATTTCTGATACAAGCGGAATCTCGAGTGTATTTAAGACAGTGTTTTCGGGAGCTTTAACCCCATTCAAAGCAATCCTGGGTATTTTTCCTGATTTTGTCCATTCCATCTTTGGCGGACTTCCTCTCCTTTTGGGACTAGTGGCAGGCATCCTATTTTTGATCCTGTTACTTCGCTATGGCAAACCACGTCACAGACAAGACACCAGCGACAATGGAATAAACGATCCTAGCCATACGCTACAGGGACCGCATAACTAAAGTCCTTGGAATAGCCCGGCTTAGAGACCTGAACATGACTTGGTTTCTTTCATTTAGACCGATGTGGCAAAGTTGTGTTATGCCTGTATTACGGTGCTTGCTATGCGGCGAAGAATGCGTGTTGGACACCTGTCTGACACTACAATCGGATGTGCCAATGGACGCAGAGACTTTGTTGGGTCCGGTAACGGCTCATGCATTGTACTGTCCCCAGCGGCTACCAATCCTGATGACGGCATTCGTGGAGACTTCACCACTACGATTGAAGAGTAGTGAAGTACAAGATGAAAGCAGCATCGATCAGGTACGACCTTCTGTCAGCTATGCTGATCGAAACATCAATGAAGGCAATCATGCTCATGAATGCATGTTAATTAATTTTTCCGAGTTAGTGGAACTTTCGCAAGAAGCAGTTGACAGTTTTTTCGAAAGTCTCAACAATATGATGTTTTCACCAGAGCAGAAAGAATGACTTTGAGCAAACTAGCACACGGCATTCCCTACACCCTGAATTTGGCCTTCAACTTTGAAAATAAAGCAATAAGAATTTTTCTCACCAGTTTTTACGGAGAGCGGGACATTTTTTTTTCTTCTCTTTCCATTTCCAAAAATATTTACGATTTTTTGGGACACTTATCTTCTGCTTAAAGTAAAACTATTCTTAGAGAACAAAATTTCTATTTTTAGCTACTCTAGAGACATTAGCTACCCTCTAGCATGTTCACAAGTATTTATGATTTTGTGATGAGATGGTGTCGAATTTTTTCTTCTGTATTAAGAGCCATTTCATGTGTAATTTCCGCATTTCGTTCATGCTGATTTCAAAATATGCGTATTAAATTTTGTATTATTATACTGCTTGAAGTGCATATAGTAACTATACTCATCTTTTTGTGTATTTCGCATTTCCAATTTTCAAAATGATTGTATTTGGGGTGGTTCGGTATACACATGCACTACTAGTTTTGTTTACTATGCCTAGATTTGTAAATATGGACATAGATTACGTGGAGTGGGTGTGATGTATTTACTATGGGTACTGTATCGATCCCCCTATTTCTGACCCTTGTCTGGTTAATAATTAACTAGCAGCCATTCAACTGCACAAATACCCGTTATCTGATTAGCCATACAACGGCACAGAAGCCCGTTATCTGATTAGGTCATAGCGCATGCCATCTCATTAGGCAAGCACTATTTCTCCAGCCCCCTAATAGGCATACGGAGTTCTCAAAACAAATCAAACCTACAGCGACCTGGGAAATCCCCGCAGCCATTGTTTTGATTTAGCCGAGAACTTCAGTAAAGAATGTGCAAACGAGCAGTTCTTATGACATCCTTATTGACGTATTTATGTCCATCCTTACGTCAATCTCGGCACCTTTCAGGTATAAATAATACCGACATTGCCTTAAGCAAACACACGAGGTGGTGACAAGATTGGAGCAGCGAGACTTGCCGAGGAGCCCAGCTGACAGCGAAGCCCACAGACGCTGCCCCTCCTTTCTGACGCGCTGAGAAAGAGACGCTGCCTTTTCTCCTGCCGAGAAATCCCGCTCCGGCGCTTCCAGCCGCCCTTGCAGGCAGCTGGGATATCAAGCCCTGAGATAGAGATACCAGCCCTCCAGCCTTCTAAATCCCAGGTACTGAACTGAATAAACCCTTTGCAGAGAATTCTCGAAGCAGTCCCTTGGCAAAACAAACTTAACTTAAACTGCTACTTATCTACTCCCGCCCACGTATTAGGCTTAGGTCAGGTACATTGGGGTAGGCGTAGTTAGAAGCACCAGTTGAGTACGATTAGTCAATGTATATATGTATGTATCTATTTTATCCATTTTAAGTATCATATGGCTAAGAAACCATATCAATGCTTTTACAGTATTATTTTATAATTCTGTTTTTACTGTATGCACTCTACTTAACAATGAGTATTGCAATAATAGCGATTCATTTCTCTTGTATGAGAAAAGAGACTGATCAATAAATAACATTTTATTGAACACGCCCGTCTCTTCCTTTTCTCTACAATCTGGTGAAACTAAGAATGCACTGAACTGACTGAGTAAAATAAGTTGTCTTTTGTTTTCACACGACTCTAGAGATATACTCTTGATTAGGGGAGAGCAAAGTTGTCATGTTCTATGGTTGTCAGAAACTAAATCCCTTCTTGTCTATCCAGGGAGGTTAAACTCCTCCTTGTCTATTCGAGAAAGTTTCTAGTGAACTCTGAGCTAGCTGGCAAACACTAAACTTTAAGTCTAATATCGTCAGTAGAAGACCTAGTTAACCTCTGTCCTACGTCTATACTATTGAAGATATTATTCCAATGCGCAGAGCCTATTGGGATGATCGGAACTACACTACAATACATTCTCAAAAATCCAATTTTGTAGTAAGATCAACACTAGCCATAATTAATAAAAAGCTTCGATAAGACAAAATGTTAGAAGGCTAAGGACAGAATTGGAGATAAACAACTAATCATGTTGCAAGAAATAAAATAAATGCAACAACTGATAGAAAGACCTTTGATAAAAGTGGTGTTATGGCCCTAGGAGAGGTCTGTGACTAAGACAGAGACATATAATTACATAAGGCAGTTTGTCCTAGAAAACCGCTGTATAATTCTACACACCGAGTTATGACTCTAACTAAAGTAAATTATCATTAGAACCTGGGGTTTACTGGTGATGAATACTGATTTTACATAGTATTTTAAACAGGTACATAACCATTTTAGTAAGCAGCAAGACATGCCAGCTCTCGTCTAGGGCTTTTGAGTAGTCCTCAACAGAAGATGGCACTTGGCTTTTTGTGTTCGAAATCTATCATCGAGAGGCTTATCAAGTTATCTGAACACATTCATTCCATTTTCATTTCGTCTCACATGGAAAGGTAGATAATTCCACACAATCTAATCAAGCCAGAGAGAGTGAAGAGATTAATGCATACATGTAAACCAACACTAGAAGGTGAAGCAAAGTAGTGATATATTCATACACCCAAGAAGAGACTGGTAAAAGAAAGCACTCATGAGCTTCTGTAGGACAATCACTCCCACAATCATCAAAGAATTGCTATCTTCACAATCACTCATTGAGCAGCTCTAATTTATGGATTAATCGTCATGTGTCAAATAGGCAAATCATAGGGGGCTGATTTAGGGGGGCAGATGCATAAAGGCAATGCAAAGTGCGGAGATGTTTGTATCAATGCAAAGGGAGACTGCAATGCCCACAGAACAATTTGATTAATAATTGTCATTACAAGTTGCAATGCACAAATTGCAAAGCCTTGTAAGCTACAAGTACAAATGCTGGGCTGCTGCTAACGAAATTGCAAAACATAGAATGGTTACTGACTGCCTGGACAAGGCGGTAACTTTTTGCAAAGTCTAAACTGTGAGTATTTGATAGGTTTCACGGTGAGGGTGTAGTCTGGGTACATAGGAAAGTAGGGAGCAGTCCCTTCATATCTACAATGTGCTACATTCTGTGGCATTGTGACCCATGTCCCCGTAAGGGACAGCGGTCGCAATGCTGCCTTATTCTGAATGCTGCAGGCCTCCATTCGGCATTTGCAAAAAGAGGATAGAAGCTTATTCCCACAATATTTGGATTATTGAAGCAGGCAGTTTGCCCCTCACTTCAAACAGCTCCTTTGCGGTAGCTAAGAATTATGTTAGGTCAGTCGCACCAGAAAAGGTGAGGCTAGCTGTGAGAAGTTGGCCTGATGTATGATGTCTCCAATTCTGGGGGCACCTTGTAAAAGTCCAAACAATCCCTTATGGTGGTGGTTGTAAGTCAACCCTAAAAGACAAGCTATCCTAATGGTAGCATGGACTAAGCAGCCTTCAGGCTAAACTCAGGAGGGCATGTGAAGCCAGCTGTTTTACCATATGCAACCCTGTAATAACAAATGAAAGGACACCACACAAGTTATACATTATAAAAATATATGTATTTATTACTAGAATAATCCCCTATACTCTTTATGAGTATACGAGCACAAGCGTTTAAACAAAAGCCCAGTTAAACATATGAAAGTTGCACAATTATGGATGAGGCCGGTGGCCACTCAAACCATATATCAACAAGCATTAGAAATGCAATCGGGCTCGGATTTATTTGAGTTTGAGCTAATGGCATTGTAAATGCCAATGTATTGTTGCTATGTGTTATGGAGTGTGTTCATGTGGTGTGTACTGCCAGTGATCTCCTTGTGAGTGTGAGAATATTGCACCACTTGCCTGTGATGTCCTTCTTGTGAGTGTGAGAAGCTTGCACCTCTGCTGCCTGTGGTCTCCTTGTGAGTGTAAGAAGCTTGCACTGCTGCTGCCTGTGATGTTGTTCTTGTGAGTGGGAGAAGATTGCACCTCAGCTGCCTGTGGTCTCCTTTTGAGTGTATGCACTGTCATCGCTAGCCTGTAGATATGCACTGTCATCGTTAGCCTGTAGATATGCATTGGCTTCACTAGCCTGTAGATATGCACTGTCATCGCTAGCCTGTAGATATGCATTGGCTTCACTAGCCTGTAGATATGCGCTGTCATTGCTATCCTGTAGATATGCGCTGTCATCGCTAGCCTGTAGATATGCATTATCATCGCTAGCCTGTAGATATGCACTGTCATCGCTAGCCTGTAGATATGCTCTGTCATCGCTAGCCTGTAGATATGCTCTGTCATCGCTAGCCTGTAGATATGCACTGTCATCGCTAGCCTGTAGACATGCATTGTCATCGCTAGCCTGTAGATATGCACTGTCATCGCTAGCCTGTAGATATGCACTGTCATCGCTAGCCTGTAGATATGCTCTGTCATCGCTAGCCTGTAGATATGCATTGGCTTCACTAGCCTGTAGATATGCACTGACATCGCTAGCCTGTAGATATGCACTGTCATCGCTAGCCTGTAGATATGCACTGTCATCGCTAGCCTGTAGATATGCACTGTCATCGCTAGCCTGTAGATATGCTCTGTCATCGCTAGCCTGTAGATATGCATTGGCTTCACTAGCCTGTAGATATGCTCTGTCATCGCTAGCCTGTAGATATGCTCTGTCATCGCTAGCCTGTAGATATGCGCTGTCATTGCTATCCTGTAGATATGCTCTGTCATCGCTAGCCTGTAGATATGCACTGTCATCGCTAGCCTGTAGATATGCATTGGCTTCACTAGCCTGTAGATATGCACTGTCATCGCTAGCCTGTAGATATGCTCTGTCATCGCTAGCCTGTAGATATGCACTGTCATCGCTAGCCTGTAGATATGCGCTGTCGTCGCTAGCCTGTAGATATGCATTATCATCGCTAGCCTGTAGATATGCACTGTTATCGCTAGCCTGTAGATATGCTCTGTCATCGCTATCTCCTGTAGATATGCGCTGTCGTCGCTATCCTGTAGATATGCGCTGTCGTCGCTAGCCTGTAGATATGCATTATCATCGCTAGCCTGTAGATATGCACTGTCATCGCTAGCCTGTAGATATGCTCTGTCATCGCTAGCCTGTAGATATGCTCTGTCATCGCTAGCTCTGTCTTCGCTAGCCTGTAGATATGCACTGTCATCGCTAGCCTGTAGATATGCATTGGCTTCACTAGCCTGTAGATATGCTCTGTCATCGCTAGCCTGTAGATATGCACGGTCATCGCTAGCTTGTAGATATGCATTGGCTTCACTAGCCTGTAGATATGCATTGGCTTCACTAGCCTGTAGATATGCACTGTCATCGCTGTCATCGCTAGCCTGTAGATATGCATTGGCTTCACTAGCCTGTAGATATGCACCGTCATCGCTAGCCTGTAGATATGCACTGTCATCGCTAGCCTGTAGATATGCACTGTCATCGCAAGCCTGTAGATATGCATTGGCTTCACTAGCCTGTAGATATGCACTGTCATCGCTAGCCTGTAGATATGCATTGGCTTCAGTAGCCTGTAGATATGCGCTGTCATTGCTATCCTGTAGATATGCGCTGTCATCGCTAGCCTGTAGATATGCATTATCATCGCTAGCCTGTAGATATGCACTGTCATGGCTAGCCGGTAGATATGCGCTGTCATCGCTAACCTGTAGATATGCTCTGTCATCGCTAGCCTGTAGATATGCATTGGCTTCACAAGCCTGTAGATATGCACTGTCATCGCTAGCCTGTAGATATGCTCTGTCATCGCTAGCCTGTAGATATGCACTGTCATCACAAGCCTGTAGATATGCATTGGCTTCACTAGCCTGTAGATATGCACTGTCATCACTAGCCTGTAGATATGCATTGGCTTCAGTAGCCTGTAGATATGCGCTGTCATTGCTATCCTGTAGATATGCGCTGTCATCGCTAGCCTGTAGATATGCATTATCATCGCTAGCCTGTAGATATGCACTGTCATCGCTAGCCTGTAGATATGCGCTGTCATCGCTAGCCTGTAGATATGCTCTGTCATCGCTAGCCTGTAGATATGCATTGGCTTCACAAGCCTGTAGATATGCACTGTCATCGCTAGCCTGTAGATATGCTCTGTCATTGCTAGCCTGTAGATATGCACTGTCATCGCTAGCCTGTAGATATCCATTGGCTTCACTAGCCTGCAGATATGCGCTGTCATTGCTATCCTGTAGATATGCGCTGTCATCGCTAGCCTGTAGATATGCATTGGCTTCACTAGCCTGTAGATATGCACTGTCATCGCTAGGCTGTAGATATGCACTGTCATCGCTAGCCTGTAGATATGCTCTGTCATCGCTAGCCTGTAGATATGCATTGGCTTCACTAGCCTGTAGATATGCACTGTCATCGCTAGCCTGTAGATATGCTCTGTCATCGCTAGCCTGTAGATATGCGCTGTCATTGCTATCCTGTAGATATGCGCTGTCGTCGCTAGCCTGTAGATATGCATTATCATCGCTAGCCTGTAGATATGCACTGTCATCGCTAGCCTGTAGATATGTATTGGCTTCACTAGCCTGTAGATATGCACCGTCATCGCTAGCCTGTAGATATGCACTGTCATCGCTAGCCTGTAGATATGCACTGTCATCGCAAGCCTGTAGATATGCATTATCATCGCTAGCCTGTAGATATGCACTGTCATCGCTAGCCTGTAGATATGCTCTGTCATCGCTAGCCTGTAGATATGCACTGTCATCACTAGCCTGTAGATATGCATTGGCTTCACTAGCCTGTAGATATGCACTGTCATCGCTAGCCTGTAGATATGCATTGTCATCGCAAGGCTGTAGATATGCACTGTCATCGCTAGCCTGTAGATATGCACTGTCATCGCTAGCCTGTAGATATGCACTGTCATCGTTAGCCTGTAGATATGCATTGGCTTCACTAGCCTGTAGATATGCACTGTCATCGCTAGCCTGTAGATATGCTCTGTCATCGCTAGCCTGTAGATATGCGCTGTCATTGCTATCCTGTAGATATGCACTGTCGTCGCTAGCCTGTAGATATGCGCTGTCGTCGCTAGCCTGTAGATATGCACTGTCATCGCTAGCCTGTAGATATGCATTGGCTTCACTAGCCTGTAGATATGCATTGGCTTCACTAGCCTGTCGCACGTGTGACTCCACTCAGCCTTTCATCCTTCTGAGGTTGATAAAATGAGTACCACCGAGTCGGATAACAGTAAACATCTGTTATCTGTCAACAGCAGCACGCGAGCTCTTGTGGGGTAAAGTGGCGCTCTGTAAATGCATGTTATATAAGAGAGAGAGAGAGACATTTGCAGCAGAGCAAGAAGGTTTCAAACATCCAGGCAAATCACCTCACATTTCTGGCAGTTTTATTCACATCCCAGTCTATTGCCGAGATTGTGAGCTGAATCGCGACCCAGGAGAGGACTCGAAACCACTTCCACATGGCATTTTTTCCACGTACGGCCAAAGAATGGAATGTTATTATTATTTTTTTGGGGTGCATGCACATTGTCAAACTTCTCCCGGGCTGCTGATTTAAAGCTCGGTAAGCCCCCACAGAGCTGCTTTTTAATTGCTTCCGAGGGATGCAGGTCAGATCTCCAGTTAGCCGCAGCGCCTTGTGGTTGCAAAAGCCATACTGTGGCTTTTATTTGCATTTCGAAAACATTTTTTTTTAACTTATTAATGGCATGTAGGTAAATCATTATTTTTAATAAACGGAAGAGAAGCCTACGGTAGAGGAATACCGTTCACAGAATTATGCTTTAAGGTCCTACTTAAAAGTATTCTTTCATCGTCACATTTTTTTTTATAGTTTCCATAACCTCGGGCTAAACGAGCGCTCACAAACCTTTCCCTCTCCATTTTTAAAGAGGACTCGAATTTCACTTCCTAATTGGCTCGAACCATTGATGAGGCATTTCCTATTTGAAGAAAACGTCTCATTTAAATAGCTGCGCTTCGGTTGAATCTGTTCTCGAAATTTAGCAATCGTAAAGTGTAACACTAAAGAAAAATGTTAATTACTCGCAGGAGCGGCTGTCAATGCCGGAATTCGCCCCCGTGCGCCTTGAGGTGGCAGGAGATGTAAGTCGTGGCCTATGCATACATTTGCATCTTTCACTGAAGAATCTTTCAGCGCTCCCACAAAGGGTCCTTAGCTCGCTTACCGTGTCACTGTTCTGTTGCATGCAATGGTGAACGCGCTCGCACCATCTGGATTGCATTACACGGGCACTCTGACAGCTCGTAATTAAGATTAATCACTCTGCCGTGCTCGTTCTCGCACACAATATGCCACATCGGGCACGCGTAAATTACTTACAGCCTATCACTTCAACGCTACTACATACACAGCACAGCGAAGACGAATCACTAGGCAGATGACAGAATACACTAAGGAATGTGTCTGTTCAGAGCCCTAGAGATCCTTTCTTTCTTCTTTAGCATTAGGAGCTCGAAGCTCCACCCCCTTCGTGGGCGTAGGCTGAGCCCTAAAAAAGTGGTATAAGTATCACCTTTCGAACTGTGGTAAGGCCTGGGGCCTTGGGAATCACTGGGACTACACTGGACTAACAGCAGGTAGGACGGGAGTAGCCCGCGGGAATCGGGTAAAGCGCTAAAAGCACACGCATGCACCAATGCAAAGTCAATGGTGCGTAAAAGTTATCGAGTTACAGTTTTAAGAGTCTTCCGACTGGAATAGAATTACCACACTTTAAGCTTAGACACTAGAGGTGTAAACCACTACAGGAGCACCGGTGTTAGATCGTTACCTCACCCACAGGTAGCGGGTGCATAGGTGCCAAAATGTGTCGGGTTTCGTCGTGTAGATCTATGGAGCCTGGAGATGAAGATGCTGCAGGCGGCCAGTAGGGAAGAGTCCGGTTGGATACAAGGGTGGATCGAAGATGTAGAGTACCTGAAAGCAGAGGGGACAGAGTCTGGGTCACTAGCCAGTGACCAGGAAGGAACCAGGCAATGTCGGGCGCAATCAGGTGCTTGACGGGAAGCTTGTCTCCGCTGCCACGTTGACTCTGGGGCATCGAGGATGTCCAGGAGTGGATCACGAGCTGTCCCATAAAGGCTCTCGCTTTCGGCGGTGTCGGCTTCCGGAACGGAGTTAACAAGCCTTGGCAAGTGCAACCCACACAGATTTGGAAGATCGCTTCTGGTTCGGACCAGCAAGGTCAGATAGATTGCTCCTTTTCAGGGGAGCGAGGGCCAGTCTGGAGCAACCAGACCAGCAGTGTAAATTCAAAGGATCGACGGTATTGGGTCCACTAGCCAACGGGCAAGCGGCCGGACCAACGCGTCAAGCAGGAAAATGCAAAAGGGCCCCACACTGCACTCGGTGAGTGTGGAGGGGAGATCTTCGGTGCAAAAGCTGCTCGGGGCTGGGGCTTCTCAAACCCCAATGCACCGCTTCGAGGGAGCCTCGGGAGCTGCACGGTCAGCACTTCGTAGTTTTTCCAAGATGGCCGGCTCCATGCTTCACGTCGCCTCCACGGGTCTCAGATTCGCTGGGACTGTGGATCGGGCTGTTAGAAGTCGAGGGGAGCTGGTCTTGTCGATCTCTGTCGCTCGAGTTCCGGCGGAACTGCAACAAAGCAAACCGTTGGGTGCTGGATGGTGCCAGTTTGCACAGGGTGGTCACTCCTTGACCACAAGGGAGATTCTTCAGTCTTCCACGTCGAGTGGGATGTCGAAGGGTCCAGAGTTCTGTATCAAAGTTTCAGTCTGGATAATCTGATGTGCAGTGCCACAGCTCCTACCTTTATTCCAAATCAAGGGGCTGGATATCCTGCTAGGTCCCTCCTATGGGTGGGACCCAGGAAGGGGGTGATTACACCCCTTTCCCTGTGTCCAGTTTCGCGCCAGAGCTGGGGCTGGAGTGCCCCAGAACCGGTTTGACTGGATTTTGCATGGGACACCTTGTATGCCCCAGGCAGTGTCTAGTTTCTTTCAACCTTCCCTGCTCCAATCCACTATCTCCTGTCTGGGGTGGTGTAACACCTCCCTGTGACAGGAAACCCTTTGTCCAGGCCTCCCCTGCCAAGTTTCGGTCAGCAGCAGGAGGCCAGACTTGTGTCGGGGCAGCAGCATCCATTTTGTGATGCTGAGGCTCTGGTTAGATTTAACCGCGTTTAAGTAAAGTAACATGTCTTCTCCCTTTAGAAGTGTGGAATGATACCCCCGTCGCCAGAACTGGCGAGGGGGTAGTATTCCAAAGTGTATGACACCAAACACGACATGTTTTGATAAAGCCAAACCAAAGTTAGCAATAACCGCGAGGATTATAATGCACTTAAGAGTGTATGGTATGGCAATATCCTGGAACAGCAGTAAGGAAATGGTTCCGAACTCTGCAGACAGGCTCAGCTCATGCTAGAGCACCATCTCACATAAAACCAAGCACTCTGCCTCCAGGATTGTTAAGGCCTGCCATAGGAGTGACTTATAGGTATATATGTGTCCAGATATAGGTTTAGATATAGGTATACTATATCTAAGCAAGGGGTGAGTACACCACCTTGCCCCAGCTGAGTGATCAGCCAGTTGTGTCGATTTAAGTACCAGCTAGGGGTGGCAAAAGATATGCTGCAGCCCCTGGTGGCCTTGGATGCATCTATGCCCTGGGCACCTATAGTGCACTGTACAGGGGCTGATAAGGTGTCTAGTACCAAATTGGTGATGCACCTATAGTACATGGTTATGAATTTAGAGAGAGAACAGCAGGCTGTGGGTCTGATCAGCAGGCCCACAGCCACATTAAGTCGAAAACCAATGAAGCAAAAAGCAAAAATTGGGGTGACCATAGGAAAGCAGACCCTACTCTCCTACACTAGCGCATCTGGAATGTAAAAGCATTATGCTGCAACCAGGCCCTTTGTTTACAATCCGGGCGTCTTATGGACAATGTTTGGTTCAGGTCCGCGTTCATGAAATGTTTTGGATTCCCTCTGCCCATGTTCGCAGACCAACACCAGCTTGAAGGAACCTCCCATTGTCTTCAGATGGCTTTCCTGAGAAAGAACTAAAACTTCAAGTTCCCGAAGTTATCTCAGCCAAACAGCCTGAAAAATTCTCATCAAACCAGAGTTTCTTTGCAGCATTATCCTGTCCTTTGCACAGTACATTTCTCATAATTAACATTATATTATCTCTTCCTTTGCACAGAATATTTGTCCTAATTAACATTTATTGTATGTTAGGCATGTCTCCACCGACAACACTCAAATCACAGCAGAAATGTAGAAGTTGTTGTCAGTCTTCTCCTATCATTTATCTTGCAGGTCATATTTAGGGGGGGGAGGGTTAATCAGGGTGATGCACTTGCAGCTCATGCTTCCTAATACGCCTCTGACTTGTGTGATGAGAATCGGAACTTAAGAGCCCGGTGGGCGTGCATGAATTTTATGAGCATGGCCCACATGCATTTCCCTGACTGTGCTTAACTAATTGAATGCGCTGCACAGACATAAGTAAATGGTCTGCAATTTTGAAGCGATCACCAGGTGCAGGATTTGCTCATTGCCAATTATATTGGCTTTGTTCAATCTCCCGATTTCTTGGTCGGTACCTCCAATCTTTCGTGTGGGTCAATTGAATCCATTACCTATTAAATAAAGACTATATCCTCCGCACTTTGTTTCTGAATTATTTTATTCTTCAGCCAATTTCTTGGCGGATCAAAAATTATTGTGGAAATTCTTGTCATACCTTCTCTTCCTCTTGAATAGATGTATTATTAAATTATTTTGGACGCTCAGATAACTATTGTTCTGTCCTGATGATGACCGTGAATGTCTACAATAGTCGAAACGTTGTCGACACATATGTGGCCGCAATGGAAGAAGGACGCATTGTCATGCTGTGTTGCTTCAGTTTTGTCCTGAACTCCCTATCTATGTATAATCCCTTCTCTCAGCCACTTGTTTGATTACACATTGTATTGTTGATTATTTTTGTGGTTTGTGTACTGTGTTGAGAGCCATAGTCCTACATGTTTTAGTATTTAAAGAAGTTTGCTAATACATGATTTGTATTTACTTGTACGTGGGTTTCTTCTTTTTCCTCTTTCCTTTTTCCTCACCCGCCTTCTTTTCTTCGTTATTTATCTTTTTAACTGACACATATTTTGAGGTTTAGTGTGTAGTTTGATGTTTGATGTATGTATTGTTCCCTTGGACCCTTGTTAAGATTCTACCTCCTAATACACCCTAGCGCAACCAGAGAGAGGGAAGCACTGGCACCAAATATATCCTAAATACATTCCCTTTGAGCAGCCACCAGGCGTCACAAAAGAAAGGCCTCTTTTTAGTACAGCTGTTAAGACTATTTTCGAATGAAAATCGTTCACTTTGTGATAGAAAGCTGAAAGTTGGTACAGACTTTCGCCTTTGTAAGAGTAATCATGTAAGAGCAAGCCCCTAAGTGGATCTTGCCTATGACGTCATACAGTCTAATTGAAATCCAAAATGTCCAACATTTCAAAAAATATTTTCAAATCGCACGATTTGTGTCATATTTGGGGCAAATATTCATGTGTACACATCAATGCATGTCAAGCACATGCCCACGTTGGCTTTAGACTGCAATGTCATGAATATAAAACCAAAATTACCACCACAATCATGTAATAAACTTTAAAATCAAATCTGTTATACATGTTAAGTAAAAACTGAAGTTTCAAGTACTCACCAGTGGAAATATTGATAACACAGATTACAACCCAAGCGCCATTACCGCTAAAGACACCTTTCACGCAACAGCAATAACTTTGACACAACACCCAGAACAAGTACTAGAAGGAATTGATTGTGGTATTGTGGTGATTAATCCTAATACGACAAAGTCAAAACAGTTTGCAAATCTTCCAGTGCTGTATACAAATATCATATGTTTTTAATGAGAGACACAAAGAGATTGTACCAGGAGTTTAGTCCGTTTTTATCAGCACCTATCCGGCCCATCCAACAGTCGATGCATGTAACCATGTCTGGATCAAACATATAGTGGAGACTGTTTAGTCCCACACAAACTACGTAGAAGGAACTGCCCAAGTAATATTAGTTTGCAATAAGGCTAAACATGTTTATGGGATCACTGGGGAACCTTTACGATGCGAAAAGACCAGAGGTGTCTCCAACAAGGAGCAGTGCGTGCTAAGCACCGCCCTTGAACCATTGATTTTGATTAGTGGGAGACATCTACTTTCCTGACGAAGGTGGTTTGGATCATTAAGAACCCACGAAACGCGTCGATGCAGCAATGTTCCAAAACTAAATCAGCTCAACATTGGTTAAAATAAATAAACGTTTTATACATTGTAGTTTAATCAATGATTCATTGTTCGGTTAGTGTGCCTCACATGAAAAAAAATAATGTCTACAGTATTCTCCCCCTTAGTGAAAATGATTTTTAATGTTTTTAACTAGGTGCTTCCATTTATGCATGAAATGATTTTGGTATGTATTTAAAGTAAAATATAGGCTCGACAGAATATAGGATCCAATTTATAGCATGCTTTGCACATAGTTAGTGTTATATTGAACGTGTTTAAAAGAAATCTTCCAGTTTTTATAATAAAAGTGATCTCATCATATACAATTTATACAGTTTCAGAGTGCTACTTGGTAATATTGGTCTCAATTGGATGAATGGTTGTAGCCAGCACAGTTTAGCATTCAAGTATTTACATCATTTTACACCCAAAGGGAAATCTTTGATTTTGACTTATTACAAATATCAAACCAGCTTCAACAATACAGATTATCACGTCCCATTACTATCTGTAGTATTTGATAACCAAAGTGATCTAAATGATACTGCGAGCACCTATGAATATAAATGGTTTAAAAGAGTGATGTGCAATGTTGTATGTGTAAATGTTTCTACAGATGAAAGGACATCATGCATCACTGCTACCACCTGCCAATAAACCACCTGCCAATAGACCACTATCATCTGCTGCATTGTTGCTGCTATTCACAGTAAGTGCTCATTCTAAATCCATGGTCTTGCATTGCATGTAAGTAATTAAAGGGTCTACTCAATATCTCAATCCAGGACAAACATCAATTATGTCAATGGATCAACCTCTCTTCACCCTAGCAAAACACATTCAATGGATGTACCACAGTTGTATGGTGAAGGTAAATATGTTATGGTGATGAGGGGACTTCATACCGAGAAATGACTTTCTTTAAAGCACTTATAGACCGACTTTCGAACAGTGGATGGACCAGTATGTTAGTGCAAACTGACATCACTACCACATGAAAAGCTGATGCTATACTGAAGGTTTCCCACTTAACCTGTACGCGTCATGCCCATCAAATTACTGTTAATGTGTTGTACATATTACAGAGGAAGACTTGTCAAAGTTATCTTGAATCTGGACAATGCCATGAAGAAATAAGGGAGTGTTCTAACTAGATGAAGTGGAAATCGAACGAGCACCCACCCTTCCAATTTTGGGCAATTGTTATGGCTCCGCAGATACTTGAACTTGAATTTGCTCAAATAAAGAGGTAACTTTGATCTGTATGTACAAGTACTTGATCAGACGATTCCATGAATGTTTGCATCAAATCATAGTCATTATTATCGATGGCTGTCCATCAACATTTGCGATATGGTGACACCAGCAGAATAAAACCAAAGGGGATGATGGACGGAGTGTTGAACATTTCAAGCACTCACTCCAATCAACTGATCTGGGTTTAATCCATCATCATTCTTTAGCTCACTCCACCACCCCAGTTCAGACATGGCCATAGGCAAATCAGTCTGACCCTGTGCCTCTTGGGAACAGTCCAGCCCGAACTGCCAATCCATGTCTTCCCTGGACCGGAAACAAGCATTCTGGGACCGGTTTCTGGCTAATCAGCCGTCATTAGCCAGGCTAGCTTGAATCCAGTGGCAAAGTGAGAAAGGGACCCATGTCTGGGCATACCCTGCCAACTTAGGGCGAACAAAGCAAAACCAAATGGGATGATGGACAGAGTGTTGAACATTGCAAGCACTCACCCCCAGTCAACTGATCTGGGTTTGATCCATCCCCTTTGGGTTTGCTTTGGACACCAGGAGAGTGCCACCCACACATTCACTCAGCTTTGTAAAGGAACGTTTGTTGTCAATAAAAGCAGTCATGCATTCTCATCAATTGCTGTAGATCACAATCAGGAGCAGGAAAATGCTATCATCAAGGGTGATGGATGTAGGTCTGACGGAAAAAACAGGAGCTCGCAGAAGAAGGCTGATATCTGGGCCAGTAATTTCCAGAGTTCTAAATAAATTTTAACAAACATTTGTGAATGCCTCCTTCAGAATAACGAAGGACAAGAAAAGGCTGCCCCCTGTATCCACTAATATTAAACTTATACATCAAACAATTTGCAAGAAAATTCTCCTTTTAGGTGTAATGACTGGGAAAAGAAAGTAGCCCTGTATGCAGATGATCTTATGATCTATACATCAGATCTACAAGCTACACTCCCAATAATTGATAGGCCGGACCTCAGACGTTTGCCAGGTAGCTGGATATGCTGTCAACAACGACAAAACAGAAATAATGGCCTGGAATAATAAGGGAGAAAATGAGCAAGTTAAGAAGGGGATGAAGTACTTAGGGGTCAAAATAACACAAGACAGTATGAGACTCCCAGAGGATAATTTTATAAAAGTTAAGAAGGTATGTAATTTGATGTCGAGCTGGTCTCATTTACCCTTATCTATATACGGAAAAGCAAATTTGGTTAAAATTGTTATTTTACCATAGTTTACATTTTTATTTAATGCAATACCACTGCCATTTAAAATTGAGTGGTTAGATAAACTACAAGGGAAGATTAACAGCTTTTTTTGGGCCTCAACGGGGTCAGGTAGAGAATGGAAGAAATTACGGAGAAAAAAAGAGAAAGGCAGCCTAGCTCTCCCAGACTTGCGATACTATGCTTTGGCGTTCTTGTTGAAGAATGGAAAAATATTACTTGATAGCCCAGATAGTTCAGAAATAGGTAGAATGTTTAGAGCCATGCTGAAAGACACTAGGGGGGTGATTACAACTTTATGCACAAATTTGGAGATCCCAGGTACTGTAAGAAGGTAAGATTGAAAGTACTACAATGCATGGCTGAAATATGATATTGCATTAAGAAAATCACAAAACATATCTATTTCAGTAATTTTGCCCCTTTTTGGGAGTCTCTGGGTTCTCCTGCATGGTCTACGGATAAATTGGCACCCCCTAAAAGAGGCTGGTTTTCAGAGATGGGATCATGTAGTCGAAGATGATAAGCTGATAACTTGGGATAAGATCTGTGAGTTAGCGGATAATAGATTCTCAAAATTTTAATATCTTCAAATATAAAGCTGTTTTAAGACTCTTAGTACAAAGATAGGTGGGTCGAACAAACTACATGACAGAGGTGTCATTTTTTCTTTTTTGAACCTGCTGTCCTTTATCAATGTGAGAAATGCTTTTAGAGCTACATGGTAAGTTCTGAGCTGCAACAATCTGATGCTGAAGCAAGACTCTTGGGTTGAACATAGGCCACTGACTGAAAGACTGCATTCAAACGCCCTGTTCAGCAGAAAGAGTGAGACGTTTCACAGTGTCATTCAAGGGGTGTAAATGGAATAGACACTGGGTGTCGGGTTGGGTCTTATCTGTCTTGAAGCCATGCAGGTGGGGCTGTGTAACTTATTCAGAAAGAACCAAGTATAGGAAAAACATCTGGCATCGATTTACAAAGTATAAGTCGACAAACTCAGTTTTTCATTTGCCATGGATGAAAGGAACTCAGCCTAGATGAGCTTTTACAAACACTTAATGTTTGTATTTCTCAAAATTGGACAAATTTGTCAAAACAAGAAATGTCATCAATACTGATCTCTGGAATTTCCCCAGAATGATTCACAGGAATTGCGACCTTTGCCTTGCTTCCGGTAAGTGCCAGTGAGACAAAAGGTAATGCAGAAGACCAAGCAGTAAAGGGCGGAGGTGATTTTAATTGCATTAATTGGGTCAAGACAAAAATGTTATCACGACCTAAAGGTACTCAATGGTTTCTCCATGTTAAGGATGGATGGCTTACTGCAACAGCAAAAAACAATGCTTAGTCTGAACCTTCAAAATGTCAGGTGTTGAGCTTGGAGGAAACTTTAGAAGCGTATGCCCTGCTTAGCAAGAACAGAAGTCAAGAGTGCGGCTATGAGGCCCTCTACAAAAATCAGTAGATGTGGGCTAATGGAATTAACTTGCAGACTGGTGTACTGCTTTAACCTTTTGGAGGCAGAAGTCCATATTACCCTCCTGCTTACCCTTTTGTAGCAAAAGGAGGATTGAGACTAGACACAAGAATATTAAGCAGTAAACTTTAAAGTCCCTTGCCTTCATGATATTATTTAAAATCCGAATGTTTTCAATCGGTTGGTTCAGCCATCCTATCTACATAAAGTTGTCCCAGCTCTTCACTTGTCGCAAAATATCTTTATGTACATTCCTTCTGCCACCACATCTATTCATGAAAGAAGAAAGTTAGCACAGTCCTAACAACTGGAAAGTCAAAGTTTTAAAGTGGATAAATCTGAAAAGATGTAGAATGTGTTGTCAGATTTTTATGATGCTAAAAAAGCTAAATCCAGAAGCGATTTTCTCTGTATCAATCTCACCTCCGAGTCTACTGACCACAATAAAGCTCATTCTATTTGAGAAAAAGAAGCCACATCTGGACTCTTGTGAGGAGTAGCGGTCACAGATATCTGCCAGGCAGCAAAGATGGTATGCCTCCATAGCCGCCCTAAATATTACTGTCTTAGAATGGAATCAAGCTGTGGAGGCCTTTTTACTTCATAAACAAAGTGGAATCCACTTAGATAGTGATCCCTACTGTGGTGGGGAGCACTTAGTGTTGTTTAAATACCCCTCACACACCAACAGGCCCCTTGGTGTCATGCTTCATCATCGGGGTCTTCGCACACCTCTACGGGATGTGGCGTGCTACGACCGACGACTACGTGGGAGCACTGATTTTGGACTATGTGTGGTGTGTGTGAGGTAATGATTGTACGTGAGTAGTGGGGTTCAGTAGTGATAAGTGATAGTTAAAAAATACCTGGCTCGTGGGGTGAAAAACTTTTATTTAGCCCCCGGGCTGGTATCATTAAAAGGGGTGCGGTGATAGGTTGTTAGTGTATAATTATGTACATCAACCTCATATGTGCGTCTACATGAACATGTTTCGGCGTTGGAAACTCCTTCTTCAGGAAGGGATTATGCACAAAAATCCCCACCTTACTCGCATGAATGTAAAAGTGTATTATACAAAAAAGGGGTGAACTATAAGGTGTATGTACCTAGATCATAGTTCAAAAAGGTCTGTAGTCTCTTTTTGCCCAATTGTCGTATTATAAAGACTTAGTAATATTCATTAATATGCCTCATGAGCCTTCTCACGTATATTGGGGGTTCCCATCATGCCAAGTTTAGCGACGGTTACTCCGGATGCAGTCGAACACCTTCCCCTCAACGCGGCTTCCTCTCAACAATCATTACCTCACACACACCACACATAGTCCAAAATCAGTGCTCCCACGTAGTCGTCGGTCGTAGCACGCCGCATCCCGTAGAGGGGTGCGAAGACCCCGATGATGAAGCATGACACCAAGGGGCCTGTTGGTGTGTGAGAGGTATGTAAACAACACTACGTGCTCCCCACCACAGTAGGGATCACTATCACTATCTAAGTGGATTCCACTTTGTTTATGAAATATACCCGGGTAGACTGAATCCACTTTTCTCTCCCTCCCTCCTTTGTTATAAACACGGCCTTTTTACTTCGGCACTATTTAAACATTCCTTGGATTAGGACACAGGTATTTAAAGATTCCTCTGGCTCACCTAACTTAAGCATTGGTTTTCAAATATTTTAAAGATGAGGAATATGCAGGAAGAAATATCTATCAGAAAACAAGTTACTTACGTACATCAGTGACCTTTATAGTGAATACCAGGTCTTGTCACAGATTGCTCATAGGCTTTCTAAATTCCTACTACTCCTAAGGTAATAGCTACTTTTCGTTAAGACTCCAACTTTGTATCCTTGCTAGTGTGAAATGCAGAAGTTAAACAGTCCAGCATCAACTGGTATGGGGCACCTTCATGATCAGTCAAAGTCACTTCCAAGGGTGATGTTCGAGCAGATCAGTGGCAGTCTCCACAACAGTGCCTTTGAATACGGATTGGAATTATTGTAGAAAACTTTTTAATATCCAAATTGACACTTGGGCAACTTCAAAGATCATAAATCTGCCAAAAGTAAGTGTCGACACTAGAAAAGTCTTAACTGCAGGTAACATCTAGGATATTTTACATTTTCCACTAATAACGGCAGAACCAACAACTGTGGTCCCTTCTCACAGACCCTCTGACAAGAACATCCCAAGAGGGACACTAGCGGTAATGGAAAAAGACCACAAGCAAACACTTGAATGTTTTGTCCATGACCTTCTGGTATGCTACAGTCCTCAATCATGGCCTAATTGTAGTCTTCCCAACCTAGTTACTCACTAATAACCACGCCACATACAGAGCTTAGTATTACACGTCTTTATTCTGCTGCGTTTAACTGCAAACTTAACATTCTAAAAAACCTTTCATAACATTGCATTCTTTCACGGACGTCAAAGCTCTACAGAGTCTATTAGGAGCCAAAAGGGTTCTGTTTTAAAATATCGCAAAAACTACATCTCCCCCTCTGTTAAGTAATGTACAAGTTACTTACCTTCAGTAACGATGTATCTGGTAGAGACGTTGTCTAGTTGCAGATTCCTTAACTTAGAATATCCACAGGCGTGAGACTGGATCCGGAACTTTTTTGCAGCAGCACCTCTGAGTGACGGGGGACGGCGCCACATGACCCCGCCCTGACATCGTCCTCGTACGTGACATCAGTGGGGTCAAACAAGTCCCTCCCGGCGCGCAGATGACAGTTTTCTTCTGAGAAACTTTTCCGCGGCACAACGCGGAGCCACCAACTAAAAACTGTGAGAGTATGGGAACAGTGTGCGAGGAATGAAAATTCTTTGAATAAAGAAGGGGGAATGGTGGAAGACACCATCCTAAAGACATAATAGATACCACCTACACATATAAGTGGAGACTGTGAGAAAGAGCCCTGTAAGCCAAGCGGAGGCCCCTTCCAGAGTAATTAAGGGAAGTACATCACAATAGACAGAAACAGACCGATAGTGCCCTGTGGAACTGTGCCGTCCAGTAAGAACGGAACACAGAAAGAACAACAGTCCACTGTAGGAAAGGAAGACCAGACTGGCCTTTCCCCTCTAAAAATAGAGGTATTAAACAGAGCACAACCGACCCTCAAAGCGGATGATCATGAGGAAACCAGGACCGCGAGGCAGTAGAACAGACTGAAGGGGAGGGAACTGGAGAGTAAAACGACCTACCCGTGAACGAAAGGTACCATATAACAGAAAAGAAGCCCTTCAGCAGAGGTTAACTGTATATGAAAGCACCCAGGGGAGTGCAACATCCTGAACCCCCTGAAGATAAAACCCAATGGCAACTGCAGAGGCCAGTGGAGAACACCACCAGAAAAGGTCCTCGCAGAACGGGGAGGCTGGGTGGGCGTTAAGGAATCTGTGGCTAGACAACGTCTCTACCAGATACATCGTTACCGAAGGTAAATAACTCCTACATCTGAGAGAGACATCTAGCCGCAGATTCCTTAACTTAGAATAGATACCATAGCCATACTTCAAAAGGTGGCGGGTCTGCGACAGGACCACAGAAAGCGCCAGGCATGAGATCCGGCAACAGGGTGACGGATAAAGGGGAACAACTGTGGCAAAACAGTCCGACAGCAACCCCAGCAGCTCGAAGAGCCGAAGTCACAGGATAGGAGATATCCGACAACATGCCAGAATGGCGCCACAACGTACCATTGATAGGTAGAAAGGCATGAACCCCAGAAGAAAGAGAGAGAGATCACTCTCCACTAGATGACGCACGAAAAGTGCATTAACCCAAGCTTGGAATGAACTGGAAGAGATGCAACCAGCGCCTTAACAGGCCAGTTATAAAAGGATTCCGAAAGTGCCGGTGGCAAAAGCCCAAAGGCAAGCCAGAACCTGAACAATGCATTGGAGATATCCAGCAGGACAAGAAACACGCCAAGCGCTGACACAGCCCCAAAATTGTAAAGAGGGACAATAGCTTCAACCCCTAACCTGCCGAAACAGATAGGATATGCCGCTGGCAAGTGGTAATAGAGGCCTTAAGTGGCTTACACAGGAACAGAAGAGCGCCCGACCGGGCAGCACGAAGCTAGAGGGTGGAACAACCACCACAGACTTGTCGACAGTAAGTAATGATCACTGCCAGCAGAAGAACTGTCCCACGGGCATAAGACTAACAAGAGTCGGCCACTGTGAAGGGAGAGGCCAAAAACGCCAAGTCAACAAATAGTCAACAAATGGTGGAACAAGTCTTAAAATCCAAGACCAACACTCCAAAAAACACTAAAAAGAAAGCCCATTGTAAAACACCCCAGGAAGTGGAAACAAGGAGGACCTAGGCAATTTGCAACCACCCAAAAAGGGTCCCCCCCACACATGGAGATATTGGTCCAAACTTTGCTAGCATGACAAGAGGTGGCAACGTAGGAAGAGGAAACCAAGGCAACCGGCATGTAGACAGAGCGTATATACCGGACTATACCCAGCACATTGAAGAGCAGGTAGGAGCAGATTACGAAGAGACCATGAAACCTCCAAAAGAGATGGATGACCATGGTGAAAGCAGATGGCACCAAGGAAAAACACAGAATACCATACAACTGGCATTCAATAGACGCATGGAGCCCACAACATCTCGAGGCCCAGGGAGATAGGCAAGGCTATACAATAGCGTACAAGTACCCCACATGGAGTATGTATACCCCGGACAACGGGGGACACCCCATAGGGCAAAAAGCCAGATCAACTAGAATGCAGCAAAGAAACAAACCCATGAACAGAGTTCCGGGCCGTGACGACGTTACCATACCAAACCACCGGCTGAAAGACACAATCAGTAACCTGTGAAACACGGCCACCTAAAGCAAAATGCATCCAAGAGATGCTAAAGGGTAAACACCCTTGACCACATAAAATAAGACGTAAGGCTCACTGGTCATGTTAAACACAGAGCGCAGCCAGAGGCTCACTGCCTATGGTAAACACAGAGCGCATTTAAAGGATGCGAAAATGAAAAAGTACCACCGAACAGGCCTAAAAAGACCTAAGTGGGAGGAAGAAAACCTGCCAGCAGCTGGTGAGCTGCCGACTCGGTGTGAGCGTCAAAGAGCAAAACCCCATCAAAGGGTAAATCAACCAAACGTTCCCGGATATTTTCAGGGAAAACACTGTCTCGCAACCAAGCGTGACACCTCAGGGCAACGGAAGTCGCCATGGCTCGGCCCAAAGAATCCGCAGCATCTAAGGCTGAATGGATTGGGAATTCGGTCATGTCGCGGAGTCCCACAGGGCAGAAGTAGCCCGAGCCAAAACACACACGGTATTTAAAGACCGAAGGGCTGCACTAGTGGATGCAAAGACATTCCTACCCCAGGATTCAAGCCCCCTGGACTCCCGAGAGGGAGGAAGCGTTAAAGTGGGCAGAGAAGGAAAGGCAGTCTGTAACACAAACCCCTGTGCATCAGGGTGCACAAAAAGACAGACCGGGTCATGTGTAGCTGGGCGGTGGCGGTGCAAAACTGAGTGCTCCACAAGATCATTTGAAGAAGGGCAGACCCAGGTACCCAAGAGAGCATCATAGAGGGGTGCCTCAAAAGGCAAAAGTGGCTCTACATTGCCGGACCCACAGTGGAGGATTCTCCAACAAGGGGTCCACCGACAAGGGGGTAGAAGGGGGTTGCATATTCAAGATGCGGGTAGCCGAAGAGACCACTCTCAAAAAAGCCGCACCAGCCTCAGTGGCCCTCCATGGAGGGGCAAACAGCTCATCAATGGGGAGGGTTGTAGGGTGCGCGCAATGCCCCACGGAAGGTAGCCCCATGGAAGAATAAGAATCCTGATGGGGCTCTTGGGGAGGCAAACAGCTTGCCGGATTTGGGAGCTGCTGAGGGGGCTCCAAAATTCCAAGGGGGGCACTGGTAACACTAGCTCCGGTAACGCCGGGCAAGAGGGCGGCGCCAAACCCTCTCCGGAGGCCTCTACAGAAGACTCCAGAACTCTGCGTCGACATGGCATCGAAATGACACGTGTTGGCGCCGATTGTGCCTCGTCCGATGCCGACTCGGCAGCCTCTGGCATCGAGTTGGCACCGTCCAGCGCCAAAACTATAACAAACTCCCCTTCTGAAGAAGAGGTTGCTGGGGCTGGCGAGGCATTCTTCCGGCGCCGCTCCGGCGCCGGCTTCGCCTCATCTAGAGCGGGCTCAGATTCCAGAGAAAGGAGCGGAGGCGGAGCCGAGGAGGCAAGCCTCCGGTGCCGGAACGGCGCCGACCCCATCTCTGGACAGGCGGCCGCCTGCCCTGAAGGCTAGGGTGTGCTCAAGTCAGTGCTATTAGCACGAGCAACCACCTGCGGCGCCACAGGGAGCCCCATGCGGCTATGCAGCGGGGCAGAGGCGCCGTGGGACGAAGAAGGGGACCCAGGAAGGCCGCGCCATAACGACCCCACGTGGAGCGTAGAGGGGGACCCAGCCAGGCCATGGCCTAACGACACCACATCTCCAACGTTCCTGGGAGGCAAGGGCCCAATCGGCGCCGGGAGCGAACCCGCCGGCGAGTCTGTCAGAGACCCCTCAAGAGGCAGAGGTTCCAAGGACGCCCCAGGAATGGGAGAGGACCCAAGGGAGGCCTGCAAAGCCGTAGCATAGGCCTCCATTTGGGCCAGAGTCGCCCCCACATCTGGAAAGGGCGGATAGAGAGAAGACGACCATCGGGATCGCTGGTCCGGAAAGTTCCAGGAACCAGAGCCCCTTACAACAGAAGAAGGTGAGGTCGCTGACCAAGGCGACAAGCGCCTCGACTTACCAAGTGAAGAACGATGGCCCCGAACAGTAGAGGGACCTGCAGCCAACGACGAGTCCAGGGGGCGAGAAGACTCCGACCGGGACAGCCGTTCCGGATCAAGTGTCACGCCTGGGGATATTCTAAGGTAAGGAATCTGCGGCTAGATGTCTCTATCATATATGACTCCACTCCACTCCACTCCACTCCACTCCACAACACCTGTTCGGTGGCAAAGGGTGAAATTTATTGCCAAAATTAAAGCGCAAGACAAAGTGCTGCTGTGTCCATGAAACGCTGGGCAGATGCGTTTCAGCCGTATGGCTTTATTCAGTGCCTGTTTCACCTCAGCTTAGATGTTACACCTAGGGGACAGTTTTTAAATCTTGGTAGGTCTTCTACCATTGGAGTGCAATGCAGGCCCATCCTCCATGGCCTCTGACTGAGCTATTCCTGCAGTTGATATATGCCGGGATTTGTGCCTCCTCTGCGAGTGTAAATTCAGTAATGTATACACTCGTACACTATGTGGTGTCCCAAACATTCCTGGCTATGGCCATCACGCACACTCCGGACGTCCAAACAGAAGACAGTGCAGGCAAGTCCAACCTTTGTCCTTTAACCGACTAGGGGGGCTGGGGTGCAACGTGATATATATATAGATATATAGATATATATATATATATTATATATATATATATATATATATATATATATATATATATAACGAATATCCTATATTGCCCCTATTCTATCTCATCCCAAAAGTTCACAAAGGCCTAGACCCTCTTCAAGGCAGACCTATCATCTCTGCCATAAACAGTTGTTTTGAAAATATGTTGATCATTATCTGCAGGAATTTGTTACTAGTTTGCCTACCTATCTACAGGATTCAAGAGACTTTTTACTGAAACTCAATGCCATCGAATGGACACAGGATATGCTATTCATGACTCTGGACATCACTGCACTTTACACGTGTATAGAACACGAGGACGGTATACATGCAGTGCAGTACTATCTGAACCAAAGAAACATTGGCATGTACCAGCACAACAAAATGTTGATTGAAATGACTGGACGATGTCTGAACAATAATGTGTTTTTATTTGACACCAAAATCTACAGACAAAAACGTGGAGTGGCAATGGGGGCATGCTTCTCCCCCAGCTATGCATGTCTTCATGTAGGCTGGTGGGAGGAGCATGTCCTCAGAAGCCAACACAAGGCCCTATATGAAACCCATGTAGCGCATATGTGGCGCTATATAGATGATATTTTTATCGTGTGGAAAGGGAATAGAGAGCAGGCTTTGAATTTTGTCGACATTATCAATGACAACGAGCTCAATCTAGCCTTCACTAGCGACATCAGTGCACACACGGTAAACTTTCTTGATATCAAAATTACAGCACAAGAAGGGGCCATTACCACTAGTCTATATCAAAAGCCAACAGCCGGTAACACGCTCCTGCTTGCGACCAGCTTTCACCCGCGTCATACTATTGATAGTTTGCCTTACGGTGAATTTTTAAGAATCAAACGCACATGCAGTATAGATCAGGCTTGGATAGAGTCACGAGAAATTGCCAGAAAAAGACTGTTAGCTAGAGGCTATAAAGAGCATAATTTGGATGTAGCATTGTCGAAAGTAAACTCTATAGACAGAATGAGTTTGCTACTACCGAATTTCCCAGTTGTTGGTGAAGAGACAGTCATGATTCCAGGTACATCTACGACTGTGGAAAGTCCCACAGAGATAGCCTCATGTAGATTTATTACTACATATAGCAAACAGTCGCATGCAATCAGAAGAATCCTGAATTCCCAGTGGCCTATAGCCCTAACGAACAAGTTACTTACCTTCGGTAACGATATATCTGTAAGAAACAGTAGTTAGTATTAGATTCCTTACCTTAGAATATCCCCAGGCGTCAGTCTGGATCCGGAAACTTTTGCGTAGCAGTACCCCTGCGCGTCGGTAGGCGTCGTCTGCAGGCGTCCCCTGCGGCTCAGCGTCCGTCGTCGGCGTCGTGCGCCGTGATGACGTCGCTGGAGTATATAGACGACGCCTCCGCGCGCTGACGTCAGTTCTTTGTACATAGCTTTTCCGCGCCAGAACACGCAGAGCCATGTGAGAAGCAACACTGGTGCCATTTGAAACTAGGGCCCTGAAAGGGATGTCCTTAACCCTAGGTATCAGTTCGCAGAACGGGGAGGATGGGTGGGGCGGTAAGGAATCTAATACTAACTACTGTTTCTTACAGATATATCGTTACCGAAGGTAAGTAACTTGTTCATCTGAAAGAAACAGGTTAGTATTAGATTCCTTACCTTAGAATAGATACCCCAGCAATACCAACCCCGGTGGTGGGTCTGCGAACCAATACAACCTACACCAGAAAGTCCTGGAGAACCGAACGGCCAAAGAAGCCATCCCTCCGGACTTAACTGTCCAGGCAGTAGTGCCTCGCAAAGGTGTGCAGCGAGGCCCACGTAGCCGCCTGGCAAATGTCCTGCAAAGGGACTCCCCGGCCCAGGGCAGTAGTAGCCGCCGTGGCCCGAGTGGAATGGGCCCTCAGCCCAACAGGAGGCTCCTTCCGAGCCAAAGAGTAGCACGCTTTGATGCACAGAACGACCCACCGAGAGATGGTCCGTTTATGTACCGCCCGTCCCTTCTTCGCACCCACGTAGCCAACAAACAGTTGGTCATCCACCCGGAACTGGCGTGTGCGATCCATATAAAATGAAAGCGCACGTTTTGGGTCCAGACGATGGAGCCGCTCTTCATCCTTTGAAGGATGCGGAGGCGGGAAGAAGGAGGGTAAGGTGATGGACTGCCGGATGTGAAAAGCAGATACTACTTTGGGCAGGAAAGAAGGTCTAGTTCTCAGAACCACCTTGTCTGGATGAATGGACATGAAAGGAGGTTTGACAGAAAGAGCCTGGAGCTCACTCACTCTCCTGGCAGAGGTGATGGCAACCAGGAAGGCCGTCTTTAAAGTCAGGAGACGGAGAGGACAGGAATGAAGTGGCTCAAAGGGAGCGCACATCAAGAATGTCAGAACCAGGTTCAAGTCCCACTGAGGCATCACGAACAGAACAGGTGGATACATGTGCGTGATGCTCTTCAAGAATCTCGTTACAATAGGGGACTTGAACAAAGAAGGTTGATCAGGCAGCCTTAGAAAGGCCGAAAGGGCAGAAAGGTAGCCCTTGATAGTGCCCAGAGCAGAGCCCTGCTGGGCAAGAGAGAAGAAAGAGGAGTACCTCGGAAAGAGGGGCAGAGAGAGGGTCCACAGCCTTTGCTGTGCACCATGCCACAAATCTGTTCCACCGGCAGGCGTATACCGACTTTGTGGAGGGACGCCTGGCTGCCAGAATCACATCACAAACCTCAGGAGGCAAGTCAAATGGCCTCAACTGTCGCCGCTCAATCTCCACGCATGGAGGTGGAGACTGGACAGGTTCAGGTTGAGGACCGTCCCCTGCTGCTGCGACAGAAGGTCCTCCCGAAGGGGCAGGCGGATCGAGGGACCGACTGACATGCTGAGTAGCTCGGGATACCAGTACCTTCGAGCCCAGTCCGGAGCCACAAGGATAACTTGGGCCCGGTCGCGCCTGATCTTCTTCAGCACTCTGGGCAGAAGTGGTATAGGCGGAAAGGCGTACAACAGACCGCAGCTCCACTCGCGCCGAAAGGCGTCGCCGAGCGAGTGCCGTCTTGGAAACTCCAACGCGCAGAACTGATGACATTGCGCGTTCTCTTCTGTGGCGAATAGATCTAACCAAGGCTCTCCCCATTGCAGAAAGAGGCCTTTCGCCACGTCAGAGTTCAGACGCCATTCGTGATCCACCGAGCACCGACGGCTGAGTTCGTCCGCCCTGGCGTTCAGAGAACCTGCCAGGTGTTGAACCGTCAGAGTCACGCCCTGACGTTCCAGCCATTGCCAGAGACGCAGAGCCTCCTGGCAAAGGGTCCACGACCCCACTCCGCCCTGCTTGTTGCAGTACCACATGGCGGTGGTGTTGTCCGTGAACACCTGCACTACACTCCCGTTGACAAAGGGGAGGAATGCCTTCAGTGCTAGGCGAATCGCCCGCAGCTCCAACATGTTGATGTGGAGCCGGGATTCCGCCGGAGACCAGATACCTCTGATCTCCGCCTCTCCCAAGTGGCCTCCCCAGCCCTGGAGGGACGCGTCCGTCACAACCACGTGCTCCGGTTGGGGAAGGGAGAGGCATCTGCCTCTGACCCAATCGCGGTCCGTAAGCCACCACTGCAACTGGCTCGCAGTGCCCTCCGAGATCAGGACATGGTCGGATAGGTTGCCTTGATGCTGGGCCCACTGAAACTTCAGGTCCCACTGCAGAGCCCGCATCCGCCACCGGGCGTGATGCACCAGAAGGATGCAGGAAGCCATCAGCCCCAGCAGCCGCAGCGTCAACCTGACCGAAACCCGGGATAACGGCTGAAAGATGGGAATCAAAGCCTGGATATCCCGGATCCGCCGTTCCGGAGGATAAACCCGAAACTGCGCCGAGTCGAGAACCGCTCCGATGAAAAGGAGCTTTTGAGAGGGACACAGGTGTGATTTCGGCACATTGATGGAAAACCCCAGCTTGTGCAGGAGGTCTGCCGTCATCTGAAGGTGGTGAACGACTGTCTGGGGCGAGCCCGCCTTCAACAACCAGTCGTCGAGGTAGGGGAAGACTGAAACCCCTAACCGGCGCAGATGAGCTGCGACCACCGCCATCACTTTCGTGAACACCCGTGGGGCGCTGGTAAGGCCGAAAGGGAGCACGATAAACTGAAAGTGCTCGTGGCCTACCGTGAACCGCAGGTAACGCCGGTGGGCCGGCAGGACGGGGATGTGAAAATACGCATCCTGCAAGTCCAACGCCACCATCCAGTCTTGTGGGTCTAGAGCAGCCAAGACCTGAGCCAAAGTCAACATCTTGAACTTCTCCTTCCGGAGGAAGCCGTTGACGTTCCGTAGATCCAAGATAGGACGGAGGCCCCCCTTGTCCTTCTTGGGTACCAGAAAGTAGTGGGAATAGCAACCACGCCCTACTTCTGGCCCAGGAACGCGCTCGATGGCCCCCTTGGCCAAGAGGGCCGTAACTTCCTCCTGCAGAAGTGTCAAGTGGTCCCCCGACACACGGTGGTTCTGCGGTGGCATGGCTGGAGGAGAGGTCTCGAAGGGGAGGGAGTAGCCCCTTCGGACGAGCTGCAGCACCCACCTGTCCGATGTGATAGAGCGCCAGCGGGAGTGGTGATGGCGAACCCTGCCACCCACTGGCGTCACATGGGCCTGAAAGCACGGACTAGGAGGATTTGGAGGCTGATGCTGCGGGGGGAGGTGTGGTCTGACCTCGCCGTTGTCCCCGACCGCCTCCACGGCGGAATCCACGGCCGCCACCGCGTTGAGAAGTGTTCTGCGGTGCGTGGCTGGCAGCACGTGTGGGACCGCCCCTTCCGTGGCCACGAAAGTAGCGAAACGAACCCGTTTGCTGGCGCTGGGTCGAGAGACCCAAGGACTTGGCCGTGACCCTGGAGTCCTTGAAGCGCTCCAGCGCGTGGTCCGCCTTGTCGCCAAACAGGCGACTGCCATCGAACGGCATGTCCATCAAAGTATTTTGGACATCTGCCGAAAAGTTGGCGGATCTCAGCCAGGCGTGGCGACGAATCGCCACCGTCGTGGACATCGCTCTGCCCAGCGAGTCGGTCGTATCAAGACCACACCTGATGGAGTATCTTGCTGCATCTCGGCCTTCAATCATAGCCTTGCCGAGCTTTGCCCGTACCTCCTGCGGGCATTCTGGCAGCAACTCCGCGACCGTATCCCACAGAGAGTGGGTGTAGCGGCCCAAGAGGCATGCGGTGTTGCAAGACCGCAGTCCCAGACTCAGGGATGAGAAGACCTTCTTTCCATATTGGTCGTACCTCTTGGATTCCCGGTCGGGCGGGGCCGACGGGAATGCGGTCTGGGAGGTCGAGGCCTGGATCACCAGACTCTCAGGGGTGGGATGGGTGGACAGGAACTTGGGGTCGTCCGGACACGGACGGTGGCGTCTGGCCACGTTCCTATCAACAGGCGAACCTGAAGCGGGCCTGGACCACGTGCCCAAAAGAACGTCTGTCAAGGCTTCATTGAACGGCAGCAGAGGCTCCTGTGGGCATGACTGCGGTTTGAAGACCTCAGTGAGGATGTTAGGCCTCACGACCGCGACGGGGAGCTCAAGGTGTAAGGCCTTGGCAGCCCTCATCAACACCACTGAATAAGCAGCCCCAGCCTCCGAAGCCACAGTAGGAGGCGAGACAAAACCAGGGTTAGGAGTCGTCCAGACCACTGGCGTCACCCAAATCACCTGTCCAGTCCACATTGTACTGACACTCACGTGACAGAGGGTCCTCAGACCCCTCCCAAACCTCTCCGTATTCTACATCTTCCCCATATTCGGAGTCAACAATGTAGACCGGCTCCTCGGGGTCCACAGGCCCCATCGGCGTCGGACTCGGCGTCGGGCGGCGCCGGTCCGACTCCGCGTCCGGAGTCGGAGAGGTCATGGGGACGGCGCCGCCCTGAGCCGGCCCCGGAGCACCGGCGCCGCGCGGTGGCGGCGTCGGAGCACCGGCGCCGCGCGGGGGCGGCGTCGGGGGCAACCCCGATGGAACCGGCGCCGGAGAGGCCGGTAGACCAGCCGGCGTCGACCCTGAGGGTCCCTGCGGCGCCGGGGTCGGAGCCGTCGGCGGCGTCGGAGCCGGAGCACCCGACGGCGTCGAGGCAGGAACACCCGAACCGCTAGGACCCCCGGACGGGAGCACAGGGCCCGAAGGCGCCGTAGGCCCCGTCGGAGGAGACCGTGCCCTCATGGCCATAAGGAACTCTTCTATCTCCTCACGCGACGCGCCTTGCCCAGGGACCGCAGGGTATGGAGCAGGCCGCGCCGGTGACTCACGCGGAGCCGCGGGGGTGGGGCCACCCAAACCCCCGGCCGCATCGCGCGCGCGTCGGGGGGAGTCGGGGGTACGATGACGACGCCCCGACTTCTTGTGTCTCCTACCTGAGGAACCAGAGTAATGGTGACGACTTCCGGAGCGCTCGTGATGGCTCCACGACCGCTCCCTCGACCGCTCCCTCGACCTCCGGCCGGACCGGGACCGCTCTCGACGTGGGTCCGACACCCGCAGTTCGAGTAGCTTGCGGGACCGCTCCCGCCTAGCTTTACTCGTCAGGGCCCGGCAATCGACACAGTCGTCCACGGCGTGGTCGGGGCCCAGACACCGGAGGCAGAGTCGATGATGATCCGTGACCGACATGGTGCGGTCACAACCGTCACAGTTCTTAAAACCGGGCATCCTACCGGCACCGTAACAATTATTAAAGATTCAAAAACTTTGGTCAAAAGACCGGAGTACTGCACTTCTCGGATCTGCGCTAACTGGCGCGGAAAAAAGAAGAACTGACGTCAGCGCGCGGAGGCGGCGTCTATATACTCCAGCGACGTCATCACGGCGCACGATGCCGACGACGGACGCGGAGCCGCAGGGGACGCCTGCAGACGACGCCTACCGACGCGCAGGGGTACTGCTACGCAAAAGTTTCCGGATCCAGACTGACGCCTGGGGACATTCTAAGGTAAGGAATCTAATACTAACCTGTTTCTTTCAGATTGATGGTGTTTTAAAAAGTATCTTGCCTGTTAAACCAGACATCACTTATCGCAAAGCCTATTCGATGAGGTGTGATCTAGTTCACAATAGCCCGGAGATAATCAACAAAGACTATTGGGTGTCTTCTAAGTATGTTTTTTTTAAATGTAGTAGTTGTAGAGCCTCCAAATTCGGTGCCAATACCAAAACATATCGGTGTGCCTTTGATGATAAGGAGATCAAGATCAAAGGCAATTTTAACTGCAAGACTGAGTTCGCAGTTTATGTTTTATCTTGCATATGCGGACTCCGTTATGTAGGAAGCACCAAATTACCAGTTCAGGCTCGCATTCTCCAACACCTGAGAGCCACTGTCAATTCTGACCACTCGTATCCAGTGGCAAGACATGTCAAGACAATGCATGGGGGCAATCTTAATGTCTTGTCCTATTTTGTAATTGACAGTGTGCCGGTAAACAAAAGGGGCGGAGATAGGGATAAGTCCCTCAGACGGTTGGAGACCAAATACATTTTAGAGTTAGATACCAAGAGTCCAAAGGGCCTGAATATTTGTGAAGATTTGCACCATTATCTCTAAGTACATTATTTTTTATCATATGTTTATCTGATTTAGTATGCTTCGCATTGAATGAAAAATGTATGTATATATATGAGATTTTTATAGCATATCATGAAAAAACCATTGATATTAATATCAGTTATTGTTGATGTTTGTGGAATATGGATTTTGCCATGAATTTATTTGAATGTATGCTCTTATCTGATTTTACCAAGCATCGGGTATACAGTACGACATGACTTGCATTATATCTATAGTTTTCATATACATCTTCTAATAAGCCCTGTTTTGATGTCAGGTAGTGAATAGGCACTAGTCACTTTAGCTAATTGGACATTGTATCCAATTATACATAATCTCTGTAAATATTATTTTGTCCTCAAATTTTGCTAGTCCTTTCCCTGTATTATATTCCCCGGCTGGGGAATGTATTGTATTTTGTACATAGAAGTTATGCACTTTACACTTTGCACTTTTTAGGCACTACAGCACTTTTTTTCTGATTTTAACCAGTGACGATACATATGTGATTTTTTCTAAAGTTAATGTGGACTTTATGTCAATTGGTATAGACATAGTTTTGGGTACCCGTGATGTCCATGGCGATGTATCAATGTATTTGTACTGGTATAACGTATGTCATCAGAAAACATTATTCGCATAGACAATGGATATAATCATGTGGTTTTCTCATGGGAATCATCAATTGGCATGTATTAAAACAGTATTAGAACTGATATTATAAATTGCCAAGATTTTAACCATATATGTTGAATTACCATGTTTTACAATAGTCTGTCTACCATGTTTATCATGTTACACAATGTAGTCACGTGGTACAGATTCAGGTGCTGTGATTGGTGATTTGCCGTTTTTTAAATCATTTTGGTGTGTAATGGCAAATACTCTTTTATTCCGGTGAACAAGGCGACAGGGTCGCCGAAACGCGTCCGGTCTATGGCACTTCCGCTGCACTTATCAAAGAAAATAAAATAAGAGACACTGCAAACGCTACCTGAAGTTGTTGCCCGTTTTTCTCCACGAGGGTGCTGCAGTCTTCTTTGGAGCGGATAGATAGATAGATAGATATATATATATATTTTTTTTTTTTTTTTTTTTTTTTTTTTTTTATGTAAGGGGTGAGGGGGGTTGGTGCTATTAAATTTTGAAACCGGATACCAGTGTGCCTGCCTTCTTATTTCTGCAACCCATAAGATTGGACACAGAAACGTGCGTATATATATATATATATATATATATATATATATATATATATATATATATATATATACACACACATACATATATATACACATATACACACACACAACTGCAAAGTTTGCCTGGAGGGAGTAAGCCAACGCAGGTGAGTAGAGATAACCACACTTTTAATGGAAAAAACAGCAGTAGAAACAGCACGCAGGTACCACGCTAGAAGTAAGTCCTGTGATAACGCACAACGCGTTTCATGTTAGTGAACATTTCTTCAGGGGCTCACAGTTGCAACAGAGTTACTGGGCACAGCAGTTTAAAAAGGCACATTGATTGCCTCGTCCCCGCCCTGATGGGCGTGGCCACAAACGTGGCCTCCTGAGTCATGTAGTGCCTAATGTTTTAACTCCAGTGAGCCGCCATGCACAGGCTCCGAATACCAGCAAATTAAAACCCAAGTGGGCAGCGAAGGTTCTCCCCCGCCGCTTCTGCTGATCCAAATGTATAAATCCATTGGGACTCTTGTACTTACGTTGCAGCATCCATTGAAATCACAACAGGACTGTGAAAACACAGCGGGCCTCACTCGCGGCTCAGGCTGCGCCGCTAAAAATACAACTGCAAACTTTGCCTGGAATGAGTAAGCCCAACGCAGGTGAGTAAAGATAACCACACTTTTAATGGAAAAAACAGCAGTAGAAACAGCACGCAGGTACCACGCTAGAACTAAGTCCTGTGATAACGCCTGACGCGTTTCATGTTAGTGAACATTTCTTCAGGAGCTCACAGTTGCAACAGAGTTACTGGGCACTGCCTTGTTTGCTTAGCACATATCAACGCATATGCACACAGCTCCTTCAGTGTACTTGTTGGGAACTACCACTATGGGAATAACCTATGGTGTCGGACCAATAATAATAACACCCTTTCTTTTGTTTCTGATCCTGTTGCTTTTTTGTTTAGTGTTTTCAAGCTGTATTAATATGAACTTCTTCACACTAAGTGGTGGGACTAACCTGCAAAGAGCATGTTTTCTGAGAGCTTTTGCAAACTGCTTTTGTGTGCTACGTGCAATTTAGGAAGGAATGTTCAACAGCACCAATTTCAGGACCGGAAGTCAAGCAGGCATCTTTATATCCTTTAAATTTCTTCATCATGCATCCTGCTAATTTCAACAGCACTTTTGTAAGTAGTCCTGTTCCCAATATCTAGAAGTAGCAACAAAGCTTGTAGAAAACCAGGCCAGGGACTGTGCATAAGATCGAACTAGTGATTGCGCAGTTCAATATATTCTCTGCCTTTATGCACCTCTCACCCCTGGTGTGGCGCTGGGCAGGACTATTTAAATGTGTCACTGCCCAAGTTCTTTCTTATTGTTACACGAATCTATTATGCAAAGTGGTGCATACTTTCTAGTGAACGGTTACATACTTTAGGCAAGCATTGACAAAGTCAGTAGTTCGGGCCTTTGTGACCTACTGATTTTGCCAATGTTTTTTATCCATGCTGTACAGCATCCCTGATGCTGTGCAGCATGGCTCAAGAAAACAAAAAAAAGGTGCTATGACGTGACAGACATGTTATTTTGTAGAGACACGCACCTACAAAATGACGTGAGTGCTGTTTTATCTATTTACCAAGTCAGATCGGTAAATGTATTTTTTTTTTAAGTTTTATGCAGCCGTCTTGTGAAGCACGATCTTGCGTACTTGTGTCTTCACACTTATAGCGCCTCGGCAGCTGTGAAGTGGCCAAGAGAGGCTTAAAGTAAAGCTTTAGTGTGTGTTTCTCGTGGGCCCCAGGGGGCACGCTTGCCAGCGCTGGTCGATGAATAATGCATTTGCCGCCACAGGCGCCACTTGTCTTATTATCTTTCACTTTCGTGAAAGTTTGCAGCCCCGTTTCTTTGCAGCCAGTGAGCCCTGTCGTCCATCCGCGCAGCCATCATGAGAAGTAAGTCTTTTCACTTTACTCCTATCTGTAGTTTAATGCCGAGCATTTATCAGAAATACGGCACCACTCGCACCGTTCATTCAGGGCATTGTTTTTGTTTAGGAAGAGGCATTGGCATCTCTATTTGATGCTTCACGGGCTCTTGGTGAACACTGCCACATGCCAGCCGGACATCCATAAATGCACTGAGCTGGAGATTCAACGTGCGAGCCTTCATTTCACACACACCGTTTGGCGCTGCTAAAAAGCATTGCGCGACTCGTATCGTTTTATTAGTATGGATTTCTTCAGGGTAGTCAGGAGCAAGTGCTTTAGATTTTTTACTGCACATCACCACTAAAAAAAAAATGAAGGAGGCGCCGTTAAATCTGCTGGCCGACCCCTTGGTGCAAGTCACTGGCTCAAAGCCTAACGAGGCTCCTCAGCCTTTCATCCTTCAGAGGTCGATAAGAGGAGTACCAAACAGCTGGGTATAAAATGCACACGATCAACTCTTAGTTTTTTATAGTGAGACCTGCAGGACTCAATCGTTTTCATATCAGCTGGTGCTTTGGGATTTAAAGTCCACTGTTAGGAAAATACAGTTTTTATTACTTCTTTTCTTTGTGACAGCTGAGCATCAGCTTATATATAGCGCCATGTTTTTTTAGAATCTTTTTCAGACTACGAAGCCGCCACGGTTCTGCAACCAGGAACACACGAGTTCCCCTTCAGCTTCGAGTTGCTAGAGTAAGTTACTTTTTGTGACTTCCAATAGTATATGATTGATTACAGCTTGGGAGGGGAGTGGTGACATAATACAAAACAAGCATTGGCATAGCCAATAGGTCTCCGTTTTGGGACCCGTATAAGTATTTAGACAAGCAACAGTCGGTTTTGTTGCACCAAGGATATTGTGCTGCACAACTAAATACTTATAAGGTCTCAAAACCGAGACCTATTGGCTATGCCAATGCTTGTTACTTAGATTTGTTCTTCCCAGTTTACCGGTTTGGTGTTAACCTTTCACACTACTATGTAACCACCTCATCTTCATTTACCCATTTGCACTTCACATGCTCCTACATGCCCCAGGACTGTTCTTAGATAAAGCCTGTCTCCTGGGGGCTGCAGCACCATCTGGTGCATCCCTCAAAACCAGCAGGGCTTGGGGCAGGGGAGCGATTCCTTTTACCTTTGCATCTACTCCATTTTCATAAGCTCCTCTAGAGAAGGCCCCTGCTGTTCACACTTCAAAGGGCACCAACTTTATCTCCAGTCTAAATCATTTGAGATAGCAATTCCTATTCTTTAGGCAGCTTATTTGTCACTTAACAACTTTGACTCACAGTAGCAGTTATGCCTAACCCGCTAGCCTGGGAAGGCATTCAATTAAATCCCAAAGCCATTCACGAATTTGCCAAAAGTTGAGTGGGAGGGATTTTCCACAAACACAGAACGTTCTATCTACCATTCCTCGGTCCAAACCGATGAACAACGTCAGCACCCAGGCCCAGCAGTTATTTTCGAATTGGTAATGACAAATTCCGATGTATAGCTAGTTATCAGCCCTTCTCACTACTCTTTGCACCTTGTCCAAATCGGATTCCCTTTACACCCATGAAAATATCTTTGACACTGGATGGTACTCCCATAAACTTCTGATTCAGCCAGACTATTTTCCTCTATCTCAGTCTGACAAATTAAATATACCTACGAGTCACCGGGGATGCCACTGCTAGACTGGCAACAGAAAATAAACTGTGGCAACTTATGGGCCTCACCCCAAGCGCATACCACGTGCTCGATGTAAAAAAGGGTGACATTCAAGACTTTGCCCAGAGCTACATATGCAGTTAAGCTCTTAAAGTACTTGCAATGAAAAAACACCGTGTAGCAGGCTAATGCCTGCACTTCTCCACATTTCCATAGCACGCTGCTACCGACAAAGGAGACCATATTCTTCAAATTAGGTACTCGGACCTCGGAGTTCTGCTTGCTGCCTTTCAGGAAAAACACCACTTGTATCCCTCTTAACACTACTAAGCTACAAACAAGCAGCACCTGCGTGCACTATGCTATAGAAGTCGCATCACTCCTTCAGTTATTCAAAGTTACACGCTTTAAAGCACGGCCGCTCTCCCTTCCTAGGGAGGAATAACCCGTCCTTGCGCGTATTCATCGGAGGCCACAAGCCTACAAACGTCAGCCAAATTAGTATCGAAAAGCGCTGTTCATTCGGAAAGTCAACATCGCACAAGGTCACCGGCCTCCGCCCTCCCTCCAAAACATGGATTGTTTCAACCTAATTACCAAATATAAACTCGATTTACAACGTGCCTATTATTCAGAACAGCGTCCTGGGCTGCCGCGAACCTCCCACGACAAACGAACACGACAATGATTGGCTAAAAGCCCAAATCGTTCTGGATGCCGCTCAAGTAATCCTCTGGTCGCACTCGCGAGGCTGGGATTCTGACCCTGGGTAACTTTCCCAGAATGTAAACACACCTACGGAACAAGGGCGCCTAATACTGCGTAGTAAATAGTCTAGCTGGGTCAATTAAAGCTTGACCCGCCTCAGACAATATTTCAGATAAGCAAATTCCACGGACTTTGCAGTTTTAGTGGGTTTTAAAAAATACTTTTTTTTTAAATTACATTTTGAAAATAAGCCTGGCTCATAAAATGGCACCTGGGCTGCGAACTTGAGCAAAATAGAAGCCCAGTAAATGCTAGTAACTGTGGTGTTGGGCCTCAGGCCCACATCACGTGACAGAATGACACAGACCCCAGGAGTGTGTAGTAAAGTAACTGGTCTCAAGCACGTGCGCTCGGCCCTTTTTATTGACCGGGTCACCTGACTTGTGACGCCGGTGGTGGGTGGGTGTACAGTGTAGGTTACACTTCCTAGAGAGACTAGAACGTGTCCCGCAGGACACTACATTCCTCCCAAACTTTAATAAAAATTGAAAAGAACAAAGTCCGAACCTGCGGGGGAAAACAGACACATAATACACTATTGTCACACTCTTACAAAAGTCTCTTCAGCTGCTTGACGGAGGACGACGGTGGAAACTTGCAGCTGGAACTACTGGTTCGCATGGGCTTGACGTTCTGGTGCTCCGTGGATGTGCCTTTCTGAGCTTCCAGCCTCGCTCTTGTGGTGACGACAGGCAGATGCCAGGATGGTAGATCTGATGGATTTTGTTCTCTACCAGTCCGTCTGGTTTCTTCACTGGCGGCAGCGTGGCTTCACTTTGCAAAGGAGGGAGTAGTTGAAAGACATCCTTCTCACTAGGACGCCCCTCTCGCGGGTGTTCTCCTGCCACGAGATATCCCGGAGGCCCTCTTCATCAGGTTTCCACTGGGCCGGGCGTTCTCCGCAGCGTTGCTCCAACTCCACAGTCTGGGTGTGAATGGAGGAGACGATGAGAGTACTACCTCAGAGTCCGTAGCTCCACCTGGAGGGTGGTTGTTGACTCCTGCCTTTATGCACAAGTTCCTCTTCTTCCTGCGACGTGCAGGATGGACGGCGGTAGATCCATCTCTCTGGTCGGGACCCTCTGCCACCGGTGTCCCTGAGGCCTTTGCCCCTTATATATCCACGGGCTGGTGTGGAGTGGTCAGTTCTCCTTCTGCCGGACCTCTGAGCACTCTCCTCATCCAGACTTCCGCTCAATCCCAAAGGTGGGTGTTGACAATGGTCCGGCCTGCTCCTTCCTGCATCCGACAGGCTGTCAGAGGACTTGTAAGTAGATGCCTGTTCTTCTTCTAGTGCTACCGATGTTCCCCTGGACTTGTAAGTTCTGGTCTTTGATGTCGTGGCGCCGGTCACCTTCTCTTCTGGTGCGCGTTGGCTTGCCACACCTCTTTAAATACTCCAGGACGTTGTTGTTTCTGGTGGCACCATGCCCTTCGATTACTTTCTTCCTTTCTTCCTCGCGACGAGGTCCGGTCATCTTGCTGCTCTTGTCCTCCTGACCAGGCTTCTCCGAGCAGCGTGCACTCCGCCCGTTTCCCTCTTGTCTTGTCCTGGCTCTAGGACACTGTCTTCTTTTCACTCTGTGACTGGACCGGCCGCCGCGACCTTCCTCTGTTGATAGTTTTACTTCTGGTTCTTGATGATGTCGAAGTTCATTGGTCCATGTTCACGGACCACGTCTTATTTGAACTTCTCGGACCTCTTGCCCGTCCACTCTGCCGATCTCTGGCAGTGGAGTTGCTTGGCGCAGGTGCTGATGGCTGGGGTGATAGTGGTCGCCAGCCATGTGGTGACTCGGGATGACAGGTGTTGGTGACTTGCTGGGAGTGTTGGATGTCCGAAGAGACTTGGCAGCCATGTGCTTCCGTCTTGCTGAGGTGGAGTGTCTGTGGCGGCTTGACACGTAGAGTGTGTGGACCCTCTCCTGCCTGTTGTGGGGCCACTGCCGACTCCATCTTGAGGCGGTGTGAGGGTGGGCACTCAGTGCTGATTTTCACCTGTGGCATCTGTGGACAGGAGCAGTGATGCGCTTGACTTAGACTGCCGACGCTCAGGGACGGTCGGTCGCCTGGGGAAGCGTTAGGATGAGACGCGGTTGGCGCTTGCTGCGGCTTACGTTCGGTTCATCCATGAGGCTGTATCCAGGGACGTCGGTCCGCCTTGGGGACATCGGTCCGCCTTGGGGACGTCGGTCCGCCTTGGTAGCTGTCTGATGTGTCAGGGTGTGCTTCTTGGCTGGCTGAGAGTCCTCGGTCTTCTCCCTTTGTTGGCTTGTTCAGCGTACCTGTGCTTATCTGGTCTTTGGGGTGACAGGGCTGTCACTCTTCTTCTTTTCTTCGAGGGCGTTGTGTTTGGACCTCGAGGTGGCGCTGTCATGGCGCCGGCTTCTGCTTTTGCTCTGGCATGCTTGTCTGGGCTAGTTACTTGGTGAAGTGCTCCTTGCTTGCTGGGCGACGTGACGTCCGGTCTTGTGTCGCTGTTCGTTGGAGCGCATGGTGTTGTAGCGACCTGCCACGTGGGGTGTGCGACTTCTCTCTTGCCGATCTGGGGTCATGGCCGACTCAGTCTTTAGGCAGTGTGAGGGAGGACACTGTGGGTGGTCTTCGGCCTACTGCAGAGCTTTGCTGCGGTGGTGAAGATGTGTGTGCTCTCCAACCTGCGTTCAGCAGTGCTTCTGGGTGGAGAGGTTTCCTGGGTGCTGACTGTGCAGTCAGGGTCACTGATGTTGCTTTCTGTGCGCTTCTGGCTTTGCGTGCTCGGTCTCGTTCCTGGACGATCGCTTCTGGCACTTGGGGTGCCTGCGTTGTGGTTGATGGTGGTGCCTGTTCGCCGGCAGGGGCGAGTGATGTGACCTTATCACTGGTGGTGGCTTTGGGCTCCCTGTGGTGGCTGAGTTTCCAGTCTTGCCGGTAGGAGCATGTGTCGCGGCGGGGTTTGTCCATCTTTCCCCGGACTTTGTAGAGGTGGCAGGCCGTGCTCTTGTCTATATGAGGCTGGTGCGGCTGGGGGCACCTTGGGTGTGGTGGCCACCTGTAGACTTTGCGGTCGTCGGAGGCGTCCTGGCTGATCTCACGTGTAGGGTGCAAAGGGCCACTTTGTGAGCATTCTTCTCTGAGGGCACGTTTTGTTGTGCCTGGAGCAAGTCTGTCTCAGTCACGGGGTGTTAGCAGGCGGTCCTATTGGCGGTGTACACTCTTGGACTTGTTGGCTGCTGTTGCAGACTGGTGAGCTGGACGCTATGCTGCGCCGTAGTACTGCTGGTTTGTAGGGTACAGCTGGCCAGTTGCTCTGGCTGGGAGGTCAGTCCATCCCTTAACGCGTGTCATCTGGAGAGCCACCACGTGGTGCTGTGGTCGTCGCAGTGTCTCGCCCTGAGGGCTGCAGGCTTTGGGACCTGGACGAGGAGGGGTACGGCTCCGTGTGGCGACTGCCGGTCGGTGGTCCCTGTGGAGGAGTTGGGGCGGCTGTGAGGGGGGCCCAGGGCATTTCTGTGCAGCCCGACCTTGATCAGCCTTGTGTGCTGGCTCTGGGAGGTGGCGAGAGAGGCAGTGTGCATCTGTTGCCTGCAGGCTTGGCTGGTGGCAGCCGTGGTGGCCTCTGATTGGATCCTTCGAGTTGTATCTGTTCACACTATGTCTCCACCATTAAGGTCTATTCAGCAGGGCAGGTAATGCTGCCAGGCTCATATTTTCAGCTGTGTCCGGCTTTTGCATGCCCGTGGCAGTCTTTGTGTGGTGCATAGTGCAGCAGCTAGGTGGTGCAATTGTCCCTCCCCGTGGATGGTTGCCTTCACTCTCGGTGTGGCGCGTCGTCAGGCCGCCAGGTGGCGCGCTACTTTATGATGAAGCCAGACGGTGCTTGCAAACTTTGCTGAGCCGCTCCTGCGGGCGTCTGAAGGCTGGCAGGGTGGCTTGCCGTGCAGAGACCCGTTGGGGGCAGGGTAGGTGTTTCCCTTCTTCGATCCTGCCGTGAGCAAACCAGCTCGGGGGTTGCCGACAGGGAGGGAGGCGCAGCGGGAGACCGTCGTCTAATGGATCTGCCCGTACATGCAGACACTACGCTCTTGCGCTGCTGGCCATACGTGCTGGACGGTGATAGCGCATTCCCTCAGGGGCAATGGTCGTGCAGGTCATCGCGTGTCAGCGGGGCAGGCAGCAAACGCAGTCCGGGTGATGCAGCCGTGGACGAGGCGGGGGGCGGGAGCGCCTTTTGTATGAGTCTTCCTGATGCCCCGGGATTGTGGTGGCTCCACACTGCGATGGTGCGCAGGTCACTTGCAGGACGAGTAGGCGCAGCTGCAGGGCCGGTACCCTCTTCCCCACATTATCGGGCATCTGGCATGCTCGCACTGTTGGTGTGCCGTGGCTACACACTGTGGATGAGGGTGTGCTTCCTGTGGGCTTCGTCCAGCTGGGCAACTCTACCGGAATGGCGTAGACTCAGATTCCATGCCGTGTGGTGACTCTTGCAGAGTCTGCGGGGTGTGCAGGTTCAGGGCTTTCGTGGCACTTTTCTGTATTGCGGCAGATAGCAGGGCCGCCGCCGGCAGAGCTGCCTCACGCTCCAGGGTAGCGGGGTTACTCACGGTTGCTGTGTCGTGAGATTCTCAGGTCTCCTTAGGTGCGGCTGTCCGTGTTGGGCACTGCAGTGATCACGTCACTGGCTCGGTGGTGTCTCACATTTTCGACGGCGTGCAGGCAGCTGCTGTAGTCGGGGTGATTGTCCACACTTGTACCTTCGAACCCAATGTGGTCTGGAGATGGCCACCATCCGTGTTCTTGTCTCCAGAGGCGGGCTGTGTCACGATGTGGGGTCTGATCCCCACTGTAGCTGCGGGCGGTAGCACATACTCCTCTCCCACGAGGGACTGTGAAGTGATGGGCACACGGGGTAGGTTGCCCGCCTCGTCGCCAATGTGGTGTTGGGCCTCAGGCCCACATCACGTGACAGAATGACACAGACACCAGGAGTGTGTAGTAAAGTAACTGGTCTCTAGCACGTGCGGCCCTTTTTATTGACCGGGTCACCTGACTCGTGACGCCGGTGGTGGGTGTACAGTGTAGGTTACACTTCCTAGAGAGACTAGAACGTGTCCCGCAGGACACTACAGTAACCACAAAACGCACAGTGAAAATAAAATGACAAAAAAAAGTATAAACGGACTTCTATGCGGACGAATAAGATGCCAGAATTGGATAGAAAAACGATGAGAACTATCAAATCTTCAAAAAGCAGCTCACGCTACCATTTATGACACCGCCGTCCTCATTATGTTTAAGCACATGGGCTAGTCCTCAGGATTTAAAGGAAATGCGCAGATTCTTGGGAAAGTAGAGTGGGCGATTTCTCAAAACTAATGCCAACATGACAAGGAAAAGTCATTTTATATGGTCGACTGAAGTTGATTTAAACATGTATACCGCCCAAAGTCTTCTCAAATTACCTACTTACACAACTAACCTCCTAGAGGCCTTTTCTAGCACAGCGCAGAGAGGGGTGGAGGGAGCAAATCAATTAAAAACGTTTCAAAAACGATCCATAACGGCTGGGCAGGTTTTCAGGAGTGAGCAATGGAATGGATCAACAATTACAATAAGTATTATATGAATTATTACTCATACAAACATTGGCATGGATGTTAGCATGTAGTTAGCATGTGGAGAAGTGCGGCTAGAGCGTAAAACCAGAGGGTAAAACCATCTGAAATCCTACTCTCATTTAAAGGGAGGTTCAAGCAGTAGGCAGGGTGGTATGCAAAAACGGTTTGCAATTCCTGCTGACTCTGTATTAATGACCCTTCCGTGTTAACTTTCGGAGTTTTTACTTGGCGTTTAAGTAAATAAAGGTTAATTTCTCGGGAGCAAGACCGTGCCAAATTGTTGAGGAAGCGTGGCTCGGTGGGCAGGGCGCTTGTTTTGACACCGGGGATTCCGGGTTCGTGCCCCAGGGTGGGCGCCTGGAAGTTTTGCAATTAACCTGCTAGCGTAATTCGGATGATGCCTTTCAAGTATTTTTAAACATTTATGGGCGTGTCCCTGGACACTGAGCTAGCTGCTTGAGCATCTGAAAAGGAGATCTGGTCGAGGCTCGCGGAGGCAGCGCATGGATTTTAGGGGTGGCCGGAGTAGTGTCTGGTAGCAAAAGGTGTATAGAATTTTGCTTGGGGTGTGTAGTGGGGCGATGTCAGGGCCTCGCACGCATCACTAATTAAAGAAGGTGACACACACACAGCACTAGTAGGGTATGCCGGAAAAGACCCCGAGCGGTCTTCCGCCTTTTTAATATATACCTCGGGGCGTGCCCGTCCCGAGGGTGAATGCGTGCGTGTATGTGTGTTGTAACATTGTAGATGAGAGGCCGGGTGGCTCTCTACATCCCTCCTTCAATTTAGTTCACATATAAACTATCTCCACATAATAGCTATGGGGAAGTGCATATAAAGTCTCGAAGTCTTTGGCTTGGCCCCGGATGGGGCCGCAGATGGTATCTGTGGTTGGTACGGGCAGGAGACTCAACAGCCCCGGCCGGGGTTATCGTTTCATCTCGGGAAGAGGAGGTGCCCCCAGTTAATTCACTTCGGGGCACACCAAGGTGACGCCTGTCTTCTCCTGGCTGGTCACAGCTCGGGAGGGGCATGGAGTTTTGGGCCCCTGTTCTTCCATCATCCGGACCATTTGCGCCGATATCGATGGTTTCATCGGCTTCCTGGGGAGTGCCATCCGGCACTCCTACTCGTTTGAAACAAGATTCATTCCGTGTGACAGTCTGTTGGCCGAGGCGGGCCGTCACCATTGTTCCTTGAACCCTCTCCACGACCCACCGCTCTGGTTCGAACGGGGTTCTAAATTTCCACCCAGGGTGCCGATCTTGTACCACAACAATGTCTCCTTCTTGCAGACCTGGGTGTCGAGCATGTCGTTTCTCGCTTGCCTTCTGGTTTGTGACAATTCTCCGTGCTTGGATGGCACCACCATTTCTCTCTTCCGGGGTCCATGTGGAGGATGCTGGGATGTTGCCTCGTGGTGCACTTTTGAACAGGACATGCGCCGGCGCGCAGTGGGTGGTGCTGTGCGGGGTCTGCCGGTAGGCACTCAGGAATTGGTCTAATGCAGCTTCAGGGTCTTTGCCATCGTTGACGGCGATGCGGAGTGCCCTGTTGAGAGTCCGCATGTTGCTCTCCACCTCACCGTTGGCTTGCGGCCACAACGGTGTGATCTTGCGGTGCTTTATCCCTAGGCCCTCCAGGTATGTTTGGAACTCTCGCCCTTGAAAAGGGGGTCCATTGTCCGACTTCACCTCCTCCGGGAGTCCCATAGTGGCAAAGATGTGGTCTAACGCTTTCTTGACTGGTCCAAAGGCTGTGGAGGAGATTAGTTCTACGACAGGGAACTTTGAAAAGGAGTCTACGGCGACCAGCGTGTGACGACCATCTGGGAAACTCCCGAAGTCGATGCTTAACTTGGTCCAGGGTGTTGTCACCGCTTCTTCAGTGACGACTGGGGTTGGGGCCGGATCTGCCCCCGTGATGGTGCAGGCATGGCAGGAGCGCACCATCTCATCGACCATGCGATCCATGGCCGGGAACCATACTTTGTTGCGAAGCCTGGCCTTCGTCTTGGCTGTTCCCTGGTGACCCGTGTGAGCGATCACGAGGGTCTGTTGTTGGAGGCTTGCAGGCACTACGATGAGATGCCCTCTCAGTATGACGCCTTCATCGCCGACGCTCAATTCATGTCGGATCTGCCACAGTTGTTGTCTGGTGTGGCTAACCTCCGGACGGAGTCCCTGAGCCCCTTCCAGAAATCGGGTCCAACTTCCAGTGTCCAGGGCATTCTTGACACGGATCAGAGTCTCATCTTCAGCGGTGGCTCTTCCAATCTCTGGCAAGGTGAGGGTTTCCGGGCATGCAGCCACCGACACCGTGTGTACGAATTCCTCCACTAGTGGACCATCAGCCAGGGAGACTGCTTTCCTGGTGACGTCCGGATGCCTGGACAGATAGTCCGCGGGATTATTAGCGCCGGGCCGGAAGATTAGGATGAAGTTGTAGCCCTGTAGCTGGACGGCCCATCGCTCAATCCGCGGTGGTGCAAGCCTGGAGGATCTGGTGAATAGGGGCAGGAGTGGCTTGTGGTCGGTCACGATGGTGAAGGGTTGACCGCAGAGGTACAAGTGAAAATGTTGGCAGGCCCACTTGATGGCTAGCGCCTCTCGCTCGATTTGAGCATATCTCGTTTCAGTGTCCGTGAGAGCCTTGCTCGCATATGCGACAGGTTTCCAGTCGTTCTGGCCATACTCCTGCAGTAGAACCGCGCCGAGGCCTACGGGGCTGGCATCCACTACCAATTCGGTCTTCCTGCGTGGCTGGAAGTAGGCCATCGTGGCTTTATCCAGAAGGCTCGCCTTGATTTCCTGAAAGGCCTGGTTTGCTGCGCCTGTCCATTCCCATTCATGGTCCTGTCTAGTGAGAGCGCGGAGTGGCTCGGCCAGGTCGGCTAAGTTGGGTATGAAGCGGCCACAGTACGTGGCCATCCCAAGGAAGCTTCTCACCTCAGTGGGGTTTCTGGGTGTGCTGGCATTTTGGATAGCTTCCGCCTTCTTTGGGTCAACGCGGAGCCCTTCGCGCGTGAATCGGTAACCGAAGAAATCCACCGCTTCTTGGTAGAACGAGCACTTCTCCTTGTGTAGGGTCAGTCCATGTTCCTGTAGCCTCTGGAGGGTGGCCCTCAGATGTGCGTGGTGCTCCACCAGTGTGTTCGAGTATATCAGAATGTCATCGCTCAAGTTGATGACCCCACACAGCCCGGACAGAACTTCCCTTATGGCGTCTTGAAATACTTCGGCCGCCGATGACACTCCAAAGCTTAACCTCTTGTACCTCCGGAGCCCGACATGGGTGGAGAATGTCGTGATGTATCGGCTGCTCTGATCAAGTTCTAGCTGGTGGAAACCCGCGTTGAGATCAAGTTTGGAGAACCACTTTGCCCCATTGAGGTCGGCGACGATGTCATCCATGGTGGGCGTGATGTGGCGCTCCCTTTTCACGGCAGTATTTGGCAGCCTCATGTCGACGCACAGCCTGATGGCCCCAGGCTGTTTGGGCTTCGGGGCGACCACCAGTGGAGACACCCACGGAGTTGGTCCAGACACCTTCTCAATGACATCGAGGTCTTCGAGCTTCTTCAGCTCCTCTTCGACCTGAGCACGGAGGTTGAAAGGCACTCTTCTGTGACGCAAAGCGACGGGACGGATGGAAGTGTCTATGTGTAGTTTAATCTTCTTGTCTTTGAGCTTTCCGAGGCCACTGAAAAGCGCAGGAAAATCTCCCAGTATGGTGTCAGCGTGTGATTGGTGAACTTGGTTAGCGAAGAAGACCAACCCGAGGTCTTCCGCTGTGTTGCAGCTGAGTAGTGTTCCTTTCTTCCCCTCGGTTACGTGGAACCGGGCTTCCGTCGTGTACTCACCATTGCGAATGGTGGCGTTGATGACGCCGAGTAGCGGCATGGGCTCAGTACCTCCATATGTATATATCCGAGCGTTCGTCGGGGCCAGTGCGGGTTTTGGCGACATCTGCTCATACTGGGCAGAGTCCATGACATTCACAGAGGCTCCGGTGTCAATTAGCGCTCTAATTTCCGATCCTTCCACCGAGATCGAGCACATGGGTGGTGGTCTCTTCCGGGTGGATATCCTGCTGACGTAAGATACTACATACACTTCGTCGTCTTCCTCGTCCTCGTAGTATGGCTTCCGTTCTTGGGCTTTCGTGTCAGGCGGCGGGTGTTCTGTTTCCAGCGACAGTTGTCTCACCCTGGAGGTCACCGACCGAGATCCATATCCGCCTCGCGCCTTTTGAGCATTGGGCCTGTACCGTCCTCCTTGGCACACCGCGGCAAAGTGATTGAGTCTGCCGCACTTCGAGCACGTCTTTCCCTTCGCGTTGCACACAGCGGACGCTGCGTGGTCTCCCCCACAGTAGGCACACTGCGTGTCCCGTGTCTGCCACTGTCGAGCTCTACCTCCCGTCGGCTTCCTCTGTATCACATCGACGGTTTCCTCCTTGATGGGCGCCATCTTGGGCGCGGCTTGCGGGGCTATGGGGGACCGGAGCGCCAGCTCCATTTCGTCTGCTCTGGAATCCGACAGTTCATGGGAGCGGGCAAGGACGAGAATGGCATCCAACGTGATGCCCGGTTGTCTGAGGATGAGCTTCCTTAGCAGTTTTGATTTGCAACCTACGATGATCTGGTCCCTGATTTCCTCACGTGGGTCTGTAAACGGGCAGCTGCTGGCCAGCCGGCGCAGCCTCGCATAATACATGTCCACTGATTCGGCCTCAGTTTGCCACGCCCGCTTAAACTTGAACTTTTCATAGTCTGTGTTGACCTGGGGGTCAAAGTGGGTGTTCAGCGCGGCCACCGCCGCGTCATAGTCATCGTCCTCGCCGGTGTTCGGGAGGGACTCGAATAGGTCATAGATTTCTGGGCCCCCATACAGGATCAGAAGTGATCTTTTCACTGTGTTATCCGTCTCTCTGGTGCCTCTAAAGTAGAGGTTCAAAAGCCCCACCCACGCTTTCCATCTCGGCGCCGCAGTTGCTGGGTCCGCGGTCTCGCTGAACGGTGGAAGCGGGGCCACTCCAGTGTGGGCATGGCTGACTATGCGAGTGTCTACTCCGCGCCGTGGAGGTGGGCGTGGCGTGGCGGTATGCGCGGCCGTCCACGTGGGCGCACCCCCTGTGGCGGCGTCGTTCATGATGTCGACTCTTCCCTCGGATCACACCCCACCTGCGCGGGCCACGTGGCGTGGGACGGAGTTGGGACGGCGAGCAACTATAGAACAGTTGCACTCGCCAATGCTTGATGGCACTGTTGATCGCTGTGTATATACGTGCAAAATGATGGAACAGTTGTATTTGCCGATGCTTGATGGCACTGCTGACTCTTGTGTAGTGACGTGCAATTGTCCACTGTGAAGGAACGATCTTTGCCTTTCACCCTTGTGGATCCTGAACTCTTTTCTTTCCTTTGCGTGGTAGTAGACTGCAATATCCCCCACCAGCTCTTCGTGAGAGCCCAGGCGCGCAGGACATGGCAGGGAGCAGCAGAGGGCCAGACACGCGCTGGAGGCACCACGTGTTCCTGCCTCGGGGCTGACGTGCAGCGTCTCCCCAGTTCACCCCTCCCCCTCCGGGGCAGCACGCTAATGAAGCGCACTCGCGCTGGATGCAGAGCGGGACAAACCCGCAGACAGCAGCATGGGCAGCGCGGGGGCCGGGCAAAGGCCGCGGGGCGAGGCACTCACCGGGCGGCTCCCGCCAGCTGAACGCGCTCCGAACAGGGAGGCGCGTGGGCGGGGAGCCGACTTCAAGCAGGCACAGCAGGCCGGCGGACGAGCTTCGCGGCCCGGGAGAACAGCTGAGCAGGGGCGGCTGGCAGCAGAGACCGGTGAGGAGCGGACAGCTCCGGCAGGGCGGCCAGGCACGCGTAGGCGTAGAACCGGCCTCGTCGCCAGTGTAGTGGGGCGAGGTCAGGGCCTCGCACGCATCACTAATTAAAGAAGGTGACACACACACAGCACTAGTAGGGTATGCCGGAAAAGACCCCGAGCGGTCTTCCGCCTTTTTAATATATACCTCGGGGCGTGCCCGTCCCGAGGGTGAATGCGTGCGTGTATGTGTGTTGTAACATTGTAGATGAGAGGCCGGGTGGCTCTCTACAGGGTGCTTATTAGTAGTTCCGATAATATTTAATTATCACCATTCAAAATGTAGTTATTATTTATGGGCACAGACAGTGACTTATTTAGCGATAGACGAAGGCGAATAGCTTTACCAAATGTGGCAGTGTTTAAGAAGTTTTATTTAGGAGTACTGTGGGTCGCCCATATGTAGGAGGCGTGGCTTCATGGTCTGGGTTTCGACTTCAGCGCGGGGAAGAAGTTGTATTTTGAGTACTGTGTGTCTCCCGTATGTAGGGGCGTGGCTTCATGGTCTGAGTTTCAACTTCGGCGCGAGGTCGCACAGAAATAAAGATGTGCTGTTTGATGCAAACAGTCTTAATTACTGTTTGCGGCGTGGCGCTTTGGTGGTGTGTGCGTGGGCCAACCTGGGCCAGGGTGTGTGCTTCAGTGGTCGCGCAGCAATGCGAGCAATCACTTTCTCTGCACCTCGCAGTGTTTATGGAGATGCGGTGGACAAAAACACGCCCCAAGTATCAACGTGTAAACACAGCTCTCACAAGTTAAGCTTTCCTCATTAACGGCCAAGTCACAGGTTACGGGGGAGTGCCTATGAGTTCTTGCCCACAAAAGGAAACAGATCACCCCTACCTTGTGCAATGTATGTGTCTTGCAGATGTATTTTATTGGAGCCATAGCCTTCGGGATGCCAGGTTTATGGTAATAAAGTTGGATGGTTACGGTCTGACTTTCACTCGGAAAATAGCCTTGGTCTTGATTCGTGCAGGGGAACAGACAGTTAAAAAGAGGCCCCACTCAAGCTTTATGTAAATATAGCGCGGTGCACTTTAAGTATGTTGTTGATTGTGGGAATCTCGCTTTCTCCAAAGTACAGGGTACAAATAAGCTCTGGAGTCCACTTCAAAATATTGCACATTCAAGTCATGGTTTCAACAGTAACGTTCATAATTTTCAATGACTTGCAGAAGAACTGAAGTAAGAGATGTACTGGTTTCAGGGCGAAGGACTAATTATTTTACAGGTCATGTATTCAGTGTGCGAGTGGTTTAATTGCATTTCTTTTTCATCTCTAAAGTTACGAATTGCTTGAATACAACTCTGAGGTTTATAATCTTTTCATAAATGCATGTCACGACGTGTAAAACTAGCTTGGCTAATGCAATAAATATGCAATCCCTTTTTAGGTCTCGGCCTGATCCAGCGCATGCGCTGGTATGGCCGAGACATTTAGTAGCTGCTTTGAAAAGTGCTACTTTCCCGGCTAACAGCTTACTATCACGCACACAAGCGCACGCGTGACGTGGGCAAGGATGTTTTGTGGAAAGGTGGTTGCAAAGTGGGGCCGGGATGGCACTCTGGGCACAGAAAATATCACTTTATTATGTGCAGTTGGCTTCCATAATCAGCTTCTACCTTGGGGGTTAATATAGCAGTCTAATTGGAGCGATTAACAACTTAATCAAAGCAATTTTAACAACAGGTACGTCTGTAAAAAAAAAAAATGTTCTGGAGCACAGTTAGCGTCTAGGAGGGGGAGGGCGAGTGCGCCGGGGAGCTTCTTACCCTGTGGCAGAGCGCTGACAGTTAACAACAAAGAGGGATGCACAACGATAGAGGTGAAACCATTCCATGGACTCCAGGAGGGGGTAGATTCCACATGTGTAGTGGGTCGGCGGGGAGGAGGGACAGCCCAGACGGTGGTCCTGGACTCTACTGCCCTAACCCAGAACATATGGACTTAGTAGTATCTTGGGGAGGCTGCCTATATTCAGGTACCCAGGTGGGCCGGTGCGGTATGCAGTGACCTGCATGTAAAGTAACGGTTGGCTGTAGCGCATTGGGGCCTGACGGCTCAATGTGCGCAGCACAGTGGGACATTGGTGGCCGAGACGGCCAAGTTCAAATGTATGGCCAAGTTCTAGTGTACAGCCGAATCTAAAAGTTAAAGAGTAACGTTTAAATGTAAGGCCAAGCTGTGTACGGTCGAGTAAAAGTGTGATCTTGTACCTAATTTCCTCACTGCTGTTGACATGTGATGCAGCTAAGTGTGATGCTGTGAATAATTCTTATATACAAGAAGCAGATCTTTCTTTGGTAATGGTCTGTGGTACATTGACTAGCGTAATGTGAATAAAAAGGCTACGCCGTGGACATCAGACCCTGATTCCAAGAGTTATTGGGCGTAGCGGGCGGTAAGGTGAAGGAATTTGGGGAGGAGGGAATGTCAAGTTGTGCGCACACTATTCTGATGATACATTTCCGATGGTGACAAAGGTGAGGCTCACACGAAATGGACAACCCTCTGAAAACAATTCTTGCCCACCAATCCCCACTCTGCCAGGCCGTTCGAGGAGCTGTCGAATAGGGCTGCTCCTGAACACTTCTAACAGGTAGAACACCAATGTTTGAATTGCACAGTGGCTAGGGCACACACACTAAAAACGCTGTAGAAGAGGCTGCCACCTGTATGCAAATCCAGAGTAGATTTGCTTACTTTACTGGTCTGTTCCAAATAACAGGGACCTACAGCTACTCCCCAAAAAGTGGAAAACCAAAGATTCGACACATCCTCCATGGGTTTTGAGAATGCAAATTAAATAACATGAAACATTTAATCTAGCAGCGGAGTGTGCAAAGATAAAAATAAAGCATAATGCAGACAAGATGCTTTTGAAATGTGCTGATTTACAATAGGCAGTCATAGTTACCCGTGTAGGCCATAGAAAAGCTATGAAGCAAGTTTTCTTTTACTAGAAGCAAACTTAATATTGCTGAGATGTGCACGACAAATTAGAAGCTTGACCTTAAATTGACATGTTTAGAAATGTTGTCATAACTGCAGTGGTTCAGAGTGACAAAAATGTCTTATAAGCAAAATTCTATTAATTAAATGCCATGAATCTTCAATTTTCTCATTTTATATAACGTTTGAATAAAATAACTTATGCACGTTAAACAATAACGCTCGATTCGTAGTATTCGTAGCATTAACTAATAGTGATTTGCTTTTTAGTTAATAGTTAATTGTTCTCACAGTTAAATAAATTGTGATCAGCAGGCAATCCCACATGTGCTGCTGCCAAGTGAGCAGGGCAGCCCCCCTGTCCAATTTTCTCATATTTTATATAACGTTTGAATAAAATAACTTGTGCACGTTAAACAATAATGCTCGATTCATAGTATTCGTAGCATTACCGAATAGTGATTTGCTTTTTAGTTAATAGTTAATTGTTCTCACAGTTAAATAAATTGAGATCAGCAGGCAATCCCACATGTGCTGCTGCCAAGTGAGCAGGGCAGCCCCCCTGTCCCACAACTCACCGCAGTAAGATTTTTGCGCTTCCAGGTATGCAGAACCTGGCGATGCCGCTGCTATCGCTGCTACCGCCTAAGCCACCAGCAATGCCGCAAAGTGGTGTGGGGGGCACAACGGAAGGAGCTGATGTGCCAGATTAAGTTTTGGTGCAGGCTCGACCTGTGGTGGTCCTCTCTGCTGCAGATTAAGCTACTGAGGAGGTATCCATGGCTAGTCATTGCCCCTGCTGGATTTACTGGGGTGAAAAGGCGGTGGAGGATGGCGCCTGCGCCTGTTAACATTTTGCTTTTGTGGACACGGTTGTACAGATCAACACGCTAATTCCCCAGGCAAATTTGAGCACATCTGGGGTACTATACGGCTCTTGCTGCCTACTGCTCTGCTATGAAGTGAGATCCTCGCCCATGGATTGGGACCCACTCTGTTTGTCTTCTCCTGTGCTGCTACCATCTACCTCATTTGTATTCTCCGCCTTCACTTGGTTACTGGACACTATATAACTGTCTATTCGGCATTATTAGTTTCAGTGGCCCTACGCTTTTATTAGCCCATTAAGATCAGTATAATTTTAGGGCTGTGTAAAGGAGGAGGGATCTCCAGGTTTCACACCAGGGGTAGTCACCCAAGGGAGTCTTTATCTGAAGGGTGCCCTGGTAGTGGGTAGCAGTGTTGATTAACCCCCCACCCCTCCCATCCCTCCCCCAAGTCCACCCTGAGGTTGAAATAGTGAACTCTCCAGCCCAACATAATGGGGGAGCATCTAAAAGTGTCCAACATAATTGTTACCGCGGATCGTGGATACTGCTACAGGCTTCAAAAACTAAAACACGTACTACTCAAATGAAGATAGCAGCTTCATCAGCAGCAAGAGCAGAGGGCAGTCTAAAATCATGGCATGGGTCTGCAGCATTATCAAGCTCTCTTAGGCTCAGAGGAAGATATAGTGGCCCATGAATTGGAGGCTGGAAGTATTGGATCAGTTATGGAGAGTATCCCGCAGGGGCGGTCAGAAGAGGAAAGAGGACCTGAGCAGGACTCCGCCCCCACAAAGTGAGGCACCAAGTCTGTATAATGAGAGCAGTAGGGCATTGGATGACAAAGAGGTGGGGCCAAGTGAATTAACCACTGAAGAGAAAATTCAAAAGTTTTTCTTCATTGGATACAATTGAAGACTCCACTAGTTCAACCCAAGGGAAGGCGAAGGAGTATCCACTCTATTTATAAACCAAGAACAACAATGCTGCAGGGGTCTTCCAGCAATGTCCAATCTGTGTCGCTGCCAAATTTGAAGTCTTCTGCTCCTAGTATAGAACATGGGATCATTCCGAAAGAAAACGCTACTCAGCAATTCCCTGTGAAACAGAATATCCTCATAGACCTTCAGCTGCAGCCCCAGTCTCCTACAACAGAAGTTCATTCCCAGGCTGAATTAGATAGACTCACTGAGCAGCAGGCCTCTAAACAGGTACAAGGGGACGAGACGGTTGTGCAATGGTATATAAAGACCATGCTAAATATTATATTAGATACAATAAGAGAACTAAAAACAACACAAGCAATCAAGATTGCATCTCTGCATCATCGTTTGTCGAGATTTGAGGAAGCTGTTGCCAGCTTTCCAACTAGAATGCAAGAGGCAGAGTCCAGGAAGTCACAGCTTGAGCATCAATGACCAAGTAAGGAACGAGAAATTCTCACTAGAGAATTAGACTGATGAACTGGAAAACTACTTGTGACTCTCCAACCTATGCTTAGTAGGAATTCTGGAAGGCTGCAAAGGGGTTCAAGCCCTTCAATGGGTCACAACAGTCATAAAAAAGAACTCTCAGGAGATTTGACAATTCCTGGAGCACACAGGGTACCGGCTCACCCATATCCTAATACAAAATTGCCACTGACCATTTTGGTGAACTTTGCAGACTATCGTATCAAAGAACAGGTACTTTCTAGAACTATCCAGAGAAAACAATTTTCTACTGATGAAGTACCTTGCTGTCAAATCTTTTGCGATATGTCCGCGGCAGCAGCAGGCCAGCAAAAGGAATGTGTAAACCTCTTATACTTATGTAAGGCCCAGGGCACGCAGGCAGCAATCGTGCAGCAGAGCAGTCTAAGCGTAGGGTTTTAGTAAAAGGGAAATTCCACGTTTACCAATCTGGAGGAAGCTCAAGAGCTCTTGCATAAAATTTCAACTTAGACATTGAAAAGATGGGAGAAAAGAAAAGGGAAAGGGGAAAAAGGAATAAATAAATAGAGGGCAGAAAAAGCAATAGTAAGCTGGTGGTGGTAATTTTGTATTAGGATTCATGGGGGGGGGGGGTGAGTAGTTCACCGGGGGTGCATCAACATGACACCCAAGGGCGTTTCCTCATATGCCCAACAAGAGAGAGTGGAGAGGGGTTTTGTGGGCAATTGCCCTTCTCCCTGGGGTGGGAGGGTGTTGGTGGTGGGTAGCACGTTTAATAAAAAAAGAGCAGTACCATAAAGGAGGAGAATGTAATGTTGGGAACTTTTTTGTGTAAGAGGCTTCAGTTCAAAGAAAGATTTGTGGGGGATGGGTCTTGAAGTACGTATAATATCGGTCAATGGAGTGTCTAAGAAGAAAATGTATTGCAGCCTAATCAGATGGTGGGCCTCTTTTTCACCGCAAGTCTTGTTTCTTCAAGAAATTCAACTAAAGACAAATACACCACAGATTTTTATTCCCAACTATCACTTGAAGGCATATTTTTTTCTGCAGTGATGAATATAAGGGGTGGCGCAATCTACTTTGGGCGAGGGATAGACTGGGAGATATTACAAGTCCAGAGGAATCCCCATGGTAGATGGATTTGGATTACAGCAAGGGTGAGTGGAAATCTATTCAATTTAGCAAATTATTATGCTCTGATTACAGACAATCCTAAATCTATCATTAAGATTGAGCTAGCTACGGAAGCGGCAGGTCCTATAATTTTAGGGGGTGACTTAAATTATATTCAGGCTTTGGCAAGGGATACCTTGAATAAAACAAAAAAAAGCTGAAGCCAAATACTAAAAAAGTATTGGAAGTAATGAAACAAGACTACCAAATGATTGACTCATTGGGAAGGTCCACTCGGGAATTTGGCAATACACTTGTTACTCTCGTCAATTCCAGTCTGCATCCCGTATAGACTATTTTCTTATCTCTCATTACCTTAAGTGTCTTGATTCACAAATATGAGCAAATTAATATTCGGATCATTCAGTGATTAGTGTGCAGATGGACATAGAAGCGAGACGAGGGGGAAGATCTAGGTGGTAGATGGATCACCTCCTTCTCTCTAACCAGGAATGGCTGATAAACACAAAAACATGGATTAAAGAGTTTTTCAGGTGAACAAGGGCACCACAACACTTTTTTCAGTCTGGGGAGCCTTCAAAGCAACAATGCGGTCAGATCGTGGCTTTTATGGCCGCACGATCTAAAACTCAGGGTGCACAAATTGTCGAACTCCAACTAGCAGCTGATACAGCCTTAGAGAGGAAGGTAAGTTCTTTGGGGAAGCAAGGTGCAGTGCAGCAGCAGATGGCCAGTGCCAAACAAGAGTTAAGGGAATTCTTTAATATAGAGGAGATAAATAGCTCACATATGTTTCATCAGCGGGTATACGAAGAAAGCCAGATGGCAGGCAAAGTCCTAGCTTGGTCAACCAGGGTGAAGCATGAAGCCGCATTAACTACGGAACTACAGGAACCGGGAATGGGGGTTCCAGTCGTCCAAAAAGGAAAGGGTGGCGAAAATCTTTCTAGACCACTACAATAAGCTGTACGCGACTAAAAATACTGCTTCGAAAGAAGGAATACATCAGTATTTTCATAACATCAACTTATCGAAGCTATCAAGCTTTCAGGCAGAGGGATTAGTTGTCAATATTTTAGTGCTAGAAATCCTGAAGGTTTTAGCTTAAATGCCCAGCGGGAAGGCTTGCGGGAAGGACGGTCTTCCAACTGAGTTTTATGAAGCGTTTTAGAAGAGTTAATACCTTTCTTAGTAGAGCTCTTTAATTTTGTAAAAGCAGGAGTAGAGGTTCCATCAACTTTTAAGGAATCAACAATTGTCAGCTTTGTTAAAGGGGAAAGAATCCCAGTGACGTAAACTCGTATAGACCAATTAGTCTATTAAATATCGATTATAAAGTATCAATAAAAATTAGGACAAATCTGATTACTCCAGCTACCCAGAAGGTTATTCACAAGAATCGGATACGTTTTATGGCAGGAACACAGATGTCAAATGAATACAGGATTAACAATCAGATACCCACACATAAAATGATGAGAAAGCTTTCAAACTTGTGAATTGTGAAGCCCTTTTCAATGGTCTTAAGAGGGTGGGGTTTACTCTTAAAATTACTAATATGCTACGTAATATATATCAAGGAGCACAGGCCCATGTTTTTGTAAATTCCAACTTAGCAGGAACAGTGCTAAAAATCGGGGAACTCAGTAGGGTTGTCCCTTGTCGGCCGTACTATTCACTTTTTTCATTGAACCACTGGCAATCAGGACCAGGGTAAATTTGGGTATAGAAGCACCAAAAGAAGACCGGACTAAACTAAAATTGTTTGCAGAAGATATAATTATATATCCCAGGCCAGAAGAACAAAATATTAAAACAATTTTGGCAGAGTTTGCGCAGTTTTAATTAATTGGAGGATATAAAATTAATCACAGTGAAAGAGAAATATTGTTGTTTAATACTTCTTGTAGTATCCTCCCTGGTATTCGTCAATGGCAAGGTCTTTCTACGAACCCGATCTGATACCTGGGTATATATGTAACAATTACCACAGAGAGCTTTATACATTGAGCTATGAGGCAATGCTGAACAAATCTGGGATTTATTAGATAGATACTTCTCCCTCTCACACTAAATTGGCCAGTTGCTCTTATAAAAATGTCAATTTTACCTTTATTGATTTTTTTTAATTTACAAGTGTCCAGATAAGACTCAATGCGATATATTTTCAAAACTTGAAGCACTTTTTCAAGTTTGTCTGGAAACAGAAGGTACCTAGGGTAAACTTTTCACTGCTGAAACTGGACATTAATCAAGGGGGATTGGCATTGCCCTAGATATGTACATATTATACGAAGCCTCTCTCATAGGGGAGAGGATGTAGCCTTACGGCTTACATCTTACGGTTTGAGCTGTCGACCTCGAAGCTGAGGAACCGAGTTAGAGTCTTGGCAACGACGCTCAACATCCTGTGATACTGGGCAAGTTACTTAATCTCCCCGTGCCTAACAAAAATGAATGTGTCCATCTTTAACGAAACTGGTGCTCATGTAAAGCGTCTCTGGTCTAGTTCATGCTATATACAACTCTAAAAAAATAAATAGATTGGTTCTCGTGATCTACCTCAAGGTATCCTTCGATAGCTTCTTTTTGGAGAAGATGGTGAAGGAAGCTGTATCTCAGCTCCCGGTCTTTACAAAGACTGCTGAACTTCCGAAAAAAATAGATATCAGATACTACAGGAGTATCTTATGAGACCCCATTCATTATATTTCGTAAATGCTCTGGCTGCAGGGTACCAATACTTGCAGCTCATGCAATGTAAAGTCTTGGGGTTACATATTCACTGCAGCTATTTAAGGTTCTGGAATGCAAGTGGCTTCAGAGATCTGGGGCACTTTTTGGTGGAGGGAGAAGTATTACTTGGAAGGAGCTTGAAGCTACGTGTAGGGACCGCTGCAAGCTATTGTTTTTATATCTACAGATCACACGTCCAGTGAAAACATATGACAGATGATCTTGTAACTTGACAACAAGGCCTTAAGAACTGCCAACTTTAAACGAATGTCATTGTTGTCAGGCTTGATGGCATACTACAATCCTAAAGCACTCCAAAGAACGTATCCTGAATTAGAGGATAGATGCTTTCCCTGACAGCAAATGGGAGGAGGAGATTGACTGCATACATTTTTCACCTGCCCAATGCTGGCCCAGTTTTGGGAAAAAATATTTGCCACTCTTAGTTTTGGCGTGCAGATAAGAGTTGAACTGAAGGCTACGGTGGCGCTCTTTTGGCTTGTCAAAACAGAGACAAACTTTGCCAAAAGAATATTTATTGCGATTACCTATCTAGTTGCACGATTCTTGATTCTACAGAACTGGATGACAACTAGAGCACTCACATATATTGAATGGCACAAAAAAATTATTAGAACACAGAAATTTGAAGAGGGCTATGCAAAAAGGGTTGGAGCGATTAATGGTTTGCTGCGGTCTGACATATGGATTGAGTAGAAAGGGACAAAATTTAAGACGGAGTGAATTATATCTGAGCCTACTGTGTCCATAGAAAATCATTGGTTGGTAGGAGGGGCGGAAGATTCATTAAAGCACTTTATTAAGGCTCGGTCAGGCTGCACTTACGAAAAATATGAAATAGTTTAGTATTTATCTATAATGGCACAATGCACTTTATCTAGATTTGAGAGAAGCACAGTGGATCAATGTCAAGGTCCTAGAATTGTATGTTTCTTAATTTAAGAGGATGTTTCTTGAAGTTCTTTCCGGCACATTGTACTTTACTCTGTTTAAAAAAGGTCTAGGAATAGAACACCAAAGTTACATCTAATCCCTGTGTTTTAATAATGATGTCTATTTATTATAAAGAAAAAAAATCACTAACAGATTTTTCTTTTTGTGATGTAATGGATTGCTCTACGTTTCTGCTCAGTAAAAATAATATATAGAAAGTTTTTAAAAAAAGAAACAAATTGAGATGTAGAAGGTCAATCTATGTTTTAAGTTTAATGATACCAGATTATAACTATGCAAGACTGACTGTAGATGACCTTGTGATAAAGTGTGCAAGCAGCATGTTTCGTGGGAGCGGAGCAATTGAACCTGCTTACCGAAGAATGCCGTCATCCTATTGGTCCATGAAGGAAGATGAGGGATACAATATTTTGTCAAATATCTTTTTATTAGTTTTCAAGAGATCGAGGTACAAAGAGATGCAAAAATAACATGTAGGGGGAAGGAGACCCCAATGCATAATCTCAGCCGAACCGTACAGTGTGCTAAGAGATCGAATACAGTTTGTGAACTAGTAATCGGCATCTTAGTGATACAATATTTTAATATGTTTTCCTGACTTTTATTTTAGTGTGTGTTCCTTGGTAAAGAAAATGTTTTTAGGCGTTTTCTTTGTCGGATCCCTAACAGTGGTTGCTACTGCTGCTACGGTTTTCCCTTTTGCCTCACTTTGCTATTTGATTTTTAACAGATTCCTACTGCAAATGTATGCTGATTGATTTGGAATTATAGAGGCTTTGCTGAGTCCTATGAACTACTCTTAATGACAAGTTTGTTGTTCTAATTTGATTTTTAAGCTTTATAGTCCTCTGATCTGACTTTTTGTTGGAACCTGAACTCTTCATCAGTTCTAAAAATCAAAATCTCTGATCTTAGAATAGAGAATTATTCCTTTATGGAGTGAGCTTAATGCACTATATATTTTATGCTATGTTCTAACCATTCTTTTTAAGAGATTTCTGCAAACGTATCTGATTTCCAGACTAATCGAAATAAAAGTGACAAAAAAATTTACTAATCTCTCAATGAAAATAAAGGTTTAAGAAAATGATCCCAACTCTCATCATTGACTGAACTTAAAACTGGTGATGCTATTTAGAGATGTTGAATTTGCTCCTGGTCTCCTAATAAACATTCTAAGATCCATCAGAAGGAAGAAGAGCTTAGCGCAGAAAATGTGGTTTCACCCTGTGGATGATAGAAATTTATGATAGTACTAAACAAGTAATAGTAAAAGATTAGGGCCCAGTCCGCCCTATCAGTTTTCAGGTAGCAGAGTACTGGTTCAATGTCTGGAGCAAGGACCTATAAATAATTACCCAAGTTAGAATAAAATACACAAATCCTAGAATCCAATGCCCAGAGTTTGAGGTGCTGACAAAGAGCGATTTTCAAAGGTGGTTGCTGCTTTGGAGGTGTGAGTGTTAATAGGGTGATGCAGCATCTATGGCAATTGTGTTTATTGTTGTATTTGCAGTAGTGAGTTTAGAGTGAATGGTCTGATGAATGGTCTGATGAATACTGATGTTTATTGTTTCTATGTGAAGAGATTACCGAGTTCAGACTTGGCTAAGTCTAAGATATTGAGACAAGTGTGGAAGTCACTTGAATTGAGCCATCGTCTAATGGTATTTCTTTTTTGCAGAGATTTGTGGTGTAGAGTGTGAGGTACCATCACCTACACAATTGAGATAGAAATACTAATGATTTGTTGTGGCTCTCCAATATTGAATGATGTTAGCAGAACCTAATTCGGCAAACCAGGAATGCTGTTTTGATTAGGGGGATTTCACAATGGTCGAGATTTTACTTGCAGATAGATAAAACGTCAGAAGGTGTAAAACCCTTATTATTCGGGTTGTTGGATTGCTATTGTTCTTCTTTAGAAAAAGCAAACAAGAACTGTTAAATTTTTTAATCAAAAGTTTTTCATTTGATTTGTTAAGTACAAGAGAAATCGTAAAGGAGTATGAACAAATGCAAGGAGCAAGACCAGACGTCATAGTGTTACGGGTTTAGATTGGTTAGTTGGTGAGCTTTCCCGCTGGGATTGGTAGGTGACGTCAAGGTGCCATGCAGTTAAGTCAGCGACTTTAAGAATGCTGCCTTGGGATTTGTTACCAGGATTTTGGTAAGTAACAACTGAGACGGTATTGGAAGGAAAACACTTTACGTTCACTGAACAGCATCATAACATTGAACTGTGAATTGCTTATTTTTGTAATCTTCTAAAAACGTGTACATTTAAAAAAGTTTTTAAGAGCTTTGTGAGAGGAGATATTACAGTTCTGATACAAAAATGTGAAGAGGCACCTCCTGATGGTACGCCTGCACATTTTAGGTTACCTGAAGCTGCATTAGCTACTTGTTTATGGCTTTGTCAATGATGCAAGATTACCAAGAAAGAGGGTCCATTGAGATTTCCAACATATAGGAGTTTTAAAATAAGAATTATTGACAAAGGGAAAAAAGTATGCGAGATGAAGTCACCACCTAGACCCACACAAACTGAAGTTGTAAGCATGTGGGAAAATGCTGCGAGAGACAAAGAGAAAAATACTATAAAAGGACAAAAAGAACGATGCGTAATTAAGCAGTTGGAGAGGGGTTGGCCTAACGGCTAAGGCGCTCGACCTCGGACCTGGGGATCTGGGTTCGAGTCTCGGTAACGACGCCAAAAACCCCCTGTGATTCTGGGCAAATCACTTAATCTCCCCGTGCCTAAAATGAAAGTGTGTCTTCATGTAACGTAACTGGTGCTATGTAAAGCGCTCTGATAACTGATTCGGTTCGGTTCTAGTTCGCGCTATATAAAACTCTGCAAAAAAAAAAAGTTGCTCAATGGGATGAGGAACAGCGTAGATGAGGGAAAGCCATAGTCATTGGTACTAGATTATATCCTGCATTTCTACTGAAATGCCAGAAAAAGGAAAGAAAAATTCATAAGAAATAGACAAGGAGGGAAAAGAGGATGAAAATTAGACAGATATAGTGGAAGAGATGTTAGCTGCACGAAACCCACCTTATGCAACTTCAACTGATAGCCCTGGAAGTAGTGCCACCGCAAGCAGTACAGTAAGGACAGCTCATATGGAAACTAGAGTGGTACAAGTTGAGAGACCCCCTTCAAATACTGTAGATTGCCCCACCACATGTTGTTCAGAGACAGATTGTTCCTCCACCTGCGGTAAATCCACCAGTTATGCATGTACTGTTCAAGCACCACAAGTAGCAAATGTACAAACAGTCCCTAGACTAGCTACTAATGCCCCAGTAAATATACATCTGACTCCAGAGACACAAGGAGCTACAGGATTTGTCCAGACTTCTCAAAATTCACAGACGGTTGTGTCGATATCATCTCAAACAGTTCAAGCACTTAGAGATTGAAAAGCATTCTCTTTATGACACCAATGACACAGGAGGATACTAACTTGATTGAAGACTGGATTTTTCTCACATGGTTTGAGGAAGCTGTGGGTATTAAAAAGACAGAAAGCCTAGTGCAAGTGACTAGCCCAGGACCTGAAAAAGAGAGTGTATTAAATATCCCCAAATTATAAGATGAAGTAGAGGAAATTATTAGGGAATGTTTGTATTTTTGAGTGTGTATCAAGAAAAATAATTTACCTATGCAAAGAAATTACAAGAAGAGCAGCAATTACACATGAGAAATTGACTAAATTGACCCAGAAATATGAAGTTGATATTCCAAAAAGCTCTCCTTACCAGAAGATTTATAGGGTACAAATAGATGGTTTAGCAATGTAAAACACATAACCGAATTAATAAATGGAGCGATTTTGAAAACTTAGAGATAAGTTGGGCAAAGAAACATGAAAAGAAAAAGAAACTGCCAGATATAGGAAAGGAAAATATGGAGCCAGATGAGGAAGGAGCTTCGTCTTATCCCCTTAGAGAAATAGCTGGAGGAGTGTATGTTCATGTGCCTTGGAGCAAAAGTGATCCTGCAGCTTTTACGAACAATTTACCAAAATTTAGAGACAAACAAGCAGTGGTACACGATCTATGAAAAATTCAAAGGTATTGTGGACGGATTTGAATACCTTATTTGACACTGTGGTGCCAAGTGATTTGTTGGCTGGGTGCAAGACTACTTGTTCAATGGCAACATGATGAGCCACCAAGAGATGCACGCACGAATGCACCATCTTCTGTAGTTAGGGAGAAATATGAAGCAGTGATTACCTTTCTTAAAAGACAGAGTGCCTCCAAAGGATTTAGATGGGTTGAAAATTAAACGAGCCATACAAGAAGCAAAATAATCAGTCCATGAGTATTATGAGCGTTTGTTGCAGGTGTTTCAACAGAACAGTACAAGAGAATACCCTGAAGAAAATGACATGATGATATTTGTATCCCAGCTCCTTCTGGGATTAAGACCAGATATTATTTTCCACATAACACAAAGTGTAATTTGTTGGCAGAATAAGTCATGAGATGAGATTCTGCACAATGAAAGTATTGCAGTGAGGAATTAAAGATGAAGCAGAAAACAATTAAAGAGAAATTTGTGTTGGCTCAGACGAAATTGGCTTGAAAACGTTTCCAGAATTCTTCTTTTGCATTAAATCAAGGAGGTATGTAAGGTGCTGTTGTTCAGCAGACTTGTTTCCAGGGAAATTCCTGAGGTTTTGGTACTTCACAGGGTAGAGGTGTACCTATTGATCCTGTTCAGGAATGGAGGTTTCAGCATTAAAGAAGATGAGTCCTTGTTACATCGGTCACTAGATTGGGCTTCGGAATCTGAAGGGTTTATTTATTCCTGATAATGCAAAATATGACAGTACAGCAGATGCAAGTGCCAATGCAAAAACAATTCCCGATGATACAGGTTCCACAGGCTCAAATGATCCTACAAAATATGGGAATCCCGAAATTCAATGGGAACCGGATGCCAAATGCATAGGCAAATTCCTCCCAGAACATAAATCAAAATGCATTCCAACAGTTACCTAATGCAGGTCAGAATGCTTTTCAGCAATTTCCTGTTATAAGAGTGATGGCTTGGGCTCAGACACCTCCCAATGACGGTGCCGGAGGGGGGAGGAAGATTGTGAGCTTGGTGCAGCCTTAGAGGTAGACTGGAGCGGTCCATTTGTAGCTGGTGAAGTAAATGCCACCCCATATCAATTCTGATAGATACTGGTGCTACCAGATCCACTGCTAGAACTGTTGAAGTCCCAGACCTACCCCTCTCTGGAAAGAAGATCCAAGTTGTAGGAGTTTCAAATAAACAGATTACCAATACAATTTCTGAGAAAGTCCATGTTAAAATAGGGTACTTTGAGAACAATCATCAATTTGTCATTTGTGACATCACAGGTAAAATTTGTTAGGGAGTGATTTATTTTGCAAGTTAAATTGTACAATTTACTGCACACTGGATGGTGTGATATTACAGACATATGACGAAGATGTAGGATTCAAAATGATTCAACAAAAGACAGCTGTAGGTTTGTCCCCATTAATGGCAAATGAAGAATTACCCACAGACTTGAAAGAAGCTGTGAACCCAGAAGTGTGGGATTTCACAGGAAGAGACATTGGATTGATTGAAGGAGTAGAACAAATCCAGAATACCGCAAAACATAAATGCAGTATTTCCAAGAACACCTGCATATCATCTGTTCCTAGAAACAATTGCAGGAATTATGCCTGTAATAAAGATATGATACACAAGGGAATTTTTGAGGGAGCTAACTGGGAGTCTATGTAACTCTCCGATCATGGGTTTGCAGAAACCCAATGGGAAATATTGGATTGTGCAGGACCTGAGGAACATTAATGAGATGGTTGTCCCATGTTGCCAAATCCAGCCACAATGATGTTTCAAATTCCATGTACTGCAGAAAGTTTCACCATCATTTAGCTTTGCCAGGCTTTTGCCATTGAATGAAGATAGCCAGTTCCTCTTTTCATTCATGTTACAGCAAAAGATTTTGGCAGGGTTCTGAGTTCCACAATGGTATACAGAGAGTCCATCAATATTTAATCAGATCCTAAAAAGGAATCTTGAGTCCTTACAGATGCCCTACAGATCAGTATTCGTGCAGTAAATGGATGATCCACTTGTGGTATCCGAAACACAAGAAGCCTGTAAACAAGATACCATTTCTTTGTTACATCACCTGGCTGAGAACGGACATAAAGTGTCACCAGGTAAACTTAAGTGCTGTCAGAAAGAAGTTCAATATCTGGGACATATAATTAAAAAGAGAGCTTGAAAGGTGTCACTAGAGAGAGTGGAAGCAATACTTCAGATGCATCCACCTCAAAAGCAGAAAGAAGTCAGAATGTTTCTGGGAAAGGTTAGCTACTGTAGGCAGTGGATACCAAACTTCTCCCTAGTGGCTAAACCTTTACTGAGAGTGACGCATAGGGATGTGATCAGGTTCTTTGGGACAACAAGTGTTTTAAAGCTTTCCTATAACTGAAATAAAATCTCTGTTGTGACCACCACTAGGAGTGCCAGATTACAGTAAAGAATTCTTTCTATTTTGCAGTGAGAGGGAGGGCTGCGGTCTCTCAGTGCTAACACAGACGCATAGTGAAGCTGGGAATATGTGGCTTATGTCTCAACCACCCTTGATCCTGGCGTCGCAGGTCGGCCAGGCTGTCTTAAAGCAGTTGAGGCAAGGAGCACTAGTCTGGAAAAGAGGGAGAGTATAGTAATGGGATATCCAGGACCTGTTCTGGTCCTTCACTCTGTCAAGCTTCAATTCACCAAAACAAGAACACAGGACATGACCCATAATCGTTTGACAAAATATGAGCAGAGAATGTTATCTTTAGACAATGTTTTAATTAAAAGATGACATTTTAAATCCTGCTACATTGCTTCCTGCAATTGATGATGTTTGTAATAAAATTGAACATGATTGCCAATATGTCACAAATTTATACCCAAAGCCTAGACCCAATATCAAAGATGAACCCCTGATTGAGCCTGATCATATCATGTTTGTAGATGGCTCATGCTTGAGAAATACCTAAGGTAACCTGAGAGCAGACTATGCTGTACATGCAATAAATGATGTTATTGAAGCTTCATGGCTTCAAGGGGGCACCTCAGCACAAGTTGCCCTTACCAGAGCATGGGATTGAACTGCTCAAATGAGAGTGACTATATTTACAGATAGTCAGTATGGCTTTGGAGCGGTCCATGATTTTGGGCAATTATGGCCACAAAGAGGTTGCATGACCGCCTCAGGATCCCCAATTAGAAACTGGGTGCAGGTGAAAGATTTGTTGGACGCTCTTCCGTTGCCAGTTGAAATTGCAGTTCTTAAATGTGCAGCTCAACAGAGTGGGAATGGCTACATAGCCATGGGAAATGGCATGCTGACTCAGGAGCGCAGTATTGTGCTTTGTTGACCCGCACATTTAATGGTGCATTCACATGCGAGTCTGAGGAAGACACTTCATTTTCTATGCTAATGAAAAGGACAGACACTTGGGATGAGTTGAAAAGAGTACAAGCGAACGTTACAGAAGCAGAACAACATAGTTGGATTAAAGCAGATGGTGCGAAAAATACCAAGGACATTTGGATGTCAGCTTATGGGAGGCCAGTGTTAACTGATAGTTTGTTGTTCCCAATCACTCAATATTTACATAGATACACACAGTTAAGTAGGGATGCCATGACTAGACTGTTTCGCCAGAACTGGTTTATTCCAAGTTTCAGGATGCTAGCAGAAGTGTGTCACAGATGTGTGAAGTGTTAACAAATGAATGCAGAAAAAAGAACGCATGTCACACTAAGTCACGTAGGAAAATCAGATGGTCCATTTATCAGAAAGCAGATAGACTTTATCCAAATGCTTATTTGTAATGTGCTGAGATATGGCGTAGTCAAAGTAAGGGTCTTCTCAAGATGGGTGGAATCCTACCCAACCAGAAGAAATGACAGTCTCACTGTAGCAAAAGTGTTACTGTGATACCTGAGATCAAGGTATGGCATTCTAGTTTCCTTGGAATCAGAGGGGGACCCACTTCAATGATGCGGTCCTGAGAATGATTTTTACAACATTACAAATTGAACAAAGACTACACTGCAGCTACCAACCTGACGTTTCCGGTGTAGTTGATCAAATTAATGGGACTATCAAGTCTCATTTAGCAAATGTTTGTGCTACAACATTACTGAAATGGCCAGAGGCTTTACCATTGGTGCTGATGAGTATTAAAAGTATCCCCGATAGAAAGGTTGGCCTTTCGGCCCATAAAATATTGATCCGATGGGCAATGAGGTTGCCTGCTGCACCTGCAAATGCATTATTGAACATCACAGATGATGATACTCGACTACTGCAAAGGATTGACTGATGTGGTGCGTTCGGTTTCTTACCAGGTTGCAGCAGCCTCTAAAGATCCACACCAAGAACAGTGCAACAACCTCAATCCTGGTGACTGGGTTGTGATCAAGAAGAACATTCGGAAGAATTGTTTGGAGCCAAGGTGGAAAGGCCCCTTCCAGGTCATTTAAGGGACCAATACTACTGTGACGTGTGGCGGAATTTCAAAACTGGGAGGTGCTTCAGACACCAAGAAAGTGAGAAATCCTGAAGAAGAATATTTTGTCCTGAACCAAGAGCATTGGTGACTGTAGCAGTGGTACAGTGATCACACCAGCAAGAAGAAAAGAGTGAAGAACTGCAATCAATAGCACCAATTCCAGTACCTATTGTTGCACCAAGTGGCACTGAAGTTTCTAACGGAGTAGAAGCAGGGACTGAACCTCAATATGGAAACATGTCTGACAGTACAGCAGAAAGATCCGGGTGAAGGAACAAGCACTGAACTTAGAAGTCACCGGTGAAGTTGAATGGCCTCAGACTTGTAATCAAGGAAGTCTGAAGCAAAGCTTGTCAATTGAGCGAATTCAATTGACAACACTAGAAGAAACTGAGACAGGTAATGAAAGTGCTACAGGAGAAAATCAACAAAAGGTGAGAAGATCAAAAAGATTAAGAGTACCTTGTCGAAGCTATTCAGCACCGAGTAATCTTACTATCTGGACAGAGAATTGCATGTCACAATTGATGATCTACGTGATGTGAGATCTGAACAGTTTGAACCTCCATGACATCATCACAATAAAGCTTTCTGGATAAAGAATTTGACAAAGGATGAAATGTGCCGATTTACAATAGGCAGTCATAGTTACCCGTGTAGGCCATAGAAAAGCTATGAAACAAGTTTTCTTTTACTAGAAGCAAACATAACATTGGTGAGATATGCACAACACAAGTTAAAAGCTTGACCTTAAACTGGCAGAACGATTGTCATCAGATTTAACAAAAATATCTTATAAACATTCTATTATTTGAATGTTATGTACTTTCTATTTTCTCAAATTTTATATACCGTTTCAATACAATAATTTGGTCAATTTAAACAATAATTCTTATTTCTTAGTAAAAGGAATGCCAACAGTGATTTGCTTTCTAGTTAATAGTTGATTCTTCTCGCAGTGAAACAAACTGAGACGTAGACGGTCAATATGTTTTCAGGCTTATGGGAACCAAGTTGAATGTTTCCAGAATATAAATATGCAAGACTGACTATAACAAACCTTGTGCTAAAGTGTACAAGCCACATTTATTTTCATGGGAACGGAGGAGCTGAACCTGCTTACTGGAGAAGGCTGCCATTCTATTGTTCCATGAAGGAAGAAGCCTCAAAGGAAACCGGATTCCAAAAGTAAACGCCAATTCCTTCCAGAATATAAATCAAAATGCATTCTCCAACAGTTACCTAATGCAGGTCAGAATGCTTTTCGGCAATTTCCTATTTCAAGAGTAATGGCTTAGGCACAGACACCTGTCAATGACCGGGCGGGAGAGGGGAAGAAGATTTTGCGCTTCGCGCAGTCTTAGAGGTAAGACCAGAGTGCCCCATTTAGCCCAGTCGAAAAGCCAAGTGCATATGTAGGCTGCTTCGATGCCACTGCAAAGTCAAGGTTCAGTCATAGCAACTGTGAAGCATAAAAAGACGAAAGTACAAATGCCAATTCATGTCTTGTCAGGCACTTCATCCAGCGCATGTTTACTCATTTTCAGTACTGTTTCTGACATGGGGCCGATTTCTGTAAACTTTGATGTCAATGCCCATCATGACATAGAAAATCAGTTTTCATCCTCATTTCATGACCTAGGAAGACTTAAGACCATGAGAGTGCAACTTCACATAAAAGAGGACATCCGTCCTGTTGCTCAACGACATAATCGAATTGTATTTAGTTCACAAGAGGCTATTGAGAAAGAAATTGAGACAATATTAAAGCACAACATCACTAAGGGATCCACCGGTCAGACGCCATGGGCATCATCAATAGTGGTAGTGCCGAAAAAAGATAGCGGAGTTGTGCTCATCTGCGCGGATATGCACCAAATTAACAAGGCAAATCGAAAAAGAACAACACTCAGATCCGCACATTGCTGACGTGATTACACAGTTGAATGGACCCAAACATCTTTTCAAACCTTGATTTGAACAAAGCAGGGCGCGACAAATCCACTTGACCGCTCGCATTTGCGAGGTAAATTTTATGAGGTTGAGCTACTTATAGGTTCTACTCGCCCTTTCTGGCGAGTAGGAAAACATACTAACTTTTGTCCTCCGTCTTTGAAAACGGAGCAAATGAGGCAAGATAACAAGATTTAAAGGCCTTTTTATTGCTCACAAAGCAAATGAGCAATAAAGATGCCTTTAAATCTTGTTATCTTGTCACATTTACTACGCTTTCAAAGACGGAGGTCAAGTAGGTTACGGTTAGGTCGAGGAAATTTTCCAAGGTACTAGACATGCAGGACTAGTACCATTTTTCAGATTTTTCGAGCCCTGCAAAGGGTATCACTAGCTCAAATTGGAAGAGAACTGCAGATACATTAATACCTTTTCAACTAGTGTTGATATATAAAAGGCTATGTTTTGGAGTTTCATCAGTTGCAGAAAGTTTTCAGGATGTCATTTGTCCCATAATACAGCCAGTCACAAATGCTTTCAATTACAGTGATGACATACTAGTTTTTAGGGCCACACAAAAGGAACCTGATCAAGCTCTAATATAAGTGTGTACCAAAGACTTGCTGATGTAGGTCTCACTTTAAATGCAGAAAATTGTGAGTTTCATAAAACTCAACTCAAGTTCTTTGGTCATATCTTTTCTGAAGGGGGAATGACTCCGGATCAAAATAAAGCACAGGTCTTGTCAGCCACTTCTCGCCAACAAGATGCAACTATGCGGCAATCCTTCCTTTGTATGGCCAGTTACTATTCAATGTATATATGTGAATTTGCCACTGTGAGTGCCCCACTGAGAGACTAAACAAAACATTCCATTACAATAGTCAAGTAAACACAGCTTCAAGAAATTCAAGCATGCAATTGAGAACACAACTGAAATGGCATACTTTGATCCGAAATTGCAGACGGAGGTTGTTGTTCATGCAAGGCCAGTGAGGTTGGGTGCCCTCGCTGTCCAGCACACTGGAAATCCCAATTCCCCAAGACAAATTGTGGCTTATGCTAGCTGAAGTCTGTTAACAACAGAACGTGCCTATTCACAACATGAAATAGAAAGCCTAACAGAAGTGTCGGCTTGTGAGCCTTTTTATGTGTTCCTATATGGAAACAATGTCACCGTTGTCACCGACCAGAAAGCATTCCTCACCATTTTCAGCAATCCCAAAGCCAAGATGCCCCTTCGCATTGAGAAATGTGAGTTGCGATTGTAGGAGTACGATTATACGATTGTTCATCATCTAGGGAAAGATCAAAATCCTGATGACTACTACTCACGTGGACCAATACAGGGCCATGGTAAAACTTCTAAAGTGGCTGATGTGTATGTTAACTTCATTGTAAATTCAGTACCCCTCTGCCATATCAGTACAACAAATCATTGCTGCCACGAGTACTGACAGGGATTTGATAATACTCAAAGACATTATTACACACCAGTCATGGCGAAAACATAATTGATCTCTTTATGATGACCTCAAATATCAGAAATTCAAAAATGCGCAGGAATAACTTTGTTACTCCTGAGGGCTTCATATTACGAGAGTCGAAAATTGTAATACCTAGGAGTCTGAGATAACACATTAATGAAATGTCTCTAGAGGGACACTGTGGAGTTGTTGCTACAAAACAAGCTCGAAGGGACAGATTGAGGTTCCCTTGGCTTGTTGAAAAAGTTGAAAGAGTTTAAAGGCATGTCACTTGTGCAATTGCTTGTCACCCAAGACAACCCCACATCCGTTAAACATGTCTGATGTCCCAAAGCATGAATGGGAGAAGATTGCCATTTATTTCTTTGGACTCCTTGACAATGGATATCATCTACTAGTAACTTGTAATGAATATTCCAGTTTTCCCCTTGTGGTAGCTCGGTCGCCAACTACTGATGACCGAGTCATTGAGAGACTAGAAAGTAATTTTGCAACATTGGGTGTCCCTTCGATTTTGAAATCTCACAGTAGCCTGCCTTTCAATAGTTGATAATTGCAGATATTCTCACTCATTTAAATGTCAAGTATCAGAAAAGCAAATATTTCTGGCCACAGGCAAATAGTTTGGTTGAGAGATTTAAGAGTACCCTCAAGAAGACTGTCCAGGGTGCTGCACTGGAAAAGCTCAGTTCAGTTCTTCAGTCTACACTTCGTGCATACAGGTCAACTCCCATTTTACCGCAGGTGACAGACCTGCCACCTCAATGTTTTGGAGAGCCTAGAGAACCAAATTGACACAATGGACTACTGAGCGATTTATTGACATTGATAAACTTCGAATCACCAATTCGTCACAAAATAAAGGCCTATGCTGACAGACGCCACTGTGCTTGGAGCACTGTGTTCAGCAGATGAGACCAAGTTATCGTCTGGCAGAAATGGAAGTCTGATGCTCCTTTTGTTGCTGACCCATTGAGGGGTGTGACTAGAAAACAACACTTGGTGACTGTTCACCATCCTGGAAAGTCCGGTTCGCAAGATTCTTCATATTTCAAGCACTTACCTCGACCTTTGCCAACTTCAGATGTCAGAAGTGAGACTTGTCCACCTGAAAATCCAGCACCAATGACTGTACTAAAGTCTCTGTTACCAATGGCAGTTATGGACACTCCTCCGCTATCTCCGCAGCTTCACAGGACTAGATTGATTGATTGATTGTAGCACCAAAACAACTTTTTGAAGAGTTGCAACATATATATGTATTGTTGAATGATGGAAGTCATGATGTAGAATGTTCAGTTAACGGTTACACGCCGAGGAATAAACACATGTAATACCAAGCTCCGTGTGTGGCTTGATCATTTGCATGTACCCGGGCTGGGGAGGACACTACAACAGTCTCGAATATAGCAGAGAAAAAGGCATTAGAAAAAGCAGGCAACTCTGCATAGGACTATCAGATCCTTCACCCTTCAATATAATATGAAGCCCTCGGATATTCTCCTCCAGCAGCTTGAATAGTGTAAATATGACCCAACTAAGTGGAATGTGCCCCATCCAAACTTAGATGGATGAACTACAAGCTGGGTGAAAAAAACGTTAGGTTAATAGCACTACAGTTAAAAGGAACGCTGCAACAGTCATGATGGATCGACAAATAAAAATAAACAAATGTGCAAAAAGTTTTTTTAAGCGCTGGGGGGGATACAGAGGCAGTGTGTGGGAGAGGAGAAACAGGGGTGTAGGTGGGGGACAAAACATGAGGATACAGAAGCAACATGGAGAGTGGGGTTGGGGGAAGAAAAACAACAGGCGAGAATCAAGTACAAGAGTGGGGGCAAGCAACATGGTGGTTGTGGGTGGAGAGGAGACGTAATGGTGAGCGAGAAGGATGACGTGGGTGGAGAGAAGAAGCATTGGGGGGGGAGGAGAAAAAGCAACAGCAAGACACCAGCATGGGGCAGGCGGGGAGAAGCACATGAACGAGGAAGCAAAGACGGGAGTACGTAAGAGTACACACAATATGGAGGGTGCAGGGATGAGCATATGGACAACAGAGAGCAACCCAGAATGTAGGGGGAGAGAAATACATGAGGGGGATAGCTGGAAAACACATGAACTCGCATGTAATGCTTCACCCAAAAGAAAAAAATAGTTCTTGAGAAGCAAACAGTGGAAGCATACAAGACAGATACTCAAAAGACATGATAAAGAGGCTACGCTCTAGGAGAGGGGCAAACACAAGATTGACAACTTGGGACACGAATAATAAGCACGCAAATGAGAGTTATGGGTAAGCCAACAGATGCTAATGAACAGGAGCGAAGCCCAATATTTTTTTGGAAAGCCCATAATAGGTCTCACAACAGACCGTGCTTGCGCTGTCTAGTAGACTCGACCTAAAGAAGGGCTACTAGCAGTCATGGACTTGATAACGTTCCGGAGAGGTATAGCTGAACAATCTTATAAAAAGCCACATATGTCAAGAAAGGCAGTCTATTGCAAAGTGTGTTAAACTGATAAATAGTGCAGTAAGCAAAACACGCGTAGATGGCAAATCCTGCTTAAGGGCCACAACAAAGAGCTCCGCCTTCTTTATTTTTTCCTTTCTTCATTTTTAGGTCTCGCCTATTCTATCCCGTTAGGCAGTGCAACCTTAAGATGGACACGTAGACCCGTATAAACACAGTCATCCCGTCAGTGATCCAGAATTCTTAGTTACCAGTGGAAAACAAAATTGACACTGGGGAGACAGAGCTGAATCTCCTTAGGTGTGATTTGAGAAAGGATTGGAGAGAGTGGTTGAGGAGGAGACCAATGTCAAAAGGCCAAAACAGCTAGTCATCAACCCATGACGTATTTATCTTACATAATTAGAAAAACACCTCAACGCTAGGCTTAAAGATTCCAAAACGAAGTCCCACAGAAGTAACATTTGGACTGTGGGTCTGTGGGAGAGGATTAAGGCCCAATGGTGGAACTCTTTCTTGAAGGTTGGTTCTCATCACAAGTTGCCCTAATGTAATACAGCCCTTCCAGACGGATTCCAGTCTAGGTTTTGCAGGTGACCGGGCGCGAGAGCAGGCAGCAGAGGCAGAGGCTGTGAGGCGATTCAGCGGGAGGCCAGGAGCTCCACTATCCGCAACCCACAACCTGCAAACCGCAACCTGCATACCACATACTGCCGCGGTGAACGCGTGAGCAGAGGCGGCAGAAGCGGAGCGGATCACCGCAGGAGAAGCGCGATCCGCAAACCCGCATGCCATACAGCATACCAGCACACAGCCGAGCAAACAGACGCGGAGGACACGAGCCGCGAGTGGCAGCAGGCCTGTAGCAGGCCAGCGGTCAGCGGAAGGATGCCAGCGAGGAGCGCAGGGAGGAGAGAGTGAGCGGTGAGTGGCTGTGGTTGGCTGTTACCGATGCCGGCTGCGCTTTGTGCACCAAGCGCATAGAAAAGGCTGAAACTGGCGGACGCGGACTGGTCGGGCCCTCGCCTGACCCCCTCAATCGGGCCACAGCTCTCTGAGGTTGCCAGCCTCTCTGCGCCTCTTTGTGCTTCTTTGTGCCGCGGCAGGGGCAGGAGCCGCAAGTGACTGTTTAGGTGTGGTGGGTGAGGCCTGCGGGTGGTGAGATCCAGCTGAGCGCTCACCCCCCCCCCACGCGGCGCAGCCCCCCTAGTTTGGTATATTACATCCTAAACCTATCGAGGATACTCCGGAAAAAAACATCAGGGGCCCGCTTCCTGCAGGATACCAGGGGTCGTGCGTTGCTGGATACCTGGGGACGCCTGAGAGGCTGAGAGGTTGAGGGGCCACGGAACTGGGAAACTTGGGTCCTGAGGACAACAGAGGAGGCGCCGGTGGAAGAGGAGAATGGAAGACTGTACACAAGATTCTGCGGGCTGTACAGTGTACGGTGAGGCCTCTTGACTCACTGATTTACTGATTCACTGATCTTTTTGTGATCTTTTTGTGCAAGCCTACAACCCCCTGGTCTCGAGCACTGCTTATCTCCTTCTTTCGCCGTTACCTGATCAGCCAGACTCCACCACATTCTGGATACGCTGTAATGAGGTATCAGGACACAGTGACAGGACACACTTTCAACATATGCCTTCCCCTTTCTCCGTCCTGCCACGTGGTGTGCCCAGAGAGGCTCACAGAGCGGGAACTGGATATCAACCTTGAAAAACGCGACAATATGAAAAATCGCGGCTAAAGTAGACATACAAGGCAGCCACTTCAACCCAGACCAGCCCATAGCATCCCGCATGCAACAATGCGGTCCGGAAAGACAAGGCAACAGGAACCAGTAAACTTTGCCAAAAGAGCAAGGAGAGCAAATATGAAGTAAATAAACAAGGATAGCGCCGAAGCACACGTGAGGTCAAAAGACGAAGCCTACAACCTAATCTCTCCACTCCTTACCAGCCCTGAACCCCCCGTCAAGTGGGATGGCAAGCAGTTCAAGCAGTGACCTTAACTTGCCTAAGTCAACTTATCAACCGAACATTTACACAACATTTTCATTCCTAAAAGATGCTGGGCCGGTACTGTGCTTAAATAGCAGTAAAGTAACTAACCTACCGGAGACACTCCAACCTCTCAATGCACATCAAACGGAACATCAGTCGGCACAACAGCAGCAGCAATGGAAGCAGCAGGGGCCAGACTGCAGAAGCCTATCAGCCGCTGGTAAAAGCTATGGCAGTGGCGGTGCAAGCCCTAAAGAGGGAAAAGATGCATCAGCCATAATCAAGGAGGCAAAGACCCAGGGATTCAAGGAAGACAATATCCTGGGGCACGACGACCGGAATCAATTGGAGATAGTCCTGCCTATAAACAAAGCAATTGTCAATGAGCGCAGGCACAATACGCCCGGACAGGCGGCGAGCTGCAGAGCAACAACGGCAGAGGGAGGAAATGAAGGTGGGGGGAAAAAAAGGGGGAAAGCACCAACAACAGCATCCCCTATAAGCACATCAAGAACGGATCCTTGATCAAATTGTTACCACAGCAATTGGGAGGAGAGGTGGAGGCTTCCGGAACTCAGAAGCACAGCACAGCTTCTCATGGCTCCTTACAGCGACCAGACACGCCACCGCAGGCCAAAACAGAAGACAACCCCAATGATAACCCTCTCAAGTTGGGTACTTTCGGTCAGGATTCACCGGAGAGACTTGGGACACGCAAGCACCTGGAGGCGTGCACAGCTAATATGAGCATGGCTAAAAAGAGCAAAGCAGATAGCATAGACTCCTATAAAACGACAAAAAACACAGAGGCCGAAAAATCACTAACAATACAAGACCTTCAGTTATCAGTCCTCAACTCACGCTCCATTTTTGTTGCTGGCATAGACAAGCTGGCAGACCTTAACAATTTGATCAAGAGGGCACAGTCAGAGACAAAATTCGCCCAGGCTAGCTGCAACTGCATAACAATTGTGGACAAGCTAGAAACATTACCATCAGCACTGGAAAATCTCCTTGCTGACATAAGGAAAGCAGCGCCAGCCCAACCAATGCCAGGCGTGGCCCACACCAGCATCAGTTGCCAACAAACGACTAAGCTAAGTAAAGTCCAAAGACACAAGGCACAGGCTAGGCAAACTGCAAGTGTGGCACAGACATCAGACGGCAGACAGCTTTGCGAGGATGGGGACTCACCCATATCAGGGCTAAACATCAGTGCACTAACTGAAGGAGCAACAGCAGCCCTGACGAGCAATACCACTCAATCCAGCAATTTCTTGGAAAACAGGTACCGACTGAAGGGGCACAATTATCCTCCAAACAGCGGATAAAAGAAGGAAGGGGCGAAATCAAAAACCCATTCAGGTATCGCCACACAGCAAGGATGGAACTTACAGTACCCGGGATGAACTAAGGGATGACCAACTAGTCTATTTGTGTAGGGAGGAGGAAGATACGGCCCGGGAAGAGAAAAAGAGCGCAACCCAGGGAAACGGACTAGAAATCACTGTGCGAACAACTGCCAAAGAACTCACTAGTGATGGACTGGAGCAGAAACCGGGGAACAACAGCGGGAGCTCTTCAGGAGCTCTTCAGGGGAACCACCGATAACAATAATAAAGGACTGGGCACTCAATAAGGCAATACAAGGCTCAGCTACATCATCAACTAATGGGTTGAGGGAGCCAGCAGAAGAAAAAACAGCCCCACAAAGCAGTACTGGCACGGATGGGGAGCCAATTAAAACATCAGAGCCGAATATGGAGAAAGCTTCAGTAAGCAACAGCGAGCAACTCGGCCTGACCACGCCATTACGGGGGCCATCATCGTCAATAGAGATCTCAACAGCTACAGAGACCATCCTGGACCAACAAATAGGGCACTCAGGTGCTGCAACAGCAATCATGTTTTACCCAGAGTATATATCACAGGGACGGGTTGATATACTAAACAGGGGCAACATGTTGAGTTTACTGAGGTCCATCCATACGTTAAAGAACATAAAAACCACTGACCTGGAGTCAGTTGAGTTTAAAGAATCATCTGATTGTCCAGGATCAGAGCTAACGAAAACAGTATGGGCTACACCAGACCTAGCGGAGAGAGTCCTAAAGGAACAAAATAGGTTCAACGAATGGGGCATTAAACTTCAGCCACTAGCAAAACCAAGGTATCCTGACCCCCTACTGGCCGAAACAAAGAGCCAAGAAGAAAACCCTGGCTATGGACAACCGAGCCCACGATTATTCTCAGTACTGCAAGGGGCGCGCAGCAACAGCACAGAGTACAGGGACAATGGAGAACACAATGCACCTAGGGCATACGTGGACAGAAGTAGACTCACACTGGAGTGGAACAGGGTTTCCAGGACAAAAAAAATCAAAACTGCAAGACCGTGACATTCTAAGCATAATGCACCCTCACACAAGAACTTATTGAAAATCTGTTCCTGGAACATCAATGGGCTGGGAGACAAGACCTCGGACCCGGAACTGCTAACTTATCTGCAGAAATTTGATATAATTTCGCTCCAGGAAACATGGAGTTAACTACCAACGGCACTGCACGGCTTTAATATGCTCCACCTACCGGCAATTAGAAACGCTAAATTCGGCCACAACAAGGGAGGTCTAGTTACACATACCTCCATAAGAAGCATTTACGCAACGGAACTCTTACCATACCCTAGCGCCACCAAATGAAATGTAAGTAAGCCGAATTACTCTCTAGGGGAAGACAAGCAAAGAATATATAATACTCATAAACCTCTATCTGCACCCACGCGATAAAAACAAAGGGAGCCAACAACTAAAGGAGGAGTTGGTGAAAATAATAATAGAAGAGAAAATAAATAATTGGATAATCACAGGCGACTTCAACTTAAACATGCTGAGGAGACGAGCTGATGACATCAACTCAGAGGAGGATCCATTTGCTTGGGAGGAAATGCCCCAAGACATTAACACAGACGGAAGACTCACGAACATCTCGAAAAACCGATTGTCGTTCTTAGAGCAACTGGGAGCACGTGCATTAAACGATAGATTCCCTGGAGATCGCCCGCAAACAGCAACATTTAATAATGCAGTAACAAGGTCAACAATTGACTAAACATTCTGCTCTCGCTGCATGTTCACAAAAGTAAAACTATTGCATTGGGAGCGAAGATTTTAGGGACCACTTACCCCAGGAAATCACGGTAGAAGAGCCATCATTATATAAAATTGCCCGCAGCAAACACAATCTGCTCAGAATATACCAACAACGAGAGAAGAGTAAAATGTAGCACCAACGATCCTGAAGGACTACTCTCTCGACCAAAACAACTTTGGGAAGAAGGGAAAGCAGTTATACCTGACATAATTGGAAGCTGGGAGGCATTCACAAACGCTCTACGTAATAGCTATGGAGATACAAAGGGCCACTCTGGAAACGGGAGAATAAAGTGTCAGCAAAATCTACGGCCAGGCTCCAATATACGGAATAACGCCACATTAAAAAAGCTAAAAACACGGATAAACCTCACATTACGGAGGCTGAAGAAAGATCCCTCGGCATTACAAGAGCGGAGGCAGTTAAAAGCTACACGCAAAAACTTATTTGACAAAATAAAAAGGAAGCCGAAGAATCTCTTTGGGCCAGACTACTGTACGAAATCAAGAACAACAATAGTGCACAATTTTGGAAGATCAATGCCCTATCTAACCAGCAAGGTCAGCGCATCAGCTCCAATGTCACAGAAGAAGCATGGATAACCTACCTTGAACCTCACTTTAACAAAGTTCAGACCACCCAAATTGGCTTAAATACTCCTGCGCCTAGTATGGAAATTCAACCGATACAGGCGAACTTGGACAGAACTTCCCAATCACAAACACCTAAGTTCACAAAACAATCTTAAAAGGTAGACGTGAAGGAGCTCCTGGCCTTAACGGGATTCTGCCCATATTATTCAAATAAGACCCTGAATTTTGGGCTACAGTCCTCAAACCGATCTTTGAAAGAATCCTGCAGATGTCAATATTACCATCATCATGGAGAGGCTCGATAATCTCTCCCATTTCCAAAAAAGGCAACAGGAACGATCCAAATAGCTATCAGTTGGTAGCTCTTTTGGACAACGAAGCCAAATATTATGCCGGGGTACTTCTTCAAGAATTAACAACATGGGCCACAGAAATTAAAGTAATACGCTACAATCATCAAACCGGCTTCTGTAGAGACATGGGCACTGCCACTAACATCTCCGCCCTCTCACTAATGATAGACGCTGCACTTTTAATCAAGCAGCCTCTGTACACCACATAAACAGAAATATTCTGTGGCAAAAATTAAAAATGTTGGATATACCATCATTGCTCCTAAGACAACTAACTCTTCTGCACAGTAACACCTGGGTACAAGTAAAGTTGGGGGCAGGAGACCATCTATCGAAAAAGATGAACACAACTTCAGGATTAAAACAAGGGTGTGTATTAGCCTCGACACTATTCAATCTATTTATGGCCGAGCTTTCAGTCCAACTTAATGGAAGCAACGCGCATGCCCCGAAGCTGGGAGGTCGCCAGCTATCTAACCTCCTATACGCAGACGATTTAGTACTCATCAGTCGGACACCCATAGGATTAAAACACCTGCTGGACATCACATCTCAATACTCAGATACCAACAAACTAAGTATCAACCAAGACAAAACAAAAGTCATGTGTGTAAATTACCAGAAAATAAAAACAAAATACAAATGGCACCTGGCAAAATGCAAGCTTGAAGTCGTACAAGACTACAAATATCTGGGGGTCATGATCGACAGCAAAGGCAATTAGAGCGCAAAATTTGAGGCAAGAAAAAAAAGAGGGGATTAACAACAGTAGTAGCACTAAGAAACCTGAAGAACATAACCGCTGGCCCAAGCTTTCTCCCTCTGACCAAGGTGATACAGACCAAACTTATACCATCAATCACCTATGGAAGTGAAGTCATGAGAGGGAGGGACGCGGAAACATTAAATGGCGCCATCGCAAGAGCGCGGAGAATAATATACAGGTTGCCTGGATACAGATCTCCGGCGCAAATGAGGCTGGAATTCGGGATACAAAGACAAGAGCTAGCCAGGAAAGAAACCTTTGTTAAAACCTGGTTCAAGATCAAACAAGCATTAGAAATGCAATCGGGCTCGGATTTATTTGAGTTTGAGCTAATGGCATTGTAAATGCCAATGTATTGTTGCTATGTGTTATGGAGTGTGTTCATGTGGTGTGTACTGCCAGTGATCTCCTTGTGAGTGTGAGAATATTGCACCGTTACTGCCTGTGATGTCCTTCTTGTGAGTGTGAGAAGCTTGCACCTCTGCTGCCTGTGGTCTCCTTGTGAGTGTAAGAAGCTTGCACTGCTGCTGCCTGTGATGTCCTTCTTGTGAGTGTGAGAAGCTTGCACCGCTGCTGTTTGTGATGTCCTTCTTGTGAGTGTGAGAAGCTTGCACCGCTGCTGTTTGTGAAGTCCTTCTTGTGAGTGGGAGAAGCTTGCAACTCAGCTGCCTGTGGTCTCCTTGTGAGTGTAAGAAGCTTGCACAGCTGCTGCCTGTGATGTCCTACTCACTACTCTACTCACTACTCACTACTCTGCACTCACTACTCACTACTCTACTCACTACTCACTACTCTACTCACTACTCTACTCACTACTCACTACTCTACTCACTACTCACTACTCACTACTCTACTCACTACTCAACTCACTACTCACTACTCACTACTCACTACTCTACTCACTATTACACTCACTACTCACTACTCTACTCACTACTCACTATTGCACTCACTACTCTACTCACTACTCACTATTACACTCACTACTCTACTCACTACTCACTATTACACTCACTACTCTACTCACTACTCACTATTACACTCACTACTCTACTCACTACTCACTATTACACTCACTACTCACTATTACACTCACTACTCACTATTACACTCACTACTCACTATTACACTCACTACTCACTATTACACTCACTACTCACTATTACACTCACTACTCACTATTACACTCACTACTCACTATTACACTCACTACTCACTATTACACTCACTACTCACTATTACACTCACTACTCACTATTACACTCACTACTCACTATTACACTCACTACTCACTATTACACTCACTACTCACTATTACACTCACTACTCACTATTACACTCACTACTCACTATTACACTCACTACTCACTATTACACTCACTACTCACTATTACACTCACTACTCACTATTACACTCACTACTCTCTACTCTCTACTCTCTACTCTCTACTCTCTACTCTCTACTCTCTACTCTCTACTCTCTACTCTCTACTCTCTACTCTCTACTCTCTACTCTCTACTCTCTACTCTCTACTCTCTACTCTCTACTCTCTACTCTCTACTCTCTACTCTCTACTCTCTACTCTCTACTCTCTACTCTACTCACTACTCTACTCACTACTCTACTCACTACTCTACTCACTACTCTACTCAGTACTCACTATTATACTCACTACTCTACTCACTACTCACTACTCCACTCACTACTCTACTCACTACTCTACTCACTACTCTACTCACTACTCTACTCACTACTCTACTCACTACTCTACTCACTACTCTACACTCACCACTAATACAGGACTGTCTGGGTTAAGGGAGACCCTCGAGGCCCCGGTGTCACTGCACCTGCTGCACCCTCACAGCCACTGGTAGTAAAATACAGCACTGTCTGAATTAAGTGAGACCCTCGAGGCCCCGGTGTCACTGCACCTGCTGCACCCCTGGACTTCCACCGCCACTTGTAGTAAAATACAGCACTGTCTGGGTTAAGGGAGACCCTCGAGGCCCCGGTGTCACTGCACCTGCTGCACCCCTGGACACCCACAGCCATTGTTAGTAAAATACAGCACTGTCAGGGTTAAGTGAGGCCCTCGAGGCCCCGGTGTCACTGCACCTGCTGCACCCTCACAGCCACTGGTAGCAAAATACAGCACTGTACGGGTAAAGTGAGGCCTGCTGCACCCCTGGACTTCCACCGCCACTCGTAGTAAAATACAGCACTGGCTGGGTTAAGGGAGACCCTCGAGGCCCCGGTGTCACTGCACCTGCTGCAACCCTGGACACCCACAGCCACTGGTAGTAAAATACAGCACTGTCAGGGTTAAGGGAGACCCTCGAGGCCCCGGTGTCACTGCACCTGCTGCACCCTCACAGCCACTGGTAGTAAAATACAGCACTGTCTGGGTTAAGGGAGACCCTCGAGGCCCTGGTGTCACTGCACCTGCTGCACCCCTGGACTTCCACCGCCACTCGTAGTAAAATACAGCACTGTCTGGGTTAAGGGAGACCTCTGAGGCCCCGGTGTCACTGCACCTGCTGCACCCCTGGACACCCACAGCCACTGGTAGTAAAATACAGCACTGTCAGGGTTAAGTGAGGCCCTCGAGGCCCCGGTGTCACTGCACCTGCTGCACCCCTGGACACCCACAGCCACTGGTAGCAAAATACAGCACTGTCAGGGTAAAGTGACGCCATCGAGGCCCCCGTGTCACTGCACCTGCTGCACCCCTGGACACCCACAGCCACTGCTAGTAAAATACAGCACTGTCAGGGTAAAGTGAGGCCATCGAGGCCCCGGTGTCACAGCACCTGCTACACCCCTGGACACCCACAGCCACTGCTAGTAAAATACAGCACTGTCAGGGTTAAGGGAGACCCTCGAGGTCCCGGTGTCACTGCACCTGCTGCACCCTCACAGCCACTCGTAGTAAAATACAGCACTGTCTGGGTTAAGGGAGACCCTTGAGGCCCTGGTGTCACTGCACCTGCTGCACCCTCACAGCCACTGGTAGTAAAATACAGCACTGTCTGGGTTAAAGGAGATCCTCGAGGCCCCGGTGTCACTGCACCTGCTGCACCCCTGGACACCCACAGCCACTGCTAGTAAAATACAGCACTGTCAGGGTTAAGGGAGACCCTCGAGGCCCCGGTGTCACTGCACCTGCTGCACCCTCACAGCCACTGGTAGTAAAATACAGCACTGTCTGGGTTAAGGGAGACCCTCGAGGCCCTGGTGTCACTGCACCTGCTGCACCCTCACAGCCACTGGTAGTAAAATACAGCACTGTCTGGGTTAAAGGAGACCCTCGAGGCCCCGGTGTCACTGCACCTGCTGCACCCCTGGACACCCACAGCCACTCGCTTTTTCACTTTTATTTTTTTTAAGTTTTACACTTTGCTTTGATGCGGACGCTTTCTTACACTGTGGCATGGAGTCATCCTGCTCAGCTCTCGGCTCGCCACTGCAGGCATATGTTTTCAATTATCTCCGCCGTGATGGCGAGATAATTGAAGATATATGGCCTTCTCCTCTTAAGACAATGCCTTTCAAGTCTGCCCTACACGGAAAGAAAACACAGGAAAAGCACGAACGCCGCCATTCCCAGCAGACTGGTGAACGCGCCCACAACATCTGCATTACATTATCGCGGCACCCTGACAGCTCATAATTGAAATTAATGGACTCCTGTGCGCGTAACCACAGAGAAAATGCCAAGATGACGCATGCTAAATTACAGATAGCCTATCATGTCAAGGCTACTAAAAACACAGCACAGCGAAGACGAATGAACATGCACATGCCATAAAAAAAGCGCGTGCACTAAGGAATGTTGCTGTCCGGACCCCTAAAGACACTTTTTTTTCTTTCTTTTACTATAGAGCTCGGAGCTCCGCCCCACTTCGTGGTGACGTAGGCCCGAGCCCTAAAAAGGGCAGCCAGAAACGTTAAACTTCTACTTGTGGAGAGAAGTAGAAATGACAGAGACTTGCCCAGCCAGATATTTCTTGGACACTGCACTGGACCAGTATGTGGTTACGGCAACTCTGGTCAACGACTGGGACCATGGCAAGCTTCAAGAAAATCATAAATAACATTGTTAAAAAAGAGTCTATCTTACAAGACAAAGCGGTCTTGACAGTACGTTCGCATGGCTGGCTCACTATACAATCCTACAGTAAAGCGACTTCTCAAGCTTACCTCCTTTCTAACTTCTCAAGAACCACTAAAGAGAAGTTTCTGAAATTTCGGTTAGGTCTATTACCGACGGTATACCATCTGCCCCCTTGGCTGCGCCCTCCAAAGCCAGCAATGTGCCATCTTTGCGGGAAAGGAGTGGAGGACATAGTCCATATCATAACTATTTGTCGTGAGCTGATGCAGGAGCGCCGGCTACTACTCAGACCTATTTTTAACAAAAAACAAATACGGTTGTGCAGACAAGCGGTGCTTGCAAGCTTCTCTGGTGAAGACACTCAACTAAGCTGTTGTCCGGTAAAGTTTTTAACTGCAGCTGACCTTCATTTTTAAACAAGCATTTACAATGCAATGGTTTTGCCTTTGTTAAAGTTAGAGCTATTGGCATTGCTCTTGACATTATATTTATTTATGTTTTTTTAACATAAATAAATGGCATTGCCATTTACAATGCCACTAGCTTTATCTCTCGCAAATGACACACACAAACACACACAGAGCCCCCCCACACACACACCCATACAGAGCCCCCCCACACACACCCACACAGCCCCCCACACACACAGCCACACAAAGCTTCCCACACACACAGCCACACAAAGCTTCCCACACACACAGCTACACAGAGCCCTCCACACACACCCACACAGCACAAGCAAGCAACAGGGGCACACGGCATTGACGGACAGGCCCCTCATCCAATGGCTAGGCTCCATTTACGGAGCCAGCCAATGAATGACGAGGGCCGACCCAAAGCACACTACAGTTCTCATCAGGTCATTGGTGTCAGTCAACAAGGAGGCTGCTGTCTGTAGGCCTTTAATACAGACAGCTGCGTGCGCCCCTCTGAAGATTGGCGCCCTGGGCCTGGGCTCAGCTCGCCCCGTCCAAAAGCCGGCCCTGGTGATGACCGTTCAGTGCTTAATCTGAGCTGGTGATTTCCGGTGTCCAGCACCAGCGCTTAATTTCCTAAATCAGCACTTGTGACAGTCTGTCACAGGTGGTGATGATTGTTTAATTTAGAGAGTGGCACAACAACAGTTGTTTATTAATGTAATCTAATTGTCACACTTATGCTGCAGGCGCTGTCACGGCGTTGGCGTCAGTCTGCATGTTAGGCTCTCCTATGAGACTAACAGACCACCGCCGAGAGACCGCCACAGCCCTGTCTGCCCGACCAGGATTGAGCTCCAAATCAGGCAGACGGGCGCACTAAGGGGCAGATTTACGTTTCTTGTCGCATTCCTGCAAATCAGCAGGGATGCAGCAGGAAACTTGCGACACGCATCTTAATCCTTGCGCCACCACGGATGTGCAGCATTTACAATGCGGCGCATCGTGGCGCAAGGAAATGCAGATGTGTGTTGCATCTGCTGCTGTAACGTTGGCGCAGTGCTGGAGTTGTGTCACGGGTGCGACGCAACTCCAGCACTGTGCCAACCCGGGCTATCTGAAACATGGTGCGTCACACCTAACGACTGCTTCAAGCAGACGCAAGGTTTTGACGTAGCGCGGTCGGAAAAGTGACTGAGGGAAATCTGCGCCAGAACGCCCACATGAAACCTGACGCATGTTTCATGTGGCGCAGGGCTTTACAACGTGACGCATCTCCCTAGATGCGTCATGTTGTAAATACACTGCAGCATGGTGTCGGCTTTACGCCGCTGCTGCGTCACAGAAGTGGCGCAAAAGTGGTGTACAGGGCTTGTAAATCTGCCCCAGTATCTTTGGCAGTCCTCCAGCGGACGGCGGGGTGGCTGCGCAGCTGGAGAACCGCCAAAGTCCTAATAAGGCCCTAAATGTGTGATTATAAATATCTTACTGTTCTTAAAAGCCCAATTCAGAACTCCCCACATGAAACACCCCAGGATTAACTCTCTGTAAAATAAAACAATTCATTTATGAACAGTTTAATTCTGCTCTAAATATAATACAATTGTAGATGATTTAAGCAGATCATCGCAAAAGTGTAACACTCTTGATTTATGCATAGCATTGTCACCCAGCCTTCTATATTACATCTTTCTACATATATGTTTGAGAACTATAAATGTTAACAAACGTTGCTCAGTACAGTAATCTGATATAATGGACTGAGTGATGTCTAACAATGAATCTTTATTACTCCGATTACCCTTCCTCCCCTCAGTACTTACCCTAATCAAGCGAGTCCACCTTTTCAAAGGCAACACATGTCCTAGCATAAACTAAAAACAAGTAGCAGCTTCCATTTTTTACTAGAGATCTGTACACAATTACATAAATTAGACAGAAGTTTCTGTTTGGATCTGTTGCATTTATTTTCCCTGAGACAATAAATAGTTGACTCGAGGAGAGAGGATGGAAGATATTGCCTTTAGATGTTTAAATATGGCGGAATGTTTGCTACTATGAAAACGTCTATACTTCTCTGTAACAATGAGACATGCTAATAGGTGCTGCTGCCCAGCAGAAAGAGGGCTTAAAGATGCTGAATAAACTTGGGGGTCACCAAGCCCCCCTAGTATTAGAACATTGACCTGCAGCGGTGCAGCCCAGCCCTCCTCGTATATCAATGACGGGAACAGAGGTGCACAGTGCATACGACGACCAGAGCTGCCTATGCTGTGATTTTACGCAGTGTATATACAGCTTCTTCTGCTGTGATTTCGGGCGTACATTCAGGACCTTTCTTGCTCTGTTGCACCGTGTGATCCTCAGATTCTGTGTCTCGATCAGCCTCGGTGGACGGCGTCCCCTCTCTAAAATAAGTGGGTGGGCTCCGTCCACCTGCGTTTATCTCGACATGCGCCGCAGAGCCTCGTGTAAACTACTTTATCTGAACTACATTCTTTTTGGCTGCTTCTTAATTCAGTGACGGGGCATTCAGAACTCAAACCTGTGATGCCGGTCTTTGCAGCAGGTACAGAGACCTGCTGAGCTATCTAACCGGATATTAGGACATATTCCAACTCCTGATTGAATATCTTTGATTAAAAAGTACTTGGATCCCTGTGAAGATCTCTTCACAGAAAGACCGGTGCAGATTTCAATTCGAGGAGTCCCTCGTGAGAGCTCAGACTGTGCATGTTTCAGTACAGCATGCCAGGGACAGGTTGGCACCGAGGTGGATAGAGAGAGTTCCGACGAATAACGAACACTGGCATAGAGGTGAATAGAGTTGTACAGAAAGAGGCACATTTTGAGAGGTCTGCCTCCCTAAAACAGGAGGTGATACTGTAAGGAGAAATCGGATCGTTGACGACCCCTCACTAGTGGCAGCATCCTTGGTGATTATATCAGGTGTTCACGTACCTAATTAATATTGATGAAGCGCAAACAGATCAAAGTAAACTTGTAATTCTCTGATAATAAATCTTGTCATATCATTGTTGGTGGCTGCGAGTCTTTTTCTTCATATACATGTACGATGATTTGTCATGACGACATCACAAATCACATAATGACGTTTTACAAAAGATACTGATGTACTTGAAATAGGCACTTATCTTCTTTCTGACCAAAACATTCATATATGAATACCTCTTTAGGAAACCCTGTTATCAGTGGAAGGGAAGATTGAAGCAGTGTGGGAGAGCTCTGCTGATTTCTGAGTTCTGGCAGAGTAATGCGTGATACAAGTCAGGACAGATGTCTAATGTGAGAGGTCTCTGTAAGTCTAAGTCAAAAGCAGGACCGCTGGAATTAAGTTATGCAACAAGAAAAGGCAAATTATGCGGCATAAATTTTACCTGGCCAAAGATTCATCTCATTAGTATCATTTCGACACACAATACAGCAGTAAGCAGCATAAAGGTGACAGGGGGAGAGAGGTTGGGGCAGGAAGGCAGGGGAAGAGAGGAGGGAAAAAAAAACCAAAACAAATCAAATCGACTCACCTGCACCTTGCGACGGCGGCACTTCTCCGGTCTCCCTCTTCGGCATGGGAGACCGGCAACGTCGACAATCTCTCTGGCACTTCTCCGGTCTCCCTCTTCGGCATGGGAGACCGGCAACGTCCTCCGCATCTCCCGGGGTTCCCTCCAGGCCACGGGAGCCCCGCGGGCGCCGCCATAGTGCTTGCCGTCTTCCTCTCCTTCTTCCCCGGGCTGCGGGGGGCGGGCACTTCCGGCCGGCCGCGCTAGGATTGGCCGGCCGGCCAGTCACGGGGTTAGGAGAGACGCAGAAGTGCCGGCAATGCCGGACCAGACACGGGGGCGTTCCCGGCGTCCCGTGACGTCGGCAAAAGGAAAAGAATGTCAGGAACGCCCCCGTGTCTGGTCCGGCATTGACGGACAGGCCCCTCGTCCAATGGCAAGGCTCCGTTTACGGAGCCAGCCAATCAATGACGAGGGCCGAACCAAAGCCACACTACAGTTCTCAACAGGATTTCGCCTGCGCGAAAAGCTGCGCAGAGCGCAGCTTTCGCTAGGCAAAACCTAAAAAGCGCATACAACCGGAACAGTGTTTTAAGCACATAATTTCAAGCATTTTTGTACATATAAGCCTCAAAGGAAATCATCAATAGGCTAACTATATGATATTTTTTGAACAAACCAACGGAAGTTGAGGCAGCACTATGCACTTTAAATCGGCACCTCTCGGCCTGTCATCACTCTGCAGCCAAGACTCTGATAAGGGAGTAATTCTATCTCACGAACTGCTGCTAATATTTGCCAACTAAAATGAAGAAATAAGATTATGGATCACCAAGGCCGGGGGGTGAATCTTCTTCGCAATCTTAACGAGTGTTTTTAACTATGGCTATCAGCCTTTTTTTAAACTGAGGTTTTATTGCTTATAAGAGATGGTCAATTTTTGTCATGGTTTTAATCAACTGCACAATAAACAAACTTACTTACTAATGTAATATGAGAGCATGAAAATATCTATATTGCACCCAGAAAGCCCTGAAGAAAAGAAAGAAAGAAGACATGGGGTCTGGGCTGACGATGTAATTTTCAGTGGGCATCTTCCATACACTGTTTTAAGTTTAGCTTTTGAAGAAAAATAAAAATCACTCATCAATCTGCACCCACTCCAGTGTCCACTGTTTTATATGCACCATCATGTTGAAGTTCCAGAACACATGCTACACACAAAAAATATGGCTATGTCCTTTAACAGAGGATGCAGAACTCAACTTATGTCAGGGGGTAAACAGCTATATACCCTTGGTGCAGCTATCGATGACATAAAACTGTGACAGTGGTAATGATGTCGAGAAGGCCATCCCCTTGTGGAATATACCTGGGGAGACTAATTGGACTATTTTGGCATCTCCCTTGTACCAGATAACTCAATTGGTTTCCTTGGGGAGGGTATGAGTTGTTATTTAGAAAGGCCCTTAAATTGGGACTCCACTCAAACCATCACTCCCAAAACAGATGAAAAAATAGCCCCCCCAAAAAATCTGACTTTCAGAGATACGGCAGAATGGGACAGCAGGTGAAATATGACTAGTCATAATGTTGGCATCACCGACACAGAAAAAAAACACATGTAAAATACTTAGCCTTCATAATTGCTCAAAATCAGAATTCTTCATTTTCACATTCCTTTGTTTCATTTATTGATAATAGGTTAGAATAATAGTTAGAATAGCATAGAAGATGACCTCTTCATTTTCACATCACGTCAGTCAAACAACTGGGGGCTTTAAGACTCCAGTCTGGGCATTACATGCAGAACTATCAGACCACAAGAATCATACAATGAAGTGGAAGAAAGACAATGGATATGAGCTAATAGACGGAAACTCCCATCACAGAGAGAGGGAACTAACAATACACAGGCCATGACCTCTCCAGAGATGTGTTAAGGGTATGCATCCTCATTGGCTTTGAAAGAGAATGCACTGAGAGAAGGAGAAGCAATCTACCAACCAAGCCTGCCAATGAAGAAGACGGCAGGTAGCCGATGAGACTCTTGTACCAATCGAACGGAGGAGCAGAGATAGCTGACAAAGCCACTGACACCCCCTACTAGCCAGCCATTACATTCATCATCCTATTAATGGAGTTATATGTGCCTGGTGCCCTGCTTGCCTCTTCTGAACACACCCACTAAATATTTATTGGGCTTCCCTTAACCTCAAACTGCTTCTTTCTCTAAATCGTTTTCTTACCTTCAAGCCTCCTAAATCTGGATTGTTAGAAATACCACAAGAAGGGCATTTATCAATTCAATCTGCTCTGTGGGGGGAGGAGGGAACAGCATTGTTTTTTTCTGGTTAAGACAACTGAACTGAGCACCAACTACAAGTTGCGATGAGAGCAATACTCAGCAGCCACATACTGTACAGCACGCCATTGCTTTTCAGCCCGTGTGGTGCTGCCCAAGTCCCCATGCATACAATTCTCAGTCACAAGCCACATGAGGGCCTATACTGTAACTGAATGACGTATCTCACTGACGTAACGGACTATAGGAAAGTGCTCCTTTTGACATGGTTACCCCCCACTTTTTGCCTGGTATCTGGTACAAATATGAGTGAGAGTGTACTGGGTTTGTGGTAACCTGGTTCCCATGAACCAGTGTTCTTTCCTTAAACTGTAAATTGTTGCAGCATTGACACCCCTTTAGAATCCCTGTAAGTCTATGGTAAGTGGTACCCCTGGTATCTAAGGCCCTGGAACTAAAGAGGGTCCCTAAAGGCTGCAGCACGAATTGTGCCACCCTAAGGGACCCCTCACCAAGCTCATGCAAACGGACATTGCAGCCCGAGGGTCTTAGTGCAGAGGAAACCGAAATCTCAACATGGCACACATCCCTGTTTAGCATGCATGCCAGCATTACATGTGGTATGGGTGAGTCACCTCTATGGCAGGCCTTACAGCCCTAAGGCAGGGTGCACTATACCTATGTGTGAGCATATCTGCAAGAGTAGATATGTCCAGGTGAAATCTATGTTCACCCTTGGATATTGCCTGTGGACAGGGAAGTCATAATGAGTACATGGGCTGGACACTTGTCATTACGAGTTCCCAAGCTGTATGATGGTTTCACTGTACCCCAGGGTGTTTGTTAACAAACACCTGGTCTTAACAAACCCCCACTGACATCAGTGCTGGATTTATTAATAAATGCATCCAGAGGGCACCTTGGAGGTGATACAACACAAAATAGAAGGGGGTTCCCCAAGGGAATTATTGATATAGGCAGGAAGAAAGGGGATTAACGTAATCTAAAATAGAAAGAACAAACAACCCTGCCAGGATACATCACAAAAGGTCCCCTAGGGGATCCACAAAATTATAAATGGGGTGACAAACTATGTATCAGAGCCAAAGACATCACTGATGTTATAGTCCATTATTTATTTATTTATTTTATATATTTTCAGTTTAGACATTTGGCTCTGATACATAGTTGATGTCCCCCCATTTATAATTATTTTGTGGATCCCCCTAGGGGACCTTTTGTGATTTATCCTGGCAGGGTTGTTTGTTCTTTCTATTTTAGAGGCACCTTGGAGGTGCTCACTAAAAACCTGCCGAGTGTATTGATTGACTGGTCGCGACAAGCCACCCACCATAGAAAGGTTTCTGACCTCCTGAGGAGGGAGCCTTTGCTCTCGGAGGTCAGGAACAAGGCCTGCTCTGGGCAGAGGTGTTCACACTTCCTCCAAGCAGGATGGGAATTCCAGAGCGCGAAGCTTCAAAGGCCCTGCCACCTTTGTTATGCGACCCCGGGCCTCTCCAGATAGTGCAGGTGTCCACCCCCCTGCCGTGACCACCCTTCTTGGTGGCAAGACAGGAAGTAAAATTAGCAAGATAAGGAGGTGTGTCCACATTTAGCCAACACCATCCCTAGGGTAGGCCAGCTGATATGGAACCCCCTTTTCAGATTCCTCCATGATGTTTTGGACGGGATTCATGTTCTAGGCTCAGGGGTATGCCCACTTCCCACAGGAAGTGGTCATATATTTATTTATTTATTTGAAAGATTTTATATAGCATTGGCTAGACCCAAAGGTATCAGAGCGCTTTACATGATTGTCAGACCATAGTTGCAGGTGACATCATTACAAGCTAACACAGTTTCAGAGCATAGTTACATAGATACATGTTAGGTCGAGAAAAACAATAAGAACATATACGTAAGGGAAAGAGCAGGCATGGGGTGAGATTCAGGGGAGATGCGGTATGAGCAGGGGAAGTAGACAGAGAATGAAGGAGGGAAAGGTGCGGGAGGGAGAGAGACAGAGTATGAAAGAGGAGGGGGAGGGTGGAGGGGGCACAAACCGGTAGACGAGTAAAAGCTGCGTCCAAAGTCCGGTAAGCTGTGATCCCAGGAAAGTGGAATCATTCCCACATCTCCGTTGCATGAGGCTCCCCTGACGCAGTGGGCTCTGTCCGAGGGGTCTCTGAGACTCCAAGGCCTAACTACTGAATCCTTCCCCAACAAGGGGAGAGGGAGAGCTTTGGCAAAGGGGGCCATACCATACCTCAACTGCGAGTGGCTCCCTTGGCGCTGTGTGACTCTCTCAGAGGGGTCACTGAGACTCCAGGGTATGAATATTGGATCTATCCCCAGCAAGGGAAGGAGGAGTGTTTAGTCTAAGGGCACAAGGGACAGGGGGTGAGGAGGAGAGTTAGAACTGGCAGGACAACAGAGGGGGGACATAAGAGAGAAAAGGACAGGATCCTCGAAAGGCAAGGGTCAGGGAGAACAGGGAGACAAAGGGAGGGAGTCAGCAAGTTGTAGAGTTCCACAAGGAAGAAATACAGCTAGAAGAAAAGGAAATGTATAAGTTGCAGAGTCACGCAGGGGAGAGATGCAAGCGGGTAAGCTCAAAATAGCAAAATAGTGATAGTAAGTACAATGAACTACTATATATATATTAGTGGTTAGAGTTGTGTCTCTGCAGATAGACAAATCACTCAGGATTCCATTATCACAACGATTAGGCTATAAACAATTATATAATATTTATCTATAGAGAGAACGGAGGAACAAGACATCCAAGGGGGTGGAGAGAGGGAGGTAGGGAGGGGGAGATAAGATGGGGGAGATAAGATGGGTGGTAGGATAGACAGTATCTACGGAGTGAACAGAGAAACAAGACATACTAGGGGGGTAGAGAGGGAGGGAGGGAGGGGGAGATGAGATAGGTGATAGGAGAGACGGGGTCTGGTGGGGAGAACGAGATAAGGCAGTCCAGCTGAGGAGCAATGTCTGAGGGTTGGCAGGATGAGGTCGAACGGACCGAGGGGAAGGAAAAGAAACAACAAAATGGTGGCTCCGTGCCAAGGATATCGAAGGACAGCCATGATAGGAAGCACAATGCAAAATATCACCAGTTCAATCTTGTTCTCAATGCGAGTGGGAGGGGGCCATTCCTGTCGCTCGGGGGAGACTTTTTGCAGCTCATCACACAGAGCAGCTGTTTGCTGCTCCTCTAGAAGCTTCTCTCAGTTTGTCATCAACTTCTTCCTTTGAGTTTGTATATTCACGGTGCTGCTTCTTCCATCGTGTGGTATGTTAAATAGACTAGTTTAAATAAGGCAATGTGAGTATCAGAGAGCAACAGTAACCCTGATAAACAGGCCGGTAGTGGTGATCATTAAAAGCTGTGAGTTTCTTAAACCGATTGCAATTCCAAATGGGGAAACAGGATTCATCAGGGGCGGCCATTTTGAGAGGGGCCGATAGATAGACAACGTGTTGCTGAATAGAGACACAAAATGGTTGTCATTCAGACGAATGCAGCTGCACAAAATGCTTCAAACATGTAAAGTTAGGACCAAAGCTAAGCAATGTAAGTGCTCAGGCAGCCGAGATTAGTGTACCGACATGACCCGTCCAAGGTCAGGCAGTCAGGAGATCCACGGTGTAGAGGGTGTAGACACCCTAAAGGTAGGTAGACTATTGGCTACTACCGGTCACTACCCGTAAACACCCCTAAATTGAGAATTTAGTTGGCAACACTATATCCAAGTACTTAGAATCAACGGATCAACATAAGAAGGATGAAGAAGAGACACTGCCTGGTGTGAACTGCAGAACAACTTTGGACTCTGGTGCAAAATGTTGCCGTCCTCAGCCCTCTCACAACAATCGCAACAGAGTGACTTGTCCGACATGCTGGAGAACTTCCAATGCTTTGGGTAGCCTGCCAGCACTTCAAAAACCACAGACAGTCTCCCTTAAAATAGAGAAACTACTCCCCTGCAGTCCGAAGGCACCGACAAGCAGAGTCCGGTCCACCACCTTCAGCTCCCCAGCCCGAACCGATGCTGCAGACAACCAGAAGAAAATACTTGTGCTCTGGAAGGTCTGATCTGTCTCCCCACAGAGTGTGAAGACAACAGGACCAACCGGAGCTATGCAGCACCAATTACCTTTAGGACGCCCTGCACCAAACACCAACAGCAAAAGTCCATTCCAGATTCTCACTACACCAGAACCAAGCACTTGTCGAGGGACGCCAGCATCACTGAGACCCTCTTTGAGATTTGCCCAGCAGCTTACATTCTGCCCCTGCCAGCTGTTTGCCCTTGACTGCGAGGTGCATCTTTGCGCACCCAGCCTAGCCGACCTAATCACTCTGCACCCAAGTCGCCCTGCACAGGTCCAGAGGAACCAGCTAAGTCTCCGTGCTCCAAGACCCTCTTGCAAGCTCAAACCCAATTTGGAAACCCTTAGACTTGCCCGCAATTCACCCTGCGCAGCATCTTTTCAGGTGGACAACTACCAGCTGGTCCCGGTAGAACCCGGGTGGTTCGCGAAGAACTGTTGGCATTACTTGGAACCTTGGCCAACTACTATTCGAATGCCATAAGGTGAACGCCTGAAACCGACTGTACTCACCTTTATGCATCTTTGACGTTTCCTACCATAGGACTGCATTGTTCATAAAAGCGCATGTGTTTGAACATTTTACTTAGCTGTGAATACTGTACTTAACTTTGAACAAAGTTCTTGAGTTTAAAGCAAATATAAAATGAAGTGTTCTTTTTCAAATTTGGTCTTGGATTTATTCTTTAAGTGAGTGTCTCATTTACTGCCTCTGCGAGTACAACAAATGCTTAGCACTACCCTCTGAGAAGCTTAACTGCTTGCCCACACAGCCACAAAAGAGAGCGTTAGTATTATCTACTTATGCCTCTGTAAACCAATTGGGGACCCAATGTCTCTCGGCACAGTGTACTTTATTTTAGTACACTATATAGAGAGCCAGCTTCCTACAATGACTAACTGATGTGTGCCTTGAATAATGGCAGTACAAAAGGGGGTGGTGATGGACGGAGCATCTGAACCAATCAAACACTCACACCCAGTCAAAAGATCTGAGTTTAATCCATCACCGTTCTTTAGCCCACTCTGCCACCCCAGTTCAAACATGGCCATATGCAAATCAGTCTGACCCTGTGCCTCATGGGAACAGTCCAGCCTGAACTGCCAAGCAATGTCTTCCCTGGACCGGAAACAAGCTTCCGAGGACCGGTTTCTGGCATTACAGCCGTCTTCAGCCCGGCTTGCTTGAATCCAGTGGCAAAGTGAGCAAGGGACTCACGTCTGAGCATAACCTGAATAATGGCAAACATTTTTTTTACATACATGTGAAACCCTAGAATATATTTGGGCTCTGAAATTCTACTTTGAATAAAAAAAATAGCAAAGAAATGAGTTTACAAAAATAAAAATGAATGGCAATTGTAGGCAGAAGTTTCCCATAATCACGTGCTGTTTCAGACAGAGAGGACGTTTCCACCATCATAACAACGAGAGTCTGGCTCTCACAATAACTTATTGTCATCCCAGGACATCCAGATCAGATACAGGTCTCTGAGAAACAAACAAAACAGCACGTTTTGCCAACAAGAGAAGTTAACAAAAATAACAGCTATTCAACAAGTGGAACAGGCGGAAGTTGTTTTTTCTTGTCGAATTCGAAAATATTTTTGCAGTCTCATAACATTTTCCAGTGAGAAATATTGGGCCTATCTACTTAGAAAATGAAAACTATGAATGTGTAAATAAAGACTAGGACTCCTACTGTTTCTAACCCTTTCAAATTAAATTAGATAAACTCTTTGAGAGGATGGAGTAAGAAAGGGCAATGAAGCCCAGTGCTAGCATTTTTGCTGCTTTAGACAAAGTGATCTTCCTGCCTGTAACGACGATCTGTTTTTCAGCTGTCTACACCCTTTTAGGGTGGTGCACGAGATAGCTACATAATCTAGACCCAACAATGAAAATGACAAGTAGACCTCCTTTAAAAGTCAGTCTCCATTTACAAAACCATTTGCTACATTACAATTCTAAATTAACTTTAGAAAACTCTTTCTTTTTAGGAAAGGAACAGGATATTTTCCCATTTGTAACAGAGCGGATTATGTGGGACAATCCCTCACCTTCCAACATTTTTTACATCACACCTGGACAGCTTACTAGCTGCTGAAACAGTATGCAAAGATATAACGAAAAGACCACAAATACCTTGGGCCATAAAAGCTCGAGAGAAATTGTTAACATTCTGCGCCATCTAGCATTCGTCACGATATTTAAAGGTGGCCACAAGCGAAACTGGTTCCTATACCAGTGCTCGTATACCAGTGGTGGGCACTAGCACTCCTTTTTTTGGGCACCAGGATTTACTTTTCAATAGCAGATTTTGAACGACAGCAAAATAGAGAAAGGGAGAAAAGGGACGAAAAAGAGGAAGATAGTTAGTAAAAAAATTATTGTGTTTACCCGAGGTCGTTTAACGTTGGTGTCTGCGGATTCTCGAATTTGTTAGCTCAAAGTGAAACTCAAGCACAGCACTTCAGCAGTTAACTTTTAGAGCAGTGCTAGCAAAGCAACCCAAGCCTCCCTCAGCGACCTGAACTGGGTTGGAAATTAAGAAGTCAGTATAACAGGACACTCAATAAATCATTGTACAATCAGATCCTTTATTTTAAAATTTGAAAAATAATTGATGTTCTCAAAGTTAAATACTACGTGTAACATTACAAACGCTTACAGAATATACACTTGGCAAAACAGTATACTAAATAGTGAACGAGTTCCATATGGGAATAACAATCCCTTAGGAAAGTCACTGGAGCAGAGGGCAAGCCACAACTAGCTTCAGGCTCCCGTTGGGCTCAGAAAGGGAAAAAGTACTTCTAGTAAAACCAGAAGAAACAATGGTTTATCCCAGTGGTGTATAGGACACAGTTCACTTTGAATTTATTAGGGCAGAAGGGACTAAAAGAATACTGTTCTCAGCTAAAATGGCTGCCCCTCACGCCTTTTAAATCACAGTACTGTATGTCTTAGTGGATTGTGTCATTCCGCAGATAGGGGGGTTTGCATGCTGGATGTCGCTTTCATCCTAAAAGGATATGCCAATGGGGACACAGAGCAAGTGTTAATTTGGGAGGGGGTCAGCATGCCCTAAAACCCAATATATGGGCTATATTTTTAGGTTTCGCCTGGCGTCCGCTGCGCAGCAGAGTTTGCGCAGGCAAAATCTTTTGAGAAGCAGTACGGGGGCTTTGTCCCGCCTGCTCTTCCATTGGCTAGCTCCATAAATGGAGGCTAGCCATTGGAAGAGAGATCTGTCCGTCATTGCCGGAGCAGATTTGTGGGCGTTCCGGCGATTTTTTCGCTCTCCGCCCCTTTGTGACGTCATTCCGGTGGTGGGCGGATGTTTTTTTTTTTTTTTCGGCATGTTTTAGTCTTTTTGAAAGTGTCTTTGCAGGAGTAGGCTGCTAGATTTAAGTTGTCAGGATGTACTTTCTATTTGAGATCAGGTAAGCAGCATTTTGTTATAATTTTTTTTTCACTTTGTACATGTCTCCGTCTCATGTCGTCTCCGTGTTTGTTTTCCGTCTTTGCGTGTTTTGTTGCTCTCATCTCACACTCCCCCCCCCCCGCACAGCGCAGTCACCACCTGTGCAGCGGTGCTGCGTCCGAAGCCATGCCAGCGCACTCCCAGGAGAGCCTCTCCGTCACCGCTGGGACGATGGATCTACCACCCTTGCAGCAACATCCCCCGCCGGGTGCACCACTGGGGCGCGGGGCAGTGCCCTGCGAGGGGACCCCGTCCCTGCCCGCAGCCTCCGAGGACCCCAGAGCTGCTGAACATGCCGGACCGCTGCTCAGGGAGCAGGAGAAGAGGGGGGGGCAGGTGGGGGCAGGTGGGGGCAGGTGGGGGCGGGTGTAGCCGTCCTGCGCCCGGCGCTTTCTGTGGCCCAGCAGTACTATCCTGTACGGAACAAGGAGCGGCCCCAGTACCGCTCAGCGGGGGCTCTTTACGTCTAAAACGAGCACAGCACTTGTCAGCGGGGCTCTGCGCTGTTTAACATGAGTTTAACTGGGGTGCAAAACCGGATGAAGGTACCTCTAAAAGGGGCGTGGCCTATGAAAATAAGGGCGTGGGGTACTTATGTGACCTCTATAGCGTACCACCAACTGGTATTTTGGTACAAGATTAATTAAAACATGTGAAATATAAACAGAAACTAAATGTCTGACTTGGATTACCCTAATCTTTTTCACATGACTTGTTCAGAAATTGATCCGTGTTATTGACCAGTAAAGTCAAGGATGTGATGAATACAGGACCCGACAGGGACCTTTTGCAATGCCCAGTTTTATTAACTAACGGGTCTGAGGCAGGGATGGCTTTGATGACCGTGTTGCCCCCTTCCCCCTCCCCTCAGTGCCCGACACGCTCCATGCAAGTGTGCCCACTTGTCCCATTTCCAGACTCTGTCATCGAGGCCTTTGGGACACCACAGGGCTTTGGAGTCCCCGGGAATCTGCAGGATCGAAGTTTGAGACATATCATCAAGGAAGCTTTTCACTCCTCTGAGGTCAGTAGGAGCATCATTGAGTCCAACGATAAAGCGCCCACAGACACTTCCGTTTGCATAGAGCGCTAAAAAACACTCATGACTGCAGCGCGGACCATCATAGATCGATAACCTCCTGCTACAAAAAAATAAATGGGATAAGCCCCCCATTGCTTCCTATATTTAAGGGTAGACACTTCCAGACATACCTCCGAAAAGAACTTATTTACTTGGACAATCTCTGTATGAGTATGGCACTCTACCCTGCACTTGAATTTGTTAGATTTTAAATTACATGTAGTTATTTACAGTAACATAATACATACCAAACTGTGTATCAACATAAAGGAGACTTGCAACATTCGATTGTTGGTGATGCTGTATTTAAAATTCACCTCACCGATATTTATTTGTGAGGTGTACTCAGACCTCCAGGAGCTATACGTGTCGCTCTATTTTAAAGTAAATAAGGGCTCAGTAAACAGTGAGCGCGCATCTGCGCTCCTCTTACCACCGGCTCTGCCCCCATCACTGAGGCTCCTGCTGAGGCTCCTCCCCCTCGCTAAGGCTCCAGCACCCCCCCCCCGCCTCCGCCCCTCCGTGTCCAGCAGCAAAGGAAATGCCACTCGGTCTTCAAGGCGCTGTTGGGCTCCCAGTCAGGGCTGCGGCCGCACAGAGGCACGGGAAGGCGAGCCCCAGCCTCCTTCATGACCCCTCCCCTTTCTTCTTTCCTTCATCCTCCCATGCATGTCTCCTGTCCCTCCACCACACATTATTGTGCATCTTCTGGTCTCCCCTGTTTCTCCCTCCTTTCTTACGCTATTTCACTCCTCTCGTATCCTGCCTTTTTCTGACCTCCGAAACCTCTTTCCACGATCTATCAGCTTAGGCCTGACCCCACCCCAATTCCTTTGCCCCGCGTTCCTCTTGTTTCCATATTTGTTTTCTTACCCCCAACTTTTCCTTCCTTAAATGCTTCTCCCTCAGACCTCTCCCTCCTTACTTTCTTCAAACCCCTCCACACCCGTGCATTCGCCTCCACTCCCCGGCGCACCACTATCTCACAGGTGCCCCTCCCCTTCTCTCACCTTCACACGTCACCTTAGTCCTCTTGCCTCGGCCCCCCACTCCACAAGCACTCTGCTCCTCGAGGTAGCCTGGGGGGGGGGGGGTCTGTTGTGTCCTAGTGTAATGTAACTGGTGCTTCATGTAAAGCCTCCAAGACCTTTGGTGCGAGTTCGAGTTACATAAAACTGAAAAAAGCTGTGGGCATCACCAAAGCACCCCCTTCCTCCCTGCAATCAGAATTCACTGGTGTGTGAAATCCGCGCTTCAGAGAACCTCCAAGAGGTGTCAGCTGTGAAGAGGGGTCACAGAGGGAGGAGCATAGGAGTCAATGCAGCGCCAATTTACACCCGAGGTTAATTTATAAGGGAGAGTCAGACCTGTGTCCCACCCCTACTTACTAACACGGTGAATGCCACATTGTGCTATATCTATGCATGTAAATAAAATAAAGTGTTGCATGCAGCACCTCGAACCCGAAGCATGCCCATGCACATTGTGCCACCCACACTTCCGCCAGGTCAGTGCCCCGCCCTCCTCTCTGTGGTGTCAGACCTCACTCGTGTATGAGGGTGTCCAGCAGGAGTGTGTCAGATTCCCCCAGCTGAGTGTGGAGCACACACGAGACAATAACTCGGACACCTGGTCCCCGAGGGGTGAAGCAAACTCTCCCACATTGTGCGTGGAGCTCTCTCAGCACATATTAATAAGATCAGCAACGTGCTTTCTTATAGCGCTTCATACCTTGTTATTATGGTGAGCCAGTGAAGGGAACAAATCCCATCCCTGACCGAGAAGTGTTAAGGGCCAATCGGGCTGCTGCAATCTGGGCTATTTGAAGCTGATTAAGGCAGGAGGCATTAATGATGAGGTATAGAGAATTGCAGTAATCCAATTGTGAGGTCACCTGAGTGATGATGACAGATTGGTGCAGTTCCATGTGAGGGTGGCTCTGTGTAGGTGGGTGTGTGTGTGTGTGAGGATGGCTCTGTGTAGGTGGCTCTGTGTGTGCGGGTGGCTCTATGTGAATGACTCTGTGGGTGGCTCTGTGTGTGTGTGTGGCTCTGCCTGTGTGTGTGTGGCTCTGGGTGTGTGTTTGTGCTCTGTGTGTGTGTGCAAATGCAATAGGTCTCGCATTTGTGAGAGATTAAGCTATTGGCATTGTAAATGACAATGCCATTTATTTATCTGCTTTCAAAACCAACACAAATACAAAATTTGTCATTTACAATGCCAATAGCTCTAACTTTTACAAAGGCGAAACCGTTGCATTGTAAATGCTGGTTAAATAGTCGATCACCACAGTGGGCTGCCCACCAGACATAAAGGTACACCGCTTGCTTGGGCATGAACCATTGGTAATGTGTCATTATCTCTACCCTGGTCCCTTCGGCTCTAGCGGCAACATCCAGATCATCTTATGTCAGGGAGTTAGCACCTCCAACTCCAGAACAGGCGCTGTGTGGCCAGAGAGAGGATGAAGTCTGAATGTGTTGTCTTCTGCTTCTCACTTTCAGGCCTACCGGAGATCCAAGATCAACCCCACTACTCCAATCGATGAAGAGCCAGCCCTCAGTTGCAGATGTGGTATTGCTGAATGCGGTTGTGCTTCTCTTAGTGCCAAGCTAAGACAAAAGCTTCTTCATGTTTGTTAAAAATGTGTTAAGATGAAAATGTACTAAATTAAGGACGCTCATTAATATATATATATATATATATATATATATATCACTTGTGATAGTGTGTATTTACGCTATCTGCTGGTACACTGATGCTAATTTGTTGTCCTACGTTTTCAATACACTGAAAAGAAATTCCCCCTCCAGCCCCCCTCACCCTTCCAAAATAGCTTCTTCATCTCTCTCACTCATAGGCAGCTTCTCTTTCTCAAGCTGCCTCCCAGATCTCTCGGAGGACTTGTCAAGGGAGGCCAAAATCCCATTCACAATCAAGGAACTTTAGGAGCAGATCCGTTACCTCCTGTAGGCATCCTAAAAGAAACTACAGAGACACAACTGGCTCTCAACACAGCCACGTAGTAGAGGTCCTTTCTTAGGCTACAACATGCCAACTGCCAGTTCCTCCTAACAAGCTCCATCAGGACCTCCTTTTATAGGCAACGTTTACTTTGGTTATGGATACCAGCAGTACCCCTTATCACTCAGTAGACCCTTATCTCAAGGTAGTTCAAAGCAGCTCATCCTAGCAAGAAAAGCATAACATTTTCTTGAAGAACCTCTTAGTTACTAGGCAGTTAGGCCGATGGCTCCACAATACAAATCTATCCTCTCTTAACAATTCAGTACTGCAAAACTCTTGTTCCAATAGGTAGTACTTCCTATTTCAGTATGTCCACAGATCTTTTTGCATGGGTATTTCTTATGTTTGTAGTCACCTATGAAGTAATCCAGAAATTAGGGATCTAGGCTCTAGAACTTAAGCATTTCTCAACTGCACTGCTTTATGGACCTGGCACTAGTCAATGAGAATCATGGCACATTGACCTGGTTTCTACACTCTATTGATCTTAGGTTTGTAGATGTAGATATGGATTCCATGGATCCATTTCATGAGTTAGTTTTATGCTGTTCCTGAAGTTTTGTTTATTATTGTCAGACTGGCCGGCCTACAATTTCTGTCACTCAAAATTAACAGGAAGACCTAGTGGAACTGGATGTAACCTGGCAGGGGAATCGGAGACAAAAAGGAACAAAAAAAGAGAACTGTCTTCTCGTTCAGCCACTACTCATATCTGTCAGCAGCAACACCTCTGGGAAAAAATAAAGAAGAAGGGTGATGGACAATGTCCCTATAATTCAGCAGGGTCTTTGCGTCTTTCTTCTTTCACAAGAGCCTGGTCCACTCAAAGGACCTCGTGAATGATCCTATAATTTAAATCAAATCACACTGGAGGGAAAGAGAGAAAAGAAAGCAAGGAACTATGTTCTCCAGTTTACTACAACACACATACTCTTTGCTTGGGTTTAGAAAAACACTTTAGACACTGTAGTAGCTCTAAGGGGAAACAAACCAAGTACTGTTCATTTCAGGACCAAAGGCCCTCACCTACCCTTGAGTAGTATGCTTCATCTAACATTGGGCCCCTCCTGGCTTTGGTCTTAGCAATTCTATTGAAAGCTGCTATCCCTAAGTATGGGAGCGCTAGGGGTGTTTTAGAGGGTGATAACAGGATTGGTGCTGTTTGATGACCACTTATGGTGTACGATAAGAGGGATACAGTGCAGATGGTAAAGGATATAGGTTGAATTGACCGGTTGGTGGAAAAGGAAATGTTTTTGTATCCCTAATAGTAGGAATAAAAAAGGCTGGGATTAATTCAATCCACACAGAGAGGTCAACATGTTTCTCCCCAAAAGGCATCCTTAATTGAAATGTATGGGCATTCATCAGGACCTTCTAACCCTCACTGTTATCAAGGTGCATCAAAATATAGATTAGAAAGAATAAAAGCTAAGGACGCCATGGTCGAATGCCCATGCACCTCAATTTAGTGTGCTTAGTAGGCAGAAGCAAGTTGACTTCTATTTGTGGGTCGAATTAACCCCAGTCTTCTTTTACTCCTATTCCTGTGGATAGAATAAAAATGTTTTTCCACTAATAGGTCATGATCATCTACACCGATTCCTCGGTGCAGTATATCCCCTCATCTAACATCCATAAGTGCTCATCTGACATCACCCATCCTGTTTTCAATCTTCAAAACACCTCATGCGCTCCACCACATAGAGGTAGCAGCTCACACCAGAGTCGCTAAGACCTATGTTAAGAGGGGCCCAATGATGAAGCACGGTGTGTGAGGTTGTTTTGTCCTGAAATTAATAATACTTGGTTTGTTTGTTCTTAGACCTACAATTTATATCTTAGTATGTCAGGCCTCGTCATCCTCCATCTAGTGTTCCATTCACACACAGAAGATTCATAACAGAGCTCTGTCCCCATATAGTAAACCACCTCAGACTCTCCATGTTCACCCTAATCCACACAAGCAATATGCAAAATGCACATACACTATCTATACATGTAACTCACAACAACCTGTCCAGAGAACATGACACTAGCTGTCCACAGAGAGGTTGTCATATATTAGGAAGGATTACACCACAGTAGAGATCCAGAGGCCAAGAATTGAAAAACTGACACAGACTCGGTAGCCCAGATATGAATGAGATTCATGGTAACCTCTGGCACACAAGGTATGCTGAATCTGATTTAATGAGTACTGTTAAGGATTTGACGGGCAAAACAGGAAGAGGCTTTAGTAATGGTAATGATAGGAAGAAGAAAGATTGTGTGGAATGTAGTTGGGCTGGCTAAACAACAGGATAATGATGGCTTGAAAGAATTTCTGTGAAGTCAAGACTTTGTAATGCTTTGGGGAACTTAGTTAATAATGGATACATTTTCTTTGGGGAGGATATGAGCGGTTATTAGCTGTGGTATTTATGACATGAGAGAGCATTTGAATGGTGAGCTGTTGACAGCTACATCTGAGATGCTTTGTCTTCAAGAAATCTCTACCTTTATTGTAAAACCCATCCGGTTATTAGTGCATTGCTTAATAGAGTACTGGGAACGGAGGCACTTTACATCTGGTCCTGATCAGCTGCCATCTTTCCATGGGTAAGGATTTGGATAATAATATGCTGTTGACGGTTGATGACAAGTTAGGGATGGAATAGACAAATGAAATTGGCTCACAAAATCATTGAATATCATGTAAACTCTTTATTGATGGAGTGTTTGCTCTTGATATGCTTTTGGGGGTTCCTAAACCTACCATGTTTAATGCCTTTTTTGGTGAAAAACACTTCTTGGTGAAGGATGCATAGGTAACGTCCCAGCACCATCGGCTGGTTAGCCTTTCGATGTGTGGACAAGAGGGATTCCCATTTTAGGCCCCACCTCAGGCTTAAATTGACTGTACATTGTTATCTGGCCATTTTTTCCATTTGTTTATTTCCTCTTCTATTGGTCTTAATTTGGAAAGTGAGCACCTCCCTCAATGTTTCTCTATCAAAACTGGAAAAAATGGGAAATCAATTCCTAAAGAAATTGCTCTACATTACTTGTTGAAAGATACATCCTGTAATGTGTCAGTATTACAAAGGGGTATTTCAAACTCCTCTAAGCAAATGAGTCTGTAAGGTTAGTTTTGCTTATGGGGATTCACAACTAAATACAAATAAAAATGTTCTTCCCTATTAGAGAGCAATATGATTATGACTGATAGTATCAAGCGGAAACAAAAATGATTTAGTAACTATACATTTGGAGTTAAGAATGATTGGGGAAAATAGAAGGTTCTTTAAAAGGAAAGACTGCATCTCACAGTTGCACTATGCTACTTTGAGTATTAATAGATACTGTGACCTCGAGATAAAAAAAAAGTCAGGCAACTGAAATAAAAAGTGAAGAAAAAAACTAGAGCTAATGTGACATGGATGCAATTGCTGATGACCATTCTTTTGCATGTAACCACTGACCACGTTGGGCTAAATTTAGCATTTTGAAAGCCGAACATTATTGGTGGGCCTACCAGTTTGTCTTTTTATAATGAAGGTTTTGATTGGAGTGCTCTTAGGAATTGTGTTATCCTAATCAGTAATATGTATAAGGAGCCTTGGACAGTGATTGTTAAATTTGCTGTCAATTATTTAGCAACATTAGAGTGGAGCATTGAGGCTGTGTCTGTATCACACACCCCTTTTCTCTAGCGAGGCTGACAAATCAAGAACAAGGTTTTTTTTTAGCCCCTACAATTTGAATTGGGACATTTTCCGTCTATAATTATGTGAATGCCATTGTTTTTTGTGACCTGGCAATGCCATACCGTTACAAGCATGAAAAGTATTGCCTTGTATTTCAATGTCAAATGGCTTGGTAATTAATCCGCAGACATCTAGGAGTGTAGTCTTGAACGAGGGCCATACATGGTTCCAAAACAGGTTTAGTAATTGCAATACAAACAATGTTATATATCGGCTGACCTGTGGTTGCGGAATGCCCTTTAGTAGCTTAACTTCCAGGAAAGTTGGTACGGGAGGGGCGAACAACCCAGTGTCAGCTGGGACGCCTTGACATTACCGTACGAACGAGGGGGCTTTGGAATCCCGAACTTTTGAGTCTATTATTTAATAGCACAATGTAGTTTCTCACAAAACTGCTTTCACTCCGACTCCCGGATCCCTCATCTCCGGCCAGAAGCTGATCTCGCTCATCCTACCCCCTGTCGCCACTTCTGCTGGTGGGCTTGGCCCGAGACCCAGAGGACCTGCAAACGCTATCCACAGCCAGTTGGGCATGGAACCAATTGACCCGGGCAACCGGGGCGCCACTACTATACTCCTCGTCCCTTGCATTAGCGGGGAACCTATAGATCCCCATTACACAGGAGGCGACCATGCAATGCCTCCTAAATAAATTTGAACTGACAACATTGAGGGATTTATTCCCCAATAGCCATGTCTATTCCCGTAGCGAAGACGCCCGATTCAAGGAGGCTACATTTATGGGTCAGTTCATATTATGCCAGCTGCAAGGAACACTAAAGGTTGCAGATTCCCAGCTACCCCATAGAACCACCAGATTTTCCACCGCTGACACTCCTCATCAAGGACAGCAGTGGGGAGCACCTAATGTCTAAAAGGTATAATGCCACTATTAAGCTGCTCCTGGCTAGGGATGAGGGGGTACGGCAGGCTTGGGAACAGGACTTGGATCAGCCCCTCATGGACACACAATAGCGCTTTTGTTGCGTACAAACACGCAGAGTCTCCTTTAACCACAAACATAAGATACTACACTTCAAATACTTGCGGCAGGAGTATATTACGCCAGCTAGGGTTCACCGCATGGATCCCTCTCGACCACACATATGCCCTCGGTGCAGTACCCCGATTCCGCACACATGACATGGACATGTGACAAGGTGGGCCAATTTTGGAAGCGGGTGTTCGAAGATCTCTCGCAAACGACGGGGTTGCCCATGTCCCCTACGCCCCTATTGGCACTGCTGATATATGTTAAGGATCTCCCCAAATCCTACAGGCGCTTTAGCACATTAGCACTGTTACTGGCCAAGAGAGAAGTCGCAATAGACTGGAGGAGTAAATACTCACGGACTCTAAAAGAGTGGATGTTTAGCATGTCATACTGCAATACTAACAGTGAATTATACAACCAGCTGCAACCACCAGCATCTAGGACTCCTGACATATGGCAAGCCTTTAGGTCCAATTTATTAGCACAAACATCGGTGAGTTCACAAACCGAACAGGACCCCTCATCGGACTCTGAAAGGAATGAACTGTGGGGGTACTCTTACTAAGGAGTACCCCCGGACTCAGGGAAGAAAAAGGGGCAAACAGTTTTGGCTGCTATGTACAAATATAGACCTAAATTGTACTGTTTGGTATTAAGGGAAAAATATAAATGAAGTATTAAAAAAAAAACTTCCAGGAAAGTTAAGATTAGGATGCAGGAACACATTAGTACTTTAACAAGCATTTGCAATGCAATGGGTCTCGCATTTACGAGAATTTGAGCTATTAGCATTGTAAATTAGAATGCCTTTTATTTATATGTTGTTTTTTAAACAGATAAACAAAAGGCATTGTTATTTACAATGCCAATAGCTTAAAGCCTCCCGAGTAACAACACACGTAACAGGGGGTGGTGTCATGGAACGTTACAAAGTGAGACAAGGCGGTACTAAGGAGGGACTACTAAGCCTATTGACCAATCAACAGCCACAGTTTACAGTGGACAATGACATACACACACAAAACCACACATTTTTCATTGGCTTTTATCACTTGCTACTCCAAGTCATTTAAGTGGTGGATATTTTAGTCAGTTATTTGGATTGAGAAGGAAGAGGGAAGGGTCTAGAATTAGTTTATAGCCGTAGGAGAGTGTTTGGGATGAGTAAAGGGGGGTGAAGGGGATTTAGTATGGGGAAATATGTTATTTCGTTTTTGGATTTAAAATATATGACTGAGTTGATGCTGCTCTGGGTCTTGTGAGAGTAATCTGAGCAGAGGTGTTTGTTTCCCTTTGTGTTGAAGAGCTGATTCTTAGTTGTGTGTCCTTGGTTATTTGACTCAGGCGGTGCTACCGTGTGTCTTGTGAGAATGTTCTGAGCATCCTCTGGTTGGTCTCTGCTTGTCATAGAGCTGTTTGCCTAGCAGTGCTCAGTTTTTTAACAACCTCAGTGCCTTTTGAGAATAGTCGGAGCATCGGTTGTTTTCTTGTCATGGAAGTGTTTGTTTAGCTGCGCTCGGTTATTTAACCGCTTGGTGACGTTCCCAGGATTCCAAGGCAGGCATCAGGACACAGGGTGAATGATCCCGAATAAGAAGTCGGAGGAGCGGAGGGTGAAGCCCAGGTGGCCACCTTTACACAGGCATCATTGATTGGACAGAGTTCGACACCCTGTCTTTTATTGGCAAAGGGGGTATTTTCATTGGATATCACCCAGTTCGATGCTTGCCACGAGACTTGTATTCTTTTTTTGCCCAGTCCGCATTGTGATTCTCCACACCAACCCTTTGCTAAGTGTCACGTCCTTTGACTATTTTGTCGTTCCATTTACAGCGCATTAGTGTAATGAGAACGCTTCAAATACAGACATTAGTCCCGATCCGAGAGCTGGCCGTGCTGTGCGAGTTTGCCTCTTGGGATCAGTGGCTCCGGTTTGGGGAGGAGGGCGGGCAAAGCTTCTCCAGGCATTGTGCTGTGTGCATTGTAAAGGATGGGTTTGTAAGGCCAGACATTGCCAATGCTTGTTGAAAGACTGTAGTTCATACTGAAGCAGAATGTATTTCTCAAGTAAGCAGGAACACAGACGTCTTGACGCTCGCAGTTTCTCATTCTCAAACTCATTCTCATGTTTTGGAGTACACTGTACTTCTCAATCACTGTGATTAAGCAAACGTCACAAGTGAGACCAAGGAGTAAATAGTATAGCCTACACAGCAATACGTTTTAGAGTTGGGTCTGTTAATCATCCAGAGAACTTGTTTGCTGGAGAGGACTGGTCCGCCGCTGACCTTGTGTGTGTTTAGCTTTATTTATATATAAGGAGTTCCGTTTTCTGTTTCTATTGGTTTTTTTTTCCAAATACTGGCAGAAAACAAACCGTTTCAAAGTCTGTATTTATTTCTACACGTGCAAAATGCTGAAATGTCTTGGTGTGAGTTTCGCCGTGCTGCCTGTCATGACTGTGAGGCAAATAGCTATGTGTTGTGAAGGGTAATTAATGGGCGGAGGCAGCTTTAAGTTCACTGTAGTTTATTCATGGGAACACAACACCAGCGCGCCTGTTCCCTTCCGTCAGCGAAGCCTCACTGACTCGGGAACCGGCGGCGCTCACTGTAGAACGTTAAGCCCTGGGACATTCCACTGTGGCGCGGGGGTGCGACCACAGTGGAGTCACAACATACCTCCCTTTCCTCTACACGCAGGTAGGGAATTGAGTGGTAAACAATGAAAGTACAGAATAAATAAGGGACAGGGGCTGGGAAGTAAACAACAATTCAGCCAACAAGGAAATCATTCAAATGTGAAGGAAGTCTCCTGATCCGTAAGGGTCTCTGATGGGCTTGGGCCCCATGAAAGTTCTGAGACACATCACTTGCATTGGTTGCCCTCTGATCAATGCCCAAGTTGTCCCCTCCAGGGCCTGGTGCCCTCACCTCCGTACCTGTGCGGGAACTGTTAAGCAATTGGCGATCCTGAGCTAGCATGTACCCTGAGCACGAATCTTTGGTGATTGCATTTCTATTAGAGGTTCCAGGAGAATGTTCTCCAGAGCTGTACTTTGCCACTCTACGCAAGTTCCATTTTTCTCCATTCTCCAATACCACATAGAAGGGATGCACTTCCCTCACCTTGAATGGTCCAAGAAACTTACGCATACCTCTGACCCAACGTCCAGACCGGACTTTGACGTAATCACCAACCAGAATGTTAGACCAGTTCTTTCCCTTTACTTGAACCTTCATGGAATCATGCACGGGAAAGCTCACATCACTCTCATCGCCATTCTTTCCATCAATCAAATCTCTGATCCACGGAGGCACCAGTTTTGAGGTTGGTTTCCTGCCCGCATGGCTACAAAGGGAACCACACCAGTGGTTAAATTTTCTGTCGTGTGATAGGCCCACACTAACTCATTAAGAGTTCTTTCAATGTCCAGGTTATTTGCGAGTGCCAGACTTATGGCGCCCTTAATCATGCGATTTGCTCTCTCTACAATCCCATTGGATTGTGGGTTATACAAAGTGGTGAACACGTGTTTTATACCACACTCACTCAGGAATCCCCTCATCTCGTTGGAAGATAATTGGGTCCCATTGTCCGTGATAAGGACTGAGGGATAACCTTCCTCCTTAAAAATCGTTAGCAAAACTTTAATGGTAATGCGTGTAGTTATCTCAGGAAGAAGGTAAGCAATAAGCCATCGTGTATGAACATCCATAACCACCAGACCAAATCTCTTGCTGGGGTGGACACCAGGCATAGGTCCAATAAAGTCAAGGCAAATACTATGCCACACCACACCTGGATCCTGGATGGAACTAGGGGTGGATTGGGGTCCCACTTTAAGCCGCTTTTCGGATTCACAGCATTCACTGCACCTCTCCACCCACTTGACCACGTCACCATCCATTCCTGGCCACCAGAACTCATTTCTCAACCTTCTCTTTGTTATGGTCTGGCCCAGATGCCCTTCATGAGCCAAGTCAAACAGTTTTTTCCGAACATCAACAGGGGGAATTAACTTATCAGCGGGAGGAACTCTTCGGAGCCCGTGTTTGGTTACACCCATAGTTATCCCCTGAGGAAGGGCGGAGCCCGAAATGCATCGGGAATCAGTATAACTGTGGGATCATTATAACTGTGCAATTGATCTTGCATTCAAGCATGAAGCACCTAATGCCTGTTAAAGATTTATTTTGAATTCAGGATACGTTTAATAAAACGTGAAACTTTAAACTCCATTACGGTGTTTGGATTACCTTCAATTATGGAATAAGACCCTCGAGTCATCTCACGTTGTGCTTTGAGAAGCTTCCCCCTAGCCAGGGGGAGGCATTGCATTAGTTCCTGTTGAATTGTCGCTGTCAGGCCAGGCAGCGTTGTTCTCAGAGCACACCACAAGTCATTACCTGCACAACTTGTCTTGGTTTACCTATTAGCTGTGCGAGTTCCACCACTCATTGGAATTAACTTATCCTCACGCATGATGATCTGATCACCAACGATGGATAACTCATCAATGACTGCATTATAGGATCGGACACTGACTGGCAAAGTACTTTCTCTACGTCTGCCTTTAGAGATGAGATTCTTGACATTCCTCAAAACCTCATCATGCGACATAGCCACGGCCCACTCTTCCTTGCTGACCGCGCCACAACTCCACAGAACAACGTCATCCACACACGAGATAGCTCCTTCGCACTCCTTCTTTGACACTCCTGTTTCGTCCACATCCTCCCATTTCAAAGACAAACGTGACATGCAATCAGCCTGAACGTTGCGCCAGCCCGATATGAACTCCAGATCAAAGTTGTACTCCTGTTATCTTGAGGCTAACCTTGCTAGCCTGGCTGACCCCTTTCCTGTTCCTCCTGGGGAGAGTATCTTCAACAAAGGCTTGTGGTCAGTACGAAGTTTAAACCTACGCCCCCACACATACATTCTGAAGTACTCTACACCCCAAGCAGCTGCCAAGGTCTCTTTTTCTATCACAGAATAGCATCTTTCTGTAGTAGTCAAAGTGCGGGATGAAAATGCCACTGTTTTTTCGCCATTTCCGTCACTTTGTGACAACACCGCTCCTAAGCCGGTGTCACTCGCATCAACTGTGATGATAGTCTTTTCCTGTACATCAAACGGAACTAGAATGCCAGCATTGCATATCTCAAATTTTATTTCATTAAAGCATTTCTCTTGTTCATCACCCCAACTGAATCTGACCCCTTTCCTCAAGAGCACTTTGAGTGGTTCTGTTTTGCTAGCGAAGTTCTTCACGAACTTCGAGTAGTACTCAATAAGCCCAATGAATGAGCGTACCTGGTCTTTATTCATGGGAACAGGAGCCAACTTTATGGAAGCCAGAAGATCTCTTTTTGGTTTCACACCCTCTGATGAGATGGAATGCCCTAGATATTCCACCTCTGTTGCTAAAAATGAGCATTTCTCTCTGCGCAATGTCAAACCTGATTCTAGAATTCTTGCAAGGGCATTCTTTAAGGCAGCATTGTGGTCACTCACACTCTCACCAAACACTAAAATGTCATCCTGAAAATAGATTACATTTTTCACTCCTTTGAAGACCTCTGTAACCATACGTTGAAATACACTTGCAGCTGAACATAACCCAAAGGGCATCCTCGTAAATTGAAATATGCCCTCATTGGTGATGAAAGCTGCCAAGTGTTTTGAAGATTCGTGCAAAAGTATTTGGTGGTAGGCGTGACGAAGATCAAGCTTTGAAAAGTACTTCGCCCCTTTAAGCAAGACCATCATTTCGTTTATGTTTGGCAGGGGAAAGGTGTCAGGAATGACGTTCTGATTCAAGCTTCTGAGGTCCACACAGAAGCGTAGACTGCCGTCAGCTTTTTGTGAAATCACGACCGGAGAAATCCATGAGGAACATTCAATAGGCAAAAGGCTTAAAAGGGTTTTCAGGAATTTCAGAAAATGGCGCTCTGCCTGGAGTATACGTTGGACAGTGTGTGGAGATGCGTTCTTGAGGGTGGCGCGTATAGGGCGAACGGATTAACCCAAAAACCGTTCCAAGACAATCAAAGATTACCCAAACTGTAACACAGCAATGCTCTCGCAGCCACAAAAACAGTGTGAATTTGAAAAAAAGACAACTGGTAGCAATACAGATGAAAGAAAGCAGCAGATCTCTAGAATGCCAGCATTGCATATCTCAAATTTTATTTCATTAAAGCATATTGGCGAGTCTGCCAATATGACTAATCGATCAAGACCCTGGTTCCGGGTTGACAAGTATGTCTTACACAGGTAAAATAAGAAGTAAGCACACAAATTGTTGCACGTCTGATTTCAAGGAAGACTATGCACGAGTGCGTGAATAGCCGTACCGGGAGGGGACCCGACTGCTGGAATTGCGAGGTGAGATTTTAGTATAGGATTCTTCGCGGGTAGCTTCAGACTGACAGCCGGTGTCCCTCCTCCGTTGGTTCCCGGTCGCCGTGTTCCAAGGACGGACCTTGGAACACGGCGACCGGGAACCAACGGAGGAGGGACACCGGAACCAGGGTCTTGATCGATTAGTCATATTGGCAGACTCGCCAATATCTTATCAGGACACGCCATCTACCGCGCTGAATATCCCGCATCTAACCGTGGATGCCTGAAGCTATCCACTAGCCCTGAAGAGTCGTGTTGACTCCACTTTAACGCGATGAAACACGTGTCGGCTGAGCTTGGATCCAATTAAAACATCATTGAAAAAGAACTTGAACATAGAGATCTGCTGCTTTCTTTCATCTGTATTGCTACCAGTTGTCTTTTTTTCAAATTCACACTGTTTTTGTGGCTGCGAGAGCATTGCTGTGGAACATTCAATAGGCTCTATGACTCCACTGGACAGCATCTCATCCAACAACACCTTCACCTCGCCCCTCACTGCAATGGGGACCTTTCTCAATTTGTGTTGTACAGGGACGGCATTGGGTTTGAGCTTAATTTTGTGCACTTAACCTTCAAGGTTGCCTAACTGCTCTCTGAATACCTCTTTACCTCCTTCCAAGATGTCTCCAACTGAGAGGTCATCCACTACCATAATCTGCTCAATAGCATGTGGGTCAATTTTGATGTGAAGATCAAATTGATGATACCATCCTAGTATGGGGGGTCCAGACTCTGCCACATACACTTTCCCCTCACAGATCTTCCTTTAAACAAAATAACTGTTGCCATGTACCCTAAAATGTCTATTTGTTCACCCTGATACCCGCCAGGATTTATGTCCTTGGGCATCAGCTTCCTGTTGGGCCACTCCTACTTGAAGATTCTTTTGGGAATTATGGTGTACAGTGACCCCGAATCAACCATAAGCTCAACGCTCTTATCTCCAATGATAAATCCTGCTTTGGGCCTGTGTTTCCTTCTTACATCTGAATCATGCGACTCAGTAAAAAGTATTTCAACATTCTCGCTTCCATCATATGATGATGGTTCCACACACAAGATCCTGTCTGGTCTGTAGGGGATGGCAGGTTCCTCGGATAACATTGCTACTTTACCTTTGTTGGTATCTCTGCACATTCTAGCAAAATGACCCTTGCGGCCACACTTTAAACACTCTTTCCCAATGGCCCAACATTGTCTTGAGTCAGACGCATGGTAGGCGCTTCCACACTTTCCACAGACTTTGTTACCAGCTCTATTGGGAAATTTGCTACCCCCAGGGGTGTTTCTTATGCCTTTAAACCTGGTTGAAGCAGCCACCTCCCCTTCACAACCCTCCACCACAGAAGTTTCACTTTCACCAGACATGTTGACCTTAACTTCTCTACGATCCATCTCTTTCATACACGAATCAGACTCCTCAATTATTTTAGCAATGTCAATTGCATCCTTGAGAGATGGGTCCTTTGCAGCCCACAAACGTTCCTGGGTTTTTCTGCTCCTACACTGAACAATAAGCTGATCCCTGATAATTTCTTCAGTCATTGGCCCAAATTTGCACTTTAATGAGAGTTCCCGAAGTCTAGTGACAAACTCATCAATAGACTCACCTACTCTCTGTGGCTGGGTATAGAACTTATATCTCCTCAGCGCTATGTTTATTTCCTTTGCAAACCTTAGCTCTAACCTTTTCCGCGCCTCCTCATAAACATCTGCAATAGGTTGGCCTCTCTCATCATTAGCTATGGGCAAATATTTAAAGATGTGCTGGCCTTCTTTCCCAAGATTAGTAAGTAAGATTGCCTTCTTTCTACTACTAGCGTAATCTTGTGCATCTAAGGCCACTAGGTAATTGTCGAACATTTCAATCCACTCATCCCACTCTATACTTGGATTCCCTGGTTGGTTTAGGAAATGAGGGGGTGTGGACACAGCAGAGAGATCAAGGGCATTTACATCCATATTTCACTGTGACGTTTTCCCCAAATTGCCAGGCTAAATTATCTTATTGCTTACCACCCACTTTTACAACAATGCAATATGAAAACGTAATCAAGGTACAGAAATGGAACACAGCTTTATCACAATAAAGTGTACTATTCTACTTTTCACGTATGCTTCTCCAGTACCTTCCGTGACAAGCATGTACTACTTTGCCCACTCAGATGCCAACATCACTTTACAAATTAGAACACCATTCCTACGTCAGGTTTGACTATAATATTTAGCTTCTAAGTAAATTTCTGCTATGTGTAATACACTGGCACTGAAATAATATGTCTACCTGTTCCACATGTGTCTTTGCATACAAAGAAAATACCTTTTTGTACCACTTTATGCCCTTAGATGGCAGTGTCACATCAAGAACCCCTGCACTCCCCTTAGGAATTCAATATTACGCTTAGTTTATGATGAAGATTATTTTCACTCTGAAAGTGACTGGTTTTTTTTTCCTAAAAAAAAAACTGTTAGAGTAGCGTTTTGAGTCCAGTCAACTCTAATGCTCCTCTAAGTCAACTTAATTCTGCAGGTAATCACGCATTTCTTTTTTCACCAGGGCGTTTTTCTCACAGGGCATATGTTTCTCCTCATGTTAACCTCGTGGCTCACGTTCCTGACAGGATTATGCCTTTGCTGACACAGTCCGTAGCGCAGTGAACACACTCTGGTTGGTTCAGGATTCACACGTTGCTCCGTGTCGCTAGCATTCCTTTGACCCTCGTCGAGCCTCCAAACAACTTCGTTTCTTTCCCAGGCTCCAACCAGCTGGCATTCCTCTCCTCAGCTGTCATTCGTCATTTCCTTCAGTACTGCACAAGCATTTTTATTGCTTAATTAACAAGCTCCTATCAGCTGGCATTCGTCTCATCAGCTGTCACCCTGTGTTTCGCTTCAGTGCTGCTCTTTCATTCCTCAGCTATCTGAATGATTCCTGTCACAAACTTGCTTCTGATCAGCTGTGTTATTCACTTCAGCTGTCATCCGTCACCTGCCTTCAGCGCAGCTCCTTGTCTCTCTCCTCACTCTCACGGATACTTCCTGCGCCCATAACAGAGACAAGTACGTCCTCTCATTTCAACAAGTAGATTATTTCTTCCTTACTTGCGAGAGGGTTCTCCGCCGCATTTCCTTTACGTGCGCTTCCTTCTGCTTCAATGCCTTTCTCCGCCGTCTTCGTTAATTTCTCCGCTGTGTGTTGTGTTTCCCTCGCTGTCGGAAGACCGTCCTCGTCGCCATGAAATGTTGTGAAGGGTAATTAATGGGCGGAGGCAGCTTTAAGTTCACTGTAGTTTATTCATGGGAACACAACACCAGCGCGCCTGTTCCCTTCCGTCAGCGAAGCCTCACTGACTCCGGAACCGGCGGCGCTCACTGTAGAACGTTAAGCCCTGGGACATTCCACTGTGGCGCGGGGGTGCGACCACAGTGGAGTCACAACACTATGTATGTCAACATCATTTAAGGTTTAAAACAAAGGATGACATTTCCTATTAAAGCTTAAATAGGTGCGTTTTTTTACTCATCCTTGTCAAAAATAAATACCATGACACAGGGAGCCCTACTATAGTCGGTGCGAACCGAACTAAGTGGTACCTTGCACACATCCCCGATACCGGTGCATGCAGCAGGATGAACTGAAAGCAGTGGAAACCCCCGGTGGCAGAACTTAGCGCGAGGCGGAGAAACAGTAACTAAAAGCTAAAAAAACGCAAAATGGCAGAGTGATGAAGCACGCGATGGGAGAGTGTGAACGCGCCGTGGGAGCATGAGAGCTAGAAAGGAGACGCCATGCGGGTGCGACCATGTACTGAAAGCCAAAATGAAGCGTGCGCTGAGAGCCTGTCTCACAGAGAGGAGACGCCATGCCTGTGCACATAGCCTGTCAGTGCGCGCACATGGTTGGTCTCCCTTTGCGAGCAAAACCGACAATAGTCTCGCAAGGCATTGCATCGCATGCGCTGCATTCGCTAGGCGAGACCTAAAAAGCAGGTAAACATACGACAACTGATCAGACAATTTCAAGAGACACAACATGGACACAGAAACTAAGTGGACAGAATTAGGCTGTAATAGCGCTGATAACACCTTGGTCAGAAAAGGGGCTAGCTGGATCTTTTCTGAGAAGACTGATCAAGGGGGCCTGAATGATTGAATTGATGGAATAAATTACGAACATCATGTGGTAATGAGTGGTCCCAGACAAGAGTTTGTCCTCTGCTGTAAAATACTGGGAAACAAAAAAGTACGCAGAATTACATCTTTGTGATTAGCCATAGTTACTGGAATATGTAATGGAGCATGATACATCTACCACAAAGCTCTGGGTGGGCACTGAGGAGTCTTTACACCGGTATAAAGTGTTTAACTTGATTGGGTGGCTTCGGAAATTAAGGACACCTAAAGATGCCTTCTCTAGAGTCTACTAATACTACTGCTCAACTCAGAAAAATGGCAGAAGAATGAGGTTATACTTTTTTTTTTAAAGCAACACTGGTGTATCAAGGCGAGTCACACATTTTAATGTTGCGCCCATGCCGACGGATTTTGTCAGCTGTTTTGGCTTTCAGCTCCAGAGGACCCCGACTTCCGTCCGCGTGCCTGGAACTTCAAATACACAGAACCAGCTGGATGTTGCCGAGGGAGTCAAGCGCGGAAGACGCAGAGCACAGCGGTGAGGAATCGGAAAGCCAGGGGGATGTGATGTAGGTCAGCAGGGTTTCATTAGTTGAATACTGTCCATGTGGGGTGCGAGTTGTGATCTGTAGAAGTAATGTACCCCTAAGACATTGCGGGGAACCGCAATTTGGTGCGAGAGCTCCTCCTCCCCTACGAGTTGTAGCAGTGTTAAACAGGAGGGCATGTCAGTGTGCTCGAGTATATGTATTGTCATGCAAGAGCAAACATCCTGGTGCTACAAAAGGTCGCCTACGACGACTAATTTGTATGAGAGTTGTAGTCTGGGTGCGACAGACATATTTTATATATGCAAAACAGTGGATGGTATTTATAAAACTACTAGTGTTTCTGGGGACACATAGCAGATCCATTATCTTGCCCTTAGGCCCAGATAGTAAACAGAGAATGGATGGGCAGGTACCCTGCCAACAAATTGATGGATATGCATAAGAAATACCTTTCTCTTTCTGCGATCACTTATTGACTAACCTTTCAATGCTGAATATGGGTTGCTAAGTTTTAGACCGTTTTGTTACCTTCATTTTATAGGCAACTGAGTGGAAACTTCTCCCTGCTCTGCTGCATGTGGTGTACTGGTAGGAGTCCACCTGGTAGCCACATGGTAACTACACTATACTTTAAGTGAAATAATTGGTTGATTGGTAGGAAGTTATTTCCTGTCAATATAAACCTACCCTTTGGTTTTACACTTTGCATGTTACATGTTTACCCTTTTCTCTTAATCTACAGGTCCATTACATCCTACAGGTGGAAAGAGTTCCTCGTGCCTTGATTATGCTGCCATAAAAAAGTGAGTGGCAATGAAACATGTCGGCCATTAAGCTTAACATGGTCTAAACGTGGTATTTTTTTAATTAAGAGTATGAGCACTATAAATTAAAAACAAGTGCATTGTGCTCCTCCGTAACTCATTCTTAAGTGTTTATGAGGAAGAATCTTCTCTTTAGACAGGAATCTATAATATATACTATATATGTGCACTTAAAACATTTTAGGGTACACATATATTTCTTTTTCACTCATGTTATGGACATTGGTTTTCGTTCCTTTGAAGCAAAGTGCAGATGATGAGAGAGTGAGCAAGTTAGCGAGAACCTGCGAATCACTCCTTGGTGGTTGCTTCTGTGAAGCACTACCTAAACACATGTTTTTTGCTTCACTTATTTTCAACACATCTGAGAAGCACCTCTGAGCATAGGACCTATAGATGTATTTACAAACACATATGGGAGTGTTAATAAGTAGCTATTAGACACTTCCCCACTAAAATAAGAAGTGGGGCCAAAGAAATATGGACGTCCTGTGTAGTGCACAGTAAGGGCTTTTTAGGTCGAGCCTAGCGCAGCGCGCATGCGCTGCTCTGCGAGGCTTCTTGTAGCTACTCTGTGTGGGTATGACTCCTCCCATGCACTGGATTGGCTTTTGCTGTGGGTTTTCACAATCAAAGCCTACAAATGGCTAAAACTGGATGCATGTCCCCCCTCTTCTGAAAGGTTCACTCCCACAGCATTTTGCCACGGGAGCAAGCAGCGGCTCGCAGGGAGGCAGCTGCAGTGCCTCCTTGTCTCCGTGTGCCCACCCCAACCACTCCTCTTTGCGTCCCTGTGCCATCTTTGCCCACCTGCACCACTCCCCCTTGTTAATTGGTCTACCCTGCCCGCCCCCTCGAAGCCATCTCTGACCTAAATAACAGTACCTTTACTTGGGACATAAGCACCAACATATAAGTGTAATCCCCTTTTTGAGAGCAATACTTGTAATTACAAAACCATATCTTAAACTTTTGTTACTGTAATACAAATAAAAAAGATTCAATTTGTATAATTAAACCAAATGAATAAAAGCAAAACCACCATTTGCAGTTTTTTAAAAATAATTATACAAGACTTCAACTGCTCGTGTAAGAATTAGCATGTTTATATGACAAGAGCATCCTGCACTAACGAGCGACGTTGTATTCTTTCTTCCCTTTTTACCTCACATTTTGAAGGCGGGAGATAGACCCATACAGCTCAAAGATGTAGCTGTGTGACCGCTCTAGTGTTTGGCTGGTCACATATTTGATTGAAAATGGCAACATCAGTACTGATAGGTGACCAGAGAGCGCACTGTTATCATACCTATTCCTGTAGCTATCCTGTTGTTGGAGTTGTACTGTTTGACCCGTGTTTTCCTTGCGTGGTCGTTTAGCAGTCTTGTAACTTTTAGTGCTTTTTTTTGGCTATAGGACTTTTCGGGGTCAAGCTGCAAGTGAATTCAGAGGTAAAAATGGGTGCCTCAGTTTCTCGCAGTTATGTTGCAAAATTGCAATTCTATTGAATATTGTTTCCGATTGACGTGAGGAGAATAGTAATGTTAAAATGGATTGAGTATGGGCTCAAACATAACGCGGACTTTGCACCCGGCTTCACCACAGAGTTATTCACCCCGGATATGTGGGTCAAGCTCTTCGAGACTGCGGGGTCAAGTGACTGTGGGAATGTAGTGAGGGTGGCGGGACGGGAGGAATACAATAAACCAAAGCCCTCTGGTTACTCTGCTCACACACCCAGCATCCACATACGCTTAGTTTACATGCATGCAAATATGAAAAGGAGCATTTCGCACAGTAATAAGAAGCATGAGGATAAATCAGACAGCATAACACAATATATAGCAATTGTACAGCTAATCAATACCTAGCAACATCATACATAGGATAATGTGCTGCATACCTAAACGCTTACAAGGTCGCAAAGGAGAGATCTATTTACTATGCCAATGCTTGTTTGTATATGGCATTGTTGAGCGGAGGGTGCCATTTTCTGCCCATTTTTCCCCTCTAATGCTCCTTCTTGTTGAAAACAATTAGCGATTAATCAAACAAACCCAAACTGTGAAGCTTGTATCTCCAATGTCAGGCCATTGTGATCCTCCATCTAGTGTTCCATCCACACACACAAGATTCATAATGGAGTTCTGTCCCCATATAGTAAGCACCACGGACTCTCCATGTCCACCCTAATCCACACAAGCAATATGCACAATGCACATACACTGCCTTACATGTCCCCTACAACCTATCCAGAGTCCATGACACTAGTTGTCCACAGGAATGTTGCCTTATATTAGGAAGGCTTACACCACAACAGAGGTCCAAAGACCAAGAATTGAAAAACTGACACGGAGATGATGCTCTGTAGCCCAGATATGAATGAGATTCATGGTAACCTTTGGCCCACAAGGTATGCTGAATCTGATTTAATGAGTACTGTTAAGGATTTGGCGGGCCAAACAGGAAGAGGCTTTAGTAATGGTAATGACAGGAAGAAGAAAGATCATGTGGAATGTAGTTGGGCTGGCTAAACAAGAGGATAATGATGGCTTGAAAGAATTTATGTGAAGTCAAGATATTGTAATGCTTTGGGGAACTTAGTTAACGGATACTTTTTGTCTTTGGGGCATATGAGGTGTTATTAGCTGTCCTATTCATGACATGAGAGAGAATTTGAGATGAATTGTCTTCAAGGAATCTCTACCTTTATTGTAAAGCCTAGCCTATTAGTAGTGCCTTGCTTATTAGAGAATTGGGAACAGAGGCTTTTTACATCCGGTCTTGATCATCAGCTGCTATCCTTCACCGAGTAAGGATGTGGATAATAATATGCTGAAGGCTGTTGGTGACAAGTTAGGGATGGAAGCAGACAAATTACATGGCTCACACAATCAGCGAATATCAGGGAGTGTTAGCTCGATATGTGTTTGGGGATTACTAAACCTACCATGTTTAATTCCTTTTATGGTGAAAAACATTACTTGGTCAAGGATGTGGAGGTTACCTCCCGGGACCGTAGGCTGGGTAGCCTTTCGATGCGTGGACAAGATGGATTCCCATTTCAGACCCCACTTTAGGCTTAAACAGATTTACATTTCTATCTGGCCATTTTTTTCCATTTGTCTATTTCCTTTTGCATTGGCCTTCATTTGGAAAGTGACCACCTCCCTCAATGTTTCTCTATTAAATTGAAAAAAATGGGAAATCAATGAATTTCTAACAGAATTACTCTATAATACCTATTGAAACAGACATCCTGTAATATGTCTGTAATTGTAAGAATAATTCAAACTCCTCTGAAGAGATTAGTCTGGAAGGATAGTTTTGCTTAGGGTGATTCACACACAAATAAAAACGTTCCTCCCTATTACAGAGCACTATTAATATGATTGATAGTATCAATCGGAAACAAAAAGGATTTAGTAAGTATACATTTGGAGTTAATAATGATTTGTGCAAATATAAGGTTCTTTAAATTGAAGGACACTGCATCTCACAATTGCACTATGCTAATTTGTAGATTAATAGAAACTGTCACCGAGATAAAAAACTCAGGCAACCTAAAGTAAAAAATCTAATTAAGATGAAGAAAAAAACTAGAGCTAAAGTAAGATGAATATAATTGCTGAAGAGCCTTCTTTTGCATGTAACCACCAACCACGTTGGGGTAAGTTGAGCATTTTGAAAGCCGAACATCATTGGTGGGCGTACTTGTTTCATTTATCTTTTTTTAATGACAGTCTTGCGTGGGGTGCACTTAGGAATTTTGCTATCCTAATATGTAATATGTACAATAAAACCTTGGAGAGTGATTGCTAAATTTGCTGTCAAAGTCAGCAAACTTTAGTGTGGGGCATTGGGACGGTGTATGCATCTCACAACTCTTTTCTCTATCCAGGCTGACAAATCAAAAGGGACAACTCTTTCAGCTCCTAAAATTTGAAATGGTACATTTTCAGCGCCTATAATTATGCTAATGTCATTGTTTTTTTGTGACTTGGTAAGTATTGCCTAATTTTGCACTGGCAAATGGTTTGGGGATTAATCGACCTAAAACCCAAACTATGATGCATGGCCATCCAATTTATAAACCAAGTTGGGAGTTAGACGTGTTAAGCTGCATGGTGAGAAAGTGTACAAATACCCGAGTAATATTTGATAAGGCAGTTTGAGATAGCGAAGTCAAGCAAAAATAAAAAGGTGTGAAAATATCAGGTGGTGTATTCGTGACTTGTACAAAATGCATGGCTGTCCCTTAGTATTTCCACTTGTTAAAGCATATAATTGGAAAATCATGTCACTTCTAGCTTACAGTTACCATAATATGGTTGCCACATATGCCAGATCTGATTCAGCCTTTCGTGACTCTTATTGGGTGGAGGATCCAGAATGTCAACGAACTTAACGTGAAAGTCAAGGTCTACAGTTGGAATAGCTTCCTGCTGAACTAGCAATCTTTTTCCCCGTTTCCCTAACTTAAGTAGATCAGCTGATCAGTCACTGCATGCTTCATTCTCTAGTATTAGAAATATTTATGGAAAAATATGTAACCAATACTTTGACAATGTCAATCACATCTTGAATCAATCAAAAAGAGTTATTGATTGTTTGGTGTATCATTACGTCAAGTTACAACTTAAAATGCAATCCGGACAAATTGACTTTGCCGTTTGACTGTATTATTTATATGTTTTTAAACTACAATTAACTACATTTTAATTGAATTTGAGAATAACTGTGGAGCAATGTGGGCTAGAGACAGGGAAAAGGAATTAATTACATTTTACCTTCTACACTGGGACATTGCCAAAGAACATGAAATGGACCTTGTTTTGCATACAACACTTAAACACAACATTCTAGTTACTATCTCCCTTTAAAGACTATCTGTTTAGGCAATGCATAAAAGAGATGATAATGATGATGATATCTGCAATATGTGTGAAAAATACACTGACTGTAAAGACGAATATGTGACCCTCCTTCCTCCCTGAATGGTATTTTGTCTGTGAATGCTCAAAGTGATTCCAAGTATGACTGTTGAGTGTGCTCCTGTCAAACTAATGTGTACCTGCTTTGTATAAACTATGTACATTTGGGAACGGTGGAGTTGTTCTAGTTCCAGATAGTGATCATTGGTACTTTTCAACGGTGTTTACCACCAACCCAGGAATGAAGTGCAATAACTGGTTGAAACTAAAGATAACAAACAGATGTTATGTAGGTTTGTGCATGGAATGTGCTACGGAAAGAACTTTGGGGAAATATTCTGGCCTTCTAATATGAGTAAGTGTCCCAATTCTGACTGGCAAATTATCATCACACAAACCTCATTTCAATGCAGTTAAGTGCTGGTTCAATTCATCTCAAGGGCTTATGTCAAATTATATCCTGGCTGACACTGAAGGATTGCAAACAAGCTATGGACACCATTGCCGGTACCAAACTGGACAACGATTTCTCCATAGGCCTCCCTGAAAACCAGTTTGAAAGGTTCCAGTATGTTTATTCTGAAGACGTTTGACTTATGCCAAGTGCCAATTGCCAATTTGACTATGCCTCCCCAATGCTAGACACTCTCCTCTAGGCTATCAAATAATCACCCAAAATCGTAAAGCTAAAAAAGGAGGTGGTCTAGCTGTTGTTTTCAGGCAAACAATACATATCACTAAAATTGACAACATCGCCATAAAGAATTGTGAGGCTCTTCTAACAAGATGCAATCCTACACCGTCTTCCTCCTGTAACTTCCTGCTCCTTTACAGACCTCCACCTAGCAAGGCAACATTCCCAGACGCACTTCTAGACACAGTTTCAAACCTGATAACAATACACTCCAACCTATTCGTTCTGGGTGACCTTAACATTTGGTTTGATAAACCCAATACGACCCATCGAAAAACTATAATCACTGGCCTAGACGCATTGAACCTGCCTCAGATTGTCCAGAATCCGACACACACCGCTGGACATATCCTAGATGTCATTTTTGCTAATACTGAACTAGTTACCTTTCAAACTATAACTCCAGTCACATGGGTCAGACCACCACTTGCTTGCCTTCCAACATAAAACAACGCTAAGCGACTCACCTAAAACTACCTTACATCCATCCACCTATCGGCCGTGGAACAAACTCAATTTGGAACACTTGGAAACACAACTAACATCCAGTACAAATCTGGAAAGCATAAATTCTGTTAAAAATCTATATGAGTGGCTACAGGAAGCTTTTGACATCCTGATACCACACAACAGAACAAAAGAAAAAAAGCACCTTGGAGAAACATAGAAGTAAAACACATAAAACAACAAATTAGAAAGCTGCAACGTACCTGGCGTAAATCAAACGCCAAACAAGACAAACTCCATCTACAGAAAATTAACAGATTATACAAATCTGCTATCAAAAAAGCTAAGAAAAGGTACTATTCAGACAGAATTCAAAACGCTAAATGTGCAAATAAAGAATTCTATAAAATACTCAATGAATTTCGCAAACCAAATTGCCTAGAAGGAACTCATCCTGTTACTCAAGATTTCACAGACAAACTGGCAAATCATTACACGGACAAAGCAGACACACTGGAATCGTACATAAAACAAACAAAGCACCAGCACCAACCATTGTACAAAACAACAATCCAAGAATGCTCTAATCAAGCTTCTCCGTTCCTTCCAACACATCTCACACAATGAATTTATGGACCTGGTCAAAGCAAGCAGGCCTGCCGGCAGCCCTTCTGACCCCTGTCCGCCATAAAACTTTCAAGACAATTCTTTAACAACCTCTGCTGCCACTCCAGTAAGAAGAATCATCAACCGTTCCTTACCTACTGGAATATTTCCAGAAGAACTCAAAAAGTCATACATACACCCTTTACTGAAGAAAACAAACTTGGACCCGCTGAACCCTGACAACTACAGACCCATTACAAATGGACTCCTCTTGGACCTCTCAGCTGCCCTTGACACGGTTGACCATGAAACTCTGAAACAAAGACTCTATGAAGCCGGCATAGAGGGGAACTGCTTTAGACTGGATAGCGTCCTACCTTCGAAACAGAACTAATGTCATCCATACCCCACCTTTCTCGTCCAAACCGTAGTCCACAAAAGCAGGGGTCCCTCAAGGTTTTACCATCTCGCCCATGCTTTTCAACATCTACATGAAGTCATTACCAGTACTGATCAATAAATTTCACCTCACGTGCTATAACTATGCAGATGGCACGCTATAACTATGCAGATGGCAGGCAAATACTCCTTCAACTGGAATGCCCCTAAGACATTGGAAAATCACCAATTTTCAGCTGACTTAGAGCCGTGGATCAGTGGATGACCTGGAGCCATCTCAAATTGAATGCTTCAAAAACCGAAATACTCACGTGTGGCGATTGGAAACATTACAACCCGCTTGCCGCCTGGCCTGATGAACTGGAATCACTGCCTAAAGTATCGAAGGAAGTAAGAAACCTGGGAATGACCATGGACTCCAAGCTGTCGATGAATGCTCAAGTGGATAAACTAGCAAGCTCAAGCTTTGCTACTATAAAAACGCTGCGGCTAATTTCCCCTCATTTGGGATTTCCACACAAGGTCCAAGCTACCATCTCACTTGTTCTCTCTAAACTCGATTACGCCAATAGCGTCTACCACGGATCACCTTCAACGACCATGAAAAGACTACAATGGATTCAGAACTCGGCTGCCAGACTACTCTTGCATATCAAACCGCGAGACCACATCTCCCCTGCCTTGAAAGCCCTGCATTGGTTACCGGTTGCCAGAAGATCCACGTTTAAGCTGCTTTGTATCACCTACAAAGCAATACATGGAATGGGACCGCTCTTCATCAGGAATAAAATCACCTAACACATTCAACAAAGGAACCTCCGCTCTAAAAGAGCATCTTGCCTCAAAATCCTACCATACAAGAAAAAAACCATGGGTGGCACATCCTTCTCTGTTCAAGCAGCCAAACTATGGAACTCTTTACCCCCCCAAGATAAGGTCAACCGACAACCACCTTATCTTCAGAAAACTACTCAAGATTTGGCTCTTCCCTCCATAAGCACCATACGCAAACAGAAATTTACAGCATATCCCTCTGTAAACAAGCAATTTTTTTCACTATAGATATGTACCTATCTTTGTGTATTACTTTGTATAAACATGTAATTAATTATGTTGTTGAGAGAAAAAATTATAAATAAAAATCATCTTTGGTCTGTACATACTTCCATTGTGCATCTATGTACCTAAAATGTACTTGGATCTGTGTGTCTGTTACTTTTCTCCTGAAAAAGCATATCCAATGAACTACCCTATAACTCATCCTGTGCCTCTATCAATATCTTTAATCTACATATACTTACCTCGTTTATGTATCTATATACTTTCAATGTAATTATGGATCTATATATTTATCACTTTCTTCTAATTTAGCATTTCCAATGCACTACCCTATTTCTCAGCCTATACTTCGCTCAATATATCTTCTAGCCAACCTTTCTGACTCATCTCAAACTTCTTCTACTACTCCTTTCAATGCACTACCCTCTCTCATCCTATACATCTATCAATATATCCTCTACATCCACTCTCTGATTTATCACAAACCACATACCACTACCATGATTGCCAAAATAACCCTTTCTAGACTCTCTCCTACTCTACACCTCCTTGCATCATCTGACACCTCTTTTACTATACCAATTCCCTAAAACAAACCTTTCTAAACTCTTTCCTCTGAGTCCTCCCCTCCAAAACTCATTTTTACTCATCCAAAAGCCTCCTCCTACTGCGAAGAGCTAAAAAAAAAATCCTTCACTCTTTTATCCCTCCACTATCCTTTTCAATCAAAATTAACAGACTAACATGTTCACTTCTCAAATTCCATATTAAACTATACTAAAATACTACCCAAATAACTGAATAACATATCCAGTACTCAAATTACTTCATATATTTTTTACTAAACTAATTTTCAACAGTAATCAGTTATGGGTTCCGGAGTGGCGTGCTACTCGCCAGAAAAGCGATTCAACACCCATCAGGGGTAACAAGTGCTATATGAATGCAAATCTTTCTTCCCCTTTTATCACTCCGCTATCCTTCTCACTGCAAGTAACTGACTAATATCCACCCCTGAAATTACTTCATATTTCACCATATTAATTCACCACTAATCCTTTGTAGGCTTCCTGAATAGCGTGCGTCAACAAGCGCTATATAAATACAAACCTTTGTCCTCCTGAAATGTACTTGCATGTTTCACTATACTAATTCAACACTAATACTCTATGGGTCCCGGAGTAGCGTGCCTCTCACCGAAAAAGCGCTTCGATGCCTCGTCAGGGGTAGTAAGCGCTATATAAATGCAATTACAATACAATACCTATCACAACCAGAACAACGTTAAAGGACTTCTGCGTGGATCCCTAAGCTATTACAGTACCAGATTCTCTGGTCTATTGCAACAACAGAAGCCTTTGCAGCATGAGGAAACCTGGAATTTTACATTTTCAACTCATTTAAGACTAGCAAGATGTGGTTGAGAAAGATTTGGTGGAAAGGCATTTTTTGCCCAGGCCCATGTTTTAAAGTTTATGTTCTCTCTAGTATTGTTGATCTAATCAGATGAAATTGCTTTTAGGAACAAACTTAAGACTGCTTTCCGTCTCTTTGTTATCGTTTTGAGTATGTGATTTTGGCTTTCTAAAGGTCAGCATCAGGGACCACTCAGTAGCAGCACTCTATAAATACTCTACATGCAGGGTACCATAAAACAGACTCTGAAGGTGGCTTTTCTGAGGAGGGGAGCCGAGCGAATATTTGTATTTCTCGTCAGCCTCTGCAGAGAGGTAACAACAGATACAGTACCTCCTGGTTCTTGGTTTTCTCAGTCTAGTAAAACTGAGATATGCTCAAAGTGAACTTGGGCTAAACTCATCCCAAAAGCTAGATACAGTAAAGTGGCTGTCCTGGCAGCCAAAAAAACAGGGTGCTGACCTCAGCTTCAGTCAGGTACAGATTAGCAGTGTTTTCTCTCTGACACAATTTGAAGACCTTCTACATCGGTTTCTTCATCAATTCTAGGAAAAGTTAATGTTTCCTATTAAGGACAGTTCAGTCTGTACCAGGTGCAAGTAACTATTCTGTGCGATGTTTTAGGGGCTTGGGCTCCATCTACTTTCTCTAGTTTGGTTGGTGAGCAATGGACTATAACAAGTTAAAGTTTGGGCATATTTCCCCACTGGAGAACAACTCGCGGCTCCCGCCGCCACGCTCAGCAATGCCCGTAGGTTCCTGCCACGTTGGAAGGTACTCGCGGCTCACGGGAAACGGCCTCTACAACGTGGCCGTTTCCACAAAAGCCTTAACCACGCATGCATTACAACGCATGCGTGGTTACCACGAAAGCCTTTACCACACATACCTTTACTACGAGATACGTAGTAAAGGCATGTGTAGTAAAGGGTAAAATTAGAAAAAGGGGACTTGGGGGGTCTCCCCCCCAAAATAAAAAAACGTGGGCAAAAAAGGGGGCTTACGGGGGTCTCCCCCCACAAAAAAAAAAATCACCTGAAGTCACGTCGAGAAGTGCAGGCAATCGGCATCGTTTGAGAAGAAACAGAAAGAAACTTCCGATAGATATATATCCATTCACATTTGCCCCTGAGCAAGGGAAACACCACTCCACGAGGATTGGAAAACTTTCCTTTTTATTGCACAAAATCACGCAGGCAGCCCCAGCTACATGTAGGTTCCTCGACGCGTTTCGCTGCACCTGCAGCTTATTCATAAGGGAAGGGGACACAGGCAAAATCCGGTTAGTATTTTAGAGTTTGCATTTTACCCATATTGCATCTGCTCCCAATGAAGATGTATGCTGGGATTTCGAGTAAAAATAATCCCTTTCAGCAGGGTCCGTTTATTTTTGCATACATATATAAAAAAGGATTGAGGGTTAATGGCAGGGTTAAATATAAGAAGGATTGGGGCAGGGGAGTCACGTAAGGGTACAGGGGAGGGGTATAACCTTTACCAAGAGTATGCCCTTACCATGCATACATTTACAACGAAAATCGTTGTAAAGGTATGCGCGGTAAAGGAATATTCGTGGTAAAGGTTATGCGCTGAAAAAGCATTCCGTTGTAACTCATGCGCGGAAAAGGCATGCGTTGCAACAGAATGCGTTGTAACAACATACAACTGCGGCTCACTGGAGGCAATTTGCGGCTCCCGCCGCACCGGGGAGGAACTCATGGCTCCTGCCGCCGCTCTCAGCAATATCCTGCCATTCCTGCCACGTTGTAGGGCACTCGCGGCTCCTGTGACTCCCACCGCTCACGGGAGAGAGCACTCTACTGCACGCGATCAACAGCAGCAGCAGCAGCTTCCGGCATCTGTCGTCACTCCCTTCCTCATTTTGGGCATATTTCCCACGTGTCAGGTTGCCTATTTACTTTCTGAGCTCATTTATTGACGAAAGTAAAGAAGGCAGGTGCCGAATGCACTTTAGTGGGTTTCTCTGAAAAGTAGGCAGTTTGGTTAAATACTACCCTTTTGCTGGTATCATACTATACCAATATCCCTAAGTGCTCGGTCAGCTCGGTCACCTCTTACAGCTTTCGGACAGGGCCCTGTCACCTCTACTGTCTGGGGATACCTTATGCCACACAAATTTGGGGACACATAAAATGCTGAGTTGTTAGTCTCATATACTGGAAGAAGCTAGTTATAGTTTTGATAGTGGCTACTCTGCTGAGATGTTACATATGTGACTAAGGGTGTTGACCAGCAACCTGAAAAGTCTCATATCAAAAAAGCTGCACAGTCAGTTCTGAATACTCGAATTTCCAAAACATTAAATTTTCAGATTTCAACAAACTGGTGGTAGTTTTCAGAAATACATTTCTTGCACTTCTCTTACATTTTAAGTTCGAAGTAGCAAACGAACAGAAGAGTATCAGCCCAAATATTAGATTATGTCCAGTGTGGCTCAGCCTTGCAAAATCATGAGTGAATCTTACGTTTCAGACAATGAGTGAAATACAATCATATCCATACCAATATGAGAGGTGAATTTGTTTGCAAGCAAGATTAGGGGTCAGCAAAGTCAGAAATGGTAGTTCAGATGTCTATAATCACTGAAAAATGAGGAATGCCGGAGTGCTAAGACTAAATCGGCTCATTTGTGATGATTTAGTAAGAAATACTGTTGTAAATACAAGAAGAATATGCTTCTACTTTGCAGTGAAAGTTGCTTACTCATTCTCTTTCTAAGAGCCCAAGTACGATTCTGAAGCATATTGCATATAAAGCTGACCAATCCAACTAAGTTATGTCCGCTACGAAAGCTGCTTTTCAAGTGAGAACTTCACAAGGAGCAACACCATTGAATGGAGGGAGGCTTAAGAAGCAAGGCAAACATGTTTACGTTTACTCAGTGCATGTTGTTAGCAAAGGCCCCATTTCTCGCTCGCTGTTCAACATTCGCGGGGATCACCATGCACAGCTCTAGCTAAATAAACAAACTGCCAATATTAACCCCTTGAATGCTCATGACGAGCTGAGCGCGTCATGAGCCACGGTGCTCATGACGAGCTCAGCTCGTCATGAGCCGTGGAGCGCTCGCATGCGGGGATAATTCCCCTGCTGTGCTGAGCGTTCCACGGGAACGGGTGTGGCCCTGACGAGCTGAGCTCGTCATGAGCATGTGAACGCTGTGCGCGCCCCCCTCCCCCCAGCACAGCGGGGGAATATTCCCTCAGTGAAGGGGTTATTACCGCTCTCTGACTCTAGTACCCCATATTAAACATTTCCTTTCGAAATGAAAGCAGGTAAAGCAGATAAACCACACTGATCACAATGTTTGAAGCTAGTGGATTTAAAGATAAGGAAGCTACTTCCAGTCTGTATATTAAATTCTAGATGGAGGACTGTTCCGCTGCCAAGCTGCCCCGAACCCGGCAACTGTGAACCTTCAGAAAGATTTCTTACGGATAGCTACTTTTATGAAAAATGGTTTGATGATGCACTGTTCTCCCCATATATTACTGAAACCCCAAACTAGATCTAGCTCAAGGACTGCATGAAGCAGAACCAGTGTTTGAAAATTAGAGATTGGCATAAACAGAGTTTTTTAATCTCTGGTATGACAGCATAGTTGTCAATAGAAAAATTATTTTTAGAAGCACTTGTGAGAGAGGGGGTTTGGGTGTTCGAACATTTTAATTTCCTTGAGTACAGCCTTTAAATCAAGAGATGTATGCATAGAATTTGGTGTTAATTAGCTATTTTAATAAATTCTCATGGTGGACGATGCACACTGAAAATCCTCATTAGACCCTCTTAGGAGGACCTGGCAGATTTGTGGTCTTGTAATTAAAAAAGGTAAACATACACACATACATATATATATTCATACATATACACACACATATATATATATATATATACACACACATACACACACAAGTGACCCGGATACTTAAGTCTGTGGCCCGTTGGCAGGTGGCGAGTCACACCGGGCAGGTCTCCCGGCAACGTAAATCCACACAAGCGTCTTCTTCAAAGAAGGTCTCAGTCTCGGAAGATAAACCAGTGTTTAATCATAAGGTTGGGCAGGTCTCCCGGCAACGTAAATCCACACAAGCGTCTTCTTCAAAGAAGGACTCACTCTCGGAAGATAACCCAGTGTTTAATTATAAGGTTAACCTTATGATTAAACACTGGTTTATCTTCCGAAAGTGAGTCCTTCTTTGAAGAAGACGCTTGTGTGGATATATATATATTTGCTACAAGAAATCCCCTCAAACGAGAAAGGAAGTGGCGGCACTCACGTGGTAAGTTTTGAAAATGTATTCACGAACAAACAGGACGCGTTTCGGCAAACGTGCCTTTTTCCCCTGTATTCACAAAAAATAAAGAAGCTACCCGCCATTTAAAGCTCACAGTAGAATAACATTTTTTTCTCTGTTTTCTCATGGCTATTCCCCTTCCGTTCACAGGGGTTCAATTCATTGACATAGAGAGCGGACAAAGTCATCAATCCCACTTTGGGGGCCATCTTTGAATATATCTATATACATTATATACATAGCGTTTCTAATAATACCAACTGTTCTGGTAAAAGTAGATAACAATTCATTGTGTATGATTGCAAATTAATCTAATTTGGCTCTCAGTCATTTAAAGTAAATTATTTTATATAAATGCTCACGATTAAGCCCTGGATGGGCAATGTCATTCAGACCTCTGAGAGAATACTAGACATAATTGAGCCCTGGATGGGCGAAATCACAGTTCAAGATAAATACTATTTAGCAGCGACGGATATACCTTCTGACAATAATGCATTGGCGAGAAATTAATTCATACTCATTATCCATGATTGCATAGAGCGTTCAAATCAACAATCCTCAATATTCACACAGTTCAAAGGCCATATTCACACAGTTCAAAGGCCTCCCATATATCTATATGGTAATCCGTATATTACAACTTCAGTGCGTTTCAGAGCCATCTTATCCCAAGTGTATCACTAATTCTTCTTCCGAATTAAGGCCAAAGGGGATAGTGGTGCGTAAATCGATTATGTATCTCAATTCGAGTCTACGTAATCTTTGTATCCTATTGCCACCACGATCACTTGCAGGAACGTGGTCAATACAGAAAAATTTGAGAAGTGAACGGTCACTATTGTGGCTTTCAAAAAAGTGCCTTACCACTGGGTATGTCGGGTCTCTATTTTCCATTGCACGTGCATGCTCTAAGATTCTCTTCTTTACGGGATGTTTAGAGCTGCCAACATGCATTTTCATTCAGGGACATACCAGGCAGTATACACAGAAAGGTGTGGTACATGTTAAGAAATAGTTAATCTTCTTCACGTCTTTCCTGCCTGGGACCTGATAGGCGAGTACTTTTGTGCTACTTTTGCATGCCTTGCATTTTGAGCATGGAAAGAATCCGGTCATAGCGCTCAATCTTGGGACAAAGGGGACTGACTCGTAATGGCTTTTTACTAAGTGATCTTTACGAGATCTACTGCGTCTGAAGGTAACTTGGGGTTGTTCAGGTAAATCTTTACCAATTACCAGATCAGCTTTTAGTATATGCCAATTACGATATAGTATTTGTCTCAGTACCCCAGTCTCACCAGAAAATGTTGTGATAAATCTGCATACTCCACTATCACGTTCGGTGGGTTGGCGTCTATCTTTCAACAGATTCTTACGTGGGATTTTGTTCACTTTCTCAAATGTTTTAGTTAACAGAGCAGTCTTATACCCTCTGACTTTAAAGCGTTCGATGGCTTCTCTGGCTACCTGTTCAAAATCTTCATTGTTAGAACAGTTCCTTTTGAGGCGTAATAGCTCCCCATATGGAATGCTATTTTTTAAAGTTTGTTGGTGACTACTACTCGCTTCAAGGGTTGAATTACCTGCTGTTGATTTTCTAAACAGCTTTGTGCAGATTTTGCCATCACAAATAAATACTTGTAAGTCAAGGAAGGATACCATAGTTTGGCTCATCTGACCACTGAAGTGGAGATTCAAGGAATTCCTATTAAGTTCATCAATGTATGCCTCTGCTTGCAGTTTAGGACCTTTCCATAAGATGAACAGGTCATCTATATACCTGTACCAGGATATGGTGCAGTTCACCCATGCACTGTACTGTTCGGCCCAGGCCACCTGCTTCTCCCACCAGCCTACGAATAAATTTGCGTGGCTGGGGGCAAAGCAGGTGCTCATCGCGGTCCCCCTTATTTGACAGTAATGTTGTTTATCAAAAAGGAAGATGTTATTTTGAAGAACAAATTCTACGAACTACAGTAACATTTCATTATGCTCTGAGAATTCAAGTGACCTTCCTTTAAGAAAATATTGTACTGCCTGTAAACCATTTTGGTGATCAGTCACTGTATACAGACTAGTAATTTCCAGTACAACCATCCACATGTCCTGCTCCCATGGTATGTCCATGATATTCTTAATGAAATGTGCAGAGTCTTGTATATATGAAGGCAAAGCTCTGACAAAGTCTGAAAGAAAATGATCAATTTATTGGGACATAGATTTTGTTAAACATCCAATTGAGGAGACAATAGGTCTACCAGGTGGTCGTTTTGTGTCCTTATGAATTTTTGGTAGATGGTAAAAAGTAGAAGTAACAGGGTAGGGGCATGCAAGAAATGTATGTTCATTATCGTTAATCATGCTCCTTTCAACCCATTTCATACGAAATTTATGGTATTGGTCAATACTCCTAATGTACTCGTCTTTACTAACTTTCAAGTAACAATTACCATCAGATAATTGGCGCATTGCCTCCTGAGTGTAGAATTCGCGTGTCATTAAGACAACATTGCCGCCTTTATCCGAAGGCTTGTATATGAGCTCCTGGTTGTCTTGTAATTCTTTTAGTGCCATTTGTTCTCCTCTGGTCAAGTTGTGTGTCAAATTGAGCGCTGTCAAGGACCTCATTCTTAAGAGGTCTTGATTTACCGCCTCTTCAAACACGTCAATAGTGTCAAAGGACAACATCGGTGTAAATGTGGACTTAGGTTTAAAATGAGTTGGTACTGATCTTTGCTTGATGCCAAATCGTGTTACTTCCGTTATATTTGAGTCAGGGTCTTGAGAGTACGTTGGTACTTGACTCGAAATCAGTTGTAAAGTTCTGAGGTCCGAGCCGGTCAATGCGGAAGGGTCTGTACTCGCAACTGGTATTGGTGAGGTCAACGATTAATTTGGGCCTCTAAGTCTGAAAAATTTCCTTAACTTTAATTTGCGAGTAAAAAGGTACAGGTCAATCCGTGTTTGGGTATATTGCAGCCTTTTTGTGGGGCAGAAGGTTAATCCTTTCTTTAATACACTTTCCTGATCCTTAGATAACTTGTGTTTAGTTAGATTAATGATGGACAGGTCGGCAGTGGGCTCTATTGCTTGAGGTTTCTCTTGCTGCGTATTTGGCTGGCCATTCCTTGTTGTCTTCCTGTATCGGCCACCCCTTCTTGTCTTCCTGTTGCTATGCTTTTTTGAGCCTGTGGTCTGCCTCTCCCTCCACGTTGTCGAGAGTTGCGCATTAATTGAAACGCTTCTAAAAAACGCCCTCTTCCACTCAGGGTGTATTGAGCTGTACCGGTGCATTCTTCCCCGGATTGTTCTGTATCAGTACTAACCGCTGATTCTGACGTTTCTTTGGTCTGTACATTTTTTTTACCTCCACCTCGCAGAACTTTCCTTGGTGCGTCGAATTTTCGCGGAAAGGTAAGAATTCGCCCTGGTTCGTAGTCCTTGGCATCCCGATTAAATTTGGTATGTTTCCTTAATTTAATTTTTTCTTGATATTCGATCAGTCGTCCTTTCATTTTTTCACGTAGGTCGTCTTTATCTGCCACTTCCGTGTTTGCGTCAATTAGTGCCTCAACCTCAGCTATTTCTTTCAGGCATTTTTCTCGAACGCTCCAGGCGAACTTTATGAGGATCAACATCCCGGCGCTTGCTTCCAGTGTAAAATCAGACCACTCTTCAAGAAGCGCGGGGTCTGGATTCTCATAAGAAGGAATGGTGTAGATGCGTAATCCACGGGGGACGCGTTTAACCTCCAAATAATGTTGCAGTGAAGTCGCTTCCCACCATTTGCGGATTTCACGTTCCATTAAACGTTCTAATTTGTTCACCAGTGCTTTGAGCGAGTTAGGAGCCTCATGGATAGTTGCTCTGTCAGGACGCTGCATTGGGCTGCATTTAAACACGTCTGCTGCTTCCTCGTTTCTCGTGGTGTCCGAGAACATTATCGTGAGTTAGGCGGGGCTTCTGTTAGTGTGAATGTCTTGTCTACTATGCGATTTAATATATATATATCCAAAGAAAGCACGATGCTCCTTCCGGAGATCCCTCGCCTTTACCAGGGGCGGCGCAGAGCCGGCGGAGCAACCGGCAAACAATATCACAAACGAACGGCGTACCTCCGAGCACTCAGTTCAAAATGTCACAGGGTCCAGGGTCCAAGTTCTTATTCCAAAGCTGTGAGGTTTATTAAATTCTTAAACCTAGTTGTGATGCGTTTCGCGCTCCACAGAGCGCTTGTTCACACAACATGTTCACATAAAGTTTGTGTTTAAAAAGCATTTAACTTCCGGCATAATAATGGACATGGCGAGAGGACTGTGGATGCATCCGCCATCTTACAGTGGTTAAACATAGAACACGCCATACGTTCATTTAACATCGTAAATTACATTAATTCTGTATATCTTAACATTTAATATATAGATGTTTATACATTTCATTGGAAACTATCAGTTTGTATAAATCAACTAAAGTTGGAGCAGCCTAGATGTGTTGATAGCATGTACATTGCATTCTGGTAGATAACATGTTGAGTGAACAAGCGCTCTGTGGAGCGCAAAACGCGCCCCGACTAGGTTTATGAATTTAATAAACCTCACAGCTTTGGAATAAGAACCTGGACCCTGTGATATTTTGAACTGAGTGCTCGGAGGTACGCCGTTAGTTTGTGATATTGTTTGCCGGTTGCTCCGCCGGCTGTGCCCCACCCCTGGTAAATGCGAGGGATCTCCGGGAGGAGCATCGTGCTTTCTTTGGATATGGATATGGATATGGATATGGATATATATATATATATATATATATATATATATATATATATAAATATAATCGGAAGATAACCCAGTGTTTAATTAGAAGGTTAACCTTATGATTAAACACTGGTTTATCTTCCGAGAGTGCGTCCTTCTTTGAAGAAGACGCTTGTGTGGATAGATATATATATATATATATATATATATAGATAGATATATATATCCACACAAGCGTCTTCTTCAAAGAAGGACGCACTCTCGGAAGATAAACCAGTGTTTAATCATAAGGGTAACCTTATAATTAAACACTGGTTTATCTTCCGAGAGTGAGTCCTTCTTTGAAGAAGACGCTTGTGTGGATTTACGTTGCCGGGAGACCTGCCCAACCTTGTGATTAAACACTGGTTTATCTTCCGAGAGTGAGTCCTTCTTTGAAGAAGACGCTTGTGTGGATTTACGTTGCCGGGAGACCTGTCCAACCTTGTGATTAAACACTGGTTTATCTTCCGAGAGTGAGTTCTTCTTTGAAGAAGACGCTTGTGTGGATTTACGTTGCCGGGAGACCTGCCCGGTGTGACTCGCCACCTGCCAACGGGCCACAGACTTCAGTATCCGGGTCACTTGTGTGTGTATATATTATATTATATTATATTATATTATATATATATATATATATGTATGTATATGTATATGTATATAGGTATATTTTTACCTTTTTTAATTACAAGACCACAAATCTGCCAGGTCCTCCTAAGAGGGTCTAATAAGGATTTTCAGTGTGCATCGTCCACCATGAGAATTTATTAAAATAGCTAATTAACACCAAATTCTATGCATACATCTCTTGATTTAAAGGCTGTACTCAAGGGAATTAAAATGTTCGAAGACCCAAACCCCCTCTCTCACAAGTGCTTCTAAAAATAATTTTTCTATTGACAACTATGCTGTCATGCCAGAGATTAAAAAACTCTGTTTATGCCAATTTCTAATTTTCAAACACTGGTTCTGCTTCATGCAGTGCTTGAGCTAGATCTAGTTTGGGGTTCAGTAATATATGGGCAGAACAGTGCATCGAAAAACCAAAGGTGGTGATGGACGGAGCGTTGACGATACAAACACTCACCCCCAGTAAACTGATCTGGGTTTAATCCATCACCGTTCTTTAGCTCACTCCGCCACCCCAGTTCAGACATGGTCATATGCAAATCAGTCTGACCCTGTGCCTCATGGGAACAGTCCAGCCCGAACTGCCAGGCCATGTCCTCCCTGGACCGGAATCAAGCTTCCCAGGACTGGTTTCTGGCATTACAGCCGTCTCCAGCCAGGCTTGCTTGACTCCAGTGGCAAAGTGAGCAAGAGACTCACGTCTGAGCATACCCTGCCAACTTAGGGCGAACAAAGAAAAACCAAAGGTGATGATGGACGGAGCGTTGAAATTCGCCTGTTATAATTAGTTGAGCTAACTATAACTTGCGCGCCCGCAATGCACTGCCGATGATGTCACATATTACATCACTCATGACATGGTCAGTGACATCACTGATGACATCTCAAATGACATCACCGATGACATCATCCACGTGACAATCTGATGCACATACTGACTGATGCTCTAATATAAACTTTGATACACCTATTCTAAAATGCTGACTAATATTTGAGAAACCATACACAGAAATATTTCCTAGGTCTACACACACATCCAGTCACTTATACATGTAGTTACTCATCAATACAGGACTATAATATGCACTCATACATCTATACATGCAGTCACACTCTGCCACTCACCCATAGAGTTATTCCCACGCCTAGACAGTAATGCAAAGAATCAATCTCATACCCATTTAATCATGTATACTGTTATACACACCAACTTCGTTATTTCTAGACATACCACATCACTTATTTATACAGATACTAACACATGTTTACTGTCTTATACAATCCCTGATAGAATCAGACACTTATTTATACACCCACTCTTCAAATAACTTAGTCTCAGGTATACTCATTTATATATTCCAACACTCACATATAGTGGCTTAAAACATATGTAGTTAGTCACAGATCTACCACTGAGACGTTTATATGCTCACCAACACACCCATAGACACACTAACTCACCCATACAGCCCTTCCCAGATGCACTTTTTAATCTTTGCAACCACTGTATCACCCACTCAGACACCTATGCACAGACTCATATACCCACACAGACACTCAGTGAACCATCCAGATACTCAGATAACAAATCAATAACCTATACAGACTTTCACACAGTTTAGTCACTAACCCATGCATTCAGTAAGACATGTTCAATCACTCACTTATACAGTCAGTCACGCACCTACGAAATAATTCCTTTAGGCACTTGTAAATGTATTAATTCTTCAATACACCTTGGTATATATATATATATATATATATATATATATATATATATATCACAACAACTTGGCTCGAATTGGTTGACCCCTGGCGCTTCTCTTATCGGTGCGTGTTCCTCGGCAGAGCCCCGCCGAACTCAATTATCCAAAACTCCTTTGCAAGAAATGAACACGCACTCGTCAGGATCTGACTTTCCAAGTTCTTTATTTCTCCATATTTCTCAGTGTAAATTACCAACGCGTTTCGCCGCCAACTGACGGCTTGATCACGGTCAATATTCACTCTCTCCACCAACTACTTTAAAGGAGTGGTTATACGAAGTCACATGGTTTCTACGTGACTTCCTGTCATTCCCGCTAAGAGTTATGGGTGTCGTAGTTCCATTAATTATACAACCCGCGTTAGATTCCAGAACACATTTTTTTACACATTTTTTTACATATTTTTTTACATTCTCATGCAAGCATATTTGTGCCTCATCCTATCCGCCTCATTAATACAGATATATATAGGTCTGGTTTACCTTGGTAGTTATATCGGGTTTCGCCCTCCAGTGGGCACATACCTGTGATATTCATTACTCAGAAATCAAGCCCTCCAGTGGGCTCGAGGTGCCACCCTTCAATTCTAAACATTAAGGCTGTGTTTGTACGTTTGTGTAAAATTACTCTTTCTAATGTGTTAGTCTGTTACCCATATGCTTTTTTGTCTTCTTAATGACCTTACGGAAGGAAAGATTTTAAGTGTCATAATCTCAATTTGATTATTTTACAGTTAGGTGTATTCATATTATTGTTCCAAAACAAATTATTTACAGATGTACATAAAGTTCTTCGCTTTGATTCAGATCGTCCGGATGTAAAGTTCTGAAGTTCAGTATGTGACGTGATTCTCTGCATCTTAATTTCCGCTCTCTGTCGCCCCCTCTTTCATGAGGGACAATCGTTTCCAGCGCATAGAATTTCAGAAGTTTCCAGTCCCCATTGTGTGATGCCTCCATGTGCTTGGCAACGGCATTGCCTCTGTCTTTATTTGCCGTAGCTCTTATATGTTCCAGAATTCTTAGCTTCAGTTCCTTCTTTGTGCTGCCAATGTATTTTAATGCACATGGGCATTCAAGCACGTAAACAACGTATTCAGTTTTGCAAGTTATCAGTTGTTTAATTATCCAGGATTTTTTATTGGGCAATGTTGCTTCGGTTTTGTTCACCGCAATTTGACATGCTTTACACTGTTGGCATTTTTTGAAGCCTTTACTTTTCAACCATTGAATGCCTTTTTTCCTTATCTCTGGGTTTTGATGGTGGCTATGCACCAACTTGTCTCTCAAACTCGTCGCTCGTCTGAATGTGACCTCAGGATGTTTACCCATTATTTTCCCGGCAGTCTCATCCAGGTGTAGAATTTTCCAATTCTTTCTTAAGATGTTGACAATTTGTTTTGATTCTCTTGAATGATCCATGATTAGTCTTACTTTCTGATTTTCTGAAGGTATTTCATCTTTCTTTTTTGATTTTATTTGCAAAATGTCTTCCCTTTTTTTCTCATTTGCTCTCATCCAGCCTTTGATGATGACTCCTTGTTTGTACCCTCGTCGTTTGAATCTTTTTGCCATGTCGCAACTGCTAGTTGTCCATTCCTCTTCTTGTGAACATATACGACGTAGCCTTAAGAATTCTCCGTACGGAATATTGTTTTTTACTGATGCCTGATGGAAACTTTCCGCATGAAGGGTGGCATTTGTTGATGTTACTTTTCTGTATAGTGTGGTCTCCACCTTGTTGTTATGAATGTATATTGTGGTGTCCAGAAAGGTTACTTGATCACGACTGATGGTATATGTGAATCTTAGGTTGGTATCTGTAGAGTTCAATAAGTTGAAATATGTTTCAAATTCCTCTGCTGATCCATCCCACACTATCAGAAGGTCATCAATGTATCTGAGCCACTTCGCTATTTTGTTTACATGATGATCATTGTCCGGATGCCAAGCCACTTGTTGCTCCCACCATCCCATAGTGAGACATGCGAAGGCTGGACTGAAGGAGAAGCCCATTGCACAACCTTTAACTTGCTGATAAATTTCTTCCCCAAAGAGAAAGATGTTTTGGGTAAGTCATAATTCGATCATGTCCAGAAGCATCTGGTTATGTCTATTGAATTGAATATTCCTTTCCTTTAGGAAGAATGCACATGCTCTCGTGCCAATGTTGTGATCAATGTTTGAATATAAGGCAATTACATCCATTGTGATTAACATGTAACTGGGCTGCCATGAAAGTTCTTGTAAATTTTTCAACAGATCACTCGTGTCCCGCAAATATGAACTCAGATTTAATACAAAAGGCATAAGAAAATAATCAATATAATTAGCCACCGGTTCCATAAGTGAACCCTTCGCCGATACAATTGGCCTCCCTGGTGGTTTTAGTGGGTTCTTATGCACTTCCGGTAAGAAATAAATGGTGGCAGCTACCGGGTGTTTAGTTGTCAGAAATTTGCATTCGTCAATATCAATCAGGTTTTCACTGTGCCATTCATTGATTTTTTTATCCAAGTTTATTTTGAAAATTTGGGTAGGATTCTGCTCCAATTTCCTATAGTATTGTTTGTTCCTTAGCTGCGAATGGGCTTCGATTATGTAGTCTTTTTTGTCCAAAATAACAATATTTCCGCCCTTGTCGGCCATTTTTATTGTTATTGTTTGATCTTCCATAAGATTTTTTAGAGCTGTTCTTTCCTGTGTTTAAGTTGGCTCGGTATTTCGTACCTTTGATTTTATAAATATCCTGAATTACTGCCTCTTGAAATAGGTCGATTTTGTTCCCTTGTGGCAATTGAGGATAGAACTTGGAAAGAGGTTTTTTTCCACTTAGACCAGCTCCCTTTTGGGGGCAGGCCACCTCTTCTGTGATTGCATCACCCTCTTCCATGACATCGAGATTTACAAGGGTCATTAGTGCTGGTAAATTGGTTGTAGTTAATCCTTGTACTTCCGTATTCAATTCCATCAGTTTATTCTTTTTCCTCTTTGTGTAATTTGATATTTCTTGATTCTCCTGAAATATTTTTGCCAATTTGATTTTCCGGATATACTTATATATATCTATACGTGTTTGTGCCATATCCATAGATTCCATTGGACAGAAGTTAATTCCATATTTAAGTAATGACTTTTCATTCGGGTTCAGGGGACGTGATGACAGGTTCATGATTACCAATTTGTCTGTTTCATTTTCCTGCCAATTCACTTTAAGTTTTTCAGACGCATGCTCCTGGTTTTGGTTCCAATTTCTTCTGAGGAGCCACTTTCTCCTGTTGCCTCTCCTGGTTTTTTTGATGCTCCCGGGGCACCTGTTCTGGGTACCCATTTGCGGCCTCTTCCTCTCGCTCTTCCCCCTTGGTTTTGATTTTGTTCCCAATTTCTTTGGCTGAGAACCAACCTCATATCCCCTAAAAAATCCCGAGTAGTTTGATCCATGTTCTCTTCTGATGCGTCTTCATTTGTTCCTGCTGATGTTAATGATGTGACACTTGAGAAGCTTTGAGAATTACTCTTGTTTAATTTGTGATCTTGAAAAATGTCAAATTTTTTGGCATACGTAAATATGCGTCCTTGTGCATAGTCATCTTTATCTCTCTGATATTTCATTTCTTTACGGTTTCTCACGATATCCTCATGTTTTTCCACATATTTTTCCAAGTCCGTTCTCAATTTTGTCATTTCCTGGTTCATTTCAATTGCAGCCAACTCTTTTTCCAACTCCAATAGCTCCTCTTTAATTTTAGCCAGTGAGATCTCTAGATGTTTTACCAATATCGTCATTAGTCCTAGTGAGGACTCCAATATGTGTTGGCCCCATTCATTAAGTAACTCGTTTGAAGCATCCTGCTGGCTCGGCATAAGTGAAATTCGCAAGCCTCTTGGCACCCTTTTCACTTCCAGATATTTTTTCAGAGTGATTAGCTCCCATCACTTATTTATTTCCTTTTTACTCAGTTTTTCCCATAATTTCAGTTTACTCCTCGTGTCTGATTTCTGTGTACTCTGTTTGGTTTTTCCTTTGTCCTGCACCACTGCGTTGTCATCAAATAGAGAAACTAAATGCTCACTCCGCTTTGCTTCTCTTTGTTCCTTATTTTACAATTCAGGTTCTTTACCTCGAGAATTCTGTTTTGTTTTCCTGGTTAAATAATTAATTGCCGCCCACACTCGTTTCTTCCCTTGGGCTGTTTTCATATAATATTTATATATAAAAAACATATTTAAACTTTACAGAAACACACATTCACTGGATGATGTCATGAGTGATGTCATTTGAGATGTTATAAGTGAGGTCACTGACCATGTCATGAGGGATGTAATATGTGACATCATCAGCAATGCATTGCGGGTGTGCGAGTTATAGTTAGCTCAACTAACTATAACAGGCGAATTTCTCTGGTTTTATAGGAGTCAAATGTTCAACTAACTATAACGTGCCTGAAACCTATGGTTTCACTATGTATATATGATATATATATATATATATATATATATATTCACTGACAAAACACCATAGGTTTCAGGGGTGTTCTAGTTAGCTGGACATTTCACTCGTACAAAAACATTGAAATTCCTCCATATAACTTGCGCGCCCACAATCCACTGCTGATGATGTCACATATTACATCATTCATGACATGGTCAGTGACATCACTGATGACATCTCAAATGACATCACTGATGACATCACTGATAACATCATCCAGTGAATGTGGTTTGATTCGATATTTAAATATGTATTTGATATATATATAGATTGATTGATTGATATATATATATATATATATATCAATCTGCATGAAGAATGAGTGGATGTATAAGTGTCTGGATGGAGAATTAGCAATGTGATTGACTGTCTAAGTGACTAATTTAAAGTGTCGCACTAAATATATGGGATAGTGATTAACCTGTGTGAATATCTGTTTCACTGTATCTCTTGTTGTGTAAACTACTACATAAGTTGGTTACTAGCTATGTGAAAGTCTATATTAGTATTAATTAGTTAAGTGAGTATTTGTATGGGAGAATGAATGTGTGTGTGTTTGGGAGGTCAAAAATCCCAAAGCTGACCCCAACGACCCTAATATTCTCAGCCGCATCTCCAACCTCCCCCTCCTCTCCAAAGTACAGGTTACAACCGGGATGAAAGGTCCAGGGATTCCAGGTCGATATCTTTCTTCCTAGAGGATTCAATCAGCGAGGGAACTCTGCTCAAAGCTCTGGACCATAAAAGCTTCAAAAAAGGAGTTGAGGTTTAGGTGTGAGCATACGTTCCTTGAAATGACTAGTGTTTTAGTATAACACGGGTAAATCCTTTTTTATCTTTTGTATTTTAGTAGCAAATTCAGTTTTTCCATATTATGTTCATTCAACTTCTTAAAGAATCCATTCTCATTGTAGATTTTCTTAACTTTATTGCACAAAGAGAGAGAACAGCCGACACGTGTTTCACCCCGTATGGCGAATAAGGCCAGGGCTTTATCAAGGCTAACAATTATATCACGTCATTTTCAGATTTTTCCAACATTCAAGACATCAGTATAGAAATTTACATGCACGTTATTTTTTGTTCTCTCTTTGTGCAATAAATACTACATGATTGTTTTTTTTTATTATGAACTTCCATTGATGATGTAAAGCACTCTGATACCCTCGAGTAAATGTAAGTATGATCAATTGTTTGCATGAGTGAGTAGGATGACTGCGTAAGTGAATAGGGTGTGTGCTGGTGTGTAATGTCGATGTAGGTGTATGAGTATATTTAATAACATTATGGTTCCTGCAACTTGTTGCTCTATCTCTTCCTATATGTCCCTTTAATCACTATTTAACACCTGTATAACCCGTTTTTGGTCAACTACCATGATTGTTTTTTTTATTATGTACTTCCATTGATGATGTAAAGCACTCTAATACCCTCGAGTGGAGCTAGCGCTATATAAAACCTTCAAAATAAAATTAAAAAATTTAAAAAAGGTGTGTGACTGTCCAAAGATGTGTAAATAGTTGATTTAGTAGGTATATGAGGTTAAGTCTGCATGTGGAAACACTTGTGAGTGAATCTCTTTATGGGTGTGATGATGAGTAAATATATTTCTCAATGATACATGTCCAACAAAGTAGAAATATAAAAGGCAGTGTATGTGACAGTTTTTGTTTATAAATAAGTGTACATAAGACTCAGTGATTGTATGAGTGACTATCGAAAACTGTATACTTGTAATAGTGGTTTAATAACACACTAAGTATGAGTTACTATCTATATGAATAAATAAAGTGGTGTTTGTATAAGTGTGTAGCTTAGTAAATGTAAGTATGATCAATTGTTTGCATGAGTGAGTAGGATGACTGCATAAGTGAATAGGATGTGTGCTGGTGTGTAATGTCGATGTAGGTGTACGAGTATATTTAATAACGTTCTATTGATCTTTGGTAGCATGTATGAGTGAATCTATAGGTAAGTGTTTAGATGCGTTTGTAGATGAAGGAATCACTGAGTGGGTTTTTAGAAACTTGTATTGGTGTGTCAATGGTTTCAAATATGGTACTCCATATTTTATAATTAGTGTTGAAAGGTTATACTACTGTATGATGAGGTGTATCAGATTGTCACGTGGATGATGTCATCAGTGATGTCATTTGAGATATCAGTGATGTCACTGACCATGTCATAAATTATGTAGTATGTGACATCATCAGCAGTGGATTGCGGGCGCGCAAGTTAAAGTTAGTACGGAGGAATTTCAATGGTTTTGCACAAGTGAAATGTCCAGCTAAATATAACACCCCTGAAACCTATGTTTTTTTAAATGCTAATTCCTAACTATAACATTTCTGAAACCTATGGTTTTTCAAGTGAATTTCAAAGGTTTTGTAAATGACAATTTTTAAATGTATTAATTGTTATATGTATTTTTTGATACTGATTTACTACATTTTTTAAAACTATTTAGAGATTTTATTTGTTAAATTGCATTATAATTACATTATACATTACAAAATATACTTACTCAGAATGAATTACTTTAGTTTAAATACCTTGCAAATAGGCAATAGACTTAAGTACAGTAGTTACAGTTGTTGCAATGGGCAACACGATTTCAAACCCAATGCAACATTGAGCTCAAAGTGAATTTTTAGTTAAATGCAATTAGTTACTTTCTGGATTACTTTTCTAACCACAGGACTGGATCCTAGATTCAGTCCTGGGACATCTCCTGTAAACAGTTGAGTAAAGGAGTTTTGGTTACAGTAGTGATTTTTAAGGAATAATATTGTATTTTAAAAGTTGACACTTTAATTTTTTTTCTTTTCACATAGAATAACCAATGTTATCCTAAGGGAGGAAATTCACTTAGCAGGTAAGTAGTGTTATCGTTACTTTTTCTTACTCAGTGATGAATCCTGGATCCACCACTGGTGCATCTCCTGTAAACAGTTGAAATAATGCATTTAAGTCATACAGGCAATTTTTAAGGAATATTTGTAGTTTGTGAAAACAGACACTGAAACTTTTCCGGTGAAAACCAGACAATGGATTCCTACGGAAGGAAATACAAGTTACTGGTAAGTATGGTTAGAGTTACTTTTCAGGGTCAGTGCTGGGCTAAAAGATGCAGCACTAAGGTCTCTCCTCATAACAGGTGAGTAAATCGGAATTCGTAGTTCGGCTGATTTTAGAGGAATATTATAAAGTTTCAAAACTCCACACTTACAGGAATTTCCAAGTGAAACCAGTCAATGTTAGCCTATGGAAGGAAATTCAAGTTACTGATAAGTACAGTTAGAATTACTTTTCAGGATCTGTACTGGGCTCAAAGATGCAGTACTGAGGTCTCTCCTGATAACAGGTGAGTAAATTGGTATTCGAAGTTCGGCTGATTTCACTTCAGTCCAGTATATATAGATCCACTTTCCTACACCATCCCCTCCGTTCACCAATGTGCAAACACGCCCTCTAGCGCGTTTTAAGTTGGAGAAATAATTCTCCTCCAATCCCGAGGGTCCCTAGAGTCCAACTAGCCCACTAGGTACATCCAGTAAGTGCCACAGAGCTGCGTAACAGAGAGATGTAAAAAGGGGCACAGCCTGCACCACCTCTCTGCAACGCAGCACAGTGGCGCTTCCTGGAAGCACCTGGTGGGCTACTTGTCCCCCATGGTCCCTCAAGATTGAAGGGGAATTTTTCCCCCAACTTAAAACGCGCAACAGGGTGTGTTTGCACACATCACCTCAGGCCCCTTCACCACTGTGTAAACGCGCCCTGTGGTCGTTCTAAGTTGAGGGTTTAAGTCCCCTTCAATGCTAAGGGTCCCTAAGGTCAAACTAGCCCAGTAGGTACCTCCAATAAGCGCCACAGTGCTGCGTTGCAGAGAGGTATAAAAAGGGGCTAGGCCTCTAAACACCTGACTGCAACGCAGCTCCCTGGCGCATACTTGAGATACCTGTTGGGCTATTTGGCCCTCAGGGACCCTAAGTATTGAAAGAGAATTAATTCTCCAACTTAAAACGCGCCACGGGGTGTGTTTGCACAATGGTGAAGGAAGGGGGCGTGACCTGAGGTGACATGTCTGCAAACACGCCCTGTGGTGCGTTTTAAGTTAGATAATTAATTCCTCCTCAATCCTGTGGGTCCCTGGGGGCCAACTAGCCCATCAGGTACCTCTAGTATGCGCCAGGGGGCTGAGTTGCAGAGAGGTGTTCAGAGGCCACGCCCCATTTTACAACACTCTGTCACGCAGCTCCGTGGCGCTTACTGGGAGGTACCTGGTGGGCTAGTTGGCCCCCAGAGACCCTCAGGAATGACAAGGAATTAACTTCCCAACTTAAACTGCGCCACAGGGTGTGTTTGCACACATGTGAACTCAGGACCCAGACTAATCCCGACGATTCAAGGTTCGGTTTCTAACACGTAAGGTGGACATAATATCCTCCCTCAATTGATTCTCCTCCTCAATGTTTATGCAGTGTTTTTCAACATTCATTTGTAATCCTACTCTGTTTCATGTTTATGTGAGGTCATCAAGATGAGTGAGTTCATCGAGATAGTCGTAAAGTACGAATATAAACCGAAATCAAATAAAACACAAATCTGAAAACTATTTACATGTAGGTAATTCTAGGAGTTCCATTTGCAATTGCTAGGGAGTAAGTGGATACAGTGACCTCTCTCAATTCTGTTCTCCTCCTCAAAATGTGTGCACTATTTCTAAACACATTCGGACATCCTGCTCTATTTCAGGATTATATCAGGTTGTCAAGATGTGTAAATTTCATCAAAATAATTGTAAAGTACAATTATAATTCAATATCTATAAAACACAAATGTAATGACTATTTACATACAGAGGAGGCTCGGAGTTCAATTTGCAGTTACTAGGGACATGAGATGCTACAACCGCCTCTGATTACATTCTGTCAAATCCCCAGAATGCGCCTAGCAAATTGAGAGGTTGATATCTCAAGTTAGCTTGTGTCCTTAATGTGTGAGCGTCGTTTCAAAGATTGTGAAACTTTGTATATACAGTGTCAAGGTGCAAATAAACCAACGGAAAGCAAATGATCTATTAGGCATTGGGTTCCTGCAGAGTTCAAACTCAGTCTTGTAAGAAATACTGTTAATTTTCGACTATTTACAAGTGTACAAATAATTCTGCAACTTGATTATGTCCATAAGGATATTCTGTACCCATTGCCAAAATCAGTCGAGATTCCATTTTGCGCAACTTCAGGGTTGTGTCACTGGCTCTTTCTGCAGGTTTCACAATTTTAATCCCAGAATATTTCAGTTGGTTACAATTACTCTGATGGTATTCGTGAAAGTGTTTTGCTATTTGATAGCTAGAATCCTTATTTTTTTACAGCGCGTAGATGTTGCAGGATTGAGTTTATGGATTGTGCTTCCTACATAATATTTTTGTCATGGACAGGTTAGCCTGTAGACCACATATTTAGATTTGCATGTAATGTGGTCGAGAATTTTCTCAGATTTTCCATTCTGGAGTTGATAATTTGTGATGTTGGAACCATGTTCACATGCTCGACATTTTGCACACTTCCAGAATCCTGGTGTATTTAGCCATGAGATTGACTTTGGTTCTTTTATCTGTAAATTACTTTGTGTCAAAATGTCTCTTAAAGAAGCTGTTTTCCAATAAGTAATGCTTGGATGGGGCGTTAAGCTTTCTCTCAATATTTCATCAAGCAGTAAGATTTCCTAGTTCCTACTTATGATTTGTTTTAACTCTCCACTTTGATTATTGAAATCCATGATTAGTGGTGTTGTGGTTTCTGTTGTGTCAGTTTCCTCACAAGGTTTCCTTTTTGGATGGTGTTAGGTCAGTTCTTTCTTTTAATTTTACCCTGGATTTGGCATTGCTGATGACTTCTAACGGATAGCCTCTCTCAATGAACAGACAGCTCATCTGCTCGATTTCATGATCCAAATCAGCATTTTCAGAGCAGTTCCTTTTTGCCCTAAGCATCTCACTATAGGGTATGCTCTATTTTAAATTTGATGGATGCCTACTATTGGCATGCAATATGCTGTTGCGTGATGTCGGTTTTCGATGCATTTTGGTGCATACCCTATTTTCTCTGATGAAGAATTCCACATCCAGGAAGATGATTCTGTACTCACTTATTGCTGATGTAAAACTTAAGTTGTATTCATTCTCATTGAGAGAGTCAGACCTGTAGATCAACACGATCCCCTTCCATACGACGAAGAGGTCGTCGATGATCGACACCAATTTTAGAGTGTTTTTGGCTTTCTTTTTCCAGAGTCTCTGTTTCCCACACAGCCATAAGCAGGTTGGCGTACGTTGGGGCAAAAGATGTCCCATTGCCGTACCTTGTTTTTGTAAATAAAGGTCACCCAGGAAGGGGAGGATGTTATGTTATAGACAGTAGGTCAACATTTCTATCAACATGGTGGTGTGCTCTGAATGGTTGATTGATCTTAATTGTAGGAATTGTTTGACAGTTTTTATTCCATCCACATGACGTATCAATGTATAAAGTGAGGAGACATCTATTGTTGCCATTAATAGTCCTGCCTTCCACTCAATCTTACTTAATTTTATTCAAAAAAATCTATGGTATCCCTTAAATAGGAGGGCAGGGTGGTCACATAATTATTTAATAAGATGTCCACGAATCTGGATGTGGTCTCTAAAAACGATTCGATGAAACGGACTATTGGCCGTTCAGGTGGATTGTGGATCGCCTTGTATACTCGGCAGAAAGTAGATGGTTGCTTTGATCAGGTAATCTGTTTTCAGGTAAAGGTATTCTTCAAGATTGTTTAAGCCCCTTTCTTTCCATCCAAGTAACATTGAATGATATTCATTTGTCCAAATTTCTGTTGGATCTTGTTTAAGTTTCTCATAGTGATCTCTGTTTTCAAGTTGCCTTTTGGCTTCTGCTATGTAATCAGTCATATTCTGGACCACGATGTTACCACCTTTGTCAGAGGCCTTAATGATGATGATTAGATCATTTCGTAGTTCTGTCAATGCTTTATATTCTCCCGGTGTCAGATTCCAATTCTTCTTTTTCTTTTTGAATTTTGTTGTTGATTTGATTGAAATGTTATTGATTTCTTCCACCATGATTTCGTGGAACAGGTCAATCTTGTTTCCTGGTGGAAGTTACGGACAGAATCTGGACTGTTGGAGTCCACTTTCACCCCCTTTGTTCGTGGCTATCCCCATGCTGTCACGTAGATCTTTATCAGATTCAAGGGAATGTTGAAGATCTCCAATTTCAGACTTTTCCCCTTCCTCCAGTGATGTCAATGTCCTTAATGCTGGTAAATCTTTTTGGCAATTGGTGATATGTCGTTATCTCTTTTTGGACAGTTGGGTCGAGACGTTTTTTCCGCGAAATATTTTGTTAGTTGAATTTTTCGGCAGAACTTGTAGAGGTCAATCCGTGCATTCGGTATATCAATGTCCATGTTGGGACAATATAACAATCCTCTACTGAGTAGTTGAAGAGGAGTATCACTTAATGTTTTATCAGAGATGTTCATTACTAGTTTCTTCTTAGAGAGGTTTTTTCTTTTCTTTGAATTTACTTCTGCTTTCCTCTTCCTCTCTTTGGTTTTGCTCCTTCTTCTACTCCTTCTGATGGTGTTTTGGGTTGTCCCCTTCCCCACGGTGTGCCTTTCCCTCTGTCGCGTTATCATCTGTGCTAGAAGCATTTCCCCGTGAAAATCCAGGGGGGGTTGTGGTTGCTTCTTCATCGGCAGAGCTGAGATCAGAGCGGTCCACCGTGTCTGATTCCAGACTTGGGAAGATTCCCTTACTCTGCTGCTCTTGCTTTCAAACATTATAGCTGATTTGTGATTTGCCTGCTGGAGTCTCCGACCGTACTAGGTAATTACCATGTTATTTCTTCATTTTCCTATTTTTTCTCACGGAGATCCCAAAAGCAAAAAGTGAAAAAGCGGAACGAGAAGTGATTACGGGCATTTAAATACACATTTCCATGCCTTTTACTTGTCCCTCCTCTCGGCTACTCTCTCCAATGGTTTTCGCGGTTGCAGGTTACGGCGTGTCCCTGCTTCTCTCACACTGCCTCCGCCTCGCTTTGAGCCGCACTGACAACGCCCCCGCTTCAGTACTCACCACAGGAACTTTGCCGTCCGACGCGTCCTTCTTCCCCGATTTCCTTGACGCATTGACTATAATGCTGCAGACAGAGGCGTCGGCTTATTTCCTCCACTGTATCGATGTCGACTGGGTTTGTTTAAAGCCGCTTCACCTCACTCGCGAGTGTCCGTGATATGCGCTCCAGTCACCGTCCCATGTATTTTTCGGATTCCCTCGCCTCCATGTGAAGATCCTTGTTTTCGGCGAAAGTCACAGCACTACAGCAGAGTAAGTTTCAAGTTAATTTATTTTAACACCATTGTGCAAAATGTGCAGAAATTAGGACGGCCTACGTGTTTCGGCTACCATTAGCCTTCTACTGGACCATAGAGTCCCCAGCGTCTAGACAGTATTTAAAGTGCTCTGTGTTTAACCCTTGTTTGCTTTTACTTATTCATTAAAACCTAGACTGCTAACCCTCAACACAAAAACATGGTTTAGTTCATTCGCCATACATATATATATATATATATATATATACATACATATATATATATATATATATATATATATATACATATACACACACACACACACATACATACATATACACACACACATATAGGCACACATATATACTCACACACATATATACAGGACTAAGTGGGAAGAAAAACTGGGGAGTCTCAGAGGGGCGTGAGCGATGCAATTAAGGGCGTGGCTTAAAAGTGCCTACGCTGAAAATGTATTCTTAGCTTAGTGTGCCTCCCAACTGGTATTTTGCTACTTCTATCATTTCATCCAGAATATATAATACAGCAAGTAACATTACACTTACAACAAACCAGTACTATAGGCTTTGTTAATGGGTGTTAGCTGCATAACATGAATAAGCAACAACCATGGCTTCGTAGTATAGCATATTGAAAACGCTTCAGTTCTGAAATGATGAGAGTGTGAAAGAACTATAATGAGTCTTTTTGAAGTAACACCAAAGGCAGTAAAGGGCGAGTCGGCTGCACAGTTGAGATTTATGCTGAGGGTGAGGGCAAAAATGGAGAGTTTGATAGGGACCCGTTTCAGCACCTGCTTTTATATTATATTTATATAGTCACAAAATAAAAAAAAGGTTACAGGTATGTTAGTTAGGAAATATCATTAAACAAGTATTAGCAAAGCCAATAGGACCCGCCCATGGTCGAGGTACTGACTTTGGCATTGGGTGGGGTGTGGGGCGGTGGGGGGGGGGGGAGGGACTAAAGAGGGCAGAGAAGAAATAGAGATGAGGTGGGTGGGAGGGGGGGGGGAGAAGGGACCGGATCGATAAAACAAGGAGCAGGTGGGAATAATTAACACTAAGTCTCTACTGGTTTCAGTGTGCCTATTTCAATGACTTACAACACTGCTCCACCAGGGAGTCAACTTCAACCTTTTTTACGGGTTAGGCACAACATTTCTAATACCTCGCCGTTGTGTTTTTAAGCAGAATAAACGGAATAATGTGCTGCCCTTCTGCTTTAGAAGTACTGGTGGCTGAGGCAGTCTCAACGTGTGGACACTCTTCCTATAAGCGCTGGCTGTTATATATTCGACCTTACCAAAAGCATCTCACTGTCCATTACAAGAACTGTGTCACGTCGGCGCCTGCTCAAAGTAACAAACCACAAACAGATAGTATGCGCATGCACAGCTGCCAGGTGTCAACCCTGCCCCAGCTATGGCAGATACTATCAGTAGCTCTGGTTCTGCTAGTGGATCTGGTGTTTCCAGGATCAAAAGGAGCTTCTTACATCACATGCCAACATTTTAACAAGTAATAACTTTTGCATGTTTTCCTGTGGCTCTCTATTAATTGTCACTGGGTGTGTGAATACCTGTATGTGTTTAAGTGGGTGTGAGTGTGGGTCTGTGAGTAGGTGTGTGTGTGGGGGGTGGGGGGGGTTTGAGAGTGGGTGGGGGGTCTGTGGGGGTGTCTGTGGGGGAGTGTGGGGGCATGGTGGGTGGAGGAGGGTGGGGAGTGAGGGTGTGTCTGTGTGGGGGTGTGCAAGTGGCTGTGTGGGTTTGTGAGTGGGTGTGCGAGTGCCTGAGTGGGTCTCTGAGTCCATGTGTAAGTTTTTGTGTTGGTCGGTCACTTGGTGTGCGACTGCCTGTATGCGTGTGTGAGTGGCGCTATGGTGAGTGGTGCTATGGGTGTGTGAGTAGCGCTGTGTGTGAGTGGGTCTGTCAGTGGGGTTGTAAGTCCTAACACAAGAAACCTTTTTTGGGGGGGTCCGAGGGATACAAATTTTAAAGACCTGCAAGAAGTAGTTCCCCCTATAAAAATATACAAATCACACAATAAAGTGTCTGTCCAGACTTGGAAACAGTAAAGGTTTAAGAAAAAGTACAACTGTATCTCACGGAGGTTTTCAACTCTAGTACTACGACGGAGTACCGACGGAGAAAGCATGGCTCCCTTTCCTGAGTTGTGACCAGGTTGAGGTGGGCTCACTTGTCCTACAGATTTGGACGAGTTCCAGTGATACGGTTTGATTACCTAAGATTACTGGTTTTGTATCGGACACTTTCTTTTTCTTTGTTTCACTTGAGCAGCAGCTTGTTTATATGGTCCTGAAGAAAGCCAAACATACTTGTTAGATCGCCAATGGCTGAAACATGTCGACCCTTTTTTACAATCTAGCAGTCTAATCACACACTGCGTTTTAATCCTGCCAGCCCAGATGAGCTAATAAAGTTTCTTTTCATCTGCACTAGGCAGTTTTAAATTCACTTTTTATCTTTCTATTTTTGCGCTGCACCCTCACTCTACTATTTTGCTCGCATTTGGGTTTCTAGCTATTCCCATATGTTTAGCGAATAACAAAAACATCCCAGAACTCCCACCTCTCAGAAAGGTGGTCGTAGCCCTCAGTGGGACTAGGTTTTCCCACAGGGAGGAGAAAGCCAAAATGATGAAGCATGTCACCTTTGGTGAGTGAGGGCATTCGTCCTAAAAGGGATCGCTTCCAAATTAGGGTTCTCTGTTGAGATACAGTTGTACTTTTTCTTAAACCTTCACTGTTTCCAAGTCTTGACAGACCCAAGAAGTTTATTATGCGATTTTTAGTGGGTTTGTAAGTGCCTGTGTGGTTCTGTCAGTGAGTCTGAGAGTGACTGTGTGGGTCTGTCAGCATGTGGGTGAGTGCCTGCATGGGTCTGTGAGTGGTTCTGTGAGAGCCTGTGTGGGACTGTGAGTGGGTGTGTGAGTATCTACGTGGATATGTGAGTAGGTCTGTGAGTGCCAGCCAGCAAGGCTCTATGTGTAGGTGTGTGAATGCCTGCGTAAGTCTGTAAGTAGCTGTGTAACAGCCTGTGCGGGTCTGTAAATGGGTGTGAGAGTACCTGTGTGGGTGCCCGATTGGCTCTGAAAGTGATTTTATTTCTTTTCAAAGTGTGTCAAGATTCGCAAGTCTGTCGCAGATTTACACGAGGCCGTGCTGAGCCTCAAAGTAGATCAGCGGATTCCCAAAGTGGAAAAAAAACCAAGGTAACAATTTCATATCCAACATAGGTCCCTCAGACACTCCTCTAACACACCCATGGGGTCAGGATTCCTCTACTCTGACCCCTTTAATCATTTTGCAGATAAATTTAAACGACCCCAGGAAAGGTCTACGATACTTAAAAGGATGGCTGCAACCTCCCAGTCAGGCTGTGGTCAGCCAATCATGGCACTGCTTGTGGTGTATGACTTTGAGGATCCACCGTTGAGGATCCGTGAAAGGTTCGGGTCCCTTGATATACAATTTTGTTTGACCTTTAATAACTATGGCCAGCCCTCTTCTACTATCAATCTGTCTTTCATTCGCACTCTTTCATCCATTTGGCATAAACTGCTACCCTGACGACACGTTTTATGATAAAAGTCTAGAATTATGTATGAAAATGTGTATGCTTCAGTGCATGGACTGGTGGGCCAGTAAATTAGTTTTCCATTTCTACTTTTTTAGGGCCCCTTTCATTTCTTTCCTCCTCCTTTTTAACATTCTCTTTTTTTATTAAAGTGTACTGCAACTTCTTAGACAGTGCTTATTCGCCTCTCTTTCAGTCTGCAGAGTGCTGCATCCAGAGCTTCTGACCCACACAGTAAACTTGGAATGGTATTGTCCATAGTGCATCATTGTTTGGCCTTTCAATAATTGTAAGCATGCTGTTTCTTAACTTGGCACCCATGCTGGAACTCCAAAACAACTGTGCAATGCCAGGGCAAGACTAAGCGTACTGCTATGTTTATTTTTGCTATCACAAGCATACGCCTACCACGTTAAGGTGGCTTCAGGTTTTTTCCTACTTTTAAGTGCATATGTGTATCGAGTTACTCTGTGTGTAGTTTATTGTGAATGGTAAGTGAGTGACTGCAAAAATAAGTCAGGGAATGGATGTATGAGTGCAGGTATGAGTGACAGAGGGAGCTTAAAGAAAGTATAAAAATAAAGCCTAGGGACGTCACTCGGGTTGCGTCCTGCAGAAAGAAATACAAAAGCGAGCTGAGCAGGAGGAAAAAGGCATTACAAGTAGAAGGTTGGGCGGACCTTAGAGAAGCGGGGGAAAAGAGGGACATGACTGAATTTTGGAAAATTATAAAACAGACCTACTTTCCAGGATGACTTGGCCCCAAAATTAGGAACAAACATCACGCCTGATAGGTGGATTACTCACTATAGGGGTCTATATAACCATGAAATAGACACACAGTACGAAAAAGGGAATGCTGACCAAGGTCAGCTTGTAGTTTTTTCTTTAAAGGAAATCAAGGCTGGGATCGAGGGGCTGTCTAAAAACAAAGCACCTGGCCCGGATGGAATCCCGCCTGATTTGTTCCTTAGCTCGGTGGAATTATGGGCCCCTATAATGACGAGAGTTATTAACACTGCAATCCGCTTTGGCTTACCGCCCTCCTGGTCTACTGCCATCATTGTCCCTATTTCTAAAAAGGGTAACAGGGACGATCCACAATGTTATCGCCCCATTTCCCTGATTGATGTATCCGCCAAAATCCTGGGAAGGGGGATATTAAACCGGTTGTCTGAGTGGACAGAAGCAAACAATATTATCTCAGACGTACAGTATGGTTTTAGGATGGGCCGTTCCACGAGTGACCAATGCTTGAACCTCTACATGATAGCAGCTAAATACACTATGGCCAGTGATAAATCCCTTTATATGGGGTTCATGGATCTGGCAGCTGCTTTTGATCATGTTAATAGAGGCAAGCTTTGGAATATGATGACCTGTATGGGGATAGAGGTTGGCCTCATTAACATTTTAAGGGAATTGCACAGTAATACCTCAGCGCAAGTTAAGTATAACATTGAGGGTGGCTGCACTGATTCCTTCCAATGTAAAAGTGGGGTACGTCAAGGCTGCATCCTGGCGCCTTTTTTATTTTCCCTTTATATTAATAATTTAGAGCAGTACCTCTTACAGTTGGGATCTGACTGTCCACGAGTAGGGTCGCGTCATGTTCCTGTGTTACTTTACGCAGAGGACGCGGTCCTCCTCGCACACCAAAGAGTTTACAGATTTTAATTGATGGTTTTGTTTCTTTTATGGGTTCATTAGACCTCTCTGTCAATTTGGGTAAATCCTATGTTTTATGTGCTGGAAAAAAACCTTCTAACAAATGTACCTTCATGATAGGGAGTCACAAGATGGAGAGATGGAGAAGGTTAAATCATTCTCATATCTGGGCTTACTATTTGATGAGTTACTAAAATTTAATGCCCTGATAGAGGATCGTTGCCGTAAAATGAATGCCGCTAATGGGGCAATAGCTGGTTATGGCCGAAGGTTGGGGAGGTGGTGACCCGAACAGGTGATGATCCTATACAACTCAATGTGTCGCTCTAAAGTCATTTATGGGGCAGAGGTGTGGGGCTTTGCAAATATTTGCCAATTGCAGCGGGAGGAGAATAAACATCTACCCTCCGTCCTGAAAACCCCACCCAATCTATCAGCCGCAATAGCACACAGGGAGCTAGGGATCCCCTACCTTGAAGATTCGATAAAAGTTAGGCCAATTTTAGCCTGGCTTAAAATCTGGATAAACTCGGAGGCGAGCCTAAGCAGGGAAATATTGAAGGACTGCTTGGGCAGAGAAAAATGGTCGCGAATCCCGTGGCTCAGTTACGTAAAATCTGTATTGGTAAATTTGGGCCTAGGGAATCTTTTTATCGACCCGTCAGCGATTATCCCCCAGCATAAGACAATTGTTAAAAAAGCGTTTTTTGCAAACAAAGTCGCACAGAGAACAGAACAAGAAAGGGCTAAAATTACGGTGTGCGCATATAACCTTGTAAAGATTACAGAAGGAATGGAACCTTACCTATATCTGTTACACAACGCACAGGAAAGGTTTTTAATTACCCGTTTTAGGCTCAATTTTTTACCATATTTATTAGAATCTCCATTAGGGTATTCATCTACTATTGACCAGAAGGGAACCTGCGGCTGCGACAATAGGTCTCCGCAGGATTCCCTTTATTTTGTATTGTTATGTTCATTTTATTCTGAACCCAGACGTAGATTCTTGGTTGATATTTTGAAAAAATCTAATATAAAATGTGCTAAAGAGGCTCTGATTTTTTTTAAAACAGGCGTCGGACCCCCTCACATTGTGCTGCATCATTAATTATATTAAAGTAGCTGTTCGTTTAAGAGCAACCAGGGGGGGGGGGGGAATTGTGAGATTGTGAGATTCCTGTGATTGTTTTTTTATGGATTACAATGTTTTATTCAACTCATTGGGACTTTCTTGCTGTACTCATATCAGGATACATGTCAATTTGATGTTTTTTTTTTTTTTTTTTTTAAAAAGAAATGTACTGAATGTATATTTGCACTTTTATGGTGATTTTTAATAATCGAATAAAGATTACAAATTGAAAATTGAGTGACAGAGTGCATGTGCAAGGAGTTACTGCATGCCTAAACTCACAATAAGAGGCACTTTCAGTTGTTATAAGCTGGACCTACTGGCACTGCAGGAACTTGCTTTCAGTTTGATGATGCTTACAGATGCTGTAATTTAAATCACACTGAATTGAAGGCCTGGTAGAGAAATACAAAAAAATTCAGAAAGGATTCCAAAGAAATGGAAAAGAGTGATTTCATGGGTTTCAGTCAATTAGTGTATATTTTGCTCTTCTCTCTAATAAAACAAATCGAATTCCTATGTCAAACAATAACTCACAACAAATCTCAGGTTTGTTATGTCTCGCTCGTTTCAGTTATTTACCGATTCTATCTTCTAGAACCTGAGGCAACTGCAATCCAATATGTTACCCTTATAATTCGAGAGGATCAAGCTAGTTAGATATTCTAGGTTTGTTTATGAGATACTAAATTATTCCTAGTCTTAATGTCTTGCAATCTGAGAGACGTTCAGTCTGCCTGGATTTGGAGAGAGGTCACTTATTGTGGGCAATATCAAGCTTGAGGTCACACTGGGCCATAACATAGCAGAGCGGAAGTCCCTCACATAATTGTATCATAGAACACAATAAACAAATTCACCAGAGTATGTCATGAAAGAGGAAGTTTAATCCTGAAGTGTCAATTTATAAGCAAGTTACACGGTACACCCGTCCCACCGGCAGACCTAGAAAATACATGCTGTTAAGCAGCTACTTTTGGAATAATCACAGGTCAACCTGAGGAAACCAACAACCTGATCCCAAGCGACAGTCATTTAAGCAGGCCCACTGGTCCAAGCCTTCTGCGTCCTCTCAAAGGGATTCAAGGGTCAGAGTCTCAGGCACATCCAAAGTTCCTCTCAGTGGCGAACAGAATCATTAAGTATGTGAAATGTCTTTTGTGGATGTAACCACCTTCAAATAGTGATGGACAACACTCTCTCTGAATAAAGCTTAACATTTTTTTTTTAAACAGGTACGCTCATTACCAGAGTTAATTGATGATCCTGAACCTTAAGTCAAAATCTGAAGGCTCAGTCCTAAAATGTATACACATGCTCCGCTGGTGGTAGAACTGAAAGATACAGGACCATTTCAACCAGTGTATAAGCCTCTAAAAGGCAGACCAATCAGAAACGCACACAAGCTAGAATCCTGCACAGTATGAGGATCCCTCCAGCAGCCAATGTCAATGAGGCTCTTTTACTATTCTTGTTGTATTTTGCTTTGTACTTCCTAACACTTTTGAGTTTCACAAGTCCCTATTCTAACGTACAAAGCAAAACCAATGACGCTCCATCACAGCCCCTGTCTCTGGGGTTGGAGGGCTTGGGGGTGGGGAGGGGGGGTTGTGAGTCTTAGGCACCAGGAGAAGAGTTAGGTATTAAGGCGCCTCGGCTTCTTGTCCGGTATTGAGCTTTTCTGCTCCCTTGGAACACAGCCTGGTACCTGGAATAAATTAAAATTTGAATGTTGAGGAACACACAGGTTCGAGGGAAATTTGCTACTGTGTTGAGCTGTATTGCAGGGGAAAAAAACACACAAAACCAATTTGTAGAAAATAAATGTGTAACTCTTGAGGGGTCAGACTGCAGTGTCTCACATCCACCTACTTTTGAGTGCAGACTTCTTCTCCGAGTGAAGACTGGATGTTTGGATGTCTCTGTTCTAAGTCTCTCTCTTTGGCAAAAAAAACTGTGGTCTCTCCTTGTGCTGGAATATCTTTTCCACAGTCACATTAGTGTACAAACTATTATAAAAACGCAAGCATAATAGTCTGCCTGGTGTGGAGATCTGCTAGACTGCCAGAATAAGAGTGGGCATAGTAGATTACTCTATGAATACACACGTATTATTCTGAAGCATAAAGAGCTTTACGTTCATCAAACCTAGTAAGTGAATGGACACTAAGAAAGCTGTCTTTGAAGTCAAAACCTTAAATGACGAGGAGTCACAGGCCTAAAGAAGCCTTTATAAGCAAGGAAACCATAGTTAGAGGGAGTCAATTTAGTGGAGGGTTCCCTAACTGTGTGGCACCCAAGCACACGTCAATTTAAAGCCTTTTAACGGTTGAGGTGGCTAAAAACTGTTGTTAGCATGGTCTTTGTTTCATCCCTTACTGCTCTTCTGCTGGCATCAATGTGTACATTTCTCATTTAGTGACATCAAGTACTAATATGTATCTCTGACTATTAGTAACACCACTTGAATTGTTTACTTGTACTTGTATGCTGAAAGTAAGTAAACGCCTTCCTAACCACATTGATGATCTCAGTGTTTGACTTTGGTGATTTAAATAGAAAGAAGCAAGTTTCACAGTAAATGGGAGGGGTAAAGGATATGTGCCCTTCACAATGGAGTGGGAAGAGGTGTCTCTTGAAATGGCTGTGGACTCTGCCTCAAACCAGTAACGAACACACATAAAATTCAGGCATGTATAGAATGGAATATCCAAGAATCAGACACTAGTCTTTACTGTAGGGGAAGATGAGTTTCATGCAGAATCCTATCAAAAGAAGGCTGGAGACTAACGATGCTAAAAGCATATTAGAACCATTGTAGTAGTATTTGGCGGCAACATTTTTCTTTATGAGGATCGTTAAAGATTACTAGCCACTGAAACATTGATTTGTTATGGTAGTGCTTCAGAGGAGCATTCAGAGTCTTCTTAAACATTGTAGATAGCCACAAGTGGAATGGCGACAAATTAGATAGTGTGGTGTAATAATTTCCAGATCCCAAAGTCTATCTATACCAGAGAAAGATGTATGTAGAATTGCCTGTTCAGGAGTAACATAGCAGCAGTAGTGGTCAATGAATATTGTTTTTTTAAATAACTGATTCCAAAGAATATGCTTAGAAATTTCAGACCATCCAGTCGGGAGCATGTTGAAACGAGTAAGACTCATTCCAGTCAAAACAAGATTTAAACCTATATGAGGCATAAGAGCTTAATGTAGTGTTTTGTTAGTTGCCCTGCAGCTGGTGTTGTCAGTATACCATCCTCTTTGGCTTGAAGTGGACAGTCTTGTTTTATTTTACTATGACCCAGCTGGAAGCAGCACCTAATTGCTACCTGTTGTGTCTGGGCCAGAACACACTAAGTGGAAACAAGGTATTTTTAAATTAACAGTCTGGCTGGCCTGAAGCAGTGAAATGTCGCTGAGATATGGGCAAGTATGTCAAACACCATTAACCTTTTACATCCTTAAAAGGCGATTCCAGAACTGGTTTGATGAATCCTTTTTTATTTTATTTAACATTTTATTGATGTTATGCTATTCCCATATTGCCACCGAGGGGTTATAATCACATGGTAGATGTGAGGAGAAGGTCAAGTGCTTTATGTGTCAGAGCTGTGGTGGCACATTACTACCATTTTACTGGATTACCAGCAACTTATGTTTACATTTCAAGAAAATGTTATGTTTATTTTTTTTCTACACATGGAACCACACACACGGAGGCACGCAATAGTTAATGGGAATTATGTTGTACACATGAATTACAGAATGTACTGCAGGGGTACCATTTTTTCCACCTGATCTACAGGTAATTAAATATTTTGTAAACATAAACATGAACACCGAAACCCCGCACATCCATACATATGATGAACCACAAGAGTCAGTCAAGTAATCGTCATAACATTCAGACAGTTGAGTAGGTTAAGCGTTCACTGTTTACATTTATGAGAAATCTTCAAAACTCAAGCTTGGATCCCAGGATCTGCTTAGCCTTTCATCCTTCCAAGGTTAATAAATTAGGTACCACGGCGCAGGGTAACAAAAGCTCAGTTGTTTTCATTATTATAGGTGACATCAACTTCTGGTCTTCAACAAAACCAGGGCTGGTGGAAGTGAATTTGTGGAACCGGCATATAATTACTGACTTGCTCTTTGTGGGTGTTTGCAAAAACAGTAAAACAAATTAAATAAACACACACAACAAGCTTCAGCAAAGCCAAACGGTCTGGCCGTTGCAAGCTGGCATGATCGTTTAGAGCAGGAATAGGCCCCACACAAAAAAAAAGGGGGGGGCGGAGTGTCACTGCCTAAACGTGGTTGCTATATGCTTGCAATTTTTATCCCAAAGAAAGATTACGGGGGGGGGGGGGTAGAGGGGAGCGAAAAGTGAAAAAACAGCTTAACAGACCAATGGAAGAAGAGTGCTCACCGAAAAGCCGCTTTTTGTATTTATATATGAATATTTTATTTATGATTTTTTTTATTACAGAAGAATGGTGGTGCCGCTGTTAAAGACCTAATAAAAAAGAAATAGCAAACATAAAATGTAATGAGCTGGTGGTCTAGTATTTATTTTTATAGCAAATGTATTGCTATTTCATACATAATGCACATATAAATCAATATGACTCCAGCAAGTATTTTGCTAAAAGATTAACCCCCAAATCACCCTGGATTAAACCGGCAACCCCTTTGATCCAAGCCCCTAGAGAAAAGATTAAAGAAGAAGAAACTAACATGTCGTCCCCCACCCCACCAACCTTCCCCCTTGAGCACTCATCCGGTATGCTGATTGAAAATGTTCATGCGAGTGTTCCCAGATCTCAAATCTACCATTTTGGAGACTCCAAAATGATAAAGCACATACTGGAGAATGAACTGTTAGATTTGTTCTAATATGGTTACAGGGTGGACCACAGTAAGACTCTCCAACGCACATGGTGATCAATTATATCCTCTGCACTTTTGACCAAGACTATACATGCTGTCTCATCGTGAATTTGTCTGTGGCCTTCTTTAAAGTCGACCTTCAAATCGTCCTTGAAAGACAGGATGTGCCTCAATTGAATAATTTCGGTTAATAAATTCATGAAATCTCTGCCTTACACCAAAACGCAAAAGACACCTGATCTACCCAACATTGGACTCCCCTTATTGTAGTCAGATTTAAAATCCTCACTTCTCAGCATCCATAGACAGATCGAGCAAAAAGATCTCAAATACAATGTGGGGAAGACAATTTATCATCTTACACCCAAACCTGACCCAGCTATGATGTTCTTGGACTTGAATCTTGAAATTGGCAGATATCACAGGAAAGCTGCCCACCTTTGCTGCATCCTTTGGTTTTCTTTTAACCTTAAAAGTGACAACCAAGTTATGGCTAAATTGGGCAGGTTCTAACGCCACAAACCCAGAAAGCTTAAGCCAAATGTTTCTTTCCTGTCGATGGAATAAAATGTGCACTATGAAAAATGCTTGCCTCATAACTGATTCCCTTAACTTTCAGGGTTCTGAATATCTCAACCAGAACCTTTCCTTCTGGAAAGGCTCTCACTCCCTCCAATGCAAAGACAACATTTCTCTATATTACACATTTCAGAAAAAAACATGCCTGGCAAACGTACTGTAAACAATCTGTTTATTATGCTACCAGTTGTGTTGTTTGGTATTTTCACATATTTCCTATGAACAGCACTCTGAAACCCAGATGTGCATTAATACAACAAATAAATGAAAATAAATAGGGTTTTGTATTAAAATCTTGGAAAATACGAATGTTTACTTGGAGGTTAATTAAAAAAAGCATGGGTCACATTTTAACTTCTCTTCTACCCATATTTGGTCAATTTTCAATATAAGATATTTAAGATTCTTTTGCACTTGAAGTACATATATAAAACAATGGGTTGAAATGCTACCAGAGCAATTGCCAGTGGTTGGACTATTTGAAAGTATTCCTCCCTTATTCTTTTGTGGGATTGGCATAAATCCTTTAGTCTTAAAAATGTATCCATGCCTGGCCCATCTAATGAAATAAATGCATGAGGTTAACAAAGAAAAGAAGTGAAATAAATATAAATAATGGAAAAAGTGTGGACCCGTGACGGCCTTGAACTGGATGACGAGGACTGGCAATCTGCGATCTCCTCTCCCAAGGAGGTTGCGATACCAGCACGACTCAGACTGGTTTAACTTAAGATTCTTCACAGGGTATATGTCACGGGCCCCCGATTGGTGCACATGGGCTTTTCTGAGTAGGGTTTGTGCAAGCGAGGATGCGGCCAGATGGGGACATTTCTTCATATTATCTGGGAATGTCGTGAGGTTGCCACCTACTGGAGTGGGGTACATGATGTAATGAAGGAAGTAACGGGGGTTTCCCTCTTACCAGAAGCTAGGCGATGTCTATTGAATGTTTGGGAACCCACAGACTATAACGTAGCCCAGACACAATGGGCGACCCTGGGGGCCATGATCGCCAAGCGCGATATAGCTCAATTGTGGGGATCCCAAAAGCCACCTACAGTTGCATATGGAAGGAAAATATGGACTGGTACATGTTCCGAGAAAAAACAGTGTATTTGGCCCGGGGTAGACCCCGGAAATGGTGTAGAATATGGGGACCCTGGAATACCTACCGTGGAGATATTTGTGCACCGCCTATTGCAAATAATACTGATGTTCCACCTTCCCCCTGACCACGCATTCTGACTGCCTATTTGTATGTGTATTGATTTTCCCTGTGCGCCCCCCCCCCCTTTCCCCTTCCGTATATGGATTGCTGGTTTCATTTGTATCGACTTCTCCTTCCCGGGTGCTGGCTAAGTGAAACTGGCAAAGCTACATCACATACACACAAAATGAAGGCCAGAGCACAGGCAACAATTTTTTCGATATGCAAATTAAATGAGCTCATGCCGAGCCCAACGTCAGCTCCCATTAGAAAGGTACTACAAGCCAAGATCAGGGCAACCGCACAACAGGCATTCCCAGGCAAAATGGAGGCAATGTTGGATAAAGGACAATGCCAGGCCTACAAACGTATTTTTAAACTTCCCAAACACACTCGTCACAGTCTAATTCGTTTGGAGTTTGGCCTAAAGCAACAAAGTAAGGAATGCTTGGGAATACATGCTAAATACTTTTACCAAGTTCTAACAGCCCCAGCTGGAAGTTTAAAAAGTATGCTTAAGCCAATTTACAGCGAAAACGGTAACCCGTGGCATAGCTACAAGGAAAAAGCAGTGGGAAAGTTGGGGCTGGCAATTGAAAACTGGAAAGATGCACCAACAAACTACCTGGCGATTAAAAATGCAATAAACTTTGCAATGTCTTTATTCGTCAAATACAAATGACCTAGCAGAATTCGTAACAGGAAGAGGACCACCCGGGTTGGCAACATCATATACAGGGCACAAAATATAGCCCTACCTCAGCCAAGCACTAGGAAGGAAAGCACTCAAAAACATCATATGGGTCAGACTAGTGCCCCTCCAAATTAAAGAGCTAAACCCTGGGTGGAGGTCCCTGGAACACAAAATAAGATGCAGACTCTGCAACTACAAAAACGAATCTCTGTTACACATGATTTGCTGCTGCCCTGAGATGCTCTTGCCCCGACAGATCTTTTTAAAACAAATCTGGCTACGACACGGGGTTCGAACAGTAAAAGAAGCTGTTTCTGTACTTTTCTCCTGCACTCTTCCATCAGACCTGGCCAAGTTTGGGAAATACATGGCCAAGCTTCGAAACAGGCGTACAGAAAATGATGGGTCAGGCATGATGAAAGTCACTTTAGACCAACAAGCCAATTTGCCCCACTAACCAGATGGATAAGACATCATTTTAATAACTATAATATCTTAACTTACGCAAGCAACTCACTAATGTGGACACACTGGTATATGCTTGCTGTTTTTATTCACGAATGTACAGACATAAATATTAATACATATATTGTTTTTTTATACACTGATTTTGAAAGTTTCGTATACAAATGCATTTTTTTAGGATTGCCTTTCTTGTTAAGATGTATTGTAAATGGTTTTAAGTAACTGTGCAATATAAATAAAAAATACTATTACTGGACTTCTCCTTCCCCGGTCGAATTGACACTTTGTGTAATATATTCTTTACCTTGCTGTTTTTATATTTTCAATAATAAGAAATATAAAAAAAAAAAAAGAATGGAAAAAGATCCAAGAGTTTAAACTAGATACATTCAGGCCAATAAAACTCAACAAGCTAAAGAAAACAAAAACAAAAAGCCATGTCCATACTCCAGATTGACTTTATGAGGGACACATGAAGTGTAATGTCACTTCATACCACAGGCTACAATACAAATGACATTGCTGTCCTGAGGCGCCATCACATCAAAATTAAAAAAATTAATTAGTGAGCTGCCACAACCACGCAAATATGGTTGGCGTTTTTCAGACGTGATTTTTAAGAATATTTTGGGGGGGGGGGGGGGGGGAATGCTGAAATATTTACTCCTCTGCCACTACAAACCGCTACATGGCATGTGCTTAGGATTACCCTGTGGCTACTTGTCACCGTTACACACACCAGTACTTAGAAAGGCTGCAAAAAGTTATTGATATCGAGTGCAATACTTATTTTCGTGCACGACTACAACTACCAGAATGCATCGGTTTATTAAATGCAACCTATAACTTGTAATGCAGTCATAGGATAACATGATGACAACCTCACCTAGGATTGAGATCCGTCATTATTGTTAATGGACAGCACCACAAACTTTGAGCAGAAATGCGAGAAATTTACAGACTGTGTCTTCTTTATTACCAATGAACAGAATTTGATACAACTCGGCCAAACATTGACATAAGACAGAACGTCAGTTGAAATGTCTTTTTAAAAAGGTAACGCTGCAACATCAGACACAGCCAGGACTAACACAAATAGTGAGGGAAGTTAGGGTAAGCACAGCATTACGACCAACGGAGTGCGACAGGCAGATAAGTAAAGGTCACACCTGTCATAGAAAGCGGGACCCGTCAGACAGCCCTCGGTTACAAAATACAAAAGAGAGAACTAATAAAGACCCGGCAGAGCGTGTGCCGCCCGGCACGAGCCGTCCGCGCTGCTGGCAGCAGGCCCCGTCCTCTGGTGACTCTGCTGCTGCAGCCTCTGGGCCTGCAGAGCCAAGAAGAGGTGCGGACGGGCGCCGAAGGGGAACCACCATGCGCTCTCCTATGAAGCATTGCTCACTGCACCACAGGACGCAATGGGCCGAGGAGCCGCCATGGTGAGCGGGCTGCAGCCAGGGAGCGTGCGAGGGCTGCAGCCGGGCGCCCTGCGAGCACTCGGCCCGACTCCTGACCCCCACCCCTTCCCTGGAAGGCGACTTGCCGTTACCTGCGACTGCTGCAGCGAGCTGGATGTTGAGGGTGTTGTGTCGCACTGCTGCTGCCATAGTGAGGCGGAGCCCTGTGCCATGCCTGGTGGCGGCGGCCGCGACTGAGAGCCAGTGCCCGAGCGTGCAGCGAAAGGAAGGACAGGCGGCGGGAGGGCAGGGCAGCACTCCCACCGGGACACGAGCGCAGCGGAGCACCGGCCGCTGCTGTGCAACCGAGGAGGGGGGAGGACAACAGCACGCCCAGACCCGCCGCCACCGCTCTGCTGTGCTCGCACACTGACAGGGGCTGGAGGGGGCGGGGCGAAGGAGGTGAGAGCAGGGGTTGGGTGGATATGTCGCTGCCTGGACGCAGTTATTGGGAGAGGGCCGTGCACGCAGATGGCGGAGAGGATCCGAACGGAGCAAAGGCGAGATGGGGAAATAAAACACACTGGGGCTGAATGACAAACGGGCCCGAAAGAAATGAGGACAGCAAAACTAGGGCACACAGTAATACAGAAATAGTTGCTGAAAAGAGAAATACATACATTGAGATAGCAACATATGCAAGCAAACAGAGAAAGATGCAGACAGACAGGTAGATAAAACAGAAAGCAAACCAGCGAGCCTGACAAAACAGACAAGCGGGCAAAATGGACAGAGGGATGCCACAAAATAGGAAAAGTAAACACTAATTAGGCGATACATATCAAGGAGGAGGCAAATAGACAAAACTGTAAAGCGATACCTTCAAAGGAAATTAGCTGGAAATATGCATGCATAATAAGACAAGGACAGATACAGACTGTTGGAAAAACAAGCATTTCCACTGCAATAGGTCTCGCATTTGCGAGAGTTTGAGCTATTGGCATTATAAATGACAATGCCTTTTATGTGTTTAAAAAACTTGCAATAATAAAAGGCATAGTCCTTTACAATACCAATAGGTCAAAGTTTCGAAAATTCGAGACCTATTGCATTGCAAATGCTTGTTCTCAGAGCAGTAGTTTTTGCCCAGCTGGAGGACTGCCAGCTGCAGTGAAGGTCACGGCGAAGGACACGGATGCAGTAGCCTCCACGCACACCCTCTGCGCTCCATCGCCCCCCCTGGCCCCGTTTCCACTGCCCAGGTCACTGAAGCGTGGCTCTTACATGAAGAATGCCCGGGCTCACAGTCACTATCCACAGTAGCCTTCTGGATTTTATCAGAAAGCTGTTTTACAACCTGGGATGGATGTATTTCCGAAAATAATGGGTTAAATAATGCATCAGAGCCCAAGGCTAGTCAAGGTGACAGCAGGCCCTCAAGGGGGGAAAGGAGCAGAATGACCCTAAGAGCCACAAAAAGATGAAAGGAGGATTGCGCTGAAAAACTACTTGAACAGTAGTGTAAATACGAAAGAGAGGGGGAAAGGGTTACTCCTAGGAACAACCGGCAGGCAGATGGGAGACTGGATCTGTGGTGAAAGAGACAAGTGAGAGAAGGGCGAGGTTAAGAGTATTTTCAGAACAGGCACCAAGAACAAGAAAGCTCGACAGACTGGAAGCCCTGGCATGCAGCCCTGGCATGCAGCGCTGGCAGCAGCACTGGTGACATGTCACAGCCTGTTGAAACCAAGGCGGCTGCTGGGATCGCAGTGCGTAGGGAGGACTACGCGTGCATGTAATGGAAGCGCGAGCGCCTAGAGATGGCCGCAGCACCAGTGACATGTTACAGCCTGTTGAGACCGAGGTGGCTACTGGGATCGCAGTGCGTAGGGAGGGCCGTCACTGCACGCACATGTAATGGAAGCTCGAGCGCCGAGAGAGCGAGAGCCCTAATGAGCAGTGTGGTCACACGGGTTGGGTAGACAGTAAGCGAGGAGTAAGTGTGATGGCGTATATATACTGATATGATTGGTGGATAAGGGTGAAGCCCCTTGATGTGATGCAGTTACTAACCAACTTTTGTTGAACCAATAGGAGGAAGAAAAAGATGAATATGAGGTGCCAGTCGCCAAGTCGGAAGTGCTGCCTTCCGCCTCCTGCGAACACATCTCCTATCCTCCGTATGCGTGCGTGCACATCTCCTGTCCTCCGTACGCGTGTGTGCACATCTCTTTTCCTCCGTACGCGTGCACATCTCCTGTCCTTCGTACACGTGCACATCTCCTGTTCCCCCTTCGGAAGAAAATCGACAATAGATCTTGCCAAGCGATCAGCACATGCGCTGCGTCGCTAGGCGAGACCTAACAAGCACATAAAATAATCGAAGCAGGGGACTCTGTGGGACAAACCGTTCCTAGATTAGTAGGTTGCCCTCTTATTTTTAATATGGACAAAGTCCATAAAGCCATCATTTCAACTTCAGGTGGAAAGGCTCCCGGCCCTGATGGAGTACCGGCTGACCTATATAAGGCAGACCCAAAAGTCTGGGCTAAGATCTTAACACAAGTCTTTAATGCAGCTTGTGTGTCTGGTTTTCCCTTATAATGGGCAAAGGCGGTCATCATCCCCATTTTTAAAAAGGGCACAAGGAATGACCCGGCATGTTACAGACCCATCTCGCTCCTTGATTCTGTGGCTAAAATCATGGGAAAAGTTGTCTAGGAGCGCCTAACAGTCTGGCTTGATCATGCTAACATTGACTCTGACCTCCAATATGGCTTTAGGCAGGGGGAAGGGACCCTGAATCAATGCCTTAACATTCATTTGGTGACAGGGAAGTATACTGTTGCCAAGGGAGGGGACCTACACCTGGCTTTCATGGAGTTAACCTCAGCCTTCGACCTTGTCAATAGGTCTAAGCTGTGGTTGATCCTTCGTGACATGGGGCTAGATGTTGACCTGATCTCCTTCCTAGCTACCGCCCATGACAACACAACGGCTGCAGTATGCTTTAATGAAGATGGGAGCCTGACTGACTCCTGGGCAATAATAAGAGGGGTTCGGCAGGGATGCATACTGGCTCCTTTGCTGTTCACCCTCTACATCAATTAATTAGGTGACTCTTTCACATCCTGTTGTAAAGCTATACCAAGAGCTGGCACCAAAATGATTCCCGCACTTCTGTATGCCGATGATGCGGTTTTAGTGTCCAGAACAGCAAGGGAGCTGCAACTACTTTTAAACTGTTTCATAGATTTTATGGACTCTTTGAATTTAATTACCAATTAAAAAAAATCGCATGCCATGACCATAGGTTCCAGGAGGGGTGACAAGGCCAAATTCTACTGTAAGGGGTCCGAGTTAACAAAAGTGTCCACGTTCCCATACCCAGGGGTACTTTTCGATGACCAACGCTCATTGTGCGCCCAACGCGTATATACAAATAATGTTTTGGCCGGAGCAGCAGGGGCTACATTAGATTTTGAGAAAAAAATAAGGTCGAAGCCGTTTCCTGCGCACTTGAAGGTCTACAGCAGGGGTACTCATAGTACGGCCCGCGGGCCGGTGGCGGCCCGGCAAGCCTTCCTGGGCGGCCCGCGGACATTGCAGACACATGTTTTTAAAAATAAATAAATTAAATAGTGTTGCGAATACAGCCGCAGCAGCGCTAGGGGGCCGGGGGATTCCAGTGATTGTCAGAGGGGAGCTGCAGGGGCCTAAGAGGTGAAATTCAACAAAGCCTCATTAACATGTAAATGGTCTTTTAAAGACCCATGAAGTACTTGGTGGGGCTGTGTGCGCGCGGCCGGGGAAGCTGTCTCAGCCTGGGCTGAGGGCTGACACACACACACAGGTGAGAGGACAGAGAGGGAGGGAGGGAGGGAGACACAGAGAGAGGGCAGGAGGGAGACACAGAGGGAGGGGGGGAAACAGAGAGTGGGAGACAGGGAGGGAGACACAGAGGGAGAGTAGGAGACACAGAGGGAGGGAGGGAAACAGAGAGTGGGAGACAGGGAGGGAGACACAATGGGAGGGAGGGAGGCACAAAGGGAGGGAGGGAGACACAGAGGGAGGGAGAGAAACAGAGAGGGAGGGAGACCCAGAGGAAGGGAGACAAGGAGGGAGACACGGAGGGTGAGTGGGAGACTGGAAGGGAGACACAGAGGGAGAGTGGGAGACTGGGAGGGAGACACAGAGGGAGAGTGGGAGACTGGGAGGGGGACACAGAGGGAGAGTGGGAGACTGGGAGGGAGACACAGAGGGAGAGTGGGAGACTGGAAGAGAGACACAGAGGGAGAGTGGGAGACTGGAAGGGAGACACAGAGGGAGAGTGGCAGTCGCGAGATTCTAGAGCCTTGCCAACACTTTGTTTGTCATCAGAACACGCTAGGAGCAATTTAGAGCTACTGCGTGCAACGTTTCTTGTATTTTTAAAAATCGCCGAATTTTACTTGTAAATTGTTCATTTTCACACTGCTTGCACTCAGCACACCTGGCACCCACTTGGCACCATTTTCGCCTGGTTTTGACGATCCCAGCCGACTTTAGGGCTGAAGATCGAGGTGCAGAGCAAACAGATTCCACGGCGGCCATATTGGGTGAGGGGGCGAGAGCGGTGAGAGCGCTCCAGTCTCCTGTACTTAAGGAAACGGTCGTTCTCCGCGCTAGCGGTCGCGTTTGCGGACACGCCTCCTCAGCGCCGGAGTCACGCCAGAGTCAGCCCGTCTGCGCTCGTCAGCGTCTCGGAGGCGGGCGAGGCGGGACTCTGTCATCTCGGGTAGGTTTCTAGGATGATTAGGTACAGTGCGGCCGCTCTAATTGCGCTACGCCCCCCCAGGAGCGGTTGTATATGTCTTTTCCCTGGTGGTCGGCTCCTGGGCAAAGGGTGTCCTGGATGTGCTTGGCGTCCCGTATCTTCTCCACCTCGCGCTCTCCCCTCCCCCCCCCTGGAATGTCAGTGTGCCTTGTTAAATACTAGATCCTTGGCGCGTCATTCCTTGGAGATTTGGGACCTCCTTACGCTTTCGAAAATCTCCTGTCTTTTTTTGACAGAGACGTGGTTGGGGGCGGGCTCTGAACCTGACATCGCTAGTGCCCTTCCCCCCAACTTCACCATCTTAAGGAGGGACAGAACGGGAGGCCGAGGCGGTGGGGTGGCCCTAGCTGTCGACAAGTCCCTTGTATGCACCTCCTACCCTGTAGATAACATCGCTGGTTGTGAAGCTCTGGGCTTTATTCTCCAGCTGTCTGCTTCACATACCTGCACAGGGATTTTGATCTATAGACCTCCGGGGCCAATAGGCTCGTTTTTCGAGGATCTACAGGTGGCACTGTCAGTACCCTGTATGCGTTCGGCACACTGTGTACTGCTGGGCGACTTAAATCTGCATATGGACTCGACAACTGATGCTGATGCGTCTAAATTACGGGACATCACCGAGATGTTCGGGCTGGCCTCTTTCATCGACAGTCCAACGCACGTGAAAGGGCATACGCTGGATTTAATCTTCTCCTCTGTACCGATTAAGGTGTCTCCCCCTTTGCCGGTTTTATGGTCCGACCATTATTTAATTAATTTCGTGTTGTTAGCTGAGCATCAGACTAGTCAAAGAACTTATAAGGACGGGTCTCGTCAAGCTAGAGCCTTTCACCTGGTGTCAGCTGATATGCTCGCTGACGCACTCCATGCACATCCTTGCACTACGACTAGGAACTTAGAAGTTGACCTGCCGCTAGTCCAGGACTGGCTTCGGACAAGATTCGAGGAGCTTGCCCCCCGGAAACCGGTCAGGACAGCCCCCTGCCAGGACTCTGCTCCTTGGTTCACCGCTACTCTACGGAAAGCGCGCCAGGACTGCAAAAGATCTGAAAGACTCTGGCGGCGCAGATATGCGCCTGAGGAGAAACTGAAGTACAGGGGCGCGATAAAATCTTATCACAGACAGATTGCCGAAGCCAAAAAGATCTACTTCGAGCATAGAATAGACCAGGCGGATAATACGAGCCGGGAACTATTCCGAATTGTGAAGGAATTCGTGGAGCCGGTGGCGGCCGCTAGAGTACACTCCCATACAGAGGAGTGGATCAAGCGGCTTGCTGACTTCTTTGTGGATAAGATCCGTAGGATTCAGGACTCATTCGATCGGGTGGGGTCCCCGGAAGTGGCTGCAGCTGTGGAAAGAGATCTGAAGGTCCTTCCACCGGCTGCAGCCGAGTTGACGCCCACGCTTTCGACGTTCCCCCCGCTATCCTGCGATTCCTCTCTGGAGCTGCTTTCCCAGTTGAAATCTGGATCCCCCTTGGATGCGTGTCCGGCGAAATGCCTGAGCTCGGTGGCGCCAGCTATTAACAACTTGCTGAACCCCCTGCTCAACATGTCTCTGAGTTCTGGAGTGGTCCCTAAAGAATGGAAGCATGCTCTTATTCTCCCGCTTATTAAGAAACCTCTGCTTGACCCTTTACAGTTGGCCAACTATAGACCAATCTCCCTCCTCCCTGCTCTGGCGAAGGTGGCGGAGAAACATGTTCAGCATACTCTTACCACCTTTATTGAGAAGAACAAACTGCTGCATGACTCCCAATCTGGTTTCCGTGCCAATTACAGTACGGAGACAGCTCTTGTGGAGGTGACCGACGCCATCAGGGAAACGCTTGATCTGGGGGGAAAGGCTATGTTGGTCCTACTGGACCTGTCGGCGGCTTTCGACACCGTCCCACACGCCGGCCTCCTCCTAAGACTTAGGGAGGTAGGACTGCGGGGGACGGTGTTGGACTGGTTTCAATCCTTCTTAGCCGACCGTCGACAGGTGATCTGGGCTCCACCGTTCTCCGCGGAAATGCCTTCGCTAGAGGTGGGGGTGCCTCAAGGATCTATCTTGAGCCCCACCATATTTAACATTTATATGGCCCCTTTGGCGAAGGTCGCGGAGGCATTTGGAGCCCGGGTCATCTCGTACGCTGATGACACCCAGCTCCTGTTTACTTGCAGGAAGGGAGAGGTTTTTAATGGCGACAGAATCAGAGACTGCCTGAGTGCTGTTTTTGCATGGTTTCAGCACCAGAACCTGAAATGTAACTCGGATAAGTCAGAGTTGCTCTTTTTTGGCTGCGCTGAGGACCCTGGCTGGAAATCGTGGTGGCCTTCCGACATGTTCCCCCCTGAGAAACCCTCTGCCCAAGTCAAAAATCTGGGTGTGGTGTTCGACGACAGTCTTTCTTTTCGTCCCCACATCACGGGCTTGGCGGGGAAATGTTTCGGCATTTTGAAGATGGTGAGGAAATTTCTCCCACTGCTTTCCCTTCAATATCGCAAGAACATTGTGCAAGCACTCGTGGGTTCGCGTTTAGACTACGCTAACGCACTTTTCTCAGGTCTGCCTAAATATCTGGTATCCAGACTACAAATTGTCCAAAACTCGGCGGCCAGAGCCATCTTTGGCCTTCCTCGGAGAGCTAGTGCCTCTCTATTGCGCGGCAGGCTGCATTGGCTGTCTATCGCTTGCAGAATTAGGTTCAAGGTCCTTACGTTGGCATTTAAAGCCCTCCACTGTATTGGCCCAGCTTACCTTAGGAAGCGGATTGCTTTTTACGTTCCCCGGAGGAGTCTGAGATCTGCTGACCTGGCTAAAGTGGAGGTACCAGTGATCAAACGCGTGCGGATGGGTGGCCGGTCTTTCCAGTTCATGGCGGCTAGTTTGTGGAATGAGCTCCCTCTGTCACTCCGTAAGGCTAACAATCTCCTGGCCTTTAGAAAGGAGCTCAAGACGTTCCTCTTTTCCGCCTAACCAGTGGGTCTACAGTGTTTCTGCCTCTGGGTTTTTCTTGGTTGTGTTTAGGACTCTGCCAAAGCGCCGGGACACCCGTTCTGGGTAGCCGTGCGCTCAAGAAATATAGTTTTAACATAACATAACAACAGTGGGAGACTGGGAGGGAGACACAGAGGGAGAGTGGGAGACTGGAAGGGAGGGAGACACAGAGGGAGGGAGAGGGAGAGAGAGGGAGGTAGGGAGAGGGAGGGATGGAGAGAGAGGGAGAGAGAGAGAGAGAGAAGGAGGGAGAGAAGGAGGGAGAGAGAGAAAGATGTGTGTATGCTGGGTCTGGTGGCTCAGTGGACGAAGGTGTCTGCTGCAGGGACCTGTGTTTAACCTCATGGTTACAATTTTTGTTTGCTTTAGCCCCGCCCCCTCTCCCTCTGACCCGGCCCCCACCGGTGCGGCCCTCAGCCACAAACCACACTGTATATTTGGCCCCCGAGAGATAGTTTGTGAGTACCCATGGTCTACAGCATGAAGTGTATTCCCATGGCCACCTATAGCAGCGACAGCTGGGGCTATAAGGACGTGAAAGAAATCCAAGGGACCGAGAATAAGTTTATGTGCAAACTTCTCTCGGTACCTGTATCCACCCCAATTTTCAATTTACATGAGTAACTGGGAGTGGGTTATATCTCAGACCAGATTGCAGCTGCGCCACTCTTATGTTGGTTGAGAATTTGAGCTCAACCAACCCCAAATTTAAATCAACTTATTACTCTAGATTGTCTAGCCCTAAAGAAGGCTTTAAACATTCCTTGATTGAAATATATTAAGGATCAGACTGAGAATCTAGACTGCCCGATCTGTTTTTGACCCCCAATGATAAGTATAATTTACATGGCCAGACAATTCCATAAACAATATACCATTATACTGATAATGATCATAAACAAGAGAAAAGAACCCAGAGAATGTAGAACATATGAGGGCATAAGCAAAGAAACAAAGACATGACCCGATAATAATTTGACAAATACGGATTAGATTCTCAATCCCATTGAAGACAAGACCATGTCCTATTAAATTTACGCAGAGACCGAGGGCCTCTAACTTTAGCTAATGCCATCTCCATTTCGTAAATTTCTCTTAGTAGAACCCAAAATTCATTGACACTTGGACTCCTGCTCTGGATCCAGGAGCGAGCTATACAAAGACGGGCACAAGCTGACACAATAGAAACAAAGGACTTAGTAAGACAGCCTAACTCGGAGAATATTCCCAACGCTAACTCTTTCTCAGTGACCACATTATTGTATCCAGCCCAAACTGCAAGGGCAAGAGTAAGAGTAATACCAGACCAATTTTCTTTCAGTGTAGGACACAAAAAGAACATATGACGTAGATATGCGGTGAATTCCTGACATTTCAGACAGTAGGATTAAGTATTGTTTGAGCTAACAGCCCATTTAGAAATTCGCTACGGAGTATAATAAAGCATCAAAATTAATCTAGTTTGCTGTAGCTTTAGATTAACTGAGGTCACTGCAGAGTCTATTGTTTCCAGAGATTTGTTAATCTCCTCCTTAGTAATATTGCAGTTTAAGATCCGACTTACTTTAGCTGCTTTCTGTATGCCATCGTCACTACCACCCTTTATAAGTTTCTGGTAAGTTTTGCCGATAGTACCTTGTCTAGTAACCCCGAAAAATGCAGACTAGACCTCCAAGGAACCAGATAACTCCAGCAAACCTTGGCCTAAGATAAAATAGTCCCTGATTTGCAAGTACTTGTAAAAATATTTTTGTAACCAACCGAATTCTTCTTTTAAAGACTGAAAAGATCGAAAACCCTGTCCGTCGTATAGATGACCCAGCCAAGTCATGCCCTTGCGTTGCCATTCTTTTCCGGCATGGTCATGGAATATACTCGGCAATGAGGGATTCCCCCATAGTACATTATATACATGCAAGTCAAGGAATTTGTAAGTCTTAGAAATTTCACGCCATATATTAGTTATGTCCCTTACTATCTTAAATCGCACCCTCGAAGTCATTCGGATCTGATGTTTTATATACTAAATACCCAGAGTCAGAGCCACAAGCCAGCTAGTATGAAAGCCAGCCGGCACCAGCTTCAGGTGCTTTAACTAAACTCTGTATTCGCTCAGTAAACGCAGCCCAAAAGTGTAATTTAAAATCTGGGAGTTTGAAACCGCTCTTTTTAAATGATAATTTTATACATCGTAAGGCTCTCCTAGCACCGATACCCCCAAATAAAACTTCAGACAACGCTATCCAAGCGCTTAAAAAGAATTTGTGACACTCTCAGCGGGATGGTATGGAAAAAATACAAAATGTTCAGGTAGGATATTCATTTTAACAATGTTACATCTCCCATATATACTTAAAGGAAGCCAATGCCAGCATCGTAAGTTTGTAACTACTTCTCTCAACAAAGGTTCATAATTTAGTGAGATAATATCCCCGACTTGACTACTAAGAGAAACTCCCAAATATATTGCATTCTTTGTAATGCCTAAAGCTGTTGGGGGATTATCAGACTGAAAGTTTAACAGTGTTTGTGTTTTGTTCAAGTTGAGTTTATAGCCGGAAAAATAACCAAATCGCTGTGACTCGTAAGTTATATCAGTCAGAGCATTTACGGGCTGACTCGAAAAAAAAGCAATGTTGTCTGCATATAAGGTTAGTTTAAGGTCCATCCCGTTTAAATTAGCCGGGATTATATCAGCACTAGATAAAAGATGTTTAATAAACAGCTTGATATGGATAGCGAACAGCAGAGGGGATAGCGGACAGCCCTGCCCCGTACCCCTATGGATTGTAAAACGAGCAGATGACTGACCGTTAAGTTTGATTGCGTCTGTTGGGCTCCTATATCGTTTTTGTAGAACCATATAAGACATCATTGTCCATAAAGCTCCCCAACTTACTCGGTCAAAGGCCTTCTCGGCATCCAACATCAGCATTTCCAACTGCTGACCTAATTGTCCTGAGACATCAAATGCCGCAATCGCGATATTAATATGTGCAGCCGTGTCTCTTCCAGGAACAAAGCTGTGTTGTTGATCTGAGACTAAAAGATGGATGCTGGGACACTCCTGTATATATGCTGAGGCAATTTGTTGATTAAAGCGACCAGAATCACCATACAGTTCAGCATAAAATAGCCTAAAGTGGTCTAGAATGTCCGTGGATCTTGTATAAGTCAAACCATCTACCCCTTTAATTGATTTGACAGATGATTTAGCCCTGTGGTCAGCTATTTGATTATCCAACAGGTGACCCACTCTTTCACCATATTGGTACTGTTTCGTTCGAAATTTATGGTAGCTATTTGCAGCTTTACCCCTTAACCTTCTCCTAATCTTAGCTCTAGCTTCGATAACTTTCTGATAAATCAATTGTTCAGCTACATACTTAGAAGCGATAGCTGTGGCATATAAGCGCTCAAGATCTACACAATGCTTTTGTTCTTGCTCCAGCTGGAGAAAGCCCTGTCGATTTGGTTAGATGATATATTGCAACGTAGTGCCTCTTACACAGGCTTTAAAACAGTACCATACTATGGTAGTAGCAGCCGTGCCCTTATTGTTATCTATATACTCCTCAAGTTTAGTTTTCATGAAATCAAGATATTCCGAGTTACTGAGGAGATGCCTAGGAAAAGTAAATTCCCTAATAGGTTCCTGAGTGCTAGACTGCAACTGTATAACTAACATGACCGGATTATGATTGGATGTGATTTTGGGGCATACTGTAACAAATGCGTTCTCCAAAATAACTCTGCCAGCAAATATCATGTCTATCCTGGAATAATGTTTGTGCGGTGCAGAGTAGAAAGTAAAGCCTGGTATAGTTGGAAATAACTGTGAGTAGTTGGCCTGGCATATGATGTCCACTATACTAGTGGGCTCCTTGCACCAGTCCAAACGACCCTTATTGATGGTAGGTTTGAGACAACCTTTATAGAAAGCTATCCTAATGGTAGCTGTAGGGAGCAGCTTTCAGGCTAAGTCTTGAAGGAATGTAAAGCAGCTTGTTTTACCAGTCTGTAATCTCTTGAATGATCAAATGAAAGAGCACCACACCAGGTATATATATAAAATATATGTATTTATTCTAAAACACACCCCTCTAGTCTCTTTATGAGGCTAGAGGCAAAAGTACAATACAAGAACTTTAATAGCACACATTAAATTAGCACAGTATACATTTTGCCCTAGGGGCCTCACAAACCATATACTAAGTAAGTGGTATAAGAACCACATGAGTGATAGAAGTTAGGCCTAGGGCCTGCAGAACCGCTGGGGCAACCAGGAACCACCCAAGGTAGGGACGCAGGAGACCCAAGGAGGACGCGTGCAGTGTCTAAACACAGCCGCAAATCACCATTGACTTCTATTGCGAAAGTTAAAGTTACAAAGTTAAAGATTAGGGACACTTAGGAGTGGACTACAGTGGAACCCCTTCAGCACTGGACACTTCGAGAGTCAAGACCCACGGGAGCACTGAAGTGCTCATGTTACCTCACCCAGGGAAGCCGGGTGCATAGGTGTCTTTTCATGTCGGGTTTGGTCGTCGTTTTCAATGGAGAGCTGCAAAGAAGTTCTGCATACCACCAGAGGAAAAGTGTCCGGATGGATCCAAGGGTGGATCGGAGATCTGAAGAACCTGAAAGCAGAGGGGACAGAGTATGGTTCACTAGCCAGTGACCAGGATGGCGACAAGAAGATGCCAGCCGATGTCGGGTGCTTAAAGGTGATGTCGGTGAAGCTTGACTCTTCAGCCACGAAGACCAGGAGACGTCGACGACAACCAGGAGCTGAATTCGAGCTGTACCACGTCCGATGTCGAGCCCTGCAGCGTCGGTATCCAGATTGGACCCAACAAGCCTTGGCAACAGCAACCCACGCAAGATGACCAGATTGGCTGCGGTGCAGACCTGCAAGGTCTGAGGGACTCACCCTTTGGAGGGGAGTCATGGCACGTCTGGAGCAACCAGGGAAGCCCAGAAACAAAGGATTTACCTTCATGGGGACCCACCAGTCAACGGACTAGGGATCGCGAAATGCTGAAAGCGGGCCCACGGAACACTCCTGGAGTGTAGGCCCACAATCTTCGATGCAAAAGGTGCTCAGGGCTTGGACTACAAATAGCCCAATGCACAACTTCGGGAAAGCTCGGGAAGTCGATGCACTAGCAAATGTGCAGGATGTCTAGGAGTTCCGGCCCCACGTCTCTCGTGATAGCTACAGGTCTCAGCTTATCTGGGGACTCGGGTCAGCCTCGGAGATGTCTGGAAGTCCATGTCCTCTGTCGCAGATTCATCGGGATCTGGCGGGGGCCTCGAAAATGCAGACCAGCAAGATGCTTCTTTGGTTCCTGTTTGAACAGGGGAGTCACTCAGTGACCCCAAGGGAGATTTCTTCCGTCTTCCATTCGATATGGAATGTCGAAGGTCCAAGATTTCTGTATCAGAGTTTCGTCCAGGGTAATATAAAGTCCTAGGGACTGGGTTCCTACACTTATACTAAGTTTAGGGGTTGGACTAACTCTAGGGTCCCACCTATGGGAGGACCAGTTTAGTGTCAGAGCTGGGGCTGAATGCCCCAGCAACCGGCTTGAACTTGGAAATGCACGGGGACACCTTGTGTGCCCCAGGCACTGTCTGAAAAGCATTCACTGAATGCAACCCACCCTGCCCCAATACACTAAAGCCTGTCTGGGGAGGTGCTGGCACCTCCCTGGACAGGAAACCTTTTGTCCAGGTCTCCCCTGCTGGAGTTTTGTCCAGCAGCAGGAGGTCAGACTCGTGTCTGTGGCAGCAGCATCCATTTTGGGATACTGAGGCTCTTTTAAACTATTACCGGGAAAGTAAGTGTGTACATGTCTTCTCCCTCTAGAAGGGTGGAATGCTACCCCCACCACCAGAACTGGCAGGGGGGGGGGGTAGTATTCCAAAGGGTTTGACACAACATGTTTTGATAAAGCCAAACCAAAGTTAGCATTAACCGCGAGGATTATAATGCACTTAAGAGTATATGGTATGGCCATATCACAGAACAGCTATAAGGAAGGGATTCCGAAAGCTGCAGAGGGGCTCAGATCATGCTAGGGCCCCCTCTCACACAAAACCAAGCACTCTGCCTTCAGGATTGTCAAGGCCTGCCATAGGAGTGACGTATAGGTTAATATGTGTCTGTTTTAAATGATGGATATAGGTATACTATAATACCAGTAAGTGGTGCTTACACCACCTTACCCAGGTTGCAAGTACAGACCTGTGGTGCCATTTTGGAAGGCTTCCCGGGGTGGCATAATACATGCTTCAGCCCATGGTAGGCCTCTGGGGTGCCTATGCCCTTGGTACCTAAGATACCATATACTAGGAACTCACAAGGGTAACCCAGTAACCAATCTGGAGTAACTCCAGATTGGTTACTGGGTTACCCTTGTGAGTCCCTAGTATATGGTATCTTAGGTACCAAGGGCATAGGCACCCCAGAGGCCTACCATGGGCTGAAGCATGTATTATGCCACCCCGGGAAGCCTAATGTACAGGGAATCCATTTTATAGAGAAAGCAGACAGACTGGGGCCCTGAATAGCAGGATCCCAGTCCAATTAAGTAAACAAGCACTGGCGTTGCCAATAGGTCTCGCATTAGGAAAGTGTGGGCTATTGGTATTGTAAATGACAATTACTTTTTTAATATGTGTTGGCACTGAAAATATATAAATTAATAGCATTGTTATTTACAAAGCCAATAGCTTACACTTTCCTAATGAATTATTCAGATTATAAACATGAGCCATGTGGCAAGAGCGCCTCCTGCCGGTAGATTTAAGACTGGTGTTTGTCTCTAAAATGTCCTCCTCGTAATCTACAAATGTAAAACTTGAAAAGAAATAAGTAAACAAAATAGAGAAGAAGTACCTGAAGGACGGAGCACATAAAACAAAATAATGAAGACATGAATTATAATGGACTAACCCTGCACCACGAAGAAACTCCAGGCTCGTTTTGATATTTCATTACGTAGCTTCATGTTTTTTTTATTAATTGTTGATACAAAACTCCAGCCACAAGGAAAATATAGCATTGCCCAAAGTAGGAGTGAAAGTTAACAGTGAAAACGAGAGATTGTTGATAAGCAGAGTGCTAAACACATGTAGAGAGCATTCCGTATATTTTGAAAGTAAAAAACGCTGTGGTTGATACAAAACTCCAGCCACAAGGAAAATATAGCATTGCCCAAAGTAGGAGTGAAAGTTAACAGTGAAAACGAGAGATTGTTGATAAGCAGAGTGCTAAACACATGTAGAGAGCATTCCGTATATTTTGAAAGTCAAAAACGCTGTGAAAGCCGTGGAAAACTAGATGTGCGGGCCGGCCAGCAGTGAATAATTAGGGGAGAGAGAGGGGAGGAGCTGGGGAACAGATGGCCGTGAAGCAGGGGGCACCCTTTGAAGTCACGGCCTGCGGCCGTGAATAAGTGAGGGCGGGGGGCGGGGCAGCGGAAGCCTTTGATGAGGCAAATGCTGCTGGCAAAGCTGGCTGGGGAGGGGGAAAGTTTACGGCCCAAAAGCGCGTGCCTGTGGCCACGTGAACTCGAAGAAAACCGCATGGAAAAACCCGTGGTTTCACGAGTATTTTGAGCACTTGAATTCTCGCTCCCTCAATGCGCTTGCGCGCATTGATAAGTCGCGAGACCTAAAAACCAGCAAAACACCAGGCAAAAAGTGGGGGTAACCATATAGTCAGATTCCACCTTCCTACAATAACCTTCTCCACGAATCCTCCTACTGATGCAGATGAAGGAGTTCTAAAACTGCAGCCCTGGTTCTGCACATTCTGGACCGTGCAATAGTATTAGTAGTATCGATCTTTCTATCCAAAATACAATTGAATTCTCCCATCACGATCTTTTCGCCGGGCCACTCAAGCTCAGAGATTAAATAATAAATAACATCCAGGCAATCAATGTTTGGACCATATACCATACATATTGTAAACTTGCCCACAGAAATTAACATTTGTGAAATAGCTCATCTCCTCTTAGGGTCGCCATTGATCTAAGAACAACAGCCCCAAATCTCCTAGACTTCAATAAAGCCATCCCCGAATGGAAATAGTTTGCGATGTACATACAATAACATCATACCACAGCTGCTTTAACAAAGATCTATCCTTGTATGCAATGTGCGTTTCCGCCAGTCCTAATATGTGGGGCGTGAATGCATGTAGTTCTTTCGCTACTAACCCTCACTTGCCAACTTGATTAAGTCTGGCTACATTCCAACACATGCATTTAATTTCTGACATCAAATATTAGGTATAAACCCGGTCCCATTTTCCTCACCCTAATTACGTACCCTTTCCCCCAATACTCTGCCCATGTGAAATCTATTAAACTGTGACTTTTTAATTCACCCCTCCCCCCACCCCCAACCCACCTCCTCTCAAACCTCCTCTCCGACCAACGGCCCGCCTTCCAATGTTCCCCCTCCCTACCACCCACCCCCCAGTGCCTATGGAAAGAAATCACCCCCCTTCTTTGCTGTCCCAGTTGACAGCCTGGAGAGTGCACTCCCTCCGACCCGCCCCCATACCACCCATGGGCCTACCAGCGCCCGTCCCACCTCCCAACATAGCCAAACAAATTAAACAAACAGCAACAACATAATACTTCCACGTCAAGATTTGTAACCCAAAAGAAAAAAATAAGTTACGTTACTTTTGAGTCCAGAATAAGCCCCCTCTATAAATCAACTGATTGCTATTTTTTAAACAAAATCAATCCTTCGCAGTTGCCTGCCATCTATTTAGGGCTTGCTTAACATCTTGCTCATTGAAAAAAAAATGTTGTCTGCCATCCTTAATAATCTTTAAGCGATGATGGTTCCTGTAAAAATACTTGCGAGCACACACTCTTCAAAGGTTCCATGAATTGACTACTCCTCCAACGTCTGTCCATGGTTGCTTTACATAGATCAGATCGAACAAAAACGGACATCGTATCTACTTTAACAGGAGCTGATGGACGGGCTTTCAAAAATATCGCTTGGCGTAATAAAAAATTGCCAAAAAACACAAGAATTGGCAGAGCAAAATTAGATCTAGTTTGATTAAACAGCAGTTTTTAGACAGACGTCAAGGCCTAAGGGAGGAGAAAGAATTAATCAAACCCTCAGTTAGAAGGTTTGTCACACTGAGCCTGGGCCTGCTGATGCAACCATATTTATCATATGGAAACAAGCTTACCATCTCTTTGTCCTGACGAGATTCAGATTGAATATGGTTCCTTGGTTACTGGATTTTCCTAAAGGCTATTTTAAACCTGACTCATCAAAACCCTGTCCTTGTGTCAACTTCTCTGAGCAAGACACTTCCATTTAATGTTTTTCTGCTCTTATTATGATTCCCTGCACAGGAAGTTCATCCTCCCCCTGCTCAGAGACTGCAATTTTGCTCAAGTAAGGCCGGCTCTGATTCATTTACAAATGCTAGCCTCACCTATAGTCTGTGCCGGGGTGGCAAGTTTTTTAATTGGGGCTATTAGACTCCGGAATAGGCTGCCGTCGAGCTAGCCTTTGTGGATATTGTAGCAGCGTAAATATTTTTATTTTCTGAATAATGCAAAATAATTTTAACAAGACAATATACTCGCTTCCAGTATGCTGTTTTATTATTAATATCATTTTTCTTTTTTAACTCGCCGCCACCATGGAAAGTGAATGTTGGGCTATTTTACCATGTAATGTACTTTTTCATTTTTACTACTAGGATGAATTGTGTTATAATCGGCTGACTTTCTATTTAAGTATACTCCTCTTATGAATGTTATGATGATGTGTGTTTTAAACTGAATGTTTCCTTTCTATTCATGATGGTCTGTATTTTAACTGGTTGTCAATTTAAAGAGGTGGTCGTTTATGAATTTTGTGTTGACAAGGGCCCCAGCAGCGCTTGGATGCCTGGCTTCACCTTGTGGGTGCCCAGGAGTGGACATTTCACATGGAAAAGCCAGGAAGGGTTCCACAGTGAGTGCAGCCCCGTCGTGTGGGCAGCCGTGCGCTTTACAAATACAACACATTTACATTTATATTTACATGCGTTTTAGATCGATTATCCCACTGTGCCATGGAGAAACTGTTTATCCAATTTTTGAATATGCCTGTTTATAACTGTCAATAAGGCGGAACACCAATTCCTTTGCATACATTTTTTAATGTTTTTTAAGATTATTGGGACCTGATCTTTGTATAGGTTCCCATGCTGTCTTATAGAATGTTTTGCGGTGTACTTTTATGGCTTTAACCAGCCGAATAAAGTTGATTTTGACTTGACTTGAAAATAGAAGAAGGGTTTGTTCCCACGTGAATACCTGGTTACTTAAAACCATTTGCTATGTTTCTTACATTTGTAAATAGAAAACATGAATAAAATGCAAACCGAATGCCATAGTAAAATTGCTTAAAAATGCTTGTTCGTCTAAAAAAAAGGAGTTATTTTAGCAGCGATTAAGAAATGAGTGTCCGATTCAGTGCCTTGAAGCCATCGGGCGGCGGAAGTGTTGAACAGTATTGACATCTAAATCGGCCACCGTGTGTATAAACACCACTAGGTTTAGGATGACTGAGTGCCTTGTGTCGTGTGGGAGTTTGATGTTATAATTGGAAAGCAAATCTATTTCCTGTTTATTTACTTTGCTACTGTAAAAGCTCTTCAGATGACAACCGACCCTTCTTTGTCGGAGAGCCGAACACGCAACTCAGCCATATATTTCCCAAGTTTGGCCAAATCTGTTGGAGCAGTGCAGGGAAACAGAAGTGTTACTGCTTCTTTGCATGACTTATCGTTTTTAGCAGCTTCTGACTTTTTTGTAGCAGGCTAGGGCAGCAGCAGACTAAATGTAGCTGAGACTACTTCTTTAGGTCGAGCAGACCTGCATTCAATGCGAAGCATTGATTGCTGTCTGCTTCGACAACTATTGTGAGCCGTTTTGGGGAATGTAGACAAGAGTCAGATGCGCGCTTTTGCAGTCAGTTTTGACCGCGGGAGCGCGCTTCTGAGACGCGCTTGCACAGACGAACTCACAGCCCCTGCTTTTGCTTCGCTCGCAATCACATGCATTAATGGCGCACACACACAGACACAGCCAGCTCCCACCCCTCTGCACGCACACACACACAGGCGCACGCACACATACACACGCTGCCGCCCCCCACCCCCCTGCACACACACAGACACGCACGCATACACACACCGCAGCCCTCTACCCTCCCCCACACAGCCCCCCTTACAACTAAGCCCCACTCACCGCATCGCCGCCACTCCTGACTTCTGCAGCCACCGCGGGGCATCAACTCCGTGGGCGCGGGCTTCACGGAAAACGGAAGTCCCGCCCCACGACAGGCGTGACGCTCCCGAACTTCCGTTTTCAGGATGCGCACGCTCGCGGCTTGTTTTCTTTTCTTGTCAGGTTGGCGAGAGCTGGAAATCCTTCCAGTGGCTCGGAGGATGAGTCGCTTGTGTGTGGCTCTAGTGAGCGATTGTTGTTGGTATCTCTTGAATAATCGTTTGAACTTAATAGGGGCCCGAGGAGGCCGTACCTGACAACAGTAGAATCTTAGACCTCCAAAAGAATGCACATTCCTAATAAGAACACACAAAACAGCGCAGCCGCTTAGCTTCAGCACGGTCGAATATACAATGTCGAGTTTTTCAGTCTCTCTTCGATCCGTTTTGTCCATGTTGGTAGCACTTTTTGTAGCGCTTAACTCTAGAGCGCTCAGAGCGCTGAAAATCGTATCGTTTGGACTAGCTGTTTTTTTTTATCCACCCACACCCCAACCCTGTCGGTATCTGATGACGAAACATTTATTTAATAGCGCCTAAATTGGCACCAATTTGATGCATCATCAGGGAACGAGTCCTAATTTGTGTGCGCCCTTGGACAATGCTCTTACGTGTCCAACCTCCAGCAGAGGCTCACAACTCGGCCACAGCCCCAATGTATTTGTTATCAAACAGCCAGCGAGCGAGCTGCACAGTACTGATGATTGGTCCGTTCTTCGTCCATTATGCCTTGTACTGAGTGCTAGGATTGGCCCCTGTCTTCTCATGTTCACCTAGCGAGACTTAACTTTAGAATCTGTGACTCGAGCAGGGCTTGCATATTAGTTTACTTTAGGGAATGTTTAAAATGCCGTGGTAATGAGTTTGGCCCAATTGCTTGTTCTTTGAGATGTCACAGAGAGGATGCCTGCAGCCACCAAAACCAGCAGGTTTGCCTTGAGATCTAAGCTTACATTAACACAAATAGCACAGGTACAGAATGGAAAGCTACAGGGCTGTCTGCTGTAATGCAGTGTTGGTGCAGGAAAGACACTCTTGTTCTCCTCCCAATGTACATATCCATGGGTGGGCACAGGTTGAGTAGTGTGTAGATCAGTGTATATACATATTTAGAATTTGTCCGTTGAAATACCGAGTGTAGTTAGATGGCAGAGTGAGTGTAGTGAGAATGTCAGCAGTTGGATATTTCAGAGTGAGTCTATGATGGTGTATGTGATGATGGGGGAGGTGTGGGTGCCTCGATTTTACTTATTTAGCAAAAATGCAATTATGTGTTCACTCCCTCGTTTATTGACTTGGGCTTCCTTAACAGCCCAAGATGCATGCGACCCAAGACCAACCTCTGCTAAGAATCAATCGATTAAATCTTGCCCACAGCCTTTTGCCCCTAAAAAATCATGGAGTTGGAGCAGATAGGCTACTGCACCCACAATCCCCCAAGCATCCTAAAACGTGAGTTCTGTTCTTTGCTGACCTAAGAGCGTGGTAGCCTCACACGAGCAGCTAGTCAGATCGGCGCTGCGGGCGTGAACCCGGAGTGGCTGCACACCGGCACCGATGAAGATATGGGCCTAACTGCAGCCACGAGCGAACCTGCCAGCGTGGACAGAGTCAAGGTGCAGGTAACCTCCTTAAGGCCCAATCGTGCTCCAGGGAAACACTTGCACAGGGTCCTCAGCCTGAAGGCGTGAGAAGCCGTGGGAAACCATGTTGTGAGGTGACAAAGCCGGGGGATGCCACAACTTCAACTGCTTGCGACAAGACTTACTGCTGGACGTAGATGAGTGTCGATGTCCATGGGAACGGCTCAGTGAAGGGACCAGAGAGCGGGAAAGAAACAGATCGGATGGTTGCGACAACCATGCTGACAGGGTTTCAGGCTGTCGCTCCCGCAGCGCCTTTGGCTTCAGTTGTTAATCGGCATCGCACTTCTCAGTCGTGGTGCTTGGCCAAGCACCATATACAGTCAGAACGAGGGTAGAAAACGAGGTTTAAAACCAGAAAGCATAGAAAACAAGCATTGGCATAGCCAATAAGTTTCGTCTTTGGGACCTTTCAAGTGTTTTGTCATATCTGCTGCTTAATCTGTCACACACAATTTTAGCAGAGGCAGCAGGAGTGCTTGGTTATTTCAAGGAACCTACTGCTTGAAGCTGGAGATCTTGATAGACAGCAGGCAGCCATAACATCCACCATATATGGTGCGAACTGCTTCTCCTCTGGCACCTGCTGGTGCTGAGTCTGCTCTGGGAGTCAGTGGGGTCAAAGCAGGCAGAGTTGGAATAGAGTCGGATCTGCTGGATTCCCGATCCAGCATCTAGCTATTCATGAGTCAAAACCAGGTCCACACCAACCAATATGAATTGTTGGGACTGCGCCATAGTTTGGTGTGTCTGCTTCAGGACATATACACCGGCGCAGACATACATTCTGCCTGTGCGTCTGATCAGTACAACAGCGTGCAGGGCAGGGGGAATGGGAGACTTTCCTTTCCCGCTTGCAGGCCTCAATTCACGGGCAGGGAGAAATTATCCATTTAATGATGTCATTCTATTCTCCTAAATTTATGCCACACATGGTTACCCAGAAGGGCCTCTCAGCGATCAAGATGTAACCTTGCGGAAACTCAAGCTTGTGACCTTTAGATCACAGCACTGTCCAGGGTGAGCGTTTAGCTCACTAAACCATATTTTCTACTCAATCAGTTAACCTCACATTTAGAAAGAGCTTTATGCCACTTTACTGTTTCCTTAAATCTTTGAAGGAGCACAGGAGATTTGAAAATGCAGAACAAGGAGACAGGCAGGGACAAGATATGGAGAACGAGGATGGAGATGCCACAGCACATTAACTCAATGGCCAATATTTTTGTGGGAGTTATTGAATTGGTACTGAGAGGTAAGGTAGGGAGAGGTGAAGCAGCATAGGAGATGGTGGGATGCAGGAAGGAATACTGTAAGAAGGGAATAGAATCCAGGCTCTGATGGGACATTAGATCAAGCCAGAGAGTGCGCTCGCGAGGCAGGAGAATGTTCATTTGTCTCCAAACTGCCACCTCCCTCTCAAAATTCTACTGTCAGTTCTCTCGTGCATCTTCACCTTCAGCTGAAAAGGGACTTGTGCAGTTCAACTCATTTCCCTATGATCTCAGGTTTCAGGGAGGGAAGAGAAGTCAGGGTGAGTAAAGGATTTTTCAACAGGGTGCAATAGGCTTAGTCCTAGCAAGTGTCTAACCATAAGTGGTCTCAACTATGTTTTACAAATTCGCAATTTCACCCTAGACGATGTGACCACCACATCACTCAGGGAGACCACCACATCACTCAGGGACACCACAACATCACTCGGGGACACCACCACATCACTCAGGGACACGACCACATCACTCAGGGACACAACCACATCACTCAGGGGCACCACCACATCACTCGGGGGCACCACTACATCACTCGGGGGCACCACCACATCACTCACGGGCACCACCACATCACTCACGGGCACCACCACATCACTCGGGAGCACCACCACATCACTCTAATACACCACCACATCACTCAGCACCACAACAGCACTGTCCTTGCTTGCTACCAAAAAGCATTGCCATAGCCAATAGGACTCGCATTAGGAAAGTGTAGGCTATTGGCTTTGTGAATAACAATGCTATTAATTTATATATTTTCAAAGCCAACACATATTTAAAAAAATTGTCATTTACAATACCAATAGCTCACACATTCCTAATGCGAGACCTATTGCATTGCAAATGCTTGTATAATTACATATTCTGCACCTGGTTATGGAGGACAGGCATTTCCATCCAGGATTTCATTCTTTGGTGGGTAGAGGCACTAGCCTGGTACATTGTTTGTTTTTTAAAGCCTTCCTCCCGACTGATTGCTTCAGATAAGTCTGTATTTTATGCTCATTATATGTTGTTATCGCCCCAGGAGGCCTCCCCATGCTGTGTTGCTTAATGGGTCTGCTTCCTGTGACAGTTGGTAGATATGTTTTTTAGTGCGTTTGTGATTGCCACGTGGCTTAGGCCCTCTCATCCCCAATTTTGTGTTGCCAGGCCCAATGATTCTACTATTTCCTGCATATATGTTTTCCATGGATTGGTGTCTCTTCATAAATGGGATTTAGCATGCTCTTTAGGTTTCCAGTTGGTGCATTCAACATGGAGTGCAGTTTGCTCCGATGCCATAGCACATGCGGCACTAAAGACAGGTTCACTTATAATTCACAGTTGGAGAATTCATCTTTTTTGGGTGTTTTTAAGTGCTCTCCGAGTCACATAAAACTTTGGGGCATTGCCAGAGCTTTAAGTGGGATAAAAAAAGTGGTTTGTGCCATCAGGGGGAGTGGCCTATGTAATTAAGGGCAGGGCTTAAAGATACATTTTTGTGAGTTCCATAGTATGCCACTTACCTGGTATTTTGGTGCCTCTCTGAGATTTTTGTTATGGCATCCATATGTGTAAGTCAACAACTTGCATACACCTAAAATCAGCCAGGACTATTAGGTGTTTAAGATAAATGAGTAATAACAATTTTGCTGTAAATAATTATGTAGCAAGAATCAGTCCATGTCTAAATGCGAAAGTTCTTTATTTTCAGAGGTCACACGCAATATAGGGCAGCAGCCAAATCTAGGTACAGCAATTGGTACTACATCAAAAAACACATTCTAAAAAGAATGTAAGGGAATGGTATGCAAGCTTGGATGCGCAAGATTGGATCGGGCCATCCTTTCAATAATGGAAATCTTAACTTGCTTCAACACTTCAACTTGTTCTGTAGATAAAAAATATTTTTTCCAAAATACTTTGGTTAAAACCATACTGCACATCATTTAAAGAGGCTACAACACATTCTTCCAAATTGTCTTTGAAAAATACAGTATCATCTTCCATTGGTAAGCTAGATAAACAATCTGCACAAACATTATCTGTTCCTGGAATGTACTTGACCTTACTATTGCCTCATACAGAAAGGGCACCCCCACATATAATATTTTAGGTTCGGGAATAGGGGGAAACAAGCCTTCAATTATGAATAAACATTCGCGCTTAATGCAAGGAATTAATCCAAAATAGTAACTGACCCAGCAATAGCCTTCATATATTTATTACACTATTTATAAATAACCTTTTTTTTTTTTATTCAAGCTTGAATATGTATCCACAGAATAAAAGACAAAATAATTTGTGGCGACAGATTATACATTACAGACAGTTCACAACTCAAATCATAAGAGCAAAGAAGAAGGGGAGAAAAAGGGGAACATATGAGATCTTAAGAGGTCAAAATAATCACAATTAAAACATAATGTATTATAAAGCAAAACCAAAAAGCATAAACAGATCCTGCACAGCATACCGGACCCAGACACTGCACGGCAGAGGAGAAGCAAAGCTCTCACTATTTAGTCCCTAAGCCACTCCACCACGGGAGCCCAGGTCTTCTGACCCAGCTCCCCCCTCATTCTTCCCTACCTAAGAAAAATGGCTGACTCTAGATTATGGAGGGCCAGGATCCTTGCTCTCCAGTTTACAAAAGTTGGGGCACCTGGACTGATCCATTCTGAAGTGATGCAAAGCCGCACTAGGGACATAGCAATGAACAGGAGGGCGGAAGCAGGTCTTGATCGCTCCAACAAATCGTTGATCTCACATCCAAATATGACAACCTCTGGTGATAGAACAACAGGAATATTAAGCCTAGAATTGATAAATAGCTCAACATCTTGAAGAAACAGCGCAAGTTTGGGGCAGCCAAAAAACATATGTACATCGTTGGCGGCTACGAGACCACATCTCGGACAGCAGTGCCCACCTCTACCCCCCCATTTGAAGATTTTGGCCAGGGTATAATAAAGATCGAAGAAGGCCATGTAGCTTTGCAAACGCAAACTACCTGATACCAAAACACTGCTTGCTAATTCGAGAGCCTGGGAAGTGTCCAACCCTGTCGTGCTCAACTTAGCCTCCCACTTAGCGTTCTGGAAAGAGAGATCATCTGGAAGACCAGAAAGCAAATGCTGGTATACTACCCCAATTCTTGACCTCCTCAAGATCAATTCCATAAGCATGTTCCTTTTAAGCAAAGTGGCAACGTGATCCTTCATTTTATCTACATAACTTCGTAGCTGTAAATATTTTAAAAAAACTCATGCTTATTAAGGTGGAACTTATCCTTTAAAAAAGAAAAGGAGGCCATTTTCCCTTCATACCCTAAATCCCCCAGAGATCCTAACCCCTGTGACATCCACCTAAATGTGGTCGAATCTTGAAAGATGGAGGGTAGGAGTCTGTCTGCGGTAAAGGGTGTATAGTAGTTAATATTAGGGATCAACCATTTGCGCCGGATCTTGCGCCAAACTAAAAACAATGATACAATGACCTTAAACTTGGTCTTCTTATAATAACTGGGTTCTAAAACCCACAGCAGGATCCCCTTCGCATCCTCTCCTAGCCCTATTTCAAAAATTGAGGATCTACAGGACGGTGGCAACACTGCCCTGTCGCCAAACAATTGTAAAGCAAAGTGTTGAAGGAGTGCTGACCAGCAATAGAGCACCAGATTCGGCACCGACCAGCCCCCTCGGTCCCTCGGGAGGTGCATCCACTTAGCTGCCCTTCGAGGGTGATGGTACCCCCACAGAAATCTTTTGCAACTCCTTTCAGCTCGAGCGAGGCTTGATTGTGTAAATTAAAGTGGGATGGTTCTGAATAGATATATAAACTTTGGTAAAACCAACATTTTAAGGACATTGCCCCTACCATACAGAGAAAGATGTAAATTATCTAATCTAACTAAGGTGGAATTGACTAAATCAATAATTGGCAAAATATTCAGGTCTGGAATGTTATCAACTAGGGCAGAGATTTTGACTCCTAGGTATATTGCGATTTGAACCACGGGTGCTCCGTAAGGGCCCATGACGGCTGACTGAACCACCTGAGTTTAGGAGACATTGAGTTTGTAACCAGAGAGCTGGCCAAACAGTTCTGCTAGGTTCGTAATTGCTGGAAAAGCTGGTTAGAACTATAATGTCATCAGCGTAGGCCAACAGCTTATACCCTGAGGCATTGACCCTAACCGAGAGAATATTTGAAGAGCCCTCGATTTTGCTTAAAAAGGGGTCAATATAGAGGGTAAACAACAGGGGCGAGCAGGGGCAACCCTGCCTGGTGCCCCTGCTGATGCCGAACGAGCTTGATACAAGATCAGAGACACTGAGAGTAGCTTCTGGAGCAATGTAAAGTGATTGCACCGCCTGAATAAACTCAGAGCTAAACCCCTTCCACTGAAGGACTGCCCAGAGGAACCCCCAGGCGACCCTGTCGAACGCCTTCTCGGCGTCCAACAGGATCGCGCCGAGGGGGGATTTAGTAACCTGGGCCCAATTCAGAAGTGCGATGACACGGCGGACATGGTCAGCCGTGCCCCTACCTTGACTAAAGCCGTGCTGGCGTAATGAAACTAGTGGAGAAATCATCGCTGCCAGTCTAGTAGATGACATTTTTGAATATATTTTACTATTTGTATTGATTAAGGATATCGGGCGATATGACGCGGAAAATAATTCCGGTTTATCTTTCTTTTTAAAAAGAATGATGGTTGTTTGGCGCCAAGAATCAGGTATACAACCAAGCTGTGCCCCGCTAAAAGTTGTAAGAAGGTCCACCCGGATCGGTGATCGAAGCACACTATAAAATTCCAGGGGAATGGCGTCAGGTCCAGCAGCTGTGCCATTAGCTAGTGAGTTGATTGCTAGCTCGACCTCATCCCATTCTATAGGGGCAGAAAGAACTTCGTTCTGTTGGGCCGTTACTTGGAGGGTATTGGGATCCTGTAAAAAGGACCCGGCCTCAGATTCTAAATTCAGCCCGTTTACTTCCTCTGTATATAGTGAACAATAAAACTGCTGGAAAACTGCCATTACGCCCTCCGATGTATCCTGAACATGGCCTTGGGAATCCTGAATCCTAGTGATACGATTGGCTAAACCCCTCTGCTGGAGTCGTTTGGCCAGGACCCTGCCAGATGTTTCACCAAACTGAAACATCACAGTGCGGAACTGTAAGAACTTCGCGGCAAGGTCCTCGCCGAAGTACTCCACCAGGGAGGCCCTGATTTTGGCAACCAATAACTGACTTTGAGCTGTGTCCCGGCCCTCCTTGATGGCACATATTAATTGGATCTCTGCACCCCGCAGATCCTCAATACGTCTATTAATTTGATCTTTAACTGTCCTCTGCCGTAAGGCCGAAAAACTCTTTGTTTCCCCCCGGACCGCAGCTTTTAGCGTATCCCAAACAGTAGACCAGGTGGCAGTCCCTCTATTAATATCTAGAAATTCCGATATCCAATTCGTCATAGGTTCTACGTACGAATGTTCTAATAATAACTTTCTTTCGAATGTCCACGCCCATGGGCTACTGGGCCTGCTGGTGAGGACAAATTCAATAATCAAAGGGTTATGGTCTGACATTATTCTCGGGGGGACAGAGATGGAAGTAGACTCAGCAAGCTGATCAGACAAAAAGAAATAATCTTATCGAGCCATTTCATTGTGGGGAGCAGAGAAATATGTGTAGCCATCATGATGTTTATTATGATGAAACCAAAGATCAATCAGACAGTGCTCTTGAACCAGAGCTTGAAGTGCCAGAAAGACTCTAAGTTTCTTACCTACATATCTTTGACCCCCAGCTAAATTAGAATCAGCGGACAGATTAATATTCATATCCCGCACAGAAACAAATAGGTTGAGACCAAAGAGCCATTTCTACGTTCAATTGATGCAAGACTACTGGGTCGTCCAGGTTTGAACAATAAACAGTACAAATAGTTAAAGGACTACCTTTGATTACCAGCTCGGTAATTACCCATCTTTCACTACTATCTTTTTTTTTGGTTTTTTTTGGTGAAGTTTACAGTTTTTATTTGCATATAACAGCCGCAAAGAAAGAGCAGTCTACTCGTTCTCCTCGCTGCGCAGTCTGGCGTTTGGATTTGTGAGTTTGATGGCGAGCTGGGCGGCCCTCTCTACAATGGTCTTGCGGTTTTTGGATGAAACATTGTGGGCGATCTCAGCACAGAAGGACTTGTTACTCATCATTAGCACCTCCAGCTCCTTCACGTTGTGTACCAGAAACTTTCGGAAGCCTGAGGGTAACATGTGCTTGGTCCTTTTATCACTACCATAACCAATGTTGGGCATCAGGATCTGGCCCTTAAACCTCCTGCGCACTCTGTTATCAATACCTCGTGGTTTGCGCCAGTTACGCTTAATCTTGACATAACGATCAGACTGGTGACGAATGAACTTTTTGGTTCTTTTCTTAAGAATCTTCGGTTTGACAAGAGGTCTTAGGGCAGCCATGATTGCCGCTCAAAAATGTCCGCCTGCTCCGCAGAGAGGCCAAAGGAAGAGGTTTTCACTACTATCTTGAGTGGTTTTTCTACATGTCCCTAACCCCTGTCTTAGTAGGACTGCCACCCCTCTAATCATGGAGGTTTGGCGGGAACACCCAATTAGGTCAAACCCAGGGATTTTCAAATAGTCGTGTTTACTCCAAGGGACATGGGTTTCTTGCAAGCACAATACATCTATACGTAAGGCCTGGACAACTCTCAAAAACAAGGCCCTTTTCTTGCCATCATTCAGCCCACATATATTCCAAGATCCTTTCCGAAGTTTACCCTGCGCCATTTTCTTTCAGAAACAAGAAGCCTATGCTGGCTAATAGAAATAAAGCAGTTTTGAACCACAATTCACAAAATAAGCATATCCTAAACTACCTAAGTCGGTCAGAGTGCCACGATTGTGATGTGAACAATTCTCAAAAATATAAAAGTTAATCAAAGAACCACGATTATATATAGGGCTCCCGGTTTTATGGTATTTATTTTTTTAACATTTCCGTCTGTATTGATCCATATTTATTTTTTGGTAATTTTTTCAGTATTTATCCATATTTATTTTGTCGCGTGCAAAAAAAGGCGCTGTAGCTAGTATTTATTCACATTTATTTAAAAAAGCAATGCACGCTTGGTTGCTTTAGGTTGAGATAGATTTATGCAGATGGGTAAATGAGTTTCTGCTTTTAATAAAGAGATCCTTTTGTTACTTGCTGTTAATAAATTGCAAACCTTCTAATATAAGACAGTGAGCTATGAAGGGCCTTGTAAGCCTCGCTGTCTTATGTAACGTATCCTATGCATTTATTTGCTCATGATTTATTGTATTGGAATTGCATTTATATAGCGCTTACTACCCTTGACGAGGCATTGAAGCTCTTTTTTATCTAGTAGCACGCTACTCTGGAACTACCTCAAAAAATCTGGGATTGTGAATAGCATGACTTTCCGTGGTGGTCACATATTAGTCAGGAAAACAATATTATTTGAGTAGAGGTGAAATGATTATGTTTTAGACTGGATAAAATCATTATTTTCCATTGGTACCCATGCATATTGTCTTGTCACTGACCTAGCAGTACTAAAAGAAATGCCTCCCCAGAATGAAAATGCTGCAGTACTCTGCAGTAAATACAGTGCTGTGCAGAGCTCCCTGTGAAAGTCGCACTGGTTCTGCAAGCACCCACCACAGTCTTAAAGAGGACCTTAACAACGTTGCCAAATTATGAAAATGTCACACATAACAATGTGAAACCTTGGCAGCTATGTGTGCACATTAACATAAACAAAAAACTCTCCACAAAGAAAAAACATGGGGAAAAAAACAAGGGGGCAACCTCAACTCTCCCTCTTCCCCTCCCCTCCTTTTGTTGTAAAATTTGTAAGGCACAGCATACACACTCTATTGACACCCTCCAACTCTTACTACAGATGCCATTAGACCGATATCGTGCACACTCAGAAGCACAAAGCAGGAAAAAGCAGCTGCACTACAGGTCCAGCAAGCAGCAGGCTCCGATGATCATTTGACACTAAAGTTTAATGTGTGCGCATGCATATCTCTTGAATCTAGGGGCTGAACACAGTCAAAAGCATGCCTCTCAAGTATCTGTGAAGTGATTAGCTTTGTGCATTTGTTTTCCCTACATTTCTTTTAGGTGTGCATCCAGCCGCACCTCTGCGCCTGCCAGGATAGCTCCAAACCAGGATACTTAAATAAACAAAAGGAGGCCTAATGGCCCCTTAACATTGACCTTCATATTGACTCTGCTTGTAGCATCGTGCTACAAAGAACCACAGACACTGGTTCTACTTTCAAGGAGCTTTATTCACTGCTACTTGTCTGTACCCTGTCCCTACTCTAACTGCCTCTCCCTCGTCGGTCCCCTCCTCTTCCTGTCCACCCCCTAAGCTCCACCCACGACCACTAGACTGCTAACTTCACAACATCTCCCCCCTTTGTAACAAAACAAATAAACACACTGACGTCTTAGTCCATTTCTTCAATAAGTCTTTTGGGTGGACGTATGTCACGATGAGGTCGTGGTGACCTGGTTCTCAGATTAGTGTCACTCCGTGTTTCATTGATCGGACCAGTGTTCTCACAACTGACTGAAGGTGGTTCTTCCGAACCGGGAGTGTCCATTTCACTCATTGAAACCTCGGTGGCATCGTGTGGCAATTTCTTGAAGTGTGAGATGTTTCTCGTGATTCGTCTCTGTTCTGATTCAGCAGTCACCATAGTTCCTTTCCTTTTCGTGACCAGTAACGGTTCGTCCTTGAATGGGCAGTCAGTCTTTTTCTGCTGTTCTTGCTTGACAAGCACACGGTCTCCTTCATGTAACGAGAGTGACCTCGCTCTTCTCCTGTGATCTGCATACGACTTAATTTTGTCTTTTCGGCACTGGTCGGTCTTCATCATTTCTTGATGATCTTGAGTGGGTGACAATGACGGTCGTAAGGCCCCTTCCCACGTTGGGATGCGATTCCTCATGGGACGCCCCAGCATGAGTGTTGCCGGGTATTTTCCTGTGGTGGCATGAGGAGTTGTCCGGTAAGCTCGGAGGACCTCGTTGAGGGCGACTTGTAGATCTTTCCCTTACGCTGTCGCATGTTGAAAAGTCTTTTTGAGCGTGGCCATGAATCTTTCAATTGTTCCATTGGCCTGTGGCCAGAGGGGTGTAATCTTACGATGATGGAAATCCAGGTGTTTTGCAAAACCGCAAAGTCATGTCCATTAAACGGGGGTCCATTGTCTGTCTTAACCTTGGAAGGAACTCCCCAGGCCGCAAAAACTTCATCTAATACCTTGAGAGTGCTTACGGCATTTGTAGATGACACAAAGCGTGCAATGGGGTATCTAGAGTGTTCATCAATGATGGCCAGCACATACTTGCCCGATGCCAAGGGTCCATAGAAATCAATAGCAATTTCTTGCCACACTCCAGGTGGTAGAGGGGTCATGTTTAGGGGTGCTGGAGGGTCACTATTGCTCGTAAGTTGACAAAGATGACAGTCCTTCAAGGTAGCTTCTACCATTTGGTCGAGATACGGAAACCACACTCGCTCTCTCAATGCGCGTTTGGTTGACACAATACCCCGATGTCCTTCATGGGCAAGGGCAACCACTCCTTGTCTCAGTTGAGTGGGAATCACGATTCTCTGGTCTCGCAGTATTATGCCATCCGTGGTGGCTGACAGCTCACTGCACACATGCCGGAAGGCCTGCATTTCTTGTTTGAGGCCAGGATCAGTCTCTTCATCTTGAGAATCATGCCTCCACCTGTTGTGTCGAATCCTGCGCAGGACCTTCTGCAGGACGATATCTTGTGCTGTACTTTCTCTGATGGCGTCCATTGGGATCGCGGGAGGAAGAGCATGATCGGTAACGAAATGTATGTACTCTTCCGCAATGGATGATTTAGAGACTGAGGATGTAGCCGGGTGTCTGGACATATAGTCAGCTGGGTTTTCTGACTTCCCTGGCTTGTGGATGATGGTGAATGTGTACTCCTGTAGCCTTAGGCCCCACCTTTCGATTCTCGGGGGCATCTTGGATCGTGGGTTTCCGTAAATGGTGACAAGAGCCTGATGATCTGTAATTAAAGTGAAATGTTTTCCATATATGAAGACATGAAAATGTTCACATGCCCACACTACGGCAAGACTTTCTTTTTCAGGCTGCGAGTATGCCCGTTCCGGGTCGGTCAAGCTACGACTCGCATATGCGATAATTCGACGTGGATCTGAGTCGTTGTCATACTGTGCCAAGATGGCACCAAGACCAACAGGGCTGGCATCCACAGTTATTTCAGTTTTTCTTTTTGGGTTGAAATAGGACAGGTGATCCGCAGATGCTACCGCCTTCTTGATTTCCTTGAAGGATTTCTCACATTGGGGAGTCCACTCAAACGGCTGGCCTTGTTTGGTCAGTAGGCGAAGGGGATGGCTGATTGTTGCGTAGTCTCTGATATAGCGAGCGCAATAACTGGCCATACCGAGAAATGACCTGAGCTCACTGACGTCTTGGGGACTCTTGGTGTTGTTTAGAGTCCCAATCTTATCGGGGTCAGGTTTCATGCCAGCGCCTGAGAAGATATGACCAAAGAATTTAAGTGTGTCCTGATGGAATTCGCACTTCTCTTTGTTGAGAGTCAGGTTTGCTTCAAGTAGTGCGTGGCAAACACGATTGAGTGCTATGTCATGGTCTCGCAGATCTGAACCATAGACAAGGATGTCGTCGCTATAGTTGAAGGCATTGGGAATGTTTTGAATGACCTGCCGAATGGCTTCCTGGAATATTTCGGCTGCAGAGGAAACCCCAAAACTGAGTCTCTTATATCTGAACAACCCCAGATGGGTTGCAAACGTGGTGATGTATCTTGATTTTGTGTCTAATTCTAACTGGTGATATCCCTTATTTAAGTCCAACTTGGAGAATATCTTCGCTCCATTTAGAGCTGAGATCATATCACTCAAGTGTGGCCCCGGATGTCGTTCTCTTTCAATTGCAGTGTTGGGCAGGCGCATGTCCACACAGAGTCTGACTTTGTTGGCCGTGCCCTTTTTGGGAACGATGACAACTGGGGACACCCATGGAGTTGGACCCTCAGTGCGCTCGATGATATCAGCGGTTAGCAAGTCCTGGAGTTCTTCTTCTACAGCGGCTTGGAGATGGAATGGTACCCGTCGCGGGTGTTGAGCGACAGGTCTGATTTGTTCATTAATATGCAATCGTACTTGACAGTCTTTTAGCTTGCCTAGTCCTTGAAATAGTCTGGGAAACTGGCGGGTCACATCTTGGTTTCCACTGACCTTGAAGAGGATTTCTACTAGGTGAAGACGTTCAGCGGTCGGGAGGCTCAGCAGACAGTCCGCTTCCGGGCCTTTAATAACATGGATGACCACCGGAATGGTCGTGTCCTCATGTTGGAGGGTCGTTGAGAACTTCCCAAGGCAAGGAAGTGGCTTCTTAGCCATCCACGTAAAGACTCTGACTGGTGCAAAAGTCAGCGGCGGACGTGGCTTCATTCTTTCATATTCAGTAACTGGAATATAGTTCAGGGATGCACCTGAGTCTAGTACGAATTGTGTGTCATGATTGCCGACTTTGATGTCCAGTCGGGGATAAGTCTTAAATTGGTCTGGATCTACGGCTAGGTTTAGATATTCAATGGTATATGTTGAGTCTTTGGATGACGGTCTAGATTCCTGGGATGGTGACCTCCGTTCCCACCTGGACCGTCGTGACTCTCGGCTGGAGTGTGACGACCCAGAGGACTGTTCAGCTTGGTCTTGGACAGTTCGTGCGTGGTGTCTTCGGGTGCCGGATTGGGACGTTCTCGTGGTACCTCTCCGTGAGTCAGGCTGAGTTGTCTTTGTGGCACCACTACGTCTCTCCTTATTGTATTCCTCACACATTACTTCAAAGTGGTTCGTTCGACCACACTTCCGACATCTTTGACCCATGGCGGGACAGCTGTCTACATGGGGGTAATCATACCCACAACGGTAACATTTCCTCACGGTCTCTGATCGCCTTTCTTTCTTCCACGGTTCTCGCCATTGATGTCTTGATCGTTCTCGACGTGATGATTGGCGTGATCTCCAGTGTTCGTCACTCGAGCGTCTTCGGTTCTCATTCTTGGCATGCACACGTCGTACTTGTTTGCGACTTCCTTTATGTCCTGTTTCAATGTCTGCTGCATACTCTTCTGCTTGATCAAATATGCGTGTCATTTCCTCTATATCGTCAAGGCTGTGTTCCTTTCTCAATAATCGTCTCCTCAATTGGTCGGAGTGACACCCATCGATTATTTGAGACTTAATTGCAGCATCTGTTGAGAAATTATCAAATGCACAATGCTTGGCTAGTCTCCTCAGGCGCATCATGAAAGCACTCATTGGTTCCTCTTTCCCTTGACGAGCCGAGTGAAATGTATGGCGTTCATAGTCGACGTTCTTTTTATGAAGGAATCTCTTGTTTAATGTGTCACGCACTTTGTCATAGGTGTCTGACTCAGCGTCAGGAAGGTCTTTGATTATTTTGACTATCTCCCGCCCCGCCAAATTGCGCAGGGCAATCAACTTCTTTTTATCCTCAGTCACTTCCGATCCTTCAATATAATCTTCAAATTCTTCGAACCATTCCTGCCATTTGGGACCCATGGTTCCCCCAGTGGTCACTTTGAGGGGTTCGGGCGCTCGCAGGTGTGACCCACCTAGAACCTTAGGCTTGGTATCTGCCCGAGGCGGCTGATTTCCATCAGCATCGGACATCTTTGCAGTGTCTGTTTGTGTCTATGTCACACTCGCTTGGTCTCACCAATGCTTGTTTCTTTTCAGATGCTAATGCTTGTTCCTTTGCCAATGCTTGTTTATTTTCAGGTGCCAATGCTTGTTTCTTTGCCAATGCTTGTTTATTTTCAGGTACCAATGCTTGTTTCTTTGCCAATGCTTGTTTCTTTTCAGGTACCAATGCTTGTTTCTTTGCCAGTGCTTGTTTCTTTTCAGGTACCAATGCTTTTTTCTTTGCCAATGCTTGTTCTATTTTCAAGTACCAATGCTTATTTCTTTTGGACTGCCTGACTTCAAAATGGCCACCTACAGTTGGCACAAAGAAGGTGTCCCGAAGGTTGCCTGACTTAAAGATGGCCGCCGTGATCATCCACAGGCACTACTTTCTCTCTCTTCATTCGATTCCTTTCTTCACCCAGACACTCACCGGCAGTCGTTTTCAGGAGCAGTATTCTCCGGATTCAGCTCCCTCAGGTCACCGCTACCGTCAGGTGAGGTTGGGGTGGGCTCCCGCCTTACTTTGCAGGGTCCTCGGCGGTGGCTTGCCAAGTCTCACGCATCGGGCGTGAGATTTTCCGACGTCGGAGTCACTGAAGCTCCGATTATTTCGCGCTTAGCAGCGCTCAGCAGCAGGCCTTTTGTGGGGCGATCTACCCCAAGATTTACTCTCCCCCGACCACAGCAGACATCAGATTGGGTTGGGGTAGGCTCCCAGCTCACTTTCGACGTTCCCGCTTCGTAGGTGCCGATAGCGTGCCAAAACTCACGCATCAGGCGGAGCTCGTGCTTTCGGCGCGAAAACTTCTTCTTGGCTCGAGCATTCCAACGCTCGTGGTAGTGGCTCCCTCGGACTCCCACACTCACAGGAGGGGCAGGGTCACCTACTCTTGCTCTCTTCTTCGGCTGGCAGCCTCACACAGCAGCAGACCTTTTTCTTCAATGCTGCAGGGGACAGGGTGCTTCCATTCAATTCTGTGGGCTGCAGTCCTGCTTATCCCACCCTCGTCGCCAGTTGTAGCATCGTGCTACAAAGAACCACAGACACTGGTTCTACTTTCAAGGAGCTTTATTCACTGCTACTTGTCTGTACCCTGTCCCTACTCTAACTGCCTCTCCCTCGTCGGTCCCCTCCTCTTCCTGTCCACCCCCTAAGCTCGACCCACGACCACTAGACTGCTAACTTCACAACACTGCTGAAATCCTGTAAGCCCTCTCCCTGGTTGCGCTCGTACAGACTTGTCTTCGAGACAGATTTATTGGCATTTTTCCGTTTTTACATATAAATACAGGGAAAGGAAAAATATTTTTCTGTCTGTATTTATATGTAAAAATCAGTTTAAACGGAAAACCGGGAGCCTTAAATATATAGTAAATTCAAGCTTTTTTAAATTTTTGACCCACCCACCTGCGACCGCCTTATCCCACTACCCCCCATGCAAGGCAACGGGAGCTAGGTCCTTGTGATGGAAGAGCTGGTTTGACGCAAGCACCCCCGGTGTCATCACCCTACCAATAATAACAATTGGGGGATACGCCCATGGAGAAAGAAACAAAACAGAAAGCCAATACAAAACATATGACATTTCCCCAAAAAAAGAGCAGTACCCCCCTTGAAGAAAAAAAAGGGGTTCCCGAAGAAAAAAAGCAACATTAAAGAGCAAAGCTCGAGAGCCTAAAGTGAATCCAAAAAGGCTTTAGCCTGGACTTCAGAGACAAAAAACCTGGTCTGGCCCTGAAAAATAATTTTAAGTTTAGAAGGGAAAAGCAAAAATACTTGAGCTCCCTTAGACTGAAGGGGTGCTATTAACTGCTGGAGCTGTCACCTCCGTTCAACAGTTGCTGGGCAAAAGTCGGGCCTGACAAAGAACTCGCAGCCTTTGCCCGCCCATCTCCTCTCTGGCCTAGCGAAATCATATAGCTTTTCCCTGGCTAAAAAGCTACTCAGACATATAAAAATGGCACGAGGCCTATCATCTATTTGACCAGACCTCTGCTTCTGCTTAAACGGAAATCGGTGAGCTCGCTGAATTTCCAGTTGCCAGTCCCACTGTTTGATATACGGGAAGGGTTCGTGAACAGTTCGGCCACAAACTGCCTGACGTCCGACCCTTCAATCCCTTAAGGAACTCCCAGGATTTTCAGATTGTTCCTCCGTGCCCTGTTTTCAAAATCGGCTAGCTTCCACTGGATATCGTCCCTTCAAGGTTTGATAAGATCTGTGACACCTCTTTGAGTAGCCATGTCATCTTCTAGGGTGGAAATCCTCTCTTCTGCCTCCCCAATTCTGGAAGCAATGTCCGCACATGATTTAGCAACTCTTCGAATAGAGTTTTGCACCCTGCGGCATGCTCCCTGGGTTCGGGCACTCTCCTGCCGGATTTCTTCACGATGTGCCATAATTGTCTGGTACATTACCGCAAGAGTCATCTCGCCTGGGGTGGATGGGAGGAATTGACCCCTTTCCCACTCCCTGGATCAGTAGTGTTGCCATCTGGACCAGACTGCGTGGAAAATGAGTTGCCCCAGACTAGAGAGCCAGTATTCAAACCGGATGCTGAGGGCCCCTGATATTTAGGTGCCTTACGAACTGTACAAAGTTTGTTAGATAGTGCATCTGAGTTTAGTTCCTCGATAATTCCCCAATCACCCAGCTCGCTGTCTTCTTCTTCAGTCCATTCCTTATCCACCCCACCATCATCCTCAGAGGACCCAGTATGATCTGATAAAGAATAACATTAATTGCCTTCTGTGTCACCATTAGAGTTTACCAAGACATCCTGTAAAGCAGCTTGAAGTGTATCGCCATGGATAGTCATATTTTGCTGTGAGGTCTTCGTAACCTTTTGAGCAGGGGGGGGTAGCTGAAATTTTCGTAATTCCCATAGTTTCCGTAGATCTAGTCGGGACTACAACTCTCAGCAGGCCACTGGTCTGAGCCTTATCGTCTGAGTGGCCTACACTATTAAAGAGGCTCCAGATTTAGTGTTACAGCTGACCCCCCGGACATCCGGCTCGTCAGCCTTGCCTACTAAGGCCCCTTGCTAGCATCTACAACTGGTGGCCCCAGAGAAGATAACGAAACATCTGCAACCGCCATTACCAGCATAAGAGGGTGTCAGAGCTTTAGTAGAAACAATTGTAGGTTGGCCCCGTTTATTTTCAATAACCTGTTGTGGAGTCTTAGGCACTTGTGGAGTCTTGTTCTTATCCGCCTGGGATTTGAACATCGCCGGTAGAGTCTGCCTGGCCTTTACCGTTGATGGAGCCAATGTCTCGCAGGGCGTCTGTAGGCTCACCTCCGTGCTCTCGCTGGCTCCAGCTCCCGCTCCCGATGTCAAAGTTGCAGGGGATTGCACCGCCGCACCGGGCTTCACAGATACAGCAACCCGGGGCGCAGTGACATGTCCCGTAGATACTGTATTCTTCCCGTGTCCTTTTGGCGGCATTGCTGGACGTGGAAAGTTAAGCTGCTGAGACGCCGATAAGCAAGCGGCGAAGCGCTCCGCGGAGACAAAATCCAGCAGGTAAGTCAGCTTCTGTACGCAAGGGGCCACCACAACATTACGTGTTTTTTTTTCAATTCTAAAAGTATAGCTGCTGATGACTGAAAGGCACGAACTAATGGAATCCCGTCACTTTTTTCCTCCCGGAAACCATGAAACAGCAGGGTTTGGTGAGTCGACCAAGGGAGAATGCTCTGACCAGCTCACTCGGCCGAGTGACCGGCCGCCATCTTGCCCCTGAGGGAAAAAAATATATAACTTTCAATTACATCCATTTCGTATTTTATATACAAATATTTATTAAAGATTTTTCATATTTTACAATAAAACCAACATGGAGGCCAGTCCTTTCAATCTTCCCTTGCTGAGTCTTTGCCTGGGGTTTCAAAGCAACCTTGGTCAACACACATTTTGGTGGTTTCAAAATTTACTTGACCACTTTCTTCAGGACCTGTGTCTGGTAATTTATTCCACTCAGCAAAATAAGTGGGAATGTTAACTTGTATACTCATGCTATATCAGTACTCCATGGCATACACCGCTGGAAGAAACATTTCTCATACACAACTAGATCAATTCTTCTCTATAAGCTATATGACACTAAAAAGTGTTACCACTAGATCAGTCCAAATATTTGCTCTAAAGTTTAAATGTGCTATGACTTCAGTTCCATAATCCCCAACATATAGCTGGTAAACACCCCCCTCTTGTTCCTTCTTGTGGTAAATACTTTAGAGTGCTTGATTTGCACCAAGTGAAACTCCCAGCATTCATCCAGAGTACTGCAAAACACTCAGGGGTATCAAACTTTAAAACTTTAAAATTGTACTCACAGATACTTGCCAGAAGTCTAATGAGATGTGAAGAAGCCATGCCAGGACCATTACTGTTCAGCAGGCTCAGACTTATGATCAGTTGTATTAATGAAGGATTTGTGCCACCCAAAAGTTTTAAAATGTTCCATACTACAGTCACATGCAAGTGCCTCTCCTTCAATGGTGCAATATCTGCTTTCTGCTACGTGTCTGCACCTACCCGTCTCCGCGTTGCCGGGATAGTGAAGACAGGTAGGTGCAGCCACACGGTCCGCACACCGAAACTACAGCATGCTTCAAAGTGGCTTCTCTGAACCATCTGATGTTGCTACATTTTTGCATTACTTAAGTTGGACCCACAACAACACACATACACACAGTAGGTAGCACCCAGGGACACCAATTTTAGTGTGGGGTTGTGAGGGGTTGCCGAGCATGATCTGTCGAGTGCCGAGGCCACAACGCATATGTCGGCACCGTCACTTACCGGACAAGGCGACAGCAAGATTCCGGCATAAAAGACCGCCAATAACGCCCCCATGTCCTCTGTTTGTGCAGCGGCTGGACCTCCCTCACAACAACGAGGAAGAGGGCGGGGCTAACCCCGGAAGCAGACCTGCGCAGGAACTAGAAAATTTGAAAGAGACGGACGGCGGGCGCGAAGAGACCGGAAGAAGGGTAAAACGCCGAGAGGAACACCGAAAGGTTCGGGAACAGGAGGAAGAAACCGAAGACCGAGAAGCCGCGAAAGGAGGTGACGCGGAAGAGCAAGAAGAAGACGAGACGTGGTGCGAGGACAGGTGGTCCTCACCGGAGGTGGCTGAAGAGTGGCCGCAACTCAGGAGAGTTGCGACAGAGCCGGTGAGTGTTGGGTACCGGGGGAGTGGGGTGTAGGGTAACGGGAGGAGGGGGAGCGTGTACAGCAGAGTGGCGGGTGGTTCCTGGTAGAAGGAAGGTTTGTTTTTCTGTCTTTGGCAGCATAGAGTTTATGTTCTTTTTCCCTCCTCGTGAATCAGTGAGAGTAAACTGAGTCCTAACTGAATCCTGACAACGTCATAGGGAAATCGCTATTTGAATACCTTTAAAGCCAACATACTATTGAATTATCTTGAATCCTTTCTAATTGCACTGTGCAATATATACTCCTAGCCAGATCCTGCACTATTCCCCTTCACAATACCGACCCTGCTACCCCTCACAATTCCAGCCCATTCTTCATTCTTTGTCCTTCCCTTCTTGTAAAGCAAACGCCTACTGGGTGTGGTGAAGGTGACAAGCATATAGGAAACGGGAACCCTAAAAGATCTCACGGCTCCTTGTTCTTCTTTTCTCTTCTGAGCCTCCCAGGGAAGGACCATCCAGCTTCCAGGCTAACCCCATGTGAACATCGAGGAGACCCGAAGCCCCAACCTAAAGAAGAGAAGCAAGATCCGAGCCTTGGCATCCCAAAACTATTCCCTTGACTGAAATTGTTAAATAAAAGTAGTCCCACTGGCACACTATATACAGCCTCCTCGTCTGTTTATCCGGCCTGCTCTCCCACAGGGGTAGTTTGTCAACTACACATGTTTTTTTCATCCTGATGAAGCGCCTCGGATCCTTATGACCAGTTTCGGTGCGAAACATCTTGACATTCTTTTTTATGAAAGTGTGACCAGAGTCAGGTCCCCCCCTGAGACAACAGGAGATCTCTCCTATCCAGTCTCAGCTTCCAGACTACCAGGATTCCTTTCAAACCCGAAGGTAGCACTCACCTGCAACAGGTTTTTATCCCTGGAAGGGCCCCCCCATTAAAGTATAGTGTAGAATCGTCCTTACCAGTTTTAAGCCTTTATTACACACCCCACCACTTCACATCCTGCCTCACCAGCATTCAGCATACTGTATCCTCTTAAAAGATCTCCGCTAAAGCGACCCTTGGTGGGACCTGTAGGGCACTGCATCACCGGCCCGATGAGGAGCACCGCCTTATAAAGAAGCCTGCCATCCTCTGGGGGATGTGTGAGGGCACCACGAACAGTCCACCTGACTGTTTCTATGTAGTACTCTGACCCAGGTACTCTCCACCTTTTGAGAGACTCTGCCTTTCTCTCTATCCTTCATAGGAACATTAGCCCCTTGTTGAAACTTTGATTTTGTGTAGGAGCACAGGCTTTTGGACCTCCTAATTAGGCTCTCAGTCCCACCGTACCCCCTTCTCTTTGACAAGAGGTCCTTCTTAAAATATCAATGGCAAGATACACGCTGCCATTTATAGACCTATCTAGGACTACAATATTAGCTAAAAAATAATCAAGCATACCTTTTTTCCCCAAAAAACAAACACAACAATGTCACTTGGCTCTAATACCTTGTTACCTTGTCAAATAAAACATCTGATATAATAATGAATGGTGAGCCAGATTCAGCCATTACATCCACAACTATACTACAAAGCCCTAAACGACAAGTGGGTTGCTTGAAATGTTTACTTTCAATAGTTAAGATACCCTTCTTTTGTACTGACTCTTCATTCATGGCTGTAGTAGTAACATTAATCATATTGCACTTTTCACCACTTAACAATTCCTCATCCTTGGAAACTTTTACACACTCAGCTGCGGACATTTAAGCTATTAGGATGGCATTTTCTTTACACTCACTAGCATTTTCGTCCTCGGCCAACAACACTTTTCTATTAAAAGAGCTTGTAGTGGTTTTCATACTCCTTCACACATTCGAATAAATGTTCCATCTTGCCACATTTAAAATATTCTTTTCCTAAAACAGGAGATGACTTAAAAGTAGATTCATGCAACTTAGAACCACTTCTACAACACTTGATCCTCTCTCTCACTCCAAAATTGGTCTTAACTCTACTCTTTCCAGTCTCTTCTTCTCTTGCACATTCTTGGAAGCCTCCGCAACCTCCAACGATAAGGAATCTATCTACATTAAGCTTCATAAATGAAGCTACAGTATGTTCAATACTTTTAGCCATGCCTATCGTCTTTGTAAGAGAAGAATTCATTGGTAGCAAAAGTTGTTCTTGTATTTTCTTGTTAGAGCATCTAATAATTTTTTTACCTCTAGTTTAAATATCTGTATTTGATCCAAAACCACAATTTGCTGCAAGAACGTTTAAAGAAGCTACATATGAATTAATTGACTCATTTTCAATTTGATGTCTTGTGTAAAAATTGTAATGTTCCATTACTAAATGAGGTTCCTTCAGTGAATTAATCATAATCTCTGCAGCTCTGCCACTAGGAGCAGCCAATGGAGGTAATCACTCAGAAAACTTCCTCCTGTTGAATGCCAATACAGTTTAAAAGAATGGCATTTTTCCATCTGGAATCAAATGAATCCCCATCAGTAGCAAGCGTGTACTTTTTGAATAGAGGTATCAATTGGTCCCACTTCATATTAGGTTGACCTGGTTTGTTTAAAAAAATAAGATTTCCAAAATGTTGAGACATGATTGTGCAATACGTCAGAGCCATTGCATGAGCATGAGAAAATAACGTTTAAAACGAATACCACTTAATGCAAATAGTCAACATACCACTGCTGATAGAGATCAAGGGAACTGCCACACATTAAGCTTCATCAGCCAACAGTTGTGTAAGCATATTAATTGCAGAAACAAACATTTAAAGATTCGGTTTTTTTTCTTTTCTCAACGAAGGAGGCTCATAGAGCTTGCTAGTGCCAGATGGCATTCGACAAAGAAGTGCTTAACAGGCAGGATATATGCCTGAACACAACAGCTTTGGAGCACTGCCGGCGGAGGCGTTCTGCGTGGGAGCAGAGGTGCGTACGGTAACTTTGCTCAAAACAGTTACATTGCACCCACAATACCTATACAATTGCAAATTGGCATCAAATATTGAGATTTACCATCTCAAACAAGGAGCGAGGATCCATCTTTACGATAGCCTTCACTGTAGGAGGAGACACTTTCAAAATGCAGCAGTAGAGTCAGACCAGACTGAGATAGATAGATAGATAATTTTATTGCACAATTAAAACCTTTGCAATGAGATAACATATAACTATACAGTATAAAACAAGATAAAAAGACAGGTAGTTTCAATCAGTTATGCAAAAGTTAAGTGTAGGAAGGTCGATACCTGACTATGGTTACCCCAGATTTTTTGCCTTGTGTTTAGCTGGTTTTCGACTTAGTTGGCCTGGGATCCTGCTAGTCATTTAACTTTTAACTGGAGGGAAAAGGAACATCAATCCTGCGGGACAAGTAAGTGGTAAGTGGCACCCACAACTCAGTACGCTTAGCCAGTAGCGGCTGGCATGGCTCGCGGGGAGGAGAGGGGGTCACGCGGGGGTGATAATGTATTAACAAAAAGTTTAAAAACCTACCTTTCCGCCGGGTCCCGTGTCTTGACTGCTCTTGCTCTCCTGTCTCCGACAGGAACAGGAAGCAGCCAACCATGCCCCTTCCCTAAGCCAATCACAACGCTGCATGCAGCGTTGTAATTGGTCTGGAGTGCCGGGTGACGGCGCTTCGCCAGGTGCTAGAAGGGTGTGCAAGGGCAAAGTGCACATGACTGGTTTGGGCAGCCCAAGTGGACCGACCAAACAGTCTGTGCACACTCCTCCACTGCCCTGCTCAGAGAGCAGAGCAGGCCCACCTACCCTCACGCCTGCAAATCAAACATAAAATGGTAATAACTAAAAGTTATTACTATTTTATGTTTTGGCTTCTCGCACTGCGAGAAAGCAGGGGGTCGACGCTCCTCCGTCGTAGAGGAGGAGCCGCACCTGTGCTTAGCTGATAACTGAACAGAATTAAGATTATTTGTATCTAACCTGTGATGAAGACATACTAAATTCCACCAACATTGAAGGATAAGAACCGGGAGCGAACCAAAAAAATTAAAAAAAAAAAAAAAAGAAGAATAAGTATAAGGAAAGTAAACAGAGAGTGATGTTAAAAGAAAGACAGCTATAGGGAGTAAACCAGAGATACTGTTTAATAGATATATTTACCGAAGAAAAGACGGAAGAGGGTATAATTGTGGAAAACAAAATAGATAAGGAAGTGAAAGAAAAAAAAGAGAGTAGAACAATAACAAAGAAGAGTTTCTTGGAGAATGTGAGTGAATGTTCAAAATAAGATTAAAACATGGGGAATAACAGAGAGAAAAAATAGAAAACAGAAAACAAAAAACAACAGAAAAAGATTAATTGAAACAGCAAAGAAATGTAAATAACATAGAGCCATATCATCAACATAGGCAATAAAAGTTTTGCAGCTTTTATCGGCAGAAATATGTCACCAAAGCCGCTTTTGCGGCAGAAAACTGCCGCTAAAACCACTTTTGCACCAGTTTTCTGCCAATAAAAACAGCAATAATTTTATTGGCTGTGTTCATAATATGCCCCTTAGTGTGCTTCAACTACACAGAGAAAGCATTATGAACAAGTAGTGAAAAAGTGATCAGTCAAAGACACTAAGAGTAATAGAGACGGAGTGAGTGAACAAGAGTGAGGAACTATGAGAAGAGAGGGACTGAGAAAAGGAGTGGAAGGAGTTGAGTAAGTAGGTAAAAGAGAAAGGAATGAGGAAAGTAGCAAAGGCAGGAAACTGAGGGTTAAAGAAATAAAGCTGTGGAACTAATAGTAGGTGAATGTGATAGAAATGTAACGAAAAGAATACAAAACATTTACCTTATAATTGTCGTTAAATTACTCACTTTTTGTTTTTATACTTTCAATCTGTGAAAGAGAGAACAGACATTTGAAAAATATTAAAACATGTATTTAAAAATTACAAAAGACAAGGGGAAAGATTGAAGGGCAAACAGTTTTTCAACAACTTTGACACTGACAGAAGCTTCTGCTTCTCCAGGCCCCCTACACAGTCCTAAAGATATACATTTTAAACTAACAGTATCTTGATGCAGATGAAGTGAGGCCTATCTTAAAACATGGTGCATCTTTTGCACTGCTGTTGTCTCAGAAAAGTGTCGCAAGACACTAACATTTTAAATGATTGCTTCAGGATGCCAATAAGATGTGTCCTATCCAGAGGTTTGTTTGAGGTGAGACCTACTCAGGGTTCCAAATGAAATTTCGAGTTGTTTGAAGAGAACAGAGGACATAATACATGTGGAGGCCTACCAACGAAGTGAATAATGTCCACTGCACTCTTGAACAAATGTCAGACCTCCTCTGTCTCCAGGAACAGGCCTAAACCTCATCTACACAATGTGGTGTGTAATGTTAGGAAACACAGGTAATATAATTGAAAAACATGCAAATTTTTTTGCTCATTCCACAATCATATGACCTGTGTTTCCTTTGCATAGGTATCTCATTGTGGAAATGTAGTCTATCATATGAAAGACTACGTAGAATATGAGCACTGTATGCAAGAACTTTGACACTTACAGAAGCCTCTCCTTCTCCATCCCTCCTACACAGTTCTAAATGTACATCATAAATGGAAACAGTACAGAATTAATTATACATGTTAAATGGTTTATTTTTGCTGTTCTCAGAATGTATCAAATTTCACTAAAAACAGTGACTTGAAGGTATTCATCATATAACAGCGGGGAAAAAAAACACAATCAAAATGATTGTGTTTAAAAAACCCATACAACATAACAAATCAGAATTCAGAACTCCTTAAAGTTAACTTACTTTCCATGACGTCAAAGGATGTCCTATGAACAGCTTACACTCTGTTGTGCTGTTATTACTTTCAGCCCGCCACTTTCTGAAAGAAAACCTCCATCGTTTTGAAAAACATGTTACATACAATAAATGACTTCTTGCTCTCTACCACAAGTTTCCACAAGGCCAAATCTTGTCAGAGCCATTTATAACTCTTGGATTTCTTGTAAGCCAATCCCGTCATTTGGCATTTCCGCAACTTTCAGAATTAAAATGTTGAAGATCATTTTCACAATCCTGGACTAGTAATATCTTCCCCTTCTTCCTCAGTCATGTTCTACATTTCCTATGACACTGATACTGCTTACTATGAAGCAGACTTACACTACCTCTATGACTACTACAATTATTTAATTCTCTACATCACTTTTAATCACAAAGCAATGTAAAACAGTAGACAGCATTGCAGACTTACATTCCCTCTACTCTATGTTTTGATTGGCTGCTTCAATTAGCTTATAAAAAGAAATAGTTTTTCTGAACTCATTCAAAGTGCACTTATTTCTCCATGACGTCCAGTCTTATGGTTAGAAGTTATGTCTCTGAACTACACTTATCCTCAAGGCCAAATCGTGTAGGAGCCATTAGAACTTCTTGAAATTCCTCAGAGCACATCCCGAGATTCTTTCCCTAAAATTTTGGTTTTAAAAACACCAGGTAAGAGTTTTTAAGGTCATACGGCAATTTTTTTTTGAAAATTAAAACAGAATCATTGCAGAATGACCAGCCATTTCTAGACTTTAAATAAGCTGTGTAATGTCCTGATGTTATTGAAGGACCGTCATGATATATAATTGCTGCAGTTACAAAAGTCCTTCCTGATATTGACAACTGCGAAGCCACAACATTTTTAATTAAAGTTGTCAATTTTGTTCCATCAGGCCTACATCGTTGGAACATTAAAATGACATACTGGCCATATGTTTGTATAAATAATGTGGACATCATTTCAGATTTACATTGGCTACACTCCATGTTGTGATCAGCTGCTTTTACTAGCTTATTAAAGGAGACTGATTTACTGTCTGGCAAAGTTAAATATATAAATCTTTCTGAGTCTACACTAGTAGTACTTGATACCATACAGTTCTCGCAGTCATGCTGCCATTGATAAGAAAGCCCAAACAGCTGATCTACATCTACACCTTCAGCATGCAATACATCAAGCATATACATTAAAAACTCCTGACAATCTTGCTGAATATTTTGAGAGAATTGTGTTTGGCCTGAACATCTGTCTAACAGATTTCGAATTTCAGACACACTTTCTATGTTTGTTCTATCAGTGCTACATTTTTCTAAGACAGAATTTAACAAACTGCAAAATCTTTGATCAGAATTGACCACAATCTCTTCTTTTACATTTTCTAGAGAAAACAAAACATTAACCACTACATTAGCATAGCAGTTGACACCAGAACTGTTTTCAAATTGAAAACCAACAACATCTTCAACAGAATCCTTTTTGTTTCTGCTTATAATTTCAGGTTCATCGACTTTTCGTCTTTTTGCTACAACTTCCCTAGTATTGGTCACATTTCTTCGTTTCCGGCCTACCACACGTTTCTCAAACAAAGGATATTGAGGCAAATGTGGCGCATACTCTCTTCTTAACCTATTGTATTCCTTAACACAATCTAGATCCGCACAAATGTTTGTGACATCACACTCAATCAAGTACAATCCCGATAAAGTTCTAACTTGTGACAATGCCACATATGCCATACCCTCCTTGAACACAGAACTGCCAATATTCACCAATGCACTGTCTACACTTAAACCTTGCGATTTATGGATTGTCACCGCATATGCCAGGCAAACAGGAAACTGCTTACGGCGAACATATAAGTCTTTTACAAGCAAAAATCTAGCAGAACAACGACCAATTAGCTGTACTTCCTCAATGCCATCAAATTTAATTTTTAATAATTCAATTCCATCTCTATTTCTGTATTTCACAAAATCAACAACATTACCTATTGATCCATTTACCAGACCTCTTTCAACATGTAAATTCCTTCTTAAAATTATACGGCAGTTCAAGCACACATTCAGAGTCTTTTCAAAACCTGCAGTTTTAGATATACTCTTCTCTAATGAATCCAATTTTGTTTTCAGATTCTCAGACAAAATAATTGTTGATCCCATATGCTCTACTCTGTCAATAGCTTCCAGTTTCACAATCTCTTGCTTTTCTAAATGCAACATTTTGTTGTTGAATTTGGCACATTCTGCAAGAGTTGGCATCAAACATATTCCAGATTTCTTCTCCGTAATTTTCTGAAAAATATTCTCAGGCACAACATCTTGTTCTGGATATAAATTTGACAGTAATCGTGCATGTAAAGCTTCTTTCCCATGCTCGGTCACTTTTCCAATTCTAACATCTTGTAGAATAGTCTTGTAAACTTCATCCTTCGCCTGAAGCATATTTTCATGCAGTTCAGCATAATTGAAGTTTAACCATATATTGACGTTGCCAATGCTGCCTAGGCACTTCCTGGTATCTTCATGCGTGAGCATTTTGAACACAGGTTGCCCTTTCACTGGTGTCAGCTGCAGAAGATCTCCGAAAACAATGATGTGTTTGCCACCAAATAACACATCATACTCTGTTTTGAGAACTTCTTGCATTCTCAAATGCACAAAGGCAAGCATGACATTGGAAACCATGCTTACTTCGTCAATGATAAGAAGTTTCATTTTCCTCAAGATTCTTGAAACTTCAAAACAAGCATCTCCAGATAGCTTGTGATATTGTAATTTGTTGTCATGCTCCACTGGCAGCATCAGTAAACGATGTAAAGTAATCCCTTTAATGTTATGTGCTGCCAGTCCAGTTGGAGCGGTGACAACACAAGACAGCGATGACTCTGTCCTTTCCTGCAAATAACATGAAATTACTTTAATAAGGAAACTTTTTCCAGTTCCCGCTTCTCCACTCACGTACAGTCGGACAGGCTTCAACGACGTACATGAGCACTCTTTCTTGTCATGACTTAATCCATGATCAATTTGCATGGTAACTTCGTCATATATTTTCCTCTGCTCAACGTTGAGTTGTCTTTCCAACTCTTCTAAGTTAACCGCATCCTCCTGAGCATGTGCCATGGCTCTTTCCACTTCATTCATAGCAGTGGCAGCTTCATTTTCGATAACAGGTCCTCCTAGTGGATCCTGACTCAATGAAGCAGAACTCTGACTGTCCTGAGAACTGTTTTTGGCAATCTCGGCTGCAATCATTGCTTCCTGCTCAATTTCCGCATTCAACATTTCTACATATTTGGGAAAAGCAGGACATTCTATGGTCTCCTTGGCGGCATTGAAAGAGTCTTCGTAACAGAGAAAATCTCCAAGCAGTTCCTCTTCTGCACGCCAAGGCTTGAAAAGTTGCAAAAGTGCTAAATAGAAAAACTCCTTTTTTTCAGGAGATTCGCCACTCAATTTTCGATGGTTTACCAAGTGGCATTTTCTTTGCTTGACCAGACATCCCTCACTTCCTATTACAGCATACACTCCTTTCTCAGTATCTTCTTTGATGTTCCTCTTGAATATGTAATTTTGAAGAACCTCATATAAACAAACATTCTCGAGGTGAATGCTTCGATTTGGATAATATGTATCCAACATGTTGGTCTTCAAAATGTCGGTACTGTTTGGCTCCTTTTCCGCCAAATACTCAATTTCCCGCACAGGTTTGAGAACTCGATTACGCGTTGCAGCAAGACCAAGACTCGCCCAAATGATACTCCTGGACTTGGCATAGAGACTTGCTGAAGACAACCGGTCAGAACATTCGTACGCTCCAATTTCTCGATGCGACAACATCTTCAGACTGAAACTGTACAACTTCTTGCTGAGGCTCTTTTCATGGGAAATGTCCTCCCACATATCCTTCAATTCTGTCTTCTCTTTTTTGGTGATGTAAGACGTCACATACCGAGCCACAGCCATACAGTTATCAGCCACAAACTGTATATCCATGTTAGCATTCCACATGGACAAAATCACCGGGTTGTAGTCGTTGATGTACTTGGACTCTTCGTTCCTCTTCAAATTGTATGTGTTTTTAGGTGATTTCTTCATCACATTATGTCGCAGCGAAGACATCAAACTGTTTACTCTTCCTTTAGAAATCACCGGTCGTGGAAAGCCGAAACGACATTTGGTGTAGAACTTGTCCTTGTTTCGGAATTTACGACGACAGTACTTTCCACATCGATGGCTTTGGAAACGCAGAACTTTTTCTCTTAGGCTTTTCTTCTCCTTTGCGTTTGGAACAGCACACGTAGAATACTCTTGTATAAAACTCATCACTGAGTCTTCTGGATCCGTTCCAAATTTAGGTGCATCCTTGATCCACAGCAACATATGTATATGAGGAGCACCTCTTGCTTGGTACTCCTTTCTCCAGAAGAAATCCAACACCTCTCCAAGAGGTGGATTCTTCTTATTCATGATGAAAGACATCATAGCTTCAAATCTATGATTGAAGTACCTACATACATTGACTGGATCCAAAGAGCACAGTTCTCCGGGTGTCTTGAATTCGATGTTTTCTACGTTAGCATTTGCCTCTCGTAGAAATTCAAGTAAGTCTTCCCAGCCATACTCGGCACAGCTCAGAGTGAGGAACCATGTGGGAGTTCCTAAGTTCCTCAGCATACATTTTAAATCACCATGACGACGGTACCAGTACTCATTAGTACCACGCTGACACGCCATGAGATTAATCAGGTGAGAATCCAAAATACTGTCTTGGACATTGACTTTATCCATAAAGTCACTTGCCGAGATGTTTTGCATGTGTATACCACTTTTCAAGATGTGGTTCACTGCATATGACAGTCCAGACAGATCGCTTTCAAACAGGAGATGAAACAAATAGGGAATGCATTGTCGAAACCTAGCATCTCCTGCATACAATCGCAAAGTCCGGTATTCAGAAGCAGGAATTTGATGAGGTCGCTCATCATATCTTCCTCCCTGACCTGTTGGAAAAAGCTGTGGGAAACACCGAGCTTCCAAACTTTCCTCCCAAACACTAATGGGACTCCCTTTGGCTTGTTTCATTTGAAACAACTCAATAGCATTCCCCATGACTTCCTTGGAATGCAAAGGATGAACACTATAATGTTCATATATTTCTTCACTAGTAGAGGGTTCTACTTTCTCAATTTGACCAGCACACAAATCGCTATCCTCTTCCTCACTTACTTCCTCTTCTGCAACATATACATTCTTATAGTATTTATTATTTTTTTTCAAATACAATGTTGCCTTTTTAACTTTCCTAACATCCACTAAATCTTGCCATATTTTCTTATTCTTTGTCGGAACCCCATTAACTAAGATAACCAGAGGTTCCTCTTCCACTTTTTCTACTCCAATTGTGTTAATGTTTTTCTTCAAATCTAGAGGCAAATAAACAACTCTTCCCTTTAATCCTCTCTGTAAATCTGATGGAGGCAATTTCCCTGTCTTTGGCTCCATTCTTACAATAGCCTGAAAGGGATGGATACTTTGAATCAAAATAGATTCATAAGTATTTAAATCCTTCAATTCAGAAGGAATCTCAACCAATTCCAGATTATTATGAACTGCTCTAGCAGGCATCTGGTTTTGATTTAATTTGCAACAACAATAAGTACACACACGTTGATCCAATCCCAAATCAAAACAATTTTCTACCATCAAGTATGTTGTGAAATCCTTCCATTCACTATTATTTTCCCTTTCACTTTTTGCATATAAATCCACTAACTTAGTCTGATTCTTATAATAAGTGCGTCGACAACACACACAAGTGAAATTTGGCCTCTCACTTGATTTGACCTGAAACGTCGCAATTTCCCTCTGGAAATTATCTGTACTGGAAACCTGTACACTATCTTCCACATTACCCGCTTCTTCTTGGTCAATTTCAACATTCTCCTCTTTACTTCCAAAGTAACAAAACTCAATTTCTTCACATATATTCTTCACATCTATTTCAGAACCATGCAAAAGAGCAGCGCATAATTGTTTAAGCATAATTGCTGGACTCTTAGCATAATACAACATTCTAACTAATTTCCTCACTTTATTATGATGCACTGCTAGCATCCTGAAATGATGAAAAACACTCTGGTATACTCTCCTGGAAAGACAAGCCAGTGAATGACCATGCAAACCTGTCACTTCTCTCACTCTGCAAGGATCTAATTCTTGCAACAACCTCATTTTCTGCTTCAAACTTTTCTTATTAAATGACCGTACAAAATCACAAAGCAAATTGATGGAATCCTGTTGCACACTGCAAATACTACTACACTTCCAGGTGTACACAGGACCCTTAGCACGTCTTCCTAAAACCTCATTACCTAACACCTCTTCTGCCTCTGTTGTCACAAGTTTTTCTTTTTCAACTGGACAACCATCTTTCACTTCATAAGCACGACCACTGGTGTCAACTGCATGCACCAAGTCATTATCCTGGAAATAACTCTCCTCATTAAAAAATGCCTCACAGCTTGAACTATGCATCCATTCTCCAGAAAAAACTTCACAAAAATTACTACGATTAACTATTCTCTTCCATCTACTATTTCTTTTGAAATCATAAATTGCCTTGTTTAGCTTCCTAATTCTATTGATTATCAAAATAAATAACTTACGTTTAATTTCAAATGCCTGATCAATAACTTTCTCAACTTTTTTTTTTCTCTTATAAAAAAGCACTTTCTGTTGACCTTTCTTAATATTTTTTAACAAATTGCCAATTATCCTGTTGCGGAACATTCGTTTACGAATGTCCCTAAACTGTTGTTTCCTTCTACTATCATGCACAGAGTTATCTCTTGCTCTAGCAGTAACATTTTTGATTGGCCTTTCCTTTCCGTTTGAATTGCTTCTCTTTTTCTGGACTGAAACATTTTCTGTAGTAATATTTTTTTTACTACAAATATTTCTTATGAATGTTTTTGTACTCTTACCCGGTGCTTTCTTGGTGACTTGACGATTTTTTTTTGTAGAGGACTGCTGCTGTAAATGATGGACCTGCTGTCTTTGACGTTTTGTAGCCTTTCTCATTCTCTCCTTAGTTGGCATTCTCAAAATTTGAAATTATCTGCAGTTGAATCTGTGGTAAAATATAATAAAAAATGTTATTAACCACTATTACCAAACAGTAAATCAATAACAGTCAACAAAAACTTAACACACTACTTAACATTTTTACATATAATATTTTTTAGTGCTTTGGCAAATTTAGAATACAGAAATAGCAGAAAAGAAATGGAATTCTTCTTCATTTACCTGTCCTGTTTTATATGTGAATCTGATCTAATTTTATGAGCATATTTTAATATTTTATTGAAGACACTACACATAACCTGTTTTTGAAGGTGTGTTTAATTTAAAATTAAACAGTTTACATTTTTACTTTTCATTTATTGTAAATTTTAAAAATAAATGTTTATAGTTCCATAGGCTCAAGCAGGTCAGCTTCCCACCCTATGTCATATAATTCGGACAAATCTGCATCCTCATCACGTTCTTCTTCATCCTCAGGATTTAAATCATCCAAGGGATCAACATCCACTGATGTTTCAATTACGAGTTCAATGATGAGGTCGAAATCAACTGATTGCTGATTGTCGCTCATGTTGATGTTGTCTTTATCTTTAAAGAAAGATAACAACAATGAGATGTTGCAGAGTAAGAGACAAATCTCAGAGATTATAATAGTAAAATTGTTTAACAAGAGTAACATTTTGCAGCTATTATTTAGCCATGTCCAGCGATGCTGAGCAGGTGAAGCCTATGTCTAATTTTTCAGTGAACAGAACTCATCTCTTCTTAACCTTGGATAAGCCTCACCGACTCTGTGTCCCCTGCACATACTTAAATGTAAAGGGGCAGATTTATGTTAAATGGCACATCCCCAGGCATGCACCAGTTAACGTGCACCACTGCTCTGCCACCCATGGTGTGCCGCATTTACAATCAGATAGGAAAAAGCTGCGTCAAAACCCTGCGCCTGCTTTAAGCAGGCATAGGTCTTGACACAACATTGTGGAGATGGGGCACCCCTGAGCCTTGCTGGAGCTGCATCGCACTTGCGATACAACTCCAGCAATGCGCCACCTTTACGGCACAGATGCGTCACGCATCTGTGCCATTTTTGCCCCATGCTGCGCCGCATTGTAAATGCAGCACACCATGGGTGGCGGAACAGTGGCGCAGGATGACTGGCACATCCCTGGTGATGCGCCAGTCATCATAAATCTATCCCTAAGCTTCTTATCTTGTTACAGATGAACCGTCATATGTATCATCAAACTATTTTGCATTTCCTAAATAGCGAATTTTAAGGGATAAATAGCGATTCTTTACCATTCCTAATTTGCGATGAGCAAATTGCTAATTGCAAATTACCCATTAATTTCCATGGGCCAGGAGGCCCATAGGAATGAAGGTGCAATTTGCGATTAGCAATTAGCTCATCACAAATTAGGAATTTTTCCAAAGGTGCAGGGGTGTCTCAAGAACACCCTGCTGCACCCCTGAAAAAGAAATTTGGGGGCATATGGCGCACATACATGCCCTAAGGGCATGTATGGGCGTCATATGGCACCTTTTGTTTTTTTGAAAAAAAGCTTTTTGAAAAGAATTCGCAAATTACCACCAACTAGAAGTTGGTGGTAGTTTGCAAATCCTTAATGGCATTTTTTGCATATTTTTTGTTTGATACATTGCATTTAATGAATCGCAAAATTTGCAAATCCTTCAGTGCATTCGCAAAATAAGTAATAGCAAATTTTGCTATTCCTTATTTTGCATCAAACTTGTTTGATACATACCATTTGTCTAATTAGCATTCGCAAAGGCCGAAATTCGCAGAATTTTGACCTTTCCGAATGGTAATTAGCTTGATACATATGGCCCCAAGTGAGGCCTGTCTTGCAACATGGTGCATCTTTTGCATCACTGCTGCATCGGTTTCATGTGGCACGTTTTTTTTACACCATGACACATCTGCCTAAATGCATCAATTTGTAATTTTGTCGCCTCATAGCAAATCTTTTGCACCACCGCTGCATCACAAAAGTGACGCACAGTGGCGCAAAAGAGGCATACACCTATCATAAATCTGTCCCTAGCATTTTAAATGATTAATTCAGGATGACGATAAGGTGTGGCCTATCCAGAGGTTTGTTTAAGGTGAGGCCTACTCAGGATTGCAGATTAAAGTTACGCTTGATGAAGAATACAGAGGAGATAATACATGTAAAGGCCTACCAATGAAGTAAGTAATGTCCACTTTATTGCGCCAGTCATCATAAATGTATCCCTAAGCTTCTTATCTTGTTACAGATGAACCGCCATATGTATCATCAAACTATTTTGCATTTCCTAAATAGCGAATTTTAAGGAATAAATAGCGATTCTTTACCATTCCTAATTTGCAATGAGCAAATTGCTAATTGCAAATTACCCATTCATTTGCATGGGCCAGGAGGCCCATAGGAATGAAGGTGCAATTTGCGATTAGCAATTAGCTCATCGCAAATTAGGAATTTTTCCAAGGGTGCAGGGGTGTCTCAAGAACACCCTGCTGCACCCCTGAAAAAGAAATTTGGGGGCATATGGCGCACATACATGCCCTAAGGGCATGTATGGGCATCATATGTCACCTTTTGTTTTTTGGAAAAAAAGCTTTTTGAAAAGAATTCGCAAATTACCACCAACTAGAAGTTGGTGGTAATTTGCAAATCCTTAATGGCATTTTTTGCATATTTTTTGTTTGATACATTGCATTTAAGGAATCGCAAAATTTGCAAATCCTTCAATGCAATCGCAAAATAAGGAATAGCAAATTTTGAATTAAGGACATTTTAAGTCATTTCCCCATGTACAGTGTTTTCAAATTATGATTTGAAAATCGTTTTTAGGGAAAAGGAATGGTTTGTAAATTTATGACAAGGACATAATGGTGTATGCTTCTTTATAAGGCATTTCAGTGTCTCTGATGTCATTTTTCCCATATTACATTAAAAGACCTTTCCCCGTGGAGCACATTCCTTGTAAATATGCTCCCACCTGTGCATGGTAAATTTAGATTTTGACTGTTTGAGTTACATAGCCATGTTAAAAGTGACCCAAAAAAGTTGCAAAGGCTTAAAAAAAACACTTTCATGTGTCTTAAGGACATTTTAAGTCATTTCCCCGTGGGCAGTGTTTTGTAAGTGGCGCAAAAGAGGCATACACCTATCATAAATCTGTCCCTAGCATTTTAAATGATTAATTCAGGATGACGATAAGGTGTGGCCTATCCAGAGGTTTGTTTAAGGTGAGGCCTACTCAGGATTGCAGATTAAAGTTACGCTTGATGAAGAATACAGAGGAGATAATACATGTAAAGGCCTACCAATGAAGTAAGTAATGTCCACTTCATTGCGCCAGTCATCATAAATGTATCCCTAAGCTTCTTATCTTGTTACAGATGAACCGCCATATGTATCATCAAACTATTTTGCATTTCCTAAATAGCGAATTTTAAGGAATAAATAGCGATTCTTTACCATTCCTAATTTGCAATGAGCAAATTGCTAATTGCAAATTACCCATTCATTTCCATGGGCCAGGAGGTCCATAGGAATGAAGGTGCAATTTGCGATTAGCAATTAGCTCATCGCAAATTAGGAATTTTTCCAAGGGTGCAGGGGTGTCTCAAGAACACCCTGCTGCACCCCTCAAAAAGAAATTTGGGGGCATATGGCGCACATAAATTTTAACAACATTCCTTTACGTCAAAAACGATTTTCAAGTCATAATTTGAAAACACTGCACCCGGGGGGAAATGACTTAAAATGTCCTTAAGACACATGAAAGTGTTTTTTTAAAGCCTTTGCAAGTTTTTGGGTCACTTTTAACATGGCTATGTAACTCAAACAGTCAAAATCTAAATTTACCATGCACAGGTGGGACCATATTTACAAGGAATGTGCCCCACGGGGAAAAGTCTTTTAATGTAATATGGGAAAAATGACATCAGAGACACTGAAATGCCTTATAAAGAAGCATACACCATTATATCCTTGTCATAAATTTACAAACCATTCCTTTTCCCCAAAAACGATTTTCAAATCATAATTTGAAAACACTGCACATAGGGAAATGACTTAAAATGTCCTTAAATCACATGAAAGCGTTTTTTTTAAGCCTTTGCAACTTTTTTGGGTCACTTTTAACATGGCTATGTAACACAAACATTCAAAATCTAAATTTGCCATGCACAGGTGGGAGCATATTTACAAGGAATGTGCCACACGGGGAAAGGTCTTTTATTGTAATATGGGAAAAATGACATCAGAGACACTGAAATGCCTTATAAAGAAGCATACACCATTATATCCTTGTCATAAATTTACAAACCATTCCTTTTCCCCAAAAACGATTTTCAAATCATAATTTGAAAACACTGCACATAGGGAAATGACTTAAAATGTCCTTAAGACACATAAAAGCGTTTTTTGATCGCCTTTGCAGCATGGTTGGGTCACTTTTAACATAGCTATGTAACACAATCATTCAAAATCTAAATTTGCCATGCACAGGTGGGAGCATATTTACAAGCAATATGCTCCACAGAGAAAGGTCTTACATTAAAATGGGAAAAATAACATCAGAGACACTCAATTGCCTTATAATGAAGCATACACCATTATGTCCTTGTCATAAATATTATAACCATTCATTTTCCTCAAAAACGATTTTCAAATCATAATTTGAAAAGACTCCACAGCTCCTATGCACAATAACACCCTGTCAGTACTAATACTTCACATTTTCTCCAATTACATTTTCTCAAAGAAACAAAATCTATTTGTAAAACACTTGAGACAAAGCAACATTTGAAGAACACAACTTTCTTCATAATTTTCTCCTTAAAGCACACTATTCTCTATCTAAATTAAAGAAATCTTTTCTCACCTTAGCAAATACTTTGAGTTTCAAAACAGTCTCAGAAACACACCAATTTGTCTTCAGCAGAGCAAAAGGTATGCACTCCAGAGTCTGCAGCTATCAAAAGCACAGAAATGCTGTAATTCTTCACACATATCTCTCATGTCACCCAATCAAAACTCTTCCCTCACTTTTTTCAAATCAAAACCCTTCCCCCCTCTGCCATTTCATGCCTTTTCTGCATGGCAACCACCTCTTGGAAGACCTCTGGTGTTTGCAAGTTCACACAACAATGTTGCAATTGAACTCTGAACTCTCAGTGCACCTCATATCCAGTGCATTCTTTCATTTAATGATTTTTTCTTGACCACTCAAAATACATCTTTCAAACAACTCATCCATGCACCCTAACTTTCTGTTTTCAGCAATCAAAATCCACCAATCACTGTTACTGCTTCATTAACACAGAAACTCCACAGTTTTTTTCATTTTAAACTCTTATTTTTTCAACTGCCATTTCATTGCCACACTTCATCTGACTGCAGGAGAAGCTTCTCTCACCATGTTTTCTGTCTGGATTGTTGGACATAGTTACATCTATTGGGCTCAGAGGTATGCTGAGAATAGGAATTTACCTAACCTCAATCTACAAGATGTGGAAATTAAGTGGTTTGGCCACAGAGGATTAAAATGTCACCAATTGATACCATTGGTGAAAACCTTTATGCATTTGCCAAAACCTGACCTGTTAATTGTGCACTGTGGAGGTAATGATTTGGGCACTTTGACTGGGGTAGGTCTGGAAATGCTTTTAAAGGACACGTTTGAGCAATTGATGGCACTTTTTCCTCAGACTGCCTTGGTATATTCAAATATATGCCAAAGACAGAAATGGAGGTGGTCAAACCAATTTTGTCCACAAATTGAGAAGTCGAGGAAGCATGTAAACAAATCTGTTTCAGCTTACATGAGAGACCATGGAATGGGCTCCCTGTACAACAATAACTTGCGTTACTACATGCAAGATATCTACAGAGGAGATGGAGTTCACTTCTCAGATGAGGGCAACAGAATTTTCATTCTGAATTTAAGACTGTGCATTGGTACCTACTTATAAGTACCTAAATGTACCATAAACCCAAAAGCTCTTCTCAGAGCTACCCTACATCTGATCACTCACAATTATTATTTTACTCTAACATTTTTCACTAATTTTCAACAAAGTACGCTCCCTGGGGCGCTACCCGGTACGCGAACCGGGAGCTAACCTCGCTAAATTTTTAAAAAAATGTTTTTTTTTTCGCACATATGGGCCTCCTCAGCCACCCTCAGAAAACCTAGGGGGTCAAGATAAGTCTACCGTGCCCCCTTCTACCCATTCTGAACATTATTTGCCCTCCATCTTGTATCTTAATTCGACCGAAACACAAAATGGTGGACTCCCGTAACGCTTAAGGTTCGCGAACCGGGGCGCTCACCAGTTCGCGTACCGGGTCGCTCCCTGGGAAGCGCACCATCAAAAAAGGTGGGAAAGTAGTTTACAGAAAAGCGACTGGAGACAATTTCACCAAATATAGATTAGCTCATACTACATACCAATGCCTACCATTTTCACAAATTTGATTGAAATTCCATTTAACCATTTAGCCTGTAGACCTCTCTAAATACCCTGAGGTAAATTACTTCACAAAACACATCTGAAGTGTTGGAATTGACAACCAATTAAAATGTTACTTTCATTTTCTACTTTTTTTACCTGACATTTGATTGGCTATGTACCTGAATATATATAAAGGAAGAGAGAGAAACACAGCCATTTTGACTACTACTTCCTGAACTACATTGCAAGATCATTTTCACTCACAACTTAAACTTCTTTTTAGAAGGTGAGATATTATTTTATAAATTTGAAAACATTTTCAGATAGTTATATACTATCCCTCTGTAAGAGTTAGACATTGAGAAAGGCTTCTTTATTATAATTATGGATTGATTTAGGTTTCTGTGGTATAATTATGAATTTACTTAGGCTTCTTCACAGGCACTTTTTAATAGTACTACTTCACGCCTGAAACCATACAGTGCCCATAGATTACTTCTCTGTTATAAACTCACAAGTACCTGTCTGAACTTAAACCCAACAGTGCCCTATCTCTACTGATATAATTATTTTTTATGCAAATTACAGCAATAAAATGGAAGGTGAGCAGAATGTTTCCTTCGAAATTGTTCTGGAGAACAACACAGAAAAAGATATTGAGTACAATGATGACTCAGATTTCATGGATGAATCACGGGACCATGAATTAGTTCAATGTGTAGAATCTGTGGATCATTTACTTCATTATGATGACGGTCAAATGTGGGAACTTATGTTCACTCAACAAGAGGACATATCGGACAGTCAAATGCTAGACGTTCTATTAAATTTTGAAAAACAATCCGAAAAATAAAATTGTATGTAATATTAAAAAATTGTTTGAGTCTTTAATCATTTTTATATGTAATTCATAAACTAGTTAAATGTTAGAAATGTTATTAAATTTTCAAACACAATCACAATAATAAATAATTGCTTAAAAAATAAAAATAATTAAAAAATAATCAACAAAACCAACAATCAATTAACATACAGTATTTGAAAAGTCTATCATTCTTTTTTCCTTATAGTACGCTGCCCAGAACGCTTCCCGGTTCGCGAACCGGGCGCTACCCACGCAAAAAAAACAAAAAAAATAATAATTTTTTTTTGCCCCGCGGGGCCCTTTTAAAGCCTCCACATTAAACCTAGGGGGTCAGGGAGGATCTACTATGCCCCCTTATGGTCATTTCCCCCTTTGTTTTGGCCTCCTCTTGTCTCTCGATCCTACCGAGAGACAAGATGGCGGCCGCTCCGGACTGTTTAGAATGTTGACAGATACCGGAGAGCCAATCAGCTTCGCTTCGCGAAGTTCCGTTACGCGTAAAGTCCGCGAACCGGAGCGCTGCCCAGAGCGCGCTTACAGATATATATCTTTTTTTAAACGTTAATTTCTCAAAATCCACTGAAGCACATATATTGAGACCTAGCAAAGGCACATCGGGCTACCAGTCCCTACAATTTTGCCAAGTTTCGTGGAAATCCATTCAGCCGTTCGGGCTAAAAGTGAGGCCAACCGCCCTATGGAAAACTCAATGTTAAAAACACGTTTTGGGACCCCCCTTTTTTCTCGGCCCCCCCTTGACGAACCCCCCCCAAATTTACTGGGGCTGCTCAGAAACAAAATGTTCCATTTTCCAGAAAATTTCAGCCAATTCCGTCCACAAACGCCAAAGTTATTAGACATAGAATTTTCAAAAATCCCATAGAGAAAAAATCCTAACTATATATACCTACTGGCGACCGCCAGTAGGTAATATATATATATATATATATATATATATATATATATATATATATATATATCCTAACACGCCTTTTCACCATCCGTCGCTCCTCTTAGCCTTGGGTGCCTCCTTCACGCACGGTGAGATGCGTGATATATGCCAACACACACGGTCCACATTCGCAGGTCCGTTCCACAATGAAGGGCACACTCAGCAATTACTCCGTCGTTTTAATGCCAAAGTTTATTATTTTTGGCGCTGCATAAACAAATCAACAAACGCGTTTCGGCGATCCCGCCTTCGTCAGTGTCGATCAGTGAGCGTTTTGAAACAGTTTAAATAAAGTTACATTGTAACACAATCACGTGATTAAAATAAACATAAAAGAAGGCACAGTGATTATTATCCATTACTGTGGGGGCCATCTTGGAGTGTCCAAGAAATGCTTGCTACGATCACAAACATCTATTCAAAAACATAAAGGAACAGATTATAGTTCCTATACTTTATAGGTATTATATATATATATAAATTGCAATTACAAATCTATTGCATCAGTTATAGATTACGTGATATGGTGGCTTTACTTGTTAAATCACAAGATTGTTTTGAAAGCGCTATTTTTCACTTCAAGTGGCCCATATTTGTGCCAGCTAATCTCATATTTCTTAATCATATTAAGCCCTGAATGGGCGAAATTTTGAGATCTAAGTTGTTCTTTTAGCAAGAGAGGTGTCAAAACAGGTTCAGTCATATAGCATTGTCTCTCAGCCTATGTGAATCCACATTTCCTCCTCATTATTCAGACCTACCGGGGCCTTGGTCTGTAGCATGATAATGTATTTGGATTCTAGGATCCTGAGTTTCCTCACCCAGTCCCCCCCACGCTCTGACTTGGTTAGTTGGTCAAGGATGAAATAGGAGAGCAGATTACTATTACTGTGATGCATCTGCTCATAGTGGCGAGCTACTGGATAGCTCTGATCCTTGGTGGTGATCGCCCTCATGTGTTCCAGCACTCTTAACTTCGTCTGTTTAATTGTGCTGCCCACATATTTCCTGCCACATGGGCACACAAGGCAGTAAACTGTGAACTCTGAATGACAGTTCAAGAGTTTGGGGATGATCTTATTTGGTTTCCCTGGTACCTCGTATTCCTTCACCTTCCTTGAGTTTTTACAGGCCTTGCGCTTCATGCAGGGGTAGAACCCCATAATCGGGGTCTTCCTTTTCTGTTTGGGGTCATGGTGGCTGCTCACTAATAGATCTTTCAGGGAATGTCCTTTCCTATATGTAACCAGAGGGTAGCTTGATATTAATTTACCCACTGTGATATCGGACTGTAATATATTCCAGTTCCGTTTTAGGATCTGAAATACTTCTGGTGACTTTTCAGTAAAGTTGGTTATCAGTCTCACCTTTGTATCTTTCGATTTCGCCCTGTCTATTAGTAGTTCATTCCTGGTTACAGTATTACTTCTCAGTTCTGCTTCTTTCAGCACACCTTTACAATAGCCCCTTTTAAGGAACCTCTGCCCTGATTCTGTTCTGGCTCTGGCAAATTCCTCCTCAGTGGAGCAGTTTCGCTTTATACGCAAAAATTCTCCCAGGGGAATATTATTGACTACACTTCTTGGGTGGTAGCTTCCGGCATGCAGGATGGAATTCCCTGCTGTCGGTTTTCTATACAGGGATGTCTCAATCTTATCTCCCTGGACATACACTTTTAAATCTAAATAATGCACCTCTTGCTTGCTTATATTGCTGGTGAATTTCAGATTAAGTTCATTGTCATTGAGAGTCTCGATGTACCGTTCTGCCTCAGTTTCAGTTCCACGCCATACTATGAACAAGTCATCAATGTAACGTGTCCATAAAACTATTTTTTCCACCCATTCTTTGTTGTCATCCGCCCAGGCCACGTGCTCCTCCCACCAGCCCACGAAAAGATTCGCGTAGCTGGGGGCGAAGCACGTTCCCATCGCGGTCCCCTGTTGTTGCAGGTATAGCTGTCCTAGAAACAGGAAAATGTTATTTTTCAAACAATATTCTGCAAGTTCAATTAGCATACAGTTATGTGACCTGTACTTCAGTGCCCTCCTATCAAGGAAGTATTTCATCGCTTTCAATCCATCCTCATGCTTAATTGAGGTATATAGGCTTGTTATGTCCAATGTTATTAGTACAAAGTCTGCTTCCCAGGCTATGTCCTGAATAAGTCTCAAAAAATCTTTTGTGTCTCTAAGATACGAACTCAAGTCTCGTACCAATGGGGCCAGGAAATTGTCGATGTACGTCGAGGTCTTTTCCAGAAGGCTTTCCTTGGCCGATACAATCGGGCGGCCAGGTGGCCAGATTCTGCTCTTGTGAACCTTAGGCAGGTGGTAAAAGGTTGCCAATTGCGGATATTCACATTTCAAATTTGTCCAGTCTTTGCTGTCCATTATCCCTTTCTCTTTCCATTTAGTAATCAGAGTATGAAAGTTTAAGATGCTTTCATTGAATCTTTCTCTTTTCACTGGGGAATAATGTTCTAAATTCTTTAATTGCAATAGTGCCTCATCCTCATATTGTTGTTTATTGAGGATGACCACGTTACCACCCTTGTCACTTGGCTTTATCACAATATTTTGATCATCTTTCAGACCCTTGATTAGTGTCCAATCCGTTTTACTTAGGTTCCGCCGCATTCCATTGAATTTCTTTTTTTGTAGGTCCTTGATTTCCTCTATCACCACTTCTTGGAACGTATCAATGGCATCATGCGTGGCTTTGGGAATAAACTTTGATTTCATGTTCATCTTACTTTTGCATCCGAATTGTCTGATGCCCTCTTCTTCCAGCAATTGTGTCAATTCTGGTGTAGGTTCCTCTTGGGAGCTTGCCTCATCTGATAATTCTCGTGCTACGCGCAAGACAGCAGTATCCCTGCCTGTCAGTGCATCTAGAGCTGCAGATTCACCGACTGCTCCTTGGTCAATTGTTTTCGGATGCAGGGTGTGGATTTTGAGGAGTTTAACTTTTCTCACAAACTTGTACAGGTCAATCCTCGTTTGAGGATAATCAAACGAGGGTGTGGGGCAAAATGTGAGTCCCAATTTCAATAGCTCTTGTTCTTTGCTTGTCAGAGTTCTGTCCGAAAGATTCACTATTGTCTTCATGGTGCTGTCATCCTCTATTATTTCCATTTGTTCCCCCCCCGACTCCGGGTTACTATTGGGGTAGAGCGCTCTGTTCCTGTTTTTCTTGCCCCTCCTCGTTTTCCTCTTCCTACGTCTGGAGGGTGTGTTCTGGCTGTTGGCCTCTGTCTCAGTCCTCTGATGAGTTCGTATTCCCGAAAAAAAGGGGGGACAGTGGCGCTTGTAGATGGATCCTCCGTCTCTTGTCTTCCTCGGGTGGCACCTCCTTGTTGGCCTCCTCGGGTAGACTCGTCCTCTGACACTTCTGATTCCTCAGTGCTCGTTTCAATCGTCAGTTGGGTTCTCCCCGCCTGTTGGTTCTTTCGCGGGGCGTCGTATTTCCTGGCGAACGTTAGAATTCGCCCGTTCGCGTAATCCTTTTCGTCCCTGAGAAATTTGGCCTGTTTCCTTGTTTTGATTGTATTTTCGTAGTTTATGTTTATTTTAATCACGTGATTGTGTTACAATGTAACTTTATTTAAACTGTTTCAAAACGCTCACTGATCGACACTGACGAAGGCGGGATCGCCGAAACGCGTTTGTTGATTTGTTTATGCAGCGCCAAAAATAATAAACTTTGGCATTAAAACGACGGAGTAATTGCTGAGTGTGCCCTTCATTGTGGAACGGACCTGCGAATGTGGACCGTGTGTGTTGGCATATATATATATATATATATATATATATATATATATATAGCAAACTATCCTTCAAAGAAGAACATGGAGGCCAGGGGGATTTCAGGTCAAGCAGCTCGTTTTATTCTCCATTCAGCAATGGCGGCGAATGCATTTCGGCACTTAAAGCCTTCCTCAGCGCCCAACACTGCAACATGTCCTACACCAAATAGCTCCCTCCTGCTTGAAATAAAAGTACTAGCACCTGGCGCTCCTCCCCCTAATGTAATCGACACATCCTGTTGAGTCCGTGATCCAATGCAGCACAACAACTCCCAGAAGGCACTGTGTCGGCTCGACTGGGCCGGTGGCGTGGGGGAGTGAGGCAGACGATAGGTCCGTGCTGGTTGACAGGTAGGTGATAGTAGGTTCGAGACCCCAGAACAGCAGAAAGTCCACGGCCGTTGTCCTTGGTCCCCTTATGCCGCTACAGCCAGAGCAACACAGGTAAATAGCCGGGCAGGGGCAGTCAATGCGGACTTGTTCACCCATTCGAAGTAAAATACCTCACTCTCCCCAACGATGATCTGTGCGTCCTGGCTGTCATCGGAGAATATCGATATCTCGATCATGCCTTGAAGCTGCAAGCAGCTAATTGCCAGCTTAATCTCCGAGTCTCTTGGCGTAGCGGGGCCATCCATACTGTGTCACTGGCAGGCACAGAATATATAGCAAACTATCCTTCAAAGAAGAACACGGAGGCCAAGGGGATTTCAGGTCAAGCAGCTCGTTTTATTCTCCATTCAGCAATGGCGGCGAATTCATTTCGGCACTTAGAGCCTTCCTCAGCGCCCAACCGAGGATGTTTCACTCATAAGCATGCTGCTGTGTGAGTGAAGTTTGTCCCTAATGTGGTGAGGGTTTTTTATTTGTTTGCCCTCAGATTTGGATTGTGTGAAATACAGCAACTAAGGTTTTTTTAGATATCTCAGAGAGGGAGGCGCACTACCTGGTGTAACCGTTAGGAGTGTAATAATCAAGGATAAGTAATAGTGCGTAAGAGTGAACGGTAAAAAACCCTAACCGTCCAGGTAGAGAGTCAACAGACCCCCATGGAAATAGGAACAGCAATACTCTCACACTAGAACACAAGGTATAACGTTGGTAACAATATAATTATGAACATAAACAATGATAGGCAAAGTAAACAGAAGCAGGTATCCGAGTATATCATAAACGTGGGTAGTTTAATAGAGTCCACAACCAGCCGACACGTGTTTCGTCGTGTGAGAGTAGATCACAACGACTCTTCAGGGCTTGTGGCACGACCTACAGGCCTGTAGGTCTGGAAAGTAAGGATTCTTTAGTAATAGGGAGTCTTAATACGTGTGAGTATTAAGCCGGTACCGGGAGGGGATCCACTTCCCGTCAGTGTCTCACATAGGTCGTTATTCCGACTCGAAGTCTGCCGTCAGTTAGGTGGTATCCCTCCTCCTGTGTTTCCCGGTCGCCATTCTCCGAATACTGGTATGTGTCTGATAATGTTCCAAAAGGTTGAATCTAAATATATATATGTGTGTGATATCACCAGGATAGAAACACTGTGCTATAGACTTGCTCATCATAGGCCAACTGTTTTTTCATTTTTTTAACACATATATATATATATATATATATATATTACCTACTGGCGGTCGCCAGTAGGTAGTTATAGTTAGGACCTAGTTTCCATAGGAAATCCGCAACATTGTATTGGGAATAACTTTGGCGCCGGTTGAGGAATTTGCTTGTAATTTTCCAAACTTGTGGCCAGCTCCGCTGCGCTCCTTCCCTGAAAGTCTCGGGTTGATTCGTCAAGCGGGGGCCGAGAAAAAAGGGGGGCCCCAAAACATGTTTTCCCCATGTTAATTTCCATAGGACCTTTAGACACGGCTACAGCCCGAACAGCTGAACGGAATTACACCAAACTTGGCAACATGGTAGAGTCTGGTACGCAGATCACGCTTTTGGTTAAATAGGGGTAAATCCCTCCAGTAGTTCCTGAGAAAATTAAAGTTGAAATAAATTATATATCTATAAGCGCGCACCGTGCGTGCACCGTGCGCGCACCTTGCCGTGCACGAGATTCATGCTGATTGGCTGCCACTGTCTGTCAACACTCCAAAACAGAAATGAATGGCAGCCATCTTGTGCCTCAGTAGACTGAGGCACAATAAAGCAGAAAAAAAAGTGTAGAACTCAAAAGGGGGCAGGGTAGAAGCACCCTGACCCCCTAGGCCTGCTCAGGGGGTCCCACAGGGACCCCCAAGACGAAAAAAAAAAAGAAAATTCGAAAAATCGCAGGGTGCGCGCATGGTGCGCGCACCCCATGATTTCCCCCCCCCCCCAAAAAATAATAATTTTTTTTGCCTTGGAGGTCCTTGTCAGAACCCCTGAGCAGGCCTAGGGGGTCAGGGTGCTTCTACCCTGCCTCCTTTTTGAGTTCTAAAACTTCTCGAGCACGAGCCTCATGCTCATTGGCTTTCAACACTGCAAACCAGGAAGTGTTGGCAGCCATCTTATGCTCGGTAGACCGAGGCACAAGAAAGCAGAAAAACAAACGTGTAGAACACAGAAAGGGGGCAGGGTAGAAGCACCCTGACCCCCTAGGCCTGCTCATGGGGTCCCACAAGGACCCCCAAGGCCAAAAATGTTTTTTTTTAAAAACCCGGTATGTTTATTTAAAAATTACCCCCCAGGGGGACCAAATTGTGGGGGCATAGTGATAAAGAAGTGTGGGGGTACCCAATCCCCCCACACTGCCCCGGGGACCGCCGCCCTCCCGGGCAAAGCAACGCAGCCCCCTGGCGCATACTGGAGGCTCCTGGTGGGCTAGTTGCATCCCAGGGAATTAGTTCCCCCTCTGCAAACGCGCCCGTGGGCTGCGCTGCAGAGAGGTGTAAAAAAGGGTGTGGCCTCATTACACCTCTCTGCAATGCAGCCCCCTGGGGAATACTGGAGGTTCCTGGTGGGCTAGTTGGCCCCCAGGGACCACCAGTATGCAAGGGGTATTAGTTCCCCCTCTGCAAACGGGTCAGGGGGCTGCATTGCAGAGAGGTGTACAAACATTTTGTATCAATTTATATTAAAAATATGTAATGTAATTTAAAAAATAATATATCTAAAAATAAAAAAAATATAATAGGGTGAGAGAAGATCTGCCACTCTTCCACAAGGATGATGTCATCAGTGATGTCATCAGTGATGTCATTTGAGATGTCATCAGTGATGTCATGAGTGATGTCACTGACCATGTCATGAGTAATGTAATATGTGACGTCATCAGCAGTGTGTGTGTGTGTGTGTGTGTGCGTGTGTGTGTGTGTGCGTGTGTAAAATGTGTCCCTCTATGTAATTTTATACAGAATGGCATTGTGTTTTAGAAGATATCGTCCATGTCCTGAAGAAGGTGGTGTTTAAAGCGGTCACACCCACCGAAACGCGTCGACGCCTAGTGTCAACAGGCATACTATAGATTGTGTCAGACATTCTTTTCTTGTGTTTAAACTGATTATAAAGATAATGGATGTCATGCAAATGAATTGTTCTAATGTATCTGCCTGTTTCTTGCACGTTCTCCCAATTTTGTCTATTTTTGATTCTGTGGTGATATTTGTCTTATGTGTATTATTTTGTTGATTTATTGTTGAATCACTGTTTTTAATTCTTTTTCTAAAATAAATTCTTTGAATATTTTATGATTAATACATTTTGGAGATACTTTTTTATCACTTGGCCTTTGAGGGGAATGTGTTCTGCTCTGGTGATATAGTTGTCTGTATGATTATGCTGGTGAGAATGTTTGTAGAAGCATATTATGTTGCCCATAAGGGAGTTTTCCGTTTTGACTAAGGTCTATATGGTGCCCTACTCCTTTGGGTTGATGGGGCCCCTCTCATTTTTTGTGAGTTATAATAACTGACAGATGAGGGAGACGTTTTTTATTAATCCATACTTTCCATCTTAAAGTCTTACCATTTTTCTTAAGCAGATTATTATACCAAGTAGTGTTGCTTAAGAACTTATTAATTGGAGATAAAGTAGAGGCAAGAACTGGGTTCAGTAGGGTGGAGGAGTGGGATACAGTAGTAGGCAGCCAAAATGTGGGGGCATTAGACATGAAAAGATTGTGTTTGTGAGAAAAGCGGGCTAACATGGCAGCTTACAGAGAGATTCATGAACAAGACCAAATATCAGAGGTTATTTGAACTGAGTACGCACTGCTATTGGTAATATCCACATATTAAAACAAGTTTCTCCAATGAATGAACAGTTGTCCGGCTTAATTCCCTAAAAAATTGCATAAAGCTTTTGTTAATATATAGCCCATGCCTATTCTGATGACCTGATCAATGTCAATTTTGCATTATAAAGAAACAATTGTAATTTCGTTGTTTTTTGCATTCAAAATGAAGATTTCCAATGCATTTTGGGATGAAATCCCTTCTTCGGTGGTTGTTCTAAACAAAGAGACAATTTCACCAAGTGAGGGAATTATCTCAATAACAATATTCATTGTTCACATGTATTCACTTTATACAATTTATGTAAAGTTCCTTGCTGTGCACCAAAACACATCAATCAATCAATCAAGTGACTTGTAAAGCGTGACTACTCACCCGTAAGGGTCCCAGGGCACGGGGGGGCTTGGGGATCAGCTAGTTCAACAAAGGCGCTATGGATCAGTCGAAGAGCCAGATCTTGAGGTCCTTCCTGAATTGAGGCAGTGACAGTGATTGCCTGAAGTGGAGAGGCAGGGTGTTCCAGGTCTTTGCTGTGACACATAGTGTAACTGCGAGAATGAATTGCCAACTCTTGAGTATGACATTAATCAAATGTATGAAATTGTTAGTAAGTGATCAGTTTATCCAAAGAAAGCCTCCTCTATTGTGATAAAGAAACCTCTAACTTAAAGAAGGAAAAACTGAAAAAAATAAATTAAATTAAACCAAAAAACACATGCTGGTGTCACCTGTTTTATTGCGATTAAACAAGCATGCCTAATAACTTCATGCTCAGCCTTCCCTTCCTGTGTTTCAAAATAACTGTTTGAGTGTCCAATACTACTTACAAGATTACAACTGGCAATGAGATCATAAAAGTTCATGCTTGGCCAAAAGATAAATCCTCTGTAATATGAACACAATGCTGTTAAAGATATTGCCTCACACTAAGTTCGAACATTTTTAACGTGAACTGAGTTAAACCAATACCTCTCTTTTAAAAGATTGCTAGCCAAAACGCTCTGGCACTTCTTGAAGGTCCACAACCTTGTCAGACTCCAACTTGCATGGCAGTAGAAGAGTGTTGTAGCTAAAACGCAAACAAACAAGTACAAAATTGCTCCTTTTCCTCCATTTTTTAAAACCGTGAAAGTGTAAACCCAACGGATGAGAAAGACCCAACCCCCCCCGTTTGATCACATACCTTCCACTCAATTATGCTGCAGCTTCTCAAAACTGAGTGATCAACCTCTGAACATGTTGCCAACCCCGGCGTTTCCTAGATTTAAATGCGCTAGACAACCAGTCGTCTAAAAAGTAAACACTAAAACAGGACTAGACAAGAAACTCATATCTCCCCTGATTAACACAGATGCAATCTTGTAAATCGTAAATCATTATGAAATGTAAATGTAAATGTAGTTGAGCTTATATAGCGCACAGCTACCCGCAGTGGGTGTCCCGGCGCTTGCTTAGGGAACCCTTCCTGGTATTCCCCTGTGAGATAGCAGGGTATCCACAAGGTGAAAGTCAGGCATCCCGCCGCGAGGGGCCGTTGTGGAGATTAAGCAAGCTATTGCCCAGAGTCGCAGAGTGTGAACCCGTGAGTCGAGGAGGCACCGGGGCGAGAATTATCGAGTCCGTGGAATTTTTAGCCCAAGACCCCGCCGAGGCAGGGAATTGAACCCTGGTCCAGGACCGATCTCAGCTTCCGGGTCTGCTGCCGGGTCTGCTGCCTCTAACCCCTGAGCCACACTTCTCCACTATTCATGAAACTACATATTATGCTCTCATTTTTTTTGTTCAAAATTTACAATGACTTCACTATATAACTGGATCAGTAGAAAAATAAAGAAAATAATGAGTCAGACAATCTTGAGAAGAACCGCCACCATATGGGTCACCCTTAAACTGAATTCCGGAACGGAAATCCAGTGCTGCTGCGCAAGCCAAACTGTTAGGTTTATTCTGTTCACTGAAGCCCCAGTGCACTCTGTGCTACAGTGCCTTTAACATCAACTCTGAACCATCATGCAAAAAACTGAAGGAAAAGGTGCAAAAGTACTAATCTTCCATAAAAAGTGAAACTCCCATTATGCACCTGGTTACTTGCTAGTAAGGGTTTTAATAGATCTGTAGACTGTAAATGTGCAGATGGTACAAAAAATTGCACTATGGTGTGTGTTTGCTTTAACCAATGTGCTAGCAAGTTAGAATTAGTGTTCTTGTTCGAATCAAGCTTTATGCCCTGTTATTCAAAGTTTGATTTCCCTTTCAGTTTTTCCAATACACATTAGTCCGCATAGGCATTTGATGCTATACATTAGGTTGCATGATAATGTTGACTGTCAGAACATTATTATAATGAGTTTTTCCATTTAATCGAAAGATTGTCGACTCCGATTCTTAGTGGAAGATAACATTTCTTTAAAGTTTCTTGATTTTGTATATGCATACAGTGGTTTTGAGGAAATCTTCTTGTTTGTTCATGTTTTAGCTATGACGTTGTTCTACTATCACAGAAGTTGGAGTCAACAAGGGTGTTGATCTCCAAGAAGTGCCAGAGCGTTTTGGCTAGCAATCTTTTAAAAGAGAGGTATTGGTTTAACTCAGTTCACATAAACGTTTTTCGAACTTAGTGTAAGGCAATATCTTTAACAGCATTGCATTCATTTTAAAGAGGTTTTATCTTTTGGCCAAGCATTAACATTTATGATTCTGATTGGCAGTTGTAATTTCGTAAGTAGCGTTGGACACTTTGAAACACAGGAAGGTTGAGCGTGAAGTTATTAGGCATGATTGTTTAATCACGATAGAATGGGTGACACCAGCATGTGTTTAGTGGTTTCATTTCATTCATTTTTTTCCTTTTTTCCATTTTTTAGTTAGAGAATTCTTTATCACAGTAGAGGAGGCTTTCTTTGGATAAACTGATCACTGACTAACAACTTCATACATTCGATCAATGTCACACTCAAGAGTTAGTAATTAATTCCTGCAGTGAGACTATGTATTTAGCAGCACAGCAAGGGAGTTTACATACATTGTAAAAAATGAAAACAAGTGAACAATGAATATTGTTATTGTGATAATTCCCTCACTTGGTACCATTGTTTCTATGTTTAGAACAGCCCCTGAAGAGAGGTTAAAATGCATTGGGTATCTTAATTTTAAATGCGAAAAACAATGAAATCACAATTGTTTCTTTATATTGTGAAATTGACATCGATCAGGTCATCAGAATAGGTGTGGTCTATGTATTTGCAAAAGCGTATTCAATTTAGCATTGAATTAAACAGGATAACTGTTGATTACTGAATAAACTTGTTTTAATTTGTGGATATTACCAACAGCAGTGCATACTCAGTCCAAATAACGTTTGATATTTGGCCTTGTTCATGATTCTTTTCACTTATGTTGGCAGCATAAGATAGGGTGTGTAAGCAACACAGGATCATTTTGAATAATTTGGTTTTCATAAATAGGGAGTGCACTATACACATGTACATTGGCTTGCAGGGAGAACCATAATTTGTGTGGGGTATCGATAGGGTGATATGTAACTGTGAATTTACTTAATGCCAAATGCATTGTGGTAGATTATAAAATCAGGAAAGTTAACACCGCCTATTGACTTAGGAAGTATTAATTTTTACCTAAGAGATTCAGGTGTTTTACAGTTCTGAAGAAATTTAGAAAGGATCCTGTTGACAGAAAAATTAACCCCTTCAAGATCCTAATAGGTAAAATCATAAGAAAGAAATTGATAGTGGGAAGGGGCATCATTTTGATATTAAAGCAAACACAAGGAGATGATGGACGGAGGCCTCAAACTTTTCAGACACTCACCCCCAGTCACAAATCAGGGTTGAATCCATCATCATTCTTTAGCTCACTTCACCACCCCAGTTCAGACCCAGCTATATGCAAATCAGTCTTGAACCTGTGCCTCATGGGAACAGTCCAGCCCGAACTGCCAAGCCAGGTCTTCCCTGTACTGGAAACACGCATTCTGGGACCGGTTTCATCAGTCAGGCTAGCATGAATCCAGTGGCAAAGTGAGCAAGGGGCCCATGTCTGGCCATACCCTTCCAACTTAGGGCAAACAAAGCAAACACTAGAAGATGATGGACGCTGTTAAGAGAGGAACACGGCTCAGGAAAAAAAGTCCCTAAGTGATGAAAAGAGCACACATCAGACTGAAGGCACGCGGCGAAGGGTTTGTAAGATGATATATATAACCCAATCCTAACATGCTTAGAGGAAAGTGCCCCACATGAAGACACATAAGCGGCATTCTCTCAAATAACATTAGCTTTTCAAAAACTGCTTAGGGTGGAATGTAAAGGGATGGTTTAATACCAACTGTACTAAAGCTTACACAAAGTTAAAGAGGGCCCTACATAAAGCAATTAGGAATAAGGAAGAATAAGAGAGAGTAGAAAGGCATATCATTAGGCACGGAGAACAAGAAGGAAGGAGATAAAAGAAAATGCATGGGTTAGCCTCTATGAAGCCTCTCTGAGTAAAGATAGTGCTTCTTTCTGGCGGGCAGTTAATGCACCATTTTTTACTAAAAAAAACCAACTGAACTGGGGGTCTTAAAATATGTCAAGCCACCAGGTGCTTATTGAGTTACTAAAGACAGAGTTAGAAGAGTGAAAATAACAGGAATAGTAGAGGAATCAAACAACATTGAGCTGAATTTGGACTCCCATCAATAATCAGAGTGATCAATCTTATCATCTGGTCATCCACCCAAATGGATAATATGTCTCCTGATCATTGAGACAGATCGCCAACCAAGGTATTCACTATATGGAATTAGATTAAGGACCACAGAAAAAATGTTAGGCAGACTGTACAATCTTTTCAGTCTGTGACCACTAGGGAATAAGAAAACAGTGCAGAAACAAAAAGTGAAAAAGTGTGAAGTATTAAAATAGAGTCACGAGGAGCAAGTGCAAAGTTTATTAGAGTAATCACCTCACCCTCTAGTTTAAAAACAGAACAGTGCAGAGATCAGTATTAACAAATAACTGCTAGATTAACGAGGCAAACATGTTTCAGCCAATAGGGTAAGAGTGCCCTTGGCTTTCGTCAGGACCTCTGTTCTTCATCAATGCTACTGCTTAAGTCACTCTCAAAATAAAGTGAAAAGTGAAGATAATAAAAGAAAAAAGCTTAAGAGGTTGGAATTAATACAACCTGTTTCCATATTTCCTCCGCTTCAAGGGATGCAATTGGCATCTGTAGGAAACATTATGAACAAATTCCTAGATAGTTCACTGTTACAACACAACTCTGCTCAATAGTATACTGAAAAAATGCGTTACGCGTAGTGTGCAACATGTCAATGAATAGTGCAAACATTGGTGTCTCACCCATTTTGATCGGGGACTGTACCTCACCTCACCTGGACCTAGCTCAGGATTAAGAGGCCCCGCTCTAAAAAAGAAAACAATAGGGGAAGGGGATAATATAAACCACACATAGTTTTATACCTATCCACCTTCAACCGCATACTTTTGACTTAATTCTCTTCTGGCTTTAAACACATACTGAAATATTCAAAGAAGCCTCACCCGAGGTCTCCTCACAACTACTTTGCTCACTCCCATTTCTATCAGATTAATGGTAACAAACAGAGACATACTAGTCTTAGGACTATTCATTTGTAACAGATGTGTTATTCATTGAACTATGGTACAAGAGGGAACATGACTAATCAATCTTGCAATTTCAAAATGCCCTTAACATCATTTAGAGCCCGTATTGTCTATAATGATCTAGGCCCCTTACTGGCGAAGATTTTAATATTAGAGAGGCTGTTAACAACTTAGATGCAGATTAAAGAGCCATGCACTAAGACCTATAAACTCCTAACAGTTCCTCCACTGAGGCAATAAGACTTTTAAAACCCAAATAGGTCACACAGAACCTACCTGTCTGTCGTTACCTCCGGCGTTTTCTGAGTCAAGGGGGAGGCAATGACAGGACTGGGCAGGGTGCTTTTATCTGCCAGCCTATTGGATTCAAACCACGTGTTTTTTTGGAATAGCATCTGATTGGTGCAGCCGAGAGGCTCAATTGTAAAATGCCTTGTTGAGAATACCCATCGTGCCTAAAGCCCCCAGATTTATTTATATTGTCAAGTAAAAAAAAAAAGTTTATTTAGACCATTTGATCTATAAACCACAGTTCATAATTTATCATATAAAATCACATAACACAAATTCATATTCTTAACAGTAAAAGTTATATTATCCTAAAAACAGCCTTTGTACAATTTAAAACCAGAGTTCATTTGGATTATAGGGCTATTGGCTATTTTTGGGCCTCCAGTCAAATCAGGAACTTATATACTCCCTGCATAAATTTCCCGATGGCTATCGCAATATCAAGATTTTCCATATCAACTAGAAGCTCCCGTGCTTGGGTGCGATCCTCAACATCATATTTTAAAAATATCGGGCGAAGAAACTGTTTGCGTAAATTTAAAAACATATAACAATCCAGTAAGATGTGCAAAATATCACATTTCATTCCTAGTTTACACACACATTTACCTTCAGGGTGCGTTAAGGCAGTTTTTATTGCACTATTTGTAAATAACGGATTAATACCTATTCTTAATTTAAGAACTTCTGTTCTTAACCAACGATTTGGTAACAAGTCTATATATGGAAAGTTTGAGTCTTTCTCCCATCCTGAGCTCATAAACTTTACGGAGTCTTTCTCTCTCGGATACATTTGGTCTATTGCCCTAGAAGTTTCTTTACCCTGCACTTTAAGAACATTCTTTATCACATTAGTTTGGAGTGTCATAGGGTCGATGTTCACATTCAGGTGGTCACAATTGGCCAGGAGTTTCCTTCTTGTTGCCTTCGCCCACTTTAACTCAATGGTCTGAATTTCTTTCATGCACCATTGTGACACCTTAGTGACTTCCCCCTGACCCAAACGGTTCCAGAATCTAAGGAGACTCATCTGCACCTGGACATTCCATGCGGTTAGGCCTAATTCTAATCTTACTGCCTGGATCATTGCCTACCCAGGGAGGGGCAGCAGGGATTTTAAACATTTTCCCTCCTCTTTATCCCAGGTGCTTTTCCCATCAATGCAGAGAACTTCAGCCCCATATTGGAATTGTGGCGGAACCATAGCCTTAAAGGCAGTCAAGAGAGGCTTATGTGACATATCGCCATAGCTATGGTTGAATTTTTTCAGCTCGCATACCGCTAAATGCGCTTTTAGTTTCTGTGCTTCCAAATGGGTATCCCACTTCAGAGACCTTGCAAACCATATTATTTATATCACATAGTATATAACACGCTGTACATGCACGCTGTAGTGTCTATAAACACATACCTAAATGCGTTGCATGCAACCAACAACAAACTGGCACCAAGGGTTAGCAGCACGTCTATTTCCTGGTCGCCTTCCGAACACCTACAAAAAGGTGCTTCGACATTACAGACCGAGACCGCCCACCACATGAAACGCGTGCTGTTAATGAATCTTAAATGCCCCTAGATGTGTATAGTATAATGCTTACTTGTTATTACACCAAGCCGAACCTTCTGTGTTGCCTGGAACTCCCCAATCTCGCGAGTACTGCGATGGGAACGACCAGGTGACGTCACCCGTGTGACGTTTGAAGTTTCTGAAGAAAGCATAGTCGAAAGAAGTGTTGTCAATAAAAGGAGAAGTTCACTTGACTCACAGCCCAGTAAGATATTTGTAGTACACAACAACTGATTATATATAATGTGTACCTCTCAGTGTAAATGGTTTAAGGTTGTAAAATTCCCGGCTGTTCTGGGATCGAAACGAATACATTCTGGACTACAAAATGACGTCACCCATGTGATGTTTGTAGTTATCAAAAGAGGCATGGTCAATTCACGTGTATTCTGCCCACATCACAGCAGGAATTATGGAACCCATAGCATCAGAAATTATCTAGAATGTAGCTCTCAATAAAAAAAACAAAAGGCTCTAAATAAAGAGCTCATCCCACCACTGTTGGACTTGTCAAAGATAGTGGTGTATTAAAATGATGTGTATCTATATTCCAATATAATGTCTAGTTATTTTGAGAAGACTCTGTGTTATCTGTGACTCTGTGTCTCGCCCTGTGTTATCAAGCATTAGGATCATAAATAGGCAGCAAAAGGAGCAACGCAAACAACCGTGCACTGTCTCCTCTACAAAGACTATAGAACCAAAAAGCGGTATCGCAACCTATAAAACAGTATAGTCTATGCCTATAATCGGTCATTAGTCACCCAGTATCTCCTTCTCAGACTACCAACAGTGGACAAGTGTCAAGGACAATCATAAACTTGTCCACGGGATGTTGTCATTTAGACCTTGTGCGTCACTGTGCAGTCTAAACACCCATTTTTGTTCTTTAGTGAACAAGAATTTGGAAATGTCACCGCAGTGTGAAGGTATGAATGGTTTCTCAAGTACTGTCCACTGAAAATCTTCAGCTCCGTGATTTTTCTCGACAAAGTGTCTCGTGAGCCTAGTCAGAGTTTTATGCATCTGAATGAGCTTTTATGTTCCAGCATGCATAATCTTACCTTGCTGAAAGGGACAGCTCAACTGGCAAATAAGGTTCTCACTGTTACAGTTCGTGAAGGTAGATTGTATCCAAGGATGCTGGGTCCCTATATCAATGGTAGTAGAATGTTTGGTCTGAGGACAGACGGAACATCCCCACACGGGTAGTGTCCCACAACTGCTGGTAGGTTCCATAGTGTACCCACAGTTCTCCTGAGTATGGATTTAGGGCGTGTGTGCACCGAACAATCCCGTAAGTTCCCTGACCTTTTGAATGCAAACAAAGGTGGGGAAATGTTCTCATTACAACAGTTCAGAATGCACCAGTGCTTGCGGATAATCCTCTGTAAGTTATTCGCTTTAGTACTGAAGGAAAAGTCAAGCGGTCCATTGCTGGTTTGGTGACCGGAGGTTCTAGAAGTGCTGCACAGTGGTTATTCCTAGCGCGTTTCAAAGAACGCTTCACTAGTTTTGGGGATAGTGTCTAGATATTAACTGTTTTGTCAAGCCTTCAGCATGAGTTCTGAATGAGCTGTCTGTGGAGGAATTTCTTCGCACGCGAAGAAACTGCCCATAAGGCAAATTATCCCTTAACGCTTAAGGATGTTGACTTTCATATAGCAATAAGGAATTTCATGCCATCGGCTTCCGATAAAGTTCAGTTTCTAGACCAGTAGGTGTTACAAAATAGATAAATCCAGGAAATGATGGAAGCGAGATGTAGATCCATGATCACAACGCCATTCTACCAGCACGTCATCTATATAACGCTTCCACAGTCGAATTGACGTGAAAAAAGGGTTGGTGGGCGTTAGCACATGTTCTTGTTTAAACGAGTGCACGTATAAATTCGCCAGGCTCAGCGCAAAAACACTGCCCATGCTAGTGCCAGAGACCTGCAGGTAGATGCTGTCTTTGCATCAGAAAATGTTTTCTTTCATGGCCAGCAGGGATAATGTCATGATAAAGTGGACCGGGGTGATGGATTCCAGATCAACAGCACCTAAGAGGGAAAAAAGGGTTACCAGTGTCTCACCTTGAGGGATAGAAGTATAAAGTGATTCAACATCGAATGAGACTAAAAAGTCTCTCTCCGTGTCAAATTCGATGTCGGGTATCCATCGTAATACATCCTTCGTATCCTGTAGATACGTCGGCATTTTCTGTACAATTGGCCTCAAGAAATGATCAACGAAGGTGGACAAAGGTTCTACAATAGAGCCTTGGCCCAAAATGATCGGCCTTCCCGGAGGTGGTCTTTGGGGTTTGTGCACCTTCGGTAAGATGTAAAAATAAGGAATTACCGGGTGTTTAGTTAGTAGGAACTGGGCTTCCAGGGCAGTGATCCATCCGTCGTTCAGAGCTTCTTCCACCATGCCTTCAATGATTTTATTCAATCTTTCAGTTGGGTCTTCCGACAGTGGCTGATAAGACCTTCTATCACCCAGTTGTCGGAGACACTCAGCTCTGTAATCGGCAGTATCTAGAATCACAATCGAACCGCCCTTGTCGGCTGACTTGATCGTGATGCCATGGTCCTGAGATAAAGTCCGCAAGGCTACCTGTTCGCATGCTGGCAGATTTTAATAGGTGCTCTGATGGTCCTCACTTAGCTTCAATACCTCCTCTCTGACTGCTTTTTCAAATGTCAAAACCTGTGATGTATGGTGTGTGTAGGAGGATTGAAAGTAGATCTTTTTCTGAAGCCTGTGTTTCTGTCATTTTCATTCACATCTAGACTTTGTTTATTTTTGAAAAAATAATGAAGTCTTAACTTGCGAAAAAATGGTGCCAACTCTGGTTGAGTTTGGAACGCGTCACCCCCAAAAGTAGTGACGAAGCCCAAGCCTCTGTCAAGGACCGAGGCTTTGTCCTTGGTCATAGTCCTCCTAGTGCTCATATTCACTACAAGGCTGGTTCCGTGCTGGTCCCAGCGTATTGTGGGTTCCTCCTGGTGTGGCTCCGAGTCCCTGCATGTGGGCCTGTCGATTCGTCCCAATGCACTTGTGCCTGCTGATTTCTTTTTCTGCCCCTCGATCTCTGTGGCCAAAACCTTAAAAAAGGCTGTTGGTTATACTTGGGTTGATATCCTGGGAATGGAGTCACAGGAGGCTGGAGTGGATGTGGTGGGTATCCCCAAGGTGTAGGTGGCCACCATTGTTGGAAATGAGGATTTGGCTGACCCCTATAGCTGTTAAATCTATTTGGTCTGCCCCTCCCTCTCAACTGTTGTCTGGATGTTCCAGGTGCCTCTGAATCACTGGCACTGTATTCTGAACTAGAGCCTGAGTAGGTGGACCCATACCTTTTACCATTGTTCTTAAATTCTGGGGAAGAATAATTTTCACTTGGGTATGGGTACACTCGCTCATGTTTGAATTTGGCTAAGTCTTTTTTAAATTTCTCAATTTTAGTCTAAATTCGCCAGGCTCGGTGCAAAAACACTGCCCATGCTAGTGCCAGACACCTGCAGGTAGATGGTATCTTCGATGCACTATGATGACTGTTGGACATTTCCAAGCCCTGTATGGGCCTCAGCATGCTGAGACAGCCTCAATCCTCACTGTAGTGCCACTATAGAGGCTCGATAGACATCAACCTCGTTGTCCCCTCTGGCGGGGTGGTGCATTCTTCGTGGCTGGACTGCCGCGTGTCAAATTAAAGCTCCAGGTTGCCCACCATTTCAAGAAGCACTCACGGTCCAGCCGCGAAGAATGCACCACCCAGTCAGAGGGGACCACGAGGTTCATATCTATCAAGCCTCTATAGTGGCACTTTAATGAGGATTGAGGACGTCTCTGCATGCTGAGGCCCATAGCTTGGAAATGTCCAAAAGTCATCATAGTGCATTTGTGGACTTAATAATGCGGACACTACAATTTCCATAAGGCGTTGGTACAGATTCATTCGAACAGCCCATTGGAGGGCGCGCCGAAAAACATTATGCAAATAAAGGGGAGTGGCCGCCAAGCACTTATCTTTTCCGTTTAGCCTCTGATAAAGAAGCACTGACTTTGAAACGCGTCAGGCACACGGACCTGCTGTTGTTAAATTTATCGGCAAGACGCAGTACGTCCATACCGAATAAAGGCATCTCTGGCAAGCACTGTGGTCTGAGTGCTTCTTGAAATGGTGGGCAACCTGGAGCTTTAATATATATATATATCATATCATAGAATTTGACAGATGCAATGTGACCGTCAATGGTGGTTATTTAGCATTGGTACCTCAAGTGCTTTAATTATAATGAAATATTGATGCCAGCATCAGGCACTTGTGTGCATCATATTGATTTAATTATCATTATGTGGATAATGAAATGTTTTCCTATGAAGTGTTTACATGTGTATATACATGTGGGATTTAACCATTACAAAATGGCGCTCACATTAGTTAGTGAGCGTTTGTCCTTTCCTTATTTTTACTGTTGCAAGACTGTTGAAAAATATGGCGTTTCCGATGTGCCGGTAACATCGAAAAAGGCACTTTCACCGAAACGCGTCTGTTGTGAGGTCACGCAATAAATGTTTTGAAATCACCCCGGGAGTGCGGTATCTTCTTTATGTAAAATCGAAGGAGTGGAGCGATATATATATTACCTACTGGCGGTCGCCAGTAGGTATATATAGTTAGGATTTTTTCTCTATGGGTTTTTTGAAAATTCTATGTCTAATAACTTTGGCGTTTGTGGACGGAATTGGCTGAAATTTTCAGGAAAATGGCACATTTTGTTTCTGAGCAGCCCTTGAAAATTTGGGGGGGGTTCGTCCAGTGGGGGCCGAGAAAAAAGGGGGGTCCCAAAACGTGTTTTTAACATTGAGTTTTCCATAGGGCGGTTGGCCTCACTTTTAGCCCGAACGGCTGAATGGATTTGCACGAAACTTGGCAAAATTGTAGGGACTGGTAGCCCGATGTGCCTTTTGTAGGTCTCAATATATGTGCTCCAGTGGATTTTGAGAAATTAACGTTTAAAAAAAGATATATATCTGTAACAGCGGACCGGGCAGCGGCCCAGGACGCGTACTTTTCGCGCAACGGAGCTTTGTGAAGCGAAGCTGATTGGTTCTCTGGCGTCTGTCAACATTCCAAACAGTCCGTAGCGGCCGCCATCTTGTCTCTCGGTAGGATCGAGAGACAAGAGGAGGCCAAAGCGAAGGGGCAAATGACCATAAGGGGGAATAGTAGATCCTCGCTGACCCCCTAGGTTTGATGTGGAAGTTTTAAAAGGGCCCCGCGGGGCAAAAAAAAAAAATAATAATAATAATCGAACGGCTGAATGGATTTGCACGAAACTTGGCAAAATTGTAGGGACTGGTAGCCCGATGTGCCTTTGCTAGGTCTCAATATATGTGCTCCAGTGGATTTTGAGAAATTAACGTTCAAAAAAAGATATATATCTGTAACAGCGCTCCGCTTCGCGTAACGGAGGTTTGCGAAGCTGATTGGTCATTCTGTCACTGGGCTATAGTTGGGCTACATCTGGCTGATATTTGGGCTACATTTGTTTTTTTGTGTGTCTGGTGGCCATCTTTGGGCTACATTGGGCTACATTGGGCTTCATTGGGCTACATTCGGCTAATTAGCAAATAGCTCATCGCAAACTAGGAATGGTAAAGAATCGCTATTTATTCCTTAAAGTTCGCTATTTAGGAAATGCAAAAAACTTTGATGATATATATGGCGGTTCATCTCTAACAAGATAAGAAGCATAGGGATACATTTATGATGACTGGCGCATCACCAGGGATGTGTTAGTCATTCTGTGCCGCTGTTCCGTCACCTATGGTGTGCTGCATTTACAATGCGGCGCATCATGGGGCAAAAACAGCACAGATGCGTGATGTATCTGTGCCGTAAAGGTGGCGCATTGCTGGAGTTGTATCGCAAGTGTGATGAAGCTCCAGCAAGGGTCGGGGGTGCCCCTGTCGCAGGGTTTCTGTTCTCACACAGAACTGTGGACAGAGGATTGGAACCTCGGCGAATGCATTGCTGGAGTTGTATCGCAAGTGTGATGAAGCTCCAGCAAGGGTCAGGGGTGCCCCTGTCGCAGGGTTTCTGTTCTCACACAGAACTGTGGACAGAGGATTGGAACCTCGGCGAATTAGGGTGTCCCAAAACTCACGTTAGTAATCAAAAACTCCTTAGCAAGCTAGGTACAGTGTCACATTGGATATAACAAACTCTCAATGTTTAGACAATCCAGAATATGAACTTATAGTACCTCAGGATACGTGGAACTCATGAACAGTCGGTCGTTATAGATTTCTTAGAAACCAGAAAATGGAGTTAAGAAGAACAGATGTGTATTTGAAATGTTTATTTACTAATGCCGTCTTCTCAGGCGTAGTACCTTAGATAATAAAAGTACACATATTATCAGTAGCAAAATTACCAGCATAGTTACTAGTACATAAAAAGTGAATGGTGATAGTATGTTAACATGCTGTAAATGAATAAGAGTTAGCAACACTTATAAGCAGCCGCGGGCCGTGGAGGGAGTTACGGTGAGGCAGGGAGGCGGGGAGGGGGAGAAGCAGGGTGGAGAATACAAGTACACATATTATCAGTAGCAAAATTACCAGCATAGTTACTAATACATAAAAAGCGAATGGTGACAGTATGTTAACATGCTGTAAATGAATAAGAGTTAGCAACACTTATAAGCAGCCGCGGGCCGTGGAGGGAGTTACGGTGGGGCAGGGAGGCGGGGAGGGGGAGGGGGAGGGGCAAGGTAGAGAGGGCTCCACCCTGCTTCTCCCCCTCCCCGCCTCCCTGCCTCACCGTAACTCCCTCCACGGCCCGCGGCTGCTTATATCTCACCCTCCCTAATACACATATTATATTATTTGCTAAGAAGGTCTCTTTGTGTTGGTTTAGGGCGTGCCCATACTTTAGTGTCTTAGATTTGAAGGAATCACATCAGCATACACCAGCTCTCTCTTCATGTGAACCGCATCAACTGTTGTGTATATGTGTTCGGCAAAGCAATATAAAACCCGCCTCATGCCCAGAATTGGCAGAAGTTGCACTTATGTTATGAGTATGAAGTCGTGGAGATCAGACCTCATAACAATTCTGTATCGTGTTGTTCTTGAAACTTTAGCACTCGCTGTACAGATATAGTTTAACAAGTAAAGCAGATAGTAGACCAATAACATATTATTCTCATGTAAACCACGATGAACTACTAGGTGGAAAGCTAAAGCAACAATTAAGTGTCGTGTGCAGAAGTTGCAAAAAAGGAAAAATGGCGTTTAAACCGGTAATGAGCCCATGCTAACTTAACACGGTGTAAAGATATCCAGGACCTAGATGACACCTCCTCATGATCCGGAAACGAACTGAATAAGATAATAGAAGTGCCATCTCATGAGAGCAGATTGCAAGTTTATATGTGGACGGTCCGCAAGGTAAAGCATTAAAAACTAGGAAAATTTAATGCTAAAGAAAAATAAAACAGCCAAGTACTTTATCGAGTCTTAAGCCAATAGGCAAGGTAAATAATAAAAACTTGACAAATAAGTTAATGAATTGTCAATGAAATGCTAGTACTCAGCATATCAAACATGAAAAAGGTCTATGACATAACTGTGTATGCAAAATAAGCTGCAACAGCCTCCAATAGGAAGTCACCGTCTTCATCCGAAAACAGTTCAGCCATCCAATTTAAAAGCGGAAAAGAACATACGTGCTCTCCCAGCACCGGATCCTCTATCACCATCAGAGGACAGCTCGGTGGGTTTTCAAGAAAGCTCTGTTCCAAGAAAGACTGTGCTGCCGCCAGTAAATTCCAGGGACCAAGTAGTCCATGCATCAATGCCACAGCCATAATCCTTTCGCCAGGACAAACCAACTCGTGAGTAATGATAGGAGTCATCAGCTGATTAAAGTCGACGTCAGGAGAAACCGGTCCGCAGAGACACAAATCAATGGCCCAATCGAAATCACAGGTCAGGCAGTGAAATACAGGCTGGATACAGGTGAAGTAGGAGAACCGAAAAGATAATCCATATGCCGTGCTTAATATCGCCAACGGCATTGTGCCATAATATTCTAGCATGCGATTGCGGAACAGTGTCAGCAGCTGCAGGGTCGGAGGTTGCATAGGAGGGACATCCATATTTAAAAATGTAAAAAAGCACAAGAGCGTCCGCTGGTAATGCAAGTAAAAATGCCAATCCACGAACCAGAGTGCAGAAAATACAAAGAAAGGAAGCAGGGATGACTTCAAAGATTTTCTCAAATGAAGTCACGAGGCCACTGGTAACAACTTTAAAAAAGTGTGTCAGGGACTTTGTGGAGGATGCGTTAAAGATAGTCGGAAACATGTTGCTGAAATTGAAAGGCAAATCTTAATTGAAAAGGGTGTGCACCTCTGTACGGGTGTTCGCTATGTGAAGTACGAAAGTTTCACGGGCCGAACTCAAGGCCACCTCTCTCTGAGACAAAAGAGCTCTTATTCTTGCCATGCCGTTGAAACGTGTCCCAAGGTTGGTATTTGTGGCCAGATTGAAAACTCCCTATGTTCATGTGTGGGAGGAAATAGAACATTTCTGCAGCAAATAACCCGTTCACTTACTGTTACGATAAAAGGAATACTTTTAATTAACTCAGAACAATCTTCATTATTGAGCATCAAATAACTACCATTTTCCAACAACTTGAACGTGGGGATGATAGCAGGAACTGGCGTGCCTTGCAACACGCAAGCCATATTTGGTCGGTGTTTGTTGCATGAACCGTGTAACTGTATGTGCCTACACATTAGTGAATGATCTGGCGTCTCAGTGCATTCCTCTCCATTCAGATAAACTTCTTGATCATCTTTGAAACATCTGTATGTGTATGGAAGCGACCAGACCTCATGAAGAAAAGCACTACCTAAAGGTTCATAACGACCTATTGGTATATATTTCATACAATTTGAAAACTTATATAAAGCAAAAGGCAGCGTTATTAAACCGTGGATAAGGCATGTTGTCAAAAAACCCGCAATCCTCTGCTGATGATGTCACTGAGCATGTCATGAATGATGTAATATGTGACATCATCAGCAGTGGATTACGGGTAATAGTATCTCTAGTTTACTCCCCTATAGCTGTCTTTATTTTAACATAAGTGTGTGTTTCCCTCCCTTATACTTACTGTTTTTGGTTCGCTTCCAGTTCGCGTACCGGCGAGCGAACTAGGAAGCGAACTAAGAGAAATAGAGGTTGGCACAGTTCCAAATATTGTACCAATTTTTTAATAACGGGGAGGTAGTTCTGAAAAGAACTTTTTTTTTTATTTTTCTGAAATTTTTTTTACTGTTTTTGAATTTTTCGGAACAGTTTTATATTTTTTGGGGTTTTTCTTGGAGGGGGCAATGAAAACGATTCATTGTAAAGGGCTCAACAGGAGCAACAAAACAAAAAAAAGAAGTATTTATTATTTTGGGCGTTTCGGACAAACTTGCATATGATAGTCAATAGCTCTGTTGATCAGAGTGATGCTTCTTTCTCCGTAGGAAATGAATCCATCGCAAAATACGCAGGTGTGTTTTACTTCACCAAATCTCATTTGTATATTTGGCACCATCTCCCTGCCCTCTGGTCCCGTTACTTCCGGTACAACAGATCTTCTGGCCATAATAGGGAGATTATCTAGGTCGTTCCGAAACTGTGCAGCACTGTAGTTGTTAGGATGCCACCTAGTCATATGGCGATGCATTGTGTAGTTTCCGAAACTGTATTTTTTGTCGGTCCCTCTGGACAGTCTATCTTGACATATAAGGCAAGTTACGTATCTTGCATTTACTTTTTTCTGACCTTTGGGAATTTTAAAAAATTGCCAAATGAAGTTTTCTTTCCGGTGAGACGTCCTGGGCTGCTCAGGCAAAAACTGCCTCTCTTCGTGCTCGTCCTCCTGTTCCTCTTCTTCTTCTTCTTGTTGAATTATAACTTGAGCAGGTGGTCCACTCTTCCTTGGATGTGGTGGAGGTGGTGGGGAAGCACCAGCTGAAGCTACTAAAGAAGCCATTGCTCAGTGATCACAAAGGGTCTTTCTCTCACAATGATGAAAGTCAGAGTGAGGAAAGAAGGAGGGATTTTCATCATTTGGGAAAAACAAGAGTTCTCAACCAATCAAAAGTGTTCATTATAGATTATATGACCTAGTCTTACATCATTAGGAAACCAAAAGTGAAATGAACCAATGAAAAGTGTTATTACCAAGTCACATGACTTGCTGTGTTTACGTTAAGCGCTTTGCAGGGCCTCCCGGTTTGCTTCCAGAAACCTGCGCTTTGCGACTCGCTTCGCGTACCAGTTCGCTAACGTAGTACGTCATATGACGTATCACGCGACAACGTGAAACGTCATGCGGACGGGAGGCGTCACGATGTTGTTTTGTAACGCGGCACTTGCGGTAAAGAAACGTTTACCGGCTCGCGGTCTATTTCGCGGCATCAAGGTCAGCTAACGGGAAGCTTCTCGATTTGCGAAGCGGGAACGAAGAAAAAAAAATATTTAAAAAAAAAATTATTCATAAACATATAAAATATATTTTTGGATTTAAAGAAGAATACATTTTACAGCTACAGATATTAGCTGTTAAAAAACCAATGAAATTCACAGAAAAAACCATAGGTTATGGACCATATATAGTTAGGAATTAGCATTTACAAAACCTTGAAAATTCACTGAAAAAACCATAGGTTATAGACCATATATAGTTAGGAATTAGCATTTACAAAACCTTGAAAATTCACTGAAAAAACCATAGGTTATAGACCATATATAGTTAGGAATTAGCATTTAAAAAACCTTATTTTACTCACACAAAACCATTGAAATTCCATATATAGTTAGTTGCACTAACTATATATCGTGCACCCGCAATCCACTGCTGATCATGTCACATATTACATCATTCATGACATGGTCAGTGACATCACTGATGACATCACTGATGACATCTCAAATGACATCACTGATGACATCACTGATGACATCTCATTTGACATCATTCTTGTGCTAATACGATAAACCTCTTCAGACTCTAATATAACCTTAGATACACTCAGTGTATACAGACACTCACACACTGCCACTCATCCATGGAGTTACTCACACACCCAGTCAGTCATGCAAAGAAACAATCTCACCTCCATTTCTTCAACTATACAGTTAAACACACCTTACTTATTGAAACATATACTAACACATATTTACTCTCTTATACAATCCCTGATACAAGTTCACAATGATCGATACAACCACTCACTCATTCAGTGGCTCTCATGCACAGTTATTTATATATGCCAACTCTCACATGTACTGTGTTTTACATATGTACTTACTATGACATGTAGCATTGAGATATCCATTCACTCATCAATACACTCATGCACACAGTCAACTGCCCATGTAGCTGTTTCCACATGCACTCTTGAACTCATACACCTAGTGAATAAACTGCCTACACATCTATGCATAGAGTCTCACACCTTTGGTGCAAAAAACAAGGACCCCCTGTTTTGGAGTAAAAACCACGCGACAGGGATAAACACTTTGTAAAATCAAAATATCTAACAAACGAACCAGCTGGGTAAGACCTAAAGTTATCTAATGCATCTATTCATCAACGTTTTATGCGGTCACCATTAGAGATACGACATTACAGATTCAAATTATCTACTGTGAACTAATTGCGTAGACCTTTGTCTGTTAAAAATATCTACAACTATAAAAAGAGGGAGTAAATACACATGTATATAACGCAACAGAATATTTATTATGACACAATAAATCACACAAAATAGAATAACATAGAACAAATTCATAAAACCTTTTCTGTGTCAATTTATAGTTAAAAATTACACATAATCAAAAAATAATAAAACAGATTTTCAAATGTGAATCACTAAGGTTCCTTCTAAATCTTAAAACATATAAAGCAAACCTATATTCACAAAAGACATAAAAAGTGGCCAGAAAACTAATTTCTGTTCGACGCGCGTTTCGGCGTTTCCACAAACGCCTTCTTCAGGAGCCACAAGGTTAAACTGTGATAATCTTTAAAAACAAAGGAGAGAAAAAATATTTACATTTACCTTTTATCCATTTTTTAAAAAAAGACAGCACATTTTCATTATATACAAGAAAACATATGTACATATTCCCTCATATGTCAAAAATTGTTGCACAGATTGCCAATTACGTATTAAATATCTATCTAAAGCCGTAAACCACAATTCTCAATTAGTCAGCCTATTCCTAGCTTACACCAGCTGTATTATCCATCTTATACCACATTATTTTTTTATTTTTTTGAAAAGCACACATGATAAGTTTCTAGAGCAGTTTCAAAGGGGTATCTTCCTAATGTTAGGGAGTACAGCCTAAGACAGGCCGCCTTCGTTTTACTATTAAAAGAAAGCATAGGGCTGTCCCTTAACAAAGGTAGCATTTCCTATACATTGCAAACGATATTTTACATGTACGAATCTACTTACTTAGGGATATGTGAAAATGCAAGTTCACTCTCCACCCTAATTAGCGGAGTAGGTCAGGTATCTTTATAAATTGTCACCTTTCATATTTTGGCATCAGCAAACACCCTTCCAACTTTGCACTAATGCAAAACATCTCATACGATGACATCCTATATATTAATCTCTTGTTGATTTCTCCGATTGGACACATACGTTATATTCTGTCCCATGGTGGACGATATCAAACTGTAGGAAATTAGACCCCAAAACAGCTACATATGTTGACATCTGATATATATACCCATTACTGCCTTAAAGTAGGTTATACCAGTATCCCTTCTACTTACTTCAGTTTGAGAGAGAGACTCGTTTTCTCACTGTTCTGGTTTTACTAGTTGCAGAATGAAAATCATTCACTTCCCAGAGCCCGATTGTTTCAACGTATTCTGGAAACAGGCTGTGCTAAAAACTACCCGCAGAGAAAGTCAAAATTAATATTAAATGCATGTATTGGCAACCATTCTCACTACTCGTTACTGCACTCAAACTGGTTTCCTAAAAATCCCTTGTACTTACTTAGGTATAGATAGGTAGACTCGTTATCGTAATATTTTCGTTTGTTCAAAGTGTAGACAGCAAATAAATCACCATCTTCGAGCCTGTTTATTTAGCCCTCGGAATATTACTGGAAACCGGTAGTTCCTAAGAGAAAGATTATATTGAAGTTTTGAATAAGCATCCCACTTTTTAAAAGGTTGTTACTCGAGTTAAACTAGATTATTGTTTGGCAGCACAGACTGGGAACTGCGTTCTAAACATAAATTCCTAAAGAGGCCTTCCCACTTACTTTATTTAAGCTACGCGGCTCTTGTCCTCAGTTTGTTGTATATTCAGAGAACGTCAGAGAATTACTTCGCCCTCTTGGGAGACAAAGCTTCCAGCGGGATTCTGGAAGACGGGTATTTCCTAGAAGAAAGATTATATCTGATTTTTAAAGAGGCATCTTGCGCGCTCGATTTTATCTGGGTTTGTAATTAATAATGAAAGGACAGCGTTCAGAGGAAACGCGTCTTACCTTTTAAAAGCAGATGCAATGAGATAAGTCGAAAAACAAAGTACAAAGGATTTAGTAGGTGCATGACTGAATGTATGAGTGAGTGATTAAATGTGTCTCACTGAGTGCATGGGTTAGTGACTAAACTGTCTTAATTTGTGCATCATTATGTCTGTTGTTCTGTAAACTGCTGCATGTGTTGATCAGTAGCTATATGATTAACTATATGGGTTACTGATTGATTGTCCAAGTATTTGTATGGGAGACTGAGTGTGTGTGTGGCTGGCTGGCTGGGAGGTGTGTGACTCTGTGCATATCAATGTGTACTTGTATCAATGATTCTATAAGAAGGTAAGTATGTGTTAGTATATGTTTGAAAATGTAAGGTGCTCTATGTTTAACTGTATAGACAAGAAAATGGAAGTGTCATTGATTCTTTAACAGGACTGACTACGTGTGTGAGTAACTCCATGGATGAGTGGCAGACTGTGAGTGTCTGTATAGGTGTATGAGTGCATATGATAGTGTTGTAAAGATGAGTGATTGTATGTATGAATGATTGTATGGGTGAATGAGTGAATGTGTGTGTAGACATAGCAATCAGTGAGTGCGTATGTAGTAACTAGTATTGGTGTGTCAATGGTTTCAAAAATTATACTCTGTATTTAACACTGGGTGAAACAGAGGTTATATTAAAATGTGAGGAGATGCATTGTATTGTCACATGAATGATATCATCAGTGATGTGGTCATTGATGTCAAATCAGATGTCATCAGTGATGTCATCAGTGATGTCATTTGAGATGTCATCAGTGATGTCATCAGTGATGTCACTGACCATGTCATGAATGATGTAATATGTGACATCATCAGCAGTGGATTGCGGGTGCGCGATATATAGTTAGTGCAACTAACTATATATGGAATTTCAATGGTTTTGTGTGAGTAAAATAAGGTTTTGTAAATGCTAATTCTAACTATATATGGTCTATAACCTATGGTTTTTTCAGTGAATTTTCAAGGTTTTGTAAATGCTAATTCCTAACTATATATGGTCTATAACCTATGGTTTTTTCAGTGAATTTCATTGGTTTTTTAACAGCTAATATCTGTAGCTGTAAAATGTATTCTTCTTTAAATCCAAAAATATATTTTATATGTTTATGAATAATTTTTTTTTAAAATATTTTTTTTTCTTCGTTCCCGCTTCGCGAATCGGGAAGCTTCCCGTTAGCTGACCTTGATGCCGCGAAATAGACCGCGAGCCGGTAAACGTTTCTTTACCGCAACTGCCGCGTTAGAAAACAACATCGTGACGCCTCCCGTCCGCATGACGTTTCACGTTGTCGCGTGATACGTCATATGACGTGCTACGTTAGCGAACTGGTACGCGAAGCGAGTCGCAAAGCGCAGGTTTCTGGAAGCAAACCGGGAGGCCCTTCAAAGCGCTTAACGTAAACACAGCAGGTCATGTGACTTGGTAATAACACTTTTCATTGGTTCATTTCACTTTTGGTTTCCTAATGATGTAAGACTAGGTCATATAATCTAAAATGAACACTTTTCATTGGTTGAGAACTCTTGTTTTTCCCAAATGATGAAAATCCCTCCTTCTTTCCTCACTCTGACTTTCATCATTGTGAGAGAAAGACCCTTTGTGATCACTGAGCAATGGCTTCTTTAGTAGCTTCAGCTGGTGCTTCCCCACCACCTCCACCACATCCAAGGAAGAGTGGACCACCTGCTCAAGTTATAATTCAACAAGAAGAGGAAGAAGAGGAACAGAACGACGAGCACGAAGAGAGGCAGTTTTTGCCTGAGGAGCCCAGGACGTCTCACCGGAAAGAAAACTTCATTTGGCAATTTTTTAAAATTCCCAAAGGTCAGAAAAAAGTAAATGCAAGATACGTAACTTGCCTTATATGTCAAGATAGACTGTCCAGAGGAACCGAGAAAAAATACAGTTTCGGAAACTACACAATGCATCGCCATATGACTAGGTGGCATCCTAACAACTACAGTGCTGCACAGTTTCGGAACGACCTAGATAATCTCCCTATTATGGCCAGAAGATCTGTTGTACCGGAAGTAACGGGACCAGAGGGCAGGGAGATGGTGCCAAATATACAAATGAGATTTGGTGAAGTAAAACACATCTGCGTATATTGCGATGGATTCATTTGCTACGGAGAAAGAAGCATCACTCTGATCAACAGAGCTATTGACTATCATATGCAAGTTTGTACGAAACGCCCAAAATAATAAATACTTTTTTTTGTTTTGTTGCTCCTGTTGAGCCCTTTACAATGAATCGTTTTCATTGCCCCCTCCAAGAAAAACCCCAAAAAATATAAAACTGTTCAGAAAAATTCAAAAAAAGTAAAAAAATGTTCCGAAAAATAATAAAAAAAATATAAAACAACAAAAACAATAAAAAAAAAAGTTCTTTTCAGAACTACCTCCCCGTTATTAAAAAATTGGTACAATATTTGGAACTGTGCCAACCTCTATTTCTCTTAGTTCGCTTCCCAGTTCGCTCGCCGGTACGCGAACCGGAAGCGAACCAAAAACAGTAAGTATAAGGGAAGGAAACAGACACTTATGTTGAAAGAAAGACAGCTATAGGGGAGTAAACTAGAGATACTATTACCCGTAATCCACTGCTGATGATGTCACATATTACATCATTCATGACATGCTCAGTGACATCATCAGCAGAGGATTGCGGGTTTTTTGGCAACGTGCCTTATCCACGGTTTAATAACGCTGCCTTTTGCTTTATATACGTTTTCAAATTGTATGAAATATATACCAATAGGTCGTTATGAACCTTTAGGTAGTGCTTTTCTTCATGAGGTCTGGTCGCTTCCATACACATACAGATGTTTCAAAGATGATCAAGAAGTTTATCTGAATGGAGAGGAATGCACTGAGACGCCAGATCATTCACTAATGTGTAGGCACATACAGTTACACGGTTCATGCAACAAACACCGACCAAATATGGCTTGCGTGTTGCAAGGCACGCCAGTTCCTGCTATCATCCCCACGTTCAAGTTGTTGGAAAATGGTAGTTATTTGATGCTCAATAATGAAGATTGTTCTGGGTTAATTAAAAGTATTCCTTTTATCGTAACAGTAAGTGAACGGGTTATTTGCTGCAGAAATGTTCTATTTCCTCCCACACATGAACATAGGGAGTTTTCAATCTCGCCACAAATACCAACCTTGGGAGCAGATTTCAACGGCATGGCAAGAATAAGAGCTCTTTTGTCTCAGAGAGAGGTGGCCTTGAGTTCGGCCCGTGAAACTTTCGTGCTTCACATAGCGAACACCCGTACAGAGGTGCAGACCCTTTTCAATTCAGATTTGCCTTTCCATTTCAGCAAGATGGTTCGGACTATCTTTAACGCATCCTCCACAAAGGCCCTGGCGCACTTTTTTAAAGTTGTTACCAGTGGTCTCGTGACTTCATTTGAGAAAATCTTTGGAGTCATCCCTGCTTTCTTTCATTCTATTTTTTCCACTCTGCTTCGTGGATTGCCATTTTTACTTGCATTACCAGCGGACGCTCTTGTGCTTTTTTAAATTTTTAAATATGGATGTCCCTCCTATGCAACCTCCCGCCCTGCAGCTGCTGACACTTTTCCGCAATCGCATGCTAGAATATTATGGCACAATGCCGTTGGCGATATTAAGCACGGCATATGGATTATCTTTTCGATTCTCCTACTTCACCTGTGTCCAGCCTGTATTTCACTGCCTGACCTGTGATTTCGATTGGGCCATTGATTTGTGTCTCTGCGGACCGGTTTCTCCTGACGTCGACTTTAATCAGCTGATGACTCCTATCATTACTCACGAGTTGGTTTGTCCTGGCGAAAGGATTATGGCTGTGGCATTGATGCATGGACTAATTGGTCCCTGGAATTTACTGGCGGCAACACAGTCTTTCTTGGAACAGAGCTTTCTTGAAAACCCACCGAGCTGTCCTCTGATGGTGATAGAGGATCCGGTGCTGGGAGAGCACGTATGTTCTTTTCCGCTTTTAAATTGGATGGCTGAACTCTTTTCGGATGAAGACGGTGACTTCCTATTGGAGGCTGTTGCAGCTTATTTTGCATACACAGTTATGTCATAGACCTTTTTCATTTTTGATATGCTGAGTACTAGCATTTCATTGACAATTCATTGACTTATTTGTCAAGTTTTTATTATTTAGCTTGCCTATTGGCTTAAGACTCGATAAAGTACTTGGCTGTTTTATTTTTCTTTAGCATTAAATTTTCCTAGTTTTTAATATTTTACCTTGCGGACCGTCCACATATAAAGTTGCAATCTGCTCTCATGAGATGGCACTTCTATTATCTTATTCAGTTCGTTTCCGGATCATGGGGAGGTGTCATCTAGGTCCTGGATATCTTTACACCGTGTTAAGTTAGCATGGGCTCATTACCGGTTTAAACGCCATTTTTCCTTTTTTGCAACTTCTGCACACGACACTTAGTTGTTGCTTTAGCTTTCAACCTAATAGTTCATCGTGATTTACATGAGAATAATATGTTATTGCTCTACTATCTGCTTTACTTGTTAAACTATATCTGTACAGCGAGTGCTGAAGTTTCAAGAACAACACGATACAGAATTGTTATGAGGTCTGATCTCCACGACTTCATACTCATAACATAAGTGCAGCTTCTGCCAATTCTGGGCATGAGGCGGGTTTTATATTGCTTTGCCGAACACACATACACAACACTTGATGCGGTTCACATGAAGAGAGAGCTGGTGTATGCTGATGTGATTCCTTCAAATCTAAGACACTAAAGTATGGGCACGCCCTAAACCAACACAAAGAGACCTTCTTAGCAAATAATATAATATGTGTATTAGGGAGGGTGAGATATAAGCAGCCGCGGGCCGTGGAGGGAGTTACGATGGGGCAGGGAGGCGGGGAGGGGGAGGGGCAGGGTGGAGCCCTCTCCACCCTGCCCCTCCCCCTCCCCGCCTCCCTGCCCCACCGTAACTCCCTCCACGGCCCGTGGCTGCTTATAAGTGTTGATAACTCTTATTCATTTACAGCATGTTAACATGCTGTCACCATTCGCTTTTTATGTACTAGTAACTATGCTGGTAATTTTGCTACTGATAATATGTGTACTTGTATTATCTAAGATACTACGCCTGAGAAGACGGCATTAGTAAATAAACATTTCAAATACACATGTGTTCATCTTAACTCCATGTTCTGGTTTCTAAGAAATATATAACGACCGACTGTTCATGAGTTCCACGTATCCTGAGGTACTATAAGTTCATATTCTGGATTGTCTAAACATTGAGAGTTTGTTATATCGAATGTGACACTGTACCTAGCTTGCTAAGGGGTTTTTGAGTACTAAGGTGAGTTTTGGGGCACCCTAATTCGCCGAGGTTCCAATCCTCTGTCCACAGTTCTGTGTGAGAACAGAAACCCTGCAACAGGGGCACCCCCGACCCTTCCTGGAGCTTCATCACACTTGCGATACAACTCCAGCAATGCGCCACCTTTACGGCACAGTTACATCACGCATCTGTGCTGTTTTTGCCCCATGATGCGCCGCATTGTAAATGCAGCACACCATAGGTGACGGAACAGCGGCACAGAATGACTAACACATCCCTGGTGATGCGCCAGTCATCATAAATCTATCCCTATGCTTCTTATCTTGTTCGAGATGAACCGCCATATGTATCATCAAAGTTTTTTGCATTTCCTAAATAGCGAACTTTAAGGAATAAATAGCGATTCTTTACCATTCCTAGTTTGCGATTAGCTATTTGCTAATTACAAATTACCCATTCATTTCCTTCATTGTTATAGGGCGGTTGGACTCACTTTTAGCTCGAACGGCTGAATGGATTACCACGAAACTTGGCAAAATTGTAGGGACTGGTAGCCCGATGTGCCTTTGCTATGTCTCAAGATATATGCTCCAGTGGTTTTTACGAAAATTAACTTTGAAAAATATATATTGGGCTACATTGGCCTATATATATGTTGGAGCCCAAATGTAGCCCAATGTAGCCCAATGAAGCCCAATGAAGCCCAATGTAGCCCAATGTAGCCCAAAGATGGCCGCCAGAGACAAAAAAAACAAATGTAGCCCAAATATCAGCCAGATGTAGCCCAACTATAGCCCAGTGACAGAATGACCAATCAGCTTCGCAAACCTCCGTTACGCGAAGCGGAGCGCTGTTACAGATATATATCTTTTTTTGAACGTTAATTTCTCAAAATCCACTAGAGCACATATATTGAGACCTAGCAAAGGCACATCGGGCTACCAGTCCCTAATATTTTACCAAGTTTTGTGAAAATCCATTCAGCCGTTCGATTATTATTATTATTTTTTTTTTTTGCCCCGCAGGGCCCTTTTAAAACCCCCACATCAAACCTAGGGGGTCAGCGAGGATCTACTATTCCCCCTTATGGTCATTTGCCCCTTCGCTTTGGCCTCCTCTTGTCTCTCGATCCTACCGAGAGACAAGATGGCGGCCGCTACGGACTGTTTGGAATGTTGACAGACGCCGGAGAACCAATCAGCTTCGCTTCACAAAGCTCCGTTGCGCGAAAAGTACGCGTCCTGGAGCGCTGCCCTGTCCTCTGTTACAGATATATATCTTTTTTTAAACGTTAATTTCTCAAAATACACTGTAGCACATATATTGAGACCTACAAAAGGCACATCGGGCTACCAGTCCCTACAATTTTGCCAAGTTTCGTGCAAATCCATTCAGCCGTTCGGGCTAAAAGTGAGGCCAACCGCCCTATGGAAAACTCAATGTTAAAAACACGTTTTGGGACCCCCCTTTTTTCTCGGCCCCCCCTTGACGAACCCCCCCCAAATTTTCAAGGGCTGCTCAGAAACAAAATGTGCCATTTTCCTGAAAATTTCAGCCAATTCCGTCCACAAACTCCAAAGTTATTAGACATAGAATTTTCAAAAATCCCATAGAGAAAAAATCCTAACTATATATACCTACTGGCGACCGCCAGTAGGTAATATATATATATATATATATATATATATATATATATATATATATTCACTGAAAAAACCATAGGTTTCACACCAGTTATAGTTAGGAATTAGCATTTAAAAACCTATTAAATTCACTGAAAAAACCATAGGTTTCACACCAGTTATAGTTAGCTGGAAATTTTACTCGCATAAAACCATTGAAATTCCCACGTTATAGTTAGTTGGACTCACTATAACTTGCGCGTGCAATGCACTGCTGATGACGTCACATATTACATCACTCATGACATGGTCAGTGACATCACTCATGACATCACTGATGACACCATCCAGTAAATGTGTGTCTTTCTGAAAAATAAATATGTGTTATATATGTATATGTAAAAGTTGATGGAAGAATAAATGTTTAAATAAGTGTTTACATGGATGTTTTCTTTTAATTGATTGGTTAACTAGCTTATTAAGTGTATCTTAGTGAATACATATATTAGTGAGTAATGCTTAAATATTTAAATATATGTATTAGTGTTTCACTTTGTGTATAAGTGGCTGCATAGGTTGGTGAGTAGCTACATCTGTATGTATATGGGTTATTACATGTTTTTTTTAGTATCAGTATGAGAGTCTGTATGGTTTGGTGGGGGTATTACTTAGCACATAGATGCATGAGTGACTGACTCTCTCTTTGTATGTGTTTTGAAGACAGCATATGTGCAGGACTGTATGGGTGAATGAGTGTGTATATGTGTATGTTAGTGAGTGAATGACTGTCTCACTAGTGTCTTTATCAGTAACTACATATGTTTTAATCTAGTATATGTGAATATTGATGTATATAAGTGAGTATATGTGAGAGTGAGGGATTGTAAGAGTTCTGTTTAAATTAGTATGTGTTTCTATAAGTGATTGTTTAAGAGAGAAGTATGTGTAAGTTTCCTTAGAAGTAAAGTGGTAGTGTGTGTATAGCTGTATATGCAAATAAATGGATGTTCAATAGTTTATTTGCATGTGTGAGTATGTGTGAGAGTATCTTTTGGATGACTGTCGGTGTGTAAGAGGATGTATAGGTGTATCACTACATATGATGAGTGAGTATATGTATGAGTGACTATATAGAACTGTTGGTGAATGAGTGGATGTGTATATAGATGGTGGAATTGGTTGTTGTAACTGGTATGGGTATCTCCTTTTTTTTGAACATTTCAGTTTCTATTTTTGAATATGTGTTTCAAGGGTTGCATTACAGTGAAAGGACGTCTGTCACTCTGTCACAAGGATGGTGTCATCAGTGATGTCATGAGTGATGTCACTGACCATGTCATGAGTGATGTAATATGTGACGTCATCAGCAGTGCATTGCACGCGCAAGTTATAGTGAGTCCAACTAACTATAACGTGGGAATTTCAATGTTTTTATGCGAGTACAATTTCCAGCTAACTATAACTGGTGTGAAACCTATGGTATTTTCAGTGAATTTAATAGGTTTTTTAAATGCTAATTCCTAACTATAACTGGTGTGAAACCTATGGTTTTTTCAGTGAATTGCAATGGTTTTTTAATAGCAAATCTCTATAGGTATGAAAAGTAATATTTTTTATAACGAATTGTATATTGTGTAAATATGTAATTTAAAAAAAAATATATATATATTTTTTGCCCCGGGGCGCTCCCGGGGCGCGTACCGGTGAACGTACGGGTAAGCGCAATTTTACGGCGCGCCCCGGGGCGCGTACCGGGGAGCGTCCAGTTAGCGCTATTCCCGCGTACGAAAACAACATTGTGACGTTTCGCGTAGTCGCGTGATGCGTCATATGACGCACTGCGTAAGCGCACCCGAAAGCACGCGATCGCATACGATCGCGCAACGTCTGGACTCGCTAACGCGACGCGCCCCGGGGCGCGCCCCGGGGGGTGTAGCGTAAGCGCAGCGTAAGCGCGTCGGGTCATGTGATCTGAAAATAACACTTTTCATTGGTGCAGATCAGTTTTGGTTTCGAAATGATGAAAGCCTGGATCATGTGACTTGAAAATAACACTTTTCATTGGTCCAGAACACTTTTGTTTTCCAAATGATGAAAGCCCCCACCTTTTTTCCTTATTCTGACTTTGTCCTTTGACTGAGGAAGACCTGTTTCGAGTTCTATCTCTACTCTTTACTAGTAGAAAATGGCTACAGTAGCAGCAGCAGCTGGAGCATCTGCCCCACCACCACCACCACCACCATCTAAAAGACCTCCAGAAGATTACATTGGTGGTCAAGAGGAAGAGGAGGAGGATGATGAAGAGGAGGCACAGACAAGGGAGTTCCTGCCTGAAGATAAACAGCCCTACAAACCCAAAGAGCACTTTATATGGCAGTTCTACAAACTCCCAAGGAGTTTTTAAAAAAGTCAACGCTGCAAAGGTGACTTGTTTAATTTGTGGTGATGAGCTATCCAGGGGGAACCCTAACAAAAAGTATTCCTTCGGGAATCATACGATGATTCGCCACATGATGCGTTGGCATCCAAACAATTATTCTAATGCAGAGTTAAGGGACCTCTGCAGTAAGCTACCCCCATCAACGTCTAGACGCTCAACATCAAAACAACCCACTCCATCGGGTCTGGGGGCAAGAGACACATTGGCTACTATTCAACCTAAGTGTGCCGATTACAAAATCGTGTGCAAATGTTGTAACAAGACACTTTGCTATGGTGAGCAAAGCATCAAACTTATCATGGTTGCTGGTGATAACCATAAGTGTCCAAAAAAAAACAAATTTTTCCTGATTTTTTTTATGCTCCAGTTGAGCCATTTACAATTCCCTGTTTTTTGTTTCTCCCCATAAAAAATACAAAAAAAATATAAAAGTGTTCAGAAAAGCCAAAAAAAGTACAAAATGTTCATAAAAACATAAAAAAATATAAAACAACAAAAAGAAGAAAAAAAACAGTTCTTTTTAGAACTACCTTTACTTTATAAAAATAAACCTATATTTTTAAAGAATCTGTGTCAATCTTTTTTCTGCAGGGTACGCGTACAGGTACGTGCACCGGGGCGCGCACCGGGGAGCGCACCAAAAAAAATAAAAAAAAATTAATGAAGGAGTTAGCATGAGGGAAGAACACAAAGAGAGTAATGTTAAGAGAAAGAGAGCTAGAGGGAGAAACACAGAGGGATTGTTTATTACATAGTTAAAAACAGAGAAGGTGTAATAGGGTGATAGTGAGAAAAGTAAAATGACTAAAGGAGCGAAAGAAGGGAAGAGAGAGGAAGAAGACTAAAGTAGAGATAGTGGGAGAATGTGAGTGGGTGTTGAAAGAAAAAGAAAGGACAGAAAAAATTTGAGAATGAAGGGTAGTGGCGTAACTGGGATAAATGAAGAACGGTGAGGGAGGGTAAGAAAAGACCAGTTAGTATAAGTAAAGAGGGGTGAAAGAGAGTGAAAAATTGAATTAGGATAAGACATGGGGAGTGACAAAGAGAAAGGACAAAGAGAGTAAAGGAAACAGTATCTGAATGGGTTTGAGTGAAATAGCAAAGAAAGATAAGTAATGCAGTGTGTGTGACTTATAGGGAGTCAGTGGGTGTAGGTCGGGGTGTGGGTGTGTAAGGTGTGTCTGTGGGTGTGGCTGTGTGGGGTGTTTTGGTGTGCGTGAAGGTGAGGGTGTATGAAGTATGTGTGAGCAGTGTATGGGTGTGGGGTATATATGTGTGCGATGTATGTGTGTGTATGGAATGTGTGTGTGTATGTGAAGAGTGTGTGTGGGGAGATTTTTTGTGTGTATGAGGTGTGTGTGTGGTGTGTGTATGGGGTGTATGTTAGAGGTGTGTGTATGTGTTGAGAGGGGGATGAGGTGTGTGTGTAGGAGTAAGGTAAATAATTAAGAAAAACAGAATGAGTGAAGAAGCAAAGGAAGGGAACAGAGGGTAAGTGAAGTAAAGAATAGGGATTGAAAGAAGTTGAATATGAGAGGGGAAATAGGGAAATTTGAGTAAACATGGAGAATAAGAATAAGTGAGGGAAGCAGAATAAAGACACAGGAGTGAGGTTGGTTGAGAAAATATTAGTGAGCTTAAAGCAAAGGGTGATGACAAAATACATTTTTATAGTCATACTTACCATATAATAAATGTAACTTTAATAAAAAAAAATTACTACACTTTGTATCTGTGAAAGAGAGAAGAAAAAATAAGTTAAAATTAGTAAAATGTGTATTTAAATTAAAAGATACAAATGAAGAGGTTAAAAATCATAACAGTGTATTTAGAAATAAAGTAAGAGTGAAGGACACAGAAAGGGAAATAAAGTAAGGTAGAAGGATAAAAAGAGAAAAAAAGAAATAGAATGAGAGCAAATTACTAAGAGTAAGGCATATAGATTCACTGACACAGAGGAAGAGAAGAACAGAGAAATGAACTGAAGCTAAGAAAGATACTAAAACAATGTTAGTTAGCAAAACTAAGTCAGGAAACATTAGTAAGTAAAAAGATAATAACAGAGACGGAAAAGAGTCTAATAAAGATGCATTTAGAAGATTGAGAAATAGAAGATAACTGAGAGTAAGTGAAGAACAGTCATAGAGTGAAGGGATGAAGGGAGAGAGGATAATATACAACGATTGAGGGAAATGGAGTGAGGAAGTTAGTAGACAGACACACTAAGAGAAAAACTGAGTGAGGTGGAGTACAATGAGTGAGAAAAGGAAATGAGTAAGGGAGCAAAAAAAGGAAAGAGAGGAGAAGACGACTAAAACAGTGGTACTGAGAGAAAATAATTTGGTGATAAAAGTAAAGAGAAGGACATTGAAAGAAAGGAAATGAGGGATAGTAATGGAACCAGAGTAAAAGAAATGGGATGAAGAACGATGAGAGAGGAGCAGTGAAGTTGTTGTAAAAGAAATGATAGAAGGTAGATAAACACAAGTGAACATAACACAAGGAGAGTGAGGCACTGAGGACATAGAGGTAGTGAACGAAACATAGAGAGAAGAGGTCAAACGAAAGGAGCAAACAAAGCTAAGCGAGGGAGAGTGGGTGAGTTATAGTGATAGAGTGTGACAATACTGCTCAGTGAGTAAAGAGGAATTACTAAAAGAGAAAAGGAGGAAAAGACGGAAAAGGGAAGTAAAGCAGAGAGACTGAAAGCTGAAAAGTGGTGCAAGGGAGAGAGGGGATGCAGACAGTTGAAATGAGAATGAGGGGTTGTGAAAGAAGTGGAGTAAACGAATGGGTGTGAAACAGAGTGAGAGAAAGGCAGTGTGAGTGAGTAAAGAGAGCTGAAAGAGAGAGGAAAAAGGAAAGTGAGTGTCAGAGAATGGGAATACAATTTAATTTACACAATCCAAAGTATAGAATAACTTGTACAACATGTTACATAGTTTATTTTTGCTGTTCTCACAATATATTGAATTTCACTTAAAACAGTGAGTTCAAATTACTCATCATATGACAGCGGGAAAAAAACCCACAATCTAAAAGATTGTTTTTTAAAAAAAACCTTAGATACTGATAAATGACAAATGTACACTAATCTTTGATTGACTTACTTTTCCTTGAAGCCAAATAGTATATCATGGAGGTCCTTTTCTCGTTGCAAAGTACTCTGCTGTTCACTAAAAAATCCATTTCATCGACTTTCTAGAAGAAAAGCTCCAAGAACATCTTAAATATTTTCATTATTTTCATATATTCCTTTTTTTCAGTCATGACTCTTTACTCATTCCTGTACCTTTCCTTTTGGCCAAATAGTGTCAGATGTATGAGTATATTTTCAAATTAATTCTAAGTAACTCTGAAATTACCTTTTTTCCGATGTTCTGAAAGAAAGGCTCTACAACATTTTCACAATATTTAAGTATTTGTAAAACCATCTCTGACTCACTCATGTTCATCATTTTGTATAATACTAATATCACTTACTATGAGATCCACTTACAGTACCTATATGACAAGTCAATTTTTTATATTACCTGGATCACTTTTACTCAGAATATATTTTTAAACAGCAAAATAACCTTTATTAACTGCTCCCGTCTTCATAGGCCAATTATCTTTACCTAAATTTTGGTTGTAAAAACACTAGGTATGAATTTTTTAAGCCAAAAGGCAAACGTTGTTTGAAAGTCAAATGAGTGTCGTTACAGTGCGTCCAACCTTTACAACTTTTTAAATAGCACCCTGATGTTGTAGAAGGACCGTCATGAAAAATAATAGCTACAGTTGCAAAGGTTCTTCCTGATATTGATAACTGTGAAGCCACAAAATTTTTAATAGAAGTTGTCAATTTAGTTCCATCAGGTCTACATTGTTGGAACATTAAAATGACATACTGACCATAATTTTGTAGAAATAATGTGGACAGCATTGTAGACTTACATTGGGTACACACCATATTGTGATCCGCTGCTTTAACTAGATTATTAAAAGGCACTGATTTGCAGTCTGGTAAAGTCAAATATATAAATCTTTCAGTGTCTATTCTAGTAGTACTTGATGAAGTACAGTTGTCGCAGTCATGCTGCCATTGATAAGAAAGGCTAAAAAGATTTTTTATATCTACACCTTCATCTTCCAATACATCAAACATATACATTAAAAATTCCTGACAATCCTGCTGAATATTCTGTGAAAATTGATTTTGACCAGTACATATGTCTAGAAGATTTCGAATTTCTGAAACACTTTCTATTTTTGCTCTATCACTGGTACATTTCTCAAACACGGAATTCAACAAACAACAGAATCTTTGATCCCGATTTTCAACAATCTGTTCTTGTATATTTTGAAGAAAAAAAAACAACATTAACCACTACATTAGCATAGCAGTTGACACCAGAACTGCTTTCAAACTGAAATCCAACAACATCTTCAACAGAATCCTTTTTCCTTCTGCTTACAATTACAGTTTCATCTACTTTTTGTCTTTTTGCTACTACCTCACTGCAATTACTCTCATTTCTTCTTTTTCGGCCTACCACACGTTTTTCAATCAGAGGATATTGAGGCAAATGTGGAGCATACTCTCTTCTTAACCTATTGTATTCTTTAACACAATGTAGATCTGCACAAATCTTTGTTTCATCACACTCAATCAAGTACAATCCTGATAAAGTTCTGACTCGTGATAATGCCACATATGCCATACCCTCTTTAAACACAGAACTTCCAATGTTCACCAAAGCGCTATCTACACTTAAACCTTGAGATTTATGAATTGTCACCGCATATGCCAAACAAATAGGAAACTGTTTTCGGCGAACATATAAGTCTTTCACAAGCAAAAATCTAGCTGAACAACGACAAATTTGTTCTATTTCATCAATGCCATAAAATTTAATTTTTAAAATTTCAATTCCATCTCTATTTTTGTAATTCACAAAACCAACAACATGACCCATTGCTCCATTTACCAGACCTCTTTCAACATTTAAATTCCTTCTCAAAATGATACGACAATTTAAACACACATTCAGAGTCTTTTCAAAACCAGCAGTTTTAGATATAGTCTTCTCTAATGAATCCAATTTTGATTTCAAATTTTCAGACAAAATAATTGTTGCTCCCATATGTTCAATTTTATCTATAGCTTCCAGTTTCACTATCTCTTCATTTTCTAACTTTAACATTTTGTTGTTGAACATGGAACATTCTTTCAGAGTTGGCATCAAACATATGCCAGATTTCTTCTCGTTAATTTTCTTAAAAATATTCTCTGGAAGAATGTTTTCATTTGGGTACAAATTTGAAATTAATCGTCCTTGTAAAGCTTCTTTCCCTTGCTGACTTACTTTTCCGATTCTTACATCTTGTAAAATATTTTTATAATCTTCATCCTTTGCCTGCCGCATATTTTGAAGCAGTTCTGCATATTTGAAGTTTAACCATATATTAACGTTTCCAATGCTTCCTAGGCACTTCCTGGTATCTTCATGCGTGAGCATTTTGAACACAGGTTGTCCTTTCACTGGAGTCAACTGCAGTAGATCTCCAAAAACAATAATATGTTTTCCTCCAAATAAGACATCATAGTCTGTTCTAAGAATTTCTTGCATTCTCAAATGCACAAAAGCAAGCATTATATTTGACACCATGCTTACTTCATCAATTATAAGAAGTTTCATTTTCTTCAGGACTCTCGAAACTTCGGAACACGCATCTCCAGATAGCTTGTGATATTGCAATTTGTTATCATGCTCCACTGACAGCATCAGTAAACGATGTAAAGTAATCCCTTTAATGTTATGTGCAGCCAGCCCAGTTGGAGCGGTAACAACACAAGATAGCGGTGATTCAGTCCTTTTATGCAGATAAGTTGCAATTGCTTTAATCAGAAAACTTTTTCCAGTTCCCGCTTCTCCACTTACGTACAGTTGGACTGGTTTAAATGATGTACATGAGCACTCTTTATTCTCATGAGTGAATCCATGTTCAATCTGATCTGTGACTTCGTCATATATCTGTTTCTGCTCAAGGTTTAGTTGTTTCACCAAATCTTCTAAGTTAACTACATCATCTTGAGCTTGTTCCATAGATCTTTCCACCTCATCCATGGCAGTGGCAGCTTCATTTTGAATAATTGGTCCTCCAAGTGGATCCTGACTCAATGAAGCAGAACTCTGACTGTCTTGAGAACTGTCTCTAGCAATCTCTGCAGCAATTGTGGCTTCTTGCTCTATTTCTTCGTTCAACATTTGCAGATAATTTGGAACAACAGGACATTCTATGGTATCCTTGGTTGCATTAAAAGAATCTTCGTAACAGAGAAAATCTCCAAGTAGTTCCTCTTCTGTACGCCATGGCTTAAAGAGTTGCAAAAGAGCTAAATAGTAAAATTCCCTTTTCTCTGGATTTTCGCAACTCAATTTTCGATGATTAATCAAATGGCCTTTTTTCTGTCTCACTAGACATCCTTCACACCCAATGATAGCATATATTCCATTGTTAATATCTTCTCTGATGGTTCTCTTATAAATATAGTTTTGCAGAACTTCATACAAACAACTGTTCTCAAGATGACTACTTCTATTTGGATAGTATGTACCCAACATGTTTGTCTTCAAAATATCTGTACTTTCTGGTTCTTTCTCCGCCAAATACTCTATTTGTTGTACAGATTTCAAAACTCGATTTCGTGTTGCAGCAAGACCTAAACTCACCCAAATGATGGTTCTAGATTTGGCATAGAGACTTGCTGATGACAATCGATCAGAACATTCATATGCTCCAATTTCTCGATGCGACAACATCTTCAGACTGTAACTGTATAATTTCTTGCTTAGACTCTTTTCATGTGAAATGTCCTCCCACATTTCCTTCAGTTCTTTCTTTTCTTTTTTTGTGATGTAAGACGTCACATATCGAGCCACAGCAATAGAGTTGTCAGCAACGAATTGAATGTCCATGTTAGCATTCCACATGGACAAAATCACTGGGTTGTAGTCGTTGATGTACTTGGACTCTTCGTTTCTTTTTAAATTGTATGTATTTTTTGGTTATTTCCTCGTCACAGTATGTCGCAAAGAAGACATCAAATTAGTTACTCTTCCTTTAGAAATCACTGGTCGTGGAAAGCTGAAACGACATTTTGTGTAGAACTTGTCTTTGTTTCTGAATTTTCGACGACAGTACTTTCCACAACGATGGGATTGAAAGCGTAAAACTTGTTGCCTTAAACTGTTTTCTTCGGTAGTTTTCGGAACAGCACATGTTGAATACTCTTCAATGAAGCTCATCACTGTCTCATCCGCATCTGTTCCAAATTTGGGTGCATCTTTAATCCACAACAACATATGTATGTGAGGAGCACCTCTCGCTTGATACTCCTTTCTCCAAAAGAAATCCAAAACCTCTCCAAGGGGAGGATTTTTTTTATTGGTAATAAAAGACATCATAGCTTCAAATCTATGATTGAAATATCTGCATACATTCACTGGATCCAAAGAACACTGTTCTCCAGGTGTTTTGAATTCTATATTTTGTATATTTGCATTTGCCTCTCGTAGAAATTGAAGTAAGTCGTCCCATGCATACTCGGCACAGCTAAGAGTGAGGAACCATGTAGAAGTTCCTAAGTTTCTTAGCATACATTTCAATTCCCCATGACGACGGTGCCAATACTCGTTTGTACCACGCTGACATGCCATGAGATTGATTAAATGAGATTCCAAAATATTATTTCGCAGATTCACTTTCTCCATAAAGTCCCTCGCCGAAACATTTTGCAGATGTGCTCCACTTTTCAGTATATGGTTTACTGCATAAGAAAGCCCAGACAAGTCACTTTCATACAGTAAATTAAACAAATAGGGAATGCATTGACGAAACCTTGGATCTTCAGCATATAATCTTACAGTTCGATATTCAGATGCAGGAATTTAAAGTGGTCGATCGTCATATCGTCCACCTCGACCTGTTGGAAATAGCTGTGGAAAACAACGAGCTTCCAAACTTTCTTACCATACACTAATGGGACTTCCTTTTGCTGCTTTCATTTGAAACAATTCAATTGCATTCCCCATTACTTCTTTGGAATGCAAAGGATGAACAGTATAATGTTCATATATTTCTTCACTTCTAGACACATCAACTTTTTCAATTTGGCCGCCTGAACAATCACTGTCTTCATCTGCAGCTGTTTCCTCTGCTGCAACACATACTTCTTTGTAATACTCATTGTTTTTGACTAAATACAACGTTGCCTTTTTGACTTTCCTAACATCCACTAAATCTTGCCAGATTTTCTTACTCTTTGTCGGAACCCCATTAACTAGAATAACTAAAGGTTCCTCTTCTACTTTTTCTACACCAATTGTATCAATATTTTTTTTAAAATCAAGAGTCAAATAAACAACTCTTCCCTTTAATCCTCTCTGCAAATCTGTAGGAGGCAATTTCCCTATCTTAGGCTCCATGCGAACAATTGCCTGAAAAAGATGGACACATTGAATCAAAATAGACTCATATGTATTTAAATACATCAATTCACGGGGAATGTCTACCAACTCCAGATTATTATGAACACCTCTAGCAGGCATTCTGTTTTGATTTAATTTATCATAACAATATTTACAAATACGCTGATCAGAACTCAAATAAAAACAATTCTCCACCCACAAATAAGTTGCAAAATCCTTCCACTCATAATTATTCATATTTTCACTTTTTACGTATAAATCAACTAATCTAGTTTGATGCTTATAATGAGTTCGTCGACAACACACACAAGTAAAATTCGGCCTTTCACTTGATTTCACTTTAAACCTGGTTATTTCCTGCTCAAACTTTTCTGTACTTGAAATCTGTACATTGTCTTCCACATTACCTTGAATTGCTGTGTCAATTTCTACACTGTCCTCTTTTTCACCAAAATAACAAATCTCAATTTCTTCACAAATCTTCTTCACATCTAATTCAGTTCCATGCAAAAGAGCACTGTTTAATTGTTTAAGCTTAAGTGCTGGACTTTTTGCATAATACAACATTCTCACTAATTTCCTCATTTTGGTATGATGCACTGCTAACATCCTAAAATGATGAAAAACACTCTGACAGACTTTTCTAGAAAGACAAGCCAGTGAATGCCCTTGCAAACCTGTGTTTTCTCTCACTCTGCAAGGATCTAAGTCTTGCAACAACTTCACTTTCTGCTTTAGACTTTTCTTACTATATGTACGTAAGAAATTACAAAACAAATCATTTGATTCCTGTTGCACACTACAAATACGACTACACTTCCAAGTGTACACTGGACCCTTAGTACGTCTCCCTAAAACTTCATCAGTTAACACCTCTTCTGGTTCTCTAGGCACAAGTTTCTCTTTTTCAATCGGACAACCGTCTTTCACTTCATACGCTCGACCACTGGTGTCAACTGCATGCACTAAATCATTCTCCTGGAAGTAACTCTCCTCATTAAAAAATGGCTCACAACTTGAACTGTGCATCCATTCTCCCGAAAAAACTTTACAAAAATTAGTCCGATTAATTACTCTTTTCCATCTACTGTTTGATTTGAAAACATCAATTGTCTTGTTAAGTGTCCTAATTCTATTGATTATTAAAATAAATAATTTTTTCTTAACTTCAAAAGCCTGATCAACAATCTTCTCTACACTTTTCTTTTTCTTATAAAAAGCAGCTCTCTGTTTTCCTTTCCTAATGTTTTTTAACAAATTTAAAACCACCCTATTGCGAAACATTCGTTTACAAATGTCTCTAAACTGATTCTGCCTTCTATTCCGATACATATTATTTTCTCCTGCTCCAGTACTAACATTTTTTGAGGGCCTCTCCTTCCTTTTCAAACTTACTCTCTCCTTCTCTTTTTCTACATGCTGTCCAACATTTTTTTTTGTTCTACATATGTTCCGTAAGAAAGACTTAGTTATCTTACCAGGAGCTTCTTTCCTGTTTTTTGAAGTCTTTGTTGTGGAGGACTGCTGTAATTCCGATGCTGTTTTTGTTTGTAACCGTATTTCATTTTTCCTTCTTCTTTGCCTTGAGGGCATCTTTCCTTACTCTTAAAATCCTGATTCAATCTGTGTTAAAAAAAATAGCACATTATAGACCACTATTATCAAACAACAAAGCAATGACAAAAAGCAAACGGTCTATTCAGGATTACAGATCAAGTGAGGATTCTCCAAGGATGCAGAAGAGGTGAGACCTGTATTGAAGAGTGTAGTGGAAGAGGGGTATGTCCACAGGTACAAAGAAAGTGAGACCTGTGTCTAAGAGTGCAGTAGGAGATAAGCTTCATGAAGTCTAGTCCACTGCACTCTTACACACAGGCTTCACCACCTATGTTCTCCAGGAAAGGCCTCTCTCCCACTACAGTCTTGAACTCAGGCCTCGCCTCATCTGTCCCTCTGGACAAACCTCACCTCATCTACACAATCTACTTCCTAATCTAAGGTAACACAGGTGACATTATTGTGAAAAGATGAAATATATGTATTTATTCATGCATACACTATTTATTCCTTCTCAAAAAACTGAAAGTCATTTTTCTTTCACCAAAATCGTTTTTTAAATAACATTTTAGACACACAGTGCAGGTCCTATGTACAAGCATTCAGTGTCCATGACTACAGTGGAGAGGACTAACCTCCTCTTACCCTTGGACAAGCCTTACCTCATCTCTGTCCTCTGAACAGGCCTCAATGTATTGAGTATAATTGATAGTAAATAGGTGCATATGAGGTGACGCATGTCCAAGGGTGTAAATAAGCTGAGGCCTGTGTAAGCATGCCAATTGGTTGAAGTCTATTCAGGGTTGCATATGAGGTAAGGATTGTCTAGAGGTGCACAAGAGGTATGGCCTCTATTGAAGAGTGTAGTAGAAGAGAGGTCTGTCCACGGGTGCAAAGAACTTGAAACCTGTGTCTAAGAGTGCAGTGGGGGATAGGCTTCATGAAGCCTAGTCCACTGCACTCTTAGACACAGGTCTCACCATTTACGCTCTCCAAGAAAAGCCTCTCTCCCACCACAGTCTTGAACACAAGCCTCACCTCCTCTGTCCCTCTGGACATGCCTCACCTCATCTGTACAATCTACTTCCTGATCTGAGGTAACACAAGTGACATATTTGTGAAAAGGTCAATTTTTTTATGTAATCATGCACACACTATTTATTCTTTCTCAAAAATGTAAAAGACATTAATTTACCCCAAAAATGTTTCAGTAGTGCAATGAAAAGCTTATACATATAACTTTTCTATGTTTTTCAATTTTTATTCTAAAAAAAGATTATGAGGCCTAAGCAGGAGTGCAGATGTGATGAAGCCTGTCCAGGGGAGCACAAAAGGTGAGGCTTGTGTCCAAGAGTGCAGTGGACAGGACTAAACTGGAGTAGTGTGCAAAAAAAAGATGAGCCTCATTTATAAAGCCCTGCATCAATTTTCCACTGCTGATGCGTCACTTTTTGTGACGCATTGGCGGCATAAAACATGTGCCTTGTTGCGCCTTATTTAAAAAGTGACGCATGTAGGAAGATGCGTCACTTTTTAAACTCTGCGCCACATTATACCTCTGTCAGGTGTAATGTACAGAGAGGGGTCATTTCTCTGCAGAAAGCCTCGTAATAGTGACGCAGTGAAATCTATGAGATTTCACTGCGTCACTTTTAGGACACTTTTACGTCCAAATCTTGCGCCTGCCTTACAGCAGATATAAGACTGAGGCAAACACTTTCTCATGCAGCTTTCCCCATGTGAAAGGATGCATTGCTGGAGTACAATCATTCCATTTCAGTACTGAAAACTCACTTTTTTACAAAATACATTTCCTCTCTCTTGCAAACAATCCTACCAAGCATTACCAAAAAAAATAACACAAACCAACTGCAAAGAAGCTCAGTGTGCTTCCTAATCTGAGGTAACACAGGTGACATAATTGTGAAAAGTTCTCATTTTTTTATGTAATCATGCACACACTATTTATTCTTTCTCAAAAATGTAGAATTCATTGATTTGTCCCAAAATCGATTTTTCAATAACATTTTAGAAACACAGTGCAGGTCCTACTATTTATTCTTTCTCAAAAATGTAAAACTCATTAATTTGCACCAAAAATATTTTAGTAGTGTAATGAAAAGCTTATACATATAACCTTTTCACTGTTTTTCAAATGTTATTCTAAAAAAAGATTATAACGCCTAAGCAGGAGTGCTCATGTGATGAAGCCTGTCTAGGGGAGCACAAAAGGTGAGGCTTGTGTCCAAGAGTGCAGTGGACAGGACTAAACTGGAGTAGTGTGCAAAAAAATAAATGAGCCTCATTTATAAAGCCCTGCGTCAGTTTTGCACTAGTGATGCGTCACTTTTTGTGACGCATCGGCGGCATAAAACATGTGCCTTCTTGCGCCATATTTAAAAAGTGACGCATGTAGGTAGATGCGTCACTTTTTAAACCTCTGCGCCACATTATACCTCTGTCAGGTGTAATGTACACAGAGGGGTCATTTCTCCGCAAAAAGCCTCGTAATAGTGACACAGTGAAATCTATGAGATTTCACTGCGTCACTTTTAGGACACTTTTTCGTCCAAATCTTGCGACTGCCTTACAGCAGATATAAGACTGAGGCAAACGCTTTCACATGCAGTTTTCCCCATGTGAAAGGATGCATTGCTGGAGTACACTCATTCCATTTCAGTATTGAAAACTCACTATTTTACAAAATACATTTCCTCTCTCTTGCAAACAATCCTACCAAGCATTACCAAAAAAATAACACAAACCAACTGCAAAGAAGCTCAGTGTGCTTCCTAATCTGAGGTAACACATGTGACATGATTGTGAAAGCTTCAAATTCTTTTATGTAATCATGCACACACTATTTATTCTTTCTCAAAAATGTAGAATTCATTGATTTGTCCCAAAATCGATTTTTCAATAACATTTTAGAAACACAGTGCAGGTCCTACTATTTATTCTTTCTCAAAAATGTAAAACTCATTAATTTGCACCAAAAATATTTTAGTAGTGTAATGAAAAGCTTATACATATAACCTTTTCTCTGTTTTTCAAATGTTATTCTAAAAAAAGATTATAACGCCTAAGCAGGAGTGCTCATGTGATGAAGCCTGTCTAGGGGAGCACAAAAGGTGAGGCTTGTGTCCAAGAGTGCAGTGGACAGGACTAAACTGGAGTAGTGTGCAAAAAAAGAAATGAGCCTCATTTATAAAGCCCTGCGTCAGTTTTGCACTAGTGATGCGTCACTTTTTGTGACGCATCAGCGGCATAAAACATGTGCCTTCTTGCGCCATATTTAAAAAGTGACGCATGTAGGTAGATGCGTCACTTTTTAAACCTCTGCGCCACATTATACGTCTGCCAGGTGTAATGTACACAGAGGGGTCATTTCTCCGCAAAAAGCCTCGTAATAGTGACACAGTGAAATCTATGAGATTTCACTGCGTCACTTTTAGGACACTTTTACGTCCAAATCTTGCGACTGCCTTACAGCAGATATAAGACTGAGGCAAACGCTTTCACATGCAGTTTTCCCCATGTGAAATGATGCATTGCTGGAGTACAATCATTCCATTTCAGTACTGAAAACTCACTATTTTTCAAAATACATTTCCTCTCTCTTGCAAACAATCCTACCAAGCATTACCAAAAAAATAACACAAACCAACAGCAAAGAAGCTCAGTGTGCTTCCTAATCTGAGGTAACACAGGTGACATGATTGTGAAAGCTTCAAATTTTTTTTAAGTAATCATGCACACACTATGTATTCTTTCTCAAAAATGTAGAATTCATTGATTTGTCCCAAAATCGATTTTTCAATAACATTTTAGAAACACAGTGCAGGTCCTATGTACAATCATTCCATTTCAGTACTGAAAAGTCACTATTTTACAAAATACATTTCCTATCTCTTGCAAACATTCCTACCAAGCATTACCCAAAAAATGAAACAAACCAACAGCAAAGAAACTCAGTCTGCTTCCCAATCTGAGGTAAAACAGGTAACATGTTTGTAAAAGATTCAAATATTTTTATATAATTATGCACACACTATTTATTCCTTCTTAAAAATGTTAAAGCCATGGATTTGCACTAAAATCGTTTTTCAATTACCATTTAGGAACAGAACACAGGTCCTATGTACAAGCATTCATTTTCACTACTGAAAGCCATTAATTTGCCCTAAAATCGTTTTTTATTTAATATTTTATGAACAGAGCACAGATCCTATTTACAAGCATTCATTTTGACTACTAAAACCCATTGTTTTGCACTACAATCGTTTTTCAATTAACATTTTAGAAACACTGCACAGAAACACAAACAGCAAAGAAAATCAATGTGCTTCTTAATCTTAACTCTCTATCTAAATGAATCATAACTCACCTTTACAAATGCTTTAGGAGATTCAGAACAGTGTCAGATACACACACCAATATTTCTTTAGCAGAGCAAAAGGTATGTTCTCCAGGCACTGCAACCATTAATGGCACAGAAAACCTCTAATTCTACACACATATTCCTCATGGTAACCAATCAAAACTCTTCCCTCTCTATTTTCAAATCAACACCCTTCCCCCTCAGCCCTTTCTACCTGTTACCATAGCAACTCCCTCCTCACTGAGCTCCCAGGGTTAAAAGTTTATTCTACAATGTTGCAAATCAAATCAGCAAGCATGTTTGACCTCTCAATACATCATCAGAAGAGATGGAATGCACACCATTTTTTGAAAAATCTTTTATAAACTTAACGTTTGATTCTTTGTTGCTGTATGCGTGCAACGAGGAGATGGCTTGCCCTGTTGCCACCGGAATTTGACATGATTCGAGTAGGGGACATGTTTATGTACCTCCCTCGTGCACAGCTCTGTGTAGCTTTGTAGCGTCATCCTTTACGTATCCTTGCGTAACTAGTTAGCATCCATGCTAACTAGTTACGCGACCCCCAGCGGGTTTTTAAATGAATAAACGCTGCCTGTGATGAGCCTCGCATCTATCATATTTATTCTAGAGGTCCGGATGGGCACAGTGTAAATATATGAAACTTTGAAAATAAGCGATTAATCCCGCAAGTGGATGTCAATCACAAGAAAATAACCAAAGACTAATATGTTGAATTAAGCTGATTGAGTAAAGTGAAAAGAATTGGATCAAATTTATACGTAAAGGATGACGCTACAAAGCTACACAGAGCTGTGCACGAGGGAGGTACATAAACATGTCCCCTACTCGAATCATGACCTCTCAATACACCAGCTTATCCACTGCAACCTTTCTTTAAATGACTTTTTCTTAACCACTCAAAGTACTTCTTTCAAATAACAGATCCATGCACCCTAACTTTCAGTTTTTAACTATCTGAATCCACCAATCATTGCTTGTGATTCAAGAGCACTGAAACTCCACAGTTTTTTTTGCAAACTCCTACTGTTCCAACTGCCATTTCATTCCTACACTTCATCTGACTGCACCAGAACCTCCTCTCACCATGTACTCTGTCTGGATTATTGGACATAGCTACATTCACTGGGTTCAAAGGTATGCAGCTACCAGAAATTTTCACAACCTTGATTTACCAAATGTGCACATAAAATGGATTGGCCAAAGAGGATTGAGATGTCATCCATTGATACCATTGGTGAAAACCTTTTACCATCTGCCGCACCCTGACCTCATAATTTTGCACTGTGGTGGAAATGACCTAGGCACTTTGACTGGGGTAGGTCTGGAGATGGTTTTAAAGGACACCTTTGGGCAATTGATGACACTTTTTCCACAAACTGCCATGGTATATTCCAATATATGCCAAAGACAGAAATGGAACTGGTCCAACCAATTTTGTCCACAATTTGAGAAAGCACGGAAACATGTGAATAAATCTGTTTCTGCTTACATGAGAGACTATGGAATGGGTTCAATATACAACAACAACTTGCGTTACAACATGCAAGATATCTACAGAGGAGATGGTGTGCACTTCTCAGATGAGGGGAATAGAATATTCCTCCTGAATTTAAGACTGTGCATTGGTACCTACTTGTAGGTACCTAAATCAGCCACAGAACCCATAAGCTCTTTTCAGGGCTACCCTACCTCTGATCACTCCAAATGATTATCTTTTTCTAACTTTTTTCACTATTTTTCACCAAAGTACGCTCCCCGGTACGCTCCCCGGTGCGCGTACCGGGCGCTCCCCCCGCGAAAAATTAAAAATTAGTTTCTTTTTTTCTCGCCTATATGGGCCTCCTAAGACCCCCTCAGAAAACCTAGAGGGTCAGGGAGTGCCTACGATGCCCCCTTATACCCATTCCCAACATTGTTTGTCCTCCATTTTCTGTCTCAAATCTACCAAAACACAAAACTACCGAAACTCCTGTTACGCTTACCGGTACGCGTACCGGGGCGCGCACCAGGAACCGCTCCCAGAAATGTTTAAAAGTTAATTTACATAAAAACCACTGGAGACACTTTCACCAAATATAGAATAGGCCATACTACATACCAGTCCCTACCATTTTCCCAAATTTGGTGGAATTCCATTGAGCCATTTGGCCTGTAGCCCTCTCTAAATATCCTGAGGTGAATTACTTGACAAAATACATCTGAAGTGTTAGAATTTACAACCAATTAAAATGTTACTTTCATTTTCTACTATTATTTCATGACATTTGATTGGTTATGTACATGAATATATATAAAGAAAGAGAGGGAAACACAGCCATTTTGACTACTACTTCCTGAAGTACATTTCAAAAGGATTTTCACTGAGAACTTAAACTTCTTTTTCAAAGGTAAGATGTTATTTTGAAAACTGAAGTATGTTGTGCACTTTAAGTTAATTTGGAAAACATTTTCTGATAGTTATATACTATCCCTCTGTAATAGTTATAGATTGAGATAGGCTTCTCTGTTATTGTTATGGATGGAGTTAGGCTTGTCTTGTATAATTATGAATTTACTTAGGCTTTATGATATACACTATTTTATATTTCTACTTCCAGCCTGATACCATACACTGCCCAAAGATAACTTCACTGTTAAAAAATCAAAACTAACTGTCTGAACTTAAACCCAACAGTGCCCTATCTCTACTGATATATTTATTTTTTATGCAAATTACAGCAAAATAATGGAAGGAGAGCAGAATATTTCCTTCAAGATTGTTCTGGAGAACAACGGTGAAAAATTTATTGTAGATAATGAAGACTTAGATTTCATGGATGAATCACGGGACTATGAATTAGTTCAATGTGCAGAAGCAGTAGATTCGCTGATTGAAAATGAGGACATTTCCGACAATGTGTTGTTAGAAGTTCTGTTAAATTTTGAAAAAGAATCAGAAAAATAAATTTATATTTAATAATCAAAAATTGTTCGAGACATTATTCATTTTCATAAACTAGTACCAAATTGATTATAATGTAAATTCAGACTTATAGTATACTGTGCAACTTTTTTATGTTACATAGTAATTTTGCTCATAGTTACTTCCTTTCTCCCACTATATTATCTCCAATGTGTATTTGACATCTCTTTTTCATCTCCTGCCTCCATGTTCTTTCTGCTTTCCTGACAGTCTATGCTATGGATTCCATATACCACAATAACTTCTGTAACAACATGCAAGATATCTACAGAGGAAACGGTGTACATTAAGTTTAAGACTCAGCATTGGTACCTACATGTTGGTACTTAAAACACCCAAACAACACAACAACTCTATGCATAGCTACCCTACCTCTAATCACTATAAATTATTATTTTACTGTTTCACTGGGTTTGCCTCTTGGTACGCTCCCCGGTAAGCTTCCCGGTGCGCGTACCGGGCGCTCCCCCCGCGAAAATCGAAAAAAATGTTGTCCCGCGGGACCCTTTTATGGCCCCCACATCAAACCTAGGGGGTCAGGTGCCCCCTTTTGGTCATTTCCCCCTTTGTTTTTTGCCACCTCTTGTGTCTCGATCCTACCGAGACACAAGATGGCGGCCACTGCGGACTGTTTCGAATGTTTACAGACACCCGAGAGCCAATCAGCTTTCCGTGCGCAAGTCGCGTAGCGCGCCCGGTGCGCTCCCCGGTACGCGTACCGGGGCGCGCTTACAGGTATATATTTTTTTTTAAACTCAAATTCCTCAAAATCCTCTGGAGCACATATCTTGAGACATAGCAAAGCCACATCGGGCTACCAGTCCCTACAATTTTGCCAAGTTTGGTGAAAATCCATTCAGCCGTTCGAGCTGAAAGTGAGTTCCACCTCCCTATGGAAATTAACATGGGGAAAACACGTTTGGGACCCCCCTTTTATCTCAGCCCCCGCTTGACGAATCCCCCCTAAACTTTCAGGGAAGGAGCGGAGAGCCGCGCGGCAAAGTTGAGGAAAAATTCAGGCAGATTCCTCAACCGGCGCCAAAGTTATTCCCAATAGAATGTTGCGATTTCCCTATGGAAAACAATGCTAACTATAACTACCTACTGGCGACCGCCAGTAGGTAATATATATATATTTTTTTCTCTCCACCTTCCCCCACCACTGCAGAGGGAAGTGAGCACCACGAACAACAGGTGAGCTGCCAAATTCCTTTATTCAGGCGTTGTGCATGACGCATTTCGTTTTACAATTAAAACTTTCTCAGATGCCGCCAGGAATTTCACAAGTGTTCCCCCCGCCCACATTTAAAAGCTGAGTGTCCCGCTTCAATTGGTTCAGAACACTGCCGGTATGCTCGCGCTGGGCAGCCACAAACACAGGAAACTGGATTTGCACGGAGCAGACACCTAACGTAAGTACGAACCCAAGTGGGCGGTGTCTGCTCCCTTCTCCGTAACAAGGACCTTGATATATTTCATGGGCGATGTGACTGCTCTCCGCGTTCCTCACCCCACAGCTGAAAATCCCAAAAGTGGCCTGTGCATACCGCCTAAGTAAGCAGCATGTCCACACGAAGTCGCAGTCCACTGTAAAGCGGCCGGCTGATCTCGGGCATGCGGCGTGTCCAGGCGCTACCACAGTACTTAGTGCCAATATCGGCCCACTCACCAGCCCTCTTGCAGCAACATACATGAAGCATAAATAAGCAGACAAGACAACTTTTTGTTGAAAAGAAAACTGCTGCAGGTTTATTAGCATACACATGTGCCAACATGGTGGGTTATCTTACAGGCGATCAAAGGCAAGCCACCCCTCGCGGCCTACCACCTGAAGGGCCAACTTGCATCGTGGCCTTAGCCAATCGTTGCTTAGCGGTTGTGGTGTGGGATAGCCACTCCCACTTCCGGTGAACCATTGGTCCACACTCTTGCTCACGCCCCACCCCTACGAGGGGCGGAGCGTTCAAGCGACCTCCGGTTGTACAGGTTTCCAACCGCCCGTAGGATAGCGGGGCGCCGTCGCACCCCAGGGTCCACCGCACAGACTTCCTGGGGATATTAGGCCTCAGCACCCTTTGTGTTTCTGAAGAGGGTACCCCTGAGTACCTTTATGCCTCTGGATCGCCCTGTAACTCTGCCTGCAACACAAATAAAAAGATTAGAAGACATTTCCCCCCCCCCACCCTGAAGGCACCGGGTACGCGGTAGGGAGGGAAACGGCGACAGGGTGAGGGGACAAAGAGGCCGCCAGGTGGGCGGGGGAGGAATTTATACCTCTCCCCCACCCCCCAACGGGGGGAGAGGTACCCGAGCAGGGGTCGCGGAACACTGGGCTGCCCGGTATGCCATCTTGTGGCACTAAGGGTGCCGCCCTCTTATGAGGGTCCCCTGCGGGGACCTGTCGGACGGCCCGCATAGTGCCAATAGCGGCCCACTCACCAGCCCTCTTGCAGCAACATACATGAAGCATAAATAAGCAGACAAGACAACTTTTTGTTGGAGAGAAAATTGCTGCAGGTTTATTGGCATACACATATGCCAACATGATGGGTTATCTTACAGGCGATCCAAAGGCAAGCCGTCCCTCGCGGTCTACCACCTGAAGGGCCAACTTGCATCGTGGCCTTAGCCAATCGGTGCTTAGCGGTTGTGGTGAGGGATAGCCACTCTCACTTCCGGTGAACCATTGGTCCACCCTCTTGCTCACGCCCCCCCTACGAGGGGCGGAGCGTTCAAGCGACCCCCGGTTGTTCAGGTTTCCAACCGCCCGTAGGATAGTGGGGTGCCGTCGCACCCCAGGGTCCACCGCACAGACTTCCTGGGGATATTAGGCCTCAGCACCCTTTGTGCTCCTGAAGAGGGTACCCCTGAGTACCTTTTCGCCTCTGGATCGCCCTGTAACTCCGCCACAGCCCTGGGTGTGGTGACCGTCGCAGCCAGGGCCCCCCACCAAGGCCGGCATTCCTACTTACATCCTGCTATTTCTAGGGCCTCTCCCCTAACCGGCACGAATCGGTCCATGCTTATACTAGGCAGATGTACCCCTCGTTCTCAACACACCCTGTGAATTTGGCGTGTAGCCAGACCCCCCAGGATATAGCGCCATGGATTAGCAAAATTTAGCGGCACAAAAATGGAAATTTAGCGGCACCAATATGGAAATTTAGCGGCAATTTTGTGGCATTTTATTTGGCCATTTTTCCTACAACAAAGGGCTCAATAGCGTGGAGAGTGAGTAGCTGTCAAGCAGGGCATAGATCGGAGATTAGCAGAAGGCCAAAAGGGTAAATAATGATAAGCCCATAACAGTACTGTCATGTATTCCTATAGGTTCTGAATCAATCCCCCTATTCCTGACCCTATTCTGGTTAAACTAACTATCAAGTTAACTAACAGTCAGCCCATGAGGCAAGAAAAGCCCCCATGATGCAGATACCGTTATCTGACGCAGTCACACTACGGCACAGGAACGTGTTATCTGATTAGGTCATAACGCTTGAGATCTAATTAGACAAGCGACATTCCTCCAGCCCCTGATAAGGCATACGACGTTCTCATAACAAATCAAACCTATGACAACCTGGAAAATCCGTGCGGCCATTGTTTTGATTTCACAGAGAACTTTAGTAAAGAATGTGCTAACGAGCAAGTCGTATGACATCTTTATTGACGTATCTATGTCCATCCTTACGTCAATCTCGGCACCTTTAAGGTATAAATATTGCCGATCTTGCCCTATGCAAACACACGCGTGGTGACGAGACGGAGCAGCCATACTTGCCGAAGCCAAGAGCAGAGCAGACCCCGCTGGCAGCAGCCCCGCCTTCCTGACGCGCTGAGAGACGCGCTGCTATCTCCTGCCGAGAGACCCAGCACCGGCGCTTTCGGGCAGCCCTCGCAGGCGGCCTGGAATATCGAGAGCAGAGAAAGAGATACCATTCCTCATTTCATCCTAACTTCCAGGTACAGAACTGAATAACCCCTCACAGAGGATTCTTTAGTTATTCACTTGGCAAAAACAAACTTAACTTAAACTGTAACTTTCTATTCCCGCCCACGCATTAGACTTAGGTCAGGTACACGGGGTAGGCGTATTTAGAAACACCAGTTGAGTACGTTTAGTCAAATGTATATGTGTATGTAAATATATTTTAATCATTTTAAACATCATATGGCTCAGAAACCATATCAATGTTTTTACAGTATTATTTTATACTATTGCTTTTAATGTATGCACTTTACTTAACTATAAGTATTGCAATAATATCGATCCATTTCTCTTGTACGAGAAAAGAGACTGATCAATAAATAACACCTTTTTATTGAACACGCCCGTCTCTTCCTTTTCTCTACAATCTGATGAGACTAAGAATGCACGTACTGACTGAGTAAAATAATTGCCTTGTGCTCACACAACTCTGGAGATACACTCTTGATTAGGGGAGAGCAAAGTTGTCATGTTCTATGGTTGTCAGAAACTAAATCCCTTCTTGTCTAATCAGGGGAGTTAATTCTTTCCTGAACATTCGAGAAAGTTTCTAGCGAACTCTGAGCTACGCTGGCAAACCCAAAACTTAAGTCTAGTATCGACAGTAGTAGACCTAGTTAACGTCTGGTCTAGGCCTTTACTGCTGTAGGTATTATTCCAATGCGCAGAGCCTATTGGGAAAATAGGAACTACACTACATGGCGCCCAACGTGTTTGGAAAGGGCGATAAAACTAACGTAAGACATTTAGAGTAACTCAGTCGTGCTTTCTCACTCAGACCCCTTTTCCCAAATTCTCCAAAGACGTCTGGAGTGGGTGAAAGGTAATATCCTCCAAAACCTCGCAGGAGGGAACTCCTATGTATGGTTCTTGGTACAGTCAACGTTGAAGGATACACTGTTCCGAAATATTGTGCATCTAATCTTTGTTCCATTAGAAACCTGATCTGCAAACAAACATAATACCATCCTGTCGGTAAAATGGGAGACAGTGATGAAGAAAGAGAGGCAGTTAGATTAGCAGCTGAAATAGCAGCAGCAGATACTGCACTAAAGGATGCAGACGCGGATATAATACTCATTCCGGTCAGCAAAAGGAGATCTATAACCTTAAAACTTATAGAAAATGGACTGACACCTAGAGGTGGCACAGTCATATTCGTAATTGAGGCACACGAATATCGGCAGACAGAGGTATACTATACATGGATACATTTTCCAGCAGCAAATGCTGTAACAAAGTACTTCCACTATTACAAAATAGAGGTACCACCTGACATTTACACTCCTTTCGAGGAGGTGGAAGTACCACTCAAATTCCAAGAGCATTTGCTCTTATTTGATGGCGCCCTAATACATAACAATCACATTACAAGGCTCGGTCCTTTAGGTAGACCAGGAGCAACGTGGCCGGTCTTAGCCGGATACACACCACACCCAGACATCGAAGGGATGTCTACAGGAGAGCTGTTAATACAGCTAAAACAATTACTAAAAATTCATAGACAATTAGTCCAGTATGTAATGCGGACTTCAACAATTCAGCCCGCGATTAAACTTCCACAGCTGACCCCTCACCAGGGGAACACAAATAAAATTACACCACAGAACATCCAATCCTGCCTAGGTAAAGTTCCGGCTAAACGGGAACAGATACCATTCTGGTTGGCACAGAAAATCACCCAAATAGAGGCGGTGTTTCCTGACACCACCCCGCTAGAAAAACACAGGATTCTGACTATATGTCTCCCAATGGGAATCGCACCACACATAGAGGACTGTGACACTTGGGGTACAGTCTTTGCTTCAATCTACACAAAAACGCACGGTGTTCCATCCATTTCGGTAATACCAGATGTGCTAAAACAAATTCAAGATGAATACGGTCCAGAACCAGCTTTAACTCTTGGTATGAAATTACTGAAAGACTTCAAGCAGGTCTCGGCTATATTATTAGCCAATATAAAAGGTGAAGCAGCAAACGTGGCGATCCGCCAAAGGTTAAAAGAGACAGATATAGCAGACCAACCAGCTGAAATTGCCAGAATCATAGAAAAATCCTATGAGGAACTAGGTAGAGATAGTTTAGGGGGAATACCAGTAAAACCGCAACTGACTGAAAGTCCAGAAAAAATATTTTTTAATAATTCACCAAAAAAGAACTGGGATGGAAACAAACAATCCAATCCAAAAGAAAAGAAATTCCAGTCCCGAGGAAGGTCTCCTAGGCGAAGGGAGAAATCTCCGAACCAGAGACACAGGTCACCCCAGAGTGACCCCTCTGGTAAAAGATATAACCTTAGAAATAGGGATAATATTAAAAAACCTGATAGATATCAAGACATTGATACACGTCCCTCTCAATCTTTTCAGAATTCCTCGCAGAAATCGGAAAGAAGAGGACGATCAGAACAAAGAGAAGAGCACGCCAAGTCCAAAGACAAGGAACCTGCTCAGCTAAAAAAGAAATTACAATTTCCAAAAAAGAAGGTAGCCAGTATCAAGGTAGTTAACAATGCCGAGAATACTGAGGACACAACTGAAAAACGGAGAATGGGCTCAGACAATGCTAGACAGCGCAGCAGAAGTGAGCATAGCTCGCAAAGTCCTTATGAATCATCTGGAGACAGTGGACACGAATGAATACCTTCAAGTGGAAACTGCAGACACCAGAGTTAGCAAACCCCACAAGATATACGAGATAACATTACGTATAGAGGGAGATAAGACTAGGAAAATAAGGGGACTATTTTGGGATAACCTCTCCAAGGGCTATGATATCCTTCTAGCTGAAAAAGACTGGCCACCAGAGTTTGTCAGGGAGTGCCCTCATGGCGAAGAAGTAATTATGCCTGCCTTCTCGAATCAAATCCCGATTCATAAAAAATACACACTTGCTAGAAAGTGGGCAGTGGCCTTAGCACCTGCTTTATATAAAAATCATGTAAGATGGGATGAGGATTCTCCTCCTCACAAAATCCAGTTAAAATCACAACCTACTGCACAAAGGCAGTACCCAATTAAGCAAGAAGCTAAAAAACAAGTAAATAAAATACTAGATCAGCTAGAATACCAGGGGGTGATTGAAACTTGCACCTCACAAATGAACAACCCTTTGTTTCCGGTCTCCAAACCAGACAATTCATATCGTCTAGTTTTGGATTACCGACACCTTAACACATGTTGCAAAACCTTTGCAGTGCAAAACTCACACAGTGCTGCACTAATGAATAACATAGTGCGCAAAAAATACAAAACAACCTTGGACATCTCCAATGGATTCTTTTGTCAAAACATAGCACCAGAGAGCAGATATTTAACTGCATTCTCAGTAAATGGCACTCAAAAACAATTCTGTCGGTTAGCCCAGGGGTACAAGAACAGCCCGGGGGTATTCTCAGCGAGAGTAACAGAATTACTACAGCTATATGATAATGAAGCATTATCTTATGTCGATGACATTTACTTAACAGATGATGACTTGGATAATCACTTGAAAAGAGTGAACACCATAATACTTGGGTTCGCAGCAGAGGGTTACAAATTCAACTTTAAAAAGTCCAGAATTGCCCATCTGACAGTCCTATTCTTAGGATATGAGTTATCAAGTGAAGGTAAAAGCCTGGCAGACAATTTCCTAGAGAAATGTGCCGTAATCCAAGCTCCTAAAACACTAAAAAACCTACAGTCAATTCTAGGCTTCCTAAATTTCGGAAGAACATATATTGCAAATTACGCAGAAAGGGTCAAACCCCTTATGATCTAATTAAACCAGACTTTAAAAGATCCAATTGGACTCAAACACACTCAGAAATTTTTAGATCCTTACAAACAGACATGCTAATTAAAACAAAATTAGAAACACGTGATAACACACGCAATCTTGTGATTCGAGTCATCCCAGGGAGATGCGGATTCACATACCTGACTTCTAATGAAGGAGAAAAGGTACCAATTGCATTCAAATCACACTTGTACACTAAGGCTGAAATGAAATTTAGCCCAACGGAAAAAATTCTTACAGCAACACAGACAGCTATAGCAAAAGAACGAGCCCTGGCACAAGGTAAACGAATAGTAATCGTAACACCAATACCAGCCTTAGAGGCGGTAACAAAGGCAAGCATTCCAAATGCTAAAGCACTCCATCCAAGATGGATACAATGGGCTAACTCTCTTGCTGCAACAGACGTAGTGTACGAATTTGATCCTTACTTAAAAACACAAGAATTTCTCCAATATGAATTTGAATGTCCTCCGCCAACCGAAATTCTGCCTCTAGATCACTACGGCTGTATAATATATACAGACGGATCAGCACAACCCGCAGTAGGGGGTAAACAAGCTTACAGTGCTGCGTGCGCGATTGTTAAAGGTCGTTGGCACGAAGGGAAATTTAAACCAACCCTCACTAAAACACAATCCCTAGGAGATTGTACAGCTCAGCGAGCTGAACTACTAGCATTCAAGATGGCGCTTGAAAATACCGATCGAGAATTCCCCACACTCATAGTGTGTGATTCGTATTATTGCGTTCAGTCTTACAATGAATACTTGCAGATCTGGCTTCAGAACGGTTTCAAGGATGCGAAAGGTGGCACAATCAAGCATAAAATGCTCTGGGAACAAGTAGCTCTTTTACAAAAAGAACTACCAAAGACTCACGTGATACATACACTGAGTCATCAACGTGATGGCGTTCACGTTGCAGGGAATTCATTGGCTGATGAGGCCGCGAAGGCGGCTGTGCAAACGGCTTCCGTAGCTGCCGTCACCCGGTCAAAAACAAAAATAGACAGCGAAATATTACAAGCTGTCAGCGCTTCAGAAAAGGATTCGATAGAACCACTCCCTAAAGGCTTTCCAGTAAAATACTCATACATATCTGATGCAAACAATGTTCCTTTTGCTCGAATCCCTGGAGTGGGGGATAGGGCAATTCCAAACATGGAACATAGGTTAGGACTAATAATAGCGGCACACGAAGGGCTTGCTTCTATTCATGCTGGCGTCTCAGCCACAGTATCATTATTAAAACAGAGATACTGGTGGCCACAAATGAGAAGACAAACGAGAAACTATGTTCTAGCATGTGAAATATGTCAAAAAATGAAAGTATCAACGGTGAGACGTCCAGCGCAGACGCCCCTTCTAATCTCGGATAAACCATTAGCCTGTGTTTATCTAGACCACTGCGGTCCCTTACAAAGGGATGGTAACTATAAATATATCTTGGTCGCAGTGGATTCATGCACGAGATTCATATGGATGTGGCCCCAGCGAACGGCTGACGCCAGAACTGTTATAAAAGATTTGCGAGTCTTTATCGGCACATACGCAATTGGCATGCTGCATTCGGACAATGGTCCTGCTTTTAGCTCTCGGGCTTATAAGGAGGCCATGGTCAGCATGGGCGTGCAATTGCGGTACTCTTGTCCATTTCACCCTGAGGGGAACGGAATTGTTGAAAGAAAAAACCGTGACATAAAGCAATCTATAACGGCAAAGGTATTAGGTTCGGGAGCTGGGTGGGTCAAACATCTAATAAGTGTCCAACGTAGTCTAAATAACTTGCCAAGAAATTCTCTGAAGGGATTCAGTCCGTACGAATTATTATTTGGAACTAGAATGATAATCTCTGACCTTGATAGTCAGACTTCAGTGGTTAAAGAAAAAAGCTTTGATGTCAAAGACCGTTTGGCTATTTTGCAGGACTTAAACAAAACAAGAAAAGACCTGAGCAACATACAGTTGAAACAACAGCCAACAACCACTGAAGAACCACCACCTGTCCCAGCAAGACCTGTCTGGATTCCAAAAGTCGGGGATCTAGTCAGGGAGAAGATCGCGGTAAAGAAGGAATTTGGGCCTTCTTACAGAAAAGCAGTTCCTGTCTTGTCTGTCAACGGGACAAGATCAGTTGTACTACCGCCACTTGCTGGTAAAAAGGAGAACAGAGTTGTATCCATCGACCTGGTAAAACCACAACATGTGGCCGATAACAAACAGTAGGCCAAGTGGACTCCCAATAAGTAGCAGAACACCAAGGTTTGCTACCAGTACAGAGGTCCTAACAAAGAGGCTCATCACATTCGACACGCCTACAGAAGAACAAGAAGGACTATGCAACAATGCAATAGAACTCAGACCTCTGACAACCCAAATAAAAACATTTAGCAGAGACACACCAATCTACAATGAAGTACCAAATGACAATGCAAGAAACAAAAATCCTGAAGCAATTGGAACAATTGACAGAACTGCATCCGGGTACTTCATCAACTTCGATGATTCCTCTGAAGGCTTCAGTGAATCAAAGACACAGCCATCATCAAAATCCTTTAAAGACAAAGCTAAGGAACTTTTGAACCAACTGAAAGAAACATATCTGATTTCTCCATGGATTGAATTTTGGGTGGGTTTTGGTGCATTTATCCTCATACTTTGGCTCATCATGGTATTTACTTTGGGACGCTTCATTGAGGGAAAATATGCTAAAATGGACACAGCAAGCCAGAACATCAACTTGGTCCTCAAACCACACACATCTTCACACGTCGAGAAAAGAGAACTTTCTTCAGCCAACTTCACAGCCAATCCGATACCTGGTGGGGTAGCATGGGACTACACTGACTATGAAATTTATGGTCCGGTCGAGATCCTGAAATATCCACACCAAATCAAGATCTCCTTGAGTGACTTTGCAAAACCAAACTCATTTGCTGATGATTGGGACTTCGAAAGCATTAACAACATGATGTCTGACTTAGTAATGTCTGCTAAATTTACAAAACATGATTATTTGCAAGGTTCTACAAATTATGATAGTATGTATTGCTATAACCACTATGGTAATCATTTTTTGCATAAATCTGCACAACCTAGAAATGTTTTAAATTATAATCAATGGGAACATTGTGCAACACCTCCAAAAGGGAGCTCAAGAACTGTTTACGACAAATATTCATATTTTTCAGGTTTTAACACAAGTAATGCTGAAACATTTTATTATAAATTGTCAAACAAGACAGGGATGAAAACCATGATAACCAACACAAAGTTGATATATTCAGATTCATTCTTCGAAAAAATGAATACTTTTGGATTTGATTATTGGGACAAAAATGTTGATTTGAAAAGTGTTTGGGGTACAAAAGATTGGCAAGTACAGGGTATAGAAGCTTTGTTTAGAGCCTGCATGATCCCAGAACAAATGATATTTTTAAATGACACTGTTCAACAAACCACCTGTCTTGGCTTAGCCAAAATCAAAGATTTAAATAAACCGTCTATTCCAAAGCCAATAATGTTTAGCAATAACTCTGATACAGATGAAGAGATAGACGTAAACCATATATTAAACCAAAACAGAACACATCCTGATTGGAAACAATGGTTGATCTGGCCCACAGATACAAATAACTGTCAAGATAGATTCCTGAATAAAACACAGGGTTTCAAAATGACCAGGCCAGACCCTAGATATCCCCAAAGACATCACCCAGGGATAATAACAACCTACAGTGTGGGCAAATTATGCCTTCAATGGCTACAAACTTCCACACTGCCCGAAATTAAGCAACACCTAACTTTACTTACTGATGGTGCTGACTTGCGTGATTTCATAATGGGACCACGCAAACAGCGTCAAAAGCGTTTCATAGCAGCCTCTGTATATGCAGCATACAATGAGGCCTGGAAGGTTACTCAAATTGAAACAGCAGAGAGAATACGGGAAATTGACCGTATTAATTTGGAAAAATCACTTTCTGTAGTGGACAATGGGTTAATGACTCTGTCCTCCAGAATTTTTTCTTTGGACAGCATTGTGTCGTCAGCAATCGATATATTATCGCAAGACTTACTGTTATTACAACATGGTCAGTCACAATTGCGTTCTATTGTACAGCTTGGCTGGACGTTACAAAATCTGCGTTCAGGCTATGTGCCTTGGCGTTTAATCAACACAACGTCACTATTCCAAATCTTTAACCTTACTGATAGACAAATCGGTATGGCGCAAAAGGGTGCTGATTATACAATCTTGAGCATTGAAAAACTAGAAAGATTACCAATGACAATGTCAGAACGACCTGTCAGTGAATGGATAATCCACGGAATCATAAATATTCCAATCTCAACCTTCAGGTTTCAATACTGCCAAAAATATATACAGGCTGGCATGTACGAGAAATTGGGAAAGGGGTACCTTAAAACAACTTGGAACCTGCCCTATTCACATGCATGTGTCAGTAATAAAGGACAGAAAGTGTTTCTTAGTGGCAACAATTGTGCTATGTCACTAAGCGGCACGCTTCTGTGTAACGGAATTAGTTTGCATGGAGCCTGTGAAGGGAATTCATACAACCTTTCATGTCACCAGCAAGGCGCACCTGCAACTGAAATAGAACCATTCTTTCAAATACTCTATAATGGGAGTTACATTCTTATTGTAGACCGCAGATGTTGTAGTCTTATGCCCGGGACTCCTTATCTAGTCACTACGACGGCGAAGGTCAAGTGCTGTGGACGTTCTTTATTCCCCAGCTCCTTTCCAGACAGGGAGGCAAGGGCATGGCCCAGTTTGAAAATTACTTCTATTCGAATAGATACTTTAAGCAGAATGAAAACAGTGCTTCTTCAGACGCCGACAAGGCTCACGTCATCAAAAGAAACGTATGATCTACAAGTCGCAAGGACGACTGCAGAGATACATACATTATTATCAACTAATTCCCCCGTACATTTCGCGGAAATCCTGAGCAAAATCTTAAATATTTCTGATACCACTGGGGTCTCAAAGGTATTTAAGACAGTATTTTCGATGGCATTAACACCATTCAAAGCCATACTGGGTATTTTTCCAGATTTCGTCCATTCGATTTTTGGCGGACTTCCCCTGATCCTGGGACTAATTGCAGGAATCCTATTCTTAGTCCTTATTTTTCGTTATGGCAACCCATGTCACAGATCAAACTCTCGCGACAATGGAAGAAACGATCCTAGCCATGGATACCGGGACCGGATATCAAAAATCCTGGGACTCTCCCGGCTTAGAGACCTGAACATGACTTGGTTTCTATCATTTCGACCAATGTGGCAAAGGTGTGTTTTACCTGTATTAAGGTGTCTGCTATGCGGAGAAGAATGCGTGTTAGACACCTGTCTGACGCTACAATCGGATGCGCCAGTGGATGCGGATACATTGTTGGTTCCTACCAAGGTTCACGCTTTGTGCTGCCCTCAAAGGCTGCCAATCCTGATGACGGCATTCGTGGAGTCTTCACCACTACGATTGAAGAGTAGTGAAGTTCAAGATGAAAGCAGCATCGATCCGGTACGACCTTCTGTCAGCAATGCGAATCAGAATGTCAATGGAGACAATCATGCGCACGAATGCATGGTTACACCTATTTCCGACTTAGTGGAACTTTCCCATGAAGCTGTTGACAGTTTTTTCGAAAGCCTTAATGATATGATGTTCTCTCCAGAACAGAAATAGAGACTTTTGAGCAAGCTCGCACACGGCGTTCCCTGTATTCGGCCTTCAACTTTGAAATTAAAGTCACATGAACAATTTTTCCCACCAGTTCACGGACAACAATTTTTTTAGCAGCCCCAAATTAATTTATACAAAAAATTTCGGGACACTTATCTTCTGCTTAAAGTAAGAAACTATTCCTAGAGAACTAAGATTTCTATTTTTAGATACTTTATAAACTTTAGTTGCCCGCTGGTATGTTCACAAATATTTTATTATGTGATGAAATGGTCTCGAACTTTCTTTCTGTATAGCCGTATTAAGAGCCATTTCATGTGTATTTCTCATATACCTTATAAGCAATAATGTATACAAATGCGTGTTTACTTTGGCATTTAATTCATAGCTTGAGTGCATACGATACATATGACTGCAATTTTTCAGTATATTTGAACGTTTCCAAATGCATTTATGTATTTTGGGGTGGTAAGGTATACACTATACTCTATAGTATGTTGTACTATGTTATACTATGCATAGATTAGTAAATATGACCATAGTTAGCGTGGAGTGGGTGTCATGTATTCCTATAGGTTCTGAATCAATCCCCCTATTCCTGACCCTATTCTGGTTAAACTAACTATCAAGTTAACTAACAGTCAGCCCATGAGGCAAGAAAAGCCCCCATGATGCAGATACCGTTATCTGACGCAGTCACACTACGGCACAGGAACGTGTTATCTGATTAGGTCATAACGCTTGAGATCTAATTAGACAAGCGACATTCCTCCAGCCCCTGATAAGGCATACGACGTTCTCATAACAAATCAAACCTATGACAACCTGGAAAATCCGTGCGGCCATTGTTTTGATTTCACAGAGAACTTTAGTAAAGAATGTGCTAACGAGCAAGTCGTATGACATCTTTATTGACGTATCTATGTCCATCCTTACGTCAATCTCGGCACCTTTAAGGTATAAATATTGCCGATCTTGCCCTATGCAAACACACGCGTGGTGACGAGACGGAGCAGCCATACTTGCCGAAGCCAAGAGCAGAGCAGACCCCGCTGGCAGCAGCCCCGCCTTCCTGACGCGCTGAGAGACGCGCTGCTATCTCCTGCCGAGAGACCCAGCACCGGCGCTTTCGGGCAGCCCTCGCAGGCGGCCTGGAATATCGAGAGCAGAGAAAGAGATACCATTCCTCATTTCATCCTAACTTCCAGGTACAGAACTGAATAACCCCTCACAGAGAATTCTTTAGTTATTCACTTGGCAAAAACAAACTTAACTTAAACTGTAACTTTCTATTCCCGCCCACGCATTAGACTTAGGTCAGGTACACGGGGTAGGCGTATTTAGAAACACCAGTTGAGTACGTTTAGTCAAATGTATATGTGTATGTAAATATATTTTAATCATTTTAAACATCATATGGCTCAGAAACCATATCAATGTTTTTACAGTATTATTTTATACTATTGCTTTTAATGTATGCACTTTACTTAACTATAAGTATTGCAATAATATCGATCCATTTCTCTTGTACGAGAAAAGAGACTGATCAATAAATAACACCTTTTTATTGAACACGCCCGTCTCTTCCTTTTCTCTACAATCTGATGAGACTAAGAATGCACGTACTGACTGAGTAAAATAATTGCCTTGTGCTCACACGACTCTGGAGATACACTCTTGATTAGGGGAGAGCAAAGTTGTCATGTTCTATGGTTGTCAGAAACTAAATCCCTTCTTGTCTAATCAGGGGAGTTAATTCTTTCCTGAACATTCGAGAAAGTTTCTAGCGAACTCTGAGCTACGCTGGCAAACCCAAAACTTAAGTCTAGTATCGACAGTAGTAGACCTAGTTAACGTCTGGTCTAGGCCTTTACTGCTGTAGGTATTATTCCAATCCGCAGAGCCTATTGGGAAAATAGGAACTACACTACAGTACAGTTATCATATCTCTCAATGCGCCTCCTGCAGAAAATTCCGGCCTGTAATTGCTAGCGTCTAGGATGCAATTACATTGGGTCGCATTAAATAAGGAGAATTAAATTCATCCGATTTTGTACAACTGCCGGCTGAACCTCGGGGCTGCAGAGCACGTTATTCTTATTACACTCTTTACTTACTATACCTATTCCAGTTTGCGCAACAGTAGGGAAGGTGTTGGAATTCATTTCCATTACCTCAGCGCCCCCTACAGAAAGTCGTTGTGATGACTTGCAATGTAAATGCATCGCATACTAACAACGCAGTCGTTGTAACGACCGTGTTGTAATAGTAATGCGATGTAATGACAGCATTGTAAACGCTGTTTCCCGTCTCTGTTGCTCTCTTGTCTTTGTCTCTCTTTCTCCCTCTTTCTTTTTTCTATGTCTTTCTCTCTCATTCTCTCTCTCATTCTTTCTCTCTCTGTCTCTCTCTACCTCCCTCTTTCTTTCTCTCTTTCTCCCTCTCTCTCTCTCGCTCTCTTTCTTTCTCTCTCTCTCTCTCTTTCACTCTTGCCTGCGGAGGTAAATCCATGGAGCTGGAGACAGAGGCTGCAGCCCTGGACCTTGATAAAGCGGCCTCCAGCGACCCCATCCGTCACCCGCCCTTCCTTACACTCTTTCTGCCTCCCAATTCTCCCTCTCTTAGTTGTGTTTTGCCGCTTTTAGCTCCTCTATCTTCCTTCCTGTTTCACTCTTTCCACTGTCCCATTCAGCTTTCTGTTTCTCATGCCCCCCCTTTCTGTGCCTCATTCACTCATCCTCTCTCTCTCACACACACACACATCTTTCTCTCCTTATCGATATCTCTCTCATCAGCCCAGTCTCTTCTCCCCGTCCCTCTCTCTTTCCATCTTCGGATCTCTCTAGCACCCTGCCTCTCTAGTTCTCTCTTGTCGCCCTCTCTCCCTTCCTCGCCCTCTCTTCTCTCTCTAACTCTCATACTTTCGTTCTTCCAGACACTGTCTTTCTTCCCCTTCCTCTCTCGCCCTATTTCTTGCGCATTCACCCTCCCTCTTTCTCTCCTGCTCACTCCTCTCTACTTTTCTCCACCTTTCACTTTCATTCGCTCAGTTTCTCTCACCCCTACTACCCTTTCCTTCTTTCCCACCTCTATGACTTCTTTGCTCACTCCCCCTCTCTTTCACCCCTTCTTTCTTGTCTCACCTGCCCCATACCCTCAGTTTTCATTCTTGCTCCCCCTCTTTACCTTTGCGCTCCATCTTTCACCTTTATCCTTCCATTTTTCTTCACCCCTACCCTTTCCTTCTAAACCCACCACTCTCCCTTGCTTTCACCCCTTTCCTCTCCTCACACATGTGCCCCCAGCCACTCTCCCTTGGTTTCACCCCTTTCCTCTCCTCACACATGTGCCCCCAGCCACTCTCCCTTGGTTTCACCCCTTTCCTCTCCTCACACATGTGCCCCCAGCCACTCTCCCTTGCTTTCACCCCTTTCCTCTCCACACACATGTGCCCCCAGCCACTCTCCCTTTCTTTCACCCCTTTCTTCTCCTCACACGTGCCTCCACCCCTTCTTTCTCTCTCCCTCCGGTCTGTGGTCCTCCGTGCAGGAAGCCGATGGTAACTGCCGCTCGCATTCTCCGGAGAGAAACCCCGGGGTCTCGCAGAACGACAAAGATCTGACACTAGAGCACGAAAAAAGAAAAGCCCGAAATAAACCAGCTCTATAAATGAACCGGAGGAGGAGGGGGGGGCGCTTCACCCCAAATGAAGGGCAGAAACCATCAGCACGCGAGGGGGCCTGGCTGCCCCCTGCCTCCGTGCCCTGTTTGTCCGTTCTGAATGTGAATGAAACAAGATGCCGTCATGAATACATTTATTTTTGCAAGAGAAAGTAAAGTTCCAGTGACCAAGCATCTCAGGAACTTCAAAACGCTTTTATATTGTGCAATGGTGAAAGGCGGCTCAGCCAGGCTGCCATGCTAAGAATTACCGCATGCCACCTGGTAGCTGCAGGGAGTGGGGCTGAGGGCTACGAAGATCCCTTGTACAAGCAGCGTTCATATATATTCGTTACACGTCGGTCAGCAGCATTAGTATGCACATGCTCTCCATTCTTTAACATGTCCAGTCCTCAGCTCCCGGCTGGAGAGAGCTACTAGACTCCTCCCCAAAACAACCCCTCAGCATCTCCCACTCCTACGTTGACATCATACGCCAACCTAACCCTAGCACTTTACTTGCATGGTGCTCTGTGGCACTCTAAGGCAGACTAAAACAGAGATTCTGAAACAGGCCATGCCCACCGCTTCTAACATCAATGCAAACTAGCTTTGGCGTCGAGGGTTAACCCTCGCCCGGCACATGTGCAATAGCACCGACTCCGTCTTGCCTGATCAGATTCCTTCTAAAAAAAATAGAGCGTCATTACAGACCCCCCAGGATATAGCGGCTTTTGTAAAAATGCAGCGCGATTTCTACAAAAGTGCCGATTTCGCGGGCACTTTTGTGAAAATCGCTGCATTTTTACAAAAGTGCCGATTTCGCGGCAAACCACGAAATCGCGATATCCTGGAGGGTCTGTGTAGCACCCAGGTCTAATGAGGCCAAGTTTCCTTTACCCAGTGAATTTACGCATAGCGCAGAACTTCCTGCGCGCAGGCTCCAACGCCTCCCCTGCCAAGCTCCCTGCCACAGGAAGGAGCCAGGGGTGATTTCCGACCACTGACGTTTACCTGTCCCCCACTGGTTGCTAATTTGCCCCGTGTGGTCATTGTGGTCTTCATCCCTGGTTCATACTTTGCCACATAGACCAGACAACTTCATAGTTATTTTCAACTTATCCCTGGTGCCCCTAGCAATGGTGTTACACGGGTATTGAGGGAATAAGTGTGTGGTGTCCAACATTAGACACTGCACCATATCGTGAAGTGCCAACCTACAGGTGCCCGGACCCTGTTATCCACCTGTGACCCTTGATACTATACCAGTAATGGTGACAAACTACAAGACAGTGTGTCACATGTTTAGCTATAATCCTTTTGGGTGGATTCGCTGGGAGCCATCTGTGTCCCTGCCCATGCTGTGTCACCCACTTCAGCCCTATAATGCCCTAGCCCATCCCTGAAAGACACCTACAGCCTGATACCCCCCGCTGACTTGTGAGGGGGTTTAGAGCCCAGTGCTCCCCGTCTAAGTTTCTAATCTTTCTCTTCCTTGCAGGCTCCAGCTCGTGTGAGTGGCTATCCCTGTCCTGGTGAGGCATATCAAGGCCATTTCTCACCTTAGGAACTAACCTGCCCTGGGAAAAGTGACATAGAAACGGGTGTCCCTGTGTCTTTGTCGTATAAAAGGGGGAAACACATGAACGCAAAACACTTGACCCTTTTTGGGCAGTCGGACCGCCAAAACGACCTTCTTCAATCATTGTAGCCAAATTATGTTGACCCCACGTTCTCCTCAGGTTATTGCACCGCAACCCACAGTTTAACTGGCAGCTACCACCACTGCCTAGCTCCCTGGCTCTTGAGCAGGTGTTATTGTCTGTCTTGAATGGACTTGAGCATCCATCACTTGGTGCGTGCTTGCCCTTAATGTAATCACCTTAGTTGTGCAAGCCCCTGCCTGGCTGCAAGCTTAGCTAAGCGCCTGCGGAAATCACCTGCCTGTGTAGGCCTACCAAGTTACCTCCCTTGGCATCCCGTCCCTACAACACAAGGCTTACCTCTTAGGCCTCTCACTAATAGTCTCCATCATGCGTCTAATGCTAGTTGGGACCTTCTTAGGCAATCTCCCTTCTAGTACACCGTGCCGAGTAACTATTAATGTCTGTCTCTTGACCAGTCACCCCGATTGGGCACTCGTTGGACCCAAGGCGGCTATAAACCAATGTATATATCAAGTTGGGCAACTTGGGACACTACTACTTTCTCACTGTGTACTTCCCGGTGTGGAGATACTGCCTACGATCTCCCCACCTTAGGTCCTGAATAACGACTAAATAAATCTGACTCAGGCCGAACGATTACTAGTGCACCTAGCCAAGGGCCCTCCACTGCATGTGAACCCCAGCAGTTCGTTTTAAGACTGTGGTTATTACCTGCCCCCCTCTGGACCCTAGAAGTGAGACCTAGCCAAATCAATTGCAGGCCCTCCTTCTAAGACACAACCCTATCTGGCCGTAACGTGCCAAAAGTGTCTAAATATTCTGGGCAAGTATAAGACTAGGGGAGAAGGAGGAATGAGAGACTAGGTCGCCCTCCGGAACAGTGTACAACCAAGAATCCAAAGTATTGGGTTCCAAGACCTAGCTCATGTCGCGGTAACTGACCAAATTGATCAGTGATACCTGCCAAGAAAGAAACATTTCTTTCTAGTGTCCCCTCACTCACCAGGATTGCCCCACGGTGACATGCTTCATCATTGGGGCCCTCCCAGTTCTCTACGAAAAGGGGCGTGCTGCGACTCACGAACTACGCAGGAGCACTTCAAAGTGAGAGACTATGTGTAGTGCACGGTGGTGGAGTGGGTGTGGGTATATTAAAAATACCGTGTTTAGTGGGCCTCAATAAATTTATTTTGCTCCTAGACAGGTATATTAAAAATGGGGTGAGTATCACTGCTAACCAACCTATAATGGGGACTGGTTCAGTGAGAAGGTCAACATGTTTCATGCTACCCCTAGCATTTCGTCAGGACCATGCAGAGACCAGCTCTGCATTTGCCACTCCAAAGTCCTTAGTAAGACAGTGATATAATACAAATTAAAAAAAAACAATACTTAATATGTAAAGCATGCGTTCATAGTAGAATACATACGATTTTTTGATTTCAAATGCTGTGGAAAGAAAACACAACATTAGTAGCATTTTCAAACCTCCCTTATGAGGAGGATTACATAGTGTCCACTCATGACGCATGCATCATGGGCTATGGTGGGTGGTTGCACCATATTGGCGCGTGCAGGCTCTCATGCTAGGCACTAGCTTTGTAAATGGGTGGTTGTGAATTCACACACATAAACAAGACAGGGCTTGATATGACTAGGACGATAGACACAAAGAACACATAATAAATGCATAGACAGGATTAAATGCAATTGAGGTAGTCGTGATATTTACTTGTAGCTGTGCTCAATGGCACCTCATGGTCACTCTAAGGGGTTCGTTTTCACCTTGCGGAATCAATGCTGTTTTTTTGTTACGAGATCAAAAAAAAAAAGAAAAGAAAAAGAAAAAAGGAGGAGAGATCGGTAAGTATCTCCTCTAGGATCGTTCGTTCAATGCGCATTGCCGTTTGCAAAGTGGGACCGTAAAAGAAAGAAATGTAACTTACTTCCATGATTGGGAAAACGTATCGGAAATACCTGGATTCAGCTCCCCCGGGACCGCATCTCACTCAATGGCCGCGTCTACTCTATTATGTTTGTTTCAGCCTTCCGGTAGCAATCATGTGGCAGCTAGACCGTTAGCGGCCGTCCGCCATCTTGGTAGGATGTGATTCATTTGTACAATAAACAATATTGAAAGGAAGGGGAGTGTCCATCAGTAAGCACTAGTTTAACGCGTACGCTGAGGTTTTTACAAACATTGTTTTTATATTGTGGGAAAATACAAGGGAAAGATCGTAGTTGTTCGGAAAACGGCATTTGGCAGATTTTGGGCAGGCAGTTGGTTATCAGTGACAACGCCCGTTTTTTAAAGGGAAAAGAATATAAATAAATTCCTGGTACCTTATTTGTAACTTATGGCAAGCAGAATGATAAAAATGAGACAATAAGTCATAGAAGATTTGGTAAACAAGTAGTCTCATTAGGGAAAAGCCAACTTGGCAAATACCTTCTCTTGACGATTGGAGAAGAGAGGCAAAACGGCGCTTTTGGTGGGGGAGCTGAAAAAGGGGAATTGTCCCACAAAGACAATTCTTAATTATTCACTGAAGGTGTTAGAGCCAAATATATCCCTGACGGGAATGGTAGTAACTATTTGTTACGGGAATGTCGTAATAAGGCCTAACAGTGGCCATGCAGAGATTATTGTGGATGGTACCTGAAAGAGAAATAGGGGGTTATAATGGTTTTAGTTTATAAAGGCACCCCATGGCATGTCGTCATTGAGTCCACATGTGTCTGTACGTAGTTTGAACATCCATCTTTGCTCCCGCTCATGGAGTATTCTTTCTTGATTTTCTCTCGTCTTGACAGTTTCCAAAACGACCCATGTCAAATCGTTAGGTGTGTGGTTCAACTCTATGAAATAACTAGTCATGCGTGTAGTGGCCCGTTTGCATCGAATGTTGCTCCTATGCTCAACGATTCGAGTGCTGACTTTACGGGTGGTCATTCCAATGTAGTGAAGATTACATACACATGTTATCATGTACACCACTCCGCTTGTGTTACAATTAGACATTTATTTTAGATGCCATGTGGTGTTATCGTTGAAGGTGATCATCTTTGTGGTAGCTGTAAGATGGCACACGCTACAGTTGTTACACGGGTAGTGCCCCATTGGTAGTGGTTGGAGTCTGTTGGTGACACTTGTTGGTTTTGGACGAGTATGGACCAGATGGTCCTTCAGGTTCATCCCTCGGCGGTGGCTGAACATTGGCATGGGTATGCAAAGATTTCCGCTATCGACAATGGGCCAATGTTTTTTTACAATTTTGGTAACTTGATCTGAGACCTTGTTGAAAGTTGTGATGCAGATTGGCCTTGTATTCTCAGCAACATTTCTTGTTTTTGGTTCTAGAAGAGCATCCCTATGGTTGTTACCGGCCCTCTTTTTGGCACTTTTTATCAGTTTAATCGGGTAATATCTCTCTTTGAGTTTTAAGCTTAGGTCTTCCGCTTGCATGAGATAGTCTTTCTTCTCTGAACAATTCCTTCTAAGCCTTAAGAACTGACCAAAGGGTAGGTTCTGTTTGAGATGTCTCGGATGGAAACTTTCGTAAGTTAATAGACAGTTTCTCGCTGTGGGCTTGAAGTGTGTCGTTGTTACCAACTTTCCATTGTCTGCCCAAATGTTTAAGTCTAAAAAAACAAGGTGGGATCTGCTCATGTTGTTGGTGAATTTCAGAAATCTATTCTGTTGATTCAGCCATTCAAAAAACAGGGTGGCCTCAACCTCATTTCCTTCCCATATGACAAGAACATCATCAATATAACGTTTCCATAAGGTGATATGGTGTCTAAAGGGATTGTCATCATTTAGGATTTTTGTTTTCTCCAGATGGTGTACGTATAAACCAGCTATGCTCCGCACAAAGGTGCTTCCCATGCTGGTTCCGTGTTGCTGGCGATACAGTGTCTCTTCAAACCTAAAAAAGCTTTCGGTGAGAGCAAGGCGGCAACATTCTAAGACAACATGTCTAGGAGTTTTGAAATCCCATTGCGAGTCAAAAAGGACCTCCTCCAAAATTTCAAGGGTCTCTCGATGTGGGAGACTTGTATACAGGCTCTCTACATCCAGACTGATGAGAATGCTGGATGTAGGATCAAAGTTTTGCTCTTTAAGTAGGCATAAGACGTCTTTAGTGTCTCGTAAGTAGGTGTCCGTCTTCTGTACCAGAGGTCTCAGAAAGGCGGTCATTCCTTATTTCTATACCATCCCAAAGATTCATAAACGTTTGGAAAAACCACCGGGCAGACCCATAGTGTCCGGAATAGGTTCGATAATTGAACCTCTTTCGAAATACACTGACGCCTTTCTGAGATGTCTGGTACAGAAGACGGACACCTTTATCTGACCCAGGGTGGTGTGGAGTGCAAAAAAACGATGGATTTGGGCCCAGATCTTTTGACTGGGGGAGTGTGTGACATTGATCCACTGTTGCAGGGTTTCTGTACTCCCACAGAACTGTGCACAGAGGAGTGGAACCTCGGCAAATTAGGGTGTCCCAAAACTTACCTTAGCAACCAACTCACCCCTTTCCGAGCTAGCTACAGTGTCTCATTGGACATATCAAACTCCCAATGTTTAGACAAACCAGAACATGAACTTACAGTACCTCAGGGTACGTGGGACTCATGAACACTCTTTCGTTATATTATCATTACAAACCAGAACATGGAGTAAAGAAGACACATGTGCATTTGAAATGTTTATTTACTAATGCCGTCTTCTCAGGCGCAGTATCTTAGATAATACAAGTATACTTATTATCAGTATCAAAATTATCAGCATAGTTACTAAGACATAAAAAGCGAATGGTGACAGCATGTTAACATGCTGTAATGAATAAGAGTTAACAACACTTATATCTCACCCTCCCTAACACATATATTATATTATTAGCTAAGAAGGTCTCTTTGGGTTGTTTTAGGGCGGGCCCATACCTTAGTGTCCTAGCATGAAGGAATCACATCAGCATACACCAGCTCTCTCTGCATGTGCACCGCATCAAGTGTGTTAACAATTCTCGTGCAAAGCAATATCAATCCCGCCTCAAGCCCAAGTTGGCAAAGGCTGCACTTGTGTTATGACTATGAAGGCGTGGAGATCAGACCTCATAACAATTCCATATCGTGTTGCTCCTGAAACTTCAGCACTCTCCGTGCAGACATGGTTTATTAAACAAAACTGATATCAGAGCAATAACATATTATTCTCACATACACCACGGCAAACCACTAGGTTGAAAGCTAAGTCAACAATTAAGGGTCGTGTGCAGAAGTTGCAAGAAAGGAAAAATGGCGTGTAAATCTCAAATGTACCTATGCTAACGTAACACGATATAAGGATATATAGGAGCTATACAACACCCCCCCATGATCCGAGAACGGACTAAATAAGATAACAGAAGTGCCATCACATGAGAGCAGAATCCAATTATAAACGAGCATGAATAAAAATTCAATTATAAAAACTAATGCTAAAAAATAGCCCACAAGTATAATGTGGCTCAAGCCAATAGGCAAGCAAAAATAAAATGTCTTGACCAAAAGTCAATAAAATCAAGGAAATGCTATCAATCAGCATGTCAATTTGAGGCAGTGTCTATGATAAGACTGTATATGAAAAGTAAGCTGCAACAGCCTCCAGGAGGAAGTCACTGTCCTCATCCGAAAACAGTTCAGCCATCCAATTTAAAAGATGAAAGGAACATACGTGATCTTCCAGCACCGGATCCTCTATAACCATCAGAGGACAGCTCGGTGGGTTTTCAAGAAAACTTTGTTCCAAGAAATTTTGCGCTGCCGACAACACATCCCAGGGACACATTAGTCCATGTGCCACCGCCAAGGCCATAATCCTTTCGTCAGAACAAACCAACTCGTGAGCAATGATAGGACTCATCAGTTGATCAAAATCGACGTCAGAAGATATTGGTCCGCAGAGACACAAATCAATGGCCCAAAGGAAATCACAGGTCAGGCAGCGAAATACAGGCTGGACACAGGTGAAATAGGAGAACCGAAAAGATAATCCAAACGCCGTGCTTAGAGTCGCCAACGGCAGTGTGCCATAATAATCAAGCATGCGGTTGCGAAACCGCGTCAGTAGCAGCTGTGCGTGGTCTTGCACAGGAAGGGCATCCATATTTAAAAAGGCAGAAAACCACCAATGCGCCAGCCGCTAATGTTTATCAGCAGGAGTAGAATTCGGAAAAACCGCCTCCAGTTGATCAAACTTCTCTGCTAGCCAGAATGGGAAGTCATCGTTGTCAACTGGACGCGCACCAAAAACCGAATTAACCATCACTGGATTGAGACGCATTCCGCCTCGTTCCATGGGAGCGGCCGCACCCCCCTGGTGACCACCAGGAAGATGTCGACCGATGTATTGCACTAAGGCACGAATCACGGAAATGGAAACAACATGTAGCCTGCGTATTTCTGCTAGGGTACAAGCCCCGTGATTCGGGTGCGGGGTAAAGCCACCCAACGCAGGCCAATTTGTACCTGGAATTGAGAGTGGACCTAACCTCGCAGCGGACAAAGAGTGGGGGAGGGCGCCATCAAACCAAACTCGATGCTGCCAATGATCAATAGGTATTTCCAATGCCCTGTACGGCGTATAAACAGCCGGGACATCCGAGGCAGTGTAGGAGTGGAACAAACCAGAATTAGCATCCACAGCCGGAAACGTAACCCAAGAGTAAAACAACTCGTAAGGAAACGCCGGATCCGCACTCACCACGAAAATCACAGCCATCCCATCTACTGGGACCTGGTACGTCTGAAGATGGTTGCGTACCGCTACGCGACTATGCTGCGCAATAGCCACCGCCGCCATGACAACACTGGAAACAAGAAAACACAAAGAATACTTTGTAGCACAACTGGGTAGTAATTCAAAGAAACCGTTTAAGAAAGAATCAAGCTTGAATAAAGACCTATTTCAAAAAATAGGTAGGTTTCACCGACACCCCGTTTCCCGGAAACGGTTGTGAAGGGGTCAAGGCATGAACGATAAACTACTCGAGTGTCATGATATAAGACCACCGAAACCGTTGGGCGCCATGTTGCAGGGTTTCTGTACTCCCACAGAACTGTGCACAGAGGAGTGGAACCTCGGCAAATTAGGGTGTCCCAAAACTTACCTTAGCAACCAACTCACCCCTTACCGAGCTAGCTACAGTGTCTCATTGGACATATCAAACTCCCAATGTTTAGACAAACCAGAACATGAACTTACAGTACCTCAGGGTACGTGGGACTCATGAACACTCTTTCGTTATATTATCATTACAAACCAGAACATGGAGTAAAGAAGACACATGTGCATTTGAAATGTTTATTTACTAATGCCGTCTTCTCAGGCGCAGTATCTTAGATAATACAAGTATACTTATTATCAGTATCAAAATTATCAGCATAGTTACTAAGACATAAAAAGCGAATGGTGACAGCATGTTAACATGCTGTAATGAATAAGAGTTAACAACACTTATATCTCACCCTCCCTAACACATATATTATATTATTAGCTAAGAAGGTCTCTTTGGGTTGTTTTAGGGCGGGCCCATACCTTAGTGTCCTAGCATGAAGGAATCACATCAGCATACACCAGCTCTCTCTGCATGTGCACCGCATCAAGTGTGTTAACAATTCTCGTGCAAAGCAATATCAATCCCGCCTCAAGCGCAAGTTGGCAAAGGCTGCACTTGTGTTATGACTATGAAGGCGTGGAGATCAGACCTCATAACAATTCCATATCGTGTTGCTCCTGAAACTTCAGCACTCTCCGTGCAGACATGGTTTATTAAACAAAACTGATATCAGAGCAATAACATATTATTCTCACATACACCACGGCAAACCACTAGGTTGAAAGCTAAGTCAACAATTAAGGGTCGTGTGCAGAAGTTGCAAGAAAGGAAAAATGGCGTTTAAATCTCAAATGTACCTATGCTAACTTAACACGATATAAGGATATATAGGAGCTATACAACACCACATTCAGTCCATCACTTGTTGTTTTTTGCAATTGCCGCCCTAAGTGCGCTGGGGATGCCCAGACGTGGGTCCCAGGCACTCCACACCACTTGGAGTCAAGCTAGCCGGGCTGAAGAGAGGTGTTACCTCGAAACCGGTCCGGTCCTCGGATGCTTGATTCCGGTCTGGGAAAGATATGGCTGTTGTAGTTCGGACTGGACTGTTCCCATTGGGCAACAGGGTCAGAGCTGATTTGCATAAAGCCATTATCTGACCCAGGGTGGTGTGGAGTGCAAAAAAACGATGGATTTGGGCCCAGATCTTTTGACTGGGGGAGTGTGTGACATTGATCCACATTCAGTCCATCACTTGTTGTTTTTTGCAATTGCCGCCCTAAGTGCGCTGGGGATGCCCAGACGTGGGTCCCAGGCACTCCACACCACTTGGAGTCAAGCTAGCCGGGCTGAAGAGAGGTGTTACCTCGAAACCGGTCCGGTCCTCGGATGCTTGATTCCGGTCTGGGAAAGATATGGCTGTTGTAGTTCGGACTGGACTGTTCCCATTGGGCAACAGGGTCAGAGCTGATTTGCATAAAGCCATTATCTGACCCAGGGTGGTGTGGAGTGCAAAAAAACGATGGATTTGGGCCCAGATCTTTTGACTGGGGGAGTGTGTGACATTGATCCACATTCAGTCCATCACTTGTTGTTTTTTGCAATTGCCGCCCTAAGTGCGCTGGGGATGCCCAGACGTGGGTCCCAGGCACTCCACACCACTTGGAGTCAAGCTAGCCGGGCTGAAGAGAGGTGTTACCTCGAAACCGGTCCGGTCCTCGGATGCTTGATTCCGGTCTGGGAAAGATATGGCTGTTGTAGTTCGGACTGGACTGTTCCCATGGGGCAACAGGGTCAGAGCTGATTTGCATAAAGCCATTATCTGACCCAGGGTGGTGTGGAGTGCAAAAAAACGATGGATTTGGGCCCAGATCTTTTGACTGGGGGAGTGTGTGACATTGATCCACATTCAGTCCATCACTTGTTGTTTTTTGCAATTGCCGCCCTAAGTGCGCTGGGGATGCCCAGACGTGGGTCCCAGGCACTCCACACCACTTGGAGTCAAGCTAGCCGGGCTGAAGAGAGGTGTTACCAAGAAACCGGTCCGGTCCTCGGATGCTTGATTCCGGTCTGGGAAAGATATGGCTGTTGTAGTTCGGACTGGACTGTTCCCATTGGGCAACAGGGTCAGAGCTGATTTGCATAAAGCCATTATCTGACCCAGGGTGGTGTGGAGTGCAAAAAAACGATGGATTTGGGCCCAGATCTTTTGACTGGGGGAGTGTGTGACATTGATCCACATTCAGTCCATCACTTGTTGTTTTTTGAAATTGCCGCCCTAAGTGCGCTGGGGATGCCCAGACGTGGGTCCCAGGCACTCCACACCACTTGGAGTCAAGCTAGCCGGGCTGAAGAGAGGTGTTACCTCGAAACCGGTCCGGTCCTCGGATGCTTGATTCCGGTCTGGGAAAGATATGGCTGTTGTAGTTCGGACTGGACTGTTCCCATTGGGCAACAGGGTCAGAGCTGATTTGCATAAAGCCATTATCTGACCCAGGGTGGTGTGGAGTGCAAAAAAACGATGGATTTGGGCCCAGATCTTTTGACTGGGGGAGTGTGTGACATTGATCCACATTCAGTCCATCACTTGTTGTTTTTTGCAATTGCCGCCCTAAGTGCGCTGGGGATGCCCAGACGTGGGTCCCAGGCACTCCACACCACTTGGAGTCAAGCTAGCCGGGCTGAAGAGAGGTGTTACCTCGAAACCGGTCCGGTCCTCGGATGCTTGATTCCGGTCTGGGAAAGATATGGCTGTTGTAGTTCGGACTGGACTGTTCCCATTGGGCAACAGGGTCAGAGCTGATTTGCATAAAGCCATTATCTGACCCAGGGTGGTGTGGAGTGCAAAAAAACGATGGATTTGGGCCCAGATCTTTTGACTGGGGGAGTGTGTGACATTGATCCACATTCAGTCCATCACTTGTTGTTTTTTGCAATTGCCGCCCTAAGTGCGCTGGGGATGCCCAGACGTGGGTCCCAGGCACTCCACACCACTTGGAGTCAAGCTAGCCGGGCTGAAGAGAGGTGTTACCTCGAAACCGGTCCGGTCCTCGGATGCTTGATTCCGGTCTGGGAAAGATATGGCTGTTGTAGTTCGGACTGGACTGTTCCCAATGGGCAACAGGGTCAGAGCTGATTTGCATAAAGCCATTATCTGACCCAGGGTGGTGTGGAGTGCAAAAAAACGATGGATTTGGGCCCAGATCTTTTGACTGGGGGAGTGTGTGACATTGATCCACATTCAGTCCATCACTTGTTGTTTTTTGCAAACTACGTACAGACACATGTGGACTCAATGACGACATCCCATGGGGTGCCTTTATAAACTAAAACCATTATAACCCCCTATTTCTCTTTCAGGTAACATCCACAATAATCTCTGCATGGCCACTGTTAGGCCTTATTACGACATTCCCGTAACAACTAGTTACTACCATTCCCGTCAGGGATATATTTGGCTCTAACACCTTCAGTGAATAATTAAGAATTGTCTTTATGGGACAATTCCCCTTTTTCAGCTCCCCCACCAAAAGCGCCGTTTTGCCTCTCTTCTCCAATCGTCAAGAGAAGGTATTTGCCAAGTTGGCTTTTCCCTAATGAGACTACTTGTCTACCAAACCTTCTATGACTTATTGTCTCATTTTTATCATTCTGCTTGCCATAAGTTACAAATAAGGTACCAGGAATTTATTTATATTTTTTTCCCTTTAAAAAACGGGCGTTGTCACTGATAACCAACTGCCTGCCCAAAATCTGCCAAATGCCGTTTTCCGAACAACTACGATCTTTCCCTTGTATTTTCCCACAATCTAAAAACAATGTTTGTAAAAACCTCAGCGTACGCGTTAAACTAGTGCTTACTGATGGACACTCCCCTTCCTTTCAATATTGTTTATTGTACAAATGAATCACATCCTTCCAAGATGGCGGACGGCCGCTAACGGTCTAGCTGCCACATGATTGCTACCGGAAGGCTGAAACAAACATAATAGAGTAGACGCGGCCATTGAGTGAGATGCGGTCCCGGGGGAGCTGAATCTAGGTATTTCCGATACGTTTTCCCAATCAAGGAAGTAAGTTACATTTCTTTCTTTTACGGTCCCACTTTGCAAACGGAAATGCGCATTGAACGAACGATCCTAGAGGAGATACTTACCGATCTCTCCTCCTTTTTTCTTTTTTTTTTTTTTTAATCTCGGAACGAAAAACCAGCATTGATTCCGCAAGGTGAAAACGAACCCCTTAGAGTGACCATGAGGTGCCATTGAGCACAGCTACAAGTAAATATCACGACTACCTCAATTGCATTTAATCCTGTCTATGCATTTATTATGTGTTCTTTGTGTCTATCGTCCTAGTCATATCAAGTCCTGTCTTGTTTATATGTGTGAATTCACAACCACCCATTTAAAAAGCTAATGCCTAGCATGAGAGCCTGCACGCGCCAATATGGTGCAACCACCCACCATAGCCCATGATGCATGCGTCATGAGTGGACACTATGTAATCCTCCTCATAAGGGAGGTTTGAAAATGCTACTAATGTTGTGTTTTCTTTCCACAGCATTTGAAATCAAAAAATCATATGTATTCTACTATGAACGCATGCTTTACATATTAAGTATATATATATATTTTTTTTAATTTGTATTATATCACTGTCTAACTAAGGACTTTGGAGTGGCAAATGCAGAGCTGGTCTCTGCATGGTCCTGACGAAATGCTAGGGGTAGCATGAAACATGTTGACCTTCTCACTGAACCAGTCCCCATTATAGGTTGGTTAGCAGTGATACTCACCCCATTTTTATTATACCTGTCTAGGAGCAAAAAATGTTATTGAGGCCCACTAAACACGGTATTTTTAATATACCCACACCCACTCCACCACCGTGCACTACACATAGTCTCTCACTTTGAAGTGCTCCTTCGTAGTTCGTGAGTCGCAGCACGCCCCTTTTCGTAGAGAACTGGGAGGGCCCCAATGATGAAGCATGTCACCGTGGGGCAACCCTGGTGAGTGAGGGGACACTAGAAAGACATTTTTCTTTCTTGGCAGGTATCACTGATCAATTTGGTCAGTTACCGCGACATGAGCTAGGTCTTGGAACCCAATACTTTGGATTCTTGGTTGTACATAAATATTCTGGGCACCAGAATATACAACAAACCAATAAAACCAAAGGCAATAGTCACCAATGATACTTGCCAATTGAGGGACGGTGTCCCTTGGACAGGCCCTCTCCCCTGCTGTGTGCAAACCCTATAGTGTGTCACAAGTACTGACCTTCAGATAACTTCTGGCAAAGACCCCTGGGCACCCCCTAATAATTATCATACCAGTCTTCTGCCAATCTACCTGTGTGGTTATCCCTCCTGTCATCTATGAGTTGAGGCCAGTGGCTGAAAAAGGTAAATGAGCACAACTGAGCTGAAGTGTAAGGATGTCATGGCAATTGCACAACCGCTACACTTAACACTGCTTCTACTTCTCCACTACGGGAAGTCTGAACCGAGTTGCCACCTTGCCCCCAAGAGCACTTACCCGGAACAGCATTCAGGCTCCTGGCCTGGAGCACGCCCTGGCAAATCCTGTTTCCGTTCCCACCTGTCCTTCTCAGAGTGGTGCCTGTGTACTTGATCCAATAGTCCTGAAATTAGAAAAAAGTTACACTCCAATCCTGGACTTGCTGACCCAGAACCCCACACACTGGCCCCAGTGTGTTCTTCCCCTGTATCTGCTCCAAGCCCTGGCAGGCCGGTCTGCTAGGCGTGGTTTAACCATTATAGAAAGAAACCCGTGCGTTTCTGGAAGAGAGAACAAATCCATAAAAACAGCCCCTAACCAGCACTGACCGGTAAGCCTATTGCTAACTCGATCACCAGGATCAGAGTCCCTTACTTGCACCCCAGTTGCTGTACAAATGTACACATACCATTATCACACATGGGATGCATGATATGGCCAGACACACAATTTGTTTAAAAGAAAACGCATTTCAATTTTGTCACAGGGAATGCAAGATTTGTCCACACTCTGCCATTTCTTACCGAGCGAACACCCCAATTAATTTCCTAGTAAATCAACAAATTGCCCAGACTCGTCAGATTTTTTAAAAGAGAAAAACATCCCATTATTGCACAGGAACGACCTTCTCTGCTCAGATTCACCCGTTGATTACCAATGTATTACTTCCATGGGGCGTAACCTGCGCGCCCCACCAGAGGGACGGTTGTGACTCCTGGGGAGAACCTGGGTGTACCAGACCCTAGCTCACTGCCCCCCAGTTTGCATGACCCCTATACCTGTTGATAGTTCAGGTGGCCCCCCATGTGTGTCGGGAGGTTCTCCAGCGCGGTTCCTGCATGTGAGACATAAAACATCCATTAGAAGCCCTGTCCCCCTCATATACCAATATATATTCTCTGCAATGAGGCAGGGGCCATCAATGCCCCCACGTTTACCAAGGCCAAGCCTGTTTGTCAGTTAGGAGAACTAGCTTGCCCAAATACATTCTCGGAAGGAGTTGGGTTTGGCAACCTTGCGTACCACCAGAGGTGGTAGTGTAGTGTTGAGTCTTGAACTAAGTCGATTAGATGCAGTCTGCTAATGACCATAGCACTTTGGTGTGTGTGATTTAGTATCACATCCTAACTCGTCCCCTCAACATCTACCCAGGAACTCCTCCTCATCCCAGGCCTTCAAACTGACCTACAAGATCTCCTCCTTGAAAGGCACTTCCAAATACAATTCATGCCCTCTCCAATATCTGAAAGAAGGCCTTTTCTTATAGTCCAGTTCTATTCTCCTTGACAATGGAAGTGTCTTCCCAAAGTGTTATTGTGATTAGAGAGTCTGCCATTTATTGCAGTATTCCTTCTACTTGGTTTAGGTACTCTTATTGTAGACTGCACCCGTCACTTTTATCTTGTAACACTCTGTTTCCTGCCTCTTACATGTTTGCTTCCGGTACTTACGCAAGTGCCACCATTACTTACATATTGTTTGTTCTTTTGTTTGACTGTCTGCCATATATAGCAGTCTTATACCTCTACTTGTACTTAATACTCATTTGAACTTGCACTCTTGTCAGGTTATCCTCCTGTGCAGCACCGTTAGCCCCTCCTTGTATTATTTGCCCACGTATGTCACTTTGCTTCATGTAACTTAGCGTTTGCTTTTGAAAGGAGTTCACCTATAGTGCTCCCATGTGTCCATTCTGTTCCTAATGTGAAGCGCCTGAGCTGCAGAGAGAGCTCTTGAGTAATGCTTTGCTGAGGGCCTGACTCAGGGAGGAGATCGCCACATGAAAGGAGGAAGGCAAAAGGTTCCCAAGTCACCTGCCTAGACTAAAACGGGTCTGAGGATGCCCACCCACAGTCCGGGCTCATCATTATAAGAAGTCCCGACTACCGTTGTGAACCTTCACGGACGATGTCGGGTCTGAAACTAGCCCCTTTGAAGTTACATCCTAACCCAGTCTCTAAACCCTTACGGCATGCTTGCAGCGATACTCCTGTGCACGCACCCATAGCGTACAGCACGTCAGGACCTCATCAAACTAACGGAGAGGAAGGGAATCCGATCAGGCCAGCCGCAGCAAAGCTGCCAGCACTGGCTGCACGCCATCCTCTGTATGGCAGCACGAGCTCGCATGCATAGCCGACGTGCTCAACTAATACAGTGCCCCGCTGCACTATTGCGCATGACCCTTGCAAGAGACCCCTGTGCCCAGAGGCACCACTGCGCTCTAAGCTCCGCTAATGACTCCACCCGAAAGAGAACCAAAGAGAGCGCTCCTAAATGCCGGCAACATGGTCAGGGTCTCCTTCCGCCTTGCACTCAGAGGACAGACCAAGCCAAAGCTTCCGTCGCATAGTGATATTACGACTCGGCCTGGAAGCATGAGTGATGCACCAAGGCAACAGAAAATAGACAATAGACTTCTTGGAGTAGGCACTCAGTATTTTCCATGTGCACTGGAAACCCTAACCTTGCGCTCACTCTTCAAATCACGGAACCAACTCACACCAACCATGCCACCAAGTGGCCACATGCCTAAGTGCCTGAGACCGTGCCAAGTGCTAGAAAACCATCGGCTCAAAAGTGCAAGGAAAATACCGGCGAGGCAAGTGAAGGCCTTTGTCTATCTGAGGGCGACATGTTACCCAGCACGCCGCTAGGCCCAGGGGATCAGCATAAGATACCAGGGCAGCCCAACAACCCAAACCTCGATAAGCAACAACCCTATTGAATTAGCAAACTCGAGCTGCACTACATGAAATGTGTTGGACTCTTGTCGTCTCTAAGACCAATGGCAAAGCGGGCTGAAGGAATTACACAAGAAAAAGGTATGCTTCTCAACTTTGCTTTTCCTGCTCAACGCACAACTTCTGCAAGACACTCTGCTACTTTAACCCCTGCAGTGTCTTTGCATCGCACTCAAAGCATGATGCTGTACGCAAAACAGTTCCACCAGGGCCCTGACCTGTAACCCTTGCCCCCAGCACCACCGTTCTACTACAGGCGAAACTCACTGCTCTGCGACACCTAGGACGAAGTGTTGGGCGCCAGAGACACAATAGAGGAGTTGATTCCTGCGGCCGAAATCTTCCACCGCTAGCGCCACTTAGCATCTGGACTATATGACTGACAACAAAGAAGGGGGAGCCACGCGGCGCTCGCTGCCCTCCCCCAGCGTAACCCTTGGCTCCGTGCGTCTCTTAGCTGTGGGTAGGGCCAGATTAAACTGGGGAAGGAGCCCTGCGAAAATCACTGCCCCCACTGGAGTTTGTAGTGTAGTTCCTATATTCCCAATAGGCTCTGCGCATTGGAATAACATAAACAGCAGTTTAGACGTAGGACTGAGGTCATCTAGGTCTCTACTGACTATGTTAGACTTAATTAGGTTTGCCAGCTAGCTCAGAGGTCACTAGAAACTTCCTCGAATGTTCAGGAAGGAGTTAACTTTCCTGATTAGACAAGAAGGAATTAGTTTCTGACAACCGCATAAACATGACAACTTTGCTCCCTCAGAATAAAGAGTATATCTCTAGAGTCGTGTGATAACAATACACAACTATTTCACTCAGTCAATCGTGCATGCTTAATTTCACCAGGAGTGCAGAGAAATAGAGAGACGGGCGTTTTCAATAAAAGGTGTTATTTATTGAGCGGTCCTCTTTCTCATGCAAGAGAAGTGAATTGCCACAAATGCAATACTTATCATGAAGTAAAGTGCGTACAGTAAAAGGAGTATTATGAAATAATACTGTAAAAGCATGTATATGGTTTCTGAGCCATATGATACTTTAAACCCTCCCCTGCTGGTGACGGAACCACTCCATCATCAGCTGCGGTCGCGCTGTGCTAATGACGGAGCGGTTCCGTCACGGCCCGCTCAGCACGCCTGCCCATGCGGATTCCGCGCCTGCGCTGAGCGTTCCATTGAGCGGGCGGGGCCGTGACGGAACCGCTCCGTCAATAGCACAGCGCAACCGCGGCTGGTGACGGAGCGGTTCCGTCACCAGCATGCGCCCGCCGCGTGGCCGCCCCGCCCCCTTAGCACTGCGGCGGAATAGCCGCCGCAGTGAAGGGGTTAAAACGGATAAAATATATACATACATAAAATCATTGACTAAACGTACTCAACTGGTGCTTCTAAGATACACCTACCCCGGTGTACCTGACCTAAGCCTAATACGTGGGAAGGAGTAAGTAAGTTGCAGTTTAAGTTAAGTTGGTTTTTGCCAAGAATCTGAATCAAGAATTCTCTCAAGGTTTTAATCAGCTCCGTACCTTGGTTCTAGAATGAAGGAGGTCTTGTATCTCGATCTCCCAGCAACCCGCAAGGGTGACTGGAAACACCAGAGCTGGAATTTCTCGGCTGGAGAAAAGACAGCGTCTCTCTCAGTGCGTCAAATGGGAGGGTCGGCTTCCTTCGGCACTCGCATCAGCTGGGCGTCGGGCAAGTAGATAGCCGCTCTGCTCCAAACCACCGTGTGTTTGCTTAAGGCAACGTTGGTATATTTATACCTGGAAGGTGCCGGGTTTGACGTAAGGTTGGACATAAGACGTCACTAAGAACTAACAGTTCTTTCTGGACACCAGGAGTTCTTGTTCAAATCAAAACAAAAGCAGGGGGATTTCCCGGGCTGCTGGAGGCTTGGTTTGTTTAAAGAACGCGTTGTACTTTCTAGGAGTCTATGGGAGTAGCCTTACCGTATTTGGACTTCATTGGCTATTACTAAATATGGACATGATTCTTATGCCTTTATAAGGATATGTTTTGTTATAACCACATAAGGGCATGAATCGGGGATTTCTAATTAGGGTCCTAGATAGATTCACAACAAGTTAATGGCGAGGCCAGGTGTCAAAGTCAGCTTCTGCCTTTCAAAATAGAATCGTCATGCCTACATTTACAATCTTGTGACGGCAACTTCCTAGGACAGGGAACCTGTCCCCGAATACCAGATCACTGACACAGCCTCAGATGAAAGATTCCCTCCTCTATCTACACAGAGCTAACATCATTCGAAATTCCAATACATGAAACCTCCAGGTTTTATTCAGCCCTTGCACCAAGTTTGTGTTTCCGAGACGGAAGGCGAGCCTTAACCGAGGCCCACATAAGGCCAGCCAAGGGCATCTAAGTCGTGTAAACAAAATTAAAACCTGCACCATGAAGAGGCTGGTTTCTAAAACTAGCGCGGTTCCAGCCGGGCCCCCGCTGAGACCAGCATACACCACTCCCCCCACCGCCAGGGCAGGATCCAACAACCGGCCAAGATGAGACCCCCGCCCAAAAATACACCTCCGGGGCCAACGACAGAGAAAGCGGTGACTTTATAAAGCTTTCTGAGCCAGAGGGAGGCCAATTATAATGAGCCTTCCTCATTTCAACGTCCCGTCCAAGGAACATGACTACAGGCAGGATCCCGTTCGTGCTGAGGAGTGATGGAAGACTCCCCCAAGACCTCCCGAGGCCGGTCCAATCACAAGAGGGGGATGAAAGCAGAGTGCTTCAAGACCCGATGGCGTGGCCTCGGTTCGGAAAAAAAGGGGGCAACGATGGCAGAGACACCGCGACTCCCACTTGCAGTCAAAAGGGGGCGACCCGACTCACCGGATATTAACGACGCATCGGAGTTAGCCGCAGTAATGGCCGTCCGCTACCTCCAGTACTTCTAACTCTTAGTCACGAAACCATGTGCGCCTGCCCAAGTCCCGGGGGAAGTCCCAAACCTCCCCTCTTAGGCCTCATCGATCCCGCAAAGGCCGGATACCGCCTATCCCATGAGGCTTTAGAGGGGGGGGGCTTTACAGATGTCTCACCCTCACTTGCAGCTCCCTCGAACGACGGCGTGAAACTCCGCGTGAGGAATGACTGCGCTCAATCGTAATAACACTTATGATTCACTCGTGATGTAGGCAAAACGGATTCCTCTCACACTTGGGGGGCTGGGTTAGCTGCAACCCCTATCGCCTGTTGTACCCCAGTTCTGACTGCGGTAGCATTGACGTTGTGCCACGCAGCCGCCACTCTGTACACCCGTCTCTAACGCATGTGAAATGTTAATAACTGGATCGAGTCCTACCTCACTTATCTAATTCAGGATTGCCTCCTTACTTCCCAAATTAAAGCACGATATAAACTTTTGTTCACCAAAGCACCACCGTACTGTCTGGGCTCCATCGGAAAGAAACAAATCACAATCACTGCGCTCAAACATTTGCGGCAAGCCGCATCTCACCATCCATGGCCTCTCCATGGAATCCAGCACCCTTGCCCACTCAAATCAATATCGCGGGCCCACACAAGCGCACCCACATGCCACCGGACATTCCCGATGCCCTGCACCGGAGGACCTCCCGGGGTGCAGGGCAGGGGCATGGCGCCCGCGACCGGCCCCTGCACCCCCGCTGTCCCCTTGCGTGAAGGCGGCGAAAGATCACACCCCTTCACAACCCGACTCACCGCAAGAGAAAACCAAGTCGGCAAACGGCGAGAAAACAGCACATCGACGCCGGACCTCTGGCCCTCTGGACGGAACAAACAGAGGGCACCCAAACGGCGACAGGGTGAGGGGACAAAGAGGCCGCCAGGTGGGCGGGGGGGAATTTATACCTCTCCCCGGCCCCCCAACCCGGCCGGAAGTGACGAGCGGGACCCGAGCAGGGGTCGCGGAACACTGGGCTGCCCCGTGTGCCATCTTGTGGCACTAAGGGGGCTGCCCTCTTATGAGGGTCCCCTGCGGGGACGTGTCGGTCGGCCCGCATTTAGTCCCTTCAAAACTTGCCACCAAAAGCCGTCAGACTCTATTGGGGTGGGCGCTCCAATGCGGACCTTGATCTTTTTCATGGGCAAAGTGACAGCTCTCCGTGTCCTCACCCCACCGCTGAAAATCCCAAAAGGAGCCCGTGCATACCTCCTAAGTAAGCAGCATGTCCACACGGAGTTGTAGTCCACTGTAAAGCGGCCGTGCTGATCTCGGGCATGCGGCGTGTCCAGGCGCTACCACAGTACTTGTAGTCCCTTCATAACTTGCCACCAAAAGCCTCTGGACTCTATTGGGGTGGGCGCTCAAAGGGGTGTTCGTGACTGCACCACAAAATATTCTCTCCACCTTCCCCCACCACTGCAGAGGGAAGAGAGTACCACGGAACAACAGTTGAGCTGCCAAATTCCTTTATTCAGGCTTTGTCCATGATGCGTTTCGTTTTACAATTAAAACTTCCTCATATGCTGCCATGAATCTCACAAGTGCTCCTACCGCCCACATTTAAAAAAAAAAAAATAATTAAAAAAAAAATATATATATATATATATATATATATATATTCACTGAAAAAACCATAGGTTATAGACCATATATAGTTAGGAATTTGCATTTACAAAACCTTGAAAATTCACTGAAAAAACCATAGGTTAGAGACCATATATAGTTAGCTGGACATTTTATTGACATAAAACCAATGAAATTCCATATATAGTTAGTTGCACTAACTATATATCGCGCACCCGCAATCCACTGCTGATGATGTCACATATTACATCATTCATGACATGGTCAGTGACATCACTGATGACATCACTGATGACATCTCAAATGACATCACTGATGACATCACTGATGACATCTCAAATGACATCACTGATGACATCATCTAGTGTCTGTGTGTTTTTGTAAAGTTTAAATATGTTTTACATATTGAAGAATGAGTGGATGTATGGAAGACTGAGTGTGTGTGTGGCTGGTTGGGAGGTGTGTGACTCTGTGCATATCAATGTGTACTTGTATCAGTGATTGTATAAGAGAGTAAGTATGTGTTAGTATATGTGTGAAAAGTATGGTGTTCTGTGTTTAACTGTATAGATGAGGAAATCGAAGTGTGATTGATTCTTCACAGGACTGACTAGGTGTATGAGTGCATATGATAGTGTTGTAATAATGAGTGACTGTATGTATGAGTGATTGTATGGGTGAATGAGTGAATGTGTGTGTAGACGTAGGAATCAGTGAGTGCGTATGTAGTAACTGGTATCGGTGTGTCATGATGTCATCAGTGATGTCATTTGAGATGTCATCAGTGATGTCATTTGAGATGTCATCAGTGATGTCATCAGTGATGTCACTGAAGTATGGTGTTCTGTGTTTAACTGTATAGATGAGGAAATGGAAGTGTGATTGATTCTTTACAGGACTGACTAGGTGTGTGAGTAACTCCATGGATGAGTGGCAGTGTGTGAGTGTCTGCATAGGTGTATGAGTGCATATGATAGTGTTGTAATAATGAGTGACTATGTATGAGTGATTGTATGGGTGAATGAGTGAATGTGTGTGTAGACGTAGGAATCAGTGAGTGCGTATGTAGTAACTGGTATTGGTGTGTCATGATGTCATCAGTGATGTCATTTGAGATGTCATCAGTGATGTCATCAGTGATGTCATTTGAGATGTCATCAGTGATGTCACTGACCATGTCATGAATGATGTAATATGTGACATCATCAGCAGTGGATTGCGGGTGCGCGATATATAGTTAGTGCAACTAACTATATATGGAATTTCATTGGTTTTATCTCAATAAAATGTCCAGCTAACTATATATGGTCTCTAACCTATGGTTTTTTCAGTGAATTTTCAAGGTTTTGTAAATGCAAATTCCTAACTATATATGGTCTATAACCTATGGTTTTTTCAGTGAATTTCATTGGTTTTTTAAAAGCTTATATCTATAGCTGTAAAATATATTCTTTATTACGTGACGTATCACGTAGCCACGTGAGACGCCTCATGACGCGTCGCATAACCGTGACGTATCGGCTCTGCAGCGCAAACAAAACCCATAACGTAAGCGTGCCGGAGCACGCTTACAGATATATATATTTTTTTTTACCTTAATTAGACAAAATCCACACGTGCACACATCTTGAGGCCTTGCAAAGGCACATCAAACAAACAGTCCCTACAATTTTGCCAAGTTTGCTGGAAATCTATTCCCTTAATTTTTTTTTACTGTTTCTTTTGGTTTTCCCCTTGTTACGCTTACCGGGACGCTACCCGGTACGCGAACCGGACGCTCCAAAAACACAAGATGGCGGACTCCCGTTACGCTGCCGGTTAGCTGCCCGGTTCGCGTACCGGGAAGCGCCTCTACCGCGAAAAATCACGGGGGACTTTAATATCCCCCTCATCAATCCTAGGGGGTCAAGAGGGGTTTACCTTGCCCCCTTTCCTTCATTTCCCCCTTCTTTTTTCACCACATCTTGTCTCTCGAACCTACCGAGAGACAAGATGGCGGCCGCTCCGGACTGTTTACAATGTTGACAGCTACGCTGCCGGTTAGCTGCCCGGTGAGCTGCCCGGTGAGCTGCCCGGTTCGCGTACCGGGACGCGCCTCTACGGCGTAAAATCGCCAATTTTTTTTTTTTTTTTTTTTTTGCCCCGCAGGGCACTTTAATATCCCCCTCATCAATCCTAGGGGGTCAGGAGTGGTCTACCTTGCCCCCTTTCCTTCATTTCCCCCTTCGTTTTTCACCACATCTTGTCTCTCGATCGTACCGAGAGACAAGATGGCGGCCGCTCCGGACTGTTTAGAATGTTGACAGACACCGGAGAGCCAATCAGCTTCGCTTCGCGAAGTTCCGTTACGCGTCAGGTACGCGAACCGGGGCGCTAACCGGAGCGCTGTCACAGATATATATATTTTTTTAAACGTTAATTTCTCAAAATCCACTGGAGCACATATATTGAGACATAGCAAAGGCACGTCGGGCAAACCATATCTACAATTTTGCCAAGTTTCATGTAAATCTATTCAGCCGTTCGAGCTAAAAGTGAGTCCAACCGCCCTATGGAAAAATGAATGGGAAAAACGTGTTTTGGGACCCCCTTTTTTCTCGGCCCCCCCTTGACGAAACCCCCCCCAAATTTTCAGGGGCTGCTCAGAACCAAAATGTGCCATTTTCCTGAAAATTTCAGCCAATTCCGTCCACAAACGCCAAAGTTATTAGACATAGAATTTTCAGAAATCCCATAGAGAAAAAATCCTAACTATATATACCCACTGGCTATCGCCAGTAGGTAATATACATATATAAACATATATAATCTGCATATCTATATAAATATAAATGCATGCATACATATACATATATGCATACATATGCATGTTATTTACATGAAAGTTTTAAAAACACTAATAAAAGCAAAGCTAAAAAGCCACCTCATTACAAACAGAATGGCTTTAACTTAAACGAGGGCGAGATCTATTGCATTTTCAATGCTTGTTTACTTTGGTTCTATCAAGAAGGCATTCAGATGTGTCACACATTTGCCATAAATTCTGAATGTTAGCACTCTAGTTGCTCATTAGATCACTGTAGTAAAGCTAGTGCTCACCAGGGAAGTCTGCTGCTAATCATGGTTTGCAGCCATTTTCCCGCATTTTTTATCCCGCAGACTTTCAGTCCGCATACCATTATCCCGCAAAGTCATTGACCTCGCATACCATTATCCCGCATTTTTTCAAAACGCATGTGCATTTATCGCGCATGCCTTTACAAAGAATTACGTTTTAAAGGCATGTATGGTAAATGCATTTGCGTTGTGAAAACCACGATGACGAGAGAGGTAAGTGGGTTTGTGTTAATTTTTTCGTGGGTTAGTGATTGTGTAGTGTAGTGTAGTGTTGTGTAGTGTAGTGTTGTGTTAGTGTAGTGTAGAGTTGTGGTGGTTGTTTAGTGTAGGGTCATGCTGGGGGTAGTGTTTTAGGGTTTAGGGTTGTGTTGTAGTGTTTGCGTAGTGTAGGGTCATGCTGGGGGTAGTGTTTTAGGGTTTAGGGTAGTGTTGTAGTGTTTGCGTAGTGTACGGTCATGCTGGGGGTAGTGTTTTAGGGTTTAGGGTTGTGTTGTAGTGTTTGCGTAGTGTAGGGTCTTGCTGGGGCTAGTGTTTTAGGGTTTAGGGTAGTGTTGTAGTGTTTGCGTAGTGTAAGGTCATGCTGGGCGTAGTGTTTTAGGGTTTAGGATAGTGTTGTAGTGTTTGCGTAGTGTAGGGTCATGCTGGGGGTAGTGTTTTAGGGTTTTGGGTAGTGTTGTAGTGTTTGCGTAGTGTAGGGTCATGCTGGGGTGTAGTATTTTAGGGTTTAGGGTAGTGTTGTAGTGTTTGCTTAGTGTAGGGTCATGCTGGGTGTATTGTTTTAGGGTTTTGGGTAGTGTTGTAGTGTTTGCGTAGTGTAGGGTCATGCTGGGGGTAGAGTTTTAGGGTTTTGGGTAGTGTTGTAGTGTTTGCGTAGTGTAGGGTCATGCTGGGGTGTAGTGTTTTAGGGTTTTGGGTAGTGTTGTAGTGTTTGCGTAGTGTAGGGTCATGCTGGGGTGTAGTGTTTTAGGGTTTTGGGTAGTGTTGTAATGTTTGCGTAGTGTAGGGTCATGCTGGGGGTAGTGTTTTAGGGTTTTGGGTAGTGTTGTAGTGTTTGCGTAGTGTAGGGTCATGCTAGAGAAGTGTTTTAGGGTTTTGGGTAGTGTTGTAGTGTTTGCGTAGTGTAGGGTCATGCTGGGGGGTAGTGTTTTAGGGTTTTGGGTAGTGTTGTAGTGTTTGCGTAGTGTAGGGTCATGCTGGGGGTAGTGTTTTAGGGTTTTGGGTAGTGTTGTAGTGTTTGCGTAGTGTAGGGTCATGCTGGGGGTAGTGTTTTAGGGTTTAGGGTAGTGTTGTAGTGTTTGCGTAGTGTAGGGTCATGCTGGGGGTAGTGTTTTAGGGTTTAGGGTAGTGTTGTAGTGTTTGCGTAGTGTAGGGTCATGCTGGGGGTAGTGTTTTAGGATTTAGGGTAGTGTTGTAGTGTTTGCGTAGTGTAGGGTCATGCTGGGGGTAGTGTTTTAGGGTTTAGGGTAGTGTTGTAGTGTTTGCGTAGTGTAGGGTCATGCTGGGGGTAGTGTTTTAGGGTTTAGGGTAGTGTTGTAGTGTTTGCGTAGTGTAGGGTCATGCTGGGGTGTAGTGTTTTAGGGTTTTGGGTAGTGTTGTAGTGTTTGCGTAGTGTAGGGTCATGCTGGGGGTAGTGTTTTAGGGTTTAGGGTAGTGTTGTAGTGTTTGCGTAGTGTAGGGTCATGCTGGGGTGTAGTGTTTTAGGGTTTTGGGTAGTGTTGTAGTGTTTGCGTAGTGTAAGGTCATGCTGGGGGTAGTGTTTTAGGGTTTAGGGTTGTGTTGTAGTGTTTGCGTAGTGTAGGGTCATGCTGGGGGTAGTGTTTTAGGGTTTAGGGTTGTGTTGTAGTGTTTGTGTAGTGTAGGGTCATGCTGGGGGTAGTGTTTTAGGGTTTAGGGTAGTGTTGTAGTGTTTGCGTAGTGTAGGGTCATGCTGGGGTTTAGTGTTTTAGGGTTTTGGGTAGTGTTGTAGTGTTTGCGTAGTGTAGGGTCATGCTGGGGGTAGTGTTTTAGGGTTTAGGGTAGTGTTGTAGTGTTTGCGTAGTGTAGGGTCATGCTGGGGGTAGTGTTTTAGGGTTTAGGGTAGTGTTGTACTGTTTGTGTAGTGTAGGGTCATGCTGGGGATAGTGTTTTAGGGTTTAGGGTAGTTTAGTTGTTTAGTGTATGCTAAAGGCATTTTCGTTCTAAAAGTTTTCGTTATTTTAATTTGCGGCCTAATAGTACATGCAGGATTTTTTTTGCGGACTGATGGTATGCGGGATTTCGTCATATATTCGCTAATCATACTTTCTATGGCAAAATGAACCCCCTCATTTTGTTCCTTTTTAAATTAAATGTTTTAAGAGTTACCACTTTATTCCAATCAAGATGGCTTCAGGTGTGCCATACCTTTGTAATAAGTAGGACTGTTAGCACTCTAGTTGTTCTTTAGAACACTCTGGGACATTCTGTCATTGGGCTATAGTTGGGCTACATCTAGCTGATATTTGGGCTACATTTGTTTTTTTTTGTCTCTGGTGGCCATCTTTGGGCTACATTGGGCTACATTGGGCTACATTGGGCTACATTGGGCTACATTTGGGCTCCAACATATATATAGCCCAATGTAGCCCAATATATATTTTTCAAAGTTAATTTTCGTAAAAACCACTGGAGCCTATATCTTGAGACATAGCAAAGGCACATCAGGCTACCAGTCCCTACAATTTTGCCAAGTTTGGTGTAAATCCATTCAGCCGTTCAGGCTAAAAGTGAGGCCAATCGCCCTATGGAAAATTGCATGGGAAAAACACGTTTTGGGACCCCCCTTTTTTCTCGGCCCCCCCTTGACGAAACCCCCCCAAATTTTCAGGGGCTGCTCAGAAACAAAATGTTCTGTTTTCCTGAAAATTTCAGCCAATTCTGTCCTCAAACGCCAAAGTTATTCGACATAGAATTTTCAAAAATCCCATAGGAAAAAAATCCTAACTATATATACCTACTGGCTATCGCCAGTAGGTAATATATATATATATATATATATATATATATATATATATGTATATATATATATATATATTATAGTTCCATATTCGTAATTTTGTGTGCTTTTGTCATACATATTCATTTGTGTTAAATTACATTAATCTGTACACGTTTATTATATTATAGTTTTATTTTCGGTGTTGGTATATGTAAGTGTACATTTGTTTCTCTCATTCGAAGAAATGTATCCTGTTGACTCTGCAACAATTGGTGTATTAAGATGGAAGGGACATAACGTGGCATCAGAGGTGTCTACCGAGGAAAGACATTGCACGGAGAAGACTATAATAATCTAAGCCAAGGAGCCTTGGAGTGTCATCCAAGTAAACGGGAGCGGGAAGATCATCCTCCATTTTATGGAATATATAGGACTATGTATGGCTAGACTTTTTTTTGGAGAAAGACGTTTCATGGCTTTCCGAGCTTTAGGGGATTACTGATTTTCCGCATTTTCTCTGGCACAATATTCAATAGTTTGCAGTTTTGTTTCTGGGAATAGGCTTCCAACTACACAGGATATTTTTCAGGAGGGATCACCAGAAATTGTTCCAAGGAGAGCTGCATTCTTGATCTAAGATTCCTACTTTGATTGTAGAATCTATGTTTTAATGTACAAAAATTGTTCCAGTGTTGTCTTTTGCCCTGAGGGCGATCAGATTACAATAAATGATACATTTTTAGTGAAAGGTAGCCAGTGAAGGGCCTTTAAGGCAGATCTGATGTGCGTCGGTTAAGGCCAAGGACTGGTCTGGATGTGGCATTCTGGATTATTTGAAGCTTGGCAATGACATGCTTCGGAGGCTGATTAGAGTCCATTGGCAGACTCTCGGCATGAAAGTAGGAGTGCTCTAGAGGGCACGAAAGCAGCAGTGCTATTGGGGACTGAACCCTCTGACGGTAACCCTGGTCAGAGAAGATGCATCAACATGTTCTGAAGGGAGCACTGTTGGCCTGACTATAGAGCTACAGCTGTATATTCCCTAATGACATCCAGATTCTTTACTTCTGATGATTTGATAAAGGTAAATACATCTCCTGAGTTCAGACCGCAGTAGCTTTTTATGTTTCCCATTGTTGACATTTGAGAATTTCAGTTTTTGAGTGATTTAGTTGCATATAATTTTGGGCCTCCAGCTGATTCCTTCCTGCAGGCTTTCTGAGAGCCCGAATTGTTCTTAGTCTGTTGTTTTTTAAGTATTAGAATAATCTGGGTATCATTGGGCTAAGTAAGCTTAAATGTGTTGACAAGCTCGGGAAGTGGGAACTGTTATATGTTCAAAATAGGTGAGGAGTATCTTGTGAAACCTCTGACTTGTGCAAGGAGTTCAGAAGAATGGAGGCAGTGTAACAATTTGTAGTATATCTGTGAGGTATGATTTAATCCATTATAGTGCAGTACTGTGTACTCCGATGTCCTTTGGTTTTGGAGTAGCAGTTGGTGGTCCACACAGTGTCATAAGCTGTTTGAAGAACAAGTAGGGAAAGTGTGATGACTCCGTTGGAGTCTACCATGTTTTTGATATTTTCCTAGATTAAAATTCATGCTGATTCAGTTCTTCTTAGGTCAATAACCTATCTGCTTCTCAGCAGGGAGATTGTTTTGTTCAGGTAAATCTAAGATCTGAATGAATGCAGCTTTTTCAGTCACTTTACTCAGAAATGGTCCTTTTGATTAATAATGTCCTTAAATATATTTGAGTACACAGGTCAGCAGCTGCTCCAGTGATCATGGTAGTTTTTTTAAAAGAAATTTGGCAGTGCCGTACTTCATTCAAGTATCTGTGATATAGAGAAGATCGGCCTAGGTGGCATATGTAGATACAGCATTGATCAGTGTTCTTGATAGTGAAATGGGGGGCTTATCTGTACTTAATATGGCCGCTCTCTGTTAGAGCGACTCATTACAAGCCATGTCATGAAGTCCTCCATCTGAATCGGGAGTCACCTAACAATCATTAATGCAGGCAAGGAAACCTGAAACTGTGGGCACATCCGGTGCTCTTTGCCTCCAGCTACCCTGGCCTAAATGAAGAAGGGGAGAACCCCCTATTACTGCAGGGTCAATTTGAGCCTGTCTGGTTATACTACGCTGATCAGGTGTGGGGCTAAAAATGTCTATATGTTGCAGCTGCTAGAGCCAGACATGGGGCACTTGGTGAGGTGTGGCCTATGAGGTGCAGGTGGTTTCGGCACAGCACAAATGGCAGATGCAGCCCTCACATCCTGCACATTGAGGATCACTTATGCCAGAAGAAGAGGGCCTGTTCCTGATGTGCATTACCCCTTGCCATTACCAGCCTGATTACTCCACAGACCTTGCTCAGGCCTGAAACAGAGCACTGGCCAACAATCTACATTAGAAAGCTGGAGAAAAACTTCCATAGGTCTCTGCTTCAACAGCTGGCTCCCATTTTTGTCTGGGAGACTCAAGGAAGATAATATTAGTGGCAGCCAAATTGGAGTACTGGAATGAGTATAGCATATAAGATAAGGTGGATGCTCACCAAGGGGTAAAAATGTTTTGCAAGCTGTGATCCTTGCCACACCCCTGAAAACCAGGAGTTTCACAGGAGTGATGTAGTTCCTCCCACTACTCCCAGGAACAGCTCTCGGTACAATAATGACTCCCTTGAGCCCGCTGGTCTCCTGAGGGCAAGAGGGGTTGGGATAAAAAAGTGGAGGGATGAGTCTGTCGGTTTCTCTGGCCCAGGCTGTGGCCTTTCTCTACCTGGGTCTTGTCTTTTCTGCCAGATGTGTTGATTGGGCCTTCTGAAAATCTGCAATGGTTTACACACGGTTAGATCAAGGACAATGTTCACCTAGTTTTTACTTCAGGTTTCTTAAACAATACCGTGTCGCTCATTCAAATATTATCAATAATCCATATCATCTTTTAGAGTTTGTACATAGAAGAGCTCTAATCACTTGCTTCCTGATAATAGGCTCACTTATCTACCAGTTTGTTAAACCTCCTTCACAACTCCAAGTACTTTGTTGATCTGGGTTCTGGCACGCTTCATAAGCGTTATTCTGAAAAAGTCTTCAGGATAAATGTTCTAAACTGTTCTCGAACTAAAGTATTTTCTTACTGGATGTGCTATGCGAGTTAGTTAAAAGACACTATCCCGTCTTGGAGTTCTATGGAGCACTACAAATTCTCACCTTCCTGAATGCCTTGTCTCTTTGCTTGTAGAGTTCCAGCATAGGGATTGCTGTTTTTCTGAGGTGTCCAGGTAAGTTGGTTGATAAGGCCTCACAAGGTTTCTTAGGTGGAAGCCTGGCAAGGCGGGGTCCCTACCCCAATCCATGAAGTCAAGCGGAGTCTCGGGTCGGGGCACTGTATTTAATAGCAGCTAGAAGAAATCTCAAGAGAGTTTGAAAGATACCAAACTGTACTGTGAGGAACAGCAGAAAGGTTATAGATCCCTAAGACTAGAGTGCGCAACCTTTAAGAGAATATGTCATGTAGGCGATCCCCCGTGGTAGAAAAGAAACTTTGGGAGTTGGGCTTAACCCCAGAAGGTGGCCCAGGAGGCAGTGCGTACACCCCAAGAGGATGGCTGTCGCGACACAAGCAGAACAACACCAATACCATTGTGCTAGTTATAAGTTTAAAATACAAATGAAACAAAGGTGCTGTCTTAGGCCTCACAGTGGCAATTTTAACATGCAACTATCACATAGGTTATTTTCCACGGCATTGGCAAGTTCAAAATGCAAACCCACCAGAACGCATCTTGGGTACTAGCGGGTTTGCATATTTGAGTTTTCAATATTTTGCTTCCGCCCAGCTGAGAGCAGCTTTCTTTTCAGCTCTCGCTGGGTGGAGTAATCTAGACTGTCCGGGGGGTTGTGGTCCCCGGCATAGTGTAATATATCAGGACCTATGGGCCACACCTCCCCCCCAAAAATGACTTCAGTCTCTGGGACCTTCAAATTGCTAGGGGTGGGGGGCACATGCCCCTTTTTTCATAAAATGGCACTGCCCCAGGAGATGGGGTCCTTGGGCTGTCAAATGACATTTATGGGAGGGGCTGAACACCCACATCTCCCTAAAAATGGCATCAGTCCCAGGGATGGGGTTCCCGGGGCATTCAAGTGTTTATGGAGGGGCCTGCATGCCTTACTTCCATACAAATAATGATGTGTCAACCCCCCTGGGCCTTGGCCCACCCCTGGGTTTTTTTTAAAAATGTTTACCGCCAAGCCACAAATTGTCGGAGGAACAGCGGTACTGGAGAATGTTTTACAAATTTGGCCCCAGAGGGCTCTTGCTGGAACCCTCCACCAGCCCAAAGTGGTCAGGGTAGTCCTATTGTGCCCCCTATATTTTTTCTCAGTACAGGGGCCTGAATCCTTGAGTTCTAATATGGTTGAAGCGGTATGCAGACATAATAGCGAGTTTTTATTATCGACCTACACCAGAGTTCTTCAATCTGTGGGGCGCGCCCCCGTGGGGGGGGCGCGACACGTCTCATGGGGGGCGCGCACTCCACCTTAAAATCTCACCTTTGTCCTCAATTCTACTTCACCAGCAGGCAGAGGCGCACCGTCCTAGAGTCAAATTTCAGGGGGCTGATTCTTCAAGCAAACGGCAGAGTGGAGCGACAGGGGCCCTAAGAAGGGGTAAAAACCATCAAAGCCTCGTGAACAAGTGAATGGTCTTTAAAAGACCTGTTAAGTGCTCGGGTGATGCTGTGTGTGTGGACGGGAAGCTGTCTCAGCCTCGGCTGACACACACAATGGGAGTGGGGGGGGAAAGCTGAAGCCCTTTGAGTCCTATAAATGTTTATGTTCATGTCGAAGTTTTCGTGTACTGGCAGTTCGCTCGATATGATTTACTATCGCAAAGGGTTCATCCCTGCTGAAAAGTCGGAACGTGTATGTGTACGAGTCATGCTGTATATTCTCAAACTGTATTTTATGAGGTTTGATGATACCTATGAGTTACTTTTCACAAAGAGATCGTTTTTTTTTTTACTTGTGGAACTTGTACTTTTGTATAAATAACATGGGTTTAAAACCACCGGACATTGGGGCTGAATTCCTTGTTTTCCAGACGTTTTCAGACAATAAATATGCCAAGATAATTCTAGTGAATAATGTTTTTTTGTGGCAGAGATCAGCATTTAGTTTAGTGGCAGTTTTCTCGCACAATAAAGTAGCGCAGAGGGTTCATACTGATTTCTGAAGTGGGCCATATTAAACAGAAAAAAGGATGGCAGGTTGCAACAATGTCCAAAAACCCTTAGCACGTGTGATTTATGTACATAGAAATTGGGCACTGAACACACAAAATTTCAACCCAAATTAAAAAGAGGAGAATGTTTACATTCTGTAGTTGTCACTTCCAAGATCATAAATTCAACGTGCTTGCACATTTATAATCCCCATTCCTATGAGTGTTTCCAAGGTAGAAATGCATGTGAAGGGTATTGATTAGATGTTCACACACATACAACACTTTAGCTCTTTACTTGGACTTAATTCCTTAGTTTTACTTGTGAGAAAGTGCCACTCAGTATCACGAATTTAGTAGTAGAATGTGACAAGTACACTGAAACCAGGAAAATGTCTCATATAAGCAATCTCAAAACTTGGCATCTAGTCTTCACTCTTCTGAGGCTTGCCCAGTGCCCTACGGTCTGCGGTGGGCTGACTGTTGAGTCCCAAAATCAGCGGACTGTTGCCCTTCCATTTCTGGTGCTTTGCACCATTTTAAGATGTTCTTACAGTTTCTCGTTGCTTAAATGGGTGTAATTTCTGATATTTATATGTTTCCCTTCAACTCTTTGCTTGATTTTGCACACAAGAAAGTGTCACTCATAGTTGTTGAAATGTCACTCATAATTACTCTGAAATTATGAAAATGTCACACATAGCAATCTGAAACCTTGGCAGCTATGAGTTCAATGGGCGTAGCGCGCCTGCTAGCAGGTAAGAGAGCTTTTGTAGCATTGCTGGTCCATTTGGTGCTGCCCAGTTTCCGGGGCAGGGGTGGGGGGGTGGCATGACGAAGGGTTGGAGGGGGAGGGAGGGAAATCGATGGGGCACGAAGTGCCCATGCTGCTGCAATTTCACCCGAGCTATCCAGGTTCATTCATACAGCTGAAATGCTTTAGCTGCAGTGGGAGGCAAGGAGCCCCCTTTGCTAAAACTGAAAGCGACTATTTCATAGTTGAGGAGACTCCTTGCCTCACACTGCAGATGAAATGAATGTCTGTTACTTGCTTTCAGTTTTAGCAGAGAAGGCTTCCTGCCTCCCACTGCAGCTGAAGCATTTCAGCTCTCAGAATTTAACCCCGTCCAGGGGTGGTTAGCTCTTCCCAGAAAGGCGACAATATTGCTTTTTAAATTACACCGGCAGGAGCGCAATGATCACAGGGCTAAACGAGTTTTAAGTTACCAAAAGACAAATCTCAGTCAGGTGTTTAAACAGCCTGCAAATTGCTTCTCTTGACACTAAGGCGTCGATTCTGATTCGGGAAAAAAAGCGTCCGTCCGAATCGTATCCGGAGCCCTCTCCGTACGAATCGTACACGTCCGTCCGAATCGCGTAGTACGATTCGTACGGACAGTTTCTGTCCGAATCGTCGCGACCCATACGAATTGCACCGGAGATTCCGTACGACTCGTACCCTCACAGTCGACCGTACGATTTGTACACATGCTGTACGACCCCACGAGTACGATCCGGACCGTGGAATGTACGGTACACGTTAGGTAAGTGCGATTCGTATGGAGGGTCACATATTTACATACACACCGTATGGTGCGTATACCCCATGATCGCAGGGGTAGGGTGCGTACCCCTGCGATTATGGGGTGTACGTACCGTACCCCATGATCACAGGGTGTACGCACCGTACCCCAGCGATCATGGGGTGTATGCTCCGTTTCCCGGGTGTCCGTTCCGTACCTGTTTCGAGGCGTACTCTGCTTTTCCGACAATTTTCAGCTACCGTAGTAAAAGAGTCGTACGGAGGGTCGGCGGGACGAATCGTACTTGCTGGGTCGGGAAAACCTGCTTCGAACTGTACAAACGTCGCTTGCTGCGTGTTCCGGCGGCGATTCGTACAGGAATTCGAGTCGTACGTTTCCTGGTACGATTCGTATGGGGAGCTGCATTGGGTGAGAATCATACTACGTCGTACGTACGGGGATGTTGCAGGGTACGATTTGTACCGGAAAAAGACTCCGTATGGCTATTCGGAATGCTTTTTCTCGAATCGTAATTGGCCCCTAAGTATGTGTTATAAATAAAGTATTATCTATTCATTTATGATATGACTTTTCTGTCTTTGTTCCCTTTAATTAATAGTCATATCATTCAGGCAGCCCTAAAATACAATTTAAAGTGCTTTATATTTATATTTGCTGTTCAGAGTATGCACAGATAAGTGCTGAAAATAGAGCTTTAGGTGATTGCTTATTTTTGTACCACCTGGGACATCAAAATAATGACCTGGCAACCCTAATCATAAAACTGGAAGTTTGTTGCAAGATCAGCCCAGTATTTATTTCCTCCAGCCTCGATCCCTGGTTAATGCCATAATAGCAATAGCAATAGTTTAACATATCTGAAACCCTGCGCTGCCATCAATAACATGCTGAGTTACTGCAAGCCTCTGGGAATGCACCCTGTATTCAGACCACTCACTCCTCATTCTCGCCCTCCACTTTCATGCTCACCCTGCACTCACAGCGATCACAATTCCCTCACACTGACCCCCAAGCATTCACACCATTCACCCTGCACTCAGTGATCACTCTGCTCTCACAATGCACTTGCGCGGTTTTCCCTGTACCTCAACCTGCAGCCACACAAGCACACTACCCACCCGGCACTCATGTGACACTTCACTCACCTGTCCCCCTCACTGTTCAACCTGCAATCTCACTTAAACAAGCCCATCACTAACCATGCATTCATTAGTCCCACTCTGCACTAACATGCACATCCAAATTCATATGGTCACCTGACTCACCCTGCAGTCACTCCACTTACCCTACTCTCACACTGTTGCATACCTCACTGTGCACTCACATGAGCATTCCTGCCACCTTCACAGCACAGAGGGTTAATGTGCCTGCTACAAAGAAGGTGTAGCATGCAGATCAAAGAACTGAGGGGCATAAGTTCAAGGAAGTTGCGGAGTGAGGCGTTAGCAGTCATGGGTTAAGGCCTCTCTCCGCCACTTCAGAAACGGAAGGATGCACCCTATTCACAACAATATGGTGCAGCCTTGCGTTTCCCCTGCGCTGGCGGTACACTTAGCAATGTAGCGCCAACGCAGACACCATTGCACCATAGTGCAAGGGTGTCTCCATGCAGGGGAAAAATTGTTTATGTACAGAAGGGGGACCTTCCTGTACATAAACAATCTTTAAATGCCATTTGTCACACTTCCATGTGTGCTGCTTAATGCAGCACACACTGAAATCACAAAATTGATTTTTTTTTTAAAAGATTACAAATACAAGGCATTTTGCTTTTTCCATGTGTGCTGCACAAGGCAGCACACATGGATGAAGCAAAACTGAGGAGAAATAATGCATTTCTTCTAGTTTCGCCAGCTTAAGACCAGGGTTTCCCTCTTCCTAATTTTAGCGCTGCCTCCCTTTTACGCTGCCCTTGTAAATAGGGCGAAGCATCAAAATCAGTGCCTGTTGCAGTGGAACGCCCACTGCCCACCCTTTCACGCTAAGCATAGCATGAAAGGGGGCCTTATTTACAAGGCAACGTTAAGCCAAGTTAAGTGGCTTAACTCTGCCTTGTAAATAGGGCAATGCCCCTATCGCCACCACAACGTCGTAAAAAGTAACGGTGTGGTTTCTATAGGGGGTTTTACATATGCCCCTGAGTATGATGAAACTATGAGTAGCACTATAAAAAAAATTATATGTTTGCCAGAAAGGTGCCATAGAGAGATGAGGTGCATTGTTGGTGAGTGGTAGTGAGGGAATTCATGGAGAAGGAGGAGACACTCATTGTTTTGAACATTATTTGCCGGATATGGCCCGGGATATGCAGGTGGAGGTCGATTATGTAGTGTACCAGATTCCAGAAATTTCTGTCAGGTGGTAGGGGGGGGCCCGACATTTAAAAAAATTCAGCTGGGGGGCTCAACCTTCAAAAGTTTGAAGACCTCTGACCTACACTAATATCGAGTTTTAAATATCGTAGGGACGGAATATCGAAGTCAAGAATATTGGTGACCAAAATATCGACCTTAAGGTAAGTAATATCGTTTTTTTTATATCGAAGTAAGTAAAAACGAAGTAAGTAATATTGTTAGCAAAAATATTGTTGTTAATAATATCGATATTTATATTAGTGTTATGTATTTTATTGTGTATTTTATATGTACGTGTTTAACAGTTTTGAATGTTTTTAAATTATTTTTAAATATATGTATTAAATGTTTATAAATTAGTACTTTTTTTAAGTACATTTTGCGTTTTAGTATCAGAGCGGGTTGTGAGTTTATAGGGGAATAGGGTGGGTAGTAATTTAATTATAATTAATTAATATTGTGCATTTAGTTTTATTGATTATTGATTTATAGGTAATTAATAAATAATTAGTAATGAATTTGTATTATTGGATTCATTTATAATTATTTTAATTATAATTAAAAATGTTATTCATTGTTATTATTAATTAATTTATTGTTAATTAATTATTTTTTGGTCATTAATTGTATTAATTGCTTAATTGATAATTACATTAAATGTGTTATTTTTTATGTGTAGCGGGTTGTAGGTTTATAGGGGAATAGGGTGAGAACTAATTTATTATAATAAACTACCTTTTCATTTTTATTAATTGGTATTGATTATAATTTATTGTTAATTGATTATTAATTGGTAATTAATTTATATTAATTGATAATTAAATTAATTGTGTTATTTTTTATGTATAGCAGGTTGTGGGTTTATAGGGGAATACGGTGGGTAGTAATGTATTATAATTAAGTACATTTTAATTTGTATTAATTGGTATTGATTATTAATTTATTGTTAATTAATTATTTGGTAATTACATTTTATTAATTGATAATTACATTAATTGTGTTATTTTTTATGTGTAGCAGGTTGTGGGTTTATAGGGGAATAGGGTGGGAAGTAATTTATTATAACTACGTACATTTAAATTTGTATTAATTGGTTACGATTATTTATTTATTGTTAATTATTAATTGGTAATGAATTTTTATTAATTGATTAATTGATAATTTAATTAATTGTGTTATTTTATATGTGTAGCGGGTTGTGGGTTTATAGAGGAATAGGGTGGGAAGTAATTTATTATAATTAAGTATGTTTTATCTTTTTTTAATTGGTATTGATTATTAATTTAGTGTTAATTGTTAATTGGTAATTCATTTTTATTAATTGATAATTTAATTAATTATGCTATTTTTATGTGTAGCGGGTTGTGCGTTTATAGGTGAATAGGGTGGGAAGTAATTTAATGTTATTTAAGTAAATATGAATTTCATTTTATTGGTATTTATTATTATTTTTCTGTTAATTAATTATTAATATGTTATTTTTTTTAACTATTTAATTAATAATTATGTTAATTTAACCCCTAAGGCTATTCTACATTTTCCACACTGATACACTCACTGGAGTTGGAATAGTAATTTTAACCCCAATGCTATCCAACACTTTCCCTACTGTTGCGCTCACTGGAGTGGGAATAGTAATGTTAACCCCTACGCTATCCAACACTTTCCCTACAGTTGCACTCACTAGAGTGGGAATAGTAATTTTTACCCCCACGCTATCCAACACTTTCCCTACTATTGCACTCACTGGAGTGGAACTAGTCATTTTTCCCCTACGCTATCCAACACTTTCCCTACTGTTGCACTCACTGGAGCAGGAAAAGTAATTTTTACCCCTACGCTATCCAACACTTTCCCTACTATTGCACTCACTGGAGTGGGAATAGTATTTGTAACCCCTACGCTATCCAACGCTTTCCCTACTATCTAATATTTTTGGTATTATTTTAGTTAATGTAGTATATAATTAATTTTAAAAATATTAAAGATAATTATATTTTTTTAATTTGCCATATATATATATATTTTTTTTTTTAATATATTATTGTTTTATGTGTAGAGATGTATTTGTAATTTATAAGATAAGATATTTTTAAACAATGTATACGTTATTCAAATAATTATTTAAAAATATTATTATTATAATTTTTTTTTTTTTGAAAACCTTTATTGAGATAAAAGTAGGAGATACATGCGCAAGCCCACAACCATCACGGCCGGCCGCAAAGATAGGTGATAAAAACAGGAGAACAGCAGGCCAATATACAATCAGGATATAGCAAAATACGCCAGAAGTGACGACGGGGTGCGCAACACAGGATAGGAGGTTTTCATTTTTAAGTTAGATGAAGCGAGGGGGCTGCAACAGGAAGGACTACACACCTTACATAAAGGGACACAAAAGAGACGCAGCAAGAGGGGCGTACCCCATATACAATCGAAAGGAGGCTATAAATACAGCAACTATATAGGCTAAACAATCGCAACAATAAGATTGGACAATAAGCAGCATTACAAAAAGCAACAGTTCCAAGAGTAATCCCAGAGAGCCCACCCCTAAGGACAGGAAACAAAGATTTGTCGAGACACAGGAAGAGAAAAGGTGCAAGACCCAGAAACAGCCAACCCTACGAAGAGGAAAGAACCCTCCCGAAGCCGGAAAAGAACGATAGAGACCATAGAACAAAACAAACTAAAATAACAAACCCCCCCCCGCACCCACCACACTGCACCCCTGTAATGGCTACGGCCAAGCCCACTAACAGCGTGCCTATCGCCCCGGAACTGCCCCATAGTAGGGAAAAATATAAAGAGTGGAGGAGGAGAGAAATAGACCCACTCCCAGCATGTTTACTCGGGCCGCCCGTCCCTAGACCCCGTTACCGATACAAAACGAATGTTCAATATCCCCGGCTATCCATCAGCATCCCAGCAGTGCGAGTAACAGCAATCCTAACATGAGAGGAGACACCCTCAACCCTGCCCCCCGCGGTCCGGTGTAGCGATATAGTCCAGTTTCATAGTAGTCATCCTGGATGAAGTGAGCGAACAAGGTGACCACAGCAAGGTAGGACGCCGCCCACCAAAGTCCATCCGACACATAGTCATGCGATTAGCAGTGGTACAGGAAGAAGCGCACAATAGTGATCCTCCAAGGTCGGCCAGCCCAAGCAGTAGCAACCGCTCCAGGGTAAGGCAACGAGGCACGCCAGTAGTCCCAAAAGGAGTCGCCATACATGGTACTCGGTGACGATTTCCCAGCCATTTCACAGCTCCACGAACTTCAGACCTCTCCAAGGATATTTCAGCCGGCACCACTGCAGGAGCAGGGTCTCGCACCCCCAACGCTTCCGTGGCGACCGGGGCAGAAAAACCACAGTAGTCAAACAGAGGGTGTGGCGCAGCGTCCCGCACTCGAGGGCAGTCACAGACAGGCAAGGGTACCACAGACAGAGCCGCGTCCAGCCGGTCCCCCAAATCCCGGGCAGCAATACGTAGGGCAGTTCTCAGCGTGCCTCGAGCGCCCAAAACGTCACCAATCGACATTGGTGCCTCAGGGAGAGAGGATGCAGTAGTCCCCTGAGCATGGGGCTCACAAACGCGTAGTAGTCCCGGAAGCTGGCCGCCATCACCCCCAGCAAGTAGTTGATCACCCCGCCAGCACTCATCGTAGTGCAACCAGTCCGGGGGCACAGGGGTAGCACACTCCATTCCCACACGGTGTCAAAGTGGCGTGGACAGGCGTCCGTGTCGTAAGTAGCAGCCCAGGATCCTCACAATCAGGTGCCGAACGTAGGCAGCAAAATGGCGCCCACCACGGCGCTCGGGGAGACAAAGTAGCGAGCAGAGCCGTCCGGGGGCTGGGGAGACGATACAATGTATCCCGCTCTGCGGCGGTCCACAAAGCCTGCGAAGCGGCGAACCAAGATGGGGAAAACACAATGCGGCAACTACGTTTCGCCGACCGGCTCCGTCTCGCCTGCAATGGCCGCTGTTGTTGAGTTCAGGGCTGACCGCACTCGGAGAACAAAGACCCGGACACCGCCGTGAAGCACCAGGAGGAGGTGAGGGCGTCTCGTCACTTCCACTGCGGGGACCGAACAGAAGAGCACACCGGTAGAACCGGGGTCGCCTCCCGATTCCGATGTCGCCACTCAAAATCAGGATCACCAGCAGGATAGGGCGGAATACGGGAGAAAGGCAAGAGGGTCGACGGAGCCGAGGAATCAGGCGGCCATCATGGTTGCGGGCTAGGCTCCTCCTCCCTTAAAAATATTATTAAGTATATATATAATATATATTATGGGGTCGATTCCGATTCAGGAAAGAAAACCGTCCGACGACTCGTATTCGTTTCTGTACCTATCATACAAATCCGTCCGAATCGCGTAGTACGATCCGTTGTCAAAAAATACGTCAGAATGTTCGCGAACCGTACGAAAAACAACCAAAAATCCGTACGATACGGACTCGGAAAGTGAACCGTACGATTCGTAAATATGCCGTAGGACCCGACAAGTACGATCCAGATCGGGGACCGAGAACGCGATACGTACGGGAAAACGTCGTCGCGTATGAACTGCGATTTGTATGGAAAACATCGCGTATGAGCAAGCCACACAATCAAATACGAAACGAACCCCCCCTGAACGAAGCGCACGCAAACCCCGTGAAAATGTCGCGTATGAGTGAGCCACACAACCAAATACGAAACAAACCCGCCCTTAACGAAGCGCACACGTACCCCGTAAAAATGTCACGTATGAGCGAGACACACTATCAAATACGAAACAAACCCTCTGAATGAAGCGCATGCGAACCCCGTAAAAACGTCGCGTATGAGCGAGCCACACTATCAAATACGAAACGAACCCCCTGGACGAAGCGCACGCGAACCCCGTAAAAACATCGCGTATGAGCGAGCCACACTGTCAAATATGAAACGACCCCCCCTGAAGGAAGCGCACGCGGACCCCTAAACACAGCACAAGGAGGGTGCAAACAACTCACACAACACCACAAAAAAATGTCTCCAGTGTACAAACCATTGGAAATGAATGTCCTGGCCAAATCCAAACAGGCAAACAGAGGTCCCAATTCAGACCCACCCCTTATAACACACCATCACCCCCCAATCATATTCACCCCACACCATGTCCGCATGAAAGAATCCAAAGTTCACAAAGAAGGAGATGGAGATCCTTGTAGATGAAGTCATCAGAGTTGAGCCACAGGTGTTTGGCGCATCGGTCAGACAGACCAGCATAGCTGACAAAACACGCCTGTGGGAGAGGATCGTCAATGCTGTTGCCCCCATCAGGCGCAGCAGGAAGGATTGCCAGGCGGTACAATCTGCGGAGGATGGTGAAGTGGAAGATGAACGAGGACTACACCAATAGCCAGCTCACTGGAGGTGGTGGTCCCCGTAGACCAGTACAGTACTAGCCCTGGGAGGAGAAGGTCATGGCCCTGCTACCACCGGTGGGAGTACATGGAATTGAAGGAGTCGCGGAGCCTGGTGAGTATACAAACAACTCCAGTAACATGGGGGTAATGGCATCTACACTCCAAGTACAAAAAATGCCCGCAACAAGCGCCAAGCACCCGCCGCCCATTCCTACAGGCAAAAACAACGCTAATGCCACTAACATGTGTATGCCCCATTGACAAACCAAGGCCATGCTGTGTCCCATGCTACAAGAAGCACAGACCCAAGAATGGATGTCCGGTATTCTGGGAGGGTGGCTGTCACAAAATGCATCGTGGGACTCCAAATAAGACCCAATTGCATGGGCGTCCACGGGGGGGGGGCAATGGGGGCTCTGGCCTCACGGCGCAGCAACACCTCCCAAAAGTGGCAGAGTGAAATCTTAAAGATTTCACTCAGTCACTTTCATGCACATGCTGCCTCAAAACCCTGTGCATGCTTGAAGCAGGCGTAAGGATTGACGCAGCATTGTGCAGATAGGGCCGCACAGAGCATTGCTGGATCTGCGTTGCGCCAGCGACACAACTCCAGCAATGTGCCACTTCTATGGCACAGATGCGTGACGCAGCTGTGCCGTTTTTCCAGCATGGTGATCCACAATGTAAATGTGTTGCATCCATGCTGGCATAGCTCTGGTGCACAATGACTGGCAAATCCCTGATATGCATGGCTGTGCCAGTCATTGTAAATAGTCACTGACATGTCAATGACTCCTGAGCACAGATCAATCTGACACCCCACAACATACCCATCCACAAGTGAACATTGTGAACAATCCAAAGCATAGACAACTACCAGGTGGAACTGTGCCAACGACAATGTATATGAAAATTGGATGTTGCATTAAATGGCATTAACATTGTCATTGTCTGTCTCTCACACCCACAGGGCAACGTGCGGAATCCACCTCCAAGGGGGAGATGAATCGCAGTCCCAGGCTACGCAGGACCCTCATCCCACCGACAGCAAAGCCTCTCACCTCTCCATGGATGACCCAAACCAACCTGGCACCTCTGGAGCCCAAACCAGTGCAGCAGCAGGATCAGGGACATCTGCGCCAACCAGCACTCCCATTCCTGCCACATCCCAGCAGACAGCTCGGAGCCCTGCCCACACTCCACAACTGAGCCAGTCTGACAATGAGGGAAAAGGTTCGCCGGGTACCCAGGAAGTGGCAGACAACACCACCACTGCCATCCCTCAGGGGTCCCGTTCAACCCGATGTGCCCACAATGGCAGGTCAGGCTCGTGTGTGCAGGGGTGATGGGAGTGGCACCAGGCGGAGGCGAGAACCTGACCATCCAGCTGCAGGGCCAGGAATGTCAGAACTATGAAACATCATGGAGGCATACCGGCGGGACACCAGGGAGATCAGCCAGGTAGTGGGGGCCCTCACAGAGATAAAAAACCTGCAGGCCGAGCAACACGCCAGTCAACGAAAACACCAAGGACGGATGGAGGCAAGACTGGATGAGCTCCTGGCGGTGCAGAGGGACATAAGCCATTCACTCCGTCGGATCGCAGACAACATACAGCACCCTCCCTGTGTCACCAGGCAAGAAACATCCAGGCGAAGACCGCCAACAGGCACAGGGAAGGAGGAGGAGGAGGAATCGTCCGACGGAGCATTCTGTGCATCGTCAACGCCTGCATATGATGGTTCCCCCAAACGAAGGTGAGTCGTCCACGGAAAAGGCAGTGGGCCATGTGCATCTCCCAGGTCACCTGGTCTGGCATCTTGCCTTTGTGCAACAGCATCACCTTATTGACTGCCCTACTCTCCCACATGGACTTGCTGGTCGAAGTCTGAACAATGATGCCAAGCACTGTGGTCTGGACTCTGTTGACTCAAACTGCAAGGCATCACATCCCCCTCTGTGAACTTTGGATTCCCCCCTTTTTGTACAGCACCCATCACTAACTCACGTTTCCCGCACAAGATCGATAAATAAACAAAACAAACACAATAGAATTGGATGTTACAGCTTTTTACATGAGTCAACCACACACGTGTGGGGATATGTCAAAGTATGCCAGAGTGTGGAACAAACTCAAGCCATCCATACACTGGGATCTGAGTCCAGTCAAAGACACACATAGGTCACAATGTATCATCAAATACATACATGAAACGCAACAATCACCCGTGATGGTTCAAATCTGCAGAGGGGGGGGCTTGCCATACTGCTCGGACAGACAATTTAGGAAGAGTTTCATAAAGGTGTAGAGGTCATGGGTCATGTGGAGGTGCCCAGGGAGGGAGTACCAGGTCTGTTTGGTGATGTGGGAGAACTATCCCCCTCATGCAGTTGTACTGTGGATGTGACGAATGGTGCCCATGGCAAGGGTAGCTGCACAGAGTTGGGGCAACAGGGTGTTGGATGGGAGACGTCCATGTTCGTCTCTGGGGCTGGGGTTGTGGAGTGCCTCCTGAGTGTGGTTGAGGAGTATGAAGGTGATCCTGCAGTTGACAGTGAGACTATTGTAGGTATCTCAGGTGGACGGTCATGTGGCTGTGGCAGGGGATGTTGAGGATGAGGTGTGCGGATGCACCCTGGATGTGCACAAGTCCTCCTGGAGTCTGGCTCTTGTTCCTGCGTAGAGGGCGTTTCCGTAGTTTAGCTGGCTGGTGTCGTGGACCTGGGTGACTGTCTGTCTTGACTAGGAGTGGATCCATCTGAAGATCATTTGCGGCATGCGGAGGGACTTGCAGCATCAGGTAGTCATTTGGTTGACTTGCATGGTCATTGTGAGCGATGAGTGTATGATGAGCACCTGCTTGCGTGCGTGGCCACTGTGTGCTTGTGCACTGCCCAGGCCGGTGTGACACAAGGATTTGTCCCAGCTGTAAGGAGACATTCCTCAGATGATGAGCTCAGTCTTGTCCAACTCCAGCCTCATGTGGCTGATCTTCAGCCATTTGTCAACGCACCTCATGCCTTCTTGAAGGTTGCATCTGGGAGTGGCTGGGTCTTTGCTGAGGGTAAGGAGCTGCTGGGTGTCAATGGCATAGACATGATGATGAGGTTGTGTGCACATCTGATGGTGGAGAGGGGGGTCATGGAGACATTGTAGATTGTCACGCTGAGAGATGAGGCCTGGGGCATGGGCCCGATGACCCCAGTGTACTACGTGACGAAGGGGGCATACGGACTCCCTGGGCCTTGCTGGGGAGGTACCTGGCGATTTCATCTTGGGTCTTCCTGTGGATCCCAGTGTAGGAGATGTGTGATCTGACAGTGTGGTAGCACATGGTGTTGAATGCCGTTGAGCGGTCGATGGGGTGAGGGTGGTGGTCTCACCATTGTTGAGCAGGGTCCAAGATGTATTTGGTGGTGGCAACGAGGGCTGTTGCAGTGGGGTGAATACTGTGGAAGATGGTCTGGGGCTGGTTTCCAGGAGATGTTTCCTTGGAGGGAGATGGTCAGTTGCTCCTTGACTGTCTTCTTGCTAACATTTGCCGGTTAGGCAAGCAGGGTATGTTCCAGGACATCCTGCGGTACTGACGTCTGATGTCAAGGAAGGGCCTGGGTTTCTGCATGCCTCCAGTTCACATGGAAAGTGGCATACTCAAAGGAGACATTAATGACTTGCCGAAGGCGGGCTTCAAGGATGGTGTATGTTGTGATTGAGATGTTGTGTGGGAAGGGTCCTGATGGAGAGCTGGAGTGGATGGTGTACATGAGCCGGCTGATGTCTTTGCTGCTGATGGGAGTCCAGGACCTGAGGGGGTATGTCCTCTGGAAAAAAACGCTGTCTGCCTCTGTGTGGCGAGGCTGTCATGTACGTCCACGAGCTTGGAGTGGTAGTAAGTTGCAAGGGAACCCCTTGGCCTTGCAATGGTGGGATGTCTTTTGGATGGAGAGGTGGGGTTACATAGTTCACTCACAATGCCGATGAGGTCATTCATGTTGTGTGTGTCGGTGACTAGGCCATACCTGAAGGTTGTCCTCTTGTCTGTGCTGATGATATGGTGATGTCTGTGTGTTGCGGATTTCAGGGCTGAAAGGTAACTGATGGTTGTTTGCTTTACAACATTGCACATGAGTCCGGCTAGACCTGTATGAGTCCAGTAGGTCTGCCTTGTCCCTGGTGGCTTAACTGTTGTTGTGCTTCACAGGAAAGCCCGCCAATGTGGCAAGAGTGTTGGATCAGTCGCAGATCCAGTGTGTGCGGTTGCAGGGTGTGGTGGTGTCGTTGGTTGGAGAGTCCTGTGTGAGGGTGCCACACAGCTTGTTTGTGTAGACTCAGGTAAAGCTTTTTTGGTGGATCTGTAGCGGAGTGTGGTACAGTGTGTTGTTTTTTGGACAACTGGATGCAAACTTTGATGTACCAATGCAGGATGGTGGTGTGGTTGTCCTACAGCCAGGAGTTGCTGTCCCCCTGACCCATGTAGTCTGTGTAGGTGAGGGCCTGCATGCTGATGTAGTTGTCCAATGTCTGAGGACCGATCAGTAAAGCCGTTTCCCAGCTCTGTGGTCTCTGATTTTGCAACAATTTTATAGGAAGCCTCTCTGCTCGAATTGCAGATGTGTAAATCCAGTTCCCCTACTGACCCCTTGCCCGCCAAGCAAAACAACATCCTTGCTAAGATTCCCAATCACCATTTAAACGCCATTTGGTAATTGTCCCTCAGATTTGGCTCTAATCCGGATGCGTGGAAACATGCGTTCCTCCTGCCCATCTTAAGGAAAGGCAACGCAGATCCTGAATCTCCTTGCATTCATAGACCTAACTCTCTTTTACCAGCTCCGGCCAAGATTTCAGTAAAATTTATTCTGGCAGCAACTGATGGCCTTTGTTGAAGATAATAGCTTCCTTCATGACTCTCAATCCAGCTTCCATCCCGGCTATAGTACGGAGTTGGCCCTCATTGAAATGGCAGATTCTATACGCTGGGCGGTCAAGATTTTTGTGGCCTGGATGGACCACAATTTCATGAAAGTTAATCCAGAGAACACCTAGGTCCTGTTTTTTAACCAACCCTCTCCCCTCTCTTCCAATCTGTGGTGGCCAGAGGAACTGGCCATTGCTCCGGCACACAAGGACTTGGTCATGCATCTGGGAGTTAGATGTGACAATCAGCTATCCCTTGCCACACGGGTACAAGAGGCGGGTGCCGCTTGTTTTGGCTAGATTAAAATCATCAAGACATTTTTTAACTATCTGCACAATGTAACCCGGAAAACGGTGGTTCACGCACTGATCACCTCCCATTTAGACTATGCAAAAGGCTCATACGTGGGTCTCACATTAGGCTTGCTCCGAATATTGCAGACGGTTCAAAACGCTGCTGCCCGCCTGGTATGTGGAGTCTCACTTTGACAACATATCTCCCCATATCTTATACTACTACATTGGCTGCCCATGTCTACACAAATAGATTTCAATGCGCTGACACTCGCCTTCAGGGCAGGACAAGGCTGTGGTCCAGGCTACCTTAGGAAAAGCCTCCGTCCCTATTGTCAATCATGATCTCTACGTTCCAATGACAACCACTTGCTCATTGGTCCTTGGTTTGCAAAACCTAGATCAGGAGGTCAAACCTTTCAGGTAGGAACCACCCAATGTTGGACTAAGCCACCTCTTCCGCTGGGTATGATTCTGTCTGAATGTGAGTCTCGCAAAGCCCTTGAAACCTGCCTATTTAGCCTGCTTCATTAGTTGCTCCTCCGTATGTTGCCTCATTTTCTGCACACTACAGCGCTGGGACACCCCGTTGGGTTAGATGTGTGCTCAATAAATGACTAATAATATATTTGTAGATGGCTTAGCAGAATTGTGGGTGTAGGCCTGGAGAGCTGTAGATGATAGGTAGACTGAGGGTGGTCAGGGGGTTGGTGTGAAACCTGAAGTGCAGAGGTTTGACACTGGTGTTGTATGTGACTCTGAGGGTATACTTCAGAAAGAATTGCAAATCATCCTCCTGGATTGTTGTTGCGGTCCCTGTGGGTGATCTAGTATCCGATTGTGATGGCAATGGTGCAGTAGTGTGTAGAGGATGCGTTCAAGCAGGTTACTGTAATGAAGGCGATGTGTTGGGCTGTTGTGTTGAGGAGGTAACAGAGTCCAACGGCGTGCTGGTGGATGTAGCGGGTGTGCAGTACTAGGCAAATTACCTGGTTGTATGGACATGGTCTGTCATGCGTGGCAGCGCGGTGTTGGCATTAGGAGTTGTACACACAACATGCGAAGCTGTCATGGGTGCGCTTAGGGGTTGCCTGACAGCAAGTGGATGATTGTCTGGTGTTCACTGTTTGGAGGGTGGCTGGAGCATGAGTCTGTTGTGTTACCTGCGTCATGGAAGGACCCGAGTGTCTTGCACTCTGCACGTTGCAGGCGCTGACGGTCCTACCTTTGGCACAGAGGTGGCTCAACAGTGGCACTGACAAGCTGCTGCCTGCATTAAGAATGGGTGGAGTGAGGGAGGAGCATCTGGAAGGCGTGTGTGTTGCAGAATCAGGGCACTCGGTGGTGCGGTGCCGCAGGGGAGGCAGCAGCAGGAATCAGTGAACACATGACGGCGGAAGGGGTGAGACACCATGCAGAAAGTAGCACACAAAGACAAGGAGCTTTGAAAGGCACAATGTAACAGGTGTATGGAAAGGAAGTAGTGTCTGGTTACTCATGGGTCACTGAAAGAAAATTGATGATCAATCACCAAATATGCCAGGCACAGGATCAGGCACCAAAAGGCCAAGCTGCGCCCAGGACACCCAGCGTCAGCAGGTGTTGCCTGCCCGTTGTGGTTACAAGCTGCACAAATACATACACAAACATGTACCTCATGCACATTATGGATCATTAGCCATGAAAAACTGCATGCATGTTGCCACAGTACACATACTCCCATATGTACAATCATCGTAAAGTATGCCATAGATGACGCATGCAAACTGGCAAGAGATCTGCGGTGACAGTAATGAGGCACATTGTACTGTGGGGAACACATTTACTACACAAATGGATCGAGTTTGTGTTGAGGCCATGCTGCTATAGCCAATGTCCATGGCCAGTAGCATTGCTCTGAAGAAAATAACAGTCATGCAATGAGGTTACCTGTAATGCTGCTGAAACAATCTGCACACGACTGCCTGGGACTGTCGGATTCTTGAATCCTCAGAAATGTGTGCTGCGCAAAGTGGTCCATCTCCCGATAGCCCCTTGGTCTGAGTATAAATGACTGACTCAAAAGGGTGATCAGGCGAGGGAAGGAAAGGAAGGGAACAGCATGGAGGGCGATCTGAAACAAAGGTAAACAAGCTTTAGGATTCAACACTTCTTGTCACCGAATCACAGAATACCTCAGGACCTATACTGTAACAGTTACACCTGTAAAGGAAAACAACAGCCACTGTATCCCACTTGGGATCACAGTAATAATAATGATAATCGATCTGAGGATTGAACACGGACACATAAAAGGTAGCAGAGTTTGGCAGCTAAATGAAGGGGGGATAACGCTCTGCAGGCTGCTTCAATGCAATTAGAGTCATGCGGATATCAAGGAATCACAGTGTATGAATACGGCTCCAATAAACAGAAATTCTAATGCATTGCAGTGTGTAACGGAATGGGGACAAGTACCCCGAGGGAATGGTGGAGCCCTTGCCCTTCTGACTGTACATCTCCGCCCTATCCACAGACTCATGAGTGGGAGGACGGACTGAGCGGACCAACCGACGAGGGAGAAGAGAGCGGTTCCTTTAAGTGGGCGTTTGCATCAAAGAAGACCCAGCCCCGAAGGACGTCAGAGGAACCGGATTGGGTAAAAGCCAGGAAGTGTTGTACACGGAGTGTGTAATCACCCCAGAGGAGAAGGCGGAGGGAGGTGGAACGGAGACGAGCGAACGAAGCGGAGAAGGAGAAGAAGCCAGAGTCTACCCGAAGGAACACCGCGGAGAGGACGGAGGACACGAGACCAGAGGAGAGCCAGGAGGCCAACGACCCCGCGAACCGCCGTGCCACACTCCAGAGGGAGGAGTGTGGCTGTCACAGGTACGGCGGCGTTGGGCGGCCTGGGTGGGGAGACGGAGTGCTCGAGAGTAGCAGTGTACATGTCCCTGTTTGTCCCTTTCCTCTGTCGTTAACCTACCATTCCACTTCCTTTACCCTCCCATCCATACCTTCTTTCATACCCTGATGGTCACGGAGCACTGTATATAGAATAAGAAAAGTGTCACTGGGTTCACCCTCACTTCCCCCCCCCGGTCCCCCTGGTGCACCTCTTATAGAGGACTGTGATCTAACGGCATCCCTCTTTTGTTGGTCTCTTCCATGGCACGAAGTCGGCGGTATCCGGTGTAAAGAACCCCCCCCGACATCAGTGAGAGACGGAGGAAGACCATCGCCACGGACCAAAGCACCTTTGCCCGAGAGGGACTGACCTTAAGACACAGAAAGACGTTTATGTCAAAACCTAAAAGAACCCTGAAAATAAAGCCTTCTTTGAATCCCATACCTGTTGTCACGGTCGTCCCTACTCCCACGCCCACACAGTGCTATTCACAGAAAGGCAACAATCCATAGTTACCCCTGGGAATCAGTGAGGGTCAAGAAGGGAAATGACACATCACCTGCATGAGCCTTAAGAAGCTCATCCAATGATGGAGGGAATTAGGTAAACACAAGGAAGCCCCACAAGAGCCAGTCATTGGCTCATCCAACTGGGCTTTGGAATGCCTAACATAACAAGCTGCTGGTCCGGAACTCAACAGAGAGTAATGAGGAACAATGGCACAAAACCACTCCTACCGTGCGTGACCAGGATATGCAGCATGCCACAAGAGAATCCTGGGATTCCTTGTCACTGGACTGGTGCCATGGAAGCGTTTACATTTGCTACATCACAACATTGTGACGTCTTCAGCGCAACATTCCTGGCATCATGGGAATAGAAAGTTAACATCAACTTACCGAGAAGGCTTGCAAAGCAGTGTTCTACACCGGCCTTGAGGTTGCGACGTGACAGTGACATGACATACTGGCACAAGGGGCAATGCATCCATACAAACATACTCACCAGACATTTGACAGAACATGTGGGACATACGTTGGCCCACACCTTCACAACATGGTTGATTGGAAATCAAACTGTACTGGCACACAAGATTAAGTAGCTGAGCCAAACACATCCTGCTGCACACAGTGATGCTGCAATTCCCCATAGAGCCTGTGGTTGTGATGTCTCACACAATGTCAACTCGTGGTATCCGCAATGTGTCAGGGTCAAGGTTGACACACATTGATGCCTTCACCAGAGTCAAAACTCCACAACAGATGACTGTCAAGAAGGATAACTGTACTGTCATGGGAGTGGTGCAACATGAAATTTGCACAGAAACAGTTCCCACACATTCTCAAACCATACCAACCCCAAACAGCCTGTTTGGATCTCTTACCCGAACTGACATTTACACATGTCCGTGCATGGAACGCAGATTCGGACCACGTTGCAATCATCATGAGGAATAGCAGGAGGATGAAGATGACACGAACAGACAACAGGCACAGCAACCTGGGAATGACACACACACAAGGGCTCACCATTAAAATTCTTTGCCAAAGACATGGGCATGTAAAAAACTGGAACAATGTAGTACACATGTACATTTCTAGCCCAGTCATTGCGCATTTCAGTGTGGCATGACATCAGCACTTGCTTCACACATTAGAACACGCACATCAAAGTTACATTGCATACAGTCAGCTGGGCACACACATTGCAACACATGCCACTCAAAGCTACAAGCTTGCACACGCATTCCAAGTGACTCACCATTATGAGAAGAAGTTGCGTATGAGCTGACTCCGTATATCATCCTCCTCCTCCACATCACTTGCATCGTGACCAAGCCCTTCATCCTCAACGGGTGGATGTTCCTGCTCCTCAGGATCCAGGATGAGTGGCACTGCCTTCTCAACTGCCATGTTGTGCAGCATGCAGCACACAATGAAAATATTACAGACCTTGGCCAGGGCATATGGGAGGGATCCGCCGGTCTTATCGAGACAGCAGAATTGGCTCTACAGGAGGCCAAACGTCCGCTCAATCACTCGCCTGGTCTGCCTGTGTGCATTATTGTACTGCTGATCTGCAGCTGTTCTTGGGTTGCGAAGAGCTGTCATTAGCCATGGCATGTTGGGATATCCTGCGACACCAACAAATATACATCATGTAAATAAGTGGTTCAGGAGATGCCTTCAGAGCAAAAGATACTGAGACACAGAGGACAACAGAGTTTACCCACCAACAAGACATGCCCGATCGTTGCGCAGCTGCAGCATCATTCGTGGCACCCTGCTACGCCTCATGATGAATGCATCATGGCACGATCCTGGAAAACGTGCACAAACATGGGAAATCAGCATGTTAGCAAGACACCCTACCAGGGTATTTATTGAATGATAATGTTTCCTGTTGCGGTAAGCCTGCTCCTGAGCCTGTGGTATCACCAAAGCCACATGTGTCCCATCAATGTACCCAATGACATGTGGCATCCCTCCCAGGGCATAGAATTCACCCTTGACATCTGTCAACTCTTCCGGAGTTGGAAATCTGATGAATTCATCAATGTGCTCCAACATGACTGCTAAAACATCACACAGGACACGGCTAAACATTGTTTGGGACATTCCCCCGACATCCCCTATGGTTAATTGAAACGTACCTCTTGCAAATAAATGGAGGGCTGCCATCACCTTTAGCTTGGGGCTCAGCACAGTAGGATACCTGTGTCGCAGTTGGAGATGTGGTTCCAGCCTGTTTGTCAAGTTCTGAATCAACTGTCGAGTGAATCTGTATTGTCGGATGCAGTCACGTTCCCTCTTGTTAGCCAAGTCTGAAAATGGCCTTGGTGGAGGCGATGCCCTGCAGGACATAATTGGGAAGAATGGAGAATAACTGTCAGCCAACATCGATATCAATGTACATAGCACATGCAAAACTGCTAGTACACATCAGGTCACTATGGAGTCTGGCATGTGCAATACATCCAGGACACATATGCCAGCTTGCTGGCACTCATACGACAACCCAGATACACCTGTTGATTGGCAAATAACCATTACATGCCCTCAAATGAGCTGCTGGGCTGGTCTGAGTGAACAGCCCAAGATATCACTGGAGTGGCACACGTCATGGTACTTGCAGTGGAAGGTTATCATCCCATCCAGACAGATGACTGCAAGGCACACACACAGGCCACATGGAATGTCAAATGTACATATCAAACGCATTGCGATTAAGATGTGCATGTGACAACAAAACAACACAGCCATTGTCATGATGCAGACATGTATGCCTGGGGAAAAATGATGTCTGATGTCATCAGACCCAAAAGCCGTGGGAATGCACATGTGGCATGGTGTGCGTACATGTGAAATCATTCCCATCTCTACACAGACCCATGTTAGATGCTCCAACAGCAGTTGCAGTTTACGGAACACAAACAGCAAGCTCAATCTTTAACATGACACACACCGGACATAGTCATATAGGGTCATGCTGAGCGTGAAATGTCCAGTGACAAAGTGCCCCGGTCCCTGGCATCAAGAGACAGGTGCCCGTAGTGATGAATGTGCCATCCCGGTGTTGATGTGCATGACAACATCTGCATAATGATACATATGGGCCAAGTGTAAAGGTGATGTGTACCAAATAGTGCCCCATCACACATGACATGTGTCAACAGGTCATTACACATCGATTGTGCAACAAGATCAGATAACCAGTGCTATATCACTGCCTGCCACACCTAGGGCCTGCTCATGTAAGTATGCAATGACAAGAACTTGGTAGACATCCTTGCTTGAACCGTACCCCTACATCCCTGCCATGTGTGCACCTCGTATCACTATTGTAATGGTGCCATACGTGAGCGTGTGAAATGTACCGTCTGAAACGCACCGTACCCATGCATTCACTACAGCGTGCGAAAGTACCGTCTGAAACACACCGTGCCCCTGCATTCACTACAGCGTGTGAAACGTACCGTGTGAAACGCACCATACCCCTGCATTTACTACACCGTGTGAAACATACCGTCTGAAACGCACTGTAACCCTGCATTCACTACAGCGTGTGAAACTTACCGCGTGAAACGCACCGTACTCCTGCATTCACTACAGCGTGTGAAATGTACCGTACCCCTGCATTCACTACAGCGTGTAAAACGTACCGTGCGAAACGCACCACACCCCTGCATTCACTACAGCGTGTGAAACGTACCGTACCCCTGCATTCACTACAGCATGTGAAACGTACCGTGTGAAATGCACCATATCCCTGCATTCACTACAGCATGTGAAACATACCGTGTGAAACGCACCGTACCCCTGCATTCACTACAGCGTGTTCAACGTACCGTCTGGAACGCACTGTACCCCTGCATTCCGTGCGTGTGTGCACATCGTATCACTATTGTAATCATGCCATACGCGCGCGCACCGTACGCTTACATTCCGTGCGTGTGTGCGCATCGTATCACTATTGTAATCGTGCCATACGCGAGTACACCGTACCCCTGCATTCCGTGCGTGTGTGCGCATCGTATCACTATTGTAATCGTGCCATACGCGAGCGCACCGTACCCCTACATTCTGTGCGTGTGTGCGCATCGTATCACTATTGTAATCGTGCCATACGCGAGCACAACGTACCCCTACATTCCGTGCGTGTGTGCGCATTGTATCACTATTGAAATCGTGCCATACGCGAGCGCGTGAAACGCACCGTACACGTGTGTGTATGTCAAAAAAAGTTAGGGGACGAGTAGTAGGCCCTGAATGCATCCTGGTTGTCATGGATACTGAGATTTGAGTGTGTGCTACAGGTGCCCTGCAAAAGTCAGTTGGTCAAAAATATAAAATGTTGCAAAATGTTTGTGGAGCTGAAGCTCAAATTCTGAAAGATGCGAATGCGTGTTAGAGCTGTATGTTTAAAATGATTGGAGGAAACGTACGATGCTAACTAATCTGACCTATCACTCTGTACTTCTCGAACCGAAAGCCCCTCAGCAGCACTGATTTAAGGCAGCATTAAGCCCTGAGAGGGCACTTGCCTGCACTATATTGGAGTGGACCACACTGCTGCTGTCTCTGCATCTTCTGGCATATCATGATGGCTCGTACTGTGGATAGGGCCCTAGCCTTCAGTGAGGAGGCAAACCAGGCCCTGCTGGGTGCCCTTCTACCATAGTACAGCAAACTGTATGGGAGACCAGAGACCTGACTGCACTACCTTTGAGTGTGCACCTGTTGTGTGAGTGTCACAACAGGCATTGTGTATTGGTGGGACAGACATGCAATGTGGTTGTGAGTGAGTCATGGGGGTGTACATGGTGGTGTCTCTCATGCAGAGCATGATGTAGTTCTTGTGTGTTCACTCCTCACTTGCATTGTGTTTACTGTGACCTTCCATGCATAGTGAATGACACTTTCAGCCATGCCAGACCTTGGTGGCTTTATTCTCAAATGTCATGAGGTGGAACAGTGTTCACCCAGGATTAATAGGTGACTGTACTCACAGATGTTTATGACTTGAGGGGACCTGTGGTGAGATTGTCCAAATGATGTGTTAGACCTCATGGACATTTAAGTGTTTGAATGTTCCTTGGCATCTGGGTGAGTATGTATGTGATGTCTTGCACCACTGCTGCATGGCATATGCAGCTGCTCTGCCATCTGATGTGACATGTAAGCAGTGCTGTGTGCCTGACTTGCAAAGCTAGCACGACACCTGTGACACCCCATTGTCAACTGGCACATGTGCAAAGTGAGGGTTGTTTCCGCTATTGTCAGTGACAGGCGAGTGATCCGTGCCAGGGTGTGTCTGTCTGGTCTGCTGAGGGTTCTTAAGTGGAGTGGGATATGTGAGTGCTTGTCACGTGCTGTCACTAACCCTGCAGTTGCATGTGTTGCCCAGTGTGTGCCATGATCTGTGAGTCTGTTGCACCAGTTACGCCATCTGTTGGCCTTCAATGCCATGTAGTGCATTGTGGCTTGCACACAGGCCTAATTGACATGGACAATGATGCAAGTCCTGTCACCATCCTATGCCCTGTTCACATTATCAATGGTGTGCAAGTGTATGTGTCGGGGACATGGAGCAGGTGTAGTGATGGTGTTTCACTTTGTCTTCCTGACAGGTAACTGCCTACGAGAAGGGGGAAATATGGTTGGAGATTGTCAGGGCCGTCAGGTCTGTGGGGGGCCATCGCCGGCGGCTGCGCAACATCCAGAAGCAGTGGCAGGACATCCGGTGCTGGACCCGGCGTATCGCCCGGGTCCAGCTGGACCTGGAGCCCCCTCGCCGACATGGTGTTATGTTATGTTATGTTAAATTTAGCTTATAAAGCGCACGTACGCCCGTAGGCTTCATGGCGCTGTAGGAAGTTTTCAGAGCATAACACAACAACAGGAGGACAACTTAGAACGTCTAAGGATAAGCTTCTCTAAAAAGCCAGGTCTTAAAGGCTAGTCTAAAGGCTAGAATATCCTCGTGTGACCTTAAAGAAGCTGGCAAGGAGTTCCAGAGGGAGGCAGCAAGAAAATGAAAAGAGCTGCCGCCCTGACGTTGTTTCCTAACAACCGGCACCATGAGCAAGTTTTTGTGACCAGAGCGGAGGTTGCGGGAGGGGGTATATCTGGCAAGCAGATTGATGATAAATTTGGGGCCTTTACTTTGTAATGCCCTAAAGATAATGCAGCCGGTTTTAAAAGCCACCCTCTGGGCTACCGGCAGCCAGTGCAGGTCTGCCAGGCCTGGCCTGATGGACTGCCATTTAGGAAGCCCACAGATCAGCCTGGCCGCCTGATTTTGAACCAGCTGCAGCCTCTTGAGCTGCCCGGCTGGAAGGCCCAAATATAAACTATTCGAGTAGTCCAGCCTAGACAGCACAAGGGCGATGGTCACCTGTATCAGGGCAGAATGGGTTAGGAAATGGGCAATCTTTCTAATCTTGCACAGCTGAAAGAAGCAAGCGGAAACCACTTGGTGGAAGCCGTCACCTCACCCCCCACATGCTCTGGGTCCTGGCAGTCATCTTTCCAGACCTCGATAGGCAGTTACAGGAGAGACAGCAGCAAGGAGGGGGTAGGTACATGGCTGTTTGTTGTGTTGTGTGTCACCTGCTTTTTTAAGTGCTCTGAAGCCTGGCTACACTCCCACAGTTGTGTTGTCTGGTCAGACAGGTTATATGTGCAGTGTCTTTTCCATTCACCATAGTCACCTGGTACTCATTTTCATCCCTTCCCCTCCTTCACATGTGTCCCTTGGTCTGTGTGTAATCACATTTGCATCATGTTCATCTAGAGTGCAAGGAAATAAGACTGCACATTGATTTCCGCATCATGTGGGAGGGTGGTCTGTGACATGTGTGGGGACCTTGCCTGTGCCATGACCTGTGCACTGTGTTTTCCCTTCATATTTGTTTGCACTGATGATGAGTCTCAACATAGGAGTGTGAGGTTTCTACTGCACACGCTTGCAGCATGCATGACCCATGTTGTGTTCTCAGACATGATGTACATCAGTGTGAGATATGCATAGTGCCATGCCGGTTACTCATGGTACAGTCAGCTCATTCCAGACCCACGGATCAGTGTGCCCACTACAGTCCCCTGAGACACCCTGGCCTCCTAATCATGTGTGTCATCCAACACTGTGCCCATTGTATGTGGGTTCAGCATGGGTCTGCCTCTGTGGTATTGTTCCCTGGCATAGTTTGTATTATTCCTGTGTCTGCTACATGTATCCACTGGACATGGATACAAGATTTGGCTTATGCATACTCACACTGGGCAGTGCCTGTGTGCCTATTCACAACATTCTGTTGTGGGTTGTTTGTGAGTAATATGTATTGCCAGCCCCACGAGGTGAGCTGCTGTTAATTTTGGTATTGTTGCTGCACAGTTTTTGTTACCCTGATTCTGAGGTCTCACTTATTGAGCTGTATCAGTCACATTGACTGAGGTATGGGAGTGTTGTGCTGGAGAGGTCTACATGGGCCTGCCTGATTTATCCTTGCCAGGTCTGACCTGTGGGTGTGAATTGGCTGACCAATGTTTCACCATGCACTGCCCCTGTGATGCTGCCCAGTGATTTCACTTGGGGCTTGGCAGCCAATGTCATTTGGTTCCAGACATGATTGTGGCTCATACAATTGTGCCACATGTATGTAGGTCAGATGCTACGGTGTATTGTCTTAGTGTGGACACTTCTGTATTGACATTTTGCCTGGGAATAACGGTGTGTCCTCAATGCAGCAATTATTTTGTTATTCACAATTGCAGGCCCATAAGCTGAAGCATTGTTCTGGGTTGGGACATGTGTGCCACTCCACATGACAACCAGTAGGTCTTATGTGGAAGCAACTGTGTCATCAGGGAATGGATGCCCATGTGAGGACTGTTATATTTCAAGTTGTGTCACATAAAAGATTGTACCATGGCACTCGCAAGACTTGTTAAACGTTGTTCATGTTTTGAATGTGTTAATATGATGAATTGTGTAAATGACACTTATGTGCCTGCATGATAGTTGTCTTACAAGGTAGTGCACACAAAATGACATTTCCACTTTCGTCAAAGAAGCAGGCAGCTTTTCAAAGAGTCCAGTGTTAGTGATTAATGGTGTTCCTTGATCTCCATATACATGTCCCCACAGTGGTCTTGAAACTCCTTTGTTGTCAATTGTACAAAGTAATGAGTGTGGAGACATCCAGAACTCCGTTGGACCATGTATGTGGCAAAACTGCAATGCCATTTGTTTCTAACAGTGTTTTATCTTAAAGGGTGCCAACTGTTTCAAAGAATGTGGAAATCTTTTTTGTGTGCATTTCATTGTGAGACATCTGTCATGCAGGCACATACGTGTTTCCTTCACAAGATGGTGAATTACCACATTCAATACATGTAGATTGTGTAAAGTGTGGTGAGTCCCAAGATGCTTACATTTCTTTAAATTGATTGTTTAAACAATGTACTTACAGGGATCTGAGTGTTGTATCACATTGGGGAGTGAGGTGGGTTATTGTTCCCTGAAGGCCACCACTACTGTTACTTTTTTGGTGTATTTGAGGTGGCATCACTTCATTGTATTGATCAGCTCTCCTGTAAACAAACAGTATCTGTGTAATTCTCATTCAAGTTGTGACCTGGTGTGTTCTTTGGATCCTTGTGTTCAAGTAGCATTGTGTCCATACCAACTGGGCAGTACAAGTCTCAAATATGTGCAGGGCTATCTGGCTGTTACTCATGATGCATGCCATGATTTTCAGTGTGACCTACTGTTTTAGTGCTCATGTGTCAGATGTGTACAGGTGACTGATGCCTTTCTGTTTCTTCTACTTGCCCACAGCTTCATCAACAGAGACAGAAGGAGACACATGCACCGACCAAGAGGAGGGACCCAGCCACAGTGCCACCATCGCTGTGGAGTCGGAGGGAGACAGTGGCACGGAGGGTGAGGGGAGTCGGCCTGCAGACCTTTTGGAAGACGACACTTCCTACCACGATGGTGGGTCCGCCTCTGACTCCCTGGAGGAGGGGGAATATGCCGCAACACCCGACATCAGCACTGTGTCTGTCCCCGCTTCCTCCAGTACCATCTCCACCCTCCCAGTTGCTCCGCTCCCTTCTGTCCGTGCAGCCCCCCATATCTTCTTCGGCCCAGGCACCGCACCCCCTGTCCCTGTCTCCCCTGCTGCCCTCAGTGCAGAGTCTGTGGACCTACTCCGGCAGATTCAGGTTGGTCAGACATCAATGCTGACAGTCCTCCATGGCCAGACTCAAATACAGACCCAGTTGTTGTCGTTCATGGAGGGCATGTCAGCTACGATGTCTGACCAACGTCAGATTCTCACGTCCATGCACTTCTCACTGATGGCAGCAGTTGCCCTCCTGCAGCGGTCCGTCCCCCCCTCCTTTGGACCCATCCACACTCCACTCTCCCATACCTGTCCAAAGCACACGCAGGAAGGCACGATTATGCACACAAACGGACACATGCAGCACACCCCAACGAAAGTCAAAGCGCACACCTCCTGGCACGCAATCTCAGAGGGCGGCAGGCACACACACAGGGACTGGGGTCAGACCACAGACACGCAGCCAAACTCACAGTCCGCAACCCACACAGCCCTCAACCTCCACTCCCATAGTGTCCCAGGGTGCAGGGGGTAGTCTTGACGAACTGGCAGCAGTGTGCAGCGCTGAGTACGGTCCTCTTGTACGCGGATGACGCTGTTCTCTTGGCCCGCACGGGGGTAGGACTCCAAAGGTTGTTAGATGCTTTTGGGAGTTTTATGAAGACTTTGGATCTAAAAATTATGCCAAAAAATCCCAGGTTATGATCATGGGGAAGTGCAGTAGGAAAAATAAAGTTACAACTTTTTTCTGCTGTGGAGAAGAAGTTAGAAGAGTGCCTACATTTCCCTATCTGGGAGTTCTTTTTGATGACAGGGGGAATTGGGGCCCGCAACAAAAAAACAGAAATATTGCATTTGCAAGAACAACCTCTCCACTCTTGGGTTTTACCAAAAAATTAGGGGCTAGACCAGTAGAAGCAATATTGAAGGTGTACACAGCTAAATGTCTTGCAGTTGCCACTTATGGTAGCTCAATATGGGGTTACTGCCCCCAAGACATAATTCAGGTGACTGAAAATAAATTCCTGAGATCAGTTTTAACAGTGCCGCAGTCCACACCAACCTATACCATCCATACTGAGTTGGGGGTGAGGCATGTTTCTGACATAATAAAAACAGTCCCTCTAACCTGCTGGTTGAAGACCTGGCTAAATCAGGAAATTTCCCTGAACCACATCATCCTGAAAGATTGTTTCCTGCTGGAAAATGTTAGCAAAATCCCTTGGCTGACATATATTAAAACAAGTCTTCATAAAATAGGGCGACCCGAGCTCTTCTCATCCCCTGAGTCCATTACATCTAAGGACATCTTACTAACTAAAAATGCTATGTTGCAGTTGTTGTCATTAGAGAGAGAGGAGGTAGAATTAAGGAATCCAACTGTTAGAGCTAATCTCATGTTAGTTAACTCACCTGGACCCGAACTCTATCCCACTCTGGTTAACCGTCCCTACCATAGGCATCTTTTAACCCGTTTTCGTTTTAATTTGATTCATTGGACCCTAGGCTGCTTTCCCAAATGGTGTAATCTGGAAAAGGCTAGCCCATGTAACTGTGACAATTTTTCCACACAGGACACAACACATTTTTTAATGTTCTGTGAACACTACGCGGACAGCAGGAAGAAGTTCCTGCTTCCTATACTGAGGGAGGCAGGGTTTCTACAAGTAAAGCCAGCTCTCCTGTATTTACAATTATTAAACACCCACCGTGTAATTTTCCATGTTGCTAGCTTTTTAGTAGCCGCTGTCCGGATCAGGAACAAGATTAATCATATCTCAATGAATTTAGTTGATCCTAATTAGAATGAACTTATTTTAGACATCGACAGTGATGTAGCAATGTAAACCAAAATAGTAGATTGCCATTTTTACTCTCATTTTATCAAATTTTAACGGCCACATATTTGTCATATTTTTGTATAATATTGTTGTATATATTGTGTATTATATTTTTTATTGTAACAATGTCTTTTTATGATATTGATTTATCGAATAAAGTATTTGACTGACTGACTGAGTACCTTTCCACCTTTGGCGCTGCACAAGCCACTGAGGAAGATACGTCCCACCCTGCACCCACCACACCTACCCTTCCCACTACTGTCCCTGTGGTGCCTGGTCCTGAACCCGATGATGCCCCCCAAGGGTCAACAGACCATTCGTCCATTCCTGTGCAGGCAAGTTTGGGGTAGACGACCTCCCCAACGTCCTCCAAAGGACTTTGTTATGGACTGCCAATTGGCCTTATTAGAGCGTGGACTCATTTTTTGACTTATTTGAATTTGAAGCTGAATAAAGCCTTTTATTTTGCATTCTACACTATTGACTTTCAGGTACTTGATGTTGTTGATGAGGGCCCTGGAGTTGGTGTCATGGTAATGTTTTGGGGTTGTGAAATATATTTTTTGATGATGGTCATGAGGTGGACCATGGTATCTGTGTGCCTTCACAATGTCTCTGCAATTAATCATTGGTTGTGTATGTGCAGTTTGGCTACAGACATTGTCCCAAAAAGTGTTCCTTCCTCTGTGACACCTGAGATCTTCACTGCAGATAGTTGCACAATTGTTGTGCTGACATGTGTGCACATTTCCTGTTTTGGTGACGGTTCCCTTCAGCAAGGGCCATGCCTGCTCACAGATGTCTACTGCTCATTTGTCTGTGCCATCCATGCTACTCACTGTACTTGTGTTTTGAGAATGTACAAATGCCTTCATGGACACATTCATTCTTGTTGGCACTATGCATGTGTGTTATCACAGCCTACCCCTATGTTGGAAATTGTTCTGCAGGGTATTTGGGCACATGACTCACAATTCTGAGCATTGTACCTAAGGCTTTTCAACCCTATTCTTTCCATGATAGACTACATCTTGGTGGGGTGCCCACCACCTGGACATTCATATCAGCCCAGGGATGTACGTGACAGTGTGTGTTCCCTTTCGCTGTCTTTGTTTGGTGGGCTATTACATCACTATATCTGTCTCCTCTAATTGTTTTTGCTGTAACTAAATTCTTAGCAGCCATGTGGAATATTAGAAGGAAACATTTGAACACTGCTTAAAATAGGATCCAGTAGATACATCCACATAGTTGCTAGGGAGCTTGATCTCTAACTACAGATGGGCAGGGCATATTGGTTGACCATGCATTTATTTAGGTTTACTGACATCTACTTTGCTCTGATGATATAGCTCCTAGGACATGTTATGACTGTTGTCTTTTATTGTGTATTTGAACGTAATGTATTAATTCTTAACTGCTTAATTTAATGTGATTTTTTTATGACAACATTGTCAAAATAAAGATGAAATGAATGAATGAACATCACTATACACTATTGTGTCATGATGGTCGGGTGTGTATTTAGCCAGCAAACTCCATGGGTGGGTATGCATGTGGAATTTGACATCACACCCACATGTGGTGTGTCACGCAGTGTGTGACAGTAATCCATCCTTCAGGGAGTGGGACACTGCTGTAAGTGTTGTGTTGCTATGGCACTGTCATGAAAGTCACAAGTTAGGGATGTGCACATACCCCCATGTAGTTGTGGCATGCTGATGATGATATACCCCCTATATATGAGCACTGCTGGGAGTCCTCTGCACCCACCCCTCATCTGTCGGGACACTGTTGGGAGTCATATACACCCACCCCCATACTGTTGGCCTATGCTGGGAGTCCTCTGCACCCACCCATCATCTGTCTGGACACTGCTGGGAGTCATATCCACCCACCCCTAAAATGTCTGGACACTGCTGTGACTCATATCCACCCACCCCTCATCTGTCTGGACACTGCTGGGAGTCATATACACCCACCCCATACTGTTGGCCTATGCTGGGAGTCCTCTGCACCCACCCCTCATATGTCTGGACACTACTAGGAGTCATATACACCCACCCCTCATATGTCTGGACACTGCTGGGAGTCATATACACCCGCCCCCATACTGTTGGCATATGCTGGGAGTCCTCTGCACCCACCCCTCATCTGTCCGGAGACTGCTGGGAGTCATATACACCCACCCCATACTGTTGGCCTATGCTGGGAGTCCTCTGCACCCACTTCTCATATGTCTGGCCTCTGCTGGGAGTCCTCTGCACCCACCCCTCATATGTCTGGACACTGCTGGGGGTCATATCCTCCCACCCCTCATATGTTTGGACACTGCTGTGACTCATATCCACCCACCCTCATCTGTCTGGACACTGCTGGGAGTCATCTGCACCCACTTCTCATATGTCTGGCCTCTGCTGGGAGTCATCTGCACCCACCTCTCATATGTCTGGACACTGCTGGGGGTCATATCCTCCCACCCCTCATATGTCTGGACACTGCTGGGAGTCATATCTACCCACCCTCATATGTCTGGACACTGCTGTGACTCATATCCACCCACCCCTTATATGTCTGGACACTGCTGGGTGTCATCTGCACCCACCCCTCATATGTCCGGACACTGCTGGAAGTCATCTGCACCCAACCTTCATATGTCTGGACACTGCTGTGACTCATATTCACCCACCCCTCATCTGTCTGGACACTGATGGGAGTCGTATCCACCCACCCCTCATATGTCTGGACACTGCTGTGACTCATACCCACCCACCCCTCATCTGTCTGGACACTGCTGGGAGTCATATCCACCCACCCCTCATATGTCTGGGCACTGCTGGGAGTCATATACACCCACCCCCATACTGTTGACCTATGCTGGGAGTCCTCTGCACCCACCCTCATCTGTCTGGACACTGCTGGGAGCATATACACCCACCCCCATACCGTTGGCCTGTGCTGGGAGTCCTCTGCACCCACCCCTCATATGTGTGGACACTGCTGGGAGTCCCCTGCACCTACCCCTCATATGTCTGGACACTGCTGGGAGTCATACACCCCCACCCCCATACTGTTGGCCTATGATGGGAGTCCTCTGCACCCACCCAGCATCTGCCTGGACACTGCTGGGAGTCATATCCACCCACCCCCATACTGTTGGCCTATGCTGGGGATCCTCTGCACCCACCCCTCATATGTTTGGACACTGCTGGGAGTCCTCTGCACCGACCCACAATATGTCTGGACACTGCCATGACTCATATCCACCCACCCCTCATCTGTCTTGACACTGCTGGGAGTCATCTGCACCCACCCCTCATATGTCTGGACACTGCTGGGAGTCCTCTGCACCCATCCATCATCTGTCTGGACACTGCTGGGAGTCCTATCCACCCACCCCTCATATGTCTGGACACTGCTGGGACTCATATCCACCCACCCCTTATATGTTTGGACACTGCTGGAAGTCATCTGCACCCACCCTCATATGTCTGGACACTGCTGGGATTCATCTGTACCCACCCCTCATATGTCTGGACACTGCTGTGCCTCATATCCATCCACCCTTCAACTGTCTGGACACTGCTGGGAGTCATATCCACCCACCCCTCATATGTCTGGACACTGCTGGGAGTCATATCCACCCACCCCCATACTGTTGGCCTACGCTGGGTGTCCTCTGCACCCACCCCTCATCTGTCTGGACACTGCTGAGAGTCATATACACCCACCCCCATACTGTTGGCCTATGCTGGGAGTCCTCTGCACCCACCCCTTATATGTCTGGACACTGCAGTGAGTCATCTGCACCCAACCCTCATATGTCTGGACACTGCTGGGAGTCCTCTGCACCCACCCCTCATATGTTTGGACACTGCTGTGACTCATATCCACCCACCCCTTATATGTCTGGACACTGCTGGGAGTCATATCCACCCACCCCCATACTGTTGGCCTACGCTGGGAGTCCTCTGCACCCACCCCTCATCTGTCTGGACACTGCTGGGAGTCATATACACCCACCCCCATACTGTTGGCCTATGCTGGGAGTCCTCTGCACCCACCCCTCATATGTTTGGACACTGCTGGGAGTCCTCTGCACCCGCCCACAATATGTCTGGACACTGCCATGACTCATATCCACCCACCCCTCATCTGTCTGGACACTGCTGGGAGTCATCTGCACCCACCCCTCATATGTCTGGACACTGCTGGGAGTCATCTGTACCCACTCCTCATATGTCTGGACACTGCTGTGACTCATATCCACCCACCCTTCAAGTGTCTGGACACTGCTGGGAGTCATATCCACCCACCCCTCATATGTCTGGACACTGCTGGGAGTCATATCCACCCACCCCCATACTGCTGGCCTACGCTGGGAGACCTCTGCACCCACCATTCATCTGTCTGGACACTGCTGGGAGTCATATACACCCACCCCCATACTGTTGGCCTATGCTGGGAGTCCTCTGCACCCACCCCTCATATGTCTGGACACTGCTGTGAGTCATCTGCACCCACCCCTCATAAGTCTGGACACTGCTGGGAGTCCTCTGCACCCACCCCTTATATGTCTGGACACTGCTGGGAGTCATATCCACCCACCCCTCACATTTCTGGACACTGCTGGGAGTCATAACCACCCACCCCTCATATGTCTGGACACTGCTGGGAGTCATATCCACCCACCCCCATACTTTTGGCCTATGCTGGGAGTCCTCTGCACCCACCCCTCATATGTGTGGACACTGCTGGGAGTCCTCTGAACCCACCCCTCATCTGTCTGGACACTGCTGGGAGTCACATTCACCCACCCCCATACAGCTGGCCTATGCTGGGAGTCTTCTGCACCCACCCATCATCTGTATGGACACTGCTGGGAGTCATATCCACCCACCCCCATTGTAAATGTAAATGTAAATGTACAGGAATTTATATAGCGCAAATCACCGAGCGGTTTCTAAGCGCTTGCTTAGGGAACCCGTCCTGGTATTCCCCTGTGAGATAACCCCGGCAGGGTATCCGCAAGGTGAAAGCCAGGCATCCCGCCGCGAGGGGCCGTTGTGGAGATTAAGCAAGCTATTGCCCAGAGTCGCAGAGTGTGAACCCGTGAATCAAGTAGGCACCGGAGCGAGAATTGTCGAGTCCATGGACATTTTAGGACTCAAGACCCCGCCGAGCCGGGAATTGAACCCTGGTCCCGGGCGACCTCTGCTTCCAGGTCTGCCTCTCTAACCAGTGAGCCACACTTCTCCACAGTGAGCCACACTTCTCCACTTTCTCCCATTCTGTTGGCCTATGCTGGGAGTCCTCTGCACCCACCCCTCATCTGTCTGGACACTGCTGGGAGTCCTCTGCACCCACCCCTCATCTGTCTGGACACTGCTGGGAGTCATATACACCCACCCCCATACAGTTGGCCTATGCTGGGAGTCCTCTGCACCCACCCCTCATATGTGTGGACACTGATGGGAGTTATCTGCACCCACCCCTCATCTGTCTGGACACTGCTGGGAGTCATATACACCCACCCCCATACTGTTGGGCTATGCCGGGAGTCCTCTGCAGCCACCCCTCATATGTCTGGACACTGCTGGGAGTCCTCTGCACCCACCCCTCATATGTCTGGACACTGCTGTGAGTCATATACACCCACCCCTCATCTGTCTGGACACTGCTGGGAGTCATATACACCCACCCCCATACTGTTGGCCTATGCTGGGAGTCCTCTGCACCCACCCCTCATCTGTCTGGACACTTCTGGGAGTCACATACACCCACCCCCATACCGTTGGCCTATCCTGGGAGTCATCTGCACCCACCCCTCATATGTCTGGACACTGCTGGAAGTCATATACACCCACCCCTCAGATGTCACGCACCATACACCAACATTCATGGCGTGTGTGCGGCTCGTATCACTATTGCACTGGTGCCATATGCGAGCGTGTGACGAACCGTACCCCAACATTCATGGCGTGTGTGCTGCTCGCATCACTATTGCAATGGTGCCATATGCGAGCGTGTGATGCACCGTACCCCAACATTCATGGCGTGGGTGCGGCTCGTATCAGTATTGCAATGGTGCCATATGCGAGCGCGTGAAACGCACCGTACCCCAACATTCATGACGTGTGTGCGGCTCGTATCACTATTGCAATGGTGGTATAGGCGAGCGTATAAGACACACCGTACAAGTACACTTCCGTTGTTGCGGTACGTTGTACTCACCGTCTGTGCCGTCGTCGGTTTCTGTGCACCAGGTCGTAGGCGTACAGGACTGGGATGACAAGGACGATGGGGTTTATGGCGTGTATGTTGCGTACCGGGCCAGCGGTTCGGGCCGGACTCTGCTTTTACGGACATTTTCAGCTCCCGTAGAAAAAGGGTCATACTGAGTGTCACCGACACGAATCGTACTTGCTAAGCCGGAAACTGCTGATTGTTTAAGTATGGACGTCGCGTACTGCGTGAACTGGATACAAATCGTATGTATTTTTTGGTCGTACGGTGTTTGATACGATTCGTACGGAGATCAGCTTTGGGTTTGGATCGTACTTGATCGTACGTACGAGGACGTTGCAGCTGTGCGAATCGTACGGGAAAAACGCTTCGTACGGCAAATCGTAGGGGATTTTGCCGAATCGGAATCGGCACCTATATGTATATGTTTAATTTATTTTTACATTTTATATATTAGTTATCATTTTTAAACATTTTAAAATATTTGTAACTATGTTTATTTTAATTATATGTATCATTTACTTTATTTTACATTATATTTGTAACATTACAAAAAAGGATATTTTTAACAACGATATTTTTGACATCGATATTATTTTTCCGATATTTTTGTACTTACCATAATGTAGATAGGATGTCAATATTCTTGACTTCGATATTTTTTTGTCAATATTTTTGTAAGTCGATATTCTGACTCGCGATATTCTGGTCAGTGATTGGGTTGAAGCAACATCATTGTTGATGTTGACTGCAACTAATCAGATCTAATCTGTTGATCAGTCATGTCTTCTAATCCTCTGTGGCGTGTAATAGACACATATTTTGAACATTAATTTCTCACAAAATATTGAAAAGACAAACCAAATCACAAAAAGCACACTTTCTGGGTAAAAATATAGGTTTCTAACCCTGTGGCTAACTCCTTGCTGCACCTCGCAGAAGACTGTGTGCCATGGGGAGTTGGCTTTATGTATGGTAGCAAAATATTACTTTACATTAAAAAATAACCTTAAAATTCACTGAAAAAAAGGTAAAGTAACTGTTAGAAACTGGGTTTCTGTTTAGCAGAGGTATGCACCCTGTGTCAACCCTGGTCAGGGTAAGGCAGATACAGGCCTTAAATTAGCCTGCGCTCACTCTCTGGTAGCTTGGCACAGAGCAGTCCAAATTATCTTAAGAGGCAATGTGTAAAGAATTTGTGCAACACTTAACACAGTAAAACAGTGAAAATAACACACAAAATTATATACCACACCTGGATAGAAGGATAGAGCTTACTTTATTGAACAAAACAAGATGAAAACAACACAAATCCAATACGTAGAACTGGAGTTATTCATTTTTAAAGAATAAACTGAAATGTAGAGCTTAAAAGCATAAAGCCCCAACCGGGGCTATCTGGTAGCACTAGACTAGGTCAAATACAAAAGTTCGGACCGACAGTGATGGAGTGCAGGTGGGATACAGGGACCAACCTGGGCCCGCTGAAAAAGTGCTTTGGTTCGTGGTTGGTAGTCGTCGATCCCTTTGGATGTAGGTGATGCTTCGGTTCCGAGCAGCACATGTCGGTGATGTGTCATTGTCGAACCACAAGATGTAGGCAATGCATCATCTGTGAGCCACAAAAAGTTGAGGATGCATTGAGAACTGGAGGTGATGCGCCGCACAGTCGGCGATGTGAGATCTTCAGTCTTTGCGTCAACGGAGGTGCGTCCGCATCAATTGAGATGTGTTGGTTCCAAGCAGCACAACAATGGTGATCGAGGGATTTTCACTAAGGCAACACTTTAGACCCACTTCCAAGGGTCCAGGACTGGATTGGCACCACTTGGCAGGGCAAGACTCTCAGATGGCAGAGTTCAGGTGCTGTAGGTGGAGAGCTGGGAGTCTTTGATGTCCCTGAGACCTCAAAACAGGAAGCAAGCAGACAAGCCCTTTGAGTTACTTTGGTTCTGGGTTAGAGAGATGCAAGTCCAGTCCTTCTCACTCCCAGGGAAGAAGAGCAGGAGTCCAGCAAAGTGACAGTCCTTTCAGCAGCACAGCAGTCCTTCTTCCTGGCAGAGTATTCACAGATCCAGAAGTATACTGAGTTGGTAGTGTGAGAGGCCTTTAAAGTACACTGTTCACTTTTTGTACTGGCTCCAGAATCAGTACAGGGGATGTATGCAGCTCTTTGTGTGGGGTACAGGAGACAGTACACCACCTATTCAGATGTAAGTGTCAGCATTTCCCTCCCATCCTGCCCAGGATGGCACATCAGGTTTTCCTAACCTCCCTTTGTGTGTGGCTCTCTAGAGGGAATGCACAAAGCCCAGCTGTCACCCACCCCAGATGTGTATTCAGATACAGGCACAAGGAACCAAATGGATTAAGTAAGAAAATGGCAACTTTCTAGAAGTATAAAACACACAGAAATCAACCAGCTGGCTTACCCATAGGCTGCCACTATTCTAAGCAGACTAAGACCAAACTATTTAATAAAATGATCACTGTCATTTAATGATTCAACTTTGTTAATTTAGACAAAACAGAAAAAGAAAGACTTCACAATTCACAGACATAAACACAAATATAAACAAAACAATAATTTTGCAATGCATGAAGATTAGTACATAACAATCACTTTGCACAAACTTATGCTCATATTCCAGTCATTATCAGCATACACATAGCAATGCGAAAAGGTAATCCGTGCCAATAACATTCAGAATGGTAAAAACAGATTACAAACCAGAGGGGTATAAACTTCTCAAACAACAAAGGGTGTACATTTTAAATACATTCTTTTCCTTGTTGTATTAAATTCTAACCAAAACTTGACCCCTTAAGGTCCTTTATGCCAACGCGTTTTACAAACTAGTTGAGCTTTTTTTTTTTTTTTTACTGAGTGCATTACTGACTCTTGGAGGATAACTTTCACGCTAAGCAGTTGAATATGTGAAAACCAACATTCAGGTAGAAGTTACTGATTTGAAAATAATGGCGTTATGAAAGTGCAAAGGGAGGGCGAAATATGATTGTCTGTTTGTGAAATGCATTTTGTTTGTTTATTTAATTTGCAGAAATCCAGTCCTAGCCCTAAAGAGAATCCTGTGCAATACAGCAGGATTTGAAACGTGTTGGCATAAAGGGCTAGATGTAGGTAAATCTAAATTACCGATTGATAAATACCGAATTTTACCGATTCAGTATTTATGAATCGGTAAATTAGATGTAGATAAAAAATCGGTAATTTTTACCCATTCGGTAGGATTCGGTATTTACCGATTCGGTAAATACCGAATCGGTTTTTGCCATTGAATCCTATGGGCCTTGAAGCCCCTAGGAATCAACAGCAAATACCGATTCGGTAATTACCGAATCGGTAAAATTACCGAATTGACATGGGGAACAGGGTGTCACTTTGACACCCTGTTGCACCCCTGTTTCAGGCTTGTGTGCCATGTGACACACATACATGCCCTTAGGGCATGTCTGTGTGCCACATGGCACAGGTGTACATGCACAGATGTGCATGTACACAAGGATTCGTTATTTACCATGTAATAGTATTACATGGTAAATACCGAATCCTAAAAGCCCTGTAGCACTGTTAACAGTGCTACCTACATTTGAAAATACATATTCGGTAATTTTACCGCTCGGTAAATTTACTGAATCGTTAAAATTCACATATTCGGTAAATTTACCGATTCTGTAATTTTGCCGATTCTGTAAAATTAACGATTCGGTAAAATTACCGAATATGTATGTTTTAAACACCCCTACATATCAATGTCCAAATATCGGTCGGAAACGGCCCAAAATCGGTATTTTCGTCCGTTTCCGACCGGTATTGCCCTACCTACATCTGGCCCCTAGTACCTAAAGGGTCAAGTTTTAGTTAAAATTTAAAACAACAAGGAAAATAATGTATTTAAAATGTACACCCTTTGTTGTTTGACAGTGACAGTGGTCATCTTATTAAATAAAATGGTCTTAGTCTGCTTAGAATAGTGGCAGACTATGGGAAAGCCAGCTGGTTGATTTTTGTGTGTTTTATATTTTACTGGCCTACTCCAGCTGTGTCAAGGGCCTACCCCTTACATATTTAACTTTCTAAAAGTGGCATTTTCAGAATTACAATTTAAAATTTAACTTTACCGTAAGTTGGGATGTTAAATTGTGATTTTAGAGATATCAAAGAGTTTCACTACTAAGACATGTAAAGTTTAAAAGTACATGTCCTCCTTTTTAATACACTGCCTCGAGCCCCTGTGCTGTCCAGGGCCTAGCTTAGTGGTGACTTGTATATACATATTAAAAAGGAAGGTTTGGGCGTGGCAAGATGGCTATCTTGCCAGGTCAACATGGCAGTTTAAAACTGCACACACAGGGCCTGCAATGGCAGGCCAGAAACATGTTTAAAGGGCTACTTAAGTGGGTGGTACAATCAGTGCTGCAGGTCCACTAGTTACATTTAATTTACACGCCCTGGGCACATGTAGTGAAATTTACCAGGGACTTATAAGTAAATTAAATAGGCTAATTATGGATAAGCCAATGTTACCATATTTTAAGCAGAGAGCACATGCCCTTTAATACTGACAGCAGTGATAAAGTGCCCAGAATCCTAAAGCCAACAAAAACGTATTCAGCAAAAAGGGGAGAAGGAAGGCAAAAACGTTTGGGAGTGACCCTGCAGAATGGGCCATTTCCAACAGTAATGTTACAGTGAGGTGAAAATTTCAGTGACAACTCAACATTTTAAAGGTACAAAACTACTGAAATTCACCAGTTTTAGGTATCTTTGGTAACTATTACTCAGGCCGTAAGGTAACTAAAACTGACACCCTCGCCGTGCACCACTAATTACCTCACATATTACATCACTCATGACATCTTCTATGACATTATAGATATCACTGGAACATTTGCAATTAAATTATTGATAAGAGAACTATGCATGGCGGGGGTGCAAGCTGTTTTGTATCATCTGTTACTATGGACACTAATGTAACTAAATAAGCTTCAATTATGGAACATTCCCATGGTATGTTATCAAAATCAGCACTAGAATATCTATATATAGGGCAGAAAACGTCTGTGTCATCTTTCCAATATGTTCAGGGGTAAGTAAGTTTGGTTTACAAAACTGAATTAGTTTAACACTTATTTTGCGTGCTTTTTAGGTTTTGCCTAGGCAGCATATGTGCTGTCTCTTCGAGACATGTATATCTGGATTATGGGCTCTAAGCACCACCCATAATTCTAATTTGCTCCTTTTATTGTCCTTCATAAATGGCTGCTTTGCTTTGGTTAATATGCTTAATAGTTCCTCCTTTTAAACATTTGTACCCTACCTTTACTGCCCCTGTTACATGTGCTCTATTTAGAAAACTGAAAGCACTCTTTTTTTTGTTGTTGTTTTGTTAGTCTGCCGTGTAGTGATATGGACTGGTACCACCTAGGCCCCTCCCATAGAACCAGATGATCCCAAAATGGAAATGGTGGGTCCCTCCCCCACCCCCCTTCCGCCCCAAGGCAGACAAGTCAGACAACACAACTGTTTTGGATCAGGGGTCGTAGACCCCTGGCTGTATTTTATTACAACCTTAAACATTGAGTATACATCATATACAATGCGCAGAAAGTCCAAATACAGATAGGCACAGTTGTACAAAGGCTAACCTTAACATTTCTCTAATACATCTGAATTCCTATCGTATTCTAAATTAATATGATTTCCTTTCTGCGCAACCCTTTAGAGCCTACGGCAAGGTCAATGACTGGCAGCCCAGATCCCTATCCTCTTGTCTTGTCTCCATAAAAGGGGCCCTTAAACCGCATGCGCCCTTGAGTGCATGCGCGTGCGGGGTGGCCCATGGCCTACTGGAAGCGTGGCTCCCAGAGCCCCCCGCACCCCTTCCAACTACTGACTGAAACTGCCCCTTGGAGTTATATGAGAAACCCTCCGTCTCCCCCTCGGATGTCCCCTTTCATAAAGGGGATGCCCTCAAAGGACCACAAACTATGCTCACCAACCATGACCTTACCGCCAGACCTAGGAAATGCACTAAATACGACAAAATTACTTTCCTGTAAATAAAACATACTTTACAAGTACGAAAATACATTTTTTTGCAACATAAAGAGAAACTACACACATCCAATACATTTCCTTGTATTACTGAGCATATACTTATTCCTGCTGGGAAAGCAAGAGCATACTTCACACCGCATATTCACTTGCCAATATCTGCCTTAGGGGATGGTGGGCGGGTAAAATAATATGGAACCGGGCCTCCTCCCGGCCAATCCCGACAGCAGCACTTCCCAGGCAGAGGGGCAGGCACAAAGAGAATGCCCCCTCGCCTGTGGAAGTACTAAATAACGGGATGGGGAGGGGCAGAACCAGTTCAAGTGGGCCTGCCGCTCCGTCTCAGCGACCCCACCCGAACCGGAAGTGCTACTAAACGCTTCCGGCTCGGGGGTCGCCCAGGAGCTATGCCTGACCCCTTGTGAACTGGAATAAAACAGGGGTTGACCCAATTATAGTCAAAGGACCTGGGTATCAAGCGTTATAGTCAACAGTTGGTCCTAGACACTAATTAACCATACAAATAAATTTGAAATTAGTCCGCTACAAGTAGTTTCCTTAGGTCACCTTTTGATTAAATCACTATGATCAACACAAAACAATGCATGAAATATATAACAGCCCCAACATTTATCAATTGGTATAAGAGAACCACACCTGAAACCAATAAGTCTACATAAAGTCCATGAGACTTTCTTATTTAATATACAATTTCACAATCACAATTTATAAAATACAGTTATATACAAAAGGTTTCAATATCAATACCGTGCACAGAAAAGAGTGAGAATAAGTGCTCATGTGATTGATCAAAGGGATCAATAAAGAAGAGTGAGAAATGATTTATATACAAGAATGGTGAACCTGCCCTGACTGAACGGCTTGCAAAAAAATTTAACTTTTTTTCGCTGGCGTATGAATGAAAAAGTCCTCCCATATTTCTTATTTTGCACCAATTGGCAAAGGAAAAAAAGGGGGGGGAGGGGAAAGGGGAAATTGCAGGTGCAGGCTCCAAGGGAAATATGTCGACGTTTCGACCCAGAACGAAATTGGCGGGTAATTGTATTCCTCAAATAAGGGTCTTCATCAGGACGGGGCGGGGAAGGGGCGAAGGGTTTCTCAATGTGCACGACAATAATTTGACCAGAAGGTCGGTGGGTATCTGAAACAACAAATGAAAATACAGGCTAAATATCTCCAAAACGTGTTCTAACTACAAAGCTAAATAAATGAAAAGGGGGCGTGCACTCACCCTTGTATGGTGTGCCACCCGTGCGTCGTTAATCCGCACCCAAAAGATTTCTCACTTAGCTGATTCTATCACTGTAAGGGGGAAGGATATACATTTTCATCAGTACTACTATAAATCAGTAGTCCCTGCTCTATACATCGCTTTTAATCAAGTTACGTCACCTAGTACAAGCAGAGTCAATGTTCCTAGATGGTACACAGTAATTGGTCTTAATCATAAGAGGAGAAACAACCTATTACCAGCCTCCTCAAAGAAGAATCCTGTTTCTGAACCCTTCTACCACATTATCATACTGAATCCATCAGCGATTTTTATGCAAACATTCAAAAGAACTTCTTACTTCCTAATTTAAAAGAAGTCTGGGTCGTACTCACCCATGAGTCGTCTCATATTCAACTTCATTGGTTTTATTGTTTGCTAAAAACGGGGCAAAACAAAAACCTAAATTAAAAACTTGGCCAATTGCCTAGAGCAATTGTTACTGATAAAACTGAAATTCCCTTTGAATTTCGGATTATCAATAAAAATGGCTGGTTCGTTGCGTACCTGTAACCCGATAGGGATTACATTAGCTTGAAGATATTGTGTAAGTGTATGCCCATGTAATCTGGTACGGAGGCAGTACGGAGATATCGACTGCGCGTGGAGGAGACAAGAATTGTTTTTCCGGAGTCGGATAATCGACTTGAGGTAGGACACATAGAACGACCGGCCCCATTTATGACTCCTTTGTTTTGTGTGTGAAGCCATTGGCCAAGTTTTTAATTTAGGTTTTTGTTTTGCCCCGTTTTTAGCAAACAATAAAACCAATGAAGTTGAATATGAGACGACTCATGGGTGAGTACGACCCAGACCTCTTTTAAATTAGGAAGTAAGAAGTTCTTTTGAATGTTTGCATAAAAATCGCTGATGGATTCAGTATGATAATGTGGTAGAAGGGTTCAGAAACAGGATTCTTCTTTGAGGAGGCTGGTAATAGGTCGTTTCTCCTCTTATGATTAAGACCAATTACTGTGTACCATCTAGGAACATTGACTCTGCTTGTACTAGGTGACGTAACTTGATTAAAAGCGATGTATAGAGCAGGGACTACTGATTTTTAGTAGTACTGATGAAAATTTATATCCTTCCCCCTTACAGTGATAGAATCAGCTAAGTGAGAAATCTTTTGGGTGCGGATTAACGACGCACGGGTGGCACACCATACAAGGGTGAGTGCACGCCCCCTTTTCATTTAATTAGCTTTGTAGTTAGAACACGTTTTGGAGATATTTAGCCCGTATTTTCATTTGTTGTTTCAGATACCCACCGACCTTCTGGTCAAATTATTGTTGTGCACATTGAGAAACCCTTCGCCCCTTCCCCGCCCCGTCCTGATGAAGACCCTTATTTGAGGAATCCAATTACCCGCCAATTTCGTTCTGGGTCGAAACGTCAACATATTTCCCTTGGAGCCTGCACCTGCAATTTCCCCTTTCCCCTCCCCCCCTTTTTTCCTTTGCCAATTGGTGCAAAATAAGAAATATGGGAGGACTTTTTCATTCATACGCCAGCGAAAAAGAGTTACATTTTTTTGCAAGCCGTTGAGTCAGGGCAGGTTCACCATTCTTGTATATAAATCATTTCTCACTCTTCTTTATTGATCCCTTTGATCAATCACATGAGCACTTATTCTCACTCTTTTCTGTGCACGGTATTGATATTGAAACCTTTTGTATATAACTGTATTTTATAAATTGTGATTGTGAAATTGTATATTAAATAAGAAAGTCTCATGGACTTTATGTAGACTTATTGGTTTCAGGTGTGGTTCTCTTATACCAATTGATAAATGTTGGGGCTGTTATATATTTCATGCATTGTTCTGTGTTGATCATAGTGATTTAATCAAAAGGTGACCTAAGGAAACTACTTGTAGCGGACTAATTTCAAATTTATTTGTATGGTTAATTAGTGTCTAGGACCAACTGTTGACCCCTTGCGAAGGCGGGGGCGCCGCGCCACTTCTCCGTGCAGCAGCCCCACCCCCCCTTTGTTTCTGGGGCAAGTGTGACCGCCATAATGGCGGCCGGCTCTATGCTGAGCCCACCTTTTCAATATGGACTGGTACCGCCTAGGCCCCTTCCAAAGAGCCAGATGATCCCAAAAAGAAAAGGGTGGGTCCCTCCCCCGCCCCCCTTCCCCCCCAAGGCAGACAAGTGAGACAACACAACTGTTTCGGATCAGGGGTCGTAGACCCCCGGCCATATTTTATTACAAACTTAATCATCGACTCCCCCTCGGGCATCCCCTTTCATAAAGGTGATGTCCTCAAAGGACCGCAAACTATGCTCACCAACCATGACCTTACCGCCACTGGCCAGCGTAGTTGACCGACTATCTTGCCTCCCCCTCTCCTCTCCTGTAGGTCCTGCCTTGCGCATTGCCCTCCAGCCAAGCTATGATGTCTTCCATGAAAGCCTGGTTCCCTTTGGCTGAGAGGTGGATCCCATCTTTGCCAAAGCAATGGTCGCCCCGGATATATCCATGCCCTATGGATGCAAGCTTGGGTGTCATGAACAACCTCTCCATCTTGTTGTTTATCCTCTTTACCGAGTGATTCAACGCCTTTACTGACCTCCCTCCCCTCCACTGGACTCTCAGAATCATGTGTGACCAAACCATTACTGTTTCCAGACACTTTTTTGCTAGCCATCCCACTTCAGTAAGCAGGTCCTCCACCAGTGCCCTTCGGCTCATGTGCACCTGTCAGGGTTCACGGGAGGTTTCCTCCTCGTGGCTCTGTAGCGGCTACTATTACTGCCCCCTTTCAACACTCTAATGCTCGGAATATCCGTCCTGATAGGAGTTGGCGAGTGTGCTGGCGACGCTGGTCATCTAAGATGGCTACCAGCACACCCACCGTATAGCGTTCTAGACATTTCGCCTCTCTAATTTGGAATATCAGGTGAAGCGCGCGGTAACATTCGGTGGCGCACTTCACCGAGAAAATGACCGGGTTCGGACCTACCTAGAAGTCGTCTTGTGTAGAAAGACAGTCGGTGGCGTCGGTTCATCCTGGTCGGGCTGCAGAGTTATTGGAATCAGCAGGTTAGTGTTCTTGCGAACTGTTCCGGCGGACAACGTGAGCGCATGCTCAAGTTGAAAGTGTTTCTGAGGTTCTTGCCGTTGCGCATGAGTGACACAGTTTGTTATAATACGCATGCACTTGAAAAGGCAACTATGTCACAGAGACTAGTGTCTGGAATTAATAAACGTTAATTGAATCGAGTATGTTACAGAAACATTTAAGTTATGTTCAGTTATTGAGTTCAGTTTTGGCAGTTGCACAGTGAAAAGGTTTATTTGTTTCTGCGCTAGGTCCTTGAATAAATATCTTCGATCTGCATTTTTGAAATAGTATTTAGTGCAGCGTATTAGCAGTCCTAAATTTGGTTGTTAAATGATTAGAGATACCAAGAATACAACGTTAATAAGCGAAGGGCTATTACGTAAATAATTGGTATCAGGAGTTTCCTTGTTTCCCCTCGTGTTTGAGTTACCTAGAGAACCAGTTGTAAAGAACTCTACATTTCCACACACAAGAATTAAAGAATTGAGTAAACAGATTACAAGTAAGTAGATTAGAAATAAATGAGTCTTAAGAAAAGAAATACATAGTGTGTAAATACTCACCAGATTGCTCCCTTGTTAAGTAGATGCAGGAACAAACAGCCAAAACCTGAAAAGAAGAACGCATGTTAACACCAATAAAATAATTTCACACCTACAACAGAAGAGAGGCAAGCCCAAGGAAATCTTCTGGTAAGATAGTGAGACATGTGAAAAATGTATTGATTTCTAAGTTAAAGTTTTTAATAAAATAAGTGAAGATTAAATTGCATGTTGCAGCCTGAAGAAGAAGAAAAAGAAGACAAGGCAGAGAATTTCAAGAAGATTACAGGGCAGTCTCTTCTCTCTCCCACTCCCCTTTCCCCCCTTGGTACTTACCTGCTAGGGTGTCAATAAGAACCCGGTGGAGAGGTAGCTAGGGGAGATTTGGGAAAAGGCATCATTCTGCTCCTGTGTGTTTGTGACATAGTTGATCCTGACAGAGTGAAGTGCCCAAGTTGGCCATAACACCCTAGCAGAATGACCGAGACGTTTGATCTAAAAATTTAGGAGATATTCTAGGTAATATCCAACGAGGCTTAGAAGCTGTCAGAGAAGAAAATCAAATACTTAGGCAAGAGATAAATAGTCTAAAATTGGGAGAAACAAGCTCAGGAGCAAGCCCGAAAACTTTCACTTTTGAGAACCAAAGAGCTAGTCTCAGTTCCTCCAACTTGGCCCCAACACAAGTTATTCACTCCCTGTCCCCAGTTATTCCACTTGCACCATCAGACCGATTTAATGGGGACCCACAAAAGGCTCAGACCTTTTTAACCCAGTGTTCTTTACACTTTATGTGTAGGCCAACAATTTTCCCCGGTGCACAGTCTCGTGTAGCATTTATACTGTCGTATCTCAGAGGAGACGCGGCCTCTTGGTCCATGCCTTTAGTTACTACAGACAATCCTATTCTATACAACTTGGAAGACTTCAAAAAAGAATTCCTTTGGATTTTCGATAGAAGAAGAGCATCACAGGCTACAGACAATGAACTCCTAGAGTTAAAACAATGTAACAGAGAACTGGTTACTTATCTTGCTCAGTTTAACAAAGTAGTGGTGGAGACAAATTGGCCTGAAAACAAGAGAGCAGCAGTCTTCTATAGAGGTTTACCGTACGAACTGAAAGACGCCCTAGCGCAAATTGCTAATCGGCCTACAGAGATATCGGAATTGGTGGATTTGGAGTTAGAAATTGATTTTCGACAGACTGAACGAAAAGGTGAAAAGAGAAGAGAATTCCGACCTAGTGTTCCTCGTTTTGATAGGATGAAAACAGAAACTTTACGAACCTCTGAGGGAGCTACCGGACCAGAACCCATGCAAATTGGAGTGGTCCGTGGGCCATTGTCCAAGGAAGAAAAAGAAAAAAGACGGCAGAATAAACTCTGCATGTATTGTGGAGGTAGTGGGCATTATGTAAAGACCTGTCAAAAAAGACCTTAGACGCCTCTAAGGGAGAAGGAAAACTTGCAGCACCACCAGTGAATGGAGTTGGGCTGGTGGATGCAAGTGACAAGACAACTCCAGTGAACCATCAACTAGCTAATACCTTGCAGGTCTCTTCACCTCATTTGACACTCTCCGTAACGTTAAAATTCAGAAATGTGGTGTTAACCGAAGTTATGATCATGGTGGATTCCGGGGCTACAGGCAAATTTTACAACCAAAAATTTGCCAAACACATAGGATTATTGTCCATAAAGAAAGAGAATAGCGAAAGAGTGAGAGCTGTAGATGGGACGGATTTAACTTCTGGTCCAATTACCGAAAATACAGAACCAGTGCGTTTGGTAACAACTGAAGGTCATCAAGGAATTATACAATTTAATCTCATAGACGCTCCACAGTTCCAACTAATTCTACGGTTACCATGGCTACCGGAACATAGTCCATTAATAGATTGGGCTGCTAGAACAATCCAGTTCAATTCAGACTATTGTACTAAGCACTGTTTTGAAGAAAAAGAATTCCAGTCAGTGTCCAGTGTCGTTTCTCGACTTTGTGAAGACGGAACATCCGTATGTTTAATCCAGACCAACGAATTGCCAGAAGAATTGAGAGATTTTGTGGATTTGTTTGATGAGGTCCAGGCTGAACAATTACCACCTCACAGGTCTTATGATTGTAAGATAGATCTGGAGCCAGGGGCAAATCTACCTTGTAGCAGAGTCTATGCTCTAACTGAAAAAGAGAATCTCCGCTTAAAAGAATATTTAAAGAAAAATCTTGAAAATGGTTTTATTAGACCATCACAATCACCAGTACCTTCTCCACTATTCTTTGTCCCGAAGAAGGGAGGAGATCTTAGAACCTGCATAGATACCGAGGAATCAACAGGATAACCGTCAAAAATTGATATCCACTAGCACTTATATCCATCCTTATTGATCAAGTGAAAGAAGCCAAGGTGTATAATCGATTGGATCTGCGAGGAGCTTACCACCTAGTCCGTCTTCGAGAGGGTGACGAATGGAAGACTGCGTTTAGGACCAGATATGGACTTTACGAATATTTAGTGATGCCATATGGTCTCTGCAACGCGCCCGCTGCCTTTCAATATTTTATTAACTTTGTGTTAAATGACTTTATTGATCAGTGTGTAATCGTGTACATCGACAATATCTTGATTTACTCAAAAAACTAGGAAGAACACCAAACCCAGGTTAGAGCAGTGTTACAACGTCTAAGAGAAAACTCTCTGTACGCTAAATTGGAGAAGTGTTTGTTTAAAACCGACACAGTGGAATTCTTAAGATTCGTCCTAATACCAACAGGAATTACTATGGATCAGAAGAAGGTGCAAGCAGTTATGGACTGGAAATCTCCCAAGACCGTAAAAGATGTGCAGAGCTTCATTGGGTTCTCTAATTTTTAACGAACATTTATTCACGATTTTTCCCAGACAATTTTACCTCTCACTCGCTTATTGAGAAAAGGAGTTCCCTTCCAGTGGTCGGATGAGGCAGAAAATGCATTTAATCTACTAAAAAAGAGTTTCACCACAGCTCCAGTTTTGTTACATGCAGGTCCCAGTGCACCATTTTATGTGGAGACTGATGCTTCGGATTCGGCCATTGGAGGAATACTTTCCCAAAGACACAAAGATACTGGGCAACTACACCCAGTGGCCATCCGATCTCGCAAGTTAAACCCAGCTGAATGCAACTATACTATCACAGAAAAAGAGGTTTTAGCGATTAAGGATGTCTTTAAGGATTGGAGGCATTATTTGATGGGCGCAAATCATACTGTGAGAGTGTTCACTGATCACCGTAATTTGAAGTTTTTGCGTTCCGCCCGAACTCTTACTCCACGCCAACTACGTTGGTTTCTTTATTTTGCAGATTTCGATTTTGTCATCACATTTCGACCTGGAGTAAAAAATGTAAAAGCTGACGCTCTTTCTCGATTGGATACTGACAATCACAAGTTAATTGTCGAGAATCAACCTATTATTCCTGATGACAAAATTGTAGGAACAATAACTCAAATTTCCTTTGAAGACCAAGTGCGAAAAGTGATGTCTGATACAGAAAAACAGGTCTGGGCTGCTGAAGACGCTCAACGTTCAATTCAGAATGGTCTCCCTTATCATGGAACTCCCTTGTTTTTACCTACAAAGAATCTCCAAGATCTAGAAATGAAAGAATATCATGATCATCCCTTGGCAGGTCATAAAGGTGTACTAAAAACTGAAGAATTGCTCAAACGTCATTTTTGGTGGCCTTTTATGTGTCGCGACATCCGTCAGTATGTTTTGGGATGCGAGATCTGTGCACGGGAAAATCAGACAGGCAGGCTCCTAAAGGACTTCTGCATCCATTGCCAACACCACCATACCCTTGGCACACAGTTTCATTAGATCTAATAGTGGATCTGCCCTCTTCCCACAGGTTTGACACAATCTTGGTATGTGTAGATACTTTCAGCAAAATTATACACTTTATATCTCATAAAGGCACTCCAACAGCTAAAGAACTCTCCACACTTTTTAATCAAAACATAATTCGACTCCATGGTATTCCTAAGATATTGATTACAGACAGGGGTTCCCACTTCTTGTCTCATTGTTGGAAGGCCTATACCAAAGGTCTCGGTATTGACCATCGATGTAACAAGTTAGTATCAAGCTCAGGGGCAATAATGAATTTTGGTCGCAGATTGGGGCGATGGTCACCTGAGCAGATGATGATTCTATACAACACTAACTGTTACTCAAAAGTGGCATATGGGGCAGAACTGTGGGGGATGGTGGACGTAGCTAAACTAAAGACAGAGGAGAACAAATACCTGAGAAGGCTCCTCAACGTCCCCCAGTGTGTATCCTCCCATATTATACATGAAGAACTGGGTTGTGCGTTTTTAGAGGATAGGGCAGGGAGCAGGCCTTTGCTTGCATGGCTAGAGATTTGGGTCAACCCAGAGGCCAGTCTGACAAAACAGATATTTATGGACTGCCTTGGGAGGGAGAAGGGAATGATTATCCCAAGGCTCAAGTATGTTAAGGGCGGTTTGGAAAGCATCGGCTGTGAGGATCTTTTTCTGACGCCACCCTGCATAACAAAATGGGATCAGACCAGAGTAAAGGAGATGTTTCTCAAACACAAAGCCATAGCACGAGAAGTTAAGAATAGAAATAAACAATCAGTTAAGGCACACGCTCTAGTGAGATCCTGTGGAGGATTGGAGCCCTACCTCCCCCTTATACAAAATGCCCAGGAAAGATTTTTATTAACACGTTTTAGGCTCAACCTTTTACATTATTTATTAGCAGAGCCGGCAGGTTTTACAAATTCAGTTGAGTCAAAGGGTCCCTGCGGCTGAGATCAACGATCTCCGCAGGATACCCTTCATTTTGTATTATTATGCCCATTTTATCGAATGCCCAGGCGTCGTTTTTTAATAAGCCTGTTTAAGAAGGCCAATTTTAGACATGCAAAGAAAGCTCTCTTAAACTTACAAATGGCCCAAGATCCCCTGACTTTATTCTCTGTGATAAAGTTTTTAAGATCATCAGTTAAATTGAGAGATACTAGAGAATTTGTTGACCATAAACTATGATAATTTTGATAGAAAGGCGGGGGGGGAATATTTGTCTCCCATATAAACTGTGTAACTATTAGTATTGTATCTCTCCTGATGTTTTTCTTTTACATTGCATATGTTCTTATTTTTATATTGTACTTTTATGGTGTTAAATGAAAAATGCAGAATAAAGAACTTTGATGATGATGATGATGACCACCGTTGTTCCACAAGTTTTCATCCGTAAACGGATGGCCAAACCGAGAGGACCAACCAGGGATTGGAACAATACCTTAGAATTTATTTATTAGATGAGGAAGGTGATTGGCCTGACTACCTCTGGACCACTGAATACGCCCACAATAACGCCCAAAATGTGTCCACAGAATACTCACCTTTCTTTTTGAATTAAGGTAGACATCCAAATTCCCATGCAGAGTTTGCTAACACCAATGTTCCAGCAATACTTGATCTGGCCCAAAAATTTTCTAGAATCCATCATTCAGCCACACAGAATCTGAACTCTGCTAAAGCTAAAGATAAGCACTTTGCTGATCTAAAACGTCAACCTAACCTTTTGGTAGGGGATAGAGTCTGGCTTTGTACAAAAAATCTAAAATTGAAGGGTACTCGTAAATTTCAACCATGTTTTATTGGCCCGTAGCTGAAGTTATTAATCCAGTCACCTTTCGATTGACTCTCCCCAGTACTGCCAAATTTCACCCAGTTTTTCACATTTCTCTGTTAAAAAAGGTCCATCCGAATCTGCAACAATTGCACTCACCTCCACCTCTGGTCCTTAATGGTGAACTTGAATATGAGGTTAAACAAATTTTGGACTCTAAGAAGGTTCGTAACGATCTCTTCTATCTCATTGATTGGAAAGGCTACGGTCCTGAGGAATAATCCTGGGAGCATACTTCTGATGTTCATGCTCCTCGATTGATCAAAGCCTTCCATGATAAATACCCTACTAAGCCTAGGATGGAGGAAACTCTGTTGGAGGGGGGTACTGTCAGGGCTCACGGGAGGTTTCCTCCTCATGGCTCTGTAGCGGCTACTATTACTAACCCCTTTCAACACTCTAATGCTCGGAAGATCCGTCCTGATTGGAGTTGGCGAGTGTGCTGGCGACACTGGTCATTTAAGATGGCCGCCAGCACACCCACTGTTTAGCGTTCTAGACATTCTGCCTCTCTAATTTGGAATCTCAGGTAAAGCGCTCGGTAACATTCGATGGCGCACTTCATCGAGAGAATGACCGGGTTCGGACCTACCTAGAAGTCGTTGTGTGTAGAAAGACAGGTGGAATTGTTGGTGGCGTCGGTTCATCCTCGTCGGGCTCCAGAGTTATTAGAATTAGCAGGTTAGTGTTCTTGCGAACTCTTCTGGCAGACAACACGAGCGCATGCTCGAGTTGAAAGTGTTTCTAAGGTTCTTGCCGTTGCACATGAGTGACACAGTTCGTTATAATGCGCATGCACTTGAAAAGGCAACTATGTCACAGAGACTAGTGTCTGGAATTAATAAACGTTAATTGAATCGAGTATGTTACAGAAACATTTAAGTTATGTTCAGCTATTGAGTTCAGTTTTGGCAGTTGCACAGTGAAAAGGTTTATTTGTTTCCGCGCTAGGTCCTGAAGAAATATCTTCGATCTGCATTTTTGAAATAGCCTTCAGTGCAGCGTATTAGCAGTCCTAAGTTTGGTTGTTAAATGATTAGAGATACCAAGAATACAACGTTAATAAGCGAAGGGCTATTACGTAAATAATTGATATCAGGAGTTTCCTTGTTTCCCCTTGTGTTTGAGTTACCTAGAGAACCAGTTGTAAAGAACTCTACATTTCCACACACACGAATTAAAGAATTGAGTAAACAGATTACTAGTAAGTAGATTAGAAATAAATGAGTCTTAAGAAAAGAAATGCATAGTGTGTAAATACTCACCAGATTGCTCCCTTGTTAAGTAGATGCAGGAACAAACAGCCAAACCCTGAAAAGAAGAAAGCATGGTAACACCAATAAAATAATTTCACACCTACAACAGAAGAGAGGCAAGCCCAGGGAAATCTTCTGGTAAGATAGTGAGACATGTGAAAAATGTATTGATTTCTAAGTTAAAGTTGTTAATAAAATAAGTGAAGATTAAATTGCATGTTGCAGCCTGAAGAAGAAGAAAAAGAAGACAAGGCAGAGAATTTCAAGAAGATTACAGGGCAGTCTCTTCTCTCTCCCACTCCCCTTTCCCACCTTGGTACTTACCTGCTAGGGTGTCAATAAGAACCCGGCGGAGAGGTAGCTAGGGGAGAGTTGGGAAAAGGCATCATTCTGCTCCTGTGTGTTTGTGACATAGTTGATCCTGACAGCACCAAATCGTTGCCCCCAAAATGCAATATACAGGCAGCCGGTGGTCTTAAGCTATTCTGCAACGCATCGCCCATTAGATCCCAAAATTGCCTAATTCGCAGGCCACCCTGACCATGGAATACCAAATTTACCTGTGCCTGCTTGGCTCTAGCCTGGAAGTCGCCTGTAAAGAAGGCAGTTAGATGGTGAATGTAGGAATGCCCGATAACCCACACATCCCTTACTTCCTGGTCCCTGTGGATTTGCGCCATGATGCATGCTGTTCATTCTTGTGCTGTTGATCGGTGACCATCTCCTGCGTGGCAGGTGGATGTCACTGCTGCATGCTTCGTCCCTGCGTCCCAGGACGAAGAAACTGCAACATAAGTATAGAGAAACAACTATCAGTTGACCTCCCTGCCCACCTGGAGGCCCCCATGCCAGTCACATTTATTCTTCGCCACCAGATCCCCTACCCTAAAAGCACCGTAAAAGGCTAGGCAAAATGCAGCTTGAAACAAGATTGCCTCCCCCGGGGAGCTTCAGGTGTTTTGCAGGGTCTCCATCAGGGTGGCTAACATGGGTACCCCATTGGACTCCTCTCATCGGGCAGGACACCTTGTAACTGCTGCCACCCCTTGAGAGCCTTATGCAACATGAAGGTACCTGTGGGATCACTTCCCCTTTCACTTTTGCGAAGAAGGAAATTGCTGCAATATGCCGCCTGGCTGCTGCCGCCGTGCGCCCCTCTTTTCTCATGGATGCTAAGTAGGAGACTAAGGATACGTGACTGCCACTTCTGTTCCCACTGATCCCCCAAATAATGGCAACACGCCCAAAAAGCCCCTTCATATGTCTTTTTGGGAGCTAGGCTAGCTGCAGCGAGGTCCGATAATTGGGGGCACCAAGCTGCCAAAGTTGCTCTGGGAAAGGCGTGCCCGTGCTGCTGCCTCCCGGTGATGAGCCCTGAATACCTGCATTTTAAAGCGAGACAAAGTGTTAGCGGCATTGTTACATACCCCCGGCACATGTTTTGCTCTAAACAACACATTGAGTTTCATGCATCTCAGTATAATTTCTTTGAGCAACCGCAATATCATATTACAATGTGCCGCCTGGGAATTAATGCACTGTACCACTGCCATGTTGTCAGACCAGAAAACAACACTTTGGTTTCTCATTTGCTCAGGCCAAACTGACAATGCCACCAGGATGGGGAACAATTCCAGAAAGCTTATATTATTCGTGATCCCACACTGCTCCCACCAGAGTGGCCAACGCTGCGCTACCCATTCTGGTCCAAGAATGGCACCAAAACCCACACTCCCAGCTGCCTCAGTGGTTAGACCGATCTCTGGGTTCGACATCGGGTGACCCGGCCACACCACCCTGCCATTGTACTCACGCAGGAACGCCTGCCATATCTGCATGTCCTGCTTGACTTCGCCAGATAGCCTTGTGTGATGGTGTTTCTCCCTAAGCCCTGACATCGCCTGCATGGTCGTACCATGGGGATTATCCTCAGCGCAAAATTCAGTTGACCCACCACCTGTTGCAACTGGTGCAGCGTAACCTTCACCATGACTAAGCAAACCTGCAACACCTGAACAAATGCTCCCACCTTCCCCACCATCAAGCGCGACACCCCCTCCACTGAGTCCAGTTAAATTCCTAGGAATTCCATCGTTGTGGCAGGGCCCACTGTTTTGTCCCTTGCTAGTGGTACGCCTAACTGTTGCATGATTGCGCAAAAGTTGTGCAATGGCAGCCTGCAATTGTCTGAAGCGGGTGGCCCTAAGAACAGGAAGTCGTCCAAGTAATGCAGCACCAAAGTGTTCCCCGTTGCCTGCCTGAATACCCACTCGAGAAAGGTACTAAATTTCTCGAAATACGCGCAGGATACTGAGTAACCCATGGGCATACATTTATCCACATAGTACAACCCCCTGAATTGGAAGCCCATTAAATGAAAGTCCTCTGGGTGAACTGGCAACAGCCGAAAAGCAGATTCAATATCTGTCTTCGCAAGGAGAGCACCCCGACCTAAATTCCTGAGCATGTCCACTGCCTGGTCAAAACAAGAGTACTTGACGCTGCATAAAGCCCCATCAATGGCGTCATTCAAAGATTGTCCCCTTGGAGACTACAGGTTATGAATCAACCGGTATTGCCCCTGTTCTTTCTTGGGAACCATCCCCAATGGTGAGCAAACAAAATTTGGCATTGGGGGTGTTTCGAATGGGCCCACCAACCTACCGAGTCTAACTTCCTTTTCAATTTTTGCCGCTGACACTTCTTCTTTTTCCTTTATTGAAGATTGATTTAATATTATTATTATTATTATTATTATGCGTTCTTATATAGCGCTCGATTACCCGTAGGCATCTCGGCGCTTGCCGTGGGAACCCGTCCTGGCTTTTTCCCTGTGAGATACCCGTACTGGGCATCCCCAAGGTGGAAGCCAGGCATCCCGCCGCGGGGGGGCCGTAGTGGAGATTAAGCAAGCTGATGCCCAGAGCTGCAGAGTGTGAACCTGTGATTCGAGTAGGCACCGAAAGAGAATTATCGAGTCCGTGGATATTTGGGCTCAAGACCCTGCCGCGTCGGGAATTGAACCCTGGTCCCGGGTCTGACCTCTGCTTCAGGACCTACCTTCTCTAACCAGTGAGCCACACTTCTCCACCTGCAATGTGCCACTCCCCTGTACCCATGTGCAGGTATTCTGAAACCTTCTAAGAACCCTTCTCTGAGTACCTTAGCAGCTTCCGGGCAGTGATATTTATTGAGCCTGGGGATAATGGCGCTGATTACTACGGGGAATCCTGCCTTAGAAACGGTCGCACTCCTTATCCTGTTTCTTTCCTCCTTTGTCTTTTTGTCTCTTGACGCATCTGACCTCTGGGTGGGAGGAGTTACCACAGATTGCGCAGACATGCCTGAATCTACATGACCCAGGTGGCCTGTTGCATACACGTTTGTTAAAATCCCAACAGGCCCCTTTCTTTCCTCCCCCCCTGCTTGTTGTCTTGAGGGGCCCGCCCGAAAGGGCTGACCTTGGAATGTGTCCTCAGTAACGCCCCTGTTGGCGGGGACCTGCCCCAGATGTCTCAAGTGAATGATCATGTCTTCCTGGTTCCAGCATAATGAGGGATCTGCTGCTTTCACCCTTCTGAATTCTTTATCGTAACCGTTCCACCCTTGACCCCCATATGTGTCGTGATTGCATGCGATTCTATTGTGGTAACATGCCCAGCTCCGGGAAGCGCTCGCGCATGATTGCTGTTTAAGTAGTAAAACTCTTTCCCCAATTCGCCAGATTCTCTTTCACCCTGTACTTCAGGACGACACTGGCCCATTCCCTGGACAGTAGCCATTCCTTGTTTTTCTTGGCCTCCTCCCGCTCCGCATCGTCTATCAGGTGGGAGAATATGTTAACGTACTCCCCTTTCCAAATCTTCTCTTCTCTCTCCTGGGACAAATGCATCCCCAACCGATCCCTGGAGGATCTAAGGTCCCCAATACCCAGGGGTAGCAGGGGGTTTTCCTTATGTGTTGTGGTGGTCTCTATCGGCTTGGATGCTCCCGTGCTTGCAGGTGACGATGCCGGTATGGGAACGGTGCCATTCTTCTCAGTTGCTGCATTCCCTGGCGGCGCCCCTCCTTCTGGTACTGCCGGCCCATCTTTCGGCTTACCCTTGCTAAGTTCCTCAATTATCTTCCTGGCCCTCTCCATCGCATCCCCTACGCCCCCAGATGCCTTTACGGGTGACCAGTTCCCCACCTTCTCCAACCATGGGAGGAGTGCTGCCAAATTGTCCACCTGTGGCTGCGCCGGAATAGGCCCCTCGAGGGACACTCCTTGCGACACCTGGGACTGTGGGATCCCCTGAACCTATACGACCGGCTCGTTGTTCACAATTTGTGACAGGGGACCTAGCGGAGCCGGTACTGATGGGACCTCCTCCCAAACCCTTCCCCTTCTTTGCTCTATTCCTCTTTGGCAATGGTGGTAAGGTTTGGGAGGTACTATCGGCTGCCTAGGCCTGCTCCCCGCCGTCCCATCCAGGCCCTGGGTCTTCTCTCTCAATTCCGCCAAACCCTGCCTCATCTCATCCATTTCCAGCAACATCTTGTCCATCAACGCCTCCATGCAGGAGTGTCGCTCGCCCCGCTTAGCCTTAGGGGCCATTGCTTCCCCCCCTGTACCAGGCCTCAAGAGTTCCCCCCCCAAAAAAACTGCCCCTTGCTTAATGGTCCGTGCTTGCATCCTGGACCTTTACCAGGTGTTGCCACGGCCTTGAAAGCAATCCACGGTCGCCAGGCGTCCTACAATATGCTGTAGAATCTTTCCGTTGTTTCCTGCAGCACAGTGAGGTAGGGGAAGAAAAGACAATGAAGGGAGGAGGGGGGTGTTCACGCTGGGGCACAACCTCTCCGAGCCCTGTAACCTAACCGTGGCCACTCCCAACGCCAGCAACCGCAGTCCTTGCACCAACAATAAACTCTGGAAGAGATCCTCATGGTCCCTATGAAGCACTGAATGTATTGACCCCTTTAAAGAAGAAATGAGTGATGTTCACATGGGCTAAGCTCCACCCTCCTGGCACACAGCCCCCATACAAGTATTACTGTTCTATTAAAAAAACACCAGTACCGCTATACCCAGTGACACAGCCACATACAAATACTGCCCGCTTTGCCACTGTTCTGCAAAATGCCCTTCGACAAAATCTAGTGTGGGAGCACTAGCGGTAATTGATGTGCTTAAAAAACAATGTGCATAAATATTATTTGCCCCAACTCCCGCTTTGCCACCGTTCTCCAAGGTACTTATCAGCAGCGGTCGGCCGGCGTTCCCTCGTTACTTGTAACAACCGCCACGGTACCCGCTCTCCGCCGTGCGCCTCCTGTCACGGGTCAACACCGCACACACCCGCTGCTTCCTACACTTTCTCGTTGCTCTGATCCCCTCCGGTCTTATTTACGAGGAGATAAGATTAAAATAATATGTAACCCTGCCTTCTCCCGGCCCAATCCCGACAGCGGCACTTCCCAGGCAGAGGGGCAGGCACAAAGAAAATGCCCCATCGCCTGTGGACGTACTAAGTAGTTTTAATGGGAAGAGGCAGAACCAGTTCAATCTGGCTTGCCCGTCCGTCCCAGCCACGCCACCCGAACCGGAAGCGCTACTAAACGCTTTCGGCTCGGGGGCGCCAGGGGGCTATGCCTGACCCCTTGTGAAGTCGGGGGCGCCGCGCCACTTCTGCACGCAGCCCCCCCACCACCCCCTTTGTTGCCATAATGGCGGCTGGCTCTATGCTGAGCCCACCTTTTCAAGAAGCGTTCGTATTTTCCTTACTTCGTTTAGTTTGAACTGTGCTTAATCTTTCCTCACGGAGGCCTAGCTCTCGACATTTCCTCACAGCCACCAATATCTCTTGCTATTTACTTTAGGCACGCCATGCTAATATTCTATCTCAGTCTTTATTGGCTCGTGTCCACGAGAAGGTAGTTGTGTATGGGTGTTTAAATCAACTATAATTAATGACATGGTTTTGGAGCCAGGCAGGTCAGCGCCGTCTCCTATTATTTTTTTTTCTATTAACTGCTCCGAAAGGCACAGGAGCCAACGCTAAGGCTCAAACCCGGTTTCAGAGTTCCAAAGTCATCAGCTCTAGATGTTATGACACATCCTGTAGTGTAGTTCCCATATTCCCAATAGGCTCTGCGCATTGGAATAGTGTATCCTGTAGTTTAGACGTAGGACTGAAGTCGGCTAGGTCTCTACTGAATATACTAGACTTAATTGTGTGTGCCAGCTAGCTCAGAGGTCACTAGAAACTTTCTTGAATGAACAAGAAGGGATTAGTGTCTGACAAACGCTTTCAACATGACAACTTTGTTTCCCAAGAATAAGAAATATATCTCTAGAGTCGCTGAAACAATAGATAGTTATTTCACTCAGTCAATCGTGCATGCTTCGTTTCACCAGAGGTGCAGAGAAAATAGAGAGACGGGCGTTTTCAATAAAATATATTTATTGAACAGACTTCGTTCTCAAGCATAAGAAATGAACTGCTGCAATCGTAATACCTGTGGTAAAGTAAAGAGTGTACCGTACGAAGAGTATTATAAAATAATATTGTAAAAGCATGATATGGTTTCTAAGCCATAAAATACCTAAAATGCATAAAATACATAGGGTGATAAATAATGACAAAAAGTACTCAACTGGTGCTTCTAAAATACGCCTCCCCAGTGTACCTAACCTAGGTCTAGTACAAGGGAAGAAGTAAGTGGTGTAGCTTAGTTTCAGTGTTCTTTGCCAAGAATCTAATCCAAGAATTCTCTTAGGGTCTAATCCGCTCCATACCTTGGTTTTAGAAGTGTAGGAGGTCTGGTATCTCTCTCTCAGGACTCGATTTCCCAGCAACCCGCAAGGGTAGCCTGGAAACACCGGAGCTGGATTTCTTGGCTGGAGAAAGTACAGCGTCTCTCAGTGCGTCAGCTGGAGGGTCGGCTTCCTTCGGCACTTTCTGTGGCGAGCTGTGTCGTGTAGGTAGATAGTCGAACTGCTGCAAACCACCGTGTGTTTGTTTGGACAAGTGTGGGCATATTTATACCTTGAAGGTGCCGAGTTTTACGTAAGATTGGACATAATAACGTCATTAGAGACTTAATTCTCTGAAAACTCCCTGAGTTCTTGGATAAATGAATATTCATGCAGGGGGAAGTCCCTGACTGCTGAAGGCGGGTTTTTCCAAGAAATCTTTGTAGATTTTCGGAACTAGTGGAAGTAGCCAAGCCGTATTAGGACAACTTGAGCTATGTCTTAATATGGTTATGATTTCTATGCCTATATAAGGATACGATATTTTATACCTATATAAGGGCATGAATCGGGAAAATTACACTAGGTTCCTAAAACACTATACAACACCCACTCCACGTATTATGTCTAATATTACTAAATCTATAAGCATAAAACATAACTAGAGCATGTGTTCATAATCCCACCCAAAATACATGAAATGCATCAAAACATGGTTTATACACATAATTTTCAAATGTAGATTTTAGAAACATAGAGTTCCCAAGTTAGAGGGTTTGTTTTGAAAAACCGAAGGCCGAATTTCAGAGTTCATGGAACGCTGTGTGCACTTTCAAAAGTTATTTTCTGTGTCGGGAGAAACCATCAAATCTTCTAAGCTGGCAAAGAAACCGTCTACCACAGTTGGTGAAAGTGGAACTACTTCATCAAGTAGATCAAATGTGCATAGATGTGAAGCATCACCGTCAGCGTCATTCGCATTACCAATGTTCCATGTACCTGTGTGCCTGTTGTTCCACGTACCTCACCAATAGCTGGATTTGCTGGTGAGATCTCAATGAATGCCGTCATCAGGATTGGCAGCCGTTGGGGGCAACACAATGTATGAGTCGTTACATGACCCTTCAAAGTGTCAACATCCGTTGGCAGTGCTGATGGAAGTGTAAGACAGATGTCTAACAGGCATTCTTCTCCGCAAAGCAGGCATTGTAGAACAGATAAGATGCAATCTTGCCAGATTGGTTTCAATGAAAGGAACCAAGTGGTATTCAGATCTCTTAAACAAGCCAAGCCAAGAATCTGTGTAATTCTGTCACGATACCGCATGGCCAGGAGAGCCCGTTCCATTGTAGTCTAGGTATCGTTGGTGACTGGACTTGCCATATTGGGGCAGGAGAAACAAAAATAGAATTCCTGCTATGAGTCCCAAAATGAGAGGCAGACCGCCGAACACAGAGTGCATGAAATTTGGAAAAATGCCGAGGACTGCTTCAAATGGTGTTAACAGTCCCGAAAAGATCGTCTTAAATACATGTGCGATGCCACTGGTATCGGACATGTTTAAGATTTCACCTAACATTTCTGCGAAATGTACTGGGCAGTTTGTTGATAATAATGCATGTATCTCTGCCGAAGTCCTTGCAACTTGCAGATCATACGTTTCTCTAGACCAGTGGTGGCTGGTGACATTTGAAAGTGGTGGGGCGTAAACTTGGTGTTGGAGTATACTGTGGTGAGCGAGCAAGCCTGAGAATATTTTGAGAAAAGAGTGGGTAAATGGTGCATTTTCAAGCAAATTTGAGAAGCAAGAAGGCTAATAAAGCAACTGTGAAAGTGCAGTTATTACATTAATAAAGGTATGGCATATAACAACATATGTAGCTGCTTATTCAGTATAGACCCTGCCAGTGCCATGCACCTCTGAGCAATATACACACTGTGTGCCAGCAAGGCCTAGCGTCAGAAACATTTCTATCATTATGTTTTTGAAGCTAGGCCCAGTGCTGGCACTGAGTGTGTATGCTTCTCAGAGGTGCGTCACACGTGGCAGGGCCTGTTGCCTCAGGCTGAGAAACATTTTCTGCACCAGTCCGCATTCTCGCTCTATGAACACTAACTCTTTGAAGTGCAGAGTCACTCTGCACTTCAAACGGTGTTAGTGTTTATAAGAGTGGGAACGCGATCCGAAGGTAATTCAGAACTGCTTTTGATGAAGGTACACATTTGCTTTGTGCGAAGGTGTGACTGTCCTTTAATTGTTCCAATTGTCTCTGATGGTCAGAGGAGGCAATCAGAACAATTAAAGCACAGTCGCACAAAGCAAATGGGTGCCTTCATTAAAAGCAGTTCTGATAGTTATCGGCCGCGGCTGACCCTCAGTCATAAATGAGGCATATGTGAAAAAATACCCCTCCCTGCCTGTTGTGTCCAGCCTAGAGCCCACACAATTCAACACTGCCTTGCTCCCAACCGAATTTAATCGGCGTACATATATTAGACCGACCAGGTGATGTTTTATGATGCTCCGAGGACACATTTACACATGGGTTAAATGCATCGAATATCAAATGTAAATATTATAAAGCAGACGCACACACAAATGCGCACTCTCAAACACACTAATAAAAACTGGGAGCCCAGATGAATGATACATATACACACAAGCAGACTCCAAAACAAGCAAATATAAACAGATAGGCGTGCGCACATTCCCACACAGAGACAAACCACAATCCCAGAGGGCATAAATACTTTTGAATTTAATAACTGACTGACTGACGCTACAAGTGTTCTCCTCAGAGACACCCTAGTCTTGAATAGATCATCTCAAATCTCAGCCTGCTCCTCTTTGTATCAGACCCTTACTGACGCTCCCTGTACTGTGAGCACAACACTATAATTTAGCTGGACCTCTGTGGCCTTTCTCGAAGATTCCTCTCAGGCAGCGACTTCTCGGGGTACCCACCTTAAGAGGCAATAATGGAACGATCACAGCAGTAGTGACGGAGGCAGCCCCTGTATTAAAGAACATGGGAACATGGACCTGACCCACAAATAAACAAGAAACCTGACGCCCTGCAGACTGGGACTTTGCTTTGTGTTTCACGCCCTACAGCAGGTCTTGAAGCCATACACTGAGGCGAGACATTAAGCATCTTAATGTGCTAGGTTACTGTAATAGTAGATATTTTAACACCAACAAGCAGCTTTGAAATAAAAATGCTAATTTTCTCAGTTACTTTACTTTTTTAAAACACCTCGGCTGTGGTGACTGAATTCATGATCTTGACGGGGACCAATGGCAAAGTAACTAACGGCACGAAAGTTTTGCGAGCTAACTTCAGTCGCACGCAGCACTATTTGCCATTATTTGGCACGGCCGCCGAATTCACACCAGCAGAATACCGCAGAAAAACAATAGGAATTATTTTTTTTACTTTTTCTCACGGCAGTCAGGCGCGGGTGGGGGAGGACTGGTGATTATGCCCAGAAAAATCACAGGATGTTGAGCTGCGGTGCTGAGTGCTGCACTGTAATGAGTACTGCAGTGTGCGGAGTGCTGCACTGTGTTGATACCGAACCTGGTTCCCGGCATTCAGGTCAGTGAACCAGGTTTGGGTCTCAGCGTCAACGATGTAGGTGTGACGTAAGTTACTGAGTGAAGATCACTCTTTCATTGCTTTGAATTTTGTAATTACCTACGCCATTCACTCACACGCTTGATATAATGCATTGCAAAGTAGTCAGTACTCACTCACGGAGTGTCGGAATCGATACTCCTCTTTCCCGAGTCTGACTGTCTGCGCTCTGCCTCAGGTTCAGCGACGGTAACTCTGGCTCACATCACATTACCTGCGGGGCTTGCAGGCTTCCCGCAATGATGATCATGAAGTAAGTAGAGGCCTCCCAGGGCAACGAGTTCAGGTGGAGCTCGAGGGTTCCAGATTCTCTCTCACGCCCTTCCTTGTGTATGAAAAAGGCGCGCACGCACGGAGGGGAAGGGGACACGCGCAGTGACGTCGTAAAAATGGTCAATCACCGACGACAATGGCCAATCCTGGCGCAGCGTTAACAGCGCCACTGCGCCAGGATTGGCTAAGAGCAGACTGCTATCTGCCCATTTTGAGACCGGGGCCCCGGGTCCCTGCCTATGTCCAGTAGTGGTAGAGGGGGGGTGGGGGAGGAAGGTCTAAGCTGTGCGCATGCGCGGGCAAGTCGAAATCTGGACTGCTCCGGGATTTTACATGCGCAGTCACCCCGCTGCCTGTGCGCTGCCTGCCTGTCACTCGCTGCCTGCCTGTCACTCTATGCCGCAGCCCCGCCCCCCACGGCCCACTTCCTTATGGATGCCCGATCCTGTCAGGCTTCTCCCGGGGCCTTAATGCGCTCGGCTCAGATTAAATTTTTTTAAAAGTTACTGATTAATTCATCATCATGTTGGCAGTGCGGTCGTCCATGGCTAGTGGGGCAACGCCCCAACGCCCCCAATGGACGCACCGCCACTGCTCTAGACGAGGTCAGTGGCACAGTTTTTTGTAAAACCGTACAAAAGGGGGTGGTGATGGACAGAGCATCCGAATCAATCAAACACTCACACCCAGTCAAAAGATCTGGGTTGCATCCATCACCGTTCTTTAGCCCACTCTGCCACCCCAGTTCAGACATGGCTATATGCAAATCAGTCTGACCCTGAGCCTCATGGGAACAGTCCAGCCCGAACTGCCAAGCCATGCCTTCCCTGGACCGGAAACAAGCTTCCGAGGACCGGTTTCTAGCATTCTAGCCGTCTTCAGCCCGGCTTGCTTGAATCCAGTGGCAAAGTGAGCAAGGGACTCACGTCTGAGCATACCCTGCCACACTTATGGCGGCCAAAAGCGGTACAAAAGGGGGTGGTGATGGACGGAGCATCCGAATCAATCAAACACTCACACCCAGTCAAAAGATCTGGGTTGAATCCATCACCGTTCTTAAGCCCACTCTGCCACCCCGGTTCAGACATGGCTATATGCAAATCAGTCTGACCCTGTGCCTCATGGGAACAGTCCAGCCCGAACTGCCAAGCCATGCCTTCCCTGGACCGGAAACAAGCTTCCGAGGACCGGTTTCTAGCATTCCAGCCGTCTTCAGCCCGGCTTGCTTGAATCCAGGGGCAAAGTGAGCAAGGGACTCACGTCTGAGCATTCCCTGCCACACTTATGGCGGCCAAAAGCGGTACAAAAGGGGGTGGTGATGGACGGAGCTTCCGAATCAATCAAACACTCACACCCAGTCAAAAGATCTGGGTTGAATCCATCACCGTTCTTTAGACCACTCTGCCACCCCAGTTGAGACATGGCTATATGCAAATCAGTCTGACCATGTGCCTCATGGGAACAGTCCAGCCCGAACTGCCAAGCCATGCCTTCCCTGGACCGGAAACAAGCTTCCGAGGACCGGTTTCTAGCATTCCAGCCGTCTTCAGCCCGGCTTGCTTGAATCCAGTGGCAAAGTGAGCAAGGGACTCACGTCTGAGCATACCCTGCCACACTTGTGGCGGCCAAAAGCGGTACAAAAGGGGGTGGTGATGCACGGAGCATCGGAATCAATCAAACACTCACACCCAGTCAAAAGATCTGGATTGAATCCATCACCGTTCTTTAGCCCACTATGCCACCCCAGTTCAGACATGGCTATATGCAAATCAGTCTGACCCTGTGCCACATGGGAACAGTCCAGCCCGAACTGCCAAGCCATGCCTTCCCTGGACCGGAAACAAGCTTCTGAGGACCGGTTTCTAGCATTCCAGCCGTCTTCAGCCCGGCTTGCTTGAATCCAGTGGCAAAGTGAGCAAGGGACTCACGTCTGACCATACCCTGCCACACTTGTACCATAAGTGTGGCACAGCTGCCTTTGCGGCCTCATCAGCCAATGAATTCCCTTCAACGTGAACGCCATCACGCTGATGACTCAGTGTATGAATCACGTGAGTCTTTTGTAGTTATTTTTGTAAAAGAACTACTTGTTCCCATAGCAGTTTATGCTTAATTGTGCCACTTTTAGCGTCTTTGAAGCCATTCTGAACCCAGTTCTGCAAGTATTCATTGTAAGATTGGACGCAGTAATACGAATCGCACACTATTAGTGTGGGGAATTCACGATCTGTATTTTCAAGCGCCATCTTGAAAGCCTGAAGTTCAGCTCGCCGAGCTGTACAGTCTCCGAGAGATTGAGTTTTTGTGACCATAGGTCTAAATTTACCTTTGCACCAGCGACCTTTAACAATCGCGCATGCAGCACTATAGGCTTGTTTACCCCCAATTGCGGGCTGTGCTGAGCCATCTGTATATATTATACAGCCGAAATGTTCGAGTGGCAGAATTTCAGCCGGCAGAGGACATTCTAATTCGTATTGTAGGAATTCTTGTGTTTTTAAATGCGGGTCAAAAACGTATTCAACATCTGTTGCAGCAAGAGATTTAACCCACTGTATCCATCTCAGATGTAAAGCTTTAGCATTTGGAATGCTTGCCTTTGTCACTGCCTCTAAGGCAGGTACAGGTGTAACGATTTTAATGCGTTTACCCTGTGCAAGGGCTCTTTCTTTTGCTACAGCAGTCTGAACTGCTGTCAGTATTTTTTCTTTTGAAGTGAATTTCATTTCAGCTTGTGTGTACAAGTGTGACTTGTATGTTATAGGTACCGTCTCACCTTCATTAAAAGTTAGGTATGTGAATCTGCATCTCCCTGGGATGATTCTGATTACAAGATTGCGCACGTTGTCGAGTGTCTATAACTGTGTTTTTGCTAACATGTCTGTTTGTACTGAACGCAAAATTTCTGTGTGTTTTTGTGATCCGACCCGACCTGGTCAGGGCCGGTCGCTCCTCACGCCCCATCGCTGCCGCTGCCCTCCGGAGATAAGTACTGAGGCTGCATTGATCTGATATCGTGGCTGCATTGTTTTAATTACTTCGTCCTCCGTGCCCCTGCCAATACTGGTGCGCATGCTTATTGTGCTTATTTACTGAGGCTGCATTGATCTGGTATCGTGGCTGCATTGTTTTAATTACTTCGTCCTCCGTGCCCCTGCCAATACTGGTGCGCCTGCTTATTGTGCTTATTTACTGAGGCTGCATTGATCTGGTATCGTGGCTGCATTGTTTTTAATCTCATCGTCCTCCGTGCCCCTGCCGATACTGTTGTGCCTGCTTATTGTGCTTATTTACTTTTGTGTACATCGCCGCTGCTCCCCCGTGGCCCCACCTCCGCTCCCTCCAGCATCACCGATCCCCTCCTTCCCACTCGCCACACCGCTCCCGCCTCCCAGCTGCTCCTCCCTCGCTCCGTCCCCTCCACTCTCCACTTATGGCAGAGAGGCAAACGTGCAGCATCCACGCGCAGCGGACGCGCCCCATGCGCTCTGAAGGCGCGCCAAAAGTAAGCCTGTCTACGCCCGTCCGCGCCTGGACCGCGCCCAGCGCCAGACCCCCTGGCCCCCGCAAAGCCCACTCCACCCGCCTAACGTACAACGCCGCAACCCTCTCTGCACTCAACACCGGCCGTCTCCCCGACTGCCACCAAGCCGCCCCAGGACGCACCCATGGACCCTTCACCTGCCAATCCTGCAAGTGCGGCTGCATCAAAACCCACACTACATCCACAAACGCCAAACAGAGCTGCAACAACAACCTCCTGCTCAACACCCGTTCGGTCCACAGACACGCCATTGAACTATGGAACCTACTAGACAACACTACGCCGGACGTCGCCTTTCTTACAGAAACCTGGATGAACGCCTCATCAGCGCCCGACATCGCCATAGCCATCCCAGACGGCTACAAGATCATCCGAAAGGACCGCATCAACCAGACAGGAGGAGGCATCGCCATCGTCCACAAAAACACCATCCGCATCACGACCAGCTCCGACGACACCCTCACTACCGCCGAACACCTCCACTTCCAGATACAAACCGACCCCAAGACCACACTTAGAGGCACCCTCATCTACAGACCACCAGGACCCCGCACACAATTCAGCGAAGACATCACTGACTTCATCAGCCCACACGTCCTCCCCTCCGAGGACTACATTCTCCTAGGGAACCTCAACTTCCACCTGGAAAAGAACAACGACAGCAACACCACCACCCTTCTGGACAACCTCGCCAATCTCGGACTCAAACAACTGGTAAACACCCCCACCCACTATGCCGGACACACACTCGACCCAATCTTCTCCTCCAGCAAGCACGTCTCCTTCAATCACGTCACAGGACTCCACTGGACGGACCACAGCTGCGTCCACTTCAACTTCAGAAAGACCACGAACCACCACCACCCACAACAAGTCCCCCGCAGAAACTGGAACAAACTTACCACCGACCAGCTCACCAAATCGCTAAACCAAAACCCTCCCGCCAAATCCTCGGACCCAAATCAAGCAGCCATCAATCTCACACTGCGCTGATGAATTAGCACCCTTGAAAAAGCAACACAACAAGCCAGGTAACAAAAAAGCCTCCTGGTTCAATGACGACCTCAAGAACTCGAAAAAGAACTGCCACACCATCGAGAAAGCCTGGCGAAGAAACCCAACCACAGACAACATGACCGGCCTCAAGGACGCCACCTGCAAACACCATCAGCTGATCCGATCCACCAAGAAATCAGCATTCAAGGATCGACTCGACAACAATGCCCACAACAGCAAGGAACTCTTCAGCATCGTCAAAGAGCTCACCAATCCCAGCGCCGGCACCAACGACATCACTCCCTCTCAAGACCTCTGCGACTCTCTAGCCTCGTTCTTCCACAGAAAAGTCGCTGACATACATAACAGCTTCAGCGACTAGTCCACCCCCCTTAACACCGAACTGAAGAACCCCACCACCACCCTTTGCGCCTGGAACCCGATCAGCACCGAAGACACCACCCGCTTGATGAACTCCATTCACTCCGGATCACCAACCGACCCCTGCCCCCACCACATCTTCAACAAGGCCGACTCTACCATCGCACCCCATCTCCGGGATATCATCAACTGCTCCCTCAACACCGCTACCTTCCCGGAAAGCTGGAAACATGCCGAACTTAGTGCCCTCCTGAAGAAACCTACAGCAGACCCCACTGAACTTGAGAACTACCGCCCGATCTCGCTCCTCCCTTTCCCTGCCAAAGTCATAGAGAAGGCCGTCAACAGTCAGCTCGCCGCCTTCCTCGAATCTAACGGCTCCCTCGACCCCTCACAGTCCGGCTTCCGAGCCAAACACAGCACCGAGACCGCCCTCCTCGCAGCCACAGACGACATCCGAACACTACTCGACAACGGGGAAACAGCCACCCTCATCCTCCTGGACCTCTCCGCAGCGTTTGACACGGTCTGCCATAGCACCCTTATACAACGCCTCATCAACGTCGGGATAAAAGGAAAAGCATTGGATTGGATCATATCGTTCCTCGCCGGAAGAACACAGAGAGTCCGCCTCCCCCTTTCAGATCAGAGGCCACCGAAGTCATCTGCGGAGTACCACAAGGATCATCGCTCAGCCCCACCTTCTTCAACGTCTACATGAGCCCCCTTGCATCCATCGCACGCCAACACAACCTCAACATCATCTCCTACGCCGACGGCACACAGCTGATCCTCTCCCTCACCTAAGACCCAAACACCGCCAAAACCAACCTACACGAAGGGATGAAAGACGTAGCCGAGTGGATGAAGAACAGCCGCTTAAAACTGAATTCAGACAATACGGAAGTCCTCATCCTAGGGTCATCCCCCTCCGCATGGGACGACTCATGGTGGCCACCGGCCCTAGGCAGCGCGCCCAAACCAACGGACCATGCTCGCAACCTGGGATTCATTCTAGACTCCTCTCTCTCGATGACCAGACAAGTCAACGCCATCTCATCATCATGCTTTAACATCTTACGCATGCTCAAAAAGATCTTCCGATGGATCCCCACCGAAACAAGAAAGACGGTCACCCAAGCACTTGTCACAAGCCGTCTGGACTACGGAAACACCCTCTACGCTGGAACCACAGCCAAATTACAGAAAAAACTCCAACGCATTCAGAACGCCTCCGCCAGACTCATCCTAGACATACCCCGCCACAATCACATATCCGGTCACCTGAGAGACCTTCATTGACTCCCCGTCAACAAGAGAATAACATTCCGCCTCCTCACCCATGCACACAAAGCCCTCTACGACCTAGGACCCAAATACCTAAACACGCGCCTGACCTTCTACACCCCCACCCGCCAACTACGATCTTCCAATCAAGCCCTCGCCGCGATTCCACGCATCCGAAGAACCACCATGGGAGATAGATCTTTCTCCTACTTAGCAGCCAAAACCTGGAACTCTCTCGCCACCCACCTCCGCCTTACACAGAACCACCTCTCATTCAGAAAACAACTCAAAACTTGGCTATTTGATAAGTAAAGACCCCCCCCCCCTCAAGAGCCTTGAGACCCTCCGGGTGAGTAGTGCGCTATACAAATCTTGACTTGACTTGACTTGTCTAATTAGTAGGTTTGAAATCAGGTTTGATTAGTTCGTAGAGAGGTTTAACCCTTTCTGCGTAGTTTAGAACATATGTTTTTCCAAAATTCAGGAAACATAGAATTGACTGTAAGTTTTTCAGCGTTTTTGGAGGTTGGAGCAGCACACATTTCTCTAAGAAGTTTGCTGCCAGGCTTTTTCCTTCTCTTGATAACTCATATCCCAAGAATAGGACGTTGAGGTGGGCAATTCGTGATTTCTTAAAATTGAATTGATACCGTTCAGAAGCGAACCCCAGTATGATGGTGTTCACACTTTTCAAGTGCACGTCTAAATCATCGTCTGTAAGATAGATGTCATCGACATAGGACAATGCCTCATCCTCATATGTTTGTAGTAACTCTGTTACTCTGGCTTAAAATAACCCTGGACTATTCTTGAATCCCTGGGGGAGACGGCAAAATTGTTGTTGTTCCCCATAATTGAGAAAGCGGTCAAATACCTGCTTTCTGGTGCAATGTTTTGACAAAAGAAACCATTTGAGATATCTAATGTAGTTTTATATTTTTTGCGCACAATGTTATTCATCAGTGCTGCACTATGTGCGTTTTGTACTGCAAAAGTTTTGCAACAAGAGTTTAGATGTCTGTAATCCAAAACTAGACGATATGAATTGTCCGGTTTGGAGACAGGAAAAAAGGATTATTCATTGATGAGGTGCATGTTTCAGTCACCCCTTGGTATTCAAGTTGATTTAAGATCTCCCTGACCTGTTTTTTTGCATCCTGTTTTACAGGATATTGCCTTTGCATTGTTGGTTGAGTTTTCAACTGGATTTTATGGTGAAGGGAATCCTCATCATATCCTACATGATTTTTGTATAGTGCTTGGGCCTGGGCTACAGCCCATTTCCTGGCATATGTGTATTTTTTATGAATTGCAATGTGATTTGAGAAGGCTGGCATAATTATATCTTCGCCATGTGGGCTCTCCCGGACAAATTCAGGTGGCCAGTCTTGTTCAGCTAGTAGGATATCATAACCCTTAGAGAGCTTCTCCCACAAGAGTGCTCCAATTTTTATTGGCGTGTCCCCCTCCATCCGGAGTGTTACTTCATATAAATGATGTGGTACACTAACCCTGGTATCCGCAGTTTCAACTTGGATGCTTTCATTCAAGTCCACTGTCTCCAGATGATCCTTCAGTATCTTGCGAGCTATGGTTACCTCTTCTGCGCTGTCTAGCATTGTCTGGGCCCACTTGAGTTGTGTCCTCAAGATCCTCGGCATATCTGATCTTTAGACTTGCTACCTTCTTTTTGGTGAATTGAGTTTTCTTTTTTTTGGAACGTGTTTCGACTTTGGACTTTACTCATTCTTCTTTTTGTTCTGAGCGTCCCCTTCTTTCGAATTTATGCGAGGAAGTCTGAAAGGTACGAGAGGAACGTGTATCATTATTTTGATATCTATCAGGTTTTCTCAAATGATCCCTATTTCTAAGGTTGTATCTCTTTTCAGAGGGCTCCTGTTGGGGAGACCTTCCTCTGGACTTTGAACGCTCTCTAGGAAGTGTCTGTTTGGTCTTTTCTCACTTCTTTTTAGGAGTAGTGAGATTATTTTCAATAAAAACTTTTTCAAGATTTAGTTGGGGTTTTACTGGTTTCCCACCCAAACTATCTCTACCTAGTTCTTCATAGGATATTTCAATAATTCTGGCAAGCTCATACTGTTGCTCAGTAATATCTGCTTCTTTTAGTTTTTGTTGATCGCCATGGATGCTGCTTCACTTTAATGTTGGCTAATAGTATAGCAGAGACCTGTTTGAAATCTTTCGGTAATTTGATAACCAGATTTAAGGCCAGTTCTGGACCGTATTCATTTTGAATCTGTCTCAGAACGTCTGGTATTACCGCCATAGACGGGACACCATGTGTTTTTGTGTAGATTGAAGCAAATACTGTACCCCAAGTGTCGGAGTCCTCTATGTGTGGTGCAATCCCCATTGGTAACAGATTGTCAGAATCCTGTGTTTCTCATGTGGTGTACTATCAGGGAATACTGCCTCTATTTGAGTAATTTTTGTGATAACCAGAACGGAATTTGATCTCGTTTTGTGGGCAATTTACCAATAACTGACTGTATAGTCTGTGGTGTAATTTTGTTTGTGTTCCCCTGGTGTGGGATGTGCTGTGGAATTCTTACAGCTGGTTGGACTTTTAAAGTCCGCATGACATATTGAACAAACTGCCTGTGTATTTTAATCAGCTGTTTCAGCTGAGTTAACAGTTCAGGAGCTGTCATTCTTTCAATGTCAGGATGTGGTGTATATCTGGCTAGTACCGGCCATGTGGCTCCTGGTCTACCTAGTGGACCGAGCCTGGTAATGTGATTTTGATGTTGTAGGGCGCCAATAAACCAGAGCTTATGCTATTGGTAATTTAGTGGAATTTCAACATCCTCGAAAGGAACGTGTTCCGCTGGAGGATCCTCTAATTTATAGTAGTGGAACTCGTGTGTTACTGCATTTGCTGCAGGAAACAGAATCCATGAATAGAATACCTCTGTCTGCCGATATTCATGTGTCTCTATACCAAATATTACTTTACCACCTCTCGATGATACTCTATTTTCTATAACTTTTATAGTTATTGTTTTTCTTATATTTGCCGGTATGAGTATGGCATCCGAGTCATTTTGTTGGAGAGTTGTGTCATCTAAAACTGCCCGAGCTGCTAGTGCAGCTCTCTCCCTTTCGTCGTCACTTTCCGTCATTTTTGTTGACTGGAAGTGTTGCAGAACAAGTTTCAAGAAGACAAAGATTAGGTGCACAATATTTTGGAACAGTGTATCCTTCAATGTTGAACAAACTAAAACCTAATACATAGGATTTTTTCGTCCTACTCAGTTTAAAGCGGATATCTTATCCTTTAACCCACTCCAGACGTCTATTGGAGTATTTTACGGTAAAAAGGGGTCTGTGTGAAAAGCATGACTGAGTTACTCTAATAGCTAGCATTAAATTATCGCCTTACCAAACGTTGGGCGCCATGTAGTGTAGTTCCTATATTCCCAATAGGCTCTGCGCATTGGAATAGTGTATCCTGTAGTTTAGACGTAGGACTGAAGTCGACTAGGTCTCTACTGAATATACTAGACTAAATTGTGTGTGTGCCAGCTACCTCAGAGGTCACTAGAAACTTTCTTGAATGAACAAGAAGGGATTAGTTTCTGACAACCGCTTAAAACATGACAACTTTGTTTCCCAAGAATAAGAAATATATATCTAGAGTTGCGGAAACAATAGATAGTTATTTCACTCAGTCATTTAATTTTTTTCATTTCATAACTTTATTTCGATTTCACAAAGAAATCATAAAAGTATACATCAATATAAAACACCAGCTACAATAAAACCACGATACATATTTACATAATTCTAATTTTCATAAACATTTGCTGATTTTCATAAAACATTCACTATGGGTTTCTAATAGCAAGCGCTGATCTAAAAAGGGTAGGAGAATTGATAGTACCCTTACCTAGGGGATATTTGTGTAAGGCTGTTAATCTTGGTGGGGGAATAGGTGGGGTACTCGGATAAAAATCATACAGATCCCAGACGGAGATGGAGCCATCATTTTCATGGGGCAGGGAGGACCGTAAGTAGGGGACTGTGTGCCTGTCCCTAAATTTGACTAGAACTAGGTACCCGGGAATTTCTTTAGAAGATGACCCTAACCAGCCCACCCTTCTAACGCTCAGGATACCACCGTCTTTGTTGGGTGGCAGGGGTCTATTTTTTGATAACCAAAACAGGACCTTGTGCAATAGGTCCTGGTGTCTTTCAGGTTTCCCATGGATGGGTGCAGGTACTCCTGCAAGAACGAGCACAAAGGGGGCGGCTTCTGGAGGCAAATCTATACAAGCTGCTCTGTTAGGTTCTGCTCTAGTAGCAGGGTAATTAGATAACGCAGGTTTGCGAGCAATTTTGGTGGCAGTTGGAGGTTGTCTCTTGGGAGGTTGTCTATCGGTAAAGACATTTTTTGTGGTATTGCTCACAGATGTATGGGCGATTTTGGTAACTATGTGAAGTGGGCAGTTGGGAGGTTTACTTACAGTTGGAACAGTTTTTGTAGTGTAGGGCCCTTTGGGAGCAGTAGGGAGAGTAAAACAATTAGATCTATCAATCTTTGCGGGGGGGGAAGAATTGGCTTTAATGATAGTCTCTAGGCTTGTCAACCTGTCCCCTAAGATGTTGATTTGGTCAAGCAGGGGTGCTATTACAGATCTTATCATCAGTTCAAACTGGGGCAATAGTTGCAGACGAGGGGATGCTACTTCGTCATCCAGAGCTTCAGCGCGCATTTTAGGTGAGATAGAATTTATGGCAGGCGATGAGGGATCAGTACAGAGTTTTTGTATTTTAACTTCTGTTTCGTATTCGTTAACCCCTTCGTGCTTCCTTTTCGCACTTTGGCCATGTGACAGTCCACTAGCTTGGCTGCTATCCTCCTTGGGTGATATGCGTGGATCGCAAAGAATATCTGCGCAATGGTCGATAGTAGAGCCTTTTACAGGGGAAGGGGCTATAACAGGAAGAAAATTAGTCCCGCACAAAGCATTTAGTTCCTCCCAGTAAGACATTTTTTCCGGTCTGACAGGGGTTTGTGGGAGGGTTTGAATTGGATCTAGAAGTTGACGCCAAGCATCAGTGTTTGTTTCGCTGATAGTGCTAAGGGTTCTATTCTTTTGAGTGTACGTGTCCATTTCCTGGCCCGGGCATCGTTTTTGAATGAAAATTGGATAGGCCCCCTTAGATGTCATGATTTATGTGATGTGACTATGTTGGCGAAACAGAAAGTCCATGAGTCTTCTACAAGTGAAAATAGACACTATACCTTCTCTTGTGGGGATGACAAGGGGGGTGGCCCGTCCCCGTCCTCCTCGTGCCGCTGAGGGCCGTAGAGGGCCCGCCCTTTGCCCGGGCTTAGCCCCGGGCGCCAACCCGCGCGCGATCCCGCGACGCGGGGTCTGTTGTCCTTTAGTGGCGCCTCCTGGCGCGATGATCCCGTGTCCAGCGAGAATCGCCGCTGGGGCGTCTGGGGATTGAAGTCCCGACCCCTCGCGCTCCGGCCGCTGTTGTGCTTGCGGCGGCGAGGGGGAACTGGCAGGAAAAGTTGGTCCCCGGCGTAGGTGAGCCCTATTACCACCTCACAGGACCCCCTCAGTCAATCTTGCATGCTTCGTTTCACCAGAGGTGCAGAGAAAATAGAGAGACGGGCGTTTTCAATAAAATATATTTATTGAACAGTCTTCTTTCTCAAGCATAAGAAATGAACTGCTGCAATCGAAATACTTGTGGTAAAGTACAGAGCGTACAGTACGAAGAGTTTTATAAAATAATATAATAATATTGTAAAAGCATGACATACCTAAAATGCATAAAATACATACAGTGATACAGTGATAAATAATGACTAAAAGTACTCAACTGGTGCTTCTGAAATACGCCTCCCCGGTGTACCTAACCTAGGTCTAGTACAAGGGAAGAAGTAAGTGAGGTGTAGCTTAGTTTTAGTATTCTTTGCCAAGAATCTAATCCAAGAATTCTCTTAGGGTCTAATCAGCTCCGTACCTTGGTTTTAGAATGTAGGAGGTCTGGTATCTCTCTCTCAGGACTCGATTTCCCAGCAACCCGCAAGGGTAGCCTGGAAACACCGGAGCTGGATTTCTTGGCTGGAGAAAGTACAGCGTCTCTCAGTGCATCAGCTGGAGGGTCGGCTTCCTGCGGCACTTTCTGCGGCGAGCTGTGTCGTGTAGGTAGATAGTCGAACAGCTCCAAACCACCGTGTGTTTGTTTGGACAAGTGTGGGCATATTTATACCTTGAAGGTGCCAAGTTTGACTTAAGATTGGACATAATAACGTCATTAGAGACTTAATTCTCTGAAAACTCCATGAGCTCTTGGATAAATTAATATTCAAGCAGGGGGAAGTGCCTGACTGCTGAAGTCGGGTTTTTCCAAGAAATCTTTGTAGATTTTCGGAACTAGTCGAAGTAGCCAAGCCGTATTAGGACTACTTGAGCTATGTCTGAATATGGTTATGATTTCTATGCCTATATAAGGATACGATATTTTATACCTATATAAGGGCATGAATCGGGAAAATTGCACTAGGTTCCTAAAATGCTATACAACACCCACTCCACGTATTATGTCTAATATTACTAAATCTATAAGCATAAAACATAACTAGAGCATGTGTTCATAATCCCACCCAAAATACATGAAATGCATCAAAACATGGTTTATACACATAATTTTCAAATGTAGATTGTAGAAACATAGAGTTCCCAAGTTAGAGGGTTTGTTTTGAAAATCCGAAGGCCGAATTTCAGAGTTCATGGAACGCTGTGTGCACTTTCAAAAGTTATTCTCGGTGTCGGGAGAAACCATCAAATCTTCTAAGCTGGCAAAGAAACCGTCTACCACAGTTGGTGAAAGTGGAACTACTTCATCAAGTAGATCAAATGTGCATAGATGTGAAGCATCACCGTCAGCGTCATTCGCATTAGCAATGTTCGATGTAGATGGTAACTGTGTGCCTGTTGTTCCACGTACCTCACCAATAGCTGGATTCTCTGGTGAGATCTTAATGAATGCCGTCATCAGGATTGGCAGCCGTGTGGGGCAACACGATGTATGAGTCGTTACAGGACCCAGCAAAGTGTCAACATCCGTTGGCAGTGCTGATGGAAGTGTAAGACAGATGTCTAACACGCATTCTTCTCCGCAAAGCAGGCATCGTAGAACAGGTAAGATGCAATCTTGCCAGATTGGTCTGAATGAAAGGAACCAAGTGATATTCAGATCTCTTAAACGAGCCATGCCAGGAATCTGTGTAATTCTGTCACGATACCGCATTGGCAGGAGAGCCCGGTCCATTGTAGTCTGGGTATCGTTGGTGATTGGACTTGCCATATCAGAGCAGGAGAAACAAAAATAGAATTCCTGCTATGAGTCCTAAAATGAGAGGCAGACCGCCGAACACAGAGTGCATGAAATTTGGAAAAATGCAGAGGACTGCTTCAAATGGTGTTAACAGTCCCGAAAAGATCGTCTTAAATACATGTGCGATGCCACTGGTATCGGACATGTTTAAGATTTCACCTAACATTTCTGCGAAATGTACTGGGCAGTTTGTTGATAATAATGCATGTATCTCTGCCGAAGTCCTTGCAACTTGCAGATCATACGTTTCTCTAGACGAGGTCAGGGGCACAGTTTTTTGTAAAAGAATGACTTTCACCATGCTTAAAGAATCAATTCGTATAGAAGAGATATTCAATGAAGGCCATAACGCTGTCTCCCCGTCTGTCTTGCTTTTTGGATATAATACTTGCATACAACAAGTGCCCCTCTCCGACACACTAACTAGATAGGCTTTTCCTGGCAACATGCCACAACAGCTGTGATCATTGGGCATAACGTAGCTCCCATTGGAAAGCTGCCTAAAAATTGGGTCTATCACGGCCGCTGGAGTACCGTGCATGTAGCAAGAAAGGTTATTTAAAGAACCTACACAGGCTCCATGTAAATTAATACCTTTACATAAAAGTGTACTGCTTAGTGAATTAAAAAAAAAATTTGTACTAAGAAATACCTCCTTTCCCCCACTCCAACATTTGTGTGTGTATGGTAAATTCCAGGTTGACTTAATGTATACTTTACCCAACCTTTCATACAGGCCTGCTGGTATATGCTGTAGACAATACTGAAATTGGAAAATCGTGACTGGTATCGTGATGGTGCCATATACTATCCATTCAACTACAGGTTTCTCAGAAACAGTTAATGGTAATCTTTCCAGTTTTTCAATGCTCAGCACCGTATAGTCTGCTCCTCTTTGTGCCAGAGAGATTTGTTTATCTGTAAGGTTAAGGACAGTAAACAATGACGTGGTATTGATTAGACGCCATGGCACATAGCCTGAACGGAGATTTTGCAACGTCCAGCCAAGTAGCATTATAGAACGCAATTGAGACTGGCCATGTTGTAACATTAGCAAATCATGTTCTATTATGTCAATAGCAGATGATACAATGCTGTCCAAAGAATAAATTCTGGAGGACAGAGTCGTTAACCCATTGTCTACTACAGAGAGTGCTTTCTCTAAATTAATACGATCAATTTCTCGTATTTTTTCTGCAGTTTCCATTTGCGTTATTTTCCAAGCTTCATTGTAAGCTGCGTATATACCGGCGTATATGAAACGTTTTTGACGTTGTTTATGGGGCCTAAGTAAGAAGTCTAGTAAGTCAACGCCTTCTTTAAGTAAAGTCAAGTGTTGTTTAATATCTGGAAGTGTGGATTTCTGTAGCCAATCAAGGCATAGTTTTCCTACACTGTATGTGGTCACTATTCCTGGATGTTGTCTCTGGGAGTATCTTGGATCTGGCCTATTAATTTTGAACCCTTTTGTTCTGTTCATGAATCTATCTTGACAGTTGTTCGTGTCTATGGGCCAGATTACCCATTTTTTCCAATCAGGATTGGTTCTGCTCTGTTTTAAAATCTGTTTCACGTCTACCTCCTCATCCGCAGTGTTATTACTGTTAGGTGTGGACTTAGGTATGGACGGTTTGTTTAAATCTTTTATCTTAGCTAAGCCAAGACACGATGTTTGTTGTACAGTGTCATTTAAAAACATTATTTGTTCTGGGATAATGCAGGCTCTGAATAAGGCTTATAAACCTTGCACCTGCCAGTCTTTTGTGCCCCAAACAGTTTTTGTCTCAATGTTTTCTTTCCAAAAGTTAAAACCTAATGTAGACAGCTGAGCATAAAAGTTCGCAGAATAAATTTGTTTAGAATTGGTCAGCATGTTTTTCATTCCTGTCTTATTCACATTTCTGAAATAAAACATGTCTGGATTTGTGGCATTAAAACCTGAGAAGTATGGAAACTTTTCAGAAAATGTTTTTGAGCTGCCCTTTGGCGGCATTGGACAATGTTCCCATTGATTGTAAGTAAAAACATTTCTAGGGTTTGCAGATTTGTGCAAGTAATGGTGACCATAATGATTAAAACAATACATTTGTTCATAATCTGATGAACCTTCTAAATATTCATGTTTAGTGAATTTAGCTGACATTTCTAAGTCTGACATCATATTATTAACAGTTTCAAAGTCCCAATCATCAGAAAAAGTGCTTGATGAAACAAAATCACTCAAAGAAACCTTAAACTGGTGTAGAATTTTCAACAATTCCACCGGGCCATAAATGTCATAATCAGTTGTGTCCCATGCTATACCACCAGGTATAGGAATGGCTGTGATGTTCACTGATGACAGGTCTCTTCGCTCACGATGAGATGACTTGTAAGGTTGTAGGAGCAAGTTGATGTTCTTACTTGCTGTGTCCATTGTACTGTATTTTCCATCTATCATCTTTCCCAAACTTAAAACAAGGATGAGCCAAAGTAGGAGAAAAAGTACACCTAACACAATGCAAAATTCCACCCATGGTGAAACCAGATATGTTCTCTCAAGTTGATAAAAGAGTTCTGTTATTTTTTCTGCGAAAGCTTTATTAACTGGCGTTGTTTCGGGTTCACTGGCATCCTCAGAAAAATTATCGAAGTTGATAAAATAGCCAGAGGCAGTTCTGTCAATTGGTGGGATTGCATCTGGATTTTTCGGAATCGCTGGGGATGTTTCTTCCTTTGTCATATTAGTATAGTCAGAGGCTATATCATTGTAGACAGGTGTTTCTTGACGAACTGTTATTTGGGTTTCAAGAGGTACAAGTTCCATGGCTTTGTTGCATAGTCCTTCTTTTCTTACTGCAGGTTTATGAAAGGTGAAAAGGCTTTCAGTTTGAACCTCTTGAATAGTAGCCAGATTTGGTCATCTGCTACTTCTTGGGAGTCCACTGGGCCTACTACTTATTATCGGCCACATGATGTGGTGTTACCAGGTCAATTGATACTGTTCTGTTCTCCCTTTTTCCAGCAAGCGGCTGTAGTAACACTGATCTTGTTCCAAGAATTGCTAAGACAGGTACTGCTTTTCTATAAAAAGGCCCAAATTCCTTCTTTACCGCAATCTTTTCCCTGACTAAATCCCCAATCTTTGGAATCCAGACAGGTCTTGCTGGGACAGATGGTTTTTCTTCAGTGGTCATTGGGCTTTGTGTTGTGTTACTTCTTCTTGTTTCATTTAAGCCCTGTAAAACAGCCACACGGTCTTTGATATAAAAGGATTTCTGTTCCACCACTGAAGTTTGACAATCAAGATCCTGGATTAGCATTCTAGTACCAAATAATTATTCATATGGAGTGATTCCCCCCAGAGAATTTCTTGGCAGATTGTTAAGACTATGTTGGACACTATTTAGATGTTTAACCCACCCAAGCTGGCCATGGCCTCCTTGTAAGCTCGAGAGCTAAACGCAGGACCCTGGTCAGAATATAACGTGCCGATTGCGTATGTGCCGATAAAGACTCGCAAATCTTTTATAACAGTTCTGGCGTCAGCCGAGGGTTTGGGCCACATCCAAATGAATCTTGTCTTAATATTTGTGGGACTGCATTCGTCTATAATGACGTCTGCGTGTAGATAGTCTAATGCTGTCTAACAATGGTGTCTGTACAGTGCTGGCTACACTGTATTCAGGAATTTGTTTGTTTTCAAAGCTATGGTCCTCGTGACAGGTATCGCAGTTAATTCCAAATTCGTAGACTTGGACGCTCATTCCTGGCCACCAGTACCTCTTTTCTAACTCTATTAGAGACATTAAGATCCTTGATGTATCAGACCCTCTCGCATATGTGCCTTGTGAACCAAAGCACTTCTCTCGTTCCTGTTTGGAATTACTCTATCCCCCACTCCAGGGATTCAAGCAAAAGGAACGGAGTTTGCATCAATTATGTATGTATATCCGAGTGGATAATTTAGAGGTAACGTTGCATAGCTGCCTTTCATTGAGACATTCACTGCTAGCATTGTTTCATCGTCTATTTTTGTTTATGAACGAGTGATTGCAGCTACGGAAGCCGTTTGCACAGCTGCCTTTGCGGCCTCATCAGCCAATGAATTCCCGTCAATATGAATGCCATCACACTGATGACTCAGTGTATGAATCACGTGAGTCTTTTGTAGTTCTTTTTGTAAAAGAACTACTTGTTCCCTTAGCAGTTTATGCTTAATTGTGCCACTTTTAGCGTCTTTGAAGCCGTTCTGAACCCAGTTCTGCAAGTATTCATTGTAAGATTGGACGCAGTAATAGGAATCGCACACTATTAGTGTGGGGAATTCGCGATCGGTATTTTCAAGCGCCATCTTGAAAGCCTGAAGTTCAGCTCGCAAAGCTGTACAGTCTCCGAAAGATTGAGTTTTTGTGACCATAGGTCTAAATTTACCTTCGCACCAGCGACCTTTAACAATCGCGCACTCAGCACTATAGGCTTGTTTACCCCCAATTGCGGGCTGTGCTGAGCCATCTGTATATATGATACAGCCGTAATGTTCGAGTGGCAGAATTTCAGCCGGCAGAGGACATTCTAATTCGTATTGTAGGAATTCTTGTGTTTTTAAATGCGGGTCAAAAACGTATTCAACATCTGTTGCAGCAAGAGAATTAACCCACTGTATCCATCTCGGATGTAAAGCTTTAGCATTTGGAATGCTTGCCTTTGTCACTGCCTCTAAGGCAGGTACAGGTGTAACGATTTTAATGCGTTTACCCTGTGCGAGGGCTCTTTCTTTTGCTACAGCAGTCTGAACTGCTGTCAGTATTTTTTCTGTTGAAGTGAATTTCATTTCAGCTTGTGTGTACAAGTGTGACTTGTATGCTGTAGGTACCGTCTCACCTTCATTAAAAGTTAGGTATGTGAATCCGCATCTCCTTGGGATGATTCGGATTACAAGATTGCGCACCTTGCCGCGTGTCTGTAACTGTGTTTTTGCTAACATGTCTGTTTGTACTGAACGCAAAATTCTGTGTGTTTTTGTGTCACGTAGAGAGGTTTAACCCTTTCTGCGTAGTTTAGAACATAAGTTCTTCCAAAATTCAGGAAACCTAGAATTGACTGTAAGTTTTTCAGCGTTTTTGGAGGTTGGAGCAGCACACATTTCTCTAAGAAGTTTGCTGCCAGACTTTTTCCTTCACTTGATAACTCATATCCCAAGAATAGGACGTTGAGGTGGGCAATTCGTGATTTCTTAAAATTGAAGTTATAGCCTTCAGAAGCGAACCTCAGTATGATGGTGTTCACTCTTTTCAAGTGCACGTCCAAATCATCGTCTGTAAGATAGATGTCATCGACATAGGACAATGCCTCATCATCATACGTTTGTAGTAACTCTGTTACTCTGGCTGAAAATAACCCTGGACTATTCTTGAATCCCTAGGGAACGGCAAAATTGTTGATGTGTCCCCATAATTGAGAAAGTGGTCAAATACCTGCTTTCTGGTGCAATGTTTTGACAAAAGAAACCATTTGAGATATCTAATGTAGTTTTTTATTTTTTACGTACGATGTTATTCATCAGTGCTGCACTATGTGCGTTTTGTACTGCAAAAGTTTTGCAACAAGTGTTTAGATGTCTGTAATCCAAAACTAGATGATATGAATTGTCCGATTTGGAGACAGGAAACAAAGGATTAATCATTGATGAGGTGCATGTTTCAATCACCCCTTGGTATTCAATTTGATTTAAGATCTCCCTGACCTGCTTTTTTGCAACCTGTTTTACAGGATATTGCCTTTGCATTGTTGGTCGAGTTTTCAACTAGATTTTATGGTGAAGGGAATCCTCATCATATCCTACATGATTTTTTTATAGTGCTGGGGCCTGGGCTACAGCCCATTTCCTGGCATATGTGTATTTTTTATGAATTGGAATGTGATTTGAGAAGGCTGGCATAATTATATCTTCACCATGTGGGCACTCCCTGACAAATTCAGGTGGTCAGTCCTGTTCAGCTAGTAGGATATCATAACCTCCATCCGGAGTGTTACTTCATATAACTTATGTGGTACACTAACCCTGGTATCCGCAGTTTCAACTTGGATGCTTTCATTGAAGTCCACTGTCTCCAGATGATCCTTCAGAATCTTGCGAGCTATTGTTACCTCTGCTGCGCTGTTTAGCATTGTCTGGGCCCACTCCCCATTCTTGAGTTGTGTCCTCAAGATCCTCGGCATGTCTGATCTTTAGACTTGCTACCTTCTTTTTGGTGAATTGAGTTTTCATATTTTTTGGAACGTGTTGTTCGTCTTTGGACTTTACTCGTTCTTCTTTTTGTTCTGATCGTCCTCTTCTTCCGGATTTATGCGAGGAAGTCTGAAAGGTACGAGAGGAACGTGTATCATTATCTTGATATCTATCAGGTTTTCTCAAATGATCCCTATTTCTAAGGTTGTATCTCTTTTCAGAGGGCTCCTGTTGGGGAGACCTTCCTCTGGGCTTTGAACGCTTATCTCTAGGAAGTGTCTGTTTGGTGTTTTCTCACTTCTTTTTAGGAGTAGTGAGATTATTTTTAATAAAAACTTTTTCAGGATTTTCAGTTAGTTGGGGTTTTACTGGTTTCCCACCCAAACTATCTCTACCTAGTTCTTCATAAGATGTTTCAATAATTCTGGCAAGCTCATACGGTTGCTCAGTAATATCTGCTTCTTTTAGTTTTTGTTGATCGCCATGGATGCTGCTTCACCTTTAATGTTGGCTAATAGTATAGCATAGGCCTGTTTGAAATCTTTCAGTAATTTCATACCCAGATTTAAGGCCGATTCTGGACCGTATTCATATTGAATCTGTCTCAGAACGTCTGGTATTACCGCCATAGACGGGACACCATGTGATTTTGTGTAGATTGAAGCAAAGACTGTACCCCAAGTGTTGCCGTCCTCTACTTGTGGTGCAATCCCCATTGGTAAACAGATTGTCAGAATCCTGTGTTTCTCATGAGGTACTATCAGGGAATACTGCCTCTATTTGAGTAACTGGTATTTTGGAAAAAAAACCTTCCCCGATGTCAGTGTCCCCTGTGAGAACGCAGACCATGCCAATAATAACCCACCAAAGTACACCAAATTTCACTAAAATACACCTTTCTACACACTTAAGCTTTAATTCAATTTGTTTTTAGTCTTTCCTCTTCTCGAAATTATAGCCACGCACTAGCGTAAGTAACACAAAAAAACAGACAAAAGGAGCAGTTGCTAGTAGAGGGGGTGAGGATGGTGCAACATCAGAGACAAATGGCCTGGTGAAATGTTAGTTATACCTTGCGGGGAGGTGATGCATGTTCTGTGCACTCTGTACACCTCTCCACAAAGCGATGTTTGCAAGTAGACATGCCAGCCCAGTCAGGGCACAAGTCCTATAAAAAGAAGTGGGCGGACTGACAATATGCAAATGACCTCATGACGTCACGTGCTGAACGTTTCCCGGTGTCTGAAAATTACACGGGACACGTTCAGCATATTTCTGTGGGGCCCAGCTTTTTGACGGTGTCCACCCTTTAAAAAGAGTGGAGGGACGCTGTGTACCTGTGTGTACCCCCGACTGGAGCCCGGCCAGCCCTCTCTGCTTTGCTGCTACCAGCCGCTCCCAGCATCACACTCCCTTAGTTGATGCACCCAAAACCTTATTAAGGCTGCCTCGTGCCCGTAAAAATAAAATAAAAGACAATTTTATAAAATATTGGAGCATTCTTCTCTGCAACATATTGTATAGCCATGCATGCATTTCTATGGAGAGCGAGGAAGTGTGACTCGCCAGGGCGTTGAAAATTCCAGAGCAACTGGCCACCCTGAGTAAACAGTGTGGCAACAGTGATAAACTGATCCCCGATGTACCAGAGGCAATAACGGTGCTCGAGATACACAAGTATACGTTTAGTTGTTTAGAAAGCTGTCTGAGCTATTTGGTACCAATATCTAATTACATTGGACCCCATATATTTGACCACTATCATTTAAAGTTGTAGAACAATCACACATTACAATTTACAATTTTACAATTTACAATTTACACATAAAATGTCTAATGGCGTTATAGTCCATGGCTAGTGCATGAGGTGAAGTCCCCTTCACCTTTATAAACGTTTCAAGTACTCCAAACTATAGCCATTACTTACCGAGTTCCACAGAAAAACCTTTTTTGATGTCCACAGGCTTACTTTACTGAAGGGGCTTTGCACTTGTAAAGATGAGCCTATGTGCCGATTTGTTTGAGAATCTGATGAGCGCTGATAATTCCATTAGTATTTATGAATTCAGCCCACATTACATATTTCCTTTTATTTTTTTGACCGAGGACCACACTGTGTTACTTTTCTCTGGATGATCTTTAAACTGTAACTACAATTGTTAATCATGTTATACATTTTTCACTATCAATATATAAGCATAAGCATATGCACAACTATTTTTTGCCCTAAGGCACTGCTCATTGCCTCACACATGATGACATAGGTTCCATCACAACTAACGTCATCGATGACATCGTATATCACACACCATTAACATCTTTCACGACATTACTTTGGACAGCCAGGGTGTGGGCTTTTTGAATATAGTTTGATATGAGTTCCAGCTGTGCACAAACAGCAACTATTCAATCACCAAATTTATATACTTTCTGCTCCATGGCTAAATACATATGAGGTCCAAAAGGCAAGGCCGATTGCATTGCAAATGCTTGTTTGGTGTGTTCTAATGTTGCCTCCCATTTAGTATCTTTCAGTTGCTACGAGGTCTTTCAGTTTCGTCATGTGGGTCTTAAATATCTTGAAAGGAGTCCTAAATATTAGGCATACCACTTGTGTCCTCCCCATTTGTCAGCATAAGTTGAAATGTATTCAACTTTGAATATTTATTTCCCATGGTTTTCCCATGTGAAGCGAGTAGCTCATATCAGTGCACTGCATGTCATGGGGTGAACTAGTGTAAAACTGAACATATTTTAATTTCATCAAATGAGCAGGGTGAGTCACTATCATACAAGTCACCCATGTTTGTGATCCCTGAATTAATCCAGGATTGTTTATCTTGCAGCCAAATACTTTGCAGAACCGTGTTAGGCGCGGATTTCTGGTGCATGCTGAAGGCTTGTGTTATATCTTTCTTGTAACTGAATTTGTAGCCTACTCTTCGAATATGCACCATTGGTATGACATTGGAATTTATTGTCCCATTTAGGAGTCTTTTGATTCCTAGCTCCTCAAGTTCTTGGGCCGTTCTGACAGGTCAGTAATTACCATGGAATAGGGTTTCAAGTCCTACCATGTTCCCACCTGTTGACCTGTAGGGCAATAATGGATTTGCAGGTTGCCATAGCCACAGGACCATTACGCAAGAGGATGAATTTACCCTACCACTAAACATTCTTTTGGGAAACTGACATGATCCTTAAAAATCAGAGAAGTAAAAAACATCTGTAAATGGTAGAAAGGTTCTTCTGATTCCCAGCTGCACACAAACCATTTATAGTGCAGGAACTGCCATCTATTGCAACAGAGTACTTCAAAGCGCGGACTGTTGCTTCCTCATTCCTCTTCCTTCATCTCAAGGTCAGGGATCAGCACTATTACTTCATTTAAGGCTGTTCTAGAATCTGGCTGCTGGAGTCTTCGCTGCACATCAAAGCGTGATTCTTTTCCTCAAGCTCGGAGGTGGGGGTGATTTGGGGACAAGCAGCATTAAACAGAGAAGCCACCTGTATCCTTCTGAGACAAAGGGATATAAAGTTCAGGTGTGATTTGCAAAGTACCCTCCTGGGTGGATGCCAGAACATGGACCAGAAAAAAAACTATGGAGCAAAAATGTTGATGTCAAAATATCACCATCAAAAACATTGACTTCACTAACAACGTTACTTACATTTAAAATAGAAAATAAATTACTGACGAATTAAAATAGAAGTTAATTCCCTAAAGAGTGTCTCAAAGTGTGCGACAGTATTTTTGGTTACAAGAGAAGCCGTCTCCATCTTACATTTTCCAGCAGCATATTTGAGTGGACAGCATAGTAAAGGCTTGGTTATGTCAAGAATTACATGAGCATGCAGGCCGTGCCCTCCTTCGAGGTCCAGGAAATGGCATTTATTTGAACAAGAACAGGTAGCAGGTAGGTTTGTGTATGTATCTATTGGGGATCCTGCACTTACTGTGCAGTATATATGACTTTCGAGCATTTTAAAGAGCAAGTACGTGAAGGAGGAACCTTTAAAGGGGCACGTGTACCCTTTTGTTATATCACAAAAAATAAGGCATGGCAATCGGGACACGCACTCACTGCAAAGCCAGTAGTTTTGGTGATTGCACTACTGCACTGAAAAGACATAAAAATGAAGTGCAAAATAATTTAAAATGTTTCTTTTTGTATACAATGCACGGATGAGGTAAAGATTTATTTGTGTGAAGATGGTGGGGCCTTTGCACATCTAAAATAGTCCCACGTACATTCCAATGAAGGAAGAAGGATACATCCAAATGTCCAATAAAAAGATGCCACGACTAAAATAATCCAATGGGGTGATTGATCGGAGATGTGATTCATCATCTTTCAAGCCAATGTCTGAAGCTTCCTGAGTCAAAGAAGTCAATGGCTGAAAGATGCTGGACCAAAACCCGGCTCCCCCATTGGGGCGTGTGGGCGTTGCAGAAACATGAATGGTAAAATCTACCATTTTATGTTTCTGCTTTTCGCACTGCGAGAGAGCAGAAGTGCCTGGTTGGTGGTGGGAGGGTGGGCTGGGGCCGACCAAACAGTCATTATGCACAACAGTGGGCAAGCCACTCACCCCCCTGCCCTCAGCAGGAACGCCCACTCTACATTTTTCTCTATGTATGCTGCTGCATACAGCAGCATACATAGAGAAAATCGCCCGGGTGGGGCGCGCTCCGCTACGCCTCACCAATCACAACGCTGCCATTGCAGCATTGTGATTGGTGGAGAGGAGGGAGGCTGCCTGTGATGACGATGAGACCTGCAGGAAATGGAATTGGAAACTGCAGGACGGCGGGAGTCGGGACTCGGTATCCATCTGGGGTGGCGCGGCCGAGGCGGACGGTACGGTTTTTATTATTAAACCTCTCCCGCCACCCTCCTGTGATGAACCCCGCCTCCCACCCGCCCGCGATTGCGAGACCTGGTGACCTCGGGGTTGGCCTGAGCCTCAAAGCCTGATTGTGTGGCCTGCCTCGCGTACAACCTGGCATTTGGAATTGGCAAATGCGTGAATGCCCTGCACTTCCTCTATGATGACGAGACTCTTGGCCTTCCTGAATGACATAAACCATAGATCCAGAAGAAGGGACTTATCTGCAGGGTGTGTGTGTGTCTGGTGTCACATTTCTCAGAGTGAATACTTTTCTTGATAAGGAATTCCTGGGCTCCGATTAGAATGTGCAAGTAAGTTCCTGTGTTGGGTTTCACAAGTAATCAGTAGTAGGCAAGGCACTTGAGCACACCCAGTAACTTTCAAGTGTTTAATTTGGCACGCAGTAGATTTAAGTCTTGTCATGTGAGGGATTGGTACCTTGACTGACATTAAATGGTGACCCACCCGTGAATTATGTTAATATTTAACTTACTGCGCAATAAATGCTAACGGCCTTTGGTTGGGCTGGCTGTGTGAGGCATACAAGACATTTGCTGATCACGTCACAGCAAAACAACTTTCGGTAGCTCGAGCTGAGAAGGTGACATTGTCTGTGGACCACCTTGTCAAAGCCTGACGCCTAAACGAGTAGCGAGAGAGTCACCATCAGGCAGCAACACACTTCGTGCTGACGTACATGTTTGCTGGTTAGCTGTCATTATTCCTCTAACAGCACAAGTGATATTGCAAAATATGATTTGAAAATGCACTTGTTCCATTGAAAACACTTATTACATGGGTAGCGTGCATTAAAGAAATGACTATTTGGTTTAAAGGCTGCCTTTATTTCTCCTTAAGATATTGTGTCTTGGCGTTAAGGATAATAATTCAATCCATTGCAGAGTAAATTCAAGGGCCTCACAGATGTACATTAAGCGCCCAGGGTCAAATTTTGCCAGTGGCATTTTGTATTTTAAAGTTCCCATTGTACTCTCACTCATGGTTCAAACACCTGCAGAGTAGCCTATGCGTCTCTATAGGATATGAAGTATTATACTCTTGAATGGTTGTGTATTGCTAGGTGTTGTGAACATTTGCACTAGATGGAGCCTTATATACCTGTTCACTTCTTTTGGTTAGTGGAAATACATGTACATAAGGTTATGAGCATATATCCTGCCAGCTGCTGCCTACAATATGTTCCTGTATTTATCGTTAGTAGCCTGAATGCTAAAAAGGCTTTTCTACAGAGGGGAATGAAACATCTTCTAAGCCGAAACAACACGTCGCTGTAAGTTGTTGCCATAGTCTAAGCCATAGATGGATGGGTGGGCGTAAGAGTTGCAGGAGAGTTTGTCCATAAGGATGGAAGGATATATAATGAATGAACGGACGAATGCTCCATATGATGGACAAATGAATGGATAATTTTCTAGTATATGGATACATGGATGGGTGGGTGGATGAGTGAATGTGAGAGTCTCTAGAAGGATGGATGGATGGATGTATGCATGAACAGATGCTGTGAATGATGGAAACATGGTTGAATAATGGGGGGATGCTTCGGTGAATGATGAATGGGCTGAACACCCTTACGTCGGCTGGACTCTTTCGCTATGTAAAATTAATCGCCAACTTTTACGCCACACCACTTTGAAATGTTACCAGCCGCCACTGCCTTTGGGTAAGTTTAGGAAAGACTATGCTCACTTTGAATTTCACAAGCACAATTTACACGTCCAACCTAAAAAGAAGTGTGCCCATGTATCTGAGCAGGGGATCAAGGATATGATTAAAGAAGCAGCCCTTGTACTGGTGCAAAAGTGTTGTGCTACCTAGACACTCACCTTCTTTCCAGGCCATGGTCTGTGACAGGAGCCTGCTTGCAGAAACCCACTGGACCTCTGCATGCAGAGTGCTCAGGTACAGGCTGTTAGTGCTCTCTCGGATTGGGTGCTAGGATGTCTCTGAAGTTTGTCGCATCCACTTCAAAGTGGGGGTGGCAGATGCCTCGAATGAGGAACTTGCACAGCTTTGCTATACCTCTCTCCTGCTGTTGCCAACCTACAGGGGCAGCTACTACATGTGGGCGGAGGAGCGTCACCCCACTGCTTTCTCGCAGTGTGGGAAGCATAAACATAAAATGGTATTATGAATACCATTTTATGTTTATGCTTCTCGCACTGCGAGAAAGCAGAAGGGTTTGGCTGGGGGTGGGCGGGTACTGCTGCAGGGGAGGAGTGGCTTGCCCACTGTTGAGGGAGCTGATTGTTTGGTTGGCCCCAGGGCCGACCAAACCAGTCATACGCACTCCCCCCTTTTCATGGAGGAAACGGCCTCCCCATAGACACCTGTGTGGTCGGCGTCCCAGGCAATCACAACGCTGATTTTTTCTAGGGGAGGAGAGGGAGGCTGCCTGTTTCCTGAGACTTCGAGCAGAGAGAGAAGGAGATGTGACGCAGGACTGGAGGTGAAGGTAAGATTTGTATTTTTTTATTTGTTATTAACCCTCTCCCCCCTCTCCTCTTGACGATCCTCTCCCACAGGTGGGTTTTGTCAGCTATGCTGGTCTGTCTGACCAATGCGCCAAACAGCTGTGGCTCGACTATGATGACCTCATCTACAAGGATCTCCATCTCCTGGTTTGTGAACTTTGGATTCTTTGGTGCAGACATGTTGTGGGGTGAATGTGATTGGGGGTGACGGTGTGTATGGATGGGGGTGTGTGGGTCTGAATGTGAAGGGGGTGTGTGGGTCTTGATATGATTGGTGGTATGTGTGAAGGTGGATGTGTGCAGTTGTTGGTGTGTTGTCAGTCTCTATTGGTAAATGTGTATGTTGCAAAGGATGCTGGTTGGTGTGTGTGGGCCCTTTTTATTGGTCCATTAGTGGGTGTGGCTTAGTTTGATTTTTTGGTGAGTGTGTTATAAGGGGTGGGTCTGAGTTGGGCGCTCTGTTTGCGAGTTTGGATCTGGCCAGGACATTCATTTGCAATGGTTTGTACTTATGAGACATGTTTTGTGGTGTTGTGCGACTCGTTGGCAGCCTCCTTGTGCTGTTTTAGGGGTACGCATGCGCTTGGTTGAGGCGGGGTTCGTTTCATCATTCATTGTGTAGCTCTCTCATACGCGACGTTTATGCGGGGTACGCGTGCGCTTGGTTGAGGAGGGGGTTCGTTTAGTCAATTATCGTGTAGCTCTCTCATACGCAACGTTTTTACGGGGTGCCTGTGCGCTTCGGTCAGGAGGGGTTCGAATCGTATTTGGTTGTGCGGCTCGCTCATACGCGATGTTTTCCATACAAATCACAGTTCATACGCGACGTTGTTTTCCTGGACAAATCGCGCTCTCGGTCCCCGGTCCGGATCGTACTTGGTGGGTCGTACAGCATGTTTACAAATCGTACGGTTCAAATCCCGAGTCAGTATCGTACGGAACTTCGCTTGTTTTTCGTACGGTTCAAAAACATTCGGACGTATTTTTTGACAACGGATCGTACTACACGATTCGGACGGATTTGTACGATTCGTACGGAAACGGCTACGAATACGAATCGTCGGACAGTTTTCTTTCCCGATTCGGAATCGACCCCAAAATGTCTAATGGCGATATAGTCCATGGCTAGTGATTGAGGTGAAGGGGTGCAAGACATACACGTTTCAAGTACTCCAAACCATGGCCATTGCTTACCGAGTTCCACAGAAAAACCTTTTTTGATGTCACCATTTTTTTTTGAAAATCATATTACTTTAGTACTCAGGCTTACTTTACTGAAGGGGCTTTGCACTTGTATAGATGAGCCTATGTGCCGATTTGTTTGAGAATCTGATGAGCGCTGATAATTCCATTAGTATTTATGAATTCAGCCCACTTTACATATTTCCTTTTATTTTTTTGACCGAGGACCACACTGTGTTACTTTTCTCTGGATGATCTTTAAACTGTAACTACAATTGTTAATCATGTTATACATTTTTCACTATCAATATATAAGCATAAGCATATGCACAACTATTTTTTGCCCTAAGGCACTGCTCATTGCCTCACACATGATGACATAGGTTCCATCACAACTAACGTCATCGATGACATCGTATATCACACACCATTAACATCTTTCATGACATTACTTTGGACAGCCAGGGTGTGGGCTTTTTGAATATAGTTTGATATGAGTTCCAGTTGTGCACAAACAGCAACTATTCAATCACCAAATTTATATACTTTCTGCTCCATGGCTAAATACTTATGAGGTCCAAAAGGCAAGGCCGATTGCATTGCATATGCTTGTTTGGTGTGTTCTAATGTTGCCTCCCATTTAGTATCTTTCAGTTGCTACGAGGTCTTTCAGTTTCGTCATGTGGGTCTTAAATATCTTGAAAGGAGTCCTAAATAGTAGGCATACCACTTGTGTCCTCCACATTTGTCAGCATAAGTTGAAATGTATTCAACTTTGAATATTTATTTCCCATGGTTTTCCCATGTGAAGCGAGTAGCTCATATCAGTGCACTGCATGTCATGGGGTGAACTAGTGTAAAACTGAACATATTTTAATTTCATCAAATGAGCAGGGTGAGTCACTATCATACAAGTCACCCATGTTTGTGATCCCTGAATTAATCCAGGATTGTTTATCTTGCAGCCAAATACTTTGCAGAACCGTGTTAGGCGGGGATTTCTGGTGCATGCTGAAGGCTTGTGTTATATCTTTCTTGTAACTGAATTTATAGCCTACTCTTCAAATATGCACCATTGGTATGACATTGGAATTTATTGTCCCATTTAGGAGTCTTTTGATTCCTAGCTCCTCAAGTTCTTGGGCCGTTCTGACAGGTCAGTAATTACCATGGAATAGGGTTTCAAGTCCTACCATGTTCCCACCTGTTGACCTGTAGGGCAATAATGGATTTGCAGGTTGCCACAGCCACAGGACCATTACGCAAGAGGATGAATTTACCCTACCACTAAACATTCTTTTGGGAAACTGACATGATCCTTAAAAATCAGAGAAGTAAAAAACATCTGTAAATGGTAGAAAGGTTCTTCTGATTCCCAGCTGCACACAAACCATTTATAGTGCAGGAACTGCCATCTATTGCAACAGAGTACTTCAAAGCGCGGACTGTTGCTTCCTCATTCCTCTTCCTTCATCTCAAGGTCAGGGATCAGCACTATTACTTCATTTAAGGCTGTTCTAGAATCTGGCTGCTGGAGTCTTCGCTGCACATCAAAGCGTGATTCTTTTCCTCAAGCTCGGAGGTGGGGGTGATTTGGGGACAAGCAGCATTAAACAGAGAAGCCACCTGTATCCTTCTGAGACAAAGGGATATAAAGTTCAGGTGTGATTTGCAAAGTACCCTCCTGGGTGGATGCCAGAACATGGACCAGAAAAAAAACTCTGGAGCAAAAATGTTGATGTCAAAATATCACCATCAAAAATATTGACTTCACTAACAACGTTATTTACATTTAAAATAGAAAATAAATTGTTGACGAATTAAAATAGAAGTTAATTCCCTAAAGAGTGTCTCAAAGTGTGCGACAGTATGTTTGGTTACAAGAGAAGCCGTCTCCATCTTACATTTTCCTGCAGCATATTTGAGTGGACAGCATAGTAAAGGCTTGGTTATGTCAAGAATTACATGAGCATGCAGGCCGTGCCCTCCTTCGAGGCCAAGGAAATGGCATTTATTTGAACAAGAACAGGTAGCAGGTAGGTTTGTGTATGTATCTATTGGGGATCCTGCACTTACTGTGCAGTATATATGACTTTCGAGCATTTTAAAGAGCAAGTACGTGAAGGAGGAACCTTTAAAGGGGCACGTGTACCCTTTTGTTATATCACAAAAAATAAGGCATGGCAATCGGGACACGCACTCACTGCAAAGCCAGTAGTTTTGGTGATTGCACTACTGCACTGAAAAGGCCATAAAAATGAGGTGCAAAACAATTTAAAATGTTTTTTTTGTATACAATGCACGGATGAGGTAAAGATTGACTTGTGTAAAGATGGAGGGGCCTTTGCACATCTAAAATAGTCCCACGTACATTCCAATGAAGGAAGAAGGATACATCCAAATGTCAAATAAAAAGATGCCTAGACTAAAATAATCCAATGGGGTGATTGATCTGAGATGTGATTCATCATCTTTCGAGCCAATGTCTGAAGCTTCCTGAGTCAAAGAAGCCAATGGCTGAAAGATGCTGGACCAAAGCCTGGTTCCCCTATTGGGGCGTGGGGGCGTTGCCCCACTGCTTTCTCGCAGTGCGAGAAGACAGAAACATAAATGGTAAAATCTACCATTTTATGTTTCTGCTTCTCGCACTGCGAGAGAGCAGAAGTGCCTGTTTGGGGGTGGGAGGGTGGGCGTTCCTGCTGAGGGCAGGGGGGTGAGTGGCTAGCCTACTGTTGTGCATAATGACTGTTTGGTCGGCCCTGGGGCCGACCAAACAGTCATTATGCACAACATTGGGCAAGCCACTCACCCCCCTGCCCTCAGCAGGAATGCCCACTCTACATTTTTCTCTATGTATGCTGCTGCATACAGCAGCATACATAGAGAAAATGGCCCGGGTGGGCGCGCTCCGCTACGCCTCACCAATCACAACGCTGCCATTGCAGCATTGTGATTGGTGGAGGGGAGAGAGGCTGCCTGTGATGACGATGAGACCTGCAGGAAATGGAATTGGAAACTGCAGGACAGCGGGAGTCGGGACTCGGTATCCATCTGGGGTGGTGCGCCCGCGGCGGACGGTACGTTTTTTATTATTAAACCTCTCCCGCCACCCTGCTGTGATGACCCCCACCTCCCACCCGCCCGCGATTGCGAGACCTAGTGACCTCGTGGTTGGCCTGAGCCTCAAAGCCTGATTGTGTGGCCTGCCTCGCGTACAACCTGGCATTTGGAATTGGCAAATGCGTGAATGCCCTGCCCTTCCTCTATGATGACGAGACTCCTGGCCTTCCTGAATGACATAAACCATAGATCCAGAAGAAGGGACTTATCTGCAGGGTGTGTGTGTCTGGTGTCACATTTCTCGGAGTGAATACTTTTTTGATAAAGAATTCCTGGGCTCCGATTAGAATGTGCAAGTAAGTTCCTGTGTTGGGTTTCTCAAGTAATCAGTAGTAGGCAAGGCACTTAAGCACACCCAGTAACTTTCAAGTGTTTAATTTGGCAAGCAGTAGATTTAAGTCTTGTCATGTGAGGGATTGGGACCTTGACTGACATTAAATGGTGACCCACTCGTGAATTATGTTAAGGTTTAACTTACTGCGCAATAAATGCTAACAGCCTTTGGATGGGCTGGCTGTGTGAGGCATACAAGACATTTGCTGATCACGTCACAGCAAAACAACTTTCGGTAGCTTGAGCTTAGAAGGTGACATGAGCCCGTTTGTCTGTGGACCACCTTGTCAAAGCCTGACACCTAAACGATTAGCGAGAGAGTCACCATCAGGCAGCAACACACTCCGTGCTGACATACATGTTTGCCGGTTAGCTGTCATTATTCCTCTAATTATTTTGTCCACCCTAAGCGTGGAAGGGTATGCTCAGACATGAGTCCCTTGCTCACTGCACCATCAGGATTCAAGCAAGCCGGGCCGAAGAGGCTGAAATGCCAGAAACCGGTCCCCGGTAGCTTGTTTCCTTTCCAGTGTAAGAATTGGCTTTGTAGTTTGGTTTGCCCTGTTCCCATCATGCACTGGGACAGGAACAGACTAATTTGCATACAGCCAGGTTCTGAAACTGGGATGATGCAGTGAGCTAAAAAACGGTGTTGGATCTAGCCCTGATCTCTTGACTGGGTGAGAGTTTTCTGCTTAATTCAGAGACTCTGTCCATCACCACCCCTTGTTGTTAATTATTTTGTCCACCCTAAGCATGGAAGGGTATGCTCAGACATGAGTCCCTTGCTCACTGCACCATCAGGATTCAAGCAAGCCGGGCCGAAGAGGCTGAAATGCCAGAAACCGGTCCCCGGTAGCTTGTTTCCTTTCCAGTGTAAGAATTGGCTTTGTAGTTTGGTTTGCCCTGTTCCCATCATGCACTGGGACAGGAACAGACTAATTTGCATACAGCCAGGTTCTGAAACTGGGATGATGCAGTGAGCTAAAAAACGGTGTTGGATCTAGCCCTGATCTCTTGACTGGGTGAGAGTTTTCTGCTTAATTCAGAGACTCTGTCCATCACCACCCCTTGTTGTTAATTATTTTGTCCACCCTAAGCGTGGAAGGGTATGCTCAGACATGAGTCCCTTGCTCACTGCACCATCAGGATTCAAGCAAGCCGGGCCGAAGAGGCTGAAATGCCAGAAACCGGTCCCCGGTAGCTTGTTTCCTTTCCAGTGTAAGAATTGGCTTTGTAGTTTGGTTTGCCCTGTTCCCATCATGCACTGGGACAGGAACAGACTAATTTGCATACAGCCAGGTTCTGAAACTGGGATGATGCAGTGAGCTAAAAAACGGTGTTGGATCTAGCCCTGATCTCTTGACTGGGTGAGAGTTTTCTGCTTAATTCAGAGACTCTGTCCATCACCACCCCTTGTTGTTAATTATTTTGTCCACCCTAAGCGTGGAAGGGTATGCTCAGACATGAGTCCCTTGCTCACTGCACCATCAGGATTCAAGCAAGCCGGGCCGAAGAGGCTGAAATGCCAGAAACCGGTCCCCGGTAGCTTGTTTCCTTTCCAGTGTAAGAATTGGCTTTGTAGTTTGGTTTGCCCTGTTCCCATCATGCACTGGGACAGGAACAGACTAATTTGCATACAGCCAGGTTCTGAAACTGGGATGATGCAGTGAGCTAAAAAACGGTGTTGGATCTAGCCCTGATCTCTTGACTGGGTGAGAGTTTTCTGCTTAATTCAGAGACTCTGTCCATCACCACCCCTTGTTGTTAATTATTTTGTCCACCCTAAGCGTGGAAGGGTATGCTCAGACATGAGTCCCTTGCTCACTGCACCATCAGGATTCAAGCAAGCCGGGCCGAAGAGGCTGAAATGCCAGAAACCGGTCCCCGGTAGCTTGTTTCCTTTCCAGTGTAAGAATTGGCTTTGTAGTTTGGTTTGCCCTGTTCCCATCATGCACTGGGACAGGAACAGACTAATTTGCATACAGCCAGGTTCTGAAACTGGGATGATGCAGTGAGCTAAAAAACGGTGTTGGATCTAGCCCTGATCTCTTGACTGGGTGAGAGTTTTCTGCTTAATTCAGAGACTCTGTCCATCACCACCCCTTGTTGTTAATTATTTTGTCCACCCTAAGCGTGGAAGGGTATGCTCAGACATGAGTCCCTTGCTCACTGCACCATCAGGATTCAAGCAAGCCGGGCCGAAGAGGCTGAAATGCCAGAAACCGGTCCCCGGTAGCTTGTTTCCTTTCCAGTGTAAGAATTGGCTTTGTAGTTTGGTTTGCCCTGTTCCCATCATGCACTGGGACAGGAACAGACTAATTTGCATACAGCCAGGTTCTGAAACTGGGATGATGCAGTGAGCTAAAAAACGGTGTTGGATCTAGCCCTGATCTCTTGACTGGGTGAGAGTTTTCTGCTTAATTCAGAGACTCTGTCCATCACCACCCCTTGTTGTTAATTATTTTGTCCACCCTAAGCGTGGAAGGGTATGCTCAGACATGAGTCCCTTGCTCACTGCACCATCAGGATTCAAGCAAGCCGGGCCGAAGAGGCTGAAATGCCAGAAACCGGTCCCCGGTAGCTTGTTTCCTTTCCAGTGTAAGAATTGGCTTTGTAGTTTGGTTTGCCCTGTTTCCATCATGCACTGGGACAGGAACAGACTAATTTGCATACAGCCAGGTTCTGAAACTGGGATGATGCAGTGAGCTAAAAAACGGTGTTGGATCTAGCCCTGATCTCTTGACTGGGTGAGAGTTTTCTGCTTAATTCAGAGACTCTGTCCATCACCACCCCTTGTTGTTAATTATTTTGTCCACCCTAAGCGTGGAAGGGTATGCTCAGACATGAGTCCCTTGCTCACTGCACCATCAGGATTCAAGCAAGCCGGGCCGAAGAGGCTGAAATGCCAGAAACCGGTCCCCGGTAGCTTGTTTCCTTTCCAGTGTAAGAATTGGCTTTGTAGTTTGGTTTGCCCTGTTCCCATCATGCACTGGGACAGGAACAGACTAATTTGCATACAGCCAGGTTCTGAAACTGGGATGATGCAGTGAGCTAAAAAACGGTGTTGGATCTAGCCCTGATCTCTTGACTGGGTGAGAGTTTTCTGCTTAATTCAGAGACTCTGTCCATCACCACCCCTTGTTGTTAATTATTCCTCTAACAGCACAAGTGATATTGCAAAATATGATTTGAAAATGCACTTGTTCCATTGAAAACACTTATTACATGGGTAGCGTGCATTAAAGAATGACTATTTGGTTTAAAGGCCGCCTTTATTTCTCCTTAAGATATTGTGTCTTGGCGTTAAGGATAATAATTCAATCCATTGCAGAGTAAATTCAAGGGCCTCACAGATGTACGTTAAGCGCCCAGGGTCAAATTTTGCCAGTGGCATTTTGTATTTTAACCACTTGGATGCTAAGGAACTTGGAGGATGATAATGTAATTTCCATTGAAATCAATGGAAACTCCATGACGAGCTGGGCTCGTCATGAGCGTCGAAGGGGCTAAAGTTCCCATTGTACTCTCACTCATGGTTCAAACACCTGCAGAGTAGCCTATGCGTCTCTATAGGATATGAAGTATTATACTCTTGAATGGTTGTGTATTGCTAGGTGTTGTGAACATTTGCACTAGATGGAGCCTTATATGCCTGTTCACTTCTTTTGGTTAGTGGAAACACATGTACATAAGGTTATGAGCATATATCCTGCCAGCTGCTGCCTACAATATGTTCCTGTATTTATCGTTAGTAGCCTGAATGCTAAAAAGGCTTTTCTACAGAGGGGAATGAAACATCTGCTAAGCCGAAACAACACGTCGCTGTAAGTTGTTGCCATAGTCTAAGCCATAGATAGATGGGTGGGCGTAAGAGTTGCAGGAGAGTTTGTCCATAAGAATGGAAGGATATATAATGAATGAACGGACGAATGCTCCATATGATGGACAAATGAATGGATAATTTTCTAGTATATGGATACATGGATGGGTGTGTGGATGAGTGAATGTGAGAGTCTCTAGAAGGATGGATGGATGGATGGATGTAGGCATGAACAGATGCTGTGAATGATGGAAACATGGATGAATAATGGGGGGATGCTTCGGTGAATGATGAATGGGCTGAACACCCTTACGTCGGCTGGACTCTTTCACTATGTAAAATTAATCGCCAACTTTTACGCCACACCACTTTGAAATGTTACCAGCCGCCACTGCCTTTGGGTAAGTTTAGGAAAGACTGTGCTCACTTTGAATTTCACAAGCACAATTTACACGTCCAACCTAAAAAGAAGTGTGCCCATGTATCTGAGCAGGGGATCAAGGATATGATTAAAGAAGCAGCCCTTGTACTGGTGCAAAAGTGTTGTGCTACCTAGACACTCACCTTCTTTCCAGGCCCTGGTCTGTGACAGGAGCCTGCTTGCAGAAACCCACTGGACCTCTGCATGCAGAGTGCTCAGGTACAGGCTGTTAGTGCTCTCTCGGATTGGGTGCTAGGATGTCTCTGAAGTTTGTCGCATCCACTTCAAAGTGGGGGTGGCAGATGCCTCGAATGAGGAACTTGCACAGCTTTGCTGTACCTCTCTCCTGCTGTTGCCAACCTACAGGGGCAGCTACTACATGTGGGCGGAGGAGCGTAACCCCACTGCTTTCTCGCAGTGTGAGAAGCATAAACATAAAATGGTATTATGAATACCATTTTATGTTTATGCTTCTCGCACTGCGAGAAAGCAGAAGGGTTTCGTTGGGGGTGGGCGGGCACTGCTGCAGGGGAGGAGTGGCTTGCCCACTGTTGAGGGAGCTGATTGTTTGGTTGGCCCCAGGGCCGACCAAACCAGTCATACGCACTCTCCCCTTTTCATGGAGAAAACGGCCTCCCCATAGACACCTGTGTGGTCGGCGTCCCAGGCAATCACAACGCTGCCATTGCAGCATTGTGATTTTTTCTAGGGGAGGAGAGGGAGGCTGCCTGTTTCCTGAGACTTCGAGCAGAGAGAGAAGGAGATGTGACGCAGGACTGGAGGTGAAGGTAAGAGTTTTTTATTTTATTTGTTATTAACCCTCTCCCCCCCTCTCCTCTTGACGATCCTCTCCCACAGGTGGGTTTTGTCAGCTATGCTGGTCTATCTGACCAATGCGCCAAACAGCTGTGGCTCGACTATGATGACCTCATCTACAAGGATCTCCATCTCCTGGTTTGTGAACTTTGGATTCTTTGGTGCAGACATGTTGTGGGGTGAATGTAATTGGGGGTGACAGTGTGTATGGATGGGGGTGTGTGGGTCCGAATGTGAAGGGGGTGTGTGGGTCTGAATATGATTGGTGGTATGTGTGAAGGTGGATGTGTGCAGTTGTTGGTGTGTTGTCAGTCTCTGTTGGTAAATGTGTATGTTGCAAAGGATGCTAGTTGGTGTGTGTGGGCCCTTTTTATTGGTCCATTAGTGGGTGTGGCTTAGTTTGAATTTTTGGTGGGTGTGTTATAAGGGGTGGGTCTGAGTTGGGCGCTCTGTTTGCCAGTTTGGATCTGGCCAGGACATTCATTTGCAATGGTTTGTACTTATGAGACATGTTTTGTGGTGTTGTGCGACTCGGCACCCTCCTTGTGCTGTTTTAGGGGTACGCATGCGCTTGGTTGTGGCGGGGTTCGTTTCGTCATTCATTGTTTAGCTCTCTCATACGCGACGTTTTTGCGGGGTACGCGTGCGCTTGGTTGAGGAGGGGGTTCGTTTAGTCAATTATCGTGTAGCTCTCTCATACGCAATGTTTTTACGGGTACGTGTGCGCTTCGGTCAGGAGGGGTTCGAATCGTATTTGGTTGTGCAGCTCGCTCATACGCGATGTTTTCCATACAAATCACAGTTCATACGCGACGTTGTTTTCCTGGATGAATCGCGTTCTTGGTCCCCGGTCCGGATCGTACTTGGTGGTCGTACAGCATGTTTACAAATCGTACGGTTCAAATCCCGAGTCAGTATCGTACGGAACTTCGCTTGTTTTTCGTATGGTTCAAAAAGATTTGGACGTATTTTTTGACAACAGATCGTACTACACGATTTGGACGGATTTGTACGATTCGTACGGAAACGGCTACGAATACGAATCGTCGGACAGTTGTCTTTCCCGATTCGGAATCGACCCCAAAATGTCTAATGGCGATATAGTCCATGGCTAGTGATTGAGGTGAAGGGGTGCAAGACATACACGTTTCAAGTACTCCAAACCATGGCCATTGCTTACCGAGTTCCACAGAAAAACCTTTTTTGATGTCACCATTTTTTTTTTAAATCATATTACTTTAGTACCCAGGCTTACATTACTGAAGGGGCTTTGCACTTGTAAAGATGAGCCTATGTGCCGATTTGTTTGAGAATCTGATGAGCGCTGATAATTCCATTAGTATTTATGAATTCAGCCCACATTACATATTTCCTTTTATTTTTTTGACCGCGGACCACACTGTGTTACTTTTCTCTGGATGATCTTTAAACTGTAACTACAATTGTTAATCATGTTATACATTTTTCACTATCAATATATAAGCATAAGCATATGCACAACTATTTTTTGCCCTTAGGCACTGCTCATTGCCTCACACATGATGACATAGGTTCCATCACAACTAACGTCATCGATGACATCGTATATCACACACCATTAACATCTTTCACGACATTACTTTGGACAGCCAGGGTGTGGGCTTTTTGAATATAGTTTGATATGAGTTCCAGCTGTGCACAAACAGCAACTATTCAATCACCAAATTTATATACTTTCTGCTCCATGGCTAAATACTTATGAGGTCCAAAAGGCAAGGCCGATTGCATTGCAAATGCTTGTTTGGTGTGTTCTAATGTTGCCTCCCATTTAGTATCTTTCAGTTGCTACGAGGTCTTTCAGTTTCGTCATGTAGGTCTTAAATATCTTGAAAGGAGTCCTAAATATTAGGCATACCACTTGTGTCCTCCACATTTGTCAGCATAAGTTGAAATGTATTCAACTTTGAATATTTATTTCCCATGGTTTTCCCATGTGAAGCGAGTAGCTCATATCAGTGCACTGCATGTCATGGGGTGAACTAGTGTAAAACTGAACATATTTTAATTTCATCAAATGAGCAGGGTGAGTCACTATCATACAAGTCACCCATGTTTGTGATCCCTGAATTAATCCAGGATTGTTTATCTTGCAGCCAAATACTTTGCAGAACCGTGTTAGGCGGGGATTTCTGGTGCATGCTGAAGGCTTGTGTTATATCTTTCTTGTAACTGAATTTATAGCCTACTCTTCAAATATGCACCATTGGTATGACATTGGAATTTATTGTCCCATTTAGGAGTCTTTTGATTCCTAGCTCCTCAAGTTCTTGGGCCGTTCTGACAGGTCAGTAATTACCATGGAATAGGGTTTCAAGTCCTACCATGTTCCCACCTGTTGACCTGTAGGGCAATAATGGATTTGCAGGTTGCCACAGCCACAGGACCATTACGCAAGAGGATGAATTTACCCTACCACTAAACATTCTTTTGGGAAACTGACATGATCCTTAAAAATCAGAGAAGTAAAAAACATCTGTAAATGGTAGAAAGGTTCTTCTGATTCCCAGCTGCACACAAACCATTTATAGTGCAGGAACTGCCATCTATTGCAACAGAGTACTTCAAAGCGCGGACTGTTGCTTCCTCATTCCTCTTCCTTCATCTCAAGGTCAGGGATCAGCACTATTACTTCATTTAAGGCTGTTCTAGAATCTGGCTGCTGGAGTCTTCGCTGCACATCAAAGCGTGATTCTTTTCCTCAAGCTCGGAGGTGGGGGTGATTTGGGGACAAGCAGCATTAAACAGAGAAGCCACCTGTATCCTTCTGAGACAAAGGGATATAAAGTTCAGGTGTGATTTGCAAAGTACCCTCCTGGGTGGATGCCAGAACATGGACCAGAAAAAAAACTCTGGAGCAAAAATGTTGATGTCAAAATATCACCATCAAAAATATTGACTTCACTAACAACGTTATTTACATTTAAAATAGAAAATAAATTATTGACGAATTAAAATAGAAGTTAATTCCCTAAAGAGTGTCTCAAAGTGTGCGACAGTATTTTTGGTTACAAGAGAAGCCGTCTCCATCTTACATTTTCCAGCAGCATATTTGAGTGGACAGCATAGCAAAGGCTTGGTTATGTCAAGAATTACATGAGCATGCAGGCCGTGCCCTCCTTCGAGGTCCAGGAAATGGCATTTATTTTAATAAGAACAGGTAGCAGGTAGGTTTGTGTATGTATCTATGGGGGATCCTGCACTTACTGTGCAGTATATATGACTTTCGAGCATTTTAAAGAGCAAGTACGTGAACGAGGAACCTTTAAAGGGGCACGTGTACCCTTTTGTTATATCACAAAAAATAAGGCATGGCAATCGGGACACGCACTCACTGCAAAGCCAGTAGTTTTGGTGATTGCACTACTGCACTGAAAAGGCCATAAAAATGAGGTGAAAAACAATTTAAAATGTTTCTTTTTGTATACAATGCATGGATGAGGTAAAGATTGACTTGTGTGAAGTTGGCGGGGCCTTTGCACATCTAAAATAGTCCCACGTACATTCCAATGAAGGAAGAAGGATACATCCAAATGTCAAATAAAAAGATGCCAAGACTAAAATAATCCAATGGGGTGATTGATCTGAGATGTGATTCATCATCTTTCAAGCCAATGTCTGAAGCTTCCTGAGTCAAAGAAGCCAATGGCTGAAAGATGCTGGACCAAAGCCTGGTTCCTCCATTGGGCGTGGGGGCGTTGCCCCACTGCTTTTTCGCAGTGGGAGAAGACAGACACATAAATGGTAAAATCTACCATTTTGTGTTTCTGCTTCTCGCACTGCGAGAGAGCAGAAGTGCCTGGTTGGGGGTGGGAGGGTGGGCGTTCCTGCTGAGGGCAGGGGGGAGTGGCTTGCCTACTGTTGTGCATACTGAGTGTTTGGGGCCGACCAAACAGTCATTATGCACAAAAGTGGGCAAGCCACTCACCCCCCTGCCCTCAGCAGAACGCCCACTCTACATTTTTCTCTATGTATGCTGCTGCATACAGCCGCATACATAGAGAAAATGGCCTGGGTGGGGCGCGCTCCGCTACGCCTCACCAATCACAACGCTGCCATTGCAGCATTGTGATTGGTGGAGGGGAGGGAGGCTGCCTGTGATGACGATGAGACCTGCAGGAAATGGAATTGGAAACTGCAGGACGGCGGGAGTCGGGACTCGGTATCCATCTGGGGTGGCGCGGCCGCGCCGGACGGTATGGTTTTTATTATTAAACCTCTTTTGCCACCGTCCTGTGATGACCCCCTCCTCCCACCCGCCCGCGATAGCGAGACTTAGTGACCTCGTGGTTGGCCTGAGCCTCAAAGCGTGATTGTGTGGCCTGCCTCGCGTACAACCTGGCATTTGGAATTGGCAAATGCGTGAATGCCCTGCCCTTCCTCTATGATGACGAGACTCCTGGCCTCTCTGAATGACATAAACCATAGATCCAGAAGAAGGGACTTATCTGCAGGGTTTGTGTGTCTGGTGTCACATTTCTCAGAGTGAATACTTTTTTTAATAAGGAATTCCTGTGCTCCGATTAGAATGTGCAAGTAAGTTCCTGTGTTGGGTTTCACAAGTGATCAGTAGTAGGCAAGGCCCTTGAGCACACCCAGTAACTTTCAAGTGTTTAATTTGGCGCGCAGTAGATTTAAGTCTTGTCATGTGAGGGATTGGGACCTTGACTGACATTAAATGGTGACCCACCAGTGAATTATGTTAATGTTTAACTTACTGCGCAATAAATGCTAACGGCCTTTGGTTGGGCTGGCTGTGTGAGGCATACAAGACATTTGCTGATCACGTCACAGCAAAACAACTTTCAGTAGCTCGAGTTTAGAAGGTGACATGAGCCCGTTTGTCTGTGGACCACCTTGTCAAAGCCTGATGCCTAAACGAGTAGCGAGAGAGTCACCATCAGGCAGCAACACACTCCGTGCTGACGTACATGTTTGCTGGTTAGCTGTCATTATTCCTCTAACAGCATAAGTGATATTGCAAAATATGATTTGAAAATGCACTTGTTCCATTGAAAACACTTATTACATGGTTAGCATGCATTAAAGAAATGACTATTTGGTTTAAAGGCCGCCTTTATTTCTCCTTAAGATATTGTGTCTTGGCGTTGAGGATAATAATTCAATCCATTGCAGAGTAAATTCAAGGGCCTCACAGATGTACGTTAAGCGCCCAGGGTCAAATTTTGCCAGTGGCACTTTGTATTTTAAAGTTCCCATTGTACTCTCACTCATGGTTCAAACACCTGCAGAGTAGCCTATGCGTCTCTATAGGATATGAAGTATTATACTCTTGAATGGTTGTGTATTGCTAGGTGTTGTGAACATTTGCACTAGATGGAGCCTTATATGCCTGTTCACTTCTTTTGGTTAGTGGAAACACATGTACATAAGGTTATGAGCATATATCCTGCCAGCTGCTGCCTACAATATGTTCCTGTATTTATCGTTAGTAGCCTGAATGCTAAAAAGGCTTTTCTACAGAGGGGAATGAAACATCTGCTAAGCCGAAACAACACGTCGCTGTAAGTTGTTGCCATAATCTAAGCCATAGATGGATGGGTGGGCGTAAGAGTTGCAGGAGAGTTTGTCCATAAGGATGGAAGGATATATAATGAATGAACGGACAAATGCTCCATATGATGGATAAATGAATGGATAATTTTCTAGTATATGGATACATGGATGGGTGGGTGGATGAGTGAACGTGAGAGTCTCTAGAAGGATGGATGGATGAATGTATGCATGAACAGATGCTGTGAATGATGGAAACATGGATGAATAATGGGGGGATGCTTCGGTGAATGATGAATGGGCTGAAAACCCTTACGTCGGCTGGACTCTTTCGCTATGTAAAATTAATCGCCAACTTTTACGCCACACCACTTTGAAATGTTACCAGCCGCCACTGCCTTTGGGTAAGTTTAGGAAAGACTATGCTCACTTTGAATTTCACAAGCACAATTTACACGTCCAACCTAAAAAGAAGTGTGCCCATGTATCTGAGCAGGGGATCAAGGATATGATTAAAGAAGCAGCCCTTGTACTGGTGCAAAAGTGTTGTGCTACCTAGACACTCACCTTCTTTCCAGGCCCTGGTCTGTGACAGGAGCCTGCTTGCAGAAACCCACTGGACCTCTGCATGCAGAGTGCTCAGGTACAGGCTGTTAGTGCTCTCTCGGATTGGGTGCTAGGATGTCTCTGAAGTTTGTCGCATCCACTTCAAAGTGGGGGTGGCAGATGCCTCGAATGAGGAACTTGCACAGCTTTGCTGTACCTCTCTCCTGCTGTTGCCAACCTACAGGGGCAGCTACTACATGTGGGCGGAGGAGCGTCGCCCCAGTGCTTTCTCGCAGCGTGAGAAGCATAAACATAAAATGGTATTATGAATACCATTTTATGTTTATGCTTCTCGCACGGCGAGAAAGCAGAAGGGTTTGGTTGGGGGTGGGCGGGTACTGCTGCAGGGGAGGAGTGGCTTGCCCACTGTTGTGGGAGCTGATTGTTTGGTTGGCCCCAGGGCCGACCAAACCAGTCATACGGCCTCCCCATAGACACCTGTGTGGTCGGCGTCCCAGGCAATCACAACGCTGCCATTGCAGCATTGTGATTTTTTCTAGGGGAGGAGAGAGAGGCTGCCTGTTTCCTGAGACTTCGAGCAGAGAGAGAAGGAGATGTGACGCAGGACTGGAGGTGAAGGTAAGATTTTTTTTTGTTTGTTATTAACCCCCTCCCCCCACATGACCCCACACCCTTGAGTCATGCCAGCCGCGACTGCCAACCCATCTGATGTATCACAGTGGCTCACTTTTACTCCCTCAGGCTGGAGGCACCAGTGGTGCTGAAACAATTTTCAGAGTGGGAGTGCTACCATCAAATGCTACATAAAAGAAGTCATATGGTTTGTGAAAAATCCAAGCATCACACAAGTGTAGCAGATAAGCCACGCCGATTACACAGTGGAGCGATAAGGGCGTAGCATGTGTCCAATGCTGCATTTAGGTGCATACTAAAGCGTGGTATGGCAGTGCACTATCATTTCCAGACAGCATATTTTCCATTGCAATGCCCACTAAATTTGCAGACATACAGTTTTACTGACGAAACGATAAACCATATAAATGATAGCTGATGTGTGGGAAATGTGTTACCACATATGTTTATTATTTGTGCATCACCACGTAAAGGGCCTTGATTCGTTTTGATCCTGGTTAAATCTTTGTTTAAAATCCTTTTTAGAATAAAAAATGTTCCTGATTTGTGCTGTCCTTGTTCTTGATATATTTTGAAATATTTGTATAGCTAATGTTCAGGAATTTAAATGTTGTCTACTGTATTTCCTTTCACGCTCCCCGTGCCACACCAAGGTTGCTACATAGTTTTCTTTAAAAAGAAATCCTCTCATGTTGCAGTCAAAGAAAAGTAAACACCAATTTCCCTTTTACAAGACTAAGCAGCAGTGTGTCAGAAGACATAGCCTAACATTTGACCCCAAGTTTTTGCACGCTTGCATAAAGGACAAGATAAAAAGAAAATGTAAAGGCATCTTTATCGTCCATTTACTTTCTGAAATTTTGTCTGGTCATTTCGGTGCAGAAGCACCCCCATCAGCGCTTTTGCTTCACAGCCTGCTGGAGCACTCATCACTGCCTCTGGGGTCCCACCTAGAGTCTGCCACTTATCCCCAAGCAACTGGAAAGCCAATACTGTGACTTCTACTCAACTGAATTAAACTAACCTGCGCGCAAAGAATTAAACTTAGTGCAGGGAAGTGAAACAAATCACTGATTTAATCTCTTTTATTTCGAGGATTTTTTGAAAGAATAGGTTGGTTGAAATTTTACCAAAAACTTGTACAAATACTACACAATACAGAGGACAATATTCATAAAAATGACATTTTGCTTAAAACAAACAATGAAACCACAACAATTAGTGAAATTGCAATCTTTCATACTAAGTTGATCAACATATGCATACATCACTCACTCTCTCATACACCTCATACATACCAGACTCACTATATAAATGAAATGTCATAAACAGATTGTAGGAAAAATACAAACAATGGAAAAATGGAAAAACACCATAGAAAATAGATTTTCGCAACTATTACTCAGTTTCTTTTAGCAACAATAACACAACAAATAATTTGTTCTTATGGTGCGGAAGGATGGTCTACACGTTTCGAACCCTTAACTATTAAGTGGGGTTCTCATCAGGACCTCAGAACTGGAAGGAGAGAAAAAGAAGAACTGGGTCAGAGTCCATTAAGTTAAAAAAGGGTCTAATCTGGCTGCCCTAGCCTGCCCTTGCTTCCTACCTTGCACGAGAGCTCCACATGCACCAACCGGACGATGACCAGCTGAAATACACATTTAGACAAAGAACTACGTCAGTCACCTGTCACACCACAACAAGCTGCTTAACGTCAATTGCTTGTGTTATACTCACAAGGTGGACGGGGGTAATATAGCCGGATTTTTTCTGTGGAAACATAACCATGAGTGAGAGGGTGAATGTGCGCCCGTATTCTGAACGTGGACCCCATAATTTGTACAAGTGCGGCGCCTGGCTTACTTGTGAGGTTTTGGTCGACTGCTTTCTTCGAGGGGGGACCCTTGTCTCACGCTCCTCGGGTGGAAATTAAATCACAGATTTGAAGCTAAAAAAAAAAAAAAAAAAAAAAAAAAAAAAAACGGAAACATGAAAGACTCGTTACTCGCGAGTCTAATTTAGAACTGCTATTTGAAAACTTTTTTTACATATGCGGCGCCTGGCTTACTTGTAAGATTTTGGTCAACTGCTTCCTTCGAGGGGGACCCTTGTCTCACGCTCCTCGGGTAGGAATTGAATCACAGGGTTGAAGCTTACAAAAAAACGGAGACATTAGAGGCTCGTTACTCGCGGGTCTAGTTTGGAACCGTTTTTGAAAAAACTTTCCGATAGTGCGTGGCTTCAGTCGGGCTTACCTTCAGTATGCAGCACCGGCCATCTCTGTATTGTCCGCGGGACACCGTCTCTGTGTGCCGGTGGAAGACGGAAGCGATATTTCTCTTCTGCTTCCTGGTCTCTGGGTGTCTGGGAAATGTAGTTCCCCTGATCCCACTGTAGGAAGTCGTGTCTTCACGGTGTCATTTCCATCGAAATCTTTAGATCGGAACGTCCACAGAGGTGATGAAATTGCGAGCGTATCTTCTCCATCTCAAATTACATGATTGTTTGTGAATGAAAATATTAATTTCTATATGGATTAAACTAGAGACGATGGTCTCAGTTTTATTAGAGGTGGGTGTTACAGTTAGTGTTCTTGGACGTGTGTCCTGTCCTGGTTGATTCGGAGCTGTGGATTGCCTTTTTTGCTTAAAACAATTTGTGTAATTCCGATAATTCATTCAATCCTTTGGTGACAGTATCAAATTTAAGTATTAGCATTGCTTCTCTTTGCATTAATTTCTTGTCAAGGTCGCCTCCTCTTTGGTCTTTGTCGACTTTGAGGATGACTGTCCATTTTAGATCAATTTCTTTGTGGTCCATCATGATCCAGTGATTGACCAATGGCGCTGTCAACACTTTCATTTTTATTCGGGACTTATGCTGCGTTATACGCGATCTTACTTCTTGGTTGGTTTTCCCGATATAAAGCAAATTGCACGGGCATATGATCCCATATACCACGTTGCGTGATTTGCAATTAGTGAAAGCAGTGTGTTTCCAAAAGGTTTTTCCATGTTGAAATAATGAGCCTTCTTCTGTGGATGAGCAACATGTGCATGTCCCGCATTTTCTATGTCCCACTACTGGAGGGAGTCCTAGGTAGCTTCTCATTGAAATGGCCTCTTTTTGGGGGAGGGCCGCTCTCACTAAGTGGTTGCTTATTGACCTATTTTTCTTAAAGGCAAATAAGGGTTTGGCATTAAAGGATGTATGTAAATTTTTAATTAAATGCCAATTGTTTGAGACCACTTTTTTTAGGGGGTTCGAATTTGGGCAGAAGGTTGAAACAAAAACTATCCTGTCTGTTTCTTTTTTGGTTTTCCTCTCTAATAGACTCTCCCGTGGTGTCCACCATGCACGTTTAACTGATCTCTTGAGGAGTTTTTTTGGATACCCTTTATTTGACAGATTGTCTGTCAGTTTTGCTGCGTTGTTCATAAATTCCTCTTTGGAATGACAGTTCCGTCTAATTCGTAGGTACTGCCCGTAGGGCAGGTTATCCTTCAAACTCTTTGGATGATTGCTCTTATAATGGAGTGACTTATTCTTATCGGTCTCTTTTTTATATAGGGTAGTCACGAGTCCTCCATTTTCCGGGTATACTAATACATCCAAGAAGGGTATTTTTTCTTTTGAATAATTCAAACTGAATTTGATCTCCTCTGTCCGGTTGTTCAGCCACTGATGGAATTTTTTGAGGTCATCCTCCTCCCCTGTCCATACGAAGAAAACGTCGTCTATGTACCTGCTCCAATCCCCAATGTATTGGGAAAATGGGTTGTTTTTGTAGACAAACGTCTCTTCGTAAACGGACATGAACAGTACCGCCAATTCTGGGGCAAAGGGGCATCCCATTGCCACCCCACTTATTTGATAGAAGAAATCGTCATCAAACTTGAAGTAGTTTTTTTTCAATGCAAAGCTGGCTAGTTTGAGAATAAAATCGGTTGGGACTTTATGCGGTCTTATTCTGGACTCCAGAAAATATTCCAATACATGAAGACCTTCTTCCTGGGGTATTTGGGTGTACAGGGACACCACGTCCATTGTTACTAGAAAATGATCTTTGTCGTCAAATCTAATCTGGCTGACCTTATTTATGAAGTCCGTTGTGTCTTTCAGGAATGATTTTACTTCGGTCATGAATGGTTTAAGGAAGTGGTCCACAAATTTAGAGGCTGGTTCCATGAGAGAATCACAGCCGGAGACGATTGGTCTCCCGGGTGGCTTCGTTTCACTCTTATGTACTTTTGGCAGTACATAGAAGAGCGGGACTCTCGGATTTTTTATTTTCAAAAATTCTGTCTCCTTTTTCCCAAGGAACCCTTGTGTATGGCCTTCCTCCACGATTGCATAGAGAATGTTTTTTAATTCCTCAGTGGGGTCATGATTTATTTTTCTATAGCAGCGATTATCCTCTAATTGGCGTTTGACTTCTATAATGTATAGTGCCTTATCCCAAAGAACTAATGCGCCGCCTTTGTCAGCTTGTTTGTAAATCACTGACGTGTCTTTCTTCAAATCCATTAGTGCTTTGGATCCATTTTTCGTTATATTGAATTTAGTCCATTTCCGTTTTTGTTCCATGTCTGAAATTGATGAAAGTAATGTCCTCTCGAAAGTAATAATTTCCTTTGGAATTTTGTGATTGGGAGGTACGAAAGTGGATTTATTTCTGAGGCCCGTATTCTCTAGATTTGTTGGAAAGGTATTTTCCATAAAGAATGCCTTTAGTCGTACTTTCCTGCAAAATTCCAGGGTTTCCATCTTTAGTTTGATGAAATCAGTAAACTGTGAAGGTACAAATGAGAGGCCTCTCTCTAGGATTGTTGTTTCATCCTGTGTTAAAACCTTCTCAGACAGATTGATGATTGAAGTATGTTTTAGTTTTTGTAATTCTGTCTCCTGGTCGACATTTCCCATGGTTTCTGATTGAAGCGAACTCTCCCCCTGGGTTTTGCTTGACCTCTTCCTAAAAAAGGTTTCTGCTGATTTTGATGGGATCCTCTCCTGTTGTTGAACCTCCGAGTTTCTGGAGTATCACTTTCACTCCCACTTCCTGACGAAGATGTTTCTGAGAATGTGATGTAGTTGTTAGATGACCTTCCTTGGTATTCCTGTAGATGCCTACGAGATTCCGGTTTAGAATAAAAATCCATCTGTAGGTAAGGATATACTTTATCTATGTTGAAATTCCGTTTGTCTTTTTCGAACTGTGAACTTTTTTGGTTAATAGTGTAGTCGCGAAACTCCCCTATTTCCTTTTCGACTTTCTCTAGAAGGGTTTTAGCATCCGTGATAAGTTGATTTGTTGAAATGGCTTTTTCCAATTTCAATATCTCTTCCAATTGCACTTTGGAAAGTCTTTGTGCAGTCTCCACTGTAAGGACCATTAGGTCCCGACTGCACTTTGTCTCTATGTAACTGTATCCTTTCTTATAGATAGGATCCTCCGTGAAAATAACTGGGACGTTTTTTATTTATTTTTTTTTTTTTTTTGGAGTCCAGCTGGTATTGTCCCTGCTCGCAGATGTTGAATCAGAAAATGGCCGTGTAAATCGGTCCTTATCTGTTTCTTTTTTAGTCTCAATAGATTATCGGTTTCGTTTTGGTTCTGAGCATTCACACTCAGTGTGGCTGAAGCAAAAACAGGCGGGGCAGCCAAAAGGTTCTGTATGTGTTCTTCGCTGTAGGCGAAGGTTTCTGTGTCAGACATAACAAAAATACTACACTAACCGTGCACAACAATGTTTACCACTAGAACAACAAATAATTGTGACGGGCGCCAACCAAGACCCGTCGCAGGACCCTGTTTCCCAAGAGACACCACAAACTATTTATAAAGCGACCAAGTCACCAACTAGGGCAACCACACAGGCAGGCGCCTGCGAACTTAGTGAGAAAACAACACTGGGTGTGGGCTTCCCACAGTAAGGCCAAGCCTCATGCAAATAACTAGACAACTGGAAAGCCAATACTGTGACTTCTACTCAACTGAATTAAACTAACCTGCGCGCAAAGAATTAAACTTAGTGCAGGGAAGTGAAACAAATCACTGATTTAATCTCTTTTATTTCGAGGATTTTTTGAAAGAATAGGTTGGTTGAAATTTTACCAAAAACTTGTACAAATACTACACAATACAGAGGACAATATTCATAAAAATGACATTTTGCTTAAAACAAACAATGAAACCACAACAATTAGTGAAATTGCAATCTTTCATACTAAGTTGATCAACATATGCATACATCACTCACTCTCTCATACACCTCATACATACCAGACTCACTATATAAATGAAATGTCATAAACAGATTGTAGGAAAAATACAAACAATGGAAAAATGGAAAAACACCATAGAAAATAGATTTTCGCAACTATTACTCAGTTTCTTTTAGCAACAATAACACAACAAATAATTTGTTCTTATGGTGCGAAAGGATGGTCTACGCGTTTCGAACCCTTAACTATTAAGTGGGGTTCTCATCAGGACCTCAGAACTGGAAGGAGAGAAAAAGAAGAACTGGGTCAGAGTCCATTAAGTTAAAAAAGGGTCTAATCTGGCTGCCCTAGCCTGCCCTTGCTTCCTACCTTGCACGAGAGCTCCACATGCACCAACCGGACGATGACCAGCTGAAATACACATTTAGACAAAGAACTACGTCAGTCACCTGTCACACCACAACAAGCTGCTTAACGTCAATTGCTTGTGTTATACTCACAAGGTGGACGGGGGTAATATAGCCGGATTTTTTCTGTGGAAACATAACCATGAGTGAGAGGGTGAATGTGCGCCCGTATTCTGAACGTGGACCCCATAATTTGTACAAGTGCGGCGCCTGGCTTACTTGTGAGGTTTTGGTCGACTGCTTTCTTCGAGGGGGGACCCTTGTCTCACGCTCCTCGGGTGGAAATTAAATCACAGATTTGAAGCTTAAAAAAAAAAAAAAAAAAAAAAAAAACGGAAACATGAAAGACTCGTTACTCGCGAGTCTAATTTAGAACTGCTATTTGAAAACTTTTTTTACATATGCGGTGCCTGGCTTACTTGTAAGATTTTGGTCAACTGCTTCCTTCGAGGGGGACCCTTGTCTCACGCTCCTCGGGTAGGAATTGAATCACAGGGTTGAAGCTTACAAAAAAACGGAGACATTAGAGGCTCGTTACTCGCGGGTCTAGTTTGGAACCGTTTTTGAAAAAACTTTCCGATAGTGCGTGGCTTCAGTCGGGCTTACCTTCAGTATGCAGCACCGGCCATCTCTGTATTGTCCGCGGGACACCGTCTCTGTGTGTCCGCACACAGAGACGGTGTCCCGCGGACAATACAGAGATGGCCGGTGCTGCATACTGAAGGTAAGCCCGACTGAAGCCACGCACTATCGGAAAGTTTTTTCAAAAACGGTTCCAAACTAGACCCGCGAGTAACGAGCCTCTAATGTCTCCGTTTTTTTGTAAGCTTCAACCCTGTGATTCAATTCCTACCCGAGGAGCGTGAGACAAGGGTCCCCCTCGAAGGAAGCAGTTGACCAAAATCTTACAAGTAAGCCAGGCGCCGCATATGTAAAAAAAGTTTTCAAATAGCAGTTCTAAATTAGACTCGCGAGTAACGAGTCTTTCATGTTTCCGTTTTTTTTTTTTTTTTTTTTTTTTTTTTTTAAGTTTCAAATCTGTGATTTAATTTCCACCCGAGGAGCGTGAGACAAGGGTCCCCCCTCGAAGAAAGCAGTCGACCAAAACCTCACAAGTAAGCCAGGCGCCACACTTGTACAAATTATGGGGTCCATGTTCAGAATACGGGCACACATTCACCCTCTCACTCATGGTTATGTTTCCACAGAAAAAATCCGGCTATATTACCCCCGTCCACCTTGTGAGTATAACACAAGCAATTGACGTTAAGCAGCTTGTTGTGGTGTGACAGGTGACTGACGTAGTTCTTTGTCTAAATGTGTATTTCAGCTGGTCATCGTCCGGTTGGTGCATGTGGAGCTCTCGTGCAAGGTAGGAAGCAAGGGCAGGCTAGGGCAGCCAGATTAGACCCTTTTTTAACTTAATGGACTCTGACCCAGTTCTTCTTTTTCTCTCCTTCCAGTTCTGAGGTCCTGATGAGAACCCCACTTAATAGTTAAGGGTTCGAAACGCGTAGACCATCCTTCCGCACCATAAGAACAAATTATTTGTTGTGTTATTGTTGCTAAAAGAAACTGAGTAATAGTTGCGAAAATCTATTTTCTATGGTGTTTTTCCATTTTTCCATTGTTTGTATTTTTCCTACAATCTGTTTATGACATTTCATTTATATAGTGAGTCTGGTATGTATGAGGTGTATGAGAGAGTGAGTGATGTATGCATATGTTGATCAACTTAGTATGAAAGATTGCAATTTCACTAATTGTTGTGGTTTCATTGTTTGTTTTAAGCAAAATGTCATTTTTATGAATATTGTCCTCTGTATTGTGTAGTATTTGTACAAGTTTTTGGTAAAATTTCAACCAACCTATTCTTTCAAAAAATCCTCGAAATAAAAGAGATTAAATCAGTGATTTGTTTCACTTCCCTGCACTAAGTTTAATTCTTTGCGCGCAGGTTAGTTTAATTCAGTTGAGTAGAAGTCACAGTATTGGCTTTCCAGTTGTCTAGTTATTTGCATGAGGCTTGGCCTTACTGTGGGAAGCCCACACCCAGTGTTGTTTTCTCACTAAGTTCGCAGGCGCCTGCCTGTGTGGTTGCCCTAGTTGGTGACTTGGTCGCTTTATAAATAGTTTGTGGTGTCTCTTGGGAAACAGGGTCCTGCGACGGGTCTTGGTTGGCGCCCGTCACAATTATTTGTTGTTCTAGTGGTAAACATTGTTGTGCACGGTTAGTGTAGTATTTTTGTTATGTCTGACACAGAAACCTTCGCCTACAGCGAAGAACACATACAGAACCTTTTGGCTGCCCCGCCTGTTTTTGCTTCAGCCACACTGAGTGTGAATGCTCAGAACCAAAACGAAACCGATAATCTATTGAGACTAAAAAAGAAACAGATAAGGACCGATTTACACGGCCATTTTCTGATTCAACATCTGCGAGCAGGGACAATACCAGCTGGACTCCAAAAAAAAAAAATAAATAAATAAAAAACGTCCCAGTTATTTTCACGGAGGATCCTATCTATAAGAAAGGATACAGTTACATAGAGACAAAGTGCAGTCGGGACCTAATGGTCCTTACAGTGGAGACTGCACAAAGACTTTCCAAAGTGCAATTGGAAGAGATATTGAAATTGGAAAAAGCCATTTCAACAAATCAACTTATCACGGATGCTAAAACCCTTCTAGAGAAAGTCGAAAAGGAAATAGGGGAGTTTCGCGACTACACTATTAACCAAAAAAGTTCACAGTTCGAAAAAGACAAACGGAATTTCAACATAGATAAAGTATATCCTTACCTACAGACGGATTTTTATTCTAAACCGGAATCTCGTAGGCATCTACAGGAATACCAAGGAAGGTCATCTAACAACTACATCACATTCTCAGAAACATCTTCGTCAGGAAGTGGGAGTGAAAGTGATACTCCAGAAACTCGGAGGTTCAACAACAGGAGAGGATCCCATCAAAATCAGCAGAAACCTTTTTTAGGAAGAGGTCAAGCAAAACCCAGGGGGAGAGTTCGCTTCAATCAGCAACCATGGGAAATGTCGACCAGGAGACAGAATTACAAAAACTAAAACATACTTCAATCATCAATCTGTCTGAGAAGGTTTTAACACAGGATGAAACAACAATCCTAGAGAGAGGCCTCTCATTTGTACCTTCACAGTTTACTGATTTCATCAAACTAAAGATGGAAACCCTGGAATTTTGCAGGAAAGTACGACTAAAGGCATTCTTTATGGAAAATACCTTTCCAACAAATCTAGAGAATACGGGCCTCAGAAATACATCCACTTTCGTACCTCCCAATCACAAAATTCCAAAGGAAATTATTACTTTCGAGAGGACATTACTTTCATCAATTTCAGACATGGAACAAAAACGGAAATGGACTAAATTCAATATAACGAAAAATGAATCCAAAGCACTAATGGATTTGAAGAAAGACACGTCAGTGATTTACAAACAAGCTGACAAAGGCGGCGCATTAGTTCTTTGGGATAAGGCACTATACATTATAGAAGTCAAACGCCAATTAGAGGATAATCGCTGCTATAGAAAAATAAATCATGACCCCACTGAGGAATTAAAAAACATTCTCTATGCAATCGTGGAGGAAGGCCATACACAAGGGTTCCTTGGGAAAAAGGAGACAGAATTTTTGAAAATAAAAAATCCGAGAGTCCCGCTCTTCTATGTACTGCCAAAAGTACATAAGAGTGAAACGAAGCCACCCGGGAGACCAATCGTCTCCGGCTGTGATTCTCTCATGGAACCAGCCTCTAAATTTGTGGACCACTTCCTTAAACCATTCATGACCGAAGTAAAATCATTCCTGAAAGACACAACGGACTTCATAAATAAGGTCAGCCAGATTAGATTTGACGACAAAGATCATTTTCTAGTAACAATGGACGTGGTGTCCCTGTACACCCAAATACCCCAGGAAGAAGGTCTTCATGTATTGGAATATTTTCTGGAGTCCAGAATAAGACCGCATAAAGTCCCAACCGATTTTATTCTCAAACTAGCCAGCTTTGCATTGAAAAAAAACTACTTCAAGTTTGATGACGATTTCTTCTATCAAATAAGTGGGGTGGCAATGGGATGCCCCTTTGCCCCAGAATTGGCGGTACTGTTCATGTCCGTTTACGAAGAGACGTTTGTCTACAAAAACAACCCATTTTCCCAATACATTGGGGATTGGAGCAGGTACATAGACGACGTTTTCTTCGTATGGACAGGGGAGGAGGATGACCTCAAAAAATTCCATCAGTGGCTGAACAACCGGACAGAGGAGATCAAATTCAGTTTGAATTATTCAAAAGAAAAAATACCCTTCTTGGATGTATTAGTATACCCGGAAAATGGAGGACTCGTGACTACCCTATATAAAAAAGAGACCGATAAGAATAAGTCACTCCATTATAAGAGCAATCATCCAAAGAGTTTGAAGGATAACCTGCCCTACGGGCAGTACCTACGAATTAGACGGAACTGTCATTCCAAAGAGGAATTTATGAACAACGCAGCAAAACTGACAGACAATCTGTCAAATAAAGGGTATCCAAAAAAACTCCTCAAGAGATCAGTTAAACGTGCATGGTGGACACCACGGGAGAGTCTATTAGAGAGGAAAACCAAAAAAGAAACAGACAGGATAGTTTTTGTTTCAACCTTCTGCCCAAATTCGAACCCCCTAAAAAAAGTGGTCTCAAACAATTGGCATTTAATTAAAAATTTACATACATCCTTTAATGCCAAACCCTTATTTGCCTTTAAGAAAAATAGGTCAATAAGCAACCACTTAGTGAGAGCGGCCCTCCCCCAAAAAGAGGCCATTTCAATGAGAAGCTACCTAGGACTCCCTCCAGTAGTGGGACATAGAAAATGCGGGACATGCACATGTTGCTCATCCACAGAAGAAGGCTCATTATTTCAACATGGAAAAACCTTTTGGAAACACACTGCTTTCACTAATTGCAAATCACGCAACGTGGTATATGGGATCATATGCCCGTGCAATTTGCTTTATATCGGGAAAACCAACCAAGAAGTAAGATCGCGTATAACGCAGCATAAGTCCCGAATAAAAATGAAAGTGTTGACAGCGCCATTGGTCAATCACTGGATCATGATGGACCACAAAGAAATTGATCTAAAATGGACAGTCATCCTCAAAGTCGACAAAGACCAAAGAGGAGGCGACCTTGACAAGAAATTAATGCAAAGAGAAGCAATGCTAATACTTAAATTTGATACTGTCACCAAAGGATTGAATGAATTATCGGAATTACACAAATTGTTTTAAGCAAAAAAGGCAATCCACAGCTCCGAATCAACCAGGACAGGACACACGTCCAAGAACACTAACTGTAACACCCACCTCTAATAAAACTGAGACCATCGTCTCTAGTTTAATCCATATAGAAATTAATATTTTCATTCACAAACAATCATGTAATTTGAGATGGAGAAGATACGCTCGCAATTTCATCACCTCTGTGGACGTTCCGATCTAAAGATTCCGATGGAAATGACACCGTGAAGACACGACTTCCTACAGTGGGATCAGGGGAACTACATTTCCCAGACACCCAGAGACCAGGAAGCAGAAGAGAAATATCGCTTCCGTCTTCCACCGGCACACAGAGACGGTGTCCCGCGGACAATACAGAGATGGCCGGTGCTGCATACTGAAGGTAAGCCCGACTGAAGCCACGCACTATCGGAAAGTTTTTTCAAAAACGGTTCCAAACTAGACCCGCGAGTAACGAGCCTCTAATGTCTCCTTTTTTTGTAAGCTTCAACCCTGTGATTCAATTCCTACCCGAGGAGCGTGAGACAAGGGTCCCCCTCGAAGGAAGCAGTTGACCAAAATCTTACAAGTAAGCCAGGCGCCGCATATGTAAAAAAAGTTTTCAAATAGCAGTTCTAAATTAGACTCGCGAGTAACGAGTCTTTCATGTTTCCGTTTTTTTTTTTTTTTTTTTTTTTTAAGCTTCAAATCTGTGATTTAATTTCCACCCGAGGAGCGTGAGACAAGGGTCCCCCCTCGAAGAAAGCAGTCGACCAAAACCTCACAAGTAAGCCAGGCGCCGCACTTGTACAAATTATGGGGTCCACGTTCAGAATACGGGCGCACATTCACCCTCTCACTCATGGTTATGTTTCCACAGAAAAAATCCGGCTATATTACCCCCGTCCACCTTGTGAGTATAACACAAGCAATTGACGTTAAGCAGCTTGTTGTGGTGTGACAGGTGACTGACGTAGTTCTTTGTCTAAATGTGTATTTCAGCTGGTCATCGTCCGGTTGGTGCATGTGGAGCTCTCGTGCAAGGTAGGAAGCAAGGGCAGGCTAGGGCAGCCAGATTAGACCCTTTTTTAACTTAATGGACTCTGACCCAGTTCTTCTTTTTCTCTCCTTCCAGTTCTGAGGTCCTGATGAGAACCCCACTTAATAGTTAAGGGTTCGAAACGCGTAGACCATCCTTCCGCACCATAAGAACAAATTATTTGTTGTGTTATTGTTGCTAAAAGAAACTGAGTAATAGTTGCGAAAATCTATTTTCTATGGTGTTTTTCCATTTTTCCATTGTTTGTATTTTTCCTACAATCTGTTTATGACATTTCATTTATATAGTGAGTCTGGTATGTATGAGGTGTATGAGAGAGTGAGTGATGTATGCATATGTTGATCAACTTAGTATGAAAGATTGCAATTTCACTAATTGTTGTGGTTTCATTGTTTGTTTTAAGCAAAATGTCATTTTTATGAATATTGTCCTCTGTATTGTGTAGTATTTGTACAAGTTTTTGGTAAAATTTCAACCAACCTATTCTTTCAAAAAATCCTCGAAATAAAAGAGATTAAATCAGTGATTTGTTTCACTTCCCTGCACTAAGTTTAATTCTTTGCGCGCAGGTTAGTTTAATTCAGTTGAGTAGAAGTCACAGTATTGGCTTTCCAGTTGTCTAGTTATTTGCATGAGGCTTGGCCTTACTGTGGGAAGCCCACACCCAGTGTTGTTTTCTCACTTATCCCCAAGCAGCATAGATCACACTTGACTTCACCCCGTTAGAGACTGCGGGTAACTGGCGACTCCTGCTTTGCGAGCTGCATTACATCCATTGGGGCACAAGCTAAAGCCTGCATGTATCAGTGTGTTGCAGAAGCCACTTCTCTGTATCCTTCTGTAAGCCTGGGACCCCAAAGGCCAGTGCCTCCGATGGAATCTTGGTTTCTTACGTATTGGGCTCCAGATTTCTATATGCCCCCTAAATAGCGGGCTATTAGATTCTACATCTGCAGCAGGTGAGTGTACTATCATGGGACATAGAGATCCTGGGGCCTGGGCGGTTCTGTTTTCTGGGCTCCCCTTCAGTGAATCCATGTCTCACATTGTGCTCTGAGTGGATCCGTGTTGTCAGTTGATGCCAGGAACAAATTGCGCATTTGCACATCTGTGGACTATATGGGATTGTCCTGCTTGTAGTCTGCGCTTTAGATAAGGGCTCCTTTTGAGAACATACTGCTCTTATTTGTTACCAGGTCTAAAAGTGTACTCATTGGGGATCAGGCAAAATCAAAGTCATCATTCTGTCTCTATGCTGGATTGGGCAACCCCTAGCCCCCCACTCCCCCTGCCCCACAAACCGTTTGGCTAATCAGTAATAGGGGTCGTGACCATACCGCAGGTACAGTATGAAATCAGAGCCACTCACGAGCCACTCACAAGTGACATCCAACAAAATTGACAGATTGGCAGTGAGAGTAGACAACCAAAAGTCTTGACAGGAAATATCCAATTATCCGTCCATTCTTAATAAACTGTCAAAGCAACAAGAAAACTATTTTCAACTATTTTAGGGGGCCTTCTAGATGCAGCAGCATATGTACAGCAGTCTGTCAAGAGGTAACTGGGACGAGAAAACTAGAGGATGTATTGACAGATCCTACTGTTCCTCGACGGATTTTCTCACTGAGCAAACGCAGGGGCCGCCACGGGTGGCCGAAGGTCTAGCCACGCCACTGTGCTCACTTGTCCCCAAACCTGCCACTACTGCTCCACTATGTCCAAAACGCCCAGGCTTGTGAATTATCTTGACGGATATTACATTTCAATGGGTGCAAGGTGGTGGTCAAGTGTAAAAATGGCCTACTAATGCTTTCCCAGTCTGTGGACCCACCTTGAAGTCGACAAAACATATGTTTTCAGCAATCACAAATCTGCAGTGGTGTTGGCTGAGTGACTGCTTGGGAAGAACTGTTGATCTTCCTCTGGGACCAAAAGCCTTAAAGGTATATTCTGAGTCAAGAGTGGCTCCCATTCCAATGTACGTGGCAATAGGTCCAAGGTGACTACCTTATCCTTCCTTTGGTTGCGTTGTCCTCATTTTGTTGCACCCTATGTCCACAGTTCTGATTTGCAATACACCATGTTTGGAAGGCTAAAGACTATTCTACCATCAGACTTCTTAGCATTGCCTTACGCATTGTAGTGGCATTATCCCACGCAATTATTTGCTTTTAGTGACCTGATTGTTGAGGGACACTCCGTTTGGAGTAACCATAGCGCCTTACAAGCTTCCTAATAATAATAATAATTTTGCTGGCTTGCTTGGTATTAATTGGGGTGACCCCATACTGCTTTGCCTTGATGTTGTTAAACATGGTGCCTGTGCACTGTTCATGTTGTATGTTTTTGTAACAGAAAAATGCTAACAAAAAAGATTTAAACAAACAAAAAAAGGTGTATTCTGAGTTCACCCATGAACTTTACAGAGGGCACACAAGAGTTGTAATGAGCTTTGAAGTATGTATGGGCTGTGTGAGCAGTAGCAAGATTGTTAAAATCTTTAACATGTCAATGCTACATATACTTGGGCCTTGTATAGCCAATACATAGGATTATGTTGTAATGGAAGGCCGAATACTGCCAGTCACCCCGAAACATGTGGTTTATCAAACATTTGTTTATCTTAAGTTAATTTAAGTCTCTGGGTTGATGGGTAGGGTTCTTCAAGACCTGTTGTGTGGTTACAGTATGGCAGTGGGTTTGTAAGACTCGGTTTGATGCTTTACAATACTCAGTAGTTTTTTGAGCCAATGAGTATATGCTGGCCACATTATTTGGAACTTATTACGTCGTCTCAGGAGGGAGAAGGGACCAAAGTGCTCCATTTTTAAAAATGTCTTATTTAAGTTCCACTTGTCCTTTGTCTTCTTTTACCCATACCACCTTAAATATTTATATTATGTACCTTTAGCAATGTAATGTTCCACATAACAGTGGTGGCAAGGTGGTACCTCACTTGGAACTGGAATGAAGTAGTGGGGGTATACCACAGCATCGAGTTTACCCTAGTGCTTTATGCTAGCATAATCGAATAGCTGATGCACTGTTCTCCTCCCCCCCCATTGGTACTTCACGATGCAGGGTACTTTACCTATTTGATGGGTACAGGAATTGTCAGTGTTTGGTAAAGAGTATGGTATTCACTTGTTGGATCACACTTCCAATCTAATATTTACTGCTTTCTGGATTTGTCTCAAGGTTATGTGGAAGAGGTAGTGTCCTACTTCTATGTACCACTGGAGATCATTTCCTGGGAATACTTCTGCTACATGTTCCAGTATATAATCCAAACAAGGACAAATCTACATGCCTACAAAGACTAGGGTAATTCAATATAATTAAAAAACAGTGGTCCTGAGGGACTCATTCAAGTAATACCTAGAGTCTAACTTCAAAGTATTCAGTTAAATTGTACGATGTTTAGGGTTATGTTGATATATAATCATAATAACATTATTCAAGACCCAACCCTTCTCCCCTTGGTAGAAATGATATTGCTCTTCTTAGAAGGTATATACATACAAGATGCAAACTGTACAATGGAAAAGTGCAGACGAAGCAGTGCTGGTGTAGGTGAAGATATACAAGAGTGATGCACAATACAGTTGATATATCCCTGGTTATCAACAGTTTGGAACAGAGTTCGTGTTGGAGGATTATAGGATTATAATAATTCATATAGGGCCTCTATGTGATTTTGTAACCAGGGAATGGGGTGTCTATATTTCGACCCAATCTCAAATTTACACCGTCTCATCAGGACAAATGTCATGTGTCTAAAGCACCTGGGGCATCAGTAAGTATCCATACAAACAGCCATGAACAACCTCCAGAGGAACACATCTCAGGGTCACCCTCAAGACGGAACATGGATGAAACGGCCTGGTGCAGAATTCACAAAACTCAGACATCCTTGTTGTGCTCATCTTAACTCACCCATTGGTTCATGCCAAGATCAGGGGTTTCTTTCAGCAGACACATTGACTGCAACTGGCAACATTTTGTCATCTACAACTGAAAAGACATCCTAAGAGATGATGAATTCAAAACCAAAATTCATGTGGTTGAGAACTGTCCTCAGAGCCATATTAAGAAAGGATTCCTCACATATCGCAAACCGACATGGCACAGGTCAAATTATTCAGTAGTATATGTATGGTCAAGGACACAGATCTCGCTTGTGTAGTGTCATCCACCCTTTTTACAAAATTCATGTCTAGTCCAACTGTTGCCCTGATCCAGCTGGTGGAGCTGCTCAACCACGGATGTTCTGCTGTGAGCCACATCATCTCGTGGGTGTGATGCACTTGTCATCTGAGGAATGGCAGGTTGAGCAGTCTTTCTTCCGTCGCAGCCAAAAACACCCAAGAAATGCGCTCCAGTGAATATGCCCGGCATGCGAGGCAGAGCAAGATGGAGATTTGAAAACCTCAGAATTAGAACACCAACATTTGTGTGAATGCTGCACCTCACATAGTTGCCCTTGGGACAGTACAGTGTTCGCTCACCTCGAACACAGAAAGCAGTGCAACGTGGTTCCCTCAGCTCTAACTCAAGCTCCTGCTACTTTCTTTTTCTTGGAGGTATCTTCATGGCCATGTCCCCAAAGGAGTAATATTGCCACCTTCCCTGTTAGAAATGCTTCATGCATCCTTTGAAAATTGTGACAGGAAGTAGGCGGAATAGTTATCCCAGGGCAACATGGTCACTGTGTAGTGTAGTTCCTATACCTCTTATAGGCTCTGCGCATTGGAAAAATATACACTATAGTTTTGACATAGGACTGAGGTCAGTATGTCTCGATCGAGTACATTAAACTTAATTACTTGTGTGTGCCAGCTAGCTTGGAGGTCACTAGGAATTTCTCGAATGAACAAGAAGGGCTTAGTCTCTGACAACTGCATAAACATGACAACTTTGTTTCCCTTAGAATCGGAACAGTTCTTCTCAGAACCGTGGAAACAATAGATAATAGTTTCACTCAGTCAATCGTGCATGCTTCGTTTCTACAGAGTTACACAGAAATAGGTAGACGGGCATTTCAATAAAAAGGGTTTATTAAACAGTCTTATTTCTCGTGAAAGATATGAGCTGCTACAATTGTGAGACAGAATGTGAAGTATAATATGTACAGCATCAGCAGTAAGATAAAATAATACTGCAATAGTTTGGTTTGTAGCTATGACATATATTCATAAAAATACATACATAAATAACACAGGCTAAAATATAAATACTCATCTGGTGCTTCTAAATAGTTCTACCCCAGTGTACCTAACCTAAGTGTAGAACAAGGTAAGAAGTAGGTGCTGTTTTCTAAAGTATAGCTAGTTTTGCCAAGAGTTCTTCTAGGTTCTAGTCTGCTCCATACCTTAGAATGAGAGAGGTTGGAATCTCTTTCCGGGTCTCGATCTCTAACACCCCACAAGGGGAGTCAGAAACACTGGAGCTGGATTCTCTGCGAGGAGGATGACAGCGTCTGGTCAGTGCGTCAGGCGGGGACTCGAATTCTTTCCGAACTTGCCGTGTCATGCAAGTATGCAGCCGAGCCGTGGTTTGCCATGGTAAGTGAAGGTATATTTATACACTGAAGGTGTTTAGGAATGCCAGTATTGACGTAAAAGTCGGGCAGAGGAACGTCATGGCTGAACCCCTAAGGAATAGATGTTCATGCATAATAAATGAGTTCTTGGAGAAATCAATATCCAAGCAGGGGAAGTTCTAGAGGCTTAAAAGTCTGGTTTTCCAAGAACTTGTTGTGACGTGTATGGATGGATGTAGGTGAGCATGTCTGTATTTGGTCTGCATGGGTAAAGCCTAAATAAGGGTTGAATTTCTATGGCTAAGTAAGGGCAATGTGAATTGTGCCTATATAAGGACATAAATCGGGAAACCTATATATGGTATCTAAATCGACACACAACACCCACTCCAATTTCGTATGAACGACATTACTAAATTCTACACATGCTAAATATATCTAAAATAGAGCTTTACAAGAATTACTAAAAACATGTCTAAAACACATTTCTAAAATGCATTTAAAACTGTTGAGATGCATAAAATGCAACGGTGCTGTACATATTAAAGCAATGTTTAATTCCAAGCATATATTTACAGTGAATGCTAAATGAATGAATCATAAATATATATATACATATGATGAAATGGCTCGTAAATACAGAAGGAAAAGGTCCGAAAACATTTCATGTCAGGGTACATAAATCGATTATTGTTGACATGGTGACATATTGTCTCTGGAAGTTTGTCAAATAATTCTGTTCTCTATGAATAGTTCTACTATAAGCAGATTACTGTGCCAAAAATGAAAAATACAAATTTGGAAAAAAAATTAATCATAGGAAAAAAGTTCCATAGTTAGTCTCTGTTTTGAAAAATGAAGGCCAAAATCAGAGTTCCTCAGTACAGTGTGCTAAATCAAAAGAAAGTGTGTGGGCCTGGAGAAAACATGACATCATCTATTTCCGTAGACAAAAAGTCAACTACCGTTGTAGGTGAGAGTTGGAATACCTTGTTTAGAAGATTACCCGCACATATATGTGAACTATCGCCTTCAGCATTGAAAGCATCAGCAATGTTCGTATCCGATGTTACCTGCGTGCCTGTTGTTTCCTCTCGTACCTCAGCAGTAGCAATTCGCGTCTGTGAGATCTCAATGAATGCCGTCATCAGAATTTGTAGCCGCTGGGGATAACACACATCATGGGCCATTACCAGGTCCAGCAGAGTATCGACACCCGTAGGCATGATTGATGGGAGTGTTAGACAGATGTCTAGCAGCATTCTTCACCGCAAAGCAGGCAGGGTAGAACAGGTAGGATGCAATCTTGCCAGATTGGTCTGAATGACAGAAACCATGTGGTATTTAATTCTCGTAGACGAGGTAAACCCAAAATTTGGCCGATGCGCTCATGGCACTTTCTCTCCAGTAGAGCTTTCTCTATGGTGCTTGGAGTGACGCTGCTGGTTTGGCTTGACATATTGTAGCAGTAGGAGTAAAAACAGGATCCCTGCAACGAGTGCTAAAAGTAGTGGCAGTCCGCCAAACACAGAGTGCACAAAGTTTGGAATGATTCTGAGGTGCTTGAAAAGGTGTTAACAGTCCTGAACACACGTTCTTAAATATATGTACAATACCGCTTGTATCAGACATGTTTAAGATACGTCCTAACATTTCTGAGAAATGAATAGCGCAGTTTGTATTCAAAAGGGCATGTATCTCGGCTGAAGTCGTTGCGACTTGTAGATCATAGGTTTCTTTGGCCGAGGTCAGTGGCACTGTTTGTTGTCATTCTGCTTAGAGTATCAATTAGTATAGAAGGGATGTACAGTGAAGGCCATAGAGGCGACTCCCTGGCTGTCTCTATTTTTGGAAACAAGACTTGCATACAGCAAGTGACCCTGGATGTAACCGTTACTAGATATGGGATACCTGGCAACATGCCACAGCAGCTGTGATCATTCAACATGAGGTAACTTCCATTCGAAAGTTGGCCAAAAATTGGATTAATCACTGCAGCTGGTGAACCTTGCAGGTGGCAGGATAAGTTTGTAGTGGAACCATCACAGGTAAGTTAATACCCTGACATAGGAGAGAACCGCTTAGTGCGTTTTCACAGTCAGTACCGCTAAGAAACACTTCACGCCCCCCCACTCTAACATCTGTGTGTATAAGGTAAATCCCAGGATGTCTTGATGAATTCTTTACCCAACCTTTCATATTTGCCTGCTGGTATATGTTTTAGGCAATACTGAAAATGGAAGGTTGTAACAGGCAGAGACATTTTACCATGTATGATCCACTCAGTAGCTGGTTTTTATGCACTGTGAATGGTAACTTTTCCATTTTTTAATGCTCAGCACCGTATACTCTGCTCCCCTTTGTGCCAGTCTGATCCCTTTATCAGTGAGATTGAATTCTGTAAACAGTAATGTTGATTAAACGCCAAGGCACATAGCCTGCACGCATGTTTTGTAGCGTCCAGCCCAATAGCATGACGGAACGTAATTGAGATGACCATGTTGCAGCATAACCAAGTCTTGTTCCATGATGTCTATGGCAGAAGATACAATGTTGTCCAAAGAACATATCCTGGATGACAGAGTCGTTAACACATTGTCTACTACAGCGAGAGATTTCTCTAAATGAATACGATCAATTTCTCATATTCTTTCTGCAGTTTCTGCTTGGGTAACCTTCCATATTTCATTATAAGCAGCGTAGATACTGGCGTATATGAAACGTTTTTGATGCAATTTTATAGGTCCTAGCAAGAATTCCCTAAGGTCTGCGCCTTCTTTAAGTAAAGATAAGTGTTGATTTACATCCTCTAGTGTAGCTTTATGTAGCCAATCAAGGCATAGTTTCCTTACACTGTATGCTGTTACTACCCCTGGATGCTGTTTTTGAACATATCGTGGGTCTGGCCTATTGATAGTGAAACCCTGTGTTTTATTCAGGAAACGATCTTGCCAGTTGTTTGTGTCTTTGGGCCAGAGCAACCATTTCTTCCATTCAGGATCTGATCTGTTGTGATGAAAAATAGTATGTACATCGACCTCCTCCTGTGTAGTGCTATTACTTGCAGGTGCAGGTATAGACAGAGTGTTCATGTCTTTGATCTTGGCTATCCCAAGGTAAGACGTTTGTTGGAAAGTGTCATTCAAAAACATTATTTGCTCAAGGATAATACAGGCTCTAAACAAAGCTTCTACCCCCTGCACTTGCCAATCTTTTGTACCCCAGACAGATTTTGTGTCAATGTTGTCTTTCCAAAAGTCGAAACCTTGTCTAGACATTTGAGCAATAAAGGCTGCAGAATAAATCTGTTTTGTATTGGTCAACATATTTTTAATTCCTGTTTTGTTCACATTTTTAAAGTAAAACGTATCTTGATTTGACAAGTTGAACCCTGAAAAACATGGAAATTTCTTGGGCAAAAGTTTTTGAGCTACCCTGTGGAGGTGTAGGACAATGGTTAAACATAAATACATTTCTAGGTGATGCAGTTTTATGCAAGAAATGATGACCATAGTGGTTGTAACAATATAGCTGTTCAAAATCTGACGAACCCTCTAAATATTCATGATTTGTGAATACTGCAAACATGTCTAGATCAGACATCATATTATTAACAGTCTCCAAGTCCCAATCATCAGAAAAGGTACTAAAGGTAATAAAGTCACTCAAAGAAATTTTAAATAAAAGTGGAATCTTCAAAAGTTCAGACGGGCCAAAAATGTCATTCAGTTTTGTCCCAAACTATACCATCTGGTATAGGAACGGCTGTGATGTTCACTGCTGGCAAGTCTCTTGGTTCACGATGGGATGATTTGTGTGGCTGGAGAAGTAGTGTGGTTTGATCATGTCGTTGGACACAAATCTTTTCACCTTTTTACCAGCAAGGGGCGGCGATAATACTGTTATTGATCCGTGGATTGCTAGGACAGGTACTGGTTGTCTGTAAGAAGGCCCAAATTCCTTCTTGTCCGCAATCTTTTCTCTGACTAGATCCCCAAGCTTCGGGATCCAGACAGGCCTTGCTGGGACGGCGGTATTTTCCCCAGTGGTGGTTGGCTTCAGGAACACATTGCTTTGTTTCGATCTTAGTTCATTTAAGTCCTATAAAACAGCCAAACAATCTTTGATATCAAATTGCTTATTTTCCACCACTGTGCCTTTCATGTCAGGGTCCGGTACTAACATTCTAGTCCCAAATAGGATCTCACATTGAGTGACAGCCCCTAGACAACTTCTTGGCAAATTGTTTAATGATCGTTGGACCCCATAAAGATGTTTGACCCACTCATCACCCGAACCTAATACCCTAGCTGTTATAGACTACTTAATGTCCTGTTTTTTTCTTTCCACAACAGAATTTCCCTCAGTATGGAATGGAGAAGAATACCGCAATGCTACGCCCAAACTGGCCATGGCTTCTTTGTAAGCTTGAGAGCTAAACGCAGGGCCCTGGCCAGAGTGTAGTGTGCCTATTGAGTATGTGCAGATAAAGACTCGCAAATGTTTTATAACAGTTCGAGCATCAGCCGAGCGCTGAGGCCACATCCATAGGAACCTTGAACAGGAATCCACTGGGACCATGATATCATTATAGTTACCATCCCTCTGTAAGGGACCGCAGTGGGACAGGTAAACATAAGCTAATGGTTTATCTGAAATTCACAGGAGCGTCTGCGCCGGGCATTTCACAGTAGAAACTTTCATCTTCTGGCAGATTTCACAGTCCAAAACATAGTTTCTGATCTGTTTCCTAATCCCTGGTCACCAGTATCTCTGTTTTATTAACGATACTGTGGCGGAAACACCTGCATGAGCAGAGGAGATCCCTTCATGCGCTTCTAGGATTAGTCCTAATCTATGTTCCATGTTTGGAATTACCCTATCCCCCACTCCAGGGATTTGAGCAAACGGAACATTGTTCGCATCAATTATATATGAGTATTTGAGTGGAAACTTTTTAGGTAACGCTGCACCGCTGCCTTTGCTTGAAGCATTGACAGCCAGTATTATTTCACTGTCTATTTTCATTTTTGAACGAGTAATTGCACGTATGGAAGCCGTATGCACAGCCCCTTTCGCGGCTTCATCAGCCAATGAATTCCCTTCAATGTGAATGCCATCACGTTGATGGCTCAGCGTGTGTATCATGTGAGTGTTTTGTAGTCCGTTTCGCAACTGAACTACTTGTTTGCAAAGCGTTTTATGCTTGATTGTGCCACCTTTTGCATCTTTGAAACCATTTTGAAGCCAATTCTGTAAAAAGTCATTGTAAGATTGAACACAGTAAAAGGAATCGCACACTATAAGTGTAGGGAATTCGCGATCCGTCGTTTCAAGTGCCATTTTGAATGCTTGTAGTTCAGCTCGCTGAGCTGTACAATCTCCTAGAGATTGCGTTTTTGTGACCATAGGTCTGAATTTTCCATCGCGCATATGACCTTTAACGATCGCGCATGCTGCACTGTAAGCTTGCTTACCCTCCCTAGCGGGTTGTGCAGATCCGTCAGTATAAATTATAAATTTGTACTGGTCAAGAGGGAGAATCTCAGAAGGCAGATGACATTCGTGTTCGTATTGCAGGAACGCTTGTGTTTTCAAATAAGGATCAAAAACATATTCAACATCAGTTGCAGCAAGTGAATTAACCCATTGTATCCATCTCGAATGTAAAGCTTTTACATTCGGAATGCTTGCTTTTGTAACTGCCTCTAAGGCTGGTACAGTAGTTACGACCATAATGCGTTTTCCCTGTGCTAGGGCTCTTTCTTTTGCTACAGCGGTTTGAACTGCTGTCAGAATTTTTTCTGTTGATGTAAATGTCATTTCTGCTTGTGTGTACAAATGTGATTTGTATGCAATTTGTACTTTTTCACCTTCGTTAAAAGGTAAGTAGGGGAATCCGCATTGACTCGGAATGATTTGGATCACTAAGTTGCATACGTTTACGCATGTTTGTAAGGGTAAAACACCTTCATTCCGCAAATTTTGTTGCTAACATGTCAGCTTGAAGTGAACGTAGGATTTCTGTATGTTCCTGTGTCCAATGTATGATTTTAAAATCGGATTTGATTAAGTCGTAGAGAGATTTAACCCTTTTTGCATATTTTAGAATGTAAGCTCTTCCAAAATTCAGGAAACCTAGAATCAACCATAAGTTTTTCATTGTTTTTGGAGGTTGGAGCAGAGCACACTTTTCTAAAAAATTGTCTGCCAGGCTTTTGCCTTCACTTGAAAGCTCATATCCTAAGAAAAGGACATTGAGGTGGGCAATTCTTGATTTCTTAAAACTGAATTTGTAGCCCTGAGATGTGAAGCCCAGTATAATGGTGTTCACCCTGTTCAAGTGCCTGTCCAGGTCATAATCTGTCAGATAGAGATCATCGACATATGACAATGCCTTGTCATCCACAATTTGTAGTAACTCAGTTTCTCTTGCTGAAAATAACCAGGGCTTTTCTTGAACCCTTGTGGGACTCGACAGAAGTGACGCTGTGTCCCCATTATTGAGAAAGCTGTCAAATACCTACTTTCAGGTGCAATGTTTTGACAAAAGAAACCGTTAGCAATCTCTAATGTGGTTTTATATTTTTTACGCACAATGTTATTCATTAATGCTGTACTATGTGCATTTTGCACTGCAACTGTTTTAGAACAAGAGTTCAGGTGTCTGCAGTCCAAAAATAGACAATATGTATTGTACGGTTTGGAAACAGGAAACAAAGGATTGTTCATTGATGAGGTGCATGTTTCAATCACCCCTTGGTATTTAAGTTGATCTAAGATCTCCCTGACCTGTTTTTTAGCTTCTTGCTTAATCGGGTACTGCCTTTGAGCAGTTGGTTGTTTTTTCAACTGGATATTGTGGTGAGGTGAGTCCTCATCCCATCCTATATGATTTTTATATAATGCTAGGGCCTGGGCAACAGCCCATTGCCTGGCATAAGTATATTTTAAATGTACTGGAACATGGTTGGAGAAGGCTGGCATGATGATGTATTTGCCAAGTGGGCACTCCCTGACAATTCTGGTGGACAGTCTTGTTCTGCTAGAAGTATATCATAACCTTTTGAATGTTGCTCCCAAAAGAGTGCTTTCACTTTTCGTGGCATGTCTCCCTCCATCCGGAGTGTTAATTCATATAACCTATGTGGAGAACTAACTCTGGTGTCTGCAGTTTCAACTTGGATGCCTTCATTCAAGTCCATTGTCTCCAGAAGCCCCCTCAGGTTCTGGTGAGCTATTGTTACTTCTGCTGCACTGTCCAGCATTGTCTGAGCCCATTCTCCGTTCTTGAGTTGTGTTCTTAGAATTCTCGGCATGTCTGATCTTCAGACTTGCTACCTTCTTTTTGGTGAACTGAGGTTTTGGTTTGTTTTTTTGAAAGTGTTGATCGTCTTTGGACTTCACGCGTTCTTCTTTTTGATCTGATCGCCCTCTTCTTTCGGATGTCTGTGACAATATCTGAAAGGTACGAGAGGAACGTGTATAAGTATCTTGATACCTATCAGGTTTTCTTAAATTATCCCTATTCCTGAGATTATACCTCCTTTTAGAGGGCTCCTTTTGAGGAGACCTACCTCGGGATTGAGAACGTTTCTCTTTTGAATGTTGCTTACTATTAACCCATTTCTTTTTAGAAGAGGTAGGATTGTGTTTAATAGAGTCCTTCTCTGGACCTTCAGACAGTTGTGGTTTAACTGTATAATTCTATTAACTTTTGTATGTTACTAAGTAATTCCTTGACCGACATTGATTCAATGTCAGGGTCAGGTGTGTAGCCGGCTAAAATCGGCCATGTTGCTCCTGGTCTACCTAGTGGACAGAGCCTGGTAATGTGATTAAAATGTTTTAGGGCGCCTTTAAACCAGAGAGTATGCTCCTGTGTTGTGAGAGGAATTTCAATATCCTTGAAAAGAATATATTCCTCAAGTGGTTCATCTTTGTAGAAGTGAAACAAATGTGTTGTTGGGTGTGATTCTGGGAATACCATCCATGAGTAGAATACCTCTGCCTGATAAGATTCATGTGCCTCTATCACAAAAACTGCTCTACCACCTCTTGGTGTTAGGCCATTTTTTATAAGTGTTAGAGTGATGACTCTCCTTAAATTTGGAGCAATGATTATAGCATTCTCATTGGTTTCATTAAAATCTGTATAATCAAAAGCTGCTGCGAGTTCGTCGGGTACAGCTCCACCGGTTCCGGTGTTTGTGCTGTTTTCAGGCATTGTGTAATGAAAAATGGAGAGCAAGTTTTAAGGGAACAAAGATAAGGTGCACAATATTTTTGGAACACTGTATCCTTCAACGTTGAACAAACCAAACAGCTAATATATAGGATTTTTGTCCTACTCAGCATTGGCGGACATTATCTCTACCCAATCCAGACGTTTTATGGAGTATTATGAGTAGAGGGTCTCTGAGAAAAGTACGACTGAGTTACTTCAGTATCTAGCATTAAATTAGTGCCTTACCAAACCATTGGGTGCCATGTGGTGTAGTTCCTATACCCCTTATAGGCTCTGCACATTGGAATAATATACACTATAGTTTTGACATAGGACTGAGGTCAGTATGTCTCTATCCAGTACATGAAACTTAATTACTTGTGTGTGCCAGCTAGCTCAGAGGAGATTAGAAACTTCTCGAATGAACAAGAAGGGATTAGTCTCTGACAACCGCATAAACATGACAACTTTGTTTCCTTTAGAATTGGAACCGTTCTTCTCAGAATCGTGGAAACAATAGATAACAGTTTCACTCATTCAATCGTGCATGCTTCGTTTCTACAGAGTTACACAGAAATAGATAGACTGGCGTTTCAATAAAAAGGGTTTATTGAACAGTCTTATTTCTCGTGCAAGAGATATGAGCTTCTACAATTGTAAGACAGAATGCGAAGTATAATACATACAGCGTCAGCAGTAAGATAAAATAATACTGCAATAGCATGGTTTGTAGCTATGACATATATTCATAAAAATACATACATTAATACCACACGCTAAAATGTAAATACTCCTGGCGGGCGCATCACCCTCCACTGGGACTGGCGGCGGCGCTCCGCTACCGGTGAGAGCTGCATCCTCCATTCTTGATCACTAGCGCTGTGGGGGCTGTTGCGAGGAGCTGTGCCGGAGAGGGACGCCGCAGACATTGAACATTTGACAGCTGCCTCTCCTCCCAGGGCTTGGCTGGGCCTGCAGATGGTGCGGACGTGGAGAGGGGTCCGGAGCGGCGGGGGCGGCCTGGTGGCCCGAGAGCAGCCGGGACATTGATTTTCGCAGCCTGTGCTGGCCACGATCCGGGGCTGCCTGCTCCTGACGACCGACAGAGGGATCCCCTGCCTTTCCTCATCATATTCGCTGTGGGGCCTGCGGCTGGAAGGGGTCTCGGAGGGTCTGCGGCCTACCTGGCCTTGGTGAAGCCGGGACCTCTAGTTTGGTGGTCCCCGCCCGGAGTCACTGGCCCGGATCCATTGCCCTGGTGAGTGGACACAGCGGGCCCCCCCGGGACCGGAGGGGTCAACCAGGCGCCTGGCCCTGATAATTGCCCTATCCTGCTCCTGTGGTACCTGGGGCGGCGGTTAGAGGACCTGTGGCCTGAACTAGAGTGGCCCATATCTGCGCCGCGCCAGGAGTGCCGGTGGGCGCGAAGACGACTTCCTACACCTTGGCGGGGCGGCATTGCCTGGGGTATACCCGATCTGTGGGCCGGTGGCGAGGGACTCTCGAGCGGCCTGGTGTGTTCGGGACGCCTCGGCCGGGGCCTAGTAGGTGGACTATCGCGAGAAGCGGCCCTGATACAGGTGCGTGTCGCTGCTCTGCCATCTGAGCGGCCGCCATGACGAGGGGCACGGCCGCCACTAAGACAGGACCCATTGACAAGTTCACTGGCCATGGTGGAGGAGCCGGGGCGGCTGGTGGGGGTCCTCCTGCTGGCCCAGACAACGCGGCGTTGATGACGGCCATTACACAGTCCCGCGACATGCTGGATGCGAAAATTGGTGCGGTGGGGGCCGATGTGATGCTGCTGCGCCAAGATCTTCGCAATGCAGTCGCCCGCATTACTGAAACTGAGACCAGGGTCACGGCAGTGGAGGGAGATGTTGGTGTCCTTAAGAAGAAGATTGCCGACATGGAACAGATCCAACGGGGCCTGGCACATCGCGTGGAGGATGCCGAGGGGCGGGCGAGGCGGAACAACCTGCGCTTCGTTGGCTTTCCGGAAGACTGCGAGAATGGGCCTATGGACGCTTTTCTGACCCGATGGCTGGAGAGCTGGCTACCACCGGACTCCCTGTCGCGATGCTTCATAGTGGAACGTGCCCACCGCGCCCTGACACAGAAGCCACCGGCCGGGGAGCGGCCTCGCCCGATCATCGCCAGGCTCCTCAACTTCCACGACAGGGACGTCATTCTCCGGGAAGCGCGGCTAAAGGACACCCTGCTGTATGACAATCATAAAATAATGATATTCCCGGACTATACCAAACTGGTCCACCAACAGAGGCACTCCTTCCTAGATGCCAAGGCCAAGCTGCGTGGCCTGAAAATTCAATACTCGCTGCTCTACCCGGCCCGCCTCCGGGTGATCTTTAACTCCAAGACCCTCTTCTTTGATACGCCGGAGGCCGTCTTCAACTGGACCGATGAGACAGTCAGAATCCGCCCTCACGTCCAACCGGGGCTGCACTCTGGATCGTCGCGTGGCTCGTCTCAGGACAGGAGCAACCCGCCTGGCAAAGGGAAACGTCATCGCAAGTCTCGCTCCCGGCGGAGGTCCCTGTCCCGGGACCCCCTTTTGGGAGACACACAGCCTGATACGGATCAATCTAATGGAGGCTCCTGATCGCCCGTCATGGGGACTGTCTGCTGGTTGCCTTCTATATGTGACTATTTCTGGCAGAGGCTGAGCAGTGGTTGGTGGGACATACATCGGCTGGTGCAGTATTGACCCTTTCTTGGCAAATGCCGGGGCCGTCATGGTCTGTAATATTCTTGCGGTGCTTTGCTTATGACTCTGCTGTATGTTTGTTGGGGTTCGGGGCGCGTACTTTGGGCTGCCTCCTCCTGTTGGACCTGGGAGGTGGTTCTGGGAGTGCGTCTGTTTAGTTCGGGGGGGGACTAGTTGGGATCCATTGGTATGGCTGGCTTTGGGCGCTGTGTTTTGGGCCTGAAGTACCGTATACCGCGACAGATACTTCATTGTTCCTTGAGGTATGGGGGTGGGGGTGGGGGGAACTGGGGTGTTTGGTTGCTGGTGGGTCGGGTCGGGATTGGAGGGGTAGTGGGGTTGGGGGCTTCGGGGTTTGTGGGGTTTGGGGTTCTGGTTCTGGGGGGGCACGTGGTCTCTGTGTATTTTGCAACTGTGGGGTCTGGGGCATGGGCCGGGGGTCGGGGAGTGTGGGGATGGGAGCATTGTGATCATGGTTAATGTCCCACACTTGGCGCCCGATGGCGCTTTCATGCGTGTTCTTAGCTGGAATGTACGGGGACTGTTGGACAAGTTTAAACGGGGAGCGGTGCTTCGCTGGGCTAAGAGGGACTTGGCAGATGTGCTCCTTCTTCAAGAGACGCACATGCTGGGTACGAAGGCCCTGAGTTTGCAGCGCTTTGGCTTCCATCAAGTGTTCCATGCCGGATTTACCAGGGGCTCCAGGGGTGTGGCCATTCTTATTCATAGACGGCTGGCTTATGTACATGAGCGTCAGTGGCTTGACCCCCAGGGGCGTTTTGTCTTTATCCAAGGGAAGGTCGGTGTGGAGCCGGTTGTATTTGGCTGTGTGTATGCCCCCCCCCCCTTGCAATGGGCCTTAGCTGAACGTTTGTTTGCCTTATGGGCTGAGTTCCCCCGCTCCATGGCTGTGATTGGCGGAGACTGGAATGATGTGATGGATGTGGCTTTGGACCGGCAGAGGAGGCCTGGAGTGGCACATGTGTCTTCCCCTACACGGTTGGGGGCTATGGCTGATGGTCTGGGCTGGGTGGATGTGTGGAGACATCTGCATGCGGAGCGGCGAGAATACACCTTTGTCTCGGCTGTTCATGGCTCCCTTTCGCGTCTGGATTGTGTGTTTGTCCCGAGGGCTTTCCTTGACAGAGTGAAGGGGGCAGCGATTCGGCCTCGCGGGCTCTCTGATCATTCCCCTGTGGCAGTACAAATTGACTTGTGCAAAGCACGTTCCCCTTTCAGATGGCGAATGTCCGCGTGGCATCTGCAGCGCCCTGATTATTCCCAGCATCTGCGTAGCGCGATCGCCCATTATTGGCAAGACAACCTTACCGGAGGGATAGATGCGGTGACAGTCTGGGAGGCTATGAAACCCACCCTGCGGGGCATAGATATTGCTTGGTGTGCGTCTGCTCGCCGGACTCGGCTGGGAGGCGTTGCTGCGGCCGCAGAGCGGGTGGAGGAGCTCGAGGCTCGGCACAGCGAGGCGCCCGATGATATGGCACTGCGGCTGCTCCTGCAGGCGCAACAGTCCTATTCCTCGATCCTGTTGGACGAGGCTCGTCAGGCGTGGTTGGCCACCCGTAGTAGGGTTTACCAGTGGGGCGACAAGTCTTGCACCATGCTCCATAGGCTGTGCCAACAGAACCTACAGCCTCTTACGCTGCCGGGCCTTGTTGATGGTGCAGGAGTGGCGATCACGGATCCGGCAACTCTTGCAACGAGTTTTGCGCGTTATTATGGGCACCAATATGCCTCTCGGGAGACTCTCTCCCCTGCCGTTATCGCGGATTATATTGCGTCGGTTCCCCCGTCTGCTGTCTCTGATGAGGTGCGCGAGGCCCTGGACCTTCCCTTGTCGGCTGAGGAGCTGGGCGACGCACTGGGTCAGTTAAATATCGGCAAGGCACCGGGGCCAAGCGGATTCCCCAGCGAATTTTATAAGAAGTTCCATCTGCAGCTCGGGCCGCACTACTTGCGGGCCCTGGAACAGGCACGAGAACATGGCCGCCTCCCACCGGACTGGCGTCATGCCGAAATAGTGGTGTTTTTGAAGCCAGGTAGGCCCCCTGATCGCCATGACTCCTATCGCCCCATATCCCTCATCAACTTCGAGGCCAAGCTCCTGGCAAAGGCGCTGGCGAACCGCTTGCTTCCACACATTTCGGCCCTTGTCCATCCAGATCAGGCGGGTTTTATGCCGCGCAGGGCGACGAGACACAATATACGACGGGCGCAGGCCGCGATACAAGCGATTGAGACTTCAGAGGACCCGGCGGCGCTCCTGCTGGCTGATATTGATAGTGCCTTCGATTCGGTCAGCTGGACCTTTCTTTTTGCTCTGTTGCCACTGCTGAACCTTGGCCCGATCTTCCTCTCATATGTCAGGCTGCTCTACACTGAGATCACGGCCTCGGTGCGTATCTCGGGGACGGCGTCGGCTCGTTTTCCAGTGTCCAGAGGCACACGTCAGGGGTGTCCGCTCTCCCCTTATCTTTTCGCGCTGGCCATGGAGCCGCTGGCCGCCAGGGTGCGCCGCGATGAGCTCTACCGTGGCTTCATCTGGGGTGCGGATCACTCAGACCGCATAGCTCTATATGCGGATGATGTGCTATTTTTCATGACTGACCTGCAGCGTACGGGTCCTCGTGTCCTGGAATTGATGCAGGAATTTGGTCGGGCATCGGGGCTCTTCCTTAACCCGCGCAAATCGACCCTGTGGGTGCTGGGGGGTGCGGCAGTGGCCTGCCCTTGGGCTGCGTCCCTTCAGATGGCTGTAGAGGGTGTGAAGTACCTGGGTGTCTTCCTCTCTGCCTCGCCTGCAGTGGCATGGGACCGGAACATCCTACCGGTATGGGATCGGGTCCAACTGGACGTCAAGACATGGACGCGCATGCCTCTTAATATCTACGGCCGGTCGGCCATCTTCAAGATGGTGGCTTTGCCCCGTCTATTATATCAACTGCAGAATCATCCCTTCCAGGTTGACCCGCAGTGGTTCCGTACTGTTAATTCTGTGCTGAGCCGGTTTCTGTGGGCTGGCGGTGCCGCCAGGGTGGCGCTGCGCACATGCTTCCTCTCTACCTACTGCGGCGGTTTGGCGGCCGCGGATATTTTGTCTTACTATCAGGCCTCCCATCTCCTTGTGCTTAACGAGTGGTGGTATGGGGACCGTAGTGATCCGGCTTATGCCCTTGAGCATTCACTGATGGGTGGCGCCTCCCTTCACACCCTGCTGTACTCGGCTAGGCGAAGGCGACTGCTTCCGCAAGTCACCCAAGTGGTCTTCGCTGTCTGGCGGCGGGCCCTGCACCGGGTGGGCTGGTGGGGTCGGCTTACGGCTGAAACCCCGTTGTGGCGTAATGGCCTGTTACCAGCGCTGGCGTCTCTGTCCGGATTTGACGGCTGGGATGCGATCGGGATCTCGTCCCTAGGTCATGTCCTCTCGGGTACTACCCTAAAGTCCTTTCGGGATCTTAGCTCCGAATTTAGCATGCCCAAGACCCAGTTTTTCCGCTACCTTCAATTTCGCCACGCTCTTACTCCTAGCCTGGTGGGCCTGGAACAACTCCCTGATTTTAGTCCTATTGAGGCTAAACTGTTTATGGGAGACCTAGGTGGCAAGAAGGTCTCGCAGATATATTGCTCTCTGGTCACTCACTGTTCCCCTTCCCTCGCGGCGCTGAGGGCCTCTTGGGAGGGTGATGTTGGTCCGTTGGATGATGACGACTGGCGTGAGGCCTTGGAGTCTCCCCGTGGTGCTGCTATAGCCATCCGCCTTCGCTTCATCCAGTTCAAATACCTCCACCGGGCTTATTATACTAGACACCGCCTATGGCGGGCGGGCCTTGTTGCAACTCCGGAATGCCTGAGATGTGGTTCTGAAGAGGGCACCCTGTTTCATACGGTATGGTCCTGTGAGAGACTGACTAGATTCTGGGCTGGGGTTTGGGACTGCCTGTCAGAGGTGTTGGGTTGGGACCTACCCCGTACCCCCAGGTTGGGCCTTCTTCATGTTCTTGAAAACGTTGGGGGCAATATTTACAAACGCCATTTGCTGTTGCTGGGGCTGGTGGTGGCAAAGAGAGATCTGGCACAGGCCTGGAAGAGCGAGCGCGCCCCCCCGATCGGGGCTTGGAGGGCGGGCCTGGACTTCCTCATGGGACTAGAGCAGCCTGTTTTTGAGGCCCGGGGATGTCCTCGCAAACACTACAAAATCTGGAAACGGTGGGCGGATTACCGGGGCCTGCTCCTTGACCCCCCCGTGGACATTGATGATGTATTACAGCTGGATGTGGATCCCCCACTCTAGGCTGCTGGCTGGCTCCACCTTTGCAGGCTATCTCATGTTGCTGGACTGTGATCACGTGCACTGGGTTAGGGTGGGATAAGGGGTGGGTAGCTGCGGGCGGGGCTGGTTGGTGTTTTTGGGGTTGGGTGGGTGGGGTAGTTCGCTGTCATTCACTGTATAACGATGAGTTCGAAGCTGTGCTAATGATGTGTCTTTTTCTATCTGTCGTTGACAATCTACTCCTGACTGTGGAGGGTTGTGTTGAGCTTTGCTTGAACTCATAATAAAAAATTGGTTATGAAAAAAAAAAAATGTAAATACTCGTCTGGTGCTTCTAAATAGTTCTACCCCAGTGTACCTAACCTATGTGTAGTACAAGGTAAGAAGTAGGTGCTGTTTTCTAAAGTATAGCTAGCTATAATTTAGTTTTGCCAAGAGATCCTCTAGGTTCTAGTCTGCTCCATAGCTTAGAATAAGAGAGGTTGGAATCTGTTTCCGGGTCTCGATCTCTAACACCCTGCAAGGGAGTCAGAAACATTGGAGCTGGATTCTCTGCGAGGAGGATGACAGCGTATGGTCAGTGCATCAGGCGGGTACTCGAATTCCTTCCGAACTTGCTGTGGCAACCCGTGTCATGCAAGTATGCAGCCATGGTTTGCCATGGTAAGTGAAGGTATATTTGTACTCTGAAGGTGTTTAGGAATGCCAGTATTGACGTAAAAGTCGGGCAGAGGAACATCATGGATGCACCCCTAAGGAATAGATGTTCATGCATAATAAATGAGTTCTTGGAGAAATCAATATCCAAGCAGGGGAAGTCCTAAAGGCTTAGGAGTCTGGTTTTCCAAGAACTCATTGTGACGTGTATGGATGGATGTTGGTGACCATGCCTGTATTTGGTCTGCATGGGCAATGCCTAAATAAGGGTTGGATTTCTATGCCTAAATATGGGCAATGTGAATTGTGCCTATATAAGGACATAAATCGGGAAACCTATATACGGTATCTAAATCGACACACAACAACCGTTTCAATAATGGACAATGCATTTCCTGTTTGTCACCTCCTGTTTCTCCCTACAAAAAAAGCCTGGACTTGCCATAACCTGTGTCACAAACACTCTAGTAACTTTGTATCAGTTTGAAAGCTACTGAATTTGTATTCCTAATTTCTTGTCCATTAGGGTATTCTGGTCATCTCCAGAAAATCCAGTCGATCTCATCCAGGCGTAGCGTCGAAGGGCTACCGACGTGGAAATCGCCCTGCCTAGAGAGTCGGCGGTATCCAGCCCACAACGGATGGTAAACTTTGCTGCATCCCTCCCGGCGGCAATAGCCTGGGAGAGCACTATCCAGGACTCCTCTGTACACTGAGGCAGCACACCTGTGCAACCGTGTCCCACACAGAGAGGGAATAACGGCCCAACAGACATGTAGTGTTAACCGACCGCAATCCCAAACTGGCGAAAAAGAAAGTTTTCTTCCCAAGATGATCCAGCTTTTTGGATTCCCTCTCCAGTTGAGCAGTACGGAATGCGCTCTTGGAGGTAGAAGCTTGGACCACCAAGCTCTCAGGGGTGGGGTGTTGAGAGAGAAAAGTGGGGTAACCCAGAGCTGGGCAGTGGCGTTGGGCAATCATCCTATACACGGGACCAGGCGCCAAAAAGGACGTCGGTGAGGGATTCATTAAATAGCAGCAGGGGCTCCAAAGAGCTCACTTGCAGTTAAGGCACCTCTGTCAGGAGGTTAGTACTGACTGCCACTGTAGGGAGCTCGACGTTGAGAGACTCGGCCGCTCTTTTGCCCCTTTGCGTATGACGCTCCCTTCTCCGTAGCCACAGTAGGAGGAGACAACATGCCAAGGTCAGGGGAGGTGTCCAGACCACTGGCATCCCCCAGTTCCTCTCTCCAGTCCTGTTCACTGTCCAATTGGTCAGTCAGAGGGTCACCTAACCCCTGCCAGTCCTCCTCCCCATCCTCTGGGTGCCAATCTGGCCTAAAAGGGACCTCAGGAGTGAATAGGGGCACAAAAACCCCTCTCGGTGCCGGATCTGGCATCAGACGACACCAGTCAGGCTCCGGGTCCACATTAGGATGGAGGCCAGGGTCGATGTCGGGCGGGGGCCCAACCGGCATCAAATGCAGTGACGTGCCGGAGGAAGCGGCGCCGGTGGAGGCATAATAAGGTCAACCGCTGCCGATCCAGATCCAGGCCTGGATCCAAGGAGAGCCTGCAGCCCTGGGGCCGGAGCTGCCACGAGAGAAGTGCGCGCCAGCGGGTTCGGGCTACCCAAAGATGGCGTGCATCGTCTCGTAAAACTTATGAACCTGGACAGGAGTCACTCCGGATCCCGGGAAGTGAGGGATATTTGGAGTTGACTCTTCATGCTCTGCACGCGGAGCCGCAGGTGGGGTACCGCCCTCATCCCTTGTCGCGTCAGCCAACCGACGCGGAGAAGTTGAAGAGCGACAATGCTTCTTTGACTTCTTCTTGTGCTTCGACTTACCTGACCCCGAGTGCGAAGACTTAGAAGAGTGGTGATGGCTCCGCGACCGGTCCCTTGACCTCCCTCACGACCAGGACCTCGAACTGCATGGAGCCGATTGTCGGCGCTCAAGAAGCTTTCGGGAACACTCCTACAAAGCCATCGGAGCCATGGACCCGCAGTAGGAGCACATCTTGGAATCGTGGTCGCGCTCCAGGCTAAAGAGGCACACACGGTGCGGATCCATAACCGACATCAGTCAAGAACAGGATCCGCAAGCCTTGAAGCCAGGCATGCCTATGTGCACCAGGAGTCGTAGGACTAAAAGAGACGTTGACAAATGAGGTACTGCTATCTCCGGATCTGCACTGACTGGCGCGGAAAAAGAAAGTACTGACGTTAAAGCGTGAGGGCACCGTTTAAGTAGCTACAGTGAAGTCATCCCGGCGACACAATGCCAACGACGCACGTGGAGCCGACCGACGCCACCTTCCGACGCGCAGAGGTACTGCTGACGAAAAAACTTTCCGGATCCAGTCTGACGCCTGGGGGTAATTCTAAGGTAAGGAATCTATAACTAACTGTTTCTTCCAGATCAAAGTGGTATTCATCGGAGAAGGCAGGGCGCTGCTAGCGTTCAACCCAAATGAGAGCACTACCCCCGGTTAAATGTCTTTCCACCGAACAAGAGTTGTCAGTTATAGCACCATCTTTTAATACAAACCATCTATCCCACCCAATACTAGCTCCAAATAGGAAGCACTAATACTTCCATTAGTATTCAGGATTTTAGACGCTTGAGGTGCAATGAAGCTCTTTTATACCTTCAAATAACCCTAAACAATCATGGAGTGACATTTAGTGTGGAATAATTCTAGTCTCTGTTCGAGATAGACTAAAACCACGGTCTTTGCCCAGGTCCCAAGGTGGGTGTGGGTGGATTTGAAAATCTGTAATTGCACTTTTCGGCAAGCCTTAGGAATCTAACATATAATAATAATTTGAAGTCATACCTGACGGGGCTACCACAGAGGCTGACATGGTATCTTTGTCTGCTTGTAGCAACAACTCTCACATCTGGTTTCTGGCTGATATGGGCTAAGGCTGGCGGCAAGTTAGGCACACTGGCTCCCACACATAGCTCCACTGGAAGGGGACAGTGCCAGTAGATTTACCGTGGTAAAATAGTGAGGTGTTGGAATGCAATGCTGACCTGCCATGACCCATCTTTACCAGCAGCATCTTCACGAACCTGCATACACTTCAGCCCCATCCTCTGATCTATTTCCCCGCTCTGATGCTGGGGTCAAGACAAAGATGCTCCCCGTAAGAACAGACGAAATGCTTGTCCTACATCTCTAACAAGGATTATTAAAAATATAGGACAAGAACTTACTTTTTACATCAGAAAGGAAATGGCCCACAGAAAAAGCCCAGTCGTATAAATTCTCTATAATAAGGGTTTGCATGTGTCTGCAATAGCTTTCTTATGATACAGAAGAGACTTTTAATACAGCCGCGGAATACAGTGATGCAGCGCAATTCTCTATACATTTTGGCTTGGGCATGATCGTCAAACAGATTGCGCCACTGGCCGCATCGACTGTTGATTATTTGCTGAAAGTGTATCCTGGAAGTTAACATCAGTACATCAATTTCAAATTACAGTGACACCTCTTTGGTCCCACAAGAACGACAGCGAGGATGGTTTACAAACCATGAAGGTTTATTAGCAGATAGTCAAAGTTACAAACATTATTCATTCAGTAAATAAATGAATCAAGTAAGCATAAAATTCAGCATTGTTAATTAATCCTCCTAGATGTATCAGGTTAAAGAAAATGCAAATCAATTTAATTCAGTTACACACGATAGATGGGCTACTAAAGACCACCTCGCATGGGAAATACAACTCCACCCCAAGATGGTTTGACAGAGATTGCTCTCGGGCACAGAAAGAACTAGAAAGGAGCCTGAAAACCATCCCACGAGATAAGTTACAAATCGCAAAGTGCAGGACCGAATATAATAAGGCAATTAAAGGCAGGAAACTTTCCCTCCAATCACAAGCTTGGGAGGACTTAAGGGATGCAGCAGACAGAAGGGACACTAGTGCCTTCTGGAAAATAATAAATAATCCATGTTTCCAGGACGCAAGTGCCCCAGAAGTTGGCACAACCATTCTTCCTGAACAATGGCTCGACCATTTCAGAAGTTTATATAATCATACGGTCGAGAAGAACCAGGACGAGGGGAAGGGCTGTCCGTGGGTTGCCTCGACAGAATTTACTCTGGAGTAAATTGTGGTCGGCATTCAGGGACTCACACGAAATAAAGCGCCAGGGACAGACTGTATCCCACCAGACCTATACCTAAGCAAAGTCGAACTGTGGGCCCCCATTCTGACAAGGGTGAATAATGCGGCCGTCGCAACCGGCCTTCCGCGTTCATGGTCAACGGCAACTATAGTGCTCATTTTTAAAAAAGGGAACAGGGACAACCCCCAATGCTACCGTCCCATATCATTGATTGATGTGACGGCTAAAGTCCTGGGTCGAGTGGTTTTAACGCGCCGTATGGACTGGGCCGAGGAACATCAAATCATTACTGATACCCAGTATGGGTTCAGGGCAGGGAGATCTACGACAGACCAGTGCCAGAACCTCTATCTATTGGTGGCCAAATACAATATAGCTAGCAATGAGGCAGTATATTTAGGGTTTATGGACCTCACTGCAGCTTTTGACCATGTGAATAGAGAGAAGCTGTGGGCTTTGATGATTAGACTGGGGGCTGACCAAGGCTTGGTAAATATCTTGAGAGCACTACACTGGAATACCTCCGCCAAAGTGTGCTACAATTTGGAAGGGGGCACTACAGCACCCTTCCCTTGCACTAGTGGGGTAAGACAGGGATGCATCCTGGCCCCATTCCTGTTTTCCCTGTACATCAATAACTTAGATCAGGCATTAGGTTTATTGAAAGTAGATTCTCCCAGAGTAGGCTCCCACCCGGTCCCAGTGCTGCTGTACGCAGATGACGTGGTCCTTTTAGGCCGAACCCCTAAGGGTCTCCAATGTTTGATAGATGGGTTTGTCAGTTTTATGGACACTCTAGACTTATCGGCCAACTTAACGAAGTCTTACGTTATGCTGGCCGGATCTAAACCCTGCAAGAAGTGTTCTTATTATATAGGCACTCACAAAATGGAGCAGGTACAGACCTTCTCCTACCCTGGTCTGTTATTTGACGGGCTCTTAAATTTTAAACTTTTAATTGAAGAGCGTTGTTCCAAACTGGTGGCCTCAACTGGGGCCATAATGAACTATGGGCGAAGGCTGGGTCGGTGGTCCCCAGAACAGGTTATGAACCTGTACAGCTCAATCTGTTGCTCCAAAGTGGTATATGGATCTGAAGTCTATGGTTTTGTAAGTACCCATCAGGTACAGATAGAGGAAAATAAATATCTGAGAAAGGTACTCAAAACCCCACAAAGTATACCCGCCTATATTATTCATGAGGAACTTGGGAGGGTATACATAGAGGGCTTGATCAAGGTCAGACCCCGATGGCCTGGCTGAAAATTTGGACCAACACGGAGGCAGGTCTGAGCAGACAAATCATCGGAGATTGCTTAGATAGGGACAGAGGAATGAGTATTCCATGGCTGAAACACGTGAAAACTGCCCTCGAGGGAATTGGGTGCAAGGATCTATTTATAAACCCCACAGCAATTACCCCTCAAGACACACAGAGAATCAAAAGAACCTTTTTGAATATGGCATTATCACGGAGAGCGGCCTTGGAAGTTAGTAAGACCACAGTCAGCGCTCATAGCATGGTAAGGACAGGGGAAGGAATGGAACCTTATTTAGCTCTTATGTACAATGAGCAGGAAAGGTTTTTAATCACTCGTTTTAGGCTCAACCTTTTACATCATTTACTGGCTGACCCATCAGGTTTTACTTCAACTGTTGAGCAGAAGGGTCCATGCGGCTGCGACAATAGGTCTCCGCAGGATACCCTTCATTTTGTATTATTGTGTCCATTATATGTTTTTCCTAGGCATAGTTTTTTAGTAAGGATTTTAAAACATGCGAAGTTTAGACATGCCAAGGTTGCCCTTTTATTCTTGCAAAGGGCTGATGATCCCCTTACACTGTTAAGTATCATAAATTTTATAAAGGTTGCTTTAAGACTCAGGAATTCGAGAGGGTTGTGCTGAATGAATTGCTGGATAATTGTCTCCAATGTATCTTTTCATGAATTGTACTTTATCATATTTTAATTGTATAATCTGTACTTTTATGATATTTTTTAAACACTGAATAAAGGACTAATGATGATGAATTCAGTTACATACTTTATTTCGGTTTTTGAACTATAAAACTACACAGTAAGATACAATGTTAAAAACATAAAAACAGCTGCAACTAAGATTGAGGATCAAGGCAATGCTAGTTAAATGGAATTTGGTTTGAAATCTCAGCACAGCCTTAGACACCATGGTACCTTCCTACTGAGAGTAAAGCCAGCCTTGATTATGGGTAGGAAAAAAGCGGGCGATTGCGATGTGGTTTCATCTCCGCTGGTAAAACCTACCTCGATTGATTGGATGCTAGAACGGGCCGTTAATGCAATCAGCAATAACATCGCCCAAACAGAACGGCTGCTCTCTATGAACCTGGATAGCAGCCGCAGGAGATTACCTGTTCCATCCCTTTGCCCCCTATCTGATAAGTCTACAGATTTTCCCCCAAACAGTGGTTCCTAAACGAATGGTGAGACCACCCCGCCTACAGCCATTCTCTCTGCTACCTCTAATGCTCCAAATAATACGTTTGTGCACACCACCCTGCTTAAGAGATCTAAACGTGGTAAGGCACGTAAACAGATGGCTAGCCTGCTTCCACCTCCATCGGAGACTTTACAAGTGTCTGAGATCTGAGATCGAGCCACCGATTGGTTCATTACCAAGCCCAGAAGACCCGGTTTTACCCCTACTCCTACAGGATAATAAGTCCTGCATTAATATAAATTATATCAATGACCTTTTGGCCAGCCACCTAAGGACTTTTTCAGAGAAACTATGTTTAATGATTAATACTGTACTTTTTCCCCTGGTTTCACGCCTGGACATCATTGACTCTAAAATGGCTGTAGTTGCCATTGGCGACCTGGGACCCTCGAAAGGAACTATAATTACCGCTCCCAACAGGCAGCGCACTGCGAATGATACACCTGAAGAATCCTTGGCAGCCCTTATTTCATTAACAACTTTGGACAACTTTGATCGGGCACTGGCTCAAACCTTAGATACGATTATCCCGGGAAAAAACATGAAGTCAGGACCTCGCAGAGTCTCAGCACCCTGCTACTCAGGGGCTCTAAAAATTTAAAAATCCATCTGTAAAACTATGGAGAGGCAATGGAGACGATCCAAAAGTGATGAGGATAAAAAGAACTATAAAAAAGCCTTAGCAGGCTATCATCACAATATCAAAGTGGCCAGATGTGGCTACATCCAGGTGCAAATTGAACAGGCTGGGAATTCCGTAAAGACACTATTTGGTATCGTGAAGGACTTCTCCTCCCCGCAGGCCTGTAAACAATCACCGGTGGAAACACAGGAGCTCTGTGAAGCTCTAGCCACCTACTTTCAAGATAAGATCTCCTTGATCTATGAGAACTTTCCAAAAAACAAAAGCCCCAGTTCAGTCGAACCCCGCGTCAATTACTGGGTGCCGGAGAGCTGCCTCAACCGGTTTGAGCCCATTGCACAACAAGACGTCATCCGTCATCTAAAAGCATCCAAATCGGGATCCCCGAGCGATATCTGCCCACCTTATGTTATGGCACGGATTGCAGAGAGCTGTGCACCGACCATTCAGAAAATTTTCAACTCCTCAATCGCTAGTGGCCATATCCCTATGGCATGGAAGGAAGCACATGTGCTTTCTATTCTTAAGAAATCATCAGCTGATCCCGCAGTCCTAAGTAATTATAGGCCAATATCATTACTTCCTCTGTTAGCAAAGATACTCGAGGCTCACATCAACACACAATTGAGCCAGTACCTTGAGTCTAATAACATCCTTGACATATCACAGTCCGGCTTCCGGCCTGGATTTAGCACGGAGACGGCCATTCTATCAGTTACGGATTCCATCAGGCGGACGCTGGACGGGGTGGGATCGGTGATGCTCATCCTCTTGGACCTCTCCGTAGCATTTGATACTGTTTCACATCGACTGCTTGCGGAGAGGCTACAGGATTGCGGAATCGGGGACCTGGCACTAAAGTGGCTGACTCACTTTTTAGCCGACAGGAAACAACAGGTCATGATGGGCCCTTTCAGGTCAAATAAATACTCGTTGGAGAGAGGGGTTCCACAGGGCTCATGTCTTAGCCCGACTCTCTTCAATGTTTATATGGCCCCGCTAGCCAGAATAGTGCGGCAATATGGATTTGAGGTTGTCTCATATGCAGACGACACTCAACTGATCTTCCCCATTGGGAGAAACCTGGCAGAGGAAAGAGGACGTTTTACCCTAGGAATGTTGGCTATAGCAAATTGGATGGCAGAGTCTTGCCTCCAATTAAACCCTGGAAAGACAGAGTTAATATTTCTGGGTAAAAGATAGGAACTGGTACTGGATGACTGGTAGCCAGTAGAGCTGGGCACTGTGCCAGTGCCCTCGATCGCAGTGAAAAGCCTAGGAATACAACGTGAGGAAGACCTGTCTATGAAGAAAAATGTTAGCAATATCATGAGTTCCTGTTATTATAGCCTTCGGCTGCTGCGGAAAATTATTCCATATCTTCCCGTGAGCCACCGTAGAACGGTAGTACAGGCCTTAGTGATCAGCCGGCTGGATTATGGGAACGCTTTGCTGGCAGAAGTAGGTGATACACACCTAGCAAAGCTCCAAGTAATCCAAAATACTGCCGCTCGGATGGTCTTGAACCGTCCCCCTGGCACACCATCGCTCCCTTTATTGAAGGAACTCCATTGGCTGCCAGTTAAAAAGAGATCCTTCTTTAAAACGTGCTGTTTAGTTTTTAAAGCTCTGATGGACACCGGCCCAAAGTATCTACAAAATAGACGCTGTAGACAGACTTCACGCTGTAATTTAAGATCTAACAGTAAGGCCCTGTTAGCCACCCCCCGGATTAAACGGAACTGCCTGGGAGGTAAAGCCTTTTCATATGTAGGTCCTAAATACTGGAACTCCCTGCCAGAAGGACTTCGGAAGGCCCCTTCTTACCTGACCTTCAGAAAACAGCTGAAGGCTTTCTTATACTGATTTTTTCTCTTGGCCTTTCATTGCACTCGGTAATTGGACTAGGTTAGCGCGGAGATGCCCCTGGGTGATTCATGCGCTTTACAAAACCCCAATAACATAACATATAACACTTGCTTCCAGTAATCTATCATCACATACAGCCCACACAGATCATTTATGTAACAAACATATTTCACGTAGGCAGAAATTTGTTCATTTGCCTATTTTTACTCCAAATTGTTCTATTACTTCAAAGGAAACAGTAAGTAAAGCTTTCCCAGCACAGCCACAGAGACGGGCACAACTACCAGTTATTATTTTTCCTCCAGCTGCATGCCCGTACAGTGGCGTAACGAACCTAGAGGGGGCCCCCCTGCAGGGTAAGTAAAGGGGCCCCCTCCGGACTCAATCTAGAGCTCCCCAGCAGAAGTACGGAGCTGACGGGGCCCACTGGAGGGTGAGGGCCCCTCCGCACCGCGGGGGCTGCAGGGGCCTGTGTTACGCCCCTGTGCCCATATGTGGCTGTCTTGATAGGGTACCCCCACCGAATTCTGACCAGTGCGAAACATACAATCAACTCTTTAATAAAACCTTACATTGGCTAGCGCGAAATAGAGATATGCCGTTTTTTCACACTAGAGACATCTTGCATGGAAGGAGATGTACATGGATTGGGCCAAATCCACCTGAACTCCTGGGTAATTGTATTGTGATTAAATTTAGTTCCCCAAATCTGGTACAACATCTGTTATTAATATTGGATCTAGTTTTCTGTCAAGAACCTCCATCACTCTGGTCCCGCTAGGCTTCTTTTACAGACCTTTTTCCCATTTTAGGCAGAGTCCTTATAGCTTACCTGCAATTAGCAGCGCACAGGACATAAGTCCAGCCTTTTCCCATGGGGTCAATAACATGCATTTAGGCAATTTTAAACATCCAGATATAGTCTGTATACCATTCTTTAATGCACTGGCACTAGTTCAGGTTCCTCTGCATGCATCTTCCATACCGTACTCTGTACCAACATCTAACAGATTTGATGCACTCTCTGAATTGGACTGATTTACCGGTTAGAGCCAGTTTCAACATCTAATACTGCTTGCAAAACACTTAGGATTGATAAACCACTAGTGACACATATTGCCACCTAATAGTAATTTAGTCTCCGTTCCACAACACTCCTCAGATTGCTTAAGATAAATTTGGCACCTGGAAGATCCCAAAGACTCACTTGCAGCCGAACTTAAGTCACATCTCGACAAATTCCTCCTGTGTCTAGCGGAGAGCAAACAAGACTCGATGGCTTTACATTATAACATTTTAATGCGCACAATCAGGTAGTCCATGTTAAAGCCAATTTGCACATCGAACGAGGACCCGAGATGGTGTGAAGGGGCCTGTTCCCAGGCAAATCGAAAGCTGAGGAAAGTATTAAACGCATACCCCAGGATAAGGAGTGAAATCTCCCTGGCACTTATTGAGTTTAAAACTGTACTCACAAACTGGAAGAGGGAATTATACATACATGATTGGGAGCTTTTGGAAAATGCTTCCAGATGAAAGGACAGTAAAACTTTCTGGGCCTTAGTAAAACAAATTAGATCTAGGAACTCCCCTGTCAACCCTCTTTTGCAAAATAATATTTTGGGAGTGGACCCACTTTCTTGTATCTATTACATTGAGGACGCCCCAATTAAGGCAGCTGTTCTGTGTAGTTTGTGGAACTCCCCTCCACTTTTATTAACTTTGTAGGAAGTGGAGTCGACCATCCACCATAGTAAGAGAGGGAAAGCTCCAGACCCAGACGGGGTACCAACAGACCTGCTGAAAGCCATGCCTGAGATATGGGGTCCTCTTATCACTAATACATTTAATACTTGTTTATCAGTTAATATTCATTTCTTATGGACCACCACAAAAATAATTTCTATATTTAAAAAGGGGGATCGTATGTCGCCGAAGTGCTATTGACCAATTTCCCTCCTCAACAGCACCATTAAAGTAATTGGAAGAGTCATCTATGACCGTTTGGCCAAGTGGGCAGCAGACAAGGACATACTCTCCCCCTTTCAGTTTGGTTTCCGTCTGAAATTGGGACTAATCAACAATGTTTGAACCTGGCCCTGGTAATTTGTAAATATACCAAGGCCAGGAGTCCTCCTATTTACTTGGTTTTTATGGATCTGTCCACTGTCTTTGATTCTGTGGACAGAACCAAACTTTGGTTGATGCTGTTGGAACAAGGCATGAACCCCCCCTCTGGAATTTATTTTGTATTCCCTACATTTAGATCTTTCAGCTAGAGTCCGCTTAAACTCCCATGGTGAGCTCTCCTCCAATTTTCCACTAGAGGGTGGTGTAAGGCAGTGGTGTATATTTGCACCTTTATTATTTGTTTTAAAGATTAACGATTTAACAGTTAACTTATCCTCCTCCCATTCAGACATACCTAGAATTACAGGTTCCCCCAATTCCGGTGCTGTTGTATGGCGGCGACGAGATATTGCTATCCCTCACTCCAAATGAGCTGACACATCAGGTAGACTGCTTTGCTTCGTTTATGCAAAACATGAACCTAAAAACTAAATATATAAAGTCACATATTATGCCGTGTGGTCCAAGCACACTGAAGTGAAATAAAATTAGTATCAACGGGCATGAACTGACGAGCATTGACAACTTTTGTAATCTAGGGTTAACTTCTAGTTATTCAGGGTTATGGAACTTCCATCTTGCCCAGGCTACCCTTAAATTAAGAAAACTGCCAGTACAATCTGTAAGTTAATTAGACAAGATAGTAGGGGGACAGCTGCTACCTATCTGAAGGTATATAATTTGAAGTGCATTAGCAAAGCTACTTATGGTGCAGGAGTTTGGGGTTTTAGTAAAAGTAATTTGCAGATCGAGGAAAACCGTTTTTTGCGATGGATGCAGAGTCTAATAACGTCCACCTCTAGCCTTATTACCCACTTTGAATAAAAACAGGTACTTATAGCAGATAAGATTCAACTGGCACCAGATTTAATATAGGTTTCATATGGCTGAATACAGTAGCTAAGCTTTGTAAGGATATCATACTTAACTGCTTAACGTTGGACAAGGCGTACTCATTGCCTTGGTTATGCTACATACGGGATTACCCTTGGATCCCTGGGTCTATCTGCCTGGTTCACTGATCCCAGCTGTAGACCCAAAAATGCAAGGGAGGAGGTGAACATATTATTTAAGGGTTATAGCGCAAACACAAGATTGAAAATTGTGTTAGCAAAACCCTCGGTCATGAATTATTGTAGTCTTTTCTACGCAGAGGAATCTCCCCTGTACTTATCCTTGGATTTGTCAAGATGGGAGCGGTCACTTCTTTTTTGCTTCAGAGCAGGATTAATACATTGGTCCTTATTTTTTAACATATTTCTAGACCTAGAGGGAAACATAGTATCCACCTGCCCCTGAGACAATCACTCTGCACAATCAGTATTGCACTTTATGTTCTTTTGCAAATTGCAGTTTAGCAAGAAAGCACTTTCTGACACCACTGTTACGGAGGCTAGGTCTCCGAAGTTGTAGGCCAGCTCTCTTCCACTTACAATACTTAAGCTTATCTGAAACTATTTACTGTGTCTGCACTTTTTTGAAAGCTGATATTAGGGCTAGAAAAATCATGATAGGATAATTAACTCAGAATCGTACATGCAGAGTGGCATAGCACTTCCTCCATATTTTACGTATGGTTCTTTGATGCACTGTGGAATTTAAAGCTGTTTATTAGCACATATCTTTTTTTAAACTGTTTATATGTAAGATTATTTTGCATTCTTTATGTGTGATCACAGCTATGTGCAATATTTTTATATACTTTTATGTTCAATTTTTCATTAGACCGAATAAAGCTCAATTTTCCAGACGCAAAAGATACTTACCTTCGGTAACGCTATATCTGGTAGAGACACAGTCTAGCCACAGATTCCTTAACTTTGAATTCTCCCCAGGCGCCAGACTGGATCCGGAAATTATTTAGCAGTACCTCTGCGAGCCTGGCGATGGCGTAGTACAGCTCCACAGTGACGTAGTCTCCGGATATGACGTCAGTGAAGCCTTATAAGTCCCCTCCGGGGAACAGACATCAGTTTATTCTGTGAAACCTTCCGCACCAGAATGTAGAGCCACTACAGAAACTGGTTGTTCAAACAGTGTGCCAAAAAAGGACAAAAATCTTTGAAACATTAATAAAGAAGAAACATCAAATGGTATGTTAATACCAGACATGGATTTTAAAGAAATCTCCACTAAAATCAATGAAACACGGGGCTACATGAAACCTGCACCCTGGTGAATAACCCCATATGAGTGAAGAGACCATACACTCTATAGACCATTCATCAATGCTAATAAACGGTATGGCAATAGCCAAACACAACCTACAACAACAACACCAGGCTGTTTGTTAAACCACACCATTATGTGATATATTGACAGTACCAATGTCAAGGTATGATAAAACCAAGAAGACTTTCATAGAAAGAACAAATAAATTAACACTGCTTACTGGTGTGTCATCCAGAGTGAAATAGAAACCCACCCCCACTCTACCAACCACGCCCATTTGAAAATGGATGGTGTTGCAACATCTACACAAAAACTAAGTGGCCAAGCCAAACGGTTTCTATAGCCCCAACACAGATTGAGATAGTGATAACAAGTATTTAAACCCAGTACTGAAGTGGGTATAACTTTTACCTCAAAGGTCATTCACAGAGTGGGGAGGATGGGCAGAGCATTAAATGAATCTGCGGCTAGACTTTGTCTCTACCAGATTGTAACGGGGTGTACCGGAGGGCATCGAACTGCACCCCGACTCAGCCATCTCCCGGGGGCGATCTCCCAGGAGGCCGTGGCCCCCCCACAGGGAGGCATAAACTAACTCTTGTACCACCCCCCCCCCTCTCTCTCCCTGCATCACAGGACCTGGGTGCCGGCTTGAATGAAGCGGACGCCCTGGACTGGCCCTTTAAATCTGGTGAAGATACCGAGTGGGAGGAGCCATCTTATCAGACCTGTCCGTCAAAAGGAGACCCCGCCGACTTTCAGGTGTGTTTGTTTACCTGGAGGTCGGAAGAGTGGAGAGCGGATCGGAGCGAGGAGGGAGCTGAGGCCGTGAAGATTGTGCGCCAGGAAAAGCGAGCAGGAATCGACTTTGACATCACCGGGAGCCGACCAGAGAGTACTGGAGAAGAGGCTCGGCGTTGGTCTTCAGACCGCCCGCTGGAAGAGGTATCCAGAAACAGGGACGACGCCGACTCGACGCCTGCATCCAACATAGCTGAGCCGGGAGGCCACCGTTCCCGTGATCCGCCCAGCCACTCACCCAGGGGAGGTGCGTGGCTCAACCAGGTGCGTAACCGGTTCAGGGGTTGGGTGGGAAGACCACGTACGCTAGGTACGCCTCCACGGGACGTGTAACTTTCCCGGTACCCTTGCTGGTGCATGAAACACCCCCCCCCACCTTGCACGTGTTAGCACGGAATGTAAATAGCACCGGTGATCCCTTCACTCCCTGCCCTGTATGTGCCGCTAGTTGGACAGACGCCTGACGCCTTTTTCCCTCTCTTCTCTCCCTGGGGAATGCTGGAGAGCCACTCCGCCTGCCGGGACGGACTCCGAGGAGGAAGAAGCTCCATCCAGAGGACCGGAAGGGAGCCGGAAGAAGGAGAAAGCCCCTCATCGTCGGAGAAGCCGGAGCCGGTCCCCACGAAGACATCTGAACAGGAATAGTTGTACTGACCAACTCTTTGCCTTAATAAAGCCTCAGTTACCGAGAGTACGTCTCTTGCCCCTATCTTCTGCGCCGCTTCCCGCCCAAAACCTCACACAGATATAGCGTTATAGAAGGTAAGTAACTTTTACATCTGATAGAGACATCTAGACGCAGATTCCTTAACTTTGAATAAAATACCATAGCTATACCTCACTAGAGGAGGGTCTGCAAACTAATCCTACCAAAGTTCTCAAAGAGAACTAGCCGGTCAAAACTAACAACTGACCAAATGTATGTAGGAATAGCAGAACAAGAGCTTGGCTTTTAATAGAATCTACATGTCAGACCATATGCAAGGAACTAAACTCTAAGGGGGAAAACATCACACAAGGGACCTCGAACACTCCAGTTTCAACTGGTAACTTTTTACCTGTGGTTAAGACTCACTCTGTAGGACCTAACCCTACCTCTAAGAAATGCCCCCCCCACAACTACCGTCCATAAGGTTAGCAAAGATGTTTCTACTCAGCCAGCTCCTACTGCTGCCACAAAACCCCAGAAAACAGCAGGTTAAACTGTCCCAGCTGTTAATCCCCCAACATCGCAGCCGGAGACATCAAGGGCACGGCGGAATATTAGTTTACCCCCTGACGCCTGCCCGTTTGTGATAGTTCTAACGGGCGTTCCAGAACTTGCACCAGCTACTTCTGAACCCTTTTGGGCACTTAAAAACAAAGTTTGCTATTGGCTGGATAGAAATTTTCCCCTCCTCCTAATATCAATAATAAAATGCTTATGGTGGAGAGAGCGCCTTGGGTAGGAGATAAAAAGAAAAATCTTCAGGGTGACTGTATTGTGATTACATTTGAAGACCCACGATTAGTAGAGTATTTTTGCTGTGGGTCCCGATGTAATAACGATTCGGCGATCAATGTTAAACCTCTGTCATATTTTTATATGTCCTCGGAAAATTATGATAATAGGTGGAGCTGGTTGAGGGCCCCCATTCATGACAGTGGTAGGATGAGACCCGAACAACATGGAAGGCAACACCCTTATAATTGGGGAGGGGATGAAAACGGAGGCTGGAATGTAATACGAAGAGGGGCAGGGAGGCCTCCAATTGGTGGTAACCGGTTAAATGAGGGATGGTTGGGCCCCCAGCTTAATTATCCTATTCCGTGTTACAATCGCTTCAATGGTCTGGAAGGAGTCGATTGACTCCCAATCCAGTCTTTTGGGCGATTTGGAAGCAGGGAGGTGCTGGTTACCTCTGGGGAACAACCTAAATTGGCCTCGGAAGGAACAGTCACTACAGGCCTCATTAGCGAAGGTAGAGAAGGAATTGAATCTCGGGTTCTAGTTGAAACCACGGAACTCCCATCCCAGTTCTCTGGACGTCTTGGTATTAGAGAAAAGTCAGTTACCCCTGGGGAATATTCCAATTTACCTATGATAGGTACAGTTAACACAGGATTATATCTATAGGGTTAGGGGATTGTTGGATTTCCCAAACTCCCCCGCCTAAACTAACAGTTAAAAAACTTTATTGGGATTGGGTTGTGGCAAAGGAATCTAGGAATCCAAATTGGGGCCCCTTGACTAATACTTTCCTTGACCACAAGCCCCTGAGAAAGTTAGAGCCATTTTTGGACTTCATCCAGGCCCCCCGTGACAGAACTTTGTTTCTGAAACTAAGATATGGCATTTTACCCCTTAATTCATTTAAGGAAGGGTGGAAGGGATGGAGAGGAATTGACCTAAAATGCCCAGGTTGCTCTTGCCCGAAAGAATCGCTGGGCCATTTTTTGTTTGCATGTGCTGCATACAAACAGCCGAGAGCAAAATGGCTGAAACCTGTTTGTAGGGAGCTTGGGGTTAGGGACCACAGATCAGCTATGCGTGTCATTCTAACCAATGCTTCTTCAATGTATATTGTTTGTGGGGTAGCCAAATATGTGGCGAATGCTTGGTTCATCAGGTCGAAACTGTTACCCGATGTTTGATTATTTCTTTAAGTAAGAACCGTTCACCATGCCCTTTTAACGCTTATGGATCTGTAAAATTTGTAACATTGTTTTATGTATTTCGTATGTTGAATACTTGTACTTTTATGAAATATTTTTTCGAATAAAGTATTTAAAAAAAAAAAAGAATCTATAATCACTGTCACAGAACAAATAAATAAAAAACAACCTTAAAGGTCCAAGAGAATCGTCCCTTGAAGGAAAAGTGTTGAAAACCCCTGAAGAACAATCTGTCAGACGGCAGATATTAACCTCTGTCCCCAAAAGAGGCAAGAACACTTGATGACCAAAAAGGGTCAAATGCATGATAAAAGTCATATAATCTGCATTGTTCATAACAATAAAGAATCAGAGAAAAAACTGCCCTGATAAAATCCCAAAACAGGACTTTCAGAACGATTTCCCCAAGGGAAAAATGAACGAGAATACCTTGTCACTAGATACTCCGATTGACCCAGCAATTCATAGAATTTCACTGGCTAATAACTACTACCAGACTGCAAAAACGTATGAAGCTTGCCTCCGTACGACCTTCAGTGCCATAGTTCGACAACCTGAACACAATTTCGAGCCCCGAAAAAGTTCAAACACCATGGTACGCGAGAAGGGAAAATCAACCGAATCTTTGATTAAAACAGTTTTCTTTTCTCTCCCTTTTTTTTTTAACACATAAATGTGTAACACAAATAATGCAGTCATGTATACTCTGTATACATAAGAACTAACTAGAGCTGCAAAACCAGTTCCAAAAAGCGCTTTCCAATAACTTTGAAAAAAGGTTACGCACCTAACAGTGCAGTGCCAAATATCCTATATACTAAATCCTTGTCAACAACAGGTACATACAACACCTGTGATCCAAGAGAATATATGAAACACAGCAGCACATTTTATCATGTATACACCGTATACCAAAAAAACACTCTGAAATGAGAGGTTTGGCAAAAATACACAATATACAATACCAATATACAAAAGGCCAGCAATGAAGCGGCACACTGCAGAACCAGCATAGCCGTCAAATAAACAGGCTCAATTAAAGGGCAAGTCTTTCAAACTCTCCCAAACATTATCAGGATATCTTAACTCCCACAACCAAGAGTGCCTACAGAGAGCAATTGATTGAGCCATAGCTCTGCCAATAGAATCTGTTGTGTCCATCGCTGATTTCATATTTAACTTTGCCATCTTACAGCCATCCTGCACAAGCTGAAAGAGTTCAGCCCCGACCCTTCAGGGAGGGAAGGAAGCAGTTGGTTGATAGAATCCTACAAAGTATAGAAAGCCCTTCCTAAGAGACAAGATGTATTCAACGACTTCAAGGCCGAACTAGTTGACGTAAAGATATTCCAGCAACACATCTCCATCCACCTAGACTCTCTACCAGGCGGAAGCAAATGAGAAACCTCCAAACTTGGTGACGCTGTAGCAGTTTGCATAACAAATCCGGGAATAGAAATACTTCACAGGGATGTTCAGTCAGTGGTTTAAGGATAACGTTAAAGTCCTCATAAATCCCTGTTGTAAATCACACGTCAAGACACAACTTGGACCATTTTATCGATTTCCTGTTGTTGTTAAGGTTTGTGATTGCTTCTGAATTATCACCCAATACTGTGGAATTCCTCAAAAAGTGACTACCCAGGGTAAACCTCAGTGCATTGTGATCACTGTCATTACATATGAAGATTTCAAAATCAACTGCCATGTGCCAGAGGTCAAGATCCAGAAAAACTGTAAATTGTGCTTGTGTGGAGTTGCGGGAAAATGAGTTGATGCACCTAGTATCAGATGGAAACCTCCTGTTACATGTACGTAAGCCATAGTTAAGGATTAAGGACAAAAGGTGCATGGCTGCCACTGACCACAAGGTCAGTGGTTCACTCTCCAATGACGGAATGCCTCTGGCTCATCTTCTGGGCAAAGAAGGGAGGACATGCCATTCAGCGGCTCAAAGGTGGTGTTGAAGTCACCCACAATTATAACTGTGAGACTATCTGCCCTGTTATCAAGGGGCTGAGTGAGTAGATGTAATGCAGGGGATTCTTTGTTACAGAGCAGTTGCAAACATTATACAGGTCAATGTTGCAACCAGTTCCAACCCTAAGGGACGATTCCAAAATATAATTACTATGAATGTCCAGCCTTTTTATAGTTAAGTCTGGGAAATTTTTTACCCAAACAATAAGACCGCCAGATGGGAGACTGGCTCTAGCTGGCACGGCTTCAAAGCTAAAATTTAAGTAGCCCAATCTAAGGATTTTTTCCACCACCCATGTTTCTTGCAATATAATATCATGAGAATTGATAAACATTTCCCACATGGGATCCATCATTTTCCCCTTCAGACTCAATATATACTTAGATAGTCGCAATAAAGGCGACTCCAGGCCTTTTAAAAGGGTGCCACACATTCGGGGAGATGGTAGGTATGGTTGAACTAGGAAAGAGTTGGATGGAGTGCATAATATTGAAATAATGTTTACCCTAATCTGGAAATTCAATAGGAATAAGGGTGCGAGTAAACCACCTGGCTCTTGTGCAAATGCCATTAAAGGAGATTATTCCTATCCTTGTCACAATCATGTGTCACTTGTAGGATCTCTGCTTGGGCTGGCACATGATAGATATATAAACCCTTCTGCATCAATCTATATTATTAAGATTCGAAAGTGGCTGGAACCTATTGTGGACTGGAACTGTCATTTTACACTGCTCTATGGCCTTACCTCGGACAAAACCTCCACCAGGCATGGCTTTTAGATGGAAAGGGGAAAAGTGCTTATAAAAGTACACCAGTGGAGCAATGCTTATACCGGACCCAGCACCCTCACAATAGCGCCTACTGCCACAATTAATTAGGCGCTTAGCAAGAGTAGAGTATTTGCAGTTCACTACAATTTAGTCGCCACTTATGTGTTTTGGGTTTATGCCCAACCCACCCCACCCTTCTGACACACAAAATGTCCTGGAATTTGTTTTTCCTAAAGTCCGTAATTCTTGACAGCCAATGGTAGATTTTGTTCTTCAGCTGCTTGGTGTATTCCACTTTGTCATGGCTCACTTGATGGACATCAGTCAGTATGGTCACGTAGGGACAACAATTGGGGGAGATCCAGAATTACCTGGTTGGGATGTGGTTGTGGCCTCACAGTGGCTTTAGCCAGTTCACCAGATGTGGAGCTGGGGCCCCTAGTAGTGCCCACGTACTGGTGCCCCCCTTCCATGCCAGCGAGTCCCTTTTTGGTTGATATGCCAGATGCAACATTGGGGCCTCATGGAATGGCCTCACACTAGTATCCCTCAACCAAGCCACCAGGTTCCCTTTTGTTGGCCGAAAGAGTAGTGATATTAAAGAGGCGGATTGGTCAATCTGAGAAGAGCAGGATTTGAGCTGTATGGTGTACGATCATTCCCTGCCATGTCCTGGATGAGATGGCCTACTTGCTCTCGTTCTGTCATGTGAGATTAAGTACATGGACACTGCGTCTTCCGGTAAGTCTGTCCAGGAGCAGAGATATGCTTACTGTCAGCATATGTTGGAATTTACTAAATATAAAATCCAAATCCAGTTTAGGCGCAAGGTCAAAGGTTCCGGAAGAGGGACATTTATCTAGCTTGGGCAATGGAGTTTGAGCAGGCGTATTGGCATCAACACTATGAGCATTTACAGCCCTCGTGGTTCTAGGGACCCTATGTTGACCTGTGTGCTTGGTTTTTTGTTCTTTGAAGGGGGCCCATCCACACCGATAGTTCAGGGGTCAGCATTGCATAGGAATTAGTATTATGGGCCTGAAAGTTTTTTGGTCGGGCAGCTCAATCATGGGGCCACTTTCAGTAGAGGAAACTGCCATGCCACTAGGGAGCCTCATAAGTCTCGCAGGTGACTCAACCATTTCAAGAGATAAACACCCTTCCACTAGAGGTATTTTTTTATCAATAACATGGACAGCATGTACCAGGAAGGAATCAAGGGTGGTGCTGTGTTCTTTTTTGTTGAGAAGCTTCCCTATCCTCCGGTAGCTTTCATTTCACCACTTGCACCTTCCTAGTTCTTGGCCTGTTTTGACTCAGGCAAAGGCACTCACCGCTTACTGATGATAGATGTATGTAATGTGAATCAAGGGGGGTGAACCAGCCCAGCCTCTTCCTTGCGATGACATGCCCGCCCTTTGCCTGGGAGTGTCCCGCACTGCAGAACTCACAGTGTGCTTATGAGCGCTTGGAAGTCCAGAAATAGGTGGTGCTCATTGCAGGGCTCCTCCTACGTCCTGAATGATGGTGAGACAGGTAGACCCACTGATAACATTGAACGTGGCTCCCGCACCACAGGACTCACAGTGTGCTTATGAGCACTTGGCATGCCAGAAACAGGTGGGCTCATAGCAGGGCTCCTCCTCTGCCTTGAATGACACTGGGGCAGGTAGCCCCAATGGTGCAATTGAATGCAGATCATTAGAACATACATAATATAAAACAGAGGTAGTATAGGGTCCATAAAGGAACTTCCCTTTCCAAAATAAACCATCAAAATATGGTGGGGGAAATTCTAAGCAGATGGTGTTAGTCTGAAATGAATCAAGGTAAGTATCTATTTTATTGATTTACAAAAAAAACAACATGGTAAGGGCAGTGGGTTTACATGTCAGGACCAGTAATATTGCCAAATATACATCAAAATTACACGAGAAAACATGTTGAGGCATGTAGTACAAAGTACGTCATATATAGAAGAAGCACATGCCGCAATGAGCTTGCATAGAGACAGATTAAAAGGCTGTAGGCATAGACACTCATGTAGTACCTGCTGCAGGGCCTATGACATGTGGCTGTTGCTTAGGCAGAAATGCGCAATAAAGTCAGCAACCAATGTGAGCATCAGGAAGAATCAAGAGGGTGAGAGAGATAGACAAAAGCTAAGGGACAACTCTGCCCAACACGGGTCTTCCCAGCCCACTTCATCTCTCCCAATCCCCCAAAGGAAGCAATAGCTTACACACTACCCATTGGCGAGTCCAATAAATCCTGTACTGTGTGAGGAGCGAGCATGGTGTTATTGCCTCTCCTTGCGTTTGCAACGCATTAGGTTAGGGCACTACATCTGCCTCTCCTACGGTAACTGAGTGGTTAGAGTCTGGGTGCTGTTTGCTTTGAAAGTCATGTAGTATAGTGTCCCAGTTAGAAGATATATGGATCTTACATAGTGCTAGGGTGTCTTCCTTATGTAACTCAATACTTTCAACCTGGGCCCATACCAAGAGCGATTATCTCCAGGCTATCAGAGGAGGAGGCTCAGGGGACCTCCAGCGCCTAGTAAGTAAATGTTTGGCTGCCATCAGCCCTAAATCATAGCAGCGGGAAGTGACCTTGTGCCCCTTACACCTGCGAAAGAGAACCAAGATACCTGTCTACCACATGTGGGATACGGTGCGGCAAATTGAGACGTTGCGTGCCGCCAGTAAGTTGTAAGAAGTGGACAGGCCTACAACATGTGAAGGAGGTCAGCGTCCAGGAGGTGACATCTGTGGCAATGAGCATCAGCAAGATTAAAGTACCTGTTTATCTTGGCTGGGGCGAGGTAAGCTTTTTGAATTATATAGTATTCAATGAGGCAGAAGCAAGTGTTCTGAGGGACATAGAATGAACTTTCTAAAATGGCAGCCATGCTTTATCCGTGCTCGGACTGGCCAAATCAGCTTCCCAATGTTATTTCAAAGATATGAGTGGTGTTGCCGTGTGCTGAGGTAGGGAAGGAGCAAACCATTTTGTGAGGTTCCTACCTTCCCCATAAAGTGCAGATATTGTTCAGTGAGATGTGTTGGGAGTTCCCTTGATATGTCTCCCTATTTGTTACCCAGCGCTGCAAACAACAGCGTGTACAAAAGGCACTTCCACTGTGGTACTCCCTCCTCCTCCATTAATGCCATCACAAGAGAAGGCCAGCTTCCAGCCAAGCAGAGAGCTCTGCATGTCAATTATGTTGCGACTTCTCCCTGGACGTATTACCACCCCTAGGTGTACCCAGCAGGGGTAGTGCTGGAGAATATGAGATAATGGAAAGTGTGATGTATAGGCTACGACAACAGAACTTATGTGCAACCTCTAGTAGCAATGATTCCGGTGGCCTTCTGTGAGTGCAGGGCTGAAAATATCGGAGTATCACTGTGAGGGTCAAGGCCGGTAATAGCGTGGCAGTATCTTGGAGCTGCAACCCCGCCCTCCATCTGGCCATCCACTGGAGCTGGGAGGCAAGGTAGTACTGTTCCATGTTTGGTACAGCAAGCCTGCTTTGATATGTGGGTAAATACAATTTAGATAGTGCCACCCTATAGAGAGACCTGTTCCAAATAAACTCTCAGGGTACCCTCAAAGGAGCAGAAGAAGGGAGACGGAATATATAGTAGCAGGCTGGTGAAAAGAAATTGAGCAACTGGGGCAGGACCACCGGTTTGAGTAGAGCTATGCGACCATAAAAGACAGCGGGAGTGTGCGCCAGAAGAACATCTGGGATCTAATGACCGGTGACTGCATTCACAAGATTTCCCTCCAACAAGTCCATTGGCTGATGGTACACTCTAACCCCTAAATATCGAAAAGGGTTGTCATACCACTGCACCACCACTAAGGACAAAGGTAGGATCGTGATAGGAAGAGGTAAATAGAAACAAGCATGACTTGGCCCAGTTGCCCTGCAGGCCAGAAAGGGCAGCAAGTCCGGGCCAGTGTGCCAGGCATCAATCACATGTCCTCAATATACAGGAGGAGATCATAGGCATACAGACAGCTCATGTGGATGCCATCTAGCCGATTGTGTATTAACACACACCAACAGTCAGCGTCAACCACAACCTCATCTGCTACAAAAGGGATGCCTGACTTCACCCAGACCAATACACCTTTGCAATAGAAAGAGCAGTCAGTAGCAAACACTTGTCCAAGCCACCACCGCTGGAGTCTATGTGCTTCAGCCAGTGTCAAATGGGTTTCCTGCAATAGTGCAATGTGGGTGGACAGGTGTTTAAGGTAGGAATATACAGCATAGTGGTGCAAGGGCATAAGCATGCCCCTCATGTTCCAGGTGAGAATGTTAGTGTGGGTCATGCGTAAACCGGGACAAGGCCCTGCCTGCAGCTGATCTGCATAGGCAGGGGTCCGTGCTGTGTGCAATGATATTAATGAGTGAGAGCGACAAGGGAGACTGGGCTCTCCCGGGAAATAAGTCATAAACGGGGAAAGTAGGGAAAGCATAACATGTAAAATTATTAGAGCAGAGGAACAAACTAATAGTGGCAAGTACCAGCCTTACCGTCTGGCTGAAGGAAGCGTTAGGGGACGTTGCGAAAGCCAAGGTTGTAGCGCCTCAGATAACAGGATATGGAGATACCAACTATAGTGATGTGTGCATATAAGCAACAGTACATTATGATGTAGAGGCCACCTGTGTGCTATAATGGACTATACACCCCTGAGGACCGGGCTACTGTCTGCTGTAATATAAGAGAGGTTCACATATGCATGAATAGTACAATATAGGAGGAGATAAGGATAACAGAGTAGACTAAACAGGTGACAGTCCTCAATGATCCAGATAAGATCTTCAGCAGTTTGGGGGGAGTCACATCCGGTGGCACCATTTAATCCGTTCTGGAAGGCCATGTGGTGGATAAGCATCTGGGTCCGGACTCTGAGTGCGGTCTGACATCATGGATGCTATCTGTAAGGCTTGGCGTCTTTCCAAAATTACCTTCTCCAGGTTCGGCGCAGAGCTAGGTTGTGAAGGACAGCATTTCCGCTGCGGCGCCCCCCTGTTGAGCCCCGAGGTCGCGCTGTTTCAGTGGATGGGGGTACAGGAAGCCATAAACCCAGTGCTTCCTCTGTGGAATCAAAATAGTGCGAGACCCCGTCTGCCATCATGTGAAGACAGGCTGGGAACAAAAGCGAGTATAATTTTTCCAATTTTCTGAGATGCCGCTTTACTTTAAGAATAGAGCTCCTCTGTAATTAAACAGGGGGAATAGAAAAGGTCTGGGGTTGGCACCAGGTGGTGGGCGGTGGGCTGGTACCCGGTGAGCTTGTTCAATAGAGAAGAAGGGGGCCAGGGAACGGATCCAGCCTCAGAGTTGGCCACTGTGTCTAGACCCTCCACGCCTACTGGATGACCCCCCCCACACGTATAATAGTCTTCCTAGAGCAGCCCTCCACGTCCTCTGCTCTGTATTCCAGCGTGTGCACACGATCCACCAAAGCCAGCACTAGAGACACTGATTTGTGCATTGTCGGTTGAAGTTCAGTCAGCTTGTGTTCAACACTATGTACTTTGTCCGCCAGCTTGCGGTGATAAACACGTAACAGGGTGAAGTCCACCGTCACTTTATCAATTCAGCTTTCAAGTGATGTGCACGTCTGCTGGAGAGTTGCTCCAATCTTCTCCATGGCTTGTAGCACAGAGTAAAATTAAGTGTCAAGAGGCTCAGTGGGCTAATTGTCACAAGGTCTCCGGTTGTCGTGGTGTCAGAGGCTGGGTTCTTGAGTGTAGCTGACTCATGGCTAGCAGAAGTGTGTTGAGCATCAGGGTGGCCCGGTCGGGCAGTACATACATGGGACCCCACTTTCGAACACATTAAGGGGCACCAGCAGTGTGGTACATGCCGCACGTAAGAGGCTAAGTCAGCTTCAGGAGGAGTACCTCCACGGCACCACTGGGGTTTTTGAAGTGTCAGTGGCAACACCAACAAATAGGGCCTTCTTGCTTGTGACCTAGTGTGCGATGGGGCGCCGCAGCACGAGCAGCCCAGGTAGGTACAAGAGAGGCTCATTCACCAGAAGTCGTAGGGGGAACTGCACAACATGGGGCCCACTTGCACGCATCAGGTGGGTTAGTGGTGCAAAACATGAGCAGCCCCAGTCTCATAAGTGTCTTCACTCTGCAGGCCAGCAATATATGTGTACGTCAAGGCGGCCACTCTCCCCAGGGGGGTATGTTGGTCCTGCAGTAGTGCAGTAGCAGGGCCTTGATCTGGCCCCTGGTAGCCGTCCAGGCTCCAATGCACAATTGGGGATCAAGCAAGTGGAGGATTCCAGTAGGAGCAGCCGAGGAGAGCCAGCAGTCATCTCAGTGGGCAAGGATGGTGTGCCAGTGGTTACACTCCCAGGGGACACACCAAAGTCCCGTCCAATACAAGGGCTCAGCAACCAGTCCAAGCCCCACCACACAGGCAACTAGTCAGGCCATGAGCAGGTTCCAGGGAGTGCAGCTGGGAAGAGTCAGCGTTCACCTCGTGAGGGAAGGATAATGAAAAGCATGGCTGTAGCGCGGCCTGGGCCCAGCATGACAAGCAGGCCCCAGCAGAGCCACGTGGATCTGTGAAAGAGGCATGGATCCTGCATCTGCACACTGGACCGCCCCATCCACAAGGTCGATTCCCTTAAGGCCTTGTGTAGCGCTCCGCAGCATCCACAGGAGTGCGTAGTGTCCCGCAGATGGGGAAGGAAGGGGGCCAAATCTTATGTCCTCACCGGGGTGCTGCTCTGGGAAGCCATTGGGGCAAGAGGTGATACCTGTAGTCATTTCACAGGTTGGGCAAATCAGCGGGCAGAGGCCTCTGTCAAACCTGATGTTCTCCACTCACTGTACCATGGCTCCGGTTAGCAGGCGGCCCCGTAGTTGGGCAGGGAGCCAATCAGGGCCCGTGAGGTGCCACATTTGCCTGGTCTCGGCAGCCGTTCTCAGTCAACCCCCTCGCCACAGCGGGCCTCAATTAGGGCCATTGTGTACTTCGCTTGGTGCCATCAAACGGCTCAGCAAAGGTAACTGTAGCTGCAGGGCAATGTCAGGAACAAGACAGCGTGCACAGGTGTTTCGGATGCGTAGTGACAGCCAGGATTAATGTTGGATAAGGGGCAGCAGTGCGGAGCTTCCCTAGGAAGTGCCCGCCAAGTGTTTAGCCTGCATTATACAAGCGTACTCTACAACAAATTGAAAAATACTTCAAAAGAGAAATTTCCCTCCGAAGCATCCTTACACAAAATGTTTAAATCAAAGTTATGTTGCTCTGCTAAAGCTGAAGTAGTAGAAATAGGCTTGGGTTTAGACTTGGGAGGACTAGGCTCTGCAGGGAAACTTAAACCTTTGAACAAACTAATCACGAGAATAATAATGACAATCAACACTATAGCCACCAATACTCTACATTGATTTTATTTAGGAACTCATCCCAAACCCTACTTATCTTCTTCTGAAATGTCAACCCACAATGAGCAGAAGTCTTGGTCCTAGGGAATTTCAGACGTTTGTTAAAGTTCAGTTTGTAAGTACAGTTTTCTCAAATGGTCAATAAAAAATAAAATATCATACAGTCTTCATTGGAGTAGCCTAACTCTGTGGTTCTGCAGGCACTGTCCGTATAACCATCAAAGTCATAAAAGTTTGTATCTAGTTTAGTTTCAGCAGAAATATGTCCACTCAGGAACTGAGTACCTTCAACTAGGCACTCTTGTTCTCTGTGATCTTCTGTGCCTGTTCATCTTCCCTGTTACTTTGTTTGCTTGGTTCAGTCTCCCCAGTGACAGTCTGTGAGATGCGTTCTGCAGATATACGTGTTCTCAGACTCTCACAGCTCTTTGAACACTCTTCTCTTTTGCAGTCACAACTAGTCAATCAGTTCTTCTCCTAGATCAGACCTGTCACTTGCTGTTTCACTGGGTTTGTTCACTGTGGTTACTCTTGGAACATCCATCACTGACTCTGTATCTGCCTCAGTTTGAGTTTGAGGCACTTCTTTATTTCAGAAAATGTTGTTGACTTTGAGACACCTGGGTGCACTCTTCTCACAACTCTGCTCTTTGGGGGTGATCAGAATATCGAAAATGCAAATTAGTAGTTGTCACCACTTCTTCACTGTGGTGTCTCACACGTTGAGTGTGAGAGGGGCACATCCAGTTCGGCAGACCGCCAAATTTGACTGCTGTGCTGGAGACCAGTATTACCTGAAAGGGCCCTAGCCAACGGGGTTCCAGGCATGACCTCCTGACATGTTTGTTCACCAAAATCCAGTCTCCAGGACTGAAGCCATGGCACTGGTCCTGGCTCGCTCAGAATGGCAGTTGCTGCTTTCACCTGGTGAAAGATACCATATCAGCAAGTCCTTTGCAGAACTCAAGAACCATAGTATCTGAAATATTCACAATTGCATTAGCATGGCACAGAAGGCAGCCTCATGGCTCTTTCCATGAGCTTTCTGTCTGGCCACAAACCAGTCCTCCAATCAGGGGTACCTCTGAGACTCGTCAAGTACGCTTTTACCCAGCAGGAAAAGATGCACACCACAACTAAAACTTCTCACAACCCATTGCCCACAGGCATTTCAATAAAGTCTCATTCTATGCGATTGAAGGGATCCCAGATCTCCCTAAATGACTCAGTGGCACTGGTGTCCTTCTCCCTACATTTAGCTGTCAACATGTCACACACCAATGACAAAGTTTCTCAGCCATCACCCGGAAACGGGGACTAAACCAACTCTGCCTAAAATTATCTCATCCTGCCTCAAATGCATGGGACTATGAACTCAAGAACCATAGTATCTGAAATATTCACAATTGCATTAGCATGGCACAGAAGGCAGCCTCATGGCTCTTTCCTTGAGCTTTCTATGTGGCGACAAACCAGTCCTCCAATCAGGGGTACCTCTGAGACTCGTCAAGTACGTTTTTACCCAGCAGGAAAAGATGCACACCACAACTAAAACTTCTCACAACCCATTGCCCACAGGCACTTCAATAAAGTCTCATTCTATGCGATTGAAGGGACCCCAGATCTCCCTAAATGACTCAGTGGCACTGGTGTCCTTCTCCCTACATTTAGCTGTCAACATGTCACACACCGATGACAAAGTTTCTCAGCCATCACCCGGAAACGGGGATTAAATCAACTCTGCCTAAAATTATCTCATCCCGCCTCAAATGCATGGGACTATGAAAATGTCTTATCATGGGTGATAAGTCAAATCTCTTTTTTGGCGGAGCTAGCGAGCGCAGAAAATGGCCGCATAGTTCCCGGGCTCCGCCGGCACCGTCAGAAATCCTGCAACTATCCTGCACCAGCCTAACTTGTACCTGACCCCCGACACCCCCGCGTTTGGCGGAGCACCGGAGGAACAGGGGGATCTGCGCAGCGAGAGAATCCGCCGCCTATAACGGCGGTAATCGGCTCGCTCTCCAGGACGTAGTGCGGGCCGCAGACCGCGGCATCTGGTACACCCGGCACCCACAGTGCGTGCAGAGACGTGCGGCAGCGGACAGAGAGCACGCCTCCCTGCATATCCGACTCCTGATAGCGGCGATCGCGGACCAGGCAGGAGATAGCTGGCTCCACCACGTGACATCGGAAGCCCCGGACCTCCGCTGCCGTGGCGGCAAGAGCGTGAAGGTGAGCCTGATCGACGAAGCGGGGAGAGCCCGGCGGCGCCATTGTACCGCGACCAGTGAGGTACGCCAGGGAGGCGGCGGCTGAGCCGAATGGTGCGGGGAGCACACCCATTGCCAGGACAACAGCAGCGAAGGCCCCTGAGTCCACAGTTCTCCTGTCCACACGCCAAATCTGGCGCAACAAATATCGAGGCTCTTCTCCACCTGTGACACTGGTGACTCGGTAGGTGTTAGCTCTTGCACCTACCTGGCGCGCGGCCTAGCTTGCCCCTTCTGACACCAGCGGCCGCGCCGAGAGATCTATACACCTGCTCCCCACTCACGGGGTAACGGTGTCCCTTCATTGTGGGGGCACTCAGTATTACAGGCTTGATAGACCCGCTACCCTCCAGCCACTTCAGTGGGGGGACTGGGTGTGGAGATTGTGATCGGACCCCTGATATCGCGCATATTGGGCCCTGAGAGAAACGTTGGGTCAGCTGATTGCGCTATAGCGGACTGCGCTTGGCCTACCAAAGTAACCACACGAAGCTACTAAACATGGGGAAAGGGGACAGAACCCAGAGTAAGCTCCCCTTCTCGCAGAGGCGAGTATCTGTGCAGACTCCCCCACCACAACGAGACGAGGAGGCGCATACAGGGGTCCCGCAGGAAGACAACGCGGACATTAAAACAATGCTCCGCTCCATGGAGCAAAACATCCAAACGAATATAGCGGCGCTAGGATCCAAGATGGACGCCATGTCCTACAGAATGGACCGCATGGCGGAGCGTCTCGACAAGCACGCGGAACGGCACGATATGGCCGAAAGGCGAATTACAGAGGTGGAGGAGGCCCAAACAGACCTGGATACAGCGAGACGGAGGGCGGAAACACTTATCAGGACATTGCAAGACAAGACAGAGGATTTGGAGGCGAGGTCGCGGCGCTGCAACCTACGCATTACGGGCCTGCCGGAGACCACCCAGACGGGGAAAATGGAATTATTCATAGAACGCTTGCTCACCACGCTCTTGGGTGACGGAGTGTTCTCGACTATGTTTGTCGTAGAACGCGCGCACCGCACACTGGTCCCGAAGCCCAATCCGGGCTTCCCACCACGTCCAGTCATAGCGAAATTGTTGAATTATAGAGACAGAGACACGGCGCTGAGGCTGGCAAGAACCAAAGGGGACCTACAATTTGAGGGGTCGGCGATTTCGATTTACCCAGACTTTACAGCGAGGGTGCAGGAAGCACACAAACATTTCGCACCACACAAGAAACGTCTTAGGGATATGGGCCTCGACTATGCAATGTTATACCCAGCCAAATTGCGAGTGAACAGACAAGGACACTCGCATATTTTCACGGACCCAGCGGAGTTGCAGAAAGCATTGAAAACGTGGGCGAGGAAGAAGACGGACGGAAAAGCCGAGCACCAGCAGGAAGCGGAATCGAGCCGCCTCGACGAGCAGGAGTGATCTGAGAGTACGATGTTTGGAGCACAGTATTTATTATGCAACTTGTATCGTGCAAACTAAACCCGAAGGTGTCAAGGCGCCTATCAAAAGGATCAGAAATTGCAAAGCACCATTACAAATATGCACGTACAAAGAAATGTGTCTTTAAGGCAGATCTAAAGGCTTGCAGAGTGGGAAGGGACCTTACCTCAAAAGGGAGAGCATTCCACCATTTAGGAGCCAGATTGGAAAAGGCCTTCCCCCCCCATCTGGCCTTCCTAATACGAGGAACAGAAAGAAGCAGTCTGTTGGAGGAGCGAAGATTTCTGCCCGGATTGTGGAGTGACAGAATAGATCTAATACCCGTGTGGCTAGCTTTAGCCAAAGCCTTATAGACCATACACAGGATCTTAAAACAGATCCGGTCCGCAACAGGAAGCCAATGAAGCTGCTTCCGGGCAGAGGTGGCAGTGGCAAGCCGGGGTAGATCGAGAACAAACCTGGCTGCTGCATTCTGGACCACCTGCAAGCGCTGCAGCTGACTTTTGTTCAGTCCTGCGTATAGCGCATTGCAGTAGTCCAGACGAGAGCCTAGTAATGCCACGGCAAGTTGTTTTCTTGCCTGCAAGGAGAGGTAGTGCCTGATTTTCCTAAGTATATGGATGATACCCCAGCAGGTCGATACAGTCCTGTTGACCTGTTGGCACATACTAAGGGTAGGATCAATCATGACCCCTAGATTTTTAGCCGAAGAGGCGAGATCAGGACACACACCCAATGTGTCTGGCCACCACTCAGCTGACCAGATCTCCTCCTTTCCTCCGAACACCATCACCTCCGTCTTCTCCCCGTTCAGTTTCAATGAGTTGTAAATCATCCATTGGCCGACTGCCTCCATGCAAAATCTAAAATTGGCGGCAGTCGACGTAACTGACTGGGAGAGAGAGACGAGGATCTGGGTGTCATCCGCATAGGAGACTACCTCCATCCCATAAGATCTAATAAGTCTGGCAAGGGGGTCACATAGATATTAAAAAGGGTAGGACTGAGCGCTGACTCTTGGGGGACCCCACATTGCACAGACAGGGATGGAGATAGAAACTGACCCAGCATCACCCTTTGCTCTCTATAGTCAAGAAAAGAGGAAAGGAGCTCCAGGGCTGCCCCCCCGGACCCCGATCTCCCTCAGCCGAGATGTTAATACCGAAGGAGAAAGGGTATCGAAGGCAGCCGTAAGGTCCAAAAGGATCAGGAGGGAGGTCTGACCCTCATCAACAGTGAACTCATGAGTGAGACCCCTATTATCCTAGAACATGGCGGGACGTTACCCTGGATGAGAGACTCGCTGAGACGATGAGACAGATAAGTGGGGCCAGGGATTGGACATAGGAACGGACTAATTGCTGCATGGCACTCTGGTTCCATGTCCTGAGGGTGTTCCAGATATGGGGGTGGCTGCAGAGTTAAGGGATCAATCAATCAATCAATCAATCACGGCATTTATAAAGCGCACTACTCACCCAAAGGGTGCTAGGGAGGGGGGGTCCGCTACTGCTCGAACAGCCAGGTCTTGAGTTGCTTCCTGAAGGCGAGGTGGTCCTGGGTCCGGCGGAGGTGGGTCGGGAGGGAGTTCCATGTCTTGGCGGCGAGGTAGGAGAAGGACCGTCCTCCTGTGGTGGCTCTTCGGATGCGGGGGACGGCGGCGAGGGCGTGGCCGGTCGATCGAAGCTGGCGTTTGGGAGCGTAGAAGTTGAGGCGGCTGTTGAGGTATCCCGGGCCTTGGTTGTGTAGGGCTTTGTGTGCGTGGGTGAGGAGTCGGAAGGTGATTCTCTTGTTGACCGGGAGCCAGTGCAGGTCTCTCAGGTGTCCGGAGATGTGGCTGCGCCGGGGGATGTCCAGGATGAGACGTGCTGAGGCGTTCTGGATCCGCTGGAGTCTCTTCTGGAGTTTGGCGGTGGTTCCGGCGTAAAGGGAGTTGCCGTAGTCCAGACGGCTGGTGACGAGGGCCTGGGTGACCGTCTTCCTGGTCTCGGTGGGGATCCACCGGAAGATCTTACGTAGCATGCGCAGGATGTTGAAGCACGACGAGGAGACGGCGTTGACTTGTCTGGTCATGGAGAGGGAGGAGTCCAGGATGAAGCCCAGGTTGCGTACGTGGTCTGTGGGTTGGGGTGCGTTGCCCAGGGCGGGGGGCCACCAGGAGTCGTCCCAGGCGGAGGGTGAGGATCCTAGGATGAGGACTTCCGTCTTGTCCAAGTTCAGTTTCAGGCGGCTGTTCTTCATCCATTCGGCTACCTCTATCATCCCTTCGTGTAGGTTGTCTCTGGCGGTGGCGGGGTCGTTGGTGAGGGAGAGGATCAGCTGGGTGTCGTCGGCGTAGGAGATGATGTTGAGGTTGTGCTGGTGTGCGATGTCAGCGAGGGGGCCCATGTAGACATTGAAGAGGGTTGGACTGAGCGAGGAGCCTTGAGGGACGCCGCAGATGACTTCGGTGGCTTCCGATTTGAACGGAGGGAGGCGGACCTCTGTGTTCTTCCGGCAAGGAAGGAGATGATCCACTCCAGTGCCTTCTCCTGGACTCCGACGTTGCTGAGGCGCTGTACTAGGGTACGGTGGCAGATAGTGTCGAAGGCCGAGGAGAGGTCTAGGAGGATGAGGGCCGCTGTTTCTCCGTTGTCGAGCAGGGCACGGATGTCATCGGTGGCTGTGATCAGGGCGGTCTCGGTGCTGTGGTTTGCCCGGAAGCCTGACTGCGAGGGGTCGAGGGATCCGTTCGTCTCGAGGAAGGCGGCCAGCTGCTTGTTGACGGTCTTCTCGATGACTTTTGCAGGAAACAGGAGCAGCGAGATGGGGCGGTAGTTCTTGAGGTCGGTGGGGTCGGCTGAAGGCTTCTTGAGTAGGGCGTTGAGTTCGGCGTGCTTCCAGCTCTCCGGGAAGGTAGCGGTGTCGAAGGAGGTGTTGATGATGTCCCGCAGGTGGGGTGCGATGACAGCGTCGGCCTTGTTGAAGACGTGGTGAGGGCAGGGGTCGGTCGGAGATCCGGAGTGGATGGAGTTCATCGTGCGGATGGTGTCTTCGGTGTTGATCGGGGTCCAGGCGCGGAGGGTGGTGGTGGGGGGCGGGGGTTCGGTTGTGGCGTGCGTCGGTTGAGTGCTGAAGCTGTTGTGTATGTCTGCGATCTTGTTGTGGAAGTAGGAGGCGAGGGAGTTGCAGAGGTCTTGCGAAGGGGTGATGTCGTTGTTTCCGGCGTTGGGGTTGGAGAGCTTTTTGACGATGTTGAAGAGTTCCTTGCTGTTGTGTGCGTTGTTGTCCAGTCGTTCCTTGAATGCGGTTTTCTTGGTGGCGCGGATGAGTTGGTGGTGCTTTCGGGTGGCGAGCTTGAGGGCATCCATGTTGTCCGGAGTTGGGTCTCTGCGCCAGGTTCTCTCGAGGGCTCGGCAGTTCTTCTTGGAGTTCTTGAGTTCGTCGGTGAACCATGGGGCTTTCTTGCTGCCGGGTCTGCTAGGCGGGGTCTTCAGGGGGGCGAGGTCGTCTGCGCAGTCGCTGATCCACTTGGTGAGGTTGGTGGCCGCCTGGCTTGGGTCCGGTGTGCTGGTGGGAGGGTTCATGTTCAGGGAGGTTGCGAGTTGGTCGGCTGTGATCTTGTTCCAGCTTCTGCGTGCAACCTGTTGCTGGTGGTGGTGGATCGTGGTCCTTCTGAAGCTGAAGTGGACGCAGCTGTGATCCGTCCAGTGGAGTCCGGTGGCGTGGCTGAAGGCGATGTCCTTGCTGGATGAGAAGACGGGGTCGAGTGTGTGTCCGGCGTAGTGGGTGGGGGTGGTGACCAGCTGCTTGAGTCCCAGGTTAGCGAGGTTGTCCAGCAGGGTGGTGGTGTTGCGGTCGTTGTTGTTCTCCAGGTGGAAGTTGAGGTCCCCGAGGAGGATGTAGTCAGCAGAGCAGAGGGCGTGCGGGCTGATGAAGTCGGCGATGTCTTCGCTGAATTGTGTGCGTGGTCCCGGGGGTCAGTAGATGAGGGTGCCTCTGAAGGTGGTCTTGGGGTTGATGTGGACCTGGAAGTGAAGGTGCTCGGCGGGTGCGAGGGTGTCGTCGGTGTTGGTCGAGATGCGGATGGTGTTCCTGTGGATGATGGCGACGCCTCCTCCTGTGTTGTTGATGCGGTCCCTTCGGATGATCTTGTAGCCGTCTGGGATGGCGATGGCGGTGTCGGGCGCTGAGGAGGCGTTCATCCAGGTTTCCGTGAGGAAGGCGACGTCCGGTGCAGTGGTGTCGAGCAGGTTCCAGAGCTCGACGGCGTGTCTGTGGACGGAGCGGGTGTTGAGCAGGATGCACTTCAGGTGGGTGCTGCTGGTGTTCGGCTTGGTCTTGGTCGGTGCTGGTGTAGCGGAGGTCTGGATGCAGGTGAACTTGCAGGAGTTGCAGCAGAAGGGTCCGTGGGTGCGTCTCGGGGTGGCTCGGTAGCACCCCGGGGTTCTTCCGGCGTTGAGTGCGTAGAGTTCGGTGGCGTCGTAGGTCAGTCGGGTCGGCTTCCGTCGGCGGGGGCCAGGGGTCCTGGCAATGGGCGCGGTCCAGGCGCGGACGGGCTCAGACGGGCTTACCTTTGGCGCACTTTCGGCGCTCAATCGGTGCTCCCGCTGCGCGCGTCCGCTGCGCGGTCGCTCTGGGGGCGTCATAAGAAGGGGGACGGGAGGGCGGGTCAGCTGGGCTGGGCTAGCGTCTGGGCCAATGGGCCGGTGGTGGGCGGGGCCGCAGGGGGCCAGCGGCGGGAAAAGTGGCGAGCGGCCGGCCCAGCAGTGGCTGGGCCGCTCGGGGGCGACGGTGTCGGCGTCAAGGAGGCAAGGAGGCTGGCAAGGAGGCTGGCGATCAGCAGGCGTGGGGAGCAAGGGGGTGACCCGGCCTTGAGAAAGGCACAGGGATGGAATATGGGGATGCGAGGGTGGGAGGGACAACACGATGAACAAGCGGGATATATTCACTTTGAAGTGCGGGTTGGTGCATTTGCATATTGCTGAGGGTGCAGGGCGGAGGGAAGGGGGCCGGGCACCAGAGTCAAAAGTCGGACACTTGGGACGAGCCGGCTGGCTACCTTCGCCTCTGAGCGTTATGCACACGGGACTGTTTAATTTGTTGAAGGGGAGGGATGGGTGGGATGGGAACCTGCATGGCCAAATTGGGGTGGGTCTGCTGTGGGTGGCGGGGGGAATGTTGGGGTTTGTATTTGGGTACCAGTTGTTGTTCTGTTTGACTGCTGAGGTGCTGAAAGCTGAAATTGAGACGAGTTCCGCTAGATACGGAATCGCCATTGCCACGCTACGCCGACTGCCAGACCTTGCTCCGCTGGGGCGCTTGAAACCTTTGCAAAGTAGCCTCCTCACGCACACTGCCAGATATGGCTGAGGCTGATAAGGGTACATCACGGACGGGTACAGCACAGACTCACCTACGGGCACTGACATGGAATGTTAGGGGCCTCAATGACTTTAGGAAGCTGCGTAAGGTCCTTAGTTACCTGCGTAGGCACCACATAGACCTCGCTCTCCTACAAGAGACAGTTTTACCACTCAACAGCAGAATGTTGCTGCATAGGGGAATAGCGGGATGCAGTGTAGCGGCAGGCTTCACCACTCACTCGAGGGGGACACTCACGTGGGTCAACCCGCGCTCCAAACTCACATTGATGTCTCTAGAGACTGACCCAGAGGGGCGATACACCATCTGTAGATGCAGGGGCCAGGGACATGACTTATTGCTAGTGAATGTTTATGGGCCTAACTACGATTCACCTGATTTTTACGTGGAATTGGCCCGGAGATGCAAGTCGTATGATTACAAGAGTATGCTCTGGGGAGGGGACTTCAATTTGGTCCTTGACCCAACCCTGGATAGGTCTGCGGGACCCCACAGGAGCCCGTCGGCTGCTGCCACGGCACTTCAGACCGAACTAGTGCACTTGGAACTATTGGATGTGTGGCGCAGTCGGCATCACACCAGAGGGGGGTACACTCATTACTCAGCTTATCACGCACTACACACCAGAATAGATTACTGGCTTGCGTCACAACAGCTATCCAATAGTTTGAGGGACTGTCAAATATTGCCACGCACTCTGTCTGACCACTCTCCGCTCCTCCTGATCCTGGAGACGCCGGTGCGCGGGATCTCCCCCTTTACGTGGCGCTTCCCCCCGTATTCGTTAATGGACGAGGTGTTCAGAGGGGAAATCGCGAATGAAATTGAAAACTTTTTTGAGACCAATACGGGCTCTGTGGAAAGTTTCCAGACGCTATGGGAGGCCTTTAAGGTCTACATTCGCGGGATAGCCATGGCCAAACACTCCAGTGTTCTGAAGTCCATTAGGCAGAGGCTCACATATCTGGAAAATCAGCTATCAGATCGGGAAGAGAGGCAACAGGTGGACCCCGAGGGAGACGCCTTGGACCAAATTAAACAATTACTGACGGAATATAATACAGAGGCAGACAGGGAGGTGCAACATATGGGTAAATATGCTACAGCCCGCACCTATGGCGAGGGTGAAAGACCCGGCTCACTCCTAGCCAAGATGATCCGGCACGAACGACGTCCGTTACTAATTGGCGAGCTGATCTCGAGTACGGGGGAGATCCTCACGGATGAAGAGCAGATTGTTGGGGAATTTAGGCAGTACTACTCCACTCTATATGAATCACAGTCTACGGGAATGGAAGGGGCTATCGACGAATACCTGAGCTACATCAAGATGCCACAGCTGTCCAACTCGCAGAGAGAATTCCTTATGATGCCCATCCAAAGGGAGGAAATAGCGGAGGCGCTAGATGGCATGAAGTCCGGTAGTGCTCCGGGCGCTGATGGGCTGACTGTCGGCTTCTACAAGTCCTTTAAAGAACAGCTGGTCCCCTTCCTCTCAGCATTATTTGACGATATATGCATGGAAGGCTCCATGCCCCCGACGATGCGGGAGGCACTCATTATAACGATCCTTAAGCCAGGGAAACCCGCTACGGAGTGCGGCTCATACAGAACTCTGTCACTGATCAATGTCGACGCTAAGCTGTATGCCAAGGTTCTCGCGACTCGACTCGCACTGCTCGCCCCGGAACTGATAGCCCCAGAACAGGCAGGTTTTATCCCATCTAGGAACCTCACGTATAATATACGCACGGTCCTGGGGACGATGCAGCATGTGAAGCCGGAGAATAAGGCATTGGCAGTATTTCTCGATATGGAGAAAGCCTTTGACTCCGTAGAGTGGCCATTCATGTCCAGAGTACTCAGAAAGCTGGGGCTGGGCGAACCCTTCCTACAAATGATAGGCGCCTTGTATTATAGGCCGTCGGCCAGGTTACGAATTGGAGACAGAGTCACGGAGGTGTTCGGAATAGGCAGGTGTACTAGACAGGGCTGCCCCCTCTCCCCATTGCTATACGCCCTAGTGGCGGAGCCCCTGGCGTGTGCGCTCCGGGAATACCACAGTCATGAGGGCATTAATTTCCCTACCTACAAGATTTGTATCTCCACGTACGCTGACGACACACTTTTGTACGTCAGAGACCAGGAGCTCAACCTCTCCCCCGTACTCAGGGAGGTAGTGCACTTTGGCGCCTTATCTGGTCTAAAAGTGAACTGGACCAAATCGGTGGCGTTCCCACTGACTACGGTGACGAGTAAATTTGTCATGGAGTACCCATTGCAGTGGTCGGAAGATCCAGTTCGGTACTTGGGCGTACAGCTACATCCAGACCCGGATGTGTTAGTTAGGGAAAATTATGGTGTCGCTTACACGAAGTTGACTGAGGATGTTGACAGATGGTGCAGGTTGCCGCTGTCTCTCATGGGCCGCATCGCGCTCATGAAAATTATAGTACTCCCGAGGTTCTTGTTTCTCTTTAACAATCTCCCGGTGATCCTCTCTAAGGTCTTCTTCAAGACGATGACTCAAACTCTCATGCGGTTGGCATGGGGAGGAAAGCAGCCTAGGGTACAGTGGCAAGTCCTGACCCTCCCATATGAGCAAGGCGGTCTAGGGGCCCCGGATATGGAACAGTACTATAGGGTCGCGCAGGCGACGCACTTGCATACCTGGATACACGGGGATCGTAACATCCCCCACGTGATTCTAGAGACTTTATTCACAAAGCCCCTCCCGCCAGCGGCTACTATATTTGAACCGGTCACGCGACGGGTAGGAACTCTAGACTCGATAACGACGACGAATCACGCATGGCACTCTGTGGCCAAGAGCCATGACTGCTCACTGCTGTATTCCCCCCTGGTTCCGATAGACTGGGCCGTGTGGTTACCACCGCTGCGGGAAAAGGGAGTCACGCGTGCTCTTAATCAACTAGGCATACTCAAGTTGGGGGACTTGTTCAAGGAGGGGAGGGTGGTTTCCTGGGACCAGGTCACTACCTCCCAGACCCCAGCGACGTTGCTGCACCGCTTTCACTTTCATAGGGTCCGCGCAGCGCTGCGGGAGCTGCTGGGGCCAAACCTGGAGGAACCCCCCGAACTGCCTGAACTGACGTACGTCATAAAAACGCCATCATCGTGCAATTTGATATCGCGATTATACAAGATGGGGCAGTGTCACCGGGAACAGGCACCCTCGAAGGCCAGACTGGCGTGGCAACGAGACTTACAGACGGAGATCAGTGATGCAATGTGGAAGTATTGCTGCCAAAATACGAAAAAGGTGTCGCTGAATGCTAGGCACAGACTCATCCAGTTTAAATTCCTACAGAGGGTGTACTATACTCCAGAACGCTTGCACAGATACGGGCTCCGACAGACGCCCGAATGTGAACGCTGCCGTGCGCCAGTGGCGGACTTCCTACATCTGGCATGGTCCTGCCCAGGAATTAACAACTTCTGGGAGGGCGTTTTTCTAGAGCTGGGTCGAATACTCGACATTGAGTTTCCAGTAGATCCTGCGTTGGCACTGTTGGGACACACCAGAGTTCTTCCTCTGGCGACGCGTCGCTTGGCAGACATAGGGCTAATTTTGGCTAGACGAGCGGTGGCACAGTGTTGGATGCGAAGACCGCTACCAACGAAACGAAAATGGGACAGGGATATGCTGTACAGTTGTACCCAATCACAGCTATATAGTGAACTCCTTCCCCCTGTTAGTAGGCCGAAAAACTTTTGGGACCTGTATCTGACCTACGATTCCAATAGAAACACCGCGGAAGAGGATCAGTAGGAGACAGAGGTACAACGGGAGAGGGAGGAGGGCCACGAGGATTAGATACACATTACTGGGGGCATGTGGGGGCACACGGGCGGGACACAGGGGTATATATGGAAGCTAGAAGACATAGACATATAGGCTGCAAACACTGGGAGACACACTAGACGGGAGGTCAGGGTGGGCGAGGGACTTGGGTGGGTGGGGAGGGTATAGGACAGCATAGGCGCGGACGGAATGACAAATAGCATTGAGAAGGCAGTGACACAATAGTGGAAGGCACACAGGCAGTCGGGGGAAGAGGGTGGGGGGTTCAGTGGGATTGTTGAGATAGGAAGGTTGGACCTGGATCTCGTTGTCGGACACACACACTTCATGTTAATACCTACCGCTCCCTGGCGGCCGCCAAATTCACACGCACCAAGGATTGAGGGGTAAGGACTCGGGGCGTAGGCGTACACACAACACTAACGGGGCTGTACTATCTTGAGACTTGGTCAACTGGACCCTAGGATGATGGTGATGTGAAAATTTTTATGAGTTGGTCTTGATTACTGTAGCGACATAGTCCTAGTTTGCTGCCGGCCCCAGGGTTGTAGGCGGAAAGCTGTGTGTGTGAATTGATGACGAATAAAAGTTTATAACCCCCCAAAAAAAAAAAAAAATCAAATCTCTTTTTCATTCTTCACACAACCTGCTCTGACCTATCCCTGCTGCTCATCCCACATATCAGCAACGGTTAAGAACATATTTGCATCAGTCTCACTTTTAAATTCATTTGAATATTCTCCATTGAAGGCACAGGACCCATAAGCACAATATCCAGCAACTTCATTAGGATAGCAATTTACAGCAGTGACAACATAATTTCCACTTCTATGTGCTGTGCACTTTACTTTCTCCTCCGCTCTCGCTTTTGCGGTCACGTCTTTTGCTCACACCCCTACTATGGGACCTTCTCTATACTTCCAGGTCATTGCTATCTTCTGTCTTGCCAACAGTAGGACCAGATCTAGGAACCTGCTTCCCACCTAGGGAACTTCCCCAGAAGGCGCATATTTATCAAGCCACGGTTAGTAACGGCCTTCAGCTTGTCCAGCACCTGCCCCCAAAACGCCTTCATGCGGGGGCAGCCCCAGGTCAATATGGCATCCCCATATTTTCCTGAGTCAGCGAGGTGTCAGGTATGTTGTATGCATATAGATAAATTGAATGCCTTTCAGCCGTGTATTCCGAGACACCTTATGGGGATATTCTAGTATGCCATTCCACTCCGGCTCAGTGAATTCCTTACCCACCGTTGCATCCCATCTTTCTTTGAATGTACCCAAGGGCTGTAGCACAATCTTGTTTATTGACTTGTAAGGCAAAGTGACAGGCTGACCCCAGCGTCACCAGAAGCGGGAGCATCACATGTGCCTGGGGCTTGTCCTCGCCACTGCTCCACATGTCCATGAATGCCTGTACTGCCACTTCTTACGTATGGGATTTGGCCCGGCGTCAGCTCCTCCTGTGTTGCCATCTCATCAAAGGGTAGCAGGACATCCATATAAAAGCAGTCTCTCATCGTCACTAACCCAACTATGGGCCATTCGCTCATCTGCGCTGCCATATAGAATGACAAAGGTTCGCCATGTGGGAAGCCAACAAGCAGCTGCGCTGGGGCATTAAGCATTTTCTCCCCGGTTTGGCGGACACACCTGTGGCTACAATGGAGAGCGGCCACCAGTAGCGTCCCCAGTCGTGGGGTCCTCATGGCTGGCTTGAGCAGCTTGGCCAGTAGGCCCCTTGATTAAGCTTCAGTCCGATGCGATAAAGATCATCCTGATGGTAAGTAAGTAATCTTTATTGTTTGATTATTTAAAATTTTACAGTATTACAAAATCATAAAAAATTGCTGGAGTAATTAAAACCAATTGATAAAAACCGTTACACCATAAAATTCATTTGATTTCATAAAAAATTACATTTGAAAAGTTTACTCTCCTAGTTTTCTTTTCGCTATTAGTACGAACCTTACAAAGGTAGCGTTCAAGCTTATATCGTTCGCATGGAGACAGCGTGTAAAGGCCTGCCTACATGTCCTTATTCCACGTGTATTAAGCGGTAATTTGAGTAAGGATCTTCTTTCATTTTGGAGTTCAGGACTAATACATAAAAGGTGGACAATATTCTCCTCACCCTTATTACAGAGTCTGCATAGTGTACAACTTTCAATGTTTTTCCACGGGGGAAGATGACAAAGTCCCGGCAAAATTCCAAATCTCGCTTTAAGAAGCACTTGTTTATTTTTTTCAGACCATGGTGTTTCTAAGAATTGTTGTATTTCCTTTTTTTGTAACCATTTATTATTGTCCAAGCATGTTTTCTTTTTGTCAGGTTATCTTTGTCATTTACAAGGGACAATTGGTTTGCGGTTCTATTGATTATTTTTTTGAACGATGCTTTGGTTGTAGTATTTTCCCATATTGTAGTAACCTCAAACTCATCTATCGCTTCCTTAAGATAGTTCCATGCAGTTGACTTTACGTTATTATTTATTTATTTCCATAATAGCTGTGATATCTGATAATCATGGTCATTTTTAACTGATTCCAGGTTTTAATAAAATGTCCCTGTCTTGCATAGTATTGGCTGGTTAATCCAAACTCCAGTCTAATTTGTGCAGACGAGGCATTCGGTGGTAGATGAAATAGTGCCTTATATGTTTTAGATAGGGCCTTATTTATTTTTTGGTATCCTTTCCCATTAATGCTTCACTGTCATACGTGATGGTTGTTAGCAGTCTTGCCCCTATAATCTTCAGAAGCGGCCCATATGTGAGGTTGCTAAGTGACTTCTGTATGATTCTAAACGCTGCAGTCAATGCGTTTGTCTTCCGTTGTATATCCCTTTTTTGTAGCTGGTAGTTACCCTTCTCATCAAAAAGCACACCCAAATACTTGTATGCTTCAACTTGTTCCAGTTGGGTCTTCTCCATGTACTATTTGCTTTTATTTCTTATATTTTTATTCTTGGTGACTACCATGATCTTGGTTTTTGTTTCATTTATCACCATCCCATTTTCCTTTGCGTACATTAATGTTCGATTGATTAGACGTTGTAATCCAACTTTAGTGTGGCTTAAAAGGATGGCATCGTCTGCATACAACAGATTAGTGATGTGCTTATCAGCTAGTTTCGGAGGGTGAGCATTTAATTCATCCAAGTTCCCAGTTAGATCTGCCAGGAACAAATTAAAGAGGAGTGAGGCCAATACACAACCTTGTTTTAGGCCTTCGGTTGCTGGGATTTTCTTTGATAACATTTGTCCATCCCCCATCCTCACCCTAACCCAGGTTTTACTGTACAAGAGACGAATCAGTTTCAATAGGACCACTGGAATATTTTTTCCTTGGAGCTTTTTCCATAATAAGTTTCTTTGGACAGTCAAAGGCAGATTTAAAATCTACAAAACATAGATACAGGGGTTGTTTAGCTTTGATTGACTTAGCCACAAGAAGTGATAATGCCAAAATATTTGTCGTTGCCCCCAAGCCTTCGATAAAGCCATTTTGGTTCAAAGGCAATATCTTATTTTCTAATGCCCATTCATTAAGATTGGTAAGCAAAATCCTGGCAAACAACTTGGCGTCTGTGTCTTGTAGTGTAATGAGCTTATAATTTTCCGAAAGTGCCCAGTTTCCTTTTTTAAAAATTGGCGTGATTAAAGACCCTCGCCAAGACTCAGGAATAACTCCTTTTTGTATAACTTCGTTAAATAGTTTTCTAAATATAATGCCCATAAATCTGGATTTTCTTTATAGAGTGTAAACGGTATACCATTCGGTCCTGGTGCACCATCTTTCTGTTTTTTGATTAATTTTATTAGTTGGTCTTTTGTTATTAAAATAGGTATTTCCTTATCACTGTCATAACTAGGTATTTCAGTATCACTATCGTAACTGACTATGGATTGCATTTCAATTTTCCTCATTACTGTACTATTCTGGTTTAGATGTTTTCTCAGAAATGTGACCCATTCCTGCTCGGTTAGTGAAGATGAAACCACCCGTTTGTTTGGTCTAACAAGTTCGTTGATGATTTTCCAGAACTCTCTTGCATTTTTTTGTTTGCTTGCGTGGAATACTTTTGCCCATAATACCTGTTTTGCTTGATTTTTCTCATTCCATATTAATTTCTTCAAATTTTGATTTAGTGATTTAAGTTTGCCCGATGTTTCATCATTTGCGACAGATTTCTTAATTTGCCTTCTGATCTTGTTTCGAGCTCTTTTTAATATCGTTATTGTGTATGGGAGGTTTATATACTTTTCCTTTTCCTTATGCTCCTCTTTATGATGCCTTTTATTCAAATGGATTTGAGATTGAGGTTGGTGTTTAACCAACTTCTTGGTAAAGTTTTCCCATTGTTCTATCGCTGTTTCCAATGTTCTATCATTGAAGCAAGTCTCTAAAAGTCTCTCCACTTTTTCGTTCATCGTTTCTTTGTTTCCGACAGTCCAAAACAATTTTTTATAATTTATAGTTCCAATGCACCCCTGGACAGTTTGATACGCTTGGTTTGTGTTACTTCTAATATTGATTGGTATTATCTGCTGACAGTGATCGCTCTCAGTCGCTTTCTCTAACTGATATGAGATGATGATCTGAAAAATATTTAGTGAAGTCATTGTATAATCAATCCTCGACTTTGCATTGTGCGTAAAATAACTATATGCTGGTGGCATATCTGCTTTAAATCGGCCATTAAGAATACGAAGACCCATCGCTTCCATGTCTTTAACAAGTTGTGTACCCATTTTATTACTGATGGAATTGATCTCTTTTCCTAGCTCCTGCTGGGGAATTGACCATTGATGGTCTTGTGATTGTGTTATATCGTCTCTTATAAAAGGTGACATTAGGTTTAGATTGAAATCCCCAGTGATCACATAGTCTGCTATCGGATCTTCCAACATTTGTTCCATTAAAAAATTGTTCAGAGTTGCACAAGTTGATTCCCTACTAGTATTTTTTGGCTGGATATATACGTTGATCAGATATAGGATTTTGGATTTTTGGTTAATTGTTTTATATTTCAGTTTAACTATTAGAATGTTTGTGCTACTTGAGTCCAGTTGCTCATGCTCAACCTGTAGGTCACTAGAAATAAATGTTGCCAGGCCCCCGCTTGGACGGCCGAATTTGTGAGTTTTATTCGCATATTTAAAGTGACCTGCGTATCCGTGTAACATAAATGGTTTGGTTTCCCAAGTTTCCGGTAAAAGAATAATCTGACATGGGCTCAATATAGAATCTATTTGTGCGTTATGAATCTTAGTTCCCAATCCATTTATGTTCCACGAACACATTCTTATTTGTCCCGTCTCTTTTGTATTAACAGACGCGAACTTGGATCTATCCGTTCATTGTTTTCTGTTACTATGTAGTGCCATGGTGATCCATTTTTCATTTATTTCTGAGTTTCTTTCTAATTTCCTTTGCGGAGTTGTCACTCCTGTTTTCTTAGGGGATCTACCGCGTGCATTTTTTAGTACCGGAACTATCAGTCTATCTGTTTTTGCATGATGTAAGTGATTTTCGTCAATAATAAGCGGAGTCGGATAGACCTCTGGGACTTGTTTAGTTATTCATATGCCCCAGGCTTTAAATGTCATTTGCTCGCTCAAAATCTGTTCGGCTATTGTCGAAGATTTTAATGTTAATAATGTGGGAGCCTGGAGACTTTGTTTTCCTGTCATAAATTCAATAGAGATGATATCCTCACTTACAATGTTAGTTAAGGGTGGAATTGACTAACATAATCTGAGTATATTCCCACGATTTGGTATATCGTGCCTACCTCTAGACTCGAATTCTGGTGTAAAGATAAGTTGTACTTTATCATTTGGTAGGTGATGATTAGAGGCAAAAATTTCCTTGGCTTGCTTTGATTTATAAGTAATTCTTTTTACCCCCTTCCCTGTTTTCGATAAACAGATGATCCCAATCTGGCAATTTTGTAGTCATTTTAACTTCCTCACTCGCATTTGGTTTAGAATGTATTACTGTTTTTTCCTCAGCATATTGATTTTGATGAAAAATAGTTGTTAGCGTTGTTTTAGTTGGGCTTCAATCCTTCCTTTTTTAGAACTAAAGTTAATGGGGACACTATCTTCTTCATCATCTCCTTTTGGTTGCTCGTTCACAGCTTGAGGTGGGCTAACTAAGGTCCTAGTAACCACCTTCTATTCTAATCGACTACTTTCTTCCCTTGGTGGATTCCATATTTGATTTATTGTAGCACATTTTACTGGTATATTTTCACTTGCTGGTTTTTGTTCGAATATAGGAAAATACTTGTTTCTGCCATTCTGACTTAGTGATGAAAGCTTATTATCCCCTCTTAGTATATTTTTTCCTATATCATATTCAGTCACATCTATAGTTGTTGTCTGCTCCTTGTCTGATTGTATTGCGACACAGTGTTTGGTTTTTGCGTTTTTCCTTGCTTTACGTAATTCTTTCCTTTGGCGTTTTGATATCATGGTGAAGCCATCAATATTCTGATCCTTACATTTCTGTTCTTTTACTACTAGATTCATCCCTTATTTGTTCCAATAATTGTGGATCTGGTAGTTGTATTTTTGCGCCTTGTACATTGAGTTTAGTCTGTTGCTTTATTATTGATGTTAGTTCTGGGCCCTCAGGTATTTTAGTCCCAGTCATATTTTCATTCTCAATCTTATCCATAGTATTAATATTTTTCATATTGACTTTGAATTTTTCATAGACGTTCTCATTTTTCTTTTGAATATCCCTTTTAGTATCTTCTATTATGCTAGTCAAAACCTTTGGTATTGTTGCTAGTTTGTCAATAATGGGTAAGTAGATGCATTCCGTGGTCATTTTTTCATTGTCTTTCTGTGCTCTAACTATCAAACCATTAAGCTGGGCAAGTTTATTATCAATCCCCGCAACAGTGTTTGCCATCATTTTTAGAAGATCAATTTGAATATCCATTTTATTGGATTGATATTGTAATGCTTCAAGTGTAAGAGTCAAAGTTTGGTAGAAAATATCCCAACGTATCCCCGTATCTTTATGTTTTATTCCCATTTGGTTGTTTTGTGGTGTCTTGCCATTATGATATTTATTATCCGAGGAGATTGCGTGTTCCACCTTGAGGATATCATTTATTTTTGCGTCAGGATCATTAATTTCTTTGTTTCCTACCTCTTCTTCCCCAATTGGATTGTCTTGTTTTATTCTGTGATTGTCATTATCTTTATGGATGACGCTCTCAGGTTTAGCACTATGGCAGCTCGATTGTATATCCAATATTTCCTCAGGAGCTAAAAACAACCTTTTCTTGATTTCTACATTTACTTCTATAGGAATCAATAAATGATTTTGTTCCATCCTGCCTCCCTGATATGGTTGGCTGTCTTCAAAGGAATGCGAGTTACACATTCCGTTTTGTATGCTATTTTGTGCGATTTGTTTATTGATTATTTCGCTGCTTGTGGGTTTGATGGGGGTCTGTAATTTATTATTTTCCACATCAGTTCGCACTGTCATCAAAACTCCAGTTGGGTCCTTCATAAAGTGAAATCTATCTGGTATTTTACCTGATTTCTCAAACATCCGTGCTATTGGAGAGATTAGAGTCTGATTCAGCCCTACGGTATTTGATTTAACCTTTTTTGACACCATAGATTGTTGTATTTTCTTTGTACGTTTTGTTGTTGGTCCTGATGTCCTCTCCTTACCAGAACGCATACTTCCGCTTTATGGTCACCTTATGACTAAATATTTTCCTTGTAGTCACACTCCGCCACTGTTATCTGTCGTTATTATCCAGTACTCAATAACAAGTTCACCCAATTGATCAGCTAATTATTCTATTGTTTTGTTAGTAAGGGTAATGGTAATCTGGTCACCTTACAGACAGTCAGTTAGCTCCTGGTTAGCTCCCGGTTTATTCCTGCTCACCTCTAATTCAGCCTGGTGTGCACCAGACGAAAAGAAAGGCAGCTGACCGGTACCGATGGACCGCTTACTCTGCTCACTCCGAGACTCGTGACCAACCTGTACTATATCTGTCTCCACCTCCCCAGCCTGTGTGCACTTTTTTCCCTGCAGACCCAGTCACAAGATTTTGTATGACCACCAACGACTGTTCTAACACCAATATGGCAATATTGCCGAACCACCGAACACCAATCACAGGCAGCACAGCACAGCGCGAGTTAGTGGCGGCGTGATATTCAAGTGTCAAACACCCGGGCACTGCAGGTACTGGGAGCACCAGCCGTCGGGGTCTAGCAGTGGAGATCAGTACGGGTCCTGCGGGTGGGTGTAAGGGCAGCCCCCATCCTATAATAAAAGTCCAATCAGCAGTGCTTACGCAACAGTGCGGTAGAATTGCTCCAGGTCCCGTCCCAATCCTGGTCCCCTTCTTGAGTGAGTGCCTTCCCCACGGCACCAAGGTCTACTTTAATATGTGGCCCGTTCCTCCTTTTGGCCCATATAATTCCCCCACAACACCAGAGACCAATTGCTCACCTCTGCTGGGGTCAGGGGTTTACTGTCTGCTGTCTTCCGCTCCCCCCCAGGTCACTGTTAACTTCTCTGCCGGATGGTCCCTCTGATGGTCCTCTGGCATACAGTGATCTCCAGGCTCTGGACTCCTGAGTGGCCCCAGCGACACCTGCAGCTCCTGCCGCCTATGGGGCGACCCTGGCTGCTACTGTTGCCTCTGCCTGGTGCCTGGCTGCCCGAAGGCCCCCGCCAGAATGCTCCTCTCTGCAGTTCTCGCCTTTACCGGGATGTTACCGGGATGCTCGCGGGCTGCCGAGTGCACCCGCTGCTGAATGCTCCCGTGGCCCCTGCTCTACCGAGGGCCTCTCTGCGGCTCCCACCTCTACTGGGTCGTTCCCGCGTTTACCGCTTACCGCGTTTTGCCCGCGGCCGCGAGAGAGACCGCACTGAGACTCGGGAGCAGAGCGGCTTGGAGCACCGAGCGCCCAGCAGAGCAGAGCACAGAGTTCACAAGTGCTCCTGCTTGCTCCCGGCTCGAAACGACCCCAAAAGACGGCTCCGGCGGACCACAGGAGGTTCTCACTTCCCTCGTAGGTTGTGTCCCGTAGCTCCTTCGCACAACTGAGGACTGACCGCTGCTCGCAAGACTGATTTGTTCATGACCTACTCCAGGAAATCCCAACAGATCAGGTCAAACACCATCTCAAGATCTACTGAATTGATCATGGCGTTAGGATTAGAATGAGTTTCTGGTTAGTACAGTATAAGGTACAACCGCTGTGTAGTGTAGTTCCTATATCCCTGATAGGCTCTGCGCATTGGAATAATATACACAGTATAGTATAGTTTTGACATAGGATTCAGGTCAGTATGTCTCTATCGAGTACATTAATTACTTGTGTGTGCCAGCTAACTCAGAGTTCACTAGAAACTTCTCGAATGAACAAGAAGGGATTAGTTTCTGACAACCACATAAACATGACAACTTTGTTTCCCTTTAGAATCGGAACAGTCTCAGAATCGTGGAAACAATAGATAACAGTTTCACTCAGTCAATCGTGCATGCTTCGTTTCTACAGAGGTTACACAGAAATAGGTAGACAGGCGTTTCAATAAAAGGGTTTATTGAACAGTCTTATTTCTCACGCAAGAGATATGAGCTGCTACAATCGTAAGACAGAATGCGAAGTATAATACGTGCAGCGTTAGCAGTAAGATAAAATAATACTGCAATAGTATGGCTTGTAGCTATGACAAATATTCATAAAAATTCATACATAAATAACACAGGCTAAAATATAAATACTCAACTGGTGCTTCTAGCTAGTTCTAACCCAGTGTACCTAACCTAAGTGTAGTATAAGGTGAGAAGTAGGTGCTGTTTTTCTATAGTCTAGTTTAGCTATAGTTTAGATTCGACAAAAGTCCCTCTAAGTTCTAGTCCGCTCCATACCTTAGAATGAGAGAGGTTGGAATCTCTTTCCGGGTCTCGGTCTCTAACACCCCGCAAGGGGAGTCAGAAACACTGGAGCTGGATTCTCTGCGAGGAGGATGACAGCGTCTGGTCAGTGCTTCAGGCGGGGACTCGATCTCCTTCCGAACTTGCTGTGGCGAACCGCGTCGTGCAAGTATGCAGCTGGATCGTACCATGCACCGTAGTTTGCCAGTGCAAGTGAATGTATATTTATACCTTGAATGTGTTTTAGGAATGCCAGTATTGATGTAAAAGTCGGGCATAGGAACGTCATGAATGAACCCCAAAGGGATAGATGTCCATGCATAATAAATGAGTTCATGGAGAAATAAATAATCCAAGAAAGGGGAAGTCCTAAAGGCTATTTTTATTGTCTGGTTTTCCAAGAACTCGTTGTGATGTAGTTGGACGGATGTAGGTGACCATGCCTGTATTTGGTTCGCATGGATAATGCCTAAATAAGGGTTGGATTGCTATGCCTAAATAAGGGCAACGGGAATTGTGCCTATATAAGGGCATAAGTCGGGAAACCTATATACAGTATCTAAATCGACACACAACAGCTGTAGGTTAGGGAAGTATTCTGTGTAGTCGGGTGGATGAGCAGTTGATTGTGCTGCAGCATCTGTGTGGTCAATACTTTGCTCAGTATTTTAAAGTCCATGTCAAACAAGGAAAGGTGACATAACCTTGCTGGTGTCGCTACCCGGGTCCTTGCCTTGGGGTGGGGGACCACCACTGCTTCTCTGGTCAAGGCCGGCAGCATTCAGTCCTATAGTACTCAACATCACCTGCTGCCAACCTGGGTGCTAGCAGCTCTGCTTATGCTGCGTAAAACTCTGAAGAAAGTCTGTCAGGCTCCGGTGTCTTGCCTGTGGCCATGTCTTTAATACCACTTCTGATTTTTTGGAGTGTCACTGGGACCTCCAAGCCATCCCTTGCCCTCTGAGGCAAATTATGGAGTGGGAGCCGCCTCAGGTAAGCACCCATCGTTTCAGCTGGCATCGCCGTCGGGCACCTATACAGGTCAACTTAATAAACCTGAACAGCTGCATTGAGAGTTTTGGGAGAATAGAACGTTACTCTATTCGGAGCCAATAGACGGGTGATGGGAGCACCCTTGTCTCTGGCATAATAAGCCAGGCCAGCAGCCTCCCAGCTCTCCCCTCCTCCTCGTGGGTCCTATTCACATATTCCTAATAACTGTGGCAATGCAGGTGCTCCAACACCATATCGCATTGTTCCTTCACTGCCCGCACCTGAGTATGCAAGTCAGGGTCTGTGCTCAACTTCTTGTCAGGGGGCACAGAGCTTCCTCCAGGGCTCGCAGTTCCCCATCCAACTCCCATCTCATGCCCACCAACTGGCACAGGCAGTGTCCCTGGATAACCACCGTGAAGGCCTCCTATTCAACTAAACAACCAGAAGCAGTGTCCTAGCTAAGGTCAAAATACCCTGCAATGGCCTCCCTTACATCCCTGATGGCTGCTGTATTCAGCCGCCATGCGGGTATATCCGGGAAGTCTTTCTGTGGCTGAAAAGCCCAATAATAATGGCTGTGATCTGATAATGTGCTAAGGCGAGTGTATAGTTGGTATATGTGCGAGTAGTAGCTATGGTCCCTAGTTACGCTATGCTGAGTCCTCCAGTCATCTTCAAGCTCCTAAGTCTGCAACCAGTCCTGGAAGCCCACAGCCAGCTTATGTGCTGCCGCACCATGCAGCTGTGAAGTTGAGAGATTAAGATCAGTATCAAGCACACAATTAAAGTTCCCCCAAGACCAGCGCGTCAGCATCAAGGTGGCTGACAGTGAATGCAGAAATGTGACCTAGTCATGGTTAGGTGCATATACACTCCCCAGCGTGACCTGTCTACCATATAGTCTGTCCGTGATCAACATATAGCATCCTTTCTTATTTATTGTGGTGTTTGTAGTACTCTGTTGCAAATACCTGCCCCCCTCCAGCGGCGCTGCAAGTGAGTGATCTCCACCCCTAAAAGGTGCATTTCCTATAGCATAGCAATGTGCACCCCCTATGCCTGAGATATCTGTGTATGTTGTGTTGATTAGCCACGGACCCCATTCCTTGAATGTTCCATGTCAGGAGTATGAAACCTTGGCACGTGTCAGCCATTGGGCAGATTGTCTAGCGCTCGCCCCAACAATGTCTCCGGGTCTCTCCCTCCTCCCGCTCGCAGTTCCCAGTTCAGCACGCATGTCAATCCTCGGGACAGAAACAAACAGAACATCCTCAAACATCCCATCCCAGGGGCAGTCCAACAAAGGCTGTCCACCCAAACTTTAAGAACAACATCGGTGGTATAATCATGGCTCCACTCAACCTCCTAAAGTAGCCTAGTGAAGTGGGCAAGTATGCATACGGGGATCAGCATTGCATCGCCCCAGTATGTCTCGCCAACCTCTAGGGACATTGTGTTAATCAGAGCATTACAAAGTCCCCACCCCAAGTAGGGGCGGAAAAAGCCCCCCTGCCCAGGCAACTAAGCCTCGCCATCAAAGTCCATGCTTTTCCTCCCTCAGGGGCTTCCTCAGGCCAAGCCCCCCGGATTTACAGCTCATAGCAACTGGCCCCCTCTGCCTTCACATGGAAGGGGCAAAGAAGAACAAAGGATATGGGGGGGGGCAAATGAGTAGGCAGCATCTGCCACAGTCCAGCAGAGCACCCTGCACGGCAGACTTTCAGGATTCAGTGGAGTTTCTCAGCGGTCTGCGACGTGAAGGCTGGGAGGCCATCTTTGTCAAGATTCGAGTCATCTGAATCACAGTCCATAGCGTTGCTCCAAGGACTCACTTCTGATTGAGTCAGCCACTCTGTGCATGGTGATCTCCGCTGCTGCCAGGAGCACAGCAGCCCTGTCTTGGATCTTTGTTGGCTTCTTTAGTAGCAATTGCCGGGATGTGCATCAGGTAAATTTTCTTGACCTGCGACCAGTCATCGTGTCCTCAGCCCAGTCCTAAACTGGACGGCTCCCGGGTCTGTAGGCTTCCAGCCAGCTCTAAACCTCGGCTAAGTCAGTGCAAAAATGGGCGGTTCCATCCAGCATTATTTTGAATAGTAGCAAGTACTGCAGACCTTTGTCTCTTAGCAATCATTTTACTTCCAAGGAGGCGGCTCTCTTGGACTGTACTGTTGTCGTGAAGTCTGGAAGAGTGACACCTTACTATTCCCCACCTGGAGAGGGTCATCCGCATTGCCCCTTTGCAGTAATACATCCGTCTTTATAATAGAGCACTTTGGCCTCCACTGGCCAATGAGGTCGACCAGGAGCAGGTGAACAAAGGGTTCAGCTGTGTTGGGACCACCTTCGTTCTCAACGAGCGCTCCAGGTTAACCTCCTACTCACCTCCCTCAGTGCCCTCAGGTAGGCCCACAATATGAATTTTATTGGGGCGGTTGCACCCCTCCGCAGCTTCAGCGTGGTGCTCCAAGACATGCACTCTCTTAGCCAATTCAGCAACCTGTGAAGCCAGCGCCTATTGACTTGGTCAAAGTTCCTCCATGTGTGCTTCCGCCCCTTCACCCTGTCAGCCAGTTTATGATTGTCCGCATGCAGCAGCCCTAATTCTGCAGACGCTGTCCTAATGTCACTTTGGAGGGTGTCCTTAGTATCCACAATGGCCTCCAAGATCTTATTTAGTTGGACCTGGAGAGAAGGTGGTTGAGATTCCAAGCCATCCACAGGCGTGTCATCGTTCCAGGAGTGTTCATTATGAATAGCCTGAGATCCTGCCTCTCTCGGCTTAGATTTGCCCATGGCTTAACAGGGGAAAGAAGAGAAGCCCAAGACCCCTGTTAGTGTTACAAGACCCCAGCGTGTCTGGAGCACCTCTTCCAGCACTCCAATTCAGGGCCTAAGACTTGAATGCTCCTGTCGCAGAAACCCTTAATACTACCCAGGGATGCCCAGGTCCTCTATCAGCAGGGCCCATGTCACCGCTCTGCCCCCCTCAGTACCAATTAGTCCAGTCAGTAGCTCAGAGGAGGCCCTGTGGGGTGGGGGTGAGTAGGGAACGATCAAGGCACCTCTCCATGGTTCATCAATTCTACACCCTCTGCTCTATTGTTTTCCCCTCTCGCCAACTGTCCACAAGCTGGCCAGGCCTCCGGTCACAACATGCAGCTCTCTACTTGGGCCAATGGTGCCTCTCTGCTTCACCTCAGGGCCAGCAGTCAGTGCTCCTAAGCGATTCGTGGCATGAAGTCTCTGCTCTCTGTGATCAGCTGGGGGCCCCTCTGACTCAGGGGTGCTGCGGCAATCGATGAGACCCTGGGGGGTGCCCCCACCAGCCACCGGGCCCCTCCTCATTGCGCTAGTGAGGTGCCACCACTCCAGGCCTACACTTTGATTTCATAGCCTCTCTCCTACATGTACCTCTGGGACACCAACCTTTTCCTCAGCCACCGCTCAGCTTCACCCAGCATGGCTGGCGCCGCTCCCTGCTTTGCCAAGGGAAGCCTGCAGAGGCAAGTCCAGCAGGACAGTCCACTAGTCCTCGGCTCTCCATGCAGCACTTGCGGGCATAGCTCCTGACCTCCGCTCACCGATCACATCTAGCAGCTTGCTCACCAATCTTCATTGTGGCCTCCGCTGCCAATTTAGTTTCTGCCGGGCCCTCGCTGAACATTAAACCGTGGCTCTCATGTTGCAGCTTGACACCATTCCCCGTTGGGGCGACCCCTCCCTCGCAGGATCCAAGTATATGGTACAATGTCACATGGGGCTGATACCGCCACAGTGCAGCAGAATTGACAGTATTCTCGCCAGGCCAGTGAGGAGCAGCATCCTCAAGCATCCGCCATCTTTGGCCGGCTAGATATGCCCCCCCCCCACCCCATAAATTGTATCTCTTATTTGGCCTGAGATGCAACATGCTCTAGTAAGAGTGACAAATTGAGCCACCTGGGCAAAGGTTACATCACACAACCAGGAGATTTCCACACAAAGGTGCAAAGGGCGTAAGAAGCTCTTAAATTCCACTACGATCTCAAACAAGATCTGTCCACAAGCAATACATAATCAGGCTCTGCGAGGGGATCATCTTGGATATCGGGCCTCAGTTTGGTGCACAAATCCGTGACATCAAAGCAGCCATGCTCAACCTCCCTCTATCAATTGTAGTTTCTGGTAAAAGTAAGACACAGACACAGACACTGTTTTAATGTAATATTGTCTGCTGCCAGCATGATTTATTCATACCTGGTCAGATGAATAAGGGTCATATGCTGTATCATAGTTTGAGTTCAGAGGACTGCCACAGAGAGAGGCACCATTAAAGAGAGAGTGCACCCCATCACTATTCATTCACTTTGCTAGATGACTACTGTCACTGCCTTTAGACAACAATGCAATTCTATAGCTATGGGATCATAAGTGGCTGAAAAACGAATTGCTCACAGGACTCCTTGCCTCACCATGTGTTTGTGTAAGTACTTTGAGGTCGCACCCTTATTTCTCACTGCAATACAGAATTAACTCTTTACTGTAATCTGGTATTCCTTGAGCTGGGGCATGACAACGACTTTCTCACAACTTGATGGAGTCTTCTGTTGAGTGTTGTGGGAGACTGTTTTGAATGCTGCAGAGAGGCTGAGCAGGATGAAAGCAGTTTTTCTCCTCAGTTTAGGATGATCCTGATGTAGTCAGTGGCTGTGATGAGTGCCATTTATGTGCTATGGTTCTTTCCGAAGCCCGATTGTATATTGTCCAGCAGATGGTGGAGCTCAAGGTGGCATGAGCGGAGGGTCGCTGCTGGCTGTCTGGAGGATAACATCATGGTCGAGATACTTGAATATTCTAGTGATAATTGGGCGAGGCGGAACATCCGGTTTCGGCTGAGTCTCAGGGACACCATGGGTCAGCGCCACCGAGAAGTAATTAGACAGACCTTACCCAGGGTTAAGTCCCGGATTGCCTGGACACTTTCGTCCTCAGTAAGTTCCTTCTCCTTCTCCAGGAGTTGGTACCAGCTCAGGTAATTGGATATCCACCAATAGCTCACAAGACTTGTTGGCAGAGGCCGTGAGTGTCGGAGAGCAGGGGAGTGTGTAACAGGCCTTGAAGGCATCTGTTATTCTCTGTTGGGTGTCACCTCGATCTCCATCACCCTTTAATATACTAGGGACCCGTCTATTTATCTTTTCTTTCCGGTCTAGCCATGTTAGGAGTTCCCCTGCCCTGCCTCCCACTTCATAGAGGTGTTGTTGGATTGCGTGAAAACGGGTTTTAGCAGCCTCCTCCGCAGTGTCCCTATACTTTAAAACTGAGATTGGGTTGAACATTGTCTCAATTCGTGGTGTCCAAGTCTACTAGTTTGTTCTTTAGGTTTTGAATATCCCTCTCTAGCATCTTCATTCAAACCCTCTTTTCTTTTTATATCCCATCATTAGGGAAAGACCCTGACCTTTTATGATTGGCTTATATGCCTACCATAAGGACCACGCCGAGGTTAAAGAGCCCTTGTTCTTGACAAAGTAATGCTCCATGACCTCACAGTGGCCCTCCCGAATGCAAGACACCCTGAGGTACCAACGATTAAGCACAATCCTGTTGTGGACATGGCAAGGAGGGTTTCCGCACACAGGGGAATCAGAAATACCCCATACCAAGTGTCGGACTTCCCCAAAGCACGGGAGCTGCGATGCCAAAGTGAAAATAAAGTCAATGCGCAATAAGCTGAGGTGTGCCCCTGAGTGAAAAGTGAAGTGAAGGGTCACTGGGTTATGGGATAGCCAGGTGTTTATCAGTCCCAAAGCTGAGAGGAAGTAGGCAAGCGGTCTATGAAAGGGTATCATTGTCATGGGGGGCCAATGGTCCCTACAGTCGTCCAGGGCCAGGTTGAAATCACCCCCTATAATCGGTCCATCCTCTGGTAGGTGTAGCAGAAGAGCACCCAGTTCTAAGAACAGCACTTCGTGCAATCTCGGTGTAACATAGACCGAGAGGATATTGATCAGCTCTCCTTCCCAGAGTCCAGAGAGCGTAAAATATCTACCATGTGTGTCTGGCCAAGTACCCTATATGGTGAGTGATAGAGATATGTGTAGTAGGATTCCCACTCCTCTCAAGCAAGACATGTACCCTGCATGTGTCACCATCTAGTAATAATAATAACCTTGAATTTGTAAAGCGCACAGCTACCTCTGAAGTGGATTCCTGGCGCTGGGGACCCTCGGGAAGATTAAGAGAGTTATTGCCCAGAGTCACATGGTGCTAGGCTGACCTGCCGCCAGCACCGGGGATTGAACTGTGAACCCCATGGTCTGGAGTCAGGCACCCGTTCTGCTGCGCCACACCTCTTCCACGTGTGTAACATGGAGAAGCCGAAGGACAGACGCGAGATGCCACCCATCCATCCACCCCATCAGGCAAAGGGACAAGTGTTACCAACAATACCAGAGAAGAACGTAGGGGGTTGAGTCATTCGGGTGGCATTCATTGGTCATTGGTTCATTTATCGACAACTAATTGCTGTGCATTTTCCAGCTATACAAGTTTGGGCCTGATTTTTCTTTCCTAGAGTGATCACTCCCTCTGGTCGTTAGGGAAATTGTGTTCTTGCAGGTGATGGCCGACACTTTCTTGCTGCCGCAAGACCCCTGTCTCTCCATGTCGGTCACCGGTTAGTGCCCGTGGGCAGGGCCTTCTCATGATTCTCCAGTCCTCCAGACAGTCCCACCTTTCCTCTGGGGCACGCCGCAACTCAGAGTATCAATGGGAAGATCATGCAGTATTTAATCGCTCGGTCTTTAAGTGTTTTTTTTCACTTCAAGAAAGCGAAGGCGCATTTACTTAACTTTCAAAGTAAAGTCTGGGTAAAAGGTGGTGGTGGCATTTTCGTACTTGAGCCGAGGGTCCCTACTTGCTGTCTGGAGGATAACATCACGGTCTGGATAACTGAATCTTCTAGTGATAACTGGGTGAGGCGGAATGGCCGGTTTCAGTTGAGTTCCAGCGACACCATGGGCTAGCTCCACCGAGAAATAATTAGACAGGCCACGGGGCTGGAGCATCTTCAAAACTAGATCTTCCACAAACAAGTCCACCGCTGGCCCCACCGCCCGCTCCAGCACTCCTATGATGCAGATTTTTTGCGTCGGAAGTGGCCATTCTGGTCTTCCAGCTTGGCTTCTAGGAATTTGATAGTGGCATGATATTCGCAGACATTGCCCTGTAGCGCTGTAGTGCCCGGCCTAAGAGTGGCAGTGGTGTCTTCCACTTCCTTCACACGTGGTGCTCCCATGTTTTAGAGATCAGCTCTCAGTAGTGGGACCTCAGTAAACACAAAGTAAATTTTTCCTGCTAGAGCAGTTTTAACCCCCTGAATAGCTGCCATGATGTCGTGCAGCATAAGCAACTCAGAGTCCAGGGATGTCGAGGCTGTTGGTGCTGGCATGTTTGACTGGTCCCCCGTGGCAGGCATCCTCCTGGGAAGTGTGTATTTATCCCGTTTGGTTTGCTGTGTGCCACGAGGTCCCCTTGACCCCTGTTATTGTGTGGGGTTCGTTGAGTGCTTTACCTGGTTCTACCTGCGCAAGGGGCGCGAGGGAGGGGGGCTCCAGCAGTACTCACCGCCACCTGCCCGGGGCCAAATAAAGAACTCCCAATCTACTATGATATTGCCTGCTCCTTAACCCCCTTTGATCAACACCAATGCTAGCCCCAATAGGCAGAGAATGTCTTCACCTCCCTGCAGGATCTCTCTAGAGGACGTTAGCGTACCAGCGTGTTCAATTCGGGGGGGGGGGACATATGGCAGCCAACACCGGGGCTCGAACTATTGGCCTCCTCTGGGCCTCGTCAGGCCAATTACGAAGTCTCACCATGCATCACTAAACTGACCTGCAATCCAGGGGAGCGGGGAGTAAAGCCGAGCAGTTCTTATGCGACCCCTGTGAGTCTAGGGGTGTGGGCAGGACGCTCTCTGCACACTGCAGGTCAGAGCCCCCCCAAGCGTCACCAAGGGGGAGGTTTCCGCAGGTACTCCTCTCCACTTGGGCGTCAAGCAATGCCGGCCTGTGCTGTTCCCTGGAAAGTAGCAGCCGCCCGGTCCTCCTCCGTAGCGCAGGTCGGCTGCCTGGAGTTGCGATGGTCATCTGCTGTTCCTCCGTCTAATTCACTAGGCTACATTCACCGTTGGTATGGGTCTCTTCAGTCGTTTGGTCGCCTCACCGCCCACCTCTTGTGCCATAGTCATTGTGAGGACAGCTCTTGTACTTGAGCTCCGAAGTGGTACCCCCCAGAGTCACGCCAGTAGCCGGGCACCAGAAAAAGTCAGGCTAGAGATCACCATTAGAATAGACACCAACGTGGTTCAGGTTTGTAGACCAAGCTTGCTGGCATAGACACCCAACGATGGCATCAGCACGGCGAGCAGGACGTAAAGAGAGACTGCACACAGTGACAGACAAATGATTTGCCAGATTGATGGGGGAGTGAATAGATGGGTTGCCAAAGTCGCTGTAAGAAGCGGTCATCTTCCTCAGTGGCTGGCCAGTGGTTGTCTTGATTGGTGAAGGGCAGATTGGCGATTAGTTCGCTGGGGTCTGATTGGTGTGCAAATTTGTTGTAGATGTTCATAGTTTTGTGGCTGATAAAGTTGGATAGGTCATCGCACAGCTCTTGAGAGGAGGTGCTGTTGATGGAGGCTGTCAGTGTGGTGAAATCTTTAATGATTGAGAAGATCTTGCTTCTGCTGGAGCTGCCTTTGATGGGTTCAGCTAGTGCTTTTTTCTTTGAGTCTCTTAGTTGCCGGCGGCATTATCTGAGTGCAGCTTTGAAGGTGCTTCTGTCAGAGAGAAAGGGGAGAGGCCACAAAGCCTCCATCTTTTTCAGTGTTTCTTGTCCCGAAGGTCCTCTGAGTACCAGCTGGCCTGCTAGCTGGATCTTCTCTGTGTGTTGTGGGGAGAGTGGATTCTAGAGTTGTCGGTCCATGTACGAGGTGAGTTCAAGTTGAACTTGATACCATCGAAGGTGATGAAGGTGGGGTCCAGCATCTGTCCAGCGATTTTTGTGGGGTCAGTGCTGAGCTGGGTCGATTTGATGTTGTTTAGGCTTTCAAGGAGTGCTGTGGAGCAGAAGTTGGTTTTATCTTTCCAGGGAAAGTTAAGGCCCCCAAGTAGTACAAAGTTTTTGGTGTCGATAGTGAAGGGGCAATGAAGTCCGTTATGAGGTTCATGAAGGCAGTTGGGGTCACAGTGGTTGGTAGATGAGGGTTCCGCATACGGTAACATTTTTGGAGATTTGCAGCTTGAAGTGCAGATGGTCTGTGAACAGAGTTGTGTGCCCTGTGGTCGATGAGCACTTGATGGTGTCTTTGTAGACAATCACGAGTCCCCCTCCTGGCTTCTGAAGGTGATCTTGTGCAATCTTGTTGCCTACCCAGATTGCTGTGGCGATGTCATGTGCCAAAGTAGGATTTAGCCAGGTGTCTGTGATGAAGAGGAGGTCCGGCGAATCGCTGCTTAGCAGGTCACAAAATTCGGTTGCGTGTTTTCTGAGTGAGCGGGTGTTGAATAGAATGCATGTGAGTGAGTCTTGAGCTGCTGGTTTGCTGTTGAGTGCAGTGCTGTACTGATATGCTGTTGGTGTTGTGGCTGGTGCTTGTGTGGGGGTTGTGGGTAGGTTGCTGTAGGTAAAACAGCAGCGATGTAGGTGAAAGCTCCTACTTTGGTGTGTGGTGCAGTGGGACAGCAGCTGGGCAGTAGAGACATCTGGATCGAGCGAAGGATGGAGTGCTTTGGGGTATCGTCGGGTGCAGTTAGGCCAGGATTTGTGGCACTGTGCCTTGTCCAGGCATGTAGACATGCAGATTGGCTTACTTTTGGGACTCCAGCGACGTAGACGCCATCATTAAGTAGGCCCTGGGAGAGGGGAGAAGCACAGGGTTTGGGGTGGACCACACTGGAGAGAAGGAAAGAAGACAGAGAAGAAAAGAAGCTGGAAGGAGTAGTGGGAAGCAGGACAAAGGCACCGGAGGGTATGGGGGGGCAAGGGCAGCAGAGACCACTCAAAGGTAGAGAGCTAAGGGCCTGAAAGCAAAAGAACAAGAATGGGCTGAAAGGAGAAAGAGCTAAAGCAAAAGAGCAAAACAGGCTGTAAATCAGTGAGAGCTTAAAAGGCTCGAAAAAAGAGGGTGGAAGAGTTAAAAAGCAAAAAAGAAAAGGCTTACAAGGAGATGCGAGGAAACTGCGACACAGGGACAGGGGGAGACAGAGAGAGATGCAAAGGGGTGAGGTAGGAGTCTTGAGACCGCGATCTGGGACCAAAAGGGCCTTTGACTGGTCGGGGGACCAGTCACAGGTAAGTGGGGGGCTGGGCCTAGGCACGCTTCACAGAGAAGGGCGGTAGCACAATAGTACATTGGATCTTTGATACACTGGGGTTTTCAGAGGACCTGAATATTATCACAGTAGTGCTATGTAGCAATCTGGAATCTTTCACTCGCTGAAAGACCAGGCCCCTTGTCTCACTTGCTTCATCTCTCCTTAAGCTATTTATCTACCTATGATGGATACTTATATAGTCTAAATATTCACCTTCAATAAAGGTCTCTTTACTGTGCTGAAACATAAGCTCAAAAGCTAAGAGACATGCCAGAAGAGAAGTTTGCCTGACCAAATTGTCGAATAATCATGTCTCCCTGCACCTATGGAATGCTGGGAAACATCATTTACCACGAACGCATTACCACGCGTTACGTTTACAACGGGTCACTTACCACGCAAACGTCTTTTCACCGCGGGTGCATTCCACAAACGTTTTTACAACGCAAGCTTCATTGCTTCCAGTCTTCGTTCCTTCGCTTCGTCCTGCGTGTATATCATGAGGAGAAAGGGACAATAAAAAGGGGGGTTTGGGGGGGTCTCCCCCCCCCCTAAAAAAAAGCGGAATTAAAAAAAAAAAGAAAACTTTTGAAAAAAAACGCTATTCAGTGCAAATTGAGAGAAAGGAAAGAGCCTCAACAACGACGTGGCGTGTACGTCAAAATAGAAGTCCTATCTCTATTTTGAAAGACGTGTTTTGACGCTGGTTATCGTAACGTAAATATGGCGGAGTACAGTCTTGCGTGCTCAAATGCTGCGTGGTAAAGACACATGCGTAGTAAAATACGCGTGGTAAAGCCATGTGTGGTACAGGTAAGCGTTGTATTATCATATATTCTGGAATGCTAACACATTGGTTTGCTTTTTCAGGAAGAGTGGCAAAGCGTACAGAACTTGGAGCAAAAAGCTGAAAAAGATATGCAGCCCCCTCGTGTCAATCTGGCTGCTGGGATAACAAAGAACAGTACATCTTCAAGATGAACAATCCTCTCTGTGATGCAAAGTTGAAATGTATTTGCCAGAAACGAAGTATTTGTAGATGACGCTGTGCATAAAGAAAGTAGCCTTATACTGAACTCCCAGTGGTCAGCCAGTACAATGATCTGAGTTTTTGACAACTGGATCAATGTTTTTAAATCATAGATGATATTAACTGCCTTTGTTTTGAATATGTTGTAAATAGAATATTGACTTTAGAGAAAGCCCTGCACACATCAAACAGCATAAATTAGTACACAAATGACTGCATCCATCAAACAGCATAAATCATTACACAAATTAATTAAAGTATTCACCATTATGCGCATGTGGAACAAATGTAAAAAAAGGATGCAAGCAACAAAGCATTTTAAGATAAAACAAGCAATATTTAGTTACAGCCTCAATCGGATCATTTAGATTAAATCTGGTTCAAATAGCACTCCCAGATTTCTAAACACCCAAGAAGGGGAGTGTCACAATTCACAACATGTGCTCTCATGACCACCATCAAGGGACCTACCTTTGGGACTCTCTAGTGTTCTAATAAGCTTCTGAACCTTGCGTTGTATGCATATCCTAATTTCCAGGTTCTTGGAAATTCCCATCCAGTTCTGAACCATGTAGGGTTTTCTGGAAGCCAGTCTGCTCATTATAAAAAAATCGCATTACCTAGGATGCCCTGCTCACTGCTTCATCTCCATCCCTGCAGGCTTAGGATGAGATGAGGAATCCAGTACACCTGTGGCTGGTAGGTGCTAGCCGGCTCACACCGGAGGCATGTGATCACAGTGAGCTCCTTTAAGCCTCAGTATTCTTCAGTCCAGCATTGGTTACAGTTGCAGTGTTTCTGTTAGACCGACCTTTTGTTTCCAGAGTTTCTGAGCATTTGCTAGCCTTGTTTTGCTATCCATGTTACTGTATTCCTGGGCTGTAGCTAACCTTAGTTCCTGAACTAACAATGCCTGCGGTGCTTCCTTGAATTCTGAGCCAGAGCTATTTCAGTCCATCCTTGAACTCTCTGTCCTTCTGTATTTCCCTTTTTCCTTGTGCCCAATTTATTTCCCTTTGTTCCAGTTTCTAGTTTTCTACCTTCATATTCCTGCTGTCATGCCTTCTAGTTTCCTTGTGTGGTTGTTACTTGTTTTCTGCAGAGTGTGCTCTTTATTTTCCCTTCTTTCCTGTTAAGCACTCCTCCTTGCTAGCTTCTTATTTATTGTGGCTGTGTATTTATTTCCACACCCTAACTGTTACCGCCTAGTGTGTTTCTGTTTGATTGGCAGGACCCGTGGACACATCTAACAAACTAGGGGGTGGTTTTTATTCACTACTAGTATTGCCTTTAAGTTACTTTTATAACATTGCTGTAAGTATCCACAGACCCTGCCTTTGCCTGCATATCCTATATGTGGGCATTTGCAGTCAGTACTTGTAACAGCAGCTGTGGGTGAGGAACTTACTGAGTTTCAGTCTTATCGCGTGAAGCTCGCAAGTGCTTTACCCCACATTTCCTTTGTTGTTAATGTTGTTATATAGGTCTTGCAAATCCGTCCTGGGTGCTATTTTGTCTGAATACCAAATTGCTTCTTAAGTGCATGTCCTTTCGAGCTTTGACCATCTTGTTTCCTTGTGCAAGGCTTCCCCTTTAGATTCCCTTTCTCCTCTTACTCCTTGTACCCAATATTGTACTACTCTGTCCTATTTTCATTAAGGCTCTGGGGACTGGGACATAACTCCATCAGTTTTAGAAGTTTGCAGGGAGAATTTTCTGTATTAGTGATAATTGAAGAATAAATAACATTTTTGTTCTTGCCAAATGATATTTGCTCAGCTGACGGAGATAAAAGGATTTTCATTGGAAGTATCAAAGGGCCAAACAAACTACTTATTTTAACTGTTGCAAATGCACCAATTTGGTATTTGAAGCCATTAAAATGCTTGTTCCTATCTCCTAATCTAATTTTAGGAGTCATGAAAAGGTTTCAAACTCCTTAAATGGAATTCCGAATAAACACCTATTAGCTAGCTGTAAGGTGCGTGTTGTAAACAATATCTTATGTATCAATGCTTTGCGACCAAAATGTGTTTGAATCAAATTGAACAATTAACATTTCAATGGAGGGAGTAATGCATTCACAAAAGGAAAGGGGGCCCCTTGGGACCTCTTCCCTATCGAAAATGTAAAAAAAAAAGAAAAAAGTTTGTTGTGCAGTTGGCAGTGGACCAATGGACCACTGTTAACATGTCAGCAAACTTTAAAATGAATGGTCTCCATTTAAAAAGAAAGGTTGGCCTTATTTAAAAGCAATGACAGACATGGTTGTCTGTTGACCCCAGCATGCCACCGTATCTAGGATGGCCTCTAATCACAGTGAATCACAATTTGCGACCCAATTCACTAACATTAATGTTGCAGGTCGATTGCTGCCCGCTACAATTTTGAATTTTAAGAATAGATGCATTAGTACATAGGTCAGTTCTTAAAACTCTTTACTGGTTACAAAATAATGGTCACAATGTGCAACCAGTAATTCATACATATGGCCTATAGTGCTTTGCCTAGCCAGCCTGCGTAAGATGTTCCTTTCTTATTTCAGGTTACTGAAAGCCATCTACATCCTGTAGATGTACATCTACAAGTTAATCACCTTTGGTAACACACGTTCTGGGGGATACTATATCCTCATCTTTAGAATATCCCCAGGTGCCAGATTGAATCCTTTCAGCATAGCCCCTGCACCAGCCGGTGGCATTGTGCGACTCAGCATTAACTCTGCTCCGCCCTAGAGAGGACAACTCGAGACGCGTTTAGGCACCTCCCAAGAGCCATGAGTTCAATTTCTTTCTAGACTCAGCGCATGCACTCAGACGCAGAGCCAAAACTAATTGTTCATGCTTGCGTGCTGATCTCCAATTTTTTAGATGACGTCCATTCCATAGAACAAGGAGGTGGGAGAACATTGCGGAATCTGGGTGTCCACAAGAAAGAGCCGTGCCAAAGTTAAGAAACGTGTTCTTCTGATGGATATATTTAACTACAGATTCCTCACCTGTAGAATAGATACCAAAGCAGTACCTCCCGGTGGTTGGTCTGTGGAAGGACTCAGACCAAAAAGTCCTGCAGGATCGAATGGGCAAAATTCCCTTCTCGTCGGACCTGGTAGTGCTTTATGAATGTATGCACGGATGCTCACGTTATAGGCTGACAAATATACACACCACCCTGTATTCCAATGCAGTGCTGGCACCCTTGGCCCTAGTGGCAAAGGCCCTCAACCCTTCTGGAGGCTGGCCATCACATAGCAGATCTTAATGCAAATGACTATCTAATTGGACAAAGTCTGTTTCTGGACTGCTTTGCTTTACTATGCCCCGGACATCCCCACCAAAAGGTCTTTGGTATGATCAATGTAAAAGTTGAGCCCTCTTTTGGGTGTCCAAACAATAGTGTCTCTTCTCTTTCAAGGGTTGAGGTGGGGAAAATAACATCAGAAGAGTGATAGGTTGCCTGACATGAAAGGATGCCACAACTTTCAGTAGAAATGCTTCTCTAGTACTAAGCTAGTCCAGAAAGGCCGCTTTAGTACTACGTTTGTCCAAAAAGAAGGTGATGTATGGCAGCTCAATTGACATTGCTTATAGCTCACCCATGAGATAAGCTGCAGTTATTGTGATGAGAATAACAGTCTTCAGGAACAAGGGATGTAAGGAACAGGGATGCACCGGCTCAAAAGGGGTACATATAAGGGAAATAAGAATCAAATGTATGTCTACCCGGGTCATTATGAAAAGTTTAGGAGGAAAAAGTTGATTAAACCTTCGAGGAAATGATTCACAACAGGTGATTTGAACAAAGACGGCAGATCTGGTAAACACAAAAAAGTGTACAAGTGCAAAAAGATAACCATTAATATTGCACACTATAAGTCCTTGGTAGGCCAAAGACAGATCAAAAGTAACATCTGAGATTTTAGCCAGTGTTGCAGGTGCGACAACAAGCCACACACATGACACAGTATAAACAGATTTTGTAAAAGGACGCCTGGATGACATTAACTACATTAGGAGGTAGATCAAATGCAGTCAAATGCCACTGCTCAATCTCCACGTATGGAATGGTGGATTGCACAACCCATGGTGAAAAATCATGCCTGACTGCTGCGACCAAATATATTTCTGAAGTGGCAGCCTGAAAGGAGGACTGATGCTTATGCCCAGAGGTTCTGGTATCACACTCTCCAGGGCCGATTCGGAGCCACTAGGATGGCTTAAGCTCAGGCATTCCTGATCTTATTCAGAATTCCATGCAGGAGAGGCAGCGGTCGGAAGCCATACAGGAGTTCTGTGCTCTAATCTAGGCGGAATGCATCTCAGAAGAGAGCCTTCCTGGGAATTCCAACACGCAAAAGTGTTGACACAGTACGTTCTCAAGGGTGGCAAAGAAATTGAGCCAGGGCTCTCCCCATTGCTAGAAGACATCCAGCGCCACCTTGGGTGTAGCTGCCTTTCATGATCTGCTAGATGAGTGTAAGCGCCCTGGAGTTTTACAGTCCCACCAAGAGATGTACGATCAGGAAGATACCCTGATGGTTCAGCCATCTTCAGAGACATCCTGGCAGGACCCAACCCATGTTTGGTGCAATACCTTCTGGCAATGGCATTTTGTGAACACCTGAACCAGTCTTCCCTTGATTTTTATTTAAAGAGTTTTATATAGCGCTGGCTAGACCCGATGGTATCAGAGCGCTTTACATGAGTTTCAACAATGTGACAGAACTAGATCAACAATTATACATTACATCAAAAAATAAGCAATACATTAGGAGAGGAGAGAAAGGAGAGAGAAAAGTAGTGGAGGGGGAAGGGGAGGTGAGAAAGGGGGGATAAGGGAAGGGACAACAGGAGAGACGAAAGGCAGTCTGTCTAAAGACTGACTGGGTAGGTGACGACCAAGGAGGGAATCCACCGCCCATCTCCTCTATAGCTAAACCAGGTAGCTCCATCGGGCATCAGACAATTGATGGATGGCAGGCAGGCTTTCAATGCCAAGCGAATGGCCCACAACTCCAGTAGATTGGTGTCAGTTGAGATCCGCCTCAAAATCAGAGTCCTCTTATCTCCAGCTCTCCCAGAAGACTTCCCCAAGCCAGTGGTAGTAGTGTTGTATCGGTCTCCACCAACAAATCTTGCTAGAGTAGGGAGAGGAGTCTGCAGCCGGCCCAATTGGGGTCAAGCTGCCACCACTGCAGATCATTCTAAGTCCCTTCAGAAACCTTGATGAGGTCCAACAAGTTTCCTTGGTGTTGGGCCCATTGACACTTCAGATTCTACTGGAGGGCCCACATATGCCACCTGACATTGTCCACAAGCAGGATGCAGAAGGTCAAATATCCTCAGGGTGGCTCAGATGAAAGGGAACCACTATTAAGTAGTCAGGTGTGACTTGTGCACATTGATCATGAACCCTCACAATGTAAGGTTTGCCATCGCAAGGAGGTATTCCACGACTGACTGTGGTGAACTCGCCTTCAACAGCCAGTCGTTGACATGGGGGGGGGGGGAGGACGGCAGGGGAGCAGTGGTACCCCCAACTCTGAAGGTAAGCTGTGACCACCACCATTACCTTTGTGAACCCCTGAGAATCATGGGTATGGCCGAAAGGGAGCATGGTAAATTGAAACTGCTTGAGGACCACCTGGACCTGCAGGTAGTGACTGTGGGCCTACAGGATGGGGTAATGAAAAAAGGCCCCATGCCACCATCAAGTCTCCTAGATCCAGGGCAGATAGAACCTGTGCCAGTGTGAGCATCTTGAATCATCTGTCATTCTGCTGGAAGAAATTGAGAGTTTGAAGATCTAAAATAGGGCGAAAGTCTCAGCCCTATTTCAAAACTGGTAAATAATGGGAGTAACACTCCGTTCCGATCTCTATGGCTGGGACCCTCTCTATGGCTCTTTTCCCTAAAACAGCCTGAAATTCTTGTAGCAAATGAACAAATGGTCCTCCAAAAGCTGATTTGCTGTAGATGGAAGAGGCAGTGGGCCAAAAGGTATGACAAAGCATAGGCCTATTGGACTATCAGCAGGGCCCATCTGCTGCATGTTATGGCTTGCCACCCATGGAGAAAATGAGTGATCCTGTCTCCCAGAGGGTGGTTGTGCACTTCTAGGGGAAAACTGAAGTTTTGGGGCTGCCGCCAGGACAGGTGAGTTTGCTGCCCCTGCCGCGGTCTGCAGACCCCCTACCATGAATGGACTATGGGCCATGTTGTTGCTGTCTGAAGGCGAAACGCCTAGCAAAGCCTTGAAAGGGGCGAATTCTGTTGGGAATACTGCCTTGCGTGTATGGAAAGACCGAGGGACTATGCAGAAGCTCTACTCTCTTTAGAGCGCTAGCAGGTGGAGTTGGCATTCCTGCCAAAGATGTGAGACCCGTCAAAAGGTATAGCCATAAGTGGAGATGAACGGCACTCTAGAAGCATGTGGATCTCATCTAAGCATAGCGCCAAGGAACCACACTAGTTTTAACTGCTCTGCCTAAGAAGTCGGTTGTGACCGAGCCTTACCAGATGACGTACGTGGCTGTATCTGGGCCATCATGAACAGTCTGTGCCAAATTGGAGTGAAATTCTCCTGAGGCGGCTGGTAAGATCTTTGTGACAACTCCACTAATGCATGGGAGTACCTTCCCAGCAAACCACTAGAACTGATTGATATTAGGGCAAGGAAAACGCAAGAAAAAAATATCCTCTTCCTAAATGCTATATTTGTTTTACAGGGGGACGAGTGGGTGCGAGCTGGGAAGGGGAATGGGGAGTGGGGGTATTAGGAAAAGAATTGGGGCTAACCCTTTTAGAGAGGTCTGTACTAATAGGCTCTGAGGAGTAGGGTGATGCATTTGGAAGACATGGTCAACCAGAGAGGGTATGTGGTGAGGTGCCACTTATCTGTTTATATGTCTGCAAGAGCAGACCTTGGTCCAAGTGCCCATAAGTGTCTCTGTCAGGGTATCGTTGAATGGCAATAGGGGTTCAGATGAAGAATGTGACACTTCGATCGGGACATTGTTTTTTACCTCAACGAAAGGCAATGCTAGATCCAAGACTTCGGCCGGCCGTCTAATGACCATGGCAAATTCAAGCAGATCCCTCTGTGCAAGGCCCTGGGGGAGACCAGCCCTGTAGCAGGGGAAGAGTCCAGCCCCCTGATAGGAACCGTCATAAATCGTGGTGGGGGACATGGGGTTAGCTTTGGAGTCAGAGCTGAATCCGAAAGTCAGAGCTGAATCCGAAGTGGGTTTGGGAGACACAGACTGCACCAAAGGGAGACCCGTCTGCAGTAACCCAACTGGTGGCCTCCATGGATCCATGACACCTGAAGGCACACTAGAAGGAGCCTGTAGTGTACCGAGGATGCTGAACATGGTCTCTTTAAATGCTTCAATTTGCTGTGGTGTTCCTGCCAACAGACCTGGGAATTTGGGGTGCATTTGAATCAGTGGAAGAATCAGTTCCTCATTCGGGGACGAGACAACAGGGCACCTTGAGGTCTTCGCATCTTCTAAGAAAAAACGTGGCGAGGCTGGGACGAGGCCCACTTGGAAATCATGTGTTTCTTTTTGGATTTTGACTTATCTGAATGCTTGGACTGCAATCATGACCTGTAGTGGGACCGGCCCCAACGGGGGAACAGGTCCATGCCTTGACTCTGAGAGGGAGCAATACGTGAGAATTCCTGTGCCTGCAGTGCTCAGTGAAGTACAGCTTGACTTTGCGCTCCCAGATTGCCTTTGGGTGCATCAGGGCACACTCCTGGCACAACTTGTAGTGTTGGCCCAATCCCGAACACTAGAGACATACTTCGTGGGCGATTGTCAGACATTTTTCTGCAACAGTTGTGGCAAGGCTTAAACCCTGTAGTTTTAGGCGGATACATGTCCTCTTGCACACTGCAACTAAATTTGAAGCGAAAAAGGCTTATCAAACGACAAGAAAAAGTGGGAGCTACTTCTGGATTCACATATGAAGGAGTGGAAAAGAAAGGAACTGAACTCAGCGTGCATGTGTGACACCTGTATGCATCGCAAGTCACCACATCTGGGTGAAGCGGAGTCGACATGGAGCTGTGCGACACCACCTACTGGAGCGCAGGGGCTCTTCCGGATCTAGCCTGGCGCCACATCTAAAGGTGATGATTCTGCAATTAGAAACACACAAAATAACTTAGTATTTCACCTGCATAGATCTCAATGGGGTGGTTTTCTACAGGCTGAAGCTCAGGTGTGATCTGCTGCCATACGTCGCAGGTTAAAGTCATTCGGAGAACAGGAAGGACTTGTCGCTGTGAACTGTGGTTTAAGGACGCAAAACAATAGATTATGATTGACAAGATGTAAAAGTCTGTCTACTAAAATAATTATGGTAATAGATTATGAAATTAAAGTAGGATCTGACCATACAAGGAAAATAGGATTCTTACTAGCAGTTCTGTGAGGTGGAATAAAAATCATTTGCAGGATGTGGCTTACTAACCTCTTTATGAGAGCAGTGGGTCTTAACCTGTGGTCCCGGGACCTCTGTGGGTCCATGAAGCCTGTTCAGCGGATTAGCAACTCCTTAGAAAATTAAATAATATTAACATATAGTAAAAACATAATGAATTTTTTATAAATAAAGAATCAAAATGTGCAACTGATTTTAAAACACTCTCTAAATGTGCAGGAATTTTGAAAGCTTAAAATGTAGTCCATATGCTCAGATTGATTTGAGAGAACAGTTCAAGTGCGTCAAATAGAGTATAGTATGGACGTGAGTGGCCTCAGTTTCATATAGAAAAGCTCCAACCTTCCTATTAAAATGTTGATTTTTTAAAAATGTGCTTGTTAAATAAATTAAATGTGTCATCATTTGTGTATTAATTTGATGAATACTTGTTTCTCTAGTGTTTGTGTTTTGTTCTGCGGTTCAACTTACTGAAAATATTTAGGGCGGGCCCTCAGCTTCCTGTAATCACTCAGTGGGGGTCCCTGGATTCTAATAATGATTCAGTGAGGATCCCCAGATTCCAGTACTGATTAAGTGGGGGTCCACAGGGCCAAATGGTTAGGAACCACTGTTTAGGAGTATTCATGTTTGACACCAATCAATCACAGGATGAAGCAGAATCTATCACACTATCTTCTAGTTGAACCAAGTAAATGTAGTGAACCACCAGGGGGCGGTAAATACTAAACCTATTATATATACACACACAACCTTAGCAGTGTTCAACTGCTAATAGTTACGTAGAAATGTCCTCTGGCACTTAAAAAGCTAATTAGCCACCTTTCTTTCCCACTCAATTTTGTCTAAAAATATAATAATGCAAGGACACCGGATCCTCTGAAAGTGTAGAGCAGGTATCATTCCACCAAGTTTCTGCAATAGCAGATCCCTTGAGACAATCAAAATGTTAATTACATATCTGTTTTTCACCACTGGTCGGGAATTCAAAAGATCCGCTGAGCAAGTAGGGGGAGATAATTGCATTCTGACAAGCTTCTGAAAAACTGCAGATTTTATCTATTTTTTTAAACAATTTGATTTAAAAAAAATTGATGCGAAGAGACGAAAGAGCCAGCTTAAATAAATTAGAAGAGCAAAAGGATATGAGTGCCTCACCTGAATAGTGGATAGGTTTCCTGTATGGTGACTGGCCCCATGTCCCATCCAGTCAAGGAGAAGGAGGCCCATCCACTGCATCTATGTATCATACACCAGATAAGCCGTCAGGTCTCTGATCTGGCAAGGTAACTGCATAAGTAACCTTCAAAAGCAAGTCCACACTGACCGGTATTGCAGGCACCAAACACAGTCCAACAGGGAACATAATATCAAGTTCAGTATAATTGAAAGAAGATAACAGGAAGTCAATGCATTCTCTAGGTGGAAATACAAGGACATAAGGATGTAATGCAACAATAGCAAGTTGGATAAAGGCATTAACTGCTATGTCACCAGCGAGATAATGCATACGGTTGGGGAATAATATGAAAACCTGTGTCTTTTTATTCTTATGGCCTTGGTTTTAAATGTCTTTCTTTAAAGCTGACCCCGCTGCGCACTGGCTTGCAAGCTCATGGGACTTGGATAGATTTATTCAGGTTCTAAGTGCAGTAAATTCTCTACAGTGATGGTTAATCACAGTTGATCTATTGAAAGGCGACATGCTATCAAATTTCACTGCATAGATCCTAACCTCAGATGCAAGTGGGGAGGAAATGAGTCTCACACAAGATAAAATCCATGGTTATCAACGGAGATCTACTGTTGTTGTCGATCTGTTGTTTTGTCATGCTGTGCAGGGGGTCCTTCCTCCTGTCGCCCCAGCAGGCTGTTGTGGTTAGGATGGAAAACAGCTTAGTCCAAAGAAACATGAACTACTACGAGGTGGGGGTGGAGAATGGCACAGCATTGGTTGACACTTGGTTCCAGTTGGGCCTGTATGCAGATGAAAACATGACAGACCAATAAACCATTAAGGTGCTCTAGCATTGCTGGAATTGCATATGATGTTTAACAAAATCTATATTAGCCCCCCAAGAGACAGAGGTGGTTCTGGCAGCACTTTTATTATGGTTAACAAGGGGGTGGTTCCCTCTTCAGGTTTATGAGGCTCTGTCTGGTTTGGAGACCTCAGACTTCTTCTCCTCAAATGTTCCAGGAGTTTCAGAGGTCAGCATCTTCAGAGCAACAAGCCGGGTTGTGTGGAGATCAAGTATGACAGTCTGAAAAGACAAGGGTTATCTGTACAGCAAGGGATTCAAAGTGAAAAGTCCAGGAGCCCATGCACCTAATAAGTATAGAAATCTAACACACCTGACCCCGTCGAGCATATGCTGCTACCTTTCACATGAAGGCCACCCAATCTAAAGTTTTTACAGAATGGTTATTCTCAAGGCAGTTAAATAGTTTAATATTTTCCAAGGGAAACAGTTAAACTACTACTGGTGGATGCCTGGGAACTTGCAGTACCAAATATTTTTCAATCTTCCAATTTATTGACATCATGTAAATTTATGCCATCAAACCGACATTACTGGTTGTAGTTATTTCAGCCAGAACATTATGGAAAATTGGCCCTATGTTGTACAAGAAACGTTTTTTGTTTATAAGAATAGAATCCATGTTCTTACGATGGGATTCAACCTTCAGGTTCTTATCTCCTATCATTACAGTTAGGAGACCGCGCTGCTTGCTATCTTTCAGAACTCTGCTTCGCCTGAAGAGTGTGTCTCAATGTCATTTGATTTTTTATCTGAAAACGATTTCCTCTTCTAGAGGTCTAAAAGGGGATTTGGGAGTATAAAAGTGGATTTCTGAATCGTGAGCCATGGAATAGAGGTTCCTTATCACCACTACTTGGGCTACTTCCTAAACATCTGTCAATCATTACAGATTGGCTTAGGCAAAAGCATTTCCCTCACCGTTTGGGCAGAGGATATTCAGTGTGTTCTCCAAACTATTTCTTCATAATTTATTAAAGGTTCACTATATTTGGGACAGTGAAGGTCCGGTGTGTATTTTTTTGATTATCTTGATTCTCTCACCTCTTTGGTGTTCTTTCTAGTTGGGACTAGAAAGATGAGGAGTGAGATACCCATTCCTTAACAACAATCGCAATTACTTCTAGTCACACTTTCAACATGAATCCTTACGTTGCACTGATCAGAAAGTTTCACTCTCCAAAGGTTTGATAAGTAGCCTTCCTTCTTTTGAAAAGAGCAGGCTTTAATTTCTACATCAAATGGTCCCTATCAAAACGTGTCCAGCTCACTGTAAAGATGTCATGGAAGGGTGTGAATGATGAGGATTACCGATAAGTAATCTAGGGATTATACATTGAGCACACAGAAAATGGAAGTGATGAAAAAGAATCTGTTATTTTTTACCTCTTCATGATCTTTGGATTACTCAGAGTACTAATTCACATTCACAAAGTATTTTGGAACCGGACATCAATAAAGTACAACCACCTGGATTAAGTATACATGTTTTTAAATGTCACCATATGTACATATAATGAAAGATCTTTTGTTTTCACCTACTACATCACAAACTTTGAGACCATGGTCCTGCCTCAGCAAACATCCACAGGGTAATTAAAACAGCATTTAGTTATTTCACATCGTCTACGAATAACATAAAATATCTAAAACCTGAGGTAAAACATCTCTTACACCATCTGATAAATGTAACGATATTACAATGCCATTGACAATAATGGACCACTAATGTTTAACAACATTTGGAATTTTCAAGATATCAATAGAAAAATGTGTGTAATCTTTACTGCTGTAAGAAATGTGCAAAATAAACCCACCCTCTTCTTACATATCTCTTCAGCCTATTCTAAAGCTTACCAGAAGCACATTTTTTAGATTTAAGATTCTAAATCAACAAGATAATCCCATTTCCATTGATGCTCTCCAAAATATTATTGCTTGCATCATAGGTCTGTTGAATGACACAGAAACCTTCGTGACAAACTCAACAAAAGTTGTACCTCATAAGGAATATATTGTTCTCCAAATCTGATGACTGTCAATGTCTCTTCAGTGATCCACTTGTTTCATGACAGACTCACACAAATGAGAAGTATGATATAAAATTCAGAATACCAAATAGTAAACATCGTGCCTTAGATCTGAAAGTGCAATGATAATGGAAGAGGAAAGAAACTCCATTTTCTCCCGAGCTCCAAAATATCCTGGTGAAGGATATTTAAATAAATTCACAACCTAATTTCCAGTATCAGTCTGTTCATTCATCCGTCAAAAATAATATGCAATTTAAAACATAATTCCACTTAAGAACCAATGAAAGGAGCACACAAGTCCATATACTCCTTTTTTTCAGAATTGTTTCCCAGAAGGGATTAATGTAGATTTTTTGCAATTTGAATTACTTCAAACTAAACATTTCTGGTGACAAAATTGCTCCTTTGTCCGATATCTGTATTTAAGCTATATTTAAAAAGGTGGTGGCCTTCCTCTGCTTTTTGGGTATTTGTGAATAATTCACCTGCTGTGAGGTACATGCACATTATTTTTATCTACCGTGCAGTCACCATCCAAAGGCCCAAAGCCACATTTGCAGCTAAAAGTGAACTTCCTCCAAGCAAGATTAAAAAACCAAGAAGCTCCCTGTTCTGTTTCTCCAATATATTTGAGCCTATGGTGGCTTCCAAAAAGGAATTAAGAATCCATTGTCCATCCAATGCAAAGCAAGGTACCGCATTGATGACCGCCAATGCTCCAGATAGTGAAATGAGGTATCTGTTCAGGTTACTTAAGGAAGGTAATGAAGTACTTTTAAGAGGCATACAGTTTGAAATCATGAATACTTTTCATGCAGGCGAAATATTTTGAACCCTAGTGCAAGTATAAGACATCTTATGAAATGGGTCCTGGATTCTCTATAATGCTGAGCATCGCAGGTACAGAAAAGTTCAATTGTGTACGTGAAAGTCAAGCACAGCAATTACACCTGTGTTCATTGAGGGTATTGTACATAGTGCAAGCATGCCAATCACAGGACATTTTCAGAAATATGCAATAACTGTGCAAGATACTACCCAATGAAAAGCAATACACCATTGATACAAAAGCTTGTAAATGATCACTATTCAGAATAAGACAATAAAAATAATTATCTTGTGAAAAACTCAGTTTAACCTCTACCCAGCCTGGCAGGTATTATCCTATATATCGCTTCCATCAGATTTGAATTTTTATATCAGCACCCTTTTTAAGTAACTTTCAAGAGACTACCAAAAGTGCACATTTAGGAAATAACCGCAGCAGTACAGTTTCCCCAATGTGATAAACACCCATGTGATAAACAAGCATTGGCAAAGCCAATAGGTCTAGTTCTGAACACCATCCTTTGTCGGTACTCGTTTTTGATACTTGCTAATTCTCATCAATTTAAACATTTTTGGGGTTACAAAAAAAATCATACACTGCCATATAAGTGCACTGAAGGAAACTATTTTGTGTGTGGATATGCTCTTTATGAAAGGGCAGAATTGGGTCCCTCAGTGAAGTTTGTCAATGACTAAAGTTGGCTGCCTTATTGACCCCACCAGTATGCTAAAGTTGGCTGACTCATTGACCCCACCAGTATGCTAAAGTTGGTTGACTTATTGACCCCACCAGTATGCTAAAGTTGGCTAACTTATTGACCCCACCTGTATGCTGCTGTGGGTAGAACAAAAATGTGAGTGATACAATAACATACCAATGGATGAAGAGTGCTGGCTCCTAGAATGTATAAAATATATATTTAATTTTTGTGAAAGCAAACTATCTTGGCTAATGCCAGACCTACAAAAGGAGACGGGGAGCGACAAGAAAAACTAAAGCAAAAAAAGAAAAGCAGACTAAACGCTAACCACTTTATGACTCAGCAGTGCTTTCTCATTAGCACCGATAACTGTTTATTTTTTCATACTCTGTTTCCTTGTTTCATCACGCTCACTGACTGAAACTCTCCTTTTCTGTGTCTTATGAATATTTTATTTGTATTATGTAATTTCCTCTATCATAGGTTTGAATGGCCACAACTTATAGTCACATCACCTTTTCCACAAAATGATTTGCTGTAGACTAATGTTATGATCACTTTTCTCCATTTCATGAACACTGTGAAGAACAAGTTACACACCTTTGATATCTACATGCTAATTCCACATTTTCAAATACTTTTACATGTATCAGACTGGATACAGTAACGTTTTGAGCCGTACCTCTGCACGCCGTCAGGTGGTGCCATGCAGCTCCACACTGACACTGTTCTGCTCTGGAAATGACATGCACAGCCATTGCAGGCACCACTCCTGCGAACTAACATTAGTTGCTTTCAAGTCTGTCCACTTGCCCAGACTCACCGCTCCAACAGCAAGTTAGCATTGACCAGTGTGAAGATTTAATGGAAAGAGTCAAATTCACAGAACAGGGAATCTGCGGTTATAGTCCCTGGCAGAATTACAGAAGGTAAGTAACTTGTTCTTCTGATAGAGATTTCTTAACTTTTGCACTGCTATTGATTCTCTGAGTACCCAGTGTGCGCAGAAAGATAGGGGAAAAGGCATAGGGACTGGAGCAGACAGTAGAAAACGCCAGTGACTGGAGCATATGATCTCTGGTACTGTTGATGTATGCAGAAGTATGGGGGTTGACAATTCACTGTCGCTTCCCGTACAAGAAGAGGATCCCCCCAGGAACAGGGAGGCTGTTTTTGGGTAGCCTAGCATCTGCCTGTATAGGCAAAAAGAGTCAACGATGTTAGAAACTAATAATATGTCAAATGTCAGTACCCCAAAAGCTACCCCTATTCCATATGAGGTAGAACTAGCTCTGGAGCCCGTGATGAAGATAGCCTCATGAAATGTAGCAGGATTGGCTAAACTTTTGCCTGATGCTCAATGGGGAGAATTTATAGACACCTACGACATAAGCCTATTCCAGGAAACCTGGTGTCTTGTACCATTTCATAGAAATGGGTTTACATTCTTTTGTGTTGACACAATTAAGAGCTCAAAGGGAAGACCCTCAGGGGGATTGGGTTTTTGGGTTAAGACTTCGCTGCGATGTACTATTACCACTTTGCCTTGTAGCTCAAAGGATATTCTCGCTCTTTTTGTTTCCCTCTGTTTTGTCTATGAAATGAATACATGTTTATAACAGCGTAGAGGGTGGAAACAACTAAACATCCACTATCTACCAACTTGAGCAACAGCTCTTGACCCCGAGGACAAGAGACTTAATACAGGTGGCAGGAGGTCTCAATCCACTTTTTAGCCAATAGCGGCTGCCCCCCATGACTTAACCACTGACTTGGATAACCAATGGGGTATACCCCACTTAGATTTGCCCAAAGTAAGATGGACACCCAAAGCAGGCCAGCTTCTGGCACTAACCCTTGAGTATGATCTTAGAGCCACTAATGGGAGGTGCACCTCAGACCGCCAGGGCAAAGCTACTTTTAATAGACCAGGTCATTGTAGTAGAATAGACTACTTCCTAGCCATAGTTATGGCCTGCTGTCATAGACATGGAGGTGTCACAAAGTATCAAGATAACATCACACCTTGGACACAGAGGCCATAGTGATATTGGTGAACTTCAACCTACCAATAACTTGAGAACTATTAAATGGGATTGGATTGCTAAAAATCCTGAGACATTATTATGGGAATTGTTAAGGCTGAACTTGATCAGTTGTCCACATTCCCTGCTATAACGAGAAACGAAAAAATGCTATATATACATGAGAAGCTAGAGGAGACTATAGCGATGTCCTGGGTAAACAAAGAAACAAGAAGAACACCTGCCCTATAATCGAACCCTTGTACAATAATACCTGTAGAACGGTGAAAGGTGAGCTTTTGGATGCCATAAAATCTAAATCACAGGTCCAGATTATGAAATCTAGGTCACGCCATAGGTTGGTAATCCACAATGCAGAAATGGAGTGGGAAGAATCAATATGGTCGGATCTGCAAGGTGCCTTGGTAAACAGGGACACTAGGGATTTTTGGAAAAGCGTAGCTATTATGTCTAGGGGTAAGAAATCTGTACTTGACTTCAGTATCCAATCTGAGGAGTGGGTTTCACACTTTAGCCACCTATACACAGACAATCTTAGGTTGCCTAACGATAGAGACACCGTAGCTGTGAGTAGGGGTCATTTTGACCGTAATGATTTGCAATTTTCACTCAGTGAGACAGAAGTAGCAATTAGCTCCTGTGTTTCTGGTCGTGCCACCGGACCTGATAGGATACCTAATGATTTATACAAAGAAGATATTAAAACATGGGGAACATATATCAACTTACTCTCTAATAGTATTCTTTCAGGTATGGAAATACCCCCTTTGAGGAAGCTGGCAGAGATAGTGACTATTTTTAAGAAGGGAGACTGTGCTCTTCCGTTGAATTATAGGCCTATCAGCCTTATTGATTCACTACAAAAAATATTTTGTAAACAGGTCCTTGCCCACCTCGAAGTGTGGATTAGATAGGTGAGCATTATTTCAGAGTGGCAGGCTGGTTTAGGGAACAAGTAAGTACCCTAGAACAAATTTTCCGTTTCATGGGCATTTTTTGGGAAGAAGGTCATTGTTCACGAGAGTACATTATATGTTGCCTTTGGGGATTTACGTGCCGCTTTTGATATGGTACCAAGAGCAAAACTGTGGAAAGTTCTAGAACATATGGGAGTGCCAGCCCCTATTCTCAATATTCTAATAAGACTTCATTTTAATACTCTGCCACAAGTGAGGTGGGGTGAAAATGGGGCCCTAACTGAAGAGATCCATATTGATAAAGGAGTTAGGCAGGAGTGTGTATTAGCACCCACCCTGTTCATTAACGATGTCATTAGTTATTTGAGCAGGGATGTCTGTGATGCTCCAAGAATAGGAAGTCAATGGGCCCCTGCTCTACTATTTGCGGATGACACTCTGCTCATATCTAAGACACCACAAGGAGCCGCATGGGCATTATCAGAAACGGATTAAACAGGACTGAGGATTGGACATCCCTTCTCTGATACTAAAGGAATCAAACAGTTGCTGCCAATTCTCATTCCTACCAGACTCTGACTCAGTAGATACATTCAGTTTGCGTAATCTGCTTCAACATGTTTTTTTCAGCTCTTCATAGCACAATTGCAGATCTAATCACAACACGATGTTGTCCATTTTTACCGCTCTAAGTGTACTGGGGATGCTCAGACGTGAGTCCCAGGCACTCCACACCACTGGAATCAAGCTAGCCGGGCTGATGAGAGGTGTTACCTCGAAACCGGGCCGGTCCTCGGATGCTTGTTTCCGTTCTGGGAAGGACATGGCTTTTGTAGTTTGGACTGGACTGTTCCCATGGGGCACAGGGTCAGCGCTGATTTGCATATCGCCGTTGTCTAACCCAGGGTGGTGTGGAGTGGAAAAACGATGGATTTGGGCCCAGATCTTTGGACTGGGGTGAATGTGTGACATTGATCCACATTCTGTCCATCACTGTTGTGTTTGCAATTACCGCTCTAAATGTACTGGGGATGCTCAGACGTGAGTCCCAGGCACTCCACACCACTGGAATCAAGCTAGCCGGGCTGATGAGAGGTGTTACCTCGAAACCGGGCCGGTCCTCGGATGCTTGTTTCCGTTCTGGGAAGGACATGGCTTTTGTAGTTCGGACTGGACTGTTCCCATGGGGCACAGGGTCAGCGCTGATTTGCATATCGCCATTGTCTAACCCAGGGTGGTGTGGAGTGGAAAAACGATGGATTTGGGCCCAGATCTTTGGACTGGGGTGAATGTGTGACATTGATCCACATTCTGTCCATCACTGTTGTGTTTGCAATTACCGCTCTAAGTGTACTGGGGATGCTCAGACGTGAGTCCCAGGCACTCCACACCACTGGAATCAAGCTAGCCGGGCTGATGAGGTGTTACCTCGAAACCGGGCCGGTCCTCGGATGCTTGTTTCCGTTCTGGGAAGGACATGGCTTTTGTAGTTCGGACTGGACTGTTCCCATGGGGCACAGGGTCAGCGCTGATTTGCATATCGCCATTGTCTAACCCAGGGTGGTGTGGAGTGGAAAAACGATGGATTTGGGCCCAGATCTTTGGACTGGGGTGAATGTGTGACATTGATCCACATTCTGCCCATCACTGTTGTGTTTGCAATTACCGCTCTAAGTGTACTGGGGATGCTCAGACGTGAGTCCCAGGCACTCCACACCACTGGAATCAAGCTAGCCGGGCTGATGAGAGGTGATACCTCGAAACCGGTCCGGTCCTCGGATGCTTGTTTCCGTTCTGGGAAGGACATGGCTTTTGTAGTTCGGACTGGACTGTTCCCATGGGGCACAGGGTCAGCGCTGATTTGCATATCGCCATTGTCTAACCCAGGGTGGTGTGGAGTGGAAAAACGATGGATTTGGGCCCAGATCTTTGGACTGGGGTGAATGTGTGACATTGATCCACATTCTGTCCATCACTGTTGTGTTTGCAACTACCGTCCATTTTTACTAGCCACTGTTTGCAATGTTTGGTTCTATGAAACCATCGTGCTTCTTCATTGTTATTTTCCCTTCTCTTAAATCTATAAGATTCTGAGTACCATTGAATGTCTTCAAACGTTTTAGTACGCAATGATTGCTGTATTCATCCTATGGAGTCTCCAGTTACAGTACACAATGTCCACCAGCATTTGCCTCTGCTACCTTCTATCCTTATCGTTTCCACCACTGAATGTCTTCAAATGTTTTAGTAAGCAATGATTGCTGTATTCATCCTATGCAGTCTCCAGTTACAGTACAAAATGTCCAACAGCATTTGTCTCTACTACCTTTTATTCTTATCGTTTGTACCACTACTACTCACCCAAGATGGCCGCCACAATTACACCTTACTTCGGACGTCTTTATAAGAGCACTCGCTACCTACACCGGGTCATTGCCATTGCGCAGTCAGAACCACTGTTACAGCCACAATCTCCGGTAGTGAAGGTAAGAGCACCCGCCCCTATTTTAACCTTATTTTAACTTTGTCTGGCGCCCCTTGAAATGAAATTATATGTAGTGGTTCACCTCTCTCCATAGATTTTCCTATTAAGCACCGACTACCCACCACGTTTTATTAAGGAATAGTCCCGCGTTTTTTTGGCAATGTCAAATTCATTGTGCTCCCCATTCAATTATCGATCAGTAGCTCCTCCGGAGCCTAGGTAATATATTTTATTTAGCACCTCCACTTTCACCGCTAGTTTAAACCGCATATTAATCACCGGTTTTACAATTATTGTCCCGTACATAGGAACCGTCTTTGCTCGGGTATTCCACCCAGCCACCAGGCTATGTTTTTGAAAACAGGAATTACCGCCATCCAGGTTTGTCTATTGTACATGTCCCGCCCTTTTGCACGGCATAGTCATCGTGGCTTGCCTTGCCGTATCACCATGTCACACGGCCCCCATTACAGCTAAGCTGATGCCTGCTCACTCCGCGGTTCATCATTAGGATCTCCTCACGTCACCACACCACCATTGTAATTATCGGCGGCTCTATTCAAAACTTTGGTCAAATTGTTAACTACACAGCCGTCCATACCTCCCTGTGATGTCACCGCAACGATTTCCGCATGATTTTTATCTTTTAATCACTTAACGTGTTGACGTACCATATATCACCGTCTTCGTCCACCTCTAAGCCAGCATGCTTCACAACATGTTATACCATGTTTTTGTCATGAATCTGTTGCAGTGCAGTGCAGTCACGTTTTAGATCTGACAACCTTCTCCTACTTCCTTTCCCCTACCTTTTCTCTACTTTCTCTCTTCGCAGGCAGCGTTCTAATTATTCAGGAATGTCTATATAACCGTCCTGATGATGATCCCACCATCCATGTAAGGGATCGAAACGTCGTCGACCTTTGGAACAGTTACACACAGTCTACCATTGTGTTTTATCAGTGTGTTAACTATAAAGGACAGCTTTGTGCTCTATTTACATTTACCTTGAAGCTTCCTTTCTTTGTTTGCCTGAAAATCTCCATGTTTTGTCTTTGTTTTTCATGTACAGGGTACAAGATTGTATCCCACTTTATTGTTGTTTGCCTTTGAAAATATTGAAAACATTTGACTAATTAAACTTTATGTCCGGGTGGACATCGTTGAATATAGTGCTTACTATAGACTATATTTATTTAAATGCTCTCATTGATGTTATTGGCCAAAGAGTAGCAGATCTTGATGCAGAGCATGATCCAGCAAGAAATTGAGCTCCCACGAACCCCACATAGAGCGAATTAATTGGCCACTCAGTATTTTCTAGCACGATCGATGACAAAATTCACGGAAGTATACAAAAAACTGATGGATGTAATGCTTGAATTAATCTAAGCCACTGCTTATTACTCGGCCCGCTTCACAGTCCATCCCCATTTTGCACACCATGCCACTTCAGTTTAGACTCAGCAATATGCCAATCATTCTCCAATGGGAACAGTAAAGCTCAAAGTACCAGCCCAGGTCCTTCCTGAAGCGAAGCACAAGCAACCTAGGACCAGTTTCATGAAAGTTATGGCTCATCAGTCCGTTTTAGCTATGTTCCAGTAACACAGTGTACGTGGGCCACATGTCTGGACATACCCGTCCAATTTAGTGTGACGCACTGAAGTATACAAAAAAGCGATGGATGGAAAGCTTGAATTAATCTCAGTCAGCCACTGGTAATTACTCGGGTCGCACCTCAGTCCATTGTTATTTTGCACACCATGCCACCTCAGTTTGGACCCAGCACTATTTAAATCAGTCTTGACACTGCTCCAATATATGCAGTCCAGGAGTAACAACCATGACCACTTTGATGCGGGCACCCTCTCGCAATAGCCCATTTGGCCGGAAGGGCTTGCACCGCCTGCTTTGTGACGGACAGATAGTGCTCTATCAGTTGTTCCACAGATGGTGGAAAGTGTGGCAGAGCAGCAAGGAAGGGTAGGGCGTACCGCCTCTGGACAATTTGCAAGACCCACCTGTCCAAAGTTATAGGCTGCCAACCTGGTAAAATTAATTGGATCCTTCCTCTAAATTAGTGGGGTGCTCCACTAAGGGCACGCTAAAAGGGGTTGGCTGATGGGGGAGGCGGTAGACTGACTGGCACGATGTCCCTGAATGCGAGTTCAGTTGGTGCCATGGCCTTTGACTCAAATAGGCCGTTTCTTTTCTGGAATTCTTGGACATTGTGGGTGTGGTTATCTTGGTGTTTAACAAATTGGTTACATACCCTAAACATTGAAAGCAAAACATCATTGAAGATGATCACCCGCTCACTAAATTACCAAATTACCAAACCTCTCTAACGAGTTGACTGCACCTTAAAATGTTGTTATAATTTTTAAGAAACCCCAGTGTCTGCCCTGAAGAAGCGATAAATTAATTAAGCGGCCGCGAGAAACGTGTTGCTTTGGTTTCAGTATTTATTACATTTCGAATTATCAAATAATAAAATATCTGAAGCATCACACCTCTTAGATGTAAAATTTTGAATTTTGTCTAGGATAATATGCTAGACTGGGAACCCTGCTGAGGGTGAAATGGCTGTCTGTATGGGGTACTCCTGCCAGAGCTGTGGAAAGATTAAAAAGGCTGATGTGATTGAAATGACAAACTGAGAAGCAGAAGGAACGTGCTGCTGCCCTGCTGTTTTTGAAACACTCCTGAGCGGAGACCACCTTATCCCCAAAAAGTCGTCTACATCAAAGGGCATGTCCATAAGGGACATCGCTGGAGAAACCCATAGATTTCATCCAGGAGTGGAGAAGGATCGCGACGCTTGTGCCAGTGGCCCAAATTATGGAAACCAAGGCATTCAGGCCACAACAGAAGGTACATTTGGCTGGGTCACTGCCATCTTGTAGGGCTTGGTTCAGTACAGGATGATGGTCTGCAGGGAGACCTGGGAGGGTTTGGGCTACAGAGACTTAGAGAGCTTGGGAATAGTGCCCAAAACACGAAAAGCATTAACTGACCAGACAGCCAAAGTTGTGGAAAAAATACCCTTTTCCCAAAGGTTTCTACCCTTTTAGACTCTCTATTCATGGGAGTAGAGGAAGACGTTTGAGTTTGTCTTGCTGGTGGAGGCTTGAACCACCAGGTTCTTGGGGAAAGGGAGTTCAGTCTATCTGTCGATATACTGGTGGACCACAGCAAGGTTTGTGGTCCACCAGCAACCAGCCTTGAGAGAATGTCGGTGAGGGCCTCATCAAACGGCAGCAGGGGCTAAGGATTGGTCTGCCCCTTTGGAGAACTTCAGTGAGAACATTTGTTTTGATCTCCAAGATGGGGAGCTGGAGGTCAAGAACCTCAGCTGCCCTCCGCATAAACACTGAGAAGGAGGCACTTACATCAGTGGCATGGCCCATGTCAGGAGTGATGTTGAGGCCACTGGTATACTGGAGGTTCTCACACCAATTTTCTTCATGGTAGGATTGTCCAAACTTGTTTCTCATGTCATGTTCATTATCAGAAACTGCTCTGAATAATGAATGTAGTATATGAGGCCTGTCCTACGTAACTAGGATGTTGAGCCGCTCATGTGGAATGGGCAAAGGCTGCGACTCAATGAGCACTGAGCGTGGCCTTGATCAAGGATCAGAGCGTTGCCGACATCGGAATGGGTTGCGTCACATCCTCTGGTGTCGATGGAGTCTACATTGGTGCTGTCGTTCCGGACGCTGGCATAGAGCTGGAGGTGGAGTCGGCAAAGGCACCGGCTGGTGATGGGTTCAGACGAAGCAACTGGTACGGAGTATGAACATGCCAGCGGTATTCCAGATAGAGGACCTTTCTACCCTAGGAGCAGCAGGCACACCAGAGGGAGTTGGAAGGTATCCACAGAGTCGCAGCACGGCCTTGCAGAACTCTTGAATCTGCCTCGGTGTTGCAGACGGCACCACAAACTCAAGTTTTGCTGAGACAAGTTGCGGAATCAACTCAGATGTCGACTGACTTCAGGAGCGAGATTGAGAGGCATGACAACACCCTTGCACCATTCTAAGATGTACAAGAGTGGCTGGAAAGGGCAGAGTCCCCATTTGGATTTTTTTATGTTTTTCTTTAACTTACCAGAGGATTTTGAATGTGATGATGATCAACCTCAGGACCACCTTTTGAAGTGTGAATGGGGCTGAGACCGACTTTTAGACTTGGACCAGTTTCCATCTGGGATATTATGATGGTTGGCAACACAGAGCTTCACCTTGTAGTTCCAAATGGCATTTTGATTCATTGATACACAGTCACTACAGGCCTTAGAGTCGTGAGCCAACCACAGGCAAACCTGATCGGGATCTGTCACAGAAATGTAATTATAACAGTCCCTGCAAGATTTAAACCCTGTCATGTTGGGAGGTGACATGTCCCTCATACAATGGATTCTGAATTTTGAGGTAACTGGTGATGCATAGGGGCACTGCTGAAAAGTTTCTTGATCCATCCTTACATCTGGGGACATATCCAGAAAGTAAAGAATCAGCAGGAAGAAGCCTCTATCAGAAATCCCTCCTTTCACAGGCTCTTTGTGGAAGGTTCCTGCTGTAGCTAATTTAGTTTGTCACAGTCTATCAGAGTTACTAGTATTTATATAACATATCAAGGATTTCTTGAAAGACTATCATATGCCAAAAGAAAAATAAATGGCCATATGTCTTCATCTCCAACACTCACTGCTTCCCCATCTGACCACAGGTCTGATTGTGTTAGGGTTCTGAAGAATCTGTAATAACTAGGTTTTTTTGGAAGTTGTATATTCTGTGATGGTGTCATGCCTGGGCTTTCACAGGAAAAGTTAGTAGAATACTTATAAATGAAGGAATGAAAGTATAGGAAAGAGTAGCACAACAAACTCATCATAGAATGTAGCAACAGCATCTCCAAATTCCTAAACAAGGGATCTAAAACTGGTCCATCGCTACATACGGCACTCCAACCTCGGGCTCATTAACTAACACAGATTGCAATGGAATCTGCTGTAAGCAGTTTCAGCTCTGAAGCTAGACACACTGTAGCTTATTTTCCTTGTAGGCACTAGCGTACCGTTTCTCAGGAGGTGCCTGGTTCCTGGTGCCATACTGGAAAGGCTATTGCCTGTTTTAATTTGGCTTATAAGTTTACTTTTACCCATTTCTTTTAGTCTATTTCTTTACCAGGCCAATTCTTTACTGCTGAAAGAAACACTTCTCCTGGGGAACCACTGCCCGTTCCTGATGCACCTGGGTAGTGACAGGGTCTTCCATGCAGGGTTTACATGACTTTTCCGTGGTGTAGCGATTCTTTTACGCCGTTCCTTCCTATTCACAGTCACCAAAGACAATAAAAATCTACGATTTGTGGCCCTCACAGGAAAACTGGGTGGGAATACCCTCAATCTCGTCTCCATATACGTCTCGATATACGTGCCCCGACAACTTGAGTCCTCCCTTTAAGACCTCTCAGCACTGTTGTTGGCCCTCCCAGAACGAGTGATGGTGATCGGGGGAGACTTCAACGTAGTCTTGGCTCCCGACTGTGATGCCACAGGGATCCCCTCCCCTCATCGCTGTGCAAGCACTAAACGTCTCTCAGAATGGGCCCCTAGGTTCAGTCTGTGTGATGTTTGGAGAACGTGGAGCCCCCACATGCTCCAATACACCCACACTTCTGCGACACACCTTACTCGCTTCCGCATTGACTTGATACATATACCTGCCCTTGAATACCGTGCGGTCACTGAATTCAAATCCTCGCTCAGGGAATCTCTGACCAGGCACCCCTCCGTCTCAGTTTGGGAGGCCCCACTAGAGCTATCCGCCCCATATGGCAGCTGAATGCCTGGTCTCTTCAAGATAGAGACTATAGGTGGGCCCTTGAAAAAGACCTTAAGCTTTATTTTAAGGATAGCGAACGCACGGTCTGGTCCCCCAGTACCTTGTGGCAGATGTGTAAGGCCACCATCAGGGGTTTCGCTAAAGACTACCTCAAAAAGAAGTATGGGGCTGGAAAGGAACTTCTCTACCGCCGAGAAGCTCAGGCCACGGTCTGCTGAGGTGGCACGCCCAGTAACTTGAGCTCCTGCGGGAAGAAATCCGACATATCACTCTGGACACGGCCAAACAGATGTGGAGGACTTCCACAGCCTGAGTCTATGGCTGGTGAGACAAAAATGGTAAACTCCTTTACTGGCTTGCTTCCTGTCCCTTAGCAAAGTGGATAAGTCCAGAGGTTGTACACACCAAAGGTCAGGCCTCTCGCATCCCTGCCGCCATTGCGCAGACCTTCACCGAATACTACCGGCACCTCTATACGTGGCCTCACTGTCAGACCCGGGACCCGGCCTCCTCTTCCTATGAGAGATACCGCTGCTACAACTCTTGAAAGCTGACGTCCAATTACTCGCCTAACCTATTTCACTGGATGAAACAGATGCAGCTATCTCCGCCATTGCGGCTGGGAAGACCAGCATGGATGGGTAATCGGCAGAGTACTACAAGACATTCAAAGAAACTCTGTCTGCATGACTCCACACCCTGTACACTGAAGCGGCAAAGAGTTGTACTTTCCCAGTAGACATTGCCATAGCCACAATCGTGGTGATTCCCAAATACACACCCTCCATCATCCTCCTGCTTGGCCTACCGTCAGATCTCCCTCATTAACAGTGAGGTTAAAATCTATTCCACAGTCCTAGCAACTCGCCTTAAATGGGCACGCCACACCCTGATTCACCTAGACAAGTGTGGCTTTTTAACCCGCCGTGGCACAAGACACTGCCTTCGGTGCCTCCATGCGTCACCTCCTCTCACCTTACTTTGACCTGCTATTGATTGACTTTGAAAAGGCGATACTTGGAGGCTGTGCTTGAGCAGGCAGGCTTTGGTCAGAGCTTTCGAGGACTTATACGTGTGCTATACTCTACCCCCTCGGCCCGAGTCTTAATAAACGGTGCCCGCTGTGACATTTTTCCCATCGGTTGTGGAACAAGACAGGGCTTCCCTCTATCCCCCCTTCTCTTTGCCTGGACAATAGAGCTCCTTGCCCACTTTATCAGGTGTGATGCCAGATAAAGGGTGGCAATAAAGTGACTCCAATGAAAACCACATCATCCGTTATGTGGATTATGTCCTTCTGTTTCTGGCGGACCCCGCTCAGACAGGCCCCGGTTGCCTGCATATCCAACAGCTTTTTTGGCGATGTGTCTGGTCTGCGAGTTAACCCTGTCAAAACAACACTAGTATCCCTTCACATCTCCCATATATGTGTGGAGTAGTAATCCAATATACCAATCCAACACCTTAGTTTTCATTACTTGGGGATCTGGGTGGCACTTCACCCAGCGCTTACTTGGTCCCTGTATCTCACCCCCTTGGCAAAGAAGACTAAGTGAGGACCTCCACAAGTGGAGACTTCTCCCGCTGACCCCAATGGGTAGGATTGCCCTACCCAAATGATGATACTCGAACCTGCTGCCTCACCGTCCACACCATTGGTTCCACACTCTAGACAGACTGACCACCTCATTTCTCCTGGTAACTCGCAACCACTTCTGGCACTTGCTCACTGTCAACGTGCCCCATATTAGGGAGGATTGGGGATGACCATCCTCTTCCTCTATTATCTTGTTGCTCACCTCCTGGTGATTAATGACTGGTTTTCCGTGGGCTGGTCAGACCCAGCATATCGGCTGAAACTTGCGCCTCTGGGTTCTCCCAAATTCAGGCAAGGCTCTATGGCTCTCCAATTACCCGTACAATTCTGAAAGTGACTTGCACGGTCTTCGTGGCATGGCAATCCGATAAACATCATGCTCGCTGGTATACTAAGCTTACACCTCAGAATCCTCTATGGCATGGCACTTGCCTGAAAGATTATGCAGCACTGGAGGGGTTCCAGAAATGGGATCTCATCAGTATCACACAGCTGGGAATAACTGGCAGGGAGTCACTTACGCACATTCCAAGACCTACAAAGCATCTACTCCTTCAACTCCACCTAATTTTATAAATATCTGCAACTCAGACATGCACTCACTCTGCACGTTCCCACCGACACTGCACTCCCAGAGTTCAGTCCAATGGAAGCTAAACTCCTGATGAGAAGTCCTGAAGGTGTCAGGAAATGAAGCAGGTTGTTTTCCGCGCCTACCTAATGAAGGACTACAACACCCAGAAGTCTGGGTAAAGAGGCGGAGATTATAAAGATGTCCGCATACCCGGAAACGGGTTGTATTGGATTTTGTTGGTATACAACCTTTACCACGCAACTTTTACAACGACCTACCATTACCACGCATTTTTTACAACGCAGGATCCATTACAACGAAGTACCATTACCACGCATGTATTTACAACGCAGGTACCTTTACAACGCATACCATTACAACGTAAGGATTGGTAAGTATATCATTTTATTAAAAATATTATAAGTTTGCGTTTTTGGGTAAAGGGGTATTTTTAGGGTTCTGGGTCAGTTTTGGGTTTTTGGGTGAAGGGGTATTTTTAGGGTTCAGGGTCAGTTTTGGGTTTTTGGGTAAAGGGGTATTTTTAGAGTTCAGGGTCAGTTTTGGGTTTTTGGGTAAAGGGGTATTTTTAGGGTTCAGGGTCAGTTTTGGGTTTTTGGGTAAAGGGGTATTTTTAGGGTTCAGGCTCAGTTTTGGGTTTTTGGGTAAAGGGGTATTTTTAGGGTTCAGGGTCAGTTTTCAGGTAAAGGGGTATTTTTAGGGTCAGTTTTCAGTTTTTGGGTAAAGGGGTATTTTTAGGGTTTAGGGTCAGTTTTCAGTTTTTGGGTAAAGGAGTATTTTTAGGGTTTAGGGTCAGTTTTCAGTTTTGGGGTAAAGGGGTATTTTTAGGGTTTAGGGTCAGTTTTCAGTTTTTGGGTAAAGGGGTATTTTTAGGGTTCAGGGTCAGTTTTCAGTTTTTGGGTAAAGGGTATTTTTAGGGTTCAGGGTCAGTTTTCAGTTTTTGGGTAAAGGGGTATTTTTAGGGTTCACGGTCAGTTTTCAGTTTTTGGGTAAAGGGGTATTTTTAGGGTTCAGGGTCAGTTTTTAGTTTTTGGATAAAGGGGTATTTTTAGGGTTCAGGGTCAGTTTTGGGTTTTTGGGTAAAGGGGTATTTTTAGGGTTCAGGGTCAGTTTTGGGTTTTTGGGTAAAGGGGTATTTTTAGGGTTTAGGGTCAGTTTTGAGTTTTTGGGTAAAGGGGTATTTTTAGGGTTCAGGGTCAGTTTTGGGTTTTTGGGTAAAGGGGTATTTTTAGGGTTCAGGGTCAGTTTTGGGTTTTTGGGTAAAAGGGTACAGGGTAAAAATTAAATATAATTAAATTTAAATTACATTAAATTAAATTGATTAAATTAAATTAAAATAAATTAAATTAATTTAATTAAATTAAATTACATAAAATTAAATTAAATTAAATTAATTAAATTAAATTAAATTACATTATATTAATTTTAATTAAATTACATTTTAAAAAATATTATATACTTACCAATACTTACGTTGTAATTGTATGCGTTGTAAAGGTATATGCGTTGTAAATACATGCGTGGTAATGGTACTTCGTTGTAATGGATCCTGCGTTGTAAAAATTGCGTGGTAATGGTAGGCGTGGTAAAAGTATGCGTTGTAACGTCATACATCCGATTTTGTTGTACTTGGCATTGCGGCTCGACTCTTCGCTGATGCTGCTGTTGTTCCGTGGTGCTTCGCTTCGCTGGATTCCTAAGAGAAGACACGGACGTTCTGTTGCGGGTGACTTTGCGTTTTACCGGGAGCGTTCCTGAGGGGGTGTGTCGGCTGACGCATCCCGACCGCGTCGTGGTGCTAAGCTGATCTGTTCGCGAAGTCACGAACGCGAGCAGCTGGAGACTCGGAAACCGGAGCGGAGAGCCCAGGTGAAAAGTCCGCTGTTACGGAGGAGTGTTCTGTGGTGCTTCGCGTTGTGCCTGCAAAGACACAGACACTCGTAACAGGTGTGAGCAGCCAGCGGAGGTAAGGACGGCGATATTTAGACTGTCTGCCTATTCAGCTCGTGAAGGTTTCCATGGACGGTTGTCCTGGGTCCGAAATCAAGTTTCTTTGTTTTCCTTTGCTGGAGTTCCAGCCGTTTTTCCTTTTGTGCCGTTTTTCCCAGGAGCAACGTTCGCAAAGCCAGTGAGTCTCTAGGAGCCCAGTACTTTGTTGACTCTTGCTACAGGGGCGGCTTTGTGTGAGGAACTGCGGGGAACTTGGGGTACGGTTACTTGTGTCTGAACCTTTGGACTACTACCTTTATTTTCTTTTGGGCTCTGATGCTATTTGCCTTTGGAGGAGGATTTACCTGTCTGTGACTTAACAGACCCTGGCCTTCCTATTTAGAGACCCTCGTGTGATATGTGGGTTATCCACTAATATACTGCGCTTGAGACGGCCATACAGTGACCTCTTCCATCAATACCTTATGGGGTGTTAAGCAAGGTATGTGCACAATATAAACCGAACATAGGAAGATAGCAAATAGGGAGTCGGATGCATTATTAATAAGGTGTCCTTGTCTTTACAGGTCGCCTGACATCCGCGCAGCATCATCCCGGCCCCCCTCCTATTTTCCTTCGCCTGATCACGTCTAAGCTTGGGTGTATATTAGAACCAAGTTTGGGGAGGTCTGGAGGTGGACCCCTCTTGAGCATCATCCGGATCCTGGAGAGCGCTGTGATCCCTGACAGACGAAACGTCTGGGGAAAGCAGGGGTTTCATAGATTTACTGCTCTCTCATTCATAACGCTCCAACCACATTGGATTACTTAAGAGCGCGTTAGGAGAGGTGGTAGGCCCTTTTGAAGAAAAGGACTGGCGAGATGCTCTCATGGCCCCCGAGTGATTACTATCTCATCCAGGTTGAGATTGATCCAGATCGATTATCTTCACTGTGATTATCTCACCTCAGTCAGACTGCATCGTGCTGGCCTCCTTACGACTCCCAAATGCCCACGATGCGCGGAAGCTCCAGCTGATTTTTACCACAGGAGCTGTTCCTGCACCTTCTTAAATAAATACTGGTCAGCTGTAATGAGTGATCTCAACGCGGTCCTGGGCTAGGAGGGCCCATTCACTCCCCTGGTCCTTATTTTAGGGGTTTTAGAGGGCTTGGTTGGTGCTGGGGAGGACAGAGCATTTCTAGGTATGGCCACTATTGTGGTCAAAAGAGGCATAGTGACCAAGTGGAAGACCCACCCCCACAGTGTTGCAGTGGCGCAGAGGGGTGGAATGGTTTGCAAAGTAAGAAACGCCTGTGTATGAAGCAAGAGGATGCCTGGCCAAGAATGAGCGTATAAGGGATAAATGGCTGGGACTAGTGGGTTAAAAATGTGCAACTGGCTCTACTGTCTTTCGGCACCAGGTTCTAAATTGTCATGATGCACCAAAAGGGTGGATGTCCGCCGATCACCGGGCGACCGGTGTGAGTTGCGATGCGTATTGCTGTACTACGCATTGCTGTGCCATTGTTTTAAAACTCAACAAAGTTGATTATAAAGCCAGGGGGTGTCCCGAGAAATTTCATCGCATGTGGGGGAAATGGGTCGGGGTACTCGACGACTGAGATGGTGTGGTCCGCTCTTCAGGTGCACGTGGATACGCTATTCTTGATTTCTTTATGTAGCCTTGATGTCACTGCAATGTGTTTTTCTCCCTATTCTGCCAATGTACAATGTAGCTCTGAATGGTGCTTTTTGTTGTTAAACTCAAAACTCGATACTCAATAAAATTGATTGTCAAAAAAAGTTGATTATAAATAAAAACTATAAAAAAAAAAAAGAAGAGGAGGCTCTCCCAAAAGGGGCCAGAGCAGATGATCCCCAACCAAGGGGTTTTTGGCCACCACCACATCTGTTTTGTCACTGTTCAATTTTAAATGGCTTGCCGGCATCCAGCTGGCCACCTGTCCCATGTGTGTAGTGAGCTTCTTAGAGGCAGAAATGGTATCGGGTGAAAACAAGAGGCATGTCGTCTGCGTAGGATACCGTTGTAAAGCCATGAGAACAGAGAATATTCGAGAGAGGATGAACACATAATCTGAAGAGTGTAGGGCTCAAAGAAGAACCCTGTGGCACTCCACAATTCACCGTGTAAATTTCTGACAAAAAAAAGCTCTCACTTGAAAACGTCTGCTTGCCAGAAATGACGTTAGCGATTTTAAAGCTGTCCTTGTTATCCCTATAGCTTCCAATCTTTCACTTAAGACTGTGTGTGAGACAGCATCGAAAGCTGCGCTCAAGTTGAGAAGAATGAGTGCAGTGGACCCCAAATGGTAAAAAATCCATTTTAGGTCTTAAGTGGTCAACAGGAGAGCAGTCTCCATACTGCTGCCTTGGCGAAAGACCGTTTGTGTAAGATATAGGAGATCATTGATTTCCAGAAAAGTTGAAAGAAAGCCATTTAAGAGCTTCTCTAGAACTGTGCTTATCCCCGGAAGCAAGGAAATATGCCTATAGTTTTCTGGTTTATCAGGGTCCAAGGACACTTTATTCAATAAAGGACAAATTATTGCATGCTTCCATGCATCCATGCATCAAGAACACAGCCCACATCCAGGCAGGGTTATACAAGGCTGTTAATGCAGCAGATGTGGCCTTTCATCCTTTAAGCTCAACAGTTTAAGCAGTTTAGCTAAAACTCATAATCCGACTAGACCGAGTACTATCTCTTGTACACTACTCAATGCCAGATTCCTAATAAAGAATAACATTGAATTTGCTGGCCTCTTAGATGCCCACAAGCTTAATATTGCATTTATAACTGAAACTTGGACCAATTCTGCTTCCGGCCCGGACTTAGTCTTGGCTATCCCAGTGGAGCACTCTATTTTTAGACTGGACCGAGTTGGTAAGAGGGGCGTAGAATTGGCGATAATTTATCGCGATCAGCTGTGTGCCTCCTATTCTGCAGTACCCACAAATCTCGAAAGCGAAGTACTCATGTTTCAAGTCGAGCTAACCAAAAATCACACAGTCAATGGCAGGTTCCTTTTTAACTAAAGCATAACAGATTTTAATACAAAGGAGAGCCCTTCGAGAGATGGTACGCTTTTGAACACCTGACCTTTCTTGGCACCTACATAGCCAACGAAGAGTTAATCATTCACAGGGAAATCTTTTGTGCGGTCAAGGTAGAAGGACAACGCACATTTAGGGTCAAGACGGTGAAGTCTCTCCTCCTCTTTGGAAGGGTGGGGAGATGGAAAAAGGTGGGCAAAGTGATTGTTTGTCCTATGTGAAATGGTGTAACCACTTTCAGAAGGAACAAGGGCCTCGTCCTAAGCACCACTTTTTTCCGGATGCACAGAGAGGAAAGGGGGCTTAGAAGACAGAGCCTGAAGATCACTCAGCCTGCGAGCAGAGGTGATAGCAACAAATAAGTTTGTTTTTAGAGTAAGGAGCCTGAGAGGACATTTGTGAGGAGGCTCGAAGGGAGCACACATAAGATATGTTAAAACAAGTTTCAAGTCCCACTGGGGCATTATGAATGGAGATGGAGGAAAGATATGAGTAATGCCCTTAATTAATCTTTTTACAATAGGAGACTAGAATAAGGATGGCTGATCTGGCAGCCGAAGAAAAGCAGAGATAGCATCAAGATAGCCTTTAAGAGTGCCCAGAGCAAAGCCCTGCTGGCTCAAAGAAAGTATGTACAAGAAAGGGGAGCCACAGCCTTTGTTGCGCACCATGCCATAAACTTGTATATGTCGTTTTAGTGGAGGGATGCCTGGCTGCCAAGATGACATTACAAGCCTATGGTGGAAGGTCAAAAGCTCTCAACTGTCGCCGCGTACAGGAGGAAAGACATACAGGAGGCCGCAACTCCACTTGCAATGAAAAGCGTCGCGGAGTGAGTGCCACCTTGGAAACTCCAACGTGCAGAACTGCTGACATTGCACGTTCTCTTCGGTGGTTTCCAGATCTAACCTCGGCTCTTCCCACCGCTGAAAGGGACCTTGCACCACTTCCGTGTGAAGACGCCGTTTGTGATCTAAGAGGCACCGATGGCCGAGTTTGTCCGCCCTGGTGTTCAAAGAACCTGCCAGGTGTCGAACCACCAGGGTGATGCCCTGATGTTCCAGCCATGTCCAGAGGCGAAGAGCCTCTTGACACAGGGTCCACGACCCCAGACTGCCCTGTTTGTTGCAGTACCACAAGGGGGTGGTGTTGTCTGTAAACACTTGCACCACTTTCTCTTTGAGAGAGAGAGAAGAAATGCTTTCAGTGCAAGGCGGATCACTAGAAGCTCCAACTGGGTTGCAGGTTTCCTTTATTTAACTGGCAATAGTATCAGAGAAATTCCTGAAATTGCCCCATAGCTGTTCAGGTGAATAATTTTAATACATAGCACAGCACCAGAGTTTACGGGGTCAGCCGGTCTTCAATACAATATACAGTTTAGTCAAATGAAGGCAATTATGCCAAAGATAGCCTGGGACAAGAGTGAAAAATAACTGGCAAGCAGAATTTGTGAAGGCCGATCAGCAACCAAGTGCTTCCATTCCTTTCGCTCTGTCAGTGTGGGGACAAGAAAAAGGCCTGCTGGCAATGCAACAGGAAAGAGTGCCCCAGGGGAACAGTCTGTCAATTCAAACATTTGTGCTTCTTTTGTGGCATCCAACAGCACCCTGGCCGTAAATGTTTTAACAAGCACTGGCAAAGACAATAGGTCTTGGTGGCATAGAGTGGAGTAGTGTAGGAGAGTGGAATGGCATACATGGAGTAGAGTGTAATAGAGTGTAGTGGAGTAGTGTGTCATAGAATAGAGTGGAGTAAAGTGGCATGGAGTGACATAGAGCGACTGTGAGGATTCGCGGAATTCCAATATGGCCTACAGCTCATGCCGCGTCTCAAACACGGAAAACACTCCAGTTGGGCGATCCGCCACGCCCCTGGGAAGGACGAAACAAAGGGCGCGAAGACGGAATAGGAGGGAGAAATCAGGATGTGGAGACAGATGAGTAAAATGCGGATGACGATGGGGAGGCAAACAACAGGAAACCGGAAGAGATGACCGCGGTTCCCGAGGAAGGTGTATCGCTGCAGTGTGCGAAGCGGAGGACGGAGCTGTGGGAGAGCCTGTGAGTCCCAGAGATGCCAGAGCAGAGATGACTGAAGAAGGGCAGCTGTGTTGTGCAGGATAGTGCGCCGGCAGCTATAGGGGCAAGACAAATGCTCTTGATGCCCACACCATGGCCCAGGATACGAGTCATGGTCCAAAGCAAGTTCGAATTCATAGCTTTTCCCATTTCTCGTCAGCTGGGTACATAATTTGATTGGTCACTTTTGACTCACTGCTAATTTTGGTTGGTGTCATTTATAATCAGGGGGTTTAGCAGTTAGGGTCATTAAAAATTCCCCTGGGACCTCCCTTTGTGTTTATTTGTATTTGTGCAGCCTAGGCTGCGGGTCCGTTTTTTATTTATGTTTCTACCGCAACACAAGAGAGGTAGCGCGTATTCCCATTAACATTAGTTGACTTGCATGCTAATCCCGTGTGTTGTCAATCTTTCATCAAAATCATGGCTACCAACCCAGGCCTGGCATTCGATGAGGCTGAAATCGAATCGATTTTGGCAGACAATCCTAGTATCTTAGATACTTTACCATCCGTTCAGACAACAAGTGATGACGGATGGGCTAAAATCTTAGTATTAAAAAAGAACCAGGCCAGAGTCTGAGTCCACGGCATCACTATGGCAGAATACTTAATGGGTAGTTGTGCCCCGAGCGGATTAATTGTAACCAATGCACCTCGCCTTTTTCTTGACAACAAAGACTTCCGCAGGGATTGGTATCTTATAGCATGGAAATGCACCCGAGATTGGTTGGTGTTAATCATCAAGACCGCCAAAAAAACAGCTGATGAAATACTGGTTGAAATTCAAGTCTTGGAGGGTCAGATCAGGACCACACTGTCAGAAAAAGTATTCGGGAAAGGACAGGAGGAGGGAAACAAGACCAGCAAAGAATTCAGGGACTCTATCCTGTTTAATAAACTTGAAAAATTCAAGAAGGATTTGGCAAAGTTCTCTGCTGAGAAAATATATCCATATACAAGTGATAACTATGTACCCATGCCTTTTAACAAAAATGGTCGCACGGGTGGATCAACATATGGAACATCAAACTCTGATGATACATCAACTGATTCTGATTCCTCGAATCAAGGCAATAGCAGGGGTGGTGCCAGAGGAAGGGGCAGCAATAGGAGAAACTGGAGGGGCCACAATCCCTATTATAGCCAACCTCAAATCCCGCCATGGTGGCAACCAACACCTTGGGGCCCACCAACTTTCCCACCATCGGGTCCTTTCGGACCACAACAATTGTATTCGGAACATAACCAACAGCCTTTTTTAGGACAGGGCCACGGACGTCCAAGAGGCCGACGGAGAGCACAACAACAAGGACAAGTCCGTTGGAATCTTCCGCCTGTAACAATGGACCTGAGAAATGGGAAGAAAATCCCTCAGGATCAGGCAGGGACATCAGCGGGGCCAGCCTCGTGATAAATCTCAGTAGACATATTCTTACCGATATTGGGGAATCGGTCCTCAATAAAGGATTAGGCTTTGTAACAACTAACCGAGGGGATCCTTTTCTTGTTCAAACTGAAATGGGAAGATTCTTCCGCAAAATTAGGCTCCATTATCTGCTTGCCAACAGACAGGTTTGCCAGCAAATAGAGGACACAGAGAACACTGGACTCAAGAGACCTTCAACCTTTAACCCGACGACTGTTGGGCTACCAGCTAAAGTCTTGACTTTTGAGGAGGCGGTTGATCACGATTTGAGACAAATGTATCAACATCCATGTAACCAGTTTGTTAATCTGTCAAAACAAGAACAAGAGGCAGTTAGGACCTTGGCCAATTCAGAATCTTTGATAGTCAAACCAGCTGATAAGGGCGGGCGACTGTACTGATGGATTTGGACACCTATCGAGACGAATGCCTGCGCCAACTCAATGACACCAGGGCTTATTGCAAATTGACCAATGACCCAACGGATAGACTCACCACTGTTATTGGCCATATAGTGGAGGAAGCACTAGCCGAGGGATGGATCACCCAAAAGGAATCCCAATATCTTTGCACTGTGAACCCCAAAATGCCGTACTTTTACATATTACCAAAAGTACACAAGACTCAACGACCCCCACCTGGTAGACCAATCATATCAGGTATTGGTTCATTGCTTGAACCTTTATCTACCTTTGTAGATTTCTTCTTGCAACCGATAGTGAGGGAGATGCCTACCTTTCTAAAGGATACAAAGGATGTCTTGAGGATTCTCCCTGACATTGAATTCAATGAGGATTTGGATTTCTTAGTGTCTTTTGATGTGGAAAGTCTCTACACTTCAATCCCACAGACAGAGACGTTGGAAGTAATTGAAGAATTGCTCCCCAATAGAGACCTTAATTCCATTACGCCTGTCAGACTCATTATGACCTTGGCTACTTTGGCCATGACTGAGAATTTTTTCCAGTTTGAGGAGTCGATCTATTTGCAGGTTAGCGGGACTAGTATGGGCAGTGTTTTTGCTCCTAGTCTCGAAAACTGTATGTTCATAAATTTGAGCAGACATACATACTGGCGGACACCAATCCCCATCTTCGGTGTCTGCGAGTGTGGAAAAGGTACATAGACGACATCTTGGTGGTGTGGCGTGGCACTGCTGATGAACTCCACCAATTTCATGTGTGGCTAAACGATAGGAATCGTTTTCTTAAATTCACTATAGAATTCGATAAACATCAACTACCATTTTTAGATCTACTGATCTCTGCATCTGGAGGGGGATTACAATCAGAGCTATACCGCAAGCCAATGGTGAGGAATTCCTTGTTAAATTACGAGAGTTTTCATCCGAAGGCACTTAGGGACAATTTGCCCTTTGGGCAATTCCTCCGTATTCAGAGGAACTGTTCAACAAAATCTGCTTTTTATGAACATTCGCAAGCACTTGAGAAAAATCTGCTGGCTAAGAAATATCCGAAACATCTGATTCAACATGCGAAGAAAAGGGCCTCCAATAATAACAGAGAGGGCCTTTTGGAATTGGCACCTCCAAAACCTAAACAGGAGAGAATCACCTGCGTAAACACGTATTGTACATATTCCAACAAGATTAAAAAAATTATAAAAAAACATTGGAAGATTTTAAATACGGGCACTGATACGTTGCCCCTTCCTTTGTTTGCATTCAAAAGAGGGCAGAATCTGAAGGACAAGCTGGTACATACCAGACCAAAGACAGATGTCCCACGAGCAGTCGGTACCCTATGGGACTTGCCTGCAGTCATGAGACATCATCCATGTGGCAATTGTGCGGCCTGCCCTCAAACGACCAAGACACTCACAATTGACATTGGCACTGATCGACCGTGGCAACTCAGAAGGTTTACGAACTGTAATAGTTCGAATCTGATCTACTTAATTAGATGTCCCTGCAAATTGAACTATGTAGGGATGACAACGAGGAAAATTAAGTTGAGAATCTCTGAGCATAAAACCTCCATTCGCTGTTGCAAACAAGCGACAAAACCGACTAATCATTTCCTCGCAGTAGGTCATCAACCCTCTGACCTGTTTTGGACAGTACTTGACCAACCTTGGATCCCACCAACAATCACTGATATCTCCAAATTTCTCTTTAAATGTGAACAAAGATGGGTTTTTAGACTCAAGACAGACCAATCAGGGTTGAATGAAGATATTCCCTGGATGTCGATCTGAGGACCCATCATAGTGTTTGACATTCTAGCTTGGAGTCTAAAACGGTGTGATTGTTTGCTGCTTGGAATCCAACTATTCAGGTCCGGATTACCAATGTTATAAATTGTACATCAGGACTGACATCTTTTTCGTACTTTAGATACACTGCCTTTTAATGTTGTGCTTAGCGGGGATTCGAACTGGGTCTCTATTTTTTTAACACGGGAATTACATCTCCCGATTGTTACTACACATCACGTTATTACCCGGTGCCTAACACCTATGTGCCTTTCTGCTCTTTAGAATTCATCTGACCAGATTTGGATCGATAATGTCATAATTTGTACATTAGAAATGTGAATTCAGACCACTCAGTAGTGGATTGCTAGTGTTACTATAAAGACATTGTTGCGCAATTTAAAACGTTATTTTTAACATTGTGCTAAACCGGGATTCGAACTGGGTTTCTGTTTGTGAATACGGGAACTACATTTCCCGACGCCAGCTATACGTTATGACGTCATCACGTCGTTCGTACGCATGCAGCCCGCGCCCAAACACGGATGTAACAATATTATTTATCTACCGCCCGTACACCGAGTCGGCACCTCCCCACGAAACAGCTTCAGAGGGACGACCGGTGTACCGACGGAGACGTAAGGGGCAATCATACACCAAGGGGCTCCAGCGGCGCTTTGCGAGATATCGAGTATAGTTCTTCCTAATTCCTTCGCCAGGGGGGGTGCGGGTGACTTGTTGTGTGAGCCTCCTCGGAGACATGGCCATCGAGCTGGCGAGCATGACTATTTCTGAGAATGGAGCCAGCGATTTTCACTATATCACGCTGGTTTTCCATAATAGGATGATTAAGATCTAACTAATGAGAGAGTGCCGCGCCGGTTGCGGCGTGTGAGAGACCGGTGTAATGTGGAATAGGAGGTATCTATCTAAAATAATACCTCTCTTTTTTTACTGTAGCGCGGTGCACCCACTACCTGAGCTGGTGCCAGGTGAGGTGGGGCTGTTCCCTCCCAGCAAATGGGTGAGTGAATCTAAACTATACACCTGTGATAAACTGTGATTATCCAGCACCTGTCGATATTTTACAAACGGCTTGTGGTAAATTGTTTACATTACAATCAATACAAAGTGTTACTACTATTGACTGTGTTTTTTCTGTTTTGCCCTTCTTTTATGTACCCATATATTTCCTCTTTCTGTCCTGGCTGATCTTCTGGACTCAAAGTTGGGAAGACGAGTAGATTTACACGTATCAGGTGATATTATTTACCTTTTTAATATATAGCAGTAGCACTAATGGTCCTGAGGAAGCAGAGGGAGACCTATAGGCTCCAGTAGCTGCAGAAACATGTCGACCTAACATTTCTATCAGTAGTTATTTGTTACACTACTATTTGCACTGTTTTTATTGATTTAGGAGTGTGAGGGTGCATATTAAAAGTTTTTTCTCCCTATCACTACCTAATTTTAGAGCTTTTTCTCTTTTTCTTTTTCACTTAACACTTTTCAGCACTGCTATTCAGTTCCACACCAGATACACCCTGTTCACATTTGTGGTATTTTGTTTGGGAAACTCTTGATTTGGTTACCAAAATCTGCCATGTCTGTTGTGGTTTCCCAACCTTGAGATGAACAAGAGATCCCAGATGATGAAGGGCGGTCTCGATGGTGGACTGATGGGAACTCGTTCGAATTCATAGCTTTTCCCATTTCTCGTCAGCTGGGTACATAATTTGATTGGTCACTTTTGACTCACTGCTAATTTTTGTTGGTGTCAAGTAGTACAGGACACATGGGGCGTCTGGTGGAGCTGGTGGGGCACCAGGTTATAGCAGGCACCTGGAGGACAGAAAACAGTGCCTGTGAGCAAAAAGGGGGGAGGAGAAGAGAGAATCCCCTCACAACTTCCCACCCTGCACAAACACCCTTGCCTGGTGAAGGTGGCATTCTGGTGTAACTCTTAGAAAGAGTGGCCCGTTTCAAATTCCTTGTTTCTTTGGATTATTTTCTCTTTGTTTTTCTTTTACTCAACTGAGGAACCCTGGACGACTTGGATGAAGTGACGCTTCCTGAAAGGAAAAGGAGACCAGTCACCAATAACGAAACCCATTGAGAGACTTAGTGGGACTTATAACCTCTGTGCCTTGTTACTTTTATATCTCTTGAGTGTAATAAAATTACTTAATACAAACCAGCACGGTGCGTCCTGTCGGCCCCTCCACTACTACAGCGACCTAGAGTGGAGTATTGTTGTGGAGTGGAATACAGTGGAGTAAAGTTTAATGGAGTGCCATAGATTAGAGTATTGTAGAGTGTAGTGTTGTAGAGTGGCCTACAGTGAAGTGACGCAAAGTATAGTGGTGCAGAGTAGATTGGCGTAGAGTGCATTGGTTTTGAGTAAAGTGGTATAGACTGAATTAACGAAAGGAAGTGCTTCCTTTCCCACAGTCTAGTGGGTAACAACTGAAAGTTTTTTTTTACTTTTTCCCCTTTCATTGCTTGGAGCTTATAGACTGTGTTTGTAAGCTCGTGGGGTACTTTCTGTGGTATAAGATTTCATACGAGAGGACGTATCCCCACCAGGAATATCCTCTCCGAACTTACGGCTCTGGAGAAGGTCCCCTTCTCTATGTAGCGATAGTATATGGATAGACAGAATTGGCCTAGAGAGCAGTAATGTAGAATAGAGTGGTGTAGAGTAGAGTGATGCTGAGTAGAGTACATTGGTGTAGAGAAGATTGCTTCAGAGTAGAGTGAATTAGCAGAGTGAAGCATTGCAGGGTAGAGTGCAGTGGAATCGAGTAGCGTGGTGTAAAGTAGGGTGTTATGATGTGGAGGGCAGTGGTGCAGAATAGGTTAGAGGGACATGGAGTGATACAGAGTGTATTGGAGTAGGGCGTAGTAGAGTTGAGTGGTGTAGAGTAGAGTGTAGTGGCGTACAGTGCAGTTGCGTAGAGTAGAGTCGTGCAAATGTCAGGTGTGTAGAGTACAGTCAAGCAGAGTAGAATTAAGTCACATAGAGTGCAGTGACAGAGCACAATGGTGTACAGTGGAGTAGCATGCAGTGGTGTAGAGTGCATTGGTTTTGAGTAAAGTAGCACTGAATGCATTGACGTAGAGTGCAGTAGTTTAGAGTAGAATGGCATCGAGGGCAGGGGCCTAGATTAGAGTGGTGCAGAGCCGAGTAGAGCTGCGTAGAGTGCAGTAGTGCAGAGTAGATTCTTTCAGAGTAGCGAGGAGTGCTGCAGGGTAGAGTAGAGTGGTGCAAGGTAGAGTGCAGTAGCAAAGAGTTGTTGTGTAGAGTTAATTGACATACAGTGCAGAGGCATTGAGTGCAGTGCTGTAGAGTAGAGTGGCATCCAGTGCAATGCTGCAGAGTAGAGTGACATAGAGTGGAGTAGTGCAGAGTAGAGTGGAGTGTCCTAGACAGGAGTGGTACAGAGTGCAGTGGCAAAGAGTGCAATGGTGCATAGTAGAGTAGGGTAGAGTGCACTGGCATAGAGAAGAGTGGTGCAGAGTAGAGTAGAGAGGCATAGAGTAAAGTGGCATAGAGTGTAGCATCAAAAAGTGCAGTGGTGCAAATTAGAATACAGTGGCACAGTATGCACTAGTGTAGACTGGTGCAGAGTAAAGTGACAGAGTGAAATGGTGTGGAGTAGAGTGGCATAGTGTGCAGTGGCATAGTGTTGCAGAGTAGAGCATAGTGGCGTAGAGTACAGTGGTGCAGATCAGACTGGCATAGAGTGCAGTGGCCTTGAGTAAAGTGGTGTAGGGTGCATTGGCGTTGAGTGCAGTGGCATAGAGTGCAGTGGCATGGAACAGTGTGGAGTGGTGCAGGTTAGATTGCAGTGTTTTAGAGTGGAATGGCGCAGAGTGGCGTAGAGTGCTGTGGCATAGAGTCATTTGTTTCAGAGTAGACTCTAGTGTTGCAGATTAGAGTGGCTTAGAGTGGGCTGATGCAGAGTGTAGTGGCAGAGTGCACTGGCATAGAGAGCACTACAATGGAGCAGACTAGAGTGTACTGTTGCAGAGTTGCGTTGAATGTAGTGGTTCAGGGTAGAGTGCATTAGAATAGAGTGGTGCAGAGTAGAGTGTAGTGGTATACAGTGCATATTGCAGAGCAGACTGTCATAGTGCAGTGGTGTATAGTAAAGTGGCGAAGAGTGCATTGAGATTCAGTGCAGTGGAGAAGAGTGGTACAGAGTAGAGTGGCATAGAGTGCAGTTGTGCAGAGTAGAATAACAGAGTGCAGTGAAGTAGTGTACAATGGTGCAGAGTGCAGTGGCGTAAAGTGCTGCACAGTCGAATATAGTGGCGGAGAGTGCTTTGGTTTTGAGTAAAGTACTATAGATTGCATTGGCGTAGCGTGGAGTGGCACAGAGTGGCGTGGTGCGGAGTAGAGTGGATTGGCACCGAGTGCAGTGACGTAGAGTAGATTGTTACAGAGTGGAGCAAAGTAGAGCACAATGGCATACATCACCGTGGCATAGAGTACAGTGTTGCAGAGTAGATTGGCATAGAATGGAGTGGAGTGGTGTAGAGAGCAGTGGTGAAGAGTGCAGTGATGCATAGTAAAATAGTGTGGGTGGAGGCCATTGGCATGGAGTAGAGTGGTGTAGAGTAGAGAGGCTTAGAGTGAAGTGGCATTGAGTGGAGTGGTGCAGGGTAGAGGGCAGTGACTCAGTGTAGAGAGCTTGGAGTGGAGTGGCGTAGTGTTGAGTGGTGTAGAATAGAGTGGAGTGAATAAAGTGGAGTATGCACGGTGTGGTGTGCACATTTTCTATTGAAATGACCATTACATTTGCACAGACACTGTTTTTCTGATAAAAACATACAGCACACAAACGATAATGTTTGGAAACGTCATCACCTACTGTATTGGTTTGACTGTATTAAAATATGTGTTTCCACCATACATTAATACAGTTAATGATAGCCTTCTCCCAGACAATTGTCCTGTATGGTATACCTGTTTATGAGGCAAGGCTAACCTAAGGCATGGGAGCCTAAAAGGCCAAATCAGATATTGAGTCCACAGTCTGCTTATTACCTGTACAGCACAAACATGTTCATGTCTTAGGTTTCACTTTTGAAGAGAACTACTACATGAACATGTGTACGCCCATGGGCTTTACTATTGCATGCACACATTCTGAAACTTGTAGTCATTTCCTGGAGTGAGCAGTCACAGACTTAGAGGTTCTTATGATGTAGTTTATTACTAGTAACTTTTGGTTTATTGATCCCATGGTTCCCTGGCCTGTAATTAGGCTTTATACGGTATTGTCAATGTGCAGTTCAGATATTCATGTATGATACTGTGGTGATGGAGTTGATGATATTCATATATTTGTCTTGCTATGTGCCTTCCTCGTGTGTGGGTGTAATATTACTTGAGAAGACTGCAATTTGTCAATGTCAAAATGGTTCTCACAGTGTTCTGAGATTATTCAGATAGGCTGTCAAGTCTAGCACTTCTGCAATGTGAACATGCTTTATGCTGCCTGCAATTAAGTCAAGCTATGTCCTGTGGTCCACACTAAGGTTGTCCCTGTCTGTCACCGATTTGCCTAAATCCCATCTGGGGGATGTACTCTGAATTAGGTTTGAAAGTCAGTTATGGGATCATCCACCGACAGTGCACAATGAAAGCACACCATGGCCAAGGCTAGAGGAGATACATTTTTCTAGTGTGCACCTTGGATGAGTACACGCTTTGTGCGAGTAAAATGATTTCAGAACTCGAAGATCCCATAATAATTCAGAAGTCATTATTGCAGTATTGGGTAGGTCCACACTCTTCCCAGAATGTGCACCACTGTAATGTAGGATAGCACTGCCAAACCTAATGTTTTCTCTGCTTTCATCAGGGTGGGAATTTGTAACCATGCCTCTTGGTGCCGGTTTCTTTGTTGCCAGTTTGAAAGTTTATAACAATTTGAACATTATAATGTAACTTTTTTGGGTCTAGTTTGTATTACTGTACGGTGCTTCAAATGTGCGCATTGAGACCTTTGTATGTATTGCTCTTTACAAAGAACAAATCCGGCTGGGAACAAAAAGAGGGCTCTGCCTGACAATACGGAAAGATTCGGTAATAAAACAGACAGGATGACAACCTGGAGGTGTGACTCTTAGTTGCGTCAATAACAACTTAACAATAGTTCATGTGGTGCTCCTTAGAGAGGAAAGTTGCAGTGTCTACTAAAGGGCAGAAGCATATGTTCCTGCAGACTCTCTTCAGATATGCGCAGAAAGCAGCAGACTAGAATACAGGGGTCACTGTTGCACAGTTCTACTGAAGGCCAACGTTGGACTGGGTCAAAAAATAGGCTTGGTCACTAAAAAGAAACAGTAGCCACAATTAGCAAAAAAAGAGGTAGCTAAAAACCTGGCCCACGTTTGCAAATCTGGGCAATTTTAAACGTGACACGCTGTATAAGTGTTTTGCAAATTATGGAAACTGCACGCATTTGTGCTTGCTGCAGGCAGTGTTTGTGGCAAGATCAGGTTAATCAAGAGTAAAAACCAGCTTTTGTTGACCATAAAACAAGCCCACAAAAAGCTGAAAACACGGCTCACAACCTAACCTGTCAGACCAGCCCTTCAAGGCACTGTGGGACTGCCTTATCAGCCAGCCTTGCCCTGCTGACGGCACACAACTGTGCTACGCGTTTTTGCTGGGAAAGTACATCTCCTGAGATCAATGGCTCTGAAAAATAGAGCTGCTACCCTACAGAATAAGTTCCCAGGTATCAAAAGTACACTGGTATTAAATGTACATACCGTCATACATTCTTCTGGGCTCTGCCTGTTATTAAGGCTATTCTCTTTTGTGGATATGAAAGAAAGCAACACGCTGGGTAAGCAGTTTTTTTGAATACATGAAACTGATTTTAAATGAACAATTAGTAGAAAATTCAAGTACTTATTCACCATAAAGCATTATGAAAAATGATCTAGAGGCTGGTTTCGAGTTTGGCAGATGTCCCCTTTGCCCTATTCATAATTTATAGATGCCTATGCGCTCTAAAGAAAGAGGGATATTGACCATGACCCACATTCTAAAACAGGCCGCAGTCCCTGCTTTTCAGCGTGACGATGCCCAGGTGAAATGCCCTAAGAGCAGCTAAAACTCGGTGTTTAGAATTTGTAATGCCTTTACATGATATCAAAGGGGCGCACTAGAGAACTATGCGATCCTTTTGGTATTTTAACATCAAAAGCTAAAAACTAAGAAGGGCATGTACACAATGCTATCATTTCTATCTTGCCGCTGAATTCTATTAATACTTAGATCGCTTATCCCTACTCTTCAACGTTCTGATATGCTCCCCTTTCTCGTACCAGGATATCCTACTGCAACAGCACAATTTCTTTAATGAAGGATAAACATGAATAATGACCACTTGGATGCTAAGGCACTTGCACTCTTCTCCTCTAATTTCCATTTAAATGAATGGGAACTCCATGACGAGTTACCCTTGTCATTAGCATCCAAGTGGTTTTAAGGTATTGCCCTGTGAGGGTGAGTGGATAAGTACAGGGATGATGAAGACAAAAATCATAGTAATGAGCACAAACATTGTCTAATCTCAGTACCCACGCCTCATTCATTTTTAGGTCGAGCCTCGAAGACCTGTTGTATCCTCTTCTATGGGCTCTGGCAAACCCACCAATTGCCATTGGCTGTTATCTGGGACACTTAGAAAGGCTGGCTTGTTACTGGTGCATTTGTTTAAATGTCCCTCCTTTGTCGGCTTAACTCCCTCGCTGGCGATTTCACTAAGAGAAGGGTTTGTTTGGCCATCACACTGTACAGCTTGTGATGGCTCTCTTCCTTCCATTTTTTCCATGACTTGAAGAGGTGACGACATAGACAGTGTTCTTTTTTGATAAACGAACGTTAATTTTATAACAAGCTGCAAGCAAGAATTGCAATTTCTTGAACATCATTTGTAAACTTTAGCTAGAGAATTTTTTTAGGCTTGAGGTAGCTATATGAGAATACTAAACTGTGAATAGAACTGCATTGCTACTTCACTTGGATGCTAAGGCCCTGGAAAGATTTACAACCACTTTCCATTGAAATCAATGGAAACTCCATGACGAGTTACCCTTGTCATTAGCATCCAAGGGGTTAATAAATAAATGCAATTTCTAAAAGGCCCTTATTAAACTGAACGTCGTATGAAGTTCCGAATTTAAATGATGTTATTCAGCAAATTCTTCAGTGATTGGCTAAAACATTGTATCTTCAAGATGGCTGCCGTTTTGGATTACCAGAACTCCTAATGGCTGTCCTTATTCAATGTCTACCTCTTTCCCTTTCCATAGAATCAAGACAACTGGGTGCTCCGGATGCACTACCATGCAATGATAATGACCACCTGACTTCCCTACAGAAGAACATGGTGGCGGAGGCTGCTGTGGAGTTGCTTTTTTTGGAACACAGAACAATGAGGTATGCACAGGGAGAGATGGGAGCGAGGAATGGAGAAGAGGCTGTGCAGGTAGTGGCTGAGATGGCAGTAAGCAGTAACGGCTGAAAAAGAACAGAAGAAATATCTGACGCAAAGAGCGGATGCCCTGATATTCGGACTAAGTACTTTGACAAAAAAACTGGAAGGTCCATCACTTAAACCTTTATTAATCGTGATGGCCAACAAAGTTCTCCCTACTCTGGCCTATGCAAGTGAGGCAATGCATGGAAAGGATGCGGACCTACTTAACAGTTTAACAACTAAAATTTACAAAAAGGTTTTAAGATTACCCAGGATGGCGTCACCAGCGCAAATGCGACTAGAATTTGGCTTAAAAAACGAAACTCCGGGCAGATTATACTCATACATCAAAGTATGGTACCAGATCAAGCAAAAAGCAATCAATAACAATCTTAATACCTACCTATGGCAAGAGCTCAAATCCCCCAAAAAATCCAAAGCAAATCAATTTCTCACGCACGCTTTGGAGGTGACTTGCTCAAAAACCCTATGGGATAAAAATCTGTCATTTGGAGTATTCAAACAGGCATTAAATAAAGTGGCCAAACTCCATTCATTGGTATTGGACAAAGAAATTGTTTCCCATCGCTCGCACTCTTGGGCTGTGATAAATGGCTATAAGGCATTAACCCCAGAACTGTACCTGGAAACAACTTATTCCATTTGTATTAAGAGAAAGCTGATGTCATTAAGATTTGGCAGATTTCCGACACTAGCCGAGGAACCTGCTTGGAAACAGCATGCAGCTGTTACATGTAGACTGTGTGGTAGCCCCAAAGAAGATCTAATACATATAATTTGTCATTGTAAGATGTTGTCTAAGGAACGGACATACTTTTTAAAGCATAGTTTTCGGATCAAGAGGCTGCGAACATGTATATCTGCCATAATTGGAAGCCTGGACATAACTGCCCCTCGAATACATTGCAAGTTGGTGAAGTTCTTGCAGGCATTTGAGAAACACCTTAAACAACATGAAGTTCTTAATTGTTAATAATTTGACTTTGGAAAATCATTGATTCTTACTTCCTGTTCTTATAAAATGTTTTTTTTTACTCATTTTTAATGATAATTTTATACATTTTTTAAATGGTTGTGCGAAATACATCAAATTGTTATGGTTTTAATTAACTAAACAATAAAGTTTATATTTCAAATTTCAAATAAATTTCAGTAACGGCTGCTTTCTTGGTAGATGAACTATTACAGCGCAGTGATGAATACCGCCTAGATGTTTAAAGTATAAGGGGTCTTAAACATTTTACATTTGGTTATTTTTCGGGGCACTTAAATTGCTCCCAGGATGGGTTCACGTGCAGGTCCAGATGCGTATATCCATCCTTCCTTCATCAAGGCGTTATACTTCCCCTGAAGGTGCAAGCACTGTCATCATTTTAACAGGTTGGAATTAAACCTGCACCTGGGTCCAAATAGTGTTTCTGCGCTAAGTAATTGATACAGAAGCTATGGTCCAGTGGCGGTCCTCTTAAGCGGTCTCCATCCTTCTGATATTAGTGCAGCAGAAGGAGACCTTTGGGAGCGCCCCCGCCTTGGTTCAAAGTGAATAACCAGCGAGCCTGTCACAGAGTGCCCATGCCTGTCTCATCCTCTTGGGAAGGAATAAGTGTCACTTACGCATGCCAATTTTATCCCTTTACAGGGGAGTAAGTGCAAGCTGCGCATGGCTTTTTATTCTCTCAGACAGGAGTAAGTGCACTAGGCCTGCACACACCTGAGTCACTCCCTCAGAGAGGACTGAGCGCAGCTTGCCCATGCCCATCTCATCTTCTCTGGTAGGATGAAGTGCAGCCTACGCATGCCTGTTTGTTAACCTCAGAGAGGAGTAAGTGGAGCGTGCTACTGTTTTCAACTCTCCACATCTGACAGGTGGGTGGGGTAAAAGGGCACAGGGGTGCTTATAGGGTCGCACACAGTTACCTTTTAAGTACGTGTTTGTACTTAGGTGATCAGAGCTGGTAAACGGATGGTGACTGCGCAGTAATGTATACCACCGGAAGATTAAAATTAAAAGGGTTCTAAAACCTTTTAGAATTTGTTATTTTTCAGTGCACTTATTAGCTGCTCCCATGTGCTGGTCCAGATGTGCAGCTTACTGAAAACCCATCCTTCCCTACTCAAGGCACTGGGCATCCCGTAAGGGTGTAAGCAATGTCTGAATTGTAGTAGGTTGGAGTCAAACATGAACCTAGGCTCAGGCAAAGTGTTTCTGCGTTTAAAGGAGTAGGTGCCACTTGCGCATGTCTGTTTCATCCTCTTATTACAAAGTACAACTTATGCATGCCTATTTTATCCCTTTACAGAGGAGTATGTGCAGGCTGCGCATGCCCATTTCCAACCCCTTCAAGGGGCGAGTGTTCCCTCGCCCTCCTGCCCAACTGACTGCGTCCCTTTTCCCTTTTGACATACACCAGTGAAAACGTGATTTGGGGCCAGATGTAGGTGTCCAAATACCGGTCGGAAACGGCCGAAAATACACCGGTATTTGGACATTGGTATGTAGGGCTTTGAAAAACATACAGATTCGGCAATTTTACCTAATCGGTAATTTTACCAACTCGGTAAAATTACCGATTCTGTAAAATTACAGAATCGGTAAATTTTACCGAATCGGTAAAAATACCGAATCTGTATTTTGCTATGTAGGTAGCACTTTTTACATTGCAACATGGCCTTTAGGATTCGTTATTTACTATGCAATACAATTGCATGGTAAATTACGAATTCTTGTGTACATGCACATCTGTGCATGTACACCTGTGCCACGTGGCACACAGACATGCCCTAAGGGCATGTATGTGTATCACATGGAGCACAAGCCAGTTACAGGGGTGCAACAGGGTGTCAAGGTGACACCTGTCCCCCTTTGCAATTCGGTATTTTTACCGATTCGGTAAATACCGAATCGGTATTTGCTATTAAATCCTATGGGCTTCAAGGCCCATAGGATTCAATAGCAAATACCTCTTCGGTATTTACCGAATCGGTAAATACCGAATCTTACCGATTCGGTAAAAATTACCGATTTGTTATCTACATCTGAGTTACCGATTCATAAATACCGAATCGGTAAAATTCGGTATTTATGAATCGGTAATTTAGATTTACCTACATCTAGCCCGTGGTGCCTTAAAAGGTCGCAGTTTATTTCACATAATGTTTGTACATTTACATTTTATTGTTCATTCAATACATCCATGTTATTATGCCCTTTCCTTGCCTTTGTACCCTTCTTTGTAGTTTTGTGCCCTTAGCCAGTGCGGTCCTGCGGGGTGCCCCTTTTGGTCAGGCCTTTTGTCTGCGGTTCTAGGCTTCAGCTTGCTACCTTGTCTAGTGGGAGTGCGTCCAGACCAGCCCGGGCTGCAAGTGCCGTTCTGCTTGCCCTGGATACTTTTGCTGGCCCCTCGCTTGCTCCTCAAGGTCCCTGCTGTGTGGCATCCCAAGGACCCTGTGTGAGCCCTTCCTCTACTCTGCCTATGGCTCTGTCCTTATTATTTCACTCCCTCAGTGCTCCTGCCGTGCGGCATCCCAAGGACACTGTGTGAGCCTTCCATCAACCTCTAGTAATAAGTTCTCTGTTACTTCGTTCCTGTGTTTCTTCCTCCACGTTACCTACGGTTTTTCGGTCGGAGGGCGCTCCCCCTGCCTCCCTACCCTCCATCCTTCTGAGAAACCCATCTGCTCTAGGTCCCCTACAATGTTTAGCTGGAACATATCCATTCCTACCCCTGTCCGGTGTACCCCTCCCAATGGTAACCAGGGGATCTAAGGTTGATGAGCCCGTGCTACCGAATCCCCAGCTGTTGGCCCTGCATAGCTTTGCCATGGTGATGTTCTGTTTACTTCTTGATTATTGCCCCGGTCCATGGCCACGCCGTCATTAATGGAGTCCCCAAGTGGGTGAGACCGGTGGTGTACTAGCCTGAAACCTGCCCTCCTCCCCTTCTTCTGCTTTCTTTGCCATCCTTTCCCTACTTTTTTGGGCCTCCCTTCTACTTATTGGCCTGCCTCTTGTGCCTGCCTGCAGCCCAAGGCGGGATGATTGCCCCCGCAGGTACCACATGGTTGCTTGAACCTGCAAGGAGCCCCCCACTTACATTCATCCTTGTTGTATTTCCAACATGCCTTTCCTGATCTATTACCATTTTGGGGCTTCCCTTTGATGGATTGGTCTTGTCCCTCATATTTTCCTTGTGGCCCATAGGGACGAAGCTCACTCGAGCTCACACCCTCTCTAGCTGCTACCATGTGAGTTGTAAACCCTTCCATGTCCTGGCAATCCCATTCAATCACTGGCCATTTTTGCATCTTCTCCCTAAAGCCCTCGTCATACTTTAACCAAGCATCACCCTGGAATTTCTGCTGCGCATCCTGTACTCTCTGCTCGTAGAGAATCAAGACTGCTGGACTCTGGGGGAATTTTTCTATGACTACACATGCAAGGGTCCGATATGCCTTTAGCCAATTTCCTAATGACCTCTCCACTCTAGGTTTGTGCCTGTCCCTCTGATCCTCGTCCTTTTTGCCCTGCGTAGCCAGGTCCTGGCCTGCCTGGCGTACCTCTAGTAATGAAAAAATGTCTCTGAATTCTTTTTTTTTTTTACTTTATTTAAAATTTTCATAAAACATTTACCACAATACAAAGCGTGTTCTCAATGAAGTTGTACAATTTCCGTATCATAATAGTGGTTGTCACCCTAATGAAGCAAATGAACACATTCACATAATGACAGTCTATAAACAGTGCCATTTAATTTCAAGTCATCAATTTTCATTTCTTGTTGTTCCCCAAGCAGTTCAAAGGGGAATACCCCAGTTAACAGTTGTTATTTGGGCGAAGCGTTAGGAGGTCAACCAACCCCAGTAGGAACAACCCCAGGAGGGGGCTGAGACGGGGCAACAGAGCTCGGTTCCGATAAATAGGTTTTCAAAGGGCCCCAAATATCCCTGAGTCTCGACGTCATGGGAAGAGTTGATGCAAATAGCTCACCATTAGTAGTACAATAAATGAGACTATTTAACCATGCTTTGGTGGTGGGAGTAAATTTATTGCCCCAATTTAGAGCTATTTCACGTTTAACGAGTAGCAGCGCAATAGAAGTAAAGTGGTGTGCCTGTTTGGGGATGTTGCAAACGTATCCCAAAAGGGCCACCTCCGGAGTAGGGTTGAGGTCAAGGTGTGTCATCTTTGAAAGGATTGTGTACACTGCTCTCCAGTACCCCAATATTCTTGCAGTTCCAGGTCATGTGGACAAAATCAGCATGGTGCGACCCACAATTACGACACTTGTGTGAGCTAGAAGGAACAATCGAGTTAAGTTTGTTGGGAGACATGTTGTCTCTCCATAGGAACTTGAAATGAATCAATTTGTGCTGACTGTTCAGGGAGACTTCCTTAGTTTGAGTACAGCAAAAGGAACAATGGGAATCTTCTATGGGTGTCCCAGGTCACGTTCCCAGGTCTCCCGGACTTTGGCATCCCTGGTGGGGACTAATGCCATACAGGCTTTATATAACTTAGAGATTGTGTTCTCCCCCTGTGCTTGTGATCAACAAAGTCAGTGGTGTAAATGACTCTGGCTCTAGCAGGAAGTCAGGGATCAATGCCCGCAATGCACTGCAGAGCCTGCTAAGTATATAGTGATTCATAAAGGATGGTTCGCTGAATCTGGTGTCTTCAGAACTGTGAAAAACGTGCCCATTTGCAAATAACTCGCTACTTGTGTCTAAGGAGTATTTAACCAGTGTGCGTTGTACCCGTTTTCTTCAGTGATGGGCAACAATGGGTTGTTATGTAACGGTAACACACAGGAGTATAGGGTGTGGCCACCGGTTGCTCATGTCAATTTCCTCCAAGCCCAACATGTAGTGGATACTGTTTGATTGTCCTTCGGCAAAAATTTTTAAGCTGAGCCGGGTGCACTAGGTCAGCTTCTAGTTTAGAATGGGGGATACGAGCATCTGGATGATACCAGGAGTGTGCATAGCTATATTGTGCAACTAAATAATAAATCTGGAAGTTTGGGACTCCCAGTCCTCCCCTCTCGTATGGTAGTGTCAGTGGGTCCCATCTGACCCTGTTTCTTCTCCCACCCCACACTATTCTGATAAGTTGTGAGCGAAGCATACGGAAAAAGCTATTGGGTAAAGGGATGGGTATATTTTGTAATAAATACAAAAATTTAGGGAGAACGACCATTGTAATGATGGCCTCTTTCCCTGCTAGGGAGAGGGGAATTTGTATCCAGAGCTCCACTTGCTGTTCCAGCGTATGCAGCGCTGGGCCATAGTTTAGTAACACCACCTGCGCTGCTTCCATATGAATTTGTATCCCCAGATATCTAGCGGTATCATTGCACCACGCCAGCGGGAATTCACACCCCCACCTGACAGTCCTGGTGGTGAACGTTAAAAATTTCTGATTTGCCCCAATTTATGCCCAGTCCAGAGTATCTATCAAACCGAATAACCTCTTTAACTAATGGTTGCAGATTTTCTTGGGGACAACAAACATATAATATAATGTCTTCTGCATAGAGGGAAATTAAAAGAGGACCAGTCTTAAACTGAAGTCCCCTATGCAAATGTCATTCTTGGAATTGTCGAATCAAAGGGTCAAGTGCAATTATGAAAAGTAACGGCTAGAGCGGGCAGCCTTGTCTAGTGCCACAAAATAATTTAAACTGCGGGGATAACATACCATTTAGCCGCAGTCGGGCCATGGGGGAGGTATACAGCAAATCAGTGAGATCAATGTGACCCTTTGGCATCCCCATCTTCCTCAGTACTGCCAGAAAAAAAGGCCACTCAAAGAAAATCAAAAGCTTTGTCCATGTCCAACAATATTGCAGTTGCTGGAACTTCCGGGTCTATCCTGTTAATTGTAGCTAATAGAGTCTGGAGGTTTAGGACTGTAGACCTATGAGGTACAAACCCCGACTGTGTAGGTGACATAATACGATCAAGCAGCAGTGCAAGGCGCAACGCTATCATTTTTGCCAGGATTTTATCATCCAGGTTTAATAATGACAGCGGCCTAAATGACCCAAAAGGAGCGGGTCTTTGCCTGGCTTGGGGAGTAGAACGATCACGGCTTCTCACAATGTGGGGGGGAGTTCCCGCCTCTCGAGGGCTCATTATATACCTCTAGCAAGTACGGAGCTAAGATGGCTTTATAAGCCTTATAAAAGCTGCCAGTAAACTCGTCCAGTCTCGGATTAGTCGAGCCATTTATTGCGCTGACGATTTCTTCCGAAGAAAATGGTTCAGCTAAAAATTGTTGCATGGCTTTTTCCAGCCAAACCAGCGCCACTTCGGCTAGATATGTATCACGATCTTCGTCATTATGTGCAACACCTGTTAAATATAACTGGGTATAATAGCCCAAAAGCTCATCCTGTATATCGGGAGTGCTGGTAAAGATTTGCCCTTGCAACGAGGTAGGCGGCCTCAAAAGTCACGCCAGTATGCGGCCCGGTCTATCGCCCTCCCCAAATCTGAGCACAATAGCATATTTACTAAAAAAAAACACACCTCACGTTCTGCTGCCCCCTTAAACTCCTGCAATAGGGCTAAGCAGCGGCAGTGCGGTGTCTGGTCAGGACATTCCATTTGTTCATGATCTAGAATAGCCAGCTGTTTCTCAATACCTGACAGTGTACGCCTCAAGTCGCGCAAAACCTCAGCGTGTTTGGAGATGCATATCCCACGCGTATATGCTTTGAAAGCCTCCCAAAGTGTGGCCCAGGATTGAACCGATCCGTTATTTATGTCAAAGTACTCAATAATGGCCTCATGTATCTCAGAATGAAATGCATCATCTTGCAAGGCCTGGTTAGGGAATCTCTAGGGACCCCGAGTGTCAGTGCCACTGGGGGTGATCTAAGAGGGTTCAGAGTAGGTGTTGGGACTCTCTGTACCAGGCTGCAAGGTTGGGGGTCACCAACCAAAAGTCCAATCACGTCCAGGAGTCATGGGGAGCAGAATAGTGTGTGTACGTACAGTCCCCGGGCAGACAGTGCCGGCACACATCTATGAGGCCAAGCACTTTACATAACTCTAATAAGGCGCGGCGTACTCGGGGCTTTGTATCTGGATATTTTGATGTGCCATCACGTGTAGGGTCTAAAAGAAGGTTAAAGTCACCTCCCATGCAAATATAATCTGCATCTAATTGTAGAATATGGGAATGTAATGTGTGAAAAAAGTCTGGATCACCTACTTTCAAGGATGTGAAATTCCTATAGCCCAACGCCCAGGACATATTGTTTGGGGTCAAGGGCAACAAGTTTCCATGTGTATTTTGTCCTTGGGACAAGTAGGGCCACCCCCTAAAGCACAAACCCTTTGTCTGCTAGTTTACAGTCCCACATTATGGATCTGGAAAAGGAATTGCCTCCAGTTATGGTAATATTTATGTCCATGTGTTAATGCTGTTCAAACATGTATTTATAGTTCATTAATGCAAAACCTTTATTATTAGGGTGAGAGCTCTAAGTAAATGTTGTAAGCTCAGACTGCACTACTGACAGAGGTTCCAGTATAAAAATGTGTACACACGTTTTCAATGTTTAGCAATATGAGGCTATGTATAATGCTCCCAGAATGTTCTCTGATCAGATGCAAATATTTGCAGAAGCTTGAAAGCAAGATTGATTAATCTTTCCTTTCAAAATAAAATGTACACAAAAAACTGCAAAACATTTTGCTGAACTACTGTAAAATTGTAGGTACCATTTCTTTGCAGCATAATTTAGTAAAATGTGTTGACGTATGCTAGTATTTCCCAAAAATATTCATAGTGGAAAATCAGTGTAACCAATTTTAATAAGATTATGGAAAACATAAAAATAAACAAGCATTGGTAAAGCCAATAAGTCTGAAATTGTTGCTCAGCGTGACTTGTTCTGGCATGGTTTTTGAAAAACCTTGTAGGTGTGGGGAGCTGCCGGGCCCTCACCATTATAAAAAACATTGGCAAAAGCAGAAAATGTTTTGGTCTCAAAAAGCACACATTGCCACAGTAGTTCCTGGCACTGAACAAAACGACTGTGTGCCGATGTGCTCCTTGTGAAAGAACAGAATACTGTCACTCACAGTGAAGCTTGCTGATAGACACAGAGAGGGGGAGACAGAATTTTAATAAACACAAAAGGTCATGGTTAATGCTAGACCTAATTAGGGGCCCAATTATTAAATAAAGTCTCAAAAGTGCACCCATGTTCTTGCATTAAGTGCAGATATACAGCTTTCGTTATTTCACAAGACTTTACAGAAGCAGGCCAAGAAATGGTAGTCTTAGAAGATATTTGTGAACTGAATTTTAGCATGAGCAAACATGCAGGTGTAGATTTGCTCGTGTGAAAATTGGAGTGTTTGCAAGTTCACTTTCCCTCCAACCACTTTTTTCCCCAACCCTGGAAGAAGTTTTATGTCTGCCATTGTCAGGAGTAAATTTCCCACCTTTCTCAGTATGAGAAAATTTGAGAGAAGAGTTGGTGCAAACCATTAAAACATGCAAGGTAGTAGGTTTCCACGCATTCCAACCGTGGAACTGTTGCTTACCATTACCTTCAGACCCAGTACGTAGGTCTGAGGAAATGTGTCAACATAAGGGAATTGCTAGTATTCACACCCTACTATGGTATGAGCGCTAGTATAATCAGAGGAGCTATTTCAGAGCTCTTAAATAATGAGATGGCTGCCATAATTTGTCGCCACATTACAAGGCACAAAAGGGATACGTTGATTTTGTTATAGGGCAAGTAGATTTATGAAGCAACCAACCCATGGACAAGTAGATATTTTATTAAACTACGCATCCCTGTACATTGGGTACGTAGCTGCACATTAACGCCATCTGGCATCCCATAAGTTGACCTACCACCATAGTGTATCTACCCTCATTATCAGTGTGAACCACTGAGTGGCGAAAGGGTTGGCGTTTATGTATAAGTACAGCTGTCCCCTGGCGTATGTGCTGTAATTTGCAAAGTACCTATGAGGGCCCCAGGAGGAGGCAAAACGCGACACTGTGGCTTTCGGCAAATGGGTTTCTTGTAAGAACACAATGTCTATGTGATGCCTCTGTAAGTAGTTCAGCACCTGTTTTCCTTTTTTGGTGTTATTGAGGCCCCTAACATTCCAAGTGAGCAGTGTGACATCAGAAATTGTCGACAATATACCCCCAGCAGCCATACTCTAAGTTGGAAACAAGACTGTACATTTTCATGTCAATACATCTTACCAGCTACATTGAGTAATTGTAGCTGAGAGCAATTGTATACACACCCAACGAACAATCCCCCCCCACCCAACCCTGCAAACACACCCACAGGATAACCCCCCATTGACCAATAGGTGGAATGCAATGAAAACCAATCCCAACCATGGGAAATAGAAAGAAACGCCATACATTCTGAATAGTATTACCGATACCCAGTAATACACACTTGGGGGGGAAGCAACACCTCGTCATCTACCCTACTTTGCAAAAAGTGAATGCAGGAACGCATAATGCCCTAAAAAAGAAAAAATTATCAGTGGTTAACTGGTCGACCTGAAATGCAGTAATAAAAAAATCACTCCGTTCAGAAGAGTTCCACACTGGCCGCCGATCCGCTATGTGGAGGAGACACGAAGAGAATCATTGTCCTGGGTACCAACAGTTCCATTATGGCTCCGGTAAAATTCTTGGACTGCTGTGGGTCTATCGAATACCCTGGATCTCCCCGTGACATCCACATGCAAGCGGGCCGAATATATAATTCAATACTGGAGGTCCAGGTTCCGGAGTGTGGCCTTCATTTCGGTGAACTTTCTCTACGCATCCTAAACCATAGCTGTGAAGTCTGGGAATAAAGTAATCGTGGATCCCTGCCAGGTTAAAGTGCCAGCTTCATGCGCCAGTCCTAGTGCGGTGACTCTGTCGCGAAAGTTCAGGAAACGAGCCACTATTGGTCGTGGTGGAGTGCCAGGATTGGGCCGGGGCCCAAGTGTGCGGTGCGCTCGCTCAACTAGAAAGGTGGGAGTAAAGGACTCTTTACCAAAGAGATCAACGAGCAAGGTTTCAACAAAGGTGTCCATGCGGCCCGTGTTTGTAGATTCAGCAACTCCCAAAATGTGCACGTTATTGCACCTGCTCCTTGCCTCTAAATCTTCATTCTTCATGGCCACAGTTTTTAAAATCTTTTCCATCCAGTCAAATCTTTTGATTGATTGTGCGGCTCCATCTTCCAGGTCAGATACCCTGCCATGTGCAATGTCCAAGCGACGTTCGTGGCCATCTAATCTAGCCTCCATGTTGTTCAGTCGCTTCTCCAGCGAGTCAAAGCGACCGTCCAGTGCCTTGAACCCTGCTCTTAATTCTACCTTCAAGGCGACTGGGCCAGAAGGAGCGGACTTTGATCCAGCCGTTTCCAAACCTCCCTCTGCCATGTTGATGACGGGTTCTAACTGTGCGCCACTTGCTTTTGTAAACTATAAAACCTTTTGTTTTGGGTCCTTGCGTACCCTGACGCGATTAGGCAATGGCTGCGGCTCAATGGCTGCGGCTGTCATTTTTATCTTAGGATGTGGAAGCTTGCATGTATTCACAACCAGGGTTTGCCTACCTTTGCAGTGTCGCAGTGTTGCAATGACGACCTGTAAGAGGGGAACCATATGCCTGTGTCAGGTCGGTGTCTCACTGTGACGCAGACTGCAGGGTTGAGATGCCTCCTCCGGTGGGCCCAGGTGCTAGCCAATGAGGGAGCCTTTGTGGACAGGTACAAGCAATAAATCCAGTTAGCAGATCGCCTGCCCCAATCCCACAGGATCAGCACGCCAGCCTGACCTGCCGGGTAGCCGACCCCAAGCTCACCCACTACCCCTGTTGCCGCCGTGCCTCTGGGAGCAGCGTTTGCTGACTTTCCTGCAGGGGCAGATGCCAGATGCTTAAGGAAGCGAGGCACCCAGGCGGTCAACAATTGCTGCAGCTCCCAAATGGCTGCGCTGTCCTCCAGAGCCGCAAGGTAGGGCCCGTTAGCATTCCACACTGGGTGGTCTCTGAGTCCCAATATAGGGCACGTTGGTCAACGGACCACACGCTAGGCGTGTCGCTGTGCGCCGAGGGTGGGAGACACCTCAGTTCGTGGAGGTAGCGGATACAGTGCACGCCGGTGACTGCTCTCCGCCAACGGTTGCAGTCGCCGCAAGGCCTCAGAGGAGTCCCGGCCGGATCCCCGACGTGCTCGTGTCAGCGCCAGCGCAAGGTCGCTCCCGCTGAATCGCTCTCTAATTTGTGCAGAGTGCCCGGAATCTCAAGAGCAGTGCGACAACCCCTATATTATGCCGCCAGTAACCAGGATGGCTCAGAATTTTGGCCGGATGGGGCGAGGATGTTGGGACAGATGGGGGAGCTGCAGTGCTACATGGCCATCTTGGTCGGCAGCCTGGCCACACTCAGTCTATGAATTCTTTCCTCCATATTCTCTCCTTTACAGACAGGGGGATCAGGTTGGCCAGTCCCTAAAGCTTTGTAGTAGTGGGGGGATCCCCAGGGGAGGGACAGAAGTATTCACTGGCTGGTTTGCCTCTTGGGTCCAGGCTTACCCCCACCCCGTCCTTCTTAGCTGTGTTGCCATCTGGAGCCACCTCCTCCCCCTGCCGAGCCCCATCTTCCCCTGCCTCCCTGGTTTGGTTTCCCTGCTGGGGGTTCCCTTGCCCCCCAGCCCCCTTCTCTTTTGGGTCCCCCTTCCTTTTTGCTGCTTGCTTCGGCCCTTGGTTCGCCCCTCTGTTATCTGTATTCCAAGTTGGGTTCCCCCAAATGGGGATCTGGCGCCTGGCCACTGCAACCAGGGGACCCATGCTGCTGGGTGAGCCGGTCCCTGCCCCCATGCCTCCCCTTGGAAACCTTGCTGTTCTGTTCCTTGGCCTGTCCACCACGGTGGTTGGAGAGGCCATGACCCTTGCATCACTAGATTGTTAACTCCTGATTGAGGAGGGGGCAGGGTCTCCTGCCTCAGGGGTTTTAGCCCGGGCTACTTTTCTCAGAGAGGGGTAATTGCACTATGCCTGCACACACCTGTCGCTCCCTGAGAGAGGAGTAAGTGCAGCTTGTGCATGCCCATTTCATCCTCCAGGTGGGATGAAGTGCAGCCTGCGCATACCTGTTTGTTGCCCTCAGAGAGGAGTAAGTGCAGCGTGCTACTGTTTTCACCTCTCACTCCACTCCACATCTGACAGGTGGGTGGGTAAAAGGGCACAGGGGTGCTTATGCAATTGCACACAGTTGCACACAGTTGCCTTTTAAGTATGTGTTTGTATTTAAGTGATCAGTGCCGGTAAACTAATGGGGACAGTGCAGTGATGTATACCACCGGAAGTTTAAAATTTAAAAGGGGTCTTAAACTTTTTAGAATCTGTTATTTTTTGGTGCACTTCAACTAATGCCCAGATCTATCCACCCCTATCCCCTCACCAGTGTTCTCTCTCTCTCTCTCTCACTCAAAAATATTCACGGTCTCACTCTCTCCACATACCTAGTGACCCCTTTGTTTTCTGCGTGTTCTCGTTTCCAGGTGTTCTCTCACCCTCTCAACTGGCCAAACTTGGTAGATTTATCTCCACATTCCTTCTGTTCTCTCTGTCTTTAGTTCAACCACTCTTTCTATCTGTGTCTCCCAGTATCTGGTATTCACATAATCTTTTTCCACTGGATACCCTGTCACATAATCCCATTACGCAAATCCAATACACACCACACACAATTCCACAACTAACAATTCCAATACAAACCAAATAATACCACTCCACATACATCCACTACAAACCAAAAAGCATAGGTAAAAGACATTGTCATTTACAACGTCAATAGCTCTAACTCTATTGAATGTGAGACCTATTGCATTGAAAATGCTTGTTTAAAGCTTGCCAACATAATACAAAGGTTCTGCTTACACTCATCTCCTTACAGCTTACGATAATTAGTTCTGGCTACAGTGTGGGCCACTGTCCCACACCGGTCAAATCACTACAAAACTAGGCATCCATAAAAATAAAAATCTCTCACTGGAAGCTCAGGGGTTAAGACAGCAAGCATTTACTTTTAAGCCTAAACTCTTTAAAATAATTCTATAGTACATTGAGCACAGCTTAAACATTCCAATCCCTAATGCAGATTTATTAACACATGGAAATTCTGTATATCTTGTCCATTTAGAAAACAACAACATCAGTTGCAAAATGCTGTTATATGTCTGCTAGCAAATATTTTGTGACAATCCCACATCTTACACACTTTCATTTTTACACTGGCTCTTGGTGTGTAAAAGTTTCAACACCATGGTAATAATCCATAAAGTCATTTACCACAATTCCTCAGACTTCAATTTTCACCAATTAGTCTGTCTGCTCCTTCATCTTAGTTAACACTGCATCTACTTCCTCCGGGAAGTGGCATGTATACATTTTATTATTCCACATTATTTTTAGGAGCGCTGGAAATTTCATTTGCACTTGCGCCCCATTAGAGCGCAGCTCTGGCATTCTCGAACCAAGCTCCCATTGTCTTTGAGCTGTCTTACTGCCTATATCAGATCTGATATGGTAGGGGTTCGCTTGAAAATGTAGAGAAGCGCGAGAGAGGCATCTGGTAAGAATTAACTCTTTTACGCTATAAGTTTGAAAATAGACTAGGATCTTCCTAGGTGCTTTTCGGTCAGGGTGCAGTTTAAATGGATCTCTATGGACCCGCTGAATTTCTGCTTCCAAATTAATGTCTGGGCGATCCTTTAAGATATCTTCTCGTAGCAATCTGCATACAAATCCTTTTAAGTCCTCTACCTCAGCCCCTTCCGGAATTTTTAAAATCCTCAGGTTGTTACGACGAGTCTGAGTCTCCAATCTTTCAAGGTCCATTGCTAAAGTACGATTCTGAGCCTTTAGGGCAGCTACATCTTTAGCATTCATATTGGAGGATTCAGTAAGAGAAGACACTTTTTCCTTCTAAGACGCTAGTCCTGGCATTTATACCCTCTATTTTAGCCTCTAAAAGATCGAACCTATCATGCAGCCCCCTCTGATTTTTTTCGGAAATCTCAAACCTCTCCAACAAATCCTCTCTCAAAGTATATAATAAGGATCCCAATCTTTCCTCTGCTGTACCACCTCCGCCACTTGCTGAAGCCCCCCCACTCGAATGGGAGAGAAGGCTGTAATTTTCCGCACATAGAGCAGGCTGTGTAGTAGAGCCATTAGATTGAAATGCAGGAGCCATAGTATGAATCCTATGAGCGCTGCTCGAGGGACTTTCACTAGATGTTATACCGTTAGAGTGAGAGTTAGAGGGAGAGGGGGATTGTATATCCTCCACTGGTATTTCATTAAGAAGTCCAGAGTCCAACACTGCATACTTATTACTCAAAGGAAAAACAGCTAAGCAGGGAGAATTCGTGGCTATGTCCGATTTATCACTTAGATTCTCTGTAAGAATAGCCTGCAATTTACAATCAAACTAGACTCGACCAACACTCTGACAGGAGTCCTTGTCTACCGCCCTCCCGGGCATCCAGGCCCTTTCGCGAGCGCTCTCCTGGACACTGTTACATTCCTGGCCCACTCCATATCGAATTTCCTGATAATAGGAGATCTTAACATCCATCTCGAAGACCCTACCGACCAGACAGCAGCTGACCTGATCGCTGATCTGGCAGCTCTTGACATCCACCTCCTTAATTCCGGACCCACTCATACCAAGGGTCACCTGCTGGACCCAGTGTTCACTAACACTCCATCGATGCAAGTGAAAGATTCCTCCCCCTTACCCTGGACAGACCATTTCCTAATTTCCTTCCTACTGCCAGGTTTCTTCAGGAAACCTCAAAAACCGCCCACCTACATCAGGGACAGGACCTGGTCCAGACTTCCTACCGAAGAGTGGGCCAGCATTCTTAAAAACACCTGCCCGGCACGCGCAGACGATCCGGCTGTCGCTGACAGCAATTTCAGAGAGTGGATCACCACCTCCCTGGACTCCGTACTCCCACTAAGAACTAGGGAGGATAAAAACGGAAAACCTGGGTCCGCCCCGTGGTATACCACTGACCTCCGACTCCTCCGTAAAAACTGCAAAAGAGCCGAACGGCTTTGGAGGAAAGACTGGCAGCACTCCAGCAAGGATGCATACCACAATACAGTCAGACTCTACAAAGATGCCATCAGGCACGCCAAAGCCTCCCACTATGACACGCGGATTACAGAATCGTCTAATTCAGCCAGGGAATCCTTCATAATCGTAAAGGAGCTGCTCAAAGTACCCCATTCACTGTCCTCCAGTGTCCCATCGGTGGACCGAAGTAATGACCTAGCCACGTACTTCAACGATAAAATCGCCCGTATACTAGTTTCCCTCCCCCCGCCCGGGCCCACCAGCCACTTGGACAATTCGACACCCCCCAGTCAAACCGAAAGTCATCCTCGTCCTCAACTTGAGACATTCAGGCCAGTAACATGTCTGGAAGTCGAGCGAACCATGACCAAAATGAGAAGTGGTTCACCACTTGATGCGGCTCCCATCAGATTCCTCAAAACCGTTGCCCCTGTCATCGTTCCCACGGTCACGGAGCTCATTAATAGCTCACTTACCCAGGGATCTGTTCCTGCCAGCTGGAAGAGCGCGGTGGTAAAAGCACTCCTTAAAAAACCTCAGCTCGATCCAGCAGACATGGGAAACTATCGACCAATTTCTCTCCTACCGGCAATCAGCAAGCTAGCTGAGAAACTGGTCAACAGACAATTGTCCCAGTTCTTTGAAACAAACAACAGGTGCTAGCCAATGAGGGAGCCTTTGTGGACAGGTACAAGCAATAAATCCAGTTAGCAGATCGCCTGCCCCAATCCCACAGGATCAGCACGCCAGCCTGACCTGCCGGGTAGCCGACCCCAAGCTCACCCACTACCCCTGTTGCCGCCGTGCCTCTGGGAGCAGCGTTTGCTGACTTTCCTGCAGGGGCAGATGCCAGATGCTTAAGGAAGCGAGGCACCCAGGCGGTCAACAATTGCTGCAGCTCCCAAATGGCTGCGCTGTCCTCCAGAGCCGCAAGGTAGGGCCCGTTAGCATTCCACACTGGGTGGTCTCTGAGTCCCAATATAGGGCACGTTGGTCAACGGACCACACGCTAGGCGTGTCGCTGTGCGCCGAGGGTGGGAGACACCTCAGTTCGTGGAGGTAGCGGATACAGTGCACGCCGGTGACTGCTCTCCGCCAACGGTTGCAGTCGCCGCAAGGCCTCAGAGGAGTCCCGGCCGGATCCCCGACGTGCTCGTGTCAGCGCCAGCGCAAGGTCGCTCCCGCTGAATCGCTCTCTAATTTGTGCAGAGTGCCCGGAATCTCAAGAGCAGTGCGACAACCCCTATATTATGCCGCCAGTAACCAGGATGGCTCAGAATTTTGGCCGGATGGGGCGAGGATGTTGGGACAGATGGGGGAGCTGCAGTGCTACATGGCCATCTTGGTCGGCAGCCTGGCCACACTCAGTCTATGAATTCTTTCCTCCATATTCTCTCCTTTACAGACAGGGGGATCAGGTTGGCCAGTCCCTAAAGCTTTGTAGTAGTGGGGGGATCCCCAGGGGAGGGACAGAAGTATTCACTGGCTGGTTTGCCTCTTGGGTCCAGGCTTACCCCCACCCCGTCCTTCTTAGCTGTGTTGCCATCTGGAGCCACCTCCTCCCCCTGCCGAGCCCCATCTTCCCCTGCCTCCCTGGTTTGGTTTCCCTGCTGGGGGTTCCCTTGCCCCCCAGCCCCCTTCTCTTTTGGGTCCCCCTTCCTTTTTGCTGCTTGCTTCGGCCCTTGGTTCGCCCCTCTGTTATCTGTATTCCAAGTTGGGTTCCCCCAAATGGGGATCTGGCGCCTGGCCACTGCAACCAGGGGACCCATGCTGCTGGGTGAGCCGGTCCCTGCCCCCATGCCTCCCCTTGGAAACCTTGCTGTTCTGTTCCTTGGCCTGTCCACCACGGTGGTTGGAGAGGCCATGACCCTTGCATCACTAGATTGTTAACTCCTGATTGAGGAGGGGGCAGGGTCTCCTGCCTCAGGGGTTTTAGCCCGGGCTACTTTTCTCAGAGAGGGGTAATTGCACTATGCCTGCACACACCTGTCGCTCCCTGAGAGAGGAGTAAGTGCAGCTTGTGCATGCCCATTTCATCCTCCAGGTGGGATGAAGTGCAGCCTGCGCATACCTGTTTGTTGCCCTCAGAGAGGAGTAAGTGCAGCGTGCTACTGTTTTCACCTCTCACTCCACTCCACATCTGACAGGTGGGTGGGTAAAAGGGCACAGGGGTGCTTATGCAATTGCACACAGTTGCACACAGTTGCCTTTTAAGTATGTGTTTGTATTTAAGTGATCAGTGCCGGTAAACTAATGGGGACAGTGCAGTGATGTATACCACCGGAAGTTTAAAATTTAAAAGGGGTCTTAAACTTTTTAGAATCTGTTATTTTTTGGTGCACTTCAACTAATGCCCAGATCTATCCACCCTTATCCCCTCACCAGTGTTCTCTCTCTCTCTCTCTCACTCAAAAATATTCACGGTCTCACTCTCTCCACATACCTAGTGACCCCTTTGTTTTCTGCGTGTTCTCGTTTCCAGGTGTTCTCTCACCCTCTCAACTGGCCAAACTTGGTAGATTTATCTCCACATTCCTTCTGTTCTCTCTGTCTTTAGTTCAACCACTCTTTCTATCTGTGTCTCCCAGTATCTGGTATTCACATAATCTTTTTCCACTGGATACCCTGTCACATAATCCCATTACGCAAATCCAATACACACCACACACAATTCCACAACTAACAATTCCAATACAAACCAAATAATACCACTCCACATACATCCACTACAAACCAAAAAGCATAGGTAAAAGACATTGTCATTTACAACGTCAATAGCTCTAACTCTATTGAATGTGAGACCTATTGCATTGAAAATGCTTGTTTAAAGCTTGCCAACATAATACAAAGGTTCTGCTTACACTCATCTCCTTACAGCTTACGATAATTAGTTCTGGCTACAGTGTGGGCCACTGTCCCACACCGGTCAAATCACTACAAAACTAGGCATCCATAAAAATAAAAATCTCTCACTGGAAGCTCAGGGGTTAAGACAGCAAGCATTTACTTTTAAGCCTAAACTCTTTAAAATAATTCTATAGTACATTGAGCACAGCTTAAACATTCCAATCCCTAATGCAGATTTATTAACACATGGAAATTCTGTATATCTTGTCCATTTAGAAAACAACAACATCAGTTGCAAAATGCTGTTATATGTCTGCTAGCAAATATTTTGTGACAATCCCACATCTTACACACTTTCATTTTTACACTGGCTCTTGGTGTGTAAAAGTTTCAACACCATGGTAATAATCCATAAAGTCATTTACCACAATTCCTCAGACTTCAATTTTCACCAATTAGTCTGTCTGCTCCTTCATCTTAGTTAACACTGCATCTACTTCCTCCGGGAAGTGGCATGTATACATTTTATTATTCCACATTATTTTTAGGAGCGCTGGAAATTTCATTTGCACTTGCGCCCCATTAGAGCGCAGCTCTGGCATTCTCGAACCAAGCTCCCATTGTCTTTGAGCTGTCTTACTGCCTATATCAGATCTGATATGGTAGGGGTTCGCTTGAAAATGTAGAGAAGCGCGAGAGAGGCATCTGGTAAGAATTAACTCTTTTACGCTATAAGTTTGAAAATAGACTAGGATCTTCCTAGGTGCTTTTCGGTCAGGGTGCAGTTTAAATGGATCTCTATGGACCCGCTGAATTTCTGCTTCCAAATTAATGTCTGGGCGATCCTTTAAGATATCTTCTCGTAGCAATCTGCATACAAATCCTTTTAAGTCCTCTACCTCAGCCCCTTCCGGAATTTTTAAAATCCTCAGGTTGTTACGACGAGTCTGAGTCTCCAATCTTTCAAGGTCCATTGCTAAAGTACGATTCTGAGCCTTTAGGGCAGCTACATCTTTAGCATTCATATTGGAGGATTCAGTAAGAGAAGACACTTTTTCCTTCTAAGACGCTAGTCCTGGCATTTATACCCTCTATTTTAGCCTCTAAAAGATCGAACCTATCATGCAGCCCCCTCTGATTTTTTTCAGAAATCTCAAACCTCTCCAACAAATCCTCTCTCAAAGTATATAATAAGGATCCCAATCTTTCCTCTGCTGTACCACCTCCGCCACTTGCTGAAGCCCCCCCACTCGAATGGGAGAGAAGGCTGTAATTTTCCGCACATAGAGCAGGCTGTGTAGTAGAGCCATTAGATTGAAATGCAGGAGCCATAGTATGAATCCTATGAGCGCTGCTCGAGGGACTTTCACTAGATGTTATACCGTTAGAGTGAGAGTTAGAGGGAGAGGGGGATTGTATATCCTCCACTGGTATTTCATTAAGAAGTCCAGAGTCCAACACTGCATACTTATTACTCAAAGGAAAAACAGCTAAGCAGGGAGAATTCGTGGCTATGTCCGATTTATCACTTTGATTCTCTGTAAGAATAGCCTGCAATTTACAATCAAACTAGACTCGACCAACACTCTGACAGGAGTCCTTGTCTACCGCCCTCCCGGGCATCCAGGCCCTTTCGCGAGCGCTCTCCTGGACACTGTTACATTCCTGGCCCACTCCATATCGAATTTCCTGATAATAGGAGATCTTAACATCCATCTCGAAGACCCTACCGACCAGACAGCAGCTGACCTGATCGCTGATCTGGCAGCTCTTGACATCCACCTCCTTAATTCCGGACCCACTCATACCAAGGGTCACCTGCTGGACCCAGTGTTCACTAACACTCCATCGATGCAAGTGAAAGATTCCTCCCCCTTACCCTGGACAGACCATTTCCTAATTTCCTTCCTACTGCCAGGTTTCTTCAGGAAACCTCAAAAACCGCCCACCTACATCAGGGACAGGACCTGGTCCAGACTTCCTACCGAAGAGTGGGCCAGCATTCTTAAAAACACCTGCCCGGCACGCGCAGACGATCCGGCTGTCGCTGACAGCAATTTCAGAGAGTGGATCACCACCTCCCTGGACTCCGTACTCCCACTAAGAACTAGGGAGGATAAAAACGGAAAACCTGGGTCCGCCCCGTGGTATACCACTGACCTCCGACTCCTCCGTAAAAACTGCAAAAGAGCCGAACGGCTTTGGAGGAAAGACTGGCAGCACTCCAGCAAGGATGCATACCACAATACAGTCAGACTCTACAAAGATGCCATCAGGCACGCCAAAGCCTCCCACTATGACACGCGGATTACAGAATCGTCTAATTCAGCCAGGGAATCCTTCATAATCGTAAAGGAGCTGCTCAAAGTACCCCATTCACTGTCCTCCAGTGTCCCATCGGTGGACCGAAGTAATGACCTAGCCACGTACTTCAACGATAAAATCGCCCGTATACTAGTTTCCCTCCCCCCGCCCGGGCCCACCAGCCACTTGGACAATTCGACACCCCCCAGTCAAACCGAAAGTCATCCTCGTCCTCAACTTGAGACATTCAGGCCAGTAACATGTCTGGAAGTCGAGCGAACCATGACCAAAATGAGAAGTGGTTCACCACTTGATGCGGCTCCCATCAGATTCCTCAAAACCGTTGCCCCTGTCATCGTTCCCACGGTCACGGAGCTCATTAATAGCTCACTTACCCAGGGATCTGTTCCTGCCAGCTGGAAGAGCGCGGTGGTAAAAGCACTCCTTAAAAAACCTCAGCTCGATCCAGCAGACATGGGAAACTATCGACCAATTTCTCTCCTACCGGCAATCAGCAAGCTAGCTGAGAAACTGGTCAACAGACAATTGTCCCAGTTCTTTGAAACAAACAACATCTTACGGGAATCCCAAACTGGTTTCCGCCCGGGCCATGGCACAGATACTGCCCTCCTCGCCGTCATCGAGGAGGCAAGGCGCATACTGGATTCAGGAGGGTCAGTGGCAGTGATCCTCCTGGATCTCAGCGCAGCCTTCGACACAGTCAACCACCGTGTCCTCCTCCATCGGCTCGAGGCAGCAGGGATCACCGGGACGGCACTTAGTTGGACAGAATCCTTCCTCACCGGACGCACGTTCCAGGTATGGGACGGCATCTACCACTCAGCCACCCTCCCCCTCACAAGCGGGGTCCCGCAGGGATCCTCCCTGAGCCCGACGCTGTTTAACGCATATATGGCTCCCCTGGAAGACGTGGTGACACCATTTAACATAAAAATGGTAAGCTACGCTGACGACACTCAACTGGTCGTCTCTCTATCCCAACTAGCCGACCACCCAGAGAAACTGGCGAACTGCCTTACCCAAATACACAGCTGGATGAGTGATTCATCACTAAAATTAAACGGGTCTAAGACCGAAGTGATGCTCCTGGGAAAACAATGGGCAACCATCCCCCCAACAGTCTGGCCCGACGTATTCGGAGAAATCCCCTCCCCGAAGCGTGAAATCAAAACCCTTGGAGTATGGCTCGAACCGGAGCTCACCATGAAGACGCAAGCGGCCAAAACTGCTGGCACCTGTTTTGGGCTCATGCGCACCACCCGTAAGATCCTCCCATTACTTCCTCCTCCCTCTAGGAAACTTCTCATCCAGGGGCTAGTTTTGTCCCGTCTTGACTACAGCAATATGGTCTACCTGGGCGCCCCAGAGGCCACCCTGACTAGACTACAGCGGACACAGAACGCTGCGGCCCGTCTGCTCACGAACCTTCCGTCGAGAGTGTCAGCAAAACCAGCCCTCAAGGCCTTGCACTGGCTCCCTGTTCGCCAAAGGGTGGAATTCAAAGCCATGTGTACAACACACAAACTTATCAACGGATCTGGCCCTACTATCCTCAGCAGCCTGGTCACCCCCTACAAAGCATCCATATCCCTCCGTTCAGACAGTGAGCACCTAGCCAACGTCCCCAAATTCAAAAGGACCCGCACCGGAGGCCGACGATTCTCAGTGCAAGCGGCCGCGAGATGGAATTCCCTCCCACGCACCCTCAGACTGGAAGCCATCTACCTGACCTTTCGCAAAAAACTGAAAACGCACCTATTCCCGAAATAACTGTTCCTCCTCCCTCCCTCTCCTTACAGGATAAACAATCTCCTTACAGCGCGGGGATGCCCTTGGGTCACCAGGCGCTATACAAATCGCTAAAATAAAATAAATAAAATAAATAAGATTACTTGTAGGGTTACTTGTGGGATTACTTGTGGGGTTACTAGTAAGACTTTCTTCATCGGGTACATCATTTGCAATCTCCCCAACTGCTAGGTTCATTTCTTTACTGCTCTGACTTTTAGAGGAGACTGCTTGCTCCATAATTTTAAAGTAGCTTTTTAATGAGGGAGTTCCTCTAAGCGATTGCTTTTGTTTCAAACCATTTGGTTGTCCTCTCTTTACTCCCCCCTTCCTACTTTGTTTGTGGGGTGAAATAGGCACTGGCCCAGCGCTTCCTCCTTCAACCAAGTCAATGGGACTAAGGACCCCTTTTTTCTTAAGCTCTTGTTTAGAGCGCATTTGATAACGATTTTTTGGTACTATTTTGCTAGCCCTATGGTTAGCACCCTCTTTAGTTGTAATATCAAGGGAGCAGGTAAGTGTCTGTCCTTCAGCAGTTACTTCACTTCTGCAAGGGTCTTCTAAAGCGGGGATAACTTTGTGTGTCTCAGGCGCTTCCTTATCTGCCTCCATACAAACAAACAAGTCGTTACCGGTGCTGGTCGCTGAGAATGAAACTTGATGAGCTAACGCAGCTGCTCGATACCAGAAAGCACTTCTCGAGCGCAGCCATAGATTATTGCAGCTTACCTGCAAACCAGCCGGATTCCAGGCTTGTACAGCTTGTACAGCGTCTCTGCTGGTTCTATCTTTACCTGTCACACCCGGTCTCGAGACCTCTCCGCCAGGTTTAGGCGTTATCCGATGGAGTATACCGGTACGTAGCTCCTCAGTATACCACCGCCCACGCCTGCATTCACTCTCTCGTTCTCGCATAACGCGGGGTCCGCGCCGGTCCTAGTGCCTCCGGATTCCGGGCACCGCGTTCGGCGTTCTGCGTCAGACTCGCAGCTCAAGAAAAGACAAAACACAGCGGAAAAGAAAAGCTCAATAGTTGTCTAGTAAGTCGTTTCCAATGTAGCATTCCTGCTCACCAGTGTGTAAACTGCCGCCATCCGTTCCCCGGGATCTAAGAGACCATGTTAGAAGCTTGTCCAGGGCATTCAGAGTCGGAGCCTCACAGCAGCCGTTAGCCTGCCGCCGCCATGTTCCTCGTCTGCACCAGCTGCTTCAATGGACAGACTAATTAGAGACTTTTCACTATGTATAATTATGTATTATTATACTCTAAATGGTACTATCTTGTTGAATTTATATTAAGAGGGATTAGAGGGGTATGGTGGTGTGGGGGTGGAGTGGTGGTGAGAGGGGGAGAGGTTCGAGAAATAATAAAAAAAAAATATATATATAAACAAAAAAAAAGCAGGGTGCTGGGCTATGCTTAAGGTGAGAGTGGGAGTGGGAGAGGAAAAAAAAAAAAAAGGGGGTTTGGCAAAAATTTACATAAATCCGTATATGTAGAACTAGAGACCTACCTCTCTATTTTCTTATTGACAGGGCAAAATGGGTCTAGGGCCTCCTATGGCGTAGATACGCCAATCAGGAGGGTAGGGTTCCTCGGGGGGAGGGATGGGGGGGTCTTCAGGGGGGGGGGTGAGAAATCAAATAAAAAAAGTCCTCTTATGCCCAAAGAATTTTGCATTTTTCTTTAGTAATTATAAGTTTTTATAGACTATTACGTTTAATGCTGGCCTCAAAAGGTAGAAGAGTAGAAATGCCCGATGCCTCAACCTAGATATACTAAGATCCTCTCCTGGAACTTGAACGGAATAGGGAGCCGTAAGAAGCAATTAAATGTATCTAATTTTTTGAAAAATACGGATGCTTCTATAATTCTTTTACAAGAAACGCATTTGGGAGCTGAAGAATGTAGAAACGTTTTTATAAGGAATAAGTGGGTCCAGGATGTTCTTTGTTCAAAGCAAACTGGCACAACGAGAGGTGTAGCAATGATAATATGTGCTAATAAAGGCATTAAAATCCATGATTGGGCCACAGATCACTCAGGGAGGTGGTTGGCTGCATTAGTCTCTATAAGCACTGTTAAATTTTTATGTGGGGTCTATTACGGTCCGAATGAGGATAATCCTTATTTTCTACAGAAATTAGAAAATTATATGCTTCAGTTTACAACCCCCATAGTGTTGGGTGGTGATTTTAACTTATTACTAGACCCTGCAGTCGATCGTACTTCAAAAGCTAAGTATAATTGCCCAAAAAAATCCCTCTCGATGTTGAAGAATATAATGAAAGAATATACGTTATGTGATGTATGGAGAGTTAAACATGGCACTAAGAAAGAATTTTCCTTCTATAGCAAAAAATACCATCAGTTCTCGAGAATAGATTTTTTTCTGTTGGATCAATTATTATTGGCTAATACCCACTCTATTTCTTATATTCCCAATGGGTTATCGGACCATTCTGTGGTTGAGATGATTATTAATATTCAAATGAATCTTTCTGATTATAGATGGACACTAGATAGGACTATTTTGTTAAATGAAGAATTTAACATTAAAATCAAGGAACACATATTAGAGTTCTTTGAGTTCAATCAAGAATCAGCTCCAGACTATATTGTTTGGGATACTCTTAAATCTTTCTTAAGAGGAATATATGGCTCTCAGATGATCCTAATCAGGAAGTTAATGAAAGAAAAGGATAACAAAGATCTCAGTTTGATTAAATCAAAAGAACAGCAACTCCTTACTGCCATTGGTGAGGATCAAACTAACATATCAAGATTAGAAAAGGAATTATTTGAGTTACAAACAAATTTTAGACTCAGAACTGAAAAAATTCTTAAAAATAAATGGGAAGTTAGTAAATTACGTAATTTTGAGTACGGGGAGAAATGTGGATCATTACTAGCATGGAAAGCCAGGACAGAGAGGACAAGAAATAATATAAAATCATTGATACAGCGCGGAACTGGGGTATTCCTGTCAGAGGACGGAGAGATTAAGAAGGAAGCTAAAACATTTTATGAAGAGCTGTATTGCGACAAAATCAATCGGTCGGACGAGGAATTAGAAAATGTATCTTTCTTGAGGGACCTGCCACAGCTGAGCAATACAGACAGAGTTTTTCTGGCAAAGGGAATAACCGAAGGAGAGATTAGATCTCAAATAAAGAAAATGGCAAGAAATAAAGCTGCAGGCCCGGATGGGCTTCCAATAGAGATTTATAAGGATAATATAGAAGAAATTCTAGTTCCACTATTGAAATTATTTAATAATATTTTTATTCTGGGAAAACAAATTCCATCCTCTTGGCTAGATGCTACAATCTCTCTAATTGCAAAACCAAATAAAGACCCGACAAAAATAGAATCGTATCGCCCCATTTCACTTTTAAATTCTGATCTAAAGATTTACTCTGGAATTTTGGCCAGTAGATTGGCAAACGTTATTAAAACTATTATCCATCCAGATCAGAGGGGATTTATTCCCGGTCGCCAATTGAATGAACTTACATTTCAAGTAATTGGGGCCATAGATTATGCGATTGAAAAGAAGAAGCCTCTTGCTATAGTTACAATAGATGCAGCTAAAGCATTTGACCAAGTTAATTGGCCTTTCCTTTGGAAAACAATGTTAAAGTTCGGTTTTCCAGAAACTTTTATCAATGGGGTTAAAACTTTATATAAGGGCCCGAGAGCAAGGATATTGGTAAATGGCGGTTTGTCTGATTGGTTGCACATTCATAGAGGAACAAGGCAGGGATGCCCCTTGTCTCCATTATTGTTTGACATATATATCGAGCCATTTGTTTGTGCTTTGAGACAAGACCCGGTAATTGTTCCTTTTAACATAGGAGAATTAATAATCAGGACAGCACTATATGCTGATGATCTTCTTCTTTATACCTCAAACCCATCTGAAGCTATACCTAGATTATTTAAACTAGCTGATGATTTTGGTATTGTTTCAGGATATAGCATCAATAGGGATAAAACTGATGTTATGTGTTGGAACAGTCCAGTTTCTATCCCAGAAGCAAAATCTAAGATGAGATATCTTGGTATCCAACTGACTCAGAAGGTAGAAGAAATCTCTAAGACCAGTTGGGAAACCGTGATAAAAGAGATTAAAAAACTATTGTCTAAATGGAACTCTCTACCCTTAAATATTTATGGTAGGGTGAATTTAGTAAAGATGATTATATTACCGAAGGTAACATTTCTGTTTAATTCTATCCCTTTAGTATTTAATAAAAAAGACATTCTTAATCTACAAGGCAGGATTGGATCCTTTATTTGGGCGACAAAATCCCCAAGGATAGCATGGAAAAAGCTAAGGAGAGGACTAAAAATAGGAGGCTTGGCTCTTCCAGATTTATTATTTTATTGTTATGCCTTCCAGCTTAAAAATTTTCGGCTCTTAGCCAATAAATTGGATTTTACGTCTAATAGTTTAATTTTTCGGGCCATGTTGCATGACCTTCCAATTGATGCAGATTTTTTCTTGTTTAAGTTTGGGGATCAAAAATTTTTCAAAAAAGTTAGACTGAAGGTTTTGAAAGCCGCTTTACATTACTGGTATCAAATTTGCAAGTTGCTATCTATCCATTATTATCACTCCTTTGCTCCGATTTGGGACTCTCCAGGTACTCCTGAATGTTTGGGCGATCAACTAGCTCTCCCGTTGAAGAGAGCTAGTCTCTTTAGATGGGGGGATTTTTTGGATGCCTCGAAAGCCCTAAATTGGGAATTTTGGTTGGTTTAACTGGGGGTACTCTCACGAGATTTAAGTTCTATCAGCTGTCAGCTTGGTGGGGAAGCCAAATTTGGGATTTAGAGAACGAGAGTCCCCTGTGGAATTTAATCAATAATTCTAGAGTGAGGAGAGGGGAGACGGCCATATTGTACAAAATTCTACTTGACAATAGGGATAATTTGGAAACTGAAATTATGAAATTGTGGGACCCCTCAGGGCTCTGGGTTTCGGATAACCTAATGAAATTGTGAAGAGATTCCTTTACAATGTCTCAGCAAATAATCAAACCCTCTAATTTGCGAAGAAACCATTTGTACACCATGTACAGAGTTTATTGGACTCCTGCAAAACTCTCCAAGATGTCGGTTGTTAAGTATTTTTGTCCAAGATGTAAGTTGCAGGATGCAAATGATATTCATATGTTTCTGGAATGTCCCAATATAAGTAACTTTTGGGAACAGGTGTGTAAGTTTTTGGAGGATGTACCTGCATTTTCAATTCCATGCACCCCCAATTTGGTTTTTTTTGGTCTCCAATCAGACTACGTTTTGGATAGTAATTTATCACAGTTTATCTTTTATGTAATAGTGATCGCCAGAAGAGAGATCTGTAAGGTATGGAAATCGGCACTCCCTCCAATATTTGCAGATTGTCTCAAAAACATTATGGTGGTGAGTAAATTTGATATGTTATGTGGTGGAGAAAAGTCTGTAAATCTGTGGTCAGCTTTAAATGCATGGAGCGAAAGATGAAATAAACCTAAGCTCCAATGATTATGCCAGAGGTTTTGTGGTCCTGTCCTTCCTGAGTAGCAAGTACCATCATGACAGGAAGTTGGACGGGTAACAATCCTACCTCTGGGCAATCCTTAAAGGCTATCCACAAACACGAGGGTCGGAATAGGAAGGTTTGTGTCAGTGGCCTGAGGAACGCCTATTCAGAGTAATTATTTTCTGGTGGCATATATGAGGACACAAAAAAAAAAACAAAAAAAAAAAAGACTTCAATTTTCACCTAAATTCAGGCGGTATGTATGTATTTGGTATTTCTATATTGGAAACTTATCCAAAAGGAAGCAGAGAGCTTTACAGGGTCAAATTCAAGTATAAAGCCAACTGCTGTGGGAGAGGTAGCTGGGTTGTGGATGGTTTAGTGCTTGGTGATGCGGTGTTCTTTAAATAGGCAAGCCTTTAACTCTTTCCTGAACTGGAGTAGTGATAGGGCAGTTGTAATTGATATGGGGATGCTGTTTCAGATCCTGGTTTCATAAATGGTAATGGTGCATACAGATAATGTTACTTACCCAGTAAGCATCTGTTCTTGGCATGTAGAGATGTAGATTCACATGCTTTGCATACTCCTGTAATCTAGTGTTGGGTCCGGATGTCTGCAAGTTGTTTTTCTTCGAAGAGGTTTTTCCAGTCACGAGGTAAGGTGACTCCTCCTTTTCGATGATAGTGCGCTTGGGTAATGACTCCATTGTTAGATTGTTTTCCTGCAGAGGGTGAGAATGGAGTTAGTAAGTGTAGAACAGAGATGTCCATGCATATGTATGTAAACTGAGAACTGCAACAACTACAGGAGACCGGGGAGGCAGGTGGGTGCATGTGAATCCACAGCTCTGCATGCCAAGAACAGATGCTTACTGGGTAAGTAACATTATCCGTTCGAGTCATGTGAGCTGTATTTCACATGCTTTGCATAGACTATAAAGCAGTATACTCCCAAAGCAGTGGCTAACCTAAAGTTGTTGTAGTTGTCTGAAACAGTGTTTTAAGTACTGCCTGGCCTACATTAGCTTGTTGCCTTGCTAAGAAATATATATACACAGTAATGTTTAGTGAATGTGTGCTGTGTAGACCATGTTGTTGCCTTACAGATGTCAGCTAAGGGAATATTCCCTAAGTAGGCCATAGTAGCCCCTATTTTGCGAGTGGAATGCGCTCTAGGGGGTAGTAGTAAAGTGCTTTTTGCTTTCACATAACATGTCTGGATACATTTTACAATCCATCTTGCAATGCCTGATTTAGATATGGGATTGCCTTTGTGTGGTGGAGCAAAAGCGTTGCTTTGTTTAGCGAAATTCATTTGTACTTTCAACGTAATATAATAGAGCTCTCCTAACATCAAGGGTGTGTAGAGCTTGTTCAGCTACAGAATCGGGTTGAGGAAAGAACACAGGTAACTCAACCGATTGATTTATATGAAAGCAAAAAACTACTTTAGGGAGAAACGTAGGATTGGTGGGAGGAACCACTCAGTCTCTATGAAGCTGAAAGAAGGGCTCTTGTATAGTTAATGCCTGGAGTTCAAAAACTCTTCTCAGTGAAGTTATTGCAATGAGGAAAGCAACTTTCCACGAGAGGAATTGTAATTGACACCTATGCTTTGGTTCAAATGGTGGACCCATTAGCCTTGTAAGTACTATGTTTAGGCTCCACACTGGGGCAGGAGGGACTCTTGATGGTATCACTATTTTTTATCCTTCTAGAAAGGATTTAATCACTGGTACTCTGAATAGAGATAAGTGTTGTCTCTACCAGCTACTGCTGCTAGATGTAATCAATTGAATGTGTAGGCTAGTCCATATTGCGGTAAATGTAACAGGTCATAGATGACGATCTGTACAGAAGCATCAAGAGGATTGATTTTGTTACAATAGATAACAAATTGCTTCCATTTTGCTGCACAACATGCTCTAGTAGTAGGTTTTCTAGCCTCTTTTAGGATATTTATACAGTCTGGTGGTAAGTGTAAATAACCAAATTCTATTACTTCAGGAGCCAGATAGCCAGGTTGATTCTTTGGGATTTGGATGCCTGATTTCTCCATTGCTCTGAATGAGGAGACTGGAAGTGAGATGCAGCCTTTGGTGTGGGACTACTGACAGCTCCAAACATCGCAGCAACATCTCAATGAAAGCTATGTCTCTTCAAGTGAATCTCTCAAAAAAATTGACAGGCCCGAGTTGAACCCCAATGTTGGAAGTCATGAGAGCCAAAATAGGCCCCCACGTTGTATGGCATTAAAATTACCCTGGGCAAACTGAGCACAATATTAAACCAACATCTGACTACGATCTTACAAAAAAGTATTTCAGATGCCAAAATCTGCATCTGCTGCATAGATCTGATTAGAACTGGGCCTTCTAAATTACGAAATGCTAAGCGCAGGTGCTTAAATAAAACTGTACCACAAAGTAAGGCAGGCCGGAGTTGGTTTCCTCCAGTCACTGTTATGGTCAGATATCAGCTCTAGTAATCCTGGTGGGTCTTACAGTAGGTTCATGCACAAATGTGTACAGCAATTATCAGCAAGCGACCTCTAGTAATACAGTTTTAAAACAAGTATCAAGAAGCGCATCCGTATGTGGTCACATACTACGGACAAAGTGCTCCTTGCCAAACGCAAGCATGCATGGGCAGTAATCAACTTTTACCAGCTGGCTTCTCTTCCAGCATAAGAAAAGAATAAAATTGGTAATCTGTGCGTCTTATTTCAGTTTTATATTGTACTGGGTCTTGTTTTGTTTTTGGTAGTCGCAAAAACACACGAGTGTGTGTTTTTTTAATCATTTGATCACTTTTTTGGGGATACTTATAAGTTTTAGCAAAATGGTTGCCGATGATGATAACAGTGAGCATAGCTGGTGAGTACCAATCAGTAAGCTCGACTTGTGGTGCGCATGTGAGGTGCCATTTTTCTTTTTTCACTATTTTTGAAGTATTAAAACACATTTATGGGTGTGTTTTTTTGGGTATATATACACCATGGTTGCCCGTCTTCTACAAATTTATGGGGTATGACTATCATTTAACAAAAGACACCATTTTATAAAAAGAAGGCAAATAAAGTGGTGCGACACTGCCTTGTAAGCATGAAGGAGTGATCAACGTAGATATAAAGAAAAAAAATCTACGTCCACATTTGAGATTTGATAAGCCTTAGGGAACAGGTCTTGTGTGTACTTGAAGCACTGTCTTTGGACCAGGGTCGATGGAGGCCTGGACATTAGATACATTTTTTGGGTTCCACCACTGCAGAGAGCGATGGGTGCGGCCGTCTACCAACACTGGATCGGTTAATCGACTCTACGACTGGTTCCACTGACTTGTTAAGCATTCTTGAAGGGGACGCACGTGAAGTCTTACATGGGGTACAATTATGATGCATGAAGACTAGCTGGTAATGAGTGGTGGGGCAGAAACTGAGTGAGAAGAGACTGAATACTGTGAATTCTGGCTACACTGGGAGAGGCTAGAGCTTTTTGAGTGTCTATGGTGGCTCCCAGATAAGGCTGTTTGTTTGAAGGCTGCAGATGGGACTTACCTAGTTGATGTAGTATGTGAATTGTGGATTGAGTATGTTAGAGACACTTCTAGTAAGTGCCAGCTTTGATGTGATAGTCGCCCAGATAGAGGAAGACGTGGATGTGTTGTCTTCTCAGATGAGCTGCGACTACGGCCAGGCTTTTGTGGTGACTCCAAACGGTAGCATTTTGAATTGGTAATGTTGACCCGCTATCACAAATCTGAGACATTTGCGACGAGGAGGTGAATTGAAATGTGGAAATATACAGCCTTCAAGTCTAAAGTAGACATAAAGTTGCCCTGTTGTAAAAGTGGCATCACTTGCTGAAGTGTCACCATGTAGAAATGTTCTGACAGTATGTAGTGGTTCAGTTCTCGGAAGTCCAGAATAGGTCTTAATGAGCCGTCCTTTTTGGGAATTAGAAATTACAGGGAGTGAACGCCTGCCCTTGTTATTGTAATGGTACTGGCTCAATGGCTCCTTTTAGAAAGAGAAACTGGGCTTCCTGTTTGAGCAGGTGCAAATGTTGTGGTGACAGTTTGTGAGAATGAGGTGGAATGTTTGGAGGATTGGTGGTAACCTCCAGGCAATAACAATATTCGATAATTCCTAGCACCCATTTGTCTGTTGTTATAGATTGCCAGATGGGGAGGAATTGTAGAAGCCGTCCCTGAAAGGTATTAAATGATCTGGGGGAAAGGTAGGTAAGTCACTGCTTAACAGAAGAAGGGGAGTTACGGGGTGTGGAACCCTTTCCTCTAAAGAAACCCCTTGTGGAGGAAGATTGATTGTTGCCTTGATAGGAGGAAACATTCGTGTCTGAGGATGTGGTCTTGGACCCCCCACAGTAAAAGGAGTGACAAATGGAGCACCGGTTTGAAGGAGACTGTAGGGCTACCACAGATTTAGCTACCGCAGAGTCTTATTTTGTTTTCTCTAATCCCTAACCAACTTCAGGCCCGAAACAATGCTCTTTATCAAACGGAGTGTTTAAGATGAATTGCTGGACTTCATGTTTGAAACTGTAAATCCTCAACCAGGCATGTCTCCTACGTAACACACTAGTATTATTCTCTCAAGCTGCGGTATCAGCAGCATCTAAGGCACATCCATTAGAGAAACTGGAGATGAGCTTTCCTTCCTGTATTAAATCCCGTGCTTTAGCTTTGTGCTCATCTGGGAGATATTGGAGCAATTGCTCCATTTAGTCCCAGTGTGCTCTATCATACCTGGCTAAGAGGGCTTGGGTGTTGGCAATGCGTCAATAATTCGCCGCCTATGCAGCTATTCGTTTATCAGAGGCGTCTACTAATTTAAACTCCTTATCCGAAAGGGGGGCACCCCCAGAGGTTTGTGAATTAGCCCATTTGCCACCATTAGAGACAACAGGTGAAAAGTGGTAACTGCCCCTTAACGAAGACTGGATCAGATGAAGCAGGTTTATACTTTTTATCTATTCTGGGAGTCAGAATACGAGCACAAACAGAGTCCTTGAAGATGTCATCAGCATGTCTCATCATGTCTTTGAGCATAGGGAGAGTCTGACTAGATCTGTGTGTACTACTCAAAGTTTAAAACAAGAAATCTTCTTCTAGGGATTCTTTGTGAAGTTGTACCCCGTGGAATTGTGCAGCACTAGCAAGCAATTCTAAATAACCTATGTTGTCGTCAGGAGGGGAAGGCTTTGCAGGGTAAAGGTCTGCGCCATTATCTGTAAGTGGATCAATAGTGTACTCTTTCCAAGGAACTACAGGTAATTGAATATCCCCATCTTCTACATATTCATCATCATCCTCAGGCTGCGAGGGTGGACAGTTTTGTGGTGCGATAGGTAATGGTTCTAATGTTGGAGAAGGTGGTGAAGGTGTAGGGGGACGTGGTGGAAGAGGCGGAGAAGAAGGGTAGTACAGACAATCTTTTTTTTAAGGGAATCTTATATTGTATGTCCTCTGACTCAGATTTGCATTTGCGAGGCAGTTTGGTAAGAAGGTGTCCTGTATCAGGATTAATGTAAAGCTCCTTTTGTTTAGGATCTGATTTGGGAGGTGGAAAGTAGAAAATCGGATCCTACAGCTTGGAAGAAGCATATTTCGGTTTTGACACCGACGACTTAAGTGCCGGGATGAAATGCCCTTTCAGCATCTAAAGTTTCGGATCCGGTTTCAATTTCGGTGTCAAGGGCTTCGGCTTTGAAGCAGTCTTCGGCTTTGAGCTCAAAGGTTTCAGCTCCATGACAGACTTTGGCTGACTCAATCCCGAGCTGGAAGACATGACGATGTGTTTCGGTGCTGAGCCAGGTAGCGGGTGTCAGAAACATTGTCTCTGTGCCGACTTTGGCCCGGAGGCGGAGGTGGAACCGAAGCCTTTTGCTTAGTTTGAGTTGGATTTCGGGGCAAGGGGTATTCATTACTCACTGGACCCTGACCCTGCGCCATGTCCTCTTCCATCTCCGAGTCCGATTCCAGTACGTATAAGGGCTGCTCTTCCTGTTCCTCTTCGGCTCTTGGTGCATCAAATTCTTCATACTCGGATCCTTCACCGAAGATGTTCGGTGTGTATTCGATGGTCTGGCTTTGGGTTTCACAATGTCGAGCCCGGCGATTGAAATGTTCAGCACGGGTCATAGTCTTGCTCGTTGTACTCCGGAGATTAGCACAAATTGCACAACTTGTGCGATTCGGTGCGCCAATATTTTGCGTGGCACCAAGGACAGAATTTGTACAGAGTCCATTCCATCGACTGCGAGGGGGACCAACACTGTTAGGCCTGATGGCCTTCCACGAGTTTTCTGATCAAAATAGAAATTTTATTCGACCAATACGATACACGATAAGTGGGATAAGCGTATGAAACAATACCGATGCAGTTAGAGTGGATTGCGCTCCGAGGGGAACCCAAAGAACGGTTTCAAACCAGAGTGCCGCAATACTCGTCCGAACCCGATGGTGGAAAAAAACAATCTAACAATGGAGTTGATGCCCATGCACACTATCACCAAAAGGAGGAGTCACCTTACCTCGTGACTGGAAAGACTTCTTTGACGAAAAACAACTTGCAAACATCCTGACCCAACACTAGATGGCAGGAGTATGCAAAGCATGTGATCTACAGCTCACATGTCTTGAATATTGTGTTTTTTTTAATACTTCTCAGTGCCCAGTCTCATGGGTACTGACTGCGGTTGTGCAGAGAACCACTTGAGAAGGTGAACTTGCGTGCAAGATAAGCGGGGTGCTCTTTTAAATGGCTTTGTAAATGATGCAGTTGGTTTATGGTTCAAATCTCTTTATTGTATTGTCACAAAAGTTGGCAATAGGTAGAGCAAGGCGACACTCTGCAGGTGTATTGTATGCAGTATTAGTAACAGTAAAGAAATTCCCAACCCCCGGAAAAACCTTCCCACCCTCACCCAACCCAGAACTCATTTAGTGAAATATTGTAGGTTTGATACCACAACCTGTGATTAGACGTTATTTAATTAGAAACTCCCTGTGTCATGGAGGGGGGAAGGGGGGCGGGGATATCAGTCCCCGCAGTAGACGTAAGTATTTGGGACAAGTAAGCTTCCTAAAGTCAGACGAAAGTAGTGCTATACATAGGCGCCAGTATCCCATGTGAGATAGTTTGTGCTGTAAGGGAGAGAGTGATCTTTTCCATCCCCAAGATGTGCCATAGGCATTGAATCCACCCCTGATACATTGGAACATGTCTTGTCACCCAATGGATTAATATGTTTTGGATTGAGGCTCCTACTTCCAAACATATCTGTCTTCCTCTACGGAACTTCAATGGACAGGTAAGTGGGTTGGGCAGACCCAAAAGTATGTAGAAAGGGAATCTGGGGAGTTGTATGTTCAAGTCAATATCATCAATAATCTTAGTCCAGCATTCCTCTAGTTTGGGCAATCCCATAATACCTGTAATAATATGCCTGGGGAGCCACAGCCCCTCCAACAATCTGGGTCTTGTTCTGGGTTCCCTCTATGGTGGGGCACTGGCTTTAGATACCAGTATGTGGCTATCTTTACTGCAGTTTCTATACGAGCTAAAGCATATACAAGTGGTCGCGAATGCTCGACCTAAAAACGGCTTTGTCAATGTAGAATGCATATATTCATGGCCTCAATACCTAAGATTATGAGCAGTGATCACCTCAGTTCATCTGGCAAGGTTGCCAGCAATAAAGTAAAAAAACAGCTTTGTCAATGTAAAATGCTTCTACATGTGCCAACAGAAGTAAGTCCTCTAGAGAGCGCCTTCTGTCATCATGTTTCTGTGCAGAAGGGCTCGGACATTGTACTACGCTCTCTGGTAGCCAGTGTCCGCTTCTGTCTCATGGCATCTGGCTCGCTCAGTGTTTTACAGTCCTCTCAGCAGCCTTGAAACTGTGACTGGTGTGGCAGGCTGGTGCTGGCACTTTTAATGTGCGCCTGCAGAAGTACACAGGGACACCCCTATTCTTGGCCATCCTGCATACGTGCCTAGATGTAAAGGCAGGCTAAATTCAAGCGTCAATAGCATAATTGTATAAATCCTGGGGCAGTCAGACAGCAAATGTGAAATGTCCGTGGGGCCAGGATCAAGGGTTGAGACTTGTGACTCTGCTCTCCTGGAGTTGATGGTGCAGTGTAAACATCCAGCACTGTGCCTGCAGTGCTGATTGCTCAACCGCCTCCACAGCAGGCACACACACACACAGGTGGCACAACCCCATCTTGTCTCGGCTGCCAGCATAGAGTAATAAATAATCAAAGCTGCCACCTTGCCAATTGTTTTGGAATGTGACCAGAAAAACAAGGGAATGCACCAGATTTACATAAAGCTCGGCCCAGCACTTGGGCCCTGATTATAATGGTGGTCGGATGCGCTGCAGGCAGGTGACCGGCCAACAATGTGTTCATAGTCCCGCCCGCTCTAGTCCAATACGGCTGCCGAGGCGGGGGTCGTAAAATGCCTAAAACAACATAAAAGTTCCGGAAATGGGCCGCAGCACAAACCGCAGTAGAAAAAGGCACTATACAAACATCTATGCACCGTGTGCCAGGCTCCATGTGGTGCCTGAACCAGGTGCATAGATGTTGTGGGCGGGGGCATCAAATGTCCCCTCCAGGCTAATTAGCAGTGGCTCACGGGGGCCCTGTTCGGGGCCCCCAACGTCCATTTCCGTCTGCCCTTTTACGGCAGTGGGACCGCCAAGAAAAGGCATTCGGAAAGGGACCGGGTGATCATGACGCAGGCACCGCCTCCATTCAGGATCACAATTCTGACAGCCACCCTGATGGAATCAATAGATCATGTCAGAGGGGGCGGTCCGTACCCTGAGATTCAAGGGTCCGACTGCCTGCATCGTAATGCGGTGGTCGACCTAAGGGCTGTCTGTCGGTGGGACCTCCACCAGGAGCCTGTCGGTGGCATTCCCACCGGCATTGTTATGATGCCCATAATGTTTTTTGTTTATTTTGCAGAGAATTTCTGGATCCACTTTTCCAGGGAGAGGCCAGGCCTGATCATATCCAGCTCACAATGTATTTTTTCAAAGAAAGCCATTCTGTAGGGAAAGAGTAAACAAAGTGTCAAATCATGGTTCACTGTGACCATAGCAACAGCGACTCTAGGCCTGGCTAGCTGAGTAAAATTGCCTGCAGTTGCCAGCTGAGGCAACAGCACAGCGATGTGAGATGCGAGCAGGCTTTTGTTTTTATAAATGCAGCGCCTCATTGAACAAAGTCGGAGAAGCTATAATTATTCATGACTAATGCCTTTTAGTGTAGTGATGCAAACAACTCTAACCCCTGATGGGTGGTACTTGGCAGGGCTGTTCATCTTGTACAAACCTCTCTACCAAGGGTCGTGTTTCAAGAATCCGAAACATGACTGTGTCAGTCAAGAGAGTTTTTTGGTAGTGAGGGGAGGCAATCTCATGTCAAAGTTAAAGTAAAGATTTATTGTTTGTTTAATTGGTAGTGAGGGGAGGCAATCTCATGTCAAAGTTAAAGTAAAGATTTATAGTTTGTTTAATTGCAATCAACGCAAACAATGTGCAATTCAGTAGGTTGAAAATTGAGTATTGCAATTCAGTAGGTTGAAAATTGAGCATTCCAGATAAATGCAGAATTGATTCCATATGATAAACATATAATCAGCATTTTGTATCTATATTCACCCACAATAGGGCATGGTCTTTACATGGGAAAATCCCAAAGAAATTCTGAATTAATTTTTATTTTATTTATAACAAGTATGGCCGCCATAAATATTCGTGACCAGCTGTGGTAGAGTAAGAAATAACCACAGACCAGGCGTGGGAGCGTTTTTTAAACTGGCATTTGTCTTTCGTAAAAGAAACAATCCTGGCAACTTAGCTTCCTCTCTTTATAAAGAGACACTGGCTTAATCTTTCTTCCCACACTACTTCTAAGTGCGGAATTTTTAAAGAAGTTAACAAGAGGTCATGCCACGGGTTTTGTTTGATAGGTGTCAAAGTTGTTATTGTCGTTGTGAAAAAAACATAAGCAACTATGTTCAGTTCAGGACAGTGCATTTTTCTGTGGTGGAAACTAAACAATGAAATAAACTCCCAGTCGAAATACAGAAAGAAAACAGGCTAAAGACACAGTAAGCTTATAGAGACCTAGCTCTTCACCTTCTATTTGATTTTCTTCATTTTCGCCTCTTTTTTTGTCTAGCAGTTATGTGGTTGTAGCCTTATCGTCTAGAAGGTGAGACTTCTGCTTCATAAACTGAGGGGTTCAAAGCTGTGTTGGTAATCAGCACATAATCCAATGGCGGAACTTTGATCTTAACATAAAGGCGTTACATAAACAAGGTATAGTGAAGTAGGGAGGTCTAAATGTACCAAGGTTTGTTTCTTTTTCTATCACTCTAATTGGTTGATATAAACCAACTAGAAGTTAATGAAAATGCAACATTTTTGCTGCGCATTGTATCTCATTTACAGTTCACTGTATTCATGGAGTGCAACCCCACATATTGAGTACAGTCTATAAAACCTCTTATTTTGCTGAAACGTGGCACTGGTGGACTCATGCAGTCGGGCAGATTTCCCCCAGTCATAAACTTAATATTAACCCGCAATTTATGAATACCAAAACAAGAGTAAACTTACACAAAAGTGTAAGTTTATCATTGAGAATCAGGCCTGAAGTATGCAAGTCCTTAGAAAATGTATTTGATCTCATTTATCTATTACCTTTGAAGTCATCCTATAAGAAAAGGCTATTGCGGTGGTTTTGGAGGCGTTCTGTCTCAAATAAATCAAGGGGTAGAAATACAGCTGGTGTTTCTTAAGACATATATGTTTCCCTGACAAACCCACTACCCTTTTTCGGAATGAAGAGTGTTATATCATTGAATTGTTGATTGAGCCACTTAGATTTTACTTCCTGGTAGGTGGTATATCTTGGTAACAGACTGTAAATTTTTTGACTAGCTCGCCTGCAATGAGACATACCCCTATGTACTGAGGTGATTTTTATTGTTAATACTAACTTTCTTTTTTCGAAGTTCACCAACAAATTTCCCCCACAGAAGAGTGTTGGGTATATGTCTTGGCATGTGTTATTCTCCGATGATGGGTGGGTTGTGTATGTCAGTAGGTTACCGACCAGCCAATTACACTCTGCATTAGAGTGCTGGATCACAGCTATGTTCCAAGTTTTCCTGCAAAGGCATCAAACTGAAGCACGGCTCCTAATTTCCCCATTCATTGAGTAGTAATCAGAATCCACAGTCCCAATTGACTCTGGGGGGAAGAGAGGACTACAGGTACTGGCCTGTCGTACCAGAACAGGGATAGGGATATAAAATTAAGAACTGGAATGCTTTCTTTCCTCAAATGAGGCAATTCAGTGAAAGATTCAAGATAACACCCCGCCACTTTTACTACAGTGGGAAAAAGAGGGGAGAGTTGGAGGTGGAATTAGGACACTAGGGAACATCAATGCCAGGCTTCAAGAGAGGGAAAGTCAGCTACATTCCAATTGGGCGATGGGTGGTATGAGAAAAGGATCCCTCCACAGTAACTATACAAACACAAGAATATCATATCAGAGGAAAATGGCAGCTGGGGAAATCACTGGTTATGACTACCTTTTGATTCTGCCAAATGCTGAATGAGAGCCTGATGGCCTGAGGTGTCGGACAAGTGTTAACCTACTGATAAACAGTCCACAAACATTTTTCCAAAGTCCTCGAAGTACATCCTTGTAACAAACAAAGTCTAGTTAAGTATCTCAAAGTCGACAGAAGGGGCATTTCTTGAAGATGAGGGCAACCAACCATTGGCAGGACCCCTTGAGATGTTTGAGGAGAACCAGAGTCTTGAGGATTGTTGACTTTGTTACCAGGAAGGAAGTACAAATAAACATACACTTCTATAAAATACTTCCACCTTCTTGTGACAATTAGGCAAGAAGCAGGACCTACACATTTAAGAGAGGGGAATCCAGGAGACATTGAACTGGCAGTGGTAACATGTGAACACCCTACTGCAAAGGTGCCAATAGTGACTACAAGTGGGCTATAAAAACAGTCTTGATCATACAACAAGGATCCTCATTGGCTCTAAACAACTGAAAGCGACTCATTAAAATTAGGGGCATAACCTACTGGACTGGTAAGAGAGACCCAAGGAGAAATGGAATATGAACATATCTGTTAGTGCATGTTCTAAAACACATTTATATATATTATTTATTTAGTTTTAATGAGATACTAACACATCTCAGGGAGGTGCCTAGTTTTAAAATGACAAACTGCATACAATATAAAATGAAAGGGAATGAAAATGTAAAATTATTTGTCAGTTATACTACTTTTAGTCTGTAAGTGTCTACTAACGGAGGTTGTTTGGCAAGGAATGGTATTAACATATCAAAATGATAAAGAAGAATATACAATGTATTAGCTGAGAAATTGTGCCACACCCGAGAGTCCAACAAACATCCATATACATTCAAAATGAATACAGTGTCAACTTTGATCTTTATAACATTTTGTTACATAATGAGCACTCTTTTGTTGAAGGATACTTGCAGAATGTCTCTATAACCACCGGCATGTCTATGCTGAGAAAGTTGTATCGTGGGATAAAACTGCTGAGACCAACTAGAAATTAAATCAGACAATACATGTGTGTACAATTAATCATATGTACATGAAAATAACAAATTAAATTTAAGACTATTTAAAAAAATATGCAGAGTTTGCTTGTCATAAGGAAAACAATGCTCGCCATAAAACATGTTTACATTAAACAAAAAGAAGTAGGTAAGAGACAAGTAAGTGCTCTACTTGATTGTGGAATTCCTAATAAATGGGACATTTTTACATAAGTAACGAAGCAACTTGTGGCGGTAAAAGGATTGGAATTAGACATATATTTACCAGAGCTACTTTTAAAGGCAAAGCAACTAATTGATATTCAATAACATGGCACTGGTATAAAAGACAAGCAAAAACACTTTACTATTTTTTGCAAAATAAACGCCCACTTGGAGACAAGGAAAAAAGAGAGAGAGGCGAAAGAACATAGGAGCAAATAAAAGTGATAGGAGTCATCTTAGCTTATAAACAGATTTATGCAGCACTGTTATCAATCCACTAAATTACCTTACTGAGATTGTCAAATGTGACCTTCAGCAAGGACGTATGTACACACCCACACTCACCTCCCTCTGAGGGGTTAATGGGATTCACACCTATGACTGTCATGCTGCACACAGATCTACATACCTTCCCATTATACTGCAATGCGAGGAACATTAAAATTGCGAAATCCACAATCTCCTGCATGTCCTACCAAGGGAGAACATTAGTCCAGCTTCATAAATTGGCTTTATGTAGCCGATGTAGAATCTCCTGCATGTCTTACCAAGGGACCACGTTAGTCCAGCTCTCTGCTTTGGGTTCATGTAGCAAGTAGAGTATCCTTCCAGACCCTCTGCATTATCCATAGCATCCTACGTGGTGTTGGAGGTTTTCCATTGATAAATTAGGAACCAATGTACCAATTTGCAATCTACCATGAAAGATCTATCCTGAACTGGAATGTGAAAATACAACTGCACACAATTTAGAGGCCCAACATTCTTAATTTCGAAAGGAAAGCTATGGTATTCCTCCTTCTGAAAACTTAGCAAATTTAGCGGCACCAAAATGGAAATTTAGCAGCACAAATATGGAAATTTAGCGGCAATTTTGCGGCATTTTATGTGGCCATTTTTCCTACAACAAACACAGATATCTTAGTTTTTTTAGTTATTTAACAACATGAAGCTATATATATTTGGTTTCTTTACAATGTAGACACTTTGGGGCAGATTTACAAGCCCCTTGCGCTGCTTTTACGCCGCCGTTGCGTCACTTTTGTGAAGCAGCGGCGGCGCAAAAGATGCACCATGGTGCAGGGTATTTACAACGTGACGCATCTCCCAGATGCGTCACGTTGCAAAGCCCTGCGCCAGAAGAGGCGTACCATTGCAGGTCAGTTTGTGTCTCGCAATAGCCTTAGAGCTTGGTGTCACTGTACCTACTGCACTAATGATGGCTATACCGATCGCCCCTTTTATTAGTAAGCACGTTAAATAATACAGTGTATTTTGAACACGACCTGATATCCCACCGGATGCCCATTCGACAGACCTAAACACTAGAGAAAGAGCAGTCAAAACCGCCAAGTGGTTGTTGGTTCTGTGTGAAGCCTACGGCCACTTGTTAAACAGTAGCGAACTGCATGTTGGTACTTGTAGTTTCGTTGCAAAATGTCAGCCTGCAAATCGTCGCCGATTTAAAAGCGGAGACTGGTTGAAGTTGACACCCATGACATGGGGCCACTTGACGCCCGTGTTAAATTTCTCACCTCTAGGATTTTTCCCATGGCTCACTCCCAGGGGGAAAAGGTCTGCAATAGGTGAGCTCAACCCTCTGACTTCATCCCTTGTCCAGCGCGCCTCTGCAGATACCCCGTCCCGTGTGCGCCTCAGCTCTCTCGGCTGAGCGGTTCTGTCTGTTTATCTTGAGGGACAGACATCTCTGCACGGCGCTCCGTCTCCAAGCACGCGAAGCATTCCATCAGGGTGACACACAGGCAGCTCGCGCCAGCATGCTTCTCGAAGGCAAACACTTCCTTGTTCGAATGCTCCATGAATGGTGTGGGCAGACAGGTGTGTCAGTGAAGGCTGGGCGTGGCGTGGAAAACTCAGCACTGGATGTCTTTGGCTGCTAGCCCAATTCACAGGCGATAGCCACATAAAGCAGACCCCCCAGGATATAGCGAAAAATCCGCGATTTCGACTAAAATGCCGATTTCGCGGGCACTTTTGTAAAAATCGCAGCAATTTTTAAAAAAGTGCAGATTTCGCGGCAAATCGCGAAATCGCGATATCCTGGAGGGTCTGATAAAGTGGCAAGTCATAGGATATCAAATCAGACTTGCACATCAGCTGTGTGCCTGATCACCAGCCATGCTGCAGGTGAATCAATGAGTAGGTACCAGGGAACTCTGACCGTCCTCTTAGATTACGGCTTCTTGTGTCTACCACAGAAAAAAATAATCACCTCCCTGAAGATGTCTAACTGGCGCCTAACCTAATGTCATTCTGAAAGCCATTAAAGACCCACCTGTTCAAGACCTCCTTTGACAACTAACATTCTCTTCACTATTTTATAAAATCTCCAGGATGTCATTTTCTTTATTTCTCATATTATCATGTCTGACTTGCACCTAACCTACTTTCATTCGGAAAGACGTTGAAGACACCTTTTCAGGATCTCTGTGAGAAGTTGGCCTGGCATATGCGGTCCACTATTCTAGTGGGCACCTTGCACCAGCCCAAACGACCCTTATTGATGGTAGGTTGTAAAGTCAACCTTATAGAAAGCTATCCTAGTGGTAGCTGTGGAGAGCAGCCTTCAGGCTAAGGCTTAGAGGCGAGTTAAGTAACTTGTTTTACCAGATACAGTCTCTTGAATAATCAAATGAAAGCACACCACACAAGGTATATATCAAATATATATGTATTTAATCTAAACACAACCCCTCTGGACTCTTTATGAGGTCAGAGGTAAAGTACAATACAAGGAACTTAATTAGCATACGATAAGTTGCACAGTATACGTTTTGCCCGAGGGGCCTCACAAACCATATACTAAAATAGTGGTATAAGAACCACGTGAGGGATAGAAAGCAGGCCTAGGGCCTGTAGAACCGCTGGGGCGACCAGGAACTACCCAAGGTAGGGACACAGGAGACCCACGGGGAACGCATGCAGTGTCTAAACACAGCCGCGGATCACCATTGACTTTCTATGGAGAAAGAACAAGTTACAATTTTAAAGATTAAGGGCACTTAGAGGTGAACTACAATGGAACCCTTTTAGACTAGGACACTTCGAGAGTCATGACCACGGGAGCACCGAAGTACTCGTGTTACCTCACCTAGGGAAGCCGGGTGCATAGGTGTCTTTTGGTGCCGGGTTTCGTAGTCGATTCCAATGGAGAGCTGCGAAGAAATGCTGCAGGCGACCAGAGGAAAAGTGTCCGGGTGGATCCAAGGGTGGATCGTAGATGTGAAGAACGTGAAAGCAGAGGGGACAGAGTCTGGGTCACTAGCCAGTGACCAGGATGGCGAGGAACAGATACCAGCCAATGTCGGGTGTTTTCAGGTGAGAGAGGTGAAGCTTGACTCTTCAGCCACGGGGTCCAGGAGGCGTTGACGACGACCAGGAGATGGATTCGAGCTGTCCCATGAAGGATGTCGAGTGCTGCAGCGTCGGAATCCGGATTGGACTCAACAAGCCTTGGCTACAGCAACCCACGCAAGATGTAGAGATTGGCTTCGGTTCAGACCAGTAAGGTTGAGGGACTCCTCCTTTGGAGAGGAGTGAGAGCAGGTCTGGAGCAACCAGGAAAGCTCAAGGAATCAAAGATGGCCCTTCGTCGGGGCTCACAAGCCAACGGACTAGGAACAGAGAAGGGGCCTCGAGGGCAAATACACAAAGCGGGCCCACGGGACACTCGTGGAGTGTAGGCCTCTGAGCTTCGCTGCAAAAGGTGCTTGGGGCTGGGGCTTCAAATACCCCAATGCACAACTTCGGGATATCTCGGGAAGTAGGTGCAGTTGCAAAAATGCAGGATGTCCAGGAGTTTCGGTCCCACGTCTCTCGTGTCCGCTACAGGTCTCAGCTTTGCTGGGAGTGCAGGTCAGCATCAGAGATGTCTGGAAATCCGTGTCCTGAGTCACAGATTCTTCGAGATCCGCCCAGAGCCTCGGAAATGCAGACCGGCGAAGAGGCAGTTGCTGCCTGTTTGAACAGGGTAGTCACAACTTGACCACAAGGGAGATTTCTTCTTTCTTCCAGTCGATATGGAATGTTGAAGGTCCAAGATATATGTTGCAGAGTTTCGTCCAGGGTAATCTAAAGTCCTAGAGACTGGGGTTCTACACTTATAGTAAGTTTAGGGGTTGGACTAACTCTAAGGTCCCTCCTATGGGTAGACCTGGGGAGGGGGTGGTTACACCCCTTCCTCTTTGTCCAGTTTCGCGCCAGAGCTGGGGCTGTGCGCCCCAGCAACCGGTTTGAACTGGGAAATGCATGGAGCACCTTTCGTGCCCCAGGCAGTGTCTGAAGAGCATTCACTGAATGCAACCCACCCTGCCCCAATACACTAAAGCCTGTCTGGACAGGAAACCTATTGTCTAGGTCTCCCCTGCCGGAGTTTCGTCCAGCAGCAGGAGGGCAGACTCGTGTCTGTGGCAGCAACATCCATTTTGTGATGCTGGGGCTCTGTTTAACTTTAACCGGGTTTACCAGTAACTACATGTCTTCTCTCTCTAGAAGGGTGGAATGCTACCCCCGCCGCCAAGATTGGCGGGGGGGGGGGGGGGGGGGTGGTATTCCAAAGTGTTGGACACCTTACACGACATGTTTCGATAAAGCCAAACCAAAGTTAGCATTAACCGCGAGGATTATAATGCACTTAAGAGTATATGGTATGGCTATATCATAGAACACCTATAAGGAGATGGTTCCGAAAGCTGCAGAGGGGCTCAGCTCATGCTAGGGCACCTTCTCACACAAAACCAAGCACAAGAGTCAAGGCCCACGGGAGCACCGGAGTACTCGTGTTACCTCACCCAGGGAAGCCGGGTGCATAGGTGTCTTTTGGTGTTGGATTTCGTTGTCGATTCCAATGGAGAGCTGCGAAGAAATGCTGCAGGCGACCAGAGGAAAAGTGTCCGGGTGGATCCAAGGGTGGATCGGAGATGTGAAGAACCTGAGAGCAGAGGGGACAGAGTCTGGGTCACTAGCCAGTGACCAGGATGGCGAGGAAAAGATGCCAGCCGATGTCGGGTGATTTCAGGTGAGAGAGGTGAAGCTTGCCTCTTCAGCAACGAGGTCCAGGAGGCGTCGACAATGACCAGGAGCTGGATTCGAGCTGTCCCACGAAGGATGTCGAGTGCTGCAGCGTCAGAATCCGGATTGGACCCAACAAGCCTTGGCAACAGCAACCCACGCAAGATGTCGAGATTGGCTTTGGTTCAGGCCAGCAAGGCCTGAGGGACTCTTCCTTTGGGGAGTAGTGAGAGCACATATGGAGCAACCAGGAAAGCTCAAGGAATCAAAGATGGCCTTTCCTGGGGGCTCACTAGCCAACGGACTAGGAACTGCGAAGGGGCCTCGAGCGGAAATGCACAAAGCTGGCCCACGGGACACTCGTGGAGTGTAGGCCTCTGAGCTTCGGTGCAAAAGGTGCTCGGGCAGGGACTTCAAATACCCCAATGCACAACTTCGGGAAACTCCGGGAAGTAGGTGCAGTTGCAAAAATGCAGGATGTCCAGGAGTTCTGGTCCCACGTCTCTCATGTCCGCTACAGGTCTCAGCTTTGCTGGGAGCACAGGTCAGCGTCAGAGATGTCTGGAAGTCCGTGTCCTGTGCCGCAGAGTCTTCAGGATCTGGCGGGAGCCTCGACAATGCAGACTGGCAAAGATGCTTTTGTTGCCTGTTTGAACAGAGTTGTCACTCCTTGACCACAAGGGAGATTTCTTCCGTCTTCCAGTCGATATGGAATGTCGAAGGTTCAAGATATATGATGCAGAGTTTCGTCCAGGGTAATCTAAAGTCCTAGGGACTGGGCTCCTATTCTTATAGTAAGTTTAGGGGTTGAACTAACTCTAGGGTCCCAATTATGGGAGGACCTGGGGAGGGGGTGGTTACTCCTTCCCCTTTGTCCAGTTTTGCGCCTGAGCTGGGGCTGTCTGTGCGCCCCAGCAACAGGTTTGAACTGGGAAATGCATGGAGCACCTTGTGTGCCCCAGGCAGTGTCTGAAAAGCATTCACTGAATGCAACCCACCCGGCCCCAATACACTAAAGCCTGTCTGGGGAGGTGCTAGCACCTCCCTGGACAAGAAACCTATTGTCCAGGCCTCCCCTGCTGGAGTTTCCTCCAGCAGCAGGAGGGCAGACTCGTGTCTGTAGCAGCAGCATCCATTTCGTGATGCTGAGGCTCTTTTAAACTTTAACCGGGTATACCAGTGTGTACATGTCTTCTCCCTCTAGAAGGGTGGAATGCTACCCCCGCCGCCAGAACTGGCGGGAGGGGGGGGGGGTAGTATTCCAAAGTGTTTGACAACAGCTATAAGGAGATGGTTCAGAAAGCTGCAGAGGGGCTCAGCTCATGCTAGGGCACCCTCTCACACAAAACCAAGCACTCTGTCTTCAGGATTGTCAAGGCCTGCCATAGGAGTGACTTATAGGTTAATATGTGGCTATATATAAAGGTAGATATAGGTATACTATATCTAAGTAAGGGGTGCTTACACCACCTTACCCAGGCTGCAAGAGCAGACCTGTGGTGTAATTTTTTGAAGGCTGCCCAGGGGTGGCACAATAGATGCTTCAGCCCCTGGTAGGTCTCTGGGGTACCTATGCCCTGGGCACCTAAGGTGCCATATACAGGGGCTCACAAGGGTGACCCAGTAACCAATCTGAGATGTACCTAAAGTACATGGTATCAATTTAGAGAGAGTACAGCTAGGCTGTGGTCCTGATTGGCAGGGCCACAGCCATACTAAAGTTGAAAAACCAGTGAAACACAGCAAAAAGTGGGGGTAACCATAGGAAGCAGACCCTACTCTCCTACAATCTCCATCAGCAACTAACATCCTCTTCACTATTCTTTAAAATCTCCAGGCTATGATTTTCTTATTTTTCATATTCTCGTTAAATTATTATATCTCTGCTATAGGAAAGAAAATAACGAAAAATGTGGTTTTGAATTTGCTTCTTTGTTGTTCCTTCTATTATGTGAGTTTGGAAGATGATAAGCACCACGTTGCAGAAATTGATCTGGGAATACAGAGTATCATTCATTGGAATTGAGACTTTCTATACAGGATTTTGTAGCGTCTGATCATAGTCGCATTTGGCACTTTGAGAAGGACAGCAAGCCCAGAGGAGCCTCTTTGCTTGTTGCTAATCAGTGATGGAGGAAACGGTGAGTAAAGTGTCACAATGCTTAATAATGTAATTGCATGCATAACAAGAACTGAATGCAGAAATAAGTGAGCAGGGTGTCTAGATTAATAAAGCACTTTGATGCCACACTAATAGTTGAAGGCACTAGAAAACTGCTCATCATAAACCATACAGAGATACACTGGGATTGTTAAAATATATATTTAACTCTGCTTCAGCACCAGTAGAAGGCCAACACTCAGAACGTCACATGGCTAGGAATCCAGCCACAAAAGGTGAAGAAAGAATGATGAATGCTACTATGTTCATAATGCTAATGTCTGTTACATGGAAAAAGGCATTATTGTCAAAGGTCACTATTTATAGCCAAAAGACTTTGCCATATGGTGATTCCTTGAGTACATGGGTAATTTACAGGTTTTCACTCTGCATTCACGAGCCTGTTTGAAAGCTTAAAGTGGAACCAGAGTCTCTGGTTTGGAAGAATTGGTAAAGTTGAAAGGTTTGGCATAGGTTGCCATGCTATTGGCTTTGCCAATGCTTGCTTTTTTAATGTGTTGGTAAATCGTTATTACAAAAAACATTTAAAAAACTGGCCACATACAAAGGCTGTGGATTTTGAATGGTTTTGCAATAAAATGTTATAAAGATATTTAAAGAAGGATTCCCTTGCTAGTGCACGCATGTGTTTGACAGGGCAGACATCTTTGAATGGATTAGAATTCCATGTCAAAAGATGGCGGCTGCAAGCAATGTGTGCATGGGATTTGGTACACTGCAAACAGCAATGAGGCTCTGCATCAGTGTGCGAGAAGAATTCGCAGAGTAAAAAAAAAAAAAAAAAAGAGTGAACAAAGATAAAGCTATATATTTCTTTTTTTTAAACACCCTAGATAATGTTGATAATTACCCATCACTACAATATCAAAAGATCCCAGATCACTGATTGAGCCCACCGAGAAGTATCATCATTTGAGGGGTGCAATGATGAAACATGCCACCATACATGCATACATGGGTGACCCCAACCCAAAGGGGTGTCCAAGGCAGGTTTTGTAAAAGTAGACATATATAATCTAATTCAGCTCTTCTTATATTAGGGCAACCTTATCTTTACTGTTTATATTAAATATTTTTGGTAACATCAAAAGGTCTTGGGGAACACCTGACCTATTAAAATAAATCAAAATGGGAAAAGTCTGCATTAAAAAGTTGGTTCAGTCTTTCAACACCCACTAACATTATTTCCCCCAACACACACCCTAGAAAATAATGAAGCCCATGTACCTGCATACTGAAGGTGTTCGGGGTATCCTATGAAAAGCATCTCGATTTGTGGTGGGTGTTTCACTCTGATCAGTCGTGTTTGGTTTTCTATGGAAGGTGTGATGCAAAGACTTGGTACAATGTCCTTTTGACAATCTGCGTTTGTTCGACAGACTTGACTGGCATGGATGGCCTTTCTGGCTGGCAGGCAAGCATACTGAAAATCAAATGTCATGCTAGTCACATAAAGATATAACAGACACATTAAACGTAATCTTTTTTCTAAAACAATGTCTTCGACAGAATGCTAGTGACCCGGGAAAATGTCACACTCCTTTTCTCACAAAGTGCTATCTGCTACCTTTATGAGAGCACATGACTGGCAATCACATTCTCAAACCAAAGTCCACAAAATCTATATATTTTGTCAAGCATTCAATTATTCTACGAGCAACGGTACTGCAGGTGTCGAGAAAAGACAATTATGAAACATGGGGTGTTGGAAAAACAAATCTGCCCTTTTTTATATAGGTGCTAGGCTAATGTAAATTTCTTTTTATTGTACACAGACTCACAAATGATTAATAGGAGCAAAACTGAATAGCAAGGCTTACCGATAGCCCAATAAATCATATAAAAAACAAAAGCTTGACTGAATAGGCAGGTTTTAAGTAGAAAATGTAATTCCTGAGTAGAGTTCTCAGATCGTAAACCAGTAAGAAGTGAGCCCCAGAGTCTCGCTGCTGAGAGTGTGAAACTTCGTCCACCTGCTCTTTGTTTCTTTAATCTCCAACAAGTAGATAGTTCAAGGATGAAGATCTCAAGGTTCTAAGAGAAGCTTCTTTGTTGTGAATAAAGTTAGGACAATGATTATCCAAGGCTTTATAAATCCCAAAACAAGTCTTAAACTGAAAACCCTGTAAAACTGAAAGCCAATTAAGATTTTGAAGCAAAAGCCTGGCAGTGGCGTAAGGTAACTTGAAGGGCCCCCCTGCGACTAACATAAAGGGGCACCCCTCCAGACTCATTCAGGAGCTCTCAGGCCAGGGTACTGTGCTGAGGAGGCCAACTGGAGCTTGGACCGCCCGCACTGCGTGGGCCTTTGTTATACCACTCACACCTGGTGTTACTGGACTCAGTCACTGCTGTATTTTGGATAAAAAAGGATTTCAGCAGGAGACATTTTGCAAGATCTAAATAAAGGGAGTTTGCATAATCTAAGAGTGATCTGATAAACGCTCTAACTGCCATATGCTTGCACACTGTAGATGGCAAAGGTAGAACTTTTGCAACATTTTCAGATGAAGTACTAAATAATATAAGGAAAATGCAACTTACCAGTATGCATCTGTTCTTGGCATGTATGGCTGCAGAACCACACACTATTGCATTAGATCACCATCTGATGGTGGGCCCGGATGTTTACACTTTGTTGTTGTCTTGGAAGAGTCTTTGTCTGTTGGATGTCTCCTCCCTTAGATCGTAGTGCGCATGGGCATCGACTCCCTCTTCAGATTGTTTTCGCCATCAGGCAAATGATGGAGTTGTAGGATTACAGATAAAGATGACCATGTGTTGTGTATCTAAATACGATAATACTGGAACAGATACAGGTAGCAGGGGAGGCGGGTGGGAGTGTGTGATTCTGCAGCCCTACATGCCAAGAACAGATGCATACTGGAAAGTAGCATTTTCCGTTCAAAGCATATGCTCGGCTGCAGACCACACACTATTGCATAGATTGCACAGCAGTTTCTCCCTTAGCGACCACCCGCATCTGTTGCAGTAGTTTGAAATAATGTTTTGAGTACAGCCTGGCCCACACTTGCTTGTTGTTTTGCCTGCACACCTACACTTTAGTGTTTTGTAAATGTGTGCAGAGTAGACCATGTAGCTGCTTTGCAGATGTCATCTAATGGTATATTTCCTAGGAGTGCCATAGATGCCCCAAACTTACGGGTAGAATGAGCTTTAGGGGGAATGGATAGAGTGCGTTTTGCTTTCTGGTAACACATTTGAATGCACTTAACAATCCATCTTGCAATGCCTGATTTTCAAATAGGATTGCCCTTATGTGGAGGAGAAAAGGACACAAACAGTTGTTTAGTTTTACGAAAAGGCTTTGTCCTATCAATGTAGTAGAGAAGTGCTCTTTTTACATCTAATGTATGTAGAGCTCTTTCTGCAACTGTTTGCGGAAAAAATACTGGCAACTCAATAGATTGGTTGAGATGGAACGGTGAAATGACCTTTGGCAGAAACTTTGGATTTGTCTTGAGAACTACTTTATTGTGATGACGTTGTATAAATGGTTCTTGAATTGTTAATGCCTGGATCTCAATCACTCTTCTGAGTGAGGTAACAGCTACTAAAAAAGCAACTTTCCATGTAAGGAACTGTAATTCACACTTATGTAATGGTTCAAAAAGAGGACCCATAAGTCTGGTGAGAACAATATTTAAATTCCATACCAGAGAGGGTGGTATTCTGGGAGGAATTATTCATTTGAGTCCTTCCATAAACACTTTGATTGCAGGTACTCTAAACAATGACAAATGTTGTCTGTTTTGAAGATATGCTGCTATGGCAGCAAGATGTAACCTGATTGAGGAGTATGCTAAGATAGATCTTTACAGATGTAACAGGTAGCATATGATGTTTTGTATGGAAACATCTAAGGGGTTGATGTTGTTATTTGTGCAATATACAACAAACCGTTTCCACTTTGCTGCATAACATGCTCTAGTGGTAGGGAGTCTTGCTTCTTTTATGACATTCATGCAATCAGGTGGTAAATTTAGATATCAAATTCTAAGACCTCAGGAGCCAAATCGCTAGATTGAGCTGTATTGGGTCTGGATGCATAATCTCTCCATGGTTCCATGTCAGTAGATGTGGGGAGAGTTTTAATTTGTGATGTGGTACTACTGAGAGCTCTAGTAGTGTGGTGTACCAGGGTTGTCTTGCCCACGTTGGTGCTATGAGAATCAATGTGAGAGAATGTTGCTGTAGCTTGCGTACCACTAATAGAATTAATGGGAGAGGTGGAAAAGCGTACGCAAATTTGTTTGACGAGTTCATCCATACCGCATTGCCTTTGGATAATGGGTGTGGGTATCTGGCGGCGAAGCTTGGGCATTTGGAGTTTCGGTGTGCAGCAAACAGATCTATCTCTGGTTGACCCAACTTTTGAAAAAATGGCTGAAGAACTTGATGATGAAGTTCCCATTCGTGTATCTGTTGTCTCTGACGACTTAACAGATCTGCAACTTGATTTTGAACTCCTGGTAGATGTTCTGCTAGCAGAAAAATGTTTTGAGGAATGGCCCACCTCCATATGCTCTGCGCCAGCCGGGAGAGCTGTAAGGAGTGTTTCCTCCTTGTTTTTGAATGTAATACATTGCTGTCATATTGTCCGTCCGGACTAGTACAGCTTTGTTTGATAGGTAATGCGGAAATGATTTTAGAGCTAGAAAAATCTCTAGTAACTCCAGATGATTTATGTGGAGTAGTTTTTGTTGCATTGTCCATGTACCCTGTACTGTGTGTCTTTGTAAATGCGCTCCCCATCCTGTGAGAGATGCGTCTGTGGTTAGTATCATTTGTGGAACAGGTTCTATAAAAGGCCGGCCCTTGGAAAGGTTTTTGGTGTTCCACCATTACAGAGAGCGAAATGACGGGTCGTCTACCACCACCAGATCTGTAATTTGTTGTTGAGCCTGATTCCACTGACTTGCCAAACACTCTTGTATGGGGCGCATTTGTAGTCTTGCGTATGGTACTATGAAAATGCAAGATGTCATTATTCCTATTAGTTGCATGAACACTCGAGCTGGTAGTAAGTGTTGTGGCTGGAATCTTTTGATAAGATCCTGCATACTTTGTATTCTTGTTGGGTTGGGGTACGCTATTGCCTTGGAGGTATCTATTGTGGCACCTAGATACTGCTGAGACAGGAACGGTTGGAGATGTGACTTCTTTTGTTTTACTGTGAATCCCAGTTTGTGTAGCAGGCATATTGTTTGATGCGTGTGCTGTGCACATTGGTTGTATGACTTGGATTTTATTAACCAGTCATCCAGATATGGGAAGATATGAATTTTGTCCCTTCTTAAGTGTGCTGCTACTACTGCTAGGCATTTTGTGAACACTCGAGGTGCTGTAGTTACTCCGAAAGGGAGCACCTTGAATTAGTAGTGTTGACCTTCTAGTATGAACCGAAGGGTCCTTTCTGTGCGAATGATGGATGGGACTGTGGAAGTAGGCGTCCTTGAGATCTAATGTGGCAAGGAAGTCGCCTTTCTTTAGCAACGGTAGAACCTGTTGTAGTGTGACCATATGAAAGTGGTCTGATTGTATGTACAGGTTTAGGGGCCTTAGATCTAAAATAGGTCTGAGGGACCCGTCCTTTTTGGGTATGAGAAAGTATAGAGAACAAACTCCTGTGTTTTCATGTTGTTTTGGGACTGGTTCCATTTCATTCTTTTGCAGTAGAGATGCCACCTCTTGTCTTAGTAGTATGAGGTGTTCTTGTGACATGGGACGCTGCCTTGGTGGTATTGTTGGAGGAGTGGAAGTGAGTTCCAGGCAATAACCTGACTGAATTATTTGTCTTACCCACCTGCCTGTTGTGATGGAGTTCCAGACAGTTAGGAACTGTTGTAACCTCCCCCCAACAGGAGTGGAATGGTCTGGGGGGATGGAAGGGAAGTCACTGTTTGGGAGTAGAGGCATTGCGAGTGTTGTTTCCTCTACCTCTACCCTTATTTTTGTTTCCTCTTTACCCTCCTCTATAATATCCCTTACTAGGTGAGGTTTGGTTGGGCGCATTGTAATAAGAGGAGGTATTGTCAGCTTGGAAACCCCTAGAGGCGCCCCTATATGAGGAGCGACGAAAGGAAGGTCTATGGGCTTGCGTTTGTAAAGCTCCCATGGATTTTGTCGTTATCTGTATCTTTCTTAATCTTTTCTAGTGCCCTATCGACTGTTGGCCCGAAAAGGTGTAGCTGCTCAAATGGTTGGTTTAAAATAGTGGCTTGTACTTCTGGTTTGAACCCATAGATGCGTAGCCATGCATGTCTACGCAACAGTACCCCTGTATTTATTTCTCTAGAGGCTGTGTCTGCAGTGTCTAGTGCACAGCGTATGGAGGTATTTGTTATAATCTTGCCTTCCTGTATTAGGTCAGAAGCCCTGGTTTAATATTGTTCTGGCAAGTGTTGCATGAGTGACTCTAACTCATCATAATGAGCTCTATCATATCTTGCTAACAAAGCTTAAGTGTTAGCAATCCTCCAGACATTGGCTGCTTGTGAGATTGTGCATTTCCCTGAAGCATCTAAAAGCTTAGACTCTTTGTCAGGGGGGGGAGCATCCCCTGTTGTCTGCGAGTTAGCTCTTTTTCTCGCATTTGACACTACCAGTGAGTCCAATGGCAACTGTCCTTTAATGTATGCTGGAGTCGCCTTGTACTTTTTTTCTAGACTGTGGTTAATTACCCTGGCTCTGACTGGGTCTTTAAATATTTCAGGTGCATGTTTTACCACTCCACTAAGTATTGGAAGTGTGGTGTGGTCTTATGTGACGACAGTAGTGTGTCCATTAGGAAGTCTTCTTCCACTGGATCTGTGTGCAAGTCTACTCCATGGAAAGTGGCTGCTCTATGAATGAACTGCGTAAATCCAATAGCGCCATCTGGGGGCGATGGTCTAGACGGGTATACATTGTCTTGTGGCAGATCTGGTGCATCTGGTGCATTATAATCATCCCATGGGTCACCTATTGGCCCAGGAATATCATCTGGGTCATTAATGTTGTCTATGTGATGTTCACTCTCTACCTCCTGTGAGTAGTTATCCTCATCATCCTCATCTTGTGGTATAAGACTATGTGCACTAGATGGTGAATGTACAGGAGAAATATGTATTGGTATTTCTACTTCTGGTGAAGGAATCCTTATGGGAGAAGTTTGAGCATACTTTTTTAGAGGAACTGGCGGTGGTTTAGGATAGTCCATTTTTTCAGGCACTGTAGTGACATGTCAAGTCTTTGGATTAATATGAAGAGCCTTTTGCTTAGGGTCAGGTTTGAAAAGCTCTTCTACTGGAAAATCCTTTTTCGGCGCAGATTTATCTGGTGTGTGGCCGAAATGCATAGTTTTTACAGTGTCTATTGTCTTTGAAGCAGGTTTTGGTTCCGGTTCCAAAGACTTGTAATCTTGTTTTTTGTTAGGCTCCGTGCTCTTTGTATCCGAAATTATTGTTCCTGGGGTACGTTTGGACTCATCTACCCTCGGAGCCGAAGTATGTTTCGGTACCGGAGCAGTCTTCAGGTCCACTTTTTTGGGAACCGGAATGGTTTTTGGTTTGATAGCTTTGGGAACCTCTTTTGGTGCCGAACTTGCTTTCGGCTCGACCGCTTTCGGTACTGATGGATGCTTTGGTGCCGGTGTTATTTTTGGCTTAAGGACCTTCTGCTTTTCGGGACCAACAGACTGACTCGAGCCCGAGTCGACTGGAGGCTTTTTTATATTCTTCGCTGCCGAGCCAGAAGGCGGGGCATCGGAAGGTTTTGGTCGCTGTGCACCTGGACCCGAAGCCTGTCCCGGTATGGTGGGGTTAACCGTGTCGACGCTTGTACTCACGACCTGTTGATCAGCTGGAAGATCGTCGTCTTCAGATTGATCCTTGGCTCCAGAAGCAGAATCCTCTTCTTCGGAAGCAACGTCTTCTTGCTGTTGTTCTTCGGCTTCTACTTCGATTGGAGCCTTGTCTATGATGGATCTGGTGTCGATGAAGAGTACTGCGCCAGTACTCTTGGAGCTCGACGGTCCCTGATAGTTTTCTTGGACCAGAACGAAGCGCAGGCCTTACAGCCTCGACTCTCGTGCTCTGGAGATAAGCACAGATTGCAAACCTCATGAAGATCGGTGCGAGGGAATTTGTGTCCACACCAAGGGCACTTCTTGAAGGGTGTTCTTTCCATGAGCCAAAGGCCCAATGGCGCAGTTGGGCCCGACGGCCCCGAGGAACGCTGGTATCGAAAAGTGAAGCCTTTCTTCGACGCGGGTAACCGGAATCACTGTCGAAGACGATGCCGATGGTATTATGATTGATTTATGAATTCGAAAAAGAGATCAGTAACAGGACCAAACGATGAACACATCCGAGCCAGATGGCGGAAAAAAACAATCTGAATTAACATCTCATTCCAGATAGATACCAGGAAGAGAAGTCCAAAATATAGCAGGTGACCACTACTGGCAGACGTAAGAGATTGGGTGAATGGTTGAGCGGGTAGAACCCTTTTCAAGCAGCAGCTAAAATCTTTGTCGGGGTGAGACACAAATAAACCCCGAAGTAGCCTATGCTCAACACTCTGGTAGCTTAGCATAAAGCCGTAAGGCTTAGCTTAGAGGCAATGTGTAAAGTATTTATGCAGCACTTCAATCTGTAATAAAGTGAAAAAACAACACAAGAAAAATCCCAAACCAATTTAGAACAATAAAGTAAAATGTAATCCATAAATCAAGAACCAAATGATAAAAATCCAATCAGTAGAACCAGAAATGTGAAATATTAAAAATGTAAGTGAAAATTGGGCCAAAAAGCCCAAAGCACCACTCACAGCTATCTGGTTGTGCGAGACTGGGAGAAAATCACAAGTTCACAATGACTGTGATAGTGCGCTGGCCGGGGACAGGGGCCTCTCCGTGCCCGTTAAAAAGTTACATTCTCGGTCTAGAGCAAACAATCCCATTCATGGTGTAGAGGGATGCGCAGCAGGGAAGCGCTGCAGACGATCGTTGATGTAGTGCGGAAAGCAAGCCTGATGTCACGGACGGGTGTCACTGTAACGCAAACATCCTGATGTCGTTGCGAAGTCAGGCCGGTGCTTCGCAATGGCGCTTCCCATGAGCGGTCGATGCTGTAGCACGAAGGGTAGGGTTGACGGAACTTTGCATCAGCAGACAGTGCGAGTGACTAGGTTTTGGCTCCAATTACCCGTTTGCGGACACGAAAAGCCCATAAAATGTCAATTTGACTCCAATTAACCAACAGTAGGGTTCAGGACCTGTGGGGCACCACTTGGGAGTCAGGGACTTGCTGCAGCTGGATCTGAGTACTGGTCAGGTGGTTGGGAGCTATTATGCCCGTGGGGCTCTAAACAAGAGGTCAGCAGACTAGCCCTCAGAGTCATTGTGGGAGTCCTGGGTTGAGGTGCAGGTCTAATCCCTCTGACCCAGTCAGGAGGGCAGCAATCCAGCAAGGCAGCAGTTAAGCAAGGCAGAAGGGCAGGAGTCCAGTTGAGTGGCAGGCCTTTCAGCAGCACAGCAGTCCGTCTTTCTGGCAGAATCTTCACAGGTCCGAAAGTGTACAGAAGAATTGGTGTCTGAGGTCCAATATGTATACTGGGTGTCTCTTTTGAAGAGAAGAAGCTTCTAGAGGTTTCTCTTTGAAGTGCACAGGCTTCCTGCCTGGACTGGCCTGACTCACAACTAACTACTGAGTGGATATAACTCTTTATGTGTAAGCAGGACACAGCCTATTCAAGTGTAAGCAGGGCTGTGCCCAGCTCCTCCCTCCCATCCTGCCAGTGATGGCCCATCCAAGTACATCTAAGCCCTCTATGGTGTGTAGCCATCTAGGAGGAATAAATAACACCCTACTATCAGCTACACCAACTCATGTGACTCAGAGACAGGCTGCAGGGACTAGAGGGCAGGAAAATGCCAACTTTATCGAAGTAGCATTTTCCAAATTTTCATTTAAATTACAACATAACCATAAGAGAGGATTCTTCATTACAATTCCAAAGACCCCAACCATGAATTGGTCACCTGTTTCAATTTGGAAGTTACAGCTTATTACATTTAATAAGGTAACTCTTATGTTATCCTATGGGAGAGGCAGGCCTTGCTGTACTTTTTAAATAAACTGCACCCTGGGATGTCCAGGGACTATACCTAGGGGTTACATATGTATTACAAAGGCAGGTTTGAGCCTGTTTTTTTTTTTATTTTACCAGGTGAAAATGGCAGTTTTAAAACTGCACACACAGGCTGTAATGGCAGGCCTGAGACATGTTTAAAGGGCTACGTAAGCAGTCAGCACAATCAGTGCTGCAGGCCCACTAGTCACATTCAATTTACAGGCCCTGGGTACAAGTAGTACAACTTTACCAGGGACTCACAAGTAAATTTAACATGCCAATGTGATATATGCCAATTTCACCATGTTTAAAGAAGAGAGTAAAAGCACTTTAGTACCGGTTAGCAGTGGTAAAGTGTGCAGAGTCCTAAGGCTAACAAAAAAGTCAGCAAAACAGGAGGGTTGAAGGCAAAAAGTTAGGGGGAAAGCCACACCAAGGATGCCAAATCAAACAGCAGCTGCCCATATTAAAATGTAACAATTTAAAAAGCACTATAAAACTACACCTTTCCCACGATTAAAGAATCACGTGCAATCAGCAACACAAATAAAAAAAATTCGAGCTGTCTAACAAGCTTGCGCTGAAGCAGTAGGTAATAGAGTGGATGTACAAGATCTCTCGTTTTAACTTTGCGTTGTGAGATGGATATGTCCACAGTGGCGCACCAAGAAGTGAAGTGGGTGTAGAAGAAAAGGTACAGGTAACAGACAAGTTGTCCTTATTCAAATGTAAACATTTTTAAATCGGTATAAAATCAAGCTTCCTACACGTTTAAAGTGTGATGTGCAAGCAGCAGGAATAAAAACCTGTCTTAGCTTTTCATCATCTACATGTTCTAGATGCTTTTTTTGCCATTCACATTGGAAGAAAACATTATTATCAAATGATTAGGCTGATACCATTCTGTGACACAATTCAAGCTATCCATGGCATGCTTCTTATTGAAACAGGGGCTGCCCATCGAAGATCCCTACAAAAAGGTTGGTTTGCTGCGATCAGGCAGTTGTGTTCTCAGTTGTTCTTTCATGTTTTTGAACAGTGATAATTTTAGGAACAATTGATTGTTCATCATTAGAAAATAATGTCTGAAATAGGATGCTTACAAAACAGTATGTAGTGTCTCATACTGAGTTGGGCTTATCCCTTCGACCCTCAAGTCTATCTCCATTCCCTTCCTAACAAGTTCTTTCTAGAAATGCTTCCACGTTCGGGAGAGGTAGAGTTTAAAATATGGGTGTGTGCATATGTGAGCAGAAACCCCAGTACAGTTTAATTTCCGGGTACACTCTGTAATACAGTGTGATGAATGCAGCCACTATTACATTTAGTGACAATGGGCCATAAGATGTACAATAATTCTGGTTGCAATTTGCGATTAGAATCTTATTGTGTATACCGATGTATGATCTAATAGGTTCGTTCGCAAAATAAGGAATCAGAGTATGAAACAGTCAAACTTTCCTATTAATATATATTAATTATATTTATTTAAAATGATGGGGCACTCAGATTGGCCAAAATCACTGAGATGGTGGCCTGTAAGGTTCAGCAGACCACCATTCCTGTAGTTGCTTTTCATAAAATATTTATTAAAGCAGCCCGGTTTCCTTAGAGGTGAAAAAGTTTTCTTTTTATTAAGGTTTGTGGGAGAGTTGGCTGTGGTCCCCTGGACCATTGCCTCCTCCCTCTGAATGTAGTACCCTAATTAGAAAAGGTTCCCAAAGGGCATTGTTCCCCTTTGCAGATAAGGTACCAACCTAACTAGGGAGTCTGTAACTTTTCAATGGTTTGTGACCGGAATCCGGGTTGAAAACAATGGATACATCTCCTATTGATTTGGTATTTGAAATTTACGCCCACAATGTAAATTTTCCAAATACTGAATTGATCCCACAACTTTCCCAAACAGAAATTTGAGAAAAAATAGTTTTTTTTCAGTAGAATTTGAGGTGTGCAGGGGATTCTGAGTAGGAAAGCCATACCTTCCTGGACTCTCCGGAGTGTCTAGTTTTAAAAAATGTATAGGTTTGCTAGGTGCCGGCAGAGCTAGGGTTCAAAATCTACAGCTAGGCACTTTGCAAAAAAAGGGTCCGTTTTGACTGTAAAAATGTGGTGTGTCCACGTTACGTTTTGATCTGTCGCGGGCAGTAGGCCTACCCACACAAGTGAGGTACAGTTTTTATCAAGAGCCTTTTTTTAAAAATTACTTTATTTACCATTTTGCAACAATACATTGACTGAAAAACGTGAGTGCACACTGTTCCTACCTTGGCAACGAAAAGAAGAACAACAACCATGCCAATGAGAATAATATTCCAATGGGAGCACTGTAGCCAGGTCAAAGAAGCAAATATAGACGTACAGATTCCACGACCCACCAATAAGTCCAACCAATTAAATATCAATGCTACATCCTAGATGTGGCGACCCCAGGGGCTATACTTGCGAGTAGTAATTGAAACAATGTAATAACAAACATTAAACTTTGGGAGTTCTATTTGAGCCTAACTTGCAGCTTGACGTCTCTGTAAATAGGACTGCGGCGACTTGTATGGGTCTGCTTCGTGCCCTACGTAAGATCTTGCCGTTACTTCCCCTGGGAGCCAGAGCAGAGGTAGTGCGTAGTTCTATTCTCAGTAGGTTAGACTACTGTAACGCACTACTTCTGGGAGCCCCTAAGACCTTGATCCTAAAGTTGCAGAGGATTCAAAATATGGCTGCTAAATTGGCTCTATCTCGTCCACGCTCTGCTTCTTCATCTGCAGCACTGGCTGATCTTCATTGGCTACCTGTCCAGCAGAGGATTGCCTTCAAGGCCTCATGCCTTGTTTTCAGGGCTCTGCACGGACTAGGACCGATACCACTTCAAAATCTCTTTTCTTGGTATCAAGCTGCCAGACTTCTGAGATCTTCCTCCGCGTTCCTGGTGAGGATTCCCAGGATCAACAGGGTAAGGATGGGTGGCCGTGCCTTTAGTTTTACGGCCGCCACGTTATGGAATACCTTACCTCTGGCACTGAGGAGTAGACAAGATCTGACCTCCTTCAAAAGGGATCTTATGACCTACCTGTTCCAAAGAGCAATGTAATGCGTTTCACCTGATGGTATGATATGGTCTCAGCGCCAGGATACCCTTTGGGTGACAGTTGCGCTTAATAAGTATAAATACATACATACATAAGATATGATGTCATACAGTGTAAATTCACACTCCTCCAGTCAGTTCTATACCCTGTTTTAACTGCTAATCAGATGTCCGGCGTGCCGCCTCCGTGTAACCTCTTAATGGACCCCAAATGTCCTTAGGGTGTGAGGCGCGTGACTGCGTGCTAGCATAATTCTCACTATTTATGCTACAATAGGCCATACTATTCAACCAGTTCTGCAAAGTGGGAGCCCTTTTCCCTCCCCAATTAATGGTGATCTCTCTCTTGGCGAGCATAAAACCTATAGCAGCAAATTTCTGTACTCCTTTGGAGACGTTTACTACATACCCCAAGAGTGCCACCTCGGGGATGGGGGCGAGAGTGAGGTCAGGCATGTGTCCTATTGTTAGGTGTTTTGCTTCCCAGTATGGCAGTAGTTTGGGACATGTCTATGTTAGGTGTGCAAAATCAGCATGTGGAGCCTTACACTTCAAACAGTAATGGGGTCTGGATGGATCAATTCTATGTGAGTTCTCTGGTGTGATGTACATTCTACGCAAAAATGTATAGTGCAATAACCTATGCCGACTATTTAATGAGATATTTTTAGTTACTTCACAGCATTTTTCCCCACTGGTCACCCAAAATGGGATGGCCCAAGTCAGGCTTGCGCAATTTAACTTCATTAATGGTGAGGAGTGCCAAGCACGTTTTATATAGTTTGGAAATCAAATATCCCCCCCCGAGTTTCTATGATAGTGAATAGGAGAGCAAACAATTTGGGTTCTAAGGGGAAAGTTGCCCGCATCGCTGAGCGGACCCTACTCATAATGAAGAGGTATATAAAAGTGGCCATGCGGAAGTGGTCCTCATCCGTCATGGAGAACACATGGACACCGGGGAATAAATCACCAAATTTGACAATTTCAAAGGAGGTAAGAGTGCGTTGTACTAGGCTTTAGCGCATGATTGGCAGCCAGTGGGGGTTGGGGGTCCCGTAGTTCGTCGCAATTTGTTCCAGGCCCAACTGATGGTGGACACCGTCTGCATATCGTTAGGATCCCTGGGTACGCCCCTGAGTAGCACTACTGACAGGGCATTAGGAAGTGCAAAATCTGCCTCAGGACGGACAAAAGGAATCCTAGCATCCGGGTGGAACCAGGCATGTGCTCAACTGCACTGGGCCACGAGAAAGTATAGCGTGAGGTCCGGAAATCCAAACCCACCTCTGTCGTACGGCAATGTAAGAATCTGCCACCTCACCCGTGGTCGCTTGCCCTCCATTTTAAGCAGATAAGATGTGAATGTAATGTCTTTAAAAAATCCATTTGGCAAGGGGATAGGGATGTTGTTAAGCAAATATTAAAATTTGGGGAGGACTATCATTTTAATCAATGCAACCCGACCGGCAATAGACAATGGGAGCCGCAGCCATCTCTCTACCTGCAACTCAAGGGTGACAACTGCCTGGAGATAGTTGAGACGAATAATTTGAGCTGAGTCTAAATGCAAATGGATAACCAAATACTTAGTGGAGTCAGTGCACCATTCCAGTGAGAATTTGCATTCCCACTGCTTCGCACTGTGCGTCAAGAGGAATATAACTGATTTGCGCCAATCTATACGTAGACCAGAAAATCATCCATATCTGATCATTTCCTTGACCAGAGGTTCCAGATTTTTCTGGGGTTCCCGAACATACAAAATGACATCGTCCGCATACATTGAGACTAACAGGGGGCCAGTGTTAAACTGTAGTCCTCGTTGCAAGTGTCTCTCCTGAAAATGTCTAACAAAGGGATCCATAGCAAGAATGAACAAAAGCGGTGACAGAGGTCACCCCTGGGCTGTGCCGCGGGATAAAGAAAAGGGGCGGGATAGTGTACCATTCATGCATATTCTGGCTGAGGGGTTGCTATATAATAGAGCTATGGTAGTGATGAATCCCTTGGGCATCCCTATCCTGCCAATAACTGAGAGAAACAAGCATTTGCAATGCAATAGGTCTCGCATTAGGAAAGTGTGAGCTATTGGTATTGTAAATGACACATTTTTTAAATATGTGTTGGCTTTGAAAATATATAAATTAATAGCATTGTTATTCACAAAGCCAATAGCTTACACTTTCCTAATGCGAGTCCTACTGGCTATGGCAATGCTTGTTGGTAGCAAGCAAGGACAGTGCTTTAGTAAGCCACCTATCTAATTTAAGGGGGCAGTCTATCAGTCTGTTTGTTAATAATGATCAGAAAATTAATAATTAGTACGATTTGTAATGGGTCTGGTCAGATGGTGTGCTATTATAATACGACCACTTTATAAGAAAGGTGGTGGAAAGTTTGTGTTGTGTAATAAAAAATAAATTCAAACGAGAGACTTTACTTCATTGGGGAATTTTGAGGTAAGGAATTTGAAAGTATATGTTTATCAGGTAGGGTGATTTTTTTAAGAGGCTAGAGAGAAAGGACTGTCTGGGAGCTCAGCCTTGTGGCCTTAAAGCAGCTCAGCATACTTTTTAAAATTTTCAGTCGGCAGCCTGCTTGCTTCCCATTGTTTTGGATTTAGACGCCTGCATTAAATAGTGTTCTCAGAGAGGCGCTTCCCAGCTCCGCGGACCTCTTTCCTTGTTTTATACCTTGGAATGAGGGGCCGCTGGGTGAGATCAGGTAGGGTGATTTTTTTAAGAGGCTAGAGAGAAAGGACTGTCTGGGAGCTCAGCCTCGTGGCCTTAAAGCAGCTCAGCATACTTTGTAAAATTTTCAGTCGGCAGCCTGCTTGCTTCCCATTGTTTTGGATTTAGACGCCTGCATTAAATAGTGTTCTCAGAGAGGCGCTTCCCAGCTCCGCGGACCTCTTTCCTTGTTTTATACCTTGGAATGAGGGGCCGCTGGGTGAGTCTGCCGCAGCTCTCAGCAGTAGGTGCACTTGCACACCGAGCTTCCTGTCCATCTTTCCAGGTTTCTCCTCACCTTACTGGCAATGTACGTGGGAGGCTGAGAAGCATCAAAACATGGGCTGTAATCTGAAACAAACCTAAACAGAGGAGTGCCCTTCCGCCCTTCCGGCTTTGCTTTACCCGGGCGCCTAATCGTCAGCCGCAGCATCGCCCCCAGGAAGTCGCCTCGCGATATTTCCTCTGCCAGTGCGCCTTAGCCCCATCAGAGCCTCACCCCCCAGGAGGCACCAGAGGCAGGGCACAGGCTTGCAGCTGTGGACTACTGCTGTGCACATCTGGATGGAGCCACCGCTGGAGTGGGGCGGGTCTGACAGACTCCCCCTCAAGCTCCTGTTCCGGGACAGGAGCAGTGGGGGGCCTTGGGGCAATACTCCTGTCCCGTGCAAGGGGGGACCTGTGGGCACCCTCGCGGTAGGGACATCCAGTCTATTAAGGAACAATGGGAGGGGTATTATTTAATTTATTTATTTATTTATTTTATGCGGTTTTTTTATAGCGCGGACTTTACCCGAAGGTGTCAGAGCGCTTCACAATAGTAGTGAAACATGAGGAAAAATTACAAGTCAGCATGTTACAAAAGCAAACGTTACGTTACATAAGGCAATAGTGGCAAATGTGCATGTATCAAGAGCAAACAAAATACAAGAGGTAGCAAACGATACGTTACAAGAGGAAACAAGCCGCGCTGTGGGCTGAATGACAGCGGAGTGAAAACAGGCGTCTTCATTAGGCATGAGTCCAAAGACACATGGGGAGACGCGGCTGCTGCGGTCACTCTCTCGCGGTTTATCAAAGAGCCACATGTGACGACCCAGCTGCGGGCCCTTCTCAAGCTCAGCGACAGAGTTTGAAGGCAGCAGCTGCAAATTAGAAATGTCTATTTTTTTATTTACATGTGTCTGGGGATGAATGTAATTTATTTTCCTGCGAGTTGAGCAGAGCTGGGGCTCACGGACAGCTGAGTGAAAACAGGCACCTTGATTAGGCATGAGTCCGAAGACTGGTGGAGAGGCACGATTGCAGGGTAGTTCTATCTTGTGGTTGTTTAAACAGAGCCACACCCGACGAATCAACTGCGGGCTGTTAACCCACAGACCACGAAGGGCACCACGAAGGGCACCACGAAGGGCACCAGAGCCCAGCAGGAGGAGGTGTTGGAGTGCGACAACGCAACTTCCTGAGCAGCAGAGTGAAACCATGACAGACAATCCCCGTTAGAAGAAATCCAAAAACAAAACCTAGAAACCGGAAGTTCGGCAGTGTGAAGCCGGTCGTGGGGCGGGACTTCCGCCTTCTGCGTGAAGCCCGCATCCACGGAGTGCCAGATAGCAGCATTGGTGATGCGGGCGGGGCTCCCATGCCTGAGGGAGAGCCCCGCGGTGGCTTCCGAAGTCAGGAGTGGCGGCGATGCGGTGAGTGGGGCTTAGTTGTAAGGGGGGGCAGGGGTGTGTGTCTGTGTGTGTGTGTGTTCCGGTGGGGGGTAGGGGGCTGTGGCGGGTGTATGCGTGCGTGTCTGTGTGTGCGTGTCTGTATGTATGTGTGTGTGTGTGCAGGAGGGGTGGGGGGGCGGCAGCGTGTGTATGTGTGCGCGCGCCTGTGTGTGTGTGTGTGTGCAGGGGGTGGGAGCTGGCTGTGTGTGTGTGCGCCGTGTTTGCATGCAAGCCAAGCGAAAGCAGGGGCTGTGTGTGCGTCTGCGCAAGCACGTCTCAGAGGCGCGCTCCCGCGGTCAAAACTGAGACTGGAAAAGCGCGCGTCTGACTCGTGTCTACATTCCCAGAAACGGGCAGCAATAGGTCTCGAGCAGACTCTGCTCGACCTAATAAGGCCACTCTAGGGAGTAAAATGCCTTTTCGGCGTCCAACAAAATTGTGACAGCTGGGACTTCAGGCCTGATCCTATGAAGATTGGGAAACAGAGTACGAAGATTTAAGGAAGTGGATCTGTGAGGAACAAAACCTAACAGGGCGGGTGAAATAATGAACTCCAACAAGAGCGATAATCGAAGAGCAATCATTTTAGCCACAATTTTGTAATCTAGATTGAGTAATGACAGGGTCTGTAAGAGCCACATTTCGCAGGGACCTTACACGGTTTGGGCAGAAGTATAATGCCCGCTTCGCGGAGAGTAGGTGGCAGTTCGTTTTTCTCAAGGGTCTACGCGTAGACCTCCACTAATTTAGGCGCCAGCAAGTCTTTATAGGTTTTATAAAAGTCCCCAGTAAAACCACCTAGCCTCGGGGAAGTGGATTCGTTGAGGGCCTCAATGGCACTAATGATCTCCTCTGTTGAAAAGGGTTCAGCAAGGAATTCCTGCATATATTTTTCCAGATAGACCAGGGCTATTTCTGAAAAATAAGCCTCTTGTGCCATGGTGTCACGTGTAGCTCCAGTAGAATGTAATGTGGTATAATAATCCAAGAATTCCTCGCTGATGTCAAATGTATACGTAAGTACTCGACCATCCGGCTGGTGTATTTCCGTGATATATGCTTTAGCATAGGGTGGTCTGAGCATTTGCGTCAGCTTGCGGCCTGGTCTCTCGTCCTCGCCATAACTGCGTGCTGTACGGTACTCACTAAGGAAGTGTATCTAACAGTCCACGGCATCCTTGTATTCCGAGAGGAGGGAGAGGCGACGCCTCCGAACTTCCGGAGTAGGACAAGCCACTAATTTCCCATCTAACTCAGCCAACTCCCGCTCAAGGCGAGTGATAGTGGCCTGCAGGTCCTTTAGGACGCCCGCATGTTTGGAAATGCAAACGTTCCGTATATATGCTTTAAAAGCCTTCCATAACACTACCCATGTGTACAACGAACCAGTATTTGTAGTAAAATACTCTTCTATGGCCTTCCGAATTTCAAAGTGAAATAGGTCGTCGTTAAGAGCCCAGCCAGGAAAACGCCACTGCCGCTCATAGCCTTCTAGTCTGGGAATCCTATGAAGGAGGAGTACTGGCGAGTGATCTGAATAAGTTCTGGGGAATGTCGTGAGAGAGTGATATCATGTGCAAGCTGCCGGAGACATCAGCCAATAATCAATGTGGGTCCACGTGTTGTGTTGGCCAGAGTAATCAGAAATTGAGAACACTTCACATAAATCTAAGAGAGCCCTACGTGCTCGGTGCTTGGTGTCAGGGGAAGTGGAGGTGCTGTCTGCTGCCGTGCATAAAAGCAGATTAAGGTCATGCCCCACAATCAAATTTGCTATCTCAAGTTTAGCCAGTTGTGCGTACAATGAATGAAAGTATTCAGGGTAATCCGTGTGGGGGCGTAGATACATACTAATGTTTTTTTTTTTATTATTATTATTTTTTTATTTATACATTTTCAAACATAAACAACAATGCAGCTGTTCATTATGAATACAAGTTGTACCCCATACATATCTTTGATTATTAAAAGCAGTACATAGACAGAATGCAACACAAGATCAGAGACAGCCTAATCCATCAATATCGTCTTTACCCACAAATTAAAAGATCAACAGTCAGCAGTATGATTCAACATGTAGGCAGTAAAGGGACCCCAAATATCATGCGGCCTGGAGGCACTGGGCAGCTCCTCTGCATAATAGGTGAGTTGGTCACGACAATAGGCAACATCATGCAACCAGTGTGCCAGCTTGGGCGCCGGCCTGCCATCCCAATTTAAGGCAACTCAACGTTTGGCCAACTGTATAGTCATTGCCACCAATTTTCGAGTACTAGACTTAAATTTCATTACGTTACCCAGTAGACATATCTTCATATCACATTCGACAGATTCACCCACCATTTCCGTTAAAGCTGTAACAACCTTTCCTCAGAAATCTGCCGCCTTTGGGCACGTCCATGCTAAATGCAGAAAATCAGTGTTATCAACACCACACCTTCTACAGCAATGCGATTCCCTCAGACCATATTTATAAAGTTGTGCTGGTGTATAATACATCTGATGAACGTATTCATAATAAATAAGTTTGAGATTGCCATTAATCCCAAAGCGACCAGTCAGCCCACAGCATTCCTCCCATTCGTCTTCCGTAAGCGGCTGTGGCAGAATGGCATTCCATTTGTCCCTAGAGCTCGTCGCACCACTACCTTCATCTAGTTGCGAGGCAGAATATAAATGTGAGACTAATTTAGTTTTGGTCTGCGCTGTGTAGATGAGCTGCAAAGTACCAAGGGTTGAGGGTTCCTCAGGGAAACATGGATAGAGGGCTCACAAGGCAGATCGCAGCTTAGTGTAAATAAATGTCGACATAGTAACATTCTCCCCATCTTTTATGAAATCCTGCAAACTAATAAACGTCCCACCCGGAAACACATCCCCCATGGTTCGTATCCCAGCATTGTGCAGCACCCTAAGGGAGCCAGTTTTGCCTGTCACAGAGATCGCTGTATGATACAATAAGGGTATAGCCGGCGCATACAGCGGAAGTTGTTGAGCAAGCTTCCTCAAGTTTCGCCATGCACTTGTTGTACATTGTACCGTGTCAACCTCGTCCCGCTCAAACACCGTGTGTGTATTCACAATCATTGCTTTTAAAGGTATTGGGTGTATGGTCCCAGCCTCAACCGCAACTTGCGACGTGAATGGCGGCGCATTTTGCCAGTAAGAGGCGTAATGAGCCTGGGCACAAAGATAATATAGTTGCATGTCAGCCACCGTAAAGCCGCCTATCGCATATGGTCTAGTTAAGGTCTCCCAATCAACCCTTGGCTTCTTACCCCCTCATGCTAGAGGAATCAGCAAGGATTGCAATGGAGCGAAAAGGTGCTGTGTGAGGATAATAGGTACATTTACAAACAAATACAAGCATTCCAGCAGCACCACCATTTTAATCCGTGCAACCCTGTCAGCAAAAGTCAGAGGCAACCATATCCACCGGGCCACCTGGTCCTCAAGCGTATGTATTGCCGTACCATAATTGGACCGTATAACGTCCTGTGGATCCCTGTGTATCCAGACCCCTAAATACTTAACAGAATCTGTAGTCCACTCTAGGTGGTAACCAAGCTCAAATTGTTTGGTACTTTCTGTAAGTGAGAATATTATTGACTTATTCCAATTAATGGCTAGACCAGAATACCACTCAAATTGGATATATTCCGTGATTAATTGCTCTAAGTGTTGTGCTGGTTCCCTCACAAACAAGACCATGTCATCTGCACACATGGATATCACTAAGGGACGCTGTAGAAAGCGCAAAGCCGCCCGCATATCTCTGTCGCAACACACACGCCAGCGGTTCCAACACAACCACGAATAGCAGAGGGGATAGTGGGCATCCCTGCCGGGTACCACGCTTAATTGGGAATGAGTCGGACGTCTGCCCATTTACTCGCACTACATGGTCTGTGTAGAGCAATTTAATCCAATTGGTGAAAAAATACGGTACACCCATACAATGCAACACTGCAAACATAAAAGTCCCGGCGATTGGGTCGAACGTCTTTGCGGCATCCAACAGGACCACAGCTGCTGGCAACTCAGGTTTTAAAAGATGCATGACAGCGAACAACGTTCGCAAATTGTGCGCCGTAGAGCGGGTGGGATACATCCTGATTGATCTGGTAGCACCATCACTGGTAGCAACAGACGCAACCGTGTCGCCAGAACCTTCGCCAATATCTTTACATCGGTGTTCATGAGCGACAGTGGCCTGTATGAATCACAGCGATCTGGAGATTTACCAGGCTTCAATAATGTGACAATTAATGCCTCCCTAAGCGTGCCAGGAAGTTTCTGTTGTTCAAAAGCCTCTCCATACATGGCCTGTAAAGGGGCAACAGAACATCTATGTACTCTTTATAAAACCCTGCGGGGAGTCCGTCAGTGCCCGTTGCCTTGCCGTTAGGTAAGGCGACTATGGCGTCTCTAATTTTGTAAGGTGTCAACGGGTGCATAAAGAAGTCTTGCTGGCCTTTTGATAGCCATACCAAAGAAACGTCTTCCAAGTATTGCGCTATCTCATCCTCATTCGCAGTGGGCCTACTCCCATACATATCTTTGTACTGCACGACAAACTGACCAAGAATACCTACAGTGTCAGAATAGATAGTGTCCCCCTCTGTAATCGCCTGCACAGTGCAATGTCGTGCCCGGTGTTCCGTTATCTTAGCAGCCAGAGCACAACCCGGTCTGCCGCCCTCCCCTTAGTACCGAGGTCTGCAGCGCCGTGACACATACCTCATTTCCTGGTCAGCTAATTCGTTATACTCAGTAACCTGCGAGCATATGGCAGCCAATGTAGCATTATCTGGCACGTCTTCGTATTGCCGTTCCAACCTCAACAGATCCTGTTCTATCCTCTTCATTGAATCACGCAGGGATCTGAGCACACCAGCTTGCAAACCTATACACGCCCCTCGGACAGTCACCTTCAAAGCTTCCCATAAAGTACACAAACTCTGCACCAAGCCCACATTGTCAGTGAAGTAGTTTTCTATAACCTCTTGAACCCCTTGCCTAAAAACTTGATCTTGTAATGCAGAGGGTTGTAGCTTCCACTGAAATGGGGCCAGAGCGTATGTAGGCAACTGCATGGTAAGCAATACTGGTGCGTGGTCAGATAAGGTACGTGGTAAGTGCAACACCCCAGAAACCCATGCATTAATGTTGTTCGTAGTGAGCCAATAGTCTAATCGTGACCACGTGTTATGGGTATATGAGTAACATGTCCCCTTCCACACCCCAGGGTGTCTCAATCTCCAAACATCTGTTAGGGTTAGATCCTGCATACCATCACAAACTGCCTGAGCAGCTTTTTTGATAACAGGATCTACATTAGAGTGTTGATCTATCGTCGGGTTCAGCACAACATTAAAATCCCCCCCACATATGATAGCAGAGGGCGGTAGTCTGTATACTTTGTTACACAGCAACTTACAAAACTCAGGGTCATCTATATTTGGTCCATAAACATTCACTATCGTAATCAATGTAGCACATAATTTGCCCTGCACTATTACATATTGACCACTGTCATCAATGTCTTCATGAGTGCTAATAAAGGAGATATTTCTTTTATTGAACACCATTGCCCCCGTGCATATGTGGAATATGAAGAATCAAAACGTGCTCCAGACCATTTTTTGGCTATATTAGATGCCGTATAACCATTGAGATGAGTCTCTTGTAATAGTGCAACCTGCACGTTATGTCGATCCAAATATGCCAAGACCTGCCTAGTTTTCTTTGGCTTATTAAGACCTCTGACATTCCAAGTAATCCAATTAATTTTCCCAATCTCTGCCATTACCTACTCTGACAATGTAGTGTGTGTAACAGTAGTGTAATTCTGTTGAGCACAAAAGCTACTGGAGCAACGATTATGTATCCTGCTTTGCCCAGCTGCAAACCGAAACCCCCCTGCAAACCCCCCCACCACCCACCCTAGCATCCCAATCACGCTGAGGAAACCCAAAGCATTTAACACATGAATAAACGCAAAACACAATCCCTCCCATCGTGAGTAGCTAGCCCGCTCACATAACAATAACCCAGTAGAGATCAACGTGGGGTGTACCCTCATGGAAGACACCAGCAGCCCATCGATCCCCTCGGTGGTTTGAGGGGAGGTCGGGGCAATCTTCAGTTTCCCACCCATACACATCCCATATAGCAGTATCATAGCTTTCAAATGTAAAGAAATGCAAAGTATGTATTGGAACCAGAACAAGTCCATCCTAGCGTGCAATCCTTCGAACGTTGCCATCCACGCCAATAGTTGCGCGTCAAGGTGCCCCTGCATCCCAATGTTCTTGGCAGCGACTACAAACCAAAAGAACAACTCTACAATGTCCAGCTAGCTAGAATTTGCTAATGTAAAGTCATCCCCCTGCGTAACATCGCACCCAGCACAGTTCACTGGATAATAATGTTCAACACAGCTCCATAGTTTTATGTAGTAATCGCTTACCACGTCACTCGTGCCATACCTAAAAAAGGAAAAAACAGATATAAGGTGCTGGGCACAGAATCAAAGGATATCAAAGAGCACAGACGTGCAATTATTTCACCCTGCAGTTCCATCAATCCTCATCGTCTGCTTCAGCCCCTGTCTGTCAGGTCGCTTCCTTTCACTCCAATTGTTGACGAACTGCAGAACGTCTTTAGGAGTAGTGAACAGCTTCGGTTTGCTACCATCGTGGATCCGCAACTTCGCCGGGTAGAGCAATGCGTATTGACTTTTCAATGCTTGCAACTTCTTTTTCACAGGTTGATATTCTCTCCATGCCTGCTGTACAGCCGTAGTTAAGTGTGGAAAGAGAGCGACCTCCATACCTTGATAGTTGGTAGTTCCCATTTTTCTCTCAAGTCGCAGATCTGTGTCTCTATCGCAATAATTAAGGAGTCTGGCAATAATGGGCTGATGGGGGCTCCCGGAACCGGGTGTGGTGCAAGAGAACGGTGTGCCCTCTCCACCACCATCAGTGGCGAAAAATGTTCCGCTCCTAACATTATCTTGAGCATCTCCTCCACATATAGCTCCATTTTCCCCACATTTGTGGACTCCGACACCCCGGTGATACGTAAGTTGTTCCATCGTGATCTGGCCTCTAAATCTTCGTTCTTTGCTTGTATCACCGCCAGTATCTTGTCCATTTGTGTGCATGATGCTGTGACCGGTTCCACCTTATCCTCCGCATTGGAGATACGTTGTTCAGCTTCTGCTATGCGAACTCCATGTTTATCCAGCTTGGAGGCCATATTATCCATGCGCAAATTGAGATTGTCTTTTTGCTGTCGATGGTGTGCAAACTTTGCTGCGTAGCCATCATCATACGCTCCAGTTTGCTACTGCAGCCCGCCTCCATCTCCGCATCGGTATCCGACGCCGCCGGCGTGGCATTTTTCTTGAGGCGTTTAGACTGAAATGACAATTTAGACTGTAGCTGCTTATCTGGCTTGCCCATCTTAGCTGTGTGCGAGCACCAGCGTGCACTCCAACGCAGAGTTCCTAGCGAGGTCACATGTGCAGGAGCACAGCACACCAGAACAATTTGTGTCTCAGCCGTGAGGCAACTGCACAGTAAGCAAGAAATGCCAGCTTCACAATAAGTCCACTGCAGAACAGCGAAGGCCTACGCCAATATTCCCAGCAGGTCACCAGTAGCGCCAACATCTCTGTCCCCCACACACAGCTTGTCACATGAGCTCCACAGAATACACAGCTAATAAGTTCCTATCATAATGTAGCTAGCTGGCACCAGAGTACAGCACCTTAACACCTCACATCGCCTCACAGTGATAGGTCGCAATATTCCCAGGCTCCATCCACACTGGCCCGCAACCATCAAAAGAGCCGCGGCAGGCAGTCGCATGTATCAGAGGCCTCAAAATGGCAGCCTGTAATGTTCCTGAAGTATTCACTTGACCGCAGGCCGGGAAACATCACAGTACACTCCGCTTACAGCGCGATTGTCCCGAGTGCTGCAGCAATACCCATGTGAAGTGGCGGCACAGCTCTTATTCAACCTTCACTCACCGGCCATGATCTGAGTCACACGCACGCAATGCAGCGCGATCTCCTCCCATCAGCTGCTTCACAGCCGGTGTAAGTCGCCTCAATTCGGCGCGCTCGATAGCGCGCAGGATGCCACAATCTCACCACCGCAATGTCCCGTCCAAGTGGTAACCGCACGGCAAGCGCGCCGAATCACCGCCGCTACCGGTGGAACACCACGCCCCAGTACGGTTCCCAGTGCAGCGGCCTCCCGATGCCTCCTGCCGCAGCGCTGACCTCCACGTGCCGATCAGTGCAGATCCCACCAACAGTTACAGCGGCGTCGCTCCGCACATCAACAGCAGCACGTCTCCGATGGCTGCTGCACTCCACAATCGTAATGAGCCCCGCTCGGCCGCCAATGATTCCAGCTCTCGCAGCCCTCAGAGTGCGAGAGCCGCCATTTTGAATACAGCTGCCGCCAAAATGCCGTTTCTCGCCCAAAACAGCGATTACAGTGGGTTTCGAGTGAATCAGCCCAGCGCTGGCAGCAAGATGCCTCCGGTACGTGTGCTGAAATCTGTGGATGGCAGGATAGAAACAGGATAATTGTCAGATAGTAGCCCCGACCAGCAGAGATGCACTAAGGTGCGGCCATCTTGCTTTGGGCTCGCTCGATACATAATAATGTTAATGTGTGATCCATAATTTTACCAGTGACAATCGTGTAGCATCCCTCGCTGTCATTAAGGAGTGAGTGTAATTGGAATGGGATCCGTTTGTGTATAAGAATCGCCGTGCCTCTGGCATAATTGCAAACATTTGCAAAATACCTGTGCTGTCCCCAGCCCAAAGCAAACTGCGTTGCATTTGATGTGGGAAGGTGCGTTTCCTGTATGAAAGCTATATCTACGTTATGACGCTGGAGATAATGGAGGACGTGTTTGCGTTTTCGGGTGTTATTAAGACCTCTGACATTTCAAGACACAAAGGATAGATCCGAAGAGCCACTAACGTTCCCTAACCTGGCCATGTATCAGACACATAATTCCTCTCAAAGTGTGCGATCCGTGTAACTGAAGCATAGTGAACATAGCAATAAGTGAACATGAATAAACATTTCTGTAACCTAACCCCCACCTCCCCCCCCATCCAGCCTCATTTCCCAAATAACGAGGACATAACCCAATTGTACCATCAGTCATACTATCGCAACACCTATCAGGATGGAAAAAAAGTCAACATGAGGATGCATTCGATTCAAAAGCAATTTCCCAATGGTATACACCTAGGGGTGTGGCAACGCCACGTCAGATAGCCAGCATTCTGAAAAAAGTGGAATTATCAAATGTATTATCCCAATATTGAGCACTACATCTGCATTTGCATAATAGAAGGCAAACATGCCTAACCAGGGTGGCTGCTAGAGAACAGTTTGACACTTGCATTTGACCCACTGCTGGGGGGAAAGGACACCATATCGCCTGTTTAGTCTGGATATTGTTCTGCTTATATGAATGGCAAAATTCATGTACCTCGGTGGGTGAGTCAAATATACAGGCTCTGCCATTGATATCAACGCGCACCTTGCAGGATAAAGCATACCGTATTTTAAGACCAAGTTTCTAAGTATAGCCTTAACACCATTATATTTCTGGCGGGCATCCTGCACCATTGGCGTAAAGTCCGGGTAGTGAGCCAGCTTAGAGCCCTGCCACAGGGTGTCACCTCGCTCTCTGGCGAGTCTAAGGGCAGTGTCTCTGTCGCGGTAGTTCATGATCCTAGCGATTATAGGTCTAGGCGGGCAGCCTGGATTGGTCCTGGGACCGACTGTATGGTGCGCCCTCTCTACAACAAACCCAGGAGTCGCCCGTGTTGGTTGACTTCGGCACACCTAAAATGCGTATATTATTGCGCCGGGTGCGCGCTTCAAGGTCTTCATTTTTAATTGCCACCTCCTTAAGGATACGCTCAACGCATTCCAGTCATTTCAGAGATTAGGCCGTGCCATTTCAATGTCAGAAATCCTTGCCTCAGCTGTGTCTAGGCGACGGTCATGAACCTGAATCTTGGTTCCAAGGCTTTCTATTTTATCAAGAGACTTTGGGGAATGCGGGGTGGGTAGAATTTTGTGGATCCACACAGATTCCAGAACTTTCCACCACAGATATGTGAGGAATTTTTTTTTTTTTACGAACTTTGAGGTATGCAAGGGACTCTGGGTAACAGAACCTGGTGAGAGCCACACAAGTCACCATATCCTGGATTCCCCAGGGTGTCTAGTTTTAAAAAATGTATAGGTTTGCTAGGTTTCCCAAGGTGCCAGCAGAGCTAGGGTCCAAAAACCACAGCTAGGCACACTGGAAAAAAAAGGGTGAATTTTCACTGGAAACAAATGATGTGTGCCCATGTTGCATTTTTGGCTGTGTCTTGTCGCGGGCATTATGCCTACCCACACAAGTGAAGTATCATTTTTACCGGGAGATTTGTAGAAACACAGAATAGTAGAACAAGTATTTTTGCCAATTGACTTTCAATGCAGTTATCCCTTCCAAATGTAAGAGTGTAAAAAAGAATAAATTTTCAAAAATGCCCTTTAATTAATATGCTGGTATAGGTACCCACATATAGGGAGTTGTGAAAATAAACACTGCTTCTAAACTCCATATGTTATTCCCATTTCGGAAATACATCGTTTTCCTTGATATCTATCTTTCACTCTTTTTATTTTACCAAGTGAAGTGCTGTATACCCGGTACACAATGAAAAACCTTAGCAAGGTGCAGCTCAGTTATTGGCTTTGGGCACTTCGGATTCTAGGTGAACCTACAAGTCCTATATACTCCTGAAACCATAAGGCTCCAGTGGACATAACAGTATATTGTTCGTAAAAATCTATCATACTTAAAAGAAGGTATAGGTGAAAATGCAGACACAAATTGCAGTTTTTTTCAACTCATTTTCAATATGTTTTAATTTGAACTGTTACTTTCAATAGGAAAACCTTGAAGGATCTACACAAATGACCCTTTGCTAAATTCAGAATTGTGTCTATTTTTCAGAAATGTACAGATTTTTGGGATCCATTATTAATTTTACACCAATTTCTAGTACTAACTGAAAGGAGGTTGAAAGCACAAAAAATTGAAAAAATAGGCCATGTCCCACTAAAATGCCAAAACTGTGTAGAACATTTTGGTTTTCTAACAAAAGTCTGCCTGTCCCTGAAAGCTGGGAAAATTGTGATTTTATCACCACAAATGCTCTATTGATACCATTTGCAGGGGAAAACCCTGCAAATGTAAACCCCCCCAAAATGTAATTGTATTTTGGCTAATTTCTGTGTCCCCTCCAAGGAAATCCACAAACACTGGGTAAGTTTAAAATCCTCAGGATGTTAGAAGAAAAGAAAATCATTTGATTGTGATTTTATCACCACAAATGTTCTATTGATACCATTTGCAGGGGAAAACCCTGCAAATGTAAAACCCCCTAAAATGTAATTGTATTTTGGCTAATTTCTGTGTCCCCTCCAAGGAAATCCACAAACACTGGGTATGTTTAAAATCCTCAGGATGTTAGAAGAAAAGAAAATCATTTGATGTGGATACCTTATGTGGACAAAACGCTACAGGGGCCTACGCGCGAACTACCTCAAATAGCCAAATAAAGGGCCCAGCACGGGGGGGGGGGGGGGGGAAGGCCCAGCGGTTAAGGGGTTAAGAGATTACATTTTATGTACATTCTTAGACATATAAACTTGTTAAAAAAACTATAAAATTATATTATGTGCCATAAGGTATGGCGATTTAGCAAAGCAGATTTGCCGGACAGTCTGCAATGCCAGAAACCCAGGCGATTTTATCCACTCTATATGGGAAAGCTTATAGGAGTACGTGTTGTAAATAATGGGAGAAATGATAAAATGAAGTCAGTAGGAATAGGATGTTCTTGTGAGATGGATCGCTGTAATACCATGACAATTTTAGCATGCAGTGTCTTACTTTTTTTAATTTTTTTTTAATTAAAAGTCAATAAACTTGTTTAGTAACAAAAATGTAAATATTAATATTCTTTTACATTTTTGTTTTGAATATATATATTTCTATGCTTTCATTTGAAAAAAATAAATGTCTGAGTAGAAAAGTATTTTTTATATTATTTCACTTCACTGAATATTACTAAATCAATTAATTTGTATTAATTATATACATTTTTAATTGTAATATTGATATTTGTGTACATTATATTTATTGCAATAGCTGGTTATACCCAGTGTTCATTTTAAATATCTACATTAATATTTTTACAGATGATATTTTTACACGTTCTATAGTTTTTGTATGTTGTTATAGTGGTAGTAGATGTTTTGGCCATTTCATTAATAAGTATAGTAAAATTACACTTTGGTACTCATTATTTTAACCTCTATATTTTAGAAGATTGCTGTTTTTGTAGTACATATGTAGGTCCACAATGTAGTCTACAAAAGCTTTTACCCCAGCATTTACTCTCCATAGTCATCAGGTAGCACAATGTGGTTCCAGTCACGCCGCCAGCTGCCAGATATGATGTCACCGGATATAACAGACACCAACAATGTTGCTGACATCAGTTACTGATGCTTTCTCCAAGCTCCAGCAATGCATGTGGAGACTAACCGAGGCAGCCTTGATGTGACAACCCCAGCACACACTTAGTTGCATATCTTGTGATCTCATTATATAAGGCACTTGCCCTTAAGGGAAGAGGGAAGCCATTGATGAAGATAATATGGTCACCAGACATAACACTAGCAAAGGCAAGTAACTTTTACTTTTGATGGAAACATCTCCCTGAATAGCTCTCACTTTAAGAATGAACCCCAATGCATTACCCTCCAGGAGGTGGGGATGAGCAGTGCCAATTAACCAAGAATGTCATGTTGCAGACTCATGGAAAGTGATCAGTCACTTTATGCTTGGGCTGTGAAACAGTTAAGTTTAGTGAAAGTATATAGGGATGACCACATGTCTGCCAGGCAGATGTCAGCCACGGAAAAGCTCCGGTAACCACTGTGGAAAGATCCATTGCCCTAGTAAAGTGGGCACAAATGGACAAGACAATGCACATCACCAGCACCTCTAACACAGACCAAAGGTTATGTTAAGCTGTGTTGCCCAGTTGGACATGTCAGCTCAGCAAGGACACATCTGTGACTATGGCTGCCTGTATTTGCTGAGAGCTGAACAGCTTACTCACTTCGAGGGGGATATGCTCTCTGGACCTGGAGCCACTGACAAGGCACAGACACCACTGTGAAAGGCCCTCTGTCTCCACCTCGTGTGTGGAACCAACAGGATGCATGAGGCGGTGGGTCCTAGCAGACGTCAGTCCTGTAGGACCGAGAGATGCTTTTGTTACTGAAACCTTGGAATCATCTGCTGAAAGTCTATGATCTGACGACAAGGAAAAGCTTTCATGCCAGTCATGTCCAACACTATACCTATAGAAATTGCACTCAGCGTTACTATACATAACCAAAGTAGATCTATCTGCATTGAGGCTAATGACATGTGGGGAACTTGATGGACGTAGAGTGTCTATCCATCTTGAGGCACCTGAAGATGGTCTCCAGAAATGTTAGATTTAATCAAATTCAGCACAGCATATTACAACAAAGTATATAATACCTAGCTTCCTGAATAAAATATACATTGCAATAATAGACATCTGTGGGATTTCCGTAGTTGGGGATCTGTGGGACAAAGACGGGGTGGTTACATTTTCACAACTCCAACAACAATATGGTATGAGCTCCACTGAAACATTTAGATATGTGCAGATCCGACACGCACTCCTACAGGCAATTCCACCTGACACCGCACTCCCAGAGTCGTCGCCATTGGAGGACAGACTGTTGACAGACTTTATGGAACAAGGGGCGACCTCTCTCACATATAACAAATTGGTCAACAACCTACCAGACCCCACACAGAAACTTAGAGAGAGATGGATGGGGAAATAGGCGAAATGGATGATACGGAGTGGAACGAGGCGCTTGCGTCACCAAGGGAAGTAGGCATTTCGGCTAGGTTCAGACTAGTGCAACTCAAGATATTACACCGCACTTATTACACCAGAACACTTCTTCACAGAATACAGAGGGCAACACACCCCTTCTGCCTCAGGGGCTGCGGGGAGGAGGGAACTCTGCTCCACACGTTATGGGACTGCCCCCTAGTCCAGGACTTCTGGAAGCAAATTATGCGCACAATCTCCCAGGCTGTTGAAATCTCGGTCCTGCCTGAACCCCGTAAGTGCCTATTGAACATTTGGGACCCTACTGACCTTGGCAGGTATAGCCAGCTATGGGTCACACTGGCGGTGACAGTGGCCAAGAGGGACATTGCGCAGAAGTGGGGTGCCCCGGAACTGCCTACGGTAGCTGGATGGGTCAGAAATGTGGACCTCCTCATGGTGAAGGAAAGAGCGGTATACCTGCTGCGGGCATGCCCGCGTAAGTGGAATAAGGTGTGGACGCCCTGAAATAAGTACACGGGAGAACCGTGTGAACCCCTACCGGAACATGAGGACTTGGACTCAGAGGAGGAGGAGGATTAGTAATGGTGGGCATTCATATTGTCTCGGGTTGATGATGGGGTGGTGCGGGTATGTGGTGTTATCTTTGATATGGTGCTGTACATGTGTAATGGCTAACAAATGAATATGGGCAGGAATGGCCCTCTGCCGAGTGATGACCTAAGTTGGGTTCTAATGTTTTTCTCTTTTTTTTTATTGTAAGTTAAATCTGCCAAGAATAGATTATTATACCGAATCCGGACGGACATTGAAAGGACACCTGAACAGGGTGTGAAGGGGTGATGAAGGCAGAGAATCTTAGTAGATTATGGTTCATATAGGTGCATAATAGAAGGATAATAATAATATGTAAGAATGTGATTTGATGCATATGGTTTTATTGCTAATTCACCACATTGATGTGACGAAGGTTCCTGACCGTAATATTGTTTTTATAATTTTTGAATTTCTGAAAAATAAAGATTTACTAAAAAAAAAAATAATAGACATCTGCGGGAGGTGCCAGAATATAGATCATGATATCATGCACATGTTCTGGACCGGCCCCTCCGCACAACTCTATTTGGATGATGTACTCAACACCACGGGCCAAGTCTCAGGCATCACTATAAATATGCAGTCTCAAAACCTTGTGGGGCCTACTGCCAAGAACCACCAAAACTAATTGCTGTGTAAGCTTATCAATGTTGCCCTGCTTCTTTCCAAAAGACAACTGGCCATAATGTGGAAGAGAGCGCAGAAATAACACTGGATACAAAAAACATCAAGGTGGGAAGGGGGACAGCTTTGTTGGGGCAGAAGAGTCAAGATGGGGGGGCGTACACACATCACAGAATGATATGAGTTTTGACTGAAGCACAAGTAACTTACCTTCGGTAACGATATATCTGTAAGAAACAGTAGTTAGTATTAGATTCTTTACCTTAGAATATCCCCAGGCGTCAGACTGGATCCGGAAAATTTTGCGTAGCAGTATCCCTGCGCGTCGGTAGGCTTCGTCTGCAGCTCCGCATCCGTCGTTGGCGCCGGGATGACGTCGTCGGAGTACTTAGACGCCGCCCTCGCGCGCTGACGTCAGTTCTTATACACAGCTTTTCCGCGCTAGAAAACGCAGAGCCATGATAAAAACCAACACTGGTGCCATAAAACTAGGGCCCTGAAAGGGGATGACCTTAACCCTAGATATAGGTTTGCAGAACGGGGAGGATGGGTGGGGTGGTAAGGAATCTAATACTAACTACTGTTTCTTACAGATATATCGTTACTGAAGGTAAGTAACTTGTGCATCTGAAAGAAACAGGTTAGGATTAGATTCCTTACCTTAGAATAGATACCCCAGCAATACCAACCCCGGTGGTGGGTCTGCGAACCAATGATCACACCAGAAAGTCCTGGAGAACGGAACGGCCGAAAAAGCCATCTCTCCGGACTTGGCTGTCCAGGCAGTAGTGTCTTGCGAACATGTGCAGCGATGCCCACGTAGCTGCCTGACAGATGTCCTGCAAGGGGACTCCACGACCCAGGGCAGTGGTAGCCGCCGTGGCCCGAGTAGAATGGGCCCTCAGCCCAACAGGAGGCTCCTTCCTAGCCAAAGAGTAGCAAATCTTGATGCACAAGACGACCCACCGGGAGATGGTTTGTTTGTGCACCGCCCGACCCTTCTTAGCGCCCATGTAACCAACAAAGAGTTGGTCATCCACCCGGAACTGACATGTGCGATCCAGATAGAATGAGAGCGCATATTTTGGGTCCAGACGGTGGAGCCTCTCTTCCTCTTTCGAGGGATGCGGAGGCGGAAAGAAGGTGGGCAAGCCTGCCTGATGTGGAAGGCTGTGACTACCTTGGGCAGGAAAGAGGGTCGCGTCTGCAACACAACCTTGTCCGGATGGACAGAAAGGAAAGGAGGTTTAGAAGAAAGGGCCTGGAGCTCACTCACTCTCCTGGCAGAGGTGATGGCAACCAGGAATGCAGTCTTAAGGGTAAGAAGACGAAGAGGACAGTTATGAAGTGGCTCGAAGGGAACGCACATCAGATAAGTCAGAACAAGGTTCAAGTCCCACTGAGGCATCACGAAAGGAACAGGAGGGAACATATGAGTGATGCCCTTCAAGAACCTATTTACAACTGGGGACTTGAACAAAGAGGGCTGATCAGGTAGCCTTAAGAAGGCGGAAATGGCAAAGAGGTAGCCCTTGATAGTGCCCAGAGCAGAGCGCTGCTGGGCAAGAGAAAGAAGAAAGAGGAGAACCTCAGAAAGAGGGGCAGAGAGTGGATCCACAGCATTTGCTGTGCACCATGCCACAAATTTGTTCCACCTGCAGGCGTATATCGATTTTGTGGAGGGACGCCTGGCTGCCAGAATAACATCAGACTTCAGGAGGCAACTCAAATGGCCTCAACTGTCGCCACTCAATCTCCACGCATGGAGGTGGAGGCTGGACAGGTTCGGGTGGAGGACCGTCCCCTGCTGCTGCGACAGAAGGTCCTCCCGAAGAGGCAGACGAATCGGGGGGTCAACTGACATGCTGAGGAGCTCGGGATACCAGTATCTTCGTGCCCAGTCTGGAGCACCAAGGATGACTTGGGCCCGGTCGCACCTGATCTTCTTCAGCACTCTGGGCAGAAGTGGTATAGGCGGAAAAGCGTCGCCGAGCGAGTGCCGCCTTGGCAATTCCAACATGCAGAACTGATGACATTGCGCGTTCTCTTCTGTGGCGAATATATCTAACCAAGGCTCTCCCCACTGCTGAAAGAAAACTTGCACCACGTCCGAGTTCAGACGCCATTCGTGATCCATCATGCACTGATGGCTGAGTTTGTCCGTCCTGGCGTTCAGGGAATCTGCCAGGTGTTGAACCATCAGGGTCACGCCCTGATGTTCCAGCCACTGACAGAGGCGCAGAGCCTCCTGGCATAGGGTCCACGACCCCACCCCGCCCTGTTTGTTGGAGTACCACATGGCGGTGGTGTTGTCCGTGAACACCTGCACTACACTCCCCCGGACAGAGGGGAGGAATGCCTTCAGTGCAAGCCAATCACCCGCAGCTCCAGAAGGTTGATATGGAGCCCGGACTCCGCCGGAGACCAGAGTCCTCTGATCTCTGCCTCTCCCATGTGGCCCCCCCAGCCCTGGAGGGACGCGTCCGTCAAAACTACTTGCTCCGGTTGGGGTAGTGAGAGGGATCTGCCGCTGACCCAATCGCGGTCCGTGAGCCATCACTGCAGCTGTCTTGCAGTGCCCTCCGGGATCAAGACGTGGTTGGAAAAGTTGCCCTGATGCTGGGCCCACTGAAACTTCAGGACCCACTGCAGATCCCGCATCCGCCACCGGGCGTGATGCACCAGAAGGATGCAGTAGGCCATCAGCCCCAGAAGCCGCAGCGTCAACCTTACCGAGAATCGGGATAACGTCTGACAGATCGGAATCAGAGCCTGAATATCCCGAACCCGCTGTTCGGGAGGATAAACCCGAAACTGCGCCGAGTCTAGAACCGCTCTGGTAAAGAGGAGCTTCTGGGAGGGACACAGGTGCGACTTCGGCACACTGATGGAGAACCCCAGCATGTGCAGGAGGTCGGCCGTAGTCTGGAGATGGCTGACGACTGTCTGGGGCGAGCCCGCCTTCAACAACCAGTCGTCGAGGTAAGAGAAGACTGAAACCCCTAACCTGCGCAGATGAGCTGCGACCACCGCCATCACTTTCGTGAACACCCGTGGGGCGCAGGTAAGGCCAAAGGAGAGCACGATAAACTGAAAGTGCTCGTGGCCTACCGTGAAAAGAAGGTAACGCCGGTGGGCCGGCAGGACGGGGATGTGAAAATAAGCGTCCTGCAAGTCCAACGCTACCATCCAGTCTCCCTGGTCTAGGGCAGCTAAGACCTGAGCGAGAGTCAGCATCTTGAACTTCTCCTTACGGAGGAAGCCGTTGACGTTCCGCAGGTCCAAGATGGGGCGTAGGCCCCCTTTGCCCTTCTTGAAACCAGAAAGTAGTGGGAGTAACAACCACACCCTACTTCTGGCCCAGGAACGCGCTTGATGGCCCCCTTGGCCAAGAGGGCCGCAACTTCCACTTGCAGAAGTTTCAAGTGATCCCCGACACGCGGTGGTTCTGGGGTGGCATGGCTGGAGGGGTCGCCTCGAAGGGGAGGGAGTAGCCCCTTCGGACGATTTGCAGCACCCACTTGTCCGACGTGATGGAGCGCCAGTGGAGGAGGTGATGGCGAACCCTGCCCCCCACTGGCGTTGAATGGGCCTAAAAGCTCGGACTAGGAAGGCTTTGAGGCAGATGCTGCAGAGGGAGATGTGGACTGGCCACGCCGTTGTCCCCTGTTACCGCCGCAACGGTAACCACGTTCACCGCCGCGCTGGATGGTAGTCTGCGGCCCTTGGCTGGCAGGAAGTGTGGGGGCACCCCTTCCGTGGCCACAAAAGGAGCACTGGGCAGAAGATTGCTGGCGCGGGGCCGAGAGGCCCAAAGACTTGGCCGTAGCCCTGGAGTCCTTAAAGCGTTCCAGCGCACTATCTGTCTTGCCACCGAAGAGGTGGCTGCCATCGACCGGCATGTCCATAAGGGTGTTCTGGACATCGGCCGAAAAGTTGGCGGACCTCAGCCAGGCGTGGCGGCGAACCGCCACAGACGTGGAAATCGCTCTTCCTAGCGAGTCCGTGGTATCCAGCCCACATCGTATTGAATACCGCGCTGCATCTCTTCCCTCCGCGAGGGCTTGAGCGAGTTTCACCTGGGCCCCCTCCGGGCATTCAGGCAGCACTTCCGCGACCGTATCCCACAGAGAGTGGGTGTAACGGCCCAAGAGGCACGCGATGTTAACCGACCGCAATCCCAAACTAAGGGAGGAGAACATCTTCTTGCCGAATTGTTCAAACCTCTTGGATTCCCGATCTGGTGGCGCAGTTGGGAATGCGGATTGTGAAGTAGAGGCCTGGATAACCAGGCTCTCGGGAGTGGGTCGGGTGGACAAGAAATTAGGGTCGCCCAGGGCAGGGCGGTGGCGCCTAGCGACGTTTCTATCTACAGGGGGACCTGTAGTGGGCCTGGACCAGGTGCCCAACAGGACGTCCGTGAGAGCCTCATTAAACGGCAGTAGAAGCTCTGGGGAGCTTATCTACGGTTTAAGGACCTCCGTGAGGATGTTAGACCTCACCGTTGCGACGGGGAGCTTAAGAGCCAAGGCCTTGGCTGACCTCATCAGCACCACACTATAAGCAGCCCCCTCCTCCGTAGCCCCGGTAGGAGGGGAGACAAAACCATTGTCTGGGGAGGTATCCAGGCCACTGGCTTCCCCTAGTTCCTGTGTCCAGTCCTGAAATGACTGGCACTCACGTGCCAGGGGGTCCTCAGACAACCCCCAGTCACCCTCGTCGTCCATGTCCTGAAATTCAGGGATAAAGGACGGACCCAGATCCTCAAAGAATTCCTCTTCGGCCGGCGCCGAATGCGGCGTCGAGCAACGCCGCTCCGGCGCCTGACCGAGGATTGGACTAGGAACGGCATCGTGCGGGGACAACGCCGGGTGTGACACCCTCAGGGTCGACGCCGGCGGGATCGTAAGGTCGACCAGCGCCGATCCGGATCCAGTGGGGCCTTGAGGCATCAGGACCGAAGTCGCCGACGGCGCCGGGGCCGGAGCACCCGGCCCCCTTGGGCTCCCAGTCGGGGCCGCTGTGCCCGAAGGCGCCGCGGAACCCGACGGAGGAGTGAGCGACCTCATGGCCATGAGGAAGGCCTCGATCTCCCCCGGCGTCGCGTCTACCCAGGGACCAGCGGGTATGAAGCAGGCCGCGTCGCCTGCGGCTCCGGCGGAGCCCGTGGGCGGTGTCACCCGCACCCCCGGCCGCGTCGCACGAGCGTCAGGGGAGTCAGAAGAGCGATGTCGTCTCTTCAACTTCTTGTGCCTCTTACCTGAGGACTTGGCGCCCAACTAGTGGTGTCAACTCGCCGAGATGTGATGACTACGGTCCCGCGACCGGTCCCATGACCTCCTTCCGGACCGGGACATCGAGCGGCGCAGGGCCGACTGCCAGAGCTCGAGGCGCTTGCGGGACCGCTCTCGCCTAGCCTTCGACGTCAAGGCCCGGCAGTCGGGCACGACCTGTCATCGTGGTCGGGCCCCAGGCAATGTAGGCACCGGCGATGGGGGTCGGTAACTGACATCAGTCGGCTGCAGTCGGCACAGGGCTTGAAACCGGGCATCCCTACCGGCACCGATGGAGTCGTAGACTCGAAACGGATCCAAAAAGCTTAGTCAAAAAATGACTAACAGGTACCACTTTCTCCGGACCTGCGCTTGCTGGCGCGGAAAAAAGAAGATCTGACGTCAGCGCACGAGGGCGGCGTCTAAGTACTCCGACGACGTCATCCCGGCGCCAACGACGGACGCGGAGCCGCAGACGACGCCTACTGATGCGCAGGGGTACTGCTACGCAAAATTTTCCGGATCCAGTCCGACGCCTGGGGATATTCTAAGGGAAGGAATCTAATACTAACCTGTTTCTTTCAGATATTGGGTAGCCGAGATGACAACAGGCCCTGTTGAAAATCTCTGTGCATTATGCGCAAAGCACACACAGGGTTCCTTCCTGTTGAAAAATAGACATGTGATTGTCAACAGCTGATTTTTATAAAAAAAGAAACTGTGAGCTACAAAATTGCCACATAGCACAAACAGATGACAACTTATGATGCACACAAAAAAAAACACAGGCAGAACTACAGCAATGTATAGAGGCTACTTGTGCCATCAATGTCACCAACAGTAGTGATTTGTTGATTGAAACGAAACGCAAAGAAAGTTTTCCCTTTGCCTTCTCTTTTTATTTTTTGCAAATGTTCTACAAATCAAATCCTGAATGGGCAGGACTGTCACTCACATTGTAACTTTTCATTCGTCTGCATTGTTATTGCCCTGTATTATGTGGATAAAAAAAAAATCAATGAAAATACGTTAAAAAAACACTTCAACCATGAAGTGAGGTGGGAATTTTTGGATTTGATGGTAAAGTAAAGTTGTGGAGAAGAATTATGGTTTACTGAAGATGTTACTCGGCCAGCGCCTACACCCTCTAGTCTTCGAAGTGAGACATAAATGGACTCCTGAACGAGTCATTGAACCCACCATAAATGCTGTACTTTTGTGAAAACACAAGGAATGGTCATCAGCCCGAAAAAGGAGGCCAGGAAATGATAGTGCAAAAGTTACTTCAGGTAAGGCCTGTGAGCGGTTGACAATTGGAAAATGGAAGATTGCATCCTGAATGTCCATTCATGCCAACCAATCCCTTGTCTTCAGCACTGCCATGATATGGCTCAAATTAACAATCTTTAACTTGTGCTGATGAATGAACAAATTTACAAGAAAAAGATCCAGGATGAGTCTCAGACCTCTTTTTTTCTTCCTCTGCCTCACAAATGGAGGAGAACGGCCATGGGAAGGGGGGAGGAGGAAGGGCATAGCCTTAGTAGCTCAACTGGATGTCCAGAGGTTCTTTTTGATTGTCTGTCAGTTGGAAGGAATGCTCATACCCAACCCAGGGTAAATGGCAGTTTGGGGGCGGGGAGTCAGTGAGGAACGGTCTGGATCTGCTTCTGGTGACATTTACATCCATCCCTGTCATAGAAGGAGTGGTACACTTGATGAGGTTCTGGACTTGTTGAAAGGGTTGTCTCTGCCGGGATTGTTGAGCTCTGCAATAGCAACTTGACTCTTTCTACAGCTGATGGAACTGTCTCACCGGTGAAGCTAGGTCCAGTGAACGGACCACAGCTTGACTATTCTTTAAGCATTCCAGGTAAGAGTCACCCTTCTCACCGAATGTATGGCATCTGGGAAATTTGTCTGTAGAATGCTGAGCTCAAGAAGGGCTTTTCTCAAGCAGCCAAGCCAAGCTGCACTAAAGCTTCAAAGAAAAGGAAAGTGGATTCGTGCCTGACGAAACATCCTGTAAATATTTGTCAAAATGGCAGACCGTGGGTAAAATTCCCGTTTTCAGTTTCCGGTGGGGCACTTTCAATGTTTTCAAAAAGTGTAAAAATAGTGGAATTTACTGTTTAGTTTTTTTCCCTCTGAACAAAATTACACGGATGGTATTATTCCAGTGCTTACTACGAAATCTGAAGTTATTTCCTTACTTCTCTCCTCCTTTGTGTTGTCAAATATTCCTCCATTCTTTCTTGCTCCCAACTCCCTTCTTTGTACCCTTTCCTTGAATTTACTCTTGCAAGTCACTTCTCCATATTTCACCCCAATGCAGGTCCAATTTCTCAGGATTCAAGCCCCTCTTTTCAACAGTCTTCTGTTACTCCACGTCAAGCAGGTGCAAGGTTCGAGATATATTTGCACGCTGTTAAAGATTTGATTGTAGTAGATAAAAAGTAAATATTTCAACATACTTTCCTGTGGCTCTGTGCTTTAGACAAAAGGAAAAGATCAGCTGAATGAAGGAAGTCTACTTGGAACGTGACATATTTATTGCGGGATGCTTGGCGCTCTGTTATTGTAATCCAGTATCACACTTCCCTGTTCTTTGTCCACCAACTGCAGTCACAGAGGGTTGTTTAAGAGATGTTGTTTTGTGATGGACTTTGTTTCAGCACCATAAATGCCCATCTTCATTTTGACATGGATGAAGTAGGAATGAAAGATGAACTTGCTGATCCTGAGAATGCACAATGAATGCGTCCTACTTTAGTGCGCACACTCAGAGTGGGTCTTTGCATCAGTTTTCCTGAAACTGCACTGTCTGCATGAAATACTAGGAAACACATAGCAGTGATTTGCCTCTTCATGTTTCAAAGCTGCACTATCTAAAACTCATACACCTTCATACCTAGTAGGTTTTATGAGGTAGTGCATGTGCTAGAAGCAGCACAATTTCAGCAAAACCAGCGCACAAACCCCTTCTGCGTCTGAGCATGGGAACTAAAGATGCTCATGATAAGCAGCTGATCCTTTTGTGTGAGGGAATGTGACCCCTATAAGCATGCTTTTCAGACCATTATGAAGTAAAACTAGGAGCAGAAGGTGCAGTGTTTTATGGGAGGACATTGATTATGGAGGCATTCAAATACGCAGTGATCTTTGTTGCCACAATCCTGATAACAGAGTTTTGAGAAAGCAAACATCTGTAACACTCTCGGTGAAGGAGGATGACATCATAGAGGTGTTGCTTGTCCTGGGCAGCTACACTGTTCACAGTTCACCTGCAAACCTGCTAGCAACTACCTAGCAACATGCAGTGAACTGAAGCCACACAAGTAGAGCCAGGCTCCCAAATCAGGAGTGGCCCAAGAAACTTGTGGATGGTCAGATGGGCATATTAAATTGATTACCATGGCCCAATCAAAGAAATACCTTAGAGGTAGGGGGCTGCACTAAAACCGTTTGATATCAGAGGGTGCAAAGGAGTGAAAGTGCAGCACTGTCTGGTGAAAGCAAATATTCCCTTTGGTGATTTTTCTATCGTTTATAGTTGGTATAACTGAAAACTGGAAACCCTAACTGTGGCTCATCAGACAGTAAAGTAATTTCTAAAGTTTCCATCGCTTTACACACCTCCGAGGTAAAGCAGGAAGCTTCCTTTGTCCCATAGGGGTAAGGAATATGCCCTTCTGGAGATGTGCCTAGGCCACTCACATTTTGTAAGCAAAGATGAAGTTCAGCAATGGAGTAAGAAGGACTGAGCTAATTGTATTTTTTGGAATCGTCTTCTTCCATGTAGCCATAATTTCATACATACAATAACAGAATAATTCATACATCGAAACAAACTTGTGGGTCTTAAAAGGGAGCTGTTCATTTGGCAAGCTCTAATCCTTTCCTTTGCCACCGAGATTATTTTAGCCAACTTTCTAAGTGGGACCGTAATGGCTCAGAATACAGTGCCATGAGCTGCTTAGGGGGCAACGTCTTAGATGACACCAGATGACACTATGGCCTTGGACTTCTTTTAAGACACAGAGGTTTGGAGTATGCAGTCGGAACACATCAGTGTGGGAGCCAAAAGAGTCGCTAAGCCCGAAGGAGCAGATCCATACTTTAGAGAGAGGCTCAGAGATGCCCTAAAGATCTCCAATGTGGCGTGACAGAAGAAATAGACGTGTATGGTCGGCAAATTAAATTGAGAATACCGGCTGAATTTTCTGAGTCTGCTCAGAGCAAGAGGAAGGGCCTGGCATTGGGGGAAACAAACACGTGACTCCCTAAAGTCCGAGAAGCATTTCCTTGAAGAAGATTTGCATTTTTTTGTGCTTGGTCGTTTTGTGAGCTCATTCCCTTAATAAGGCTTAGCTGTAGGAGAATGATGTGCTATGAAGTGTCCCTCTGGGACCTGGCCACAATAACTTGGCCTCCTGCTCGCTTGATGACCTTTTGATGACTCGGCAAGCACGACCTGCAGGCTACAGGGTTGTGGTCTGATCCAAGACACCATATGTGGATGTTGGGTGGATCCAATTAACCCCTCTGCTGCGCCGAACGTTCCGCGCTGGTGCGGAACATTCTATTGCGCGGGCGGGGCAGGAACGTTCAGCGGACGTGCGCAGCACTACCGGGTAACTACATTCCCCTACTTGGGTGTACTGTTTGACCAAAAAGGATCATGGGGCCCACAGATAAGAGCAAAGAGGCTGGCCGTAATTAGATCATCCTCCGCGCTCTTGGGTTTTGCTGGCAAGTTAGGAGCAAGGCCGATGGAAGCCCTCTTAAAAATCTATAAGTGCAAGCCTGTGGCTATCGCACTATATGGGTCCCCTTTGTGGGGGTATGTAAATCTTGACCCTATTCAGAGAGCTGAAAATAGATTTATTAGATCTCTTCTCTCCGTACCGCAGTCAACCCCAACCTATTCTATTCACAAAGAGGTGGGCTTACCCTATATATCAGATACATTGAGTCTAGCTCCCCTGACTCTGTGGCTGAAAATGTGGTTGAATGAAGATCTCCCTTTGAACCATAAAATTTTATACGATGTTTTATCACTTGACAAATATAGCAGTATTCCATGGTTGGCCTATTTAGCTAAATCATTTACAGATTTGGGCCGCCCGGAACTTTTCTTATGCCCAGAGAAAATTAGGGCCCAGGACTTGGACTACATAAAAAAGTCATTCAGGGAAAGGAAGGAATTGAGCTGTGAGGAACAAGAACTGCTGAAACCAGCAGTAAGGGCTCATAGCCTCTTGGTTAGCGCACCTTTACTCGCACCTTATCTAAGCTTCGTCACATTCCCTTATCATAGGTTTTTATTAACTAAGCTTAGGTTCAAACTGTTACATTTTTATTTAGGTTCTTTTAAGTGCTGGCAGAAGCCAGACCTAGCCCCTCCTTGCAGCTGCGACCATTTCTCCGTGCAGGATACAATGCATTCTGTCATGTTTTGTAGTTTATATCACGAGCAGAGGAAAACATACTTGCTCCCCATCCTGAAAGAAGCGGGTTTCACACAGGTACGTCCGGCGTTGCTCTTTCTACAACTCCTGTCAAATCCTCGCATTGCTTTCTGCACTGCTAACTTTCTGGTGGCCGCCGCTAGGGCGAAAGCTGCTGGTCAAATTTTGTCTTAAAATTCATGGTATTATCATGTCCTTTTACAAATGAAATGTAAATCTGTTTTTTAATTATGTATATAGCTTTTTAATGTGTATTTAGATGGTGGCTTTTTAGGAAATTGCATGAATATGTATCGCACGTCATGTTTTCAGTGTTTATTGTTTTTTGTTTCTTTGTATGACTTGGAATAAGTCGAATAAAGATATTCTGACTGACTGACACTACCGAGGTAGTGCACACGATGTCCGCTGAACGTGCGCCGCAAAGAAGGAGTTAAGACATCCACCTGCAACACATATAACGTGGCCTGCTACTTTGCACCTAAAAAAAAAGTCTTTGCGAATTAGGCGTCCTATGCATATTATAAAGTGGGACAAGAAACTGTGTTTGCATTTCTTTGTTTTAATCTTTTTATTAACTAAACCAGAAAGAAAAACATCGGGTGACAATGGCCGCTTTCACATGTCATAAATACATTTCCATACTTCAAAATAATAAATACAGAATATTGTTAAGGGATCACAGGGACTCATGCGCCTCCACTTCATCTTGACCTATCGGGGGTAAACATATATCTCCACGGTATCGATCCCAATTCTCCCAGACCTTCCCCCACTTTGCAGGACAACCCTTGGCAACATAGACCGACCTCTCTCTGAACATGCACCAATCCAGGTCTTCCATCCCATCCACTTCTCGACTCGGGGTGACTGGCTAGCTCCTCACAGCTGAGCAATGTTACGCTTGGCTACCATACATGCCAGCGTCACCCATTGCATTTCTTTTTTTTTTACTTTTTGTTTCCCTCTTTGACGCAAGATCGAATGACATAGCGATATGAGTGGTTCTAATGACAAGTTGTGTACAAAAAAAATAAATATACACTAATCTACATTGTTTAAAAATTGGCATATCATGTTACACCTAACACAGTCAAGATCATCAATCAGCCTCATGTAATTCAAGCACATTTTTTCTATGTCTGTCTGTATGCTCTGAATCCAAGGGTTACTTGAGCAGACCACTCAGAACCTCTAGGATAATACACAACGTTGACCCAGAAAGTCCATAAAATGAATCATTACAAACATGCCAGATACTACAGTAAAAACCTCCAGAACATCTTGGATGGCACAGAAGTACTTTTTTTAATTTTTATGTTTTAATTTACTTATATATTTTTTATTTTATTTTAAGCTTATTAAACAAACCGCAGCAGTGCACATAACACAACGTCAGCTGCATTATTACAATGAGGAAATGCAGTCAGCCAGTTATAAATAAAGATAAGTAGTGCAGGAAAAAAATCATCCCTTCATCATATGGGGGAGACAGCAGCCACTTATTGATAACACTCTATCGACATGGACATACCTGCCCCAGACATCAATCAAATTAAAAGTAAAGGAAATATACACGTATCCAGCATTCACTTTTCCGAAGGCATATCACAAGTTGGTAGACATATTCCTGCATAGTGAAGATTTATAAAATCAAATCTCTTTCCTACTCAGACTTAGAGGGAGGAGGATCCCGAACCCAGCACATAGCTATTTGCCTTTTGGTCAAAAGGAGGCCCAATCCCAGGAGCTTTCGGATCCCTTTGGGGTGGGATTTAGTGTATCCCAACAGGGCTAATAAGGGAACCGGAGTAAGTTGAGTGCCAAAAATGCTCCCCAATTCCGTAAATATCTGTTCCCAAAAAGTGGCAATACGTGGGCATAGCCATTCCATTTGGAAGAAATCAGCACCGCTGGCCCCGCAGCACTCACACCTGTCAGAATCACATAAGCCTTACCGATAAAGGCGGGAAGGTATATAATACGTTCTGTTCAAAAACTTGAAATGAATTAATCTATGCCTCGCATTTAAGGACACCGATTGGGTGACTTCGCAGCAGTAACGCCATACACTATCATCAATGGGAATTTCTAAATCTGACTGCCACTATGCTCTCGGCGAGGAGTAATAGGCCCAGCAGTATTGCTGAGACATGGTGTATATGTTAGAAATCAGCTTGTAAGGGGTTTTGGCGCGTAACAGGTACGTTAAGGACGGGAGAGCAAAGGGCTCTAAATATTCATCACCCAGCAGCGCCCTCAAAGCATGCCGTACCCTAAAATATTGAAATTGCACTAGGGGGCCACGACCCTGACCAGCAGCAGCGACCTCATCCCACGTCCGGGCTCTGCCACCACTGACACCAATCCAACGGAAGTAGAAGAGAGTAGAGCAAAGAGCCTGCTTGCCTTTTTAATTGCTCATTCCAGGCATGCACAACTGAATTTATAGAATCAAGAACGCCGTAATGTCTGATGGGAGGCCGAGTGAGTTGCTGGGGGAGTGGGGAAGGGGCAGAGGAAACACACTCTATGAGAAGATGCGGAGAGTGTGCGGGCCGTGACTCCAGTAATAAGCATGCAAGCCCTGAGCGGCTCTGTAGTAAAGTTCCAGGTCTGGGGCACCCAGGCCCCCCCATAGAGTTTGGAAGTGAGAAACTGTCCATTTTAACCCTGGGGGACTTCCCCGCCCATGCCAGCCAAACCTTCAAAGCCTTGAGGTTTTTTAAGAAATGACGAGGAATCACCATAGGAATGTTAGTGAAGAGGTAACAGTCTAGGCAAGACTTTCATCTTCATCAGAGAAACACGGGATATCAGAGAAAGTGGTAACTTAATCCCCTCTTAAATGTCACTCTCCAGCCTAGCAATTGCCCTGCCATAGTTGTCACGCAACACTACTTCGGAATCAGTGTGAACCTGTATACCTAAATATCGGACCGACTCATCAATGTGAACCTGTATACCTAAATATCGGACCGACTCATTGGTCCATTTAAGGGGGGAAGTCCAAGTTGAATGGGACCATCGAGGGGGTGAGTGGAAATATGATGGATTTATCCGAATTAAGTTTTAATCCCGAAAGGCCACAACATTTTATAACTTCACGAATTAGAGGAGGAAGGTTGATAGCGGGATCCCGAGCGTATAGCAACATGACAGTAGTTCTGTGATGGAGGGTTTTTAGTGGCTCAGGAAAATTGGCGCTCTGCTAGTTTACGCAAGTGTGAATAAGCACATAAGTATATGGTACTACTAGGTGAGGGGATGAGCCCTATAACCTCTCAATTCAGTGTAGGAAAGTCCCACACAATTACAATTTTCAACATGAACCTAGGCACACAAGGGAGTAATTTTACAGGGAGTATGTGTTCACACAATCTTAACTAAAATAGAAACAATGGTCAATATTCTTGTTGGTAGAGTGTTGCTTTGTCTTTTATTCAGTTTTCATTGAGCCAAAACAGAAACCAACCAACACGTGTTTCGTCGCGTGTGAAAATTAATTCCGCGACTTCCTCAGGGCTGTATAGTGCAAAAAGAGTCTCTGTGGTCGCTCAGCCGGTGATAATTCCAACCAGGCTGGCCAAAAGAAATTCTGGAGTGGTTTATAGTGTTGTCAAAAACGCCGCTCAGCCGGTGATAATTCCAACGCGGCTGGCCCAAAAGAAGTCCTGGTGTAGTGAACTATGTCATCAATAACACCGTGATAACGGTGATCTCAGCGTCGGGTATGCCGTGAGAGTCTACTGTGTGATGATGTGTTCGTGTTCAAGTAGGAGATCCGTAGTGTGTGCGCTTGAGCTCCTCAAGGCAGTGCACTGTGTTCTGGCTGAGCGACCACAGAGACTCTTTTTCCATTGTACAGCCCTGAGGAAGCTGCGGAATTAATTTCCACATGCGAGGAAACACGTGTTGGCAGGTTTCTGTTTTGGCTCAATGAAAACTGAATAAAAGACAAAGCAACACTCTGCCAACAAGAATATGGACCACTGTTTATATTTTAATTAAGATTGTGTGAACACATACACACTGTAAAATATGTTTTATAAAAAAGGAACTGTAAGACCGTCCAAACCCGGGGAACCGCCGTCCTGCATAGGATTCAAGGCAATGCGAATTTCAGTTGCGTCAAGTGCCCTCATAAGATATTCTCTGTGGGAATCGGTAAGCCATGGTAATTGCACATTTTCCAACTAATCAAGAACTGCGTACTCATCAACCGTGATACGTGAACTATACAGCTCGCTATAATACTGACAAAACTCCTTCACTATCTCCGAAGGATCAGTCAGGATGGTGCCATCTCCTCTGTCTTGATCGGTTACTCGCTTTGTGTCCTTCTGTCGACGGGCCAACGCAGCCAGCACGGCACCCGGCCTGTTCCCCTCACCATAGGATTTAGCGATAGCCTACTTTCCCATATGCCTAACCTCTGCATCAGCCTCTGCGCTGTATTCCTCAAGTGTATCTTTCATAGTCTTCCCAATATGAGGATCGCTGCAACCCTGAGGAGCCAATACCAGCTCCGCAAGCTTTTTCTCCAACGTGGAAAGTCTACCCCTGATGGAGCGCAACACCCCCGCATGCTTGCTAATGGTGACCATCCTTAAGTATACTTTAAACGCTTCTCAGACTGTGGTGAAATGCCTAATGGAGTCTATGTTAGTTGCAAAGAAATCAGTGCTAGCAGCGGCTAGCTCACCTTTGAACGCAGTGTCAAATAAGGAGTAAGTGGGAAATCTCCATGTAAATGGGGCCACTACCTGCGGAGGCGTCTCAACCTGTAGAATAGTAGGGGAGTGGTCTAAAAGGGTACGGGGCATGACCTCGCAGGAACGAACCCTGGGGAGCAGAGACTTGTCTAATAGTATGTAATCGATCCTAGTATCTGTATCATGAGGGGCTAAGTAGTGAGTGAATCCGCCTGCCTCCGGATGCCTAGCCCTCCATAAGTCTAACTGCAGTGCTATGTCAGAGATGGCCTTGGCTGCTGTGGAAGTTCGGTGTCCTGGTCCACCTGACTTGTCTAGGATGGGATTCAAAATACAATTAAAATCCCCCCCCCCATATCTGTGGCATAGTCAGACTGCTAGAGACGTGGGCTAACAATGATTGATAAAAGGAGGGATCATAGTAGTTTGGGCCATATACATTAACAAGGGCCATATACATTAACAACTTGGATATCTGACCCAGAGCCGTGACACCTTGAAACAGCTACCTGCCATTAGCGTTGGTTTTAACCACTGTCATGGAGATGCCCGATTTGGGATTGATCCAGGTAAGGACACCCCTGGCGTGAGAGGTAAACCCTGCCGCCTGAAATGTGCCTTGCAGCCGCTTGTTGTTAAGAAAGCAATTGGTAGGGGCTAAATGAGTTTCTTGCAGTAATGCAATATCTATGTCGTGACGTTTGAGATACGCTAGTATTTTAGGCAATTTCCTAAAATCATTTAGCCCCTGGATATTCCAGGTGACAAACCTAACTTTCCCTTGCATTCTCCTAGAAGTGTCATCTAAGGGCTGTCGCTGCCTACTCATATAGGCCCCTGTAGGCGGTAGCATAGGACTGCAAAGTGATTACATCGGACATAGCAATTATGCACACCAACAGCAGATACAGAACAAAATCCCAATCCACCCCACCCACGCAATGCCTTCCCCAACTAGGCATCTACGACCACGTCCCCACCCTACTACATAATCCAAAATGATCCAATTACTAATCAGGACAATCATGAAACAAAGACCAATAACACTTCTCAGGGGTAAACCATGCATAATAGTATACAGCGGACAACTAAAAGCAGTGCCATCTAAAAAGAAAGATAAACCCACCTCAGGAAGAAGACCACCCACACCATATTAGAATGACATTACACTTAAATAGGCATGTCTCAGCTCCTTAATTCTGCGGTTCATTACAAGAGTCAGTGGGATGGCCCTCAGCTGCAATAATAGAAATAGGATTAGAACATCACCATTGCAATAGTGACTGGTATAATAGTAGACAACCGACCAGAAGAGAATAAACACCACTGAGGTACTTGCGTATTCATACAAATTAAGAAATTATCGTCCAGGTTACCAATTGAGCAGGCCTCAACATCTCCGGAGCTCGAGGACTTCTTATTCCGCTCTGTTATTTTCCAGTCTTTGAGAGCTTTTTGAAGAACCTTAGGGTCAGTGAATATTTTCGTAGAGCCACTGATGACAACCCTGAGTCTCGCTGGGTAGATCATAGCATATTCAATTTTATGCTCCTTTAGCTTACACTTCATCGGGACAAATAGACTCCTAGCCTCTTGAACTCTAATTGTGAAATCAGGAAACGGAGACAGTGCAGAGCCCTCAAACTGCAATCCACCTAATTCTCTGGCTTTCTTAAGGGCTGCATCCCTGTCGCAGTAGTTGAGCAACTTGGCAATGATGGGGCGCGGAGGGGCACCCGAAGGAAGGCGAGGACTCAAGGAGCGGTATGTAGGTTCAACAATAAACATAGGAGAAAAGGTCTCAGCGCCAAGCAGGTGTATTAGAAGTTCCTCCACAAACTCCTCCATGACTTCAATGGTGGTCGACTCCGGAAGGCCCGTAATGTGCAGGTTACTGCGCCTGGAACTGGCCTTCAAATCTTCCGCCTTGTACTGAAGGATGGGCAGCGCTTTATCCATTTGGTTCTGCGTGCCGCTCACCTCCATCTGCGCCACCTCAACCTCAGTGATCCGCCGCTCAGACATATCGAGGAGTTCTGTGTGTTTATCAAGACGCTCAGACATACGGTCCATTCTGTAAGATAAGGAGTCAATCTTACTATCTATCGTGGAAAGGCTTTTCTAGAGGGTGGCTAGGATATGTTTAAAGTTGCTGCTTGAGACCTCAGATTCGTCACCAGATGCGGGAGCGGATGTTCCAGAGGCATCGCCTCTGCTTCTGGACTTGCCTAGCTCCAAGGTCAATTTGAATTGCGCTTTCTCCAGCTTGCCCATGATGTCTCCCAAGGCAAGGAGGGCACTACCACCACCAAGGAGCTTTAGATCTTGCCAACAAAACCCAGCATCTGAAAGAGGAACTCAACTAACGGGTGCTCAGCACTCTCAGGAGCGTTGGTACAGGTCATGGGGCCAAACAGTGCCAGAGGCAGACGGTGGGCCGGTCAGAAAGGGGAGAAACAGCGCACAACCCCCAACAGATCGATACCTAGTCAAAAAACTGAGCTCCTGGCCACGCAGACAGTGTAGGAGTTCCAAAGGCCAAGCAGCGCACTCTGTTGTCAGAACATAAGGCAGGAGAGGTGACCCCGGCAAAATTCGTTGGAAGGAGAAGGCCAGAGGTACAGCGCGAGCAATGGGGGAGGTAAAGCGCAACTGAAGCACTCACCATAAGCAAGCATCCCAAATGTTTGGCGGTGGATGCGATTGGCTGGGCAGTGTCCCGAGACATGCACCTTCCCAATCCAGTGTGGCCTCCTAGTCGCAAAGCCCAACTTTAGGCCTCAGAGTAATCCAGCGTGAAGAAAAGTGCAGAGGGAAGAAGGGCCGAGTGTTTCCTCAGGCCAGACAGCACAAACAAGGGCAGGAGGCTGTACCCAACAGATTGGCCCCAGCAGCGCTGTGGTGCACAAAGCCTCCCGGAGGAGCGAGGGTCGTCCCAGAGACTCGGCTATACATACAGCAGCAAAGGAGTGCACTGGCCTACCCCCAGCGAAGATCCATCACAGCACTCCAGCAACCAGGAGCTGCGGGCGCCGTAACAGGCAGCACGGCGTCCAGGAGTCTCCAGCAGCCCACAGCGGACACAAGACGGCTGAGCTCCGGAGTCCGTCGGAGGCTGCCCCGCCGCCGCAGAAAGCCCTCTGCGTCGCATGCCGCCGCAGCTCAATCACGGGAAACGTAGCTAGGAAAGGATGGCAAGACCTCCGGCAAGCGGTGAAACACAGCGCTGATCTTGCTGCACAACTCCACCAAGATGCATGTGGTGAATCCCCGGGGGAGTGCAAATATTGAAGGATAGGAAAAGACGGCTCGAGTAGCTGATATAACACGTGCCCATTTTGGAGCATGGCAAGCTCCGCCCACAGAGGGACAGAAGTACTTAAAGATTAAAAAAATAGAAAAAAAAGGAGGCGTGAATATAAAACATATGTTCCAAAGTTAGGCTGCCTGCAGCCTACATCAGACAAAAATTGTTTCAGAATTAAAATAAGGCAAGTACTGATAATACCAAATATTTAATCTTTTGTATTGTGAGACAATACAAAAGCTAAAATATGATTTTTACGAAACTTCTCTAAGGCACAGCAAAGCATGTGCAGCTTAAGTGCCACGTCTCTCAGATTCATACAACAGTTACAGCATAGACAACAGCAGTGAGAGCTTACCTCACTGTGGGTTAGATAGTCTAAACATGGTAGAGGCACCCGTGATTGAGTGACTTTTGTGGTGTTGTGGGATTGTGTCCTTGTTTTTGCGATCATGTGGGTGCGTACACATAGAAACTGTGTGTATCGTTGTAGCGCGTAGCACAGCAAGGTAGAAATCACATAAATAATTACATGCAAAAGCAGTATACACTCAATGGCCTACCTGCATAAACGTTTCTGCTAGTGAACAGAATAATTAAAAACAGCTTTGAGTCACAACTGGCTGAATTAATTAGAAGGAATGACGACCAAGATGCAATCTGCATAGCAATGCAGCATGCTGGTCAGTGCAGACAATTAATAAAACTTAAAAAAATGTAAATAAAAAAATCCGTAAAACCTATTATAAAACCCAATAATGAGCATTTCTTATTTAGCAGAGTAATCTATGGACATTACAAGTCATAAAGCTTCAGAGGGCAACTGGGAGCCATTTGGCTTGAACTTCTGGGTTCCAGTAGCACCTCATTAGGAAAGGTCAATAGATTAGAGGGTGGGGCTAAAAATGCTGTACGGGTCACGTTACCTACAACTATGGACAATACAGTTCAGTTCTCAGGTCCCAACACTACCCTCTCTGATTCGCCATACTCCCATTAAAAAGCGGGACAGAGCAAAGATGATGAAGGGTGTTGTATTGATCTGAGGATTCTAGAAACAACCCTAAAGTTGCCAATCCCCATACTCCGACAAAGTGGTAGCATTCACTTCTTTCTGTAATGTTAATAACAGTGGAAGAAGAATAATATGTGATTGAGGCATTCTTCCACTTGGGGACAAAAAGGGCAGGTCAGGTTTGGATCGGTGTCATGTTGCCCCCATTCAGCTGCGAAAGTGCGCAGTGATAAAATCCCGAAAAACAAATTTATGTACTGGTATTTTGCCAGTGATGGTTCAATTTTCTCAATTTCTCAATTTATAAAGCGCAAACAAATACCACGAGTGGTGTCTCGGCGCTACGCAGACAGAGAGGCACCTCCTGTGCATTATTGAATGAATAGCCAGGTCTTCACTTGCCTTCTAAAAATCATCAGTGAAGAGCTGCTTTTTATATGGTGGGGCAAGGTATTCCAGAGCTTCGAGGCGGCCACCAAAAAGCGTCTGTCTCCCCATGTAACTGTTCTCCCGTTGAATGTATAGGGATGCGGATGAGGCAGATCTTAACGCTCTCTTAGGGACATAGACCTGCAATGATTCCCTAAAAAAGTCAGGTCCTTGGCTATTCAGTGCTTTGTATATAATACACAAAGCCTTGAATTTGGTTCTCTTTTTTACTGGGAGCCAATGTAGTTGGTAAACGATAGTGGAAATAGGTGCGAACTTGGGAGTTTTGGTCAAAATTCGTGCAGCAGCATTCTGCACCATTTGTAGCTTTTTAAAGACCTGCTCCTGAGCATTCAGCAGAAGCCTGTTACAATAGTCCACCTTGGATAGTACCAAGGAGGACATAAGGGTTTTCCCTGCCGACAGGGGAAGGTAAGGTAGAAACTTTTTCACTTTTCGTAGCGTGAAAAAGGAAGAGGAGACTACTGCATTGGCATGATTGGTGAAACTTAGTTTGTTGTCAAACAACACTCCTAGGTTTCTAACCTTTGAAACTGGGGTGGGTGGATTACCCATTTCAGGTGGCCACCAGATTGGGGACCAAGATGATTTTAGGTCTCCAAACACCATTACCTCTGTCTTATCGGTGTTTAGTTTTAGACAATTACTATCCATCCAATGACTGATGGCTCTCATTCCCGTCTGAAAGTTGGCTGCCACTTCGATCCCATTTTTATGCACTGCTAACACCAACTGAGTGTCGTCGGCGTACGAAGTCACTCCCATTCCATGGGTTTTAATGACCCTCGCCAAGTCCGACACATAGATGTTAAAAAGTGTCGGACTTAGCGAGGATCCCTGGGGGACTCCGCAAGGCAGCATAAACGTGGGTGAATAGAAGTTCCCCATCTTGACCGACTGTTCTCTGTTAGTCAGGAAAGAAGCCAGGAGCTCCGCAGCTTTGCCCTGTATGCCCATAGCTGTGACACGGTCGATCAAGATGTTATGATCGACCGTGTCAAAGGCCGCTGAGAGATCCAGCAAGATCAGAACAGCCGTACCACCCTGGTCCATGATCTGTCTGATCTCTTCAGAAGCCTTAATGAGCGCCGTCTCCGTTCCATGTCCTCTCCTAAACCCAAACTGAGTATTATCTAACAGGTTGTTATGATCAATGTAGCTAGCCAGCTGTTTGTTTATAACTTTTTCAAGTATTTTAGATGGAAAAGGAAGGGCTGCTATAGGGCGATAACTTTTTAATTCCAAGGTGTTAAGGGTGGGTTTCTTTAGAAGTGGCTTTATTATAGCAGTTTTCCATCTTTGAGGATATATTCCTGATTCACAGACGGTACTGCAGATGTTCTCCAGGATTGGAGCTACCACATCAGATGTTAATTTAATGATGGTCGGTGGGCAGGGATCCAGAGGGGAACCCGACATTGTTGTTTTAATGAGATCTTTTATTTCTGACAGTGATGGAGGGAGAAATTCATTCAGAGAGGAGGATATGAGTTGTGAGTTCTTAAGGCTATCTGATGGTTCCTCTGTCGTGATGTTATTGAATTTGTCGAAGATTTCTGTGACCTTGGTCCTGAAAAAGTCGGCCATTTGATCACAGAAATCTTGGGTAGTCTCAGTAGTATTGGCTGCTGGTATAGTTGTTAGTGTTGCCACTACCTGATATAGCTGCTTAGTGGAGTTCTGGGCTTTTTCTATCTGTTCACAAAAATATTTGCTTTTTTCCAGTCTTAACATCTTCCTATAGCCTGATAGCACTTGTTTGTATCTTTCTTTATCATTGTTGTCGTACTTAACTCGCCAGCACCTTTCTAGATTGCGGCATTTCTGTCTTTCCAATCTTAACAGTTCGGAGAACCAAGGAGCTGATGGTGTTGCATGATTTGGGCGAACTCTCTTTAGAGGCGCTACTAGATTAAAGGTGTCTGTGAGCCATTGGTTATAGTTATTTGCTGCTAATTGAGGGTCTGACACTTTGGAAGGTTTATTATTATCTAGTTTCTCGAATAGTGTATTCGTATCTAAGTTTTTCCAGTCCCTGCAAGACCTATGTTGCTTTTTTGTCGAGTGTTGAGTTTTGTATTTTTTAACACGGGCATAAAAGACCACCACTGCATGATCTGACCATACAATAGGAGTAACAGGGGGGGGGGAGGGGGGGGTAATGGCCGGATTGTTCGTAAATAAGCCGTCAAGAACATGACCTGCTTTGTGCGTAGGTGAGGTAACTAGCTGATTTAAGCCAACGGCCTTGAAATCCTCAATAAGGCTCAGTGTATCTTTATCTGTTGTATTTTCTAAATGAAAGTTAAAATCTCCGAGTATTGTAAAATCGGAGGCTTCTGGCACTGTTTCTAATAAAGTACTAATAGATTGGAGAAAAGGCGCTCGGGCCGCTGGGGGACGATAGAGCAGAACTCCATTGGAACATTTGGATGGGAGATAAAGCGATAGAAAAAAATAGTGTTTCTGCAGGAATGTTCTCTGAAGTTCCGGTTTTTACTGCTCGATCTAGCCGTAGAATTATGGCAAGACCGCCCCCTTTTTTCCCTGCCGGTCTATCTTGTCTGACAATATAGTAGCCCTCAGGGACGGCTGTCACAAGATCGGGGTCGGAAGCCAAGTCGGCCCATGTCTCAGTTATAAACAGAAAGTCCAGTTTGTGTGTTGATATTAATTCAGCCACCTCTTCTTTATGTTTACACATAGATCTAGCATTCACCAGTCCGCATTTAATGCGTGTGGCCTCATTACAAGATGCCCTTGGGATAAGTGATATCCGAGTAAGGGAGCGAGTGAATTTAAAATTGCAGTTTGGGCAAGCTATATGAGTCACGTTGGAACACTCTTCTAAGTTGAAGTGTGGGCATTCGTGCCAGAACATGGTGTTTTTAATATCTAACAGATCGGAGGAAGAGTATTTCAGTAGCTTACTAGGATGGCGTGGTAGCCGGCCAGGGGATTGGGCGCTGGGTGCGGGTCCAGCGCGGACTGGCGCAGACTGGCACCCCTTTGGCGCTTCCGGGTAGCCATTTTATGCTCTAAGCCCCGCCCCCAGCTAGAACGCTAACTCCGTTCTGGACGGGGAGCCGGCTCTGAACAATGGAGCTCACCCTGCCCTCCACACAAACGGCACGAAGCCGCGATGGAACGGGGCTAAGGGTACACAGAAGTAGTAGTGGTGAGTTAAAAATAATGATTCACAATTAAGTCCACGTATTCTTCCATAAGGAAGGTATCTTTAAATTCCAGGAAAGCTAGTGTCAAAGTGCTCAAACTCTTGTTCCTACTCAATTCTCCATCTATATACCTCCAATACATCCCCTTCAGTGAAGTCTTTGACATACCGGTCATAGCTCTCGGATAAGTCCACAGGTGTTCACATCCCATCTTAACGGGAAGGTCTTCCCCAAACCAGGGAATCCTGAAGGCTCCATGCTGCCTAAGTAGTTCCTCAGTCGTGCCTGATATGTAACTAAGTCCACTGAGGCCCATAGCTGTCTCCAATTCAGCAAAGGACTAAGTGCTGCTTTATGGGAGATGGACCTGTGGCCTAAATCCAGCTGTATTGGCAGGAGTGGGGTCCTAGTACAGAGATTCACCAAAGATCATATAAATTGGTTCTCACCCACCTCCAGTGGAGTAGCTTTCTCATGTCCCCAGAGTTCTCCCCAAACAAGTACCCACCTAATGCTTGCAGATTAAAAATTTGGATGGCCGGAGATACAGGTCGAAAGCTGGAAGCCTTGAGACCACTCAAAATGCTCCTTGCATAAAGTTCAAGTTTCAACTTGCTCTTGTGGATCTGAGCAGACCAGCCAAAATTACCCATCAGAGTGAGGCCCAAGTACTCAAAAGTACAGAGTAAACCCAAAGATGGGTTAGGGTGGGTTGTGTGGCTGGGGTTAAAGACCATGTACTTGTTTTTTTGTAAGTTGATTTCAAGCCCTCTCTGCTCATAGAATACATCAAATTGATCCTGGAGATTGTGGATACCCATAGGGGATTTAGATACCAGTAGGGCTGGGATCTTCTTACCTGCTAGGCTTGGGGCACCATAATTGCACTTCTCTAATTGGGCTACCAGATCATTAATATATCATAGGAACAGGTCTTAACTCCCTTGTGACTGATATTGATGTTAGCAACTCCCCATATTTGACACATCTGTCCTGCGCATTATTCTTTAGGTGCAACCTCCCGATGATGTCAACTAGATAACGTGGGGAACCTTGGTCGATTAAGACTTTCCACAAGAGCTCCCTTGGCACAAGGTCGAAGGCAGTGTAAAGGTCACAAAAACGAAATAAAGTCAACCACCTCCCAGGATGACATACTTTCGGTATATAAGTTGTAGCCAAAATACTTGGTCGACTGTACTGGTCCCTCATCTGAACCCAGCTTGGAGGGGGTTATAAGATTTGTGCCCTCAACCCACACACACAGCCTATGCAAAAGTATACAACAGAAAAGCTTTTGGGAACTGTCAATAAGTCGGATTGGCCGATAATTGGATGGCAGGGACCGTGACCCTTTCTTGTAAATTGGTATGATTTCGGCCCTTATACAAGTGGGGGAAGAGGGTAGGTCTTCCAGTATACAATTAAAATGCTTAGCAAACTGCCTTATATGTATTGAACAGGTCCCCAGGCACCTTATCTAACCCCAGCCCTTTGCCTGGAGCAATCCAGTCTGTGGTTTTAGTAATTCCTTTATGGTGATGAGGGGAAATTTGCATATGTTTGGGTCAGACGGGGCATCCCAGTGTAAGTCATTCTCCACACTACGGCACTCTACTGTCATAACAGTGAGCCCCTTAAAACTACCAGAAAAGGGCACGTACATCGTTAATGGTCCTCTCATGTACAGACCCGAAAAAGGGTTAGCCCATGCTGCTACCAAGATGTTAGAGTTCAGCAGAGAGGCTAAATCCAGAGTTCTATCGGCCAGAATTTGCCAAAACAACATATCTTTCAATTTCACAGCATTCAGCACGGCTTCCCATTTCTCCATCGCATACTCGCTTTTGGCCCTGCCTATCGAGGCTTTATAAGAGACCCTTGGTTCCTTGGTTGAATCCCTCTTGCCGCTTCTAAAAGCATCTGAAAGTGTTTTCCGGGCAGCCCTATAAGTTTTAGTATACCATGAAGCCACTTTAGCCTTCCTATAGAGGTCCTAGGTTCTACCATGAAAACGGGCATTATCCGTGAGTAAATTTTCCTCTCTCTGTGCACTCACAGCGGGGGGTGTGTGCAGGCATGAGCAGGGCGTCAGTGTAGACAATCACTGTAACAGCTTGCAGCGCACCTTTACAGATCTAACCCGAAAATACATTAAGGGAAGCACAGAAAGATCAAACAAGGCAATCGGTGCAGTGTTGGTGTGCAGGGGGTCAATACAAATTATACAGTAGGGGAAAATCCCTTCACCTTGGCATACGGAATAAGTCCACTGGACAGCAGTATAGAGTGCCTCCAAAGTTAATCCTGATCACTCTTGGGTCACTTCTTAGTGATGCCATTGATAGTTCAATAGTAAGTAAGGTTAGTAGAGGCGGTAGAGGATATCCATATCAGGTGCCTGGTCAGAGTCTGAAGAGGTCTGAAAGTCATCCATTTACTCTTGCTATCACTGCTGATCTGTCATGAAGTGCCATGGTCATAAGGATGAACTGGTCATCAAACCCAAACTTAGAGAGTACTGCTCGCAGGCAGGGTTAATCATCCTTGCCAAGAGCCATCCAGTTCCACAGCAAAAGATGGCGATGAGATCAGATTAGCATTCTCGAAGACATGGCAGAAAAGGAATACATTATCACTCAATAACCTTCCCTTCATGAATAAGTTTAGGAGGGGTAAATTTGTTTTTGACGGATGAGTTACAGTGTTGTGGCTAATGTTTTAGCATAGATTTGGCAGTCAGTATAGATTCAAAAAACTGGTCACTAGTTTTTTTGTGAACATGAGCTTTTTGCATCACCAATATGGTTGCCTCTGTCGTCAATCCTTCAAGGGAAGATCCTAAAGGATCAAAGAGATTCTTTAGGCATTTAATCATAGAGTTCTGCACAGTTTGTGAAAACATACAAGTAAAACAGTCCGGACCGGTTGCTTTTCCGGGAAGCAAAATGTTATACAGGAAACTACACTGGATTGCTTGCTAGGTGCCAAATCAGTTCTACTGGCCCATAATTTACATTTTTGGGATTTACAAATTATTTCAATGTTATCTACTCAATAGCATATGTTTCATACAGCAAGGATGTGTAGGGATCTCGCAACAGGAACAAGGTATCCTTAAATGTACCCAATTCTTGTGAAACACCACTTAAGATTAGCACCAATGTAGACCTTAACTTTCAAAGCGCTATATGAAGCTGCATTTGTCACAAAGAAAGATGCTGTTATGAGCAGGAAAATATTGCGATCTCATACCACAGAAGGAATATTCTGCTTATATCTCTAAGAAATACTTTTTTGAAGTGATGACGACTTAAAAGGACGTTTCTGTAAGACATCACAGTCTACATGGGAAAGAACTGTAAGCCAGGTCTGGATCTGTTAAGAGACTGCAAAATATTGCCTTTCACTGTGGTAGTATTAATAGTGTTTTGTAAACATCAAATGCAGAATCTCTTCCATTTGATTGTGTAACAAAAGCACGTTGATAACCTCGACTTGTAAATCTAGGCAGCTCTGATGGAATTAGGTACGCGGCTGGCAAGCTTAAGGATGGAAGACTGTGGTGGACCACCATGTCTTGCAGCCTAAACACGATCTAGCTGGCACTGCAAGCACATGAACTAATATTTGGAAATATAGAACCTACTTCTGAATAGGTTGCTTCTATGCAATTCGATTAATCCAGTATGTAGAATTCTCAGCTACATGATTGTCATTATCGATATCAGTCATAGCACAAAAAAAACCTTCCGCTCTTACATGGAACAAAGATATACATGGGCTAAAAAATCCATGTCCACACTGATAAGAATTACTTGGAATAGTCCACTAAGAAGTCACTCAACAAGCGATATTTACTTTGTTGGTTTTCTTAAGGAATTAAGGTCTAACTGGCACTCCTAGCTAGATTGAGGGACCAGGTTGAACTCCAGAAAAGGATCCTAATGAACTAAAATAGAGTACTGTTCGTGTTATTGCCCTGAAGAAGACCTTTTGGGTCGAAACGCGTTGGCTAAAGTTGTTTTTAAGAAGGCTTTCAAAACATGTTTACCTAAGTACAGCATTGGATGCGAGAAAGCCACCAATGTAAATTAGAGAAAGCTGAGCTCCTTCTCCGTGAACGATTAGGAGATCATAGGTTTAACAATTGCATGCCTGACGATCTTCCCCCTTCAAAACATACAACAGCCAAGAATCTGGAGTTAAGCTTAATGATAAGCTCTCTTTTCAACCTCAAATCCTAGCTACAGGTGGTCCTTGCTTCAATCTTCTCCACTCCGTAAAAATATGTCTTAACTTTCTCCCTTGTGCAACATGTAAGACTGTGGCGCATGCCCTTGTGACTTCGAAATTAGATTATGCCAACATTTTATGGCTTGGCCTTCCAGGCAAACTATCAGCAAACTTCAAGCTGAACAACACTCAGCAACTCTTTCTTGATATTCCTAAACAGGACTCGGGTTCGTGGCATTTGAAAGACCTGCATTGGTTATCCATCAAGAAAAGAATTCTCATAAAGGCCCTCACTATTATGAACCAAGGTTTTTACAAATGCGGTCCAGCATAATTTATAGACAGTGTAGTGCATTACCATCATCCCAGAAACCTAAGGTCTGCGTCAGCCTTGCTAGTTAAGGCGCCAAGATTCCACTGAGTCAGAGATGGTGGACAGTTCTTCCCAGTTATGGCAAGTATAACATGGAACCATCTTCCTCTGGCATGGCTGTCCATTACAAATTAACTTAAAATCAGGAAAGTCCTTAAAACTAGCCTATTTTTTACCTCACTAGTGGCCAACTGTGAAGAACCTTGACCTACAGGTTATCACTGCAACTCTCTATTGCTAGATTTGCATCTTGATGCAGATAAAAGGCATAGAGTTCCATCTAGGAGCTGTAGCCTGCCGCCAATTGTATTAGAAAGAAATCTGAGAATGACCAAGGGAAATTTTATTTCTGAACTGAGAGAATACATTTTGATTAACTGTAATCCCTTAATTCCATAAACTGGTAGGTCAAGATATACAGAATTACATTAATCAATCCACTGTCATAAAAAGCAATTAAGGAGCTGGATATTATATAGAAAGTGTAATAAATGAAGAACACGATTCAAAAAGCGAAGCTGGGAAAACAGGATTTAACCACAAAAAAATAATTTGATGAATCAATAAATTTCAAATAGCATGCAATATATTTGACACGTTTGTATGCACATCTCTTATACCTGAATAAAACAAGTGTAAGTGGGACAGAGAGCGCTCGAGAGATTAACAGTATGAGCCACTTTACATGGTACGTGTGTAGGAAAGAAAAGCACATCAAAGAAAACAATTTTTTACACGTACAAAAAGGGAATTAAATGAAAAACATTCCATCGTAATTGCCTAGTCCAACACTTTGTAATCACTTCATTTGGAGTTTTCACACAAGTGATGTTAATAAAATAGACAATATTACCTACCTAATTTATAACATATCGGGTATGTGAATGAGCTCGGGAAGATTTGTGACTCTGTCAAACAGATGTAAATTGGGAACAAGCGTAGGTTATTGTGAATCTATCCCTATTTATGCCTTTACAGCTTTACCGTTTTACATCGACTATGGACATACTTTCATTCTTTCTAAAGAAAACTGTTAATAACTTACCATGGGACTATTCAAATTACTCCTATATGCGAAGCAAACGTCAGTGAGACTGCTGTTACTGCAACATTCAATAGAGCCATCAAGTCTTTTGTACACTAAACAGGAACAGAACAAAGTCAGCTCATAATATAATTCTTGACAGATTTGAAATAAAATCGAGTACAAGTACAATTTTCAATCAGTAGTAGATGCATTCCAAAAGTAAGGCTGCTGTTTGTTAAGAAAAGAACAAAGATGTTAATGCTCTTCAATTGTAAAGACCACACCCACTTTGCATGTCTGTTTTCTTCCTTTTTCAATCTGTACACTAGTTGGTTTAGAAGTACAACAAGCTGGTCATACTTAAATAAGTCAATGAATCACGTGTTCGCTCCGATATTTACTGTTTCTGAGAAATTCCAAGACCAGTTTTCACCAACTACGATCTAAAGTGATTTAAAGGTAAGCTGGAATCAGGAATTTATTCTCAAATAACTAACTCAAACTAACATTGATAAAACCAATAGGTCTCCCCTATGGAACCTACTGGCTTTGTCAATGTTTTTTAGCTAAACTTTACAGCTGCTCGATACTGTTCAGAAATGGCTAAAAAAAAAAGTCCATCAAGTCATTTAGTAGGTGCACGCACTACGCATGCATGTCTACCAAACAAGGAGGTTGAGTTGTATTTAATATTTGCTGCTAGTGTGCGTGAGTGACGAAAAGCAACACAATGGACTAGGGGATCAAATGGGTGAGAGGGTGAGTAACTTGGAACGCGGACTGCAGGGAATAAAAGACAAGCATTGGCAAAGCCAATAGGTCTCGGCAATGGACTTGTCTCACTGTATTTCCTCGTACAGGTTACCATTATCAATTAAATACTACGCAATAGAAAAATGATATATTAAGTGTTGAAGATTTTGGCCAGCATTAGGCACTGTATGCCAACATTAGTTTATCGTTATCTGCAGCATTCTGGAATGTGATCTCCAAATTGGTCGCGGTATTAGAATGCGATTCAGCAGTCATCAAAGCTAGAGCAGCTTGTGTAGTACACGTGGAGGGCAATCAGGCTGTTCAGCCCTGCAGTTCTACTTCTGAGTCGATGCACAGGTTCTGCAAGAGGGATGGCTGCCGCTGACTCTGATGAGGACGCGTATGAAGAGTGGCAGGTGGAATCAATTGGGTTGTGAGTAATGAGGGCACCCATTGGGAAACATACGTGTAAGGGATGGCGGTGCACGACAGCAGGGGAGGTGGAGTATGTAATTACCAGGGGAGGGGTTTTGCCTCTCCCAGAAAGTGGAGGAGGTTGGTGACATGGGTTGTTGCACTGAGGTAATAGGAAAGGGTGCTCTTTTCCTAGCATGAAAACATGCAACAACAAAAAACTGACACAACTAATTTAAGTTCCCAAACTGCTAGTTAAAAGAGATGCACAGCGTAATGCTACAGTGTTATTCTGCCCAACACCTCTATGCATCAACACATTGCAGAATGGCACACAAAGACGCAGTTGTGCGCCGTCATAACAGTCCAGAGAGCTCCAACCTGCAGAATGGGTTGTCTATTCCATAGCAACATTTATATAGTGCTTACTACCCGTGTGGATCACTATAGCGCTTGTGCACATAAGTTAGCAAGTTACATCGTATAGGGCGTGGTTGGAAGTGAGAACACTGTCCCGTAAAATAAAAAAGTAGTCCTGAAACAATGCCAGTTGCGTTTGTTTAAATGTCTTTGGGCAGTGTGCTCATAGAGGGCTAAACATTAGAAGAGTCATGATGTATGCATGCCCTTGATAAATGAGGAAGACAAACAATGGAGCTACGCTGGTACAGCAAATGGGAAGTCCATGAGTGGGATGTAAGCCCACGATGTAGATACAGAGTGTCTCAGTTCTAGACAGCGCATGCGCCCCGTCCTGAGCCGAGACCTAAACAAGAAGGTCAGAGCAGAGTTTCAATTATTGAATAGTTGAATTGATGCTGTTGTGCTTGTAGAGTTGCTGGTGCATCCAGACATTTGTTAGAATTAAATTACACTCCCTGATTTTTGTCAGAAGGGGAGAGAGTCTTATGGTGTCAGGAACAAATGCAATAGGGAAACACGAGCCCTTTAAATTCCTTTCGGCTCTGTTGTAACCCCAACTATCTGACACATGGGATGAGTATGCCACAGCAAGTACCCTCCTACAATTACTGTCCTGCAAAGAATTATGGGCAGGCAATCATGAATCCGGTCCTGGCCAATCACACTATGGGCATTGAAACCCGCCCCGAAAGTGAGGGGCACCACAATGTATCCACACAGCAGAAGGCCAGGTTCAAACAGTTAGCTTTCCTAGGCAGAGCAATTTATGAACAGTACACAAGTAAAAATATTTTACTTATTGATTTCCGATAATTGATTTATCAGTTGGTGCACTACATTATAGCTTTAAATGGCAAACACCATCACTTCATTTTGTATCCAAGTGACATGGTGATTTTCCTATAATGTCTGCTTAAGTACCCGAATACTGTGAAACAAACTAGAACTCACAGTGACATTTTTTTGACCAATCAGTTTCAAACCTGAACAAGATTGGCAATTTAGGACTGAGAGCCCTGAGTAAAAACAGAACACTGCGCCAGCTCGCATAATTGATTGGCTAAGGTCCAGTCTGACGCCCATCCCACACATCCATGCATAATGTTCTCCTGGATTGTTTTTGCATTACTATATTGTGCTAACTCGACCTAATGGTATTTGAGTGCCTTACATAAGCACCAGTTACAATACACAAGGACATTTATTTTGGTAGAAACAGGGATATTAAGTGATTTCCCGAGCAGATGTTGAGCTTACGCTGAGACTCGAACCTGGTTCCCCAGCATTAAAGTCAGCATATCTGGCCGTTACGCCACCTCCTCTCCCCAAGGGAATGGATTGATTAGTACAACTTTCCTAGAAATTTCTCCAAGCAACAAGTCTCCCTTTCCTGCTATGCTATGGGCTAGCATTGATGAATATGAAGTTGGGAAACAAAAGGAGAAATGTGCACAGCCAGTAGCCTAACAAGGCAACCGTGATCTTTAATGGAAACATGGTAAATGTGTCCCAGCATGTGACCCTACACTTCCTGTCTCTTACTCTTGTAGGTTGCCACTGTTTCCGATTTTTTCCGAACTCTTTTCACCCTTTCTACCCCTTGTAATTTATTTCTCTAAGTTAAGGCTGATGATGAAAAAAACACCCGGTCATGTGCTTGACTGTCTTCGAACCCTAGTAGCTTTTTAAAGAGGCTGGCCTGCTTGGAAATGTTGGGGCTGGTTTTATACTGAAACCTTAACATATGCAAATGAATCTCGTCAACTTTGTTTTCAATGGATGGCAAATGTAAGGAAGGCAGCTATCCATTACAAGTCTGCTCTGTTATTGTGCCTTTTGATTAATTTGTTGCCACCCCGGCATCCCTACCGTCCTCAAACTCTCATATGTGGCATTGCCGCACTGATCAAAGCAAGGGATATTTGGGTGCATCTAATTACATTCGTCAGTTTCTGTGATAGCTTGGGTTAAAGGCCACTTTTCTTTACCAAAAGCCTACATTTTGTCACCTTAGGGCGTGACTGGAAGTGAGAACACTGTCCCGAAAAATTAAAAAGCAGTCCCGAAACAATACCCTACAATGCCTGCTGCGTATGATTAAATGTAGTTGGGCAGTGCATTCGGGGAGGGAGAACCACTGGAAAAGACATGACTTGTGCATGCCCATGACAAATGGGGAAAACGGAAAATGAAGCACCGACTGCGCCAGCAAATGGGAATCCATAGGTGGGCTGTAAGCCCATAATGTAGATACAGTATGTTTCGGTTCGAAACAGCGCATACACGCAGTCTATGGCCGAGAACTAACAAGCATTTGCAATGCAATAGGTCTCGCACTTAATTAAGTTTGAGCTATTGGCATTGCTAAATATTGCAACACCAATTGCAACAACAGTCTATAAATTGTAGGCCAAAAAAATGTGAATTTATTTTTGTAGCAATGGTGGCATGCGGCACTTAAGATGAATATGTTTAAAAGTAAAGTGCGCCATACTGCGATTGCTACAATGGTTAATTGTGGATGCGTTAACAATTGATGTGTGCACGGATGGCTGGTGGTGTGTGCCTGTAGAAATTATGCACTGATGGCTGGTGGTGTGTGTGTCTGGTGGAAGTGTGCACTGCCGGCTGGTGGTGTGTGTGCCTGGGGAAAGCGTGCATTGACGGCTGGTGGTGTGCGTGTGCCTGGTGAAAGCGTGCACTGACGGCTGGTGGTGTGTGTGTGTGTGTGCCTCGTGAAAGCGTGCACTGACGGCTGGTGGTGTGTGTGTGCCTGGTGAAAGCGTGCACTGACGGCTGGTGGTGTGTGCCTGGTGGATGTGTGCACTGGCGGCTGGTGGTGTTTGTGCACGGTGAAAGCGTGCACTGACGGCTGGTGGTGTTCGTGCCCGGTGAAAGCGTGCACTGACGACTGGTGGTGTTTGAGCCCGGTGAAAGTGTGCACCGACGACTGATGGTGTCTGTGCCTGGTGAAAGTGTGCACCGACGGTGTGGTTGTGGGAATGGTTGTGTGTGTGTGTGTGGTTGTGTGTGTGTGGTTGTGGTTGTGTGTGTGTGTGTGGTTGTGTGTGTGTGTGTGTGTGGTTGTGTGTGTGTGGTTGTGTGTGTGGTTGTGTGGTTGGGTGTGTGGTTGTGGTTGTGTGTGTGCGATTTTGTGCTGATAAAATATGTAGGCAGGAATGTTTCGAATAAGGAGTAATGCGCTAGAGCGGTCTAAAGGTGGAAAGTCCTAAAAACATTATCACAGAAAACCATGAAAACAAGTTCAGCTGCTTTAAATTGACCTCAGTGGGGGGTGTTGGCAAGATGGCGGCGGTGTAGGGCGTGTCCCTCTGTCCCTCCCGCGCCGCCTGGCAATAAGTTTGTTTTTGCCCTACCCGGTGCCCATCTGCGCTGGCACGGGGGCGGCTGGCGGTTGCTGCACCGTGCTGGTTCTGACGGTACTGATATTTTGGGACAGGTCGCTGGAAATCTGCCCTGCTGCTGCGACGCGGCCTTGGTGTCCCCTGGCCCGCGTGGAGTGCTGTGCTGCGGCCTGTGGGCGGCGGAGGGGTGTGCCTTGAACTGACGCCGGCTAGCCGTCCGGTAGCTGTCCGGTGCCTTGGGGGTCGGTACGCGGTTCGGCGGACGTGGTGGGGTCTCTCAGTGACAGACTGCGAGGGTGCTGACGGGCGAGCCCCCCCCCCTGCGGTGACCACCTGCGAGCGGAGTCTGGCGGCCTTTGAGGAGCGGTGCGGGCCTGCGGATCGGAGGGCTGCGTACTGAGGTTCTGGTGAGGCACGGCCTACTTCCCCCCTGCTGCGGCCTGGAAGAGGGCCTGAGAACTAGTGGCAGCGCGAGGCCCCCGACGAGTGCTGGCGAGATCGGCCATTGCGGCGGGGGGTAGCGGTGACCCTCCTTGCGGGGCATGATTGTGGCCGGCTGGGCCTAGTGCTGGAAGGTGGCAGGCTCGGGGCACAGTATTTCGGCCCGGGGTTCGGCGGGCAAGGAGCGTGCCGGACGGAGTGAGCCTTGCTGGGGCCCGTCCCCCCCACTCCCGCTAGAGTAATGCTGCGGAGTTGGTGGGAGGCCTCATATCGACCCGCATTTTGGCGGGCAGCGTCTTGGGGCCTTGGTGCTAGTATGCCCTCCTGGTAGTTGCTCCACGGTTGGTGGAGATATCACGAGCACTCTGGGACTTACAGGCCTGGCTGAAGCGGGGCGGTAGAGCAGCGGCGCATGGCCCGCGGAGTGGCCCAGAGCAGAACAAGTGAGCAGAGGCGGGGGGCGGTGACGGGCCCTTGGACTGTTGACGGGGACCGGTCTCTGCGGCGGCCTGTGAGTAGGCTGTGGGCCCTAAGTGATGCTATTATGGCAACCAACAGGAGCAAGAAAGACAAGGCACCTAAGGACCCGCTACTGAAGCCGGATGGTCGGGTCTCCTCGCAGACGGACGCCCAGACTGCACAACTGGAAGATGCGGAGGCGCCGGCAACCAAGGCCTTCATGTTGGAGCTTTTCGCCGCCATAAAGGAGGACATTCTGGAGGTTTGCTCTCAACTCTCCTCTGACTTGCGCGAAATGAGGCGGAACGTCGATGCTATTGGAGAGAGGGTGGTGACCCTCGAGGAGCATGATGTGGGCACAGCCGACGAGCTCCATCAGCTCCAGCAAGATGTTATTTGGCTGACGGAGCAGAACTTGGACCTGCAGGCGCACACCGAGGATCTAGAAAACCGCTCACGGAGGAACAACATCAGGATCCGGGCGGTCCCCTGGAAGGGGGAGGGGGAGAGCCTCCGGGAGTACATGACGGCGTTGTTTCGACTGATCCTGGACGAGGGGGATGACCTAGATCTGCAGCTGGACAGGGTGCACAGAGTTGGCCTGCTGAGAAATGCCAAGGCCTCGCCGCCGGACATCCTAGTCTGTGTTCATGACTTTGAGATTAAGGAACGGATCCTGCGCAAGGCACGGGCCCTCAAGGCGTGCGGGTCCTACCGTCCTATCTCACTCCTCAATATCGACACTAAGCTTTTTGCGAGCGTGCTGGCTGCCCGCCTTAGCCCACTAATGGATGGCATCATAGAGCCGGATCAAGTGGGGTTTATTCCGACGCGGCAAGGAGGGGAAAACACTAAGAGACTTCTGCACCTCATGGACTCGGGACACCGATCGCGCATGCAGGCCCTCTTTTTATCAATCGACGCGGAGAAGGCCTTCGACCGAGTCGACTGAACATATTTGTTTGAGGTCCTGAAAGCTTTTGGCCTGCGGCCCAACTTCCTGCGATGGGTACGCTACCTATATGCGGCACCGAAGGCAGCGGTCCGGGTGAACGGCTGCAGGTCCACTCCTTTTCCCATCTCTCGCGGGACAAGACAGGGGTGCCCCCTGTCTCCGTTGCTTTTTGAGCTCTATATGGAGTCCTTTGCCCAGAGAGTGCGGTCCAATGGAGGCATTGAAGGGGTTCGGTTTAGCGCAGACATACACAAAATAAGCTTCTACGCTGACGACGTGATTCTCTCGCTCACGAGCCCTCACACTTCCTTGAGACACCTATCAACAGAACTACGCGAGTTCGGCGCTGTGGCAGGTTTCAAAGTCACAGATCCTTAATGTGTCGATCCCTGCTGCTGACGTGCCAGACCTACAAAAGGACTTTGCCTTTCAGTGGGTTCACTCTGACATCCCGTACCTTGGGATTCGCCTTGCCCCCTCTATAGGGCAGACAATCTCTCTTAATTATAAGCTCTTAGTCGATCAAACAACTAAATCGCTCTCGGACTGGTCCCGTCTCAAGCTCGCTTGGTTTGGTAGGCTGGCGGCAGTCAAAATGACGGTCCTGCCGCGCATTCTATACCTTTTTCAGCTGTTACCTCTGAGCCCTCCACCGGGTACCATCCAGAAGCTGCATGGGCTGATTACCAAGTTTCTATGGAATCACAAATGTCCACGGCTTGCCTCCTCGCTGATCACGGCCCCAAGGCCAACGGGGGACTGGGCTTTCCCTCCTTACTAGCGTATTACCAGGCGGCCTGTCTGCGCTTCATTCTCGACTGGAATAGGCCATATTCTAGTAAGCACTGGAATTTCATGGATCAAACGGTAGCGGGCTGCAATATTTGGCGCGAGTTATGGCTCCCTCGAAAACATAGAGCGTGGGGCTTGTACTCGTCCCCGGTGACGTCGCCAATCATGAAGGTGTGGGATCAATTGGCGAGGCGAAAGGGCTGGACCACCTTCCCATCGCCGATGACGCCTATTGTTGATAACCCGGACTTCCCGCCTGGTTGTGCATCCCCGATCTTTCAGCGCTAGAGGGAGAAAGGCTGTAAGAGAGTGGGTCACCTCTTTGACCTCGACAGTCTAATCTCGTTTTCCTTGCTCCGCTGAGACCACTTTTCCCTCGCCGAGTCTGATGCCTTCCCTTATTCACAGGTAGCGCATTGGGTCACTCAAACCCAGAACATCGCGGCTATGTCCCGCCCGCTGACAGCCCTAGAACGCTGGGTGGTCTGCAAAAAGGATGACCGCAAACTTATATATGACTTGTACGCCATGATCATTGCGCGCCCTAAGGCTCCGTGTACTAAAGCGCAGGTTTGCTGGGAGACAGAGCTGGGGCGCCCGCTATAGCACAAGGAGTGGAAGAGGGTGTTCTACTGTGCGCACCACACCGCTGCCAACTTTGCAGGTGCTGAATCGGCCTATAAGGCGGTGGTATACTGGTACTATACCCCAGCGCGTAGTAAGTCCTGGGACCCCAGACACTCAGGCTTGTGTTGGCGGGGATGTGGTGTTCCGGGCACCTTGACGCACCTGCTCTGGCACTGTCCGAAACTGGAGCGATATTGGAAGGTGGTCCTTGATGATCTAGATGACGCATTTCACATCACATTCCCAAGGGCTCCTGAACATGTGCTGCTAGGGCTCCCGCAGGCAAAGGTGTTTCCCTTGCGCTCTATGAGGGGTAAGCAGATTGCTCTGGCCTTGTTAGCGGCGCGCTTAGTTATCCTTGCGCAATGGCGTTCCACTGACGCTCCAGACCCGAGGGACTGGATTCGACGGCTGTGGCATCTACTGGCAATGGAAAGGCTCTCTTTGTGCATGGATGGCAGGGGTGAGGATTATGCGAAGCTGTGGGAGCCATTCATTCATCTCCTCTCCCGAGATCTGCGCGAAGTAACGAGTCCAAAATATCTGCAGATCTTGCAACTGATCCCAGCGGCGCCTCAGGGTGCAGGCCAATAATTTCGGAGGTTCTGGGAGGTGGAGGGGGGCGGGTGCGACTTAGCGAGTGCAAGGGGGGTGGATGAGACTGATGCAGAGGAGGGTGGTGGGAGGGGGTAGGGTGGGGGGGGCTGCGGTGCTGGGAGGGCGCTGGGGTGGTGAGAGGGTGCTTTGTTTTGTTTGTTGTTCCTGTTCTATTCCTAATTGCAGTACCATGCTAAAAGTGCTGGCTGTTCCCTCTGGCAATGCATACGCTCAGGCCGGGTCGCCTTCCGGGGTGTAGACTGCTATTGGATCTTGCCCTGCCGTCCGGTGGATGCAGGCAGCTGAGCTGTGTTAAGTGACGCCATACTGCTTAATAAAAATGATTGATACTAAATTGACATCAGTGGTACATTATCGCTCCCACGATGCAAGTCTCCTTTATAACATATTATTTGGTAATTAACATATGCACGCCCATTGATCATATTTGGAAAACATTAACAAACGAAACCCAGTCACTCAGTCGAATCAAAAGATAATTTTGGGTAAAAGCTCGGTTTTAGGCTAGAACCCACGTCCACACAAAGGAGTTTTTAGTACACACATTATCTTGGAGACTTACTGCAGTGCTGTCCATGCTGACAACAGGAATCACACTTGCCTTGTTTAAGGACTCACCTCACCTTACACTCACAACTACTAGGCTAATTTATTGCATCATGTGTAGAACGCGCATTCGAGTTAGAACCTCAATTGTCTCCTGAGCAGTGTGGTCCCACACATGACACAGGAACAGGGCAGCAGAAGCCCAGGAGAGTGCTTTGCTGAGATCAGCCTGCTGAAGCTGAGTTTTTGAAATATCTCCTGCACGGATCGCAGCCTTGGTCTTCAGGCCTAGGGGAGCAATAGAGTGAAGGCAACTGTTGGAACTATGGGTCCCGGTATACTTATGAGGAGTTTTAAAAACAAATAATGAATTTGAATTTGAATTTCAACTACAGTATTTTTTGAAAATGACAAGATGATATTCGGGGACAACGTGTGTCCTCAATAATGATGAACAGATGCTTCAGGACCAAATCAGTTTTTTTTTAGCTGTATAACTAAAACCGGGCACGTAGGGAAAATACTTTTAGTAAAAAACCAGGTAAAAAAGAAAATGACACAGTGAAGTCTTAGGACAAAGTTAAGTTTACTAAAACCTATATACGCTGGGGTTTGAGACACAAAAGGGTACATTATCTAATTCTAATAATGAATGATGGGTAAACACAATTACCTCATGTTCTAAATGTTTTCCATTGATATTTGCCGAGGGTGTTATCATTATCTTGATGCCAGAGAACACTTCTTGCTTTGGAGGCTTTTTCACGAGTCAGAAAGGGACATCACTGAGTTCATAAGAGTATCTGAGGGCTGCTCGCAACACTTGCTACTTTTAGCATTTCACTTTGAACACTGTTATAAAATGCACACTTGGAGCAAATGTATTTCAAACTTTCTTGAGAAGGACACTGACGCCGATCTGTGGGACAGGCTTGCTTTCTTTGCACAATAGCTGCCACTGCACATTACTGAATATAAACACGTAGTGCCCTCTACAGGAAGCAGTGTGTATTACAAGTGCACGCGTTTTGTACGGAAGCATTACAATATTTGTTTCCATCTTAGTATCTGGTAAACATACCCAAATGTAAGGTGGTGTATGTATGATGGGAGGCTGTGGGTGAGTTTTAGATGCCATTTTCACCTAAAGCCCCCACCGACTGACCATTTGGCTTCCTGATGCAGCACCAGACCAAGCACTAGAAAACACGGCACACCGTGGTGATCACTTTTGCAGCTGCTTTGATGTTCTCAGTGGCAGCGCGGATCACTGAGAACATCAAAGCGGCCGCGAAAGTACTCCCAAAGGCTACAGGCTGACAAATGGTGCGCCCGCTCGGCGCACATGCACTGTACCTCATCGGCCTGCAGCCTTTGGGAGCATTTTCAAAAGCCCCTTACTTAATATTTCGCCAGAGCAACACTTACGCGTTAGCTTAGGCGAGACCTTAAAAAGGAGAGGGCAAGAGAACATTTGGAGCTGGGATGAGGTAGAAGCAAACAGACGAGAAAGCAACATGGGTGGAGGGAGCGCTAGAGGGAAAGCACATCATAGAGTGCAGCAGGGAGCAACATACAGGTGACAGAGAGTAGTGCAGAGAGGGAAAGAGGAGCACACAAGGTAAAGAGCTGGAAATACTAAAAAGAAAAAAGTAGCACCTGAAAAAGCGAGCAGGGTAAGGACAAAGTAATATATCCATAATCCACAGGAGGGACAATCACAAGAGGAAGTGAAGCACACACACGCTAATTACTAAGAAGCAAGCAAATGAGAATGAGAATGAAGCCAACCAATGGTAATCAGGGGGGTGGGCTCTAAGCCCATTGTAAGCTTACACTACATCTCACAACAGACTGCACATGCGTTGTCTAGTAGGCAAGACCTACAAATGGCATTTAGATGAAGACTGTGACTGGATAACACCAGTGGTCAGTATAGATATATAATGTATGCAGATGTGCAAAGTATAAGATAAGATGTATTACCACTGTTCAGTGTGGGAAGGGGCCATGACTTTTGACACGCAAATCCTCGAGTAAAACATGATGCCACTCCCCTCTTTCAACAATGGTAATAAATAGCATCTAATATTCTGCACATCTACAGGTGTGGTTTATGCCATGGTATATTTTCAGGAGTACTTGTTTTAACAAAAGGTATTTACTCCAAAAGAGTGCAAGGGGTTAGATTTGCACAGTAGAGTATCAATCCACTGAACATATACTGTCACTATTAGAAGAGTTGTTTCTCTGAGTAAAGTCATAGTTATATATGCAGTCCATTGAGGCAGTAAAACGTTTCCAAATGTCAATTGCTCTGTACTGTTTATAAACTCGAATTTGACCCTTGCACTGCAATTATAAATGTAGGAATGTGGGATTATTAGTACAGTTGCTCTAAAAACCATGGAATTGTGCCACATTAATATTTACTGCACTGCCATGGCATAAACACACATACACACAGATAAAATAATGAAGGTGATTATTGTGAGCATTATAACTAACTTTAAGGTACATTTTTTAAGAACCATTGGTTCAATGCTGTGTATTATGGTGAAAACAATACAAAGATCACTTCAAAAAGGAAGTTACATTGAGCATAAACTTAAGCAGATACATAAACTCAAAATAATTATGAGAAGTGGATTAGGTATGAAATAAGCTTTCACCAACAGACATTTTGGGGTGAGTTGTTAAGTGTGGTTTACTTAAACAAGATGTACCATTTTGGCACATGGTTGCGAGGGTGGGGGTGGCAAAATTATATAGCTTTTGACACCGTTTCTAAAAGGACAGATCTGGATATCTTTTTTTGGAAATGCATGGTTTTGAAGAGAGCCCACGACTTGGACACAAGCAGATTTTATAAATGCTTGAAAAAAGTAATCACATAATCCACAGCCCCAGAGAGTATTCTAAATTTATTAATAGAAAATGATGCATTATCTATGCTAATCCTTTTTGGGGAGAAGAGTTGGCCTAATGGCTAGGGTGGTCGACCTCGAATCTGGGGAACTGGGTTCGAGTCTCAGCAATGACGCGGAACATCCTGTGATTCTGGGCAAATCACTTAATCTCCCCATGCCTAACAAAAATTAATGTGTACTCATGTAATGCAACTGGTGGTATGTAAAGCGCTCTGATAACTAATTTGGGTCAAGTTCGCGCTATATAAAACTCTGTAAAAAGAAAAATGCTATTCTATGAAGAAAATCCAGGCAACTGGAGTTACCTATGATCCAAGTTAAGGCAGCCTACTAACTACTACCATCAATAAAACGCTTCTGATCAGATAAGCCTCATTATAACTTAACCTTGTTGTAAGGCTGCATGAGGAAAATATTGGCAAATACCATAATACATTAATTGATTAATTAAATTGTATTTATTGAGTGCAACTGCTACCCAGAGGGAATTCTGGCGCTAAACAAATTCATAACCAAAAAGAGGAATTATGACAATTGAAACAGCCAAGTTAAACAAATGACTCCCCTTTGGGCCAATCTTTCTGATGAATACTCTGTGAAGTAGTGTAACAGAGCCTTAGATTAATTCCCAGGCAAGGCATGGCGTCTTTTCATAACAGTTCTTCTGGGTGCCCTGGAATTGATGGAGAGGGGCCGAATGGATGCGTCACCCCTGCATGCTGATGTTAGTTTCTTGTCTTTACTTTTCCACTACGTTGGACATGGAACATGAACAACTGTTGCTTAAAGGGTACTGAATACTAACCAACCGCTGCGGCCAGTCCGGCCCTGGCTGTTTCTGAGACAAAAGGTCCTCCCAATGTGGCAGCCTGACCGGAGGGCAGGGTAACATGCTCTCCGGGGCCATCATTTTGACTCGTACCAAGTCATTCTTCATCTTCTCCAAAACTTGGAGCAGGAGAGGGCATTACAGGAAAGAGTACAAGAGTCCCTTGCTCCATTCCAGCCGGAATTAATCTCCTAACCTTTCTTTTTTTTAAATGTATTTATTAGAGTATTTCACATAAAGAACAACTTGTATTTGTTATGCTGGATATTAAATTCATTTGCCCTGAACCATGCTTGTACACATAAGACTGGCTTTAGTCCGGACAATCCTTTCACAATTTCCATTAACATTTGACATTGACGTAGCAGAAGAACAAGAGAGCAGGATCATTTTCACACTACAATCAATCGGCACTGTATTCAAACCAGCGTTCCCCAAATACTCAGGATAGCAAGACTTGACCCTTATTGTTTTTAAGAATGCAACCCCTACCCCTCTGCATACTCTAAGGAATTTACTCCCCTAACTCATCTGTATAATGCACCGTGCGGGCACTGGGGTCTCATATCATCTCCTCCAGGGGATGGTTCAGCAAGAATGTCTGCAGAGGGTCCCAAATGTCTTTCGGCCTGGAGAACAGTTGCAACAGTTTCGCGTAAGTGAGTGCTTGTTCCCGACAAAATTTGAGATCTATTATCCAGTCAGTTCAGTTCAGTTAGCTTTATTCGAAAAGTAAAAACGTTTCATAAAAGCATGTACAGTACAGAAAACAAAAAAAGAAGAAAACATAAATAAAACAAATACATCAACAATAGGTTCCATTTTGTAAAAAGTGACATGTGTTGAACAAGGATTACATCAATAAAAAAAGTCAACTAAACATTAAGAACAGGGGAGTAAGATGAGTTAATTAAATGTGGGAGTAAATCGGCCACTCAAGACATGACCAGTTCTGGCCATCCAGAGGCTGTTATGTTCTTTTTGGCAATATGACAGAGGATAGAAAATTCTGGGATAGAAATCAGTTAAACTCCAAGTGGATATAGGGCCATCTCCTAGCTGAGGCTGTCGAGATTGAAGGTATGAGACGACATGCCTGTTCCTAAATTTAACAAGTACCAGATCACCCGCAATATATTTCGGGAGAGGTCCTAACCAGCCCACCCTTCTGACGCTAAGTATAGTACCATCAATGTTGGGTGGGAGGGATCTATTTTTGGTTAGCCAAAATACTACCTTATTTCTTAGCTCTTGGTTGTGTTCGTATTTCCCCAGTGGGAGTTCTGGTACACCTGAGATAACACACACGAAAGGAGCAGCCTCAGGTGGCAAATGTAGGTGTTTGGTTTTTTGTGGCGCATTGTCGGAATTGACCTCTATTCCCTTGTGGCGTGGCATTTCTTTGTTTGGCCCTTTTCTAGACTGGGAGCTCGGTGAAGATGTGACTGCCTTCGAGATGTTTGAGTTTTTACAATATGGGGTTACTGGTTGTTTGTGAATGGTCTTGCTTTGTGTGGTGGGGTAGGGTTTTTCTGTGGGGTCTGGACATGGTGGACGAGAGGTACACGGTGGATGATAGGGTCCTGCCTTAGTTCTTAAAAGTAGTGAATTTGCCTTGATTGCTTCCTCGACCCCTGAAAGTCTATCCCCTAAGCTGGTCATTTTGTCAATTAACGGAGTAATTATGGACTTTATCAAGTTTTCAAACGAGGCCAATAAGGTGGCGTTGGTAGATACTTTAGATTTTACAGTGCTAGGAGTATTAGGGAGTGGGGATTTTGTGGGTAATGTTGGTTGTTTGGTCTGCCTCCCCGAATTTCGAACCCCTTCCTTCTTCCTTTTAGTGGAGGAGACCTGGATGGAAGGGACCTGAGTAGCAGCAGCGGAGTGTGAATTTTCCGTTGGGCGTGTTACATGTGGGGTAGCCTGTGAGGTTTGGGTAGATTGAGATAATGATCTAGTCCTAGGGCTAATTATTGGTATAGGGGAAATGGGAGCTCTAGATTGAGGACCTTCTAATTCCACAGGAGCATATGAGGATCTACACATGTTAGTTAGCTCCTCCAGTAATGAAAATGCTTGGGTCGTATCGGGAGTCTGCGGAGACAAACAAACACTCGGAGAACTATCCATAACTGACGAGCTCTCAATCCTCACTAATTCACGGGCAATAGGGAGAACAGAGCTCTTAATGTAATAGTCCATTGTTCCCCTAAGTGAATTACTCTGAATGTCAGGATTTCTAATGGCCCCCTTGCAGTTCATAGCGAACCAGCTTTTTAATGTGGACACTGAAGCAATATCACCTCCCCCAGGAGTAGTTCATCAAATCCGCTACTGTAACAGCTTGGAGAGATCTGTAAGGATGATGAAGAAGTCAATATGCAAAAGGAAGTTTATACCTTAGGTCCTTTCCCCTCTGTTTAGAAATCCATTCCAAGGGGGGTTGGCCAGGCCCGGCCTCCTCAGGCCTCTGACGGCCACAGACGGTCCCGCCCTTGTCCCGGGCTTCTCCCGGTCGCTCCCGCGCAGCGGGATTAGTCTACTATGTTTATTGGTGCTGTGTGGAGGAGGGAGGAGCCTGCAGGGAGAGCGGCCCAGGTGGTTGCAATAGAGGCTGGCGGGCGCTCCTGGGACTAGTAGTCCTGCGCCCACGCTCACTCGCAGCCCTGCAGTCTCAAACGCCCACAAACACCACCACGGGCATAGCGTTTGTCACTCCTCACCAGGCGTCACGAAAAGTGCTGTGAATAAGACCCCACACGAAGCGGGACCCGCGAAGCGGGACCCGCGAAGCGGGTTCCGCGAGCAGTTAATAAAGGCACAGCGAAAATCAGCTGCTGCCGTAGGATCGAGGCACAAAGTATCCCAGCGAAGATCCAGGTACGCAGGCTTTTCAATTCACCCAGGTAGGGAGGAGCCTGCAGGGAGAGCTGCCCAGGTGGTTGCAATAGAGGCTGGCGGGCGCTCCTGGGACTAGTAGTCCTGCGCCCACGCTCACTCGCAGCCCTGCAGTCTCAAACGCCCACAAACACCACCACGGGCGTAGCGTTTGTCACTCCTCACCAGGCGTCACGAAAAGTGCTGTGAATAAGACCCCACACGTAGCGGGATCCGCGAGCAGTTAATAAAGGCACAGGGAAAATCAGCTGCTGCCGTAGGAACGAGGCACAAAGTATCCAGTCTTTAAACTTGGGGGCCGCCCCCTCCCTCATCTGCAGGCCATCCTCCTGTTGGCCAGTAGCAGTCCGAGAGAGGCGACTTTCTGGACGGATGCCTCCAGTTCCTCAGTGTATCCTAGCAATGCAATGAGAGGGGTAACTGGCAATGAGGATCCGATCATCTGTTCTAGGGCCATGAAAACCTGTTACCAAAAGTTTTGTATTGTCTCGCATTTCCAAGCTAAATGTAGGTAGTCTGCCCCTTATCTCCTGCACCGATCATATTTGTCATTTGTACGTAGATGGAATTGATGAAGTCAAGCAGGGGTATACTACAGCTGGTGCAAGTATGTATAGTGCATGATACTCAGTTGACTGCTAGCCGATATCCGTCCTGTTTGCTGGCAACAATATCTCCATTGTCCGTTATTGAAGGTAGTCTCCCATTCCCGTTCCCATTGCGATCGCGAGTCTCTCTAGTCCAGCTTGTTCCAATTGAATCTTGCGATAGAGCACGAGACCACATTTGTGGGGTTAGTGCTTTGTAATAGGAGATACAGAGGGGTAGTGTTGGAGGCTCGTGAAGGAATTTGGGGGTGGCCACTCTGCCATTTTTTCTAAGTCTTATGTAAAGGAACAACTTTATAGCCATGTGTCTAGTCTCTCCTTTGAAAACATCTTGGCCACGAAATATACCCCTCTCATATAGCTCCCCATTCAGTCATCCAACTCTCTGAAGCATCCGGCAGCAACCGGTTTTGTGCATCACAGGGAGGTCTGAGTGATAGTGGAGCCCCAAAAGTGGAGAGTAAAGCATGGGCACATGGAATCGCTCAGTCAGTCCCCACCAAGCCATAGATGTACATACAACAAGTCTCCTAACATTTCTGCATTTCCCTGCTGGGGTACTACATCCCCAGCAGTTTCCTTGGGGGTGTGGAGGAGGGGCACGTTGTATCCAGCTCTTAACCCCTTCCCTGCTGGGCACATTCCCCCGCTGTGCTGGGGGGAGGGGGGTGCGCGCAGTGCCCAGGTGCTCATGACGAGCTCAGCTCGTCATGCAGCACAGTGCTCGAGTGGTCATGACCACACCCGTTTCTTTAGAACGTCCGCACAGCAGGGGAATTAGCCCAGCATGCGAGCGTTCTAAAGGCCATGACGAGCTCGTCATGAGCACTGGAGCACGGTGGCTCATGACAAGCTGAGCTCGTCAGGAGCATGCAAGGGGTTAAAGGTGCTCTGCTCTTACCGTGGCACAGGACACGCCCGGGCCATGCACAGAATGCGCCTGGGCGAAAATCAGGCGAAGATCGGGCCCATCTGAGCCAATCAGAGCCTGACTGGGCCACCTCCCACTTAGATCTTTGACCTTTTCACGAAATGGGTACGTAGAAATCTCGTTTCTCACCTCAGCAGTAAGGGCTCTAAATTACGAAATTCAGACTGGAAGAAGAACTAGGTCAGGCAGGTGAGCACCTCAAACAAGCCACTGCATGTTTAAGGAAGGTGAAAAATGGCAGGGAGGCCTCAGACTCGGCATTTGGGAAGGATGACACCCCATTAAGGGTGGACAATCAAGTGGGGATTACAGTAGCTAAAATTCACCCTGACCCAGGCACTACCTTCTTTGAACTGACTCAGCCTGCAAAAAAACCCACAAAACAAATCTAACAATTGTCCCCTTGACACTACCACTTGATGCAGCTGGGGACGTTTTATCGCGTATCATATGAAGTGCATCGAACCATTGTTGACTCACCTAAGGGAGAAAGCTGAATTGATAATTAAGAATGCATTTGCAGGTTTGTACAAGAGAATGTTCACATTAGAGTCTCATCTTGAGAATTTGAATTTAGATTTGGTTGAGAAAACGAAAATATGGGCAGATTGCACACGCATAAGTGCAGAGTCAGTAAATCCATCTATGGGCTATCATAATGATATGATTCAGAAACAGTTAATTTCTAATCCATTCATTACTACCAGAATTGATCTATTTGGGGTTCAGACTAATCGATCTAAGCATACCCTACCTGTAGTATTAGGCAAAGGTCTTGGGGCTCCTGAGAGGCGTAGCATCCCTATGTCTCTGTCTCACAACAATCAACCAGTCCAACCCAATTCAAGAAGAAGAGGAGGGGGTGATGATGAGGAAGGGGGAGGTAGACTCTCTCCTATTCCCCTAAATAAATCTGTGAATCCGAGAGATAGACTACACCTATCCCCTGAATCCACTCCTCTAGTAGCTATCCTAACTAGAGCCCCACCATTACGAAAATCAATCGAATACACTCAACAGTTAAAAAATAAAGATATGAATCTGTGTAACATGTAGCTGGAAGGAGGAGACCACCTAGCGACGCACATTAAGATGGTGAGAAGAACTGAGTGGGAAAGATCAAGAGAGAAAACTTTGGAAGGCGGTTGTATCATCTTTTGATCAACCAAATATTGCCGGCTATTTAATACACAAAGCATCTGAGATTAATCCCTCTACAACAGGGTTTAAGGTAACTCATTTAGGTTATTTTTATCCACCAAAGGCCATTGTAAATGCCTGAGATTCTAAGAAACCATCTGGAAAATATGCAGTGACTGCCCCAAACTAGAATTTAGTGTTAGATGTGGTAAGACAAAATGATTATCTTAATTCACTGCCCATACAAACCCCAGCACTTAGATCCCAAGTTTAGTATACCCGAAGACATTCGCTATTTTGAAAATGTTCAATGAGGGGAGGATTGGCCCCAGGAACATTTACCCCATTGTTAGAGTGTGTCCAGAATTTATTTCCGCTCATTAGCTCCTATCATGCATAAATGTGGCATTTACTGGCAACAAACTTCATAACACTCTTGGATCTGTGGATGATCAAAAGGGGACTGAATCTGCAGTCTGAGACCTGAGAAGAGATCTTAAGGACTAGACATGCTCTCTCCTTGTACCCAGGACAAAGAAGTCATCTCCAAGGGTCATACGGCTGGCCTCCTGTTCAAGTTATAAGGACAAACTACAAAAGGCCTTTCCTGCAGCTGCCCAGTGGCAACTGGACCTGGACAGGACCCTGATGTTTGGCCTTTGCCTGACACCCTGTGAATCGCTACGGGCTTTATGTTCAAAGCTATTTTGAGGGCACAAAGGCTCCAATTTGCAAAATCTGAGCCTTTGTGATCTCAAAATAGCTTTTTAGTATGCTCAAAACCCAAACTGTGATTCTGTAACTTGTTACTGAATCGAAAAAATGGTTTGTGACTACATACAGAACAGCAAATTGAAAGGGGCCTGTTTAGGAGGACCCTTCCAATTTTCCATTTCTAATGATATGTATCAATGGGTAGCGATGGGAATTGCGGTCACACAACATAGAGGTTACTGACTCCTCAAAAGACATGGTAACCCACTCACAAACGTGAAAAGGTCCCTAGGGACGCCATTTCCTCTGTCAATATTGGGTACAAAAATATTTTAGGAGTAGGCAGTTGTCCCTAGGAGATTATAAATTATTTGTTTAGGTCTCGCGTGGCGTACTGCGCACATGCGCAGTCGAGCTCGCGAGATTTTATGTTTTGAGGAGAGCTTCACTAGCGAGGGTTAAGCCCCGCCCCTCTTCTCCATTGGCTGGCCTCCTAAACGGTGGCCAGCCATTGGAGAAGAGGTCCTAGTGACGTTCTCCTTCCTCTTTCAGCCCCGCCCTTTTCAGATTGGGTTCCTTGACTTACTGCTGAAGTAAAAGTTTTCTTATCTTCTTTATGGGTCCACATGGCCCCATAGAGAAGATAAGGAATCTTTTACCCCAGCAGGAAGTCTGGGCACCCAGTTTGAAAGGGACGGGGCTAAAAGCTTAAAGGCAGCGCTTTCCCTCTCTCCGCCGTCCTCTTCCCTCTCCCCCTCCCATCTTTTCGCCTGCCCCCTAACTAATTAAATGTATTCCTTGGAGGTTTGCATGCCACCTCGTCCTTGTTTCCCCAGTTCGCCTTTGATCTTATCCTTGCTGGGAAGCCGCCACTCTCCCGTGTGCATGCGCTGCGTGGTGGAGCCGCCGCCACAAAGTGTGTGGAAAGTGTGTCTCCCGGCGTGCGCCTCCTCCCGGTGACGAGCAGTCTGGAGCGTCATGGGAGTCACTCACACCGCTCCGATGCAGCTCGCCGTGCCCCCACCGCTGCCGAGCCTAAAGGCCCCTCTAACCCCCGCATAGGGCACGCGGGGCGAGGTTGCACACCCGGGGCCAGGAGAGGGACCCCCAGGATACCATGACGTCGGTGAGTGCACGGGCCGGGCGGGAGGCAGAGGGGCGTCTGGTGCAAACGCAGGGCTGCTCTGCTCGCCGGCGCGCCTCACTGCTGCACTTTTACCGCTGCAGGCACCGGGGCTTCAGTCTGGCAGTGCCCGAGCTGCAGAAAGCGAAGGGAGACGCTCTAACAAGTGAACAGCCGGGTGGACTTTCTCTGAGTGAAACTACTCCCTGACCGGGCGGCGCACACCTTCAGTGCGGGCCTGTCGGCATGTCCGGCACCCTCACGGCAAAGAGCATGCGTTGAGTGTCTGTGCGGAAACAGGTGGCTCGTAGCCCTACTGACCTGGCTGTGTTGACAGAAACCGTAACGGCGACGTGCACTACATTTTCTAGTAGTGCACGTCTGTTTCCTGTGCGGGAGCGTCCCGCGTGACCCAGGAAGCCAAAAGCCTGGTGTGGGGTCGAGGAAAGTGTACTGTCCCTCCTACAGTTAGCCTGCGGGAAGCAGAAAGACGGGTTTAGGGCCCTGGCTGGAGAAAGGAAACACTTCTGCTATGAAATTCTTGAAAAGCAGGTCCGGGGGTGGAATACGGAGCGCAGTCAAGATCCTCGTGATGGGGCTCACCAGCAGAGGGCCGCCACAGCCGGGCGACGCGACTCTGGTTGGTGAGCGGGACGGCCTGCCCACAACCCCCCTTCTTTCTCTCTTACCACACTGTTGCCTCGTCCAAGGAGTGCCCGAACGTAGGATAGAGGGAGCAGAAGTTTCGGGTGCAAGAATCAATCCCGGAGCTACTTGCAAGGGAGGCAGCACAGGTGATCGCCGGAGCAGCACAAGAAAATGCAACCCTCAGGAGTGTGCCGGGCCCACCAGATAGGGAACCACAGCCAAGACGGAGGGGCCAGGCAGAAGCGACTGTGTTATGGGCCCAGCACAGTGGTGATCAGCAGGACCACCCCAGCCAACGTGGAGGCCACTAGTCGAGTAACCGCTGATCGGCCTTGTGTTGCTTCCTCGCATGAAGAGGGCTGGATCCGTCAAGGATCACGCGACAAAAGAAAGGTAAAGGCATTATTCTGTTATGGTAAGCGCCGGAAGGCACCATGAATCCCCACGGCAATTGATGGCCCTGTTGTTGTGATTGGCATAAGTCATCGTGGCCTAGTAGTTAAAACCACAGACTCTCACCCCAAAGGCTGTGAGTTCAAATCCCGGTAGATTCACTGGTTGTCGGTGCTCATACAAAAGAAAAAGGGAACATTTTATTTTCTTGTATAAATATGTTATAACGGCGTGAAAGTGGCATATAGGGCGCAAATGCTGATACGCTAATTAAAAAATATAAATAAATAATATACTGGAAAAACATAACCAGGTTGCTAATGTGTATATTCGCGGTCAATCCGCTGGCCGGAACACATCAAATCCTTTCCACCAGGGCCCACTTTTCCTCAGCGCCATTTGCGGACCTAAAGGCAGGGGCTGAACCACGCACCTGTGCTGTGTCCATCAGCAGCCCGTTGGAATGTTCTGATATTAACTGTTGTCCCGGCTTACAATCTTTAGTACTGCTAAGCTTGCATGTTTATATTTTTAGACAGGGACTACTTTGAGATAGTTGGTTCTGGGGGTGATCAGCTTGTTGACTATACAGTTGATACAGCCGGGGTTATGACCAAATAAAACCTTTCAATCTGGGAATCTAGGGCCAGATTTACTGTTGCTTAACAGAGGCATATTGCATGTGTTAACTTCGCGTGGGGAGGCAGGTTTTCTTTTCGGCGCAGCTGGTTTTGCAGGTCTCTCGAATGCAGGAAGAGCAGTCTGCAGTCCTCAAAGGAATAAGAAGCTTGTTTAGTGGGCGAGGTTGTGGTGTAAGGCTAGAGCAGCCAACCTTTGATCTGAGACAACATGTTCGCGTCGGACGTTTGTTTATTCATAAGGAATATGTCCTGTGTAATGTAACTGGTGCCCATGTGAAGAGCTCTGCGCTTGCGCTAATCAAGCCTGTAACATGAGCTCCCTTGGAGTTATATTCTCGGTGAAGGATATCAGAGGCAGTGACAGGCTGTACTATTCAGAAAAAATGGACCGATGGAAAATGTCAGCAGGGGCCTGTTTAACTTCCAGCAAAAATGTCACAAGCTTCTGCCTATGGGTGTCTCCGCAGCAAAAGGATGTGGTAAAAGTAAAACAATTACCAGCGGGGAGCACCTAGAGCGTGTTTATTTCATCATGCAGACCATCAGAAACAGGTGTGTGTGTGGCTGTGTCTGTGTGTGTCGCTGTGTGTGTGTGGCTGGGTGTGTGTGTGTGTGGCTGTATGTGTGTGTGACTGTGTGTGTTTGTGGCTCTGTGATTATGTGGCTCTGTGTGCGTGTGTGGCTCTGTGTGTGTGTGTGGCTCAGTGTGTGTGTGTGTGTGTGGCTCTCTGTGTGTGTGTGGGTGTAAATGCAATAGGTCTCGCATTTGCGAGAGATTAAGCTATTAGCATTGTAAATGACAATGCCATTTATTTATCTGTTTTCAAAACCAACACATAAATAAAAATGTTGTCATTTCCAATGCCAATAGCTCTAACTTTTACAAAGGCGAGACCGTTGCATTGTAAATGCTTGTTTTTTTAAGCAACCAATTTTCCTTTACAGAAAACAGGCTGCATTTAAAAAAAAATTAAAAATTGCTTTATTTAAAAGCACTCACAGACATGATGGATTGCTGATCCAAGCAGGCATCCATCCCTGTGATGGCAGTGATTCATAGTGAGTTGCAGTTTACGACACATGCATATTAATGAGGTAGGTCAACTTGCAAGCCTCTATGAATCAGAAATTTGCGAACCACCATATATGTTGATTCGCAAACAATGCATTCAGTAAAAGTCAGTGTGCTAATTGCGACCCCTTTTCCCAAATGCTTTGTATAAACATAAAAACACACAAGATGATGGATGGAATGTTGTACAATGGCAAAACATTCACCCCCAGTCACAGATCTGGGTTTAATCCATCGTTATTTTGCTCACAAAGCCACCCCAGTTCAGACATGGCTATATGCAAATCAGTCTTGACCCTGTGCCTCATGGGAACAGTCCAGCCCGAAATGCCAAGTCAAGTCTTCCCTGGACCGGAATCAAGCATCCTAGGACTGGTTTCTGGCTATCAGCCTTCATCAGCCATGATAGCTTGACTCCAGTGGCGTAGTGAGCACACGACCCACGTCTGGGCATACTCTTCCCACATAGGGTGAACAGCAGAACACACAAGATGATGGACAGAATGTTGCAAAATGGCAAAACATTCACCCCCAGTCACAGATCTGGGTTTAATCCATCGTTCTTTTGCTCACCAAGCCACCCCAGTTCAAACATGGCTATATGCAAATTAGTCTTGACCCTGTACCTCATGGGAACAGTCCAGCCTGAACTGCCAAGCCATGTCTTCCCTGGACCGGAATCAAGCATCCTAGGGCTGGTTGCTGGCTATCAGCCAGGATAGCTTGACTCCAGTGGTGTAGTGAGCACGCGACCCACGTCTGGGCATACTCTTCCCACATAGGGTGAACAGTAAAACACACAAGATGACGGACGGAATGTTGCACAATGGCAAAACATTCACCTCCAGTCACAGATCTGGGTTTAATCCATTGTTATTTTGCTCACCAAGCCACCCCAGTTGAGACATGACCATATGTAAATCAGTCTTGACCCTGTGCCAATAGTATAAACTGTGCCATTGTATAAACATAAGGCCTAAGTTCCTAGCCTGAGGTTCTTAGGTTGGAGCGGGTGGGCGCAGGGAGATTGGAAGTGTACTACTGTGGTGGATTGGGACTTAAAGGACTAAAGTCAGACGTTAAAATCTTTGACTAGGATGAACCTAGCTGGTGTATCCGACTTACACCCCATTGCGGTCATACTCAAAATTCTGCCTAGATCTTGACTCTACCTAGACCGTAAATTATTGCTGGCACTTAATGCATCTTGGCACTATTGCTACTTAACATTAAAATGTGCATCTCCGGTACCCCATATTGGATTTTTGTCATTTTGGTGTCATTTTGTTTACAAATTTTTACGTGTTTTCCAAGGTTATTTTGGGATTTTTATTATTTTGGATTTAAACTTTATTACTGGTTTGATATTGCATGAATACCTTATACACTGCCTAAAATAAGCATGTCTGTTCTGTGCCATACCTAGCATGGGTTCAAGCTGAGGTTTAATTTGTGACTTTGAGGGTTCACGCTGACAAGGGTTATGATTATTCCTTGAGGTGGGTAGTCAACCATCTGAAATAATAATCCAGTTTCTTACACCTGCCAATTACTTTTCAACTGCAGTTTCTTTACAGGTTGGCTTGCTCTGTGTTGCACGCGGGTTTGTGGCTCCAAGTGGTACAGACATCCAAGGTAAGGTGCTACTGGTTGAGATTGTGCTGCCTTGTGCTACACTTGGCTCACTATGGGTAAAACATCAAATACAACCTATGTGATTTCACTCACATTTAGTCATCCAAAAGAATGTGCTAATTGCAGGTCTCAGGTCATGTGATAATAGAATAGAAAAGGAATACTGCTGTTTGGTAGTATGCTGGAGAGCCTCAGAAGTGTGCTAGCCAGCTGGACGTGGGGGAATACAGATTAAGATGCAGCATCTATAAAATGCATTCTGACTCATATAAACTGTGTTCTAAATCAGGGTATTTCTTCTGTGTACATTAGTAATGTCGCTTTACACACATGTAATCTTTACAGGCATACAGACTAACACACAAATACAATACAAATATAATACCTCTGCTTGGGAAGCTGAGCTTCTGAAGTGTTGCTGCATTCACACAATAGCCAATTTGTGGCCTGTGCGAGATCTCCACTATACATGAATGCCAGTCTTCCACACTATGAACTGGACAGTCTTGCACATGAGTGATAATGTCGCCAACAAAGAGACCCCTAGATCCACTGGCAGGTGAATCCTGGATGGCAAGAGGGAAAAAAATGCATTACAAACATCGATTTGCCTATTTTTTTTAAAGCATGCAGATTCATTTACGTTTGCTTTACTGCATGTATGAAGAGATATGCATGAGTTTGAGACGGACAGAAAAACTGAAATGAACAATAAAACTTTACTAACCTGTGAAAATTGCTTTCCAAGGTTGCTAGCTTTCATAGAAGTACAAAAGGGGGTGGTGATGGACGGAGCATCTGAATCAATCAAACACTCACACCCAGTCAAAAGATCGGGGTTTAATCCATCACCGTTCTTTAGCCCACTCTGCCACCCCAGTTCAGACATGGCTATATGCAAATCAGTCTGACCCTGTGCCTCATGGGAACAGTCCAGCCCGAACTGCCAAGCCATGTCTTCCCTGGACCGGAAACAAGCTTCCGAGGACCGGTTTCTGGCATTCCAGCCGTCTTCAGCCCGGCTTGCTTGAATCCAGTGGCAAAGTGAGCAAGGCCATTTGGCCACTGGATTCAAGATAGCCTGGCTGATGAGTATTATGAATCCGAAACCGGTCCCAGGATGCTGGTTTCCGGTCCATGGAAGACATGGCTTGGTAGTTCTGGCTGGACTGTTCCCATGAGGCACAGGGTCAGACTGATTTGCATATGGCCATGTCTGAAATGGGGTGGCTGAGTGGGCTAAAGAATGGTGATGGATTAAACCCAGATCAGTTGACTGGGGGTGAGTGTTTGATTTGCTTAAACGCTCCGTCCACCATCCCCTTTTGTATCGCTTTGTTCGCCCTAAGTGTGGCAGGGTATGCTCAGACGTGAATCCCTTGCTCACTTGGCCACTGGATTCAAGATAGCCTGGCTGATGCGGATTATGAATCAGAAACCGGTCCCAGGATGCTTGTTTCCGGTCCATGGAAGACATGGCTTGGCAGTTCTGGCTGGACTGTTCCCATGAGGCACAGGGTCAGACTGATTTGCATATGGCCATGTCTGAAATGGGGTGGCTGAGTGGGCTAAAGAATGGTGATGGATTAAACCCAGATCAGTTGACTGGGGGTGAGTGTTTGATTTGCTCAAACGCTCCGTCCATCATCCCCTTTTGTATCGCTTTGTTCGCCCTAAGTGTGGCAGGGTATGCTCAGACGTGAGTCCCTTGCTCACTTGGCCACTGGATTCAAGATAACCTGGCTGATGAGGATTATGAATCCGAAACCGGTCCCAGGATGCTTGTTTCCGGTCCATGGAAGACATGGCTTGGCAGTTCGGGCTGGACTGTTCCCATGAGGCACAGGGTCAAACTGATTTGCATATGGCCATGTCTGAAATGGGGTGGCTGAGTGGGCTAAAGAATGGTGATGGATTAAACCCAGATCAGTTGACTGGGGGTGAGTGTTTGATTTGCTCAAACGCTCCGTCCATCATCCCCTTTTGTATCGCTTTGTTCACCCTAAGTGTGGCAGGGTATGCTCAGACGTGAGTCCCTTGCTCACTTGGCCACTGGATTCAAGATAACCTGGCTGATGAGGATTATGAATCCGAAACCGGTCCCAGGATGCTTGTTTCCGGTCCATGGAAGACATGGCTTGGCAGTTCGGGCTGGACTGTTCCCATGAGGCACAGGGTCAAACTGATTTGCATATGGCCATGTCTGAAATGGGGTGGCTGAGTGGGCTAAAGAATGGTGATGGATTAAACCCAGATCAGTTGACTGGGGGTGAGTGTTTGATTTGCTCAAACGCTCCGTCCATCATCCCCTTTTGTATCGCTTTGTTCGCCCTAAGTGTGGCAGGGTATGCTCAGACGTGAGTCCCTTGCTCACTTGGCCACTGGATTCAAGATAGCCTGGCTGATGAGGATTATGAATCCGAAACCGGTCCCAGGATGCTTGTTTCCGGTCCATGGAAGGCTTGGCTTGGCAGTTCAAACTGGACTGTTCCCATGAGGCACAGGGTCAGACTGGTTTGCATATGGCCATGTCTGAAATGGGGTGGCGGAGTGGGCTAAAGAATGGTGATGGATTAAACCCAGATCAGTTGACTGAGGGTGAGTGTTTGATTTGCTCAAACGCTCCGTCCATCATCCCTTTTTGTATCGCTTTGTTCGCCCTAAGTGTGGCAGGGTATGCTCAGACGTGAATCCCTTGCTCACTTGGCCACTGGATTCAAGATAGCCTGGCTGATGAGGATTATGAATCCGAAACCGGTCCCAGGATGCTTGTTTCCGGTCCATGGAAGACATGGCTTGGCAGTTCGGGCTGGACTGTTCCCATGAGGCACAGGGTCAGACTGATTTGCATATGGCCATGTCTGAAATGGGGTGGCTGAGTGGGCTAAAGAATGTGATGGATTAAACCCAGATCAGTTGACTGGGGGTGAGTGTTTGATTTGCTCAAAGGCTCCGTCCATCATCCCCTTTTGTATCGCTTTGTTCGCCCTAAGTGTGGCAGGGTAAGCTCAGACGTGAGGCCCTTGCTCACTTGGCCACTGGATTCAAGATAGCCTGGCTGATGAGGATTATGAATCCGAAACCGGTCCCAGGATGCTTGTTTCCGGTCCATGGAAGACATGGCTTGGCAGTTCGGGCTGGACTGTTCCCATGAGGCACAGGGTCAGACTGATTTGCATATGGCCATGTCTGAAATGGGGTGGCTGAGTGGGCTAATGAATGGTGATGGATTAAACCCAGATCAGTTGACTGGGGGTGAGTGTTTGATTTGCTCAAACGCTCCGTCCATCATCCCCTTTTGTATAGCTTTCATAGAAATCACAAGATTACACAATGACTTTTACGCAGTGACAAATGATGATTCTAGAACAAAATACTAAGGTAACTTTAGTATTCTCAAAATGTTTTTATAGCATAGACTTTCAAACGCCTTAACGACCACAAAGAGGTTACTAACGCCAGTTTCGCCTTTCCAGACTATTGATAGTACAATCTGCCATTTTTTTTAAAGAAAATTAAATGAACCCAGTGAAAGAGGATGCAGAATGCTACTGTTTGTAGAAGCAAAAAAATTAAACGCCTACTACCTACGGACATGCAAATAGATTCGAAGTTACGGTTACTCAATGGAGCAAAAGATTCAGCGGTACAATATGTAAGCCATAAACAGAACTAACAGTACATACGATACTGCCATGAGACACCTACAAACGCCACCAAGACAGACAACAAACACACACGTACCCTTTCCCAACAACAGTGACAGATCGAGAAAACGAAAGCGGCAGAGGATAGTTCTGACTCACTCCCTGAACTGAACCATCTAACCCAAATTGAATTGCTGATTCTATGCTTAATCTATTTCTAGTTATACTATATCTTGGTATGGTACCAAAATATATCATTTTCTATAGCAGGGGTAAAAAGTGTTGGGAGTCTATAAATGGGTTATCGCAGGTGGGTCTTCTAAGCAGCTTCTTTGTCAAATAAAGCTAAATCGACACGTTTGAAGCAGGAAGGAACCAGAAGGACAAGTTACTTACCTTCAGTAATGCATTATCTGATGGACACAATATTTAGCGGCAGATTCCTTACCTTTGAATTTCCCAGGCATCAGGCTGGATCCAGAAACTTTTGCTCGAGCAATAGCTCTTGCGAGAGCCGTCGGGTGGCTCCATTCGGCTTTGTGTGACATAGTAGTTAGCGTTTGTTATGACGTCGCGGTCACCTATATAGGCGCCACCCAAGTGCGTGGACATCGGTACTTTTTGTTTTTTCCACGCCAGAGGAGCAGAGTCACGAAGTAACTGACGTAAACGTGTGCAAACTAGGGCCCTGAAAATGGGAGTAACTTTAGCCCTTACAAAACCAGTCCACAAAGCTGGGAGGCATGGGTTGGCAAGAAAGGAATCTGCAGCTAGATATTGTCTCTTCCAGATAATGCGTTACCGAAGGTAAGTAACTTGCTCATCTGTTAGAGACTTCTAGATGCAGATTTCTTACCTTTGAATTAGATACCCAAGCCATACTCTCCCCATGGAGGGTTGCGGACCAATTCCTCACACTAGGAAGTCCTGCAGGACCGAACAAACAAAATGGCCGCTACTGTGGTCCCGACTGTCTAGGCAGTAGTGTTTGGCAAGCGTGTGCAAAGATGCCCAGGGTGCTGCCTGATAGATGTTCAGGAATGGGACACCCCGAGCCAAGGCCGTAGTTGCAGCCTGTCCCCTGGTGGAATGGGCTCCTTATCCCTCAGGGGGCTGCTTCTTAGCCAGGGTAGAACAGATCTTAATGCAGTGGTCCTTTTCTGCACTATCCAACCCTTCTTAGCTCCCACGTACCCCAAAAATAGTTGGCCGTCAGCCCAGAACTCTTTTGTGTGGTCAAGGTAGAACGACAGCGCTCTTTTTGGGTCCAGATGGTGGAGACACGCCTCTTCCTTAGAGGGATCCGGGGGAGCAAAGATGATGGGTAGCCGGATAAGACTGACCCAGATGGAATGGGGTTACCACCTTCGGCAAAAATGAAGCATGGTGCGAAGCACCACTGTGGAAAAGAGACCATTCAGGGAGGTGTACAAGATAGCGCCTGCCACTCACACACCCTCCAGGCAGATGTTATAGCCACAAGAAATGCTCAAAAGGAACATACATAAGAAAAGTGAGGACCAAATTAAGGTCCCATTACGGTATAACAAAGAGCGTGGGCAGAAACAAGTGAGCCAGCTCTTTCAAAAACATATTTACAATTGGAGACCTAAAGAGAGAGGGTTGGTCTGCCAACCGCAAAAAAGTGGATAGAGCGGAAAGATAAGCATTAAGAGTACCCAAACCAGAGCCCTGCTGAGCAAGGGTTACAATGAATAGAAGATAAGTGGAAAGAGAAGCAGAAAGAGGGTCAATAGACCTTTCTGTACAGTATAATACAAACTTCTGCCAACGGCAGTCATATACCGTCTTAGTAGAGGGCCGTCTGGCCACCAAAATAAGGTTGCATACTTCAGGAGGAAGGTCAAAAGCCATCAACTGCTGCCACTCAATCTCCACGCATGGAGGCGAAGATTTGGCAGGTTCGGGTGGAGTACCCTCCTCTGCTGCTGCAACAGAAGATCCTCCCGAAGGGGCAGCTTGATCAGAGGATTGATGCTCATTTACAGAAGCTCTGGACACCAGACTCTCCTTGCCCAGTCTGGAGCCTCAAGAACGACTTGGGCCCGGTGGTTCCTGATTTCTTCAGAACCCTGGGCAGGAGTGATATGGGCAGAAAGGTGAATACAAAAAAGAGAAGGTTTCCCTTTTCCTGGTTTTGAGGGATAGATCAGCCTATTATTGGCAGTCCTACTATCAGTTAATTCAAAATTTTGCTCGAAGTAAAATATGAGGCACCCCACATGGTAACAAATTTACAAATGAAAACTAGAAAGTAACAATCATACAGTTATCACAGTATCTCAACCAGAATTCGAAAATGCACGGGTAGCAAAACAAGAGGACACATAGTCAAATGCTAGAATTGCTGATAATTAAAATTGTCACATTTATTGTAATTGTTATAACAAAAATTGATATTATACATTCACTAACATTTCTTAAATTTTTTATCACATTCAATTTATTAAAAGCATAAAAAGACAATACATTTTATTTAAAAACAAAAGCACAATAACTGTCGACGCGGCGTTTCGGTGAACTGGCTTGAACACCTTCTTCAGGACAATGCTTTTTCGATTAAAAAACATTTTTGTCATAAGAGACTCTGCTTTGTTTTATGCACTGAGGCGTCCTCTAGGTTACTCTTCCATTGGGTGCTTCTTGTTTATAAGTGTTTATATTTTGTTGCTTTGTGGTCATCACTCAGGTTGCTAATTCAAGAGTGCCCTGGTTTGGCTTAATTAAAAACAACTTGTTTGCAGTTTATTTGGTTGGTTGTTGTTAAATAGCTTAAGCTTCCAGTGTTGATTTGTAATTTCTTCACTGGTGATTTCCTTGGGGCTCTACTTATTTGCTCTAATGGTCTTGTACAGGAGGGCTATGGTCTGGGCATCAGATAGCTTGTTAACCGTAGAGTTTTGTGCAGCAGTGACAATCTTCTCTTTTTTATATATTGTCTGCTTCTTAATGGTCCTGATTTTGTATTTTCAGGCGATTCTCTGCGGTTTTACAGCGCTTCATCCGTTCCGTCCTGTGTCAAACTGCAAACTGCAACTGGGCAGAAAGGTGTACAGAAGGATTGAGCTCCACTGGCACTGAAAGGCACTGCAGAGAAATAGTTGCCTTGGAAACTCCAAGTATTGCTGACACTGGGCGTTCTCTTCAGAGGCGAACAGTTCTAACCAAGGATCAACCCAGTGCTGAAAGAGACCTTGCACCACCTCCAACTGGAGACACCATTCGTGATCTGCTAGGCATCGACGCCTGAGTTAGTCCGCCCTAGCGTTCAGAGAACCTGCCAGGTGTCGAACCACCAGGGTTATGCCCTGATGTTCCAGAACATGTCCCGTGACGCAGGGTCTCTCGACAAAGGGGCCACAACCTCACCCCGTACTGCTTGTTGCAGTACCACATACCAGTGGTGTTGTCCATGAACAGCTGCACTAACTTCTCCTTGACAGAGGGTAGAAATGCCTTCAATTCCAACCGAATCACTCGAAGCTCCAACAAACTGATGTGGAGCCTAACTGCGCCGGAGACCAGTGTCACTTGATCTCCTACTTTCCCAGATGGCTGCCCTGCCCCATAGGTGACGCATCTGCTAGTAACTGAATTGTGGTTAGTCAACCACCACTGCAGATCTCTCGCAGTTCCTTCCGAGATCTGGACGGTGTCGGTGAGATTTCCCCAATGCTGTGCCCACCGGATATTCACGTCCCACTGCAGAGCCCACATATGCCCCCTGGCATGCTTTACCAACAGGATGCAGGAAGCCATGAGACCCAACAGCCTCCGAGTAAGTCTCACCGAAATCTAGGATAGAAGCTGAAACATCGGAATCATAACCTGAATATCCTGGACTCGATGCTCAGGAGGATAGGCCTGAAACTGCACTGTGTCCAGAACAGGTTGGAAAAAAGGGAGCATCTGAGAAGGAGTCAGGTGTGACTTCAGCACGTTTATAGTTAACCCCAGCGAATGCAGGAGGTTCGCCGTAGTCTGAAGGTGGGAGACAACAGCCTGGGGCGTGGATGCCTTCAACAGCCAGCCGTCGAGGTAGGGGAAGGTTGACATCCCCAACCTGCACAGATGAGCTACGACTACCGCCATCACCTTGGGGAACACCCGAGGGGCACTGGTACGGCCGAAGGAGAGAACAGTAACCTGAAAGTGCTCGTGGTCTACCTGTAACCGTAGGTAATGCCTGAGGCCCGGCAGGATGGGGATGTGATAATACGCATCCTGCAGGTCTAACGCTGCCATCCAGTCTTCTTGGTCTAGGGCAGACAAGACCTGAGCTAAGGTAAGCATTGTGAACTTCTCCTTCTTGAGGAAGAGACTGACGGTCCGAAGTAGAGACGAGGTGTAGAAGAGAGGCCCAAGTATCTGGCCGTAGTTCAAGAGTCCTTGAACCTCACTAGGACCGAGTCTGCCTTGTCCCCAAAAAGACGGGGTCCATCAAACTGCATATCCATCAAGTTTGCCTGTGCATAGCCCACGAAGCCAGTTGTTCTAAGCCAGGCATGGCACCGCAAGGCCACTGACGATGAAATCGCTCTGCCCAGCGAATCAGTCGTGTCAAGGCCACACCTTTTGATGAATTTTGCTGCATCTCTCCAGTCCATAACCGCCTGAGAAAGCACAGCCCAGGTCTCCTGCGATACTTGTGGCAGCACTTGTGCAACAGTCTAAAAGGAGTGGGAGAAACGGCCCAATAAGTATGCAGTATTTACCAACTGAAATGCTAGGCTGGATCAAGAAAACATTTTCTTACAAACTTATTCCAGCCTCTTGGACTCCCTATCAGGAAGGGCGGATGGGAATGCGCCCTGGGAGGTAGAAGCCTGCACCACCAAGTTTCAGGGGTGGAGTGTTGGCTGAGGAACTTTGGGTCGCCCGGAGCCGGGAGGTGTGCAATTGTCCTATTTACAGGAGCCCCTGTGCTATGCTTGGACCACTTGCCTAGAAGAACATCAGTAAGTGCCTCATTGAAGGGCAAAAGGTTTTTCAGAGGTGGAAGCCTCAGGCTGAAGCACTTCTGTCGGATTAGTCCTGACCTGCACAAAGGGCAACTCCTATCCAAGATGCCCCCTCGTCCATAGCCACAGTTGGTGGAGAGCATGCCAGTATCTGGGAAAGTGTCCAATCCACTGGCTTCCCCAAGTTCCCCGTACCAGTCCATCTGCTCTGCAGAATCATCCTCGTGTTCTAAAGGGTCCATAGATCCCTCCCAATCCTCTCCTGTGTCTAAAATATCATCATAATATTCAGGCGACAACATGGAACCCCTGGGTTCTATCGACGTCGGAAGGCGCCATTTCGACTCTTTGTAGTCCGGGATAAGGATGTGGCTGGAACCGCCAGTGGGTACCGGCAGCCACGAAGGCACAGAATTCGGGTCCGATGCCAGGGTAGGTTCCAATGGCACAACTGGCGACGTCCCGGATTCGGAATGAGAGACCTGAGGCCCCACTGGCCAGGCAGACTGCGTCGAATCCAATGGGGCCCGAGGGCTCACTAGCGGTGTCGGCCCGCTCAAACACACACGGCGCAATGCCTCGTAAAATTCTTTCATTTGAGAGGGGGGCGCTTGGCTCCCGGAAAGAAAGGGAGGCACGAAGTCGATCCTGGCTCTGCAGCACAGTGCATGGAGCATCGGTGCTCCTTACCTCGTTCGTCGACGGACAACAGTCGAGGCAAAGACTAAGGCCGCTTTTACTTCTTCTATTTCTTATGCCTCTTCCCACTGTGTCCCGATGACCTCGAGTGGGACGAAGAGAACTTGGGGCTCCAGGAGTGGTCTCGCGACCTCCTCTTCTTCGAATGAGACTGGGACCTTTGCGTAGTCTCGCTGGATGCCATGGACTGCTGGCCCACAAGGAGTTTCATAGCCTGCTCCTGCAAGACCTTCGGAGCCATAGCCCTACAGTCTGAGCACAATTTTGAGTTGTGGTTAAGCCAGAGACACAAAAAACAGACTAAATGGGGGTCAGTCACCGACATCCTGCGGAGACGGGGGCACCGCATGGTTTAAACCCTGTCTTCCTCGAAGAAATCCTTAGCACACAAAGGAAAATTGACAAAATCGACAAAAGTCAAAAAAGGCATGCCAAAAAGTGACAGAGGGGTAGCTCTTCTCCAGATAGGCGCTTAACGGGTTCAGAAAGAAAAGAACTGACGTCAGGATGCTTGGGTGGCGCTTATAGAGGTGACCACGATGTCATAACCACTGCTAACAACAGCGAAGTCTTTACGCAGAGCCGAATGGAACCACCCAACAGTGCGCACAAGGGTTATTGCTCGAGCAAAAGTTTCCGGATCCAGCTTGATGCCTGAGAAATTCAAAGATAAGAAATCTGCAGCTAGAAGTCTCTATCAGATACATTCAGGGCAAACAACCACCTAGCTGTGCAGGAAAAGTGATGATGCACTGAATGCATTGACCCAGCTCTTTATGTACTTAGTGGTGGAAGATGACTTGGAAGTGAGGGGAGAAAAGAAACAGGAAGAAGTTAGCCATCATAGTTAAAAAAGAAAGCGCCAAATTGTGATTATGCTGGTAACTGGCTTAGTACTGACAGCATAGCACCATTGAACTGGAGTAACCCTGCAAAGAAATTGGTGGTTTTACTTGCTGTTCCTAACCTGCAAATAAATACCCAGTGTTGGACTTGGCCCTTTTCCTCCAAACTTTTTCGCTTTTCGCCCCCCTAATTTGAGATGTCTCCCCCATGGTGAAGGTTACCGAATAGGCCATGTGTGGTGTGAGACGCCATGTTAATGTTAAATGCAATGCAATGGTGTGTACATTTATTTTCCCCCATTGTAAACATGTACCCTGGTGAAATGCTGCATTTGTGTTTTGCATTTAAAATGGCTGCCAAGGCTATGTGTTGTGCCACCTGACTGCAGGAGGTTAGCAGTCTAGTTGTTAGGTACCCAGCCACCCCTGCATTTGGACGGAAAGCCTGGCACCCAGGGTGCTCTACTCCTCCCCCTGAGCCAGTTAGAACTAGTTCGCCTGTCTGAGGTGGGTTAGAGGTCTAGTTGTCTGGTACCCAGCAATCCCAGCATTTTGAGGGACCTTCTAGAAGCTTCCAGCCTTTTTGGTATAGGGAGAGCAGTAGAGATGTGATGGGCAGAGACAGAGCTGGGACAGGAATGTGAGGGGACCTGCTGCAAGGGGATACCGCCACTTGGGCCTGTGTGCTGGGCCCTGCACCCATCTAGGACCTCCCTACTGTCCCCAGGGCTTGTGAAGCCCCACTTCAGGAGTTCAGGCTGCCGTGTGGGAGGAGGGCCACGCTGCAATGGGGATGGTGAAAGTCTACCACCCTGCTTTGATGATGCCCCCACTACCTGCTGACCTGGCCCAGTAGTGCCTACTGCTCTGTCCCCCGGGCCCCTGAGGAAGGAGGGGCCCTCTAGGTCCCTGGAGCTGCCGGGACCCTGCGCTACGCAAGCGCTGCGCAAAGAAGCGCCCAGAAGGGAAGGAGCATCTGGGACCCCGCCACCCAGGAAGTGAGCAGTGTTACCCTGGGCCTGCTGCTGGGACTGTCCACCCCCCTTTCGCTGTGCTCCTGGACGTGCTGGGCCTGGAGGAGGCACTGCGTGCCAAAGCGTTATAATCCTGGAAGCGCTGTGCTGTAGAAGCCCTGGGTAGTCCTGAAGTGCCTGAACTGTACTGCCTGCTGTGTGTGCCTGCAAAGCGCCGCTTCAACCAAGCACTGGACTGTTGGAAGGGCTGCCTGGCCCTGGATAAGTGCTGGCTGCTAAGCGCTGTGATCTAGAAGCACTGGGCTGAGGAGAAGCGCTGCGTGGTGGCTAGCGCTGCGCAGCTGGAAGATGCTGCTTTTGTGTTCCTAAGCGCGACAGTGCCAGATCCTGCCGCCTCTCAGCCTTGTAAATAGGGCAGGAGCCTACCCCACCTCCGCTCGCGGAGCAGTGTCTGCGTCGGTCTGGTGAGGCCTCGAGGCACATTGTCGGTGCCTGTCTCCCACCCTAATGCCCAGGAAGCCGGGAGCGAGGAGCAGAAGCGTGGAGACATTGCCAAGAGCCCGGTGAGTGTGGGGCTCAAACAGACTGTGTTGGGGGGTGTATCGGGCCATACTGTCGGTGCCCAACCCCCGGTGCCAGCATTCCGTGGTGAACTGCCGCCCCCAGGAACAGTATTGCTCTCCAGGTGCCCCGCCTGGCAGCGGGCACCTGCAACATTGGGCCAGTAGACCCCAGACAGAGACTCGGAGGTGTGGGCCGCGGGTGGTTCAGCGACCTGGGTTGTGCCTGCAGTAGTGAGTTGCCAATAGGGGAAGTCAGGCTATGGAAGTTTAGCTGCAGATGGTCCTGCCTCATGGGTGATACCACTGTTGAGGGGGAGGGGTTGCAGGTCTTGGGTGCCTAGTGTTTTTATGTCACCGGGAGGTGCTTTAGAGCCCCTATTCGGTTAAGGGTGGGTGCTTAGGTCACTGCGCCCCTACTCATGATTAGTTGAGCCAAAGTGGATGTGTGCTCTGCCATTCTTATGAGCACCGTGATTCCTGCCCAAGGATAAGGCTCCTGCCTGACGCCCAGAGGTCCCTCTACTGAGGTTGTAGGCCAGATGTCAATGTTATGCACCCATTCTTTCTTTTCTTGCAGGAGGTGCTAAGGCCAGGCCGGCTGTGTTATACCTAGTGTTATGCCCACTGTTGATATGTTCTGTGCCAAAGGTATGTGCCCCAGGGTGGGCGTGATTATGCCAGCCCAGGCCTGATATTACATTTGCATGTCTATGCCAGTTGTTAAGGCCAGGTGCCGCCTGTTTCTTTTCACAGGAGACGCGGATGCAGACCCTGTTGTGTGGCTATGCCTCCATACCTAGTGTGTATTTTATGTCTAATGCTTTAGTTTACGCCTACAGCTTACGTCTAGGTGAGGCCAAGGATTAAGGCCTGAGTTTGCCCTGCGATATTGACATTGGGCTTCAGCATTAGTATTTCTTTCCCTCACGTATTCTCCTAAGGTTTCATGCCAATGATAACACGTTTTTATTTCAGCCATGGACTCACGGACTTGACCTTTTATTCCTGCCCATTTTCCCTTGTAAATAATCCCCCTTGCATTCATTGCTCTGGCGCCAGTTGGCGCCCGCTTGTGATTACTGCTATTGTTGTGTTTTACCTTTGCAGGTTGGAGATAATACAACACTTATTCTTCTTCCAACCAGAAGCAGTGTCGTGTCTCTTTTGCGTTGTGTGCCTGGTGTGTCGTCTGTGGGTACTGCGTGAATGCTTCACACATGTCCTCTAAAGTTTGGCCTGCCCGCTCTGCTCCATGCTACCCTCTGTAGAATTGGTAACCCCATTTCTAACACCCAGGACTTACCTTCACAGTGCAGGTATCTTCATTGGCACCAACATAACACTGACAATGACAGTGAGGATTGAAGAGTGCAGACGGTTTCGAGATAACACCGACTCCAGATGCTTATGGTGAGTCGATTTGAGGCCAAACAGTTTAGTGTATACAGAGGGTATGCACTGTGAGCAGTTTCCCCAGCAGCTGGAGAATGAGGGGATCTCACACGAGCAGCTTTTTAACCACCTGGCATTGATCACTGTAAACAACTGAGGTCACAAGCATGTTGTGCATGGTAATACTAAGTGCAAGACATCTTGGTTGATGCCAGTGCATAACAATGCAAACAGATATACCCCGATCTGACTGATTCGTCCTCGCTTATTTTTCAAGCCAGGGAACCGGAGTTAATGACTGTGGGCAAACAATCAAGTAACTACTTCAGGTACTTTATAACTGTTTTTTCCTTCGTACAACGTTTAATTTTATTTTACCTTCATTTAGCTCATTGCGTGACAATTGATGTAATTATGCAACTCCCTTTCAACAAAATTAGCTGCCAGAGTGGCAAAAGTTTTTCTTTTATACCAGATACGTGTACTATGTGTACCTGTTACAGAAGGAAGGAAACAAACATCCCCAAACTTCATATTGCCCTTATGTAAGGAGTAAACCCATGATGCGAGTCAGGGACATTCACTTCGCTTTGAAGAAAAAAAAACTTTCTACAACATACACTAGTGTTTATTCTACTCAGTACATTAATCATATCCGCCATCTAGACTGTTTTCCTTTTGCACTAGGGTGGCGGCAACAATGTCTTAACCACTTCTGTTCCTTTAGAAAGGTGATCCTTTGCCACCTTGGAGACAATGGAAGTTTTTAACTTGTCCCTTATTGCCATTGGTCAAGAGAAATTCTCTCCAGTGAGGAAACAAGCAATACTTTAACAATTTTGTGGGGGATGGTAGAAATATATACAAAAGTCTAGATGAATTATCGTCAGGGAATGCTAAAGGTGAACCTGGAGACTTATTTGGTAGTCTGTTTGACACTTTGGTACACGGATCAATATTGTCCTTTCATGCAATGTATAGAATGATTAAACTGAAAAGTTTCATGCTCATTTGTTGTGGCAGCAAGGTCTTTTAATAGTATTTCCTTGCAAATGTACCAAATTGTATCGAAACGGTTGTCTTTGGAACACTGTTATATGTATGGCTTAAACAACCCACAGGGCAGGGTGCAGTGTGTTAAAAAAAAGTTGGTATACTAATCAAATGGGGGAGGATCACTTGTCCTGCACAACCTTTGGCATGCAGGGGGAATGTGGGGTGTCCCAAATAAAAGACCCTCATGCACGTGATGGGTATGGTGGTAAACTTAGCGGTATATCTTGATTTTCCGCTTTTTGAGTCACGTGTGTGCATAATCATCAGGTCAGTGAGGTTATGCAGCCTCCACCAGGAGGTTCTTACCCAAGGTTGGTACAGTAGTGAGCCAGTGATGGGGGAGGGGGGGGGGGGGGGTTTGAAAAAATTAAAAAGTCCCGAAAAGTCAGATGATGATTTTATTAGTACTGTATTTGGGACTGGTAGACTCTGTAATACTGCATCTTGTGGAACTTGTTATGAGTAATAGATGTACTCAGAGTGATAAAGTTTAAAAAAGGGGGGGGGTGGTGAGCTAAAAAACGGTCGACATGTTTCTGCCTCGACAGCCTTGACTAGGACTTACAGGCATTCATCAGGACCTACAGGTGAATAAGGTGAGGAAAATATAAATAAACAACAGTGCTCTTGGTATTTGTGATAAGAAATAGGGATATATTAAACCTGTTTCTCTGTTAGGGAGGTCGCAGTGTACCTGTGAAGAGTAAAAATAAAGAAGGTTGCGTATCAACAAACAAAGGGCGGGGTACAGTGGGACACATAAAAAGCAGAAATCTGCTTCAACCGTCTATTCGATGATAGACACACTCACAACTACAAAATGGCAATACTTTATAGACCAGCTAGTGTATGGCAATGTCAACTCATTCATTACCAATCCAAACTCGTGTGTGGGACCATAACATGCTTGTTGTTGGAAAGGCATGCGTATTTCAAACAGTGTTTCACTTATGTTGCGAGCGTGTATTGGATTATGCAAATATCAGTGAACATGCATTTTATCCACATTACTCGTTTCGTATGGTGAATATATTTAGGTGGTTTTCTATTAAATTATTTGTATTGTTAACATTCGTGAGTCCAGAACTGATCTCAAAGTCTCAGGGAACACGGTTACCTCGCGCGCTATGTTAACGCGCTCCAATCGGGTAGAGGAGCTTCAGGCAGACTGAAGGAAAAAAGTATTGGGTTAATGGTTTGTTAGTTCAAAAATACTTGCGGTTTTTGTATGTGAGACTCGGTGTGACTTGCACCTCTTGCGTCTAGCGCTGGCAGCTTCCTTGCACGTTCTGCTCTCTCTGACCCGGAAACGGTGAGCTGAGTTTCCGGGTCGGGATAAAAGACGCCGCTCTGGCGTTGACAGAGCGGATTGGTCACTTAGAAGGTTACTATGGTAACTGTGACGTCAAAGGCGACTCTTTTTCTGATTGTTTCGATCGATGTAAACATTCGAAAAATGGAAAAAGGGGATTTCAGTAGTTAAGGTCGTTTTATACACATTATCCCACGTACTGAAATATAAACGAAATAATGGTGAAGCCTTTTCTTTATCGTTATAGTCAAAATTAGGGCAGAGTGATTTTGGTGGCTCCTATATTACTATTGTCACGAAAAGGCTAATTTTGGAGTGTATTTTACTGGTGAATATTTCAACACTCAATTAATTTCGTGTGAGACTCAGCCAGGGAATATTATCATTCAATCCTTCACTATGGGTATTAAGTCTGTGTACCCACCTCTGCTCCTTCTCAAATAGGATCTTCTCCGCATTTCTGTCTTTCGTGGACAAAGTCTCGAGGATGACCCACTGTAGATCTTCACATTGCTTCGGTGCTCACATATTCTTCGAATGTTTACATCGATCGAAACAATCAGAAAAAGAGTCGCCTTTGACGTCACGGTTACCATAGTAACCTTCTAAGTGACCAATCAGCTCTGTCAACGCCAGAGCGGCGTCTTTTATCCCGACCCGGAAACTCAGCTCACCGTTTCCGGGTCAGAGAGAGCAGAACGCGCAAGGAAGCTGCCAGCGCTAGACGCAAGAGGTGCAAGTCACACCGAGTCTCACATACAAAAACCGCAAGTATTTTTGAACTAACAAACCATTAACCCGATACTTTTTTCCTTCAGTCTGCCTGAAGCTCCTCTACCCCATTGGAGCGTGTTAACATAGCGCGTGAGGTAACCGTGTTCCCTGAGACTTTGAGATCAGTTCTGGACTCACGAATGTTAACAATACAAATAATTTAATAGAAAACCACCTAAATATATTCACCATACGAAACGAGTAATGTGGATAAAATGCATGTTCAATGATATTTGCATAATCCAATACACGCTCGCAACATAAGTGAAACACTGTTTGAAATACGCATGCCTTTCCAACAACAAGCATGTTATGGTCCCACACACGAGTTTGGATTGGTAATGAATGAGTTGACATTGCCATACACTAGCTGGTCTATAAAGTATTGCAATTTTGTAGTTGTGAGTGTGTCTATCATCGAATAGACGGTTGAAGCAGATTTCTGCTTTTTATGTGTCCCACTGTACCCCGCCCTTTGTTTGTTGATACGCAACCTTCTTTATTTTTACTCTTCACAGGTACACTGCGACCTCCCTAAAAGAGAAACAGGTTTAATATATCCCTATTTCTTATCACAAATACCAAGAGCACTGTTGTTTATTTATATTTTCCTCACCTTATTCACCTGTAGGTCCTGATGAATGCCTGTAAGTCCTAGTCAAGGCTGTCGAGGCAGAAACATGTCGACCGTTTTTTAGCTCACCACCCCCCCCTTTTTAAAACTTTATCACTCTGAGTACATCTATTACTCATAACAAGTTCCACAAGATGCACTATTACAGAGTCTACCAGTCCCAAATACAGTACTAATAAAATCATTATCTGACTTTTCGGGACTTCTTAATTTTTTCAACCCCCCCTCCCCCCATCACTGGCTCACTACTGTACCAACCTTGGGTAAGAACCTCCTGGTGGAGGCTGCATAACCTCACTGACCTGATGATTATGCACACACGTGACTCAAAAAGCGGAAAATCAAGATATACTGCTAAGTTTACCACCACACCCATCACGTGCATGAGGGTCTTTTATTTGGGACACCCCACATTCCCCCTGCATACCAAAGGTTGTGCAGGACAAGTGATCCTTCCCCATTTGATTAGTATACTTACCTAGGAAACTGAATGGATCAGTCTTTCTACCTCCCTCTTGTGATTAGACAATTAAAAAAAAGTTGGACATATAACTTTCAGATGTCCTAGCAGTGAAAAAAACTCAAATTAGTTTTTCACTGCTGCAAGGCCTACATCTCCCATTACACTGGGTTAACTCATTACATTTAATAAGTGATACCATTCAATTGGGAGCAGGAAGGAATGTTGAGTTTGGTGTCTAAAGATTTGTCATTTAAAGTCTTCCTTGATGGTAAAGTTGGATTTTTATTTATACACAATTTTATTGTTTTTTTAACAGTAAACAGTACAGCACTGTGACACATAAGAGAGCTGAATACATTCTTATAATGTTCCCTATGGGGACATAAGGTAGGTAAGAACAATGTTGCACCTCAGAGCCTGCCCACCGTAAGCTATGGAACCTCAGTCTATCAAGCACAGCCACTTGCTCAATACGCTTTCGTGTTTAGCCGGGCAGACTCTTGCCTCAAATAGTTTGTTCTTGGATGGTGCACCAATCCACTCCTTTACACCACTTTGCGACAGATGGAGATGCCGAGCTCTTCCAAGCCGCCGCAATATCTCTTTTGGCCATCAAGCTGGCTGCCTTCCAGGAACAATGTCAAAACGAGAACCATCCAACTCCTCCATCTCGCCCAGGAGAAGAGCATGAGGACTAAGGGGGATCACCTAGCACAGCATGTCATTTAGTTCAGCCACAATTGACGACCAGTAGTTGGAGATGAGGACGCAGGACCAGACCATGTGGCAAAAATCATCTGGTTCCGCCTCGCACCGTGGGTATTAGGCTGTGGAGAGAAAGCCAGCTTTTTGTAGCCATACAGGGGTAAGATATGTGCAATGGAAATAGTAAATTTGAATGAGACGGAGCCTGGCCGATATAGTTAGCACCCTAGGGGCCATCAATGCATCCCTCCAGTCCGCCTTCTCCAGAGGGCCCACCCACTGCTCCAAACGAGTCCTAAGAGAGTCTAATGTGTCTTGTTTATTAGAGATCAATAGATTTGGGATATTCCCCCGTTCCCCAGATTACCCATGAGGTGCTTACCTTCCAGCGGACTAAATTCGGGGATTGCTGTGCAGTCAGGGAGGGCATATCGCAATTGGAGGTATTTGTAGACGTAGTTAGAGTGTAGTGAGTATGGTTTTTGAAGCTCTCGGAGGACAAATGCTCAACCCTCCACACATCCTCAAAGTGAGTGATACCTACCAAGTCCCATCTCTGGAAGCCCGCCAGTGTCCCAAACTCCCGCAACCAGGTGCCATGCTAGAAGGGTGTCTGTAGTATCATTTTGGCATCGTATTGGGTGGGTCGCAGTGCAGAACGCCACGCGATGAGGGCAGTGCGAGTGACTGCCGGTAGAGTGTGAGGAACTGGAGCCCCATAGAGCATGGTCTGGATCCGGGAGAACCGAAGGTGCTCCCAGCTCCAGTCGGTAGGCCAGATCCAACCAACTGCCATTAAATCAGTCGTGGATCACCAGGAGACGGGTGGCAAGATAGTACAGGAAGAGGTTCGTCATCCTCATTCAAATCAAATCAGGAATACTTGTTTAGCGCACATATCACCTGAAAGTCTCATTCCGAACTGATTGTCTTGGCACTGGGCAGATTCCGAGGGTTTGAGGCCATCAGTCATTTCACCAGTGTTCATGTGCCTTACCAAAGAGGACTATTTCAGTTTTTCCTCCATTTAGTTGTAAGTGATTTAGGTTCATCCATCTGTCGATATGAGTCATGCCATTTTTAAAATGTGTTTTTGTGTCCGTTGGATCTGGGCCAAGGGTGATCAGAACCTGAGTATCACAGGCGTATTACACTACATCAAAGCCATAGGATCTGATCACCGTAGCCAGTGGAGTTAAGTAAAGATTAAAAAGCATCAGGCTCAAAATAGAGCCTTGAGGCACTCCAATCCTTACTGGCCTATTGCTGGAGACGATGTCATCAATCTGAACAGCAGGGACTCGGTCAGTTAATTAGCTCCTCAGCCATTTGAGGGCTTTCCCTTGGACACCAATCTCCCAGAGGCTTAGATCTAAAATGCTGTGGGAGATGGTGTCGAAGGCAGCAGATAGGTCTAGCAGGACGAGAATAGATGATTGTCCTCTGTCCAATGCTACCTGATGTTATCTGTGACTTCTACCAGTGCTGTTTCAGTACTGTGTGCGGCCCTAATGCCGGACTGTGATGAGTCCAGGAGACCATGGCTTTCCAGATGAGTGACAAGCTGTCTATTGACCAGTGACTCAAGCATCTTCTCAAAATAGGGGAGGAGCGAGATAGGACAATAGTTTATTGGAAGATTAGCGGCAGCAGTAGATTTTTTTAGGATGGGCCCGACTCTGGCAGCCTTCCATATTTTAGGGACAGTGGCTTGTGACAGCAAGCTACTAAATAGGTCAGTGAGGTAATCCAGAAATACAGGCGCAATGGTTGAGAGGAAACGCAGTGGTATGGGATCCACAGGTGTTCCAGATTACATTTTTTCCATAGGTCTAATCACATCATCCAGATTGCATGGAGAGAATTCTTCCAAAATGTGAGGGGAACCAATGGAAACGGAGAGATGAATTTGTGAAATATTAATGTCTTCCTAAGGTGGAAAGGAACCAGTGGAAACAGAGAGATGATTTTGTGAGATATTTATGTCATCATGAGGTGGAAAGGAGCTGTGGATTACATTAATTTTGTCATCAAAATATTTAGGTAGAGAGTCCACCCAGTTCTGTGAGGTGGAAATAGATGACAGTACTGGTGGCAACGTGAACTCTTAAGATGTTGTAAAGCTCCTTGTTGGAGTTTTCTGCTTTTTCTATCTGGTTGAGGAGAAACATTTTTTTTGCTTATTTGATGTTCTCCAAGTAGTTACGGTGGATACTTCTATATTTTTCTCGTTCAATCTGGTTTTTATTTTTTTTCCATTTCCGTCCTACAGGAGAACTTTATATCCTTCAGTTGTTCCGTGAACCAAGGTGCATTTCTGGGTTTGAATTTAACTTTAGTAAAGGGGGCGATTTTATTAAGTGCAGATGTTATGGCTCCCTAAAGGGAATTTGCTACCATAACGATGTTATCTGTTTGGCATTTGGGCAGAAGGTTAAAGTGGGTTGAAAAGGAGGTAGGAGTGACTTTCCGCCATGACCTTCGCCATTTAGATTTGTTCTTTAACTAATTTTTTATTTTATGGGCTGGGATGGTGAATTTTAGTAAACCATGGTCTGACCATAATAGGGGGAATGGAGTTTCCACCGTAATACCCAGGGAGTTTATAAATATTAGGTCAATTGTACAAGTCCGAGGGATCTCATATTGGTGAAGAGCTTATTTGTATCTGGGTCAGATAAAATCTCTGCATGGTAATTAAAATCTCCTATTAGGAGAAAAAAGTCAGAGGCTAGCACATGTGGAGCAATATTCTATAGCAGCTTATATGTAAAATCATTCTTCAGGCCAGGTGGTCTATATACTAAGGCTCCTCTCCAGGTAGCCTGAGAAAGACCATCTAGTCTAAAAATACATATTTATGGTTGATCTATACTAATAGACTCTAGGGTAGTAATAGTAATATCAGGAGTTGTGGTGATTAGCAAGCCTCCTCCTCTTTTGCCCTTCCCATCCACCCTGGTTATTTTCTATTGGGGTGGGAAGGCGACTACCACATCTGTGGAGGAGTGTTCAAGTAACCAAGATTCTGTTATAAAGCAGATGTCTGGTGTCTCCATGTCCATAAGGCTCCATATTTCCATAGTGTGCTTTGGAATGGAGCGTGCATTGAAATACATCGCTTTTAGTAATTTTAGTGCGTTGGAGGTTTTGGAGTAGGCCAGGTTACAAGATGTTTGATGTGCGCTAATGGATGTTGGTTCGTTATGGCATGATTTTTCTTTCGTATTGCTCTTAACTGTATTGCCCTAAGAAGCTAGTTGTTCTGGTGAGAGCATATTAATGTGTTTGAGTTCTTGGCTAGAGTACTGTAATCTTGCCGTCTCTAGACCACTCACCAGACGGTGAGGAGAATCAATCAATCAATCAATCAATCAATCAATCAGGCAAATTTGTAAAGCGCGCTACTCACCCGCTAGGGTCTCAAGGCGCTGGGAGGGGAGGGGTCCGCTACTGCTCGAATAGCCAGGTCTTGAGTTGTTTCCTGAAGGAGAGGTGGTCCTGGGTCAGCCGTAGGTGGATGGGGAGGGAGTTCCATGTCTTGGCCGCCTGGTAGGAGAAGGATCGTCCTCCGGCGGTGGCTCTGCAAATGCGTGGGACGGTGGCGAGGGCGAGGCTGGTCGAGCGGAGCTGGCGGGTAGGCGTGTAGAATGTGAGGCGGTTGTTGAGGTACTTGGGGCCCAAGTCGTGTAGAGCCTTGTGGGTGAGGAGTCTGAACGTGATCCTCTTGCTGACGGGGAGCCAGTGCAGGTCTCTCAGGTGGGCAGAGATGTGGTTGTGGTGGAGGATGTCCAGGATGAGTCGTGCGGAGGCGTTCTGTATGCGCTGGAGTATTTTCTGTAGTTTGGCTGTGGTACCGGCGTAGAGGGTGTTCCCGTAGTCCAGTCGTCTGGTGACGAGGGCCTGGGTGACCGTCTTCCTGGTTTCGGTGGGGATCCACCGGAAGATCTTTCGGAGAATGCGCAGGGTGTTGAAACAGGATGACGAGACGGCGTTGACTTGTTTGGTCATCGTGAGGGAGGAGTCCAGGATGAAGCCTAGGTTGCGTGCGTGGTCCGTTGGCTTGGGGGCGGTGCCCAGGGCAGGGGGCCACCAGGAGTCGTCCCAGGCGGAGGGGGATGATCCCAGGATGAGGACTTCCGTCTTGTCTGAGTTCAGTTTCAGGCGGCTGGTCTTCATCCACTCTGCGACGTCTTTCATTCCTTCCTGGAGGCTGGCTCTGGCGGTAGCGGGGTCGTTGGTGAGGGAGAGGATCAGCTTGGTGTCGTCGGCGTAGGAAATGATGTTAAGGTTGTGTTGGCGTGCGATGGCTGCGAGGGGGCTCATGTAGACGTTGAAGAGGGTGGGGCTGAGCGAGGATCCTTGCGGGACGCCGCAGATGACTTTAGTGGCCGCGGAACGGTGGGAGGCGGACTCTCTGGGTTCTTCCGGTGAGGTACGAGATGATCCACTCCAGTGCCTTCCCTTGGATTCCGGTGTTGCTGAGGCGCTGTATTAGTGTGCGGTGGCATACTGTGTCGAACGCTGCTGAGAGGTCCAGGAGGATGAGGGCAGCTGTTTCCCCGTTGTCAAGCAGGGATCCGATGTCATCGGTGGCTGCGATGAGGGCCGTCTCGGTGCTGTTGTTTGCTCGGAAATCGGACTGTGAGGGGTCAAGGGATCCGTTTGTCTCGAGGAAGGCGGCGAGTTGTTTGTTGACGGTCTTCTCGATGACCTTGTCAGGAAAAGGGAGGAGCGAGATGGGGCGGAAGTTCTTGAGGTCCGTGGGGTCCGCAGTGGGTTTCTTCAGGAGGGCGCTGAGTTCGGCATGTTTCCAGCTCTCCGGGAAAGTGGCGGATGTGAAGGAGCTGTTAATGATGTTCCGGAGCTGTGGTGCGATGACGGAGTCGGCCTTGTTGAAGACGTGGTGGGGGCAGGGGTCGGTTGGGGAGCCGGAGTGGATGATGTTCATCGTGCGGGTGGTGTCTTCGGTGCTGACCGGGTCCAGGTGCAGAGGGTGGTGGTGGAGGGCGCTGGTTCGGTGGTTGGGATCGTGGTCTGTGCGCCGAAGCTGTTGTGAATGTCGGCGGTCTTGCGGTGGAAGAACGAGGCGAGTGAGTCGCAGAGATCTTGCGATGGTGTGATGTCGTTGTTGCAGGCGCTGGGGTTGGAGAGCTCTTTGACGAATGGAAGTGGTCATATCAGTGTGTAGTCACCCTAAAAGTAGGTAGGTTTTTGGCTACTAATTGGCACTCCCTCTAATGCCCCTAACGTCAGTATTTAGGTGGCAACCCTGGGCCCAGAAAGTTAGATCCTTTTCACCAAAGAAGAAAAATTACACCAAAGAGTGAAGAACCGGGCCTTATGGGCCTGGCGGCGCAGGGCACGCCTTGAATCTCCGGGTTCACCTGCTTTGTCGGACAGAGACACGAGACACTCTGTTAGGCGTAGAAAACAGGGTTTATTAGCTGCAGCTAAGCACAGTTGTCCTAGAAGTACACCAATGGTATGTTCTCAGGAGACTGCTACTTTAATCCGTAGCGCACAATCTTTTATAACACACATATTTACGACATATACTCCCAATACATACAAGGCTAACCAATAGGAAAAGTTGGAAAACAAGCTATCAAGTGTCACAAATACGCCCCTCTTTCAGACCTCATGTGTCACCCCTCCCCACAGGTTAATCAGTGCTAGTGCCTGTAATCCAATTTGCAGGTGGCAGGACGTATTTGTGTGCCTCAAAGGATAGTTGTGTAATAAGAGAATACAAGGGGAGAATAGCGAAGGCCAGTCGGATAAGATAAAGTAAGGGAAGAATAGTGAGAGCCAAACAGTTAGTTGAGACAGGGATCAATCAGCCCAGATATGGATTAGTAGACTAGGCCAGACCCTGACATCGGTTTCGTAAACAAGGGCAGAGAGTTACTTTTTAACAGAAGAGACACGTAGCAGCTGGAAAAGGCAAAAACACTCCGATCGCCGTGCAGCCTGAGTGAGGGCAACACAAAATGGCGGCCGCATACGAAACGAAGTCGAAAACCAAAGAACCTCAAGAGCCGCAAGGAGAAGAGGACGTGTGACTAACCTGGCACCAAACTTGCCGGCATGCCTGCTGGCTCCGACCTTTGCACCAAAGTTATCTCGTCTTGCTGATTTTCTCTAAGAACCCGGGAGACCTACCTGCCTTTGACAAAAAAAACAGGAACTCTCTTGGATTGGTGGAACTAATCCCCTGCAATCCGCCGGTCAACCGACATCCAAAGTAACAACCGAAATGTGGTCCCTCAGCGAAGTGGCTAGAGCCCACATGAGTGGTAGCTGTCTCTCATCGAAGTTCCGAGCCCCTACTGCACTCCCAACGACCTTCAGCTAGTGAGGTACAACCATTCAACCTTTGCCACAACCAAGGATTGTTGATAACTAGTCCGACCACGGACCCTTTTAGTTTCGCTCCAACAAGAAGGCACTCCACAGCACCTACGACAGACATCATAAACTACTACAACATTGCGCGTGACCAGATGGCCGAGGGGAAAGGCGCGACCAGATGGCCGGGCCGGAAATATGCCTATCAGCCCGCCCCGAGCCTTCACCGGAGGGCTCCCGCTTGCCCTTTGGGGGGCTCGGGGGCTCTGCACCAGGGACCCTTGTCCCGGTCAGACGGACCCTTGGCAGGTCGCAGGACGGGGGCTCCCACACCCCAGGCCCTGCCCGAAACCCAGGCCCCTGTCACTGCTTATCAACCCAGCCAGGCTGGGGAGATCTGGGAGCCTGCATGGGCACGAGGGACCCCTGTCCCGGGCACACAGACCCTTGGCTGGCCGCAGGACATGGGCTCCTATTCCACACATTTTTTCCATAACTCTGTGGAACTCCGCTTAGTGGCGCCTCCCCGACTCTGTCCACCCCTAATTTTGAGTAAGAACCCACTTGAGGGCAAATACAACCCTCTGAGTCTTCAATGGGGCTCTGGGTTGCCTTGACCATCCAATCCCGGCACAGTTCTCATGCTGTTTAATATAATTAACATCATACGAGCTGTTCGGTTCTTAGTCGCAAAGCAACTTTCAACGGAGCAAGAAAGCGCAGGGCAAGAAGAGCATACACATGCCCGATTACACTGCATCTTTCTTTTAAACCGCACAGCAATTGTCCATGTGTCAAGCTTTATTCCGGTAGTGAGCGTGAAGATACGGACTAAAGAGGTCCATGCGCTGACAGCTGAGATGCGTGTGTGTGTACTGCGTCCCTGACACTACAGCTAAGTAAGTAAGGCGCCTGCGGCCCCTGTATTTATTTTTCTAAGTAAAAAAAGCAGAGCTGGGTCCCTGGGCTGCAATCGTTGTCAATAACTAGTCTTGAAATTAAAGTTTTAAAAAATACATCTGATAACTTAATTCAAGGACAAGTTTATGATAAAAATAAATACTGTTCCAAGAGTCATGATTTACATTTCCTAAGTGTGTTCATAACAAACTAGTATATTAGCTTGATGAGACTAAAGTGCGTACACTCGGTCGAAGGAAGTAATCAGCCAATGCGTGACTGTTCAGCTTTAGCAGTCAGTCCTCCAGTCTTGTTTACCTCACTCTTCAGCTAGTCATCAGCATGACATTAAAGGAAATTAAAGGAAATAAACACAGGCGCATGAAACATTTCTAACAGAAAAGGAGCCACTCTGCATATTCTCATCTGACAAATGGACACAGGTCTGCAGGCAAATTCACTTCAGTGATGTTTACCTTCGCTCAGTTCCTTTGTTTTCAACACAAACAACCCACTTTTGTAATAGTAAATATGGAAAACTGGCACCTCAAAGGTGTTGTTTATTATTTTTTAAGTGTTCCCTGAAACCTTTCCAAAAATACTTTACCAGCTTCAAACGTGAAAACTCTGACCAAAAACATTAGTGTTCAGGTGTTCCAAGTTAAAAGTTAATCATAGGAATATCTAAAGCCTGGGTATACGGCGTTGGAATATTTCATACCAGTTCCAGCCTTTAAAGGTGTGTGTGTGCGTATGCTTGTGAAACCCAAAGAAATGTCTATGGTTCCTAATTAATCCATTGAAATTCACATGCCAATCTGCACAACCACAGTACCACAGAGGCACACCACCACCAATAAGACAAATGCTACACAACAGCAACAAAAACAAAAGCATGTATGTATGTATTTATGTTTGTAAGTCTATATGTTGTATCTGTATAGTGCAACAACCTAGGCAAAAGGCAGCAGAGCTATATACTGTGTTAAAGATACAGTCACGGTTTGGTAGGAGGGGTGGCTGAATCAGAAGTTGACTGTTACTGCACTGGAATGCAGTGTTTTTAAAGAGGTGTGTCTTCCGGAGTCACGTGGGTGCGCTTTTGAGGTCTGCAGCAGCTGGAGTGGATGCCAGCAGCAGTTCCTCCTTGCCATGGCTGCAGCGCACTGCCTCTGCTATGAAAGCTGCAACTTCTAATGCCAGAGGATCGTTTTGGCCAAGCACATAATTCCAACCAGCATAATTTCACTCAACGCCGCACACTTCAGTACGACACAATTCAACTCTACACATTTCCATTCCACACCGCATCATTCAACAACAAACCACATAATTCAACTCAACAACACAATCACACAACACACCACATACATCCAGTCCACACCACATAATTCCACATGCCACAAAATTCAACAGCACACCATATAATTAAACTCCACTACATTCCACTACACAAAATACCATTCAACACAATTACATTCCATGACATACAATCCCACTCCACATAATTCCAGTACACTCAATACCACATAATTACTATCAACAAAATTCCACTGCACACCATGCCACATACTTCCACTACACATATCCAACCCACACAATTCCACAACTAACAATTCCAATCTAACCCACATAATTCCACTCCACTCTACATGCACGCATACATCCATCCATTCCACTTCAAACCAAAACACATAGGTAAGACATTTTAATTTACAACGCCAATAGCTCTAACTTCTACAAATGCGAGACACATTGCATTGAAAATGCTTGCTTTAACTGGATACCCTTGGTTTACAGCACATTGTGTGGGAGCAGAACATGTGTGTAAAGCAGGACGATATGAGATCGTTTACATAATCACTGACGTGGTGGAGACGGAAGCAGGGGTACCATTTCAAGTGCTAACATGAGTATCGGGCAAGAAGTAGGCGCCGTAAAACGACACGGAGTGGTACATTTTCATGTAGTGGTCCACACGGGATGGCTGAGGTTTGACAGAAAGTATGCATTTGCCAGAACCTTACAAAACATCCTGCTTTTGCGTCTCTAATGGCGGCTTTACATTAGGCTCAAATATTATAATAAACAAGCCAAGTACGAATTTCTCAAAGCTTCATACACTCTAGTAATACTGTACAATCTTCAATAATAATACAAAAAATAGTGCAAGAGAAACCAATGAATTTATAACACTTTTAGTGCCACATAAATTCTTCATGTTCGTTTGCCAGTACAAAAAATACGTTTTCCCTGTTTGCTGATAAGTCTGTGCTATTTTAATGAATTGATCTTTGTATTAAACACAAAGAGGGAACCTAGGCGCATAAGCGCCATTTTGCACACCCAGTTAATGGGACAATTCCACAGGTACTTTTAATTCCAGACTGGGAGCTGTCCTCATAAAAGGTTTTTGAGAAACCAGAAGAACCAAACCATTCTTTTAATATGCTGACGCCAAGGTGCTCCTTGTCAAACAAAGCAGCGAGTTTCAAACTGCAAGTCAAGATAATGGGAATAAAAAAAGAAAGTAAAAATAAGATAATGATTCGAACTACCCAATGTTTACAATGTCACTTGAGCCATAGGGACGAGCTTGACAACTTGAGTGAGTGCCAGTGAACAACTATGCCAGCAGTAAGGACGGATAAGGTCAGTGCTTAATTTGTAAAAGAATGAGTGCTGGGCCCAAGGTTTTGTTCAGAAGTCAGCAGCTGGCATTATCGGAGGTCCGGGTGCCAAATACCAAAATTCCGTAGTCTTGCTTTCCCCCCATCAATCTTTAATCTACCGCCAGACATGCTCTGCCTCTTTATCTCACTGTTGTAGGTTTTTTCACCCCCACTTTCTACCATTATCACTGCTTTTCCGTCTTTCTCTTCCTCCTTTTGTATATTTTTTCTCTCTTGCTCTACATCAGTGGTTCTTAACATTTTGAGTTTGGTGGACCTCCACGGAATCATTACTGGAAGACGGGATTCCCAGTGAGTCATTATGGGAAGGCTAGGACCCCCAGTCTAAGCAATGTCTATGATTTGAACCTCAAAACAATAAACAAAAATACAGAAACTAGTATACAAACAAAAACAAATTCTGAAATATTTAATTTAATTCACAATCAGATATAGAAAAATCAAAGCTGTAATTTTAATAAGAAGGTTGGAGCTTTTCTAAATTTGTTTTACAATTCTTAAAGCTCAAGATATCCCTACAGAGAGAGGTGCATCTGAAGAACAGCTGAGTACACACAGATTTGGGGCAACATAGTTCAGGACTTTCCCCTAATTCTTGGCATGGGTAGGATCCTCTACCCCCCCTCAAGAGAGCGGGGAGGTTAGCAAGGACGATCCATGATTCCCTCTTTGGTCGTGATTAGTCCCCGACTCACCCACAACAGAACTATCCTCCTGATTTCCTGAAACCTTCTCCCGCCCTCCGTCCGGCATCTTTACATATCTTACTACCCATGATGAGACAATCATTAGTAATTTAGGCAACCCTCCAGCAGAACACATCTGGTTTCAGAGATCTTTAAATTTATTGTGCTTTTAGTACTTTGTTGAAATATTGTTTGCTTTGCGCATTACTGCTTGGACCAGCAGGTACACACTTACCCCAGTGACTGCAACCACCCCTGCACTATGCTTTCTTTTCAAACATGTTACTGGAACAATCCCACAAACGTTGGTGGGGACAATTGCCTACTACCCTTATGCCTATAACTACGGAACGACTGAGGGAAAGGGTGTATAGGAGTCGATGCCCTTGTCACACTTATTGTTGTTAACGTACAAAACAATAAACATTATGCTTAAAAATGGAGATATGCTAAACTCTAGCAAATCACTGTCCTTTTTGCTCCCAATGCATGTTCTCTTGCAGGTGCTGCAATGAAGGCCACCCATTGTCAATTCTACATTTTGTTTGCTGTACTGGTGCTGCTCCAACAAATCAAGCTAAGGATGACAATTTAGTTTTATCCTCCAGATTCAAACTCCTTCACACTGACATATCTTTTTTTTAAAAACCAATTCTGCTTATTTTTCTTATATACACTTTATTTATCTTAATATTTATTTAATTTTCTAAACATTAGCAGACTCCCCTGAATAGGCGTTGTGGACCCTCAGGAGTTCGCAGATCATAGGTTAAGAACCACTTCTCTAGATCAAAGACTATTGAACAGTGCTTAGTTGTAAACAAAACAAAAAATAAAAAGACATGCAATTCCAGAGCCTAAGGTTTTTCTTAGGAGGCCACTGCTGCTTGCACCACCCATCGCCCCTTCCAGTACTGGCAGTTGCCAAGACACTCCTTCAAAAGCGACCATTTGGACTACTTCAGGTCACCCAAAGTTGTAAGAATGTCTTAGGCAACCTGGTATAACACTTGAATAAATAACACTTATTAATTGTTAGTTCCAAAAAGAAACACTTCCCGATGTGTTTGTATCCAAAATATATACATATCAATCAATCATGGCATTTGTAAAGCGCACTGCTTACCCGTGAGGGTCTCAAGGCACTGGAGGGTGGGGGATGCTGCTACTGCTCGAAAAGCCAGGTCTTGAGGCGTCTTCTGAAGGTCAGTAGGTCTTGGGTCTGCTGTAGGTGGGTGGGGAGGGTGTTCCATGTCTTGGCGGTGAGGTGGGAGAACGATCTGCCACCAAAGGTCGCTCTTCGGATGCGGGGGACTGTGGCGAGGGCGCGGTCGGTGGAACAGAGCTGGCCGTTGGGGGTGTAGAAGCTGAGTCGTTTGTTGAGGTATGGTGGTCTGGTATTGTGGAGAGCCTTGTGTGCGTGGGTGAGGAGCTTGAAGGTTATCCTCTTGTTGACGGGAGCCAGTGCAGTTCTCTCTGGTGGGGTGTGATGTGGCTGCGGCTGCAGCGAGGGGTGTCGAGGATCAGGAGTGCTGAGGCATTCTGGATGCGTTGAAGCAGTTTCAGGAGTTTGGCCAAGGCTCCTGCGTAGACTGTGTTTCCGTAGTCCAGTCTGCTGTTGAAGAGGGCCTGGGTGACAGTTATTTTCGTTTCGGTGGGGATCCACTTGTAGATTCTGCGAAGCATGTGGAGGGTGTTGAAGCAGGAGGTTGACTTGCTACGTCATGGAGAGGGTGGAGTCGAAGATGACCCCTAGGTTGCGTGCGTGGTCGGTGGGTGTAGGAGCGTTTCCCAGTGCGGTCGGTACCAGGAGTCGTCCCAGGCCGACGGGGTGGATCCAAGGATGAGGACCTCCGCCTTGTCCGAGTTCAGCTTCAGTCGGCTGTTCCTCATCCATTTGGCAACAGCCTTCCTTCCTTCGTGGAGGTTGGTTTTGGCAGTGTGGGGGTCCTTGGTGAGGGAGAGGATCAGCTGGGTGTCATCGGCGTAAGAGATAATGTGGCGGTCATGCAATTGGGCGACGGGGCGAGTGGTGCCATGTAGATGTTGAACAGCGTTGGGCTGAGGGATGAGCCTTGGGGTACGCCGCAGATGATCTCGGTGGCTTCGGAGCGGAAGGAGGGGGGGGGGAGGCAGACGCTCTGTGTTCTGCCAGAGAGGAAGGAGGTGGTCCAGTCCATGGCCTTCTCTTGGATCCCTCAGTTCTTCTCATTTGACCATGGCACATTAGAATTAAACGCAATGTGGGTACAAGACTTATAATTCAGTCTGAATCAATCACTTTTTATTACATTTGTTGGTTAAATTTCACCAATTTCACATTTTAACCCCTTCCATGCTGATGACGAGCTCAGCTCGTCATCAGCATTACCTACCCTGTGCGGATGACAAGGTAAACTCGTCACTCAACATGGTGATTATGAAATTCCAGCACACAGCGGGAAAACCGCTAGCGTGCAAGTGGTTAAACTCCTACAATCCACATACGAAAATACTTTTTACAATAAAAAAAATTAGACTATACATACTCATACTCATCTAACATACACAGTTGATCAACAGTTCACATTCAGCTCATTCACTCTCACTCTGGGGGTCTTAGTTTTGCGCCATAAGACCCCCAGAATAAAAAAAAATTACTCAAAATTGTTGAGATTGAAAAATTGTTGTCTATGGCTAGGATTATATGTATCATTGTATATTAAAATGTAAATAAAGTGTGGTGGTTGTGTGTGAGAGTGAATGAGCTGAATGTGAATTGTTAATCAACTGTGCATGTTAGATGAGTATGAATATGTATAGTCTGATGTTTTTTTTTGTAAAAAGTTTTTTTGTATGTTGATTGTAGGAGTTTAAAATGCGAAATTGGTGAAATGTAACCAACAAATGTACTAAAAAGTAATAATAAAAAGTGATTGATTTAGACTGAATTGTAAGTCTTGTACCCACATTGCGTTTAATTCTAATGTGCCATGGTCAAATGAGAAGAACTGAGAAAAACAGTATTGGCAATTGTTCAGTTTTCTAGTTGGTCAGTGGCTTGGCCTTACTGTTGGGAGCCCACACCCAGTGGTGTTTTTTATTCTCTTGGATCCCGGCATCGTGGAGGCGTGTGGGTAGTGTGCGGTGACAGACGTGTCGAAGGCGGCTGAAAGGTCCAGGAGGATCGGGGCCGCGGTTTCTCCGTTGTCTAGCATGGTCCTGATGTCATCGGTGGTGGCAATGAGGGCAGTCTTGGTGCTGTGGTTGCTGCGGAACCCGGACTGGGACGGGTCTAGGATGCTGTCCTCCTTGAGGTCTATGCAAAAGGGTAAACCCGGAATCACTGGGACCTGGGTGCTAGACAGTATATAATAGGGTGGTCCCAGTATTTTAACATCAGAAGTGTCAGACAAACAAACAAATCACAATAGAATTCAATTGCAAAAAGCAAAATGCAAACAAAACTTTTCGATCCCGGTCCCGATATGCTTCGGCTACTTCAGCGATTGATTCTTCATTCTCCCTTGATTGATTCGGGACCCATAACTTGTTTATGATTAAAGATACAGGGTTTTGCCGTCTCCTGAACGATGGATCCTTGATTTGCCTGGATTGCCTTTCATTGCCACCTTGAGTGTCTTCTCACTATTGCCGACATTCGATTGTGAGCTACGAAGCCTCTTGATTCTCCACCATTGATTAGTGAGAGTCCCCTTCTTTTTCACTCACAGTCCCCCTTCACCCTACCCCACTGTCCTGAGGAAGACCCCTCGAGTAAGGCCTGAAAAAACCTACACAACATTTGGGGTCGAAACGTCGACACTTGATAATTGCCAGTCCTTTCAACAGTACTTCCCTTACTGTGAAACCTCTTGCTACATGGCAAAACTGTAAAGATATTTTATACTGTGATGAATGTGTACTTGACCACCTGTTGTACAGGCATATGAGGAATATATGCCAGAACTGTCTGTGATTTTTTTCGTGTCCATTTTAACTTTACCTCACTACCCCACCTGAATCACAGCCTCCCCCTACCCTTCTTCTCACTTGGGGCACTGTCATGTTCAAACTATGTTAAAAATGTTTGCCCTTAAATATTTGCCTGAAGAAAAGACGACCAGTTTCAGTGTGATTAAATAACACTGAAACAAAAAAGTTTTGTTTGCATTTTGCAATTGAATTCTATTGTGATTTATGTGTTTGTCTGACAATTTTGATGTTATAATACTGGGACCTCCCTATTATATACTGTTCTCCTCGAGGTAGCTGGTCAGTTGTTTGTTGACGGTCTTCTCGATGACCTTCGCCGGGAACGGGAGCAGGGAGATGGGCCGGAAGTTCTTGAGGTCCTTGGGGTCCGCCTTGGGTTTCTTGAGTTAGGCGTTGATCTCGGCGTGCTTCCAGCTCTCCGGGAAGGTTGATGTCTTGAAGGAGATGTTGATGGCTTTCCGGATATGGGGTGCAAGGGTGGTGCTGGCTTTGTTGAAGATGTGGTGTGAGCATGGTTCTGACGGGGATCCGGAGTGGATGGTGTTCATGAGCTTGATGGTGTCGTCGTCGTTAATGTTGGTCCAGGAGAGCAGGCGGGTGGTGCGGATGGTGGTCGTGGGGGCGGAGGCCTCAGTAGTTGTTGGGGTGTTGAACCTGTCGCCGATGTCTGCGATCTTACGGTGGAAGAAGGTGGCCAGCGAGTCGCACAGGTCCTGTGAAGGTGGAATGTCGCTGGTGTTGGAGCTGGGGTTGGAGAGTTCCTTCACGATGTGGAAGAGCTCTTTGCTGTCGTGTGCGTTGTTGTCTAGGTCGTCTTTTAAGGAGGCCCTTTTGGCGGATCTGATGAGGTGATGGAGTCTGCGGGTGGCATTCTTGTGGGTTGCGTAGCTGTCTGGTGTTCGTTCACGGAGCCAGTTCTTCTCTAGCTTTCGACAGGTTTGCTTGGAGGTCAGGAGGTCTTCAGTGAACCAGCTGGCATTCTTGCTGGTGTGGCTGTTGGGGGGTTTCTTGAACGGGCGAGGGTGTTGGCACAGACGTCGATCCACTGTCTGAGGATGCGGGCGGCGGTGTCGGGGTCGGTGGGGTTGACGGGTGGGCCTGAGCGAGGGTGGTGGTTAGCTGGTCTTCTGTGACTTTGCTCCAGCAGCGGCGAGGCATCTGTTGGGTGCGGTGGTGCATGGTGGGTTTCCGGAAGGTGAAGTGGATGCAGCGATGGTCGGTCCAGTGGAGTTCGGTGGTGTGGCTGAAGGTGATGTGGGGGCTTGCGGAGAAGATGTGTTCAAGTGTGTGGCCGGCGGAGTGGGTGGGTGTTGTGACAAGTTGTCTGAGACCGAGGTTGGCTAGGTTGTCGATCAGGGTGTTGGAGTTGGTGTTGTTGTTCTGGAGGTGGAAATTCAAGTCCCCGAGGAGGATGTAGTCTGTGGAGGCGAGGGCGTGGGTGCTGACAAAGTCGGCGATGGAGTCGCTGAACTGTGGTCGGGTTACGGGGGGCCTGTAGACAAGGGTTCCTCTGAGGGTGGTGTTGGGGTCGGTGTGGATCTGGAAGTGCAGGTGTTCGGCGGTGCTGAGGGTGTCGTTGGTGTTGGTCGAGACTCTGAGAGTGCTCCTGTGGATGATGGCGATACCTCCTCCTACTCCGTTCGTGCGGTCCCTGCGGGTGATCTTGTAGCCTTTCGGGATGGCTATGGCGATGTCGGGTGCTGAGGAGGGGTTCAGCCAGGTCTCCGTCAGTAAGCCGTTTTCATGAATAATAATAGTATGAATTGATTAAGAGTAAAGGTATTAAGGGTAAGGAGGATTTCGGTATAGAGGTTAAAATAATAGGGTTTACAGTAAAATGGTGTTAGAAATGGGATTTCTGGTTGGCTGGGGCATGCGCCTTAGCCAGGCAGAAACCACCACTCTAGTCTGGGCAAGGGAGTTACACGCTGAAGATAACACCTGCTCACCCCCTTGGTAGCTTGGCACGAGCAGTTAGGCTTATCCCAGAGGAAATGTGTAAAGCGTTTGCGCAACACACACACTGCAGCAACACACTAGGCACACCACAAAAGAAACTCCACACAAGGTTATATAAAAATAGCCTTTGTATTATCACAAACACATTAGAATCATAATCACAAATGTACACCGTGCCACCAGGCAATATTTCACAGGGGATTATATACATGACAGGGCCAATCGGGCCACTGTCAGAACCATCTAGAACAGGTAATAACACAACCAGTAACTACTGGCAAAATAATGTACTCAGCAATATCACAAGCAACATAAACGCATTATGTCGGCATCACATTGGGCATAAACATCATAGCATGACATTTGCATTAGGCATCACATTAGGCATGCATCCTAATACCCAGCAGTGCATCCCAGTAACACTAGAGAGGTGGGCACATCATCTGGGGGCCTTATGCAACACCAGGACACAAAATGACCCCACGCCAACTGGCCTTCCTTGGGGCCCGAATGCCCTCTGTCCAAAAGTCCGGGCTCTTAGCTGACGCAGCAGCGTGGTGCAGGTCCAACAGGCCAGCAACAGAAATGAGGGCAAAGGTGTCATCCATCCGGGTCTCTCTAGAGACCAAAAACAATGCCCCCAATATTACAGCTGCCCGCTGTCCGGCGGGGCAGCTGTGGAAATTAGCCTTGGAACCGCAGTGCCTCTAGAGCCCACTCCAGGACTCTAAAAACAATGCCCCCTCATTGCAGCTGCCCATACTCTCGCGGTGCAGCTGGGAAAGAAAAAGAAAGCATTGGCACCAACTGTGACTGGTAAGCCCCTTTCATTGGGGCCCTTCCAATGCCACTCAAGGCACTATATTGCTCAATTGCAGCCCCACTCACCCGGCTCTCTTCGATCCCAGGGCCGCTGGCCGTGATGATGCTGCCTGTGGGACTCACTCCTCTCCACAAGCCCATGTGAGTTACTCCCCCCTCCTTTAGAGGAACAGCGTTGATGCGGGCGGCCTCGCTTCGGTGTAGGTGACCCGATCCGGCTTCTCTGACCTCACTCTTGATCTCTGCGGATAAGTGGGGCTCTCCTCTGGCACACTGGAGCCCCACCCCTCACCAGGGGCATGTCGCCTGACTTCTGGAGGCTACGTCCACCCCGCCCACAACCAAACAGCTTGCCTGACTTCCGGGACGCTACTCGTGGTGCGGCGGCCTCGTCAACGCGAAGACATGGGGGTGGGTTTCCACTCTGTTCTTGGCAGAGTGGGGGAATCCCCACGCTGGGGTTCCCTTGGGATAGTGCGTGGTTCAGTGCGTTAGAGCTCAAAACACCCCTCCCGTCCTGGTAAGGTTGGAGTCCCCCTCCCTGGGGCTCCAGCAGTAAAGATGTAGCGCTTCCCGAAGTGCTGGATTCCAAGAGCTTCAGAGGGGCAAAGCTGGGCACAAAGGGGTGCCAAACCAAAGGAGCAGTCCTCTCTTCTTGCCCCATAGTCCCACAGGGCAGAGCTGGGCCCAGGCAGGCAAGTTCACAGGGCCCACAAGCAGAGGGGCGAACTCTTGTGGCGCTGTCTCCTGGGGCCCAGCAGTTCCTGCACAAAAAAACAGAACAAGGAAGCACACCATACATGGGGAATTGGCTTGGTAGTTTGGTCTGCCCTGTTCCCATGATGCACTGGGCCAGGGACAGACTAATTTGCATATAGCCAGGTTCTGAGCTGGGATGGGCAAGTGAGATAAATAACGGTGATGGATCAAGCCCTGATCTTTGGACTGGGTAAGAGTGGTCTGCTTAATTCAGACACTCTGTTCATCACCACCCCCTTTTCTGTATCGATTTTGGCCACTATAGGTGTGGCAGGGTATACTCAGACATGAGTCCCTTTCTCACTGCTCCATCAGGATTCAAGCAAGCCGGGCCGAAGAGGCTGAAATGCCAGAAACCGGTCCCTGGTAGCTTGTCTCCTTCCTGGTGAAGAATTGGCTTGGTAGTTTGGTCTGCCCTGTTCCCATGATGCACTGGGCCAGGGACAGACTAATTTGCATATAGCCAGGTTCTGAGCTGGGATGGGGCAGTGAGATAAATAACGGTGATGGATCAAGCCCTGATCTTTGGACTGGGTAAGAGTGGTCTGCTTAATTCAGACACTCTGTTCATCACCACCCCCTTTTCTGTATCGATTTTGGCCACTATAGGTGTGGCAGGGTATACTCAGACATGAGTCCCTTTCTCACTGCTCCATCAGGATTCAAGCAAGCCGGGCCGAAGAGGCTGAAATGCCAGAAACCGGTCCCTGGTAGCTTGTCTCCTTTCTGGTGAAGAATTGGCTTGGTAGTTTGGTCTGCCCTGTTCCCATGATGCACTGGGCCAGGGACAGACTAATTTGCATATAGCCAGGTTCTGAGCTGGGATGGGGCAGTGAGATAAATAACGGTGATGGATCAAGCCCTGATCTTTGGACTGGGTAAGAGTGGTCTGCTTAATTCAGACACTCTGTTCATCACCACCCCCTTTTCTGTATCGATTTTGGCCACTATAGGTGTGGCAGGGTATACTCAGACATGAGTCCCTTTCTCACTGCTCCATCAGGATTCAAGCAAGCCGGGCCGAAGAGGCTGAAATGCCAGAAACCGGTCCCTGGTAGCTTGTCTCCTTTCTGGTGAAGAATTGGCTTGGTAGTTTGGTCTGCCCTGTTCCCATGATGCACTGGGCCAGGGACAGACTAATTTGCATATAGCCAGGTTCTGAGCTGGGATGGGGCAGTGAGATAAATAACGGTGATGGATCAAGCCCTGATCTTTGGACTGGGTAAGAGTGGTCTGCTTAATTCAGACACTCTGTTCATCACCACCCCCTTTTCTGTATCGATTTTGGCCACTATAGGTGTGGCAGGGTATACTCAGACATGAGTCCCTTTCTCACTGCTCCATCAGGATTCAAGCAAGCCGGGCCGAAGAGGCTGAAATGCCAGAAACCGGTCCCTGGTAGCTTGTCTCCTTTCTGGTGAAGAATTGGCTTGGTAGTTTGGTCTGCCCTGTTCCCATGATGCACTGGGCCAGGGACAGACTAATTTGCATATAGCCAGGTTCTGAGCTGGGATGGGGCAGTGAGATAAATAACGGTGATGGATCAAGCCCTGATCTTTGGACTGGGTAAGAGTGGTCTGCTTAATTCAGAAACTCTGTTCATCACCACCCCCTTTTCTGTATCGATTTTGGCCACTATAGGTGTGGCAGGGTATACTCAGACATGAGTCCCTTTCTCACTGCTCCATCAGGATTCAAGCAAGCCGGGCCGAAGAGGCTGAAATGCCAGAAACCGGTCCCTGGTAGCTTGTCTCCTTTCTGGTGAAGAATTGGCTTGGTAGTTTGGTCTGCCCTGTTCCCATGATGCACTGGGCCAGGGACAGACTAATTTGCATATAGCCAGGTTCTGAGCTGGGATGGGGCAGTGAGATAAATAACGGTGATGGATCAAGCCCTGATCTTTGGACTGGGTAAGAGTGGTCTGCTTAATTCAGACACTCTGTTCATCACCACCCCCCCCCCCCTTTTCTGTATCCATAGTCCCACAGGGCAGAGCTGGGCCCAGGCAGGCAAGTTCACAGGGCCCACAAGCAGAGGGGCGAACTCTTGTGGCGCTGTCTCCTGGGGCCCAGCAGTTCCTGCACAAAAAAACAGAACAAGGAAGCACACCATACATGGGGTCACAGACCCAATATTTATACAGGGTTTCTCTTTGTTTTGCCCTTGTAGAGGGCTTGGGGAACCAGTCTCAACTGGTTCTGGGGGGTACTGGAGCACTTTGTTTACAGTGCTTCTACTCCCCTTTGTCAGGTGGAGGCTCGGTCATCAGACACATCACAGGGGGGCGGAGTCAGCATTTACCCAGGCAGGCAAAGACCTATTCAGGGTCAGGGGACTACTCTCCCACTACTCAAGCAGATCTCCTATTTAGCCTAGCTGACTCACCCTGCCCCTCTGGAGCCACGCACCTCACCAGCCCCTGTCACTCCAGAGCCAGAAATGCAATACACATCAGGCAGACAGACACATAGCACAAAGAGATGCCAATTTCTAAAAGTGGCATTTCTAAAATAGTGATCAAAGATCTGCGCACACCATTACGCAGCATTTATTAGCACTACTCCAAACATACCAAACTTGACCACGCCTCTCCTCCCATATCAGGAATTACCACTGAAACACTTATCAGGGAATCCCCAATGCATTCCTATGAGAGGGCAGCCTCACAGCAGTGAGAAACCAAAATGGCTGTTTGTCACTACTAGGACATGTCACGCGCTTAAGGTACATGTCCAACCTTTTACCCACAACGCACCATGCCCATAGGGCTAGCTAGGGCCTACCTTAGGGGTGACTGGCTTGCAGTAAAAGGGGGGTCACAGATGTGGCACACACTTTAGGTGTCACGTCACAACAGCAGTAACACTGCGAGCACAGGCCCCGCAATGGCAATGGCCTGAGACAGGCTTTGAAAGGCTACTTTGGTGGGTGGCGAAAGCAGCGCTGCAAGCCCACCATTAGCATTTAAGATACTGGCCCTGGGCATCTGAGATCCCACAAGACAAAACCTATGCACACTCTAATTGTTGAACAGTAATGTCAAAGTAGACATTTGTGACAGTGGAGACAAAGCCTGTTATTTATCAAACAAAATAAAATAAAACATTGGTTTTCTTGGAGGTCAGTCGTTGGAAAAGTTATCTTGAATGTTCAAGGGAACCAGCCTACACGTGTTTTGTCGCGTAAGGGACAGTCTTCCCACGACTCCTCAGGGCTAAGAAAAAATGAAGTATCGTTGGGAGAGTCGCTCCGTCGGTGATAATTCCGACCCAACAGGGTCCTGGACTATTAAATGATAGTGGTGGGTCGAGAATTCTCGCTGCATATTGTATCCGATGTACGATAAAAACTACAGTGGGTCAATCACAAGGGACACTCCGCGTTGAGTAGAATGAGAGAATGTATAGACTGTAGACGGATAAGGAAAAAGTATCTCCACTGCGTTAAAAGGGCAATGAAAGTCAAACGGGGATCAGTTCTGAGGGAGCAGCCTTGGGTTTTCAGACGGGTACATCTAATCCCAGCTCCTCATGCCGTGTACTGGGTATGGCCTGAGATACCACTTTACAAGGGACTGACAGGTAAATTGAATACGCCAAACAGGGGTATACCAATCTTACCATGTTTACCACAGAGAGCAAGAGCATATGCACTTTACACTGGACAGTAGTGTTAAATTGCCCAGAGTCCTAAAACCACCAACACCAGGTCAGAAAAATGACTAGGAGGAAGGCAGAAAGTTCAAGGATGACCCTGCAAAAAGGGCCAAGTCCAACAAAGGGTAAAGGCTCGTGACATATGGTTAAAAGTTTTAAGTATAGAGGTTAGTGGATCAATGTTTAGGAGTTAAAAGATACAGGTAGAAGGTTAAATTACTCAGAGTATGGGCGTAAGGGCTAGGTGTTAGGGGTAAATGGTGTCAAAGCTGTAAGGGTTTATGAAATGGGTAAAGGGTTTGGGGTACAGGGTTTGGGGTACAGGGTTACAAAGTAATGATTTCTAGTATAGGAATTAAAAATTAGCAGAAAAGGAGTAAGATGGGGTTAAAGATATAGGGTTAGGAGTATAGGAGTAAGGGTTTGGGGTAAAAGTTTGAGATTAGTATTTAAGCTTGTAGGGTTTAAGGTAATGGGGTAAGCGATGTAAGTATAGAGTAAAGGCTTAAGGAGATAGGGTTAAGGATTTGATTATTGGCCTTAGGGTACCGAGTTAAGGTTTAGGGTTTATGGATTAATGGTGACATGATAAGGGTATAAGGGGTAAGGCTATGGAGTTCGGAGTTAATGGGATACTGTTAAGGGTTTGGGGTTAAGGATTTGGGGTACAAGGTTGAGAGTCTGGGTATAAGGGTTTGGGTTTAGGATTAAGTGTTTGGGAGTAAAGGATTAAAGGTTTAGCGTTTAAGGGTTAAGTGTTTAGAGAGTAGGGGTGGAAGGGGAGAATGTTCACCACTATGATTCAATGTTTAGTGTTACAGTTGGAAAAGGGTTTACGTTAAGGTGTGTTGATGAGAGTTGGTTATTTTTAGCTCATCTGTTCATGAGAAAAATTCATAGTGTTTCTTTTCAATATAACACTGTATTTTATTCAATGGCACACACATCAAGTTCAAAGTGATGCAATTAGAATTGAACGGATTATTTTATAATTAAAGAGGTACTACATGCTACTAGGAGCAGCATATAATCCGCAAGTTAGGAGCACACTCGTCTTTTCATAGTTTCTAAGCGGATAAACCCGGTACTGATGAGAAGTGTATCACTGTCAGAGAACAAGGCTTTCAGCTTTAGTTCATGGGTGATCCTGAAGGCTTCAGATGAAGCTAAGCATGCAATTACAGCAGGGGTGTACTTACACATGTGCAGTTACATGTATGCACAGTGGTATGTGTCACAAATGCAACATCACACTCACAAATTAACATGCTTAGCATGTCGACAATATTCAGCCCTGAATGTAAAATGCATAAAGTAGAAATTTTCGCTCTAGCTTTTTCTGGGAAACTACACTTATCAGAAAAGACCGGATGCAAAAGCTTTCTTTAGACCATAAAAGTGGGCACTAGATGCAGAAGGATTTGAAGAGTGTTCCGTTGTGAGGGCACCAGAATCTCAAAAGAGTGACATTCCCACCTCCCCCCCCCTCACACCCCTTCTCTTTTACCTTTGAAAACTGGGCGACAGTCAGAGGAGGTAAAGCAGCAGACCGGGCAGCCACTTTGGAGCACACCTAGTCAACAGATTCTGGCAGAATAGTGGAGTGAACTTATGGCAGAAACAAAGCACCTTACTTAAGACCCATTTAGAGACCGATAGCCAAGTGCAGTTTCCGATTGAACTCCGACAGCCTGTCAAACTTTCTAAATTTGAAAACAGGCCGCACCACCATGGTTTGAGCAGGTTACAGTTTGAGAATCCAGCCTGTTGGTTGATCAAGATGGCAAGCACTGGTGTGGTCCTGTCTGGAAATAACTGCCATATTAATCGACAGTCTCTTAAGTGTGCAGGAATAACAAGAAAATATTTGTTTTTCTTAAGGGTCCTCATTTGAAAATAGCAGGTTGAAACCACGGAGTTGATCTGGGTTTAGAATTTAAAGTCTCTCCTCCAGCCAGAACCCAAGGCTCTTTGTTCTATTTGCTGGAACAGAAGCCATACAAGTGCCAGATGGTATGGCCAGGGGGAGTTGTGGCACTAAAACACCTGTTTTAGAGGCATTACCACTCAAGCAGTTACTGTTAATCCAGTGTGGGTTAGCTTCCAGGCCTCCTTCTAATATATGCTGAATCCCTTCTGTTGGTTTAGCAAGCCTCTGCAGAGTTTGTGTTTATCCGCCCAGGTGCCTAATCTTAACCCAACGTCTTTTACAATAGTTGAAAGTGGAGGGATAATGGTGCTAAATAGGACAGATGTAAGTGATGAGCTTTAGTCAACCCTTCACACAAACATGTTATTGTGACTAAAATCTGTCACACATTTCAAGCGGCTTTCACTTTCTTGGTAAAGTGCAATGCATGTGGCCTCCTTTAGTATGCAATGCTTCATGGATAATCGTGCCCTTAAGCAGACAAGTTTTTTTTGGTTTTTTTACTTAAACTTTAGTTATTTTAAATGTGCATCAAGAAACATGTCTCAAATGAAGTCAGCTTGTCTTTGAATTCATGGTGGCTTTCGTGCTTGACCTGAGGAATGGAGGTTCAGGGCAGGCCACATGCCCCCCCCTCCTCACCAGTCCAGACTGTGAAACTCAGAATTTCTAATTTCTATCCAAAACGGACTCCCAGAGAGAACGCCTTGAACAAGGCTGATTTTAGTCATATTGAGTGGGATATCCCCTCAACTTCTACGGTTTCTTTAACCTCTGCTTACATTATAGCTAAAGAATGTTTTCAGTTACATATCAAACGCAGAGAGAAAATATTAACGATGTAGAAAAAACAACATTCTCCACCTCGTCCGAAGACTACTAGATAGTTGTCATTTGCTAAAAAGCATAGGCATCGAAAAGCAGAACATGTTGATTTTTTTGGAATGTGTATTTTGTCGATACATGGCTGTAGCGATCAAACCCCATTGTGGGGCACCTAATTTAATTTCCAAATGAGTAACGTGCAATAAAACCGACGGAGGAGTTTCGATACAAACCATAACATCAAAAAAAATGTTATGGAGCCCGATTTTCCAACAGTTATTTCCGTAATGGAGCTAGCAGTGCAAAAACCAAAACCATGCATTACCGATTACTATAGGGGCCACCTTCGCAGCTGTGTGGTGTGAATTTAAAAGACGGCCAGCGGGTACTATTTACTGTAAACTAGGCATGGCCTCCTACTTAACAGAGTACAGCTGCCTTTGTTGATGCAATTAATACGAGTCTGGAACTTTGTGGTTAAATGATAGACGCAGCAATGTTTGAGGTAAACATCACCGACGCCAATTTGAGCTTCGCCTAGAAGTTTCTCAGCTATTTTTTAAAGGCAGGTTTTTTTAGCCAATATATAGGGGACTCTTAGCACAGGGAGGAACACGTCATCATATGAGTACATAAAGACACTGAGCACATACAAATGCGCACAGACAAGGGCCCTCCTTCACAGGTACTAGCATACAGGCTAAAGGCCAGAAGTACTATGAACTAGTCACAAAATACAAGTCACAATTTGAGACCAGTATTTTTACGACGAGTATGGTATTTTGCAAACCAGTTTGTGTACTAATAGGTCGGTTTACAAAATACAGAATCATAGTTTGTCACAATTTGACCTATATCATGAATATTAATGAGATAAGTCGTAAATTGCGAACCACAATGATCTGTAGACATCACACAATGCATTGCTTTCCTTAAAGTAAAAAGAGACATACTTAAAAAAATGTACTTAAAACTTTAATTTTTTTAGGTGTAGCGGTGGTCCATGGAACCACTGCCTACTCTTAAATATTTTTGTCATCATTCAAAAAGTTGAAGGCGTACCTTGGTGATGCCTTCCCATTAGCGGATTAGTTACCACTATATTTGTGCAATCCGTTACATTATTAATGTTTTGTCCCAATGGGCACAATCATATCTTGCTAGAAGATCCATAGAGTTAGCTATACGCCATTGGGTGGCAGTGCCACTCTTTTCCCTCACACATCTATGCACGTCTTTTTTTTCTGATGGCGGGGCATCCCCTCGGCCTGGGAGTTGGCTCGTTTACAAGCAGTAGCGACCACCGGAGAGTCGTGCGGGAGCCGACCACTAGTATAAATGGGGTCACAAGGGGAGGTTTTATATTTCTTATCCCCATAGGTGTTATGAATCTAGCTTGGACGGGGTCTTTGAAATTTGTCAGGAGTGTGACGTAGCATGTCCTTGAGCATGGGGAGGTACCGAGTAGAGTGATGAGTGGAGGAGAGGGTGTCAAAGAAGAAGTCCTCCTCTAGGGGCTCTGTGTGAATGTCCACCTTATGACAAAAGGCAGCCCTACCAATAAGTTCCAGATAGAATGTGGAATCATCCGAGGGGAGGGGTGGGCAGGTTCTGTGTCCCCTGGTGTGCCTACATCGTAGGAGTCCTATGGGTCACCCTGAGGAGGAGTGTAGAATGTGTCATCAACTCCCCATGCCCACCGGTGTCAAGAGTGTGGAAATCCCGGAGGTGTGATGTCAAAAGGGTCTCTTAGAGAAGCAGGTGGGAGGGGCAAAGACTGCGGCTGAGGAATTGGGTGAGGGTATGATTGTGCATGGGGATGGTAGCTTTATTCACTTTCTTGCACTCTGTTGTCAGAATTGGAATGTCCATGGCTTCTTTGAAGGACAGCTGACATATCGAGGGGGGAGCAACAGGGCCGAAGGACGGACAAGGATCGGACCGTCTGGGGGTGGATGACTAGATGTTTCTGTCAGGATTTGAGCTCCTCCAGCAGCTAATGAAGAATCAGCACAACTGAGCCACCGTTGGACTTTCAGGTCGATGTGGAGGGCTTCGGCTCCGAGGGTTTAGGTGCCGAGGTTCTAGTAGGCGCAGAGGCAGATGTGGTCTGTGCAGAGGGTGGGCTCGGTGATGGAACAATGGAGTCTATGCCCATGCGCATCATCACCAAGATGAGGAGTCACAGTACCTCATGACTCCAAAGACTATTTCAAAGAAAAACAACTTGTATACATTCGGGCCCAATGCTAGATGGAAGGCTAATTCACAGCATGTGTATCTACAGCCACACATGCCTCGAACATGTTGTTTTAACTGTTTTGTTTCCTTTTTCATAGTTCATAATTCAAAACCGAAATACATTTGATTAGATTGACTGAACTTTGAGCAACCTGTTAGAAAAAATAAAGCTAAAAACTGTGTCAATGGAGAACCTACTGTATGCAGCAATGAAGAGAGATTAGGAATAAAACAAACAATGGATGAAGAAGTAAACATAACAAGAAGACCATTGCCTGAAACGATGACCATACAACAAGCCTTCATGATTCATAGCATTTTTTCCCCATTAGGACATATACAGCTTCACAAAACAATATAATCATATCAGAAAATGATCAATGAAAATATAGTATGCATCTATAAAATTGAAACAAGCCCCTTTTTAACAAACAATTCCAAGATCACTTTTGAACTCACCCTTACAATGTCTATGTAGCACGGGGAGCTTTATGTCTGGAGATTTTCAATTTTGGGTGGGAATGCCTGCAGAATACAGTTTGTTCTGATTGGTGAAGTGTACGTCTCCCTGTGTCTTTGGTTTAGGTATCACGGTCTCCCCAAGTCACTGTGTCTTTATGTCTTCCTGTGCCTTCCCCGTGATATGCTTTTGTATTTCTTGGTATTTGCATAGTATACTGAGCAATGTGAACATGGATGTTTTGGGGTTTCCAGCAAGCTGTCCCATTACAGGAAAATATGTCTTGCTGTCCAATGTCTGTTTCCCACGACAAAGTTAGTACTGGCATCTGGCTGTCCCAGTACCCGTTTCCTAGTGTTATAATGCCAGCAAGCTTCTCTCCATGTGTTGGTGACAATGTCGCTCTGTCCAAGTGTTAATAAGTGTCTCTGTTTGAGTTTCAGTGGCTGAATCTCCCTGTCCCAGTAGAAATTTGCCTCCCTGTCCTAGTATTAAGTGTCGGTGTCTTCCTGTATCACAATGAATGCTTCACTGTGTCCACCGCCTATGTCTGTCTTCTTGTCCCAGTGGAGATATCTGTATGTTCCTGTAGATTTGATGGTTCACTATTAGCAGTGTCTACTATTCAGTGTCCATAAATCTGAGTGTTCAACCTTTTAGTGTCTGGAATTCCTGTCCCACTATTGCTGTACGTGCTTTCCTGTGCCTGTGTATGCACCCCAAAGTGTCTGTATATATCACCCTACCTCACATTTCTCCCTGTACTTACTGTCTGCTTTTATCTAGTCCAGAATCAACAAAGGTGTATTCCTGTCCCATTGTCCTAGTATCTCCCTTTTCCCTGTGTCAATATCTCCCTGCACCAATGAAAGTGTTTCTCAGGTGCCATTTTCCTTATCGTCCAACCTCCTAGCAATACCTAGTTCCCTGCACTAGTATCAGTCTTAAAGACTCGGAATTTGCCAAGCAGTGTGACGGTAAGTTCCAATTCTATTAAGGATATGGAGGCGAGGATTATGCATTATTCTCTCTTCGCTTTATTCAACACTCCAAACACAGCAGCCAGAAAGATAAACAATTTCTCATCAACAAAGAAAAAACTACAACTCCCTACAACCAGGGAGACAAGTTAGTCCATAGTCCTTCCACCATTTCCAGCACTTGCAGTATTTAGTCCCCATGTTTGTCTTTCCTCTTCCTCTTTCTTCGTGCGAGTCACGCCCAATCATCACTGGTCCTGTTTCGACCCATCATTTCCTAGAAGGACAAGATATGATCAGGAAATGAAGAACTTAAAGAATCCGTAAAAAGTCACAAAAACGACCGTATAGAACCAAGCATCAATTAACAATCCTAACCCACCATTAAGAAAAACCACCAAAAGTGATAACTTACCACATTACGGGTGGGTTGGCACTATCGTGCTCCGGGTGGGATAATCCTCGCCTCCGTGTCCTTAATAGAATTGGAACTTACCGTCACATTGCTTGGCAAATTCCGATTCTATGTCAGGACCGGAGGCTTCAGATTATGCTAGTTTAAAGCTTACTTACCACCAACCAAGCCACATTCACTACCGGTTCAAAATAAAACCTTTTAAACGTAGAGTCCGAAGACCAATCTGCTGATCGCATCAAATTCTCTAGCGCGCTCCCAACGCAAACGCCTTAGAGGCCATGTCTCCTCTAGTGGAATGAGCACCAAACTGTCTCGTATCAATGCCCGCTTCTTGCATGACCCAACGCACCCATCTGGCAATTGTAGGAGAAGACACAGCCTTGTGTGGTTTCCTGAGTGCTATCAAAAGTTGTTGCTCGCCCGGAGGACGAAATTCTAGGGCAAGTCTTCTTAAGTTTTGAGACAATCCACCACAGACAACTTCGGAGTATCCCGAAAAGCCGGGTATGACACCGTTCGAATATGAGACGGCGCCCAATTGTAAAAACTACTCCCTCAGGCGAAAAAGTCCTCGCCGAAATATCCAACGCACGGACATCCGAAAATCTCCTGCAGGAGATCAAACAGCAGCATAGCCAATTTCGCAGAAAATTCCTTCAAAGAAAGGTATTTATTAGGCTGTCAAGATAAAAAAAGATTCAGAACTAAATTAACATCCCAAAGGGTCGAATACCGAGGCTCCGGAGGTAAAGACAACCGGATACCACGTAAGAGTTTCCAGACCAAATAATGCTCCCCAATTGGTTTCCCATCGAGTGGGGAATGGCCCGCAGAAATCGTAGAACAAACCGCATTTATTGAGCAGTACGCCAGTCCTTCAGAAAATTCAAGACATGAACAACGTCCGCGTCCACGGGATCCAAGTCCCATCGAACACACCAACGAAGCCATCTTGTCCAAGCGGACCTATAACGTTTCGTCGTGCTGTCTGCCCAGCCCTTTGATAAGAGGGTCGCAGCTGACTCCAAAAGGCCTGGCAGCGACCAATGCTGTCGGAAAGCTGCCACGTCATGAGACGGAGCTGTCCCTGCGTGATCAGATGGTGTGATATCCTGTCCGGGTTCAGAAGCAGGTGAGGATACCGGGGTAGTAGGATTGGAAAATACCAAGAAAGTTCCAGAAGAATCGGAAACCAAACTTGAGACCTCCAACAAGGTGTTACCATGATCAATTCCGCCCCTTGCCGACGGATTTAAGCCGCCATTCTTGTGATCATTGAAAAAGGAGGGAACGCACACCCGACTTCTGTGGTCCAATCCTGGAGAAAGGCATCCATGGCCACTGCCATCGGATCCGGTCTCCAACTCAAGAACCGGGGAACCTGATTGTCCAAGCGGGAGACAAAGAGGTCCACTGAGAAGGGGCCCCACAGAGACTGGATCCACTGAGAGATCTGGGGATCCAATTTCCAGAGACGGGAATCGTACAAGTTGCATGAATGCCAGTCCGGGATCTGATTGGTCTGACTCGGAAGATACTCCTCCGTGACCGAAATGTGGTGATCTAGACAGAAAGTCCACAAATCCTTCGCCAAGTTCGCCAGAGCCTGTGAACGGGAGCCTCCCAAACGATTGATGTACCAGACCGCGGAAACGTTGTCCATCTTCAGAAGGACACAGGATTGCACTCTGTCTCTGGTCCAACATCGGACTGCAAAGGACCCCGCTAAGAGTTCTAGACAATTGATGTGGAGATTCTGCTAGTCTGCAGACCACACTCCTCCAGTGGAGGCGTCGGACTCTATGACCAGGTCCGGAATCGAGCCAAAAATCGCCCGCCCGTTCCTGGCCTCCATGTAGGACAACCACCACTTTATCTCCTCTCCGGCTTCCTCCGAGAGGGGAACCATATGGTCGGAAGATCTCCCCCTTCTCAGATGAAAGGCCTTGAGGTGCTGGAGTGGGGTCCTGGAAAGATCGCCTGAATTGAAGAGGAAAGAAAGCCCACCATACGGGCCCTGTGACGTAGAGAAATGTGGGATTTTGAAATAGTTTGGCGCAACTCATGACGTATCTTCGGAATTTTCCGAGATGGGAGACTTAGATTCGCTTGGACCAAGTCTAACACAAAGCCAAGAAAGGTTATCGTCTGAGAAGGCTGCAGGACCGATTTGGCCTCGTTGATCACAAACCCCAGACCTTGCAACAGAAACACTGTCTGCTGGAGCTGGGAGGCAAGGGTCCGAGGACACTGCGCCTTGAGCATCAAATCGTCCAAGTAAATGATCATGCTGATGCCCTGAGCGCGGAGGAACTCCACTGCCGGATGAAGCACCTTGGTGAAACACCATGGTGCTGAAGAAAGACCGAACGGAAGGGCTGTGAATTCGAACACCAAGTCCTTCCAGCAGAGCTGCAAAAACCGACGATGCGGTGGATGGATGGGCACTACCAGATAGGCATCTTTTAAGTCTAGGCGGACCATCCAGTCGGCCGGTAGGAGAATGTCGGGGAGAATTTGGATCCCCTCCATTTTGAAATGATGATACACCAACCAGCTGTTGAAGTCCCTGAGGATGATAACAGGACGTCGGCCACCGTTGGCCGTTTCTACCAAGAAAATATTGCTGAGGAACCCATGGGGGTGTAACGTTGATCGGTAAATGGCCCCTTTGCGGAGCAGCTCGGAAACCTCTTTGTCGATCAACTGAGTATCTAGGGCGCTGAAAGTGATCGGTCGAGGAAGAGTCTCTTGTCGCGGGTCCCCGTGAAACTCTATATGGAAGTCCTGAATGGTCTGGGGAACCCATGCGTCTGAAGTTATGTCTGACCAAGCGTCCCGAAATTCTGCTAGCCGACCCCCAACGCACACTTGAGCCGCTGGTAGTACACTTACAGTTGGAATTGCCATCAGAGTTGGTCTTGAAACCTCCACGTCCCCGGAATCTTTGTCCTCGCGTTGGGTAGAAATTATTGTAGTTTGTGGAAGTATTATATTGTCCGCATCCAGAGCCTTGTCCCCTGCCTGAGGTTTGTTGGAATCCGCGGCCGGGAGAGCTGCCCGCCTCGCCTGGCCCCACGGAAAACCTGCTGATTAAAGAGATTAAAGACCTTTTTGATACTGGACTGGGCCTTGTCCAGTGAAGTGAAAGTTGCGACGAATTTCCCCAGCTCTTTAATAAAGGGGTCGCCAAAAAGGCCTCCATGTGCAACAGCTCCTGCCTCCGAGAAGGCCAGATCCCCTAGTTTGGGATCTAATTTAATAAAAAGAGAGCGCCGACGCTCGGTGGACAGAGCGCAATTAGTGTTGCCCATTAAAATAATAGCCCGTTGGGCCCAATTAGAGAGGACTTGGGGAGAAATGGGGGGCCCGAACCCTTCGCCTCTTCAGCCATGTCAAGTATTTTAGTAATTGGCCCGATGGCATTGAGTAATTCATCTTGACAGGATCGCCAGGAGCTGTCAATACCTTTCCTGGGATCCTTTGTGAACTTAGCCATGAATATGGCCATTTTAGGGTCTAGCTCCGGAGTGAACGCAATCTTGTTCTCCAAAGTCTGGGTCACTCTGCACGCAGACAGCCTCGAGCCTCCTTCTCCAAGGGCTTCTGGAGTCTACTAGCCGCAAATCTGGCCACCAACCGAGGGTGCATGATCTCATCGGGGTTGAGCATGTCAGAATCCTCCTGTGCTGTAACGGCAGAGGTTGAAGGAGTAGCTGACGGAAGCCAAGCCGTGAAGATCCCGCCTCATCGTCAGTATCCCCCTGTGTGCCATCATCGTCCGTCGCGGGGGAAGGAGGTTCCAGGGGCTCTTGCAGGGCGTCTGCCGGGGAAGGCGAAAAGGCAGAGGGTGCCCCCGAGGCTATAAAAGCGGACTTAAGGCGTGCAAAAGCCTCCACGTCCACCCCTTCAGGGCGCTGTTTTTTAGTAGGTAGAGGGTTCTCCCCAGGCTGTTGGCCAGAATCCGCAGAGGGATCCGCACGCGCCGCCGCAAGTTTTGCACATTCCTGGACAATTTTCTCCGAGAGGCGCTGCTCCATTGGACCCACGACCTCATTTATAACCCTATAAATTGAGGTGTCCACCGCCTCAAAGAACTCATCATCCCAGGGCAAATAACCCTGCACCTCTTCTTCATAATACTCAGAGTGACCCTCCATAATCTGACAAATGACACCACTTAATGTAATGCCCAAAAACCACAAACTTTGGATCACACTAAAATGTGCTGGGCACAGAAATTAAAGAGAGGAATAAAACCTAACCAAGATTAGGCAGGCTGGCAGGCTGCACAAACTTTCTGGTAACCCCAAGGATTACAATAAGGGCAGCACGTACCCCCATCGCGCGCGACCCTCACAAAACTGACAGGGCTTTCTGCCTCCCTGTGCGTGTACCGAGAGATGCGTGAGAAATGGCAGGCGCGTTCGCGTGCAAACGAAGGAAGCGGGACTTGTGCAATATACAACGCTCAGCTGAGCGCGGCAGTCAAGTGGGTGAACAGCAACCCAACTACGGACCTCGTAGGGGCGTAAATATGTGTAAATAGCAGGAAATACAACCCGATGGAATTGGGCGTCCCGGTGAGGCAGGCAGGGACAGGCTCACACTCTCAACTCTTGCCGCGCGACTCCTCTGTGAGGAGGGACGCCGCGAGAGCAACGAGAGGGCCGAGTCCCTCTAGCGGTCTAATCAGTTACCGCACAAGCAGGGGGCCAGCCACCTGAGGAGCGGAATAAACGCTCCCGCGGCGAAGTAATCTGAAAAGGCAAAAATAAACAATGCCACACAAGAACCACTGGGCCAGGCAATAAATAAAGACACACAACACCTCCAATTCTAAAACAGGGCCCCAGGCAGAGAAAAGAACAATAGAGAACTTATCTGGCTGTCGAAGAAGCGAAGAAAGAGGAAGAGGAAAGACAAACATGGGACTAAATACTGCAAGTGCTGGAAATGGTGGAAGGACTATGGACTAACTTGTCTCCCTGGTTGTAGGGAGTTGTAGTTTTTTCTTTGTTGATGAGAAATTGTTTATCTTTCTGGCTGCTGTGTTTGGAATGTTGAATAAAGCGAAGAGAGAATAATGCATAATCTGAAGCCTCCGGTCCTGACATAGAATCCTCTTCTGCAGTGCAGTCATTTCATGTCTCCCAACGCCGGTGTCCCACTCTGTCCAGTGTCAACCTCTCTCTGTTCCATTCCATCTCTTTCACAATAAGAATGCCTCCTTGTCCCCAATATAAGTTTCTCCAAGTCCTAATGTGTCTCCAAGACTCAGCTTCAGTAGATAGATCTTAACATAAGTGAACACGATTTAGTGATGCAGAACAGACAAAAAAATGTATTTTACCTCTATAACCTCTGTGACAAGTGCCCCAACTCCAGTGTAGTAAAATGGGAAGAGAAGAGCTGGCAGTGGAAACAGAACCAGGAGACCTGCCAGTCCAAGAATAAAATTGTGCCAGACTCCTGCAAAAGGGAAATACATAAGTCCTATTTGTTGGTATCCAGTAAAGTGGGATCAGTAAGAAAAGAAGCACTGTTAGTTCATTAAGCATTCAAATTTTCAGTCGCCATTTGTACTTCTAATTTTGAGTGCTGGGTAAAAGACCTTTCAATTTACACTGAAAGAGCAGTGCATAGACTAATGGGGCTATTTTCCCATTAACAGACAGGAAAAACACAGTGATGCAAATAAAAATAAACTTGTTTTTAAGATTCTACGGTTTTACATATTGTTACACCTGACAGCCTTAGGGTGGTCTTCCCCAACCTTTTGAATTCCTCCTCCACTTTTTCTGACCTTGTTTGTGCTGGTATTAGGACTCTGCACACTTTACCAGTGCTCGGTCCCCTAAGCATGATATAATGTTTCATCCCCAATTGGCATATTTAATTTAATTATAAGTCCATAGAAAAGTGGTACTCGCTGTACCCAGGGATTTGTAAATTAAAAGCTACTAGTGGGCATGCAGCACTAATTGTGCCAACCACTCAAGTACCCCTTTAACCATGTCTCAGGCCTGCCAAGACAGAGCCTGTGTGTGCAGTTTACACTGTCATGTCGATCTGGCACAATAAACCATTTGCCAGGCCCAAACTTTCTGTTTTATACATATGTCAGCCCTAAGAAAGTCCCTGGACAACCCCAGAGTGCAGGGAACATTGTATTTAAAAAGCAGGACACGTTTTGCATGTCCTGGTAGTGAAAAGCCCGTACATTATTTTTCACTACCGCAAGGCCTATTTCTCCCCCTAGATAACATTGGGATGACCTTATTACATTTTATAAGTGTAATTCCCAATTGTGAAGAGATGGACGTTTCGAGTTTGGCATCACTGAAATCACAACTTAAATACAAACTTATAGTGAAGTTGGATTTTAAATTGTAATTCTGAAAATGCTACTTTTAGAAAGTAGGAATTTCCTTACTTTAGCCATTTGGAACCTGCTGCCCGTCTCTGATCACATGTCTAGGGTGGGTGATAGTCGGTCTTTGCACATTCTTCCTAGACTGCCAGACAGTACAGTACAGTAATATTTGATGGGCCATCCTGGCAGGATGAGAGGGAGGAGCTTTACCCTGCCTTACTTACATCTAAATAGGCTGTGTCCTGTCCCAACACAAAGGGCTACATACCTTCTGTTTTGCTGTACGCCTGCCTTGCTGTGCTGACCTTCTGCCTGCTGTCCTCTTGCTTGGGTGAGGTGACTGGACCTGCTTCGCTTGAACCCAGGGATGGCTCCAAGGGTTAGCTGTCTGGCCTCCTGATCTGAAGTTTCAGGGACATTAAATATTTCCAACACCCCTACTTCTGCACTTAAGACTCTGCCATCTGTGAGTTTACCCTGCCAAGTGGTGCCAGCCCAGTCCTGGACCCTTGAAAGTGAGCCTAAGGTGCTTCTCCAGTGGAAACAACACATGCTCTGCTAAGCAACACATACCAAAGTAGAACCGATGCATCTCTTTGGGGGAGCGGCGCATCTTCAAGGAGAACCGACACACTACTGTTCTTGCATAGACTGGACCCGCAGCAAAAGACTCACATTGCAGGGGCATTCCTGCATCTGGGACTGACGCAACACCCTTGGAACTGACACTGCAAAATGGTTTTCCTGGAGCAAGCTCCTCCCATTGCTCGTCGAAGGCAGCCTCGATTACCACGCAGCTCCTCCGCATCAATTCTTATTGAAACCAACGCATCATCTTCGCTGCACCTCACATACTCAACACCGGCCTTCGCATTGCAAGCCCTGTCGACAGGATTCTTGCTGCATAAAGACTCACCCCACAGCCTCATCGTATTTCAGAATTAAACGCATTACCTCTGCTGTGCTGCGCATCATCGACGCGGATCCACACAAGCACTCCACATTGAGGATTAAGGTACTTTTGTTCAGCAGGCCTTCCCGGGTCCCTGTAGCCAGCCCATGCTCCATCGCAGTCAGCCAGAACTTTTGACTTTGTCCAGGTCCAGTATGACCAGAATCCCAAATTGTGCTTTTTGCTTCAGGGCGCTATCTTTTACTATAAACCCTTTAATCTCAAGTTCTACTAATTGGATTTTGTTGTTTTATCTATTAAAATAAGAGCTATTTTTCTAACCTGGTGCGGAATGTTTTTGTGTGGATTTTTCTCTGTTGGAAGTGTTGAACAAGTTACTTACCTTCGGTAACGATATATCTGTAAGAAACAGTAGTTAGTATTAGATTCCTTACCTTAGAATATCCCCAGGCGTCAGTCTGGATCCGGAAACTTTTGCGTAGCAGTACCCCTGCGCGTCGGTAGGCGTCGTCTGCAGGCGTCCCCTGCGGCTCCGCGTCGTCGGCGTCGTGCGCCGTGATGACGTCGCTGGAGTATATAGACGCCGCCTCCGCGCGCTGACGTCAGTTCTTTGCACACAGCTTTTCCGCGCCAGAACACGCAGAGCCATGTGAGAACCAACACTGGTGCCATTTGAAACTAGGGCCCTGAAAGGGATGTCCTTAACCCTAGGTTTCAGTTCGCAGAACGGGGAGGATGGGCGGGGCGGTAAGGAATCTAATACTAACTACTGTTTCTTACAGATATATCGTTACCGAAGGTAAGTAACTTGTTCATCTGAAAGAAACAGGTTAGTATTAGATTCCTTACCTTAGAATAGATACCCCAGCAATACCAACCCCGGAGGTGGGTCTGCGAACCAATACAACCTACACCAGAAAGTCCTGGAGGACCGAACGGCCAAAGAAGCCGTCCCTCCGGACTTGACTGTCCAGGCAGTAGTGCCTCGCAAAGGTGTGCAGCGAGGCCCACGTAGCCGCCTGGCAAATGTCCTGCAAGGGGACTCCCCGGCCCAGGGCAGTAGAAGCCGCCGTAGCCCGAGTGGAATGGGCCCTCAGCCCAACAGGAGGCTCCTTCCGAGCCAAAGAGTAGCATGCTTTGATGCACAGGACGACCCACCGAGAGATGGTTCGTTTCTGTACCGCCCTTCCCTTCTTCTCACCCACGTAGCCAACAAACAGTTGATCATCCACCCGGAACTGGCGTGTGCGATCCATGTAAAATGAAAGCGCACGTTTTGGGTCCAGACGATGGAGCCGCTCTTCATCCTTTGAGGGATGCGGAGGCGGGAAGAAGGAGGGCAAGGTGATGGACTGCCCAATGTGAAAAGCAGAGACTACCTTGGGCAGGAAAGAAGGTCTAGTCCGAAGAACCACCTTGTCAGGATGAACAGACAAGAAAGGAGGTTTAACAGAAAGAGCCTGGAGCTCACTCACTCTCCTGGCAGAGGTGATGGCAACCAGGAAGGCCGTCTTTAAAGTGAGAAGACGGAGAGGACAGGAATGAAGGGGCTCAAAGGGAGCACACATCAGGAATGTCAGAACCAGGTTCAAGTCCCACTGAGGCATCACGAACGGAGCAGGTGGATACATGTGCGTGATGCCCTTTAAGAATCTTAACACAATAGGGGACTTGAATAAAGACGGCTGATCAGGTAGCCTCAAGAAGGCGGAAAGGGCAGAAAGATAGCCCTTGATAGTGCCCAGAGCAGAGCCCTGCTGGGCAAGGGAAAGAAGGAAGAGGAGAACCTCAGACAGAGGGGCAGAAAGGGGATCCACAGCCTTTGCTGTGCACCATGCCACAAATCTGTTCCACCGGCAGGCGTATACCGACTTTGTGGAGGGACGCCTGGCTGCCAGAATTACATCACAGACTTCAGGAGGCAAGTCAAATGGCCTCAACTGTCGCCGCTCAATTTCCAAGCATGGAGGTGGAGACTGGACAGGTTCGGGTGGAGGACCGTCCCCTGCTGCTGCGACAGAAGGTCCTCCTGAAGGGGCAGGCGGATCGAGGGACCGACTGTCATGCTGAGTAGCTCGGGATACCAGTATCTTCGAGCCCAGTCCGGAGCCACAAGGATAACTTGGGCCCGGTCGCGCCTGATCTTCTTCAGCACTCTGGGCAGAAGTGGTATAGGCGGAAAGGCGTACAACAGACCGCAACTCCACTCGCGCCGAAAGGCGTCGCCGAGCGAGTGCCGTCTTGGAAACTCCAACGCGCAGAACTGATGACATTGCGCGTTCTCTTCTGTGGCGAATAGATCTAACCAAGGCTCTCCCCATTGCTGAAAGAGGCCTCTCCCCACGTCCGAGTTCAGACGCCATTCGTGATCCACCGAGCACCGACGGCTGAGTTCGTCCGCTCTGGCGTTCAGAGAACCTGCCAGGTGTTGAACCGTCAGAGTCACGCCCTGACGTTCCAGCCATTGCCAGAGACGCAGAGCCTCCTGGCAAAGGGTCCACGACCCCACACCGCCCTGTTTGTTGCAGTACCACATGGCGGTGGTGTTGTCCGTGAACACCTGCACTACACTCCCGTTGACAAAGGGGAGGAATGCCTTCAGTGCTAGGCGAATCGCCCGCAGCTCCAACATGTTGATATGGAGCCGGGACTCCGCCGGAGACCAGATGCCTCTGATCTCCGCCTCTCCCAAGTGGCCACCCCAGCCCTGGAGGGACGCATCCGTCACAACTACGTGCTCCGGCTGGGGAAGGGAGAGGGATCTGCCTCTGACCCAGTCGCGGTCCGTAAGCCACCACTGCAACTGTCTCGCAGTGCCCTCCGAGATCAGGACTTGGTCGGATAGGTTGCCCTGATGCTGGGCCCACTGAAACTTCAGGTCCCACTGCAGAGCCCGCATCCGCCATCTGGCGTGATGCACCAGTAGGATGCAGGAGGCCATCAGCCCCAGAAGCCGCAGCGTCAACCTGACCGAAAACCGGGATAACGGCTGAAAGATGGGAATCAGAGCCTGAATATCCCGGACCCGCCGTTCCGGAGGATAAACCCGAAACTGCGCCGAGTCGAGAACCGCTCCGATGAAAAGGAGCTTTTGAGAGGGACACAGGTGTGATTTCGGCACATTGATGGAAAACCCCAGCTCGTGCAGGAGGTCTGCCGTCATCTGAAGGTGGTGGACGACTGTTAGGGGCGAGCCCGCCTTCAACAACCAGTCGTCGAGGTAGGGGAAGACTGAGACCCCTAACCGGCGCAGATGAGCTGCGACCACCGCCATCACTTTCGTGAACACCCGTGGGGCGCTGGTAAGGCCGAATGGGAGCACGATAAACTGAAAGTGCTCGTGGCCTACCGTGAACCGCAGGTAACGCCGGTGGGCCGGCAGGACGGGGATGTGAAAATACGCATCCTGCAAGTCCAACGCTACCATCCAGTCTTGTGGGTCTAGAGCAGCCAAGACCTGAGCCAAAGTCAACATCTTGAACTTCTCCTTCCGGAGGAAGCCGTTGACGTTCCGTAGGTCCAAGATAGGACGCAGGCCTCCTTTGTCCTTCTTGGGCACCAGAAAGTAGTGGGAGTAGCAACCACACCCTACTTCTGGCCCAGGAACGCGCTCGATGGCCCCCTTGGCCAAGAGGGCCGTAACTTCCTCCTGCAGAAGTGTCAAGTGGTCCCCCGACACACGGTGGTTCTGCGGTGGCATGGCTGGAGGAGTGGACTCGAAGGGGAGGGAGTAGCCCCTTCGGACGAGCTGCAGCACCCACCTGTCCGAAGTAATCGCCAGCGGGAGTGGTGATGGCGAACCCTGCCACCCACTGGCGTCACGTGAGCCCGAAAGCTCGGACTAGGAAGACTTGGAGGCTGCAGCGGGGGGAGGTGTGGACTGACCTCGCCGCTGCCCTCTACCGCCACCACGGCGGAATCCACGGCCGCCACCGCGCTGGGGAGCGTTCTGCGGCGCGTGGCTGGCAGCACGTGTGGGACCGCCCCTTCCTTGGCCACGAAAGGGGCAAAACGAACCCGTCTGCTGGCGCTGGGTCGAAAGACCCAAGGACTTGGCCGTGACCCTGGAGTCCTTGAAGCGCTCCAGCGCGTGGTCCGCCTTGTCACCAAACAGGCGACTGCCATCAAATGGCATGTCCATGAGGGCATTCTGGACGTCCGGTGAGAAGTTGGCAGATCTCAGCCAAGCATGGCGCCGAATCGCCACTGTCGTGGACATAGCCCGTCCCAGCGAGTCGGTCGTGTCAAGACCACACCGGATCGAGTACCTCGCCGCATCCCGGCCCTCAACCAAGGCCTGGTTGAGCTTGTCCCGCACTTCCTGCGGGCATTGCGGCAAACACTCCGCGACCGTATCCCACAGGGAGTGGGTGTAGCGGCCCAAGAGGCATGCGGTATTACAAGACCGCAGTCCAGCGCTCAAAGAGGAAAAGACCTTTTTCCCAAATTGGTCATACCGCTTTGATTCCCGATCGGGCGGGGCCGATGGAAATGCGGACTGCGAAGTGGAGGCCTGGATCACCAGACTCTCCGGGGAGGGATGGGTGGAGAGGAAGGCCGGGTCGTCCGAGCACGGACGGTGACGCCTGGCAACGTTCCGGTCAACCGGTGCACCGGAAGCGGGCCTAGACCAGGTGCCCAAAAGGACATCCGTCAGGGCCTCATTAAACGGCAGCAGAGGCTCCTGAGGGCATGACTGCGGTTTAAACACTTCGGTCAGAATGTTTGGTTTGACCTTAGCGACAGGGAGCTCAAGGCCCAAGGTCTTGGCAGCCCTCAGCAGGACCACCGAATAGGCAGCCCCCGCCTTAGACGCCACAGGGGTCGGCGAGACAAATCCAGTGTTGGGCGACTCGTCCAGACCACTGGCATCACCCAAGTCACCTACCCAGTCCACATCATACTGGCAGGCACGGGATAAAGGGTCCTCAGACCCCTCCCAACCCTCTCCATACTCGTCCTCATCGCCGTAGTCTGGGTCGACGATATAGACTTCGGGGTCAATGGGCCCCATCGGCGCCGGATCCGGCGTCGGCCGACGCCGGTCCGACTCCGCGTCAGGAGTCAGAGAGGGAATGGGGGTGGCGCCGCGCGGCGCCGGGGACCCGACGCCGGCCGGAACCGACGGCGGAGTCACTGCGCCGCGCGGAGGCGGTACCACGGGTTGGCCCAAAGGAACCGACGCCGGAGAGGCCGGTAGACCAGCCGGCGACGAACCTGAGGGGCCCAGCGGCGCCGGGGCCGGAGCCACCGGCGGCGTCGAGGCAGGAGCACCCGAACCGCTCGGGCCCCCAGACGGGACCGACGGGCCCGCAGGCGCCGTAGGCCCCGCCGGAGGAGACCTCGCCCTCATAGCCATGAGGAACTCCTCAATCTCCTCGCGCGACGCGCCTTCCCCAGGGACCGACGGGTATGGGGTAGACGGCGCCGGCGACCCACGCGGGGCCGCGGGGGTGGGGCCACCCGAGCCCCCGGCCGCATCACGCGGGAGTCGGGGGTGCGATGACGACGCCCCGACTTCTTGTGATGCTGACCTGACGAACCGGAGGAATGGTGGCGACTCCCGGAGCGCTCATGGCGGCTCCGCGATCGTTCCCTCGACCGCTCCCTCGACCTCCGACCGGACCGGGACCGCTCTCGACGCGGGGCCGACACTCGGAGCTCGAGAAGCTTGCGGGACCGCTCCCGCCTAGCTTTACCAGTCAAGGCCCGACAGTCGACGCAGGACTCCACGTCGTGGTCCGCGCCCAGACACCGGAGGCAGAGTCGATGGTGGTCGGTGACCGACATCAGGCGGTCGCACTCGTCGCAACTCTTAAACCCAGGCATCCTACCGGCACCGTAGAAAGATTTAAAGTTAACAAACACTTGGTCAAAAGACCGGAGTACTGCTCTTCGGATCTGCGCTAACTGGCGCGGAAAAAAGAAGAACTGACGTCAGCGCGCGGAGGCGGCGTCTATATACTCCAGCGACGTCATCACGGCGCACGACGCCGACGACGCGGAGCCACAGGGGACGCCTGCAGACGACGCCTACCGACGCGCAGGGGTAATGCTACGCAAAAGTTTCCGGATCCAGACTGACGCCTGGGGATATTCTAAGGTAAGGAATCTAATACTAACCTGTTTCTTTCAGATACACAGATACTTTAACATTGCCTCTAAGTTAGGCCTGACTGCTTGGAACTAATGGCTTCAATGACTTCTGTCAGAGTAAAATTCTGGGGGAATCAATATTAAGGAAAGTCAAACAGGAAGTAATGGCCAGTGTAGAATTGGGCTTTCCAGAGTACACAAAATAAGGATGAAGAGGACAGCTTCCGTATAAAGATTCACAGTGATTGTAGGAAGGAATGATCCTTCTGCATGTGTACTCCCACTTTTTGCCTGGTGCTAAGCTGTTTTTTGACTAGTCTGACTGGGATCCTGCAATTAAGGACCCCAGTCTATCTGCATTCTCCCTAAACTGTTATGTTAGGTACGTAGGTACACTCCAAATTGGATACTGGGGTATCCTTGTAAGTCCCTAGTATATGGTACCCATGAACCCAGGGCTTCAGTACCCCAGAAGTCTCACATGGGCCGCAACATGTATTATGCCACCCATGAGAGGCCATGCAAAATGGAACTACAGGCCTGCCATTGCAGCCTCTGTAAGTTGGTGCATGCACCAATTACTAAAGATATAGGTTTACTATATCTAAGGGTCACTGACAACCCTGGAGAATGGACTCCGAAGGCAGCAGGGGTGTCCTGCTCATGCAGGGGCATCCTCGCACATAGAACCAAGCACACTGCGCTCAGTATTGTAAAGGCCTGCTATTGGGGTGACTTATAGCTTTTAAGTGCAGTGACCCTTAGATATAGTAAACTTATATCAGATTACTGAGGATTATCTACCTGTCTAGTACTACTAGGCGGGGGGTCCCTCATCTGTGGATGAGGGGATTCCTCCTGGTAGTGGATCCTTAAGGGTCCACTGGCATCCCGACCTCTGCAGCCCTAGGCGGACTGAGGTTGGGTAGAGAGGGGCAGGATACCTGCTTCAGACTGGGTACCACCTTGGAAGGTCCCCCTGCTCTCAGTGGCTCTGCCATGACAGGCCTGACCACCTCTGGGGCAGTTCCTTCACAAGGGGTAGGATCAGTTCCCTGGAGGCTGACCCTTACCTATAGACTGGGGGAAAAATAATGTTCTTCCTCCCCTTTGCTCTCTGATGGAGCAGAGTGGGTGATTCTTTCAGGCTCCACTGCTGGGGTTGGAATGGGCCCTAAGGGCCACACCAACTATCTCAGGGAGGCCTAGCATCCCTAGATGTGCCTTCAGTTCCACTTCATCCCAAACTGAAGTTTTCAGATCATTGCCCAAGAGGCACTTTACAGGCAAGTTTGGGGACACTGCAACTCTTTTGGGACCAGTCACCCCTCCACAGCTGAGATTGACTATGGCCATGGGATGATCTGTCCTAACACCATCAGTGTTGGTCACCTGGTACTTGTACTCAGGTAAAATATAAAGTTAGGACACTAGATTTCCTCTCACCATTGTGACACTAGCCCCTGTATCCCTATAGGCTATGGCTGACCATTGATCAGATGGTCCTGTTTGTACTTGCCAAAAGTATTGGGACTTTCAGTAAAAGTGGCAAACCCCATGCCACCATCCCATACTAAGGTGGCCTGTGTGGGGGATCTGGCTAGGACAGTAGCCACCTTAGTACCCCATGAGCATCACACTAAATGTTTTGGTGTGCTACTACTACTACCTGGGGGAGTACTGCCAGTAGCACTAGGGGGTGCTGTAGTAGTAGGATGTATATTTTCCTTATTGCTGGCCTTGGGGCAATCGGAATCATATTTCTTGTGTCCTTGCTTTTTACAAACAAAGCAAAAAGGTTTCTTTCCAGGGGAAGCAGGAGTTTAAACCCACCCCCGGAGGACTTTTGGGGAACTTCAGAGGACTTCTCCCCACTTTCTCTTGGGTTTTAGAAGTATGTTTATTCTGGTCACCACCACCTTGGTTATTTTGCTTAACCCTGGTTCGTACCCATTTATCTGCCTCCTTTCCCAATTCTTGGGGAAAAGTCAGATCGGAGTCCACCAGGTACTGGTGCAAAAGCAGGGTTTGACAACTATTAAGGATCTGCTCCCTCATAACCAAATTGTACAATCCTAAGTAGTCATGCACTTTGCTGCCAGGCAACCAACCTTCCAGAGCCTTGATAGCACTATCCACAAAGTCTACCAAATCGTGATTCTGTGTCTTCTGGGTGTCTCTGAACTTAATCCTGTACTGTTCAGTGGTTAAGCCAAACCCATCAATGAGAGCACTCTTCAAAACTGAGTAATTGTCAGCATCCTCTTCTCTAACAGTGAGGAGCTTATCTCTACCTTGGTCAGCAAAGGCGAGACACAAGATAGCTGCCCCCTGCTCTTGAGGGACCCTCTGAACTTTACAGACCCTTTCTAAAGCATTTATCCATTTATGGATGTCATTCCCAACATGATAGGGCGGGACAATCTTGCTCAGGTTCCTATTATCAAAGGAATGTTCCTTAACTCCAAGGGCACTGTTCCTGCCACCATAGGACTCTAGTCCCAATTTGTTTCTAGCTCTCTGGACTTCTAGGGACTCCTTGTCAAGGACTAACTGATCTTCCCTGAGTTTAAGCCTAGCTTTCTCAAGCTCAAGAAGTTGGTACTCCTTATCAAAAGAGTGGTCCCTCTTGCTAGATACAGAGGTCCCTACAGACTGTCCTGAGTAATTAGACTCTGCAGAGGGAGATCTAGATCTCCTTGGTAAACTCTGCACTCTTCCTGGAGGGATGAAGAGGGGACCCTCGGGGCTTCTGCATTATCTTCTGGAAGGTCTGAGTTGTCCAGGTGGGAGCCATCAGGTTCCCCTGGTCAGGGTTCGATTCTAGGTCCCCTCCTGACCTATCCTAATTCCCTGTACCACCCACTCTGTCTTGTTCATCTGGCCCAGGGGTTTTCCTTAAGTCATCTAACTTAACACCTCTACCAGGCGTTGAGTGTTGGCACTCCTCCCTGTCTTCAGCTTCCTAGAGGCACACAGTGCTTTCAGTTCAAGGATCGAAAGTTCACTTTATCTAGAAAGCAGAGAGCCACTGGCATCTCCTTTAGTAGACATACTAAGTGTAGTAGGAGCTAACCTCTCTTAGGTTGGAGAAAGGGTGTGCTAGACCCTTGACTTATCCAACAGCCTGGTATATGATGTCCACTAATTAAACGGGCACCTTGCACCAGGACAGACAACCCTTATGGTGATTTAGGAGGTTTCAGACAACCTTAGAAAGCTATCTAAGTGGTAACTGGGGAGAGCAGCCTTCAGGCTTAGACTTGAAGGAGTGTAAAGCAGCTTGTTCTACCAGAATGCAATCTTAAAGTATAGATTAAATGAAAAGAGAACCACACAGTAGTTATAAAAATATGTATTTATTCTATAACACCATCTAGTATGTTACAGTATCTCCTACATGGAGCTAGTCACAAAGCACACAATACTTTAGCAAAGAAATCACAGTAAATGCCACTAATACACGGCGGGCCCCAGGGGGGGACCAAACCATATACCAAAAGTGGTAAAAAAAACATGATTTGAGTCAGGACAATGTCGAGAGGACATAGGATTACAGGGACCCCAAGGAACCACCCAGGTGAGTAGATAGGGACAAGCTAGAAGAATCACGCGGTTCCACAACACCTTCGGAACAACCAATCTCGGCCCTCTGAAAGGTAAATCTCCCTTTTCTGATAATTCATTCTTGACAAGCCAAAATGACTTGGCTGAATACGTCATGCTGGATTTCGAATTCCAACCTTCTCTCAAAGCCTTAATAACATCTTTGAGAACTTAGTTGTAGCTAAGTTCAGTTCGCCAATCATTTTCCAAAATTGTACCCTCAGTTATGACGCACATCTTTTCTTCTCACACCACTCCTGCAAGTCATCACTCTTAGTGACAATAGGTTCCACTAATTGCGACAATCAGCTGCTAAACGCTCTATACGAGGGAGGTACCGTACATTGAAGGTGTACTCTTGACCCCACTCACACATCTTCTCTCTGAAACAGAATCAAGACCCTTCCTTTCGAAAATGTCTCAGAGTTGCTTGTAGTCGATGCAAACAGCAAGTGCCAAACCCTAAAGAAAATCTCTAAAAGATATGGCTTGTTCCATTCAAACCACTAGCATAACTAGAACAGCTCCCAGATCTTTAGCGCTGGCATCAGTTGCGAGTGCAAATCTTCTCCCAGGCGCAAAACACTTCAAACAAGGTCTTCTTGATTCTACTCGAAATTGACAGAAGAGTACACATGGCTTGGGTTTTTTCTGCCCAGCAAGTAACACATTTTCCATAAAGTTCTACCATGCCTAAGAAAGAAGGAAGTTCATCTTGGTTTTGTGGAACCTTCATTTGTTGAATCACCTCAGCAAAATCACTTTTTAAGTTTAATACTTTCAGAATTTACTGTATGTCCTGGAAATGCAATTTTATCAAACCCAATATCACACTTTTCTTCTCGAAATGTTAAACCATGTTCCTTAATTTCTCTAGAACCTTGATTACGGCATTACTAGGATCGGACTATGGGTTGCCATACATCAGAACATCATCCTTATCAAAGATCAATCCTTTTAATCCTTTTTTCAGAGCGTAATGACACTGAAATTAGAGTCATGGCGCCCTGAAAGATAGAGGCTGCAGACAAGTCCAAAAGGCAAATGTACAGATTGAAATGAGCCCATTGGAATAATGAAAGAAGTAAAGTCCTAAGAATTATCATGTAGACTAATCTGATGGTAAGCTGAAGCCAGGTCAAGAGTTTGCGGAAGTACTGGGCTCTGTGCAATTCAGCTAATAATTCACTGATAGTTCGCAAAGGAAATTGATAAAAAATAACTTCTTTATTAAGAGCACGGAGATCAATTCACAGCCTAATTTCAACTGAGAAACTCTTTGCCACCACTATAGGAGGCAAAAATTCTGAAACTGCAATAGGAATGATAATACCTTCACAGCACTACCAATATGTCCAGTTCCTTCTGTACTGCATCATGTACCCCCACTGGGGAACTTTCTGAGTTTAGAGGTTACAGGCTTTGCTCCTTTCTTAAGGACGAATTATATGTATGTACTTTTTCAGTTATCCTAACTTTTTTTTAAAAGCCCTCAGGAAAGTTCTCTCAAAATTCATACAAATTAGTAGATTTTCGGTGTAGACCTGCACTACCTCTCAGGAGCACTTGAGGCCGAGAATTCAGATCAAGTATGACCCCCAGCTCTTTCTGATGTGACCATACAGATATACAATCTCCTTTTATGGACACAAACTTTTCCCATGGTCATTCTGTCTTTAAATTTGAATATAATAAAAAGAAAAGAAATATGTTGATGTTTTGTCCCCCGTAACCACCTGGGCGGATATCCATTTTTTTCAAGCTCATAATTTTCATGGTAAACATTCTTTACAACGACTGTGTTACAACGCATGCCATTACCCTGCATTTTTTATTCTGTAAAAACTTTTACAATGCAGGGCTTTACACAGCAAACCATTAAAACGCATTCCCCATTACAACGCCCCGGTGGCATTAGTACAGTAAATTGCGTTGTAATGTACAATGCGTTGTAATTGATTGCGTTCTAAAACCCAGTGTTGTAAAAGAGTTTGCAGAGTAAAATATGCAGGGTAATGGCACGTGTTGTAAATGCATGCGGAGTAAAGTGTCATATTCAGTTTTTATAAACTTCAATTTAAACTATTCTTTAGAAATTATGGTGATTCTTTACCAGGAACCCAATGTCATTTTGACTTCCACTCAGTTAATTTTAACTTTTCTAGCAGGATGATCATGACTCTGAAAACACATTGTAAAACAGCTTCGCCGCAGATTTTTATATTGATTTGTTCTTAGGTAAAATTAGTGTTGTTAAAGATGCTCCACAATTACCATATGACAACGCTACCTTGGATTTTCTCCTTTTGAGTGTGTTTAAAACTTGACCTTAAACGTGTGCTTGTCACCAAGAAATGTCCTTCATGAACAAGTAGTGACAAATTCTGTCACAAAACCCATTGGAAACTGGATCAAAATTCTTCGTTATGGTATGTAGTGAAAAAAACGTGCTCATTTTCTTCACCTGGCGGAGGAGGTATCAGAGGCAAAGCAAAGCACAGGGTGCAGGAGGACACTTGGGGAGATGGACTGTGAATCCCTTTGTTCTCTTCCCTAAAACAAATGGTTTCTGTGCCGGAATGGAATGTTTTCACCAAGTGCCTGTATTTCCAAACTGTATGCCGTTGCATAGTCCCCTGTGCATAAAAGGAATGCATCTAATCACTTAGCCATGAATGTGGACTGTACACTGACAGCAAGTAACCACAAATTACTTGTGTCTGCATCTGTGCCAGAATTCATCATGGGTTAGGAATTAGGTTGGCCGCAAGTATCATAATAAACACAACATGTTTAGGTAAAAAATACAATTCCCACAAACGTGAAACTGGAGGTTAACCCTAGTTGGCAAATTATGAATTTAAGGTAACATAAAAAGCATAACCCAAGCACAATAAATGAAAGGGAAAAAAACTATTCACATCCATCTACTGACTGATGATAAATACCTGGCAAATAATAAAGAAAGCAACAAAGACTGAAACCAACAGAACAGCTGATCTTTAAACTGAGCCAGGCAAACGGTCTAAAAATACACTCGCAACATATTGCTGTGAAATCCCAGTGCAGTGGATGGCATGCATAGAGTGCAGTAACTACACCATGAACACCAGTGCAACAGCGAGTTGAACGTAGTGCACGAGTGCAGAAACAAAGCCTTCAAAGGGAATTTGTCTAGACAGGGTATGAGGGAGACTTAAGAAAGTGTGTACATGCAGGCATCCATTTTGGAATGGGCTGTGTTGTCGTAAATCTTATCTAATTGTCCATTACACCTTTTACAGACAATGCTTCCACAGGCTGAGGCGTATGTTTGCTGGCTCCCCAGACTAATGATGTTCATGGTGAACTTTTATGACAAGATTTATATAGCAATAATCCTATAGTGAAAGGATATCTGGTGAGGTGGCCAGCTTTTTCCTTTTAAAACTATGATTCCTAGATGCTTGATCGCTTTCAGAGATGTCAAGGGGCAGCAGTATCGTTCTTGAAACTGAAAGTTTTTAAACAAGGTGAGGCGGAGGTGAAGGATTAGTTACTTACCTGTAATCCTTGATCTCTTCCTTAAAAACATACATTAGAAACAGGGAAAAAACAACAGCAACACATGTTTTGAATCTGTTTTAATGCTTAGCAGTCAGAAGAAAACTCTCACATAGGACTGAAAGGATATGCAGCTCCAAGGCTGCATTGCAGAAACACAGTCTAAAAAGACTGAAACGCTAACTCATAGCAACATAGAGATAAACTGGCACCGTGCCTTTAAGGCAGTCATGACCCCCAGCTTCCCATCATGCCTCAGGGGTGACAGTTAGGTCAGTTGTTATTTGCAGTGACTCAAAAAGCCATGACATAAAGAGTTGACATTACCTCATTAAAAAACACAATGTTCCTTTGCCTGGGGAGGTGGGAGGGTTCCTTATGACCTTGATGAGGATACCCCTGGAAGAGAACTAGGATTACAGGTAAGTAACTAATCCTTCTCTTCCAGGGGATCCTCATCAATAGTCATAAGCACTGGAATAGAATAGCGAGCCTCACCTCATCCACCTGCGGGCAGAGGAAACATTACGGTAAATTAACCAATCAGCTCAGATAACCAAGCCTGGATAGATAGATTACTATCCGAATAAATTCTTCAAGGAGGCCTGGCACACTGGAGAATCAGCCCTGGAATCGGATTCTAGACAATAATGCCTTGTGAAAGTGTGGACCGATCTCCAGGTTGTAGCCTTGCAAATTTCTGACATTGGAACATCATGCAAGCATTTCCCCTAGTGCAGTGTGCTTTAGGAGACAACAACAAGGGTTTATGAGCCAACTGGTAAGCCAATTTTATACAGGACACTATCCACCTTGAAATGGATCTTTTGGAGGCTGGGAAACCTGTTCTCATGGCAGCATAATTCAGAAACAATTTATCCAATTTCCTTATGCCCTTGGTACCCTCCAGATAGAATTTAAGAACTCTTTTGAGGTCCAAGGAATGTAGCAACCTCTCAGAGGAGTCGCGGGGTTAGGGAAAACGGACAGTAGGGAGATTGACTGATTGATATGGAAATCAGATATAACCTTTGGCAAAAAAGCAGGGTGAGCCCTTAACACTACCCTGTTGTGGTGAAACACAGTATACGGTCCTTTTGCACACAGCGCTTGGATCTCGCTTACTCTGCGCGCTGATGTTATCGTTACCAGAAAAGCGGCCTTCCACGTCAGGTGTTGTAAAGAGGCTTTGTGAATGGACTCAAAAGGAGGACCCATTAATCTGGACAGCACCAGATTCAACTCCCAAGGAGGAGAAGGGTTTCGAACCGGGGGATACACTTTCTTCAACCCCTGTAAGAAATCCTTAACCACCTGCATTTGGAAAAAGGAAGGTTGGCTGGGTGACATTCTGTATGCTGTAATGGCTGACAAATGAACCCTGATTGAGGCACATTTCAAACCCGATTTTGCTAAATATAGAAGGTAAAGAAGAATGATGTCTTCCTGCCCCTTCGTAGGGTTAAAATGATTTTCAACACACCATAGGTAGAACCTCTTCCATTTTAAAGGGTATGACGCTCTTGTGGAGGGTCGCTTAGCCTCTTTCATGATATGCATGCAGTCCTGCGGCAGATTCAAGTGTCCGTATTGTAGGACCTCAGGAGCCATGCTGCCAAGTTCAGGGAGGGAAGGCTGGGATAGAGAATCCTCCCGTCCATCTTGGTCAGTAGGTCCGTTCTGTACAGTAGCCTCCAGTGGGGGACTACCGATAACTTAAGAAGGTCCGGGTACCACCAATGCCGTGGCCAGTCTGGAGCTATCAGAATCATCGTCATGTTGGATCTGATGAGCTTGGACACCACCTTTGGGATCAGAGGCAGAGGAGGAAAGGCGTAGGCAAATGTCTCTGACCAATCCATCAAAAGCGCTTTCCCTCTTGTCCCTGGACGGTGGAATCTGGATGTGAAGGCGTGGCATTTTTTGTTTTTGTCGTCTGCAAATAAATCCATTGATGGACGACCCCACTGTTGGAAAACGTCTGCCACCACCTCGTCATGCAGAACCCAGTCTGGCTGATCTTCGAAGTGCCGACTGAGTGTGTCTGCTTTGACATTCTGCTCTCCCGGAAGGTGCACTGCCACTATGGAGAGGTGCCGAGCCAGAAGCCGGTGCCAGATCGCCTGAGCCTCCAGGGAGAGAGTTCGAGAGCGCGTACCACCCTGTTTGTTTAGATAATACATGGTGGTTGTGTTGTCTGTTTGGATCAGGACCGAGTTGGACGTGATCGAGGGCAAAAAAGCTTTCAGAGCAAGATGGACTGCTCGTAGCTCCAACATGTTTATGTGGTAGGACTGTTCTTTCATGGACCACCAGCCCTGCATTTGAAGGCACCCCGGATGCATCCGTTATCAACGATTGCACTGGAACTGGTTGATAGAAAGGGACTCCCACCAACAGATTCTGCGGCCGAGTCTACCACTTGATGGAGGATTTCGCTGCTTGGGAGATCATGATCCGATCCTCCCAGCGACCCGTTGCTTGATCCCACTTGTCTTCTAGATCTTGTTGCAACGGACGCATTCTCTTTTTTTTTTTTTTTGGTTAAAAACTTTTATTGAGCAATCAGATAAAAGTACAAAGATGGGCCTACAACCACACGGGCTGGCCGCTAATTCGCAAAGCACGACACATTAGGTAAACAAACATTTCCGTGGCCAGAACGAAATCGTAGAGTAAATATTGCTCCAGACATAGGACAGGACAGAACAATTTTCTATATTAAACATTAAAATAACGAACATCAAACAAGGCGAATGCAGCAATCAAGTCAGCCCAGACGTCAGAGGGGATGGCCACTAATCAGGAAAACAAAGGTAGATCAATGAGACTCGGCAAGGCCGGGGGAGGGGGGAGCAGGGAGGACAGGAAAATCCTAAAACAGAATGAAAAATTTTCGGGAACGTCAGCCTAGGGAGACAGGGTATTATCGGAGGTGTCAACCAAGGGAGGGGTACAAATTTCACCACGGTGTGCATTCCATTGACCCCAAATTTTCGTCCACGCCCTGGGTCTGCCCCTAGCTACATAGACGGTCTTCTCTCGGAACATGGACCAGTCTATGTTATCCTCCCACACCGAAACGTCTGGAGGTCGGGATGCGCCCCAAAGTTGCGCAATGTCACGCTTCGCGACCATGTAACCCAAGGTCGCCCATCTAGTCTGGGCCACAGAGTAATCGGAGGGTTCCCACACATTCAGCAGGCAACGTCGGGCCTCAGGCCGCAGGGCAACACCAGTCACAACAGTCATTAGCGCAAGTACATCAACCCAGTAGGCTGCCACCACAGGGCATTCCCAAAGTATATGCATAAAGGTGGCGCTCATCCCACACCCACGCTTACATAAGCCATCCGGGGAAAAACCCATTACAACCAGACGCGGACCAGTCACATACACCCGGTGGAGGATCTTAAGTTGCACCAAACGAAGACGGGCGGGAATGGCGACTTCCTTCGGAGAGGAGAGTGCCGACTGCCAATCCTCGTCATCTAATTCCAATCCGTCCCCGACCCACATCTCTCTGAGTCGGACCAACAAATCAGCGCGAATATGAATCAATTTTTTGTAAATAAGGGAGATAGTGCTGTCGGGCAGGTGTCCATCCAGTATACGATCCTCAAGGGGGGAGGACTCAGGCAGGGCCACATCAGGAGTCAGAACCGAGGACAGGGCATGCCGGACCTGCAGATACCGGAAAAACTCTCTATCACTCAAGTCGTATTCTGCCTTAAGGGCCTGGAACGACTTCACGCTACCATTCACACAAACATCACCCACCTTACAAATCCCAATCATATCCCAGCGTTCAAAGCCCTTAGTAGACCAGAGACACCCCAAACGTTCAGAAGCATAAAGCGGAGTCGCCAGCGTCAGTCGATTCTCCCATCCCAAACTCACATTCGCGGCGCGCCACACGTTGACTGCGGTCCTGGACGGGCCCGTAAGATGGCGCCCGGCCGCTCTAGAATAAAGCGCTCTATTAAAGTCCCCTCCCGGCAGCTGGAACCTATCCATCTCAAAGGCCGGATCGCGACCCGGCGAATACATCGCGTGGTTAACGGCAGATAGCTGGGCAGCCCAGTAATATCTCTTGATGTCGGGGAGCGCCATGCCCCCGTCGTACCAAGGGATAGTAAGTTTCGCAAGGGCTATACGTGGACGCCCGTCCCAAATCAGTTGTCTTTGCAGACTCTCGATCTCTCGGAAATAGGTAGCGGGAATGTCGTCATAAGAATTTTGAAGTGCGTAGAGGAACCGCGGCAAGGACATCATTTTAAAAAGAGCTGCTCTACCCAGAGGAGATAGGGGCAGCTTACGCCAACGGGCCACATCCAGTCGCAGTCTAAGAAGTGGAGGGAGGAGATTACGCTCAAACCGGAGTGAGGGGTCCAGGGTAATAAAAATCCCCAAATACTTGAAGCCAGACTGGACTACCTGGATAGGAAATCTGTCCGGTAAAGGGGGCAAAGTACCCGAAAGAACATACACACAGGACTTAGCCCAATTAATAACAAGGCCCGAGTTAGCACCGAACGAAGTAAGAACATCAAATAAGACGTTTAAAGATTTACGCGGGGAGGTAAGATATAGAAGAATGTCGTCCGCGTAAAGAGAGACACGGTCCTCAAAGTCCGGTGACCAACGGATCCCTTTGAGTGAAGGCTCCCATCGAAGCCACGCAGCTAACGGTTCCAAGGCAAGCGCGAAAAGCAACGGAGACAAGGGGCAACCCTGACGGGTCCCCCTACCAAGGCAGAAGGGGGCAGAAACTCTACCGTTCACCACTACTTGCGCTAAGGGTTCAACGTACAACAACTTCACCCAACCAATAAACTCAGGTCCAAAACCAAATTTTTCGAGAGCTGCCCAAAGATAGGGCCACTCTACAGTGTCAAAGGCCATCGAGGCGTCTAACGAGGCCAAAATGGCCGGTTCCGTCAGAAGCCCCGCCCTCGCAACAGCACCGTGGAGACGACGTAGGTTAAGAGCCGTGTTACGATGTGGGATAAATCCGGATTGATCCGGATGAACCAAGCCACTAATGACCGTCAGTAAGCGGGTCGCCAGGAGCTTAGCCAGGACCTTAGGCTCAACATTTAACAGGGAAATGGGCCTATAAGACGAACAAAGGTCCCGCGGTTTCCCGTCTTTGGGAATTACGACTATCGTAGCCAGACGCTGGTCATATGGGAGAATACCCCGTTCCCGGGACTCCAAAAACATAGCACGAAGATAGGGCGCTACCCTGTCAGGGCGTAGCTTGTACAGCTCAATCGGTAACCCATTCGGGCCTAAGGCCTTGCCCGAACGGAGCGAGCGAATGGCAGTCGCTATCTCATCCATAGTAAAAGGGGACTCCAACGAGACACGGTCTAAATCGGAAACACTGGGCAAAGCTATATCGCTCAACAAAAGGCGAGAGTCCGCCACATCCCGTCCAGACACAGGGGTATAAACCACACGAAAATACTCCGCAAAACATTCAACGATTCCAACCGGGTCCGTCACTGCAACACCATTCGACGACTGAATCACAGGCACCACACGATTCGCCCTCTCTTTCTTATCCAACCACGCCAACAATTTACCCGCTTTATCCCCCACATCGTACAGACGACCCTGCTGTTCCCGGAACATCAGTTTAGCCGCATCCGTGACCAAGGACTTATATGCAAATTGTTTCAGACCCAGGGCGTGGAGTTTATCCGAGGTGACATCCGATTCTAAGTCGGCCTCCCTCTCCGCAATCTCTCTCTCAAGGTCCACCACCTCCCGATTCCTAGCCTTCTTGGATTCAGCAATAAGGGAAAGGGCCTGCCCACGAATCACTGTCTTAAAGGCCTCCCACAGGGAAACCGCAGAGGAAACGGACCCCTCGTTGTCTAAAAAATAGGCATCCAAAGACTTAGTCAAAAGGTTGCGGGTCTCAGGGGAGGTAAGGTACCAGGGGTTAATAGGAGCCACTCGGCCCGCCGCTTCCACCCCAATCTCAAAACAAAGCCAGAGCGGAGAATGATCGGAGATGCCCCGGGGAAGGTGTCTGATTTCACGCACCGCTGGCGTTTGCGCCGCGGGTATCAGGAAATAATCCAGTCTAGACAGACTCCCATGGGCCCCCGAATGGAAGGTGTATTGAAGCAGGGTAGGATGCAGTAGCCTCCAGCAATCCACCAAGCCAAACGTGTCCAAAAACCCGCCCAGCCACTGATGAGCCGAAGGGGTATCCCTCGGGGGTAACGATCATGTAGACCGGAGATCACAGAATTAAAGTCACCTGCAATAAAGAGAGTACTATCAGGGAGGTTCAACAATACACGGCCCAAATCGGAAAAGGTAGAAGTCTGTAGGCCGGGGGGCACATAAACAGTAAACAAGGAGAGGGTACGACCCTCATAACGACCCACAAGGACAGCATAGCGCCCCCGATCATCAAGGATCACATCATCAATAGCCAGGGGGAGGGAAGCCCGAACAAGGATACCCACCCCCATGGAACCCGTGGTAAACCCCGAATGTGCGGCAAGGCGATATCCCCACCTATTCATCGCACGGCAAGTATTGCCCACCAAATGAGTCTCCTGTAAAAAAACAATATCTGGAGATAGACGGCGTAGGCATTTTAACACCACACTCCGCTTAATGCGATCTCCCAGACCATTAACATTCCACGAAACAAACCTCAACCCGCTACCCCCCATCCCACACAGCAACGCCGAAACCCCTCTGCCATGAGCATGACATAAAAAACATCAGAAGCAAGATAGAATCGCCTTGAGAACAGAACACACAAACATCGAACATCCCAACCACCCACCCCCCAACAATCAAGAAAACACCCCCACCCTGCACCCCTGCAAAATGCTAAAAAGCCACCCCAACATGCAGTGTGCCTGTCGCCCAAGAACCCCCATTCTACAAAAAGACCCCGGAGGAGGAAAGGCTCCGGCCCACCCGCCACCCCAAGCAAGACAGATAAAAAGGAGAACACATAAACAGTAGAGGTAATGAGACATAGAATCCCCGAAAAGTTACTCTATACGAGGGCCCAGGCGTAGACAAATTGTTCAGCTCTCCACACCACCCTCAGCGCCACCCGGGTGGGCGTCGGACTCAGTCGCAGGAGGTCGGTCAGGCAGAGAGTCCAGCCAGTCATTCACAGAATCAGGCCGATCAAAGAAGAAGGTTCGGTCATTGTACTCGACGCGCAGCCTGGTCGGAAAAAGCATAGCGTAGCGTAACCCCATGTCTCGGAGACGTTTCTTGACACCACGGAAGCCCATACGCTGCTTCTGGACCTGTTGAGAAAAGTCCGGATAAAAGTTCACCGTGGCGTTCTCAAAGGCCACCGGGCCCTTCACACGTGATGCTTGCAGGATAGCGTCCCGATCCCTATAATGGAAGAGTTTCGCAACAATAGGCCTCGGCGGGGCACCTGGCTTACCCTGGCCCCCCGGAACACGATGGGCACGCTCCACCGCGAAGAATTTACTCAGACCAGACGGAGAGAGGTAGTTCTGGATCAAGTCCTCAACAAGGAGATCAACAGAGTGAGGTTCTGGATTCTCCGGAACTCCGACCACACGCACATTACAGCGACGTGCCCTGTTCTCAAAGTCCTCCAAGCGCCGGGTCATGAAATCGTTCACCCTACGGAGGTTGCCAATCTCCGTCTGTATCTCCGAGACGTCTGCCGTGAGGCTGGATGACTTGAGATCCAATGACTTCACCTTCTCATTGGTTTTCGACAGGTCGGCTCGAATCAAGTTCACATCAATGGCCACGGTGTCGATTTTGTGGGCCAAAGTCTCATATTGTTGGCCTATCGTCTCCTTCATGGCAGAAATGGCGCCCATGATGTCCTGCATGGACGGCTCAGTTGTCGCGTCCACAATGTGGTCAGCAGTACTTGATCCGGGCAGGGCGGCTCCGGGGGACCCCTTCGAATGGGTGTAGCGGTCCATAACGTTAGACTGGACCGGGCCCCCACGGAGGGGCGTCTTGGTCTTCCGAGTCTCTCGGTCCCCTCTGCCCGCCATGTTAGAACTGCGTCACCAGGAGATTCACCAGGCTCGATGAAATGGCCACAGGAAAGTAGGACTTCGGGATCAAAGAGCCGCCACTAGGGTACCACTAGTATAGGGCCAGCAGATAGGAGAATATACCAGCCGAAGGCCCGACCACCGTCTCGTGCCCCGGATCTAGCCCAGGCCAGGCTCCCCTGCCAGATGTACCAGTCTGAGGCAGAAACGAAACCGAAACCTAAGAGGGGGACCCACAAGTCGAATCCCCCTGCCGCTGTTGTTCAACTTCAAGACGGCCACAGAGCCTCACCCAGTCCCGGGCGCACCTCGAGGGCGGAGCCCGAAAGTTCGAATCACCGTAACTCCGGCACCCCGGGTCCAAATCAAATTCCAAAAGTTCCAGGGCAATCAGCTCAGCTTCCTCTACACAAATCCTTGTAAAAAGTCAGGATACGTTCAGGATATCATGCCGGGAGTGGCGGGGGTCCGGGGAGCGCTGTGCTCACGCGGCCATCTCGGATGCCCGCCAAGCTCCCAACGGACGCATTCTCAGCATTGCGTTGGGGATGAGAAATATGCAGGAGGCCATCGACCCCAGCAGAGATGCCACTTGTCGGACTGCTGGGCGATCGGTCTGAAGCAGAGCCCTGCAATTCTGCTGCATTGAGGAAAGTCTCTCCTCCGAAGGAAACACTATTCCTTTGTTTGTATCCAGAGTCAATCCCAGATAGTGGATCGTCTGGGTGGGCTGTTGTACAGACTTCTCCATGTTGACATGAAGACCCAGTTTGTGTAGTTGCCATAGACAGACTTGGAAATCGCTCCTTACTTGTTGAGGAGCTGGCCCTTTGAGGAGCCAATCGTCTAAGTAAGGGTAGACGAATAGACCTTTTCTGTGTAGGGCGGCCGCCACCACTGCCATGCACTTGGTTAAGACTCGTGGGGCAGACTTCAGCCTGAAGGGCAAGACCTTGTATTGATAGAGTTTGTCTCTGACCACAAACCGCAGATACTTGCGATGACGTGGAGCAATGGGTGTATGGAAGTACGCATCTTGGAGGTACACCGAACACATCCAATCTCCTGCTTGCAGATGTGGACATATTTGATGAAGGGCCAACATGCAAAACTTCTCCTTCACGATGAGTCTGTTCAGCAGTCGGAGGTCCAGGAGAGGTAGGAACTTGTGCTCCTGGTCTCTTTTGGGCACAAGAAAATACACGGAGTAGACTCTCTTCCCTCGCTGCGCGGAAGGAACCTCTTCTATGGCCTTTTTTCGCAGAAGGGTTGCCACCTCCTGCCAGAGCAACTTTAGTTGGCGAGGACGAGATCTCGTAGTGCGTATCCACTGAGCAGTATATTGAGCACCCAACGATTTTTTTTGATGCTGCACCACTCTGCCAGATGATGTGAAGCACTTCCTCCCACTGGAGTGGGCAACGGTGCCAGAGGAAGCTCCTGCTCATTGCTTACCTGCCGATCTGGCCGTGGTAGAAGACTATTGCTGGTGACCACCTCTACCTCTGCTGGATTAACGGCCCTGGTACTGCGACTTGCCTTGGTTTTTTCCTTGGGACCATTGAGGGGTTTGAACCCTCTGCTGCTATCCCATGTGCTGGTTGAACTTGTATCGACGTTTGTACTCCTTTTTTTCCATGCCCCCAGCTTTGAGGGTGTCGAGCTCTGCCTTCATCCTGCCCATTTCCTCATCTGTATGGGTGCCAAATAGAGAGGAGCCGGAAAACGGGAGATTTAGCATTCTCTGCTGTGCATCTGGCTTGAGTGCGGTCAGCCTCAACCATGACGATCTCCTGGCACAAACCCCATGGGCATATGAATGCGCCGATAGAGTAGCGCCGTCCGTTGCCGTACTGATCACTTGGTTGGCAACAAGTGATCCCTCGGTGATGATCTCCTCAAAGTCCTTCTGATCCTCTTTTGGCAGCTTTTTTTGGAAGCGGTCAAGGAGGCCCACAAGGCCCTATCATAGTGACCTAATAAAGCTGCTGCACTGGAGACCTTTAATGATGAAGCTGCGCCCAAGAGTCCTGGGACCTACTTTCCTTATCAGGTGGAACCGATGAAGATGCACCCGCAGCATGAGTCTTCCTCGCTGCCGCAATGATCACCGAGTCTGCAGGCGGATCCGTCTTCAAGAAGACAGGGTCTGAGGTAGTCGGCTTGTATTTTTTCTGAATTCGAGCTGGTGCGGCCTTGATCGTAGCTGGTGTCAGGAAGATGTTCATCACGTGTTCCAGAAGCCCAGGAACCAAGGGGAGTAATGGACGAGACGCTGCCCTCTGATGCAGAGTCTCAAAGATCACCGTTGTTGCCACCTGAGGGACAGACATTTCTATCTTCAGCTTCTGAGCCTCTCTCTGAAGCACATCATGGTAGGTGTTGATGTCGTCTTTCGGAGATACCCTCGATACAGGGCTGTCCGATAGGGTAGGGGAATAATCCCTCTTCGATGATCGGGTGGAGGAAGAAGACCACGATGGTGTCCTTCTCCTTCTGCGATGGGAACTATGTCTTTGTTCCCGATACCTGCCTGTGTGTTCCTCACGTCTCGGGGAACGCGATCTGCCAACCTCCTGCACCAACCTTTGTAAAGGTGACGGGACTGGCATACTCCTGCATCCGCTGCGTCGCCCCCGTATCCTTGTCCCAGTGATGCAGGGGGAGGAGCCATCTTGGACACAAGTGCGCGGCAGGGGAAGCCTCCCTGTGTGGAGACTTATGAGCAGGCCTGCTGGAACGCCCTTCTGGAGAGGCTGATCTCGTGGAAGGATGTCTGGAGGAATGAGAGGAAGAATGGCGTGACGCGGACTCCGTCACCAGAACCACGGATCCTTATCTAGACCTCACTGAGGTGGGCCTTGACGTCGGGCGTGCGCCTCTCGACGTCGAACCGGACCTCCTCCTCGACGTCGATCCCCGGTCTGATGTTGGAACCGGTCTCGGCGCTTCTCTACTCCTCGACGTCGGATCCCTTGCAGACGACGCCTGGACATTGTCTCGACGTCGAACGTCGACTTGACGGCAAACGTCGCCGTGCAGATCCAGATGAAGGAGCTCTGCGCCTCGACGCCGAACGCCGTATTGTTGACGACGGCGGAGGGCTCTTCTTCCTCGACGCTGATCGATGTCGAGACGACGGAGGAGGGGTGTCGATCCTTGACCCCGATCGGTTTCACGACGGCGGAGGAGTTCCCATCCTCGACGCCGATCGTCGTCGAGACGAGGGCGGAGGGGTTCCCATCCTCGATGCCGATCGTCGCCGGGTTGACGACGGCGGAGGACTCCTGCCCCTCGACGTCGACCGCCGATGGACTGATGGCGACGGAGGGGAGCCTGCCCTCGACGCCGAACGTCGTGCTGACGACGGCGGGGGACTTCCACTCCTCGACGCCGATCGTCGCTGGGTTGACGACAGCGGAGGGCTGATACTCCTCGATGCCGATCGTCGCCGAGTTGACGATGGCGGAGGATCACGAGTCTTCGACGTTGACGATATACCTGAATGTCGATGTCTTCTCGACAGCGAGCCCACTGTCGATGGCCTTTTCATGGACAAATGACCTACTGGTGGTAGTTTTTTCAGCGCTGAGCCCGACGCTGAGGGATCTTGCTTCTAGATGGAGATCTAGACCTCTTGGAACCCTTCTTCACTGGCGACATGCCTCTTGAAGAGTTTTCTGCCAGCCCATATAGACAAATTCTTTCTCTGTCATTTAAACTCCTTTTGGACAGGGTCTGACAATGATGACAAGCCTTAGGGTCATGGTCCTTAGGCAAACAAAGGATACAGACTTCATGAGAGTCTGACCTGGACTTCATTTTACCACAAGAAGGGCAGGGGTCAAAAAGTGAAGGCATTTTGAGTGAAAACAATGCCCAAAAAATTGTCCAAAAAAAAAGAACCTTACTTCAAGAGATGAAAGACGTCGAAGTAAGTAAAGAAATGCCAAAAAAGTGAAGCGTATTTCTGACTAAAATCAGAAATAAGTGGAGCTGTGTAACCAGGATCCTTCCTGAAGGAGCCGGAAAGAACAACTGACCTAACTGTCACCTCTGAGGCATGATGGGAAGCTGGGGTCATGACTGTCTTAAAGGCATGGTGCCAGTTTATCTCTATGTTGCCATGAGTTAGCTTTTCAGTCTTTTTAGACTGTGTTTCTGCAATGCAGCCTGGGAGCTGTATATGCTTTCAGTGCTATGTGAGAGTTTTCGTCTGACTGCTAAGCATTAAACCAGATTCAAAACAGGTTTTGCTCTTTTCTCCCTGTTTCTAATGTACGTTTTTACGATAAAATGGGGAGTCCTTACAGCATTATTCAGCTCTGGTGTGTATAAGGCTGCAGTTGCTTAGATATATGTATATATATATATGGAGATACATATATCTGGAGCACAGATATGATTGTGTTTCCGGGGTCCCGCGCATGGGCGGGAATATTCTAGTGCTTATGACTTTGATGAGGATCCCCTGGAAGAGAATAGGATGGTTATCACATGCAAGGCTTGAAACAGAGAGCCAGGCCGTCTGGCAGGAGAAAGCGATCTGGAGTTCTCACTCTCCGAAACACGCATCTCGTGAAGGATTACCAGCCTGGCAGGAGCCGCCATGTCCAGGGAGGGGCAATGTGTAGAATCAGCCCGCCGTTGGCATCATACCCAGGCAGCCAGCACAGTCACTGCGCGATGTTTTGTGGCTTCACATGCATTAGTGCGCTTGCAAACATACAGGAATAGCAAACGGAGAACGAAGCGAGTAAAAACACAAGCATTCATGGAAAGCGCTGTTAGACAAAGAAAGAAATAGTCCCGAAAACAATTCCTAAAATGGCCACTGTTTATGGATAGTAGTAATTGGCCCATGCTCTCAGGGAGTGCTTAACACAGGAAGAGGCGTGAAGCATGCTTGCCATGCCATGGACTAGTGGTGAGAAAAAATCTGAAAGCACACTGGAGCCAGCAAATGGGAAGCCTACAGGCAGACTGAAGTCCACTAAGTATATACAGCATGCGCTGTCTAGAACCGAGACCAAAAACAACCCTTAATTGACTGTTTGTGCTAAAGTTAGACAATATTTCTTGTGTAAGATCTTTCATAGAACACTTTTACATTCAACAGCGTGTCAAATCACCGTGCAGATGTTTTGAGGTAATAAACTTTCAAGCTGGCCTCCAGTGTAAAATTTGAAAAAATTAAACAAATACTGAAGCACGAGTTTACTTGTTACCCCATCCACCTCCTGCCTCAACTGTCCCCTTCAATGTTTATTTCGCCACTCCAGCATTCTAGAATTGAGCTTTTCATTTTATACTATAACAGAGGTAGGCACAAACAATGCTAAAAAGAGGAAGATATCACAGCAGACCATATTGAATTTTCAGTCAGGAAACTAATGAGAAGAATTAGTACAACAGGGTCTAACCCTCATTTGTTGACCATCACACAAACCCAGTTCACAAGGTAAAGCCTGTGAACGATGTTTGCTCATTATTTCACAACGGAACAATGCACAACTTCGCCATAAAAGTATTCACTACAACCTTTCCTAGATAGTAGTATTATTCATAAGATCCTTTCACAACTGAAATATATAGCGGCAGGAGCAGCAGTCAAGCACTGGGCTGTATTTTGTAAACCATCTTACCAGCCCCTTGTTTTACCTTCATATTTCTTACCTGCGCAGAATATTCTCAGCTGCTGGACTGGAGAAACAAGTTGCAAGTGAGTGGTGAAGAGATCAACAAACGCTCCAGGGTAGATAACAAACATAAAAATTCCAAAGCCATTGAGACGTACTTGCTCTCTAAAAAAGCAAACAACAAAAACATTTGTGAAAATCATTTTTATTTCGTTATCAAACATACAAATAAATATATGATAACTATTTGGGCAATTTGGGTTAATTTTTCCCAGCAGACTTATGCTTATGGGCAAAATCCACGCAGTCCCTCCTGAAGGAATTCACAAATTGATTTCTGGTAGGTGGAAATGAATTTACAACTGTAGATTTCTCTACCACAATTGCATAGAAATCCACCATAGTTAGTGCTGCTGACTATGGTGGAAAGTGGGTCTTCCAAGGAGCAAGTTACCTTCGAAATCTGGCAACACCCACAAACTTTACACTGATTACCATTCCCATACTTTTCTCCGGGCCCTTCCCACCCTGGTAATTGCGAGAATTTACATGGGAACGATCGCTCCCAGATTTAGGGAAAAATTGTTTACTTAGAGAAATAAAATAAGTGGGTATTTGCACAGGGGCTTCGTTCTCCCTCTCAGACAGCTATGTTCTGAAGAACTCTGCAAAGAGGAAATAGGAGCCTGCAGAAATAGTTACATGACACCCCCCGTTGTACGCCTGGATACCTGAGCCTGGCGCAGCTTTCCAAGCATGCAAAACAAACATTTCAAGCGGAATTAGAAAACCAGAGTAATATTTAATAAACAAAACAACACCAAAATAAAAAATATTCAATAAGGGGAATAAGAGATATAAATGCAGATTTCCTATACAGGCCACCCCTAGCCAAGAGCTTGGGTAAACTAATCTATCCATTGTTGGTCTTCCCTGCCCAGGAGAAAGAATGTAGATGAATTGCCACCTCCCCACTGGCACCTGTATGTTCTATGACCCTCTGAACCTACCTGTACCTCTCTGTCAACATGTGCATCAGCCACTCAAGTTGTTTATGGGAAATCCTTCTCCGCACCTGCAGATCCTACCTGGGAGGCAAAATAACATAGTTCGCTCACAGGCGCATCCCAGTATGCAGACAATACCACCATAGCCAACAATTTTATATAGCCCATTTTGCCCCCTAAGTCAGACTTCTGCCCACAGGTGAGGACCAGCTCTCCCCATAAGTCAAGCAACTAACAAAGGTTACTGACAGCGGTTAGTGTCAGGAACTAGGCCACTGCCCATCCACTGCTAGGTGGAGGTTTTAATCTGGGGCCTTGGGTATGTCGCACTTCCAGCCATGGGGCTAGCAAGGAGTCTCCCATGTGCTCCTGCGGCCTGTCTGGCATTTTTGGTTTCTCTGAGTGGTGGGGCAGCAGGGGGCTGTACCCTCCTTCCACACTTCTGTCATCTCAAGAGTGGCACCCTGAGACTTAGATTTCAGCTCAATGTCTGTACACAGGGATTGAATATGTGCCTTGCTGTTGGTCCCCGACTTCTGGACCTCACAGTGACACACTCAGTCTTTGTAGTGTAGGGGTCTGCCTGGTGTAGTTCTCCTGTCCTCTGTCTCTGTGACAATACAGGCAGAACCTGTCAGTCAGAAATGGCCTCACCCAGTTAGAAATGACTGTTCAGACCTGACCGACTTACTTCGACTTCTTGGCAGGCATGTACCCTGTTTCATGTTCTGATGTTATGCATTCAAAATAATAAGGAATGTAAAAATTAATAAGTGGCCTCACGGGGTCAGTGTTCGAGGGCTCTCCTCTCAGAGCAGGTAAACCCTGTCCCACTGGTCCTACAACTGTGGATGGCATCCACTTGTTATGTTATTTATAGCGCACACGGATACCCAGTAGGGTGTCCCGGCGTGAACCTTGAGGAATGAGATAGGGGTGATTAAATAAAGAGAAGGGTTTTCAGAATTTTTTTGAAAAAAGTAAGATCCTAAATGCTGCGGAGAGCGAAAGGTAGTACATTTCAAGTCAGAGCAGCCTTCAAGGCAAGTGAGCTGCCACCCATTCTTTGCAGTTGAAAGCAGGTGACATGAGCTAGGAGTTGAGAAGTAGAGCACAGTTGTCTAGAAGGGGTCTAAAAAGTAAAGCGCTTCTGCAAGTAGATTGGACCTGGCGCATGCAGGGCACGATGTGCTATGACCAGGGCTTTGAACTTAACTCGCTCAGCCACAGGTAGCCAGTGCAGATCGCGCAGATGTTGTCGCACACTGCTGCTGAAAGGGATGTTGAGGAGAAGCCTGGCGCCGTGTTTTAGACTACTTGTAATTTGTTAAGCAGGTAGGCCGGGAGGCCTATGTACAGGGTATTAGTGTGGTCACTACGTGATATAATTAGGGCTCGGGTCATCTTTTATTTAGCAGGCCTGGGAAGGAGAGGTAGGAATTTCCTGGGGGATTTAAGTAGCCCAAAACAGTTCCCAGCGAATTTCTTAATCCGGATGGAGAACAAGAGATTCTCCTCAAAACAGATCCTCTGATTCTTGACAGGTTGCCCGTAGAGGCCGGCATAGAGATACCGGCTGGCCAAAGCGCTTCTCTAAACTGAGGGGGGAAGTTTCCATAAAGTAGGATTTCCGATTTCCCTTCATTGCATTTCAGTTGTGCAGAGGCCAGCCTATTGAAGACAGCTGTCAGGCAGTTTTTTGCGGATGAGGTGGAACACTCAATTTTCCCCATGGTAAACAGGAGCTGGGTATCGTCAACATACACAATAATTTTGGCCCCCAGATCCTCCGCCAATTGAACAAAGGGAGTAACATGAATGTTAAAAAGGAGGGGACTCAAAGAGGACCCCTGTGGGACCCCCATGGACACCATCTGCGATGAGGAAGCAGATGGGGGGAGCCATACCTGTTGAGTCCGGCCTTCCAGAAACTATTTAACCCAGCACCAGGCTGTGCCTAATATACCTATCTCCGCTAGTCTGGCAAGCAGCAAGGAGTGGGGAACAGTATTGAATGCCGCCAAGAGGTCCAGCAAAATCAAAGCTACCCTCCCACCAGAATCCATACACTCCCGGATGGCCTCAGAGACTTCGACTAGTGATGACTCTGTACTGTAGGAGGACCTGAACCCAGATTGGGCCGGATGCATTAGGCCTGAGCTTTCGATGAAATCAGTATGCTGTTTATTCAACCTTTTTTTCGCACACATTTGCCACGCTGGGCAAAAGGGAAATGGGACGATAGTTCACTTGGCTCAGTGGGTCCAGCAGAGGTTTCTTTAGTAAAGGCAAAATTTCAACCTGTTTCCAAACTGCCGGAAAGGAGCCTCCTGAAGGGACATATTGATGAGTCTGTTAACTTCAGGGATAACTGTCGCTACTACTGCGGCCAGAAGTCTGGCTGCGCAGGGATCCGAAGGAGAGCCTGATTTTAAGGCCATGAGGATTCTAAGTGAGCTAGGCAAGTCAATGGATGCGGAGGCAGTCAGAGTAGGGGGAAGAAACGGGCAGAGCTCTGATGGTAGGGATACAGCAGTATCCTTACTACAAGCAGTAAATGACGTTTGTATAGCACAGATTTTATCAATAAAAAAACTAGAAAGTTTTTCGGACCAGGCATGTGAAGATGGAACCAAACACAATTCAGCTTTAGATGCCAAAAAGCTCTGAACAATAGAAAAATGTCCTTAGAATTATTCCTGGCTAGATCGATGCGGACCGTATAGTAGAGGCTTTTTGCATGGGAAACGGCAGTGTAATAGATGTTTTGTTTTTTTCTAAGCATAAGCTTCGCCAAAGGGCAAAATTCCTTATGCCATCCTCGCTCCAATTTCATACACTTCTGCTTTAATTCTTTAAGTTTGGGCGAAAACCATAGTTTTGTAGGAGAATTTCTGGAACGCCTATGGAGTGGAGCAGGGGAAAGAAGTTCCATTGCATGGGAAATCCATCTTGTAAAACAAGCGAGCCCTCCCTCTAGGTCGCAAGAAGGAGCGGGCCTGGAAGCCACCAAGACCTGTCTCAACATAAACGGATCAATTTTGGCAAAGGCAGGGTCATGACTGGACCGGGTAGGAGAATGAATGCCAGTAGCCATCCATGAAAAATATGTCAAAAAAAGATCGGACCAAGGCACCGGGAGAGGGTCATCGACCATGATGGGAAAGTTAGAGCAGATGAGGTCCTGAATATGACCACAGAGATGCGTTACTATTGGGTAAGCTGAGCAAGGTTCAGTGTGTCCAGGAATTCTTGAGCATCTCCAGCATCTGCGTGGTCAAGGTGTATATTCAGATCTCCAAGAACAATGTAATGAGTGAACCGCAAAGCTCGGGGTACAACAACATCCCCCAATGCTTTGAGAAAGAGCCTGTCGGCCCCGGGGGCCTGTAAATCAGGGAGCCTCCCAAGGAAAAGTGTGCAGAAAAGCAGATATTGAAATCCAGACCTTCACATGTCCCCAATTGTAAAGCCTTACCCTTAGGGAACACCCACTTATCTCTGTAAATAACTGCCAATCCACCCCCCTCTCCCGCCTGAACAGTCGACTCTAACCATGTAACCATCAGGGATAGACATCGGGACAATAGGAGTAGAAAATTCGTCCAACCATGTCTCTGTAATGAACAGGAGATCAACTGGTTTGTCAGAGAGGAGATCAAATAAATCCTGGTAATGCTTTCTCAGTGAACGAGTGTTATTCAGCGCAGCACGCATTAAAGGCCCCTGCTTATCAATGCTAATAGAGGTACTAGACCGATCAGAGACAGCTGCACTAGAATCCAAGCAATAGCCACATATTGGGCAAGTGGTGGCGGGGAGCACTGACAAATACCAACTACTAGAATTGGAGCAGGGACGTGGACGGATTAATCGCAATTCGTCGCTACTATAAAGACGCAGACTCTTAGGTAGGGAGACAGATCGGGCAGCGAGGCTGGCGCTGGCTGTCTCCGGGATGCTGAAGGGCGCAGACAGGCCTGCTTTAGGCGTGCCTGCTGCGCGCGTCCACGCAGTACGCATTTTTATGTGGCTGTACTACCGACAACTGGAAAGCACACTCTAGAGAGGTGTCGAGCGGGGACAATAGGAAGCCGCAACCCCTCTGGGACAGTCAAAGCATCAAATTCAAACAGTAAGCTCCCGACAGTGTTGAATCGATTTTAATATGGCTAAAGATGTTTTAAAACAGCAGCGAGATTCATTGTGCAAATAACGCACATTAGAGAGCAATTTTGCAAAAGGTAGGTGAAACAAACCCCTCAAGGCACCGGCGTCGCACAGCGTGCATTTTTATACCTCTTATCCTCCATCTGGACCACAGTAAACTCTGTTTAAGGACTGAACCCCTTGCAATGATGTCACAAATGTTTTAAGGAAATTGACTAAAGTGTTGTTTACCCAGGGAAAACTTTTCAAGCACAAAATGATGTTGATTATGCTGGGAGATTTTAATTGTAAAATTGTGCAAATTGACTAAGGACAACAGGTGCGGTGCAGCGCGAGATGACGGTGAGGGACGTTTCCATTTTAAACATAATCTCTTAGGGGAACAATTTAACATCTTGTTAGCTAATTTCGACTTAGGATTTGCAAACGAAATGTGTAACTCTGCCCCTACATTAGCCCCAACATTTAATGGTAGAGGTTGCTCCTCAACCATAGACTATATCACAATTTCTAACAGTTGCAAGAACAGAATACATTCTTTTAATGTTCATGATATAGCACTGAGTGACCATTTTCCACTTCGTGTGTCTATCCTGTTGCCTACTCCATCATTATTGTCTAGTGATGGGGTCGGTAACAGTTTAGTCGCCGACTTGGCAATTGGTAAGACTAATGGTTATACTCTGAAATGGGCTAGGATAAATGAGGCAGAGATAATTAAAAAGGTGGTTGAAAAATGTTTCTCAGAAATAGTTACATGCCTAGAGATAGATTTACCACCTGAAACTTGTCTTGCATCCTTTTCTGTTATTTTGAACGAAATTAAAAACTCCCTGACTAGGCAATCGAAGAATCAGAAGAAGGAGGGAGGCTGGTTTGACTCCAGATGCACCAGGGCTTATTCAGCCCTAAAAAAGGCGTTGCATAATAAACCTAAATCTGCAGAGGACATCCGCAGACTTAGGAAAGATTATAAACTGGCAATTAGAGACAGGAAAGATACCCTGAGGTCAGAAGCCTGGGAGGCTCTCCATTTAGCTTCCAAAAGAAACGATAGCGCGAGCTTTTGGAAGACAGTGAGAACCCTTTTTCTTAGTGAGGAGGTGGGGCCAAAAATAGATATAGCAATACCTGAAACAGACTGGGTCAGTCACTTCGAGAGTATATAAGGGAGGAGAGCATGAAGGTGAAGAACATATGGGGTCTCCAATCCCCTCTCTTGACTATCCCCCCGAGTAATAACCTTTTCTTTACTCTCGAGGAGGTTGAAAAAGCCCTGAGTAGAAGTAAGGGTGCTAAGGCGCCTGGCCCAGACGGGGTTCCCATAGATTTATTTAAAAGTATTCCATCTTTGTGGGCGCCCCTTCTGGTCCAGGTGCTTAATGCCAGTTGTGTTGCTGACTTCCTCCCCACCTGGGTGGAATCTGTCACTGTCCCGATTTATAAAAAGGGAAATAGACAGGATCCAGCCTGTTATAGGCCCATTTCCTTACTGGACTCCTTTACTAAAATAGCGGATAGAGTCATCCTGGACTGACTTCAGGACTGGGCGGAGGCAAACTCCGTTTTGTCTGATCTTCAGTATGACTTCCGTTCTGGCCTGGGGACCATAGAACAGGGACTGAATCTGATGATGCTGGTCGGGAAATACACGAGGGCTAAACAAGGCAACTTGTTCCTGGCCTTCGTGGATCTCTCGGCCGCGTTTGATTGTGTGGTGCTGTCTAAACTGTGGCTGATACTAGAAAAACTCGGGTTGATTCAAATATTATTTATTATCTTAAACGTTTTTACAGTAACGCGTCGGCCCGCGTTCGCTATGGCCTTAGGGGAGAGTGCACAGACCAAATACCAATCAGGAGTGGGGTCAGACAGGGTTGCGTTCTGGCCCCCTTCCTTTTTAACTTGTATATAAATGGATTGGAAGATGCCCTGTGCAAAGATAGCTTGGATCCCCCATTTGTAGGTGGTCGCCCAATACCAGCACTTTTGTACGCTGACGACGCTGTACTCATGTCACGTACTCAAGTGGGCTTACAGCGGGTGGTTGATAGCTTTTCCCGCTTTATGAATGAGTTAGGCCTGAAAGTCAATCCTTCCAAGACTTTCACTATGTATTGTGGCAGACAAACTAAATCTAAGAGGCCAATTTTTAAAGCGGAACAGAAGCTCGAATTCACCAAACATTTTTCTTATTTGGGGATACTTTTTGCCCAAAATGAGACGTGGTTCCAAGCTATTTCTGCGAAAAAACTTGAGCTTACTAGTTCAACCGCTGCTCTTAAAATCTTCTCAAGAAAATTAGGGACCAGACCCCCTGTAGAATTGATAAAAATATACAAAGCTAAATGTGTAGCAGGTGCTACCTACGGTAGCGGGGTCTGGGGTTTTGCAAACTCATCACCTATTTAGGTTGCTGAAAACTCCTTCTTAAAATATATTTTGGCACTCCCCAAAAGCTCCCCCAATTTTAACTGTCACTCTGAATTAGGCCTCTGTTACATCCCAGACCTGATTAAAATAGAGCCAGTGCTGTTATGGCACAGACTCTGGACTCAAGAGGCAACACATTTAAACAGAGTCGTTCTAACAGACATTTTGAAATTGGAAGGTGCTACTAAAATACCTTGGGTAAAGTATGTCTTTAACTTTTTGAAAGACATTGGGAGAGAGGAATACTTCTCGAATCCCTTGGATATTTCAGAAATCTCACGAAAAGATTTGAAAAAGGAGTGTCTAGCCCTCTTAGATTTTCACTGGGTTGCTGCGGAGGTCTTAAAACCTTCTGTTCAGCAGCACCAACTGGTTTTAGTAACTTTTAAGATTCAGCCCTATCTAATCTATGTAACTAACAACTATGAGCGTTTTTTACTTTCACGCTTTAGATTCAATATCTTCCACAGATTGGTCAGTTTTCCTACGATCAATAACTGGACGCACGATCTACCATGTTGTCCCTGTGATAATGTCTCCCCCCAGAGTACCATTCATGTATTTGTATTTTGTAAATTGTATCATGAAATGAGGAAAAATGTTCTTTTGCCATTTTTAAGAATATTAGGATTTCGTCATTGCCGTGCGGCGATGATTAGTATGCAACGTTAGATAATCATGTATCTGTAGCAACTCCAGAAAAAACTCCAACGAATCCAAAACGCCTCAGCCAGGCTCATATTAGACATCCCGCGTAAAGAACATATCTCTGGTCACCTGAAAAACCTCCACTGGCTTCCCGTCAATAAGAGGATCACTTTCCGGCTCCTAACCCACGCACACAAAGCACTCTACGAAATCGGACCAGAATGCCTCAACACACGACTGTCCTTCTACACCCCCTCCCGCCAGCTACGATCATCCAACCAAGCCCTTGCCACTGTACCTCGCATCAACAAAACCACCATGGGAGGTAGATCCTTCTCCTACCTGGCAGCTAAAACCTGGAACTCACTTCCCACTTACCTTCGCCTTACCCAGAACCACCTAGCATTCAGAAAGCAACTTAAAACGTGGATATTTGACAAGTAATTCCCCACCCCTCCTCAAGCGCCTTGAGACCCTCTGGGTATGTAGCGCGCTATATAAATTCTCTGACTTGACTTGACTTGACTATCTGTCCTCTCTCCAATTGGGTGAACCTACAAGAGGACACACTGCTCCCTACTCTGGACAAGGCATGTTATGCTGAACTCTGCAGGATGTTATCCTCTGGCGCTAGAGCCTCTACAATTTCATCTTCCTCTCCTTACTCCATTTCCTACTCCACTCCATGCTGTTGGAAGGTTATCTGAAGCAAACCTACTTCCTCTAAAGCTATGAGGGCAATCTGATATTTCCCTTTCTTGAACTCCTTCACTAGCCTCATACCTTTTTCCTTGCACATCCTTCTTAGATTTGTCACACTGAGGCTCTCAACGCTGTTCAGATCAATTTCCATTCTTTCAAAAAACACAGGTGCAAATTTGGAAAGTAGGAGTAAAATTTAAGAAAAATAAAATATGACCAATTAAAAATCAAGTCAATTTAAAAATAAAAGGTTGATTTCAAATTACAAAAGGGGTTTTGGATTTTAACTTAAATCACTGAGAGGTACTGCAAAACAAGTCCTGGATCCCACCGCAAAGATAAGTAAAGAGAAAGCAGTTACTAACCTGTCACAATAGTTTTGAAACTTGATGCTATTCTAGATTTGCATATTGTGCATTATTCTACCATGTAGGGAATAAGTCAGGGTAAACATCAGTGGTGGCTCCTCCGCTAAGGCAGAGGGGCATTGCCCCACAGCTTTTTTGCGGTGACACAAAGGGAAGATAAAATTATAATAACTAAATCATTTTATTTTCTCCTGCTTTGCGTTAGGGGGCGGGGTCAGGGGAGGAGTGGTAGCACCCTCCTAAAGTGCGAAATGACTGCTTGTATGGCCCGCTGTGCCTGCCCAAAACAGTCTTGCCCACTTAACATGTCCTCCATGCAGGCTGCATCGTCGCCCACGTGGAGAACATGCCCAGGCCTTCAGTCAGCATCTGAGCGCGAAACCACGGCGCTCAGACCAGTCACAACACTGCTAAGCAGCGTTGTGATTGGCTGACTGGTCGCCTAGGTGTGCTTCCAGTAAGGCTGAGTGAGGGAGGACTATGGAGGCGAGGAAGCGGCGACAAGGTCGGTTTTAAAAAAAAAAATATTCCTGCTTTTCCCCTGCTCCTACATTCCACGTCCTCCCCCCTCCTGCCCCACCCCCTACCTCTGATCAGAGCTGGCCGCCACTGGTAAACGCGCTTCTTAAAAATAATCCTTTATTGTGGGTGTCGACCAAGGCAGGAAACAGTGTGACTCCTAGCAACACTGACCATAAACCCACAATATCTCTTTACATAATCACACGTTCTGCCTCTTTTTGGCATTCATGGCTATAATTGAAAGTGATTGCAATGTATGCAAGTATTTGAAGTATCTGCATAATTAAACCTAGTAGGAGAGGAATGGAAAGGTGAACAGATTATTATCTATAGTTACTTCTTCTACACCCTCCCTCACCACTGCAGAGAGGCGGAGCATTTGCTTTCAATTTAGAATGGACTTAAGCTACAGAACTATTGTTAAAAGCAAGTTAGCTGCTTATTTGAAGCATGCGCCTATTCTAGCTTCACATGTTGTGCATTAAATCCCAATAAATGGTAGATAAACCCCCTTTTAAGTACATGATTTCTTGTTCATGCAACATAATTGATCATCCTATATCTAAAGTATGCAAGGCTCTTTAGGTCAATGATTATTATTATTATTATTATTAGGGCAGTCTTGTATAACGCATGGTTACCCTAGAGCATCCCAGCGCTTAACCAAACAGAACAAAGTTTAAGTGAGTGGAAGGAACAGCGATCTAACAAAAAAGAAAAGTTTTCAGGTTTTTACTAAAACGCAAAAGGCATGGCTCTGAACGCAGACTAAGGGGAAGTGAGTTCCAAAGGGTTGCAACCTTTACGGAGAATCTTAAAGAAAATCCGTTATTGAATACTTCAACTGATAAGAACAAAACGGCAACAATGGCACAGACTTAGGCTCAGTTCTCATCACTCTATATCGGTTACTGCAGTTATCTTTAAGTGGCAGCAAACAACTATCCCTTCTTAAAGATGTAGACATGAACACAGCTGTTTTAACAAAAATGTGTTAGAGAAGCCTGATGCACTGGTACAAAAGTCTACTTAGAACTGTGTTCAAATTCTTTCTTGGAGGTGGTGTGTTCTGTGGTAGGTAACACAGTTTCTTTCACCCTTCCAAAAAAGCATGCATCTGGGTGCTGTTGATCAGTGAAGTACTGTGAGAACCCGTTATAAAAACAGAGGTTGCAGCCAAATCCATTTGAGGACCCTTTATCAAATGTAGAAAAATAGAGTTCAAAATAACCTTCACATTTGGTAGATATTGATGATGGTTACCTAAATGACAAAGACAAATTGTTTCTATTAAGTGGAGTAATTCTTTCATGTGGTGGTTCAATGCACTTTTCTTAAAATGTACTGCTATTGTCGTGGTAATCGCAGATTTCAAAATTCTAGAATTAAAAAAGAGACACTGCCAGGTTCAGACTACATGGTTCTGAGTGTGATATATTTTCTTTACATATTACCAACAACTGTGGATTGAGATTTAATTTCTGGTGTTATGATATTGACATTACCATGTCTAGCAACTACGATGATTATTTCACCCCAAACTCGTTCTAGAGCATGAATCATGTGAGATGTTACACATTTGTTGGTCAATGAAGACTGTGTCCCATCACCTCTTAAAGCTGTCTTGCCATAATATAGCATGCCTGCTGAATTATATCTTCTTGTCCTTTGTCAAGCCGCCATTGATAACGGATATACTTCAGGCTTAGAAGCTGTTTGGGACTAATCCAAAGAACAGGCTATGAACAATAACAAATGGACAAAAGCGAAAGAAGTCAGCCTGGCTATGGTTTACTTAATTCCGGGTGGACCACGTGTATTTAAAGGCTTTGTACCCCGACAAGACCACAGAAGGCAGCAGGGTGGTGTTGTCAATACTGTAAATGCCCTGTCATGAGGTCCTCCCTGGCATCCTCGGAAACTTCAACTCACACTCTGGATAGATGTCAAATGATGCTGCACATCGCTGGAGAAACAATCGGACTGGCACCATTGTTTCTCCTGTGACTATTGGCAAACATCAGAAATGATAGTGGCAAGGTGGACCGACTTGGTGATGAATGAGTGGCTGGTCTTAAGCACTCCTTACCAGGTGTTTCCTGACCATGTGACACTAACTGTTCTTGTGACCCTCTCAGATGAAATGCTGTTGACGCGTACCTGCACACAGCACTTGACAAACAGCCGCTTAACCAGGTACAAACAGATCATAGTTGCGGCGGACAACGTCAACCTTAAGGGGATACGCTACTTTGAATCCTGCCACTTTGTTGCCTAACCAGGAGAATGGAAATGATGAGGGGGAGGTTGAGCATGTCGGTCTCGGTGTCACTCAATTATATACAACGCCAAGACCAGATATACGAGATAAGCCACAAGTAGAAAATTATTACAAACGGTTTGTGGATGAGTCATATTTAAGAGACAATGAAGGAAATCTGAGAGCTGCATACTCAGTCTGCATAGTCTTGGGGGTAGTCAAGCTTCCTGGCCTTGTGGAGTGTTCTCTGCACAAGTGGCTGAATTGATAGCTCCTGCTAGAGCTTGCTGGGTCTCTGAACAGCTGAGAGTGACTATATTTACAGATAGTTAGTATGGCTTTGGTGTTGTTCATGTCTTTGGACAGTTATAGTTACAAAGGGGGTTTATGACATCTTCTGTGTAGGAGGATGGATATCTGACTATGGTTACCCCAAATTTTTTGCCTAGTATTTAGCTGGTTTTCGACTTAGTTGGCCTGGGATCCTGCTAATCAGGGCCCCAGGCTATCTCCTCTCACTGTAAAATGGACTCCATGTACCTTAGGTACATACCTGATTGGATGTTGGGTCACCTTGTGAGCCCCTGTATAGTGTACCATAGGTACCCAGGGCATAGGTGAATCCGAAGCCTACCAGGGGCTGCAGCATGAATTATGCCACCCCTGGCTGGCCATCCAAATTGACACAACTGGCTGATCACTCAGCTGGGGCAAGGTGGTGTAATCACCCTTTGCTTTAGGTATAGTATACCTATATCTAACCTTGTATATAGAGACATATGCACCTATAAGTCACTCCTATGGCAGGCCTTAACAATCCTGGAGGCAGAGTGCTTGGTTTTATGTGAGATGGTGCTCTAGCCTGAGCTGAGCCTGTCTGCAGCTTTCGGAACCATGTCCTTATAGGTGTTCTGTCGTGTAAGGTGTCATACGGTTTGGAATACTACCCCCTCACCACTTCTGGTGACGGGGTTAGCATTCCACCCTTCTAAAGGGAGAAGACATGTTGTTCCTGTTAATCCCGGTTAAAGTTAACCAGAGCCTCAGCATCACAAAATGGATGCTGCTGCCACAGACACAAGTCTGACCTCCTGCTGCTGGGAGTCCTTCCAGCGAGGGAGGCTTGGACAATAGGTTTCCTGTCTTGGGAGGTGCTAGCACCACCCCAGACAGGCCATAGTGTATTGGGGCAGGGAGGGCTGAATGAAATGAGACACTGCCTGGGGCACACAAGGTGTCCCATGCATAGCCCGGTTCAAACCAGTTGCTGGGGCACTCCAGTCCCAGCTCTGGCGCGAAACTGGACAAGGGAAAGGGGCGTAACCACCCCCTTCCCTGGTCCCAGCCATAGGAGGGACCTAGCAGGTAATCCAGCCCCTCAGATTAGTATATAGGTAGGAGCTGAGTCAAGAGACTTTAGATTCATCCTGAACTGAAACTTGAAACGAAACTCTGGACCTTCGACATTCTATTGCAACTAGAAGACTGAAGAATCTCCCTTGTGGTCAAGGAGTGACCACCCTGTGCAAACAGGCACCATTCAGCGATCTGCGGTTATTTTGTCGACGCTCCCGCCGGAGCCCGAGCACAGAGTCCGACAAGAGCCAGACTTCCAGACTTCTTTGACCCCGATCCACAGCAAAGCTGAGACCCGTGGAGGCGACGAGAGACGTGGTACCGGCCATCTTGAATGACCTGCACTTTGCTACTTGTGCAGCTTCTGAGGCACCCTCGAAGTTGTGCATTGGGGATTGAGAAGCCCCAGCCCCGAGCACCTTCTGCACCGACGCACAGCCCTCCACACTCCACGAGTGCCGCGTAGGGCCTGCTGGTGTTTTTGTGCTTGACGCGTCTGTCCGGTTACTTGCCTGTTGGCTAGTGGCCTCTGTGACGACGAACCTTTGAATCTGAACCGCCTGCCTGGTTGCTCCAGGTGGGCCCCTGCTTCCCTGCCCTTGCTGGTCTAACTCGAAGCGAATATTCGATTCCTGCATGGGTTGCATTTGCCACGGCCTGTTGACTCCAATCCGGAAGCCGACGCCGCCAACAGCGAGATCCTTCGTGGGACAGTCCGTATCCACCTCCTGGTCTTCGTCGACGCCTCCTGGTCCACGTGGCTGCAAAGTCAAGCTTCACGACATCACCTGATTGCTTCACGACATCGCCTGGTTCCTTCCTGGTCACTGGCTAGTGACCCAGACTCTGTCCCCTCTGCTTTCAGGTACTCTTCATCCTCGATCCGCCCTTGGATCCAACCGGACACTTCTCTTCTGGTCGCCTGCAGCATCTTTTCACAGGTCTCCATAGGATTCAGCGACGAAACCCGACACACTTTGACACCTATGCACCCGGCTCCTGTGGGTGAGGTAACGCGAGTACTTCGGTGCTCCTGTGGGTATTGACTATCCTAGTGTCCCTAGTTTTCAGTAGCTTTCTCCTAATCCATCCGGAAGTGTCCTAAAATAACTAGTTTCCATTTCTTACGTTCCCATTATATCTCTATGGTAACACGCGTGTGTGTGTAGACACTGCACACGCTTCCCGTGGGCCTCCTGCTTCCTAACTCTTGGTAGTACCGCGTAGCCCCAGCGATTCCCTAGGCCTACTCCCTATTCGTGACGTGGTTCTTATACCACTATTTTAGTATATGGTTTTACGTGCCCCTAGGGCTCTACTGTATATTGTGCAACTTATTGTATGATAATTAAGTATCTTGTTATGTGCTTGTGCCTCTGACCTCATAAAGAGTTCAGAGGGGTTGTGTTAGTAATAAATACATATATATATTATATATAACCTGTGTGGTGTCCTTTCAGTTGGTATTCAAGGGGTTACATATGGTAAAACAGCTTGCTTCACATGCTCTCTGAAGTTTTAGCCTAAGACTGCTTTGGCCATGCTACCTCTAGGATAGCTGGTCTATAAGGTTGACTTTACAACCATCACCATACGGGTTGTTTGGACTGGTGCAAGCTGCTCACTAGAATAGTGAACATCATATACCAGGCCAACTTCTCACATTCTGGATCCCCGATCTACAATGGCGAGCATATCATGAGAGAACTTGAAGCAGTACAGCTGCCTACAAAAATTGCAACTGTGAAGCGTCCCGCTCACTGTCGTGGTGTTGATTATGTGACAGTGGACAATTGTTACCCAGACGAAATAGCTGACATTTGTGCTCATGGGCACATTCAATGGCGAATATACTAATGAGTTCGAAGGTAAGATCAACTATAACCTTTAGTTGTCAACAACTGATAACTGGGAGGAAATGAAGATATTGCAGGAGGAAATGACAGAGGCAGAACAGCAGAGTTGGATCCAAGCAGGATGTGTGAAGAGAGATGATATATGCGTTTCTGTGGATTGCAGATCAATGTTACCAAACAGCACGTTGTCCCCAGTGGTAAGAGAATTCCATGGACCCGCTCATATAGGGAAGGATGCCATAGTTCGGTTGTTTAGGCAGAATTGGGTTAACCCATATTTTAGATTGGTAACTGAATATTTGTGCAACAGATGTGTTGTCTGTCACCAGAGGAATGTAGGGCAAAGAACTCCAGTGTCATTGAGTCATATAGGAAGATCAAGAGGGCTATTCAACAGAATGCAGATGGACTTTATCAAAATGTATGAGTGCAGCGGGATGAGATATGTCCTAGTGGTTGTGGGCATCTTTTCGTGTTGTGTTGAAGGCTATCTGATCAGGCAAAATGACAGTCTTACAGTAACTAAACTATTGTTGAGGCAACTCATACCAAGGTTCAGTTTTGCGACTTCGCTGGAGTCAGACTGAGGGACTCATTTAAACAATGAGGTCCTGAAAATGTTGTGTGCAGCATTGCAAGAGGAGAAGAGATTGCATTGTAGTTATCAGCCAGAAGCTTCTGGCATTGAGAAACAGGTGAATGCCATGTTGAAAGCCCAAGAGGCCAAGGTGTGTGCATCAATCTCCCTGATGTGACCAGAACAGTAGTCTTCCCTTAACACTGAGTTCAAGTTATCCCTCTGGTCATGTTGAAAATATATTGATGTAATTTGAATCATTGAACTGCCTAGGAATTTTGTCTTCCATTGTGCCTTAATAATATTAACATGTGTGAACATATAAATGCAATAATGAAATGTATGCACCGAGAAAAGCTTTATAAACGTGCCTACTAATGTTCAGTTTAATATGGACATGTATTCTGTATTCACGTTGCATTTATACTTTAAGTTACAATTACTTATATTCTGAAAATCATATTCGAAAGTGTTATCATGTAGGCTTTTATTCACATTTGCCCTTGAATTGTACGTGCACAAGTATAACCATGTATTTGAAGTGCATGTTTAAATGTTAATTAAAGTTAGCCTGACAAAAGACTTTGTGATTCGGAAATATGCTTTACTTGGATAGCGCATTCTTTCTTTTGCAACTATGTTCTCATGGTTTCATTAGCTAGAGAAAAGGAGTATTGTTGTCTGTACTAGTTTCTTTATAGTAGGATCTGAGAAGAGGAATCTTGACAAGAAAAGTGAAGTCTTATTGAGCAGATGAAGCCTCTTATTAATCGCATATGAGAAAGGGTGGGATGTTCAAGGTTGTAGCAGCTGTTGAGGTCCTGTGGGATGGGAAAGTCTGGTGATGTGCAAATGCACAACAGGACTATGGAGACGACTGGCTTCTGGAGGGGTGGAAGAGATATGATTGTTGCTGAAGTTTGCTTATTTTAATTAGTGTCCACGGTTAGAATTTAGAGCAGATTCCCTTAGACTTGGAGGGGTACAAAGCTCTCTGCTTCCTTTATTCTAGCAAGTGTGAAGCTTCATGCTACACACTTATTCCAATGCTGGGAGACTTCTACTGGAGTCGTCCCTATGCTGACACCTTCCTGCATTTCAGAATTCCCTCGAGACACTATTCTCTGAATCATCCTTATTCTAACTTAGAGCCTTGATTAGATAGCTTTAGAACTTATTTATGTTTGAGAGAGAGAATCTCAGGAACAGCTATTTCTCACTCTCAGTTCTGCATGGCTGTGAGCAATTTGTATCATCTCTTATTGAGATTGAACCAAATGCAATATTTCAGCTTGCCATCTGTAATCCTGTATCTAGGTATTATTCTTCTGACATGCATATATATTGGATTGACTATTAATTGGGGAAAAAACTATTTATCTTAAATTATTGATTCCTAGCCCTCAGTATGGGGCCAAATGGGCTTCACGCAAGATGAATTGATTTATTATTGTTAAATGCCTTCGCGTCTCTGTCAACTTAAAATGATCCATCACATGAGAGATTGTAAATCAAGCTCCTGCGTGCTCACATACATGATGGAATTTATAAGCAAAGCCCTTATGTTTTTCACATTAACAAATATCCCATGAGGTAAAATTGCATTCCTACTTGAAGAGATACAGAATTACAACTGCTATATTAAAAAGACACATTTGACCTTAGAGGTAAAATGGTGTGGTCAGCTATACGTGGCAGTGAACTCCACATATGAAGGGGGAGGGGGGAACCTGTGTAGCCACTGAGGTTTGATGCAGCCCAAAAAAGTTAAAGTAGCTACAGAATGAGATATGTGCTGATATATGTTAGACAGGAAAGATATCTATGCCAAATGATGATGCCCAAAAATGTTTTTAAGGTCTCTTTGGTACTATGCTACCTTAAGTGGACCACAAAATTGTTTCAGCTAGACATATGAGCTGCATTCTGAATGGCCAGCTGGATAGATTTTCATCTAAGTACACCTGGAGTAACAATCTTTCAGAGAGGTTATGCATAGGATTGGTAGGACTGATATTTGGAGAACACATCACCCGACTGAGGCCCCAATTACACGGACTTCCGGACTCGTGGGAGTGTGGAAGTGCAGCAGTGGCGGTCTCCCCACCGCCCAATTAAGAGTCGGGCAGTGGGACCGCCACAGCCCCGCCGCTCCCACCAGGGGACATCCACTCCCTGGCGGTGGTGTGGCAGTCAGGAGGCAGTAATATGCTTGGCGGGACCGCTGTGGTCCCGCTAAGCATATTACGAGTTTCCTCTCCGCCACGGTTTTCATGGCGGTTCCACCTGGTGCCTCACGGCCTGTAAATGCACACAGGGGGCACAGCATGGGAGTGTGCATGCACACCAGTTCCTGGACGGCATGGACTTTGCAGGAACTGTTTTTGGCGTTCTCATTGGTGTGCCCATTTTTAGGTCACCGCCGTGGGAACGTCAAAAACAAAGCCTGCCAGACAGGAGGAAACTCCTAATCTGGCAGGCGGTCTGACCTTGGCTTTGGCAGTGCAGAAGCGGGGTGAGCTAGGCGCAGCACACCGAAGTTGTAATCGGGCCTGACTGTTATTTATCAACACAGGATACTAATAGTAGATCGAATTACACAATGGTTTATCAAGAACATCAGACTAAATGCAAAAATGCATTCAGTATACTTCGGTTATTGACAGATTGTTCCCGCTACACTACAGGTGGTAAACAAAAACAGAGTAGAACCAGAGTCCCCACATATTGTTTTGAAGCAGAGGCATGACTAGATTCAGTGTTTCTCAGGGAACTACAAAAAAAATGCTTTGATCGAAATTGGGGAAGACTACGAGAAGGGAAAATGAGTGGGTAGCGTTCAAAGTTCTACTCATGGGAGCCAAAGTAGCTAGAACCCAAGATAAAGAAGTCCAGCTTGAATGAAAACGGACAGATGCAGAGAAACCATTTTAAGGAATGGGGAAAAAGGTGTGGTGCTGAATCTGGTAAGTTTTAAAGCACGATTAAGAAACATATGAGAAGCACTGGATTGATTTATTAATGCAGACAACAACTCCACAGAGAGGGAGATGCAATGGAGTGGTTGTTTGTATGTTAATTAAAACAGCAAAGTCCTCCAAGCAAATACTTCCTCTAAAAGGAGACAGTGGGGAAAACATAATTACCTAGAAAGGAGTTAATGGGGTTATAAACTGCAAGGATATGGCGAGCCAGCAGAATCAGAAGTTACTCTCTGACATCGCCCTTTCCAGATTCTCATAAACAAAACTAGGTAGTGGCTGCCCTACTGACTAAGGACGAAATACTCTTGGAAATAGGGGATATGCACAGTATAAACTCAAGGGTGTGATGGCTTCCGAATTGATCTTTATCAATACTCTGCTGAAACTCCGAAAAGTAGTTACAGGTGTTTCTGGAGATGTGCCAGTTGCAGGTGTTTTTATAGAAAAGGAGAGAAGCAAAGATAATCTTGAACCTGAAACTTGACAGAACCCTAATAGATGTAGTGGCTTATTGCCCATTATCTATAAATAATGCTGAATTAAAAGTTCTAAGGATAATTCTGGCAAATAGATTAAAGCAGGCAGTAGATAATCTTGGGCCGAAAGTATTATTTCCATCTGCGAACCAGAGGTGTAACCTGCACACCAACTGGTTTGCGAATGGGAATGCAATTTGCAACGCTACTTATGTCCTAACTGGTCACACTGGAAATAGTTTATTTGCAGGCGAACAAAAATGAACTGTCTAATAAATATTCATCGGGCAGGCTGCAAATTGTGACTCCCTGTGATTGGCCACCAATGCAAGATTGGAGGTCTACAAGCCACAGCAGTCCTCCGTCCTGTATTTGCTTTTCAAAATGGAAAACTTTTCCTACTGTTTGAGTTGTTGAACAAGGTGGTGAGTTTGTAGCCGATTCTAGCTTTGCCTATGTTGAATATGTGGTGAGGGCATCGGTCGGTTCGAGACACTGTACGGACTGAGTTCATGATGGACGCAGGGACCGGTGGAGCGAGCTAGCTCCATTTCGGTATTCGGATATATGTTGTGCTGTTTGAAGAAGTTGGTTGCCTTGGACTGGAGTTTGAAGCTTTTGTTGATGTTGGAGATCTTGTCATGAAAGAAGATTGCACGGTTATGGCAGGGTTCCTGTGAGGGGGTAATGATGTGTGTTGCAGCTGAGGGGTTAGAGAATTCTTTGACGATGTTGAAGAGTTCTTTGCTGTTATTGGAGCTTGGCTCAATGAGTGAGGCTAAGGCCTTTTTCTACTATTCTCTCAACTGTCTGTGATATAGGTTGAGGGCTGTCTTAAAGCTTGTCTTTTAGGACATTTACTTGCTCTTCACCATCTCCTTTCCAGTTGTTTAGCGATTCTGAGGTCGTTAGTGTACCAGCTAGCCTGCTTGGTGGCCCTTCTGCTGATGGAAACGACGCAGCCGGTGCAGTTGGTGATCCAATTATTGATGTTTGACATTCTGGTCTAGTGTTGGAGGAGATGGGGTGGGTGGTGTTGATCGATGTGTCCTTGGAGACTTTGCTCCAGTTGCAGTGGGGGGTGTTGGGCATACTGGAGGAAGAGGCCTGTGAGAAGGTGATGTTAGACAATGGAGTGATCAGTCCAGCTGACTTCTGTGGTGGGGCTGTACCTGATGCGGTCACAGGAGGTGAAGATAAGGTCTAGCATGTGACCTGCAGTGTGCTTGGTGTTGTGCATGAGTTGGGTGAGTCCAATGTTGGTGTGCGTGGGATCTTGAATGAGTTGTGGGAGTCCAATGTTGTTCATGCAGTCGAGAAGGCTTGGTATTGTTGATGTCATTGTGGTCGTCAAGATGGAAGTTAAGGTTGCCAAGAAACATTTAGTTGTTGGAGCCTACGGCAAGAGGGGCAGTGAAGTCGGCAATGAAGTTGCAGAAGGCTGCAGGTGGTCCTGGATGACAGTTGGCGGGAGTGCCATGGAGTTTAGCTCTCTGTCTGAAGTCGCAAGTTAGGTGTTTCATGGCTGGGGCGATATCATTTGTGGTGGTACATTGGATGGATTCTTTGTGTAGGATAGCAATCCCTCCACCAGGCTTGTTGGTGCGGTCGCAGTGGGTGATCTTATATCCTTCAGGTATTGCAGCAGCGATGTAGGGCACAGAAGTGAAGTTGAGCATGGTCTCAGTGAGGAAGAGGACATCGGGAGTGAGGGTGGATATTAGGTTCCAAATTTCTGTGGTGTGTTTGCCTAGTGAGTGTGTATTAAGATGGGCACGTGCGAGTTGGTGTGTTTGTTCAAGTGGTGTTTGTGGAGCATTCGGAGTGGTGCTGGTGTGTGTTCTGTGGTACAAAAGGGGGTGGTGGTGGACGGAGCATCTGAACCAATCAAACACTTACAACCAGTCAACAGATCTGGGTTTAATCCATCACCGTTGTTTAGCCCACTCTGCCACCCCAGTTCAGACATGACCATATGCAAATCAGTCTGATTCTGTGCCTCATGGGAACAGTCTAGCCCGAACTGCCAAGCAATGCCTTCCCTGGACCGGAATCAAGCTTCCTAGGACTGGTTTCTGGCATTTCAGCCGTCTTCAGCCAGGCTTGCTTGAATCCAGTGGCAAAGTGAGTGTGAGCTGTGGCAGGTGAAGTTGCAAAAAGAACAACAGATGGACAGAATGCAGAACAATGTCATAAATTCATGCCAGTACAGAGATCTGGGCCTAAATCCATAGTTTTTTTGCTCCCCATGCCATTCCAGTTTGAACCCAGCCATTTGCAAATCAGTCTTGGCCTTGCACTCAATGGGAACAGTCCAGCCTGAACTGCCAGGCCAGGTCCTCCCTGGACTGGAAACAAGCATCGGAGGGCCGGTTTCGGGGTTTCACCCCTCATCAGCCAGGATAGCTGGACTCCAGTGGCATGGAAAGCACGGACCCACGTCTGGGCATACCTTTGCATACCTGTCCCACTCAGGTTGACAAAAGCAAAAAGAACAATTGATGGACAGAATGCAGTATAGTGGCATACATTCACACAAGTACAGAGATCTGTGTGAAGTGGCAGTGTGTGCAGGGGAATGGTCCTACTATGGAGCGTGAGTCGGGGCAGTGACAGTGTTTGTTGTGGTGTCCGGGGGTGAGGGCGTAGAGCTCGGCAATGGTGTATCTTCAGGGGCCGGGAGGACTTTGGGTTGTGGTGCTGGGCGCGTACGGATGCATACGGGCTTGCCTCTGGCGCACCAGCTATATGCATACGCTGGATGGTCGCTCTGCAGCCTGCATTAAATAGGTCCTGGGGTGGGTGGGGCTTCTGTTGGTGGGATGAACAGTGAGAGAGAAAACCAAGGTGGAAAAACCTGGGTAGTGGCAATGTCACTGGATCAGGCTGACACAAGCAGGAACTGGAAGCCCCACAGTGCCGGCTCCTCTGCTAAGACAGAGGAGCGTTTCCCCCACTGCTGCAAAGCAGTGAAAGAAAGAACAAATACAATGATAATAACCTCAAGTTATTTTCATTTTATTTGTTCCTCCTGCGCAGCTTTGCGGGGAGGGAGGGGCAGCTCTGCTCTCAGAGCAGGGCAGGAGTAGTCTGTCCACTCCTAGTGCTCATGACGCTTGGGTCGCCCCTCTTGGGCGGGTCAAACAGTCATGTGCACTTTGCATGTTCTCCATGCAGTCTGCATTACAGCCTACGTGGCGAAAATGCCCAGGTCACAATTCCCTAGCTGAGTGCCAATCCACAGCGCTCAGACCAATCACAACGCTGCCCAGTCCTTTCTCCAGAAGGTAGTCTGTCACAGCAGGGGTGACTCCAAATCTGATAGCCCCCACAACACAGGCCATGGAAGTGACTAGAAGGTCACACATGGATGTCAGCCACAGTGCATCAAAGGGTTATCAAAGCGCCCCAACGCTACTATTTATGATTCTCTTATCAGCCCCATCTCCTTCCTAAGATGTGCCCAGGCCTTTTTTTGGTGACCTCAGATTCAAAGTACATGCTTTGAAGTGTAATGAAGAGCCTGGCTCTTCCTTCATCCAGTGTGTGCCCCACTCAGCTTTCAGGAATACAGAAATCCACAAATCTGTCTGGCGGGAATCCTCTTCCTCCCCATGCTCCTCCATTCAGGGCTGGGTCGCCCTAAATGGAACCCCGCCTTTCATCTATTAGGCCACTCACATACATCCAGCACATGCATGCAACCACACGTACACTGCACAGCATTACATCATAACCATACCAACTTGATGTAGGCCAAGTGGGAGTTAATCACACAAGCGCGGAGCTTTACATGAGTTAGCATGTGGGCTTGACACCAGTGACATGTAAAAAGGCCTGTTCACTCCTACCAATCACTACATGCTATGCTGCCACCACTGAGCTTGTGATACTTAACTTCTGGTAAAGGTAGTAGCCTTTCACCTCCTTGAGGGTAAGCATTTTGGGTGCACCCCCTGGTTGAACAAGACTACAATCTTTGAGACAGGCCTACTTCATGGTGCACACACATGGTTAATCAATCCACCCTTTCACTTATCAATTGATGAATTGATAAGTGAATAGGGTAGATTGATGAATTGATAAGTGAAAGGGTGAATGGATGGAAGGATGAGTGAAAGGGTGGATGTAAGGCTGGATGAGTGAGTGAAAGGGCGGGTAGATGGACAAAAGGATGGATCAATGAGTGAAGGAGTGAAAGGGTGGATGGATGAGTGAAAGGATGGATGAATGATAGGTTCAATGGATGGATTCATGAGTGGATGAGTAGATGGATGGGTGGGTGGATGGAAGGAAGGAAGGATGGCCAAGTGAAAGGGAAATTGAAAGAGGAAGGGGGATGGGTAAATGGATGACTGAACGGGTGAATGGCTGGATGGATGAGTTAATGGATGGATGGGTGGAAGAGTGGATGGACGAGTGTATGGATGGATAGGGTGAAAGGGTAGATGGATGGATGATGGATGAGTAAAAGGGTGGATTGAGGGATAGATAAGTGAAATGATGGATGGAAGGAAGGAGACGTGATGGATAGGTTTGTAAATGGATGAATATGGACATTGTTGGGCACGCAGATGGAAGGACAGAATGAATGGTGAAAGACTGAATGATGAATGAAAGTATGATTACACATTGTAAGCCCCATTATCTTATGCAACATTTCCTATACATTGACTTTCCCATTTATATGAGTGATTGTCTCTTTATAATATGTGTGTGTTGTAACACACGCCAAAACTCTGCCCCACATACTTGGGATGAGTAGCACTATAGAATAAATGAAATACCCATGAGAGAGGGTCTATGTGAAGATGAGGGGTGCCATTGGAGGGTGCTATCAAGGCCAAACTGTCCGAACCAGGCATCAGGTGTTTTCTCTGGGAGCTGGAAAGGTGGGGGCGGTTTTGTTACCACAAAAAGACCTGCACATTCGCTTAAAGCTGCGCGTATACTGACAAACCATGAAGTGCACAATTGTCTCAACCTAATATAAACTTGGGGGCGTGGCCAAGCAGCATGGACGACAGGACGTGAGCTCCACCAGCTCCCGGACTGTGGACCCAGAAATCCTGTTTATTTATCCTATTTGGGCTTCTCAATACTCAAATCGGGAGTCGAGGGCTCCTCTCCCACTGGTGGCCCCTTTCCTGAGCGAAGGCAGCGGGAATCCGCGAGTATCCTCGCAGGAAGAGCTGGCGCTGTGAAAGCCGGACCTCTGCCTACATGAGGCCGGGGTCTGCGGCCTAATCCGGAGTGGTGTCGAAGGGGCGGACCTACCTTGCTGCGATCCCTGGAGGTCGAGGTGCCGCTCTGTGGACGGCGGAGCCCGCTGCCATCTGGGGCTCCGCCTCGGAGGGATCTGTGTGCGGCCGGCAAGATCTGCAGACGGCCTGCATTGCCTGGCTTTGATCCTGAGGCTGAGGGGAGAGACGCGACGGCCGCCTTCCCCCCGGACGCTGCTTCGAGGACGGTGTGGGGGCCTCCCGATCTGGTGAGCGCTGCCTGGAGGGGACCGCATCTGCCCTGGGAGTCCTGGAGGGCTGGTCCGGAGTCTGCGGGAGCCTGGATGAGAGCGGCACTGGGGGGCACACGAGTCCTGGTTTGCAACTCCCTTCCCCGTTGAGCCGGCGTCTCGCTTCCACGGATGTGCGGCCATTGGACGCAACGAGGGGGCCTGTTGGTTGGAGCGCTCGCTGCCCCGTGCCGGCACACTGCGGCGCCCCACCCTCGCTGGGACCTTGTTGGTGGAGGGCCTCGGGGCCCGGGAGGCCGTGATTGTGGGCGTTGTGGTGAGTGGCCATAGACCGGGCTACCCGCCCGGCGCGAAGAGCCTGCATTCTGTGACGGCCTGCTTGCCCCGGACCCCGCCGCTGGAATGGAGAGTGTGTTGTGTGCTGCCTGATATCACCGTTCTGCATCTGGCGGGCCCCATTCCTTTTCTGGGCGCCTCCAGTGGGGCCTGACTGTAGCTCCATACTGCCCCTGCGGACGCTGCCATGGTGGTCCTGGGAGGTCCGGCGTGGGAGACGCCCAACGCGATCTGGACAGCGCCGGTGGCCTGGGGTTCCCCCCGGACGATCCCCTTGTGGTGTGTGCTCTGGGGGCGGCCTGGGCGACGTCGCTTCACTTTCCCTCTGGGGACGACCGGACCGCCTGGCAGGTATCTTACATTGAGGCCCCCCGCTTCTCCCCCTACGGCGGTGGTGTTGGTAGCTCGGAGGGAGACTGGCCTCTGTACCTCCTGGCGGGTTCCCTCATACCGGATGACAGCGCACCGCTAAGATTGGCGACCCCCTCCTGGCGACTATTAGCTTGGGGACACCTGGAGTTTGGCAGCCGAAGACATCAGTACCCAGTGCGCTGGCCCTGGGGGACCGGCCTACGCCGCGCATCAGGGCAAACGTAGCTGGGGGAGGCTTTGGATACCCCTCTGGAGTGCATTGTCGAGACGCTTCGGGTCCTGGCAATGCGCAAGGACAGGATGTCACGCTCCACGCAGCACAATACTATCGCGCAATATACCACCCAGCTGCTGCCCTCGCAGCGGATTGCGCGCCAGTCGGGTCAAGATGAGGGGGCGGATGGCTCTGGTGAACCCTCCCGGGCGGAACTCTTGAAGGCCATACAAGGCTCACACACTGCGTTGGAGCGGCAGATTGAGAAAGTTTCCATCGACGTCAACTTATTGCGAACAGATCTCCGGAAGGTTGCGGATAAGGTCTCGGGCGCTGAGGGTAATATCACACAACTCCAGGGTGAAGTAGCCTCTCTGAATAAGGCGGTCACGCACCTCACGGCCACGACGCGTGCCCTGGAGCGGAGGGCTGAGGATGCAGAGGGGAGGGCTCGTCGCAGCAACATAAGGGTCCTGGGGTGCCGGAACAGCTGGAGGCTGGTAATGCGGAGCGATTCTTAGAGACCTGGATCCGGACGACGCTGTGTCCAAGGGGCCTCTCGGATGTCTTTGTCATCGAGTGGGCGCATCGGGCTTTGGTCCCGCCGCTGCGTCCTGGGGCTCCCCCACGGGCGTTAATCGCCAAGATCCTGAACTATAGGGATCGAGATTGCATCCTGCGAGCGGCGAGGGAATCGGCGGATCTCACCATTGAGAACAGCCGGGTGTCCATCTACCCCGACTATACCCAACAAGTCCAAGAGCAAAGAAAAACCTACTTGGGGGTAAAGCAAAAGCTCCGGGAGATGAAGCTGCAATACATGCTGTTGTACCCGGCCAAACTCAAAGCGCTCTGTCAGGGGAAGGCGCATTTCTTTGAGTCACCAGCGAAGGTGTGGGAGTGGCTGGAGATTAGAGGCGACGACCTTCCACCAGGAGAATGCGGGGGTCCCGGGAGACGTGGGGAACTCGCCCTTCGCGGCGGCGCCACGGCAGACGCAGATGTCGGTCTGGGTCGGCGACTCCTGAGGAACCCAGGATCACAGTGGGTGAGGACGGCGCTATGCTCCTGGATCCTTTGCCGGCGGAGACTGGGCCGGGGGGCCTGGGCCCACCCGGGTCTGGGGATGTACTGGTCCCGGATACCTTACAAGCTACGATACAGGACACGATCTTCACGGCCTCGGTGGTCCCGGAGACTGGTGGAGCTGAGTCGCTGGCAGAGACAGTCCCGTCCTGAGGTGATATGTGGCCTGAGCATTGTCTTTTTCTAACATGGGCGGCCTGTAGGTTGTCCTAGCCTTGCTGTTGATACCCAGTGCCTGGGGTGTTTGACCGCCTGATGCTGGGCGGAACGGTGGACTTTTATCTTGCTGGATGGGGGCTGTATGGTGGGTTGGGGGTGCGTCTGTTGGGGCAATGTCTGACTTGGGACTGCTCCACTTGGTTGAGCCTAAAGACTTTCCTGTTGGACTTGGGTCCCGTAGGGTACTAGGGGGGGGGGGGGAGGGGGGAGGGGGGGGGTTTGTTCTATTGTTTGTGAATGAGTGTTGTGTAGGGTGGATGGGGTGGCCGTGTACGTCCTGGCACAAGCAGGGGGAGGGCAGGGATGCATGTTTCGTTTGGGGTTTGATGTGTTGCAATGGTTAGGAGAGAGGGTGTTGTTGTTGAGGGGCACTGTTAAAGGCATCGAGTGTACTACTGTTCGGACTCATGGGTGGCGGATCGCAGAGAATGCACATAGCAGCCCAGATGGGCGTACTCACCGATTATGGGTGACAAATTCTTAACCTGGAAAGTGCGCGGACTGGGCACTTGTACTAAGAGACACAGGGTCCTCTCCTTCCTCCAGCGCCAAGGGGTCTCCGTAGCGTGTCTGCAGGAGACTCATTTGAATGAGGAGGGTGCTCAGAAGTTGTCCAAAAAATGGAGGGGCAGGTGTTCCATTCCTTCTTTTCCACGTATGCCAGGGGGGTCCTGATCTGGGTGGCGCCTGGGGTTCCCCTTGCCGTTCAGTACGCGGAGGCAGACATAGAAGGCAGGTACTTGCTGCTGCGAGTGAAGTTGGATGGTAGGGATTTCCTGATTTTAAACTCGTATGCCCCTAATGTGGATGATCCTGACTTCTTCTCACATCTTCAGGAGATCCTTGTTTCGGATCTGGATGCCCCCTTCCTCTGGTTTGGGGATTTCAACTTTGTGTTGGATCCGGATCTGGACAGGCACCCCCCCACGTTCTGGTACGAAACCGCGTATGACGGCGCGACTCCGGGAGGTGATGCATAACTTGGGTGCTGCAGATGTGTGGCGTATGGGCCACCCCACACAGAAACTGTATACTTGTTATACCCCGACACATAACACCCATAGTAGGCTGGATAGAATCCTCGCTGCTAATATTGATGCGTCCCTTTCCTTGATGGTTACCCACCAGGCCCGTTTTTTGTCGGACCACGCCCCAGTGACGTGCGTTGCGCAGTGGGTTGCCCAGTCTTCCCGTCCCCGGACCTGGAGGATGCCGATGAACCTCTTACAGGACCAGGTGGGGAGAGAACATGTGGCGACAGCCCTGAATAATTATGTAGATCTGAATTGGGAGGGCGGTGATCTGCCGTATTCGACTAAATGGGAGGCCCTGAAAGCGGTGGTGCGTGGCGCATGCATGGGCCTCACCTATGGGGTCCGGAAGCAGTTGCTCCAGGATTTGCGGGTCGCGGAGGATAGACTTTGGCACTGTCAGTCTCTGTCGGATCCCTTTGACTCGGATCTGGAGTCGGAGAGGATGGCCCTCGTGTGCGTTCATGACATCCTTACCCGTCTGGATAGGTACACTCTGGGCCAATACCGGCAGCGTCTCCACCGTGAGGGGGACAAGTCTGGTCGCCTGCTTGCCTGGATTCTTAGGAGAGAATCCGCCCGGAGCGGATAGTTGCTCTGAGGGATCCTGCTGGGGGCATGGTGCACTCGGAGTCGGATATTCTTGGAGTCCTCCGATCTCACTTGCAGGCGGTGTATACTGCCGACCCCTCGATAACCGAGGCCTCCTATCGGCCCTACCTCCAGGGATTGACACTCCAGGCCCTCTCGAAGGAGGCTGCGGAGGAACTGGACGCGGTCTTAACGCTCCAAGAGGTCAGGGTAGCATTAGCCGCCCTGCCGAGGGCTAAGGCCCCTGGCGGTGACGGCTTCCCGCCTGAATTCTACCAGTCATTTGAGAATGTCCTCGCTCCCCTCCTTCTGCGGGTATAATGAGGCACTGGAGTGTGGCGCCCTCCCGCCCACCATGAATCAGGGGGAGGTTCGTATGATTCTAAAACCGGGAGGAGATGGCTGCGATCCTGCGGCGTTCCGGCCTATAACTCTGATTAATACGGACGTGAAAATCCTTACCAGACTACTAGCCACCCGGCTGGCGCCTTACATGGCGCAGCTGGTGCACCAGGACCAGTGTGGATTTATCCCTGTCCGCAACACCTCAATGAACCTGCGGCGCCTGAACCATGTCCTACATGAGGTGCGTGGTAGGGAGGAACCCCAGGTCCTGGTGTCGGTAGACCTGGCCAAGGCCTTCGATACTGTCAGCTGAGGGTATCTATTAGAGGTGCTCCTTTTTGGCCGGGCTGGGGCCCATGTTTTGCGATTGGATCCGGGTCCTGTACGGAGCACCTCGGGCCAGAGTTCGGCTTGGGTCGGACCGCTCTGAGGACTGGCCTTTGGAAAGGGGCACTTGTCAGGGGTGTCTTCTGTCGCCGCTCCTTTTTGCCCTGGCGATAGAGCCCTTGGCGGTCTCTATTCGTACGGAGATGGAGCAGTGGGGTATCAAGGTTGGAGATACTGTGAATGTGATCTCCCTGTATGCGGATGACGCTCTGTTCTATTTAACGTCCCCGAGGGAGTCGCTGCCCATTTTACTGCAGTTGCTGGACCGCTTTGGCGCGGCCGCAGGACTGCGTATAAACCCTAGCAAGTCCCTGATCTTTCCCCTGGTGGGCTGTGCTGTGGATCCGGGTGTGGGCCTCGCGTGTCTAGGGCTACGATGGGAGCTGGAAGCCTTCCAGTATCTGGGAATCCAGGTGGCCTCGTCTGACGAGCAGTTGCTGGCCTGCAATGCTGATCGGGTGCTTCATTCCCTGCAGCAGTCTGTAACCTTCTGGAACACGCTCCCTCTCTCCCTCATGGGGCGACTAGCGGTTGCAAAAATGGTGATGCTACCAAGAATGCTGTATGTCCTGCAAACTACCCTGTGCCCGCTCCCCTCGCGCATATTTCGCAGGCTCAACACGCTGCTCACTTCTTTGCTATGGGCAGGAGGGCGCAGCAGAGTCGCCCTGCATACCGTGGTCTGGAGCTGGGAGGAGGGGGGCCTGGAGGCTCCGAGATTTGACCTGTATTATTATGCAGCACAGCTCCTGCCAGCCGCGAGGTGGTTCGCGGGCACGGACAATTGGGAACTGCGACTCTTGGCGGGAAGGGCGGACAAGAGGGCGCTGCAGGTGGCCCTGATGAGGGGACGGGGAGCGGACGAGGCCCTCCCCTATGTAGTGCGACACGCTGCGGGGGTCTGGCAACAGTTCGTTGAGAAAATCTTGCGGCGGGCCCCCTTTCATAGGGAGCTGCCGGTGTGGATCTTGGCCCCGGTGATTCTTATGGAGGAACATATGTCCTTTCGGGACTGGCGGGAGGGTGGATGCGAGACATTGGCGGACCTTTACCCGGACGACTCCTTTGCGTCCATTGAACGAGCTACGGAAGCCTTTGGCCTGGGCGGGGGGCAATACCTGCACTATAGAGTTCTCCGGGAGATGGCGAAGACGACCTGGCCGCAATTCCCAGAGGCACCCCCGTTATCCCACACCCTCAACATCCTTCTCTCCTGCGGCAGAGGAAGGCGGTTGGTCACATTATAGTACGCGGCCATGCGACGGGACTCCGCCCCGCCGGTCTCGCCGTCCTGGGCGGCCTGGGAGATGGACCTAGGGGTTGCTCTAGAGCCGGGGCAGCGCAAACGTATTGGGGTCCTGACCCGGAAGGTGTCGTGCAATGCGCGGTTCAAACTGATCCACTTCAATTTTGTACATCGCACTTACATGACCCCGGTCTCCCTGAGGCGTATCTCTGCGAATCGACGGGACAACTGCCCTAGATGTGGGGTAGGGGGAGTCGGATTCCTGCATCTGGCCTGGGAGTGCCCGCTGGTCGGAAACTTCTGGAAGGAGGTGGTGGAGCACATTGGGCGTGTCACGGGCCTCAAGATTGCCTTGACTCCGCTTCATTGTCTGTTGGCCCTGGTCCCCAAACCTAAAAAGAGAAATGTATCCTATACGTTGCGGCAGTTGCTACTGGTGTTGGCAAGGCGACGGGTGGCTATTACCTGGATGGGGCAGAGGGCCCCTGAATTGTCCCTGTGGCTTAAGGATGTCAGGGAATGGTCCTTGGCTGAGGAAACACAGATGCAGCGCACACGCAGGGATGAGAGGCTCCAGGAGGACCTACTAGCGTGGAGGGTAATGTGTTTACTGAACTGTTTACCCCTGAGGAGTCTGGTTCCGAGGAGGACGAAGCGGGAGGCGGGAAGGAAGGACTTGTTTTGGGGTAGTGCCCTGGTGGAAGCGTACGAATGTTCCCCATTATTTATCTATGTGATTTGCCTTGATTCCCCGAGGTTTGCTTATAACTGTGATGTCTGTACCGAATATATGACGTTATCCCGCAGACAAACAGCCCGCATACCATCAGTCCGCAAAAATAATCCCGCATGTACTATTAGGCCGCAAATTAAAAGAACGAAAACTTTTAGAACGAATATGCCTTTAGCACGCATGCCTTTACAACGTAAAGGCATGCATGTTAAAGGTATACTTGTTGTAAAAGTTGTAAAGGTAAGTAAAACACACTACCCACCCTACACTACCCTACACTACCCTACACTCTAATGTAGCACCCCTGCACCACCCACCCTTGACACACAGTCCTTTTTCTACATTTACACTAACCAGCATGACCCCCCGACACTACCATAAAGCACTTTACTTCCCTACACAAACACTACAACAGTACCTTAATACACTACCCCCAGCATGACCCTACACAAACACTACAATACTACACTAAACCACTACACCCCCTAAACCCTAAAATACTACCCCCAGCATGACCCTACACTACAACACTACCCAAACCCTAAGCCACTACACCCCAGCATGACCCTACACTACACCAACACTACAACACTACCCTAAACCACTACACCCCAGCATGACCCTACACTACACAAACACTACAACACTACCCTAAAACACTACCCCTGCATGACCCTACACTACAACACTACCCAAAGCCCTAAAACACTAACCCCAGCATGACCCTACACTACACAAACACTACAACACTACCCTAAAACCCTAAAACACTACACCCCAGCATGACCCTACACTACACAAACACTACAACACTACCCTAAACCCTAAAACACTACCCCTGCATGACCCTACACTACAACACTACCCAAAACCCTAAAACACTACACCCCGGCATGACCCTACACTACGCAAACACTACAACACTACCCCCAGCATGACCCTACACTACGCAAACACTACAACACTACCCTAAACCCAAAAACACTACCCCCAGCATGACCCTACACTACGCAAACACTACAACACTACCCTAAAGCCTAAAACACTACACCCAGCATGACCGTACACTACGCAAACACTACAACACTACCCTAAACCCTAAAACACTACCTCCAGCATGACCCTACACTACGCAAACACTACAACACTACCCTAAACCCTAAAACACTACCCCCAGCATGACCCTACACTACGCAAACACTACAACACTACCCTAAACCCTAAAACACTACCCCCAGCATGAGCCTACACTACACAAACACTACAACACTACCCTAAACCCTAAAACACTACCCCCAGCATGACCCTACACTACACAAACACTACAACACTACCCTAAACCCTAAAACACTACCCCTGCATGACCCCACACTACACTACCCAAAACCCTAAAACACTACACCCCAGCATGACCCTACACTATGCAAACACTACAACACTACCCTAAACCCTAAAACACTACCCCCAGCATGACCCTACACTACGCAAACGCTACAACACTACCCTAAACCCTAAAACACTACCCCCAGCATGACCCTACACTACACAAACACTACAACACTACCCTAAACCCTATAACACTTCCCCCAGCACGACCCTACACTAAACAACCACCACAACTCTACACTACACTAACACAACACTACACTACACAACACTACACTACACAATCACTAACCCACGAAAAAATATAACCCATACCCACTTACCTCTCTCGTCATCGTGGTTTTCACAACGTATGTGCATTTACCATACATGCCTTTAAAACGTAATGCGTTGTAAAGGCATACGTGATAAATGCACATGCGTTTTGAAAAAATGTGGGATAATGGTATGCGAGGTCAATGACCTTGCGGGATAATGGTATGCGGACTGAAAGTCCGCGGGATAAAAAATGCGGGATAATGGCTGCAAACCGTCTGTACTCGAATGGGCCATGAGGAAGTAACCAAACTATTTACACGTGTTTTCACTAGCGATGCCAAGTTTGGGGGGGGGGGGGGTGACTGTTTTGCTGTTAGATGCTAAAATTAAGTTTTTAACCGAAAAAGAAATGAACAGGAGGGTAGGAAACACCGCAAAAGGGGGAAAAAACGGCGGATGAAAAAAATATGCCTTTATTCCTTGCGAACCTTTATGCTTTAATATTCTGGCACTTTACGACTTTATGCTGCCTGACCTCCGGGGTGTGGGCTGAATGGCTGTGTGATACCATGTACGATCGAATTGCTCATTTTTCATCTTTAAGTGCCTGTGGGTGGATTTACCTGATTGTATTCTTTATACTTTCCGAAATAAAAATAATTTTCCCCCCCAAAAAAAAACGAATATAAACTTATTTTCACTTGTACTTTAGTGGTTGTCTATTTACTTACTTACATCAGAGAAGGTTGCACAATAGTATATGTCTGTAAACCTTACATTTTGTCCTGAATTTTGACCCGCTGTCCTGAATTTTTGTCCCGAATTTTGACCCTTTGTCCTGAATTTTTACAGTCACTGTCCTGAATTTGCATCCATGCCAGTTGGCTTGTAAATCTACCCCGTAGCGTTCAGCTTTTGGGATGCCAGTGGGGTAATTTTAGGGTTCAGGGTGGGTATGGGTTTTGGGGTGGCAGTGATAATTTTAGGGTTCAAGGTGGGTATGAGTTTTGGGGTGCCAGGGGTAGGTTTAGGGTTATGGGCATGTATGGGTTTAGGGGTGCCAGGGGAAATTTTAAGGTTCAGGGTGGGTATGGGTTTTGAGTTGCAAGGGGGGACATTTTAGGGTTCAGGGCGGGTATGGGTTTTGGGGTGCCAGGGGTCTAATTTTAGGGATCAGGGAATGTATGAGTTTTAAGGGGGGGGTGTAATATTAGGGTTCATAAGTGTGCTCTAATTGTTGTCCAGTTTCAAATGCAGAATTCCTCACTTTTTTTTTCTTGGCCTGAGCATTACCCGATCCTGATTGTCTGCCATTTTAGACCCGCCCCAATTGATTAAAATTAGCCACGCCCCTTTGTTTGCCAGGTTATCCCCCCTGGAAAATTTTCTGCGGATGCCCATGTGTAGTACTGCCCAATCCTGAACGTTCACGGTCACAGTGCGACTTAATTGCTGACGCAAGAAGATGAGCTCAGCGATGGCGAGTATTATGGCTACTTATGATGTGGGCACCCCCCTCTCATTAAGACAAATCTTCATCCAAAATTGAACACATATGGTGGACCCCAAACAGAGCATAGTAAAAACAGACTGCTTCAAACCCTTTTATGTGGTAACTTTGTACGAAATTATGAGTAACAGCAGAGAAAAACTCACACTTGACAAAAAAGCATGTAGGTTTTAAGACATTCAATAGCGCAAGCGCTCGCACTGTCCTACTAAAAGAGAAGAGAGAGGCTTAAATTACCTTATCGCTGCCACCCCGTGGCCGATTTCGTGTATTACACCGCTGATGAGGATCGCAGAGAAGAAATATGTCAGCTGGCTGATGGGCAGATTGATCCCAGGCACCTGTTAACATTGGAATAACAATACCATAGGGGAATAAGACGCCAGATGTCAAGCGGAAGATTACTGAGCTTGCAAGTGTCACTGTCTAACCGTTAATTTAAACACTTGGGCAGGAGCCTCGGTTTCTTTTCACCTATCAGATGTAAAAAGGTGGTTTTATTTTGCTCATGAGAAAGAACCACTAATTCGCGTTTCTACAGATAAAGGCGAGTGCTAGGTTATCTCTACAACTGTAAGACAGACTTTAATTCATACTGCTTGTGTTCCAGGGTTGTTATAACACGTTTGTCTAATACCTACAGCTCGGTAAATATGTACGATTAAATAACACAAGGACATAGCTAATATAAAAATACCAAATTGTTTTATGACCACATTTTCTTCCATTTGGTAGGTTTTTCTCTTCTTCCAACTTGGTGTTTTTCCGTTGAAATATTTAGTTTACATATAGTACTTGTTAAAAAAAATCTGTGATAATTTCTGTTGGACATGCTTTTTTTTTATATTGAAATTGAAAGTACACTTGTTCCTGTTCAGAGCGTTTCCACATTTCTAGACTTGCATACTAGACATTTAAACAAGTCGTGGAAGGGCTAAGAGTTGCTACTTCAGAGCCATGTTGTTTAAAGTCCTGTTTTATAACTGCCAGATGTACTTCAATTTCATGTGATAGTTATTTAGGATTCGTTTAGACACCTTCAAATAACCGTCAAGTGATTTCTTCGTATGTTTGATGTTTTACGTCTATATTTCAAAGAGGAAAAACACCGGTGTTGCTAATTTCCCTATTTTCTGATGGCACTTTAATCGGAGGTAGGAGCTCTGGTTAACAATGAATTTGCTTGGCCAGACTCCACCCTCAAACCCATCTTGTCAATAGCTGCATATGGACAGGTCAAAACACTCACATTGAGCTTTGAGGCTCAGGTGGAAAGTATAGAGAAAGTTTGTAGAAATCACACACAATCTATGAAAACATGTTATCTTAGAATACATCAAACACTAAAAGAATAAATGCTATAACAATGAATCAAATATAATGTCAGACACTACTCTAGCAACTGTAGCTTGGAAATGGTAGACCATGCCATTTAATGGATGAAGGGAAACTACAGGTCCGAGAATGAAAGGTTTTGTATGCCATCTGCCAAACACTATGCTTCAAGAATATTTTTCTTTTACACTTAAGTGACTTTTAGAAATATATGAATATTCTCTGAAGGTGTTGCTTAAACAATTGCATATGTATGTGCTGTGATTTTTTTTATATGGAGTTTACATTTTCAGCCCAGATTTATTGCAAACTGTTGACTAACCTAGTAAGTAAGAACCAACATTGAGGGGCACCTTTCAGCACTGAAACAGGAGCTTAAATGGGATGGCCTGGGAGCAAATATTATGAGGGGTTGTTGGCAATGGACATATGTAGCCTTCTAGGACTATACCTAAATCTGGAAAGTGATTCAGGGGTTCCAGAGCAATTGAAAGTTGCTTGCCGAAATTGAGACAAGTTCAACCTTTTATCTCTGGTGTCCTGGGCTTACCCTACTGCTGGACCAAATGTCGAGCAGCAAATATGCCTCTTTAGAACTTGATTCTCTCACTGTAGTGAGGTACAGCAGTCCAAGGCTTATCAGACCCTTGGCTTTGGGCACTGCTTATCCCTTTTGTGCCCAGCACTTCACACTGGAGCACTTACTTCGGGAACCGATCCACTTGCTGACATCAAGGTTTCGCTAAGTCATAACTTAAGGTGTGATCTCAGCCCAGTGATACTGTGACTACCCATGGCTCATTCTTGAGTGACCAAAGCGATACAAAAGGGGATGATTGACGGAGCGTTTGAGCAAATCAAACACTCACCCCCAGTCAACTGATCCGGGTTTAATCCATCACCATTCTTTAGCCCACTCAGCCACCCCATTTCAGACATGGCTATATGCAAATCAGTCTGACCCTGTGCCTCATGGGAACAGTCCAGCCCGAACTGCCAAGCCATATCTTCCATGGACCGGAAACAAGCATCCTGGGACCGGTTTCGGATTCATAATCCTCATCAGCCAGGCTATCTTGAATCCAGTGGCCAAGTGAGCAAGGGACTCACGTCTGAGCATACCCTGCCGCACTTGGGGCGAACAAAGCGATACAAAAGGGGATGATGGACGGAGCGTTTGAGCAAATCAAACACTCACCCCCAGTCAACTGATCTGGGTTTAATCCATCACCATTCTTTAGCCCACTCAACCACCCCATTTCAGACATGGCTATATGCAAATCAGTCTGACCCTGTGCCTCATGGGAACAGTCCAGCCCGAACTGCCAAGCAATATCTTCCATGGACCGGAAACAAGCATCCTGGGACCGGTTTCGGATTCATAATCCTCATCAGCCAGGCAATCTTGAATCCAGTGGCCAAGTGAGCAAGGGACTCACGTCTGAGCATACCCTGCCACACTTGGGGCGAACAAAGCGATACAAAAGGGGATGATGGACGGAGCGTTTGAGCAAATCAAACACTCACCCCCAGTCAACTGATCTGGGTTTAATCCATCACCATTCTTTAGCCCACTCAGCCACCCCATTTCAGACATGGCTATATGCAAATCAGTCTGACCCTGTGCATCATGGGAACAGTCCAGCCCGAACTGCCAAGCCATATCTTCCATGGACTGGAAACAAGCATCCTGGGACCGGTTTCGGATTCATAATCCTCATCAGCCAGGCTATCTTGAATCCAGTGGCCAAGTGAGCAAGGGACTCACGTCTGAGCATATCCTGCCACACTTGGGGCGAACAAAGCGATACAAAAGGCCACTGGATTCAAGATAGCCTGGCTGATGAGGATTATGAATCCGAAACCGGTCCCAGGATGCTTGTTTCCGGTCCATGGAAGACATGGCTTGGCAGTTCGGGCTGGACTGTTCCCATGAGGCACAGGGTCAGACTGATTTGCATATGGCCATGTCTGAAATGGGGTGGCTGAGTGGTCTAAAGAAAGGTGATGGATTAAACCCAGATCAGTTGACTGGGGGTGAATGTTTGATTTGCTCAAACGCTCCGTCCATCATCCCCTTTTGTATCGCTTCATTCTTGAGTGACCGGCATGGAACAGATACCATTTTCTTGTCTTGTTCTTGCATTATGCTTTTATACTTTCTTGTGCATAATAGAGCGTATATAAATGAGAGGGGTCTTGCATCACAATTACAATTAGATCCTTTGTGTTACAATTGCACCAGGTTTTAACTAATACTATGAATGGGTGCCCCTATGCATTCAGTTGTCATTTTTAAGAGGCGTTTGCGCTTTTTCTGGCTCTATCACTTGTCCAAAAAATATTTCGTGCTTCAAGCATGGTGTTTGTGTATATTTACATGCTTATAAGTTATTCTTGTTGAAGTCCTTTGCTTTCTGTCTTATGGTGTATAAATGCTTGTGGTTCATAATTTTTTGTATTTTGATTTATTGTACTTTTACATATGATTTTCAGACCTTATGAAGTTCTCAGAGGAGAAAGAAACGTGTCGGTTGAGCTGAAGTTTGTCATTACTATCTGAAAAAAATCAATTCAAAATAAAGACTTTATATATTACAAGATTGCCTTGGACTTCTTTTGCCTGGTGCACGCCCAGTCATTATCACACTTTCAGGATCTGGAACACAGAGGCAACACTTAATGGCTGGTGCCGGGCTCTCAGTGCACAGGACTCCCAAATTGACGAAACAGGTATGAGGTGCGGAACCTAAGCCACAGTTCAAGTATTGTTCCTTGAATTGTAACTTTTGGACTGTTTTGCACTCTAAGCCTTTCTATACTATCTACGAAACATGTCACAATTTAATGACAGAAGGGAAGAAATGGCACAGGAATTATTTGGTAAAAATGTGACCACAACCCAACCTGGTCAAAGTGCGCAAACAAACATGGGACTCCGCACATTATTCCTTAAGTTAGAAAGCCTTAAAAACAGGAGTTAGCCAGTTGGTGGTAGGGGGTAACCTTGAAACAATATATAGATAATAAAAAAACACCTAGAGGTCTTCGTATCCTGATCTTTCCCACTTCCGAAGAAGGCCTTAGTGATGGCCTCCTTAAGGAACGAGAGAGCAATCTAGAAAGCGCATCACTTGTCATGATGCAGATCCTAATACGTGATGAGATCGAGAAAGGGGCCACTTCCAGAGATAGAGGTGGCAGAGAAGGAAAATAAGGCAATGGACAACAAAGACCTCACTTATAAGAACTATGAGATACTGAGGAAAGTGATTGAGGAATATCAGAATTATTTAAAAGAAAAGAAAATGCGCAAAATCAAACGTGATGATAGGGACTACAAAGAGGGTTGTATTTACACCTTAGCAAAAAAATTCAACCAATTATCTGTCACAGAAGACAGAAAAAGGATGAGGGAGGAAAGAGAGGAGGCAAGGACAGGAAGCAGCATCTCAATATCTTCAGTGAGCAGTGCTGCATCCAGCAATGCCACAAATGATCACCCTTGAGGGTGGGGGGGGAAAACATCTTTTCAAAGAGAACTAGCGAAATTACGAATAAGTGGGAAACCCGAGAAAAAAGGACTTTACAAAAACCAGGAGAGGGGGGTGCAGGACAAAAAGAGGAAGCAGAAGAGAAAAGCGAAGGAAATCAGAGAATGTCAACCCGCTCCAAGAAACAACAGAGATATACACCACTTTGTAGTGTAATGAGGTTGTGTCCGAAACCATGGGCAATAGCGATTTGAAAATTGTTAACCTATCATATAGGCCACTTGATATTGACGAAGAAAGTTTACTTTGTAAGGGTCTTAACTTCTGTGCGACCCAGGATGGATACCCTTATGAATGTTCATGTGGATCTATTCAAGTTTGTTAGGTCACTCAAAGTCAAAGATTTTTTTCATGACAAAACACCACCGGTTTCTATGTCTAACAATGCACCCACACCTACTACCCACCGTTGCGGATGTAAGGAATGTGCAATGTCTGCTATCACTACGGGGGAAGATGAGGTTAGCATGCAATCCCTTCCTGAGGAAATGAGTATAACTGAAAACTTGGCTATTGATAGACTCAAAACCAAGTCTAAATTCACTCCCTGCACTTCTTATCATCGTAACATTGATTTTGTCTCTGAGAAAGTCACTGAAGGACTGTATAGGATAGAGAACCCCAACAAGTTTAGGGGCAGGCCTCGTCAAAATCTAACAGTTGGGAGGAGCTTAGCGCGCACCCAAGATGGTCGCGTGAGCTTAGGGCTCCCGGACCTTTGCCACCTTCACCGACTATCCTGAACCCTATCCTGAATTGGTCGACGGGTTATTAATGGCACGGCCCTGCTGATCGTTTATCCGTTTTCGGATTTTGATTTGGACATCGGGAGCTGAAGATATGGACTTTTGAACTTTTTCGGCCTGCTCCATGGTGCTGCCCCCGGGCTTGATTTCTCTGCCAGCCGGACAGTAATCGAACAACAACGGATCATGCGAGCCTCCTTTGCCCGGTTGTCTACTTTCAGTTTCGTTTCTCCCGCTTAGACCTACTTGACTTTGTTTCGATCGCCCAGGCTTGCTGCTTTCAACCTCACCGCTATTCACCGGCTGGTGACTCGGCCTCCTGCCATTTCTCACTTGGTGATTGGTTTGCATCTTCATTTCTATATTGTTGCGGGCGCATCGACTTTAGCCATTTTTACTAGGTCTCAGACTACCCTTCGGGGCGCACGACCTAAGATGGCCACCAAGCCTGAGGGAGAGAAACACAAGACCAGACCGGCGATGCGAGGGGGCTCCGTGCAATTGAATGTCATGGACAGATACACTCTTGTCAAGGGCTCTCCGGGTGGATCGACTAAATCCCCGGCCACTGTGGGTGACGACTCCCCGATGGATGAAGAACTGTCGTTGAGGGACGTCATGGGAGCCATTGCCGGGATGAAGGCCACGCTGGGTCAACAATATGAGGCCTTGGCCCACAAGTTGGATACGGTCGCTATCGATGTTACCTTGATCAGGGCTGACCTAGCGAAAACCAATGAAAAGGTCAAATCCCTCGATCTCAAGACATCTAGTCTTGTTACTGACGTCTCCGATTTACAGGCAGAGGTCGGTAACTTGCGAGCCGCCCGTGACTATCTCACTCGACGCCTGGACGACTTTGAGGGCCGGGCACGACGTAACAACGTCCGTCTGGTTGGTGTCCCGGAAACTTCGGAAGCATCCTCGGTGGACCTGCTGGTGGAGGATCTGGTCCTGAATCATCTAGCGCCCAAGGGCCTCAGCAAGTTTTTTGCTGTTGAACGTGCACACAGGATCTCGGGTGGTCCGCCTAAGCAGGGAGCCACTCCGCGTCCCATCATTGCTCGGATCGTTAACTTTCGGGACAGGGATGTGATCCTGCAAGCGTCTCGCCTATCTGGTCCAACGGCTTATGAGAACACTGCAGTCAGCTTCTACCCGGACTTTACCCAGAAGGTTCAGAAACAGCGACTTGGATTCCAGGGGGTGAAGAAGAGACTGAGGACTAGAGACATGAAATACGCCATGCTTTTCCCGGCCCGGTTACGTGTGGTGTACAACGAACGAACATTTTTCTTTGATCATCCAGGGGCGGCAAGTGACTGGCTGGACACGCTGCCCCCGGGACCGGATCGTTCTGAACACTCTGGACACTCCGGTGGTGCAGAGGGAGGCCCGGTGGAGCAGGAATAGGGGGCGGACCAGCTCCCAGTCCATCGTGTTGACTTTTCGGCTGTGGTTTGGTGCTATGCCTCTATTGCTTGCTATCATGCTGTCTTATTGGGGTGTCGGCGGGGGGGTGGGCGAGTCTTCCTCCTCTGGGGTTCTTTTCGTAGACTAGTTGTATGTTAGGGCGACAGGCACACTGCAAGTTGGGGTGGCTTTTGAGTCTTACGCAGGGGTGCGGGGTGGGGGGTATGATGTACGGGGTTGTTTGGGGGAGGTGGGGGGTTGCAGTTTACGTTTCATTGTTTTCTTCAAGGCATATTATTGATGATCTCCTGTTGTACAGTGTCGCACCTGGTGTGGGGTGGGGATGGAGTTGATCTCTGGGATCGGGGTTAGGGGACTTAAGGTACTGTGTTGGAACGTGAACGGGTTGGGGATAGGATCAAACGGGGCGTGGTGTTGCAGCTCTTGCGACGGTTGTCCCCTGATGTGGTCTTGCTTCAGGAGACGCATTTGCTTGGCAATACGTGCCATGCAATGAATAGACGTGGCTATCGTCTCGTCGCGCACTCAGGTTTCACTTCTGGATCCAGGGCAGTGGGCATTCTGGTTCGGAGCTCCCTCCCTCTAGCTGTTGACGACATCATCCTTGATGACAGGGGAGGGTACGCCGCCATTGTGGGGCGCTGGGAGGGAAGGGTTGTCGCCCTGCTCTCCGTCTACGTGCCGCCGGGTCTCCAGACTACCACTTATGCGGATCTGGGAAGAGTGGTTTTGGGATTCCCCGAGGGTCTGCTTGTAGTGGGTGGGGATTTCAACTCTGTAGTGCCGGGGATGTGTGATCGCTACCCTCCCGAGACATTGCGAAGTCACAATCCTGGTTGGGGGATTTCCTGGAGGCTTTAGGGCTCACTGACTGCTGGCGCCTGCTTCATCCTGGGCAATTGCAGTATACGTTCCATTCTGGTGCCCATGGCAGTCTTTCGAGACTGGATTATGTGCTGATGCCCTCCTCCCAGGCCTCCTCCATAAGGGAGGTGAAACATCTAGCTAGGGGTATCTCGGATCATTCCCCGCTGTGGTTGGTAGTGGACGCTCACTTGGGGTCGGAGGGAAGGGTGGCCCCGATACACTCCTGGTATCTCCGCGACCCCAAGGTTAGGGTGGAACTAATTAAAACGATTGACCAATACTTTGCTGAAAATGTGGGTTCTGTGTCCTCCTCTGTCACGTTGTGGGAAGCTTATAAAACTGTTATTCGGGGCCAGGCCCTCTCCTTGATTGGCAATGTCAAGAGACGTAGGCGGGAGGAGGTTGTCCGTGTTGAAAATGACATCACTGTTCTTGAGGGGGAGTTGGGATCCGAGGTCACCCCGGAGAGGCTGCACCTTTTGGGTCTAAAACAACTTGAGTATAGAGCGCTGGTGACTGATGCGGCGAAGGAGATGAGCAGGGAGCAACAGGGACGACTATATGATGTGGGGGATAAGGCGGGGAAATTGCTTGCTTGGCTGGATAAGAGGGAACGTGCGAGTCGGATTGTCCCTGTGATTGTTGATGTGAATGACGTGAGTATCACCGACCCTGCTGGTATTGTTGAGTGTTTCGCTGACTATTTCCGGGAAGTGTATTCCCCCGTCTCTGATAGACCGGAACAGGACTCCCACTTGCTCCTGCGAGATATCTCGCTGCCCCGTTTGTCCGACCCTGAAAGGGATCTCCCAGAGGCTCCGCCTACAGTTGATGAGGTTGTTTCGGCCATCCGCTCGGTTCGCTCGGGGAAGGCCTCGGGCCCTAATGGGCTCCCAGTGGAGCTTTACAAGCTCCGTCCGGATGTGATAGCACCGTATCTGCGGTCGATGTTCTTGGAATCACTGGAGGCAGGCTTCCTCCCTCCCGACCAAAGATTGGCTTCCATAGTGGTGATCCACAAGGATGGCAAGCCACGTGACCGCTGCGCCTCCTTTAGGCCCATATCATTGATTAACGCCGAACCGAAGATTCTGGCCAAAGTGCTTGCTAACCGCTTGGTCACCGTCATAGGCGATCTGGTTCACCCGGACCAATCCGGATTCATACCCCATCGTAACACGGCACGTAATCTCCGGCGCCTGCATGGAGTCCTCGCGCGAGCGGCGACTCTGCGTGAACCGGCCATCCTGGCGTCTTTGGACGCCACCATGGCGTTCGATACGCTGGAGTGGCCATATTTATGGGCGGTTCTCTCTAAATTTGGCTTTGGCCCCACCTTCATCGCCTGGGTGAAATTGCTTTACACCGACCCCTTAGCCCAAGTGGTGGTGAACGGTCGTGTCTCGGCCTCCTTTGCTCTTGGTAGGGGAACGCGCCAGGGCTGTCCTTTATCCCCTCTCTTGTTTGCCCTTGCTTTGGAGCCTTTGGCGGCATGGCTGAGATGGGAACCGTCCTTGAAGGGCATTAGATGGACCCCGGAGTTTGAAGACCGAATATCCTTATATGCAGACGATATACTCCTATATCTTACGTCGCCTCGGAAATTGTTGATCTTCCTTTTTGACGTTCTGACTTCTTTCCGTAAAAACTCCGGTCTGGTCGTCAACTGGTCGAAGTCTTGCATCTATGTTCTATGCGGCGAGGCCCCTCTCCCGCCTCGTGGATGTCCTATTTCGGTGGTGCGGGAGGGATTCAAGTACTTGGGGATTTTTATCACCTTGGACCCTGTGCTTCGTTATGAACGCAATTTGTTGCCCACTCTCCAGCGCCTCCGTGCCGATGTGGCTGCGTGGGGCAGGCTCCCTCGCTCTCCTCTGGGACGGGCGGCGTTATTTAAGATGATGTCGCTCCCTCGGTTCCTTTATGCGTTGCAAAATACACTTGATATTGTGCCCGCCCGCTACTTCCGGGAGATTGAAAGTCTACAGAGACAATTGGTATGGGGGGGCCGTCCTCGTATTGCTCTTGCGAAACTGACGCTCCCGTGGTACGACGGGGGTATCGCGCTCCCGGACATCCGCCGCTAGTATTGGGCCTCTCAGCTGGGGGCCATCAATCACTGTACTTACGGTCCTTTGCCGAGCCCAGCGTTTGAGATGGATAGATGGCTGCTGCCTGGTGGAGACTACAACAGGGCTCTGTATGCGACTTCTGCAGGCGGATCTCTCACGGGCCCCACTAGGACAGCGGTGCAGGTGTGGCATCGCGCTACAGCGGCCCTGGGCTGGGCGGATAGGCCGACCCGTGCTACCCCGCTCTATGCATCGGAAAAACTTGGCTCCCTCTGGAAGTCGAAGGGTTTCGATAAGTGGGATGTCATCGGTATCAGCAGGGTGAATGATGTGTGGATCAAGGGTAGAGTCAAGACGTTTGAGGAGCTGAAAGTGGAGTATGACTTGACTGATAGAGAATCCTTCCGCTATGTGCAGATACGACACGCGGTTTCGTCTGTATTTCCCCTGGGCTCGGATATTCCGGAGGCGTCCCCGCTCGAAGATCGGGTGCTAGACGGACATGTCCCTGACGGCACGATCTCACTCATATACAAAAAGTTGATCAATGCCAGAACCGACCTACTGAGTAACCTTCGAGTGATGTGGACTAGTGACGGTCTGGAACTCGACGACGAGGATTGGCAGGCTGCGATCTCTTCCCCGAAGGGAGTGGCTATCCCGGCGCGCCTCGGGTTTGTCCAGCTCAAGATTCTCCATAGGGTCTACGTGACTGGTCCCCGTTTGGGGCGAATGGGGTTCTCGGTGGATGGACTGTGCAGGCGTGGTTGTGGTATGGTGGGTACGTTTCTCCATATTATTTGGGAATGCCCTGCGGTGATGCGCTATTAGACTCGCGTGCATGAAGTTATGAGTGAGGTCACGGGTGTGCAATCAATGCTTGAGGCGAGGCGGTGTCTGTTGAATGTCTGGGAGCCGAATGATTATGACCTGGCGCAGCTTCGATGGGTGACCTTGGGTAATATGATTGCTAAGAGAGACATTGCTCAGTTGTGGGGTGCCCAGAGGACACCGACAGTTCTGGTGTGGCAACAAAACATGGACTGGTGCATGTTTCGGGAAAAGACAGTGTATGTTTCCCGTGGCACGCCCCGCAAATGGGGGAAAATTTGGAATCAATGGAATGCGTACCATGGTGGCATCTGTACTCCCCCCCCCTTCGGAATTGGATGCTGACCTGTCATCCTCCCAACCTGATGTTTCCTCCACGGGCATTTAGATATCTTGCTTCTTCCTGGTCTCCTCCCCCCTCCCCACTTTTATCACATACTTCTGACATCTGATTTGATTATGTATCCCCCCCAGCGCCGACATGACACAACTGTAATGTATTGCCTTGTTTTCTGTTTTTTCTTTCCTTGTTTTTGTTATTTTGCATTTAATAAAAAGATGTTTAAAAAAAAAAATCTAACAGCTGGCCAGAGGAAGACTCTTATTAGACTACGGGAGGACAAAAGGAATGTGATAAGGGAGGCGGACAAAGGTGGAAATTTTGTTGTAATGAACGCATATGACTATATGGGTGAAATTGACCGACAATCTGGTAACACTGAAGGCTAGAGGTCGGGTTTTTAGTAAAACAGGACGAATGGCGCTCAGACTGATGTGCGTAGTGTTTAGTATGTATCTAAATAAATACAGTGCTACCAGGTCGGGGGATTTACCTGATAACCCCCGGATCTGTGGGAGTCAGAGGATTCACACTGTAATATGAGCACTGTCCTGGGCACACGTGGCTGGTTGTTTGACATTATACAGTTGTTGCCTTGCGATAAATAACTTTTTCAAAAACTTACACTGGTGTTAAACTCCGTATTGTCAATACGTGAATACATTTGTACTAACTTTGTGATATCCTCACCCCGTGTGCCCAGGACTGTGCTCAACCTGGCAACACTGAATGCTATATGAGGGTTAGGACTAACCCCATGGATGATCTTACAAGGATCATCAATTTAAAAATTACTGAATGGAGGGACATAAGCATGCTGATTGACACTGAGTATTAGTACCTGAAGGTGGAGAATCCAAGATTTCCTTGTATTTACATACTTTCAAAGATACACAAGAAAGGGGGCTTTCCACCAGGGAGGCCCATCATATCTGGTATCGGTTCTCCCACAGTGAGAGGATCAGAACTCGTGGACCTGAAATTACAGACACATGAACGAAACCTACCCTCTTACATCAGGGATAGCAAGGACATATTGACTACATTTAAAGACCTGGGATGGTCAAATGACTTGCTCTTTGTGACCTTAGGCGTAGTCAGCCTCTACACTTGTATTGAACACAGATATGGACTTGCGGCAGTGAGATCCTACCTGGACAGGGAGGATGCAGGCCTTTTTTAACATAATAGTATGGTGATGGAAATGATCGAACTAAGCCTCACTGGGAACTACTTTCTTCACAACGGTACCTGGTACCAGCAGAAGCAGGGCACTGCTATGGGTTCCAGGTCTGCTCCCTCGTATGCATGCCTCTTTATGGGGTGGCATGAGAGCGAGTATGCCTGGGGAAAATGTGCCTCCCCTTGGACTGACTATATAGTCTATTGGGGGAGGTACATTGACGATATTATCTGTCTGTGATCAGGGACAGAGGAATCACTCAGGGACTACTTCACCCATCTCAACAACAATCCATATAATGTAAGACGAACCATGGAATACCATCACAAAAGAATGAACTATCTTGACCTACCGCTCCACATAATGGATGGTACAGTACACAATACCCTTTACCGAAAAGAAATGGCATGCAACCGTGCGCTGCATGCCAGTAGCGCACAAGCGAGCTCAGTCATCCAGAAAATCCCCTATGGGGAGATGGTCCGGATCAGGCGTAACTGCAGTGAGGATGGGACCTTTTATAGGAATATCGTAGAGGATATGATGGGAAGGTTTTGGATATTGCAGAAAGAAGGCAGCACACACTCAAGAGGGAGGAGACATAGACAGAACAGAACGCTAAAAAGAAGACAAGGGGACTTGACAACAATGTCAGATTCATCACTCAATATACTACCTAGCATGGTAAGATCTTCAGATTGCTCAAACGTAAATACCACCTTTTGGAGGAGATCCCAGAGCATACGGAGGTCAGTTAGACAGAATCCCTCCGTTACATATAGGAGGGGCAATACCCTTAGAAATACTCTATGCCCAGATTATATTACAGACACAGAGAATAGGCAAACATGGCTGCCATCTAAGCCTGAAGAGTATTATGTGTGTAGCTGCTGCAATGTATGTACGGTTGGGGGGAACAAGATCAAGGAGCTTCATTACAGTGAAACAGCGAAGTATAAGATCAGGCAGTTTATTAACTGTAATACCACCTTTGTGGTATATGTGATTGGGTGTGCATGTAATATGATCTATGTGGAGCACCAAGAGAAGTCTCAAACACCGTATCCAAGAACACAGAGGGGCAATTCTCAATTGTGAAATGAGATACCCCATGGCAGAGCACTACATGAAGATGCATTCTGGGGACCAAACTTTTTGGTTCCATGGTATTGACCATGTGGAAGCAGGACATAGGGGGAGGGAACAGGGAACTGCGCCTTAGACAATGTGAAGCAAAATGGATATGCAAATTGCGCACACTAAGCCAGGGCCACAACAAAGATAATGAGATGCATTATTTTCTCAATGCTAATTAACCATGCTGTGTTTATGCCTTTTCCTGAAACTCTCGCCTATCTACCGCCACTTCCTATTCTGACTTTGCTCTCAGTGATCGCTTTAAGCGTTATGTCCCCTGTATAACTGATCGACGACACTATGTTGTATGGACTTTAATGAATGTATATACTTTGCCTCATTTGATTTTATATGTACCCGGTTTACTCTAAGATGTACCCTCAACCTGTCCTCTCACCTTTATACCTACTCCCCTCTTTTTATGATTCACTACCTATGTTTTCGCTACCCTTTTTTCGCTACTGTCCTCTAATGTGTTTACCGACAGGCATTGTGTTCTTAATTATTCTTGTACCTGGCTATGGCTTGAATTTCTTCTTGCTACAATCCTTGTGAATTCAAATATTTTGTTCACTATTGTGTGATCACCTTTTGTCTTGGATATTCGTTTAATAGCTTAACTTCACCTGGGCACTGCCCTCCTTATGTGATACCCAATCTCCTCAATGAAATACACGAACCAGTCTTATACAACTAACTGATACTAAAAATGATTCGGTCTACTATCTGATATGTATGTGCTCTTTCAGTTGTGTCCTCAGCTTGTGGTACTACTGAAGAGTAGACATATTCTTGGTGGTAAACGCCTCTTGCACGGTCTGGTTTATCTTACCCTTGACGCAAATTTTTTCTGCCCTTATTTCCTTTTTTAATCATTGCCAGTTTTGTAACTTACACAACTATTATGCATTTTTTCTTTCATCTATATTTTCCCTCCTTACTTTATATCCTTTTTTCCTTTAAAGTCCCAGGCTCACTTCTCCCCCAATAGTCCACTGCTCTAAGACACATGTGGAAGCCGTTCCAATATGGAGCTTCTACTCGCACTCCTCATGAATTTCGGCTATCACTGGGAAGGTTTTTACTTTGCGCAGCGGCTAGCTCCATGGGGGATCCGCCTCCAGGAGTGCAGCCGTCGCTTTTCCTGAAGCTATTCACCCTGACTCAGGATTGGCTCTGCCATTACTGGGGGAGGCGCTTGCTTGGTTCCTAAGGCCGGGGGGCATACAACTCCTGACTATCCTGACTGATATATCGGAACCGAGGATACGGCTAAGGAGATGGAGGATGCCTTAACTTTTCACACTGAGGGGTTGGGGTTTTTGGAACTACCCACTACTACTTGGCTTTGGGCATTGGTTCCTGCATGACTCAATACCCACATAGGCTTCCACAATATTTGTTTAGCCTTGAAGCACCCACACCCTGTTGCCTTTTCGTTGCACCCGTATTAAGCGATCATGGCGCTGAGGGCATCTTTTTGGTAAAATGTTTCACATTGTAGTGTTCGGCATATACGGCTTACTCCTCACGAATGAGAGTTCGCTACTGCCCGTTTCCCTACGATACTTGGATGTATTGATGGATGATAGATCAGGAGGGGAATTTGGACTATATATACGGCTCCCCTTCGCTCTTTTTCACATCGGCAGGGTGAGCGATACCTACCTAGCTGGTTTTTCTTTTTCGCAGTATCTTTTCTCTGGCTTTGGGCATAGCGGCTTTGCGGTCACTATGTTTCAATGGCCTAGAGTTTTTCGTTGGGCTGTTCCTTTTTAATATATGGAGTGTAGTTCCTATATTACCTTTACAGGATCTGTGAGTTTGGATAACAAACTGTGGGATTGGTAGCGGACTGATTCCGTGCACCCCACCAGATATGTTAGCCTGTTTCCATTAGCTAGCTCACAGTGCCACTAGGATTTCCTCTTCTCGGGGAGCGAATAGTTTCTGGCAACCTCAGAACATGACAACCCTGATCCCCCAGGATCATGGAAACAATATGTTACTACTCGCTCAGTCACTCATCCTCACTTAGTTTGTCTCAGAGATACACAGAATAAACAGGCTGGGAGTTTCAATAAGTATTTATTGAACAGTTGTTAATCTAGTGTAGAATAGATAAGCTGCAACAACCAATAGACAGTAGCAGAGATATATGATTAGCAATACTACAAAAGTAAAGGGATGGTATAGTTCTACTATCTTGCAGTAAGCATGAATATATACAAGTACATAGAATACATGATAATAATGCATACTGCTACGATGTCTACCTAACTAGATGTACCTTAATGTACCTAGCATCTGTGTAAGTGTTATGGCAAGAATCCCTCTAGGATCTAGTCCCCACCAATACCGGAGAATTAGAGAATGTGGGACCCCATCCTGGTCTCCAGTTGGACACCCCGCGAGGGATGTTAGACCACTGCTAGCTGGAGCGTCTGCATGCAGGAACCTCAGCGTCTCTGGCCAGTGTGTCAGCCAGGAAGTCACGGTCTCCTCTGTCTCTCTAAGCAAGACATGATGTATATATACCCACAAGTCTCCCCAGGGGTCCTACCTTGCTGTGTTACTGTGTCGGCCTAAAGGATGCCATTTGTCTTGAACATTACCATAGATATGGGGGGGCGTGGCCACGGAGGCGACTAAGATGGCCGCCTCCGATTGAAGCTCCGGCGCTTGGGAGGCCAATCCAGTACATCCTGCGGTGATACTCTAACTGATTCCCCGCAGCCTCACTCCATTCTACATCAGAGAAACAATGGTTCCAGTGGAACGATACGTGTATACTTGATGAAAACACAACAATGTACAATAATAGTGTGAAGGCTACCGAGGATGTCAGAAGGAAAAACAAAACTCATGACCGCAATTGAGTACCATCATTTGTATTTTTGCGAGAGAAAATATTCAAATATTTACGTATAACAATTCACATATCATATAACAGTGTGAAGACTTTAGAAAGAGCGTCCCAAGTGTAAAGGGTGAACCGAGGAGTGATTTGAACACACATTGAAGTGACAGCAGTGACAATTATGTACACGGTTTCAACAGGGATGTATTTACAAGGAAGTGGGAAATGACCATATAAACAGTATTCAATAATATATACAATGGCTATTTAATTCATAGACATTGATTAAAAGGTTCATTCCCAAGGAGCGTCAACGGCGTTTCGACCCTTTACTGGATAGAGGGTCTCGTCAGGACAGGGACGGTGTGAGACATCTGCGGGGGTAAGAAAAGGAGTGAGCTCCAAGTGTAAAAAAAAATGTGGGGTTGTGGAACAGACTGTATATGAAGGGCTAGGTACCTGTAAGATTTCAATGAAGGACTCAGTGATGGAGTAGGTGCCAACCATGCGTGAGAAAAGAGAGGGGACGATAAGGATACTCACAATGAACCCAGCCGGGTACTGTGGCGAAAAAGAAACAGAATGAATGAGGTTACAATTAATAAAACAAGGCAACCACCTGTGTAGGCGAGCCCAGGGTCGAGTACTTACCACTGTAAGTAGCCGATAGATGCGAAGGATTTCGATCTTTATTTTTGGATGACAACACGGAACTTGATAGTCAAATAGTGGCACTGAGGTGCTGCAATGAGCACGGATAGGGCGCTGGACAGGAAAATGCCTGTGAAAGTGGGAGTAGGTTAGAGGGGGCTACGCAGAGGATTTCTTGCTCGGTATAGTGAGTTTAAAAAGACAGGCGTGTTACCTGAAGGTACACGCGGTCTGCCTTAGTCCGACTGCTGAGTGGTAAAGGCAGCGCCGTACACGAGGGATTAACTGTGCGACGAATGCGCAGGGAAAGTGAAGAGAGCAGAGTGCTCGATCTTCAACACGGAAGGAAAGGGAAGGTAAACAGGGTAGACACAGAGTTATCGATCAGCTCCGACAATAGGTACAGGACCAGGTGGTAGGGAAACAGAATTACACAACAGTTAGGCATGCCAGTGTATTATACTCAATACAGGCATATTGCAATATTTAACAGCCACAAAATATAAACCAGAATTACAGTAGTGCATGCTAGTGTGTTGTAATAATTACAGGCATATTGCAATATTTGACAGGCATAAGATATAGACCACATTTAACTGTTGATACTATAAAGTTTCTCACAGTGAAAAAGTGCACACAACAGGCTCATGATTAAGGATTTGTACTATCATCCGACAAGTACACAGTAGATGATTGTCCAAGCGTGGCGACAAACCCTCTCCATTCCTCAGAGGAATTCAAACCCTCATTGATGGAGTTGGTTCTATCAATCCAATGACATTCACTTCGTTGTAATATTTGTGCTATATTCCCACCCCTTTCAGGTAGTCTCGCAATGTCAATCACGTGCCATTTTATTTCATCGGCAGTGTGATTTTTGTCCACAAAGTACGTGACAAGGGGCGCAGAGACAACCGACCTTCTGATGCGGCTGCGATGTTGTCCTATCCTTGCCTTAATAGGTTGTTGGGTCTGTCCAATATATGGGAGACCACATGGACACCAAATGCAATACACCACGTTGCGTGTATTGCAATTTGAGAAAAAATCAAGCGTGTGTTCACCATTGCTGTATTTAAAGGTGGTAGTATTTTCTGTGAAAGCACAGTTCACACATTTATGATGACCAACTGCGGGGGGAAGGCCCCAGGCTGATTCTAACATGCCCGTCTTTTTGATCACATCAGTGGCGGATCGTACCAAATGATCTTTAATGTTCCTAGCTCTCTTATAAGCAAATAAAGAGACCTCCAGTAAGGGATCTATACTTTTAATGATATTCCAGTGTTTGGTAATGATGATACGGATCTTATTAGTGTGAGTCCTTGTCCAGCGCCCTATCCGTGCTCATTGCAGCACCTCAGTGCCACTATTTGACTATCAAGTTCCGTGTTGTCATCCAAAAATAAAGATCGAAATCCTTCGCATCTATCGGCCCTGGGCTCGCCTACACAGGTGGTTGCCTTGTTTTATTAATTGTAACCTCATTCATTCTGTTTCTTTTTCGCCACAGTACCCAGCCGGGTTCATTGCGAGTATCCTTATCGTCCCCTCTCTTTTCTCACGCATGGTTGGCACCTACTCCATCACTGAGTCCTTCATTGAAATCTTACAGGTACCTAGCCCTTCATATACAGTCTGTTCCACAACCCCACATTTTTTTTTTTTACACTTGGAGCTCACTCCTTTTCTTACCCCCGCAGATGTCCCACACCGTCCCTGTCCTGACGAGACCCTCTATCCAGTAAAGGGTCGAAACGCCGTTGACGCTCATTGGGAATGAGCCTTTTAATCAATGTCCATGAATTAAATAGTCATTGTATATATTATTGAATTCTGTTTATATGGTCATTTCCCACTTCCTTGTAAATACATCCCTGTTGAAACCGTGTACATAATTGTCACTGCTGGTACTTCAATGTGTGTTCAAATCACTCCTCGGTTCACCCTTTACACTTGGGGCACTCTTTCTAAAGTCTTCACACTGTTATATGATATGTGAATTGTTATACGTAAATATTTGAATATTTTCTCTCGCAAAAATACGAATGATGGTACTCAATTGCGGTCATGAGTTTTGTTTTTCCTTCTGACATCCTCGGTAGCCTTCACACTATTATTGTACATTGTTGTGTTTTCATCAAGTATACACGTATCGTTCCACTGGAACCATTGTTTCTTTGATATAAAATACGCACCCTGGTTCCTCAGTGGGTAGGGTTCCCTTGTTTTCCTGTGACGTCACTCCATTCTACAGCTGCAGCGATTTGCTGTCATCCGAACTTGGTGCCAGGCTCGGAGGCGTCCGGAGAGTCGACATCGGCGGAGGGGATCGAGCGCCACCCCCTGGCGCTCTCCCTACCTGCACCAGGCCGGAAGGTGAGTGCTGCGCCGGTGTTTCTCTGGCCGGCCCTGCGCTCTCTCGGGGCACCGGGGGCCTGCTCGCTCTCTCCCCGGGTTGAGTGGAGGGGGGGCGGCTTTGGACTCGCGGCTCCGGTGGACGCCTTGGTCTGCGGGCCGGGTGGGTAGGCCGGAGCCGGGGGCTCAATTTGTAGCCTTCCCCGACGGGCTTGGGGGGTTGGCGGGGGGTATCTCGGGCGCCGCTGGGGGACGGGCGGGCTGGGCCGGGGGCCTTCGGGGTATGCGCCGCACTGACCCAGGTGGCCCCGCCCTCCTCTGAGCCTACATGCCGGTGCGGACCGAGGCGCTTGAAGCAGCACTGCGGGCCTAATACCACGGCCCCAACCACACTTTCCGCCACAAAAATCAGCGGGCATATCTTCAGCGGACAACCGGTCCGACCCACTGCCTGAGGTGGTTGAGAGGTGCTGGTCTCCCCGCATCCCAGTGGCACGCTCATGACTCTTGCATTCCTCAGCGCCATACCCGGCCACGTGCGTTGACTGGCCGGGTTACACAACGTGTGTGGGGCCCGTTGCTCTCCCCTGAGCCCCATCCTGAAATGCCTTACTTAAATCCTTAAACCTACCATATGGTTGGGCGGTAGGCCAGCGGAACGGAACCCTACCTAATTTTGCCCGCCATCGTTCTGCCTACATTGTACTCTTCCTGACCAGTGCCTGAAGGAGCGTGTTCTCTGGTCCTCCCCACCATTTACATCGATACACGTGCTGCAATGGGGAAAAGAGACCCGAACCAGCGGAAGCTAAGCTTCGACAAAACCTTCCAGACACCGCCTCCCTGGTCACGGCCATGATGGAAGAAATGCGGGCTGGCTTCAAGGCGCTAGACAGTAGATTTGAAACCCTGGAGCAGAAACTGGCAGTCATGGGGTCAAGGTCCAGGCTCACGACCGTCGCCTGGAAATCGTAGAATCTCGGGTCTCCGACGCAGAAGATACAGCCAATAAATCGCTGAAGAGGCTCGAACGTGTCGAGAAAATCCTGAAGGATGTGGCCATTAAAAACGAGGACCTTGAAGCGTGCGGACGACGCAATAACATTCGTATTTTGGGAATTGCGGAGACGACCCAAACTGGCAGAATGGACGAGTTCGTCGAGACTCTGCTCATTGACTTGTTCGGTAGGGAACCATTCACTCAGGGGTTCGTGGTTGAACGAGCCCACCGCTCGCTGGGACCTCGACCCCGGCCGGGTCTTTCACCTCGTCCCATAATCGCCAGGATCATGAACTTTAGAGATCGGGACTCGGCTCTGCGGGCTTCCCGTGATAAAGGTGAGATACAATGGCAAGGTAACACGCTCTCCTTCTATCCGGACTTCATCTTCATGGTACAAGAAGCACGACGTAAGTTCACAGGAGTTAAGGCCACCCTGAGGAATCTTGGCCTTAAATACGGGATGCAGTACCCAGCGCGCCTTAAGGTTGAGGCAGCAGGCGGGTTCCGCATATTTGATACCCCTACGGAGGCACAGGAGTTTTGCCAGGCCTATAGAAAGCAAGGTTCCCAATCAAACAATAATTCCAGAGCGCCTTCTCCGGGACGGAGCGACTCCCAGCACAACGTTGAACTATTTTCGGGCGATGGCCCAGGTTGAAGTACCCACATGCTTTCAATGTCGGCTGATTTTTGTCCCATTGGGCAGTATTCACCAAAAGTTCATTCATACTTATTTGGTTGGTTCTCCCGAATGTCGTGGCGTTGCCACAACCCATGGCGAACGCCATCGTCTTCTTTGTTTTTGCAGGACTCTACAGCGTGTGCAATGATAGTACGATATCTGCAACGTTTGGACTTCCTGTGATTGGGTGCTGGGTTTTCCTCTTCAGGGTTCATAAGAGGATGGGAGGGGGGTGGTGGTGGTGGGGGGGGGGTTTGGTTTGGTATAGATTTATTCTTACATGTTGCCATATTTGTCAATTCTTAGAATGGAATGAGCGCTACTCACTGTTTAATTAGTTTTCTGCAAGCATTACCTTATGGCCAAGTTAGGATTGCAGCTCGGACCTTCTGAGCTATCAATTATGTCCTGGATTGTTCGTGGGCTGAATAACTCTAAGAAACGTAAACAGGTCCTCAATTACACTGCCAGACACAGGATTGACATAGTATTATTCCAAGAAACGCATCTGACCCCTGCGAGTACCACACAGGTTGCTAGAAGCTGGGGGGCTCACCAATACTTCTCCTGCTACAGCACATATTCCAGAGGGGTTGCAATATGTATTCATAAGCGTGTCCCCTTTGCTCTAACGCAGTGTATTACAGACAAGGACGGCAGATATGTCGTAGTTGATGGGTCCCTGCTGGGACACAAGATTACACTGGTGGGGGTATATGGCCCAAATGCTGACACCCCTTCCTTATTTCACGACTTACAGGTTCAACTGCTCAATCTGTCTCCAGGTTTGCTGATAATGGTAGGTGATTTTAACTTGTTTGACCCGGGTAGAGATAGCACTTCTTCTTCACCTGACCCAAAGGCACGCTCACGTTCTGTGCTCCTCGATATATGCTCCCATTTTACACTGGTTGACATTGAAGCTTGCCTACATACAACGACGCCCGCATACACACATTATTCCGGATTCCACAATACCTGGACAAGGATTGATTATTGGCTTCTTTCCCCCGGGGTGGTTGGTTGGGTGGATGACCTTCTTACACTCCCACACACCTGGTCTGATCACTCCCCCATCGTCCTTCGATTGAAGGTTCCCAGGGCGGGAGGATATGAACGGAAATGGAGATTCCCGGGGAGGGCTTTAACGGACCCGGTGTTCACTGAGGAGGTTCGGCAGGCCATAGAAGAATACTTCGAGTTTAACACTGGCATGGTTGACACTTGGGCTGTCCTGTGGGAAGGTTTCAAGGCCACAATTAGAGGGGTCTGCATAGCAAAACACACGGGGGTGTTGCGCGACGTATGCACTACTCTGACCCGTATTGAACGAGAAATTGCCACGCTTGATGAGGAGCAGCTTAGGTCCCACTCTGCGGAGAGGGAGACCAGGCGTCTTCAACTGCTGGTTGAGTTTCGAGATGAGGCCAAGCGGGAATTGAGATTCTTGTCCAGACAGTACACTGCACGGCAATATGGGGAGGGGGACAGACTAGGAAAGCTGTTGGCACATTTACTTCGCCCTCCTAATACCTCCACTTACATCACGGAGCTCAAGGGTCCACAGGGAGAAATACACCATTCCACACCCGATATTTGTGACACCTTTTTGACCTATTATAAATCCTTATAAACATCCACCTTATCAGGTGACCACTCCGATCACAGCTCCTACCTTGACGAGATTGGGCTGGTTTCATTAGAAAAATACATGCAAGATTTCCTGGCCAACCCCATCACGTCTGACAGTATCGTGGAGGCCATAGACTCGCTGAGAGGTTCGTCTGCGCCTGTCTGGACGGCTTCTCCGCGGACTTCTATAAGACCTACAAGGAGGAACTGGTTCCTCGCTTGGTGGAGGTCTATGCTGAGGCTCTCGAAACGGGCCACTTGCCCCCCACACTCAGGGAGGCGGTAATTGTGTTACTCCCCAAGCCAGGCAAGGATAACACCTTGTGTGGTTCCTACCGACCTCTTTCTCTACTAAACTTGGATTATAAGATCATCGCTAAGGTGTTGGCTATCCGACTGTCACTGCTCATGGAAAACATTATCTCCCCAGTTCAATCTGGCTTTGTCCCGCACCGTTCGACCTCACTTAATCTTAGGACCCTTTTTTCTGTGCTGCACCGCATCGACCCTGCCACCTCTGCTGCCGCGATTCTCCTCGATGCCAAGAAGGCATTCGATTCTTTGGAATGGCCCTTTTTTTTGTCCGTTATGAGACGCATGGGGATGCCGGAGTGCTTTGTCTCCACGGTTGCACTGCTGTACACTATGCCCGCTGCCATACTGAGACTGAATGGCACCATTACGGAGCAATTTCACATATCACGGGGTACACGCCAAGGGTGCCCTTTGTCACCATTATTGTATATCCTGGCAATGGACCCACTCATCCGGCACTTCCAGGAAAAGCACCTGCATTGCGGTCTCCAGTTCCGCACGGGCCCATTGTTGCTATCCTTATATGCGGACGACACAATCTTGTATGTTCGCCAACCCCACAATAATCTTGAGCCTTTAATATTGGAGATTATTCGGTTTGGCAAGTTCTCCGGACTTCGAATTAACTGGCACAAGTCAGTTATTTTCCCGCTTACCCCCTGCACGGTGAAGTGGCCTTGTCCCTTTCCACTCGCATGGAATCGGGACTCTGTGAAATATTTGTGAATTCATGTCCACTTGGACGTAACGTCCATCGTTAGATTGAATTATGGCAATGCGATGTCTGCCCTGGAAGGCCAGATTGAAAGATGGATCCGCCTTCCCCTGACAATGGATGGGCGTATCGCAATAATCAAAATGGTCGTCCTTCCTAGGTTCTTGTATCTCTTCAACAATATCCCCGTTCCCCTTACCAAGGTTTTTTTCATCCAGTTTCGAAATATGTTATTGCGACTTGTATGGGGTGACAGGAACCCGCGCGTATCTTGGAGAGTCTTGACTCTCCCTTATGAGCGTGGTGGTTTCGGGGTTCCGGATTTTTATTTATATTTTCTGATAGCTCAATGTTCTTATGCGTACCCTTGGTTTCACCCTGATGCCCGCATCATTTATTTAAAGCCGGAAGCCGACCTTGTTCTCCCTGGCCAGTTATCCACCACGCTGCCTACCGGTTTTCCCCGGGATCCACGTGATATTCAAACGGTCTCGTCGACATGCTGGGCGTGGAATAGATTACGCAGATACATTGGTCTAGAGCAGTAATATATTCACCGGCCCTTCCTTTACCTAACCAAACATGGCTCCCGATTACGGGAGAATCCGTAGTACGCCATACTCTGGCTAAATTTCACATCTTCACTATTGGCGATCTATTCCCAGATGGTCACGCTTTCTCAATTTCAGAGGACCACCGCTTCGCAGAAAGGTCGTTTATGGACTCCTTTGTGTTGACCAGACTGCGCTCCTTGTTGCGGGCATCGTTTTCTACATTTCCTCTACCCCCGGAAGAAGCTTCCCCTCTAACCTTTTTAATTCAACACCCCTCGGGTGCCCATTTGGTTTCTAAAATGTATCATATGTGCACTGATTCCCTCCCATCACTAGATTCCAGGGTTCCTTCCGCATGAGAGACGGACCTGGGCTATCCCATCTCAGACGACCAGTGGAAGTGGTGTTGTAGGGCTACCAGAGAAGTGTCACTCAACAGTAGACATAAGTTGTTACACTTTAAATTTTTGCGACGGTTATACCACACCCCGGCACACTCACACAGGATCGATCCTGAGCGCTCTCACAATTGCCCTAAGTGCCGAGCCCCGTTCGCTGACTTCGCGCACCTCTCATGTTCTTGTCCTCTCATTCAGGAATACTGGTCCCAGGTACACCGCACGCAGCGACATACTACTTTTAAATCTTGTTCCCACCCCGGAGATCGCCCTCCTAGGCTATGTCGCAGATTTACCGCGTGATGTACGCAGATTGGCTGCTCTGGGGTTTTTGTTGGCCAAACGTGAGGTGGCACTTAGATGGTGTGATAGACGACCCCCGAGACATAGCTCTTGGCTCCGGAGTATGGCCTTCTGCAACACTAATTGTGAGGAGTTTTCGACGATGGTCCCCACTGCTGCAAGGCCGGTAGATATATGGGGCCCATACCACACTTACATCTCCAAAACTTTGACAGCTCAACAAACACAACTAGATCACCACATTGTCCCCGAGGGTATTGGATGAGGAAATATACGATGTCCCACGCTGTGGTAATTACATTGCAGAGAGCGCGGATGGCCTGGCACTCTTGGGTTATTATCTGGGGCGCAGTAGCTGAGAGCTAGATATGGTGCTTGGGACTGGCGTTCTAGGTTTGGGGATGTGTTGTTGCTCTATCTGTGATATATTCATGTGTATATGATCCGTCTCCACACCCCTGTGCACTTCTGAAATAACTTGGTATAGGTTGCTTGTAGTGATCTCACTCCTGTTGTCTGTAGCATGGCCCTGCTTTCTAGGACTATACACTGCATGGTTTAATGCTTGCTCTTTCCTCACTTTAATATCAATGTGATTTGGCTCTAGTAAGATTTTTCATACGACAATTTGAAACGTAATATTTGTCATTTATGTGTAAAATGCCACTGTGTTTTACTTTTTTGGGGGAAAAGACAAATAAAGATTTTTAAAAAAACAAAAAACTTTAACAGATATTATACAGGAGATGTTTGTCCTGCTGCGAGTCCTGCTGTGCTTCCAAGATGCCTCATACATAATGTATGAGTATCGAACCAGGGAAACACCCGCATTCAGAATGCACTGTCATATCTAGGTAAAAGGTCCATGCCTAAGAACCGTTACATAGGTAATGCAGGGAACAATTTAGGTGAAAGGTTGTGATGTTACCTGCGCCTATATAAGGTACCTATATCTACATCGAATATGACACCCACTCCTCTTCCGACTGGACGACATATGTAACCTATAGCATACTATTATCCAAACTAGATATAGGTATGCTCAAAGTACATAACACATTTCTTTTTCTAAAAAGTTTAAAACTTCTAAAAAAGTTCTAAAAATATTCAAAGAAAAGTGTTTGCAAACCATGCTCTAAAAAGTGTCCGTAGTTATAGTCAGAAACACTATAAGCATTAGAAAGCCATTTATGCCCAATAAATCAAAGGCACGCCAATGTCAATTTTGTTTTTGAGTTCCAAATTGAACTTGTTTAAAAACGGACACATTTTTTTACCAGCACACGATGAGCCAAAATGAGTCAAATGTTTATGTGTCCTGGCTGGTAGATGCAACATTTTCGTTGCTTGCTTCCGCAGTATACGCCCCCTGCAGCACCTCGCAAAGCACCTCAATTGAGCACAGAGGATGTTACACGCTATCCGCAGCCAGTGCTGGGGCAGCCTGCGTGCCGTCCAAAGCCTGGGTGTCAGTGGAGGAGCTGGTGTCCATACCATCAGGTGCAGTTACTACCTGCGGTGGCTAAAGGAATGCCCCCATCATCATTGGAATATGCTGAGGACATTGCAGAACATGGGTCATTATAGTAGAGCATTCACGTCCGGTTGCGCACATAATGAGAGTGGCAAACAAAGGTCCAACATGCATTCTTCTCCGTAAAACAGGCATTGGAGGACAGGTAAGATGCAGTCCATCCAGACTGGTTGGAATGACAGAAACCAAGATGCACTTAGTTCTCTTAGGCGAGCGTGCCTAAATGTTGTACCATGCAGTCAAGGCATTTCCACTCCAGGAGTGCTTTTTCCATCTCCTTGGTGACATGTAACAGCCATTGCATAGCAGATAGAAGACAATCGGGATACCTGCTATTAGAAACGGGATCAGCGGAAGTCCTCCAAAGATGTTTCCGAATACAGAGTGTATGAAGTTTGGTATAACTCCAAATACCGTCTGAAAGGTGCTTAGAAGACCAGAACCTATGGTCTTAAATAGGTGGACAATGCCAGTTGTATCCGACATGTTAAAGATACGATTTACCATTTCTACGAAATAAACGGAAAGGGCAGTTTGTATGAAAAAGCACCTGTATCTCTGCTGAAGACCTTGCGATCTGGAGATCAAAAGTATCTCGAGCGGAGATTAAGGGCACAGACTTCTGTAAAAGCTTGGCTTTAATTCTGCTTAGAGTATCAAACCATAATAAAAAAACATTCAGTGAAGGCCATTATGGATACTCCCTGACCGTATGTGTCAGTGGAAACAATACTTGCATACAAGTAACCCTGGAGCTCATAGTTACCAGATATGCGATGCCCGGAAGCATTCTGCAGAAGCCTTGATCGTTCAGCATCAACTAACTCCCATTCGAAAGTAGCCTGAATGCTGGAGTAATCACTGCAGCTGGGGAACCCCTCCGATGACAGGACAAGTTCGCTAGAGAACCATTACAAGCCCCGTGCAGCATTATATCCTGACATATGAGAGATCCACTTAAAGCGTTCTCACAGTTTGTACCACTAAGAAACACTTCTCGATCCCCACTCTGGCATCGAAATCTGTATCGTAATTCCCAAGATTCCTCAATGTATTCTTTACCCATTTTTTCATATCTGCCTGCCTGCTTTTGATCAAGGCAATATTGAAACTGACAAGTTGTGACCAGTAGAGTTAAGTGGCCATGGATTAGCCATTCCGTGATTCTGCCACTGTAAATGGTAATCTATCCAGTTTTTCGATATGCAACATTGTATATTTTGCTCCCCTTTGTGCCATGTCTATCTGTTTATCTGTTAGATTGTATTCAGAAAACAGAGACGTGCTTTTGATAAAAAGCCATGGCACGTAGCCTGCACGCAAAGATTGCAGCGTCCAGCTTAACAACATGATAGAACGTAATTGAGATTGCCCGTGTTGTAATATGGCCAAATGTTGTTCAAGGATGTCTATTGCAGAAGATACAATGTTGCCTAAGGAATATATCCTGGAGGTCAATGTAGTTAACATATTGTCTACCTCTGCTAGAGATTTTTCTAGGTTTATACGGTTTATTTTCCATAGTCTCTCCGCGGCCACTTGTTGGGATATTTTCCATATTTCATTGTAGGCAGCATAAATGCCAGCATACATGAAACGTTTCTGACATAGTTTCCTGGGACCTAGTTAAAAATCCCAAAGATCTATGTCTTTTGCGAGTAAAGATAAGTGTTGTTTCACCTGTGTGAGTGTTGAAGTTTTTAGCCAATCAAGGCAAAACTTCCCAACACTGTATGACGTCACTAGCCCTAGATGTTGTCTCTGTACATAGCGCAGATCTGGCCTATGGACTGTGAACCCTTCGGGTTTACGCATGAATGTTTCCTGACAACCATTTGTGTCTTTGGGCCAAATCAACCATGTCTTCCAATTGGGGTCAGATCTATTGTATTGTATGATGTCATCTAATGTAATCCCTGTTTGTGATGTTTCGTTACCCTCGGTGTGTGATGGTGTCAGCAGCCGAGGTGTGTTAAAGTCTTTATTCATGGCTAGTTGTTGAGGGATAAGGCATGCTCTAAATGAAGCTTAGATCCCTTGCACCTGCCATTCTCTAGAACCCCAGACTGATTTCAAGTCTATTGTGTCTTTCCATAAGTCGTAACCCTGTTCAGACAACTGGGCAATAAAGGATGCAGAGTAAATCCGTTTGGTGTTTGTTAACATATTTTTCTGTGCTGATGTTGGTGCAACCTTATAATATGAGGCTGGGTCAAACATATTAAATAATGAAAAATATGGAAACTTTTGTGCAAAGGTTTTTGAACTACCCTTCGGTGGTGTTGGACAATGTTCCCACTGGTGGTATGTGAACACATTTCTAGGATTTGCAGATTTGTGCAGAAAATGATGACCATATTGTTGATAATATATTGATTCATAATCTGATGTGCCTTCCAATGATTCACTTTTAGAAAACGCATCAGATTTTTCCAAATCAGACAACATGTTATTTACAGTTTCAAAATCCCAATCATCTGAAAATGTACTCGAGGTAATGATATCACTTGATGATATTTTGAACAAATGTGGATTTTTTTTTATTTCTGTTGTGCCAAATATATCGAAATGAACCTTGTCCCACACTTTACCATTAGGTACAGGAACTGCTGTAATGTTCACTGATGACAAGTCTCTTTGTTCTCAATAAGATGATTGATGTGGTTTTAAAATTAAATTCACATTTTGAGCTGCAGAGCTTTGCCAAATATATTGTCCAAATAATAAGCATGTTAAACACTATTGCTAAGCCTAGCCAGAAAAGAAACAAAAGCACCCCAGTAATTAAACATAGTTCTACCCACGGTGATACCAGGTAAGTTCTTTTGAGAAAATTCAGAACGTTTTTAACTTGCTGCTTGCGTGATTTTTGGCTGGTGTCGTTTCTGGTTCACTTGGATCCAAGGAAAACATATCAAAGTTTATGAAGTAGCCAGAAGCAGTTAGATCAATTGTTGGATTTGCATTGGGATTATGGAAATTGTAGTTTGCTCTTGTCGAGGCATGTTGACGTGAACATCAGTATTTGGTCTTAAAGCAATGTGTGTGTTATTTTGAGTTTGATTTTGAAGTTGAACTTCGGGTTCAAGGGGAACGAGTTCTATAGCATTGTTGCTTAGTTCTTCATTCCGTACAGGAGGCTCTTCATTTTATTTTATTTTTTAAATATTTTTATTAGTTTTTTTTTTTTTTTAAGTTTATCCCCCGCCCCCGGGGGGTGTGGGGCACATCATTATTTACAATTGATTTTTTTACACAAAGAAGTAATGCAAAAAGACAAAACCTAGATATACAATACATACAAAAAAAAGAATATAATAATAATCAAACTTATCCAATATATCACTATCGCAAACCTATCAACAAAGAGGATAAACAGAATCAGTTATAGTTATATTTAGCATTTGTCCAGAAAGTCTAATCATCTTATGTCTTTAATAAATCCATTCAATTATTCCTTATACTTCCTCCTTCCAAATTGATATTGGTTCCCATATTTTCAAACCCAGTTTCCTCCACTTTTTTTCTTTTCTAGCATATATTGCCTTCTCTAAATTATATATATGTAAAATCTTAGCCAGCCATTGTTGGAATGTGGGCGGTGTCTGATCAAGCCACATTGAAGCAATACTTAATCTCAGTACAGCCATTGCAACAAAAATAAAATAACATCCTTCTCCCATCGTACCATCTGAATTCACCCCAAGTAATATTACTGAGGGGGTCAAGGTGACTACTAGTTTTAGAGCCCTTTGAAAAAAAATTTTAATATCTTCCAGAATTATTGATAAGTGTGGGCATGTTGCAAATATATGCACTATATCTGCCTAATTACTTCCACATCTTGGACAATTGATTCCAGTAACCGCCCCCCATTGCGCCAATTTTGCCGGGGTATAATAAAGACGATACAGTGTCTTGTAGTGTTGAGCCTGTAATGCAGCAGAACACAGTACATTCTGTCCAAACTCTAATGACATTTTAAAACAATCCAATTCAACCTCCAACTTATTTGCCCAACTTTCCCCCCACTTATCCATGTCATCTTGTCTTGATTTAAGTAGTTCAGCAAAAAACTTTTTAATCGTGCATTCGACTCCCTCCTGTATCACCTCCAGTATATCATTTTTCTCAAAGCCACGTGGACCCCCCCTTTTATTTGCCATAAAACTTCTTACTTGTAAGTATTTGAAAAAATGTCTAGTGTCAATGCCATACTTCAATTGCATATCAGTGAATTGCATCATACCATCAGTATCCATCAAGTCTCCCACCCTCACAATTCCCTTCCTCTGCCATGTCGCAAACACCGTATCAAAAAAAATATCAGGAGGAAACACTGGATTATTCTTAATTCTTGTATATCTGTTAATTTTCCCCAAACCATACTTTTTACAGAAGGCCTTCCAAATACTGTATGCAGCTATAAGAGTCTTAAACCGAGTTCTCTTAAAATAGGCTGTATCAAAATGTGTGAGTAGTATATTATTTACCTCTTCTCCCATTAAAAGTCCATATATTGCTAATGTTCCTAATTCATCTTCCCCCTCCGACTCAGCTCCTCCTATCAAGCCAACCATGTACTGTAAAGCAGCAGCCTAATAATATAATTTCAAATCAGGAAGTGCCCAACCTCCTCGCTCCCGTGGTAATGCCATAAATCTTGATGCTCTTCTAGTCTTACCCTTAGACCAGAGAAATCTATTAATCATACGTTCTAACTTTTTAAACCAGAGATTGTCAAACATGAGTGGGATTGCCCTGAAAATATACAAAAATTTGGGAAGTACAAGCATCTTGATGATATTTGTCTTACCAACTATCGAAAGATGCAAATTTTGGAGTCTGTCTAAGTCTTTACTGACTTTAGTCATAATAGGATCCATATTTAATTCCACCACTTTGTCCAAATCTGTTGTAATTATAATTCCGAGGTACATTCCCACCTGTACCACTCGTTGATCCTGACATATTGTTTTACCATTTTTAATTATTTGAGTCTTGCTAGTATTTAGAGAATACCCAGATATTTTTCCAAATTTCTTAGCTTCCAATTCCACCTCTTTGATAGCCTCTGTGGGTGACGATGTTATAACAGCCACGTCATCGGCATATGCAAGTATTTTACAGTCCCCCCTATATGTACTTATAGGTATTATATTTTCATTTAGTTCCATCCTACGGATAAGTGGATCCAAATATATAGCGAAGAGCAGTGGCGAACACGGACACCCCTGTCTAGTTCCTCTATTAATTTGTATTGTTTTAGTTACTCCTGAGTTTATTCTTACAACAGCAACCGGATCCCTATACAACACTTTTATTGCATTTACAAAACTCACCCGGAATCCTGCCCTACTTAAGACACTCCATAAGTATTTCCAAGATACCCGATCGAATGCCTTTTCGGCATCTAACAGCAACGCCGCAATCGGGTCTCCTGTAACTTCCGTTTTATCAAATAGGGTTATAAGTTTCCGTGTATGATGGGTAGCTCCACGCCCTGGTATAAACCCATGCTGGTTATTAGTGACAAGCGGGATTATGGTGCTCGCGAATCTGGTTGCTAACACCTTTGAGTAGATTTTTGTATCGGTATTTATTAAAGTTATTGGTCTATATGACCCGGGTTCCGTAGGTGTTTTCCCTTTCTTTAAAATAAGTACAATCTCAGCAGCTGACCAAGAGCCTGGTATTGATACCCCCGACTGGGCCTGTTGCAAAGTAGCCACCATATCCTTCCCTAGAGCTTTCCAAAAGATTTTATAGAACTCTAACGGTATCTTGTCCGGGCCAGCTGCTTTCCCAGAGGGGATCCAAGGAAAACATATCAAAGTTTATGAAGTAGCCAGAAGCAGTTAGATCAATTGTTGGATTTGCATTGGGATTATGGAAATTGTAGTTTGCTCTTGTCGAGGCATGTTGACGTGAACATCAGTATTTGGTCTTATAGCAATGTGTGTGTTATTTTGAGTTTGATTTTGAAGTTGAACTTTGGGTTCAAGGGGTACGAGTTCTATAGCATTGTTGCTTAGTTCTTCATTCCGTACAGGAGGCTCTTCAAACGTGATGTGTCTTTCCGTTTGAACTTCTTGAATTGTAGCGATAGGTGAGCGTCTGCTACTTTGGAGTCCATAAGGCCTACTACTTAGTATCGGCCACATAGTGTGGTTTGATTAGGTCGATTCAAACAAATCTTTTCTCCTTTTCTCCGGCAAGAGGCCGTAGAAGTACAGTCCTTGTTCCTTTAATGGCTAGGACTGGTACAGGCTTTCTGTGTAATGGCCCGAATTCTTTCTTGTCTGCTATTTTCTCTCTGACCAGATCCCCGACTTTTGGGATCCAGACAGATCTTGCGGTGACTGATTTGACTTCCCCAGTGGCGGTCTGCTTCAGGTGGACATTACTTTGTTGTGTCCTGGATTCATTTAGATCCTGTAAAACAGCCAAACGATCATGGACGTCAAATGGTTTTTCATCCACCACTGCGCCTTCACACTCAAGATCAGGTACCCACATTCTCGTCCCAAATATGACCTCATATGGGGTGACCCCCCTAGAGAACTTCTTGGCATGTTATTGAGAGCCCACTGGACTCCATAGAGATGTTTTACCCACCTTTTGCCCGGGCCTAATACTCTAGCTGTTAAAGATTGCTTTAAGGCTCGTTTTTTATTCTCCTTTACCGAATTTCCCTTGGGATGGTACACAGAGGAGTACCACAATGCAACACCTGCACTTCCCATGGCCTCCTTGTAAGCCCTAAAGCTAAAAGCAGGGCCCTGGTCAGAATGTAATGTGTCAATTGCGTATGTCCCTATGAAGACTCGCAAATCTTTTATTAACAGTTTGAGCATCAGCTGAATGCTGGAGCCACGCCCATAGGAATCTCGAACAGGAATCCACTGCAACCATTCGTTTGCAAGGGTTCATGTGGTTCAGATAAACACACGTGAATGGACAGTCTGATGCAGTCTAACAATGGGATCTGCGCTGGACGTGCTACGGTGGACCCTTTTTTCTGTTGACAGTATTGAACTTTAAGACAAAGTCTTTGGTCTGCTTTGTTAACCTTGGCCACCAATAGCGTTGTTTCAGTAAAGAAACTGTTGCCGTAACTCAGGCATGTGCAGAACCTAGCCCTTCGTGTGCTGCTAGGATTAAACCTAACCTACGAACCATGTTTGGAATTACTCTATCCCCCACTCCAGGAAACTGAGCAAAAGTGGCATCTAACTTGTAGGAGTACTTGAGTGTTAATCGTTTTGGTACTTCATCATTGTTCTTGCATGAAGCAATAACAGCTACCATAATCTCACCGTCTATTCTAGTTTTAGAACGAGTGATTGCAGCTACACAAGCCGTGCGCACAGCCCCCTTTGCGCCTTCATCAGCCAATGAATTCCCTTCAACGGAACGCCATCACGCTGATGACTCAGTTTATGTATCAAGTGAGCCCTTGGTAGTTCCGATTTAAACTTCACTACCTGTTCCCATAGCATGTTATGCTTAATTGGGCCGACTTTTGCGCCTTTGAACCCGTTTTGAACCCAAAATGAATTGCACACAATTAAAGTGGGGAGTTCTCGATCCGTGTTTACTAGTGCCAGTATGAGTGCTTTTAACTCTGCCAAATGAGCCGTGCAGTCTCCTAGAGATTGCGTTTTGGAGCAACTTGGATAGAACTTTCCATTCCGCATGCGAACTTTAACAATAGCACCTGCTGCGCTGTATTGTTGCTTACTCCCTATGGCCTGTTGAGCAGATCCGCCAGTGTAAATATTATATTCTTCCTGATCCAGAGGCATTATTTCATTTGGTAGAAGATATTCTTGTTCGTATTGCAGGAATGCTTGTGTCTTTAAATTTGGGTCATACCTGTATTCTACATCTGTTTCAGTGAGAGAATTAGCCCATTGTATCCATCTCGGATGTAAGGCCTTAGCATTACTGATGCTTGCCTTTGTTGCAGACTCTAAGACAAGGACTGGAGTCACTACTATTATTAGTTTCCCCTGAGCCAGTGCTCTTTCTCTCACTCTAGCAGTCTGTACCGCTGTCAGAATCTTCTCTGTAGATGCAAAGCGCATCTCAACATTTGTATACAAATGTGACTTGTATGTAATTGGTACTGTTTCACCTTCATTGTATGTTAGATAGGTGTACTCAGATTCACCCGCAATTATACGGATCACCAGGTTGCGCACGTTTACGCGTGTCTGTAAGTGTTTGGAAGCTATCATGTCAGCAACAAAGTGTATCTGTGTGTTCCAGTGTCCAGTTTCTCGCTGAGAAATCAGGTCCAAAATGTATGTTCTACCAAAATGTATGAATCCCAGTATTGGATGATAGATTTTTTTTATGATCTTGGAGGTTGGAGCAGCGCACATTTCTCTAAGAAATTGGCTGCCAGGCTTTTTCCACGCTTTTTCCTTTACTTGAAAGCTCATATCCTAAAAACAGGAAACTGAGGTGGACGATTTTTGATTTTTTAAAGTTGAATTTGTAGGCCTCAGGTGCACATCGGAGGTTGGAGCAGCGCACATTTCTCCAAGAAATTGGCTGCCAGGCTTTTTCCTTTACTTGAAAGCTCATATCCTAAAAACAGGAAACTGAGGTGGGCGATTTTTGATTTTTTAAAGTTGAATTTGTAGCCCTCAGGTGGACATCCAAAAATTATGGTATTCACTCTGTTCAAGTGTTCCTCCAGGTCATTGTCCGTCAGATAAATATCATTCACATAGGACAATGCTTCTTCATCTAATTTTTGAAGTAATACTGTTACCCTGGCCGAAAACAACCCTGAGCTGTTCTTATACCCTTGGGGGAATCACAGAATTTGCCGTTGCGACCCTAGCGCTGAGAATGCAGTCAAATACCTGCTTTCAGGTGCTATATTTTGGCAAAAGAAAATCCATTTGAGATATCAAGTGTTATTTTGTATTTTTTCCGCACAATGTTATTCAATAATGCAGCACTGTGTGCATTTTTAACTGCAAATGTCTTAGTACAAGTGTTTAAATGTCTGTAATCTAAAACTAGACAATATGTATTGTCAGGTTTTATGACAGGAAACAAAGGATTGTTCATTGGAGAGGTGCAAGGTTCAATCACCCCTTGGTTCTCAAGTTGATCTAAGATATCCCTGACCAGTTTTTTAGTTTCCTGCTTTATTGGATACTGACTCTGTGCAGTTAGAGTATTTTTTTCAAGGAATTATGTGGTGGGTTGAATCCTCATCCCATCCAACATGGTTTTTGTATAATGCCGGAGCCTGGGCTACTGCCCACTCCTGCGCATATAAGTGTTGCAAGGGCCTGGGAATGTGATCTGAGAAGGCTGGAAGAATTACAGTTTCTCCTTTAGGGCAATCTATGATGAATGCTGGCAGTCAATCTTGTTCAGCTAACAAATGTCGTAGCCAAACGTAAGGTTATCCCAAACGAGACCTCTCACTTTCCTACTTTTGTCTTCTTCCATTTGGAGCATTTCGTATACTTTATGTGGGACACTCACTCTAGTATCAGGTCTTTCCACTATGATATAATCATTCAAGACCGCTATCACCAGAAATTCCATTAGGTTATGACAGGCTATCGTTACTTCTGCTGCACTGTCTAGTATCGTCAGAGCCCATTTCCCGTTCAGTGGTCGAGTCCTCAGAATTCTAGGCATGTCCGATCTTTAGACCTGCAACTTTCTTTTTCTTGAACTGTGGCTTTTGCTTTGGTTTTTCTTCTTTTTTGCATTGTAATCCTGAGCGTGCTGCTTGTCTCTGGACTTCGTACGCTCTTCTTGTCTTTCTGACTCTCCTTCCCTCTCTGAGTTTTTCGATGAACCCTGAACCCTGAAAGGAACGAGAAGAACGTGTATCAGTATTTTGATACCTGTCAGGTTTCCGAATATTATCCCTATTCAGAAGGTTGTACCTCTTTTGAGAGGGCTCCTGTGGAGGAGATCTACCTCAGGATTGAGATGTTTTCTTTAAAGTGTTGTTGTTGGGGGCCTGGCCGAGATGGCGGTGAGGTAGGATGCACTGAGTCGAGCTCCTGCCCGCCGTCCGCCATTTCATCGAGTTCCCGGCTTCTCGGCAGTCTTGCAGTTCTCGGAGCGATCGCGCTGGACAGCCCCCGTTGCAGAGCACAGTTTGTGGCGACCTGGGACTCCTGATCTATAGTCCTGCTGCGGGCGCCGAGCCACAAGGGTCCGGACTCCGGCGGCGCCATTTTCAACTCCTGGGCGTGCTCAGCGACCTAGTTGTGGTTGCTGGTGCGGGCCTGAAGTGCGGGGGACCGGCCTCCTCTCGTCTGACCAGCGCCACTGACACCTGGTGTGGGAGCCTGCGTGTGAGCGCCAGAACTGCGCTGATTCCCCGACCTTGGGCCCGGAGCTGTAGGAGGCGGCCCGGTAGGCCGGGGGCATCCCTGACTCGAGTAGTGGGCCGGCCGCCCAGAGGGAGACGCTGAGGACGCACGGGACCCATGTCAGGGCTCTTAGAGAAAGCGTACTTTCCCAGAGCTTCAGTGCCGGAGTGGGGCCGGGTAAGCGGACAGTGAGAGCACTCTGCCCAGCGCCCCGCAAAAGCAGCAGTGTGACCAGAACTGCCCAGGGCGTCGTTCTCCTGGCGTGACGGGCATTCCTGTATAATCCACCGATCTCATCTACAGATGTTGCAGGGGTGACTCAAAGGTATTGTCGCCACAGCGATTTGGATGACAGCGTTTGCCTGCCTGAGGGGTCGGATGCCTGATTGCATTGCCGGGCGAACGCAGTGGATCAGTCTGGGCCCTTAGAGCGCACTATCGGCAAGGCCATGCTAGCTGTTTGTTGTTCCCGCCATCCACCCCATACGCGAGACTTCCTCCTGCGACGCTGCCTTTGTGGTTGGAGGGGGGTGAGGAAGGGGATCTGAGGACTGAAACAGGTGCCCCTGCATTGCTTCTGGTGGATTCTACAGTGCTAGGAGGGACACCCACGTGTATATAGTCTACGGAGGAGGGCCGAGTGTGCGCTGAGGCTCTGTGACCACCCGCCTCGTTCTTCGGGGCCTCTCCTGCACCTTGGTGTCACGGCTTAGGCGTGGACCCTGTCAATAGCCATCCAGCCTGGGTGACGGTTGTAGCAGGGGCCACTGGACAATCCGGGTTTCCCTTCTTCTTCACCTGCACAGTGAGCCTGAGTGGTCGAGATCGTGCTGCCCTGGGCGGGATTAGGCCACCGGATTCCTGACCTCCCTGATCAACCTTGGGGTCTCACTTGGCATCCCTACAGTGCCCGCTTACCGGCCGGTATTCATCAACTATAGATGGCCCTCAACAAAGCACCCAAAAGCAAGCCTTTGAAGGACATTTTTGGTCGCTCTCAATCTATACCCAATATGGCAAGCAGTAACTCAAGTAGTACCTCGCTGGTCCCAGTGACCCCCTCAGGTGGAGAGCTGATTACAAAAGCATTTCTGGAATCTCTGTTTTCTGCCCTTCGAGAAGATCTTCAAACAGTAAAGAAGGATCTCTCTGCTGAGATCAAGGATATTGGCCGGGATGTGGGCAGTACCGGGGAGCGGGTGGCGACGCTGGAGGAACGAGGTGACAACACCGTGACTGAATTCTCTGCTTTGAAACAAGAGGTTGTGCGGCTGCATGATCAACACTTGGATATGCAGCTCCACCTGGAAGATTTAGAAAATCGTTCCCGCAAACATAACATCTGCATTCGGGGAGTTGGGTACGCAGTCGCCACCAGCAATTTATTTACGTTCACTGGGGAGCTGTTCAACTACATCTTAGGCAACCCGGCCGACCACGAGATCAAACTGGATAGAGCACACAGGGTGGGCCCCCGACGGGCGAATAATGCGCCACCAGTGGACATTCTCGTCTGTGTGCATGATTTTAAAACGAAAGCGGCCATTCTCTCTAAGGCGAGATCAATACACCCCATCCAATTCCAAGACCAATCGCCGGTGCTCTTCCAAGATTTGTTGTTAGTCACATTACAACGGCGCCAGCAGTTTCGACCAGTTACAGAACATCTCCGTCAAGCTGGGATATCCTACTCCTCGGGACATCCCTTCAGAATAATTTTCAGGCACAATGGCAAACAGTTGCAACTTAGTTCACTTACTGAAGCCTGTCACACTTTGGGAATAACTCTACCGAGCGAGGACGAGGAATGCCGCAGCACACAGTCTGGACCCGAGATCACCCCCTCGGGCTGGCAGGGACAGGGCAGAAGGAGAAGACACAGGCGACCAGATAAGGCAGAAATTGACAGGGGTCAGCAAGCTGCTCTTGAGACCACAATGGAAGCAACGGCGTGGTCCCAACCCGGGGAATCGTGAGGGGGCGGAAGAGCCCGGTGTTCTTATTATGTTTTTCTGAACGGGTGGTGTGGATGTCTCCTTAAATTGGCCACACTACGAACCCCATTAAAATGTTGCTCTGATTATCAAGTGATGACGGACTCATGTTCCTTTTCCTGCTCATCTTATATTTTTCTGTTCTAGCTTGTTGCTGGGAACAGTTTATTGAGGTTTTTTTTATTTTTTTATTCTGGGTTTGGGGTTCCTCGTCCACCTTCCCTTCCTATCCTTTGCCATTCAGAGGTTGCCTTCCTCACGATTTGTATGCATTTTGCTTCTTCCACCGGTTGGTAGTCATGATTTCTGCCATAGCCCTCTCACGCTTCTTAGTTAACTGATGACTCCTAACTCGCTTAAAATTTTCACTCTGAACGTAAGAGGCCTGAATAACCCTATTAAGCGCAGGGCGGTTCTTTCCTGCTTGGAACACACCAAAGCAGACAACTGCCTCTGGCAGGAAACCCACCTCCTGTCCAAAGATTGCCATCGGCTGAAGTCCCGCTTGTTTCCAATCCAAAAGTTTTCCTCAGGGTCTACCAAGTCGGCTGGGGTTGCCATCCTGGTGTCCAGGTCCTTTCCAGGCAAGATACTGCAAAAGGAAGCGGAGATTAGAGGCCGGCTTCTCATGTACCAATTCAGGGTGGGAGACATGTCATTTACGGTGGGGTCTATATATGCCCTAAATGAGGGGCAAGAGGGTTTTTTCCATCATGCCCTTACTGAAGCTACAGCCACCACGGAACGTAGAATTATACTGGGGGCGACCTGAATTTAGTCTTTGACAATAGTGCTGACCGCTCCTGCCAGTGCGTGGGTCAGGTCGGTGCTCTTTCACCAGCCGGGATCGCCAGGGTTGACCTAGGGATGATAGATCTCTGGAGGCACACAACCGAGAATACACTTATCACTCAGGAGCACATAAAACCTATGCTAGACTGGACTACTTCCTCCGTTCCACTGCCTTGCAGACTCTGGCGTCGGAGGTTGAGATAATGACTGCCTCTCTTTAAGACCACGCACCAGTTCTTGCAACGTTCAAGCTTCCACCTATGCACCCACCTTCCCGCCTATGGCGTCTGCGAGATACCCTTCTTCAGAGGGCCTCCGTAGAGCATCCAATCCAGAAAACTTCTTACAGTACAACGCCATTGATGACACTACTCTGTCAACGCAATGGACAGCTCTTAAAGTGGGTCTATGGGGGAATTTGTCGCAATAGCCGAGGCGGAAAATATTGAGCGTAGCTGCAAGAGGGACGAGCTCACCCGTCAGGTGCAGGAGCTCGAACAAATACACCAGAGAACAGGGGCACACAGAATCTGCCAACAATTGCGCACAGCCCGACAGAGTTGGCCGCCCTAGATCAGGACAGGGCCGAATTGGCAGCCCTGAGGCTGCGTCATTCCTTCTACACGGGGGGGATTGGGGGGGGGGGGAGAGGTGTGGCCGACAGGCTTCGGGAGGCCAGACAGACGAGACATCGAGGTGTCTCAGGAGGGTAGGTTTTCTATCGGAACCTGCAATGGCACAAGGGTACTTACATTTGAAGTGGAGGAGACCGCTGAAGCCAAACATTGTATATTTTAGGGTTCCACTAAGAAGTGGTAGGACCACCAGCCTACCCCAGAATCCCCTGTGGAGTAGGTCATTTTTCTCCTTCCACAGTGTGTAGATAGTCTTTTAGGTCCTGATGAATTGTGCTGTATCCCTCAGAACAAATGCATGAAACATGTGGACCAACCACTGTCCGACCACTTGGTAGAGTATACTTCTCTGGATCTTTGACCCAGGAAGTCATCTCTCCTCACTGTTTTTATGAAGGTAGATAGCCCCACCATTAAAGACACGTAGTGGACTACTTAACCTTTTTTAATCACCAGCACTCTTTCACATCTACACCTCCCACTAGGGCCCTCACACCCACATGCACCAACAGGAAAAGACAGAAGATCTCCATCAAAGAGCCCCGTCTGGGTGCCCGTCAGACATTGCACCGCCAGTTTGACGAGGAGCAAAACCCAAATGATGAAGCATGACACCTAGCTTGCTGGGTGTGTGAGGGTTTTAGTCCCGAAAGGGAGGATCCCCCTCCCCCTTTCCTATGTTTCTTTTCTACGTGCGTACCTGGCCCTCTTCTTCCACTCTTTTGGTATACCACTTTGGGGAACTGCGTACTTTTCTTTGTTCATATAATCTTTGGGCCTGTACGCTGGACCCTGGTAAAAATAGCCCTACCTGTCCCTCTCATTGTGAATTATTAATAAAAGATTTAAACCATAAAGTTTTGCTGTTTTTTGTTATCCCACTTCTTTTTAGAAGAAGCAGATGTCTGCTTTGAAGTGTTCTTTTCAGGACTGTCCACCAGTTGTGCTTTTAAAGCTTTTCCACCCAAACTGTATCTGCCTAATTCTGCATATGCAGTTTAAATTATTTTAGGTAGTTTGTGTTCCGGTTCTATAGGACTGAGCTCCTTTAGGCGCTGGAGGATAGCCAATAAAGCTGCTTCCCCTTTAATATTAGCTAGTATTATGGCTGATACCTGGGCATAGTTACCTAGTAACTTCATCCCTAAGTTCAGAGTAGGCTCTGCTCCGTACTCGTTTTGTATTTGTCTTAATACATCTGGTATCACTGCTAACGAAGGAATACCGTGAGTTTGGGTATAAATGGCAGCAAAGACAGAACCCCAAGTGGTACAATCCTCTACTTGTGGTGTTATCCCCATGGGCAAGCAGATTATTAGCATTTTGAGTTTTTCATACGGAGTAGTATTCGGGAATACTGCCTCAGGTTCTGTTGTTTTCTGAGCTACCCAGAATGGCATTTGTTCACGTTTCGATGGCTTTTTACCCATCATTGCGTGTAATGTTTGTGGTGTGATTTTAGTTGCTGTACCCTGAGTTTGAGTTCCATTCATTGCAACTATTGCTTGGTTGGACAGTAAATGTCCTCATGACGAACTGTGTCAAGTTTCTATAGATTTTAATTAATCCTTGTGTTGTATGAGTAAGTCTGCCTGTGTCATTGTGTCAATGTCAGGATGTGGTGTGTAGGCCACTAATATCAGCCATGTTGCCCCTTCTCCTCCAGGCCTAATCTTACTCTTCTTCTTATGTGGGGTAGGGCTCCTTTAAACCAGTATAAGTGTTCCTGGTACTTGAGTGGAATTTCTATGTCCTTGAACCGACCATATTCTATTGGGGCGGCTCCTTCTGTGTCTTTGTTCTTGCATTTGGTGCTGGGAATGTAACCCACAAATAAAATACCTCTGTTTTGTTCGATTCATGTGCCTCAATCACGAAAGCTACTAAACCACCCCTAGCTGATAAACCTTTTTCTAACAGTTTCATGGTGACTGTATGTCTGAATTTATCTGCAATTGGAATTGCGTCTGCATCTTCTCCTCCTGAGAGGTGTACATCTACTACTGTGTTATCCACTGTCTCAGTCATTTTTGTAAAGAAGAAGTTTGTTCAAGCGAACTAAGGTAAGGTTTTAATGCACAATTTTAGGAACACTGTGTCCTTCAAGCTTGATTAACCAACAGCTAATAAATATGATTTTTAGCCTACTCAGCTGTGACAGAGTTTGTGCCCACCCACTCCAGACGTCTCTGGTGTTTTGTGAGTAGGGGTCTCTGAGAATAGCACGACTGAACTACTCAAATTCTACTGTTAAATAAGTACCCAACCAATGTTGGCGGCGCCATGTCGTGTAGTTCCTATATTACCCCAAGCCATGGTATGCTCCTCCACTCCCCATAACTTCAAGTGAAGGAAAGGACTCAGTCATATACTGGCCAACCTCCACTGATGCACAGGAGTGCACATATATGGCCACGGTGTTGTGTAGTTCCTATATTTCCTATACAGAATCTGCGCGTTCGGATAACATAATCCGTGGGTTTGGTGGCAGACTGGTTCCGAGCACCCCATGGGATATGTTAGCCTGATTACATAGGCTAGCTCACAGTGCCACTAGAATCTCCTCTTGTCTGAGAGAGAATAGTTTCTGGCAACCTCAGAACATGACAACCCTGATCCCCCAGGATCGTGGAAACAATATACTACTTTTCGCTCAGTTACTCGTGCTCACTTGGTTTGTCTCAGCGATACACAGAATAAACAGGCTGGGCGTTTCAATAAGTATTTATTGAACAGGTGTTATTCTAGTGTAGAATAGATTAGCTGCAACAACCATTAGACAGTAGCAGAGATATATGATAAGCAATACTACAAATGTAAAGGAATGGTATAGTTCTACCATCTTGCAGTAATCATGAATATATACAAATACACAGAATACATGATAATAATGTGCACCCCTACGATGTCTTCCTAACTAGATGTACCTAAATGTACCTAGCATCTGTGTAGGTGTTATGCCAAGAATCCCTCTAGGATCTAGTCCACCCAATTACTTGTGAATTTGAGAATATGGGACCCCGTTCTGGTCTCGAGTTGGATACCCAGCAGGGGATGTTACACCACTGCTAGCTGGAGCGTCTGCATGCAGGAACCTCAGCGTCTCAGGTCAGTGTGTCAGCCAAGAAGTCACGGTCTCCTCTGTCTCTCTAAGCAAGACACAATGTAAATGGTGCACAGTCTAAATATCGATTTCTAAATATCAACCTAAAGAAATATCTAGTTGGAAATATCGAAGGTACAGAATATTGAGTTCAAGAATATCATTGGATAGAATATCGACCCGAAGGTAAGTAATATCGAATATTTGTATATCGATGTAAGTAATATTGAAGTTAGTAATATCGATATCAAATACATTGATGTTACTAATCTCGATGTTACTAATATCGATATTTGTATTATTGTTATGTATTTTATTATGTATTTAATATGTATGTGTTATATGTTTTTTGTTAAGTATTTTACTTGTTTTAAATTATATGTGTACTATTTTTATATATTAATAATGTTATTTTGAAGTCAATTTTATGTTTTAGTACCGGAGCGGGTTATTAATTTTTGGAAATTATAAATTCATTTTAATTAATTTTAGCGTTTATGTTCTGGCTGTGGGTTTATAGGGGAATTAGGTGGCAAGTAATTTAATTGTAATTAAGTAAAGTTTTTTTTTAATTGGTATTGATAATTATTTTATTTTTAATTAATTGGCAATTTTTTTTAATTGGTAATTAATGTTTGTAATTGGTAATTAATTTTTTAATTGGTAATTAATTTTTTTCTTTGGTATTTAATTTTTTTAATTGTCAATTAATATGTTTAATTGGTATTTAATTTTTATGAATTGGAAATCATTTTTTAATACTTGATAATTAATGTTTCATAGAAAGTATTTTTGGTATAAAAATAATTTTATTGGTTAATATTTTTTAACTGTTAATCAACTGTATATAATTAATGTTTTTTGTTATGAAAAATATTTTATTGTTCAATATTTATTATTTGGTAACTAATTGTTATTAATTAATATTATTGGTATTTATTGTTCATGTATTAATTAATTATTCAATTGTAATTATGCTTTTAATAATTATTCATGGGTATTTGTAAATGATGTAGAGTTATTTAAGAATTAAATTATTAATTATTTTAAATACAAAAATTATTTATAAGTATGTTATATTTAACTTCTACGCTATCCAACGCTTTCCCTACTGTTGCACTCTCTGGAGTAGGAATAGTAATTTTTACCCCATGCTATCCAACGCTTTCCCTACTGTTGCACTCTCTGGAGTGGGAATAGTAATTTTTATCCCTACGCTATCCAACGCTTTCCCTACTGTTGCACTCTCTGGAGTTGGAATAGTAATGTTTACCCCTACACTATACAACACTTTCCCTACTGTTGCATTTTCTGGAGTGGGAATAGTAATGTTAAGTCCTACGCTATCCAACGTTTTCATTACTGTATTTTTTTGGGGGACTTTGAATAGTAGTTTTATTTATTTAGCTATTTAATATTTTTTGTATTATTTTAGATAATGTAGTATATAACAATTTTTTTAAATATTGAAAGTATATTTAATTTTTTTATTTTATTAAACATAATTATTTACTTTTTATTCATGTTATTGTTTTATGTATGTAGCTGTATTTGTAATTTATAATATTTTTAAATAATTTATACGTTATTAAAATAATTATTAAAACTTATTATTAAGCATATATTATATATTTTAGGTATATGTTTAATTTGTTTTATTATTATATATGTATTATTTATTAATTTTAAACATTATTTGTAACAGAAAAAAATGATATATTTAATTACGATATTTTTAACATCGATATTTTTGTACTTACCATGTTGTAGATAGGATGTCGATATTTTTGCCTTCGATATTCCTGCGTCAATATTTCTTTAGGTCGATATTCTGTCAGTGATGTGAGGTATATACACCCACAGGTCTTCCCAGGGGTCCTACCTTGCTGTGGTACTGTGTCGGCCTAAAGGATGACGTTGGGCTTGAACTTTAACATAGATATTATACAGGAGATGTTTGTCCTGCTGTGAGTCCAGCTGTGCTTCCAAGAAGCTTCATGCATAATGTAGGAGTATCGAACCAGGGAAAAACCTGGGTTCTGAATGCAGTGTCGTATCTAGGTAAAAGGTCAGTGCCTAAGAACCGGCATATATGTAATGTAGGGAAGAATATAGGTGAAGGTTGTGATGTTACCTGCACATATATAAGGTACCTATTTGGAATATAACACTATCTCTTTTACTGCCTTATGGTTTACACTACGTTTCCCACTAATCATTAGACTGACCATTTTACTTTTAATCAGATACCAATTCTTGACCTGGACCCCTTGTTAATCTACCTTTCAATCTCATCTTTCTGGGCATTACCTTTCCCTGGAAATTCCCCATTGTCTCTGGCGCAATACACTGGAGCGATCAATTTGGAACCTACAGACGTGCTCTGTTGAGGACTCTTTTGCTTTACCCAAGGTAAGGCCATGGTCACTGTGTACTATCATTCAAGGACGGATTACTTTTTGTCCTAGCACTATTCCTACAATCGTTTACTAACTGACCAGGCCCCCTTTTCTTATTTGCATTTTCACTTATCAGACCCTTGGCTTTGGGTACTGCTTAGCCCATTTGGGCCTAGCACTTCACACTGGAGCGCTTACTCCGGAAACCGATCCACTTGCTGACATCAAGGTTTCGCTAAGTCATAGCTAAAGGTGATATCTCAGGCTCAGTGATACTGTGACTACCCATGGCTTGGTCTTGAGTGACCGGCATGGAATAGATACCTTTTTCTGGTCTTGTTCTTGCACTTTGCTTTTACACTTTCTCATGCATAATAGAGCGTACATAAGTGAGTGGTCTTGCACTACAATTATAATTAGAACCTTTGTGTTACAATTACAGGTTTTAACTAACACTAAGGGTGTCATTAGGATGACCCGCCATCCTATCGGATTTCGGGACCGCCCGCCATAAGGGCGGGGGTCCCATGGGGGGTATTAGGATGCGCCCGCCACAGTGGCGGGCGCATCCTGCATTTTTAACATTGTGCATTGTGCTCTCAGCACCGCCCGCCACAATGCTAAAAATGCATGTAATGCATTTGCATACACAAAGCGGCAGGCACCACGCGGTGCCTGCCGCATTGTGTATGCAAATGCAGGGGGGTACCACAGGTACCCCCCATGTGCACCCCCACCTCGCCTTCACCATGGGGGCCCGCAGGGGGCCCCCAAAGTGAAGACCGTCTGCTTTTCCGTGGCTGCATTGCAGCCACAAGGCATCTCACAAAATCCATACTAATATGGATCAGACACCGCCACCATATTAAACCTTTCCCGCCCCGGTCGTCTTGCGGCGGACGGTCTTTCCGTCCGCCGCGGTCCCCCCGCCATAGTAATATGGCCGGGGGGAAATGGGTGACGGGCGGGCATGGATGTCGGGTAGATCGCCACCGCCCGCATGGCGGTGGCGATCCGCCAGACATCCTAATGGGCCCCTATGACTGAGTGGCCCTATGCATTCAGATGTCATTTTTTAAAGAGGTGTTAGTGCTTTTACTGGTTCAATCATTTGTCCAAATTCTTTGTTAGTGCTTCACGCATGGTGTTTGTTTATGTATATTTACATGTTTATAAGCTATTCTTGTCGAAGTCCTGTGCTTTCTTTCTTATGGTGTATAATTTTTTTTTTGTATTCGGTTTTATTATTTTTTGTATTTTGATTTGTTGTCCATTTACATATGATTTTCAGCCCTGATGAAGTTCTCCGAGGAGAACGAAACACGTTGGTTGAGCTGAAGTTTGTCATTACTATCTGAAAAAAATCAATTAAAAATAAAGACTTTATATATTACAATATTGCCTTGGACTTCTTTTGCCTTGTGCACGCCCACTCGTCATCACACTTTCAGGACCTGGAACACAGAGGCACTGGAGCCAGGCTCTCAGTGCACAGGACTCCCAAATTGATGAAACAGGTAAGAGGTGCGGAACCTACATTTCGCCACTGAAGTATTGCTTCTTAGATTCCCTCAGAGGTAATGTTGGGTAGCAAATAAACTCAAAGTTTATTCAATCTCCCAAGCTCCATTCCAGCACTATTACATGATTTGGAAACATTTGACAAGTTTTTGGGTTTAAAATGCTCAGAAATTGCAAATCCTAGAGATGCCTTAGAAAGGGTTTTCCCACTTACTGTGGATACAGCATCATACACACAATCTGGGGATCAAGGTCTGCCTCACCACCAATAAAACCGTTGCACAGACTTCTAGTGATCTATTAAATGTAGCCCATAAATATTTGCAAAAATTGCAGATGGGCAGATCGTTTTGGTTGGGTCAAATTGAGGGGCTTAAGATGACATGCCTGTCCAGAATTCCTTATATAATTCTTTATATTATGCAGACAGTATTGCTACAGCCACCCCTGGGCTTGATCAACAAACTTCAGAAGATCATAGAGAGCTTTGTCTGGTGAGGTAAGGCGGCCCTCACATCAAAGAAACAGGCCTTTCTCTTACATGATGTGGTGAGAGGGAGGATTCTACATGTAATGCATTATAACACAGCTGCACAACTCTGGGACCTAGTGGAGAGGCACTGGCCAACCTCGGAGAAATACTGGTCCATCATGGACGCACATATTACTGGTATTCACATTTGGAAGGTCTCCTAGTTGGCCAAGAAGCACAGGCAATGGAGTAGGTACTCCTTCTTGGTCATTGGAGCCACAATAGAGGCATGGGGCAGGGTGAAGACCTCAAGAGGCCTTACATCTATGCCATAGCCACTGACACCCATAATTAGCAAGCCAGAATCCCAGCATAAAGCAGCATAGAATACATAAAATGGCAGGTCGCAAACTAAAAATGTGTGGAAGACTTCTATAATGCTGAGGGCCTCCAATCTTTCGAACAGCTGAATCAAGATTATGGTCCCCTTGAGAGAAAGTGCATGATTTACCTACAAATCAGCCACTGGGTAACCCACCCTTCCATTAGGATTCATGTCAACCAACCACTTGCACCACCTCACACAACACCTCACCACACAACAGGTTGCCAATATGGCTTTCTAGCTCTCCTGATAGATGAGAAGTCCTAAAAGCATCTGTACATTGCATCACACTATTACTATGATTCGCGGTGCAGATTATTCTAATAGACTATAGAGACTGATGGGGGAGGTGGGGAGGTTTTTGGGTTTGTTGTGATTTAAGTTTTGCAAATTATATTTGATGCAGCATGCCTATCAAACCACTGGCCAGAGATTGTCGTGGGAGTATGTGGAAATGATAATAATATAAAGAATTATAGATGGGTAAGAGTGAATTAAAGGGAGGTTTATCACTGAGGGGTTCTGAGGACATGAAATAGACAAGACAGAAGCCGAAGTTATCTGTGATGTCACTGAGAAACCGGAGGAGAAAAACTTTTATGTTATGTATGCCTACCCTCAAATCATCTTTCATTGCCTTCAACTGCTACACAGGGGCAAAGGAGTAATGGGGGAGCCATACATAAAATGGCTTCTCCTCCATGACCCAAATTAAAAAACAAAATACACAACCTCCTGTCACCCACACTCACATCTCCTGTGCCTTCTTTTTCCTCTTCTTCAGAAGCTGTGTTCCCTGCATCCCAGCACAGCTCGGACAGGCTCTCAAAGGGCCCAGTCAGAGCAGATTGGAATTCCTTTGTGACGTAGCAATAGTGAGTTATAAGTTCTGTAACTCACCGTTGCCTAATCACAGCATGAAATTATCAGCAACTCTACTGATACATACTAACGGCTCTCAGTGAGAACCATAAATAACAAAAGGATTTAACCATCAAGTGCGTAATCCCAATACATCATTGGCTAGTCAGTGTTTTTATATAAAAATTAAAAGTACAATAATCACTGTATAAAATTAAATATTACACGTGAAATGTAGAGAGAAAACAATGCACACAATTATGAATGGGTGGTCACTGATGCAGGAGTGTTCCAGAACTAATTTCAGGCTGCTCTCCGGCTTTTCCATACATTGATGCTTTGTTGCAAGATCAGTACAAAATACAATAAGTTGTACCAGGACTTCATCACAGCTGAAAGACTAACAACAATGCTAACACTGTAAGAATGTTTTCAGATAGTAATCCTATCTACCCCACTGGCTTGTTGGATAATTGTTACCACTTAGCGGTTTTAACTACCTTAAATACTCTTTTCTATGGACTGTACCTCAATACATAGGCGATCTCCGGTTTCTCTGCTGTGGTCTTCTGACTGGGGGCAGGGTATGTTGCTCCAGCTTGTGTCCATGCGTGTGCAGGGAACTTGGAGAGTGGCGGTGCCGATTCTGCCACCACCTCGGCAATTCCAAAACGGCCTCCAGCTTCTAGTATATGTGCATGTGCGCCTTCAACTTCAGAGAGAGGGGCCATGCAAGTAAAGGGATGGAGAGTGTGCACTCTGCAACCTCTTGTGTGGGAGGGAATTTAAGACTTCGGATCTTCCTCAGGTCTAAACTCAAGCCCACCATCCAAATAAATAAGGAGCCTACCCAGGTTCATAGTGATGATTTTGGAGGGGATTGATATGGGTTACGATTTTCTTAGTGCCAAGCCATCACAGGTGTTCCTTCTAATCTGCCACTCACAATGGCGTTAACCTTTTCCCAGCCCCTCATGTGGCTCACCCTAAACTGGTCAGGAAAGATCATAAATCCACAACCAAGCACAGATTTTAGAAACAGATAACTTATTTCTCAGTGTGCATTGAAGGACAACCTTGAGTCCATGGGGGTTGATGAGAGACAAAAGGCATGCCTATTCAATCTAGTAGTGCAGATCCTTTCCTGGGCTACAGGGGGGCCAATGTTAAGTTCCTACAACACAGTTTCTCAAGGTCCTCTACTTCCAGAAAGCCTTTAATCTACTGAGGGTTATCTCCAGTACCTCTATCTGAAGTCAGTGGGCTCTTTCCTTCAAGGTGGTTCAAGAAGGCTTCTTCCAGTATCATCTTCTAGCAGGCTGCAGGACCTCCAGGTTTCTAAGCATGGCAAAGAGATACTGCAGTAAAAAAGATCCAACCCATGGAGCTCTGGAGTCTCTCTGCCTTCACAGGTGTAGGGCCAAGTTAGAAATTGGGTCTAAATTTGGCAGAGGTAAGGACCCTGTCCAAGTAGGGACTGCAAATCTAGTCCGGGTAAGTCGGGTACACACAGAGCAGTCAGGGTTAACATAAAAGACAATGTGTAAAGCATTTGTGCTTATCTGTGTAAAGTAATAGTGAAAACACTTGTTTTCTAACATGTTTTAAAATCCTGTCTGGGCAGGAGAGTCATGTGGAATGAATTAGAATTTACCTTGCTGGTGGCAGCTTTTACTCCAAATTCTCAGGAGTAGGACGCTATGTACGAAAATAGGGTAGATGGCACAGTCTCTGAAGATGGCTCCACATTTCCGAGTATATTGTCTGAATCAGGCTGCATTGGAATTTAGTGCGCTGGAGTGTAGTTGGAGCGATACCAAGGTCGGGGTCAAGATGCATTTGGTTCTGGGTTGCACGCTGGAGTTGGACCGAATCCCACTTCGGTGCAAGAAACGTTGGGCCTGGCCTCAATGAAAGAGACACAAGCAAAGCTCTTGGAGTCGGAATGGAACTGGCAACTGGAGATGGTGCAGAACCAATAAAGGGTTCTAAGAGCTCAGAATGCATGGAGGACGTATCTGTCAGCAGTAACCTGACTGAAGGCCCCTCTAGATCCTTAGAGCCCGAAGGCCTACCAGATGGAGCTGAGAGTGCAAAAAAATATGACACATGGCTTCTTTAAAGGCCTCAATCTGCTTAGGGGTCCCCAATTGCCCAGGGAACTTGGGGTGCATCTGGATCAATTGTGGAAATGGTTACTCAATCAGGGATTGGGTGTGGGATCGACTGGCACCTTGATGCTCTTGTGACAACTATTTAGATGGAAAAGTGCAGGATGGGGTCAGGACCCACTTTGCCTTCAATTTAGACTGCAACTTAGTGGTGACTAACCACGAACAAGACCGGTCTCGAGATTGAGTTGGATGCAGGAGTGGGGACACACCCTTGACTTGGAGAAGGAGTGGAAGATACGCGAGGTCCGCGACTTCTTCCTATGTTCGTCAATTTACAGCTTCCCTTCACAAGCCCCCGGATCACCTTCCATACATACTCTTTGCCCGATTTGGAGTCGTGCCCCGAGCCTAAACACACACTTCATGCCAGTCTGTTACAGATATGTGTTTTCTATAGTCAGAGCATTTTTTAACCAGTGTAGTTTCAGGTGGGGACAGCATTCGCTTACACACTGGATTTAGATTTGAACAATTGTCGATGCCAACGAAAGAGGGAGAGAAGCTCTGGATTTGCACTCTGAGGAGTGAAAAGAAAGAAATAAAACATTGACACTTATATGCAGCTCCACTACATCACTCCCAGTGCAGAATGAAGTCAATGCAAAGCCACATGGCTCCACCTAGTGGTGCACATGAGCACTGCTATCAAGAGTGACCAGATTCAGCCAGGTGCCTGGGGGAATATTTTTAAGGTGAGTAATCTGCAGTTACAAATATCCATCAGAAATGATCACTTTTGGTGTGGGAGCACTAGCAGGATTGTGTCCTGGAAACGCCCGAGGCCCAATGGCTTTCCTTGCAAATTCATTAAAGCCTACATGCCTAGACCCCAAGAACATATCAGGGGTGATCCTGTCTGCGGTGAGGTGCTCTGTATTCCTATCGGATTGGCGACACGTGGAGATTGTAGTTTTCCTAAGCCCGGGCGATGAACACTCCACCCATCGCCTGATTTCTTTTTTAAATCTGGAGGTAAATGTTCTTGCTAAGGCACTGATGAATAGACTGATTTGCTTGATCCCTGACCTGCTACATCCGTACCAGGGGGTCTTTATTCTTCGCCATGCTATTCGACGTAACATTCAACTATTATAGAACGTGCTGGCATTAGTTGACCAGTTGGAGGGACCAGCAGCAATTCTTTAAGCTGATATCGACAAAGAATTTGACTCCGTGAGCTGGGAATACATATTCATCCTCCTACAGCACCTTAACTTTGGCCCTCGGTTTCTTTATCTTAAACTGTCATGCACTGATTTGATGACCACAGTGTGGGTGGCCAGTGCCTGCACAGACGTATTTCAAATACAGCAGGAGACGTGGCAGGGCTGCACCGTCTCCCCTGCTGTTCACTCTAGCCACAGAGCCTCTGGCCATGTGGGTGAGGAAGGATGTTGAGGGGCAAGGCTTTGAGTGGGGACAGGGCTCTTCGATAGAAGAGTCTTTTATGCTGATGATGTCCTCTTTATACTTACTGCCCCAGACACCTCGGGCCTAGTATCCTGCAAATCAAGCACATATTTGTGGTGGTAGTGATTTCCCCCCCCCCCCCCCCGGCAACCAGAGTGGTCCTGCATCACTGAAGATCTTCTCTCCGCCAAATTGGACACTGGGGGCAGACTCAAGTAGTGTACCCCGCTTTGGCATCTTTCTGCAGGTGGCTGCGCTGGAAGGATTCCGGAAATGGAACCCGATAGGAATCTCTCCTCTGGGTAATGTCATGGATAGCACAGTCGTAAAGTCTTTTCAAACCCTACAAGTAGAATATCAGTTATATCGCAGACAGTTCCATCGAAACCTTCAGCTTTACCATGCGTTGACTCCTTATATTGCAGTTCTGCCCGACCTCCCAGAATTGAATCCATTAGAGGGCAGACTTATTATGGGGGCCTGGGAGATCGCAAGATTGTGAAGCTCTACTAGGCGCTTATTTCTAATCATCCTGCTGCCTTTAGCACTCTCCTAGGAGCATGGGAGGCTGTTGTGAGAGCTTTGCCAAATGAGGATTGGAGTGAGGCATTAGGAGCACCTCAAGGGGCGGCCTCTTTCACCAGACTACGATTGATTTAGTTCAAATATCTCCATAAGGCATACTTAACATGTCAGGGCGGATGGGGGTAATCGCTTTCCCAAATGATCGGAGATGTAGCACTGGGGACGGGACTTTTTAAATATGGTGTGGGGCTGTACTGTGTTGGTACATTTCTATTGCAAAGTGACAACCTGTTTGGGCGGGGTTCTGTCATGGACTATCCTGATGGACCCAAACGTGCTCTTCTACATATCACTGACACACTGGACAGTAACAGAAACACACTATTGCTGTTATTTCAAGGTCTGAATTTGGCAAAATGTGATATTGCACGTGGGTGGAAGGTTGCAGACCCTCCATCTCTGGCGGTGTGGAAGAAAGGGATGGACCACTGTATGGGCTTGGAGGTGGCGGTCTACAAAGCTCGAGGCAGCCCACAGGAGCACCCTAAAATATGTCAGGAATGGGCAGATTATCGGGGCATCGAATTAGAACCTGTCTGCTTCCCTGCATCAATTGATTTATGATGAAGTTCTAACATAAGGGAAAAGTGATCTAATTCTTAGACTTATGTTGTGTCTTATGGATGGAATGTGGATGGAGGGAGGGGCAGGAATGAACTTACAGACATTGTTTTTCTTATTTTTCCCTTTCTCTTTTGTTTATTTACTATATGTCGGCCTCATGGGCCATGCTCATCATTCAAAATATAAAATCAATAAAATTTGTTTAAAAAAAAAAAAAAGAAATGGTCACTTTTATATTCTCCACAAGCAGAAAACATCTACAGTTTAATAATTTTAATATGATTAGTTCTGCCCAAGAAGAAGCTAGAAAAAAGGTGACACTGCTTCTTTTATGGTTCCTAACTTAAATGGTTGCCTGTCTGTATCATTTAAGTGTGAAATACATGCATCATACCTTTATGCTATGTTGAACTTTTCCCAATGTGGAAAAAAGAAGGTACCTACTTACCACTACTTGAAGCAAACGGTCATTCTGGTCAACTGGGATTTCTGTCATCATTTGTGTGAGAGTCTGCATCAATGTCTTCCCAAGTAGAATAATTGAGCCAAACATAGCAATTATTCCAAAAACCATGCCCAAAGTGAACCTGATATGAAACAAGAACAGTTGGGGTCAAACTCTGTTTTGTGTACGTAATAAGCAGCAATGTACAGTGCATTTTGTATGCAATATAACAGCAATGAACAAACTTAACGATAAGGAACCACTAAGGTCTTATATATATTGAATCAATAAAGTGACTGGCACGGGAGCAAAGGAAAATGATAACTAGTGTTATATCCACCAGCTTAAGTTTATTCGAAGTGCTAGTTTTGCCATAACCTAAATGTGAAGGGTGGTATTCTGCAGGAGTCCACAGAGATACTTAAGTAGTGATGGGTCAGACCCATCCCCCAAATACCTACAAACTGGCACATGTACATGTGTGCTACTGAAGCAATATGTTAATACAATTAATTAATGGTCGGATATAGCTGCTGGCTATGCTGAAGATACCCTAGTCAGGGCACCTGAATGTGTGTTTCATGGTTTTTAACTTATTTTCTTGTTAATGGCGGGGTAAGGTTTTCTTTCTTTGCTGGAAAACCAGGAAATTAAATAACAAAAAACAACAAAATGTGAAGATTCTATTCAATTTAAGACAGACACATGGTGTGGAATCACTTTGGTACAACAAAAGCCTGATACATACAAAGCAGCTCATATGCAAGGACTCCTGCACAAGACAATTGCTAGCAACTTTAGCCTTCAGCTACATATATATATTTAGTAAAACTGTTGTGGAAAGCAACCTGTAGCTATTGAGCAATTAATTAGCCATGGTAAGGGTTTAAAATTACTAATACATCCAGCACTCTGAACAAGCAGTTTGTGTTCATGAGTAACAATATGTTGCTTAACATTGGTTTATCAGAATTAATAGGCTGCATACTAGCTTTGCCAAAGGCCTCTCCCTAAAGAATTTTTGTGACCAAGTACCCTTGATTACACTGAGACCGACATATATGTTAACAAGTCACCTCAGATATAACAGGAAGTCCCCTTATTGACCAACTTCTGCCAACATAGAGAGCTTTCCTTGGATGGATACTTAATTACTGTGAAGGGAAAGGTAAGATGTCCTACTCTGCATAGTACCCCTTGCGCCTCCTGTCACTGGCAGTCTGGAAGGCGGTAGGGAAAGGTAGGAGAGGCAATCATTTGGTGAATTTACTGTCATTGTCTTTTAAAGAAAGGGAAGGTCAGTCAATCAGAGAGAACACAGCTGCTAGAATGCAGCCTCAGTCCGTATCGGCTTCTTGCTTTGCGGAAACGCCAATACTGTTTAACGTAAGATGGATACCTTATTATGGGCTCCAACTAAGTTGATTGTTTTTGCAAGTTTCACTCATGTATTCTTTAATAATTATAAGAGGCTCACAAGGCCAATTAAAAGGAATATGTTAATAGTATTCTTTGACGGTGGGGATTAAGTTTTTTATATTATAAAGGGAAATATAAATGAAGACTTATTTGACTGTATTCTTTTTGATTCATCTGAAGAATTGAGAAAGCGACAGGAGTTGCAAAACATGTGTTGGCTGGCATTTTGTGTTATATAATTAAGACAACTTAAATGATACTATTATTATTATGTATTTTTGTGTGTTATGTTCACAGAATAATATGGGCATGAAATGAACAATTGTTAAATCTGTGAAATGTTTCTTTAGGATAAACCTGTATATTGATAATGAATCCATTTTCTGCAATTCCAAAAACCTGCAGTCTAAAATGATTTTTTCTACGTGCGGTGCCTCCTTTCAATTGTTTGTTCAGAAATAAAATTTTTTGATGGATTTGTCCTAACCCCCAAGTGGTGCCCAAAAGGTTCTGGACCATTGAGTGGGGAAGATTGGACTCTCTCCCCAACAAGAACTGTAAAGCTAGACACTTAACTTTTTTTTAAAAAGAACCATAGGCTACTACCTGACTGATGCCATCACCGACATTGCATCACCAGTCAGTTTCAACTTGCTGGTTTTTCCCAATGAGAGAAGTTGGACTTCTAAAAAAGGTTTCCAAGTCCGAAGATAGAAATCTTCAACAGGAAAAGACTATCATTATCAGGCCGGCAAGGGACCTTTGCAGGGTGCAAAATTAGCATTTCTCCCACAACTTATCTGACAAAAGTCAACGGATTCACAGGGGCTATCCAGCCTCCTGGAACCTATCTTGACCACATCCTGCTACCTTACCCACCTGAGGATTTTCGACTATAAAAAAAATAGTTTCTAATTAGAAGGTATAACTTTCCACAGACCGAACCTGGTCCTTGTATCTGACCCGAACTCCACTGCGCTAAGCCTTAACTTTTGACTTTGGCCTGGTAAAGCGTGACAAGGTGCCCGCATTGGTGTTTTATTTTTTCTGGGGAAACATAAAAAGTTAGAAAAATATCTCCCGTTCCCTACATCTGATTTGTATTGTTTTGGTGTCTATTTGCTCATTAAATTAAGGTCTATTTCTATTCATTCACTTGATTTTTAATTATGCTGTGTGTTCTACTTTTTAACATTCTTTATACTGATAAATGCTTTACACTTTTCTCCCAAGTTAAGCCTGTCTGCTTTGTGCTACACCCACCATGGGATGAGATCAGGTTTAAACTGAGACCTAACTGGACCTAGTAAGGAATACTGCCATTGTAACTTGAAGAGGACTCCCATCCACTTCAACTAATAATCCACTTTCTCACAAGAAGAAAGCCATGGAAGCTGTAACTGCCTTAGCAGAAGTGGTCATAAAGGAAGGAAAGTAGGCCATCTTGCATAAAACAACAGTAACAACTGTTTGTCAGACAACAGAGGCCTCTCTCCTAAGACTCTTACTTGGAGTAGTGGCAGCGAAAAATCCCAGACAAGAGAAAAAACATGAAAGTGAAAACAGCAAGAGGTAGTAGTGGTGCCAAACATGGACATGAAGGAAGGAGCGAGAGGCTGTAACAGGTGTTCTCACAAACAGATCAGAACCATTACTCTGGGACCTTCGTTAAGTAAATCTACAAGGCCCACAGAATATCATTCACGAAGAGGTGGAAACTGCTAATGTAATTTAATGTAATATGCCCTGGGGTGTCTTGGCACTATCGAAAATCTGATTCGGCTAAGAAGGTAATTTGGTTGGAATAAGGCAGAAATGCAGCGAAAATGACTTCTACTCCTGATTGAAAAGCCAGGTTTTTAAGGCTTTTCTAAAGGAGAGCAAGGAAGGAGCAGTTTTTAATGCTAATGGGAGATTGCTCCAAAGTGTAACAGTGGCCATAAAAAAGCTTTTTCCACCCCAAGTAGCTTTTCTAAAAGGGGGCATGATCAGGTTCCTTGCATGGACTGATCGGAGCGTCCTTGCTGGAACATACCATTTTAGTTTATTTTCTTAATGGTCTGGCCCAAGTCCATGCAGAGATTTATAGGCCAAGCAGAGAGCCTTGAAACTGCATCTTTGTTTGACTGGCTGCCAATGTAGCTTCCTAATTGCTCCTCTTGCTGACTCATGCTTCGGAATCTTGCCAAGGAAGGAGGCTGCTGTGTTTTGCAATACCTGAAGCCACTTAACGAGTCCTACTGCAAGCGTAAGGTACATACTATTGCAGTAATCAACCCTCATTAGAATTAGTGTCATAGTTACCGTTTTGAGTAGTTCAGGGGGCAAAACGTTTTGTATTTTTTATATTAACCTTAGGGATCAAAAGGCCGCCGAGGTTATTTTATTTACATGGTCCCTAATCTTTAGTTCCTTATCTATCACAAATCCTAAATGTCTGACTTTATTTGAAGGTTCGGGTAGAAAGTCCATCTCAGGAGGCCACCAGTCTGGTTTCCAGAGGGAAGGGTTCTTACTAAAAATTATGACCTCCGTTTTATTGGCATTCAGTTTGAGACAGTTATAATCCATCCAGAGGCTCACCTGACTCATACAAGTGCTTTAGTCCACCCCCAGAAGGGTTTCTGCATTGGTCAATGATACCACAATTTGGGTATCAACAGCATATGAGACCAGGGAGAAGCCCGCTAGTTTTATGATGGCAGCCAATGGCGTAACATAAAGATTAAATAAAGTTGGGCTCAGTGCTGAGCACTGGGGGACTCCACGGGGCAAAGAAAAAGCTTTGGAGGTAAACTGTCCCAGCTTCACATTATTTTGTCTATTTGCCAGAAAATATTGCAGGAGGTTGAAGGCAATACCTTCTATCCCAAGCCCACGGTCAGCCAAGATCTCGTGGCTGACCGTATCGAAAGCTGCAGAAAGATCTAAAAAGGATCAATGCAGCTGTTCCCAATCCAGAATTTCTCGTATTTCTTCTGTGGCTATCACCAGAGCTGATTCTGTGCTGCAATGCTTTCTAAAACCGTGTTAGGTATCATTCAGTCAGAGATGTTCCTCTAAATATTCCAATAGTTGTTAATTCATTATTTTTTCTACCAACTTGGCTGAGAAAGAGTCTGGATATTGGCTGATAATTATTTGGGTCATGGGCGTTCCAAGTTGTCTTTTTTTAATAAAGGGAGAATTGAGGCTTGTTTCCAGACAGGGAAAATACCCGTTTGCAAACATGTTCTCAAAGATTTGCCCAAGACTTTGTGCAATTTGAGTAGGGATCATATGCATAATGTTAGGGGGACACATGTCTTGTGGCGCGCCCGATTTAATGAGCCCGATAGATTTTATAAGTTGTTCTTCTGATGGCACCTTAAAACAGGAGAGACTGACGTTCATTCATCTCTGGTCGCACTCAAGCTGTAAGATTGGGCTCTTTTACAGCCCCCACTATTTCCACCACTTGTGGAGTACCCCAGGGCTCATCATTATCACCTTTACTTTTTAACTTATACCTACGCCCCCAATTGCACTCCTTAAGAAAAGCGAAAGTTACCATCTTCAATTATGCTGATGATTTGCAACTCATCTTCCCTTTGAACACCAAGGACTCAGTGGAGGTATTTCAAAATACCATGTCTCACATCCAGGGTTGGATGAGTTGCAATAATTTGAAACTTAACCCTGGCAAGACTGAACTGGTCTTGCCTGGGCAGAGTGTACTTAGCTGGAACCCAGGCTTCTGGCCATCCAGCATGGGGGCGCCACCCTCCAAGTCATCTTCAGTTAAAAGTCTGGGAGTACTTATTAGTGAGGATCTGTCCCTGAAAAAACAGGTAGGCGCGGTGGTGTCATCCAGTTTTTTTCAACTAAAGAAAATCAAGAAAATTGCTTGTTTCTTTTCTTCGGATGCCCTTACCCAGATCATCATTGCCTTGGTCCTGTCGCGACTAGATTTTTCTAACAGCCTCTATCTCGGGCTCCAAATTGGAGAGCGAAAACGCCTCCAGCTGGTCCAAAACCAGGCTGCGAGACTTATTCTGAACCTTTCTAGAAGGCAGTCTATCAGATCAGGGCTGAAACAGCTACATTGGCTGCCTGTTGAGCAGCGAATTGCTTTCAAAACAGGGTGCATTTTATTTAAGTCCCTACATGACTCTGGCCCTAAGTTTGTCAGAGATCTGTTCATCAGATATGATCCTTCTCTCAATCTTCGCTCCGCTCACAAATCCCTCTTGAGTGTCCCATCTTACAAGAGGAAGCGTCTAGGCGGTTGCTGCTTTGATCACCTTGCAGCCACCTTCTGGAACTCTCTTCCTCTTCAATTGAAACTGAGCGGTAACACACTGAGTTTTAGACACTCTCTCAAAACCTGGCTTTTCTCCCAGGCTTATTGCTGAGTTGTTCCATCTCTACCTTTAACTGCTGTGTCGAGTTCCTTCCTATAGCGCCATGAAGCCCTGGGGCGTACGAGCGCTTAATAAATAAATATTAACATTAACATTAACATCCAGCGGTCCAGTTGGAACCTATTCCTCCTGATGATTACCTGCTCTATGTGTAGTACATTTATCAAAGATATTTGCTACTTTCTCCTGAAAAAAAAACGCCAGAGTATCACAAAACTCTTGCTTTTTGTTCTTGTTTCCGACATTCCTGTCTTGATTGTCTGAGTTTTTCGTTGTACCAGGGTTGCGATATTTTTTTACAAGTAGTTTTTTTTAGTTTACTAAAGCAATATTCAACAAAAACTAAAGGCATCTCATGGGCTCTGAGCAGAGAAACTAAAGGGAAACTGGAGGCAAGTAGCACAGGGGGGCATGTCAGAAGCTCATCAGGTGCAAAAACGTTGAATACCGTTTCCATTTTGTGTTTTTACTGCAGCATCCTGAATGTTGACACTCTAAAAGGACATTAAAGTTTTTAATTTTTCCACTTAAATCTTCCATAGCTATTTAGAGAAGTGCGCTCAGGATTTGTTCGACAAAAGTTACCTTAATAGTTGCATTTTCTGGAAGAGGTGTGGCGCAGCAGCCAGGGCGACTGACTCCGGAATCTGGGGATCACGGTTCGATCCCCGGCTCCGGCAGCAGATTAGCCCAGCACCATGTGACTCTGGGCAATAGCTTGCTTAATCTTCCCGACGGCCCCCAGCGCCTAGAGACCCTTACGGGTGATTGTGCGCATTACAAATGTGGATTATTATTATTATTATTTCTAGAGTTATGTTTTTTTCACAACACATTTTATTGAGTTTCCAAGGCACTTGGTGGGTGGGGCCCAAAGCATACAAAACAAAGACAATTCGGATTAGCAAGTACCAATTAGTGGGAGGGTATGTGGTTTTAGATGTATTGTCTCATCCGCCCAGGTGAAGACCGCCTCCGGCGAATTAAAGAACAGGGATTTAGAATTATATGTGACTCTCATCCGGGAGGGGTACAGCAGCATATATTGAACATTGAGTTATCAGAGCCTACGCTTGCAGCTGTGAATGGCTGGCACTGTTGCTGCACCAGTCTAGTGTAGTCCGGGAAGATCATAATGGGCTGGGACTCGAAGATCAGCTGCTCTCTGTGGTTTCCTCCTTATTGGAGGATGGAATCTCGGTCTGCGTAGTTCAACAGCCTGGCAATCACCGGCCTTAGGCACTGCCCCGGAGGGGGCTTCTTGGTCAGCGCCCTGTGAGTTCTCTCCGCCACAAAACAGGAGGATAAGGAGTGTTTCGGCAGGAGGGCCCGTAGCCATTGCTCAAGGAAGCAGTCCATGGATGAGCCCTCACATCCCTTGGTTAAGCCGATAAATTGTAAATTATTGCGTCAGGACAAACCTTCGGCATCTTCAATGCGGGACGCCAGCTCCTGCGCTACTACCGTGAGCTTATTCACCTTTGTAGGTCTTACCTAAGCAGCGAGCATACACTGCATAGGAGGGCCTTTAGCTTTCGCTCTGCTCATTTTCAAGCACACACTTGTGCTTGTGGCGGCATCCACCTTGCGGGAGGGAGCAGCGGCGCGCGCGGTAATTGACAACATATGTCTCTCGCGCTGCCTCTGCAAGGTGGATGCCATCAAAAGCACAAGTGCATTTGCGTGCTCTTTAGCGGCCGCAAGGCCGCGTCAGGCTCCCTCACACTTGTTTTAAATAGCGCGGCACCCCCCCATTAATTTTAAACAATGGTGGATGCCCGGCTCAAACAACTCTATTTTCTCATCATTCTAACTTTTTTGTAGGCAGGGCGGCACATCTTCTAAACACCAACACTGGCGGCAGCGCGGGCTCAAGTGACTGACTGCACCTTTTTGCCACATTACACTTTTGAAAACTTCTGAATCACGCAAAAGTGCATTAAAACAAGTAAACTGATTTGCAGCATACTTCAGAATCCCATCGGCAAAGGGAACAACTTTACCATTCCATTTACTGTTTCAATGGCAGTCCGTCTTTTCAGCGCAATGGACTTGTCTGTCAGGGTTTCTTAAAGGGGAAGGGTGGCATGCATACTGAATAAGGAGCCACTGAGCCCCCTCCCCGCAACAAACCATGCTCCGCACCGTTAAAACAACCCTCATCGTCAGCAAGTTTAACACCTAATAACTTATGCATGCAGCGCCGCTGCAGATGAATATATATTTTGCTTCATGGAAACAGCTGAGACAGTTTCCGTCCATGCACAGTGTGAAATGTGCCAGTGGGAACTGCAAGGGAAACGTGAAATGTCTGCTGCAATGTGCTTAGTGCTTCCGCCTGCTGTTTTGTTTGGAGCAGTAATTGGGGACTGCTGTGCATTTTACCTGAAGGCGCGCTCTCTCAGCCGCCCTCCCTCCTTGAGACGCTAGATTTGGGAATGATGCCCCTGCAGTAGGCGAGTGGGAGGTTAAAGTGCATCGCTTGCAGCAAAGAGATGAAAGCACTGCTTAGCTATTTGTTTTACCAGATTGTCTTTTCTGTACAGTAGGTTGAAGTTACAGTGCATCCCTAGATTTGACCGTGCATTCGTGTTTGCTTTTCTAAATGCTGATAAACTATGTGTGTTTACAGTGATTGCGATTAGCCGTAATCGTAACCTTGCCTCCCGGATCCCAGTTAGCGCGCTCGTGTTCTGTAGCGCATGCGGTGCAGTGTGATGTGTGAGAATTAATTCCGAGCGGCTGCAGCCCACGCAAGGTGGGGTAGAACACAGCTCTGTTCTCCAGTGCATTGTTGACCCTGCGGCCATGGGTTTGCCCTGCAGGCTCGTGAGGCAGTCAGGAGAAGGGCGCACAGGCACCGAGCCACAGAGAGTGGCTTGTGCTAAAATGTGAGGCACGCGCATTGAGGCCTCGCTGTCAACCCATCGAATTAGCAGGCATGGCAAGGTGAGGCTGCGGTGTGATTTCACTCTTTATTTTCACTGCATTTCCTCTTGAATAACCCAGAGTCTAATCCATTCTTGTTTGTATTTTGCTACCTACTCTGGAATATCTCTTCCTTAAATTTAATAACTTGAGGTATCAGGGGCAGGACTTAAGCAAGGCCCCCTTCCTCTCCTTCCTACTGGCAGCGACCTGACAAATGTAAATGTTTTTCTCAAACCATTGAACAAATTACCGCCACATATCAACCATTTTTCTTTCTATTTCTTCAAGTAACTCCTTTAGAGCAAACCTTTGTCTGCGCTGTTTTAGCAACATAGATGTTTTATAATAATAAAATGTTCCTCCTGCAGGAATTGTGTGTACGTGGGCCGGCCACCACCACATGGGCAATTTGGGGAGAGGGGTAGGTCTGCGGCTTCGATAATTTTAGGATATTCGAAGAGCGTCACTCCAGCTGCTCTTTTCTAGTGGAAGGACCAAGATTGGCAGGGCATGGTTTAAATGCATCAATTATGGGAACAGCTCGTTTTCGTCGCCAATGTCTGTTGGAGGCAAACTGTTGCTAATAGCCGTTTCCCGATGATGTCTTTGCAGGGTAGGAGGACGTTTGGTAATTTTGGGTAGGCAGCGAGAGGAAGAGTGAAGACAAATTCCGGCATCTTTGCAGTATCATTAGTAGCAATGTACTTATTCATTTCCCACCTTATCTTTTGTGGATTGTGTTCTTAAAGTAAAATCGCTATGTGCCAGTACCAAAAAGTAGAGTATACCACAGGGCACTATTGTTTATATTCCGGCAATGGGTATTTTGCACTCCAAAACCAATGGTGCCAGGTAGTGGGCTTTAGTGTGTACTTTGGGTGCTGGGTATTATAAAGAAGAGTGTGTGTTGGGGCATGCTCCCTCCTCAGTTGGTGCTCAGTATTTTGCCAGGTAAACATTGCACACTAGAGGTGGCTGCATGTGCACTTTCTTTCCAGGGGCCTTCCATTATGTACTGTGTATTTTTAGGGCTCGCCTGCTGATGCGCATGCGCATAGCTGGCGAAGCTCTATAGTGGCTTATCCAGAGTTTAACCACTAGCGATTCCATGCAGTGCATGTGCGCTTTTTAGGTCATTGCGCAAGCGCAAGCCCTAAAAAGCGCGTGCACAATGCCACCAGCCGCCTGCCTTCCTGCCTCGCATTACCACATCAAAGGCAGCCCAGCCTCCCTCCCACAATTGCGCTCTGCATTTCTCCTCCCAGCACATTTCTCATCCCCTAATTATTCACGGCCGGCCGGCCGTACTCTCAGATTCACGGTCGGCCTGCCGTGCTTTCACTTTGTCTCTGTATACGGCGTCTCTCCTCCCCGTGCGACTCGTCACCCTTACTCTTCCTGTATTCTTCCCTTCTTGTTAGTTTTCTATCGGACTTTGCGCCCCTTTCTATTATAAGTGTAGGTTTCACATTAGCTGTTTTCATCACGTAATCCTCGCCTGTGCTGATACGTGGTACTCCATTTATCGCAGTTAGCGCTCCTTCAAACACTATGTTCTTAGCATACCACGCGCCACTATTTTTATGTAAGCCTGCATTTGGGCTTGCACTTGAATTATTCAAGCCAGTCTTCACGTTATCCGTGAGTGCATTGCCTCATTCCTCACTATTCATGTTACTCCATTAATCACGGTTTGCGCTCCGCAAACATTAAGTAACTTGAAGGTCCTTACCATACCACCGCCACTATTTCAACGTAAGCCTGCATTTGCCTTCAGCTCCAAATATAATTGCTGGCTTAGATTAAACGTGCATTAGCAGTCCTCTGCTAATTATGGCGCTCCGTTTGAAAGAATTTTGTCACTCACTTAAGGCGCCTGGTTTCGCGGTATTTCAATTCTTGCCTCGCACCTTCCTTCTTACCTCCCCGCCTCCCTTCCCACCCTCCTCTTCGCTCCATGCACCTCCAGCAGCCCTCTCGTGTTTTACAGTGCCTGCTTGAGGTGCCCCCCTCACCCCTCCTTGGGCATATCGTGATGTGTGTACTGAGAGGACGTTTTTACGGCACACAGCCCAGCGCTTCTCAGAGGAGCTAGATGTGTAACTAGGGCACGGTCAGCTTGGCTTTCTGACATCTGAGCCCTCGGATCACGGAGAAACTCAGCACCCTGATTAGGCACATCTGTTGTAGGGCAGGTTGTGGGACCCAACTCACTTGAAGTTCTAGTGAGAATAGAAGAGCCCCCCCCCCTCCCACCCCCTGCTGTCACCGCTCCAGCATTTTATGGTCACCTTTCCAGCATTTTATTGTCCGAATTCAGAGACAAACAGGGTTTCCCGGAATGTTGTGATTCCTGCATTGGGTTCCGGAGCTGGGTTCCGGTGCTGCTTGTGGTAAAACGCTTCGATGCCTCGTCAGCGGTAGTAAGCGCTATATAAATGCAGCAACTACAATTACTCACCCTACCAAAGTTCACTTTCTACGACCATGCTGGCTGACTGAGATCTCAGGAGGATCTTGACCTAAGATGACTGACCCTTGTTTTCTGTGCTGCTGCGTTTGCAATCTTTTTGGCAGTACAGATATTGATTGGCCTGACCAGGTCAGCACTACCTAATTCCAGACCCGGAAGTAGCGCAGGGCAGCCAAGCCGGCCAGGCTAAACTGACTTCGGTGGCCGGATGAGCACATTTTCACTCAAAAGATTGCTTTCGTTAATTGGATGAGATTGGGAAATGATCCATCAGGCGCTGCAGCTGGTTACATTATTTAGTTTCTATCCAATAACGTCATAGTTCTGCCCGGTTATTAAATACATTCATTTAGTTTTGCTTTCCCGCTGTGAACGTATGTGACGAAATAAGATTAGTGCTGGATGTTAAGTACAAGCCTGAGTAAATCTGCAATATCTTTGTAATTTTATTATGTTTTACCCCCCATATATTGCAAGGCACACTAAACTTCACAAGATCATTTTCTGTGTAGCAAAGAACGGGTTGTGGCGTTTCCTCCTCCAGCAAGAGTAAATTAATCCCTTTGTGTTTTTTTTTTATTTGGAGTCATGGCTATAGCATACATCTTTAGTATACTTACTACACATTGCTTCAGAGTTGTTTCGTGTGTGCAAATATTGGAAATATGTGACACCACCACTTCACTCAGGGACACCGCCACATCACTCAGGGACACCGCCAGATCACTCAGGGACACCACCACATCACTCAGGGACACCACCACATCACTCAGGGACACCACCACATCACTCAGGGACACCACCACATCACTCAGGGACACCACCACATCACTCAGGGGCACCACTCAGGGGAACCACCACATCACTCAGCACAACCACAGCACCACTCAGCGCCAACACAGCATCACTCAGCACCACCACAGCATCACTCAGCGCCACCCCAGCATCACTCAGCGCTACCCCAGCATCACTCAGCGCTACCCCAGCATCACTCAGCGCTACCCCAGCATCACTCAGCGCTACCCCAGCATCACTCAGCGCTACCCCAGCATCACTCAGCACCACCACATTATCACTCAGCACCACCACATTATCACTCAGCACCACCACAGCACCACTCAGCACCACCACAGCATCACTCAGCACCATCACAGCACCACTCAGCGCCACCACAGCATCACTCCGCATCACCACAGCATCACTCAGCACCACCACAGCTTCACTCAGCACCACCACAGCATCACTCAGCACCACCACAGCATCACTCAGCACCACCACAGCACCACCACAGCACAACCACAGCACAAGCACAGCACCACTCAGCACAGCATCACCACAGCATCATTCAGCGCCACCACAGCACCACTCAGCGCCACCACAGCACCACTCAGCACCACCCCAGCATCACTCAGCACCACCCCAGTATCACTCAGCACCACCCCAGTATCACTCAGCACCACCACAGCTTCACCACAGCATCACTCAGCACCACCACAGCACAACCACAGCACGACCACAGCACAACCACAGCACCACTCAGCACAGCATCACCACAGCATCACTCAGCGCCATCACAGCATCACTCAGCACCACCACAGCACCACTCAGCACCACCACAGCACCACTCAGCACCACCACAGCACCACCACTCAGCACCACCCCAGCATCACTCAGCACCACCCCAGTATCACTCAGCATCACTCAGCACCACCACAGCATCACTCAGCACCACCACAGCATCACTCAGCACCACCACAGCATCACTCAGCGCACCACCACAGCATCACTCAGCGCACCACCACAGCATCACTCAGCGCACCACCACAGCATCACTCAGCACACCACCACAGCATCACTCAGCGCACCACCACAGCATCACTCAGCGCAACCACAGCATCACTCAGCGCAACCACAGCATCACTCAGCGCAACCACAGCATCACTCAGCGCAACCACAGCATCACTCAGCGCAACCACAGCATCACTCAGCGCAACCACAGCATCACTCAGCGCAACCACAGCATCACTCAGCGCACCACCACAGCATCACTCAGCGCACCACCACAGCATCACTCAGCGCACCACCACAGCATCACTCAGATCGCAACTACAGCATCACTCAGCGCAACCACAGCATCACTCAGCGCAACCACAGCATCACTCAGCGCAACCACAGCATCACTCAGCGCAACCACAGCATCACTCAGCGCAACCACAGCATCACTCAGCGCAACCACAGCATCACTCAGCGTAACCACAGCATCACTCAGCGCAACCACAGCATCACTCAGCGCAACCATAGCATCACTCAGCGCAACAACAGCATCTCTCAGCACCACCACAGCATCACTGGTTCAAATATGTTCTTTCAATGTTTCAAGCTGTTTTCAAGCTTTCACGCTTTATTACAAATCACAAAAAGATGTTAATATTTCACTTCTGTTCTTGGATTTTCGTCACAATAAAAAAACACTGAACATAATCTTCACAAAAGTTGTTTACAAAAATGTAAGCTATTGCCAGCTATTGCCATTACAAATTAAATAAATTATTTAAGTATTAATTATTTAAAAAAATTAAAAGCATTGTTATTTGTAATATAAATAAATCTAAGTCACGTAAATACAAAACATGTTGCATTACAAATGCTATAGGTGTCACATTTGCGAAAGTTATAACTATTGGCATTGTAAATGACAAAGCTATTAATTTAACTATTTGAAAAAATAACACATAAATAAAAAAAAATCATTTATAAGACCAATAGCTTAAACTTTCCTAATGCGAGCCCTATTGCATTTCCAATGCTTGTTTTTAAAGAGACCATACAGGTTGATTTTGGTCTGTGGCCATATATACAGGGCCCTGCGACCCAGCCATATCTGCCTCTCCAAGTGTTTTCACCCCTTGGCTTTCCTTTTACAAAACAAAGGTCAGGCGTGTTAGTCTGGTTGGCTCGGCTTAAGCAGCGGTGTCCAACTTGGGTCCAGAGGGCTGGGTCAATGCCAGATTTTAAGGATAATCCCCTACTGAAAATGAGTTTCATCTTGGTTTGTTGTATTGAAATTAATCTTATGTTGCTATCCTGAAAACCATCCAGCCCTCCTGGTCTTTTTTTGGACACCCCGAGTCAAAGCAAACCACTCCCTGTTTAGAGCCTACCGCTTCTCTATCTACTTTCTCATGTTTGTAAACTCTCAGCCTGTGTGCTGCATGGCTAAACACTTATAAGGACCCAAAGGCGAGACCTATTGGCTATGCCAATGCTTGTTCTGTAGAGAGGGTACAGTGTCTTCCATGGTTGAGACTTGGGTCTCTGCCTCTGTGATATGGTCTACAGCCTTGCAGAGGTCCTGGAGTAGAAATGAGACCTCAGACCCCTGCGCCAATCTTCGCATCAAGGACGTCTCGGGCTTGGGTGATCGCAGCAATAAGCTCTGCGTTGTCAGGAGCCGGACCTCCAGCATCACCTCCACCCGCATCGCCAGATGTGGTGGTAAACTTATCCAGTGTGCTTTGTTTGGAGCCGGAGCCCGTCGGTTTATCTTTCCCAATACTGGGAAGAGGGGGGTGGGGGGGGGGGAATAAGGAGAGTGAAGCACAGTGGGAAGCCTGCCCTCTCTGGCGCGGCGGCCTTATGTCCGTATGAGCTTCTATAGGTGCCTGCTGTTATCTGTTGGTATTATCTGGAGATGACCCCCTCTGGCCACAAGCCGCACCAAGCCTAGCTTGGCTGTTTCTGCAGCCCTAGGAGGCCAGCCAAGTAGACCCCCTCCTGGATCAGACTCGCCGGACCCCCAGCCCGCAGGTCGCCCAAGTCTAGTCCTTACTTTTGGGCCGTGAAGTCCCTGTTGAGCTGTCAAAATATCAAAAATTAAATATCGACCTACACTAATATCGAGTTGACAATATTGAAGGGACATAATATCGATGTTTAGAATATCAATGGACAGAATATCGACCCTAAGGTAAGTAATATCGACTTTTTTTATATCGATGTAAGTAATATCGAAGTTAGTAATATCGATATCAAATATATCGATGTTACTAATCGATATTTAAATTATTGTTATGTATTTTATCATGTATTTAATTTGTTTGTGTTATATGTTTTTTGTTAAGTGCTCTACTGATTTTAAAATATATGTATACAATTTAAATATGTTAATAATGTTTTAGTACCATAGCGGGTTGTGGGTTTATAGGGGAATAGGGTGGGAAGTAATTTATATATACGAAATTAATTATAAATTTTTAGGAATTATAAATTAATTTTAAGAAATGTTTGCGTTTAAATTCTGTAGCAGGTTGTGGGTTTATAGGAGAATAGGGTGGGGAGTAATTTCATTATAGTAAATTAATTAATGATTTTTAGGATTTTTTTTTTTTTAATTGCCTTTTACTTCTGTAGCGGCTTGTGGGTTTATAGGGGAATAGGGTGGGAAGTAATTTAATTGTAATTAAGTAATAATTTATTTTCATTTTTTGGTAGTGTTAATTATATTATTAATTATTTATTGGTAATGAATTTTTTATAATTGGTAATTAATTTGTAATCATTGATTAATTGATAATTATGTTAAGTATTATTTTATTATTGGAGTGTTTTGTGCATTTATAGGGGAATAGTGTTGGAAGTAATTGAAATCTAATTAAGTAATTATTAAATGTAAATCAAATCAAATCAAATCAAGAGACTTTATTTCGGTTATATTTCAAACCATAAAAGTACACATATATACAACAGTTTAAAAGCATTATACACATTATTGCCATATATAAAATCATTATACAATACATGTTTCCTTTGTCCCAATATCTATATACAGACAGGATAATTATAAAGTGCAAACAGTGCTTATTTGGATGCAAAAGGCATAATTAAAGAGGTCCAATGAGTTTGCCAGTTAGACAGATAAAGTTTATAGGGTCATTGATCCAAACAGGTTCTCATTCTGACGGCTAGTTTTAAAAATGATATTACTTGGAGAACACTGTCCTGATGAGAGCTGGTCTGATTTGATTAAAATCAAGTTTTCTTAGTAAGGCAACAAGATAACGACGGCGGGGATATTCATAAAAACATAAAATGCAGCATATCCTGTGGAGACTTCCCCTTGCAGCCACAGGGAGCTGCACATTTGCTAAAAATGTCCGACTTGGGTCTGATTAAAAGATGATGAAAGATGTTAAATCTGAACCTCGACAGCAGAAATTTTTCATGTGAACTAAATGATCCTGCCAGGTAGGGCTCAATGCTATCACATGTCTTTAACATAACATATTTCCTAACACTTGACTTCAACAGTTCCACACTTTCTCTATCGGCCAGCTGATACTTACAAAATGCAGTTTTAATTGCTGATACATCCCCCTTTACAATCCCGGTGGGGCGAGTAAACAGATCTAAAAGCCCCAACCTTTCAAAACAGGATTTCAAGTATTTTAACCAGGGGATGCGCATAGAGTTATCCTGTGATACAAGATCTCTCACAATCTGGTGGGTCAGAGGTATTTCCTCATTTAACCACAGGTTAACCCAACAAGTCAGTGGCCTTAGAGCAAAGTTATCACATAAATACTGTATCCCTAATTCCTCATGAACCGCAAAATTAGAGGTACTGGGGGGGCACATAGAAGACGTTTAAGGAAAGTATTTTCAGAGACCTGTAACTGTTCTCCTGATACATAGCCCCATAGTTCGCTGCCATACACTGCAGTAGCAACTGATTTGGCGTTGTACAATTTAACCATTGCACTAACTGGTTTCTTCCCCAGTTTTGTTGCAAGATTAAAAATTGATGCGTTGACCCTCAACATTTCCCCTTTTTTCTTAGCCAAATGAGGGCCCTAGCTGAGATTAGAGTCAAATAAAACACCAAGATACGAAAATGTTTCTGTAACCGGGATAGGCACATCGTCAAGTTTAAAAACAAATGTCCTTTTTGGCTGCCGGCCAACATGCATGATATACGATTTAGAGTTGTTGACCAGCAGGTCCCTGTCGGTCATAAAAGCATTAAAAACATTTAAAAGCAACTGAAGCCCCTTCTCCGTCCTTGAAATTAAAACCGCATCATCTGCGTATAAAAGAACAGGAATACCCCGCCTGCCCACTCTCGGACAGTCTGACTGTACCTTCTGTAAGGCAGCATCCAATTCATTTATGTAGAAATTAAAAAGAAAAGGGGCAAGAATACATCCCTGGCGTACTCCCTTCTTTATGGCAAACTTATCAGTGGTGTCACCATTTGCAGAGTATCTAACGTTAGCGCTGGTGTGATTGTGCATGTCCACCAGGAAGTCAACAATCCCTGTGTCAACACCCCTCTCCCTCATGTACTGCCACAGCCTTCCCCTGTTGACACAGTCGAAGGCTGATGACAGATCCATGAAGGTGAGATGGATCGTTCCCTTCTTATTAAATGTATTGTTGGGTACTGATAATGTATTGGACATTCATTATGAATTGGTAATTAAATATTATTCATTATTTATTGATATTGTTAATTAATATATTATTAAGTAATTATTAATTGGAAATTAATGGTTAATAATTATTTTTTGGTATAAAAATTATTTAATTGTTCAATATTTTTAATTGGCAATTACTTTGGCAATTAATTTTTTAATAATTAATATGTTTTTGTTATGAAAAATATGTTATTGTTCAATATTTATTATTTGGTCATTAATATGTATTAATTATTATTTGTTGGTCTTTATTAATAATTTCATTGTTATTTAATTATTCATTGGTAATATGTTTTTAATAATAATTTATTGGTATTTGTAAATAATTTAGAGTTATTTAATATTTAAATTATAAATAAAATTATGTGTTTAAATTATAAGTATGTTATTTTTAACTTCTACGATATCCAACACTTTCCCTACTGTTGCACTCTCTGGAGTGGGAATAGTAATTTTTACCCCTACGCTATCCAACACTTTCCCTACTTATTGCACTCTTTGGAGTGGGAATAGTTATTTTTACCCCTACGCTATCCAACACTTTCCCTACTGTTGTTGCATTACCTGGAGTGGGAATAGTAATTTTAAGCCCTACGCTATCCAACATTTTTTTACTGTTGTTTTTTCTGGAGATGGAATAGTCGTTTTATTCCCTCCGCTATTTAATATTTTAGCTAATGTAGTATAGAATCCATTTTAAAAATATTAAAAGTAAATTTAATTATTTAAATTTGTTATACATAATTATTTAATTTGTATTTATGTTATTGTTTTATGTGTATAGATGTATTTATAATTTATATATTTTTTTAATGTATAAGTTATTAAAATAATTATTTAAACTGATTAAGTATATATATTATATGTTTAGTTAATGTTTTAAATTATATATATTACTTATTATTTTAAACATTATAAAATATTTTTACTGTTTATTTTATTTATAAGTATTATTTAGTTTATTTTACATTTTTTTTTTACTAAAAAAATATGATATTTTTAATAACGATATTTTTGACCGATATTTTTTCCCCGATATTTTTGTACTTACCATGTTGTAGATAGGATGTTGATATTCTTGACTTCGATATTTTTGCTACGAAATTTTTGTAGGTCGATTTTTTTGACCATCGATATTTTGTCAGTGATCAGGAGTCCCTATTCCTCCTGAGTGTGGCTGGAATGGTGCTGTCACCCCCGGCGGGCGCAGGCCACCCAGTCGTCGTCCGGCCGCCTGCGGCGGCGTACCCTATTATGACTTCCAGGACGCAGCCACAACACTCCAGCCCCGAAGGATGGAACGTATCAGTCGCACTAGTAGGAGTGCCCAGGGCCTACTCATCGATGTATCCTTTGTATGAGGCACCCTCCACCAGACACCCAGCGCACACATGGCCCTGCATGGCGGCGCGACCCCAGTCCACCAGGTACCACGCTTGGGGCCCGACTTCCCCCATGCGGCCCGCTCCGGCTCCCCAGCGCCTGCAGGAGTGCAGAAAAGGGACGGACAGGACCCCAGTTCTCCGGCCACCGCGTATGCAACCGCAGGCTGGCTCCACTCAGCTGCTCTCCGGGCCCCGCCGGGTGCAGTATCAGGGCGCCGCAGTGCAGGGCACAGCGGTAGGCCCAGATCACCTCGGGCCTTCTCAACCCCACCGGAGAGCCTCACTGTGGCTGGTGTTCACCGCTCTGCTGCCCGGGTCTGCCAAGAATGCAGGAGGGTGCATGAGACGCTTGATAGGGCACACTGTGCCTGCAGACACCCAGACTACTCCAACCCGGCCCCAGTTCGGGTCGCACCCTCCCCAGCATCAGCACTTTGCGGCGACACCTCACCTCTGGGCAGGGTCCACCGATCGGATCCTGACCTCCAGCAGGGCCGCACCCGCTTCCGATGGCGGCACAGACCGCATCCGCTTCTCTGTTGACCACTGCCTGCCTCGGAATCCAGCCCACTGTCTCGCTGTACCACGCTATACTGCTGCTCCGTTTGCTGCCATCAAACAGCGCATCAGGCACGGGCCGCTGCAGAAAGGATTTACAGTGGATTTCAGCAGATTATCAGCTTGGGCGACTGAAGCCTCGTCAGGCTACGTCCGCCATGATGGGCATCCAAGTCACGCCCTCTAGAGTTAGTTTTGGGTTGTTCTTCAAAAGTCAGCTTAGCATTTGCATCTTTAGAGATAGCTGTGAAACAAACTGCTATGTTTAACTTAGCACAGTGTTTGCTTACTACTTTTCAATAACGCCACTGAGATTAGACAAAGACCATGAATCAAACAAGCATTTACAATGCAATGGTCTCGGCATTATTAAAGGGAGAGCTATTGGCATTGCTCATGACCTTTTTTTTTTTTTAAATCATAAATAAATGGCCTTGTCATTTACACTGCCAATAGCTTAATCGTTAAATAAATGGCAGTCATTTACAATGCCAATAGCTTAATCGCTCGCATATGCATGACCTATTGCATTTACACCCACACAGAGCCACACACACACACATACAGAGCCACCCACACACAGTCATTCACATAGAGCCACCCACACAATCAATCAATCAATGAAAGATCTATATAAACACCAATATCTATATGGTTATGCAGTTTCGTCCTCTACATATTTGCCCATCAGAAAGAATCACTGCAGCTTTATTTAAAAACATGCCATGTTTTTGGCTTTTCAAATATTAATAACTATAAGACATATCTACCGTGTGAGCATCACAAACTGAATTATAGCTAGGTCCTTGAATGGGAGACTTTTACACTATGATACTTGTTGAATCGACCTCAGAAAGATGAGAGGCTGACGCAGCCCTTTATTGACTCAGAACTATGCAGTTCACAAGGCTGGCACTCTGCCCACAGATTGATCCTGCGGCTGCTTCCTTCTCCTGTGTCCAAATGGCACGGGGACACTGCTTTAATGTGTCACTAGCAACCAGAATTGCGCTCCTCAGAAGACTACGTTACTCAGTTTATTTATGGGCCTTATCTGAACCCAGCACTGGAATAAGGTACCAGGAACTTCCCTGTCTGAATTAATACTAAAGTGCTTACAACTCATTAACTTTATTATTGTGACTCGGATTATCTTCTTTTTACCACTTAAGTGGTAAAAACACACTAAGAGACATTAAATCATATTACCACATCTACCACACTAAGAGACATCAAATCTCCGACCCCAGACTGCGCAAGCGCAGCCTTTAGGTCCTCGACCTAAAAAGGTAAATGGAATAAATGGAGAAGGAGGATGCTCGGAAAGCATGTGGCAACTGCACCCATTGACTTATAAAGTGGGGGTGCCAGGGTGAGGCGCCATTTTAAATATAGGTAAGTAAATATCCCAAGTTTCGTGTAAATCAAGCCCAGCCAGTCCAGGCTTTTTTCCATTCCTTTTGGGATTTGTAGTCCGGTTCATCTCGTCGTGAGCAGTACAAGTACGGAATGCAAAGAAATGGCTACTGGCCGTGTACCCGGTAGACGTTCGCTCCTTTGCTAAGAGCTTGGGGCTATTTATGATATGTGTGGGAGAAGTAAGGGGTCTCCTCGCGATAAGATTGGTTGTGCCCATTGCTCAGAACCCTTGAACCCTAACTTTACTGGAGAAGCATTGACATTGCAATAAAGACCCCGTTACTCAGCCCCTAGGTGTGCGCGTGCGCAGTACGTTGTGTGTCACGCTTCGCACCAGCGCCGATCTTTACCCACTGCACCCATAAAAGCTGTGGCGGTTGGTCGTTTGGACGCTAAAACTACTTTTAAGGCCTGGACGGTGTTTCATTTTTATTAAATATAAATATATTTATTTATTTATTTATTGCCACTTATAAAGCGCGACAAATACCCGAAGGCGTCTTGGCGCTAGTTAATTTGCAAACTTCAGATCGAAATAAAATGCTCCTACAGGTTACTTACATTGTTGAAAGTTATTGGGTGAACAGCCACGTCTTAAGTCTCTTACGAAACTGGAGGAGTGTCGAGCAAGTCCTGATGTCCTGGGGCAGAGTATTCCAAAGTTTTGGAGCAGCAACCATAAAGCGACGATCACCCCATGACACTGCTTTAGTGCGAGGTACCACTAAGTGATATATGAAATGTTCTTACATGTGCTGTCAGACAGTTCTCTTTTCCACTGGTCTGTTGTGGCATTATCCTCATTCTCCGCCCACTACGACAGACTGCATGGGGCAACACCGGGTCACCCCATTTCAAAGCACCCCCACACATGGTGCAGTAACCGAGCACTCTGGCCCGTCTGCGCGCCATGTTTAATCCCACAACCACTGCACTGACAAACTGTGTTATTCATCAATGTTTAACATTTGGATCGATCACAATCGACCTGCCAGAGGTATATACATCTGGCGATTATGGTGCATTAATAGTCTTTAGACATTTATCTTGGGTGTTGCTCCCCCCCCCCCATAGGGAGGAAACATAGCTGTTAACATGTAATCACTCGGTCAGTAGGCGGGCCTGAGCACCAAGGGCCTCTCTGCCCTGTCGCATCTCGAAGCGCCGTCGCTCTGCCAGCTGACAACCTCAGCTTGCATCTTGCCCCCCCCCCCCTCCATCCTCTCACATGGCGGTGGTGAGACACTACATCCAAGTCCTTGCTTGAGGGTTACACCCCTCCACCCCCCTAATTTCTCCCGCCGTCTTGTGACACTAAGGGGCTTATTTAAAAGCCCCTTGCGTCACTTTCAAAATAGAAAAAAAAATGAGGTGTGGGCGGGACAGGTGGCTTGTAAATAGGCCTCCAAGTCCTTACCTCGGCTGGGTCACGCTCCGGCCCGTTTAGCGGTCAAGACTCCCCAGTCAGTGCCAGGGTCTACATAGCAGAAATCTGTTGCCTTTAGCCAATGCGTACTTATTCATATTGGAGAATGCACTCGGGCTCCGCTAGGAATAACGCTGCCAAACTTAAGGCTAATGGTTTAGCCCAAACGTCATAGTTTTTGACTGTATGCTCGCCTCATCGGCCGTAGACACAGTTAGTACAAGGTAAGCATACGCAAAATAAGATTGGCACGCAGAATGCTTGGCATCTGCCCTGCCTCAACTCAAGACCAATGATGGAAGGGACAGCATCTACTATTGTTTTTCCCTCAATCCGTCATCCTTCTCAGACATCAAATGATAAAGCGTCTATCTGCCCACCTGACCCCCATGCTATGAGTGCCTGCCATTGCCTTGTATGTGTGCTGTGAGTGAACGCGGGTCTGGACGTGGAAACCTCGACGGAGGAGTTGGTCTGTCAGCGTTTCTGTCTTTGATGGTTTATGGGTCGGCCTGGGTACCGCGATGGGAGTCTCTGATGCTATGTACATGGTTGTGAGAGAGCGCAAACTGATATAAATATATGAGTACATCATACTTACCTATAGAGAGCATAATTCATGAAGAGAAATGCCATGAGTGCTAATAGTATCTGAAATTATATTCTAAATGTATAGCTAATATAGAGATTTAAGTAGAAGTGGAATTAATACAGAAATGTGTGACATTATATGATTTTATTAGACGTGATTATTTTGAATCTATGTCGTGTAGCTGTTAACATATAAGATGGTCTGGGATAAAACGCAGAACGTGGTAGGCCTCAGGGCCAGAGCTGGAGCTAAAAGGGAAGGTGTTTCTTTTCACGACACAGATTGTTTAACGTTTTTGGTCATTGCATTAATGGGCCATGATTTAGAGAAATGTTTTCTAAATAATAGAATAAGAGATTTAACATGCTTTAATTAAATGAAGAAATTGAATGCTATAATCATAATGTGAAATATTGTAGGCCTGAAATGTTTTAGCATTGATTTACACGTACATGTCTGGGCTGAGAAATGTTGCAAGCCTTTTTTAGAAGTCTATGAGAGTTGGGTTCTTGGCGGCAGATATCTGTCTGCAACAGGAAAGGGGGGATCCAATTATAAGTGAATGAATAGAGGCCTGTTCAGTAGACGGCCCAGACATGGAGGAGGGTTCTGGAATGTTTAAGGGGTATCAGCGGGCCGGAGAAGAGACTGAGAAGCAAGGTCAACTCTAACGTCTGAGGCCCAATACAAAGCATCATGGAAAAAGCCTGAAGTTGCACCACGTGAGAGGCGTTTCGCAAGGGGCGTCTCAAATGTTGTTGACTGTTTTGTATTAGGGACAGCACCCCTGGGTGGAGTTAGAGCAGAGACCTGAGGACCCTTTAGAGAGCGGATGGGTAGGCAGTGAGGGGTCATGACTGGAGAACTTTAGGTTTTCACCAAGAGACTTAGAGTGGGTGACTTCCCTTGGGGTCATTCATTGCTGACACCTTTGTTAGGTTGGGATTTGGTTAAGTAGGGATACCATCTAGAACAGGGTAGGGACGCCTAACCTGTGTTTGTTTTCCTCCAACCTAAATGAAGGAGAGATATGCGTCTATGCTGATAGCTTTGCTATTTTTAGAACTTGTGTTAGTGATTTCTGTTGCTCGTCTGAGGGCTTTTCGAGAGCACATGTATGTAATTGGACCTGTGTATCTCGTGAATCTCATTCTGAGATGCTTGTATTTGCAGCTCATTATATCTTTACAATAAACTTTTGAAACCTAGAAGTTGTCCGTGATCTTTGAGAGTAGAGTCCTTTCTTGGGTGAACTAATTTGCAGATAGGTGTACTGTTTCCTTCCAAGACAGGCAATAAAGGTTCAGTCGACCAGATCGAGGTTTGGATCAATAGATATAAGGTATCGATCAAAATCTCGCCCTTTCAGTTGGTAGCAGAGGATGGTTGCCTTCTTGAGGACGGTGACCTAGGCCAGGTTAGCTTACCCCAAGGCCCCTAGAAATCGATGATCGGAAGAACAGCCCGCAGATGAAGATCCGGATGACGTGAGACAGAAAAAGCAGCAGTATCGGTCGAGAGTGAGTATAAAGGGTTATGCGTGTTAGATTGCGGTGTTTTTGTATTGTGTCTATGTTGTAATGTCTGGCGGAGTTGAATGTCTGTAGAGTGACTGTGGAACAGGTTGTGAGCGCGCGCAACCGGTGGAAATCTTAAGTTCAAGGAGAGCTTAAGTGGTTCGGGTGTATCGGACACCCAGAGTAATTGTCAACTAGTGTGAAGGGGGTCATGAGGTACCATTGATCACCCGAGAGACCGAGATAGGGGGAACGTAAGAGTGAGTGCGTGAGTAACGGACGCTGGTCGGAAGTTACTGTGTGTGTAAGTAACCTATCAGAGAGACGATAGACATCTCGTCAGTTGTGTTGACAATTACAGATAGACTGTGGACGTACAGTCGAGAGAAGTGACCGCTTGGTCGGAAGTAGTCATTTTTCAGTGTATGAATGGGACGCATGCATAACCGGGAGACGAGTTGAGAAAGGAGGGGTGCTGCTGCGAAGCGGAGAAAAGAGACGTCAGGTGGTGTCGCGCAGTGATTGGCTGACCGGAGAAAGACCGCGCTGTGATAGGCCAGCTAGCGAACACGTCATACAGGGTCGCGACGTGATTGGCCAACAGGAGAAAGACCGCGCTGTGATAGGCCAAGCTAGCAAAGCCGCGACAGGATTGGTGGAGTGTCATCAGGAAGTAAACAGAGTAGCGAGGCTGGATTTTGTGCGCATAATTATGAAGTGTTTTAAATGGTTGAAAGCGCTGTTTAAGAAAGAGAGGCGAGGATCGTATGAAGGGGAAGAAGCCCCGCCGGAGGGTACGCCAGCTCGTTATATGGCAGTAAATGTTGGGTTGCATACGATCCTTTGGATATCAGAGTGGAGTAAGATTACTGAAGGAAATGAGGAACTGACGTTCCCGAAGTACGGGACGTTCAGATTAGAGGTGTTACATCGATTGAAATCAGTCATGACCTCAAAGAGACCCTTGCCTAGACCAACCCAGTTTGAAGCCCTTGATGCATGGCTTAGGGCAGCGCATGAAAGGAATATGAACAGACGACAAGAAAGGGTGAAACGCTCGGTAAGGGCAGTACAGGATGCCAGGTGGGATGCGGATGCTAAAAGATGGAGAGTGCATAATTTGGAAATAAATAAACTGTACCCAGTGTTAGAGGCGCCAGTAAATAAAAGCCCCCTAGAAGAAGATGATGAGAGCGAAACAGAGGACAGCCTGATAAACAGATTACTGACAGACAGGCCACCCCCGTATAATAGAGCAGGGGGAGAGGTCGAGAATACTGAAGGAGAAAAGGGGGGCAATGCAGGAGAGCATAGACCGCTTCCCAGTTCAGAGTGGGATCCTGAGCCAAAGAAAGAGTTGCTCCAGCCTAGTCAGGTGCAACAGGTAGTCGGTAGGTTTGTGGTACAAAGAGCGCCGGAAACGGAAAGCGCCACATCCTACCCATTACCAGATGCACTACAGGTACCTGTTACCATAGGTCCTATAATATCGATATATGACCAAGAGAGAGCAAAAGGGGAAGAACGGAAACGGAAAGACAGAGAAAGAGCAGAGCAGGCAAGGAGGAACGATACCACTAATTCCCCAAGTCAGATGCCGATACCCAGAGAGTGGAGCACCCCGATGCACACAGCAGGGGACCCAGGAGGAGATCCTGGGGGCCCTAGATGGCCAATGGATCTGAGGGGATCTGGACGAAAATCCTTTCAAGAGCTAAATGAGTACATGAAGCAGTGGGATGAGGCAGTGAAGGCTCAAAAGTGCATCAATGCTGCAGAAGCAGAAAGGGAAAGTCAGGACAGCAGAGCACGAACTCACTGCGGGGCTGGGGAGAGTAGCCCGGAGTGGGACTGTAGAGGGAGTAGGGGAGTCACCCATTGGGCCCGGAATGGAGGTAGAAAAAACCTGGAAAACGGGGGCCCCGGGAGTGGAGGGGTGGCGTGCCCAACACTCAGTGAAGGGGAGAGGAGAACGCAAGAGTACAGGAACAGCTTTGAGTGTCCACACTGTGTGCCTGGCACCAGAGAACAGAATGGGAGTTGTGAGAGGTCGCACCATAGTCCCTGTGATGACAGAAATGAGCGCAGCCCAGGGAATATGGGGAACCAGGAAGGATCGTATCGGATACTGAGCGATACGAGGCAAAGGGAGTGTAGCGACCAGAGGGAAAATAACAGAGAGATGTGCGGTGAGAGGAGAGAAGAAGACGAGAGTGGGCAGAGAGAGAGTAGAGATAAAAGGCCCGTGTTCCATCACCTTCCAAGATCGGATGGCCGAGCATGGGACCTGGAGAGATGGGAGCAAGGGAGGCCACCCATTAATTCTCCTGAGCCCAAACGCAGAGCTCGAAGTTGGGATGGTAGGGAGACCAGTGAGCCCCCTTCGAAAGACATATTGCGAGCTGAGATAAAAGCCAAGAGACTTGATGTCTCCAGCTTAAGGTCAGATCTGGATGACATGGTAGATGGTACCCTGCCTTTAGAAAGAATGGAAATGTATGAACAGGATGAAATACTGTATATGGCAAAGGACATCACACGAAAGGCGAGAGCAGTCCATGAGAAGTTAGTCGAACTAGCAGGCAAATATATGGTGGACTTGTCAAGAACCAAAGCATTACAGGGTAACCACAGGCTACATTACTCAGATCGAGATCTAGATGAGAGGAGAACGATTGGGCTGAAAACACACATAAGGGAACTGATTACTGGAATAAGGACATGGAGGGCACTAGATAAATGGGAAGAGAGGTGGTCCAAGAAAGGGACCGGCAGAAGAAGCATGATTGGTATAACACCAGGACAGCAGGGAATAGAAGCTTACCCTTTGCGTGAAGTTGCCAATGGGAGCTATGTACATGTCCCTTGGAGTAGGGGAGATTTAGCTGCTTTTACCACATCTTTCCCCAAGTTACGAGAGAGCCCCGTGGAGTGGTACAAGCAAGTCGAGAGGTTTGTAAAGATCTCAAAAGTCCTATGGATAGATCTGAACACGCTGTTTGACATTGTAGTACCAGGAGATCTGTGGACAGCATGCAAGGTTAGCGCTGAGTGGCCCACAACGGAGCCAGAGAGAGATGCTAGGACTAATGGGCCGTCCGAGATCGTGATGGCAAAATTCGAGAGAGTGATGACTTGGCTGAAAGAAAAAGTGCCAATGCAAGACATAGATTGGGTCAGAATAGACAGAACGAGACAGGAACCCAAAGAGACAGTCCATGAATATTACGAGAGACTGCTGAAGGCGTTTAAACAGTATAGCGGCTTGGATGTAATGGATCCAAAGGACATAGGGCAATTCGTGTCCAAGTTCGTCCTGGGACTGAGACCGGATATTAGTTTAATGATTCAGCAACACTCGATTTGTTGGCAAAGTAAACCCCTAGATGAAATACTGAGATATGCCAGGTACTGCTGTGATGAGGTAGACTCCAAGGCTAAGAAACTAAAAGAGAAGCTGATGGTGGTACAATTGCAGACAGCAGGAAAGGGGGGACCGCAACAACAGCAGCAAGGGACAGGTACAGGAGGTAAGAAGCAGTACAGTCAGAACAAGGGTAATGAGGAAAGTACTACCTTTAGACCCAGAGTAGACATAGCTACCTTGAAGAAAACGACTAGGTGTCACCAGTGCAACGAGTTGGGGCATTGGAAACGCGAGTGCCCTTACAATGTAGAGATCGGAGAGCAAGAGATAGAGGAGGAAGAGGTCCAGAGCGCACCTATGAGAGGGGCGACGCCATACCAAGGAAAGGTGCTCAAAGGGGGGGGGGCTCCTCCCCGAGCCCAGTTCCCGCAACCTCCTCGAGTAGGGAGTATGGGTAAGACCTATAGACAAATGCCCCTGTTTGTGGAAGGTGAAGAATGCTATTATGTGGACCCATTAACCGGACAGAGAGTGGAAAGAGAAGACTGCACCCTTGGGGCAGCCTTAGAGGTAGATCAGAGGGGACCCTATGTGGAAGCAGAAGTAGCAGGGTGCCCTACGACATTTCTGGTGGACACAGGAGCCACTAGATCCACGATCAGATCAGCTGCAGTTCCAGACCTGCCCATGTCTGGAGAGACCATACAGGTGGTAGGGGTCGCAAACAGGAGAATAACCAGCCAATTGACAGAACCGGTACAGGTGAAAATAGGGAAGTACAGCGATGAGCACCAATTTGTGGTTTGCGATTCAAGCCCTGTGTGTCTGCTAGGAAGAGACCTGTTGTGCAAATTGAATTGTACTATATATTGTACACCCCAGGGAGTGGAGGTATTGACTAATGATGATGATGCAGATTTCAAAGTTGCAAACTCAAGAATATGTGTGGAGCTGTACCCTACTTTGACAGTAGACGAGCTTCCCTGGGATTTGAGAGAGACAGTGGCATCAGAGGTATGGGATTTCACTGGGGAAGAGATTGGATTGGTCAAAGGGGTGGACCCAGTGAAAATTGTAGTGAAACCGCATGTTGAGTTCCCAAGAACACCCCAGTATAAATTGACTCCAGAAACGATTGCAGGCATAAAACCCGTGATCGAGTCCATGATTAAACAGGGAATACTGAAAGAAATCGTGGGTAGTCCATGTAACTCCCCGATTATGGGTCTGCAGAAACCAAATGGGAAATTCCGGATAGTGCAGGACCTTCGAAAGATTAATAACATAGTCGTTTCATGTTGTCCAGTGGTACCGAATCCATCAGTGATACTGTTTCAGATTCCATTCCAAGCTGAGTGGTTCACTGTGATAGATCTTTGTCAGGCTTTCTTTTCGATCCCTTTGGACGAAGATAGCCATTTTCTTTTCGCATTTAAGCTGGAAAATCGCGTTCTAACATGGTGTCGTATCCCTCAGGGGTATACAGAGAGTCCATCGATCTTTAACCAGCTTCTGAAGAAAAATCTTGAAAGTCTAGTGCTGCCCCAGAAGTCAGTTCTGGTCCAGTACATAGACGACCTCCTTGTGGCGTCAGACACAGAAGAAGCTTGCAGGGAAGACTCCATTGCTTTGTTAAATCACCTAGCTGCCAATGGGCATAAGGTATCCCCGGGAAAATTGCAGTACTGCCTGACCGAAGTGCAGTACTTGGGACACAGAATTGAGAAAGGCAAACGAAAAGTGTCACCAGATAGGATAGAGGCGATCATGAAAATGAATGCGCCTCAGACCCAGAGAGAGGTCAGGATGTTCCTAGGGATGGTGGGTTATTGCCGACAGTGGATCGTGAACTTTTCACTGAAAGCAAAACCTTTGCAAAAACTGACGCACAAGGAGGTGAGTGATCCGGTACCATGGGACAAAGACTGTTTGATGGCATTCTTACAGCTGAGAGAGGACCTGTGTCGTGCTCCGGCATTGGGAATGCCTGATTACAATAAACAATTCTTTCTTTACTGTTGTGAGAGAGAAGGTTGTGCGTTGTCTGTGTTGGTCCAAATCCATGGGAATGCCCGTAGACCAGTTGCGTATTTCTCAGCTACTTTAGACCCAGTAGCCGCAGCGTTGCCCGGATGTCTCAAATCCGTTGCTGCAACGGGTGTCAGCATTGAGAGATGTGAAAATATCGTCATGGGGCACCCGTTAGAGGTGTGCGTGCCACATTCTGTTGAACTGTTGATGACCAGGACCAAAACACAGCATCTGACCAATAGCAGGCTCACGCGCTATGAGCAAGTTATTCTTGCTGCAGAGAACGTGACCCTCAAGAGATGCTCTGTTTTGAACCCTGCTACCTTAATGCCACTTCCAAATGATATTGATGATGATGATGAATATACAGACCATGACTGTCTCGATGTGACTGAACTATGCACCAAACCCAGACCCGACATCGTAGATGAGCCACTGACCGACCCAGACGAAGTTTTCTTTGTCGATGGCTCATGTGTAAGAGACGAAGTTGGGCAGTTGAGAGCAGCTTATGCTGTTTGTACAATTGAAGGAGTTGTGGAAGCAGGGTGCCTGGAAGGAGTAAACTCCGCTCAGGTAGCCGAGATTATTGCCCTAACACGTGCTTGCTTAGCAGGCAATCAAATTCGAGTCACCATCTACACCGACAGCCAATACGGGTTTGGGGTGGTTCATGATTACGGGCAGTTATGGTCTCAAAGAGGGTTCATGACTTCTTCAGGCTCTCCCATTCGCAATGGAGAGTTTGTGCGCTTGTTGTTAGAAGCATTGCAATGTCCAGCAAGTATCGCAGTTGTAAAGTGCATCGCACATACCAAAAATGAGGACTTTGTTTCGAAAGGCAATAGATATGCTGATGAAGTTGCGCGGTATTGCGCAGAACAAGGTTACTCTTTCACAGAGGTGGATGTGGGTGGAATAAATGTAAGAACTGAATTAGCCATGATACTGGAAACTGTTGATACTTGGGATGAATTGTCAACCATGCAAGAAAATGCTCCTGATTCAGAAAAGGAAACATGGGTAAAGGCAGGATGTGTAATGGGTGAGACTCATTTTTGGGTCTCAGCAGACGGCAGAGCAGTGTTGCCCAATGAGATGGTGAGTCCAATGGCTAGACTCATACATGGTCCCGTACACTTAGGGAGAGATGCTATGCTGAGAGTGTTTAGACAGACTTGGTACAATCCTAAGTTTAGAATAGCAGCAGAAGCAGTGGGCCAGCGTTGTGTGACCTGCCAGCAGCTGAATGTAGGGAAAAGAACACCAGTTGCACTAAGTCACATAGGAAGGTCTGGAGGTCCATTCAACAGAATGCAGATAGATTTCATTGAAATGCCAAGATGCAACCGCCTCCGCTATGTCCTGGTGGTTGTTTGTGTGTTCTCCAGATGGGTTGAGGCATACCCTACACGTAGGTGCGACACCCTCACAGTGGCTAAGTTACTGCTTAGAGAACTTATCCCTCGTTTCGGGGTGCCGGCCTTTTTGGAATCAGATAGGGGAACACATTTTAACAGCGAGCTTGTGAAGATGATTTGTGTTGCACTGAATATAGACCAAAAGCTCCATTGCAGTTACCGACCAGAAGCCTCAGGAATTGTGGAACAAATTAATGGCACGATCAAGTCCAGAATAGCGAAAGTTTGCTCCTCAACGACCCTGAGTTGGCCTGATGCCCTGCCATTAGTCCTTATGAGCCTTCGTAGTACCCCAGACAGAAGAACAGGGTTGTCACCACATGAGGTGTTAATGGGGAGAGCAATGAGACTGCCATCTATTCCAGCTACTGCACTGTTAAATATCACAGATGATATGATCCTGGACTATTGTAAGGGGCTGTCTGACGCCATGCGTTCTGTGTCCCTTCAGGTGCAGGCTGCAGAGGTTCCAGCGTGCCAGGGCCCTTGCCATGACCTGTATCCTGGGGACTGGGTCCTGGTGAAGAAACATGTGAGAAGAAGCTGCTTGGATATTCGTTGGCGTGGGCCCTACCAGGTCATCCTGATCACAAGTACAGCTGTAAAGGTGGGAGGCCTGCCCACCTGGATACACGCGTCGCATACGAAAAGGGTTCCAGCACCTCTGGAAACAGCTCCTCTCTCGGATGGACGTCCAGCTGAGGACCAAGAAGCCATAGAGGGGGCTAGCCAAGCTGTAGAGGTGCCAGTGGAAGCAGGGAACGAGTCTGACCAAGCTGAGGACGGTCAGTACAACAGCGAAACAGAAGACGCTACAGAAGGAGAAGACAGCTGGGGGTACGAGTCTGACCCTGACAGGTCTGAAAGAGAGCGAGAACAGACCAGAAGGAGAAGGAGTAGAAGGGCACGTGGAGAAGCAAATTGGCCGCAAAGAAGAAGTTCTAGCCTGAGGTCAACTCCAGAAGCAACCCTTCCTCCGATATCAGAAGACTCAGACCCAGAAGAAGGTGCTCAGGGCGCTGAGGCACCGAACCGAAGGAGGTCAAGAAGAGTGCGTGTGCCTAACAGAAGATACTCCACACCTGAGTGGACATATCTGGCGACAAATGTCTGTGAAACCGGAGACAGGGAGGATCCGAGCGGTGGTGGTGTCCAGTTCTGAGCCCATTATCACCGTGGAAATACAACTGTTGGTACCCGGTGTCGAACAAGAAGGGTCACTAACATTCGTGCTCCCCAGACCTCCCCGCCTCAGCAAGTTAAAACACATGTTTCTTACAGAATTGAAATTCCCCGACTTTGGTACCACGATAACAGCACATGAAGAGCATACTCTTCGCATGGAAATATTGAACTATGCTATTGAAGCTGCAACCACAAATCTAATAGTCGATTGTTAAAGGACTTTGTAAATAAAGCAAGCAGAAGAAAAGAAGATTACCTAGCGCCCAGGAAGCAGAGAATTTTAGGGAACCCCTTGAGTGGATGGAGAAGGGCTAGGGTTGTCTTTTTGAACTGTGAAAGGACTTTTTGCGAAAAAGGCTGTCAGCCTCCAGCTGTGTGGATTCTAAAGACAAAAAAGGATTGAAAGAGACTGTAAAGGAACGAGAGGAAAAGAACTTTTTTTTTTTGCAAAGAGAAAGGGAAAAGCTAGATTGTCTGACGAAATGGAGGCCGGCACCCCGAACCGCAGAGCTAAATGTATAATAGGTACACTAATAGTAGGAGTGATAATATTAATAGCTTTAGTGGTAACAATTTCTTATGTAAAGGGACATGAGGAAGAGGTAAAGGTAACTGATGCGAATTCTGTAGTAACACTTACACCCACTGTTGCAGGTGAGAAAAGGGAAAACACTCAAGAGAAAGCGTTATTGGCTGCAGAAGCCCGCAGGTTACATGTAGACGAGTCCCAAGGAGACTTTAGGTCAAATGCTTATGCTAAACTTTTGTATGAATACGTGGATGCCATGGAGGTTAAGGATTGCTACGTCTGCATGCAGTTGCCTGCGTCTGTAGATGAAGGAATTCGATATCATCACCTCCCTCTGACATATGGCATTACATGTAGCTTATTGCTTAGTATATTTTATGAGAGAGATAGTTTTGAATACTATTTCTCCAATTATGATTCTGTGTTGCCAGAAGTCCCGAATTATAAGCAGATGAATAAATGGGATTACTGGAAGAGTGAAGACAGATTGGCCAAGTTCTTCATTCCTTGGATTACCTTAGATACTTCACATGCCCGTAGAAATAATCTGACATGCAAGGTGTCAGAAGTCGAGAAAAAGTTCATAGGGCAGGTGGATGATCGTTACAGGAGACAAAAGATTTTGAAAAAATCAGGACAAGGGAAATTAGATTGGACCGAGGAAGAGAAGTCACACAAGAGAAAGGGTAGTAGTGGTCCAATAGCTTTAGATAAAGCACAGAGAGGAAAGTTATGTCTTCACCGAGCCAAAACGTATTATGAAAATGTATACGTGGGTGAAGTTGACTGTGAACATGCTTTTAATTTAGAGTACTACACTAAGGATTTCCTGAAGGGAATGCAAGTGATTCCAAATGTGTATTTTGTATGTGGAAGAAATGCTTACGTGAGACTACCTGACAACTGGTATGGATCATGTTACTTGGCAATTGTCTTCCCCAAAATATATCATGCACAAGACTTATTGATCATTGAGGGCCAGACATCATCGAGGGGAAGGAGAGATTTAGGCGATGCAGAAATGGTTGGAGATGTCTTTGGAGCTATGTTCCCTCTTTTGGGAATAATCCTTAATGATGTTAAAATTAGACGACTGGCAACAGTTGTCGACAGGTTGTCTGCCAGCACTGCTCAGTCCTTAATGCTGGTAGAAGGAGAGATGCAATCGATAAGGGCTATGGTTCTTCAAAATCGGCTTGCATTAGATGTCTTATTAGCAAAAGAGGGCGGAGTCTGTAAGGCTTTGAAGGTTCAGGAATGTTGCACTTACATTCCAGACCTTTCAAAACCCCTTGAGAAAGTTATTAAGAACATAACTAATATACACAAAGAGATCGAAGACTTGAGTAGAGAAAATGTCTGGGAAAAGGTGGGCCACGGAATGAGTACAGTTGGAGGGTGGTTTTCCACCTTAGGCAAAAGCTTTATTTGGTATATCCTAAAGCCTATCATCATAATATTGATCTGTGGGATAATATTGTGGGGATTGGTGAGGGTATTCAAATGGTACAGAGCAAGAAGGTCAGAAAGGGCCCAAAGAGAACAGTTGCAGAGATTGGCTGCCATACAAGATAATCAGTACAGGAGCCTGAGAGCTCTGGAAGCGCAGAGAATGCCAGCAATAACTGCAGTTTAAATGTTAGTGATGACCCCGAGAGGTCATCAAAGGGGGGAACTGAGAGAGCGCAAACTGATATAAATATATGAGTACATCATACTTACCTATAGAGAGCATAATTCATGAAGAGAAATGCCATGAGTGCTAATAGTATCTGAAATTATATTCTAAATGTATAGCTAATATAGAGATTTAAGTAGAAGTGGAATTAATACAGAAATGTGTGACATTATATGATTTTATTAGACGTGATTATTTTGAATCTATGTCGTGTAGCTGTTAACATATAAGATGGTCTGGGATAAAACGCAGAACGTGGTAGGCCTCAGGGCCAGAGCTGGAGCTAAAAGGGAAGGTGTTTCTTTTCACGACACAGATTGTTTAACGTTTTTGGTCATTGCATTAATGGGCCATGATTTAGAGAAATGTTTTCTAAATAATAGAATAAGAGATTTAACATGCTTTAATTAAATGAAGAAATTGAATGCTATAATCATAATGTGAAATATTGTAGGCCTGAAATGTTTTAGCATTGATTTACACGTACATGTCTGGGCTGAGAAATGTTGCAAGCCTTTTTTAGAAGTCTATGAGAGTTGGGTTCTTGGCGGCAGATATCTGTCTGCAACAGGAAAGGGGGGATCCAATTATAAGTGAATGAATAGAGGCCTGTTCAGTAGACGGCCCAGACATGGAGGAGGGTTCTGGAATGTTTAAGGGGTATCAGCGGGCCGGAGAAGAGACTGAGAAGCAAGGTCAACTCTAACGTCTGAGGCCCAATACAAAGCATCATGGAAAAAGCCTGAAGTTGCACCACGTGAGAGGCGTTTCGCAAGGGGCGTCTCAAATGTTGTTGACTGTTTTGTATTAGGGACAGCACCCCTGGGTGGAGTTAGAGCAGAGACCTGAGGACCCTTTAGAGAGCGGATGGGTAGGCAGTGAGGGGTCATGACTGGAGAACTTTAGGTTTTCACCAAGAGACTTAGAGTGGGTGACTTCCCTTGGGGTCATTCATTGCTGACACCTTTGTTAGGTTGGGATTTGGTTAAGTAGGGATACCATCTAGAACAGGGTAGGGACGCCTAACCTGTGTTTGTTTTCCTCCAACCTAAATGAAGGAGAGATATGCGTCTATGCTGATAGCTTTGCTATTTTTAGAACTTGTGTTAGTGATTTCTGTTGCTCGTCTGAGGGCTTTTCGAGAGCACATGTATGTAATTGGACCTGTGTATCTCGTGAATCTCATTCTGAGATGCTTGTATTTGCAGCTCATTATATCTTTACAATAAACTTTTGAAACCTAGAAGTTGTCCGTGATCTTTGAGAGTAGAGTCCTTTCTTGGGTGAACTAATTTGCAGATAGGTGTACTGTTTCCTTCCAAGACAGGCAATAAAGGTTCAGTCGACCAGATCGAGGTTTGGATCAATAGATATAAGGTATCGATCAAAATCTCGCCCTTTCAGTTGCGTTGAGGTGGCTATGTCGGTTTTTCGGTGCATGCAGGTCTGTGGGCGCCTGCAGAGGTGTTTTTTGGGCAGATGTACGTAGGCGTCTTTGAATGGTCTGCTTCGCCTGAGGTGCGTGCGCGTATCATTGTGTTTGTTGTGTCCGCACCATAAAACTAAACCAAACGGCTTTCGTGAATGGATCCTAATGACGATAAGCGGCATTGACTCCCTAGCGCCAGTGGCTAGAAATAAAAGTATATTTAAGGTGCTGAGGGTCCCGAGATCATTGGGCCCGGTACCTTTGCACCTGCGCCACTACCTGCCTGGATGGACAACAATCATTGTAGCGCCGAATTATTTTGGGTTATTGCTGCACTACGAGCCTGGAGATATTTCGTTACACTTCTGAGTGGAGCTAGGTTGGACTGCAATGGAAACTAACCCCTCTGCCGAGCAGAGCAGCAGCTCCACCTAGTGGACATACAGCAAGAAACGTGACCAACATCTGCACCCTCTTGGCTTAGGCACATCTCGAAACCATCGGAATCCACTGACTACTTCTTGGTTTAGTGGAACTGGGACTTAGGGCGAAGGATGCGCTTGACTCCAGTTATATGAGGCTTTTTACTTCTAAAACATGGGGAGGCCCAATACCCTTGCTTGCATTAGGCCCACTGCGCCATGCTACTCGACACTGCCAACAGCACCGTGGTAAACTTCTGCCTCACTGGGGCAAGGCGGGCGAAGATTTGTATATAATGAACAACGGCATTGTACCACTATGTTGTAACTGTGTAATCTCTGTGTTCACACGCGTGCATCCCAGAAAACGAAATCCAACACACATTTTAAATAGAAATGTTGAGGTTTTAATTTAATAGATAGATATATAATATATGCCGTTCAAATTCTATCAAACAATTTTGCACATTATCTCAAATACTTTTAAAGAAAGCCATAAAGAAATCCAAAAAGATTTTAACTTCGGTCATTCAATATGAATACAGCAATGTATAAGTGCCCGCGAGCGGCACTGGCAGAGTCCCTGGTCGCTCTAAGAGTCTGTAGTGCTCATCCCTGCAGAGCAGCACCTACTTCACTAGTAGGTGAAGGTTGGTGTCTCGCTGTACCCCGGGTGCGCCTGTGCGTAGGCCTTGTAAGGGTCCACGGGATACATGGATGAGGGCATCATCGTCGAGTAAGCCATGCCTGCTACGGGGTGGGCAGGGGTCGCATACTGAAAGAAGGGGGCATAGTTCGGATGTCCGTAGGGCAGAGCGTTGTAAAAGGGGCCCGCGACGTAGGGGTCCGGCTGCATGTCCTGTAGCTGGCGCTTCAGCTTCATCCGGCGGTTCTGGAACCAGGTCTTGAGCTGTGGGAGGGAAGAGGAGAGCAGTGAGTATCCGGAGCAGAAGAGGTCGGTCCGTCCCCCGCACCCACAGCTAGATACCTCAACGAGGCAGGTCATGCAGCGCTGAAGTGACGCACTAAGGGGCAGATTTACAAGTCCCTTGCGCCACTTTTAACATGGGAAAGTGTCGCAAGGGGCTTGTAAATCATCACTAATGCCAGGCTTACACATGCAAAAGAAAAAAACACACACACAAAACCAGACATGACTGCACAACAACACCCTCGCTATCACCATACGCTACAGCAGAGTTATAACAGCTACAGCGCCTTAAAGTCTTTTTACCAGCTAGGAGCACTACTGTAAGCACTGTCAGACTGCGCTCCCCTCAAGCTCACTTGCTGATGGGTCACTGAAGGGTTTTATGCCCCCTCCCCCTGGATGGGCCGTTGCAGACACCTACCTGCACTTCGGAGAGCAGCAGCTTGGCCGCCAGGCGGCGCCTCTCCTGGGCGCCGAGGTACTTTTGGCGCTTGAATGTTTTCTCCAGGCCGTTGATCTGCTCGCTGCTGAAGGCCGTCCTGATCCAGCGGCTCAGCCTGCTGTCCGCCTCCTTCGAGTCGGCAGAGTCCTGGGGGCGCAGGGGGCTGTCCCCATCATCCGGGCAGACACTGCTGTCCTCCTGGCTGTCACTGTCCTCGGGGTACAAGCTGCGGTCCTCCTCCTCGGGCAGTCCGCCGGGTACAGCCTGTCGCCCTCCTGGCTGGCACAGTCCAATGCACACTGACTGCGGAGCTCTGGATCCCGGCTCCACTCTGAAGGTCGCAGCCTGCTGTCCTGGGCAGTGAGGTACTGGGTTTTTAAGAACCGGCACAGAACCGGTAACCCAGCGGTGTCAGGGTACACCCAGAGACCTCGGGTTCTTCCTGATCCAGACCACAGAAACTCAGAGTCTTCTAGGTGAAGTCAAAGATTGGTTTATTGGCTGCAACCAAGGTAACAAGCGTCCTAGAAGTACAACACGGGGAAGTATATTCTCAGGAGACTGCTGCCTTTTTACAAAGTCAGGCTTCTCTTCTTATACACAATTTTAGGCTTCGGGCAAAACATTCTTGGTTGTAAAGTAAATCGTTAACATATTTCAAATACAAGGAAAAAGCAGAGTCATGATGACATGTCCATATTTCACTTCGTGCTGCCTACAACAAATCACATGGCAAGGTCCAACATTTCATCAGATATCACTGGACCCCCAATAAAAACGGGCACCTCCCCATCATAAAGTAAGTGAAGCAAAAGAGTGGAGACAGATGTGAGCGAGATATGGCAGGTGTGTGCGCGCTGAAATGGTTTTATGGTTTGTTGAGCCTAGATGCTATCTTGCTCGGCCACTGGGAGGGGAACTGACCTAACGAGTTCGGCCTGGGGCAATGGTTCCAACTTGCACAGGTCATGGAAAAGTCGATTAAGGAGTGTGTGTCCTTGTGAGATTGAATTCAACTGGATTAAGGCCTATGTAAAGGGCAACACATAAATGGAAGTCAAGGGTTCAGAACGAAAATTACGATTTCGAGGTGAAATCGTCACTCGAATATGCTGAAAATATATGTACATGATGTACTCGTCATTCTCGGTCTTTTGATACCAAACTCGTCATGTTTCGACGAAGTTTTAATTCTCGAGTCCAGAACGATTACACGGACCCAGATTTTCAGAACCACAGCAGGTGACCCGAGGGGCAGATCCTGCTGTCCTTGTCCTGGGGGGAGACGCAGTCCGAGCGGCCGGCTTCACTCTCGTATCCGGAATCAAGACACGGACAGCGGGAGGGGGCGGGAAAAAAGACGGCGGGAACAAGGAAAGCGAGCGAGAGCAGCCTACCCCAACCTTACCAGCAGCAAAATGGCGGCCTCAAGCTTCCGAAATTTTTCGGATTCGGGGGCGTGTTTTGCTATCCTGAGTGACGGACGTCGTCACGAGCTAAAGAACAGCAAAACTTACGCCCCCGAATCCGAAAGAGACGGGCTTGTTTGGAGTGACTCCCTTCTCTTCCAATGGCTGGCCTCCGTTTAGGAAGCCAGCCAATGGAAGCGAACGGAGCAGAGAGGCGGGTTTAAACTGCCCTACTCCAAAACATAAGATCTCCGGACCGGAAGCTGCGCTTTGCGCAGCTTATAGGTCCCTCGACCTAAAAACACACCAAAATGTAATCAATCAAAATCTGTATTTAAGGATAAATCCATATATTCTTTTAAATTTTATGGTGTCGAGATGACATTAGAAGGCTGTCAAGGTTCATGAACATACAATTTGTTCCAACGGCGCAAGTGATATGGTGAAAAAATGTGCAAAAAAATGAAAAATATTAACAAGACAGATACAGTGCTGTACAAATTGTTGACACTGGTCATTCAAAGGACATCCATCCCTAAGTACATAAAGCTCTGCACAGCTTGGGATTTTAAATTTCCATTTAACGTGGGGCGGAGAGAATAGTGTCAGGATTATCGGAAGCACATCGACGTTTCGACCCAAAGATGTGCGTGATTGAGTAATGGGCAGAGCGGGTCTTCCTCAGGACAAGGTGATACAAGGAACAGCCAGAATTAATGAAAGGATGTCTTCGGGGGTTGGTCCACCGTGGGTTGGACTCAAAGAAAGGTGTTTGATGGGAATAATTCACATCAAAGGGACAGCATAGTTCTGTAGCTCTCCGGCGCTGCTCTGGAACTTTCCAGTTATAGAGCAGCGCCGGAGAGGTGCAGAACTATGCTGTCCCTTTGATGTGAATTATTGAGTCCAACCCATGGTGGGTCAAGCCTTCGAAGACCTCCTTTCAGTAATTCTGGCTGTTCCTTGTATCGTCTTGTCCTGAGGAAGACCCGCCGTGCCCATTACTCAATCATGCACTTCTTTGGGTCGAAACATCGACGTGCTTGCGATAATCCTGACCCTACTTTCTCTGCCCCAGGTGAAATGGAAATTTAAAATCCCAAGCTGTGCGGAGCTTTGTGTACCTAGGGATGGATGTCCTTTGAATGACCAGTGTCAACAATTCGTACTGCACTGTATGTATCTTGTTCACATTTAGCACTTTTTTTGCACCATATCACTTGCGCCGTTGGAACAAACTTTATGTTCATGAACCTTGACAACCTTCTAATGTCATCTCGACACCATAAAATGTAAAAAGATATGGATTTATCCTAAAATACAGATTTTGATTGATTTAATGTTGGGGTGTTTTTTGGTTTGAGTATTGTCTTTGATTGGTTAGTATTCAGTAAACCAAGAATCAATTCTGCACCGACAGTACAATGGCTGAATACACAGAGTAGGTCATCAGTGTGTCATGGGTGGGAAGCACAACATAAGATGTTAAATAAATTTGCTGAACAAAGTGCCAACATGGTTTCTCTTTCACCTGATAGTAGATATAGCAGCTGTGTCTCTGCACTCTGTGATTTCTCATAATCTGAAATTTAAAAGCTACAAAATAGAGTTTTTTTTCATTTGAATAATATTGCTCCTACACAAGGGAATTTTATACATTTTAGAAAGGAAAAAAGCAAAATCATACCATATATAAAGGAATCTGGGTTTCCACCGTCCCCATTTGTACAACAAGCGGTTAAAAATTGTGGTTTGCCACCGGACATGAAAAGGTGAGATGCTCAATCCATGGGACACCAACCAGTCTTCATAAGTGATCTTCAACGAGGTGGTGGACTACAAAAAACACAACAGAATAAAACAGGAAGATGCAATAAATACAAAAATAGCTGGTGCTTCCATAAACAGGCATAGATCATGTTCATATCCTTAAGAAAAGAGAAGGCAGAAACAAAGCATTAGGATACAATGTGACATGCAGGTTAAATATACCCGCAGAGAGCTAGAACATGTAACTTTCCTTGCATGATTTAATGATTTTACCTGTGTGCCTACATCTACTCTGATTTTGCCATTGTAGGTGCAACAGGTGTTTTAGAGTACTCCCCTGCCTAACTGACGGCTTGCATCTACGAGAGAAACAGCCACCAAAAGCAAGCACAAAGTGATAACGGTTTATTTAGGAAGACACAAGTGCTCGCTTAGTAGTGCTGTACACAAATATCAATCTTACTAACTTGCTCCACTTATTCAATCACAGGGCTACCTCACTTACAGCCAACATGGTCATGAGTCTTCAACTACTTTATGTTCCTAAACTTACTGAAGCAGCAGCACCCTGATAACGGCAATATTTACTACGATAGTTGTTGGTGCTCGCCACGTCACATCAATTCTATGAACAATCATAACACTCTATAACTGCAGATTTGGCATTGGCTGATGACTGTTTTTTAACTATATTAATTGTAACTCCAAATTCAAATGAATGGTAATACATTTTTTTTTTAAAGTACACAAAAACTTTGTTTCTGAATATTTTTTTTACGAATGAATAAATGCTTCCATGTAATGGTATGAATAAAACCACCACAAAAACACAAGAGAAGCACACAAGCAGATTTAAAAAATGCTAAAGCTAATTTATCATATATAAGAAGCAGCAATCTAAAACATGTCATTCTGATAAAAGCATGCTTCGGTCAACATCCCAAAATACGAATATATAAATTGAAAGTGCAATTGACATGAAGAGAAGAATGCACATGGCTCGGCTGTGACAAGATGAAAATCTTTTTTTTCATGTGGGACTTCTCTCATCAGGGGGGCATCTAGAAGCTTAAAGAAACCATTGTGAATAATGCACAGCTTTATATAGCGATATAAAACTTGCAATTAAGCTAGTTTCTAAGCACTCTCTATTCTTGCAAGTAATACAAAAAAGGGTAATAGGTTGCAGTTTGATCATGCGTGATAAGAACCCTGGTCTCCTGTATCCAGTGGAAAACGTCGTACCCAACAAAAGTAAATGGCTTTTTTTTTAAATCACAATTTTAGAGAATGAAAATAATTGACAAATACAGAGCTTTGATACGTTAAGAAACAACTCTAGCTGAACTGCTTATTTTAGTTTTCATACACTTACTGAATCAGTAGTCTTAAAATCCAACTATGAACAACTAATCTCAAATCAGAGATGGAAAACAGCTTTAAAGTGTATAACAAGGGTACATTTACCAAAAGTGGAATAAAAGTGCATGCATAGAAGAGTAATCGAGCAAACAAATCTAAGCTGCTTGATTTGAGTCGCCAATTGCTTTCAGGGGAGGGAGAACACAACGACGTTTAGAGTATCAGGGGTGTGGAATTTATTAAAATATCTACTTGTCCATGAGGCAGGTTGCTTCATAAATCTACTTGTCCTGTAACAAAATCCACTTGTCCCTTTCGTGCCATGTTGTGCGGCGACAAATTATGGCAGCAATCTCATTATAAAAGAGCTCTTATATAGCATCTGTGATTATGCCAGGGCTCATACCATAGTAGTGTTTGAATACTAGTAATCCCTTTATGTTGCTACGATTCCGCAGATCTACATACTGGGACTAAAGGAAGTGGTAAACAATAGTTCCAGGGTTGGAATGTCCTTTTGAGTCTGTGCAAACCTACTAACTTGCATGTTATAAGGGTTTTCAACAACTCTTCTCTAATCTTTTCCAATACTGAGAAATGTTGGAAATGTACTCCTGACAATGGCAGACGTAAACCTTCTTCCAGAGTTGGGAAAAAAGAGATTGGAGGGAAAATAAACTTGCAAACACTCAGGTTTTCGCTTGAGCAAATCTACACATGCATATTTGCTCATTCTAAAATGCAGTTCGCAAATATTTTCTAGGAGTACCATTTCTTGCCCTACTGCTGTAAATTCTTGTGATTTCACGAAAGCCTTATAGCTGCCCTTAATGCAAGGACATAAACCAAGGGTGCACTTTTGAAACTTTCTTTAATAATTGGCCCCCCCTAATTTAGTCTGGTGTTAACCATGACCTTTAGTGTTTATTAAAATTCTCTCTCTGTATCGGCTGGCTTCACGTGAGTGACAGCATTCTGCTCTTTCATAAGGAGCTTATCGGCACACCAAGTAGTTTTGTTCAGTGCCAATAACTAATGTGGCAACGTGTGCTTTTTTGAGACCAAAAACAATTTTTGCTTTTGCCAATGTTTGTTATAATGGTGAGGGTCCGGCAGCTCTCACATCAATAAGGTTTTACAAAAACCCATGCCACAACAAGTCACGCATTGCAAAAATGAAAAAGCTGACCACCATTTCAGACCTACTGGCTTTGCCAATGCTTGTTTATTTTTATGTTTCCCAAAATCTTATTGAAACTGGTTACACTGATTTTCTAATATGAATATTTTGGGGAAATACTAGCATGCATCAACACATTTTACTAAATGATGCGGCAAAGAAATGGAACCTGAAATTTTACAGTAGTTTCGAAAAAATGCTTTCCTACTTTCATTTTTAGGGACATTTTATATTGAAAGCAAAGAATCATTAATCTTGCTTTCAAGCTTCTGCAAATATTTACATCTAATCAGAGAGCATTCTGGGAGCAATATGCATAGCCTCATATTGCTAAACTTTGAAACCGTGTGTCCACATTTTTATACTGGAACCACTATCAGTAGTGCAGTCAGAACTTACATTTACTGAGAGCGCTCAGCCTAATAATAAAGGCTCTCAATTAATGAACCATAAATTCAAGTTTGAACAGCATTAACTTATGCACACACATATTAACTTAACTGCAGGCAGTGCCCTTCCCCTGTGCTACAGGGGGTTGTGCCTGCTTGTCCCAAGGACAAAATGCACATTAAAACTTGTTGCCCTTGACCCCAAACAATATGTCCTGGGCGTCGGGCTATAGGAATTCCACATCCCTGAGTATACGGAAGTACAGGCCCTCTAAAGAGAACAAGCAGACAAAAGCACCATACATTTGCCTCTATCTAACAAAAAAGGCAACCAATGCAGTGCCTACATTTTTACTCATGCACTTTTCAAATAAAATGTTCTCATGGTTATTAATGGACCATATAACCATTGGGGAATAAGAATATAAGAGGCAATGCAACCATAACTTATGAAATATTTTAGACTCAAATGGAAGGGATTTTAGATCTGAGGTTGTATTTGTTTTGTTATACTAATTTGCGATTTTTTATGGTTGTGTTGTATTTATCAACTTTTGTTGTCAATATATTAAGCTACAACATGTGCCAGTGTGAGGTCAGTGTGGGACTAAATGTATGCTCTTATTTTCTCTTGTTCACTGGGTGGAATTCTTCACTATGGTGGATCTCCTGGATAGTCACACAACTGTTTACAGTACTGAGGAAGTTGCTCTTAGCAGGGTGATACAGTTTGTTAAAGGAGAGGAGCTTAACTAAGGTAAACTACACGCACAGACTAATTTTGTTAGTACGACAAAATGAATGTGATCGAACATTTTATTATCAGCTTTCATATCTCTCTTTCAATGAAGTAAAAGAAGGACAGCATTCCTTTCAATTGATATCACAATACTGAACCATGAGATTTGAACACAAATATTATCAATACATTACTCCAGCAATGTAACTGCAGAATGTGACTAGAGACCCCTGGGCCTTCCATAGCTCACAAATATTTACCTCAATTACACTTAATAGATTTAAAACATTAGCAGCTCGGACCACCCATTTCAGGAGACATTTAAAAAAGGATGTATAATAATTTAGTGTCCATTTTGAACCAGTTTAATAATCCCATTACTTCCCTTAAAGAAACAGATTCTGCCTGCTGAGAGAGGGAAGGAGAATACCAACCCTGCAGGAGTAGAGTCAGTTAAGGAAAAGCAAGGTGCAGCATGCTCCATGTGTCTTTGGGGCTCCCAAAGGAGGGGAATGAGGAGAGCGATCTGCAGTACTGGTGACCCTGTAGTCTCTCCATGCTGTTTCCCCATGGGAACTGCAAATCTGTGACCATCACTGCAGCGGCACAGCCGGGCTGTGACTCTGCAGCCCGGCTGAATTCTGCCTGTGCATGGCCATGCTTGCTGAAGTTGGGATTGGATGATGTGATTGTTTTGACGTGTGGTTGCTTCTGCCACAACCTTGCAATGGGCCTCTATATGGCTACAACTGCCTACTGTGGTAACTGCCCAGTGTTGTTATCGGCATGTACGTGGCTGCAACTGTTAATTGCTCCCAGCCCATGAAGGGCTACTTCTTCCAAAGTCATGACCAGCCAAAAGATGCTGCACCTGCCTGGTGTCTTCTGGCCTGGTTAGTTTTCCAGTAAGTACCTAACAATTTCAGCATATGCCCATTACTGAGTCCCTGATTTCAGAGACACTCACAGTTGGTTTGTCTGAAACAGTATCAAGCCAGAACTGCCTCCTCAGCGTCTGATGGGTGCACTGTTGTGTGTGGACCTAGTGGAGGGAGCAGGAAGCCTTGAAGTACTGCCAGCTGGCACACAACCTCGCTAGTGAGAGGGTGTGAGGACAATCGATATCTGTGCAGTCAGTCTGTCCAGCAGGACTATCCCATATACTATAACTATATAGACGAAATGTTACATGTAAATGACATTATCAAATGAGCTTTCAGGTCTACTAAAGGGTCTCTAAGGTTGTACTAAGCAGCGTAGTCTTCCACCCGACGGTTCAAAATAAAATTCTCATCAGATTAAACTAACACCAGTGCTGGAAAGTAGTGGAAACCAGCAACCTTTTCTGGGCCCAGGTAAATATGCTGAATTAGTCCTCGTGTCATTTTGAGACACAATGTATCCGCTCCTGCACATTGTCTGAACTCCTTTCAGAGCAGCAACCTGAGGGCGGCAAGTGGGCTTTGTTTTTTACAATTCCAGCTGGGCCTAAAACTAAGGACTGAATTAAAGCGACTGCTAGGCTCAATGAAAGGTGGGTGCTGCTGGGGTCCACGCACAATGGGACAGGCGGACCCAATTTCTTAAAATGGTACATTCCTATCAGATGGCTTCACCCAAGAGACATCAACCTTTTTTTTCTTGGAGTATCACCCGGGCGGGAAGCTATCTAGAACTTATTTCCTAGATGCCAATGCAAAGGAAGGAAACAAAGGCACACAGCTTATAACTTTACTAGGCTCAATGAAAGGTGGGTGCTGCTGGGGTTCACGCCCAATGGGACAGGACCCAATTTCTTAAAATGAAACATTCCTATCAGATGGCTTCACTCAAGAGACATCAACCTTTTTTTTTCTTGGAGTATCACCTGGGCGGGAAGCTATCTGGAACCTATTTCCTAAATGCCAATGCAAAGGAAGGAAACAAAGGCACATAGCTTATAACTTTAAAAATACTTCAGAGAAACTAGGACATGGAGTCTGGTGTTTGACCTTGTTTAACACTCCTCATAAGAAATGTGCATGATCTGTAAGAATGCAAGGTTTATCTGTGTGGATGAATAAATACACTAATAACGATTGCAATAGCACCTGCTAATTTATTTATGGCACAGGAAATGTTACATAACACAATGAGTGGTATACCGTTCAGGAATCACATGCCGTCAATTATTCAACCCTGTGGAATATTTTAAAATACCGCCTCTTTTTAACCAAATTGAAATAAGTAAACTAAAACAGATTTACTATCACATTTGACCTTAATGACAAATTCTCTGAGCAGATTTTTTAGAAACAAATATATATATATTGACTATCTGCCTTTTCTTGTCACGCTGCGCCCCTTTCCTTTCTCACACATTAAACTCCAAAGTATGGGTTCCCAGAGTGCATTTTGTCCAATTCTATCACTGAGCGGCACATAGTTTTAGGGTGCAGTCATGTGGTAAGTGTTTTACGCGTGCCTATTGGCCCCTCCCTCCAACATATTATTACCCTGGAGAGACCAGCTAGCTGCAACCTCATTTTCTCCTCCAAATTCCTTACCTTTAAAAGCGTGTCCGTCAAATAAATGACACACCAAACCCCCAGCACCATCACCGCAAGTGGGATCGGAATCATACCCTACAGGAGCAGCTTTTTTCCCTGGAAAAAAAAGAACAGCAAGCTGGCGGAACCAATTTCTCCGGAACCTCGCCTGTCATAACCCCACTTTACCGCCGGATGGTTTTTCGAAAGGACCGACATTTGCGGCAGCCGGGACGTTTCCGTACTGCGTCACACAAAGAAAAGTCCGGCCTTCTTCGTCTGTAGTTACTAAGTCGGCCATCTTGAAAGTTGACAGAGGTATTTAGGACTCGTAAAAGAGGAGAACCGCTAAAGAATACCTCGACTTGAACCTGATATGTCGCAATATTTGTAGCTGTGTGAATTAAAATGTTATTGTACGTATTTTAGTTATATAAAATATATAAATATTTTTCAATAATTTCTTCTTTCTGACTATGATCTCTTATATGAATTATGTCCTTATATAATGCATGTTTTGATGTTTCTACGGCCTAGCTTCATACTGCATTTCCTATCTTTCTGTTCTTTCCGTGACTCCTCTTCATCGGTGATGAGCTTGTGCGTTTCCCCACCAAGCCGATGAAGAGCAGCGTCTTTGAGTGACAATTTGCAGACAAAGTTAGACCAGGCCGAGTGCCATATTGATGTCAGGCAAATCGGCGACGCGCTCTTTTTAATTGCATTCTCATAGTTGCAAAGGTTTCAGATTGCTACGAGTGACATTTTCATAATTTCTGTGTAATTATGAGTGACATTTAAACGACGGACACTTTTTCGCTAGCAAAATCAAGCAGTAAAGACGAGGGAATCATATAAATGTCAGAAATTACTCTCATTTGAGCATAGCTACTAATGTTTCAGATTGCTTATGTGGGACATTTTTAGTGGATTTACGAAAGACGTTTAACAACTAAATGCATGACAGTTAGAGCTACACTTTCTTGGGGCCTAAATCATGCAATGAAGTCCATGAAAACAGGCACATTTCAAATATCACACTGTTTTGGGCAATAAGAAAGTCGCTCAGTAGCAGGTGCTTTTAAAGCTATAATTTAATTTTTAAATAACCAGCACCCTCCACCCCAACCTCAGCCTCAAATGCGGCTGAACTACAAACATCAAAGGGTTCTGTGACAAAAGCAGCAACCCATTGAGCTATCTACATAGAATACAGTTCATTGCAATACAATATGCTGGTAGACGTTCTTTGCAGTATGCATATAAACTCTCTGCTCTACTTACTAGTGAGTGAAAAAAGCCATGAGACAAAACTGTGACAGCTCTCCAGCAGGGATATTAATCATCTGCCTTAACTCTGACTAAGCACGTCTCACAGTGCTGGGAAAATAAAGGCTGCTGCTTGTAGCACGGATATTAAACCCTTTAACTAAACTAGCAGTTTTGATGATTTATTAGTGCGGACAAAACTGGGAGATGGCCTGCATTTACAGCACAAACAGACAACGCTAATGTGCACATTTCCAAGGTGCTATGCTGTGCTGGAGCCCCCTCCTCTTAATAAATATTTTGAATTTCAGCTGCGGATTATTAAATTAATATCTGAATTACCTGGTGTGGTCTTTTGATAGTCAGAATGATCCACTGAGAGGAGCTGCCTGCGTGTCCCCCAGGATATCATTAGCCTGTCTCTTCTTAAGAGAGTCAGACAGCGAGCTGCCCCAGGTCAAACAGGCTTACTGTAGAAGCCATCCCAGAGTGATTGGATGATCATCCAACTACTCTAGACGTCATTTTCATGTCATCAGACATCATCAAGCTCCTAAAGTCATTAGCAGAGTTTAGAAACTTGAGCCCGATGATTTGAAGAGGACTTGAAAATGAGTATCTGATGACTTCACAAGATGTGATTAACCCTGACGATTTCAGGATGACTTGAAAATGATTATCCAATTGCTTCACAAGGAGTGACTGTTCAGGATGATTTGAGGCTGACACAAGATGAATTGCTACTAGTGGTTTTAGGATTGTTTGAAAATTACTGTCGAATTACTTGACTAGCACTACAGTCTTCTAATTAAAAGACTGGTTCAGGATAATTTTAGGATTATTTGTTGATTGCTTCAGTTAAACATCCAACATTTTAGTTTATTTATTTATTTTTAGAGACATTCAACCCTTTGGAAGATTTCAGAATCTCCTTTTTACTGCATAATGAACACAATTAACACCTGACTGCATTTTCAACTCTACAATGAAACCTACAGTGCACGCATTAGCAGAGACTTCAATGCAAGAAGGCCTGGGTGCTATGCCAATAGCTCTAACACAAACAAATGCGAGACCGGTTGCATTTTCAATGCTTATTGGAAGGTGCATTATAGGCAGTATCAAACTACTTGCTTTGTGCGCTTTCTGGCCTCTGTAATACTCTATGATGAGTCAAAGCTGCCACTAGACAAAAAGCCCATCTTTCTTTAGCCGAAACATTAACCACCTAGTTATCTTGACATTTTTATTGCTGCCTGAAAAATGCTAGGCACGCAAGGAAACAGCAGGTGCTTTTAAAACCGAAAGTTATTTCTGAATATGAACACAGCGCCTCTCCCGAGGCCAACGCCAGGTGCGTCCTCCTAAAGCTGGCCCTCCCTACATTAGCCCTACCCTCCCACCCAGATTTCTAACGCTGCTCTCCAGATTCATCAGGCAGTGCTGCGCTGGCATTACTACCTGGGGACATCATAGTGGTGGTAGTTATGCCTAAGCATGAAATAGTTGAGAATCACTCCAATTTAGAGGCTCCCTGGTCACCGATCTAATGCTTCTCCCACAACGATCAATGCTTAACTTTATGCGCCCAACAATTCCTTTACTGAAGAGACCGGGGACTTCAGAAATATCAGCACACTCGCCACCACAATGATGCACAACTAAGTCAGCAGCCTTCGTATCATCTACTACAGGGAGCGTGTCTGCTGACAATCCGACAGCCATCCTGTGGTAAATTAATTCAATATTACCTCATCTCAGAATTTCTATACTTAATAATCATAATTTCAGTCAAAGCAAAGAGAGGAGTCCGTGGTGCTTGAATACAAAAAAAGGTCCAGTAACTCGAGTTAAGGGGAGAGCTCCAGCACCAAGCGGGTACAGGAGTGGTCTGCAGCTTTATTCACACATCAGAGTATTTATACAGTTTTCAGTCAATAGGCAAAAGAAGAAATGAGAAGTGACAAGAAAAATGGAAGTGACAAGCAGTAATTTCCAACAGATGTGTCAAGGTAGGGGCGTGTCTTGTGTCTCGTGAGAGGGCATGCGATGTGTGGAAATGTGTTCTCTTTCAGTTGAAGGAACTTCCTCATTCGGGGGTTTATCTCTGGCTTAGAGTCAAGAACAGGAACCATCTTGTGTAAAACAGGAACTATCTTGCTGGTTCTGGGAACTGGCTGAACCACAAGAGTCAAAAAGAGGAACTATCTTGTGTAAAACAGAGACCATCTTGCTGGTTCTGGGAATTGGCTGAACCACAAGAGTCAAAAAGAGGAACTATCTTGTGTAAAACAGAGACCATCTGCTCTCTGGCTTGCAGTTAAGAACAGGAACTATTTCTTAAAACAGGAACTATCTGCTGCTGGTTCCCAGAATTGGCAGAAACACAGAAATGTGTGGTCAATGAACGGGGGTGCCAGAGGCAGGGTGTCTTGCTTGTGGGTCTGAAGGCAAAATGGATGTCACACACAAAATGGGTGCTTGTCTGAATGAGAAAAATGGCTGTCAGGCAGAAACAGGGAAATGATGGGGCACAATTGTCAATTTTATTTCCACATTCCCTCCTTGCCCCAGAGTGTACCTACATTATATCTCAATTTGCATTAGATCATCTATACATTCTTGTAGCATAATTCTTTCCCTTTCTCTCTGCTGGACAAGTGGTTTAGGAATGCAGTTTGCAGGGCATAGACCGCACAGGGCAGGACCACATTGGATGCAAAGGCAGCATCCAGTTATTATCAGGAATATTATACCTGCTGCTGACAGCAGTTGCCATCCCCAGGACGATATTATCTTCCAGAACCAATCAGACCATGTCCTAGTGCCAGGTTCTTGATGTAAACTTACAGCTATCTTGTGTAATTTTGTTATGGCCGTGTATACAGATGGGGAATTATCAGGAATAAATATACAGCAGCTAGAGCCTATAATTTTACAGGCTCCGCCTCTGTCAGCCAGAATGATGTCAAGGACAAGGCGATTTTGGAGAGTAACCAATCGTATGGCGGACTGCTCCTGGGTTAAGCTCCCCAGGGCAGACGCCGTCTGGTTTACAACAGCCTCTAAGGTCCTTGTCAACCTGCGTATAATCTTGCTGTTCTGTACAGGGCCAACAAAGAAGAAGAACCCTTTGTTAAAATCTGTATACTGTTCCCATGAGGTTTCTGTTCGGTCAACCAAGGAGGTATCGATCGTTCTTTTATGTCTGACATGGGGCACTAGGAGGTCTCGGTGGTAAGTGGATGGGGCCACAAAGACAGGGGGTAACAGGAATGCTATATAGCAAGTTCCCCCCAGTTCAAGGGTAGCTGCACATAGGCCGTTTGGCCACAGACGAAATAAGTATGGCGAGATCCTAGAAATGAGGACTTTCCTCTGTCTTCAAAACTTATAGTGGTATGACAGTCACTGTGTCCTAATGGAACAGAGCCATTTTTCTGGATGCACAGGTGTCCTTTTACTGGTGAGACCGAGATGGAAGGGGCCCAGCATTCTTTTTAGGTTTGGTATTTAACATCTTGTAGGACATGGTCATGTTCCCTTGCTTGTATTCTTCACTTTCTAGGACTGTACCTGTCGCCTGAGGATTTCCATCCACATTTGGGTAACAGGCAGCATTAAGTACCCTGTTTATGTTCCCGCAAGGCCACCCATTCTTGCATGAATTTTTTTCCGTCAGGGCAGGAGGTGGGGGTAGAATCGTCAGCTGTTATTAGGGCGAACCAGGCTTCACAAGTCCCATTATAGGAAAATGGAAAGGGGAAAAGAGGCATCCCTCCCTTTTTCTGATGAGGTGGGAGGCGGCCACATATCCAGCAATTTGTGCTATTGCTGGCCTGATGAGTGTAGTGTAACATCTGTATAAAGGTATTGTTTTGCAAGGCTAGTCTATGGGCTTGTTCATGAGGGGGTAGGTCATGATATGTGTGTTCCTGAGTGCTGTTGGGTGCATGAGAGGTGTGTGGTGTTGGAGGAAAAACAGTGTGGAGGATCCAACCAAGACACGTCATAATGGTTATGAAGAAAAACAATATCATTAAACATATGATAGAACCACTACGCAATTTCTTAAAGTTCTTATTTCTGCGTTTCATTCTATCTTTTTCCCACATAGTCAAGGTGTTTAAATCCATCCCCATGCTCCAACCACTTCACCACTGGACCTGCGCCCAGTGGACTTAATTAGCCAGAGTCCGGATGGCAGACCTCAACTTTGATTTATATTCTTGTTGTGGGGTCAGTTCCAAGGGCACAAAAGATTGTTCTGTTACAATGTCACTAGGGTTGGCAGTGTCGCCGGCAACAGTGTCTCTTTGTCCAAAATATTTCCGGCAGTGGCTCGCGTGTAGCCAGCCCTTCCTGCCTTCAACCTTCACCGCCGTCCGCGTGGTTAGGAGCGCGAGCTTCAGAGTCTTCCACCTGGGCTGAAGAGGACTGGTCCTGTCGAAGTTTCTTATCATCACCCAGTCGCCGGGTCGGATGGTGTGTTCTCCAGGGGCGGTTTTGTCAGGGAAGGCTGCAGCGACCTGTGAACGACAAGATTGGAGTGCAGACATCAAGGAAGCCAGGTAATCAGTCAATATTCTGCTGTCTACATCAGTAATTCTTTTAGGCATTGGCGTACCCCACATATTTGGTGGTCTGCCAAAGACCACCTCATACGGAGATAGACCAGTTCTGGAATGTGCTACCATACGCATGTAGAAGAGGGCAACCGGTAAGGCTACCATCCAGTTCACGCCTTTGTCTGTACATATCTTGGCCAATTTTGTCTTCAAAGTCTGGTTGTGTCTCTCTACTAGACCTGCTTGAGGATGTCTTACACAGTGAAATTTCCAAGTGTACCCTAACAGAAGAGACTTTGTGAAGTCAAATATCTAACAAACAAACCAGCTGGGTAGGAACTAAGATTACCTAATGCATATACTCATCAACATTCTATGTGGTCACCATTAAATTTAAGACATTGCAGATTCAAATTATCTATTGTTGATTAATTGTATAGACTTCTGTCAGACAAAAAAATAAAATATACAAAACTATAAAAAGAGGGAGTAAATACACATGTATATAACACAACAGAATTTTTATTATGACATAATAAATCAACCGAAATAAAATTGAACAAGAACTACAATTCATAAAACCTTCTTGTATCAATTTATAATTAAAAATTACAGATAGTCAAATAAAAAAGATTTTCAAATGTGAATAACTAAGGTTCCTTCTAAATCCTAAAGTGTAAAGAAAACCTATATTCACAAGAAACATAAAACGTGGCCAGAAAACTAATTTCTGTTCGACGCGCGTTTCGGCGTTTCCACAAACGCCTTCTTCAGGAGCCACAAGGTTATACTGTAATAATCTTTAAAGGAAAAGAAGAAAGAAAAATATTTACATTTACCTTCTGTCCATTCTAAAAACATCTCATTATCATTATACACAAAAACACATATGTACACATTCCCTCATAATTCAAACATTGTTACACAAATTTCTATTTACATCATAAGCATCTATCTTGAGCCGTGAACCACAGTTCTCAATTAATCAACATATTCCTATCTTACACCAGCTGTCTTATTCATCTTATATCACATAATTATTTACACAGGAGAAAAATTTCTCAGTTCATGATAGGTTTCTAGAGCAGTTTAGTCACAGATTTAAAATATGGTAATAGAGGGGTACCTCACTAATGTTGGGAGATACAACCTAATGAAAACCAAAGTCATTTTAATATTTAAAGAAACACAGGGCTATCCCTTACTAAGGTATCATTTATTATGCAGTGCAGGTGATAAGTTGCATTTAGGGGTCTACTTACTTTAAAAGGGGAAGGAAAAGGACTTCCCAAGTTCAGAATATTTCATGTACCAATAAGACACTCCACTTCTGTTTAGGCAAGAGATGTCAATTTATGTCTGTAATTTTCAAAAAAAGGAAAGAGGGAGGGGGGCCATGTTATAGCCGCTATTGTATTCTCATAATTGCAAGTACATGTTCACCATCCGCCATAAATAGCGGCCAGAAGGGGCAAGATATCTTTATATATTATCATCTTTCATATTTTGGCTTCAAAGATGACCCTTCAAAATTGCAATGATGCAAGCACCCCATATGGTGGCGTCTTATATATTGGTCTATTATTTACTTCTCCACTCTGAAAACTGTTTTACATTCTATCCCATGGTAAACGATACCAAACTATCAGCAAAAGGACCCCAAAATAACTACATATGTTAACATCTGATACGTATGATCATTACTGCCTTCAAGCTAGTTACTCAAATATCCCTTCTACTTACTTTAGTTAGAGTGAAAGACTCGTTTTCTCACTGTTCTGTTTTTTCTGATTGCAGAATGAAAATAATTCACATTCTTAGAGCCCGGTTATTTCAGCGTATTCTGGAAACCAACATTTCCAAAACTGTCCGCAGAGAAAACCGGAGTTAACTGCATGTATTAGCAACCAATATAATTAATCGTTACTGCACTAAAACTAGTTTCCTGAAAATCCCTTTTACTTACTTTGGTTAGATTAAAAGGCTCGTTTTCTCAATGTTTTCGTTTTTTCAAAGTGCAGACAGAAAATAATTCACACTCTCCGAGCCCGTTTTTTTCGGAGTATTCCTGGAAGCCGGTATTTCCTGAAGAAAAGATTATATTTAATTTTTAATGGGCATCCCACTATTGAAAAGGTGGATACTCGAGTTTATCTAAATTACTGTTTACCAGCAAAAACGGGGGACAGCGTTCTAAAACTAATTACTTAGAAATCCTTTCTACTTACTTTGGTTAGATTACGAGGCTCATTTTCTCAATTTGTTGTTTATTCGGAGAGCTGCAAAAGAATAATTCGCACTCTTGGAACCCAAGGCTTCCAGCGTATTTCTGGAAACAGGTATTTCCTAAAGAAAAGATTATATCTAGTTTTAAAGGTCATCTCACTGTTCCAAAGTTAGGTACTCGATTTTATCTAGATTAGTGCTTAACAGCAAAAGGACGGCATTCAAAGGGGGCACGTCTTACCTTTTAAAAGAAATCCGACAAGATAAGTCGAAAAACGGGTCACGGACAGGCTGGATGTAGCCTTTGGCGTCTCCCGACCGTTAGGATGCGTGTCACCGCGAATGGCCGCGGGATCCTGCTTTTTAACTGGTAACAGCCCAGTAAGGCTGATGCTTTACACCTGTGACCCAGTGAGGTCAAAACGTTACGTGAAAGGACACGAGTGCGAGAATTATTTAAAGGTGTATACACCGCATACCGCATCTGTGGCAGGTCCTTTATAGTTAAAGCACCGCAATTCACATAATCATCGCGCATATATTTGTTGATATATTTCATTTTATCTATACAGATATTTACAAACATATCTTGTTTGTGTATAGCTTTAAAGTTTATACAAGGGATAATCTGATGTTTATACAAGGGATAATCTGATGTTTCAGGGGCAATGCATTCAGTCAATCAAAAATGCATTGTGAATTATTCCTGTGTCTACGATGATTTGTGAAACAAAAATAAGCATCTTGTGCATGTAGATATCATCCAATCCTCACTTCAAAAATACACACTTCTAGACTATTATACACTCCACAATAAATCCTTCTCTGTATAGGAGTATATATGGCTAAATACCATTGATGGTAATCAGATGGAAGCAGATATGTGGTACGGTGTCTCACATTGATCTCTGTTTATCCACATATTTATTAGGAGCTGACGTCATCATAAAATTGCGTTTTCCCATGGGATATCGCAATTTAGCCCAATCCTATGTGTGTTAAAAACAAAAATCCAGAAGACTTCTCTTTTTTTCCTAATGGCGCATCCCCCTTGGCTGTCTGGCGTTCGTATTTTTTCAAGAATGCGCCATTGGAAGTCCTCAGGTTTGTGGTTTTTCTCAATGAAGTGTTTAACTAATGGTGCTGCCACTTTTTGGGTCCTAATGGCGGACCTATGTTCTGTTATGCGTACCTGAATGGATCTGCAGGTTTCGCCAACATAGCCCAGTCCGCATTTACATTTAATGAAATAGACTACATTTGCAGTCTTGCAATTCCAGAAATCATTTGCCTTCACTGTATATCCATTATGTGTGAATTCTTCACCCTCAATAATGTTATTGCATGATTTGCACGAGGAGCATTTAACTGTTCCACGAACGGGTAAGTTATTCAACAATGATCTCTGTGTAAAACCATTTTTACAAGAATTGGAATTAAATCTGGAATGCACTATCTTATCTTTAAGGTTCTTATTCCTCTTAAATGCGAACAAGGGTTTTGGTAATTTTTTATTTGACGTTGGGTTGCAATTCAGCAAATGCCAACTCGCATTAATTACTTGACGGACACGTTCATTCAGGGTGGAATGGGTCGTGACACATACCAGTTGATCTTTAGATTTAGTTTCTTTGGATGTTAACAAGGCATCCTGGTCAAAAAACCGTGCTCTTTTATAAGAGGATCTTATGAGTCTATGGGGGTATCCTCGTTCGAGGAATTTCTTACGCATAATGTGGGCCTGTTTATCATAGTCTGCAAGATTCGTACAATTTCTGCGAACCCGCAAGAACTGTGAGAAAGGTATACTCTCCCGCTGGTTTTTGGGATGAAAGCTCGTGAATTCACAATGCATTTTTGATTGACTGAATGCATTGCCCCTGAAACATCAGATTATCCCTTGTATAAACATCAGATTATCCCTTGTATAAACTTTAAAGCTATACACAAACAAGATATGTTTGTAAATATCTGTATAGATAAAATGAAATATATCAACAAATATATGCGCGATGATTATGTGAATTGCGGTGCTTTAACTATAAAGGACCTGCCACAGATGCGGTATGCGGTGTATACACCTTTAAATAATTCTCGCACTCGTGTCCTTTCACGTAACGTTTTGACCTCACTGGGTCACAGGTGTAAAGCATCAGCCTTACTGGGCTGTTACCAGTTAAAAAGCAGGATCCCGCGGCCATTCGCGGTGACACGCATCCTAACGGTCGGGAGACGCCAAAGGCTACATCCAGCCTGTCCGTGACCCGTTTTTCGACTTATCTTGTCGGATTTCTTTTAAAAGGTAAGACGTGCCCCCTTTGAATGCCGTCCTTTTGCTGTTAAGCACTAATCTAGATAAAATCGAGTACCTAACTTTGGAACAGTGAGATGACCTTTAAAACTAGATATAATCTTTTCTTTAGGAAATACCTGTTTCCAGAAATACGCTGGAAGCCTTGGGTTCCAAGAGTGCGAATTATTCTTTTGCAGCTCTCCGAATAAACAACAAATTGAGAAAATGAGCCTCGTAATCTAACCAAAGTAAGTAGAAAGGATTTCTAAGTAATTAGTTTTAGAACGCTGTCCCCCGTTTTTGCTGGTAAACAGTAATTTAGATAAACTCGAGTATCCACCTTTTCAATAGTGGGATGCCCATTAAAAATTAAATATAATCTTTTCTTCAGGAAATACCGGCTTCCAGGAATACTCCGAAAAAAACGGGCTCGGAGAGTGTGAATTATTTTCTGTCTGCACTTTGAAAAAACGAAAACATTGAGAAAACGAGCCTTTTAATCTAACCAAAGTAAGTAAAAGGGATTTTCAGGAAACTAGTTTTAGTGCAGTAACGATTAATTATATTGGTTGCTAATACATGCAGTTAACTCCGGTTTTCTCTGCGGACAGTTTTGGAAATGTTGGTTTCCAGAATACGCTGAAATAACCGGGCTCTAAGAATGTGAATTATTTTCATTCTGCAATCAGAAAAAACAGAACAGTGAGAAAACGAGTCTTTCACTCTAACTAAAGTAAGTAGAAGGGATATTTGAGTAACTAGCTTGAAGGCAGTAATGATCATACGTATCAGATGTTAACATATGTAGTTATTTTGGGGTCCTTTTGCTGATAGTTTGGTATCGTTTACCATGGGATAGAATGTAAAACAGTTTTCAGAGTGGAGAAGTAAATAATAGACCAATATATAAGACGCCACCATATGGGGTGCTTGCATCATTGCAATTTTGAAGGGTCATCTTTGAAGCCAAAATATGAAAGATGATAATATATAAAGATATCTTGCCCCTTCTGGCCGCTATTTATGGCGGATGGTGAACATGTACTTGCAATTATGAGAATACAATAGCGGCTATAACATGGCCCCCCTCCCTCTTTCCTTTTTTTGAAAATTACAGACATAAATTGACATCTCTTGCCTAAACAGAAGTGGAGTGTCTTATTGGTACATGAAATATTCTGAACTTGGGAAGTCCTTTTCCTTCCCCTTTTAAAGTAAGTAGACCCCTAAATGCAACTTATCACCTGCACTGCATAATAAATGATACCTTAGTAAGGGATAGCCCTGTGTTTCTTTAAATATTAAAATGACTTTGGTTTTCATTAGGTTGTATCTCCCAACATTAGTGAGGTACCCCTCTATTACCATATTTTAAATCTGTGACTAAACTGCTCTAGAAACCTATCATGAACTGAGAAATTTTTCTCCTGTGTAAATAATTATGTGATATAAGATGAATAAGACAGCTGGTGTAAGATAGGAATATGTTGATTAATTGAGAACTGTGGTTCACGGCTCAAGATAGATGCTTATGATGTAAATAGAAATTTGTGTAACAATGTTTGAATTATGAGGGAATGTGTACATATGTGTTTTTGTGTATAATGATAATGAGATGTTTTTAGAATGGACAGAAGGTAAATGTAAATATTTTTCTTTCTTCTTTTCCTTTAAAGATTATTACAGTATAACCTTGTGGCTCCTGAAGAAGGCGTTTGTGGAAACGCCGAAACGCGCGTCGAACAGAAATTAGTTTTCTGGCCACGTTTTATGTTTCTTGTGAATATAGGTTTTCTTTACACTTTAGGATTTAGAAGGAACCTTAGTTATTCACATTTGAAAATCTTTTTTATTTGACTATCTGTAATTTTTAATTATAAATTGATACAAGAAGGTTTTATGAATTGTAGTTCTTGTTCAATTTTATTTCGGTTGATTTATTATGTCATAATAAAAATTCTGTTGTGTTATATACATGTGTATTTACTCCCTCTTTTTATAGTTTTGTATATTTTATTTTTTTGTCTGACAGAAGTCTATACAATTAATCAACAATAGATAATTTGAATCTGCAATGTCTTAAATTTAATGGTGACCACATAGAATGTTGATGAGTATATGCATTAGGTAATCTTAGTTCCTACCCAGCTGGTTTGTTTGTTAGATATTTGACTTCACAAAGTGTTTATCCCTGTCGCTTGGTTTTCTTACTCCAAAACAGGGGGTCCTTGTTTTTTTGCACCAATACTCCCACAGCCTGTCTGTGTAGGGCTTGTTCGATTTCCATTAAGGATATATATCTAGTTGCTATTATTGTAAGATAGGTTCTGGAGCAGTTGATAATATTCCTTAGTAATTGATTTGGTCTTTTAGTCCATTCTACCATACCTCTTATCTTACTTCAGTGGTAGGTATGGCCAATTTAAAAACTTTTGGCTTCACGGATGATGAATTCGCTACCCTAGTTGGTATAACAGCTCCCACTAATAACACCAACCATAATCTTAGAGGGAATGATGATAGTAGAAAACTGATTGATCTTAAAAAGAGGTTGATTCGTATGGAGGCCCATGGGGAGTTTATGCTATCTTATTTGAAGACAGGCATAATCCCCAACGGACTAAGGGTCCGCATTACCCCTGGTCTATTTGTACATCATAGACCTTTCTTGGAGAAATGGAGCCTCATAGCGAATAGATGTTCTCGCGATTTTATGATTCTAATCGTTGAGACCTCTAAACTACTAGCCTTAGACATCAAATCTGAAATAGAAGATTTGGAAGAGAAGTTAAAAATAAGTGAGGGAGTAGAGGAGGCTATGAAGAAGATAACAGAATGTAATAAAGATCTGGAGTCCTTTATCTCCTACCTAAATAAACGAAAAACTGACAAACTTAATAAAGATAAAAGGTATTATTCTGAAGAAACAACATATCCATATCTAGGTAAAGATTTCTACCAACAAAATCATTACAGGGATGAATCCAGGAATATTCAGCAACGTGTGAATAATTTCACGGATACGTCAGATTCCGAAGGTGAAAGCACCAACGGGAATCAATATGAGTCTGATGGTGGTTTTAATTCTTACACTGGTTCCCGCCCTTACCAGCGCCCTTTTTTATCCAACAGGGGGCCTCGACGGGGTCGCCCCAGAGTGAGGTTCCAAGGTCAGGGTCAGAACAGGGGAAATTATCAGAACCATCAACAACAGATACAACACCATCAATACCCCCACCAACAGTCACACCAACCACCTCCTCAGCAGGAACCTCATTTCATCAGGGAGACCCGGAACAGGCAGTACTGGGGTCAGGGAATGTAATACCAATTTTTAACCTGTCTAGTGTAGAACTTGATATACATAGTGAAACCTTGTTGTCCAAGGGTCTATCCTTTGTACCGCAGACCCATGCAAACATATTTGATTTATATAGGGACATCATTTCCTTCTTTAGAAAAATTAGGTTAAGGAAATTCTTCCAAGACAGGGAAACTGTTGAAGATGATTACATTAGACATAGAGAAATCACACTACCGTCCACATTCAGTCCAGGCTTGGAACAATTAGGCCCGGAGGTGGCCACATTTGAACTGGTAGTTCTCCAGAAATTGGAGAAATCCCTAACATTTGTTCCTAAACCCGTCTATAATTTGAGTAGGGAAGAATCTGTGGCCTTGAAAAGAATAATGGAGAATAAGGAATTGACTATAAAAGCGTGCGACAAAGGGGGTGGCATTGTCGTATTGGATTCCTGTAAATATGAATGCAATATGCTTACAATGTTGAATGATAGTTCTACCTATCAAAAAATTCAGACTAATCCCCTAAAAGATATTGTCAAGAAAATCCAATTCCTAACAAAAGAAGCACTGAATAAGGGTGACATCTCCAATCAGGAATACGAATTTTTAAACACCAACAGCAATAAAACAGCCTGTATCTATGGCCTCCCTAAGATACATAAGAGTGCCTCGAATCCGCCATATAGACCAATCGTATCCACGATTGGAACACCAACCGGGCCTTGTCCAAATTTACAGATTATTTTTTAAGACCACATATTTCTAAGATTAAATCATATGTCAAGGATACGGGACACATGATTAACATTGTTGAAGATCTAAAGTTTACCCCTTGTAGAGACATCTTGGTCACTATGGACATCACGTCCTTGTATAGTAACATCCCTATCGATGGAGCTATAAGGGCAACGGATCAGTTCATAGATAAGTACAACATAGAGTGTCCAAAGAGTTTTTTAATTGACTGTCTATACATCATTCTAACAGAGAATATCATTGAGTTTGGCGATTCCATCTATCGCCAAATTAGAGGAGTCAGTATGGGTGCCTCAGTTGCCCCATCAATAGCGAATATTTACATGTCTGCTTTTGAAGATCAATTTATTGACAATGAGGTGGCCCCCTTTTTTGAATCCATTTCCCATTGGTCCAGATACATAGATGATATCTTTTTTATCTGGACCAATGGGAAAGACTCTCTCCTAGAGTTTCTGGAATGGATTAACCTCACAGATGAAAACTTACATTTTACAGCTCAGTATAGTACCAGTCAGGTAGAATTTTTGGACCTACTAATACGTGAAAACAACCATAAATTGGAGGTGGATCTCTTCGTGAAAGGCACAGCTCGTAACACGCTGTTACATTTCACGAGCTTTCATCCCAAAAACCAGCGGGAGAGTATACCTTTCTCACAGTTCTTGCGGGTTCGCAGAAATTGTACGAATCTTGCAGACTATGATAAACAGGCCCACATTATGCGTAAGAAATTCCTCGAACGAGGATACCCCCATAGACTCATAAGATCCTCTTATAAAAGAGCACGGTTTTTTGACCGGGATGCCTTGTTAACATCCAAAGAAACTAAATCTAAAGATCAACTGGTATGTGTCACGACCCATTCCACCCTGAATGAACGTGTCCGTCAAGTAATTAATGCGAGTTGGCATTTGCTGAATTGCAACCCAACGTCAAATAAAAAATTACCAAAACCCTTGTTCGCATTTAAGAGGAATAAGAACCTTAAAGATAAGATAGTGCATTCCAGATTTAATTCCAATTCTTGTAAAAATGGTTTTACACAGAGATCATTGTTGAATAACTTACCCGTTCGTGGAACAGTTAAATGCTCCTCGTGCAAATCATGCAATAACATTATTGAGGGTGAAGAATTCACACATAATGGATATACAGTGAAGGCAAATGATTTCTGGAATTGCAAGACTGCAAATGTAGTCTATTTCATTAAATGTAAATGCGGACTGGGCTATGTTGGCGAAACCTGCAGATCCATTCAGGTACGCATAACAGAACATAGGTCCGCCATTAGGACCCAAAAAGTGGTAGCACCATTAGTTAAACACTTCATTGAGAAAAACCACAAACCTGAGGACTTCCAATGGCGCATTCTTGAAAAAATACGAACGCCAGACAGCCAAGGGGGATGCGCCATTAGGAAAAAAAGAGAAGTCTTCTGGATTTTTGTTTTTAACACACATAGGATTGGGCTAAATTGCGATATCCCATGGGAAAACGCAATTTTATGATGACGTCAGCTCCTAATAAATATGTGGATAAACAGAGATCAATGTGAGACACCGTACCACATATCTGCTTCCATCTGATTACCATCAATGGTATTTAGCCATATATACTCCTATACAGAGAAGGATTTATTGTGGAGTGTATAATAGTCTAGAAGTGTGTATTTTTGAAGTGAGGATTGGATGATATCTACATGCACAAGATGCTTATTTTTGTTTCACAAATCATCGTAGACACAGGAATAATTCACAATGCATTTTTGATTGACTGAATGCATTGCCCCTGAAACATCAGATTATCCCTTGTATAAACATCAGATTATCCCTTGTATAAACTTTAAAGCTATACACAAACAAGATATGTTTGTAAATATCTGTATAGATAAAATGAAATATATCAACAAATATATGCGCGATGATTATGTGAATTGCGGTGCTTTAACTATAAAGGACCTGCCACAGATGCGGTATGCGGTGTATACACCTTTAAATAATTCTCGCACTCGTGTCCTTTCACGTAACGTTTTGACCTCACTGGGTCACAGGTGTAAAGCATCAGCCTTACTGGGCTGTTACCAGTTAAAAAGCAGGATCCCGCGGCCATTCGCGGTGACACGCATCCTAACGGTCGGGAGACGCCAAAGGCTACATCCAGCCTGTCCGTGACCCGTTTTTCGACTTATCTTGTCGGATTTCTTTTAAAAGGTAAGACGTGCCCCCTTTGAATGCCGTCCTTTTGCTGTTAAGCACTAATCTAGATAAAATCGAGTACCTAACTTTGGAACAGTGAGATGACCTTTAAAACTAGATATAATCTTTTCTTTAGGAAATACCTGTTTCCAGAAATACGCTGGAAGCCTTGGGTTCCAAGAGTGCGAATTATTCTTTTGCAGCTCTCCGAATAAACAACAAATTGAGAAAATGAGCCTCGTAATCTAACCAAAGTAAGTAGAAAGGATTTCTAAGTAATTAGTTTTAGAACGCTGTCCCCCGTTTTTGCTGGTAAACAGTAATTTAGATAAACTCGAGTATCCACCTTTTCAATAGTGGGATGCCCATTAAAAATTAAATATAATCTTTTCTTCAGGAAATACCGGCTTCCAGGAATACTCCGAAAAAAACGGGCTCGGAGAGTGTGAATTATTTTCTGTCTGCACTTTGAAAAAACGAAAACATTGAGAAAACAAGCCTTTTAATCTAACCAAAGTAAGTAAAAGGGATTTTCAGGAAACTAGTTTTAGTGCAGTAACGATTAATTATATTGGTTGCTAATACATGCAGTTAACTCCGGTTTTCTCTGCGGACAGTTTTGGAAATGTTGGTTTCCAGAATACGCTGAAATAACCGGGCTCTAAGAATGTGAATTATTTTCATTCTGCAATCAGAAAAAACAGAACAGTGAGAAAACGAGTCTTTCACTCTAACTAAAGTAAGTAGAAGGGATATTTGAGTAACTAGCTTGAAGGCAGTAATGATCATACGTATCAGATGTTAACATATGTAGTTATTTTGGGGTCCTTTTGCTGATAGTTTGGTATCGTTTACCATGGGATAGAATGTAAAACAGTTTTCAGAGTGGAGAAGTAAATAATAGACCAATATATAAGACGCCACCATATGGGGTGCTTGCATCATTGCAATTTTGAAGGGTCATCTTTGAAGCCAAAATATGAAAGATGATAATATATAAAGATATCTTGCCCCTTCTGGCCGCTATTTATGGCGGATGGTGAACATGTACTTGCAATTATGAGAATACAATAGCGGCTATAACATGGCCCCCCTCCCTCTTTCCTTTTTTTGAAAATTACAGACATAAATTGACATCTCTTGCCTAAACAGAAGTGGAGTGTCTTATTGGTACATGAAATATTCTGAACTTGGGAAGTCCTTTTCCTTCCCCTTTTAAAGTAAGTAGACCCCTAAATGCAACTTATCACCTGCACTGCATAATAAATGATACCTTAGTAAGGGATAGCCCTGTGTTTCTTTAAATATTAAAATGACTTTGGTTTTCATTAGGTTGTATCTCCCAACATTAGTGAGGTACCCCTCTATTACCATATTTTAAATCTGTGACTAAACTGCTCTAGAAACCTATCATGAACTGAGAAATTTTTCTCCTGTGTAAATAATTATGTGATATAAGATGAATAAGACAGCTGGTGTAAGATAGGAATATGTTGATTAATTGAGAACTGTGGTTCACGGCTCAAGATAGATGCTTATGATGTAAATAGAAATTTGTGTAACAATGTTTGAATTATGAGGGAATGTGTACATATGTGTTTTTGTGTATAATGATAATGAGATGTTTTTAGAATGGACAGAAGGTAAATGTAAATATTTTTCTTTCTTCTTTTCCTTTAAAGATTATTACAGTATAACCTTGTGGCTCCTGAAGAAGGCGTTTGTGGAAACGCCGAAACGCGCGTCGAACAGAAATTAGTTTTCTGGCCACGTTTTATGTTTCTTGTGAATATAGGTTTTCTTTACACTTTAGGATTTAGAAGGAACCTTAGTTATTCACATTTGAAAATCTTTTTTATTTGACTATCTGTAATTTTTAATTATAAATTGATACAAGAAGGTTTTATGAATTGTAGTTCTTGTTCAATTTTATTTCGGTTGATTTATTATGTCATAATAAAAATTCTGTTGTGTTATATACATGTGTATTTACTCCCTCTTTTTATAGTTTTGTATATTTTATTTTTTTGTCTGACAGAAGTCTATACAATTAATCAACAATAGATAATTTGAATCTGCAATGTCTTAAATTTAATGGTGACCACATAGAATGTTGATGAGTATATGCATTAGGTAATCTTAGTTCCTACCCAGCTGGTTTGTTTGTTAGATATTTGACTTCACAAAGTGTTTATCCCTGTCGCTTGGTTTTCTTACTCCAAAACAGGGGGTCCTTGTTTTTTTGCCCTAACAGAAGAGACACTTGCTTCATGAGTTCAGAGGAGAAGGGCTGGCCGTTGTCTGAGTAGATGACGCGGGGCAACCCATATCTCGGGAAATATTCTCTTACTAGTTGCTTAGCAGTTGTCGTTGCAGTGTAATCTGGGACGGGATAGGCTTCTGCCCATCTGGTCAGAGCACATACTACAACTAGCACATACTTGTGACCTCTACATCTCTCCATCTGGATATAGTCCATTTGGAGAACTTCAAATGGATGGTCAGGGGGTTGGAATCCACCCAGCTCCACCTTTGTGCCTTTACCTGGGTTGAACTGATTACAAATCATGCACGTTTTAACGTTTTGTTTGGCTGCAGCTCTCAAATGTTTGTTGTGCCATATGTTCTGTATGCTGTCTAACATTGCTTTTTCTCCCAGATGCGCTGGTCCATGTATGGTGTTTATTATAACCTGTACCATAGCATCCGGTAGAAACCCTACTGCTCTTTCAGGTGTCATCCAACCCTGATCTGTAAGGACCCCTCCTTTTTCCTTCCATTCTAGCAGTTCCTGTGGTTTGGTGTGACTTTGGACATCCTGGATGTCAGAAAAGGGGTCTCGTATTACGTATTGGCGGTGTAGTATATTCAATTCTGTGTTTGCTGCTAATTTGGCTGCACTGTCTGCGGAATCATTTCCTTTTGATATTTCATCGGTTCCTTTTGTGTGCGCTTTACACTTTAATACTGCAACTTTCGCTGGTAACTGACTGGCCTCTAAGAGGGCAGTGATGAGTGTAGCATGCTGTATTTTAGACCCGTGTGAGGTGAGGAATCCTCTCTCTTTCCATAATGTGCCGAAGTTGTGTACAACCTCGAAAGCATACTGTGAATCAGTGTAAATATTAACTGATTTTCCTTTTGCTAAGTGACATGCTCGTGTTAGTGCTATGAGTTCGGCTGCTTGTGCCGACAGTATCTCTATCTTGTGTGCTTCCAAAGTGTTTGTACCATTTGTGACGGCATAGGCTGCTGCTAGTTCTCCAGTGGGGAGTCTCATGCAAGAACCATCAACAAAAAGTGTCATTTCTGCCTTAGAAAGGGGAGTATCTTGTAAATCTGGTCTGGGTTTGGTCACTAAATCAATTATGTCAATACAATCGTGAAGTTGTTCAGTAGGAGAGGTCAGTGGCAACAGTGTTGCTGGGTTTAAAATGTTGCATCGTCTAATCTCAATATGTGGCTGAAAAAGCGTCATCTCATATCCGGTGAGTCTGGCTATTGTCAGATGCTGTGTTTGCGTTCTGTTTAGCAGAAGTTCTACAGCGTGTGGGACCTGGACTATCAGATGATATCCCAATACAATAGCATTGCTTTGTCTAATAGCTTGTGCAGTAGCTGCTACTGATTTTAGACATGCAGGTAATGCTTGTGCTACTGGATCTAATGTACTTGAAAAATAACCACATGGTCTATGTCTGTCTGCTTGAAGTTGGGTCAGGACTGATAGTGCTGTACCTGAGTTTTCTGTTACAAACAAGGTAAAATATTTGGTGTAATCAGGTGTTGCTAACACTGGGGCTTGACACATAGCCTTTTTAAGAGACTGAAAAGCTTGCATGTGTTCATCTGTCCAGGGTAATTGTGGAGTAGCGCCAGCTTCGAGTGTTGTCAGCTGCACTAATGGTTTAGAAATGAGTGCAAATTGCGGGATCCACTGTCTACAATATGAGGTGAGACCTACAAAAGCTCAAACTTGTTTCTGTGTTGTTGGTTGTGGTATTTGTTGTATGAGTTGGATGCGTTCCTGTGTAAGCTGCCTACCCTCCTTTGACAGCAAGTGCCCTAAGTATGCCACTTGCTGTAAACAAAATTGGAGCTTACCAGGGGAAACTTTATGGCCATTTGCAGCTAGGAATTCTAGTACTAGTAGTGATGCTTCAGCACATGCTGCGTCAGATCTGGCCGTTATGAGGATATCATCAACATATTGTAGTATGGCTGTATCCGTGGGCATTTGAATAGTATCCAATTGTCTTTTCAGCGCATGGCTATATACACTTGGACTTTCGGTGAAACCTTGAGGAGCTCTTGCGAATTGGAAACTTCGTCCTTGTAAGGAGAACCCGAAAAGGTATTGACTGTCTGGGTGAATGGGTATACTGAAGAATGCGTTTTTTAAGTCAATGACAGAAAAATGCGTTGCTTCTGCATCTATGGCTGTGAGTAAAGTGGAGATGTTTGGGACCACAGGGTGTTGTGGAATGACTCATTTATTGAGCTCTCTCAAATCCACCACTAGTCTGTAGACAGGTGGTGTTCCTGGTTCCACTTTTGTATGAACTGGTAAAACAGGGGAATTGCAAATGTTCGAAGTTGTTTCTTTAATCACACCTGACTGTATTAGGTCCTGAATAATTAACATTAATGCTTGTTCAGCTTGAGGTGGAATTTTGTATTGTCTTATACGTGGTAGTTGGGCTCCCTCTTTCAGTGTAACCTTGTGAGGTGTTGTTTTCATACATCCTACTGTGGTGGAATCAGTGGCCCAAAGGGTGTGTGGCAAATCTTTCAAACGCTCGTCTAATTCTCTACTTGTGTAGTGGCCCTTAAAATCTCGTAGAAATAATCTGACATCTTTAGGTGAGCAAACAATAACAGCTCCTAATTCTTTCAATGTTTTTATACCAAGCAAATTTTCTGGACATGATTTTGTCAATATAAGATCTGTAGTTGTCGTGAGGGGACCAACCTGCAAGGGCAGTGGTTTTGACGTGGCGTTTGTCACAGGTTGTCCTGAGAAAACCAGAGAAATACTTTTTGAACCCGAGAGAAGAGCCTCTGGGACCTCTTGATGGCTTATTGTTGTTTTACTGGCCCCAGTGTCTAGTAGAAACTTCCTATCCTCCCCAAGAAGTCAGACCTCTATAAATTGGCCTTTCTGATCTACTGGGATGGGGATTAGGGGCAGTTTGTCATCTTCTCTCCCTGGGCAACATCATGAAAAATCTGGGTAGTATTCAGTGTAGTCGCTGTCTACAATGTTCATTTGGGCCATTTGTGTTGTCGGTGGAACTGAAGGTGTTGAACTGCCTTGGGAAACATTCTGTTTTGGCTGATATGGACGAGGCTGTGTCTTACCAGTAGCCAAATTGTGCTTTAAGACAGGGCAGTCTTTAACGAAGTGTCCCGTCTTTTTGCAATAATTACAAGTGCTCTTCACGTTTGTCTGGCTACCTGGTGTCTGTTGGCGCTGAGGTGCAGTTTGGGCTACTAATGCTTTCATCTTGGTGTCTTTCATGCGTTTCTTATCATTTTCTTCTTCATCCCTAATGCGATTTTGGTGATATTGTAGCATTTGTAACACCTGTGGTGGTGTATGTGCTTGCCAGGTACTTTCTACTTTTAGTACTCTTTCCTTAATAGCTGGCAAGGCGTTGTCTACTAATTTGGAAACAAACAGATGCGGGTAAGCTTCGCTTGTCGGCTTAAGGCCGCTATTTACCGCAAAACATTTTTCAAGTCTGGTGTAATAATCTCCTATGTCTTCACCATGTTTCTGTTTGCAGGAGGAAATGGTATCCCAGTCCTCCTTTTTCACTGTCAGTAACTGTGGTAGCACCTTTAAAATAGTGCCAGGAAGTGCTTTTAGTCTGTCTCCTATACCTTGACCTGCTACTCTAGTATTTTCGTCATTCTGAAGTTCAGTCCATCTAATGTGTTCACCTGCTACTTCCCAATCTTTTTCTCTTAGTTTGTCATATATACCCGATGGCAACAATAATTTCAGAATTGCTGTGATATCAGAAAGAGTATATGTTCCCATCATTAATACATCTCCTAATTCTTTAAAGAATCCAGCAGGATCCTTTGAGTGGGAGGGAACCATCTCTTTTATCCTTAGTAACTCAAGTTTTGTCAAGGGTACATAAATAAAAACGCGTTGTAGCGCGCCATTCGTGTCAGCTCTGGGGTGGACCTCTCTCATGGGGAACTGGCGTGTTTGAGGAAGTCTATTAATTGGTCCACAAGTATTATTGAAAGATTTATATTCAGTCGTTATCTGGTATTTCTGTCTAAAATCTATAAATGTGTTGAGAAAAACTGAACTATTGTGGAGGAACATGTTATCAGCGCAGTCAGACAGAAAATCTTAGAGTCTTGGATCATGTTTAAAATGAGTGTCATTGAGTGTGATGAGATGTTGTACCATGTAGAGACTTGCTAATCTTTGATGTGAGCGTGGTAATGCTAGAAAAAGTTGGGCTATGAGATCATTGTCATATATCTTATATTGAGAGACCCATAGGGTCGCAGTTATGGCTATTTCCTCCTCCTCCGGTGTAAGCGGAGGTTCCTGGTCTAACCAGTAGTCTAATGCATTGGATGTATTTTCAAATAACTCATCTGGAGATGACCGTTCAGAGTGACCTTGGAGGAATGTAGGCGGGAGTGTTCGTGAATTAGGGGCGGAAGAACGAACGGGTAGGACTTTTTCAGTAGGTTCAGTACTTTCCTCCTCAAGTTTCTTATTCTCTTCATTTGTTTGCAAGTTTTGCAGAATACGGGTCACCTTACGGGTGAACCTGTCTAGTGCATCATTTATAAGTTCTAGACTAGTGTGGTCGGATGCGGAATCTAATAAGTCAAAAAGTGAAACTGGTACATTTCTTTCCTCTGCTTGTATGTGTTTTATGAAACAGCAAAGGAGGAACCTATACATGTGCATTTTTACAGGGTGTGATCTTCTTGTAGTCATGGCGTTAATGGCTCGTGAGTTCTCTCCAGTACAAAGAAACTCAGAGGCCGCTTGAAGAAACGTGTCAATTGCTGGTAGATGTCTTATTTCTTCCCAGGAGTCATGAAGTATTTTACTTATTCGGCCCGCCTCCCCTGTGTTGCTCGGAGTCGGGTCATAGGGGCAGTCGGGAATAGTTTTACCTGGATCTGGACCTACGGCACCCCCTTCTGGAGTGAGAGGTGGTGTGTTATGTTGTAAAAGGGGTGGTGGAGGCAGAGGGTGCTGAATTACTGGAACCTCATATGGAGGTGGAGTATCTAAGAGGAAATTGGTGAAAGTATCCTCTGGTGATGGGGCGGTAGGTTGTGTCTTAGGTGGTGCAATGTTAAGGTTTTCAGGTGCAGATGGCAATACAGGATAAAAACCAGTAGAAATGGCTGATTGTTCCCTTTTATTCCTTTCACTAACTACTTCTTTCCCTATTTCTTGTTACTGTTCTTTCTTGGCCTGCTCTGACATTCTCTTACCCTTTTCAACTTTATGCAATTCCTTCTGTTGCCTCCTATGGGCTTTTTTTCTCCATAATTCCACCGAGTCACTTTGTGACTGGCGGATTCCCTTTTTCTTCCACAACTGTTCCTCTAATTTTATAATAAATTCCATGTCAAAAGTGCAATTTTCAGGCCTTCTATATCTGTGTTCTAGGTCTTTAGTATAATCCACCCATAAATCACAATAAATATTTGCACCGACACCATGTTTTGCATACATGAAGTGTCCTGGAGTATCCCGAGGAGGAAGGGGAATTTCCTTCTCAAGAATACTCCTTTTGGTTGCTATCTTATGTATTTTCGAGAAAATAGGCATGATGGCAAGACTTTTCAAAGATTTAACTAACAGAACATATATCTTTACCGTACCCACGAAAGTGGTGAGTCCGTCTTTTATACTAGTTTAGCAGTCCTCACAAAAAAAGTGAGAAACCAATAAAAACATGTATCTTTACCGCACCCACAAAAGTGGTGAGTCCGTCTTTTATACTAGTTTAGCAGTCCTCACCAAAGATAGGTGAGAAACCAACAAAAACATGTATCTTTACCGCACCCAAAAAAGCTGTGGGTTTGTCTTTATACTTTTCAGCAGTACTCACCGAAAAATAACTGGAAGGCCTCTTGAAGATCTTAAAATGCGCGCAGCTTCTAAGGTGGGGCTCGCAGAACCTCGGACTCGTCTCTTCACAGGTTGGGCTCTGGTTCAGGACGTTCCGCAATTTTCCTCACCGCCTCGTGTGGATGCCGGGCCGCAGTCGGTCCCCCTCTTCGCCTCGAGGGAGTTAGCGGGAATTCCCCGCGTTGTGCACTTTGAAGTCCGTCAAAGGTCAGGAGGGGACAGTACCGGGTCCAATATCGCCGGCGCGTGGGGAAAAGGGAACGTTCTTGTTCGGGCGCCAATTAATGTGGTAAATTAATTCAATATTACCTCATCTCAGAATTTCTATACTTAATAATCATAATTTCAGTCAAAGCAAAGAGAGGAGTTCGTGGTGCTTGAGTACAAAAAAAGGTCCAGTAACTCGAGTTAAGGGGGGAGCTCCAGCACCAAGCGGGTACAGGAGTGGTCTGCAGCTTTATTCACACATCAGAGTATTTATACAGTTTTCAGTCAATAGGCAAAAGAAGAAAAGAGAAGTGACAAGAAAAAGGGAAGTGACAAGCAGTAATTTCCAACAGATGTGTCAAGGTAGGGGCGTGTCTTGGGTCTCGTGAGAGGGCATGCGATGTGTGGAAATGTGTTCTCTTTCAGTTGAAGGCCCTTCCTCATTCGGTGGTTTATCTCTGGCTTACAGTCAAGACAAGGAACCATCTTGTGTAAAACAGGAACTATCTTGCTGGTTCTGGGAATTGGCTGAACCACAAGAGTCAAAAAGAGGAACTATCTTGTGTAAAACAGAGACCATCTTGCTGGTTCTGGGAATTGGCTGAACCTCAAGAGTCAAACAGAGGAACTATATTGTGTAAAACAGAGACCATCTGCTCTCTGACTTGCAGGCAAGAACAGGAACTATTTCTTAAAACAGGAACTATCTGCTGCTGGTTCCCAGAATTGGCAGAAACACAGAAATGTGTGGTCAATGAACGGGGGTGCCAGAGGCAAGGGTGTCTTGCTTGTGGGTCTGAAGACAAAATAGATGTCACACACAAAATGGGTGCTTGTCTGAATGAGAAAAATGGCTGTCAGGCAGAAACAGGGAAATGATGGGGCACAATTGTCAATTTTATTTCCACAATCCCCTTGCACAATTGTGTATTCTAGGAAATTACAACTACCACATACTAGGATAAAACACAGAGATGCCAGCCGGCCCACTCGCTTCCTGGACGGGGAAGTAGAGAAGTGTTTATTCACGTCCATTTCAACCATTATATCGTACCTTTGCATTCCAAAAGGTGGATTAGACCATAAATGCTAATCCATTAGTCACTTTTATTTTCACACGTGGCTGGCTCCAGCTGGCCCTTCCATGTTCCTGCATGACAAGCTATTTGAATATCAATGCGCTTTTATGTTAAACTATTTTTCACAGGAGGTCTTTTTTTTCTTCCTCCCGGAATTACTTTAAAATAGGAACCTGAAACAGCAAGGCCCATTCTGTGGGGAAATGTACACACTGTTGTTTAAATACCGTAATTGATGTAAATCAATATTTTCACCCAAAGGCCAACTCCATTTCCAAAATCTACCTAAACGTACAAAGGCAGCTTTTGCATAATAAAACAATTATAAGGCATGAAGTACGTCGGTTTTCTTTCCCTTTTTATTCAAATTCAGTGCTCTGTGTATGGTGTATTTTAGTTGAGTCATGATGTGGCAAAGTGAAACACGAGGAGGCCAGGAGGCCTATTCACACAGACAATAGGAATTCATCGCCTGGTACTCTAGGGGTACTCTTTTACAAACTCTTATATGTCATCGTGAATTTGACCCAGAACAACGTAAATGGGAATATTCTTATACAGTAATGCTCACTCAGCTCCCTTAAGTGATATATTTCCCAGCGCAGCACAGCTCGAGACTCCCGTTCACCTATGTGCAAACATTGGCCTTCCCTCTACATCTGTGCTCCGTGCAGCCCCGGTCCAAGAGTGACACTTGTATTCCATGCTCACACAGCTCCTTTCCCTTAACGTTTGGCACAGACCTCGCATAACGCATAACTTGTGCCCCTTTCTGAGGCATAGGAGGTCTCCACCATTTCAGGCAGGCCGTATACCCAGCCCAAACTGCCCCTTTCACGCCTCTCTTGAGCTGACGCCGAGATTCAAACTCGGTTTCCAAGCTTCGACTCAGCCGCTATAGCTGTTATGCCACATCATCTCTCGGTTGTTTAAAATATGAAGGAAGTGTTGTCCTATGTAATTAAATTAAATTAGAGTAGGAAGGTCCGGTGGTAAAACGGTTAAACGGATAAAAATGCAGCACACACTGCCATGCAACCAGATAGGAAAGAGATACATTAAAAAAAATTAATAGAGGCTGCCTCTATGGAAACAAACATTTCTCTGAATGCAAGTTGTTACAAAACATTAAAAAAAACGCTGACAAATGGTGACAAAAGCAATAAAGATATATAATCCGATTACAGTTTTGAAACACAGTCCATTTGGAGTAGACAGGGTGAAAAGGGGCGGGTAAAGAGCACCCTTGCGCGGTTTCAAGCCTTTAGGCGACCTCCTGTGCTTTATCTGACTTTAAAGCAACATTTTACGGCAACCATGGATATCCTTACAATTAACGCTAATGTACTTTTGACAGTAGCGGCTCGCATAGGGCCAGCCTCGTATTCACCATCCTCCAGCACACCTAACTCCTTCCTGTGGCACCCATGCAGCAGAGCTGTGAGCACTTTAAAGTCAGATAAGGCACAGGAGGTCGCCTAAAGGCTTGAAACCGCGCAAGGGTGCTCTTTACCCTTTTCACCCTGTCTACTCCAAATGGACTGTGTTTCAAAACTGTAGTTGTAGCTGTTACCACTTATCCACTGTCTTTCGCTTAATATTTTTATAATGTTAAGGAGATTAAGTTTGCAGCCTTGTAGACTGGATTACCTGAACACCAGAGGAATTATAGACAAACACTTCGGTTTTTTAAATTTAGTTATGGTGAAATAAAGTGATTTGCACAGAATCACAGGATGTTGAGCCTCCCGCGGAGACTCAGACACTGTCCCCAGCTTCAAAGTCAGCCGCTGTCTCTCTCTGTTTGGGCACATCCTCTTTCGTTCTGGGCTGCGTCAATTGCCCAGCCCCTCCTCCTGCCTCGGAGCAGCACTACAGGCTACTTTTGGGCTAGTTTTGGGAGGGTCCGGGCTACCAAGCTGCAGCCGTCCCTGTTCAGAACGGAAGCCGAGTTGTTGTACTGTAACCTTGGCCGAGTGAGGAGATTAACATGCTGCTGCACCGGAGAGTGTCCACATGGAACAGGCTGAGAGGGAAAAAAGAAAAGTGCACACTTTCTTTGTTATTTTGTTCATGAGGGTGAGGGTGAGATGGGGAACCAGGGGGACCGTGGCGCGAGCGGATGTCCCCCTGGGAGGTTTCGCGCAGTGGAACAATCCACCTAGTGCGATTGGACAGCAGGGTGGGAAAGGGGCGGGCTTAGGTAGGAGGATAGGTGTGGTGGGAGGGAATTACGTCATTCGGTAGGCGGGAGGAGTGTGGCGCAGTTTGTGCTGCGTTTATCCTGTCAGCTGAGGTGTTTTGGAGTTTGAAGCGGCCTGTGAGACGAGAGTCGGAAGGTTGCCATGGAGGAACACAGCGTCGTGAGGGACGCCATTCGCGCACTGGTGGGCGAAGTGACCTGCTTCGGCTGGGCACTGCCTTGGAGGCGGAAGCAGGCGCCAAACGCCCGAAACGTGCTGCAGCTACGGGGGTAAGTCGGGCGGTGGCGGCGTGTCTGCCGTCTTCCAGCCGCGCACCACCGACCCCCCCACATGCCCCCAGTATGCCGATGCTGACGCGATGCGCCCGCTCTTCAGGGAGGAGCGCGCGTCGAAAACAGGTACAGCCGCGCTCTGCCTCTGCGCCGGACATGCGACAGGGAAGGCAGGGTCAGTTCTTAGCCCACAGTATAAGGAGGGCTGGCAAAAGAGGGGGCAGGAGCAGTGCTGTGGGTTCGAGCAGTGTGCCGGCTACTTCATTACTTGAGGGGAATGTTATCAGTGGCTGCCAGGTTGGGCAGGTACAACGTGTCATGACTAAGGGACCTTTTTTCTTACATAAGGAGGCTGCATTCTCTGGCATGGTTCCCCCACAAGTTTATGCATTTTCTGGTGCTTTTGCTAACATCGATATCGCTCCTAATGTCAGGGAGGTGGGCCATAGTGCTGCCCTGGTGGACTACCCTTCGAACAGTGAAGGGGAAGAGGAGGGCCATCCTGAGGTAGCAGACGACATAATGACGCACAATGTTGAAGCTGTTTTTCTTGGAGAAGGGGAGGACCGCGGGGGTGGGGCAAGTTTGCAGACTGTATTGACCCCCAAACCTAGAGGCCCCCCAGGTCAAAGGTCATTGTTGAACAGCCGCCATTGGATTTAAATGCAGATGTGAGTTTCCCGGTCAATGTTGAAGAGGAGGAAGTTATTTTAGATCAGGATATAGACTTATGGCCTATCAGGGACCGTAACCAAAGGCAGGTAATAGATTGTGGTCATGATGCAGAGGTGGTTGCCATTTTTCCAGAACCTCGCCACCCACCCTACCACCCTCAGGTGGACTTTGACTCTTCTTTTGGTCCTCAATGTGGCCAATGGTTTTGGGTGGAACATTCGGATATTTCAGAGGAGGAGTCGTCAGGTGACATCAGGGATTCCGGGATAGGTAAGTCTTCGGTGGTTTCTGGCCGTAGCGGTAAGAAATTGATGGCGGACCCTGCCTCTAGGTCAGGTTCCAAGGGTTCCATTTCAACTTTTGCGAAACATAGTGCGGCTTTTGGTAGGTCGAGGTATTCACGAGGCGGATCCAGTGCGGATTTTGGGGCAACGGCCGGGCTCTCTCAGCGGAGACCTGTGACCTCTTGGGTGGATTATGATGGTGGAATTGGAGATGGTGAGCTGCCAAGTACAAGTGATAACATGAGAAATTTTCCTATGATTCACAGTGATACATTTTATGGGCATGATAACGAAAATGGTGATAATTATGTGGATGTTTTGGTTCAAAAGGCGGCTCCTTCAGTTGTCACTCAGGAGTTGGGAACTGGGGATCGGGGTAAATTCACGTCTTCTAGTATTTTACAGAGATCAAGCGTGGATTTCTTAACGGATCGAATGCAGCGCGGCGGACATCGTGGGCGCGATGATCCTCAAGAATTTCAGAAGCGGGCTACGCAGCTTACTTCAGGTAAGAGGAATTGGTGGGCTGCGTGGTCACGACCTTTGGCGAGCGGCAATAATGTCATTCAGGGGGGCGGAAATGCAGGGAGTGTAACTAGTACATTGGATTCAGAGACTTTTTCAAAGGTAACTCCGGTGTCATGTACAGTACAACAAGAAAATGATTTGTGTGAAGACAATACAAGGTCTGTTAAGAATGTTACTAGTAATAAACAGATTTCAGGTACTGGTACTAGTTGGACAAAACTGCCATATATTGGTTTGGACATGCCTCTGGGTATGCATCTCTCAGACAAAACTAGACAAAAGATTTGGAACCACGAATTTGTAGATGTTTTTAGACTGTTACACAGAGACATTCAGGCCAAGGAGGGTTCAAAAGAAGAAGAATGGGAACTGTCTCATCGCCCTAGAGTACCCAAGAACATTGAAAATTGGATGGCTGCCTTTCTCATTTACGCTAGCGTGTACTGTGATAGGCATCCTAAAAGGGCAGTGGCAATGTTTAAATATATCGATATTATTAGGAAAGCGCACTTACAAGTGGGTGGTTACGCGTGGCTCAATTATGATGAGGAATTTTGGGCCAGAGTCGGCATTTTCAATGACAAACCTTGGGGGGAAGTGGACCAGGAGCTTTGGCTGCAATGGATGTCTTTTTATCAGACATCGACAACCATACATACTGCTAGTGGTCTGCCCATAACTTACCGGCCCTTTCTGCAGCGTCCCGCCCCATTGGGGGCGCGTGGGATGGCTAGAGCACAATTGCCTGCAGCAGGTGCATGTTGGAACTTGAACCGCGGCACCTGCATCAGGCAATTCTGCAAATTTAAACACGAATGCTCGCAATGTGGTGGTAGGCATCCCATTGCACAGTGTTTCCCCAACCAACAATTTGGTGACCATGGGAGGGCACAGAGAGGCAGAGGGTCCATTCCACCTGTTATTCCAAAAGGCTCTTACCCCGGTTAATTTACAGGCTATGCTGGTATGTTTGGACGAATATCCAGATGCAGATGCGGCCTCTAAATTGTTCTGGGGCTTTAAAGTAGGATTTAGAATAGGTTATCAAGGGCCTCGTTATCATCGTTGGGCGGATAACTTGAAGTTTGCTAAGGATTTGCCTCATATTGATGCAATTGAAACTGGACAAAGAATTACAAGCTGGAAGAATAGTGGGACCCTTTAGCCAGTGTCCTTTAAACAATTTGATGGTATCTCCTCTGGGGTGATTCCCAAGAAGGCAGCGGGTGAATTTCGGCTAATCCATCATTTATCATGACCGGAGGGCCAATTAGTCAATGATTTCATTTCACCAGAGGAGGCTAATGTTTCCTATGCATCGGTGGATGACGCTTCGCGCTTAGTGCGTTTGGCGGGCATTGGTGCGGAGCTTGCAAAATGTGATGTGCAGTCTGCGTTTCGTTTGTTGCCTATCCACCCATTCGACTTTGAGCTGCTAGGAATGTTTTTTGAGGACCCGTACTATGTTGACAGAGTATTGCCTATGGGTTGTTCCACTTCCTGCACTTTGTTTGAAACATTTAGAACATTTTTACAGTGGTGCTTGGTGCGGAAATGTGGACATACATCTGTTTGCCATTACTTAGACAATTTCCTATTTATTGGCCAGGCAAAACTTAACCAATGTCGTAAAGTGTTAGAGTGTTTCCAGGAGATGGCGAGAGAATTTGGCATGCCATTAGCTCAAGAGAAGACAGAGGGCCCATCTACCAGACTGACATTCTTGGGCATTGAGATTGACACGGAAGTGATGATGGCTCGATTACCAGCGGACAAAGTGGATGAAATTAGGTCCTTTTTGCGAGAAGTGCTAGGCAAACAGACGATTGAGCTCAGACAAGTGCAGCGATTGCTTGGCTATTTGAATTTCGCTTGTACAGTAGTGAGGGCAGGCAGAACTTTCTGCAGAAGGCTGGGTTTCGCCATGTCGGGAGCTTCTCTTCCTCACCATCGGATAAGACTTACTAAGGCTGTAAAAGATGACCTGGTGATTTGGCTGCAGTTTTTGGAAGAATTTAATGGTGTTTCTATCTTTTTTATCGAAGATAACACTGTCTGGCAGATTCAAATATTTTCCGATGCATCCGGGGCTCATGGTTTTGGGCTATTCTGGGAAGGACGTTGGTGTGCAGAGTGATGGCCGCAACAGTGGGTGCAACAAGGCCGCAGTATTGCCTTCCTTGAGTTTTTCCCCCTACTAGTAGCTCTAAGGGTTTGGGGGTGAGGATTTCAGAGACAGGTGTGTCTTATTTCATATTGACAACATGTCTGTAGTGGATCTGGTCAATAGGCAACTGCTGGACCTGGCCCTTTTTGGCAGGTTCACCCCGAAACGTTTTGCTTTTTCCTAGCCTGTTTCTGTGACCTGGTGTTGGTGATTTTAGGCCTTTGCGCACTTTTTCACTGTGGTACAGTGTAAAGTGCGTGAGCTCTCTGTGTATGTGTGTTGAGTGACCTGCCCTCCCATAGGAATGCATGGGGAATATGTATGCCCATGGTAGTTCCTGATGTGTGGGGAGTGCAGGGTCGAGTTTGGTATGTGCAAACTCGTGAGATTGAATGCTGCGTAATGATGTATGCGGCATGATTGTGTCTAGTGTAGAAGTGCCATTTTTAGAAATTGGCATATTTGTGTAATCTGTGCCTGGCGTGTGCTTGTGGATTGACTGTCTGGTTTGAGGATGACAGGGGCTGGGGAGCCCCCAGGAGGTTGTCTGAGTCAGCCCTTGGTTGAATGACTGCATCTGCAACTAGGGAAGTGGGAGGAGATAGCACCTGTGAGTGAATAGGGCTGTGCCTGCCTGCCACAATGCTGGCTCCACCTCCCGCTGGGTGACTGTCACCTCTGCCCCTCACACTGAAAGGAAGAAGGAAGCCAGGAAGCCCAAGGGCTCCAGCAACACCCAGAACTGGTTTAGACCGGGCTCAGGGCCCACTTGCACAAAGACTTCAAAGACTTTTAGGGGTATAAGAGAAGGACCCCTGACAACAGAAAAGGAGATTCTACAATCAAGAGGAACCTCTGCTGGAAGAAGGAAAGCTGGAGAACTGAAGGAAGATTGCCTTGCTGTGTGCTCTAAGGGCTGACCTGTTCTGCTGTTCAACTGAAGCTGAGGAGAAGAGGGACTTTGCTGTGTGCTGTGACCCTGCCTGCTTGACCTAACAAGACTTTGCTGTGTGCTGTGTCTCTAAAAAGGATCTCCAAGGGCCTGAGAAGAGCTGGCCTCATGTTCCTGGAATCCAGGGTTAAAAGGTTCCTAAAGAAACTCCTAGACGCTGTGAAGATCGTGCTGCAGTTTGCTTGGTGCGTGAGTTTTTAACTGCTGGCCTGGGACCGAGATCGGTGTGCTCATCGGCACGCATTCTACGAGGTTCGGGTGATCGTGTTGTCTCCCCTCGTGAGTTTTGCCCCAAAGAAGATCTGTAGTCGTGAGGGCGGTCTATTTGCGACCTGCGCCCCCGGAAACCCTGTGCCGCCGAGTATCGATCTTGCCCGGAGCCTGGAAACCCCCGAGGACCTCGCTGTCCCTTGCTGGGGCCGCGGAGACCAAGATCGAAGCAGCTGTACCCTCATTGGCTGAGAGCGATGAGCCCCCTCAGCAACGCCGCACCGGGATTGGTTCCTGGGCCGCTGCGTCATTGGGAAAGCCGCGCTGTGAGTGGCTGCAGTTCCGGTGTCACTGGGGGCTCGCCTGCGGAGCTGCGCATCGATTGGTGGATTGCCCGTGTCTCTCGCTGAGAGACGCCGCTGGCAAGAAAAATCGTCCTGCCGGTGCGGGAACATCGCGTGGCTTCCGCCTGCCCCGAGTGTGGTGAGTCTTGTCCAGAGGAGCCTTGACTGTTGTGTGGGCACTTTAAGAGCACGGCGGAGGCGGCAGGAAGCGCTAAGAGCGCGGTAGAATTTGAAGGCATATTTTAACCCCCGAGAGCCTCGCAGATCGCGGGGGGACCCGGAGACTGCCGCCCAATGTGCGATCTCGCTAAGAAGAGCGAAGAGTGCAGCCTGAGAGAAGCGCTACAGTGGAGTAGTGCTAAAGCGACAACAAAGTCAGTTTACCAGTGAACAGCCTACAGCCATATTTGTTTTAGGAGCCTGAGAGGCTCAAGGGCATGTGTGTATTTTTAGAGCCCCGTGGCTCCAACGTTGGACACACTTGTTTAGAGAGGGCCAGTGAGAGCCCAGGCCGCATGTTTGTGGCCAGAGCCTGAGAGCTCCAACGTTTGGGGGCAACTGTTTATTGTCATGAGGGGCTAGTGAGAGATTGTGGTGCAGACTTTGCTCCTAAGGGCCAGTTAGGGCCCTGTCGCAGTTTTGTTGTTCTCCAGCTGCCCAGCAATTAGTGGGCAGCTGCACCGTTTAGGCGCCAAGGGAAAGAGGGTCCCTGTGTGGGACAGAGATGGCACAGGGGTGCCAGGCCTTACCGCTGCCCAGCACTTTGTGGGCAGCTGCCACGTTTAGGCCCCTGACATTGGGACACAGGGCGTCCTAGCCCCATCAAGGCCAGTTGGCCTAGGGACTGCCACAGATGGTGGCTTATGTAAGTTGTTGCGCAATTGTGTGGTTTTATTGCACCTCTGAATGTTTTTATGCATCGTGTTTTTGCGCTATTGAGTTATGTTCTGGCACCTCTGAATGTTTTTATGCATCATGTGTCTCCTTTGTTCTTACACCTCTGAATGTTTCTATGCATCATGTGTTTTCTTTCCTTACACCTCTGAATGTTCTATGCATCATGTGTTCTCTTTCCTTGCACCTCTGAATGTTTTTTTATGCATCATGTGTTTTTCCTGTCTTGCACCTCTGAATGTTTTTATGCATCATGTGTAATGTGTTCTTGCTTACACCCCTAAATGTATTTTATTCTGAGGTGGTTGTTCTTTCCAGTACAGGTGGTCCTAGTGAGGTCCTGGTTCCCTGCGTGACATTCTCCTAAGGTGGTTAGGGTTGCGTAGGTGGTACTTACCTGTTACCAGTAGTTACTGGTTGTGTGCTATACTTGCTAATTTGTGTTACAGTGATTTTTATATCCTATTTTCTATGATCTACAAAGTGCAATTTCTAAACGTGTTGATTCTGAAACTGGCCCATGTGGCCCTGTCCTGTACATAATCCCTTGTGAATATTGCCAGTGCCAGCTGGCACAATGTACATGTGTGATTTCTATCTGATGTGATTTTGACAATACAGAAGTTATTTTTATATAACCTTGTGTGGAGTTCCTTTTGTGGTGTGCCTAGGATGTTGTTGCTGTGGTGTGCTGGCGCAAATGCTTTACACATTGCCTCCGAGTTTAGCCTTATTGCTCGTGCCAAGCTACCAAGGGGGTGAGCAGGGGTTATCTTAGCGTGTGACTCCCTTGCCCTGACTAGAATGGTGGTTTCTGCCTGGCTTTGGCGTCAGCCTTAGCCTACCAGAAATAGCCAGTTCTAACAGCAACGAGCTAGAGATGTGCACGTTTTGCATCTGTTGAGATCTTTCATGTTGCAAAGTCTCAAATTGAAAATTGTCTTTAGAGCAAAACACATCCCAGGTGTTAATAATACAATCGAAGATGCTCTATCTCGTTCTAATTGGCATACATTTCGTTCTTTGGCGGCAAGGGCAGACAGCTGCAAAACTGTGATTCCTTCAGACATCTGGGTACTGGGGGATTGAGGATCGTCGAGCTGGTGGAACGATCCATTGCTCCGTCCACCAGACGCAGTTATCGCCAGGCGTGGTCTGAGTTTTTAAGCTATGCTTCATCACAGAATCAGTGCGGTTTATCGGTTGGTAACGAAGAGTTCATTTTACAGTTTGTTTTGTTTTTGATGGACAAAGGTTTGTCACATACTACAATTGCGGGCAAACTTTCTGGGATTTTCTTTTATGGCCAGTTGTTTTTTGGGATATAGTTTAAGGGTGGGGTGTTATTACGTAGGATGTTAAAAGTTTTCAGTAAAATCAGGGCTCATCCATTGCCTTTGCGGGAGCCAATTTCGTTTAGTCTTTTACAGCAGCTTTAAGTGTATTTGCCCAGTTGCTGTTTTAATGGGTGGGAGGTGATTAGGTTTCGGCTTTGTATGATATGGTTGTTCTTTGGGGCATTTCGAGTATCAGAATTGCTAGGTTTAAGGGGACAAAAGGGCATACAAACTACTGACATACTGGTTCTGAATGGTTTTGTTTTGAGAATTTGGTTGCGACAGTCAAAAACAGATCAAATGGGTAAAGGGACATGGATTCAGTTGAGTGGGAGCGGATTTGTGGGTTGTTGTCCGCTGGGTGAATGGGAATCTTTTTTACTGTCTCCTGCCTTTAGTCATGGGGTGATATTTTGTCATCCTAATGGGGACAATATACCTGTTTCCAGTTGCTAGCAGTATTGAGGAAAGTTTTAACTTTAGCAGGCAAAAACCCCTGTTATTTGGGACCCACTCTTTCAGAATTGGGGCTGCTACCGTGGCGTCAAGGCTGGGTTGGGGTTGGGAGGAGATACAAAAAATAGGTAGATGGAAATCTGATTGTTGCCCTCGATATATTCGAAAATGACTGCATTAAGTTTGGTAAGTATGCCGGACTAATATTGTTTTTCTCACCTTAGGTCGAGTTGTTTCTTTACCAAGGAAAATGAGGACCTGGATTATAGGACATTCTTTTGTCAAATGGTCGGCTACATTTGCGGAGCAACACATTTGTGGCAGAGCCTTGGGATTACACAGCAAGGGTCATGAAGTATTTTGGAAGGGGGTGGGTGGGATGAAATGGGGAGATCTATTTCCTTTGCTTTCAAAGTTGTCACGGGAGAGGGGATTTCCAGATCTATTGATTATTCATTTAGGCGAGAATGATCTTGTCGAGCTATCAGGTTTAACGCTAATAAAAAGGATGAAGCTGGATTTAGCTGTCGTAAAAGACAACTGGTCGGGTTAGATCTTTGGTGTGGACGGAATTCATTTATCGTCATCAATGGAGGGGGGCTCGTAACCATGCTGCAGTGGAGAAAGCTCGCAGGAAGTTAAATCGAGCAATGAAAATTTACTGTACGGCTATGGGTATTAGAGTTTTGGTCCATGAAAATATTACGGGTAAGGAACAACACCTTTTTTGAGACGATGAGGTACATCTGTCCCAGATGGGCCAAGCCTATTACTTGATGAAGTTAAGAGATTTGTTAGCGGGTTTTTGGGGTGTAAACTTGTGGTGATAGCAATATAAAATCATTTTCATTTTCTTTCACATTTTGGGTGGGGCCAGGAAAACTCTCTGGTTTTCCTGGGTGGTGCTCTGTGGGGGGGGGGGTCTGGATAGTCTAGAGCAGGCTTATACTTTCCCTCTGGGGGGAGGGTAGGGGAAAAAATTGGTTATGGAAAGATAATGTGGAGAAAAACAATTGTTGGGATTGTACAGTATTGGGGGTATTGATTGATACGTTTTTGGTAAATGTTTTTGGTTTACATTTATTATGGAAATGTTTCGGGAAATGTAGTAAGGTGTGTTCTTTCTTTAGTAATAATTGTAAAGATATGGATATCTGTTTTTGACTGTCTTAAATAAAAAGTGACCTTTTTTGCTATAAATATCTAAGTGTGGATTGTTCTTATTGCGCGATGGGGACCCAGGGGGACCGTGGCGCAAGCCGGTGTCTCCCTGGGAGGTTTTGCGCGGTGGAACAATCCACCTAGCGCGATTGGACAGCAGGGTGGGAAAGGGGCAGGCTTAGGTAGGAGGATAGGTGTGGTGGGAGGGAATTACGTCATTCGGTAGGCGGGAGGAGTGGCGCAGTTTGTTTGTCCCACCCACCTTTCCCTCTTTTTTAATTTTATTTCTTTTTCTTTGTTTTTTATAAAAAAAGGTTGTCACGTTAAGACAGTCGTTACAGTTGTATCCTTTCTTAGTTTATAAACTCATTAGGCGCTCTGTGGGGGGGGTCTGGATAGTCTAGAGCAGGCTTATCCTTTCCGTCTGGGGGTGTGGGGAGGGTAGGGGAAAAAATTGGTTATGGAAAGATAATGAGGAGAAAAACAATTGTTGGGATTGTACATATTGGGGGTATTGATTGATAAGTTTTTGGTAAATGTTTTTGGTTTACATTTATTATGGAAATGTTTGGGGGAAATGTAGTAAAGTGTGTTCTTTCTTTAGTAATAATTACAAAGATATGGATATCTGTTTTTGACTGTCTTAAATAAAAAGTGACCTTTTTTGCTATAAATATCTAAGTGTGGATTGTTCCTATTGCGCGATGTGGAAGAGAGGTGGGTGTGATTTCCCGCCTCTCCTCCACTTTGGAGTACTTTGCCGGGTTTTTGTTTGTAAGGCGGGAACCCGCCTTTCTTTAGGATGAGGCACTGTGATGTAGTGCTTTATGTTAGAGACCTGGATGTAGGATTCCGTCTCTCAGGGAACTTTACTGAGTGTGGGCACTTTTCCGATAGAGGGGCATTGGATCCCATCATTTGTGGGCTTTTGGGACGCTGCAGGCATTGAAAATAGGACTTCCAATTGAGGCAGTGTTTATAAGCGCTATCAGTGTTTATAAACGCTATCGCTGCTTCAGGTTCCAATCAATTACATGCTTTATTAGTAAAAAGCATGTGTGGTAGCGATTGAAGGTGGGATTTTTTTATCGCCATACCTAGTCAATGGTATGGCCTCAAGGTCACACCTGCAAACACTGAAACTGGATGCCCGGTTCGAGTCCTAGCATCGGATCCCCATCCTGTGATTCTGGGCAAATCACTTAATAGCTGGATATCGGTACTTATGCAAGAAAGTTGCGATGATATGATAAACTGTTTTAGTAGCCTAGTAAAAACCTAGTTGTTCCTGGCAACATTTGTTTCATTTGCTGCCTGCCACATGCGTGCAGTGTCACTGAGTAGGTCACTGAGCTTTGATAACACAAAGCAGATGGCTTCAGAGGATTCTTTTTCAAGGGGCCCTCTGGCCTTCAAGCAGACAATGGCTCCCAACATAAAATCTTTGTAATGCATGTCAAGAACTTCAATCTACCTGTAACCTCCCCATTCCACAGCCATTGTATTTTATGAAAACATCACCAGGAAAGGAAAAATAGGCAGAGAAAATTATAACAAATATAATTCTCTCTGCCTATTTTGCCTTTCCTGGTGGCGTTTTCATATGTTTTCCCTGAGCCAATTAACTAATGAAATAAAATATATTCATGTCAGAAAACCCTGTCACGTTGAAAGAATCACTATTGTATGTCTGGACCGCAGAGCTATGCATTAGATGAGCCCAGCAATGATACAGGCCTGTTCTCCCTGAACTTTATATATTTTATTGCTAGACAACTATATTTCGAAACAGAGCCATACAGCCTTTTTCAGTCTCCTGCACTATGTTCTTATCTTTCTTCCTATTTCACCACCCTCCCAGATGTGTATCCCCTTCCCATATCTCTTACTGTTACACTCACATGCCCACCTCATCCTTCCTCGCACACCCTGCAGTTTGTTATGCCCCCTCTCTCCCTTATCCCACCTCTCATTTCCCATTACCACCTGGTGCACTTCTCCCCTTCTCTGCCTCCCTCACCTATACCTCCATCATGTCTCCCTCACTGTCTCTCCCTGTTACGTATTCTCCTTTGCACTGTTTCTCTGCTATCCTACCCTCTGTGACAGACTCAGCAGCAGTAGGGTACAGCGCTCTCCCAGACAGGTGTAAGAGGGCCTGTGCAACTACCTGTGCAGGGTTAGAATGATTGCCAAAAGTAAAGAGTACCAAGTCACGGCATCCGTTTACAAAGAAAGCAAACAAATCGAGAAACTTCCAAAAGAAGCATTTGCAATGCAATAGGTCTTGCCTTTTAGTTATGTGTTTTGTTTTATTACGCACTTAGTGCTTTCCAGGTTTTTTGAACACATAAATAAAGGCATTGTCATTTACAATGTCAATAGCTCAAACTGCTGTAAATGTGAGACCTATTGCATTTCAAATGCTTGTCAATCTTGCAACTACCTTTCATGATTTCCACCTCTGTTTCTGCTGTTCCCTGCACCTCCACTTTACAGGCCGCCAGACTCCTCCTGAACCTCTCGAAGAGGCAGTCTGTAAGATCCGGCCTGAAACAGCTACACTGGCTGCCTGTGGAGCAGCGTGTGGCGTTTAAAACAGGGTGCATTGTATTCAAATCTCTGCATGACTCTGGCCCTCTTTTCATCAGAGACATGTTTAAGAGATATACTCCCTCACGCAATCTCCGTTCTATTCATAAATCTCTTCTGACTGTTCCATCTTACAAGAGGAAGCGTCTTGGAGGCAGCTGCTTTGACCTTCTTGCAGCTGGTTTTTGGAACTCCCTTCCCCTCCATCTAAAACTGAATGACAACATCCTCAGTTTTAGACATTCCTTGAAAACCTGGCTTTTCACTCAGGCGCACTGTTGAGCTGCTCCCCCTCCCCTGTGACCCTGCGCTAGCTCCTCCCTACAGCGCCATGAAGCCCCCGGGCGTACGAGCGCTTACAAATACCTATTAACATTAACATTAACATTAACACTGTAATCCAGGTCTGGTACATTGGTACAACGATGACTTATTCACTGTGGAGATGCCTTTAAAATTTGTGTGCAGTACTGGTATCACCCTGTACTGTATCTCTTATGATGACGCTACAGCTCAGCAACTGTCACAGTGAGGCCACAAAGTGAAAGGCTGGGCAGAATCTCGTGTGCCTTGCACTGGAGCAATCCCTTTAAATTTACTTTAAAAAAAAGAAATGTTTGCCAGACCTACCATCTCTCCCTGACTCCCCCTTAACTGTGCGACATGCTGATAATGTTTCCAGTTGCATACTGATGTCACCCTCATTTTCATCTTGAAATATTGACATGTATTTAGCTGTTTGCGTACGTTTTGTGATCTTGACTGGGTTTGAATGTTCTAGAATATAAAACAAACTATGGCAAAGCTAATAGGCCATTTGGCTTTGTTATGGTTTGTGTTCTCACAGTTTTTGAAAAACTTTATTGATGTGGAACCTATCCGCCACACATCAATATTTTTTTTTTAATTGTCTAAAAGCAACTATATTTTTGATCTCAAAGGGACACTTTGCCATAGTAGTCCCTGGCTTTTAAGGGGACTACTTTGTGTGTGGATTTACTTCTTGTGAAGGTGAAAAATGGCATCACTTGCAGTAGAGTTTTCGCAGTAAAGTTAGCCAATAACTTGGCTCACTGTCCTGTCCCAAGCTGTACGCTGCAGTGGATGGATAAAAATGAGATTGACACGATAGTAGACCAATTGATGAGAGGCTTGGCTGGAAGCCTCTATAGCTAAGTGTGTGTGTGCATATGTATATGTATGTGTATATATATATATATATATATATATATATATATATATATATATATATATATATATATATATATATATTCAAGATAAGATATCCATTTCATTTTTAAGGAAATCATCCGGCACTCGTACGCGGGTATCGTTAATTCAGGCTTTTATTATTCAGATTACATCCATCAACGCGTTTCGGGAGTCAATCACGATATATATATATATATATATACATATATATATATATATATATATTACCTACTGGCGGTCGCCAGTAGGTATATATAGTTAGGATTTTTTCCCTATGGGATTTTTGAAAATTCTATGTCTAATAACTTTGGCGTTTGTGGACGGAATTGGCTGAAATTTTCAGGAAAATGGAACATTTTGTTTCTGAGCAGCCCCTGGAAATTTGGGGGGGTTCGCCAAGGGGTGGCCGAGAAAAAAGGGGGGTCCCAAAACGTGTTTTTCCCATGTTAATTTCCATAGGGCGGTTGGCCTCACTTTTAGGCCGAACGGCTGAATGGATTTGCACGAAACTTGGCAAAATTGTAGGGACTGTTAGCCCGATGTGCCTTTGCTAGGTCTCAATATATGTGCTCCAGTGGATTTTGAGAAATTAACGTTCAAAAAAAGATATATATCTGTAAGCGCGCTCCAGGCAGCGCTCCGGTTCGCGTACCTGACGCGTAACGGAACTTCGCGTAGCGAAGCTGATTGGCTCTCCGGTGTCTGTCAACATTCTAAACAGTCCGGAGCGGCCGCCATCTTGTCTCTCGGTAGGATCGAGAGACAAGAGGAGGCCAAAACAAAGGGGGAAATGACCATAAGGGGGCATAGTAGATCCTCCCTGACCCCCTAGGTTTGATGTGGAGGCTTTAAAAGGGCCCCGCAGTGCAAAAAAAAATAAAAACATTTTTTTGTTTTTTTGCGTGGGGAGCGCCCGGTCCGCGAACCGGGAAGCGTTCTGGGGAGCGTACTATAAGGAAAAAAGAATGATAGACTTTTAAAATACTGTATGTTAATTGATTGTTGGTTTTGTTGATTATTTTTTAATTTCTTTATTTTTTAAGCAATTATTTATTATTGTGATTGTGTTTCAAAATTTAATAACATTTCTAACATTTCACTGTCTGAAATGTCGTCATTTTCATTGAACATAGCTTGTAATCTCTGAGTGTGTAAAATGTCCTCATTTTGAAGGAGGTCATCTACTGCTTGTACACATTGCAGTAGTTCTTGGTCCCAAGTTTCATCCATAAATTCTATATAATTTGGATCAATTAATTCTTGGCTGCTCTCTTGCAGGACAATTTGAAATGAAACTTTCTGTTCGCCTTCCATGTTGCCTGAAATTTGGATAAAAAAAATATATATTAGTAGAGATAGGGCACTGTTGGAATTAATTTTAGATAGGCAGTTTTTATCAGTGAATTTATCTTTGGGCAGTGTATAGTATCAGAGTGGAAGTAGGAATATAAAAAAGTGTATGTGATTTAACGTAAGTAAATTCATAATTATACAAGAGAAACCTAACTCCATCCATAACTATAACAGAGAAGTCTATCTAAATCTATAACTACTACAGAGGGATAGTATATAACTATCAGAAAAAGTTTACCATATTAACTTATAGTGCACAATATACTTCAGTTTTTAAAATAACAACTTACCTTTACAAAGAAGTTGAAGTGATTAGTGAAAATCCAATTGAAATGTACACCAGGAAGTAGTAGTCAAAATGGCTGTGTTTCCTTCTCTTCCTTTATATATATTCAGGTATATAACCAATCAAATGTCAGGTAAAAAAAGTAGAAAATGAAAGTAACATTTTCATTGGTTGTCAATTCCAACACTTCAGATGTGTTTTGTGAAGTAATTTACCTCACGGTATTTAGAGAGGTCTACAGGCTAAATGGCTAAATGGAATTTCAATCAAATTTGTGAAAATGATAGGGATTGGTATGTAGTATGAGCTAATCTATATTTGGTGAAAGTGTCTCCAGTCGTTTTTCTGTAAATTACTTTCCCACCTTTTTTGATGGAGCGCTTCCCGGGGAGCGCCCCGGTACGCGAACTGGCGAGCGCCCCGGTACGCGAACCTGAAGCGTTACGGGAGTCCACCATTTTGTGTTTCGGTCGAATTAAGATACAAGATGGAGGGCAACTAATGTTCAGAATGGGTAGAAGGGGGCACGGTAGACTTATCTTGACCCCCTAGGTTTTCTGAGGGTGGCTGAGGAGGCCCATATGTGCGAAAAAAAAACATTTTTTTTAAAAATTTCGCGAGGTTAGCTTCCGGTTCGCGTACCGGGTAGCGCCCCGGGGAGCGTACTTTGTTGAAAATTAGTGAAAAAAGTTAGAGTAAAATAATAATTGTGAGTGATCAGATGTAGGGTAGCTCTGAGAAGAGCTTTTGGGTTTATGGTACATTTAGGTACTTATAAGTAGGTACCAATGCACAGTCTTAAATTCAGAATGAAAATTCTGTTGCCCTCATCTGAGAAGTGAACTCCATCTCCTCTGTAGATATCTTGCATGTAGTAACGCAAGTTATTGTTGTACACGGAGCCCATTCCATGGTCTCTCATGTAAGCTGAAACAGATTTGTTTACATGCTTCCTCGACTTCTCAATTTGTGGACAAAATTGGTTCGACCACCTCCATTTCTATCTTTGGCATATATTTGAATATACCAAGGCAGTCTGAGGAAAAAGTGCCATTAATTGCTCAAAGGTGTCCTTTAAAAGCATTTCCAGACCTACCCCAGTCAAAGTGCCCAAGTCATTACCTCCACAGTGCACAATTAACAGGTCAGGTTTTGGCAAATGCATAAAGGTTTTCACCAATGGTATCAATTGGTGACATTTTAATCCTCTGTGGCCAAACCACTTAATTTCCACATCGTGTAAATTGAGGTTAGGTAAATTTCTGTTATCAGCATACCTCTGAGCCCAGTAGATGTAACTATGTCCAACAATCCAGACAGAAAACATGGTGAGAGAAGGTTCTGCTGCAGTCAGATGAAGTGTGGCAATGAAATGGCAGTTGAAAAAATAAGAGTTTAAAATGAAAAAAACTGTGGAGTTTCTGTGTTAATGAAGCAGTAACAGTGATTGGTGGATTTTGATTGCTGAAAACAGAAAGTTAGGGTGCATGGATGAGTTCTTTGAAAGATGTATTTTGAATGGTCAAGAAAAAATCATTAAATGAAAGATTGCACTGGATATGCAGGTGCACTGAGAGTTCAGAGTTCAATTGAAACATTGTTGTGTGAACTTGCAAACACCAGAGGTCTTCCAAGAGGTGGTTGCTATGCAAAAAAGGCAGAGAGGGCAGAGGGGGGAAGGGGTTTGATTTGAAAAAAGTGAGGGAAGAGTTTTGATTGGGTGACATGAGAGATATGTGTGAAGAATTACAGCATTTCTGTGCTTTTGATAGCTGCAGACTCTGGAGTGCATACCTTTTGCTCTGCTAAAGACAAAGTGGTGTGTTTCTGAGACTGTTTTGAAACTCATAAAGTATTTGCTAAGGTGAGAAAAGATTTATTTAATTTAGATAGAGAATAGTGTGCTTTAAGGAGAAAATTATGAAGAAAGTTGTGTTTTTAAAATGTTGCTTTGCCTCAAGTGTTTTACAAATAGATTTTGTTTCTTTGAGAAATTGTAATTGGAGACAATGTGAAGTATTAGTACTGACAGGGTGTTTTGTGCATAGGAGCTGTGCAGTGTTTTCAAATTATGACTTGAAAATCGTTTTTGAGGAAAAGGAATGCTTTTAACATTTATGACAAGGACATAATGGTGTATGCTTCTTTATAAGGCAGTTGAGTGTCTCTGATGTTATTTTTCCCATTTTAATGTAAGACCTTTCCCCGTGGTGCAAATTCCTTGTACATATGCTCCCACCTGTGCTTGGCAAATTTAGATTTTGAATGTTTGAGTTACATAGCCATGTTAAAAGTGACCCTAAAATGCTGCAAAGGCAATCAAAAAACGCTTCCATGTGTCTTAAGGACATTTTAAGTCATTTCCCCATGTGCAGTGTTTTCAAATTATGACTTGAAAATCGTTTTTGAGGTAAAGGAATGCTTTTAACATTTATGACAAGGACATAATGGTGTCTGCTTCTTTATAAGGCATTTGAGTGTCTCTGATGTTATTTTTCCCATTTTAATGTAATACCTTTCCCCGTGGTGCAAATTCCTTGTAAATATGCTCCCACCTGTGCTTGGCAAATTTACATTTTGATAGTTTGAGTTACATAGCCATGTTAAAAGTGACCCAAAAATGCTGCAAAGGCAATCAAAAAACGCTTTCATGTGTCTTAAGGACATTTTAAGTCACTTCCCCATGTGCAGTGTTTTCAAATTAAGACTTGAAAATCGTTTTTGAGGAAAAGGAATGCTTTTAACATTTATGACAAGGACATAATGGTGTATGCTTCTTTATAAGGCATTTGAGTGTCTCTGATGTCATTTTTCCATTTTAATGTAAGACCTTTCCCCGTGGTGCAAATTCCTTGTAAATATGCTCCCACCTGTGCTAGGCAAATTTAGATTTTGATTGTTTAAGTTACATAGCCATGTTAAAAGTGACCCAAAAATGCTGCAAAGGCTTTAAAAAAACGCTTTCATGTGTCTTAAGGACATTTTAATTCATTTCCCCATGAATGTAGGTAGGCCTCACCTTAAACAAACCTCTGGATAGGCCACACCTTATCGTCATCCTGAATTAATCATTTAAAATGCTAGGGACAGATTTATGATAGGTGTATGCCTCTTTTGCGCCACTGTGCGTCACTTTTGTGACGCAGTGGCGGTGCAAAAGATTTGCTATGTGGCGACAAAATTACAAATTGATGCATCTAGGCAGATGTGTCATGCTGTAAAAAAACCGTGCCACATGAAACCGATGCAGCAGTGATGCAAAAGATGCACCATGTTGCAAGACAGGCCTCACTTCATCTCCAACAAGATAAGAAGCTTAGGGATAGATTTATGATGACTGGTGCATCCCCAGGGATGTGCCAGTCATCCTGCGCCGCTGTTCCGCCACCCATGGTGCGCTGCATTTACAATGCGGCGCACCATGGGGCAAAAACAGCACAGATGCGTGACGCATCTGTGCCGTAAAGGTGGCGCATTGCTGGAGCTGCATCGCAAGTGCCATGCAGCTCCAGCAAGGCTCAGGGGTGCCCCATCTCCATTTAATCTGCAACCCTGAGTAGGCCTCACCTTAAACAAACCTCTGGATAGGCCACACCTTATCGTCATCCTGAATCAATCATTTAACATGTTAGGGACAGATTTATGATAGCCGTGTGCCGCTGTGCGTCACTTTTGTGACGCAGCGGCGGTGCAAAAGATTTGCTATGTGGCGACATATTTAAAAATTGATGCATCTAGGCAGATGTGTCATGCTGTAAAGTCCTGTGCCACATGAAACCTGCGTCAGTTTTCATATAGGTGTTTTGTTGCAAGGTATGCATTAATTTGCAAGAAAGCCCTGTAAAACTAACACAGTGAAATTTAGAAGATTTCACTGACTCAGCTTTATAGCATTGCTGAATCAAATCATTACGCCTGTTTGAAACAGGCATAAGGAGTGATGCACCATGCAATGTGTGGCTTGCTCCTGTGCATTGCAGTAGACATGTTGCGCTTACGACGTGATTCCTGCAATGTGCTGCTTTTGCGGCACAGATGCGTGACGCATCTGTGCTGTTTTCACTCAATGGTTCTCCACATTGTAAATGCGGCACACCATGGGTGGCAGAGCAGCGGTGCACATTAACTGGTGCATCCCTGGGAATGCGTCAGTTAACATAAATCTGCCACTTTACATTTAAGTATGAGCAGGGGACACAGAGTTGGTGAGGCTTATCCAAGGTTAAGAAGAGATGAGTCCTGTTCACTGAAAACTTGGACATAGGCCTTACCTCCTCAGCATCGCTGGTCATGGCTAAATAATAGCTGCAAAATGTTACTCTTGTTAAACAATTTTACTATTATAGTCTCTGAGATTTGTGCCTTACTCTGCAACATCTCATTGTTGTTCTCTTTCTTTAAAGATAACGACAACATCAACATGAGCGACGATCAGCAATCAGTTGATCTCGACCTCATAATTGAACTCGTAATTGAAACATCAGTGGAAGTAGATCCCTTGGATGATTTAAATCCTGAGGATGAAGAAGAACATGATGAGGATGCAGATTTGTCAGAATTGTATGACATAGGGTGGGAAGCTGACGTGCTTGAGCCTATGGAACTATAAACATTTATTTTTAAAAATGTATAATAAATGAAAAGTAAAAATGTAAACCGTTTCATTTAAAAATAAAGACCCCTTCAAAAACAGGTTATGTGTAGTGTCTTCAATAAAATATTAAAATATGCTCATAAAATTAGATCAGATTCACATATAAAACAGCACAGGTAAAATGAATATGAATTCCATTTCTTTTCTGCTATTTCTGTATTCTAAATTTGCCAAGCACTAAAAATGTCAAGTAGTGTGTTAAGTTTTTGATGACTGTTATTGATTTACTGTTTGGTAATAGTGGTTAATAACATTTTTTATTATATTTTACCACAGATTCAACTGCAGATCATTTCAAGATTTCAGCATGCCAACTAAAGAAAGACTTAGAAAGGCTGCAAAACGTCAAAGACAGCAGGTACATGATATAATGCAGCAGTCCTCTAACAAAAAAACTTGTCAAGTCACCAAGAAAGCACCGGGTAAGAGCACAAAAACATTTATAAGAAATATTTGTAGTAAAAAAAATATTACTACAGAAAATGTTTCAGTCCAGAAAAAGAGAAGCATTTTAAACGGAAAGGAAAGGCCAATCAAAAATGTTACTGCTAGAGCAAGAGATAACTCTGTGCATGATAGTAGAAGGAAACAACAGTTTAGGGACATTCGTAAACGAATGTTCCGCAACAGGATAATTGGCAATTTGTTAAAAAATATTGAGAAAGGTCAACAGAAAGTGGTTTTTTATAAGAGAAAAAAAAAAGTTGAGAAAGTTATTGATCAGGCATTTGAAATTAAACGTAAGTTATTTATTTTGATAATCAATAGAATTAGGAAGCTAAACAAGGCAATTTATGATTTCAAAAGAAATAGTAGATGGAAGAGAATAGTTAATCGTAGTAATTTTTGTGAAGTTTTTTCCGGAGAATGGATGCATAGTTCAAGTTGTGAGGCATTTTTTAATGAGGAGAGTTATTTCCAGGATAATGATTTGGTGCATGCAGTTGACACCAGTGGTCGAGCTTATGAAGTGAAAGATGGTTGTCCAGTTGAAAAAGAAAAACTTGTGACAACAGAGACAGAAGAGGTGTTAGGTAATGAGGTTTTAGGAAGACGTCCTAAGGGTCCTGTGTACACCTGGAAGTGTAGTAGTATTTGCAGTGTGCGACAGGATTCCATCAATTTGCTTTGTGATTTTGTACGGACATTTAATAAGAAAAGTTTGAAGCAGAAAATGAAGTTGTTGCAAGAATTAGATCCTTGCAGAGTGAGAGAAGTGACAGGTTTGCATGGTCATTCACTGGCTTGTCTTTCCAGGAGAGTATGCCAGAGTGTTTTTCATCATTTCAGGATGCTAGCAGTGCATCATAATAAAGTGAGGAAATTAGTTAGAATGTTGTATTATGCTAAGAGTCCAGCAATTATGCTTAAACAATTATGCGCTGCTCTTTTGCATGGTTCTGAAATAGATGTGAAGAATATTTGTGCAGAAATTGAGTTTTGTTACTTTGGAAGTAAAGAGGAGAATGTTGAAATTGACCAAGAAGAAGAGGGTAATGTGGAAGATAGTGTACAGGTTTCCAGTACAGATAATTTTCAGAAAGAAATTGCGACGTTTCAGGTGAAATCAAGTGAGAGGCCTAATTTCACTTGTGTGTGTTGTCGACGCACTTATTATAAGAATCAGACTAAGTTAGTGGATTTATATGCAAAAAGTGAAAGGGAAAATAATAGTGAATGGAAGGATTTCACAACATATTTGATGGTAGAAAATTGTTTTGATTTGGGATCGGATCAACGTGTGTGTACTTATTGTTGTAGCAAATTAAATCAAAACCAGATGCCTGCTAGAGCAGTTCATAATAATCTGGAATTGGTTGAGATTCCTTCTGAATTGAAGGATTTAAATACTTATGAATCTATTTTGATTCAAAGTATCCATCCCTTTCAGGCTATTGTAAGAATGGAGCCAAAGACAGGGAAATTGCCTCCATCAGATTTACAGAGAGGATTAAAGGGAAGAGTTGTTTATTTGCCTCTAGATTTGAAGAAAAACATTAACACAATTGGAGTAGAAAAAGTGGAAGAGGACCCTCTGGTTATCTTAGTTAATGGGGTTCCGACAAAGAATAAGAAAATATGGCAAGATTTAGTGAATGTTAGGAAAGTCAAAAAGGCAACATTGTACTTGAAAAAAAATAATAAGTACTATAAGAATATATATGTTGCAGAAGAGGAAGTAAGTGAGGAAGAGGATAGCGATTTGTGTGCTGGTCAAATTGAGAAAGTAGAAGCCTCTACTAGTGAAGAAATATATGAACATTATAGTGTTCATCCTTTGCATTCCAAGGAAGTCATGGGGAATGCTATTGAGTTGTTTCAAATGAAACAAGCCAAAGGGAGTCCCATTAGTGTTTGGGAGGAAAGTTTGGAAGCTCGGTGTTTCCCACAGCTTTTTCCAACAGGTCAGGGAGGAAGATATGATGAGCGACCTCATCAAATTCCTGCTTCTGAATACCGGACTTTGCGATTGTATGCAGGAGATGCTAGGTTTCGACAATGTATTCCCTATTTGTTTCATCTCCTGTTTGAAAGCGATCTGTCTGGACTGTCATATGCAGTGAACCACATCTTGAAAAGTGGTATACACATGCAAAACATCTCGGCAAGTGACTTTATGGATAAAGTCAATGTCCAAGACAGTATTTTGGATTCTCACCTGATTAATCTCATGGCGTGTCAGCGTGGTACTAATGAGTACTGGTACCGTCGTCATGGTGATTTAAAATGTATGCTGAGGAACTTAGGAACTCCCACATGGTTCCTCACTCTGAGCTGTGCCGAGTATGGCTGGGAAGACTTACTTGAATTTCTACGAGAGGCAAATGGAAACATCGAAAACATCGAATTCAAGACACCCGGAGAACTGTGCTCTTTGGATCCAGTCAATGTATGCCGGTACTTCAATCATAGATTTGAAGCTATGATGTCTTTCATCATGAATAAGAAGAATCCACCTCTTGGAGAGGTGTTGGATTTCTTCTGGAGAAAGGAGTACCAAGCAAGAGGTGCTCCTCACATACATATGCTGTTGTGGATCAAGGATGCACCTAAATTTGGAACAGATCCAGAAGACTCAGTGATGAGTTTCATACAACAGTATTCTACGTGTGCTGTTCCAAACGCAAAGGAGAAGAAAAGCCTAAGAGAAAAAGTTCTACGTTTCCAAAGCCATCGTTGTGGAAAGTACTGTCGTCGTAAATTCCGAAACAAGGACAAGTTCTACACCAAATGTCGTTTCGGCTTTCCACGACCGGTGATTTCTAAAGGAAGAGTAAACAGTTTGATGTCTTCGCTGCGACATAATGTGATGAAGAAATCACCTAAAAACACATACAATTTGAAGAGGAACGAAGAGTCCAAGTACATCAACGACTACAACCCGGTGATTTTGTCCATGTGGAATGCTAACATGGATATACAGTTTGTGGCTGATAACTGTATGGCTGTGGCTCGGTATGTGACATCTTACATCACCAAAAAAGAGAAGACAGAATTGAAGGATATGTGGGAGGACATTTCCCATGAAAAGAGCCTCAGTAAGAAGTTGTACAGTTTCAGTCTGAAGATGTTGTCGCATCGAGAAATCGGAGCTTACGAATGTTCTTACCGGTTGTCTTCAGCAAGTCTCTATGCCAAATCTAGGAGTATCGTTTGGGCGAGTCTTGGTCTTGCTGCAACGCGTAATCGAGTTCTGAAACCTGTGCGGGAAATTGAATATTTGGCGGAAAAGGAGCCAAACAGTACCGACATTTTGAAGAGCAACATGTTGGATACATATTATCCAAATCGAAGCAGTCACCTCGAGAATGTTTGTCTGTATGAGGTTCTTCAAAATTACATATTCAAGAGGAACATCAAAGAAGATACTGAGAAAGGAGTGTATGCTGTAATTGGAAGTGAGGGATGTCTGGTCAAGCAAAGAAAATGCCACTTGGTAAACCATCGAAAATTGAGTGGCGAATCTCCTGAAAAAAAGGAGTTTTTCTATTTAGCACTTTTGCAACTTTTCAAGCCTTGGCGTGCAGAAGAGGAACTGCTTGGAGATTTCCTCTGTTACGAAGACTTTCACTGCCGCCAAGGAGACCATAGAATGTCCTGCTTTTCCCAAATATGTAGAAATGTTGAATGTGGAAATCGAGCAGGAAGCAACGATTGCAGCCGAGATTGCCAGAGACAGTTCTCAGGACAGTCAGAGTTCTGCTTCATTGAGTCAGGATCCACTAGGAGGACCTGTTATCGAAAATGAAGCTGCCACTGCTATGAATGAAGTGGAAAGAGCCATGGCACATGCTCAGGAGGATGCGGTTAACTTAGAAGAGTTGGAAAGACAATTCAACGTTGAGCAGAGGAAAATATATGACGAAGTTACCATGCAAATTGATCATGGATTAAGTCATGAGAAGAAAGAGTGCTCATGTACGTCGTTGAAGCCTGTCCGACTCTACGTGAGTGGAGAAGCGGGAACTGGAAAAAGTTTCCTTATTAAAGCAATTTCATGTTATTTGCAGGAAAGGACTGAGTCATCGCTGTCTTGTGTTGTCACCGCTCCAACTGGACTGGCAGCACATAACATTAAAGGGATTACTTTACATCGTTTACTGATGCTGCCAGTGGAGCATGACAACAAATTACAATATCACAAGCTATCTGGAGATGCTTGTTGTGAAGTTTCAAGAATCTTGAGGAAAATGAAACTTCTTATCATTGACGAAGTAAGCATGGTTTCCAATGTCATGCTTGCCTTTGTGCATTTGAGAATGCAAGAAGTTCTCAAAACAGAGTATGATGTGTTATTTGGTGGCAAACACATCATTGTTTTCGGAGATCTTCTGCAGCTGACACCAGTGAAAGGGCAACCTGTGTTCAAAATGCTCACGCATGAAGATACCAGGAAGTGCCTAGGGAGCATTGGCAACGTCAATATATGGTTAAACTTCAATTATGCTGAACTGCATGAAAATATGCGTCAGGCAAAGGATGAAGTTTACAAGAATATTCTACAAGATGTTAGAATAGGAAAAGTGACCGAGCATGGGAAAGAAGCTTTACATGCACGATTACTGTCAAATTTATATCCAGAACAAGATGTTGTGCCTGAGAATATTTTTCAGAAAATTACTGAGAAGAAATCTGGAATATGTTTGATGCCAACTCTTGCAGAATGTGCCATCTTCAACAACAAAATGTTGAATTTAGAAAAGCAAGAGATTGTGAAACTGGAAGCTATTGACAGAGTAGAGCATATGGGATCAACAATTATTTTGTCTGAGAATTTGAAATCAAAATTGGATTCATTAGAGAAGACTATATCTAAAACTGCAGGTTTTGAAAAGAGTCTGAATGTGTGCTTGAACTGCCGTATAATTTTAAGAAGGAATTTACATGTTGAAAGAGGTCTGGTAAATGGATCAATGGGTAATGTTGTTGATTTTGTGAAATACAGAAATAGAGATGGAATTGAATTTTTAAAAATTAAATTTGATGGCATTGAGGAAGTACAGCTAATTGGTCGTTGTTCTGCTAGATTTTTGCTTGTAAAAGACTTATATGTTCGCCGTAAGCAGTTTCCTGTTTGCTTGGCATATGCGGTGACAATCCATAAATCGCAAGGTTTAAGTGTAGACAGTGCATTGGTGAATATTGGCAGTTCTGTGTTCAAGGAGGGTATGGCATATGTGGCATTGTCAAGAGTTAGAACTTTATCGGGATTGTACTTGATTGAGTGTGATGTCACAAACATTTGTGGGGATCTAGATTGTGTTAAGGAATACAATAGGTTGAGAAGAGAGTATGCGCCACATTTGCCTCAATATCCTTTGTTTGAGAAACGTGTGGTAGGCCGGAAACGAAGAAATGTGACCAATACTGGGGAGGTTGTAGCAAAAAGACGAAAAGTCGATGAACCTGAAATTATAAGCAAAAAGGATTCTGTTGAAGATGTTGTTGGTTTTCAATTTGAAAACACTTCTGGTGTCAACTGCTATGCTAATGTAGTGGTTAATGTTTTGTTTTCTCTAGAAAATGTAAAAGAAGAGATTGTGGTCAATTCTGATCAAAGATTATGCAGTTTGTTAAATTCTGTGTTAGAGAAATGTAGCACTGATAGAACAAAAATAGAAAGTGTGTCTGAAATTCGAAATCTGTTAGACAGATGTTCAGGCCAAACACAATTCTCTCAAAATATTCAGCATGATTGTCAGGATTTTTTAATGTATATGCTTGATGTATTGCATGCTGAAGGTGTAGATGTAGATCACCTGTTTGGGCTTTCTTATCAATGGCAGCATGACTGCGAGAACTGTAGGGTATCAAGTACTACTAGTGTAGACTCAGAAAGATTTATATATTTAACTTTGCCAGACAGTAAATCAGTCTCCTTTAATAAGCTAGTAAAAGCAGCTGATCACAACATGGAATGTAGCCAATGTAAATCTGAAATGATGTCAACATTATTTATACGAACATATGGCCAGTATGTCATTTGAATGTTCCAACGATGTAGGCCTGATGGAACAAAATTGACAACTTTAATTAAAAATGTTGTGGCTTCACAGTTGTCAATATCAGGAAGGACTTTTGTAACTGTAGCAATTATATATCATGACGGTCCTTCAATAACATCAGGACATTACACAGCTTATTTAAAGTCTAGAAATGGCTGGTCATTCTGCAACGATTCTGTTTTAATTTTTTTTAAAAAAAGGCCGTATGACCTTAAAAATTCTTACCTGGTGTTTTTAAAACCAAAATTTTAGGGAAAGAATCTCGGGATGTGCTCTGAGGAATTTCAAGAAGTTCTAATGGCTCCTACACGATTTGGCCTTGAGGATAAGTGTAGTACAGAGACATAACTTCTTACCATAACACTGGACGTCATGGAAAAATAAGTGCACTTTGAATGAGTTCAGAAAAACTATTTCTTTTTATAAGCTAATTCAAGCAGCCAATCAAAACATGGAGTAGAGGGAATGTAAGTCTGCAATGCTGTCTACTGTTTTATATTGCTTTGTGATTAAAAGTGATGTAGAGAATTAAATAATTGTAGTAGTCATAGAGGTAGTGCAAGTCTGCTTCATAGTAAGCAGTATCAGTGTCATAGGAAATGTAGAACATGAGTGAGCAAGAAGGGTAAGATATTAGTAGTCCAGGATTGTGAAAATGATCTTCAACATTTTAATTCTGAAAGTTGCGGAAATACAACATGACGGGATTGGCTTACAAGAATTCCAAGAGTTATAAATGGCTCTGACATGATTTGGCCTTGTGGAAACGTGTGGTAGAGAGCGAGAAGTCATTTATTGTATGTAACATATTTTTCAAAACGATGGAGGTTTTCTTTCAGAAAGTGGCGGGCTGAAAGTAATAACAGCACAACAGAGTGTAAGCTGTTCATAGGACATCCTTCGACGTCATGGAAAGTAAGTTAACTTTAAGGAGTTCTGAATTCTGATTTGTTATGTTGTATGGGTTTTTTAAACACAATCATTTTTCCCCGCTGTTATATGATGAATACCTTCAAGTCACTGTTTTTAGTGAAATTTGATACATTCTGAGAACAGCAAAAATAAACCATTTAACATGTATAATTAATTCTGTACTGTTTGCATTTATGATGTACATGTAGAACTGTGTAGGAGGCATGGAGAAGGTGAGGCTTCTGTAAGTGTCAAAGTTGTTGCATACAGTGCTCATATTCTACGTAGTCTTTCATATGATAGACTACATTTCCACAATGAGATACCTAAGCAAAGGAAACACAGGTGATATGATTGTGGAATGAGCAAATAAAATTGCACGTTTTTCAATTATATTACCTGTGTTTCCTAACATTACACATCACATTGTGTAGATGAGGTTTAGGCCTGTTCCTGGAGACAGAGGAGGTCTGACATTTGTTCAAGAGTGCAGTGGACATGACTCACTTCGTTGCTAGGCCTGCACATGTATTATCTCCTCTGTATTCTTCAACAAACCTAAATTTCATCTGCAACTCTGAGTAGGACTTACCTGAAACAAATCTGTGGATAGGTTACACCTTATCGGCATCTTGAAACAATCATTTAAAATGTTAGGGTCAGATTTATGATGGCCGTGCGCCTCTTTTGCTCCGCTGTGGGTCACTTTTGTGTAAAAGATGCACCATGTTGCAAGATAGGTTTCAGTTCATTTCCAGCAAGATACCATCAGTTTAAAATGTATATAATTAGCACTGTGTAGGGGGCATGCAGAAGCTGAAGCTTTTGTAAGTGTCAAAGTTGTTGCATGCAGTGCTGCACTTCTGGGTACTGTTTCATATGCTGGACTACATCTGCACTATGAGATACCTAAGCAAAGGCAACACAGGTGATGTGATTGTGAAATGAGGAAAAGAAACTCCACATTTTTCAATTACATCACCTGTGTTTCCTAAGTTTACGAATGACATTGTGCAGATGAAGTTTAGGTCTGTCCACGGACACAGAAGAGGTCTGGCCTTTGTTCAAGAGTGAAGTGGACATGACTTACTTCATTGGTAGGCCTTCACATGTATTATCTCCTCTGTATTCTTCAACAAGCATAAATTTGATATGCAATCCTGAGTAGGCCTCACCTTAAACAAACCTCTGGAGAGGCCACACCTTATCGTCATCCTGAATCAATCATTTCAAATGTTAGGGACAGATTTATGATAGGTGTATGCCTCTTTTGCGCCACTGTGCGTCACTTTTGTGATGCAGCGGCGGTGCAAAAGATTTGCTATGAGGCGACAAAATTACAAATTGATGCATCTAGGCAGATGTGTCATGCTGTAAAAAACCCGTGCCACATGAAACCGATGCAGCAGTGATGCAAAAGATGCACCATGTTGCAAGACAGGCCTGACTTCATCTCCAACAAGATAAGAAGCTAAGTCTTCTGTAAATGTCAAAATTGTTGTATATACTGCTCAACTTCTATGTACTCTTTGATATGCTAGACTCCATCTGCACTATGAGATACCTAACCAAAGGCAACACAGGTGATGTGATTGTGAAATGAGGAAAAGAAACTCCACATTTTTCAATTACATCACCAGTGTTTCCTAAGTTTACGAATGACATTGTGCAGATGAACTTTAGGTCTGTCCACGGACACAGAAGAGGTCTGGCCTTTGTTCAAGAGTGAAGTGGACATGACTTACTTCATTGGTAGGCCTTCACATGTATTATGTCCTCTGTTCTCTTCAACAACTCGAAATTTCATTTGGAACCCTGAGTAGGCCTCACCTCAAACAAACCTCTGGATAGGACACATCTTATTGGCATCCTGAAACAATCATTTAAAATGTTAGTGTCTTGCGACACTTTTGTGAGACAACAGCAGTGCAAAAGATGCACCATGTTTTAAGATAGGCCTCACTTCATCTGCATCAAGATACTGTTAGTTTAAAATGTATATCTTTAGGACTGTGTAGGGGGCCTGGAGAAGCAGAAGCTTCTGTAAGTGTCAAAGTTGTTGAAAAACTGTTTGTCCTTCAATCTTTTCCCTTGTCTTTTCTAATTTTTAAATACATGTTTTAATATTTTTCAAATGTTTGTTCTCTCTTTCACAGATTGAAAGTATAAAAATAAAAAGTGAGTAAGTTAACGACAATTATAAGGTAAATGTTTTGTACTCTTTTCGTTACATTTCTATCACATTCACCTACTATTAGTTCCACAGCTTCATTTCTTTAACCCTCAGTTTCCTGCCTTTGCTACTTTCCTCATTCCTTTCTCTATTACCTACTTACTCAACTCCTTCCACTCTTTTTCTCAGTCCCTCTCTTCTCATAGTTCCTCACTCTTGTTCACTCACTCCGTCTCTATTACTCTTAGTGTCTTTGACTGATCACTCTTTCACTACTTGTTCATAATGCTTTCTCTGTGTAGTTGAAGCAAACTAAGGGGCATATTATAAACACAGCCAATAAAATTATTGCTGTTTTTATTGGCAGAAAACTGCTGCAAAAGTGGTTTTAGCGGCAGTTTTCTGCCGCAAAAGCGGCTTTAGCGACACATTTCTGCCGATAAAAGCTGCAAAACTTTTATTGGCTATGTTGATGATATGGCTCTATGTTATTTACATTTCTTTGCTGTTTCAATTAATCTTTTTCTGTTATTTTTTCTTTTCTGTTTTCTGTTTTTTCTCTCTGTTATTCCACATGTTTTAATCTTATTTTGAACATTCACTCACATTCTCCAAGAAACTCTTCTTTGTTATTGTTCTACTCTCTTTTTTTTCTTTCACTTCCTTTTTTATTTTGTTTTTCACAATTATACCCTCTTCCATCTTTTCTTCGGTAAATAGATCTATTAAACAGTATCTCTGGTTTACTCCCTATAGCTGTCTTTCTTTTAACATTACTCTCTGTTTACTTCCCTTATACTAACTCTTCTTTAAAAAAAAATTTTGGTTCGCTCCCGGTTCGCGAACCGGGAAGCTAACGGGGAAGCGAACCAAAAGAAATAGAGCTTGCCAGAGTGCTAAACATTCTAGCAATTTTTTTTGAAAGGGGAGGTAGTTCTGAAAATAACTTTTTTTTAAAATGTTTTTGTTGTTTTATATATTTTTTTTATTTTTCTGAACATTTTTTGGTTTTTTTTGTATTTTTTGAACAGTTTTATGTTTTTTGTTTGTTTTTGATGGAGGGGAAACAACAAAAAACAGGCATTAGAAACGGCTCAACAGGAGCAAAAAAAAAAATTACTGTCTGGGGCGTTTAGGGCAATTGTGATTTTCATGAGCTCGGTTGATTAAGGTAATACTCATATTGCCACAAGACAGTAATGCACCACAATACAAGCAGGTAAACTTCATATGGACAAAGTTGTCCTGAATGTTTGGCACGGTTTCCCGTGCCTCTGCTGCTGTCAAAGATATCTGTGATGATGACCTGGCCACAGGAGTTGTTGGTTTGTCCTGCTGGTCACGCATCTCTGCCCGGCTGTAGTTTAATGGATGCCACCTGCTCATATGACGATGCATGGTGTAGTTACCGAAGCTGTATTTTTTTAAGGTGCCTCTAGATAACTTCTCTTTACATATGAGGCAGGTGACATATCTAGCATTAACTTTCTTCTGCCCTTCAGGGATCGAAAAAAACTGCCAAATAAAACTGGTTTTCCGATGAGAAACCCGGGGCTGCTCTTGTAAAAACTGTGGTCCTTCGGTCTCCTCTTCCTCTTGCTCATCCTCTTCCTCCTCTGTGTTGCTGATGAACTGGGGAGGTGGTCCTCTCTTCCCATGAGGAGGTGGTGGTGGTGGTGGTGGGGGTCCACCAGCTGAAGCTACCAATGAAGCCATACCTGAAATATCAAAAAAGGTCTTCCTCTCACAAAGATGAAAGTCAGAGTGAGGAAAGAAGGAGGGGTTTTCATCATTTGGGAAAAACAATAGTTCTAAACCAATGAAAAGTGTTATTTTTAGGTCACCTGACCTAGCCTTACATGATTATGAAACCAAAAGTGAAATGAACCAATGAAAAGTTTTATTAACAAGTCACATGACCTGTTACGCTTATGTTACGCGCTGCGGAACGCGCCCCGGATCGCTTCCGGGTCGCTGCGCTTCGCGCCTCGGTTCACGCTCCGGAGCACTTCCGGGTGCGCTAATGCGGCGCGTCATAAGACGCATTACGCGGCAACGCGATACGTCGCGCTTTCACGCCGCGCCCGTGATCGCTTCCGGGGAGCTGCGCTTCGCGTCTCAGTTCGCGTACCGGAGCACTTCCGGGTGCGCTAACGCGGCGCGTCATAAGACGCATTACGCGACAACGTGATACGTCGCGCTTCCGCGACGTGTCACGATGTTGATTTCTAACGCGGCAGTTGCGCAAACGGAACGTTTACCGGTTCGCGTACCGGGTCGCGGCATCAAATTGAGCTAACGGGAAGCTTCCCGGTTCGCGAACCGGGAGCGAAGAAAAAAAAATATTAAAAAAAAAAAATTATTAATAAACATATAACATATATTTTTGGATTTAAAGAAGAATACATTTTACAGCTACAGATATTAGCTTTTAAAAAACCAATGAAATTCACTGAAAAAACCATAGGTTATAGACCATATATAGTTAGGAATTAGCATTTACAAAACCTTGAAAATTCACTGAAAAAACCATAGGTTATAGACCATATATAGTTAGGAATTAGCATTTAAAAAACCTTATTTTACTCACACAAAACCATTGAAATTCCATATATAGTTAGTTGTACTAACTATATATCGCGCACCCGCAATCCACTGCTGATCATGTCACATATTACATCATTCATGACATGGTCAGTGACCTCACTGATGACATCACTGATGACATCTCAAATGACATCACTGATGACATCACTGATGACATCTCAAATGACATCACTGATGACATCACTGATGACAACATCCAGTGACTGTATTTTTCTGTAAAGTTAAAATATGTCTTACATATTGAAGAATGAGTGGATGTATAAGTGTCTTGATGAAGGATTTAGTAGGGGCATGACTGACTGTATGAGTGACTGATTAAATGTGTCTCACTGAGTGCATGGGTTAGTGACTAAACTGTCTTAATTTGTGCATCATTATGTCTGTTGTTCTGTAAACTGCTGCATGTGTTGATCAGTAGCTATATGATTAACTATATGGGTTATTGATTGGTTGCCCAAGCATTTGTATGGGAGACTGAGTGTGTGTGTGGGTGGCTGGGAGGTGTATGACTCTCTGCATAGATGTGTGAGCAGTTGATTCACTAGATGTATGGGTTCAAAAGTGCATGTGGAAACAGCTGTATGGGCGGTTGACTGTGTGCATGAGTGTATTGGTGAGTGAATGGATATCTCAGTGCTACATGTCAAAGTAAGTACATATGTAAAATACAGTACATGTGAGAGTTGACATATATAAATAACTGTGCATAAGAGCCAGTGAATGTGTGAGTGGCTGTATGGATCATTGTGAACTTGTATCCAGGATTGTACAAGTGAGTAAATATGTTTTAGTATATGTTTGAATAAGTAAGGTGTGTATAACTGTATAGTTGAGGAAATGGAGGTGTGATTGATTCTTTGCATGACTGACTAGGTGTGTGAGTAACTCCATGGATGAGTGACAGTCTGTGAGTGTATGTTTATACTGAGTGTATCTAAGATTATATAAGAGTCTGAAGAGGTTCATCATAATATCACATGAATGATGTCATCAGTGATGTGATCAGTAATGTCAAATGAGATGTCATCAGTGATGTCATCAGTGATGTCATTTGAGATGTCATCAGTGATGTCAAATGAGATGTCATCAGTGATGTCATTTGAGATGTCATTTGAGATGTCATCAGTGATGTCATCAGTGATGTCATCAGTGATGTCATTAGTGATGCCATTTGAGATGACATCAGTGATGTCATCAGTGATGTCATCAGTGATGTCATTTGAGATGTCATCAGTGATGTCATCAGTGATGTCACTGACCATGTCATGAATGATGTAATATGTGACATGATCAGCAGTGGATTGCGGGTGCGCGATATATAGTTAGTACAACTAACTATATATGGAATTTCAATGGTTTTGTGTGAGTAAAATAAGGTTTTTTAAATGCTAATTCCTAACTATATATGGTCTATAACCTATGGTTTTTTCAGTGAATATATATATATTTGCTGAAAAAAACCCAAAGGATACAGGGCCATTATAGTTAGGCTAAGGTTTCACTTGTATTAAACTTGTGAAATTCAGCACACTAACTCGCACCCCCCGCAATGCACTGCTTATAACCTCACATATTACATCACTCATGACATCTCTAATGACATCACTCATGACATCATCCAGTGACTGACTGTTTTATAGATTTTGAGTGTTAAATATATATTCCAAGATGTTTTGGAGAATCGCTCGGTGTATGCGAGCCTGTCTGGATGATTCAGTGGGTGCGTGATTGACTGTATAAGTGAGTGATTAGCTATCTCAGAGAATGTATGGGTGAGTGACTGGTTGTGTGAATGTCTGTATCAGTCTGTCAGTTGGTGTCTAAGTGGTTGTATGTGTGTGTGTGAGTGGGTACATGAGTGGCTGTATGGGTGATTGATAGGTTGTCTCAGTACTTGTATGGGTGTCTTTGGAGTGTACGACTGCCTGTATTGATGAATGAGTGGGTGAGTCAATAGCTGTATGGGTTAGTGAATGCATGTGTGAGGATCTGTATGGGTGAGTGTGTGTATGGCTGTGTGGGTTAGTGAATAGATGCGACAGTGGTATATGGGTGAGTACCTGGGTATGTAAAGGGTAGTATATGTGAGCAGTGGGGTACATAAGTGGCTATATGGGTGAGTGTGAGCTTGTGTCAGTGACTGTATGTGAGTGAGTCGATGTTAGTATCTGAATGCATAAGAAGTGGGTGTGCGTAATTGTATGGGTGAGTAAATGGCTGTGTGATTGACTGTATGGGTGAGTGAGTTGGTGTGTCAGTAGCTCTACAGCTGGGTATATGAATGAATACATCAGTGGCTGTATTAGTGGGTGGGTGTATGTTTGGCTGTATGGGTGAGTGGATGTGTGTGTAGGTATATGAATTAGTGGGTGTGTAAGTAGTGGTATGGGTCTGTAAATGGGTTTGTGAATTATCGAGTGGGTGTATGAAAGGTTCTACGGGGTGTGAGTGGGTGCGATTGTGATTTTGTGGATAATGTAATTTGTGATGTCACTGACCAAGTCATGAGTGATCTAATATGTGAGGTCATAAGTGGAGCATTGCATGGGCGCAAATTATAGTTAGCTTAGTTAACTATAATGGCTGAATTTCACTGGTTTTGTACAAGTGAAACCTGAGCCTTCACAAGTCACTGTAGATAGCAGGAAACACTCGGACTCTTCAAAGTGCTGCAAATATCTTGTTTAATGGCAAATTCAAAACGACGCATTTTGGCTTTACGCCTTGGTCCCGCTAGAGTGACTTGTGAAGAGAATATATATGTGTGTGTGTGTGTATATATAAATACAAGACTTAAAATAAAGCTATGAGTCAGGTAGGCTCCTAGCCTTGTATTGAAATCACATTTGGTGGCAGGGGGTCCTATTATTTCACGGGTGCCGTTTTCATTGCAAATGATTCAGCAGTTACGTTAGGGTACCATATGGTGATTTTTCTTCTTACATTCTTACATTAAAGGTCTGCTATCACCAATGTATAAATCATTTTTTACACTTTACTTCCTTCTTTTAAGCGCTATATCTTAGAGTTGTTACTATTACACGCTTTCATATTTCTCCATTTACCAGTCTCAGAAGGATGGTAGACTAAGTTTGCTCTACAACTCTATGCCAGTCCACTTCACTCTACACTTCGCCACTCTACTCCACTCAACACCACTACTCTGTGTTACCACTGGACACCACTAATCCATGACACCACCACTCTGCTACTACTGCTCTCAACGCCCCTCTACTCCCCATTCTAGGGTCCTGGACTCCATGCCACTTCAGTCTACGCCACTCTACTATATGCCACTTCACTCTACGCCACTCTACTATATGCCACTTCACTCTACGCCACTTCACTCTACGCCACTTTACTCTACACCACTTCACTCTACGCCACTTCACTCTATGCCACTTCACTCTATGCCACTCTACTCTACGCCACTTCAATCTACAACAGTCTACTCTATGCCCCCTCACTCTACGCCACATCACTCTACAACAGTCTACTCTACGCCACTTCACTCTACGCCACTTCACTCTACGCCACTTCACTCTACGCCACTTCACTCTACGCCACTTCACTCTATGCCACTTCACTCTACGCCACTTCACTCTACGCCACTCTACAGCAGTCTACTCTACGCCACTTCACTCTACGCCACTTCACTCTACAACAGTCTACTCTAAGTCACTTCACTCTACAACAGTCTACTCTACGCCACTTCACTCTACAACAGTCTACTCTATGCCACTTCACTCTACAACAGTCTACTCTACGCCACTGCACACTACGCCACTACACTCTACGCTATACCACTATTTGACAATCTGACACTCTGCTCTGCAAGGCCGCATTCTCTGCCACTGAACTCTATGCCACGCTACTCTGCACAACTACACTCTAAGTCACTGCACTCTGCACCACTGCACTTTGCATCGCTCCATGCCACTATAATATACTCTGTCACTGCACTCTGCTCCTCGCCTCTGCAATCTTCACCACTCCACTCTACGCCACATCTCTGAAACAATCTACTTTACACTACTGCAATCTACTCTGCACTCTACTTCACTCTATTCTGCTCCAATGCCCACTACACCACTTTACTCAACCAGTGCACTCTACGCCACTCTACTCTGCACCACTATGTTTTATACAGCTTCAATCTAGGCTACTGCACTTTATGACACTATAAGCGAAGATACTCCACTCTGTGATGCTCTACTCCATTAAACTTTTCTCAACTCTCTGCCACTCCACTCTACAACACTACTCCATGCTATGCCACCCTTCAACACTATTCAACAATGCTCTACATAACCCCCCTCCATGCCACTTTACTCCACTCTATTCTACAACACACTACTCCACTCTAATCCACACCACTCCACTCTGACACTCGATTCTACAACACTTTACTCCACTCTGCCATACTCAACATTATGCAATGCCACTCTACAGCAATCTACTCTACACCACTCTACGCAGTACTCAATGCCACTCTTCTACACCACTCCATGACACTCTGCCTCTATAATCTACTCTACTTCATCACATTGCATTTTTTGACATGCAACTCTCCTTTATCCCACTAACCTTTAGCCATTCTGAACAACAGCCACGCTTGTGTACAATATGGCAAAAATATATTGGCAAAGCCAATAGCTCTGTCAAAGGCCAGACCTTTTGGCTTTGCCAATGCTTGTTTATTTTACCCAATACTGCAGCCCATCGGCAGAAGACATTGACTCTCTCACTGACCGACTCACTATCTCTCATTTACTGACTGACTCTCCCACTCTCTCTCACTGATTGACTCTCCCACTCTCTCTCACTGACTGACTCTCCCACTCACTCTCACTGACACTCTCACTGACTGACTCTCTCACTGACTCTCTCTCACTGACTCTCTCTCACTGACTCTCTCTCACTGACTCTCTCTCACTGACTCTCTCTCACGGACTCTCTCTCACGGACTCTCTCTCACTGACTCTCTCTCACTGACTCTCTCTCACTGACTCACTCTCTCTCACTTACTCACTCTCTCTCACTTACTCACTCTCTGACTGACTCGCTCTCTCTGACTGACTCTCTCTCACTGACAGACTCTCGCTGACATACTCTCGCTGACAGACTCTCGCTGACAGACTCTCACTGACAGACTCTCCCTGTCAAGGTTGGCACTCCGCAGGATCAGTGCGCCGTGATAAAGCTCCACCTCCGGACCTCTCGAACACCCTGATATGTAACCACAGGGTGTTCAAGTGATACGGTGAGGGAAAAAACCCCAAAGGGGAAAAACCCGGGAAAGGAAAGGAAGGGAACTGCTGGGAAAGGGAAGCTGCAAAATAAAATGCAATAGGTTAATACAATTTCCGTAACCCTACTCTCATTAAGTTCTCGCTAATAGAAAGGAATGTCACCTGCCATGGTTAGACTTCTGAGCTTCCAGCCAGCAACAACTCCTTACACCTTCCTTCCTTCAAACAACACAAAAATCATCGTTAGTCTATACTGCCTGTCTTTGCAACATGTTTCTATGTATAGAACGCTAAGGCATGGTACATACCCCTGGGGAGTTAAGAACCCCGACATAAAGCAGTCATGATAGTTAAGGCACTAGCGTGACTAAAGTTCAAACTCCTTAAAGGTGGATTACTTGTATGTCAGCAAAACAAAATCCCAAGGCTGTACCTAAGCACCCGGTACAGATTTCCTCATCCACTCCGATGGAAATCAAAAGAGCAAATGTTAGTGATAAGAAACAACCAAACACGGTAGGGCGTAGTTCCAGCACTACTGCCGCCCGCTTTGGCATTTGTATTCCAAAATATGAATATAACTCCAGATGTCATAGATTCATGACGGCAATGCGGAGGAGCCCCCCCCTGCATTCCGCCACTGGACGGACCCACTTGGCCACAGAACAACAGCGGACAAACAATGTTATATTCCCCCTCATGGAGAAATGAAAGTACAAGCTCAAACAGAATGAGTACAGCAAGATAGCCAAGTTCAAGAGCCAACTGCTCTTCATTTATCAAAGCAACGCCCCCCAACCAGAAGGCACGGCATTTTATCAGGTCGAAGTTTTCTCAGCAGCAGCCTTTCCCCGAAGACACAGCCTCGAGGAAATCCAGAGAAGCGAGAGCCAGGCGCTCACGCTAGAACAGGTCAAAATCAAGTACACTCCCTTCACTTCCTGGACTCGCTATATCCCGAGCAGCAGAGGCTCATGGGAGATGTAGTCCAAGGCCAGGTATTCATGGGTCGTGTAGTTCAGGCAGGCACAACTCTAAACCCGGACACTACCACTCTCTCTCACTGACTGACTCTCCCACTCTCTCTCACTGACTGACTCTCCCACGCTCTCTCACTGACTGACTCTCCCACTCTCTCTCACTGACTCACCCACTCGCTCTCACTGACTGACTCTCCCACTCTCTCTCACTGACTGACTCTCCCACTCACTCTCACTGACTGACTGACTCACTCACTCTCAATGACTGACTGACTCACTCTCAATGACTGACTGACTCACTCTCAATGACTCACTCACTCACTCTCAATGACCCACTCACTCACTCACTCTCAATGACTCACTCACTCTCAATGACTGACTGACTCACTCTCAATGACTGACTGACTCACTCTCAATGACTGACTGACTCACTCGCAATGACTGACTGACTCACTCGCAATGACTGACTGACTCACTCGCAATGACTGACTGACTCACTCACTGGCAATGACTGACTGACTCACTCGCAATGACTGACTGACTCACTCGCAATGACTGACTGACTCACTAGCAATGACTGACTGACACACTCTCAATGACTCACTCTCAATGACTGACTCACTCTCAATGACTGACTGACTCGCTCTAAATGACTGACTGACTCACTCTCAATGACTGACTCACTCTCAATGACTGACTGACTCACTCTCAATGACTGACTGACTCACTCTCAATGACTGACTGACTCACTCTCAATGACTGACTGACTCACTCTCAATGACTGACTGACTCACTCTCAATGACTGACTGACTCACTCTCAATGACTGACTCACTCTCAATGACTGACTCACGAACTCTCAATGACTGACTCACGAACTCTCAATGACTGACTCAATCTCAATGATTCACTCACTCACTCTCAATGACTGACTCACTCACTCTCAATGACTGACTCACTCTCAATGACTGACTCACTCTCAATGACTGACTCACGAACTCTCAATGACTGACTCACGAACTCTCAATGACTGACTCAATCTCAATGATTCACTCACTCACTCTCAATGACTGACTCACTCACTCACTCTCAATGACATACTCTCACACTCTCCCACTCTCTCTCGCTGATTGACTCTCTCTCGCTGATTGACTCTCTCTCGCTGATTGACTCTCTCTCGCTGATAGACTCTCTCTCGCTGATAGACTCTCTCTCACTGATTGACTCTCTCTCGCTGATTGACTCTCTCTTGCTGATTGACTCTCTCTCGCTGATTGACTCTCTCTCGCTGAAAGACTGACTCACTCTCGCTTAAAGACTGACTCACTCTCGCTAAAAGACTGACTATCTCACTGACTAACTGACTCACTCTGATTCACTCTCACTCACTGACTCTCACTCACTGACTCTCACTGACTGACTGACACTCTCACTGACTGACTGACACTCTCACTGACTGACTGACACTCTCACTGACTGACTGACACTCTCACTGACTGACTGACACTCTCACTCACTGATTGACACTCTCACTCACTGACTGACAATCTCACTCACTGACTGACACTCACACTCACTGACTGACACTCTCGCTCACTGGCTGACACTCTCACTCATTGTCAGACTGATTCTCTCACTGACTGACTGACTATCTCACTGACTGACAGACCTTCACCCTCCTGTTATTTATGCCCCTCCATAACCAAAAAAACCCACAACAAGCAACCATTGGGACAGGCAGATACAAGTTGTCAACATTGAAAGGACAAAAAAATCTCCAGACATTATTTTTAATATGGTCGTTCAGTTGTACATAATGCTTTTGTGGTCATATCTAAGGTAACAAAATGCTTCAGCTACTTCTTTATTATAACTTTTCAGCATGCTGCAGAATCTGTACAGCACAGCTTATAGACATGGGTAAAGTCATTATCTCTGGCTAAACACTTATAAGTTCCCAAAGGCGAGACCTATTGGCTATGCCAATGCTTGTTATTATTTAGTTGTGTAAACTAGATGCTTTATCCTTAGAACGTGTGTGGCATTTCCTATTCATGCCTCCAGTACTTTTCTTTGCACTTCGTAGGCATTATGTGATTGATTTTTTCAACATAAGCTAATTGATCATTATGATCATATTCTAAATAATGTAATAAACACTGGATGTTAAAAATAAAGTTAATACATTAGAACTATGCTATTTTTTACTACTAAAAAGGCAGCCTCAATTGCAGTTAACTTGCAGTTAAAAGGGACTTGATTTGAAAGGTGCAGCGGCACCGGTGCCAAAAGCTCCAGGGACTCCACTAAACCCAGAGTATTGCTAACATTTAAAACTAAATAGACCGTCACAATTGCAGTTATCTTGCATGTGAAAGGGGCTTGATTTAAATAGTGCAGCAGGTGCAGTGCCACCAGGGCCAAAAGTTGTCATAACTCAACTAAACACCAAATATTGCTATATTTTATTACTAAACAGACAGTCACACGTGCAGTTATCTAGCAAGCACTAGGGCCACGATTTCAAATGTATTTATTTATTTAAAGGTTTTGTATAGCGCGAACAAGACCCTTACGGGTATCAGAGCGCTTCACAAGTGGGGAAGTTAGACAGACAAAGCACAGTACAAAAGAAACAAAGAAGTTCGAGATAAAGACATATGCTACAGCTGGAATGTTCCAGGAATCCGAGATAAAGTTCAAGGGAATTTCGTCATGAGTAGGGATTTTACTTCTTTTATGAAGGATGCAAATGATGGGGTGCGTCTGGTTTCTGGGGGTAATGCGTTCCAAATCCTTGGAGCAATTCCAGAGAAGGCACGATTGTAAGTTTTCTATTTAGCAAATCTTTGAGGCTTCAGAAAGAGGTTGCTGGCGCTCCTAGAGGATCTGTTCCCACATGAGAGCTCGAGTTTCTGGGCCAGGTAACTCGGGGTGTTGAGGTGTAGAGCTTTGTGTGTCATGCAGGCGATTTTTAGTTGGATCCTTGCTTCGAGGGGTAGCCAATTGAGCGTTTTGAAATCTGGAGAGATGTGGCAATGTCTTTTTGAACCCGTGATGAGACTGGCCGCTGAGTTAAGTGATGCTCTAAGCGGAGCCGTTGACGATCTAGGGAGTCCAGTAAGTGTTGCACTACCATAGTCTAGTCTAGGAAGTACAAGTGCTTGGACTGCCAGTTTGAAGTCAGTTGCTGGGAGGAAAGGTTTTAGTTTTCTCAGGGTGTGCATCTGAAAGCTTGCTCCTTTTACTGCAGCAGTGATATGTTTTTGCATGTTTAGGTTGCTGTCTAGAGTTACTCCCAAAGATTTTGCTGAGTCGCTTACAAGAGGTTGGCAGTTAAGCGCTGAAAGTTGTTTAAGCCATTCTTGAATGATGTCTATTTTGTTAGGGGGGACGATTAGTAGGAATTCGGTTTTGAGGGAGTTTACTTTGAGGTGGTTATCAGTTAACCAAGATTGAGTTTTTTGGAGAGTTGAGTTGAGAGCCTTGATGTGGTCCGGTGAGTTTATCTTTAAATAAAGTTGTGTGTCGTCAGCGTACATGTGAAAGTGGATATTAGATGAATTGAGGATTTCGGTAAGAGGTTCCATGAATAAGTTGAACAGAGTAGGTGATAGGGAGGAGCCATGCGGGACTCCTAATGTGACTGGGATGGTCTTGGATAAGGATTGGTTGACCTTGAACCTTTGGGATCTATTGCTGAGGAAAGAGGTAAACCAGTTTAGAACTGATCCTGATAAGCCCATTCTGTGTTGGAGGAGGTCAAGGAGATTTTCATGTTTTACGGTGTGGAAAGCTGACGATAAATCGAGTAGGATGAGCAGGCAGGCTTTGTTTTGATCAAGTATTTTTAAAGCGTCATCTACAATGTGGGTCATGGCTGACTCTGTACTATGTCCAGCACGGAATCCAGATTGAAATTTATTGAGCAGGTGGAAGTTGGTGATGTGGTTGTCTAGCTGGCTGAGAGCACATTTTTCAAGTAGTTTCGCCAGAGTTGGGATGTTGGAAATTGGTCTATAATTATTCAGGTCTGTGGGGTCTGCCGTAGTTGTTTTCAGGATGGGGGAAACTTGTCCCGATTTGAGAGTTTGCGGAATAACCCCTTGGACTAAGGAGGCGTTGATGATCTTTGTCCAGGGTGGTCTAGTATTGGTATAAGATCTTTGAGGTAGTTAGCCGGGAGGGGGACAGAGAAGTGGTTGGAGGGGTTCAAGGTCATTAGCGCTTTTAGGATTAATTCTTCGGTGTAAGTTGTAAAGGAGGCCCAGGAGGCAATGTTTTTGAGGGTGAGCTTGGATGTGCAGGTGCCTAGGGTTATTGGGGTGGTCTTCTGCATGTCGATCTGAATTAATGAGGCCTTAAGTAGATCAGTTTTCAGGAGTTCCGTCTTTCTCGTGAAGAAGGAAGAGAATTCTTCGCAGCTGGGAGGGGGGGATAGACCATCATGGGGAGGGTGAGCTGCGCCTTGAGATTGACTTTTAACTAGTTCAAAGAGCTTCTTGGGACGGTTTTTGGCTTGATCCAGCTGATTCTTGAAATAGTTTGCTTTTGAGTGTCTGATCTTTCTATAGTACGAGTTTCTGGAGGATCTCAGCAGTTTGAGGTGGTCGCTGGATGGTGATGACCTCCATCTCCGTTCAACTAATCTTAAGGCTCGTCTCTCCTGGTTGAGTCTACCGTCATACCAAGGTTTAGAGTCTTTAGTAGAAAGCCTCTTCAGTTGTAGAGGCGCGGTACTATCTAGGATCGAGGTCATGGAGTTAAAGTAGTGCTGTGTCAAGGCTTGAACCTCCGTAAGGTCTTCCGGGGGAAGCAGGAGGCTGGCATTTGCGGATGAGGATAGGTCTGTGAGGGTTTTTTTTAGGTTTCTCTTCCATACTTTGGGTCTTGTTGGTTGTACTGAGTATAGTTTAACTGGTACCTTGATGGAGAAGGTGATAGAGTGGTGATCAGACCAATCACAGGGGAGGATTGCGTTAAGCTGAATGGCCTCTGGGTTGGCAATCTCCAAGTCAAGGGTTGAACCTTTGGCATGTGTGGGGCTGCTGCAAATTTGAGTACGGTCAAGGTCCAACAGGAATGCTTTGAGGCTATTGACTGCCGGGTCCTTAAGGTCGTTCCAGTGGAGATTGAAATCTCCAAGGAATATTTGGATATTTCGATGATCCGAATGTGTGGTCAGAATATCCATGAATTGCTCAATGAAGGTGAGGTTATCACCTGGTGGGGGGTAAAAAGTGTGCAATGAGCAAATTGGTATATTGTTACTAGTGATATCTAAGCAGAGATATTCACAAGAGGAAAGATCCAGTGAGGGTGAGTGTTTCACTGTGAGAATGTTCCGGTAAATGCAGGCAATACCGCCACCTGTTCTAATGGGTCTGTCTAGTCTAGTGATGTCATAATTAGGGGGGACCAATATGTCCAGGATCGGGTTGGACGATTCATTTAGCCATGTTTCAGTAAAGATTAGGAGGTCAGGTTCGTGAGTGAGTGTAAGATCAGCAATGTCAGCAGCATGTGCTGAGGCTGATCTACAATTTAATAGAATGCATTTGAGACACTGCTTAGAGGTCGTAGGAGGTGCCAGTGTTAAAGGGACTTGCATAAGATTCTCCAGGATTATACCTCTGTTGTGGTGATTAGGGGGTCTATGTGTAGTGAGATGTATGGTTTCGATTAGAGATGATAGTTTTGGCTTGTTCGGGACAACTGTGGACTGGTTAGGGTGAGGGGGTGGATCGTAGGAGAGGAGGAGGAAATGTAGATCCTTGGCGGATAAGGTGTTCTTCCTGCGGATCGGACGGGATGTGGAGTTGCAGTTAGGAACTGTTTTCCATCTTGGGAGGGGGGGGGGGGGCTGATGAGGGGGAAGACGTGGCAACTAGTACTGGGGAGTGGGGCTGTGGCTGTGGGGAAAACTACTCTTGTCACCCGTGTGATGTCTGGTCATGGGTTGCGGCCTAAATATGTTCCAGAGCTTGTGGAGGTCATCTTTGATATATTGTAGTGACTGTAGGATTTCATCGAACCTAGGGTCCGGTGTGAGCGGTTTAGTCATTGAGATGTCTAAGAGAGTGGGGTGGGTTGGGGGGTTTAGGGTGTGGAATGGAGAGTGGGGTGAGGGTGAGGTGATGTCGGTGTTGTGGGGGTGTAACTCAGGGGATCGGATAACTCTTGGGGTCAGGGTGGGCGTATGTACGGATAAGTTCAAAGGTGCATGTCCAGGGGGGGGTTGTCGGCGTGGGCATGGGGGGGCATTATGGGCAAGGGGGGCGGTATGAAGGTTAGGTAGGCATTGTGGAAGTGGTTCTCGGGAGCTGTTAGCTCTCCTGGCGTAGGGGTGGGAGTATTGAAGGGTGAGTTTGGAGGTGAATGTCCGGGAGGGGATTTCGGTAAGGATATGGTGGGTGCTGTGGAGTTAGTAGTGCCTGTGTCGGGAAGAGAGGAGCTAAGGACTTTGTCTTTGATGAGAGGGAAGATGTGGTCGAGTAAGATTACATTTTGGTCAGTGGATTGCAAGAGAATGATCCCAGTGTGATAAATGGTGAACGTGGCTGAGGCCCTAAAGAACGGGGAGGGGATGATAGAGATCTTGAGACCGTGTGCTGTTTTTTTGGACGAGAAGACTGAGAACAGGGCATAGATTGCTTTCCTCCATTGAGCTCTTCTCTTTGTGTAAAAAATTATGTTGTTGGTTAAGGGGGCCCTTGTTTAGAGAGTGGAAGGTGTCTGATACGGGGGTCTCAGGGTGTGTTTTTAGCAGTGAGTGTTTAAAGCGTTTGGCTGCTTTTTTAGAGAGTTTAGGGGGATACTTGATGGTGAATGTATGCTGATGTTGACCTGATCGTTCCATCCTGCTACTGACAAATATGGGTGGTGAGCTGCTGACTTAATGATTTATTTATTAATTTAATTTGGGTGCTCTGGAGTAGCTTTTTCTATGAGAACTGAGACTAGTTTAAAGATGGCTGCCTGATTTGCAGAGGTAATCTTAAGTTCCTCAGCGTAGTCCTATCACTCTTTCAATGAGTGGGAGAGTCCTGTACAATTAGAGGTCCTATCTTTCTTTCCAGGAGGACTGTGTAAAGATTTGTCTGCTTACTGTTTCAGTGGCCGAGTGAGTGCCATTTTGTCAGCACCCGGGATCCGGGGTCCGTGGGGGCTTGTGGCGACTTCTTAAAATGGGGACTTTGAATGCCTCCTTGTGCTCCGAGATCGGTGTGTGGCAGGGAAATTATCACTTCCAAGGTGGGGGCCCACAGAGTGGAGACGGTGAATGATACGAGTTAGTGCAGGAATAGCGAGCACAGTGTTAAATGTGTAGCTCCCATGGGCTGCTTGGGGCAGAGGTGGGATCCGATAGGAGTGGGGGGGGGGTAGGGAGAGAGGCTCTCACCTATCGAGCGTGAGGGGCGGCGGTACAGACAACCCGGGTACCACGGGAATCTTTGGGGGCAGGATAGCGTCACCAGTGTGCTCTGCGAGAGCGCGTATGAGCTCCGTGATTTCTAGTGCTGGAGATGGAGCCTTGCATGCCGGGGGTTAATGACGGGCAGGGATCTTCCTCGGGAGAAGGCAGGGTCTGTTCAGGGCAGGCGGAGCACTCCCTTGATTCTTGCGCGACTAGTGCTCCGTAGCCAGCGCCCTCCTCACCTCTTAACAGGCCGGGTTCGGTCGTCCTGCAGCATCGGGAGAGGGCCAGTTGTAGTGCTGCCAGCGATGCGACGGGTCCGTGTGGCTCCTCCGTAGTGAGGCTACGACCGGTCGTCCAGCAGCGTCGTGGGATAGCCAGTCGCCGTACTTCCAGAGTATGCTTCGGGTCTGTGCAGCTCCTCCGAGGCGGGGCTTTCCAAGTATGTAAGGAGTGCATGCTTCGCTGTTGAAGTCTGTATTTTCTTCAATTTGTATCCTGAGACGATTCGAATATGCTGGTTACTTTCTCTGGGCAAGGTTGGAGGCCAATAGATATATAAGGATACTTTTCCGATCTCTAGCCCGGGAGCTCCCCTTTCCGAGCTCCATGTCATCAATGCAATGTCATCAGAACCAAAATCTCCAGGCACCCTACTAAACACCAAGTATTGCTATATGTTATTCCTAAACAGGCAACCACAGGTGCAGTTAGCTTGCAGGCAACATGGTCCTCATTTCAATGGTACAGCAGGTGCAGTGACACTGGGTTCCAAAACTCTAGGAACCTCTCCAAACACCAAAAATTGAAATATTATACTACTAAACAGGCAGTCACAAGTGCAGCTACCTTACCAGCAATAGGGTCATGATTTGAATAGTGCAGCAGGTCCAGTGGCACCGGGGCTAAAAGTTGTCAGAACTCCTCTAACATCAAATATTGCTATGTTTAACTGCTAAATAATCAGTCACAAGTGATGTTACCTTGCAGGCATTAGGGGCATGATTTGAATGGTGCAGCAGGTGCAGTGGCACCGGGCCTAAAAGTTGTCAGAACTTTACTAAACACATAATATTGCTATTACATCAATTAATTCTATTACTTCCCTCTTTCCTTTTTCAAAAGTTTGTTATTGCTTACCAGCACTAAACCACTAGTAACATCACAATATTTTGCCTTTTTGTACATAAATGAGTCATAACACTTTAACAGTTTCTGTAACTTATATTGTACATCTACTCAGCAACCTACAACTCACAACAAAAACCAGCCTATTATTGATCACATAGGTGAAACCTAATGTGTTTACCAATGCTTGATGGAGTAATCTGCTCTGCAAACTAACTAAAAAAACGACTTATTTCCTAACTTCTTGTGTATGGCAAAGGTTTACTCATTACTATTCCAGATATATTAACAATACATCCGCATATTGCAATAGTCATGCTGTAAGTGATACAGCCAGAACCAATCCTAAGGTAATACATCCCCATCATGAAGTCATCATCGATTAGCAGTCCCATTCTAAAAATATTTTGGGATCATCCTTGAGTAATACAGGCCCATCCTGAAATACCCATAGGAGCATCCTGGAGTAATCCAGCCTAATCCTGGAATCATTCTGGGATCATCCTGCAGTGGTAAGGCATCATCACACATATTCCAATGAAATAATCAGGAACCCATCCTGGAGTAATCCAGACTATTCCTGAAATCATCATGGTATCATCCTGCAGTAGTACAAGATCATCACATCGTTTCCACTGAAGTAATCGGGCCCTAATCCTGGAGTAATTTCTCTGATGACTCTAGATAAAGTCATCTCATTTAAATATTCTGCCCTGTGGGCATACTTCAGGATGGCTTCGGATGACTTCCACAGATAATTGCAGGAATAGCCTGGCTGAAGTCATCGGATGACTTCAGAATTACCCTAGGATGATCTTCCTTTTTGACTAGGGTGCACTGCAGCCTCAACCTGTGCCACCTGCTCTCACTATGAGAATCACGGTTGCATGGTGAGTCCGAGGCACTAGTTGGGTTCTGACTGCCTGAGCAGGGCACAACAACAGTATGTTTTGAGCTCATGAGGAGGAGAACAGGTGATCGATTCTCGAACACCAGCTTCCTCCTTTAACTCTGGGCCATTCTGCAGGGCGCGCAGAGGACAGGAGTTTGAAACATCCTGTCACAGCCTGGGACAACCGAAGGAGGACCTGACGAGACCCGGAAACATCTACAAAAAGTAGCTTTGGTGCTAGTTTCTTTGGCATAAGAAAACCTTCGTTCCCCTGACCAATTAATGCATTTGGGAAGTATGTGCCTCTGCAGAGTGCAGTTAGAGACGAGCAGCAGTAGCTGCGTCTCCTCGATCCTTTGTTCGTGCACCGACCATCCCCTCCCGTAGAGAGAGAGAAGCTGTCACACCAGCCTTTGGGTAAAAACGGGAAGTGTGTGAATGAGCTGCCTTTGCCCTGACACCTTATAGACTTATATTATAAAAACCAATACGCTCCACTTTTCACTACCTGGAAGTGCTGCGCTTTAGAAATCACACGGTCACACTATAGGCTTACCAGAGGAGCAATTTTAATGCAGTGCACACTGATAAGATCAGTGTCTGCCGCTTTATTCTAACTCTAGCCGCCCGGCCCGTAACAAGTGGCACCAACAAGTCTCCCGGGCCCCCATGGTGTGCCATAGCGAGCAGCAGCCACTGCTGAGGGCTGGCCCAACCCCCGTCTCGGTAATTGGCAGCAGTGTCAAAGCTGCGTGGCGCTGCAGGAAATATGCAGCCAGGCATGACAGGCTGGGCAGATTTGTAACATTGTAGCACTCTCAGCCATTCCAGAGCTGAGAGAAGACAATCCTCTTTAACTATTAACTTACTGAGCCCAGCAGCTGCTGGCAGCACGTCTCAGAGCAGCAGAGCCGGCTCACAGGTGCAGGCGCAGGTGGCGCGCGCTGACTGCCACCCTGCGCAGCCAGGGTTTCAGAGTGGCATTAAATGCGTGACAATGCATTTCAGTGCGGTGATGCAGAGCACCACACTGAAATGCATGAGCATCACACCTGATGTGTGATACTTGGCAGGCATGTTCTTTATAGCCCTCCGGCATTAGAGCGGTTTACAAGAGACCCAGACTATGTTGCACAATCTTTATATGGGAACGTGGAGATTAGGAGAAAGGGCCACATTCACAAACACTGGTCAAAGCCGGCACTGGAGCCTTGGCCTTGTGTTTAAAAGGGGGTAGCTAGCTGCCGGTGATCCAGCGCGAGGTCTATACCTGATCAGGGATCGATACTCAATTCATACACTTACAATGGCCCATACACATTCACCCAGAATCCCTGATGAGCTCAGGTCAATTTGTTTCGTTCAATGTCTTTTCTTTTCTACAAATCATGTAAAACGTCATTGGAATACCTATCAATTTAATGAATCAATTTTCCTTCTATTTGGTCGATGGACCAATTAGTTGAATAGTTGATGATAATGATTATCCTTCCTAAATCAACCCTACGGTTAACTAAATAACCACAGACACTCGGTAAAGTTATAAAACTTTATCTTATATATGCGGATTGCTAAATGCATACAGTTACAAATGTAAATAATGAACTCACAAAGGGAGAGAGACACATTAGTTAACACCAAATGATTACAAACTCATTTCAAAGCAAATTACATTATGCATGAATGAGTGGATAGATTAAGAGACAGAAGTTCAGGGCCGGACTGGAAACGAAAACTGGCCCTGGCAAAGTGCTCGGCCGCTCTCCCCCGGGGGGAGGGGGGAGGAGGTTGGGCGAGTTCTTTTCCGGGGCCGGTTTTCGGCCGATTTTGTTACAGGGCCGATTTTGCAGCTATGCTGCAAAATCGGGCCTGTAACAAAATCGGCCCCCAGGGACCCAAAACTGGCCCCCACCCTTGCGGCGCACCGGGGGATTGCCCGGTGCCCGCAATGGCCAGTCCGGCCCTGCAGAAGTTTCAGCAAAATCATATGCAAAAACTGAATACACCTGACGGAGGGGATAGATGAAGAGACACTAGTTTTGCATCTAAAATATTACATTCAATGTGTCAAAGAGAGTGGATAGGCGGAGAAACAAAAGATTCAGACATACATGTATTTGCTAATAATCTGTATGTGTGAGTCAGAGACAGAATACAAACCTATCGGTCTGTAGGAAAACCACCCCCTTGGCCTAAGAGATGATAGGGGTTCCCCGAAATAGGATCAGAGAACAAAGGTTCTTGCCAGCCTAAGTGTAAACCACACCCCAAAGGCACCCCAATTATGCCCTAAAATTGATGTGTCCAACCCACATTTGTTGCAAACTTTCGCCAAACTCGCAAGTGAATTGGTGGGCTTGGAGGGTGGCGTTGTCACACCATTGTGACTTCACGTACGATTCAGCTAATTTATTATTTCACATTCTTTCCCAGGGTTTGGTTCTTAGTTCATTCTCATGATTTCTTAGACATTTTACATTTAGACAGTCTTTTATTCATAACTTAACATCATCCGCAGAACGTGTCTCCGGTCCCACGACTGATCATGGCACTTGGCAGTCAATTGTCAACTTGTCCTTCAACTCGTACACTTTCCTCTGCGGTGCACAACGTGTCTGTCCTGCTTCTGACAAAGGGGATTCACTCCTCAGCTTCCCCTCCCACTTTAGCCAACTTTAAAAAAGATGGCACCTTTTTCCAGAACACTGAAGCAAATGAAATATGAACATTCATAATTATGTGATAATGAAACCTTCACTGTTTACCACCCACCTTTGTACTATTCGTTATTAGAGTTACCTAGCATAAGCTTTAAGTGAAAAAAGAAGCATTATTCTTTGTTTTGAAAGCAAGATGCAACATGCAATCTATAAAGTGCACATACGGTCCAGTCATGCATTTATTTTGTTTTCACAAAAGCATTCTGCAAATACGTTTTAGTTTCTTTCATATATTATTTCATATTAGTGCATACATGCTCAAAGCTATTTCCCACGTGTTTGTGTCAGGTGCACGTTAGTTCACTTACAGCTCCATCAATTCCCCCCTCTGATGGCTTTCAGTAGCCATCAAAAAAATACCTACCATACCAAATGCTATCTTTATTATAACTAAAACTCAGTACTCTTTTCTATTTTCATGGCACCCTCATCTAAGTCTTTCATCATATCATAGTATTTACCTTTCATGTCTTCTAATTCTATCTCCTTTCTTTTTCTTGATCTTCGTTCATTCTTTGATTCTGTCACTTCTCTTTTTCCACTTCTACACTTATAACATTTATATGTTGTTATTATCATTAACACTACTATGGATACAGAAACAATTGGCATTGTTATCTGTCCTAACAAACTATTCCCAAAGGTAGAAAACCATTTACTCACAGAGGAGAAACCCTTACCAAGTTTCTTCCAAATACCATCAACCTCCAGTTGGGTCAAGTCCTCAAGCAATTTAGTAATTTTCTTTATATATCCCTATATTCCTTTACTTTTATCAGGAATATAGGTACAGCAGTGTTGGATTTTCAACATGCCACAGACTCCACCCTCTTTTGACAGTAAAATAGCAAGGGCAAGTCGATTTTGCAAAACCCTTGATCTGATCGCAACCATATCGGTATCATTCATCAAAAACCAACCAGCAGACTCCGTTGATAAGCGATCAACCACTGTGGATAATTTTCGAATTTTGTGTCAATTCAGGACAACTCGAACTGAGGGTATCAGTGCACCAAAAATATCACCTACTATTTCTGAGAAACTTGCTCTTCTATTGTGTGTTAGTCCTTGTTTTTCATAGAGTTGATTATTACTTCGGTCCATTTGATAGACCTTCGGGAAGACAATAGCAAAATAACAACTTCCATACCAGTGCACAGGTAATCTATAATAGGCCTTTCTTTCACATACATAATAGACAGGGTCAGTTCCACCTTTCAATCCCCAACCTCTAGTAATTTGGAAAGTGTGCTCACACTCACTAATACCAATTAAGTAATTATTATAGTTAGTTTTTGTTCTAAGCAAACATATCTCCCCTTTCTGAACCCAGTCCAGGGACATTGCAGTGTATGTCACGCCTTTCTCATAATCTCCTTTTCTAAAAGCCCACGGGGGTACCCGTGACTGCTGTTCAGCAGCTATTCTTTGGAAACTTCCCCTTCTACCTTCTACCATTTCTATGAAAATGCTCTCTTCCACCCGCAAACTACATGTCAAGTTATTCCTATAAGCATATTCTACAAAGTTTTAGTGATATGGAAGAACTCTCCCATATATCATGCATTTTGGCCACTTAATACCTTATTTAGTTCTTTAATCACAGGTATTTCTGAAGATACTAAATCTATGTTAGAGTAATGGTACTCCAGTTTACCCGTTACGTAGAAAAGGCTGGTTAGTACACTGCAAGACACACCACATGTTAAAGGTAGGTGGTGCAAGGTCACCCCTTCAGACAGACAAAGGTAATTGCATGCACACGTAACAATCACTTAAGTTCATGGTTTCTATATATTCATATATTAACTTGGTAAACACATTTAACGTGAAATTAATAATTGATTTATCATGATGGAGAATACTTCCATCAAATGGTTCTGGTTTAGTATTAGGTGTTTCGTTACTGTTATCACTCATTCTTTCTCTTGTTACATCATTAGTATTGTTTCCATCATTAGTTACCATTAGGATAGGTACAAGGACAGTCACTTCTGCTTTGGCCATTTTGTATCTAAATAAAAAAAAATCGCTCTAGCTCTACAAATGCTAATAAAAATTCAGGACAAAAAATAATAGTGCAATCCTGCACCTATTGTCTTTTTTTCTTTACCCTCTTCTTTTCTTTTCTTTGGTCTTCTGTGTCATTCAGTTTTTCTTTTAGTTAGCAATTTTCACCATTCTTGGTTTTGGAAAGTTCTTTTAAGGTGGTCTCAATTTATTTTCATCAACTTTCTCAGAGTCAGAACTGTCTTTTTCTTCACTTGGATCAGAACTTTCAATTTCTTCCAAAATAACATAAGTCCATTCTGGTGCTTGTATTTTCTGCTTGGGATTCTCACACTCCTGGTTTTTCATACTAGTTCTTCTCCTGACTCTTCTTATTCTGTTTGACTTGAAACCTCATTACTTTGTTCTGGTCTTCTTCTGGACTCTCTTCCCACTATGGTGTATTTCAGTCTTTTCACCCCACCTTGCCAGTTATCACCTTTTCTTGGTTTCTTGGTTTGGACTACTTTTTCTCCTTCTGGGTCTGGTTCAAAGTTCTTTTATGTGTCCTTTCTTTGAGTTGTTCTTCTTCCTGATTTTCAGCAACTCCTGGTTTTGCTGTTGCGACAGTAACTTCTCCTTCAACTGTGAATTCACCTCCTTCTGGTTCAATAGCAGTTTCACTGTCTCTGGCTCAGCTGTGAACTCACTTGCCTCTTGTCTAGCAGTGAACTTACTTTCATCTGGCTCAACAGCAGTCTTTGTTGGGTCCTAGTATCTGGTGTCCACTTTACTTGACTTGTGCTTGGCTGTTCGTCATCTGGTTGTTCATTAGAATCTGCCACTCTAGATTCAACAGCTTCACACACTTCAACCACTGGTTTTTGTTCTTGTATTACCAGTTGCTGCTCTTCTAGTTGTTCCAGTGGACCTAAGGCCCGTTTGGTGTGGCTCGCATCAATCCAATTTGACAAACCACCACACTTCACTACAGTTGTCGTCATCAGTATGACTTGATCCGTGTCACCTGGGTTCTAAGCACAACTTCCTCACGTGCTTCTTGACATAAACCCACTCGCCTGGATTCAGATCATGAGAGGACAATGCCGACGATACCCAGCTCCTCTTTACGTGCAGGAAAGGAGAAGAGTTTGATGGAGAGAGTATCCGTGAGTGCCTTGGGGCTGTTTTCAAATGGTTCCAGCTGAACAGCCTCAAATGCAACTCAGATAAATCTGAGGTACTTTTCTTCGGCTGCCCTCACGATCTAGATTGGCAGGAATGGTGGCCGGTTAATATGTTTCCTCCAGCACACTCGTCCCAGTTAGCTAAGAATCTGGGAATTAAGATGGATAATGGCCTGGCGTTAAGATCTCAAATCCTTGGTCTTACGGGAACTTGTTTTGGCCTGCTTAGGATGCTGCGCAAGTTTCTTCCTTTGTTATCAGTAGATCATAGGAAGTTGACGGTGCAGGCCTTAATTGGCTCAAGATTGGACTATTCCAACGTCCTGTATCTTGGCCTGCCGGACTATCTTCTGTAACGGCTCCAGGTGGTACAGAACGCAGCCGCGTGGGCCATTTTTGGCCTATATAGGCGTGCCAGAGTTTCGGGACTCCTGCAGTCGCTCCATTGGCTGCCCGTCCGGAAACGGATAGTGTTCAAGGCCTTGACCCTGGCCCATAAGGCTCTCCATGCTTCGGGGGCAAAATATCTCCAAAAGAGGCTTGCCTTTTACCATCCGACCCAATCCTTGAGGTCCGAATCTCTGTTCCTTGCGATGGACCCTCGAGTAAAAATGGCCCTCATTGGGGGCCGCTCTTTCGGGCTGTTGGCATCACAGACGTGGAATAGGTTGCCTTTGGCACTTCGCAGCACCTCTAACTTGCTGATTTTTAGGAAGCGCCTTAAAACCTGGCTTTTTGCCCAGTAGTCCGTTTCTGTTTCCTGTTTCACTTTGCTCCAATGTGTTGTGTTACTCTGTGATTGGTTTTAATAAAAGCGCCGGGACACTCTATGGAGTAGCCGTGCGCTATAAAAGTAAAAAAATAACATAACATAACATAACATAACAACTATATGGTTTTCCTATCACTAGTGGGGACTGTTACCTAGGATCCCTGTTCTTTTTCTTTTCTTTCCCTGTTTTTAAACGGGTGACTTTTTGCACCCTCTTGCATGGGTAACTTTTGCATTAGGAACAGTGTTCTCTTTTTTGATATATGTTTTGGCTGTGTCATAGTGGCATCTTCTCCAACCTGGTGAGACACAGAACGTACCAGGTCAGCCAATCCTCTGCAATAATCGAGTACCAGACCATCAGACAAACTCATCAAATTGTTTGCTGGTATGTATGCTTGTCTCATTGCTCTTCTCATGACCATCTCATAAGGACTCAATCCCGTCTTTTTGTCAGGTATGCTTCTTAGACTCATCAGCATAAGGGGTAAAGCGTCGGACCATTTCAGTGATGTGGATGCACCTCACCTTTCCTAACCTGGATTTTATAGTGCCGTTGAGTTGCTCAACCACTCCAGATGCTTCGGGTAGGTAGGCACAATGCAGCTCCTGCTCAATTTTAAATGCTGCACAAATCAGCTGAATTATCTCATTATTAAAATGTGTTCCTCTGTCTGTCTCTAAAGTTACTGGAATTTCAAACCGAGGAATTAGTTCTTTCAAAAGTAGTTTAGCTACAGTTAGGCTATAATTTCTTCTCTTGGGATAGGCTTCTACCCAGCGAGAAAACAAGCAGTCAATGACTAGTACATACTTCAGCCCATTACATGGCGGAAGCTCAATAAAATCAAGCTGGAGTTGGGTAAACGGTTCTCCTGCTCTTCCATTTCTTCCCTAACTAGTAACTGTTTTCCTGGCTGGATTTTGCTGCTGACATGTTATACACCTCGGCAAAGTCTCTCTGCAATCACACTGGACTTTGGGTTGTACCATGACTGCTTGAAGAGTCTGATCATTGCATCTCTTCCAAAAATGAGCAATTTCATGGTAATCTCTGGCCATATGGGAAAGTAAAGAATCTGGTAACACTGGTCTCCCATCAAAATAGATCCATAGTTCATTTTCTGCTCTTTTGCTACAGCCTGTTTTGTTCCATCTTTCCTTCCCTCATCACTTGCTTCTTCCTGCATCTGTCTAACTTCCTCCCAAGTTTCAAAAGTGGCAGTAAACAAAAGATGGCATTTGGTATTTCCTCTTTCAATTGATCTGTTTAAAGCCATTGACTTTTGTGCACAGAAACGTGCAATTTGGACAGCATATCTGTTGCCCTTCATCATATAATCATCTCCTGATTTATGTGCGGCACATTTGACCACTGCAATTCTTTTGGGCAATTTGAAAGCATCTAATAATTCCTTTCCAGTTTTTCCATTACGAATAGGAGAACATGAAGAAGTCAGATATCCCCTTTGCATACATAGCTGTCCAAAATCATGGACAACCCTGAATCCGTATTGACTATCAGTGAATATGGTTTCTTTCAGGCTTTTGGAAATTTTGCACGCTCTAATTAGAGCTATTAGTTTAGCAATTTGGGCCGAATTTATCGCTTTCAGACAGGATACTTCAAGATCTCCCTGTATGGTACAAACAGAATAGGCAGTACATAGTTCACCTTTCCCATTTCTCAGACATAACACATCCAAAAATATCTCACAATCTGATTCTTCCAGCGGACTAACCTCAATTTCTGGCCTGGGTTTGGTGCACAGTACTGTCACATCGAAAAAGTAATGATCCGCTTGTTCTCTCACTTCCTCACAGCAAGAGTTTTGCAACAAGATTGCCGGGTTTACAGTAGTGCACCTTACTACAGTCACAGTCTCGGCACCCAGAATCACTCTTTCATACTTAGTCAACCGACTAGAGGTAAGATACTGCGAGTCAAAAGAATCTCAACAGAATGTGGTACATACACCATGACTGGGTATTCCATCACAATTGGTTCACTTTGTTCCCGACTTATACAAGTAGCTACTACTGCTTTCAAACATCTGGGCAATGCTGCAGCCACTGAATCCAAAGTAGCAGAAAAATATGCTACTGGACATCGTGCCATTCCATGTTTATGTGTTAGGACTGAGAGTGCACACCCATCTCTCTCACAACAGTACAAATTAAATTCCTTGGTATAATCTGGCATTCCCAATGCCGGTGCATGACAAAGGCTGCTCCTCAACTTTACAAAAGCTTCCATACTTTTGTCATCCAGAGCAATCAGATCTTTCACATCCTTCCGGGTTAACCTCTGTAGAGGTTTTGAAATCAGTGAAAAACCATTGATCCACTGCTGGCAATATCTAACCATTCCCAAAAACATTCTTACTTTTTTGTGTGTTTTGGGTGGACTCATCTGTTTGATAACTTCAATTCTTTCTGGGGTCACTTCCCTGCGTGTGTCCCTCGCTACGGGACTGCTGATGCCTTATAGGTGCGTCCCAGGTGCAGAGGCTCATTGGAATTACAGTCCTGGCCCCCGAGTCGCATTGCCGGTGAGTTAGGATGCTGCTGGCGTTGGCAGTTTCAAAAACCGCGGGACTGCCGGCACCTTACAGGCACGTCCCAGGTACAGAGGCTCACAGGGATTAGAGTCCTGGCCCCGAAGTTGCGTTGTCGGTGAGTTAGGATGTAATGTAATGCAGTATTTGTATAGTGCTGACTGCCAATCTGAAAGGAGCATCCTGGCACTGGTTGGAGGTGAGAGGGGGCCCGAAGAATCTTAAATGAGTGAAAGGCAGAATTCGTCTGAGGCGCTAAATACCCAAGTCTTCAGTGCCTTCCTGAATTGGGTTTCTGTTTTTAGCAATCTTAGATGAGTTGGCAGAAGGTTCCAGGCTTTGGTCCCCAAGGTGGCCACTGTTTTTCCTCCTTTTGTTTTACATCTGAAAATGGGTGGTTTAAGGAGGTTGGCTGACGAGAACCTAAGGGTCCTGGTTGTGATGTAGGGAGTGAACCGTGCTGAAAGGTACTTTGGTCCTAATTTAAGCGTGGCTCTAAAGGTGATTAGGAGGATTTTAAAGAGATGCTGCTAGCATTGGCAGTATTAAAAAACCAGTGGACTACCGGCACCTTATAGGTGCGTTCCAGGTGCAGAGATTCACGGGGATTAGAGTCCTGGCCCGAGTCGCGTTGCCGGTGAGTTGGGATGCTGCTGGCTTTGGCGGAATTAAAAAAACGCCGGACTTTTGGCACCTTATAGGCACATCTCAGGTGCAGAGGCTCACGGGGATTAGAGTCCTGGCCCCGAGTTGCGTTGCCGGTGAGTTAGGATGCTGCTGGCGTTGGCGGTATACTCGGAACTGTCAATTAATGCACTTTCGACATAGCATGTCTTTCCCCGTACAAAGGAACTACGGGACCAATCATCACCGGTATTGTCAATGCTTCTGAATTCAGGCTTAACTGATTTATTTTCTGAACAGGCTCCAATCTTGCCTTATTCATCAAATTTGTTTAATTTTCTCTCACCACTTTAGCTATTTCAGTAACCTGGGGAGTCAGAGGGGTTCCCATCTGTGGAGCACTCTGGGTTACATCTCCTGAATTTTCTTCATAAGGCGGAGGTCTTTTAGTCATCATATCCTCTAACTATTCATCATCCTCACAATTATTCGGGTCATCCCTAAAACTAGAAGTTTCTATATTTTTATTTTTCTCTTTACACTTTCCTCCTGTCTGATCCTCGGCAACTAAAACTGGATACAACCTTTCGGCTACTACAGTTCTCCTCCATCTTTTCAACTTTTCCTCTCTACTTTCAACCGGATATCCATGCCTCCAACTCCTGTATCTTCCGTTACCTTATCTATATTTTTCTCTTTCAAATGCCTCAACTTCCCATTCTTCCAATGCTTCATACTGGGTCAATCTAGGATTTGGTTCTAATGCATTCATTCGGTATCTCAGATTCTGCAATATCCTTACATTAAATGTACCATGCTGTGGAAAGGCTATGACACCATCGTCCTTCATATACTCAACCCAATTCTCTAACCACATACATGTTTGATATCCTCGCTCCAACATCATGTAAGAAGCAGGCGTTTTTGGGGGCGGAATAGGGTAGATGGTTATAGATAAGGTTATAATGTTTCAAAGGAACCCAGCTGTTATTGAAGATAATACAGACGTGGTGGAGGAACTCGACCTCACACCTTACTTGCACTTGGACTTCAAGGAATTGAGGTCCCTATGCAAAGTTAAACAAATAATTGTAGGTCTGCATCCAACCAAACAAGGGCTCCAGGAGCTCCTGGCTGAGTATGCAAAAGACCACCCCTCTGAGCAGGGTGACACCCACCCAGGGGAAGAAGAAAGGGAAGAGGGGGAGGATAATTGTGCCCCCCATCCTTAGGGAAGAAAGGGTCTCTGTACCCTTAATTCCAACAGTCAGCCTTTGGGAGCCTGAGAACCACACAGGTGGACTGGGCCCCAGAGAACCCATTGGGAAAAGCCCCAATGCAGAGGACAACTTTCTAGAAAAGTTAGCCAAGAGATTAGACCTAGAGACCAGGCTCCTAGCTCTAGAAAAAGAAAGAAAAGAGATGGGCCTATCCCCCATCTCTGGTGGCAGCAATACCGATAACAAGGATAGAGAGCAATCTTATGATCCTAAAATCTCCAAAGGGATTGTCCCTAAATTTGAGGAAGGTGATGACATCACCAAGTGGTTCACAGCCTTTGAGAGGGCTTGTGATATCAGACAACTAAAGAAACCTCTCTGGGGGCACTCCTGTGGGAACTGTTCTCTGGTAACTGGTAACGTCTGACCCTCTCTGGGCCAGAGGCAGGGTCCTATGACCTCATGAAGAAGACTCTGATTGAGGGATTTGGACTCACTACTGAGGAGTACAGAATTAGGTTCAGGGGGCCCACAAAACCCAGACCCAATCCTGGATACATTTTGTAGACTACTCAGTAAAGACACTGGATGGCTGGTTAACTGGACACAATGTGCATGACTTTACTGGACTGTATAATTTGCTTATGAAGGAACACATTTTGAGTAATTGCACAAATGAAAAGTTACATCAGCATTTGGTAGACCAAGGTCTAATTTCTCCCCAAGAATTGGGAAAGAAGGCAGACCACTGCGTCAAGACTAGGGTGACAAGGACAGCCACTGGGGGTGACCAAAAGAAGGTGGTCACAACCCCCCCCCCCCCCCCCCCCAGGGGAAAGGTGGTGATTCCCCAAGATAAAAAGTCTGAGTCTTCCAAAGGGCCCCAAAAACCTGTTCAGGTGGGTGGGTCTCAATCTACTCCCTATGTGCCTCAGCCCTATAGGGGAAGAAACTTTGATCCTAACAAGGCCTATTGTAACAACTGTAAGAAGTTGGGATATTTAACTGTAGACAAGAACTGCCCCTACAAAAAAGCCCCTAAGGCACCCATTCCAGCTACTCCAGGGATAGTAAATCTACAAATTGGATCAGAGGAGTGCCCAGAGCAAATCTGGGAATACACTCAAGCTAGTCTAGTCTCCTTGGGGGATATGGAGGTTGCCAGTGTGGCTGGGTGGCCACCCAACTGTAACAAATATCTGTAATACCCCTCCATTAATGGAACTAGAGTAGAAGCCCTGAGGGATACAGGTGCTAGCATCACTATGTGTGTTGTGGGGTTGAAGTAAGGGCTCGGAGACTAGGTCTTGCTAAGTAAGGTTTTATTTTGGTAAAGGTCCTTTTGCTCCTTGAGGTGAGTCTCTCCCGGGAAAAGGCAGCGGGATCCGTGGTGAGAGATTCCCCCTTCTGGGCGTCTTACTTTTCCTAGCTCTTGTCTCGGCGAAGTTCCTCTTCCACCTCGTCCCGATAGAGCATGCGGAAACAAAACAGGTCAGGACACCGTCCTCTGCATTTTTAATGCCCGTGGGGTCCCATGTGTGAAAGGAGCACAGCTGAAGAAGTGTATCGTACAACTCTTATTTACAAGTGTGGTGCAGGGGAGCAGTAGTGAGGAAAGCGTGGTTTGGGGGAGGAATATGGTAGGACGGGAAGGGTATTTACAAGGTAGTCAGTGGTTATAAAAAAGGCGGTTATATACTAGCGAGACGAGTTTCCCCGCCTCCCCACCCAACCTGTAACCCGCTGATGTACCAGCTGAAACCACACACCTCCAGGAGTGTGGCCCAGCAGCTCGTGGTGACGTTGGCCTCCTGGCGCTCCAACACTCTCGCCCAACCAGCTCGTCTCTCGGATCGGTAACCCTTCTCCTTTCTCCTCCTGGATTCCGCTCGCCTCCCAGCTCTGGTGATCTTCTGACTCTCTTGCCACTCCACTCGATATGCCCAACTCCTCCGGGGTGATGTCACACGCCAAACCTTCTTCTTCCTCCTTTTTGGCCAATCCGACCATGTACCCGTCATTCGTCGGCGGACCTCCCTCTTCGACATCGTACGCCCAATTAAAGGTGCTGTGTCCTAAATCTTCCTCCGGTGTGGACCATAGGGTTCGCTTGTCTGTTCTCTATTCACTGTGGGTAGGTGGGAGAGAGGGGGAAACATCAGAATCTACGGCCCACCATTCTAGGCGTGAGGGTCCCTTAAGTCCCCGTTCATCCACCCCGCTTCATTCCTCCCCCCCTGGTTTCTCCCAATCGGGGAGAGATGTAGCACGTGACATGTAGTCTGCATTGCTATTCTCCCTACCTTTTTTGTGTTGTATCTCAAATGAAAAGGGCTGCAAAAATAGGAACCACCTTAGTACTCGAGGATTTTGTGATTTGTTCCTATACATCCACTGAAGTGGAGCATGGTCGGTAAAGAGAACAAAGTGTTGCCCCTCTAAGTAATATTTCAATTTTTCTATGGCCCATCGAATAGCGAGACATTCTCTTTCTACGGTGGCATTTTTGACTTCTCTAGGGTGGAGTTTCCTGCTAATAAACAGGAAGGGGTGTTCCAGGTTGTCATCCCCTAGTTGTGACAGCACGGCTCCCAGGCCGGGGTTAGAGGCATCAGTAGCCAGAAAAAAGGTTTCCTAAAATTGGGGGCGATCAGTACGGGACTGGAAGGAATGGCGGTTTTAAGGTTCGGAAATGCCTGTACTGCCTGGTCTGAGGGTTTCTGTAGGTGTGAAGGTTTTGTGTCTTTTCTTAACAGGTCGGTGAGGGGGCTGGCCATTTCAGCGAAATTGTGTAAAAACCTCCTATAATAGCCTATTAGCCCTAAAATCGCCCTTAAGTCCCTTTAAGAGCTGGGGAAGGGAGTGCTCAGGATGGCTTTTATCTTTTCGTTTTGGGGGGCTATTACTCCCTCACCTAGCATGAACCCCAGATAGTTGACTTTGGCGAACGCGGCTCTTGATTTTTTTGAGTTGACATGGAGCCCTGCTGTCCTCAAAGCCGATAGGATCATCCTAATATGCTCTAGATGTTCGCTCCAGTTCTTGCTGAAAATTACTATGTTGTCTAAATACGCAGAGCAGTACTTAGTATATGGTTGAAGGACGTCATTCATGAGACGTTGAAATGTTGCTGATGCTCCATGAAAGCCAAACGGCAGCACGTTGAACTCATATAGACCATCATCCGTGTAAACGGCTGTTTTGCATTTATCTTCTTCTAGCAGGGGCACCTGCCAATATCCTTTGGTCAGGTCAAGGGTGGTGATAAAACTGGGTTCTCCTATTCTTTCAATTAGCTCGTCCACCCTGGGTATGGGGAAGGCGTCAAAGGATGATATGGCATTGAGAGCGCGGAAATCCATACAGAATCTGGTCGACCCGTCTGGTTTCGGTACCATCACAATCGGAGACGACCATTGGCTTCTAGAAGGACGTATTACTCCTAGGCATAACATTTCCTGTATCTCCTGTTTTACATCTTGTCTCTTGGCGGACGGAATTCTGTAGGGTTTCTGCTTGACACATTTCGCCTTCTCTGTTTCTATTGAGTGTTCAATTAAGTTGGTTCTCCCTGGGATGTCTGAAAACATTTCTGAGAATGGTTGTATGGTCTCCATCAGTTCCTTCTTCGTTTCCGTAGTAAGTTCCTCATTTATTGGCAGCTGGTTAAGCTTAGAGGAATCGGAACCTATGGGAAATACACACTGTGCCGTCTTGGGAAGGGGCCCAAGCCACTTCTTCAGGAGATTTATGTGGAAGCATTGCTGCCGGGAGGGCGACATTTGCCGTTTATAGGTGCATTTACCCAAGGTCTCAACGATGGGGTAAGGTCCCAGCCATTCACTCTGGAATTTCTTTGTTGATGAAGGGAGCAATGCCAAAGCCCAGTCTCCCACGGACAAAGTCCTCCACCTTTTCCCCCGATTATAGTATTTCTCTTGGCGTTGCTGACTTTTCTCTAGGTTGGAGTAGGCCAGGTTTCTCAGTTTCCCTAATTTACTTTTAAGTTGCTGAGTGTATTCCAGGAGAGACCGTTGTTCGTTATCGTCCTCTCTTTCCCAGGCTTCTTTTGTTATCTCCAGAAGACTATGGGGATGGCATCCATATAAGAGTTCAAACGCTGAGTATCCAAGGCTACTCTGAACCTGTGCTCTCAATACATACAATGCTAAGGGAAGCAAAAGATCCCAATCTTTATTTTCTACGGGTAACATCTTTTTCAGCGTGGTCTTGAGCGGGTGATTGTATCGTTCCACTAATCCGTCCGTTTGGGGGTGGTAAGCTGATGTTCGTATGTGGTGCAGATCTAACGTTTTGCAGACTTCTTTCATAAGGCAGGATACGAAGGGTGTCCCCTGGTCGGTTAAGATTTCTTTGTGAAATCCCACTCTTGAAAACAATTCCAGCAACTTCTCTGCGACGTTTTTCGTGGAGGGGGCTCACAATGCAAATGCCTCAGGGAAGCGGGTGCTGTAGTCTACAATTACAAGGGCATAGGTGTTACCTTTAGCGGTGCAGGGAAGTGGCCCAATTAGGTCCATACCCACCCTCTCGAATGGAGTCCCGATTATAGGGAGGGGCTGGGGGGGGTACTGCTGGAGGTTTGTACAAATTCTTTTTTTGGCATATTTCGCAAATGCTACAATATTCACTGGCCTCCTTATATATACCTGGCCAGTAGAAGAGTTTAAGGATATTTTGTGTGGTTTTCTCGGGCCCTGAATGTCCTGCCGTCAGATGGGTATGTGCATAAAACAGAATTTGTTCCCTGAAAACCTTGGGCACTAATAGTTGTTTAGGCTCACTGACTCTCCCTTCTCTATACAGTAAATCTTTCTCGATTACAAATCTCGGGTAGGTGTTGGTAGGGGTTGTCAGTGCTATGTGGGCCATTTGCCAGGCATTAATGAGGGCAGAATCGTTAGATTAGGCAAATCTAAAATTGCGATCTATTGTCCATGGCTCCGCGGTTATTAAAGCTGCCCGGGGAGTTTTCTGTTTTGACTCTGACTGTCTCACTTTATCTTGGAACAAGGACAGAAAGTCCGATTGTCTACTCCAATGATTAAGTCTTCAGGAAGGGATTCTACTGCTCCTACCTGTACGGTAGATGGGGTCTACCTATAGGGTGCAATGTTATTAGGGCTAGGGGGTATGGTTTCACATCCCCATGGACGCACCTTATGTATACAGATTTTTTCGGGAGTATCTGTTGTGAATGTATCAGTCTTTTTTATATGACGGACTGCATACACCCCGAATCTAGCAAGGCCCTTATACTCTTACAAGTGACAGTAACACGTACGTAAAATGATGGACCCATTTCGGAGGTATAAATCACTGCTTTTGGGATGTACCCCACCTCCATTGGTTCTTCCGCCGGTTTTCTACGAGGGCACAGGCGGGCAAGGTGGCCCATTCACCACAATTGAAACATTGTGGTCCTCTCATGGAAGGTGGTTCCGGGCGAGGGGTCTATACTTTATTGGTTCAGTCCCAACTTTGTTCTTTTTTTCTTGTTTAGTGGTTGGGGTGGATTTAGAGGTCTTGTCCGTCTCCCATATCAGAGCACGAGGTTGAGCTCTTGTATGATTAGCAGCCATCTCTATGCCTTGAGTAGGTAACAGCCCAGAATGCTGCTTGAGCCATCTTTGAGTCCCATAGGGGAGAGCCTCCATAAACTGCTCTAGGTAGATGCTATCCATAATGTCCTCTTTGCTGCTAATCTCCGGTCTAAGCCATTTGTCCGCGGCAGCTTTCAGGTGGAAGAACAGGGTTTTTGGATTCTCTCCTTGTATCCCTTTTTCCCTTCTGAATCTAACACGATACGCTTCTGCGTCGAGTCCTAAGTGGTCAAGAATTATAGCTTTTATATCTTGATAAGGTGTATCTCCAGCTGCGTTTGCGACCTGGTAGGCCGCTTGTGCCTCGCCTGGCAATAACGGGGCGAGGAAGAATGGCCACTTTGCCTCGGGCCATCCACAGGCCCTAGCTGCCCATTCAAAATTAGTCAGGAAAGCGTCCGGGTCTTCCCCAGTTGCATACTTTTGCAGGGATACTTCTGATGCGTTAGGTACTGGGGCCCTTCTTTCTACAAATGGTGGAGCCCCAGGGACTTGTATCGCTTTTTGTAGATCCTCTATATGTGCTGCTATAGTGTTTTTGAAGACTTCCTGGTCTGCATCGGCCGACGTCATCTGACGTTCTATAGCGCATTCCAACTTCTCCTGCCCCTTTAATAAATGTTGGATAATCTGGTCCATCTTGCGTGACGGGATGGAAGTGGCGGATCCCACTTCTGACACCAGTTGTGGCGGGGTTGATGTAAGGGCTCGGAGACTAGGTCTTGCTAAGTAAGGTTTTATTTTGGTAAAGGTTCTTTTGCTCCTTGAGCTGAGTCTCTCCCGGGAAAAGGCTGCGGGATCCGTGGTGAGAGGTTCCCCCTTCTGGGCGTCTTACTTTTCCTAGCTCTTGTCTCGGCGAAGTTCCTCTTCCACCTCGTCCCGATAGAGCATGCGGAAACAATACAAATCAGGGGTCATACGTGGGGTCCCAGGTGTCAGAGGAGCACCGCTGAAGAAGTGTATCGTACAACTCTTATTTACAAGGGTGGTGCAGGGGAGCAGTAGTGAGGAAAGTGTGGTTTGGGGGGAGGAATATGGTAGGACGGGAAGGGTATTTACAAGGTAGTCAGTGGTTATAAAAAAGGTGGGGATATACTAGCGAGATGAGTTCCCCCGCCTCCCCACCCAACCTGTAGCCCGCTGACGTACCTGCTGAAGCCACACCCCTCCAGGAGTGTGGCCCAGCGGCTCGTGGTGACGTTGGCCTCCTGGAACTCCAACACTCTCGCCCAAACAGCTCGTCTCTCTGATCGGTAACCCTTCTCCTTTCTCCTCCTGGATTCCGCTCGCCTCCCAGCTCCGGTGATCTTCTGACTCTCTTCCCACTCCACTCGATACGCCCAACTCCTCCGGGGTGACGTCACACGCCAAACCTTCTTCTTCCTCCTTTTTGGCCAATCCGACCATGTACGCGTCATTCGGGGGCGGACCTCCCTCTTCGGCATCGCACGCCCAATTAAAGGTGCTGTGTCCTAAATCTTCCTCCGGTGTGGACCATAGGGGTCGCTTGTCTGTTCTCCATTCGCTCTGGGTAGGTGGGAGAGAGGGGGCAACATCAGAATCTACGGCCCACCATTCTAGGGGAGGGGGTCCCTTAAGTCCCCGTTCATCCATCCCGCTACATTATGGTAAGGGAAAAGCTAGTTTACCCAGAGCAATACCTGTTTGGGAAAACTTACCCAGTCACCAATGCTGACAGCATTACCACCCAAAGCCCTCTAGCTATGGTGGCATTAGGATGGGGGGAGGTTACTGGCCTGAAACTGGTAGTAGTCTCACCACAATTTCCAGCTGACAGACTGCTTGGAAATGACCTGGAGACCTCAGCCTGGGCTGAAGTTGAGCAAGTAACCCATGCAGCCATGCTGGGCATCCCTAGACTGGTGTGTGTCCAAACCAGAGCCCAGAGCAAAAAGAAGGGTGAACATGTGAGGTTGGAGCCTGAAAGTATGGCCCAACCAACCAAGAGAAAAAGCAAGGAGACTCGGGACCAGCTTCTGCACAGCCAGCCTCCCAGGACCCCTCTCCTCAGGGAGAGGACTTGGAAACCCTGGAGGGAACGGAGCCTATGGAGCTTGAACCTTACCAGGCTGGACTCCTGGGCCCAGGGGGACCCACTAGGGAAGAGCTGTGCCAGGGTCAGCCAGACTGCCCCACTCTTGAAAGCCTGAGGCAGCAAGCAGCTGCAGAAGCAAAGGGAGATGTCAGTGGTACCCACAGAGCTTATTGGGAAGAGGGATTACTGTATGCTGAGGCAAGAAACCCCAAACCTGGAGCTACCAGGAGAGTGGTAGTGCCACAGAAGTACAGGGAGTACCTCCTAACTTTAGCTCATGACATCCCCCTAGCTGGACACCTAGGGCAAACTAAAACTTGGGAAAGGTTGGTTAGCCACTTTTACTGGCCCCAGATGAACCAAAAAGTGAAGGAGTTTGTGAGCTCCTGTGTTACCTGTCAGGCTAGTGGCAAGACAGGTGGCAAGCCACAGGCCCCCCTGATACCACTGCCAGTGGTGGGGGTGCCCTTTTAAAGTGTAGGTGTGGACATTGTGGGTCCCCTTGAACCTCCCACAGCCTCAGGGAACACATTAATTCTAGTAGTAGTGGATCATGCTACTAGGTATCCTGAAGCAATTCCCCTTAGGGTTACTACAGCTCCTGCAGTAGCCAAGGCCCTCCTAGGTGTCTTCACCAGAGTAGGGTTTCCTAAGGAGGTGGTTTCAGACAGAGGTACCAACTTCATTTCTGCTTACCTGAAACACATGTGGAAGGAGTGTGAGGTGCAGTACAAGTTCACCACCCCATACCACCCACAAACCAATGGTCTTGTAGAAAGGTTCAACAAGACATTGAAAGGTATGATCATGGGGCTCCCTGAAAAACTCGAAAGGAGATGGGATGTCCTGCTGCCATGCCTGCTTTTCGCTTATAGGGAAGTGCCACAGAAGGGAGTGGAGTTTTCACCCTTTGAACTTCTGTTTGGTCACTCTTTAAGGGGACCACTTTGTCTTGTAAAGGAGGGTTGGGAGGGACCTCTCCAAGAACCCAAACAGGACATTGAGGACTATGTGCTTGGCCTAAGGTCCAGATTGGCTGAGTACATGGATAAGGCATCCAAAAATCTTGAGGCCAGCCAGGAGCTGCAGAATCACTGGTATGACCAAAAAGCTGCCATGGTTGAATTTCAACCTGGGCAACAGGTGTGGGTTTTGGAGCCAGAGGCACCACGGGCTCTCCAAGACAGATGGAGCGGCCCTTACCCTATCCTGGTGAAAAAGAGTGAGGTCACTTACTTAGTGGACCTGGGCACCAGCAGGACACCCAAAAGGGTTATCCATGTGAACCTCCTCAAACTCTACAATGACAGGGCTGACCTCACCATGCTGATGGTGACTGATGAGGAACAGGAAGCAGAGAGCGAACCTCTCCCTGATCTCCTCTCTGCCAGCCCAAAAGATGGGTCAGTGGATGGAGTAGTCTTTTCAGACATCCTCACTCCCCAACAGCAGGGTGACTGCAAGCAAGTCTTGCAGCAGTTTGCTAGCATCTTTTCCTTGACCCCTGGTCTTACCAGCTGGTGTACCCATGATGTGGACACTGGTGACAGTAACCCTGTCAAAAACAAAATCTATCGACAATCAGACCAAGTCAAGGAAAGCATCAAAGCTGAAGTCAGCAAGATGCTGGAGCTAGGGGTGATTGAACCCTCTGAGAGCCCCTGAGCTAGCCCAGTGGTTCTAGTACCCAAACCTCATCAACAGGGTGGAAAGAGAGAGATGAGGTTCTGTGTGGACTATAGAGGGCTCAACTATGTCACCAAGACAGATGCTCAACCCATTCCAAGAGCAGATGAGTACATAGACAAACTAGGGGCAGTCAAATTCCTGAGCACCTTTGACTTGACTGCAGGGTACTGGAAAATTGGCATTGCCCCAGGAGCCAAAGAGAAAACAGCATTCTCGACCCCTGATGGGCACTATCGGTTTACTGTGATGCCCTATGGGTTAAAGTATGCCCCTGCCACCTTCCAGAGGTTGGTGAACCAAGTCCTGACTGGGTTGGAATCCTTCAGTGCAGCCTATATTGATGATATTGCTGTCTTTAGCTCCACTTGGCAGGATTACCTGATCCACCTTGGGAAGGTTCTACAAGCCCTGCAATCTGCAGGATTGACTATCAAGACATCTAAATGCCAGATAGGGCAGGGCACTGTGGTGTACTTGGGCCACCTTGTTGGTGGAGGCCAGTTCCAACCCTTACAGCCCAATTTCCAGAGCATCCTGGACTGGGCAGCTCCAACCACCCAGACTCAAGTCAGGGCATTCCTTGGCTTGACTGGATATTACAGAAAGTTTGTGAAGGGATATGGGTCTATTGTGACTCCCCTCACATAACTCACCTCCAATAAAATGCCCAAGAAATTGAACTGGACTGTTAGCTGCCAAAAGGCTTTTGACACCCTGAAAGAAGCAATGTGCTCAGCACCCATTCTAAAAGCCCCAGACTACTCCAAGCAGTTCAAAGTGCAGAGTGATGCCTCAGAGCTGGGGATAGGAGAAGTCCTCTCCCAGATCAATGAGGAAGGCCAAGACCAACCTGTTGCTTTTATAAGCAGGAGGCTACCCCCCAGAGAGCAGCGTTGGAGTGCCATTGAGAGGGAGGCCTTTGCTGTGGTTTGATCCCTGAAGAAGTTGAGGCCCTACCTGTTTGGGACTCACTTCCTGGTTCAAACTGACCACAGACCTCTCAGATGGCTAATGCTGATGAAAGGGGAAAATCCAAAACTACTGAGATGGTCGATCTCCCTACAGGGTATGGACTTTGAAGTGGAACACCGACCAAGGACTGCCCATGCCAATGCAGATGGACTTTCCAGGTTCTTTCACTTAGACAATGAAGACTCCCCAGGGCAAGGTTAGTCTCATCACCTTTCTTGGGGGGGGGGGGGTTTGTGTGAGAAAGTGCCATCTTTCTTGCCTTGGTATGCCCCCACTTTTTTTATGAACTGCTGATGTGCTTTGACTGAGTGTGCCCTGGGTCCTGCCAGTCAGGTACCCCGGGCCTGTGTTCCTTCCCTAAAAAGAAAAGCTATCCTGAAACAAAATACCCAATTGGCATCTCTGGCCACCTGTCCGCCCTTAGTAAATGGTACCCTAGGTACCCAGGGCATGGTGACCAGAGAAGACCCCTGAGGGCTGCAGCACTTATTGTGCCACCCTCAGGGGCCCTGTACCCTGGCACACACACTGCCTTTGCAGGCTGAGTGCCTAAGTACAGAACTAAAACAAGAGTCGACATGGCACACATCCCTGTGTGCCATGCTCACAGAACCCACTGCCCTGGCATACTTCAGTCACCCCTCTATCTGGGTGCCCCATGCCGGAGGTGAGGGAAAAGGTGCATGAGCCCTGTGCCCCTGCAGTACCAAGGGCCATTCCTAGGCACTGTAAGTGCAGTGATGCCATTTAAGAGTATATGGTGCTGGGAGGTTGTCATTACAAACTCCACAGCACCATAATGGCTACACTGAAGACTGACAAGTTTGGTACCAAACTTCTCAGCACATTAAACCCGCACTGATGCCAGTGTGGAATTTAATGTAAGATGCACAAGAGGGCATCTTAGAGATGCCCTCCAAGACCCGAACCTACAATCCATGCCTGGGCTGAGTGGCTGCAGAGGCTGCCACACAGCAGACATGTTGCTGGACCCCTGGGTGGAGAGCCCCCCGCTCTCCTGGGCCTGCAACAATGCACATCCTGGGCGAGGTGTTATGTCTCCTCGCGCAGGATGGACAGGGGGAAGCTTCAAAGGCATACCGCCTCTGAGAGCTTCTCCAGACCATTTGCTGTACCCAGCAACTGGCCCCCCACCCGTTCTACCCCCACTCTGGTGGGAAGACTGGCGAGAAAAACTACGTCAGGAAGGAGGGTGTGCCAACATTTGCCAACTCCACTCCTCAGGTGGAGGAGGCGAGGTGAAGCACGACCCCGGGCTCTGGCCATCTTGTAGATGGGGAGCCCTGCCCAATCCCAGCTAGGCTCCTGCCACACTCCCACAGGAGAGGAGCAGGCTAGGGGTTGTCCTCACCCCAGAACAGGGACCCATTGGTCCCTGCCCTTGCCCTACCTGTAACGCCCTAAATTTAGTATTTAGGGGCTCCCTGAACCTTCTTTCCTGAGATCCCGATAGCAAAAGAAGAAAGAAGAGCAAGAAGAAGAAGACCCGCCGCGCAGCTGCTAACAGGACAACAACAACTGACTTGGCCCCAGCCCTACCGGCCTGTTGATCCTGGTACCTGCTCCTGCCTAATCCCGGCGACCTCCGCGGACAGCAACCTTGGGACACCCAGAGGACCTGCCTGCCTTGACCCTCTCGACGATTGGGACTCCCATCAGCAGAGGCTCTGCTGCAACAACCCACCTGGTGCTCTCCAGGAAGCTCCGGACCAGCCCACTCTGCACCAGCCGAGCCCGGGCCGGGCCAACCCAAACCAAGACCACGAGGACGTCCCCACGGCAACTGGGACCCGGAGTCCAGTGCCCAAAGACCCTCCTCGATGAACCAGCCGACGCCTGCAGACTCAGAACCAGGGGCCACCCTAACCGCGACCAGCTGAGGGTAAGCTTTTCAGACCCCCAAAGACACCCCTGCACCCGGTGCCCCACAGCCCCCTGTACCTCCCTTTGGGGTACCTATCTGTGCTCCATCATCCCAACTTACCTCTCGAAGTGCTGGTCGCCCCTGGAGAGTCACCGTCCCCGAGCCTGCAGCCTTTGTTCCTTTTTCAAGATCCTCATTGGATAACATTGAACGCTCGACGGCTCAAAAGCACCCTGCACCCAGCCGCCGAGAGCCGCTGGCTGTGACCACTTGGCCCTATCCTACTTCCCCCATTGCCCTGAGCAAGTGATCAGGAGCCCAGCTCCCAGAGCCGCGTGGCCTTCTAGCCAGCAGCCACCAACCGAAGGCCCCCTTTTCCTCATTGGATAACATTCGGCCTACCTACCTCTGCACCTGGCCGCCCCTGTGCCGCTGGGACTGAACTAACTGTACTCACCTGACCCTGGGGGACCCCTGAGTCTATGCCCAGAACCCTAACTTCACCAACCAAGTACTCACCTGGAAACCGGTAATCCACTTACATGCCATTGGATAAAACTGACCCATTGTGACTCTAAAAATTTTCAGTGTGAAGTTTTGAAAACTGAAAATATTCCTATAAAGTCAGCCAAAGTCCGAATTCAAAAGTACTCACCTGTGATCAGGAGAGAAGTCAGTGCTGTACCTTTCAGCCCAGTACTGAACCTCAAAAGTAATCCCTAGCAGGCTTACTAGTGACCTGTATTTTCTCCATAGGAACCCATTGTCTGCTTTTCTATGAAATTTCTTCTAAGTGCCTACTTTTGAAAACTGCAAATATTCTTTAAAAATCGTATGAAATACTGAAACGCAATTACCTACATGTTTTGAGTTAAGCCCCCAGTGCTGGCCCATGGAGACTAGTACTGGGTTACAAAAGTAACGCGATCATACTTTACCTGCAACCTGAATTTCCTCCCATTTAATAACATTGTCAGAAGTACATTGAAAAGTTTTTAAGTGGGAACTTTTAAAACAGCTTTATATTCATGAAAATTCATCACAATAACTAAAACGTTTTTGATAATCTGGTTTCAGCTTAGACCCCAGGACTGAATCTAAGATCTAGTCCTGGAACTACCAAAATAATACATAAAGTAATCAACTGTACTTACCTGTGAAAAACCCATGGAGCTCAATGCTAGAGTGTGTTTCAGAACTGTGTTGCTTACTAGCTATCCTGTAACTATTGTGTGCAAAACATGCATTGCTCCTGTGCAAAGTATTTTACATGAGAGTACTCATAACTTGAAAAGTATATTTTTATAACTGTTGGTTCTAAAAATAAAACAACTATATCTGAGGATATAATAAAAATTGGCCTGGAGTTCAGTTCTTGAGTGTGTGAAACCTTTTGCTGACTGAGTGTGTACAACAAATGCTTTACACTGTCCTCTGGTACTGCCTTACTGCTCGACCAAGCTACCACTTTGGAGAGTAAGGTTAGTTCTGACTTTAACCTCTGTTATACCTTTGGGGATTGTGGTCTCCGTACACACTGTACTTCATTATTGTCCAGTATATACAGAGCCACTTTCTCACAAGCAATGTTTTCTTAATAAAAATGTTCCGTTAGTAACACATAAACAATGCTACCTTTTCTGTTCCACTAAATAGAGATAGTTTTCACTTTTTCTGAGTTTCCTTCACTACGAGTCAGTCGTTCAATTAGTCTTTATTCGATTTGAGCAATCATAAAAGACACATAAAATACAGTATTAAAAATCCCCAAATGACGTTTAAAACAATCACATATAAAATTCATAAAAGGTCCCATAAACAACATATCAAGTTAACAGGCTAACAATACACAGGGTTGGATAAGGACCACAATCTCATGTGCAAGTTAATAAATACAAATTATTAAGCCATATCAAATAACATCAGTTACATAATGCCTGCAACCTGTTCCTTCTAAGGACCCACGTCCAGCTCCAAAATTTAGCCATAGCAATAACTATGACCTCACTGGTATCAGTTCTCAAGATACTTAAGGCAGTTTGGCAAGATCGTGTTCCTATTTTAGAACAGACTGGCTTGAGCCATTTATGTTGAGGACCCTTATATGCAGTACATACAAACAGAACATGTGATAAAGTCTCTTCCATGCAGGGGCAACAGTAACATTTTGAGTCTTTTACCGTCCCCCACTTACTTGAAAAAGATTTTAAAGGGAGAGTGCCCACTCTAAATTGATGATAAAGCTTTCTAAAACCGGGACTCATTGTGATGTCCCAGTAGGCTTCCAACCTGTAATCAATTTTATGTTCCAGGAAGAGACCTGTTAGTGAAGTAGCATTCACCTGGGAAATACATTTCAAATTTACCATGTCCCTATATAAGGCTTTAAAATCTTTTTTTGAAGGGAAAATATTCCCTTTTGGGTCTTGCCACAAATGGATGAGACCCATATCCGCTAATGTAGCCTTAATCCTTTGTAACCAAGATATTTTATTCGTTTTATCAGCATTCCTAATATGCTTAACAGCTTGCACATAAGGTGCTAACTCCGGGGTAGTCCAAAGCCTTCACCAATAGACAAGAGTCCTAAAGCCCGCGGCCTCCTCAAATGAAATACACCCCAAATCTTGATATAATGGCCTAAGAGGGGTGGACTGAGGGAGGCCGATCAATGACCTCAGAAATTTATTCTGCGCTTGGACTAAAAAAGCTACATTTTCGAACCCCCATAGTTCAGCACCATAAAATGAGGCCCTGACCTTCCCATGGTATATAGCTAAAACGGGAGCAACTAGTTTGGTTTGAGATAAACGGTGTTCTTTCAAAAGCGCCCCTGCTAGTTGATTGTGCCTTAGGACTAGCAAATCCATCTGTGGCTTCCAATTCATCCTTTTGCCCATTGTAACACCTAAATATGTAAAGAAATCATTTTGTACGAGATTCTCGGTGTTCATTTCTTTACATGCTTTGACAGATTTATACTTATGCAGCACCATGAACTTTGTTTTGTCAACATTGGCAACAAGATCATGGTCCTTGCAAAAAAGACCGAATCTATCGAGGGCTCTTTGCATACCGACTTGTGTTTTAGACAAAATTAAGGTGTCGTCTGCAAACATTAAAAGAGGTACCCTCGAACCAGCGAGAGTGGGAGCATCCGTAGGGTAGTCAGTATAATATGAGATAACATTGTTAATAAACAAAGAGAAGAGGGTAGGGGCTAGAACACACCCCTGCCGAACTCCCTTGTTAACAGGGAAACGTTCAGTTACCTCACCCTGCTTACCCCACCGAAACTTGGCATAGGTAGATTCGTGAAATTTTATGATAAATGATCAAATCTCAATAGGCAACCCCACTTCCTTAAGTGTGTTCCATAGCTTACTACGGGGCACTAGATCAAATGCCGATTTAAGATCTATGAACACTGCATAAAGGGTGCCCCCAGCTAGCACTACAGTATTCCAATATATCATCATAAATCTAAAAACTTGGTCGATTGTGCTAACATGGGATCGAAATCTTGCTTGATAGGTGGATAAAATTCCATTGTCATCAATCCACCCATTAACCCTACTTAGCACTAATCTAGCCACCAACTTTTGCATAGAATCAATAAGGCTAATGGGCCGATAATTAATTGGACTAGCACGATCCCCTCATACATATATACATGGGGACAATTTCAGCCCTGTGCCCGGATTCTGGAATTGGAACTCCTCTTGCCAGTCCATTGGCGAAAATGAGAATATATTTCAACCAATTTGCCCATTCAGCTTTAAATATGTCCACCGGAATGCCATCCGGACCAGGAGCTCTACCTGCAGCTACCCTGTCCAATGCGTGTTCTATTTCCACTAAAGTGAATGTTAGCACTCAGTCTGTGGCTACATTCTGATACTGTTCACAATCATTTCCAGGCAAGGAGAACTGGCTCTGATAATGAGCACCCCAAGCTTCTGGGGGGACATTGTTAGCTGGTACCAGACCAGCATTATCACTACCCCTCCTAATGAGTTGCCAGAATCGACACCAGTTTTTCCCAGAACTTGCCTCAAATAGGTCCCTCCATCTACTTTCGTCAAAATCTTCTTTGCCCGATATTGGGTAGCCTTATATTCACGCCTCAGTATCCTTACCTCCTGAGGTAAACCTACCCGTATTGCTTTTGATAAAGCCCTGTAGGCGTTCCTGCATACCCCATCATACCATTCTGCTGATTTAGGCACAAATGGCCTATTAACTCTTGTTTTTGGTTTCATAAGAAAGGATCTCAGCTTGGCAAACAGGGTATCGTGAACTGCTAAAAAGGCTCTAAAAGTATCCTCACAAGACTCGAGTAGCGAGAGGGCAATAAGGGAATCTACAAGCGCCGCCTTCATTTGACTCACAGTCCCTCATCCTCGGACACCTGTGCCCACTTTAACCTGCGGCAGTCATTGGACATAATGACATCAGCTGTTACCATGTCCATGCTGCCGGTCATGACCGAACAACAATTCACATCTAATGTCAGTGACAACAGGTCGTGGTCACTCTCTGTCCTTTTCACGACCTCCATATCCCTCACCCTTTGCCAAAATTCTAAGTTTTCAAGAAAATAATCAATCCTACTACCTTTTAGCCCACTTAAGCAAGTGGGGTTGCCTTTGTTGTCTGAGTTAGTTCTTCCATTAACTGCATGGAGCCCCCTCTCCAGAGTTAGGCTTTTTAACTGAAGAGCAGCTTCAGTACATTTCTTAATTGGTGCCAACGTTAGTGACGGGACACCCCAAATAGCATCCTCATCGTTAGTTAGGTTCCCGTCTTCCATACCGAGTGGCTCGAACGTGGAGTTAAAATCCCCTGCAATAATTTGGTTACAAGTCCCTTCCAATGTTTTAATGAATATGTCCAAACTAGAGCTGGTCATAGATTCTTTTGCACCTACTAGCCCCCTGGCATAGACATTTATCAATGTTATGTTATGTTAATAAGGCATTTGTAAGCGCACTATCACCAATTAGTTTCTTGGCGCTGAGATCAACAGTAACATAGACACGGATGATGGATGGTAAGTTTAATGATAAGCTTGTCTGAAGAGCCGGGTCTTCAAGGCTCTCCGGAATGAAAGGAGGTCCTGGCAGGTTCGGATCTCAGGAGGAAAAGAGTTCCACAGGTAAGTTAGTACTTACAGACCACCAAATTGCATGTTAACACTGGCAGATACAAATTTAGAGATTCCTTATCATTTATTCAACAAGGGTATATTCTTTACTGTCACAAATTTTGACTGCTAATTTCATCCATTTTAAGAATCCCAGAAATTATAGCCATTTCTGACAGACTGATGATAATGTTTATATTTTTCTGGTATTTAGGTTGTAATTATTTAAAAGTAGATTTAGCAACTCAGTGTTCATCTGCAACGAGATAAAAACATTTTTACAAGGGAAACTGTTGTAGTCAAAGAGACTTGAGATTTAAGCGTCCCTTTGCAAATTTCCTAAAATCCTTCCTAATCCATTTTCCACAAAGCAATGCCGTCTTATGTTCTGTCGTGTTATTGTAAAAGAGATATGCTTATACCTGTTTTGCCAATTGTTCGGCTTTAGGTTACTGTGTCAAAAAATTAACATTAATGTTAAGGTGTACACCTAAATCCTCAAACTCTACTTGGCTGCGTTAATCTTCAGCCACTTCACAATGGGCATGATGCTAAAAACCCTTTATTCCATCACTATTATGAGCCACAGAGCAAAACAGCCTGGAATTCAGTTCACTGTGTGGGCTATATCAAATGTTTTGTTATTTTTGCTGTGTTTGTTTTTATTTTCAGCATTTTCAGTATTTCTGTGGAGCAAGCCATTGGGAAATTGAACTTTTTGGTTACAGAGCTATGTTGTAAACATTTATTGAGTAGGAAGCTCAAAAAATGTTTGCCATTTGGAAGGAGGTTTGCTTCTGTTATGATCTGATATGATATTTGTGTACACTAAAATCTGTTTTGGCAAGCATTTGCTAAAAGTACATTATAATGGTACTGTTTTGCATGAAGAAGAAAAATGGACCACTCCTTCCTTGCTCTCGACCCTACAGCTGGTTTAGGCCTGGGGAAGCGTGCACATAGATGGCTTCTTGCTGCACACAGAGAAATTGAATTAGAGGGGACTTTGGCTTGAAGTGGGGCAAATTGTTTTGGAGCGGGACAGATTGGAATGGGGCAGATTGTTTTGTATTGAGCGGGCAGATTGTTTAGGATTCGGGCAGATTGATTTGGATTGGAGTAGTAGGGCAGATTGTTTTGGATTGGAGTGGGGAAGATTGTTTTGGATTGGAGTGGGGAAGAGTGTTTTGGATCGGAGTGGGGCAGATTGTAGTGGGCAGATTGTTGTGGATTGAGTGGGGCAGATTGTTTTGGATTGTAGTGCCGCAGATTGGTGTGGGACAGATTGGACTGGGGCAGATTGTTTTGGATTGGAGTGGATTGGAATGGGGTGAATTGGGGAGGAAGTGGGGTAGATTGGACTGGGTGAGGTGGATTGGAGTGAGGTATATTGGATTAGGCTTGGCTGAGGTGGATTGGATTGGTGTGGGGTGGATTGGAGTGGGATGTAGGAGGTGGATTAGATTGGAGTGGAGCGAATTGGAGTGGGCCGGGTTGGAGTGGTGCAAATTTGAGTGGGACAGATTGGAGTGGGGCAAATTGTTTGGGATTGGGGGCATGATGGCGGCTCGGTGAGTCGTACGGGTAGCTGTCTCCCGTCCACGGCCACAAGATGACTGCCTAAACACCGTGAAAATTATTTGGGAGCCTCAATATAATAATATTACTTACTTGGCATGAACTGCTTCATATCGGGCTGATGCGGATGCGGTTCTTTTCAGCGGCGCTGATCCTCGCAACACGAGCGCTGAGGGCGTGGAGAGCTCTTCCTTCTGCAGCAGCCGCGGACAGAGGCGTGGAGCGGCTGGGAGATTGGCGATACTTTGTCTCTGAATCCGTGACGGAGGACTCAGGAAGGAGTCACAGGATAGTTTGTATCTCTCTAGGAATGCCGCCAAAGGGAAAGCTGGTGGGGAAAGATTCAAGCGGGACCAGAGGAACCAAGCCGGCATCTGTGACTCGTCGTACCATGGAAGGCAAAATCCTGGATTCCAACAAGGATGCTCCGCAGCCTGGTCTGTGCAGAGAATGCTCACAGGGAGGAAGTACAGCAGCGAGTGGAGCCAGCGAGCAGAAGACAGAGAGAGGAGTCTGTGCTAAGGAACCAACTGTGCCGGTGATGTTTGCCGGTAAAGGTTCTAATATCTCTTCTTCTTCTGCAGCGCGGGTGGACACAAGACTGCCTCAAAGCAAAGGTAAAAGCGCGTCCAATCTGATTGGTAAAATGCCTAAAGACACTGGGGAAAAAAAAAGCCGAATGCAGATAAGGGGGCGCAAAATAGTGTGTACAACAGTCCTGTGAGGCCAGATAGCGCTGTTCCGGGGGCACATGAGATTAATGGCCTTGCTACTGAACTGGCTAATATTTTCACCAGCGGGCCAGCTAATGCAATTAATGTGTCAAAAGGGCTGGACATGGAGGTGCTTCCTGTGGAGGACAGGGCACAATCAGGAGCTGATGGTAACAGATCGGAGTCTCCACGTACTCCGGTAAAAGGAACACTTGACTTGCCTGCTCAGGTTCAAGCTGAAGGAGCTGTGGCTGTGACCCCAGCGGCGGATAACTTCCACTCAATGACAGATGAATGTGACATTTCAGAGGATAGCTGGAAAAACAGCTTTGATGGAACCTCTTCAGACAGTGGAAGCCCTTTTTCGAAGCCTGACACACAGAGGCGCATCTCCTTTTGAAGCAAAAAGAAAAGCTCAAGAGACTCAGGAAAAGATGAAGGTTTTACTACTGATGGTAGCCAGTCTAGTCAGCTGAAATGGGACTACTCCACCTCGCACTTAGTAGGAGCACAAGAGAAAGAACCTAGTGCGCAACCCATATTGGGGCAAGGTGTCACAAATGGCACAGAACCTTCTATGGAACGTATCTATGCTACATTAAACCAAATACAGTTGGAGGCCCGACAGGAGCACAAGAGGGCCCACGCGGCAACTAAGAAACTTCAGGGCGCAGTCTGGAAAGTTAACAAAGCCTGCTCCGAGATGAATGAACGTACCACTGCACTTGAAGAGCGCATAGTCCAACAGAAGGCAAGTGTGGAAAAATCTGACAGTCTACCTCTAATGAGAGCAGAATGACTGACGTCCTCTGAAAGTTGGAGGATTTTGAAAATAGACAACGACGGAATAACCTGCGGCTACTAGGAATTGCGAAAAAAGAGGAAGGCGATGACATTCGTGGTTTTGTATTAAAGCCTTTGCAAGAGGCTTTCCCGGAGCTGGCTCACTGGAACTGGGATGCAGAAGTGCAAAGGGTGCATAGATTCCCCTTAATGCTGAAGAAAAGACCAGGCCAAGAAGAAAAACCCAGAGCTATATTAATCTTTTTCGGCAACTTTCTCTTACGCCAAGCTATTTTTGAGAAAGCTAGGCCAGACACAAGAAGATCTGCTGCAGGACATTCCTTTTTTGTCCTACCTGACTTTTGCCATTCTACGGTAGAGAGGAGATGGAGACTCCGTTCTCCTATTACTCCCTTTCAGCAACTGGGGTGTGAAGCATTTTTATTGAACCCTGCTAGGCTTAAAGTTATATGTAAAGGCATGACCAGAGTGTTCACTTCTGAAATTCAAGCCCTCGGAGTACTTGAATGAGCTCACAAACAGGTAGGTTAGGAAATGAGGTATAAGTTGTATATAGGCAGGATCGCTTAAAGTTGGTTTTTCTTTTTGGGTTTTGTGTAGGGTCGTGGGTAGGAGCAGCTAGGGGCGCAACCACATGCAGGAGGCATCACAAGGGTCCACGGACCTATTTTGCTGTTTTGATGGGAGGGGAAGGGATGGGTTGGGGGGGAAGGGTAGGGGTCCGGAGCCATGGGAGAAGAAGTATGTTTTCAGATAACTGGTCTTCGCAACGTTTCATTTTTCTGGGTGGTATGCTTTTGACCTTAATTTTGTGTAATGAGGAAAATTAGAATAGCCTCGGTTAATATTTGTAGCTTAAATGATCCCCAAAAGAGGAGGCGGGTCAGTGTGGATGTACAATTTTTGAGTGCTGATATCCTATGCTTCCAGGAAACTCATATAGAGGGAGGCAGGAAAAGGATCCAGGAGATGTCTGGGTACCATATTGTAGCAAATACGACGCAAGAAACCAGCACGAAGGGGGTGGCTATCTTGGCTCGGAACGGGACGGGTAGCTTTCTCAGTTTTCCTCGCTGCCTGGCTGACAATTTGGGCAAATGGGTGATTGTTCAAGGGTGTATTGAAAATAAAATGTTTACCCTCTGCTCAGTATATGGATCTGTACTGGATGATCCAGCTTTGTTTGACTGGCTTAAAACTGAACTGGTAGGCTGGACTTTACTTTTGATTTTGTGCGGAGATTTGAATACTAATTTGAGCTGCCAAGTTGCTAGTTTGAAAGCTCCCTATCAGGGCAGGAAGCCCAAAATGTTTAACTCACTGTCACAACTGAAGGCACTGCATGGGTTAGAGGATGTATGGGCTTTGAAAAGGGGGGTCGACTTAGGCTTTACGTATTTTTCTGCTCCACACAGGGTATATGCCAGGCTGGATTATTTTCTAGCTTCGCAGGAACTTGCCTCAAAAAGCACTATTAACTCATTTCCTAAGGTTATGTCAGATCATAACCCCTTGGTGATTGAGCTGGATATTCAGTTTCCACCCTTGGAGTCACAGTGGTCATTTAATAGGTCTCTTTTAAGTGATACAGAGTATATCCGGCAGATAGGCGATTGGATTCCTAGGTTTATTGAAGAGAATTACGGAAGCACAAACCTATGTAATGTGTGGGACACACTTAAAGAGGAGTGAGAGGTGAATCAAACAGGTTTGGCTGGGAATCACAGAGAAAATAGAAAAGTCTGATGCAAGCATTATATGAGGACCTAGGTGCGGCAGAGGCTCAATTGATAGAGGTATTATTAGCTGGAGCAGATTCAGAGGCAAGCCAGCTAAAAGTTACCGTAGCCAGATCCGCAATCATGCAAATCTCATCTAAAAAGGCACCTGGTAAATTTCTGGCGTGGAAAACCCGGGCTTATGAGAGTAGCGAGGGAGTAGGGCATCTATTAGCAACAGGAACCAGGGAGAAAACAGTGCAATCTAGGATAAGAGAAATCAGGGATCCGGGTGTGGGCCTAGTGACTGAGACGAACACCATTATCACAGCTTTTCAGAAATGTTATCAAATTTTGTATACCAAAGACATTCAGGGTGGGAGCCGGGAAATTCAGGATTACTTATCGGGGGTGGCCTTGGGTCAGCTTTCTGTAGAGGAAAGAGATAGACTAGATGAGCCAATCACTTTGGACAAATTGTCAACAGCCATAGATCTATCCCCTTCAGGCAAAGCCTCAGGCCCAGACTTAACTCCAGGGTAGTTCTATAAAAAAATTAAAAAACAGCTTCTGGGATTGATGTTGGAAGTTTTCTTGAAGTTCACAACGGGATCAGGTTACACCAGATTCTTGGAAAGGGGCTAATATTATTGTATTCCCAAAAAAAGGCAAGCCAGCTGCTGCACTGGGATCATACCGGCCAATTACCCTGCTGAATAGCGATGTGAAGATATACTCAAAAATTCTGGTGAACAGGCTGTGTGCAGTCATAGGAAAGTTAGTCTCTACGTTCTAGCATGGATTTGTACCAGGTAGGGGGACCACAGAACAAATTAGACGGATAATCACGTTGTTTGACCTTGCTACAGTGTCAGGAGACCCTATGGCGGCCATTTTTCTTGATGTAGAGAAGGCCTTCGATAGGGTCTCCTGGCCCTTTCTTTGGGCTATCATGGAAAGGCAGGGGCTGGGTAAAGGCTATATCAACGCAATAGGCTGTATGTATCAAAATCCCGAGGCAAGGATCACTGTCATGGGCGCCTTTTCGGATATAATAAAAATTACACGCGGGTCTCGGCAGGGGTGTCCTTGTTCTCCACTATTATTCGCACTGTATATAAACCCTTTAATTGGGATAATCGTGGAGAACAACAACATTCAGGCAGTTCAAACCCCGGGGGGGGGGGGGGGGGAGTCAGCATATGCAGATGACCTTGCCATAACAACAACTAATCCTGCGGATGCATTGCGGGAGGTGGAAAGCGAGGCCAAAAGATTCAGTGAAGTTTCAGGCTACTTTCTGAATAGTGAAAAGACAATGATCGTTAAAAATCCCCGGGCAGATTTGGTCGACACTAGGGTCACAGTGAATGCTAGATATCTAGGGGTGGAAATATCCGCTAACGTGGATGATATAACGCATTTTAATCTTGCGCCCTTGTTACTTAAGACCAAATCCGATTTCAACAGAATGAATAGCTTACACCTGACACTGCTGGGTAGGTGTAATATTATTAAGATGTTGTTTTTGCCTAGAATTTTATATTTTTTCAGATCTATCCCACTGGAAGTTAATAAAACTTGGTTTTCTGCCTTCAACCAAGCTATTTCTAAATTTGTATGGGCAGCGCCCGCGTAGAGCACTGAAGTATATGACTCTACCTAAGGATCGGGGTGGGTAGTCTGTTCTGGATATCCAGATTTTTTACTGGGCTGCAAACTTTCAACAGATGACTGATCTGTTGGGGAAAGGGCTTACCAACGCTCCAGATGGATTCTACCCCTCCATCTATAGCCTACTGCTTGGGGACGAGGCCCATGGGTGCTTGATGCGGCATATTGATTTTGCGTACCTTAAAAGAGTAAAGTTCAAGGTCCTGCTGGGTGCTTTTAAAATATGGACATCAATCAGGAAAAAACTTAAATTGAATAGAACACATAGATATACGCCTTTGCAAAACAATCACCTCCTGCCAGAAATCTTTCACGATGGCTATATGGAATCTTGGAGGGAGAAAGGTATTAGGCATATTGGGGACCTAATAAGGGATAACACAATATTGACGTTTGATACAATTAAGGAAAAATTCGAGGTGGGAAACAATTACTTTTTCAAATTTTTACAAATAAGGGATTTTCTTTCTAAAAAGATGATACAGGGGCACAAAATCCCCTTAATGGAGGCAGCCTTGGGAACACAAGGTGCATCAATTTCCAAGTTTTACATATTGCTTAGCAATACAATGGAGGATGATCTCACTAAACATACTGACTGGTGGCAGGACCAGGTCCAAGCGGATTCGGGGGTTTGTGAGGACTCTTTATTGTTGAGCTCAACCGCTGCCATATCTGATAACATACAGGTTCAATGTTTTAAGACTTGGCTAAACCTATATATTACTCCAGCACGGATTTTTAAGTGGGGTGGCTCTGCTGGTATTTATTGCTCCCGTTGTGGAGACTTTGCTACTGACAGTGTGCATATGTTCGCTACATGCCCCCGTTTAACAGGATTAATTGGGAAAATGGGGTATTACATCAAACAAATTTTGGATTGTGAGATCGAGTTGTCGCCTCAAGTAATTCTGTTGGGGGTAAGCAACCAGGCTCTGACAGTTCCCAAGGTGACCTTGCTTTTTATTATGATGGCAGTGTTTAGGCTCTCCCTTGCTACGGTTTGGCTGGATAAAGAACCTCCCTCAGTTAATTGTTGGCTGGGAAAACTGTTAGCTACGTATCGTTGGGAGAAAGAAATATATAAACATAGAGGCCTAAGAGCTAGGAAAAAAGGGGGTGACATTTGGTCTCCAATTAGTACCTGGATTAATGAATCTATGTTTTAAGTTTGTGATTTGGGGAGGCATGTTCTATGTGTTAGAAAAGAAAGCATATCTGCCTCAGTATAGATTTTGTTGAAATTTAAGAAAAAAAGTCTGATCTCCTACTGCTCCGGGAAGAGGGTGGGTGGGGGGGGAAGAGAAAAATAATGGATACACTGTGCTGATGCTTGTATTATTTTCAATTTATGTTTATTTTGTAATGATTTATATGAACCGGCCGACCAAATGAAGACTGTTTAAAAAAAAAAATGAAAGGGAAAGGCATCCAGGACCAAATTTGGATGACATGAAAAGTATCTCAACAGTGCAGCAGTATTTTCAAGGTTAGATCTGTGCATAGGTTATCATTAGTTGGAAATTTATGAACATTTGTGATAAATAACAACATTTTCCACTCATTTGGGTTTGTTCAGATACAAAAGATTGAACTTTGAAATTTGTTCAGCTGCTGAAATATACAATCAAGAATGTAATCAGATCTGCAGAAAATTGCATGAATTAGAATGGCAATATTCTAATTTCTGGAAAAACTTGAGAAGAACATGATTATGCATTGACACAAGTATGTCAGTGTTTGAATGAAGCTGGTCTCACCCTAAATGATGAAAAATGCAAAAAGGATAAACCGTTATTGACATTCTATGGTCATATTTTTTCAAAGGAAGGTATGTGTCCAGATCCTGCCAAAATATATTCTGTTGTGAACAAATTGCATTAGAAGGAGCTGTCGGAACTGTGATCGTTTATATGTATGGCTAGTTATTGTTCACAGCATATTAAAGATGTTGCTACTATAAGTGTCCAAAGAAATTACAGATATTGAACAAGAAATGGAAGAAGCAATTGATCCTGAAGAATTGAAACAAATTCTTGCAGATGTTAACAAGCAATTAGACAAACACGCGAAAGACATCAATGACCGGAAGATCCGCAAGTTTCGCCGGGACACCCTGGACTATAAGTTGGGAGAAGTCTACACCTGGGCGGACATCTACGCCCAACGCAGACGTAATAGACCTTTCAACCAGAACACCGACACCTCATCTTCAGGGAGTGACACCACCAACCGTCCACCAAGACGCACCACAGCGGAGAAACCAACGTCTTCTGATTCACATGACCAACCATCTAATTGCTCCACAAGCGACCCTTCCACCTCGGTGCCTTTTTTAGGATCAGGCCAAAATACAACAAACGACCCAGGCGGGGTAAGAGAGCAGGCAAAAGATACAGAAGAGGCCCAATCATCCACAAAGACGAGACAAAAGACGAAGAAACATCGTTAGTCATTAACATCTCAGACACCCAACTAAACGATCAAGAGACAAAGGTACTTCAAAGAGGGATGTCATTCGTTCCTACAAACCACACCAATCTTCTTGAGTTGGAAGTCAGTACATTTAAGTTGACACGCAAATTGCGTTTGAGACATTTTTTTGAAAAGGTCGTGGAACCATCCACTGAAGTCAAACCAGATTTACTAATGGGCTTACGACCATCTAGCACCTACATGCCCCCATGCAGCCACAAAAGTATCGACACGTTCGAAACACTGGTGAAACAAGACATCTCCAAAATAAATTTCCGCAAAAGAAGTCATCAAAATCTAAGCACCAAGGACAAAGCAACCTTGATAAGAATAGCTAACAACAACTCCATCAAATGCTTGAAAGCAGATAAAGGCGGGGCCCTTGTGATTCTAAACACGGACCTATACAACCAAAGAGTAATGGAACATATAAATGACCAGGACACCTACATGTCGTTAAGTGGGAACCCCACTAACCAATTCAAGACAGACCTTATGACTATTATCAACAAGGCTTTCAACGAAGAAATCATTGATGAAAGAACCAGAAGATTTCTGACAGTGGAATATCCCAAATGTCCCACTATAACAATGTTACCAAAGATACATAAGGATCTCACAAACCCACCATTTCGCCCGATCATCTCCACCAGAGGTTCAATTCACGAACCGATTGGTAAATTTATTGACCGGTACCTTCAACCTAGCGTCACCAGTTTGAAAAGCTACATCAAGGACACGACCGACTTCCTTATCAAATTGTCTCAAATACCCATAGATCAAGATGAACACATCATCATGTGTACAGCCGATGTCAAAAGCCTCTACACCTCCATCCCCCATGGAGGCGGGATTGAAGCCATTGAGAAAGCTTTACTCAACAGCGATATTGCTGCACCACTTCAAACTCTTCTCATGGAACTTATGGTTTTTACCCTTTACCATAGCTACTTCTCACACGAACAAAGCTGGTACCTACAATTGTCAGGGATGGCTATGGGAAATTGCGCGGCACCCACTTATGCGAACATCTATATGGGTGAATTCGAAACCAACTACATCTACTCTGACAACAATTGGACGAACAACCTCAAATTCTATGCCCGATACATAGATGACCTTTTCTTTGTATGGAAGGACACACGAGAAAACCTAGAAACATCACTAAAGTCATTGAATTCCAAAGATAATCGTATCGAACTCACGTGGAACATCAGCAGTGATGAAATTACTTTCCTGGACGTACTCATCAAATCCACCAACCAAGGCCTGCAAACAGACTTGTATCGGAAAGACACCGACCGGAACAACACTTTGCACTTCACAAGTTTCCATCAAAATTCCCTGAAAAAACATTTGCCCTATAGCCAAATGCTGAGAATAAAACGCATAGTGTCAGACCCAGTTAAAAGCAAAACACAAATGGAAATTTTGTCCACCAGATTCTCAGAAAGAGGCTACCCCAAAGAAGTTATTGATGAGGCACTCACAAAGGCATCTGCAATTTCACGCTCTCAAGCTCTTCAAAGCATCCCAAAGACTACACACGCTAGAACGGTAATTGTAAGTAAATACTCTACTTCAAGCCAAGCATACAAAAAAATCATCAGGAAGCACTGGCGCATCTTAGCTTCAGAACCCGACTTTGGAGATTTATTCAAAGAAACCCCGATTTTTGCTTACACCAGAGCACAAAACATCAAAGAAACTCTATCTAAAAAAATCCTGGAAGATGTGACATACACTGGCACCCGCCCTTGTCATCATTGCAGCAACTGCAATAACATTATAAAAGGGAACACCATCAATCACCCTATGAAGGGCTTCGACATAAAACTAAAAGTGAACGCCACATGCGATTCGTGCAACCTAATCTATCTGTTGAAATGCCCTTGCGGCATGATCTACGTAGGCAAAACATCCAGGAAGATTAAAACCCGCATCACGGAACATAAGTCCAATATCAGAACTAAAAACATCAAATCGAACATTGCTAATCACTTCAACGAAGCGGCCCATAATATTGCGCAACTGAAGTTTTTAGTCCTAGAGATGGTACCTAAACTGGAAGGTAAAGACCCGAACAAGACACTCCTGCAAAAAGAAACATCATGGATTTACAGACTCCAGGCCATGAAGCCGCACGGTCTTAACGACCGCCTTGAGTTTAATTGTTATTTATAGTACCCTGTGTGGTACTTATTACACGCATTGTGAATAAGTAGTTCGGACCAAAGTATGTTCCTCCACAGCATTATTCTTTACTAACACCACAACCCCACGTTTTAACATTCACCACACACCATTCCAATATGGCCGCCACGCTAATGCATGACCCCATAGTCCTTCTTTTTATCACTCTTGGTTTACGCAAGTCAGCTTCACTGCAGCACTCTGACTGATCCTGAACGAGAGTCGCACACCCCGGTGCTTCTACAGCCCGACCATGAATGAGCCCGCGTTCAAGAGAGACTAATTTTCACAAACGTAAGTCCGCTACCATCTCTTCACGTATTATTATCACATCCGTAAGGCCACACCGCTAACGGTCGCCATTCTATCTTCAGGTCACTGCACATCGGGACTTCAACGCTACGCGTAAGTCCCGGTTCCATACAGGGTTCAATCTTTTTTCGATCCTCACTTCACCGTTACCTCTCATTAAATCACGCAAGACCTACTTAACCAAGCTCACTAAAAGCACTTTAGTCACATTAATGGGTCATTCCGCATTCCTGTAAGGGAACCCACAGCATGATACATGTTAATCCTTCACTTCCCGCAGCTTAACCCCTCACAACCCCTGCTTGAAATTCATAAACCGGTATGCATGCTTGCGCATCAGATACCTTCACCAAGTATGCCAACCAACCCACACTCGTCTAGCACTTCGTAGTTCAACTTATACATACGTTTATCGCTTTAATACATTGATGTGCCCGTATTTTGTATTCTTTTCACAGTGCTCCTTGAGAAAGGGCGACCCCAGCCCGAAATGCATCGGAGCCCTTAGTGATCTATTGAAACTTTATTTTGATTGAATGTACGCCTTTGGAAACTTCAAAAACTTTGAGATATCATCAAACATGAAACTTTATGTTTATTAAAACAATGAATTAATTGTTATACAACAACATTTGGAGTCGGTTGTTTCTTCAACCTTGAACCACCATTAGTGTGCCCGAATAGCAGGGATGCATTTACACGTGAGGTAATGCACATGACCCTAGCTACTATAAGTGTGTCATTGCGCAAACTAATAATTTACGGAAACAAGTTTGAAGGCAAGGGAAAAAGTGAAGTATCGTATTTGGAAATGAAAAAAGACATTTCATCTGCTGCGCATCTATCATATTTTGATCCCACACTTTGCATGGAGTAAGTAGTAGATGAACTTGGGATTGCTTTATCTGGAATGCTTCTTAGAGGAACCAAAGATAGTAACATGATTGATTGCTATTGCTCACGAAAGTCACAGAAGAATGATGACGACAACATTTTCTTTACAAGACCAAATGTGGTTTTCTGGATTAGATGCTGGTGTTGAAGAAGTTATTCAAGCCGGCCATCTAAGCCAATGCACTGCAAAGAAAACATTCACAGAAGAGCTTAAAATGTCAAAACCTCCGGATGCAGTCTGAAAAACATTTGTAGCAGACGCCTAATGACCCATGGACTCAGGACATTATCTGTTTGTTGTTATGGAATTAAAAAAAATGGGATTGGAGTGGAGCCAATTGTTTTGCTTTGGAGAGGGCCAGATTGGAGTGGGTGGATTAAAATGGGGCAGACTGTTTTGGATTGTAGTGGGTAATACTGGAGTGAGGCAGATTGTTTTGGATTGGAGTGAGATAGATTGGAGTGGGGCAAATTGTTTTGAATTGGAGTGAGGCAGATTTGAGTGGGGCAAATTGTTTTGGAGCAGGACAGATTGAAGTGGGGCAGATTGCTTTGGATTGAGTGGGGCAGATTATTTTGGATTGGAATGGGGCACATTGTTTTGGATTCAAGTGGGACTCATTGGAGTGTGGCAGATTGTTTTGGAGTGGGGCAGATTGTTTTGAATTAGAGTGGGGCAGATTGTTTTAGATTGGAGTGGGATGGGTTGGGGGGATTGGAGTGTAGTGGATTGGATTGGGGTGAGTGGTTTGGATTAGCTGAAGAGCTGTCTAGTTTGATTATACAAGCTAAATTTGTCGTAGCTGTCCTTATACTATTTTGTACCCCAGCCTGTCATAAAAAGACTATTAAATGCTCCTGAGTTGTTTTCTGCATTTTCCACAACGTCAAATTAGACCTCTATGAATGTTTGTGAATTCATTGGTTCATTTGGTCTTTTTCCCTCCGGTGCCCAGCACAACTACTTGTTTCCCTGTAAATATCTTTGCATTTCCTGTAAAAATATGTTTTGAAGGTTCAATGGTTCTGCAGAGTCTCTTGCTGATGTTAATAAGTTTGATGAAAAATGGGATTCATGTCTAAATGTTGATTTTGGTTTTATTTGTCCGATCTGGTACAATGTTTTTCCAAATATCTAAATCTGAAGCTTTCTAGCTCCATTTCTCTCCATTAACTTTTAATGCTTCTTTTGTTGTTATTTTTCCTCTTAGGCATTTATGGTCTTATTCAGTACTTAATGCATTTTAATGTGATTTTCCCCATTTAATTTAATCAATTTCTTTCTTAAATGTTATCTACTTCTTATGCTAACTCTCAAAAAAAATTTAGGAACATTTTATTAATACTTTAATCATCCAGATTAAATATTATTTGAGATTTCCTTCAAAATATTTCAGTAAGTATTTGTTTTAATCTTCAAACATGGAACAATATCATTCTTAGTCCCCTTCACATTCAATCCACTTTTTTTCGTGTGGTTACTTCTCACCATTTAACAATAGTTTTTTTTTTATAATGACACAATCTAGTTGCATACGTTTACACTTAGGGTTGTGCTTGTTTTTCTGGATACTTAACTATTACAGTAGAATCTAACACTGCTTCTGCATTCTGTTCTTGTTGGTCTCTATAGTATTCACTTTTCGTGATGTGTTTCTAATATTAGGTTGTTGATGGAAATTCTTATGCAACCTCCGAGTCAAGTGTCCACTCTGGGTACTGGAAGTAGGGTGAAGGTGTGCTGCAGCACCCCCAAATTAAACATCCTGAGTTTCAGAAGGTGAAAGAGCAATAACGATGTTTTTGTATCTCCTCCTATTTCCTGTGCATTCAAAAATAGTGATCTGAGTCAGGTTATGTATTCCAACAAACAGATGCTTATTCTCTAAACTTGGAGATTGGTGTTCATTTTACCTTCTCTGACTGCAAATTGAAAGCTTTCGAAACTGCACTATGTGGCAGTCTTGATGGAGTACAATGAGTGTGAAGGGGGAAGCTGTATGATGTTGATTTTTTTAACAGACAATAAGAATTTTAATATCTGTAAATGAACTGTACAAATATTTCAAAATATATCAGTAGTTAGGAAAGCCCATTTTGTAATTCTGAAGTGTGATGGAAATGAAGATTTTAATAGTCTCAAAACAAATCAAACCTAATTTCCACACATTAGCCATTGTGCCCTTGATAATTTTATCAGTACAACTACATGCCTGAAAATGTAGTGGTCATTTCAATAGAAAGTGTGCTATTTGTAAATGGCACTGTGCTACCACACCATGCTTAACCCCTTGTGTGCTGCCATCGGCCGTTGGCCGATGGGAGCACTACCTCATTAGTGCTGCCGACGACCAACGGCCGACGCAGCCCCGCCCACCTAATAGAACGCCCGCACGGCGGCGGAAAAACCGCTGCGGTTAAGGCATTAAATAATATATTTGGGAAAGTGTGCTTCAAAATACAACACCGGCTACTTACCACTCTCCTATTGAATGGTGTGGTTATTTGCTACACTCGTTCTTTGGGTGACATATGGATGTTTCACAATCCTTATGTCTTCAACATCAACAGTGATGTAACATCGATGGCAGTACCCAACTCTGAAAATTGCTGCTGCACCAATGCACTCTGCCTTTCATCCATTTGATGTTGTTAAACACAGGATCATTGACTTGGGATTGCTATAGTAGTGTAACACTTTGAAGTGCCAGTTGTGCTGTTCTAAGCACTGTAGGAAATTAGGATTTTGGTTGAGCTGGGTTTGAACCCTTCTCAAGCAACAACCACAATCCCTGTTAGGATGAACCACAAAAAGTCATTAAATTAACCTGTGCCTAACCGTCTGGTAGTTGGCACAAAAGCAGTCAAGCTGTACTTCGAGGCAACATGTAAACGATTTATGCAGCACTCAAACAGTAAGAAAGTGAAAATTATTCACAGTTATGTGACCCAGGACACAGGCTGCATCCACCAAGTCGCAAGGACAACAAAATGGCAACATCCTAAAAGTAGTATTTTCAGACTTGTGACTTAACTCCAGCTTTACCATTGAAGTGGATTTTAAATTACAATTCTATTGAGACCAAACATGACATTTCTACCTGTTTCCCAATCAAAAGTTAGTTCAGTTCATACTTTAATAATGTTTAGACACTGTCTTTAAAACATGCATTTTAAAAGCGAATACACTTGTATTATTTTTTTTTAAAGGGGAAGAAGGACTCCCCTGTCCCCCTCTCCCCCTCTCTCCTACTTATAAACTAGATTAATACCTAATACACCATTATTTAGGGTAAAATCCCCATTTCCCTGCCACCTGACCACATTGCATCACTAATCCAGACATGTTTTGAAGAATTTTGCCAGTGCACATGCCACATTAAAATATTTCATATTTAACAAAAGTGCAAGTGCTTTATTGCGACAATTTATGTCATATCTTTTAAAAAGCGGTTTTAAAATCAAACAAACAAGCCTCTTAAAATTACGTCAATCAATTAATACATGGACATAAAAATTTTGAAAACACAATCCACATGTGCAATTATTCTCTAGATCTGAAAAACCTTTAGGGGCATATGCATCAAAATTCGGTATTCCATGTCCTTATTAGCGAAAAATAAGGAATCGCTAATAAGGTCATGCAAACCGTGATGCATCAAGAGATTCGGTAATAATTACCGATTCGCTAAAAATCGTTATTCCACAGCGAAACTATGATTGCGAGACACCATTAGCAAATACCGATTTAGCAAATACCGAATCGGTAAATGCGATTTCGGTTTTTGCGAACTCGCAAAAAGACGCGATGCATCGGAAGCAGGCTGATGACATCACAACCAGGAAGTTGGACAGCCCATGCTCCATTCAGTGCCCTGAGGAGCTCAGAGTAGGAGGCAGAGCACAGGAGCTGAGGAGCTACACAGAACCAGCAGCAACCAGGACCTGCCCAGCATTTGGTCATGGAGAAGGAGGCACCCCAGCAGGGAAAGGACACACCCAGGAAGAGAAAGCGCAAGTTCTCTGATAAGGAACTTGAAATACTCATTGAGGGTGTCAGCAGCAAACATGAGAGGCTGTTGGGGAAGCTGTCCCTGAAGGTGCCTGAGGCAGAAAAAAGAAAGATGTGGCTGCGCATCAAGGACAGGGTCAATGTAGTAGGAGTCACCCACCGCAGCATTGACGATTTAAAGGAACGCTGGTATGATCTCTGTAAAAGGGCAAAGGAGAAGATTGCTGAAAGGGTCAAGGATGCAGCAGGCACAATGTGACACCAAACACAGCCCTGGAGGACCTTGTGGAGTCAACAATTGAACCTGAAGCTGTCGTGGGGGTCACCCAACTGGACACCTCTGGTGCTGCGGAAGGAGGACAAGGTAAGATGCATGCCAGCGTAGATATGCAGCGTGTTGTCAATCCCTGCCCACTCCCCCATGCCAGACACAGTGCACATGTAGCCGTGCCTAAAGCACATACCCTCACCATAGTGTTGCATCATGGGAGTTGTAGTCATAACATGAATGAGTGCATGTCTGACCCCAGAGGTGAATGATATGAAAACAGCAGCAAAGGGCAAAATGTCAGTCCAAATATGCACTTTATATAGACAAAAGAATGCAATACCCACATATAATGCCAAAATAATAACAATGCACTGTTTCACACACAGATGCATCCCCCATGGAATCTGATGACAGCGGCCGCCTCGTCATCTCTGAGACCCCAGTGGTGACCGATGCCGAGTACAAACAGGGACATGAAGCCATGTCCTCCCCTTCACCACCACCGCGAACAACACCCCCACCACCGCCATCAGTGCGGACAAGAACACCACCTCCACCACCACCATCAGTGCGGACAAGAACACCACCTCCACCACCACCATCAGTGCGGACAAGAACACCACCTCCACTACCACCAGTGCGGACAACTCCGCAGAGCCGCAGGGCAGATGTCCCCTCCCTGCACGAGATGGAGACGGAGCAGAGTACAGTAGCCCCAAATGTCCCACGACAGGCTGTCGTCACTCCAACCACCCGAACAGCAGCACGTCAGTGTGTCAGACAGAGGGCCGGGCCCCTGGGTAGGGCTGCAGCGAGACCAGTGGATCTGGCAGATGTGTACGGAGTCGTTGAGACCCGGATGCTGCGTGTCCAGCACCTGCAGGGGAGACACATGGGTGCAATTAACTTACCATTACAAAACTGTCCAACAGAATTGGCACCATGACTGACGCTGTGCGTGAGCTCACCACAGCCGTAGCTGAGGGCAACAATGACATAAAGCAATGCCTGCAGGAACTGACACGTGGTGTTGTTACAGGCCAACAAAGTGAGTGCCAGAGGCACAGGCAGAACATGCTCCATACAAATTCCACTATGAGGCCCATCACTAAGCTGTGCAACAGCACAGCTGTGCTCTCCCGCAGGTCTGTGTCCCTGCAGGTTGACTTAGAGCATTATTGTGGGGATGTGGCAAGGGCCCTCGAGAGAGTGACCACTGCAGTGGAGCACCTGCAGTCTGGAACTGTCAGTGTCAGCAGTGTGGGAGTGGATGAGGGGAGTGAGGCAGCCTCAAGTGTGAGCAGCGTCTCCTTGCAAGAGACCAGCGGGAGGAGGCGCAGTGTGCGCAGTGCAACAGCCACTGACGGCCATCGTGGAGATGTGGAGGAGTCACGGGACAGGAGACTGGGGGTACGTGGCAAACGCAAGTAGCCATGTGGCAATGGCTCCCTATCCATGGTGACGTAACCATGGGCCAACTATAGTGCCACATGCAGCACCTGTGTTGACAACGGACAATTTAAGTTTTGCATTTATTTCAGCTGTATCATGTTTGTGTTACATTTCTCTGCACCAGTCAGGTGTTCATGTCCATTAAACCCTTGCAAACCAGATCATGTTGTCAAGGCTCTTTCTTACCTGTCTCAGAAATGATGCCGTGTGATATATGTCCGCCTCCGTTGCCCTTCTGCTGTGTTGGGCACATGTGTATGTTGGTGTTGGGGGGGTTTGCTGTGCACGTAGTTCATCCTCGCCATCCACCTCTATGGGTATCCCCCTATGGGTGGCGAAGTTGTGCAGGATGGCACAGACAGCTATGATCTGGCAGCAGGTCACTGGGTCGTACTGCAAGGCACCTCCTGTCTTGTGCAGTATTCGGAAGCGACTCTTTAGGATGCCGAATGTACGCTCCACCACATTCCTTGTACTGATGTGTGCTCTGTTGTAGCGCTGCTCTTGAGGTGTTGCTGGGTTGAGGTAGGGAGTGAGTAGATACTCACGCAAGGCATAAGCGCTGTCACCTGCAGGATGGGGAGATAATGGTCAGCAGCATGAATGCAATGATACATGTGGGGATGGAGTAAACGATGATGCATCAATATGTACCTAGTAGGTGTCCCTCTCCAAAATCGCCGTTGATCAGGCGCCTGTGGATGCCACTGTGACGGAAGATGTATGCGTCGTGTGTGCTCCCTGGAAATTGGGCTATGAGGTCCGTTATGATGTGCTTAGCATTGCACACGACCTGCACATTGATGGAATGATATGACTTACGGTTGCGGAAGATGTATTCGATGGCTGAGGGAGGACAGATGGGGACATGCGAGCAGTCAACACACCCTATCACATGGGGGAATTGTGCCACCTGGTAGAACTCCCGTTTGGTGCGGGTCAGCTGCTGGGGGGTTGTGGGGAAGGTGATGTGGCGATGTATGAATGTCAGCATGGCCTCTAGGAACCGGGGGAAGAAGCGTGATAGTGCGCTTTGCGACACGCCTCCGGCCTCTGCTATTACCCCCTGGAAGCTTCCAGACGCCAGCAGGTGCGGGCTGCATAGGACCTGGACATGGGCTGGTATGGCGTTGGTCCGACGGGTCTGGTGCTGCAGTATTGGTTCCAGATCTGCTATTAGGCGCATGATCATGGCACGGGTAAGTCTGTACTTATCGTACACCTGTTCCTCTGTCTGCCACAGCAATGTGATGCGCACCCTGAAGACCCTGTCCTGGATAATCCTCCTGCGCTGAGCCTGGGCGTTGATCCTCCGCCTCCTAGCAAGCACGTAGGGGGCAGCCATTTTGGTAGGATTACGGGGTTTCCAGGGGCATTTTTAAAGGATTTTTTCTTCATTCCTTCAAATAACTTTACCTCCAGTTTGAGATTCCCCTTATTTTGCTCATGCTAAATAGCGATTTTGGGCATTTTCGGTAATTGCGATTTTTCATGCATTCCTTTGCGATTCTTTATTAGCGATTCGGTATTTCCGAGGTCAGCTTTGGTGTTCGTTATTTCCGATTGACTTAATTGCGATTCGGTAATTTACCGAGGGGATTTTTTTGCGATTCTTTATTTTTTTCCGATTTGGGGTTGATGCATTGCATTTTCTGGTTTTGCGTTCGGTATCGGCCTGTTTTACCGATTCGCTATTTTACCGGGAGGTATTTTGCTTGATGCATCTGCCAGTTAATTTTTTCAGCTCTTACATATCGCACATTTAATGCTACCTGAAATTTTAATAGTGCTAAACGTAACAGGTCTTCTGGAAGTGCTGATAAATTTGGAAATGCATTCATATTTTCCCAAGAATCTGCCATATACTTTGCTGAGGGTCTATTCCTTACATACTTAAAGTAAGCCAACCTGGACTGACTCTTTTTACAGACCATTTTTAATTCTGCTTTAGAAAGATGTGAAGCCTCAGCTATTTTTAATTCACATTTTAAGGTTCCAGCGATGGCTTCTAGCCTTTTCTTGACCTTCTACTCCCACTGTAGTTCGCTCTTTCCTATTTTGGCAGCACATACGGCTGATATCTTCGGTACCTTTATGACCCAAAGTTTATCCCGAAATCGCAAGTTTTCTTTATAGGTTAAAAAGTTCCAGGCCTGCAGATTTCCAGCTATTCCTATTGCCTGGGGCATTACACCTTTGGGGAGAGAACAATTTTTTCAAACATTTACTTTTGCACCTCTCCAAGCTTCCCTCCATACTTAAGGCTAGTAACTCGGCCCCATAGAGGTATTGAATGTGGACCATTGCATTATAAGATATCAAAAGGGGAGTCCAGGAAATAAGTCTCCTTAAAGCAAACAAGGCCCCCTACTGTTGCTACTTCCCTCGTCTTCACCAATTCTTTATGCAAGACCCGACTCAACTGTCTAGTAAATGTCATACCCAAATACTTATAAGTAGACACAACCTCAACCCTACTATTACCTAACAGCCACTTATCCGGTTTACTTTTTTCCCCCAAACTGGATTATTTTTGTTTTTCCCAGGTTCACCTTTAATTTATTAGCCTCACAATAATGATTGAGTTTAGTCAACTTCCTCTGCAGGTCTACTTGAGTCACGTCCAAAATTGGCAGATTATCTGCATGGAGTAGGCACAACAAATGTCTACCACCAATTTTCGGGGAAAAGGAATGAGTCACTGCCAACTCTCCTGGAAGGTCGGCTAGGTAAAAAGAAAACAAGGTAGGGGCAAGGACACAGTCCTGCCTCAACCCTTTTCCCAAGGGAATTCTCCCTGAAAGGGCCCCATCTAAATCAACCTCCACTTGTGCCCAGTTCCTGGTATGCAATTCCTGCAGGATTGCTATTAAGCAATTTGGAATACCCTGATGTCTTAATTTAGCCCAGAGTATACTGCGGTCAAACAAATTGAAAGCTAACCTAAAATCAACAAAACAGCAGAATACGTTCACAGTTGTTTCCTTTGGCTTCTGCCCCAAAGCCCATGAACTGAAACAGTGGTCTATTGCTGGGTGCCCAGCTTTAAAGCCCCCCTGCTCCATGGGGCGTAAGGTGTCATACGCTTTGGAATAATACCCCCTCACCAGTTCTGGTGACGGAGGTAGCATTCCACCCTTCTAGAGGGAGAAGACATGTTGTTCCTGTTAATCCCAGTTAAAGTTAACCAGAACCTCAGCATCACAAAATGATTGCTGCTGCCACAGACACAAGTCTGACCTCCTGCTGCTGGGAGTCCTTCCAGCGAGGGAGGCTTGGACAATAGGTTTCCTGTCTTGGTAGGTGCTAGCACCACCCCAGACAGGCCATAGTGTATTGGGGCAGGGAGGGCTGAATAAAATGAGACACTGCCTGGGGCACACAAGGTGCTCAATGCATAGCCTGGTTCAAACCAGTTGCTGGGGCACTCCAGCCCCAGCTCTGGCACAAAACTGGACCAAGGGAAAGGGGTGTAACCACCCCTTCCCTGGTCCCACCCATAGGAGGGACCTAGCAGGTAATCCAGCCCCTTTCATTGGTATAAAGGTAGGAGCTGAGTCAAGAGACTTTAGATTTATCCTGAACTGAAACTTGATACAAAAGTCTGGACCTTCGACATTCTACTGCAACTAGAAGACTGAAGAATCTCCCTTGTGGTCAAGGAGTGACCACCCTGTGCAAACAGGCATCAAGCGATCTGCGGTTTGCTTTGTCGATGCTCCCGCCGGAGCCCGAGCACAGAGCCCAACAAGAACTGGACTTCCAGACTTCCTTGAGCCCGATCCACAGCCACAGCAAAGATGAGACCCGTGGAGGCGACGAGAGACGTGGGATCGGCCATCTTGAAAAACCTGCTCATTGCTACTTGTGCTGCTTCTGAGGCACCCTCGAAGTTGTGCATTGGGGATTGAGAAGCCTCAGCCCCGAGCACCTTTTGCACCGACGCACTGCCCTCCACGCTCACTGAGTGCCGCGTGGGGCCTGCTGGTACTTTTGTGCTCGACACGTCTGTCCGGTCACTTGCCCGTTGGCTAGTGGCCTCTGTGATGATGAACCTTTGAATTTGAATCACCTGCCTGGTTGCTCCAGGCTTGCTCCTGCTTCCCTGAAAAGGAGAAGCCCCCCAGACCTTGCTGGTCTGCCTCAAAGCGAATATTCGATTCCTGCGTGGGTTGCATTTGCCAAGGCCTGTTGACATCAATCCGGAAGCCGACACCGCTGACAGCGAGATCCTTTGTGGGACAGTCCGTATCCAGCACCTGGTTGTCGTCGACGCCTCCTGGTCCACGTGGCTGCAGAGACAAGCTTCACGACATCACCTGATTGCTTCACAACATCGCCTGGTTCCTTCCTGGTCACTGGCTAGTGTCCCAGACTCTGTCCCCTCTGCTTTCAGGTACTCTTCATCCTCGATCCGCCCTTTGATCCAACGGACACTTCTCTCCTGGTTGCCTGCAGCATCTTTTTACAGGTCTCCATAGGATTCAGCGACGAAACACAACACAACTTGACACTTATGCACCCGGCTCCTGTGGGTGAGGTAACGCGAGTACTCCGGTGCTCCTGTGGGTATTGACTATCCTAGTGTCCTAGTTTTCAGTAGCTTTCTCCTAGGTCATCTGGAAAAGTCCTAAATCAACTAGTTTCTAACTCTTACGTTCCCATTGTATCCCTATGGTAACTCGCGTGTGTGTGTAGACACTGCACATGCTTCCCGTGGGCCTCCTGCTTCCTAACCTTTGGTAGTACAGCATAGCCCCAGCGATTCCCTAGGCCCTAGGCCTACTCCCTGTTCGTGATGTGGTTCTTATACCACTACTTTAGTATATGGTTTGCAACGCCCCTAGGGATCGACTGTATTTTGTGCAACTTATTGTACGATAATTAAGTAACTTGTTATGTGCTTTGTCCTCTGACCTCATAAAGAGTTCAGAGGGGTTGTGTTAGTAATAAATACATATATATTTTATATATAACCTGTGTGGTGTCCTTTCATTTGGTATTCAAGGGGTTACATATGGTAAAACAGCTGGCTTCACATGCTCTCTGAAGTTTTACCCTAAGACTGCTTTGTCCATGCTACCTCTAGGATAGCTGGTCTATAGGTTGACTTTACAACCATCACCATAAGGGTTGTTTGGACTGGTGCAAGGTGCTCACTAGAATAGTGAACATCATATACCAGGCCAACTTCTCAAAATAACTAACATGCATTAGCAAACCCATTCACTCTGGCTTATAAATGAAAGTGAAAAAATCTAAATAACCCTTTAAACACAAAAGAACACGTACTTAAATAGAGAGGTCTGATGGTGTGCCCTCCGAAAACTTGGTTTCTGTTTATCAGCTGGTTTTATTGTTAATTCCAGTTTAGAGCATAGTTCATCAAGAGCCTCTGTTTCGATTTTGGACATATTGTTCAAGTCAGATGGTTTTGTTTTTGATATGGTCTCAATTTCAGCAATAAGCACCTGTTCACTTCCTTTTATCTCCACTTAATGTGACTTTTTCCCCAAGTTCCGGGTTAGACTTGGCGTGGGTTCCCCTGACTTTTTGCCTCTACCTCCTGTATTTTTGATGCTGTGCTGTATTTCGTTTTTGCTGGCTTAGATGCTTTGGGCACTTTGCCACTGCTGATCAGTGTCAAAGTGCAAGTGCTCCTTGTATAAATTGTGATTACAATTGTTTCCCCCTGATTGGCATATTTGATTTACTGGTAGGTCCCTAGTAAAGTGCACTGAAGTGTGCCAGGGCCTGTAAATCAAATGCTACTAGTGGGCCTGCAGAACTGATTGTGCCACCCACATGAGTAGTCCTGAAAAGGTATCTCAGACCTGCCAATGCAGTGTCTGAGTGCAGTTTGTTAACTGCCATGTCCACTTGGCAAGTGCACCCACTTACCAGGCATCAACGTTCCCTTTTCTTACATGTAAGACTCCCCTATGGTAGGCCCAAGGTACCCCCATGGGCAGGGTGCAGTGTATGTGAAAGGTGGGACATATTCTGGTGTGTGTGATATGTCCTGATAGTGAAATACTGCCAATTTTGTTTTTCACTATTGAAAGGCTATCTTACTCCATAGGATAGAATTGGAAACATCTTACAAGTATAACCTCCCATTGGGACAAGCTAACGAAATAAAGTTTAGGCTCTCTGAACTCAAAATGTAATAACATATCTTTTGGTAAAAATGTTTTTTAAATTGTGTTTGAACATGCCACTTCTAGAAAGTGAAGGGGAAATACCTAGATACATATCTAGGTTGACCCAGTGCACTACAAGTGTGTTACATATTAGTGTTCAATCATCATTTCAAAGTGTCAAAAATGATTATATGGTATGAAACAGTCAATCAACAATAACAGGTATTTCTTTTAGAAATCCTTCACTTCTGTTTGTTTCATAGCTATTTCCACTGGCAAAAACAGTTTTTCCTTCAAGCTAATGGCACTGCAATGGGCTTTTCTGGAGCCCCCAGCTATGCAAACATTTTCATGTTAAAATTTGAAACTGAGAATAATCTTTCTGATCATGTTTGGACTTCAAATCTGGTTTTGTACAGATGTTTTATAGATGATATACTCATCATTTGGCAAGGGACACGCAGTCTGCTTGAAACACAGATTCTCAAACTGAACAACATTAATCCTCGCATTCAATTCACTTCTCAAATTGAGTCGCATAGCATAGCCTTTTTGGATGTCATACTTAGATGCTCTGGCACCCTTATTGAGACTACTGTTTTTAAGAAGCCCACTGATCGCAACAATGCTCTTCTCTACCAGAGCTTCCACCCTTGGCCTTTAAAACGCCATTTTCCTTTTTCTCAATTTTTGAGAATCAAACGAATAACTTCGGATTCAGAGTTAGGCCTGCAGACCATAAGAGAAGCAAAACTAAAATTTCTTCAAAGAGGTTATCCTCAACAAGTCATTGATCAAGCAGAGAGAAGAGCATCTGCCTTGAATCGAGATTACCTTTTGCAAAAAAGAACACTGCCACCTTCTCAGTCTAGAGAAGTATTTGTCTTGACTTTTCTACTCACTCTATGCTTGTTAAAAAAAAGCATCCTACAAAGGTGGGATTTACTCCAATCTGAGCCGGATTTTAAGGACATGATTTCTGAACCTCCTTATTTTGCATATAAAAGATCACGCAACCTTAAGGAAATTTTAAATAAACGCCCTGAAACCCAAAAAGTTCCGTTCAGAGGTATGACCAGATGTATGAATTGCTCACATTGTAACAATGTCATCGTTGGCCATGTCATCCCCGCACTGGTAAAAAGATTACCTTAAATTTCAACGCTAACTGTAAAAGTCATCATGTGATTGATGTTATTAAATGTCCATGCAATTTGTTATATGTTAGGAAGACAGAGAGGATCCTTTGCACCAGGATCACTGAGCATAAAAGCAGAATTCGTACAAAGACCATGAGTTCACCTTTAGCACAATATTGGCAGCGTGAAAATCACTCTATCGCACAGCTTAGATTCAGGGTTTTGGAAAAAGCGGAGGAACAATACGACAGGGACATGTCTAAGTTACTTTCACAACGAGAATCACACTGGATATGGTACATGCAGACATTGTCCCCCATGGGGCTTAATGACAAATTTGAATTGTCATGTTATTTGTAAATTACAGTTTTGCTAGCTTGGTCCAATATGTGTTTGCTTCTCTCGACTAGCGAATTGTCATGGTATTTGTTAACTACAGTTGTGTTTATCTCTCTCCATTTTTAGACAGTCGCGCTTTGTGTTAGAACAGGTTATTCTATTGTATGTATTTTGCCTTTTTGTTTGGGCGCCAGAGCATCTTCAATTCATGTCGACTTCCTTCTTTGTCCTCTTTCTTCTATTTACATATTTTTTTTGGTTGGCTTTTGCACACATTTACTCATTATTTTTCATTTATCTTTTCACCTAGTTTTGCACACTAAGTAGATCGCTGTGCTGGTTTTTAGCAGTATATTGCAGTGTCATTATATCATGGTGTTTTTTTAGTGTCATAGTCACGCAACTTCAATATGGTGTAAGAGTTGACTGGTATGTTTTCAGTTTCTTATACGCGTCACGCCGGTTAGTCCTCTCTCTATGCGCATTATCCTTTGTGAGTTTAAACGCTGGACACGAAGGCGGCGGGGTTATCGTTGCCGGCGTTCCTTTAGAGAAAGCACAGTTTAGGAACTGCTATTGCGGTCAGCAGTAAGCCTGAGCTTTCTTTTTTCTTTTCGTTTTCTTTTTTTTGTTTTGTTTGCAGTATTTCATTTAGTGTTTAACGCGGACACTCTGATTTTCAGGTGCTCACGTTTCCATGTGGTCTTGTGTTTCTATCTTGGATGCATTCCCATTACTATAGTGACAGCGTGAATCAGAGGTACAGGGGCGTTTCTTTTGGCTTTCTTTCTCTGCTTGTTTGATCAAGGAGAGTCCTCTCGAGGACATTGGATGTTAATCATATATGGTTGTTTTGACAGTTTAACCGTTTGGAGGCTGGTTTTGGATTGTGGCAGTCTGTGTATACAGTTCTGCTTTGAGTGTGGTTCCTTTTTCATTCTCTAAGTTTCTTCGTACTTAGCACCTGTGGTGCTCATTTGTTGGGTGTGAATCCTTTCTCATTTTTCAAATTTCTTTGTACTGAGCACTTTTGGTGTTTGCTTCTAGGCTATTGCTTCACGCTCTTTTTTCACCATTACTTCTTACTTACTTACTTCTTGATTTCTTGTCCACATTGAGTTGGGAACTTGTGCTCTTCAGCCATTTGATTTTTGAGCATATGTCAGCTAAAATGTATGTATGTAATCACTTTAATTATCATCATTGTAATTGATGTACTTGTTACAGATTCCCTGATGAAGGGCTACTGTCTATAGCCCGAAATGCATTGCGAACTTTGAAGCTTGTTTCTGCATGCTGAACTCAAGCTGCAACATTTCTTTTACTTTGGATTTGATCTCCCAGGGCGTTGGAATAAACTACGCAGATCGTGAACCATTGAAGTTTTTGATGATCTTTTCTGATTTCTGATTTCTTGATGTTTTGGATGCTGCTTTTTGATGCACTGGGTCAACCTAGATATTTATCTAGGTATTTCCCCTTCATTTTGAATCAGGTGGCCTGCAGAACCCCTTACCTTGTGTACACATGATTTTGTTTATGAATATTTAATACTACACTTTTAATTTTGACGCTGAGAGTCTGAATTAGTTTCCTGAGTGCACACTTGCTGCGTTTACTCATCTGTATACTTTTAGAAAGTAGGCATTTTCTTGTTTAACCATTCTGTGTGCCTCAGCCTGTTTGTGTATTGACTCTCTGGTTTTGGAGTGACAGGGGCTGGGGTTGTGCATTTACTTAGAAAGCCACTGGGGGGGTTGAGGTATGCCTGGCCCTTCCTGGATGACGCAGAGCTGAGCTGAATAAACCTTGGCTGGATTTAGAGTAGTGGGAGGAGATTTCTTTGCATCTGAATGGGGCCTGTCTCCCTTGCACAATGCTGTCTCCACCCCCTGTGGCCATACTCTACCGGTGAGGACAGAACTGATTTGGACTGGGCTCAGAGACCCTTGCACAAAGAGAACAAAGACATTTGAGGTATAAGTATTAGACCCAAAACCCCAGAACTTTAGACCAAGGCGAACCTTTGCCAAGGAGAAGAGCTGAAGAGCGGTAAGGAGGAGTACTGCCTCTCTGCTTTGTGGGTTTGCCCTGCAGTTGCTGTTTCTGCCAAGGAAAGGACAAAGACTGGAACTTTGATTTGAACCTGCTTGAAGAAGATCTCCAAGGGCCTTTGTGTGCTGGCCTCCTGCTCTGAAGTCTCAGGGACACAAAGACTTCACGCCCAGCTCCCCTGAACTTTGCTGCTGAGAGTTCTGACCTGCCAGGAGGTGCCTGCTCCAATTCTGGGCCTCTGGAGGTTGTGGTTGCTTCTGGACGAAACCTAAAGAACTGAAGTAACTGAAACATCGCTGTTCTTGCGGCTGTTTTTCCGATGCAGCACAGCTGTGCAAGAAGAATCTTCTGCCAGAATCGGCTGCCAGATCCGACACATCAAGGGATTGTGGCTGAAGAAAATGACGCAGCACCGCTCGACGCAGCCACATCGATCACCGACACACCCTGGATTTCCACGCATTGCACCTGTGCGGCAAGTTTTCCTGATGCATCACTCGTGGACCAGAATCGTCTTTGAGTCGACACATCACTTAACCCCTACAGACCGGACACGACTCTTCACTTCTTCTGCGTGCAGCCGAACTGTTGCATCACCTCGCCAAGGTCTCAGGAACAGACGCATCTCTTTGTTTCTCAAAGTTTCCCATCTCTGCGGCTGTTTGGCCAAGTGAATTTTGACGCATCTACAGGTTCTTTGTGAGAAATAACGCGTCCATAGTTTAATATGGATCAAGGTGTTTGAAACCTCTCTAAAGTCATATTCTTATTGCATGTATGTTGAATTTTTGTTGTTTGGGTCTTGTAGAATTTAGATAAAGATACTTTATTTTTCTAAACTTCGTGTGGTGTCCGTGTGTTTTGAGTACAAATACTTTACACATTGCCTTTGGGATAAGTCTGTCTGCTCATGCCAAGCTACCCAGGGGGTGAGCAGGGGTTATCTAAATGTGTATCCCCTTACACTGACGAGAAGCAAGGGTCCCTATTTGGACAAAGGTACTTACCTCTGCCAATTAGAGACGCCCATTTCTAACAAGGGTTTTCGGTTCTTTCCATGAGAATCATTCCTGCTTTTCGTTTTTTACCAGCCTGACCAGTTTTTTCAATGAAGGCTAGTTTCAACCCTAGAAGAACTGTGAAATATAGGAGGTAGCACCATCCAAAACTGTTGTTCGAATCAATATCAAATATCACTGAAAACAGGGCAACTACTTTGGTATATACAACAGATCAGGCATTGGAAATGTTTGCTTTAATGCAGGAGGTAAAACTTATGGATACACATGGAGGCTCAATCTCCCAACAGCTAAAACAACTGGAATATCTTGCTCGACGCCAGCTTAGTAAAAGATTGCAAGCTTCAACTCTGGTGCAATACCACAAAGCTAAACCGATACCAATAGGCTTGAGATTATCAATTAAACCAATGTTGTTTCGATTCCAGCTGAACAATATATTCATGGATAAATGGTACTCAATCTTGAATAAATGTTTGCTTGATCTTATATTACTATTGATTGAGGAACTATCAAAAACAATACACAAACTGGAGGAAGAAATACACACTCTCAAAAGTGAATTTGAGATGAGGATGGAGAATGACACCAGGAAGATCAATTTAGAAGGACTTAATCAGAAATTGGATACGTACAGTAAGGAATTACAAGAGTGAAACTTGAGAAAATACAAGAGGGACACCATTGACTATAAGTTAAATGAAGTATACACATGGGCTGAAATCTATGCACGGAGGCGGTTGACCAAAAGAGGACCACAGCATCATCTAAAGAGAGTATAGCGACAGAGAAAGATACAGCAACTAACAGGGAACCTTTAAGATCTGGTACCGCAGAATAAGGACAACTAGGACCTTCTACTGAGCCAGGTGAAGCAACACAACCTAATACATCCGTATCTTCTCTGTCACAAGCTCCAGATCAAGGACAACCACTAGCTCAAAGTGGATGAGGGACAATAGGAGCAACCGCAAAACCCGGCGAGGACAAGGAAAAAGGAGGAAAGACATTACGCAGCGGCAAAAACAAAACTTAATAATCAATATATCTTCCACTAAGCTGACACATCAACAAATAAATGTCCTAAGCAGGAGCATGTCTTTTGTGCCAACAAATCTTACTAATGAATTGGAAACTGAAGCAGCATTTTTCAGGTTCATGCGTACCTTACGTTTGAGACATTTTTTCACTAACATAGCAAAGGATGATCCCACAGGAGATGCATCAGAGGTAACACCATTCAAACCAAATAGCACTTTTCAAGCCCCCATATCACACAAGATGTTAGATACATTTGAAATAATGGTAAAAAAACATCAAGAAATTGAATTTCAGAACAAACAGGAGGCAAAACTTGACACAGCATGATAAGGAAGCTATCAGATCCATTGCGAATAACCCCGATCTCACAATACAACCAGCTGACAAAGGGGAAGCCCTAGTAGTAATGGACACAGCTCATTATCATTCTAAAGTCATTGAACATGTGATGGATGAAGGAAAATATATGCGACTGGAATGTGACCCTACGACACAACTCATGGGGATCTTACAAAAGATTTTACAAAGGGCAGAAGAGATGGGTTGGATTGATGAAAAGACCAGACTTTATTTGATAACCAGTAACCCACGCAGACAGAAACTGCACATGATTCCCAAAATATACACCGACCTGAGGAATCCCGCATTCCGACCCATAGTTTCGAGATGCAGATCATTATTTGAACCTTTGGGAAGGTATCTTGATCATTTCTTCCAACTATTTGTGTAAAATTGGTGTTCCTACATTAGGGATACCAAAGACTTCCTGCAGAAACCCCATAACATACAACCATCGGTACAGGACCATTGGCTGGAATGGAAGCAGTGGAATGGGCACTTTTGCAATCACAAGACATTAAGGCAGAACAGTATTTGTACTAGAACATTTGCACTTTTGCTTAAACCACAGCTACTTTTCATGGCAAGAACATTTTTCTGATCAACTCATAGGAACATCAATGGATTTTAAAGGAGCACCTGCATATGCCAGTATCTTTATGAGACAGTTTTCCAGAGCAACACATTATGAGTAACTCAAGGTGGCAGAAAGAAATAGCCTTGAACTGTAGGTTCATCGATGATATATTCGTAATTTGGACCAGCACAAGAGAAGAACTTGAGAACATGATCCAATCGTTGAATACACAGAACCCCAGGATACAGTTCACACACATCATTGATGCCAAACTAATACACTTTTTGTATGTATTAGTCATGAAGAAACCAACAGGAACAGGTCTACAAACCCAGATATACACGAAGCCCACTGACAGAAACATTGCTTTAGCATTCACAAGTTTTCTTCTAAGGAGCCTTATCCGCAACCTACCATACTCTCAGTTTCTGAGAATTAAAAGGATTTGTTTGGATCAAACTGTGCATACTCTCAAAATTACAGAAAACAAGCAGAGGTATGTGGAAAGGGGTTATCCGGAAGAGATATTACAGAAATGCATAATGGGGATGGACAGGAAGGACAGGATAGAATTGTTCACCAAATACAGCAAACCAAAGAAGGACGCAGTAGTGTTTGTTTCTAAATTTTCTTCATGCTCGCGAGCCATCAAAAGGATGATCAATGCAAGATGGGACCTTATAGGAAATGAACCCGACTTCAACAATTTAGTCACAGATAAACCATTACAGGCTTACACAAGAGGGAAGAACCTATGTGAATTATTGGCGACACGGGACAAGCAACAAAATCAGGAGGAAAATAAGGGCTCCATCAAATGCCTAAATTGCATACATTGCAATAATGTCATCATGAGAAATAATTTGACACACAGATTGCAACACTCGCAACATCATATATTGCATTAAATGCTCATGTGGAAAGGCATACGTAGGCAAAACAGAATGTGAAATCAAATTCAGACTCATTGAGCAAAAAGCACAATAAGGACCAAGAATAAGACATCCAGTCTAGCGATAAATTGGCTGGAAGTGAACCAATCCATCTCACAAATGAGATATCAGATAATTGAGACAGTAACCATGGTACCTGGGGTGGACGATAATAAAAGAATGCTCCAATGCTGGATCTATTGGATGCCACATTTTGGTGGAGGGCACTGTCAGTATGAATCTTTGATCACCTGACTATTAAAGTTTATTGATATTTTTTCAATGTCTTGAATCACAAATTGGGACATATTTCCAATTGGCTTGCCGAGAGGAGTTGTTTATTCATCTTACTGGAACGAGATAAGCAGTTGTGCATTCACTCTAGGTACGGTGTTTTGACATTCTTTTGTCACACAGTGACTTACAATTTGGCTGTTTATACCATTTTTATGTTACGGATTGTTGAAAGTCCATTTCTAATAAGATTAAAACAGTTAGCACTTAATCACAGAAGGTCACTTCACTTCAGGTTGTGGCACTGAAAATGTCCATTTAAAGATAGTGGCTGTTATAGGGTTATATACTTGGTACACGGAGGAACGCGGATAGCCAGGCTTGCAACATAGTGGGGTGCATCCTACACGGTCCAGGGACAGTCTGTTTTATCCTCAGCTCTAGATTATGGTTTGGTAGGTAATGGGCGTTGTATTTATATTCATAGCAATATGGTTAAAATTCCTGTTATTCCATTACACATATTAGCATCTGCTGAGTTTTCGGATTAGGTTGCAAAGTACTTGTGTTCAGCCCCTTCAGGCAGCCCTGAGCCGGTTGAGAGGCAGATTGTATCCAGTGTTTATCATTGTAACATTGTAACATGGCGGCTGTCACTTAGTCAGAGAGTCAGAGCTATTGTCGCTTGGAGTCTGTCGTCACTTGAAGCACCGCAGGCTTCCTCATATATGGCTGAGCACTCGAGTCTCTTCACTGCACGAAGGTGAATCGACTCATGGTGACTATACATCATAACTACCGGTAAGCGGCCAGTGGACAGTTTCTGTTTATGGGTTCATGATTTGAGAGGTTTATAGAATAGCACATGTAGGCATGTGAATCCTGCAGCAACCAGTTGACCATGGTTTTTCGCATGTCTATTACAGACACAGAGGCTGGGGAAATATTAGGAAGACATCTGATTTAAATATTTTTCTCATCGTAAAGGTGAGCATCCATACCTTTATAGTGGCACTGTTGGTTCTGGTTGATTATTGCCTAATAGAACCTCTTTTAGCAATGTAATATCATGTTTTTGGTTTATTCTGATTCATAGATTGTTTTTCAAATCGATTGGCTCTGTGATTGTCACGCATCATCCATTGAGTAGCACTACATGAGGTAGGATTAGTCAGAGATATGAGTGATTACTTGAGGACAAGAGTGACACACACCGGGTGATTTAAAATAACGCCAGCTTGTCAAAGGTAACTATGGCATGATTGGTATTTTGCATGAATATCTAAACACAAAACTGATTGTGCAGACAAGCAGAATTGTATTGATCTGGTACAGCATGCTACGAAAAATGGTATGGAAAATAGCAATGGTTCATTTGAACCTTCAACACTCTAGGGCTGCTGGCCATACGTAATGCTCCATGTATTTAATAACTGTTTAAATTTTGGAACTTTTATTTGTGATTTCAGATATGCCCCTTAGGAAGGGGCCTTGCTGTCCCGAAATGCATCGGGCATGAATATGAACAGGACATAAACATTTTGTGTCATGTATATAATGTTTTGATTTCATGTTTATATTCATGTTTTGTACCAAAAAATCAATGCTAAAAAGATTTTGTTGCAATGAATGAATAAGAGGTACTATAATTATGGTACCTAACATAATGGAAAAATAATAATACACAATGAAGAAATAAATATATATGCGGATGCAGAAATAAGCAGATTGTGTTTTATATTGTGATTATCAAATGTATTAATTTGGTTTGGTTTAAAATTAACAGTGCACACCGCATCCAAGTCTGTGTACTTGTTATATGTTGCAACCCTAGTTGTACCATATGCCATCCGAATATGGGACTAATAATTGTATGAATCGGCAATCAAACAGCCATTCACTTGACGACTTCTTGCTTTGACACATGTGTGATGATGTCAGGCACTCTGGAGCAAGGCAGCGTTGTAACTGGTAAGCACTCACCCTGACCGTGGTTCGGCACTCAGCCAGGGACTGGGGGCCTGGGCATGGTCTCCATGCAGGCTGTCATGACAGCCTGCATGGAGAACAGGGAAAGTGTGCATGATTGTTTTGGTCAGCCCGACCAGTCATTGCTCACTTAGGAGGGTTCTACCACTCGCCCCCTGCTCTGCAGCCCCGCCCCCTCACGGGACGCTGCTGCAGCAGGAGGACAAAATAAAATGATAATAACATTACCTTATTATCATTTATTTTTTTTATTTTTTTTACTGCCGCAAGGCAGTGGGGCGACGCTCCTCTGCCTTAGCGGAGGAGTCGTCCCTGATCATGAACCACAATATCCAGCTGAAAATGAGGAAGACCTGCCACCAACTACCTTCTCCTCCCCATGGATCACTCACCTTCACAACATGCGCACAACCTGCTGTATTTACTATCATCACCAAGCACCGACTACACCAGTTACTGGTCCTCATTCTTCCTTGGGCCCTGTGGTGCTTGCTGACAATCATCTTCTGCTCTTAAACTCTGCTTCCGGCCTCACAACGAAAGTTCTGCATCAATTTCTAGTGGCTTCTCTCCCTGGCTGACACAAACTCTTGTGTACAAACCTCTTATTTGGTGCGTCTGCCCTTCAAGCATATGGTGCAGGTGGGTACAGTGAATTTGACAGTATTTGGCAGGAACATTTGGTTTGGCACAAGACAGAATCCCTATACTGACCATGTGTTATAGCGCACATACTTGCACATGGACTGAAGTGTTTGCCGCAGGAAAGTGTTGTAAGTTAACATCATACTAGTGCATATTATGGAACCTCAGTATGCCACAGGTTCCAAGGATCTGCTGTTGTTAGGGGCTCTGTGTTCGGCTGGCATATGGTGGTTGGCATGGAGCTTCTCTGCCTGTAGGGTATGTGCACAATAAACTTGGATGAACTTGGATCAACACAGCGTAGAGGGGATTCGTGTTCCACAAATTTGGCTACGAATTGCCAGCAGTAGACCCCAAACCATAAACTAATTTTGAAGAGCAGAGGATGGACACCTTTGCTCGATGCCACCAGTTTTCTTTGCCCAGGTGGGAGCGCCATCACCAGTAATCAGTCAGTTAGTCAGTCAAAGTACTTTATTCGATAATTCAATATCATAAAAAGACAGTATTGATCAATATAAAAGTTACAATTACATGCTTAAAAAAATTCACAGAATTCACAAAATTTCATAAGTATAAAATAGTTAGAAGAAATAGAGAATATTAAAAAAGGTCAATACTTATACAGGGTAAGTACTATACAAAGTTGCATGAGCATAGATTATATGAATACGATCAAGTGTGGAAATTCAATATCTTTTTTCTCTCCCTGACAGCCCCCACCAAGAAACTTGCAACATGAGAGATGACCCTGGGACTGTTTAATAGTTGCAAATACAGGAGAGCAGGTCTCACCTGAATAAACCCTGCTTCCTTGAGAATAGGAACAAGAAACTTCCTCCTTGCCGCCATATAATGGCCGCAGAACATTAAAAAATGCATCGTGTCCTGCTTAGAGAAATTATCACAGGAACACGGAGGCGCTTGATCGGAAGTACACCATGCCGTTAGTTGACCTAAATTTAAATAAATCAAATTTAAACGGAAACGCGTTAAAAGAAATCTATGGTAGGGTCTATTAACTAAAACCAGGTAGGGCTCGAGGATTAGAAATCATAAAGTTGGATCTAACAGTGGTTTTTCTGAGTTCCTTCTCTTCTCTGCACAGTGACATACTCTGTAGCATTACCACTTTTGTTAAAGCTACATCCTTTGCGGTTATATTTTCTGGCACAAAAAAGAGCTCTGTTCTTCCAATGTTCTGAAAACCTTGTTTAACGTAAGATAACCACTTAATTTTGTTTACGTTGTCTAAGTGGAGACAATCCTTGAGTATGGCGTGATTCAAGGAGAGTTCTTCATTTAGCCAGGTCTTCAGCCAGGTTATTAACGGCGCTACTTTTAGTAAATCAGTAATAAAAGCAACGCCCAGCTCTGAGTGCACTGAAAAAGAGGGGATTGACTGCGGAACTGATAGAATTGTTCTCAAACATTTATTTTCAGTAATTTGCAGGCAGTCTGTCACGCCATAACCCCATAGTGAACAACCATATGTCGCTACCGCCAAACACTTTGCTTTATAAATATTTAACAGTGCTTCTATGGGCCTTCCCCCGAGCTTTTTGCTAAAGGCCATGATGGCCATAGAGGATGATGCGAAAGCAGTGTTTCTTGCTTTGATCTGTGTACCCCAAAGCCACCTCTCCTCAAAGATAATGCCTAGGTAAGGGAATGTCGGAACTCTGCTTAGTTCCTCACTGCCGCAGAAGAAGGTTTTCACGTTCTTCTTTCGGGAACCTTTCCCAGTTATCATAATTTGGGATTTTTTTACGTTAATTTTAAGGTCTAATGAGTTCATAAAAACTCCAAATGCATCCAACAGGTGTTGAAGCCCCATCCCAGTTCGCGAGAGAAGGACAGCGTCATCCGCATACAGGAGAACCGGTATACCCAGATCTCCTGCATGTGGTATGTCCGCCTTCACCTCCTTAAGCACCGATTCAAGGGCGTTTATGTAAATCGTGAACAAGAGAGGGGCCATGATACACCCCTGCCTGACCCCCCTTTCTGAGTGAAAGTGGCTAGAACAACGGCCCTCTGTGTTTACCCTAACAGTGGCCCGCAGACCAGAGTGTAGGTCCGCCAGGAAGTTTACCAAAGTTGGATCAAGGCCTAAGTCAGTTAGGATCTGCCACAGTTTCGGGCGATTCACAAGGTCAAAGGCCGAGGAAAGGTCCATAAAGCCTAAATATAAGGACCCTTCCCTAGCAACAGTGTATTTGTCCACTAAAAGTTGTAAATTGAGACACCGATCCAAAGTACTTCTTTTGGATCGGAATCCGTATTGGACATTTGATAAGATCCCTCTATCATCGAGCCAATTCTGCAATTTACGCAAAATGACCCGCCCCAGGATTTTAACAGATGACTCTATTAGAGAGATTGGGCGGTAACACGCTGGGTCTGACCGATCCCCCTTCTTAAATACTGGGACGATAATGGAATCTTTCCAGGATGATGGAATGTTCCTGTAGTTTAATGCGTTGAAGACCTTGCTCAGGATTTTTGACCATAATTTTGGGTCGCACTTAAAGATATCTGCGGGGACCCCATCGGGTCCAGGTGCCTTATTTTTCTGCATTTCGTCTATAGCCCTTTCTACTTCTGTGACTTCAAAAGTAACATAATGACCCTCAACTCTCTCTTTAGTCATATATAATGACTCTTGAGGAGTGGTACTAGAGTATATGTTACTAAAGTGCATAGTCCAAGCCTCGTCAGCAACATTGTTTTCAAGGGCGCTATTCTCTACCGGAGCGAATAGAGGTTGATTCACTACTTTCCAGAATTGAGAACTATTTTTTAACCTCTTGCATGCTAATGACAAGGTGAACTCGTCATGAGGCACAATGAATCTGTGCTCATGACAAGGTCAACTCGTCATGTATAATGGGGAACATAAATCTGTAGCGCAGGAGGGGAAAACCCCTTAGCAGCCAAGTGGTTAAAACATCTGGATCTAGTAACTGTGACCAAGCATTATCTTTTAGCACATTTTTTCTGCTTTGCATGGCCTTTTTATAGGTTACTCTTAGCCTGGCTACTAGTGCGCGATCTTTTGGGTCAGACTTTAAGGCCTTTAACAGGTCAGCATGAGCCTTGGAGCAAGAGCGATCAAACCATCTCTTGGCCCGATTTTGTGGGCGGCCCTCAGCCACCATTAAGCTCTGCTTGATCTGTTTACAAATACTGTCAAATGAGCTAATCACTTGCTCAGTAGCAGCCTGAGAGTCTAAGCACTTAGCTACGTCATCATCCACCTTATATAATACATCCTGTATGACGGCCTCTGGGTTTATGTTTGCCCATTTTAGTCTGCGACCCTGATCTATCGGGATCACTTCCTGTCCACCCTTGTGTGACACTGTTTTAAATGATAAAAAACCCTTAGACAGAACCTCCAGTAAAACTGGATTATGGTCACTAAAGACTGAGATTTCTGTTCTGTACTTAAATACCTTTCCTAAAATGTAACAAGACATAAAAATGAAGTCAATAACTGTCCCATCACCCATTCCTTTAAAAGTAGGGACAATCAAATCACCTTCCCTGCAGCTAGATTCATACAGGTTCCATGCCGCCAAAAATTCTTCCAAGGCCTCCCACCTTTTTGTATGTTCAAAGTGCACTACTGCAGAACATGGAGGACCCTCTTCTACTGAATTGGCACATGGATGATTACATGGGTGAATGTTGAAGTCACCTAGGAGAATTATCTCAAAACAAGTTACCGTGGTTGAGTAGACTGACAAAAATTTGTCTAATTGGTCCAGATTAAGTCTGGTGCTATCATTTACAGTAGCATTATAAAAAATTATAAATAAAATACTAATGGAATCTGGGGGATTCAATTCCACAATTAAACAATTGCTACATCCTGAGTCAAGCTGGGTTAGCTTTCCTTTTAACTCTGTTTTAAACAGAGTTAGTAGACCCCCTTTAGATCTCCCCGCCCGACTACCTATCGCAGGGATGAAAAATGTACATATCCATCAAGCGAAAAACAATTCAATTGGTCCCATGTTTCCTGTAAGGCCACAATGTCAAAAGTTTTTAGATAATCAATCCAGATTTCATCCCCATTTTACCCCTTAATCCAGCAACATTCCAGGTCATTATTCTACATGGTTGTGCATGGATCTGTTGATTTTTTGCCAGTCAGTCATTTTCCTCCAAAGTTGTTAAGGGAGCAAACCGGTTAAATAATGGCAAGATTTGCTGAGGTGGAAAGTTTGGTCTGCATAAATTGTAACAGTAAGATTCTTGAGGTGGTGTTAGATTATGGTGACCGGTGTAGGCATGTGGCACTGTGCTTTGCACAAAGGGAGATGTTAACGGGTAATGATGAACAACTTGTGGTTTCGTGGTTTCGTTTAGATGATTATAAAAAAAAACAGAGGACGGGCACATACAGAATTGTCCGTCGACGGCAAGGAGGCTGCCCTCAGCAAAACGGTTGCAACATGCTGAGGGTGCCTGAAATTTACGATGACGCAATCCCCCCTGCTAATCTTTCTTGAGTTGCCTATCCAGCCCACTCTTCGTGTCGACAAGATGTCATTACAGTAGGTAACGAGAAAACCACAATATTTGCTTAGCCAGGCAATTACTTTATGATTTAAAGAGTCACGCGTTTCGCCTCTGGCATCATGTACATGTGGGTCTAATCCTGGCACATTAGTCAACACAACTATGTAGGGTGCACAATCGGGTGGGAGGTTAACTATAGGTTTTTGCTTTCCCTCCCTCCACCCAGTAGGTTCTCCTGTAATGTTTGCCTGTGTATTGACTCGTACAGTTGGGTGAATAATAGGTGTCTTAGTGGGAGGCTGATCAGTTACTACAGCTGGGACCAAGGTTTTATTCGCCCCGCAACCTGTGTTAGCTCTCACCTCCTTCACCATCACATCTGGACTGGGGGACCTTGCTGTTTTAGTGGAAGATAAATGAGTGGATAGAAGGACACCCAGTTTAGACACTTCCTTGACAACCTGGTCTAGTTTAGCCCCTTCCCCTTTACTTGGGACAGCAGAACCCTTTGGAGTTTTGCTAATTGCACCCAGATTTTGCGGTGCTGCTATGTGGGGAGTCAGGAGAGTGCTTATTCTGGAAACTTCTAAAGAGACCGATTCCACTTTTTCCATCAGTGGCCTGATCATGTCTTCCAGTTTGAGCGTGAACATGTTTACCAGAAAGTCAAATTGATCTACGGTCAAAGTGTCCGCGTCATGCTCTGTATGGGTGACAGCAGTAGACTTTGATTTAACAGCAGTAGTATTCACCTTTTTTACTCTGTGATACACTGGACGTTTATTCTGTGTCCTTCTACAGGACCTAACCACTCTACAAGCAGAAGGGGACACTTGAGAAGGTGCTGGTGAAGTAACCGGAGATACAGATGGAGATCTTTGAGTAATATCTAAAAGTGTAGAGGGCAGGGAGTTGTTAGTTTCCTCAGGATTTGGATGTATTAAGGCAATTATAACTGGGTCCCCTCCCAACTGAGCGCTGGAAGACCTGTTTGGGACTGGATCTGGGACGGTTAGCTCTGGAAGTGCGACGCCACTTCTTGGTGAGGCAGGTGGGCTGACACGACCCAGTGACATACGGCGGTCTGAGTTTATTTTAGAAACAACTTTAACCATATAGTTTTCTATGGTGCCGGTGGGAGTTGGCAACTTGGATGAGCGCAGTTTAGTCATGATCAAAGCTGAAGAATTAGCCACTCACAGTTCAGCAGGGTATCCTGATCTGCAGGTTCAAAAGTCCGTGGCCCAGCCCAGCCTCTGCCAGTCGCGGACTGTCGCAGACTGTCCCGCCCTTGTCCCGGGCTGCTCCCGCGCGCGACTCGCGGGTGCGAGAGGCGTTCCGAGCTGATAAGCGCCTCCAGGCGCGGTGGTGGCGTCACGTTAGTGCGCGGCCCCCGGAGCTTCTGGGTAACGTAGTTCGCCTGTCACAGGGCGTCGCGATGAAGCCTGCCGTTTCCCTCACGGCGCTGCCAAGTAGGACACAAGACCGTTGCCCTCACGGCCAGCGTTTGTCCAGAGTCTTTTTGGCTCCCAGAAAATCTTTAGACTGACAGTAATTTGATACTGATAATTTAACTATATATTGTAGCCAATAAATCAACATGGGGCGCCCCTCCTCAACTGACCACCCAGCACGAGAAATCTCTGCTAGCACAGTGTGGACATTCTATAACACTCGAACACTCAGATGTCCCTTCTTAGCACTTGATAAGATCAGTGATAATAAGAATAAGACCACAATTTCAGCTGCTCTCTTCTTTCTCCTCAAGGAGGAATATTACAAGAAGACACACTAATTAATTAAGCTTTGCCTGCTTAAAAACAACAGGACTTGGCTATATCAACAAACAAAATGCTTCTTCGAGACAGTACGACACTGACACCTGCTGTCATAAGTGCACATTACAATCTACATTCAAACATCTAATGCAACACAAGGAGAATGTCGATTCTCCAATTGATATGCAGAGAGAATCTTGATTTCATTAAAGACAACGGAGGCTAACATTATGCAATGGCGTTTATTGCCGCTTCCAACTGCGGCCCCTTTAAAGAACTTAACACATCATAAAGATAAAAATGTTCATGAGAGATTACAAGTATCAAGTGCATAATGTCATCTTCCTCTTTTAGCTGCTTAACACAAGAAGACAACGATCCAACATGGAAATTTTGGTATCATCCTACAAGGTGTTTTTAGAAGGAAAAAGGAGAGAGTCCAAAGTAAATAAAATCAAAATATTCTGGTCTAGAACGTTTTGTTAAAACAATTATTCAAGTTATCTAAAATAAATCCCAATAAATATATGTATACCACCCCTCAAGGGAGAGGAGAGTGGTATAATGGTATCCTCCGTTGTCTTTAATGAAATAAAGATTCTCTCTGCATATCAATTGGAGAATCGCCATTTCATTACAAGACCAGAGGCTACCATTGTTATATTATGTTATGTTAAAGGTATTTGGTACCGCGCACATACACCAATTGGTTTCTTGGCGCTCAAGACCAGTGGGCAGAGGAGCAAGTGGGTGGAAACAGCTAATCGAATGCAAGACAGAACAGATACGTTTTCAGAGATTTGCGGAAAGGAAAATAATCAGGAGTGAGCCGAATGGAAAGAGGGAAGGAGTTCCAGGTGGACGGAGCAAGAAAGGAAAAACAGGCACCTCCATGTTTCTTGCGTTTGAACCTAGGAGTGATCAAGAGATTGTGGGCAGAAGATCTAAGGTGTCGAGAAGGAACGTGAGGGCGCAGACAGAGAGAGATAAAGACAGGAGCAGAAGCAGAGAGAGATTTAAAGATAGTGCAACCCATTTTAAAGATGCAGCGTTGTGCAACTGGAAGCCAGTGTAGAGTCTTCAACATTGGCGTAACATGTTGTATTGTATTGCGACTTATATAGCGCACGTATCACCCGAAGGCATCAAGGCGCTTGCTTAGGGAACCCGTCCTGGTATTCCCCTGTGAGATACCCCGGCAGGGTATCCACAAGGTGAAAGCCAGGCATCCCGCCACGAGGGGCCATAGTGGAGATTAAGCAAGCTGTTGCCCAGAGTCGCAGAGTGTGACCCCGTGAGTCGAGTAGGCACCGGAGCGAGAATTGTCGAGTCCGTGGAATTTTTATGCCCGAGACCCGCCGAGGTGGGGAACCGAACCCTGGTCCACGGCCGATCTCAGCTTCTGGGTCTGCCGCCTCTAACCACTGAGCCACGCTTCTCATGTTTGGGCTGCTGAAAAATTAATCTGGCTGCCTGGTTTTGCACCAGTTGGAGACGGTGGAGATGATAAGTGGGTACCCCCACGTATAGACAGTTGGCATAGTCTAAACGTGAGGTAACCAGGGCCATAATGACCAAAGTAAGAGCTTCTGAAGAGAGAAACCTTCGAATCTTCCCGACTCTGCGAAGGTGGAAAAAGCAGGCCGATGTGACAGCATTAATGTGCGGCCGCATAGAAAGATCACTAGAGATAGTGACTCCAAGGCTCTTTACGGAGTTGACTGGACAGTGGGGAAGACCCAGGGCAGGGGGCCAGAAATTGGAAGTCCAAGGATGCGGAGAGCCACCAATCAGCACAAGCTCAGTCTTGCTAGGATTGAGCTTCAGCTGACTGAAGTTCATCCATTCATAGATGGTAAGCATTATGGTCTGGAAATTGGAACAAGAAAGAGGGGAGGGGTCAATGGGAAAAATCAGTTGCAGATCATCTGCATAATTAAAAATGGTAACCGAAGAGTGCCGGAGAGAAGCTAATAGGGGCTGCATATAAAGATTAAACAATAAAGGGGACAGCGCAGAACCCTGGGGGACACCACAGGAAAGAAAGATATGGGGAGCAGAGAAAGTGGACAATTGTACCGATTGGGAACGGTGATGGAGAAAGGACACAATCCAAGACCGGGCCGGGCCCGAAATGCCAGCATTTCTGACACGGTTGACCAAAATAACATGGTCGACCGTGTCAAAAGCGGCCGAGAGATCTAAAAGCACTAGGGCCTGGGCCAAGTTCTTATCAGCCCCCCGCCTCAGGGTGTCCATCACCGCCACCACCACTGCCTCCGTGGAATGGGCCGGTCTAAAACCTGCCTGTTGATCATCGAGGAAACAAGTTTCCTCGATAAAAGTACTTAGGCAACGGGTGACATAGGTCTCTAGGACCTTCCCCAGATAAGGAAGGAGGGAGATAGGTCGGTAATTGCCCAAGACCGCAGGGTCAAATCCAGTTTTTTTTAAGATGGGTACCACTACAGCGCTTTTCAAAGCATTAGGGACAGAGCCGGTAGAGAGTGAACGGTTTAGAAGGTCAAGAGGGGGGCCGGGACAGGCCATAAAAGCATCTCTTAGAATTTGCGGAGGGCAACAATCATTGGGAGAGCCCGAGCCAACGGTCTGAAGGAGTGAAAAGAAGTTATCCATGGAAATAGGGGGGAATTGATACAAAGAGTGAGGATTAGAAGGGGGGAGAACACTGACCTGCGATAGAGTGGTAGGGGGGATGTTGTTTTTTATCGTGGAGATTTTATCGATAAAGAAGGAATTAAGGGAGTCGCACAAAGCTTGCGAAGGTTGAGGCTGAGGGGTAACACGGTCAGGTAAGGAAAGTTCAGCCACGATAGAAAAGATTTCTTTTGTTTTAGATGCGGAATTGATAACTTTCTCGGAATAATGGGAAGATTTAGCCAAAATAATAGATTTTTTATAGGATTTGAGTAGGTCAGTATACGTGGACTTTAGCAAAGGGTCGTAGTTACGCCTCCATCGGCGCTCAGCCTGTCTAAGTGAGAGTTTATCAGCCTTCAGTTGGTCAGTGAACCAGCGCTGAGCGTCGTGTGGGCGTTTGGCTTTAATGGTTTTAACAGGAGCAACCACGTCGCTGGCGAGAGCCAACCACTGGTCCAGAGCGACTGCTTGAGAGTTCAAGTCAGAATGAACAGGGGGAAGAGTGGAAGCGAGAGTCGAGTGAAAAAGGGAAATGTCGGCATGCTTCCAATTGCGTGCCGGGAAATTAGAGACTAAAGGAGGGCGAACAGGTACTAAAAGTTTTAAAGAAAAGGAAATAAAGGAATGATCGGACCAGGTACAAGGATAAACCAAAGGAGGGGAGATGTCCAGGTTGGTGGTCCAAACCTGGTCCAGAGTGTGGCCCTTGTTGTGAGTAGCAACAGAGATATGTTGTGAAAAATTGAGGCCGAGTAAAAAACCAGAAAATTCAAGTGAAGAGGGGGATTCAGAAGGATCTAGTGGCCAATAATTGAAGACACCAATGATCAGAACCCTGGCGGAATTAATGGCTATTTGCGAAATAAAATTGCCAAACAAAGATGGAAAGGAAGGCGAATGAGCAGGAGGGCGGTAAACTAAAACACAAATAAGATAATGTATGGGTGATGTGAGTTTCAGTGTAAGAATGTCGGAGTTCAGTATGGGGGTAATAGCCAGAGAGGTAAGTAGTAGATTGGAGCGGATGATGGCAGCAACTCCACCGCCCGGTCTGTCAGAGATCCTATCCGAATGCAGAATATAGTAGCCAGAGGGTATAGCAGCCAGGATATCGGGATAGGAATCCGCATGGAGCCAGGTTTCTACAAGGAGCAAGATGTCAATATTGCCACACTCCAGAAGTTGGAATACATCAAGTTGATGTTTTGGGAGAGAATGAGTATTAAGATAGACTACTGAGATAGAGCGGGTACCGGAGGAACAGACCTTAGTGGATGTGGGAACAACAGATTTGAGAGCGGAGATGGCAGGGGGGAGGGCGCTGGGGATAACAGAAGGGAAGGAGGACAGAATGCCGTATTTCTGAGTAATAACAGCTGAATGAGGAGCAAGGGGGGCGCAGGAGTGTAGGGAGCGAAGTTCATGAGAGGAATAAGTAGTACGACAGGCAGCATGCGCGGCCCCGGGCCTCGATCGGCCGCGGACGATGCATGTTCAAAACCCCTCAAGGCTACATTACTGAAATGGTCTATAGGTTTTAAATAGAATTTAACAAAGGTACTTGCGTCCGACCAGTCAGCTGTTTTGAGAATCTCTGGTAAAGATCCACCTGATCAAAAAACCTTACTAGGCATTGCTCCTCTTGAAGAATGAGCTCCAAACCTTGAAAGGTTGATACCCGCCTCACTCATAATCACATGTATCCAACTGGCAAGTGTTGTTGTTGAAACTGGTTTATGAGGTTTCACGTAAGACAAAAGAAGCTGGTCAACCCCCTGCGCTCTGAACTCTAAAATGTTACTTTCATATTCTTTCATACATCTTACCACACATAAATTTTCACAATCATGAACGAAAGGGTTGAAGACAGAATCCGACATGGTCGTGGTTCTTTTACAGACATCGAAGTATACACCCTCGCTAGAATAGAATCCGCTGGATATTTCTAGTGCTTGGATGTCGGTTACTCTGTTAAAAGATATCAAACAAAGTTGTGATGTATTTACTATGGGTACTGTATCGATCCCCCTATTTCTGACCCTTGTCTGGTTAATAATTAACTAGCAGCCATTCAACTGCACAAAAACCCGTTATCTGATTAGCCATACAACGGCACAGAAACCCGTTATCTGATTAGGTCATAGCGCATGCCATCTCATTAGGCAAGCACTATTTCTCCAGCCCCCTAATAGGCATACGGTGTTCTCAAAACAAATCAAACCTACCACGACCTGGGAAATCCCCGCAGCCATTGTTTTGATTTAACCGAGAACTTCAGTAAAGAATGTGCGAACGACCAGTTCGTATGACATCCTTATTGACGTATTTATGTCCATCCTTACGTCAATCTCGGCACCTTTCAGGTATAAATAATACCGACATTGCCTTAAGCAAAAACACGAGGTGGTGACAAGATTGGAGCAGCGAGACTTGCCGAGGAGCCCAGCTGACAGCGAAGCCCACAGACGCTGCCCCTCCTTTCTGACGCGCTGAGAGAGAGACGCTGCCTTTTCTCCTGCCGAGAAATCCAGCTCCGGCGCTTCCAGCCGCCCTTGCAGGCAGCTGGGATATCAAGACCTGAGATAGAGATACCAGCCCTCCAGCCTTCTAAATCCCAGGTACTGAACTGAATAACCCCTTGCAGAGAATTCTTGAAGCAGACCCTTGGCAAAACAAACTTAACTTAAACTGCTACTTATCTACTCCCGCCCACGTATTAGGCTTAGGTCGGGTACATTGGGGTAGGCGTAGTTAGAAGCACCAGTTGAGTACGATTAGTCAATGTATATATGTATGTATCTATTTTATCCATTTTAAGTATCATATGGCTAAGAAACCATATCAATGCTTTTACAGTATTATTTTATAATTCTGTTATTACTGTATGCACTTTACTTAACTATAAGTATTGCAATAATAGCGATTCATTTCTCTTGTATGAGAAAAGAGACTGATCAATAAATAACATCTTTTTATTGAACACGCCCGTCTCTTCCTTTTCGCTACAATCTGGTGAAACTAAGAATGCACTGAACTGACTGAGTAAAATAAGTTGTCTTTTGTTTTCACACGACTCTAGAGATACACTCTTGATTAGGGGAGAGCAAAGTTGTCATGTTCTATGGTTGTCAGAAACTAAATCCCTTCTTGTCTATCCAGGGAGGTTAAACTCCTCCTTGTCTATTCGAGAAAGTTTCTAGTGAACTCTGAGCTAGCTGGCAAACATTAAACTTTAAGTCTAATATCGACAGTAGAAAACCTAGTTAACCTCTGTCCTACGTCTATACTATTGAAGATATTATTCCAATGCGCAGAGCCTATTGGGATAATAGGAACTACACTACATGGCGCCCAACTGTTTGGATAGGCGATAAATCTAACGTAAGACATTAAAGTAACCCAGTCGTGCTTTTTCACACAGACCCCTTTTTCCCCATAATACTCCAAAGACGTCTGGAGTGGGTGAAAGGTTAAATCCGCCAAACTTAGTAGGAGGAGACTCCTATGTATGGTTCTTGGTTTATTCAACGTTGAAGGATACACTGTTCCAAAATATTATGCATCTAATCTTTGTTTCCATAGAAACCTGATCTGCAAATAAACAAAATAACTTTCTTGAAAGTAGAATGTCAGAAGCTGAAGAAGAAAGGGAGACAGCTAGAATAGCAGCTCAACTGCTAGCGGCTGACAATAGTCTCCTACAGCAAGACCCGGATGCAATACTCATCCCGGTCAACATAAGAAAATCTATAACTTTAAAACTTATAGAAAATGGGCTGACACCGAGAGGTGGTACAGTCATATTCGTAATTGAGGCACACGAATATCGGCAGACAGAGGTATTCTATTCATGGATAAACTTTCCAGCAGCAAACGCTGTAACAAAGGACTTCCACTATTACAAAATAGAGGAACCTCCTAATGAGTACACTCCTTTCGAGGAGGTGGAAATACCACTCAAATACCAAGAGCACCTGCTCTGGTTTAATGGCGCCCTAAAACATAATAATCACATCACCAGGCTTGGTCCACTAGGTAGACCAGGAGCAACGTGGCCGGTCCTATCCGGATACACACCATATCCAGACATTGAAGAAATGTCTGCACCAGAACTTTTAGCACAGCTAAAACAATTAATTAAAATACATAGACAATTAGTCCAATATGTAATGCGGACTTCAACAGTCCAACCAGCTATTAAAATTCCACAGCTGATCCCTCATCAGGGGAACACAAATAGAAATTACACCACAGAACATACAGTCCTGTCTAGGTAAAGTACCCGCAAAACGGGAACAAATTCCATTCTGGTTAGCACAAAAAATCACTCAAATAGAGGCGGTATTTCCAGATACCACCCCGGTTGAGAAACACAGGATTCTGACTATCTGTCTTCCAAAGGGAATCGCACCACATGTGGAGGACTGTGACACTTGGGGTACAGTCTTTGCTTCCATTTACACAAAAACACATGGTGTTCCATCCATGTCAGTAATACCAGATGTGCTAAAACAAATTCAAGATGAATACGGTCCAGAACCTGCTTTAACTCTTGGTATGAAATTACTAAAAGACTTCAAGCAGGTCTCGGCAATATTATTAGCCAATATAAAGGGAGAAGCAGCAAATGTGGCAATCCGCCAGAGGTTGAAAGAGACAGATATAGCAGACCAACCATTTGAAATTGCCAGAATCATAGAAAAATCCTATGAAGAACTAGGAAGAGATAGTTTGGGTGGGAAACCAGTGAAACCCCAACTAATAGAAAAACCTGAAAAGGTATTTATTAAAAATAATCTAAACACTCAAAAAAGAGCTGGGATGGAAATAAACAATCCACTCCCAAAGAAAAAAGATTCCAGTCCAGAGGAAGGTCTCCTCGGCGGAGAGAAAGATCTCCGGACCAAGGACACAAGTCTCCCCAGAGGGAGCCCTCTGAGAAAAAATACAACCTTAGAAATAGGGATAATCTGAAAAAACCTGATAGATATCAAGATATTGATACACGTCCCTCTCAATCTTTTCAGACTTCTTTGCAGAAATCGGAAAGAAGAGGACGGTCAGAACACAGGGAAGAGCACGTCAAGTCCAAAGACAAGGAACCTGCTCATCAAAATAAAAAATTACAGTTTCCAAAAAAGAAGGTAGCCAGTATTAAAGTAATCAACCATGCCGAGAATACTGAGGACACAGCTGAAAAACGGAGAATGGGCTCAGACAATGCTAGACAGCGCAGCAGAAGTGAGCATAGCTCGCAAGATCTTTATGAATCATCTGGAGACAGTGGACACGAATGAATACATTCAGGTGGAAACTGCAGATACCAGAGTTAGCAAACCTCATAAAATATATGAAATAACATTGCGTATAGAGGGGGATAAGACTAGGAAAATAAGGGGTCTCTTTTGGGATAATCTCTCCAAGGGCTATGACATCCTTCTAGCTGAAAGAGACTGGCCACCAGAGTTTGTCAGGGAATGCCCTCATGGCGAAGCAATAATTATGCCTGCCTTCTCAAATCATATTCCAATCCATAAAAAATGTACACTTGCAAGAAAGTGGGCAGTAGCCCAAGCTCCTGCATTATATAAAAACCATGTGGGATGGGATGAGGACTCTCCTCCTCACAAAATCCAGTTAAAATCACAACCTACTGCACAGAGGCAGTACCCAATTAAGCAAGAAGCTAGGAAACGGGTAAAAGAGATCCTAGATCAACTTGAATACCAGGGGGTGATTGAAACTTGCACCTCACAAATGAATAATCCTTTGTTTCCTGTCTCCAAACCAGACAATTCATATCGTCTTGTTTTGGACTACAGACACTTGAACTCATGTTGCAAAACTTTTGCAGTACAAAATTCGCATAGTGCTGCACTAATGAATAACATAGTGCGCAAAAAATACAAAACAACATTAGACATCTCTAATGGATTCTTCTGTCAAAATATAGCACCAGAGAGCAGATATTTGACCGCGTTCTCAATAAATGGCGCGCAAAAAAATTTCTGTTGTTTGCCCCAGGGGTTCAAGAACAGCCCAGGATTATTCTCAGCAAGAGTAACAAAGTTACTACAAATATATGATGATGAGGCATTATCTTATGCCGATGACATCTATCTAACAGATGATGACTTGGATACTCACTTGAAGAGAGTGAACACCATAATACTTGGGTTCGCAGCAGAGGGTTACAAATTCAACTTTAAAAAGTCAAGAATTGCCCATCTAACTGTCCTGTTTTTAGGATATGAACTATCAAGTGAAGGCAAAAGCCTGGCTGACAATTTCCTAGAGAAATGTGCTGTAATCCAAGCACCTAGAACACTAAAAAACTTACAATCAATTCTAAGTTTCCTAAATTTCGGAAGAACTTACATTATAAATTATGCAGAGAGAGTTAAACCTCTCTATGATCTTATAAAACCAGATTTTAAAAGAATCAATTGGACTCAAAAACACACAGAAATTTTGAGATCTTTACAAACAGATATGTTAGTTAAAACAAAATTACAAACACGTGACAACACACGCAACCTTGTGATTCGAGTCATCCCAGGAAGATGCGGATTCACATACCTGACCTCTAATGAAGGAGAGAAGGTACCAATTGCATACAAATCACATTTGTACACAGAAGCTGAAAAAAGGTTCAGCATTAAGGAAAACATTGTTCATGCGGTTCAAACAGCTGTAGCAAAAGAAAAATACCAAGCCGACGGTAGACAGGTTACAGTCAGAACAGCAGAATCAGCTTTTGAGGCATTAACAACACCATGTAATTTACCGACAACTGCACTGAATCCAGAATGGATACAATGGGTAAATTCTGTTGCTACAGACAAAGTAAAATACTATTTTGACCCGGAAATGAAAGAATTAAAATATCTAGAATATGAGAGAGAATACCCTCTGCCAATCGACATTCTGCCTTTACGACAGTACGCCTGTGTAATATATACAGACGGTCATGCTCAACCCTCAGTTTGGGGAGAGCTGGCTTACAACGCCACATGCGAAATTATAAAAGAAGTGTGGCGCGGAGGTAAATTAAGACCTCTACTTACAAAAACACACTCAGTGGAAAATAATTCAGAACAACAAACTGAAATAATAGCGTTAAGAATGGCGCTAGACAATGCCGATCGCGAATTCCCGACACTTATAGTATGCGATTCGTATTACTGCGTCAAATCATACAATAACGATTTTCAGAAATGGATTCAAAATGGTTACAAAGATGACACAGGTGCAACAATAAAGCAAAAAGTGCTTTGGGAACAAGTAGTTCTTTTACAGAAAGAACTACCAAAAACTCACGTGATACATTCACTGAGTCATCAGCGGGATGGCGTTCACGTTGCAGGGAATTCATTGGCTGAGACAGCCACAGCGGTAGCAACTAAATCGGCTTCCGTAGCTACAAAGAAGCGTGCAGTAAAATACATTGACGGTGAAACTGTGCTGGCAGTAAAAACGTCATCAAAAGGCGACTGCTCAGCGCTACCGATCAATTACCCACTCAATTATACATACATAATTGATGCAAACTCGGTCCCTTTTGCTGGAGTGGGGGACAGAGTAATTCCAAACACGGACAGGAGAGGCTTGTTAATAGCAGACGCACATATGGGTGAGGGTCTCAGACACCTTAAGCTAAAAGATTCTCTGGAAGAATTACAATCAGTGTACTGGTGGCCAGGTATGAGCCTGCATCATCACATTTTTGTAAAAAACTGCCAAGACTGCAACAGAGATCGCAGTGGCGAGAGAAACGGTTTAATACCATGGCGTTTCACTCCAGAATGTATCAAATCAACAAAAAAATAAAAATAAAAACCCAGTATGAATAATGCGTCATATTAACATGTAGAGACTATCTTCACTTATAATGTAGACCCCAACTTTCGGCTGACGTCGGAACTGTTATACAAAGATTTGCGAGTCTATAATGGCATATACGCTAGAAGCATGTTACGTTCTGACCAAAATCTTTCCTTTAGCTCTAAAACAGCTTATGGGGGGTGCCTGGCCAGAATGAACATTGCATTGCGGGACTCTTCTCACTTCCTTCCTGAGGGAAACGGGATGGTGTAAAGAAAAAACCAAGGCATAAAGCAATCTATAACAGCGAAGATATTAGGTTCAGAAGCTGGGTGGGTCAAACATTTAATAAGTGTCCAACGTAGTCTAAATAACCTGCCAAGAAATTCTCTGAAAGGACTCAGTCCGTACGAACTATTGTTTGGGACTAGAATGTTAATCCAGGACTTAGATAGTCAGACTTCAGTGGTTAAAGAAAAATGCTTTGATATCAAAGATCGCTTGGCTATTTTACAGGACTTAAATGAAACAAGAAAAGACCTGAGCAACATAAAGTTGAAACAGCAGCCAACAACCACTGAAGAAAAACCACCTGTCCCAGCAAGGCCTGTCTGGATTCCAAAAGTCGGGGATCTGGTCAGAGAGAAGATCACGGTAAAGAAGGAATTTGGGCCTTCTTACAGAAAAGCAGTTCCTGTCTTGTCTATCAACGGGACAAGATCATTAGTACTACCGCCCCTTGCTGGTAAAAAGGAGAACCGAGTCATATCCATCGACCTGGTTAAACCACAATCATGTGGCCGATAACAAATAGTAGGCCAAGTGGACTCCCAAGAAGTAGCAGAACACCAAAGTTTGCTACATCAACAGAGGTTCAAACTGAAAGACTGATCACTTTTGAACACTCTACAGTGAAACAACAAGGACTATGCAATGAAGCAATGGAACTTAAACCTCTTAAAACCCAAATAAAAGCTTTTCATCAAGAAACACCGACCTACGATGATGTAATTACAGAGTTTTCTAATGAAACAAAGCAAAATCAAAAAGCAAAAAGTAATCCAGAAGCAATTGGAACAATTGACAGAACGGCATCCGGCTACTTCATCAACTTCGATGATTTTTCTGAAGATCCAAGTGAACCGGAAGTACAGCCATCAACAAAAACTTTTAAAGACAAAGCAAAGGAACTTTTTCATCAACTAAAGGGAACCTATCTAACTTCTCCATGGATTGAAATTTGGGTGACATTTGGTGCATTTGTCCTCATACTTTGGCTCATCATGGTACTATGCTTGGGACATTTCATTGAGGGAAAATATGCTAAAATGGACACAGCAAGCCAGAAAATCAACTTGGTCCTTAAACCACACACATCTTCACACGTCAAGAAAAGAGAACTTTCTTCAGTAAACTTCACAGCCAATCCTATACCAGGCGGTGTAGCTTGGGACAATACTGATTATGAAATCTATGGCCCGGTTGAAATCCTGAAGTATCCACATCAATTTAAGATCTCGTTAAGTGACTTTGTAAAACCAAGCACATTTGCTGATGATTGGGACTTTGAAAGTATTAATGATATGATGTCTGACCTAGTAATGTCTGCTAAATTTACAGAACATGATTATTTGCAGGGTTCGTCTAATTATGATCAAATGTTCTGCTACAACCACTATGGTAACCATTATCTCCATAAATCTGCACAACCTAGAAATGTTTTAAATTATAACCAATGGGAACATTGTGCTACTCCTCCAAAGGGTAGTTCTAAAACATTTTATGATAAATATTCATATTTTTCAGAGTTTAACACAAGTAATGCAGAAACATTTTATTTCAAATTGTCAAATAAGACAGGTATGAAGACCATGCTTACAAACACGAAATTGATATATTCAGATTCATTTTTTGAGCAAATGAATACATTTGGTTTTGATTTCTGGAACAATAACATTGAAACAAAAACTGTTTGGGGTACGAAAGATTGGCAAGTACAAGGTATAGAATCATTGTTCAGAGCCTGCATGATCCCAGAACAAATTATATTTTTGAATGACACTATTCAACAAACTACCTGTCTTGGCTTAGCCAAAATCAAAGACTTAAACAAACCGTCTATTCCAAAGCCAACAACGAACATTAATAGCTCTATAGATGTTGAGATAGACGTGAACCGTATTTTAAACCAAAACAGAACACATCCTGATTGGAAACAATGGTTGATCTGGCCCACAGACACAAATAACTGTCAAGACAGATTCCTGAACAAAATACAGGGGTTCAAATTGACTAGGCCAGACCCTAGATATTCCCAAAGACAACATCCAGGGATAGTAACTACTTACAGTGTGGGCAAGCTCTGCCTTCAATGGCTACAAACATCCACACTGGCAGAAATTAAGCAACACCTAACTTTACTTCAAGAAGGTGCTGACTTGCGTGATTTCATTATGGGACCACTTAAACAGCGTGAAAAATGTTTCATAGCGGCCTCTATATATGCAGCTTACAATGAAGCCTGGAAAGTAACTCAAATTGAGACAGCCGAAAAAATACGGGAAATTGACCGCATTATTTTGGAAAAATCACTTTCTGTCGTGGACAATGGGTTAATGACTCTGTCCTCCAGAATATATTCACTGGACAGTATTGTGTCTTCAGCAATCGATATAATAGAGCAAGACTTACTGATGTTACAACACGGTCAGTCCCAATTGCGTTCTATTGTACAACTTGGCTGGACGTTACAAAATCTGCGTTCAGGCTATGTGCCTTGGCGTTTAATCAACACAACGTCACTATTTAATATCTTTAACCTTACTGATAAACAAATCAGTTTGGCACAGAAGGGTGCTGACTATACAATTCTGAGCATTGAAAAACTTGAGAGATTACCATTGACAATGTCAGAACGACCTGTCATTGAATGGATAATACATGGGATAATAAATATTCCGATAACAACTTTCCAGTTTCAATACTGCCAAAAATATATACAGGCAGGCCAGTATGAAAGGTTGGGTAAAGGGTACATTAAGTCAACATGGAACCTGCCCTATACACACACATATGTTAGTAATAAAGGCCAGAATGTGTTTCTTAGTGGCAATAATTTTGCAAGGTTGCTAAGCGGTACACTTCTGTGTCAGGGTATTAATTTGCATGGAGCCTGTGAAGGGACTACAAATAACCTTTCATGTCACCAGCTAGGCACACCTGCAACACAAATAGAACCATTCTTTAAGAGACTCTCGAACGGGAGTTACATTCTAATTGTAGATCGCAGATGTTGCAGTCTGCTGCCCGGAAAACCTTATCTCATAACCGTGACTACGAAGGTCATGTGCTGTGAACGGGTATTGTTCCCAAACGATGCTCGAGACAGGGAGGCAAGGTTATGGCCCAGTTTGAAAATTTCTTCTATTCGAATTGATACTTTAACCGCTTCCGCGCTACCGCAAATTCCCGCCGTGCGCTGAAATTTGAAAAATGGCTTGATTGTGACAAAGCCAGCTCGTCATGCGCGCAGCGCAGGTAACGCCCATGACGAGCTGGCTTTGTCACCCGCGCTGAAGGGGTTAAGCAGAATGAAGACTGTGCTCCTACAGACGCCAACCCAGTTAACGTCATCAAAAGAAACGTATGATCTCCAAGTTGCAAGGACAACTGCTGAGATTCATTCACTGTTATCAACCAATTCCCCCATACATTTCGCAGAAATACTGAGCGAAATCTTAAATATTTTTGATACAAGTGGAATCTCGAGTGTATTTAAGACAGTGTTTTCGGGAGCTTTAACCCTATTCAAAGCCATCCTGGGTATTTTTCCTGATTTTGTCCATTCCATCTTTGGCGGACTTCCTCTCCTTTTGGGACTAGTGGCAGGCATCCTATTTTTGATCCTGTTACTTCGCTATGGCAAACCACGTCACAGACAAGACACCAGCGACAATGGAAGAAACGATCCTAGGCATACGCTACAGGGACGCATAACTAAAGTCCTTGGAATAGCCCGGCTTAGAGACCTGAACATGACTTGGTTTCTTTCATTTAGACCGATGTGGCAAAGTTGTGTTATGCCTGTATTAAGGTGCTTGCTATGCGGCGAAGAATGCGTGTTGGACACCTGTCTGACACTACAATCGGATGTGCCAATGGACGCAGAGACTTTGTTGGGTCCGGTAACGGCTCATGCATTGTGCTGTCCCCAGCGGCTACTAATCCTGATGACGGCATTCGTGGAGACTTCACCACTACGATTGAAGAGTAGTGAAGTAGAAGATGAAAGCAGCATCAATCAGGTACGACCTTCTGTCAGCTATGCTGATCGAAACATCAATGAAGGCAATCATGCTCATGAATGCATGTTACAAAATTTTTACGAGTTAGTGGAACTTTCGCAAGAAGCAGTTGACAGTTTTTTCGAAAGTCTCAACAATATGATGTTTTCACCAGAGCAGAAAGAATGACTTTAAGCAAACTAGCACACGGCGTTCCCTACACCCTGAATTTGGCCTTCAACTTTGAAAATAAAGCAATAAGAAATTTTCTCACCAGTTTTTACGGAGAGCGAGAAATATTTTTTTTTCCCCATCCATTTACAAATATTTACGATTTTGGGACACTTATCTTCTGCTTAAAGTAAAACTATTCCTAGAGAACAAAATTTCTATATTTAGCTACTCTAGAGACATTAGCTACCCTCTAGCATTCACGAGTATTTATGATTTTGTGATGAGATGGTCTCGAATTTTTTCTTCTGTATTAAGAGCCATTTCATGTGTAATTTCCGCATTTCGTTCATGCTGATTTCAAATATGCGTTTAGATTTAGCATTATTATACTGCTTGAAGTGCATATAGTAACTATACTCATCTTTTCGTGTATTTCGCATTTTCCAATTATCAAGATGCATTGATTGTATTTTGGGGTGGTTCGGTATACACATGCACTACTAGTTTTGTTTACTATGCCTAGATTTGTAAATATGGACATAGATTACGTGGAGTGGGTGTGATGTATTTACTATGGGTACTGTATCGATCCCCCTATTTCTGACCCTTGTCTGGTTAATAATTAACTAGCAGCCATTCAACTGCACAAAAACCCGTTATCTGATTAGCCATACAACGGCACAGAAACCCGTTATCTGATTAGGTCATAGCGCATGCCATCTCATTAGGCAAGCACTATTTCTCCAGCCCCCTAATAGGCATACGGTGTTCTCAAAACAAATCAAACCTACCACGACCTGGGAAATCCCCGCAGCCATTGTTTTGATTTAACCGAGACCTTCAGTAAAGAATGTGCGAACGACCAGTTCGTATGACATCCTTATTGACGTATTTATGTCCATCCTTACGTCAATCTCGGCACCTTTCAGGTATAAATAATACCAACATTGCCTTAAGCAAACACACGAGGTGGTGACAAGATTGGAGCAGCGAGACTTGCCGAGGAGCCCAGCTGACAGCGAAGCCCACAGACGCTGCCCCTCCTTTCTGACGCGCTGAGAGAGAGACGCTGCCTTTTCTCCTGCCGAGAAATCCAGCTCCGGCGCTTCCAGCCGCCCTTGCAGGCAGCTGGGATATCAAGACCTGAGATATAGATACCAGTCCTCCAGCCTTCTAAATCCCAGGTACTGAACTGAATAACCCCTTGCAGAGAATTCTTGAAGCAGACCCTTGGCAAAACAAACTTAACTTAAACTGCTACTTATCTACTCCCGCCCACGTATTAGGCTTAGGTAAGGTACATTGGGGTAGGCGTAGTTAGAAGCACCAGTTGAGTACGATTAGTCAATGTATATATGTATGTATCTATTTTATCCATTTTAAGTATCATATGGCTAAGAAACCATATCAATGCTTTTACAGTATTATTTTATAATTCTGTTATTACTGTATGCACTTTACTTAACTATAAGTATTGCAATAATAGCGATTCATTTCTCTTGTATGAGAAAAGAGACTGATCAATAAATAACATCTTTTTATTGAACAAGCCCGTCTCTTCCTTTTCTCTACAATCTGGTGAAACTAAGAATGCACTGAACTGACTGAGTAAAATAAGTTGTCTTTTGTTTTCACACGACTCTAGAGATACACTCTTGATTAGGGGAGAGCAAAGTTGTCATGTTCTATGGTTGTCAGAAACTAAATCCCTTCTTGTCTATCCAGGGAGGTTAAACTCCTCCTTGTCTATTCGAGAAAGTTTCTAGTGAACTCTGAGCTAGCTGGCAAACATTAAACTTTAAGTCTAATATCGACAGTAGAAGACCTAGTTAACCTCTGTCCTACGTCTATACTATTGAAGATATTATTCCAATGCGCAGAGCCTATTGGGATAATAGGAACTACACTACAAAGTAAGGTCGCAACTTTCATAGAAATTTGTTTAAGGGAGAGATGGTTGTTGTTTGGCCAAGAACTAAACAGTTTAAAAAACAAGATGACGTCCCACATGGACTCCTAGCGTGTTTTTGGTGGTCTTTTAAGTCTCACACCTTTCATTACCCTTTTAATTAAAGGGATGTATGTTATCACATCGCATAGTATTGTTTTGGCTTTTATTGACTTTTATTGATTAATGGGAACTTTAGAGCATTCATTCCCCCTTGTCAAAGCTGGAGTGACTAGGTTCATCCCTGCCATCTCGATTCTCACCATGGCTGCCAACACCAGCAGTCTGACTGAAGGATCGCTTTCTAAAGTTGGAGCCAGTGCCTTTAAGATCACCTATCCACCTAACCTCACTAAGAATGCATCAAAAAAATTCAAACATAACTTAATTTAAAAAAACAGAATTTCTTATATCAGACACATACTTTGGTATATATAATGGTAACACCATGTCTGACCTAATCTTCTTCATGATTAAGAGAGCCCAATGGAGGAAAACTCTCATTTCATTTTTCCAGTGCACACAGATAAGGAAAACACCCCATGGTTTTAGTCTTGCCATCACTCCCTCCACAATCCACAAAATAGATCTCACCATTACTATCTACAATAATGGGATCGTTCTCATTCAAGCTGCTAATCGAAACCTAGAGCAGATCGACAAACTCTTTCTGAAGATCAAAAGCGGGGTAGCTAACTATTCAATCCCAGGGCGACTAGATACAACACTAACCTCTTCAAGTTCACTCCAATTCAGTGCTCCCGCTCCCCCCTCAGATTCATACCCCTCTTCTCTCACCACCCTTCCCTTGTCCCTGCAGGCCACAGAAGGGTTTGAATCACTGTTGATTCATACTTCGTGACCACTAACCCTATCACCTCTTCCAACCTCCTTATCAATACTGCCTGACACACCTCTAGCATTCAGTGACCAACCCCGCCATCATGACTCTCCCATTATTGCCACTGGCCCCTTTAATACTCATCAGCACCCTTCACCCTCCGCAGCTCGCAGCACCAAATCTACTTCCTGGTCCATGCTTCCCGGAACATCGCTCATATTCAGGGACACACCCTTTCCCAGTGTATCCCCCATTACTGCTTTGGACCCCTTTAACATATTTAGTCACCCTCCATCCTCTTCAGGTCTCCACACTCATTGTCCTCCCCTCTCCCAACACCCAGACCTGTTGGCATGCTTGGACGATATCACCCTCCAGCTGCACCTTCTCTCCCTCGAACTCCATGGTTTGAAAACCCTTTCACTTGAATATCTCCCCTTGTTAAGCCCCCTTCTCGCTAGTCTGAACAGGCCCAAAGCCCCGCCAACGCCACTGACACACTTCCCCGCGACAATCCCCTGTCACCTCCAAATCTGTTCCTCTACCTAATGTAGCCTATCATTCAAGAAGCACGTCCTGTCTCACGCCCAATGAAATCAACAGTCTTCTTAAATCGTACTCGTCCAATTCGGACCTTAACACGAATCCAAATGGAATAATCCAAACCATTCATTCTAACCCTAACAGAGAACCCTACCTCAACTGCAGAGTCATAAATAACGATAACCTCAAGAGAGTCAATATCTCGTAGACCCCTCCCCGCCATAGTCCAGCTCTACTCAAATGCATACTACTTAACTGTAGGTCTGCTAGCAAACACGCCTCAGAGATCTTCGACCTCATTCAACAGAATGAGATAGACATCATTATCCTCACAGAAACTTGGCTCAACCCTTCGTCCACTCCACTTCCGGACCTCTTGGTACCCCCACCCATGACATAATTCGTCGTGACAGAGATAAGAAGCAGGGTGGTGGCCTAGCTTGTATACACCGGAGTATGCTTGAGGTCTCCCTTTCAGAGTTATCTTCGCCGGTAACGTGTGAATACCTTTGTCTCAGCATCTCTAGTCGCATCATCTGGTGTGCAAACTACACTTATTCAATCACCCCCCAGGCGACAATCTCCCCTTTATTGAACAATTAATGGAAATCATCTCTGGCAAAGTGGACTCAGCTCAGTCCCACATCTACCTGGAGGATTTTAACCTTCACTAGTCTAACACTAATGATCATGCAGTCTCATGCCTAAACTCCTTCTAACACGACCACAATTTGATTCAACATTGTGACCAGCCTACACACATTAAAGGGGAAACCTTAGACCTCATCATCTCCAAAGGTCAATCCATCTCATTGGATTCCATCATACCATGTGACTGGTCGACCCTCACATCATTTCCTTCCATATCAACTCGGAGGTTCATCAGAGTAAGACACAAAAAACCAAACCAAAGATTTGGAAACGGGACCTCAGAGATTTCAATACAGCTGAATTAGCAACCTGCTGTAATAAGGCCCTCTCTCCACAATCGGACTTATCTGAAGTCCATGCTCTGACAGACTTCTACATCACTTCTATTTCCAACATCATGGATTATATGGCCCCACTCCAACAAAAAAATGCGCCTGCTAAATTTTCCAAACCTTGGTTCAATGGCAACCTAAACTCCCAACGGCGCAATCTAAGGGGCATAGAACTGTCCTGGAGAACCACCCCATTCGCTGACCATCTAAAAAACCTCAGAGCAGCAAGAAGTGCATATAACAAACAAATCAAGACAGCCAAGGCGGAGTACTTCAGAACCCAACTTAACCAAATGGCGAATTGACCCAAGAAACTATTCGAACTGCTTAAACAACAATCGGTAGCAGCCCCTAACCAATCTGCTTCGGACATCAGACCTCCCTCATGTGTTAATTTGGCTGTCTTTTTTACGGAGAAAACTAGGCTTATCAACATTGATTTAGAAGCCAGGAAGGCACTATTGCCACCCAATGAACCTGCACCCCTACTGGCCGTACTAGACAAGACAACACCAATTAGCTGGGGTATCAAGAACAACGCTTCCTGGGACACCTCAATGAAAATTATATCAAAAAGGTTCTGCAGATTATCAACCCTTCTAATCACTTCAATGACCCGTTACCACCTAACATCATTAAATTAGTTAAGGACAAAATCGCCCCCTTCTGGACAAAGATCGTCAATGCTTCCTTGTCACAAGGCATGATCCCAGAATGCCTAAAAGAGGCCCAGGTAACACCTATATTAAAAAAAAACACAGTCGATAGTACAGATGTTAACAACTTCCGACCTATCTCCAGTATACCTATCCTTGCCAAACTCCTGGAAAAATGCGTCCAGTCACAACTGTGTGTACACATTGAAAATTACTACCTCCTGGACCAACATCAATCTGGCTTTCGTAGTGGGCACAGCACTGAATCGGCCCCCACTCACGTGATAGATGACATCTCAACAATGCTTAATCGAGATGAATCCTGCCTCCTTATCCTACTTGACCTTTCCTCCGCATTTGACACTGTCAATCATGACAACCTCCTATTCATCCTGGAACATAGGATGGGCCTTTCAGGTCAGGTGCTGCATTGGTTTGCGTCCTTCTTGCAACACAGAACCCAAAGAGTTAAAGCGAACCACTCACTCTCCCAGCCATCCCCAGTCAGCATGGGGGTTCCCCAAGGATCCTCCTTATCTCCCATTCTCTTCAATCTGTTCCTGGAACCATTAGCTAACGTTCTAAATTCCTTGGACATTCGGTTCCATATGTATGCAGACGATACCCAACTCTATCTGAAAATCTCCTCTCTGGAGGATATCACTTCACTCAACTCTACCCTTCTGACTACCCAAAATTCCATATGTATGCAGACGATACCCAACTCTATCTGAAAATCTCCTCTCTGGAGGATATCACTTCACTCAACTCTACCCTTCTGACTACCCAAAATTGGTTAACTAAGAACCACCTGGGGTGTGGCCATGCAGGCGACTAAGATGGCTGCCTGCGCTTGAAGCTCCGCCGGCCGGGAGCTTTCTAAGCCCGATTTACTATATTCATTGCGCAAATACCATTGCAGATGCCTCCCCATTTTTCTCCGGGGGACTTACGGAGCGTGGAGTTGCCGTCGCCGCTCTGATCTGTGCGGCGGATCACCCTCATCCAGAACCGGCGCTTCTCTGGATGGTGCTGCGGCCCTGGGGCCTTCGTGGAGGCGGCTCTGACTATTTGAGATGCGGCTGAAACTCCAAAGGTGAGCGCAGGCCTCCGATCGGAGTCCTCCTTTGCCGGTATTGGCCTCCCTATCTCCACTGGTAGTGGTGTCCCTCCCCTGGCCCCTCCTTGTGGTGCTTGGTGCATCGGTCTTGGCGGGCTCGGCGTCTGCAGGGCTTCTTCTGGGCCTTGTGGTCGTGGCCGCGCCCAGCCTCGATTTGCATTGTGGCCGCTGGGGAAGTGGCGGGCCTAGTGAAGGAGGTCCGATTTGTAACACATTGGGGTCGAGGCGGCGGGAGGCCCGGTCGGGCGTGCTGGCTCCCTTCTCCCTTTCATCCTGGACGGCCCCTGCGGTAAAACCTGTTTACAGCCCTGGAGGACTGGAGTCACTGCCCCTGGACATGTTGGGATCCATCTGCTCTGACCTCCGCAGCGCGCTGATGGCCAAAGTGAGTGACTGCCATTTTTGACCGGCTGCACCTCTGCCGCTGGCTCACTGGAGGGGGGCTCCAGATTTCACTACCGCTCTGGACCCTGAGGGCGAGACTTGCCTGCGGGACTGTGTTAGACCCCCCTGCGCTGCTCCACACATCTGCTGGCTCAGGATCTACTGCTGTTTTTCTGCCCTTTACACTCACTGCACCTGAGCCCTGGTCTGCGCATTCCCGCTGACGCTCCTTTCCTGCTGACTGGCGGACCGGCGGTGGGCTGCCCTTGTGCTCATCTAACTCACTCCACCAGTTGCCTGCCCTTTGGGGTACTGCCATCACACCTCTAAACGCCCGGCCCCATGGTGATCGCTCTGTGTGCCTAGTTCATCACCCTTCGCAGTGGGGTTCTATGCTACACAGCCATATTTGGAGGCTTGCCCCGTCCTGCTATTTTGCAATTCTGTGATAACGACCCTACTCCCCCCATATTTTTTGGAGGCACACTTCTGTCCATCTCTATCTGCCCACTTGGGCACGAACGGTTGCTGGGTGCTATGGGGTGGAAAGATCCTAAGCAGCGGACACTGTTGTTTGAGAAGGTCACGTACACCACAGCCGACGACCCCATTGATGCTGCCAACAGTGCACAGGACGGCGAAGATGTGGATGACCCTGCTTCCCTTACTGTTGCCATGCTTAAGGAGATGAGGGCTGGCTTCAAAGCCCTAGACGGCAGGTTTGACATGCTGGATAGGAAACTGGTTGATATTGGGCACAAAGGTACAGGCACACGATCGTCGGCTGGATGTCGTCGAGGCCAGGTTCTCCGATATAGAAGATGGTGCGGCACAATCACAGAAACGACTAGAAAGGGTGGAAAGAATTCTAAAGGAAGTGGCTATTAAGAATGAAGACTTAGAAGCCCGTAGTTGCCGGAACAACATATGTATTCTTGACGTGCTAGAGACGGCCACCTTGGGGCGGATGGGTGTCTTGATGGAGCAACTACTATCTGATCTATTTGGCAGGGAGTCCTTTACGCAGGGATTTGTGGTGGAGCGTGCCCATAGATCACTGGGGCCTCGCCCCAAACCCGGTCAACCTCTGAGACCCATCATAGCCAGACTCATGAACTTCAGGGACAGGGACTCTGCCCTTCGTTCTGCCCGTGAGCGAGGAGACGTCTAGTGGCAGGGGAGTAGACTCTCCTTTTTCCCGGACTTCACAGTCGTTGTGCAAGATGCAAGACGTAAGTTCAAAGGCGTGAAGGCTGCTCTGAAGAACCTGGGCCTTTTATATGGGATGCTTTACCCGGCTAGACTAAAGGTGGACATTGACGGCAGACCCCGCATTTTTGAGAACCCGACCAAGGCACAGGAGTTTTGCCATGAGTACAAGAAGAACAACAACGGTGCGGCGGCTGCTCCGCGTGCGACATCTCCCCCACACAGTGGTTCAGAAGCCAGTGTGGAACTCTTCTCCAATCCAGGGACTGGCTGATTCCTTTTGGTGCTTGGAGGCTCTGCAATGTATATTCCATTGTGTCTTTTTTTTCCATTTGTCAATATAATGCTCTTTTTTGCCCGGCCGGTAAGGCGTTGCTACGCCTCATGGTGTACACCATGATATGTTTGTTGCTTTAGCCAAATTTATGGTGTTCAATTGTGTATATTGTACTGTAATACTTGTTTGAACTGCACCGATATTTAGTTTTTGGGGTTGGGTTTTGCCTTGCCAGAAACAGGGTGGGGCTGGGTGGTAGGTGGAGGGGGATATTTGCTGTTTTTCCGTATTTGTTTAGTTAGCACTACACAGGTCAATGACACATAGATCTGGTTCTGATTTTTTAGACATATGCTGGTTGGTACACTTGTTAGATGGTACAGTTAGGCTGGCAGCCCGGACCTTCCGGACTCTCTTTAATGTCATGGAATGTCAGGGGATTGAACAACACTCCGAAACGAAGGCAAGTTCTCAACTATGTTGCTCGTCACAACATAGACTCTAAATGCAGGAAACACACTTGCCCAAGTCAGTTGCGCAGTCCATGGCGATGTACTGAGGGGCCCATAGATACTTTTCCAATTACAGCAGTTATGCTAGAGGTGTGGCCATATTTATCCATCAGAGAATCCCTTTCTAGATATGCTACACTTTCCTATCACATTTTAAAGCTCTGTACGCCACCAGAATCACCGGGGACCTTCGTGAACAGGGGGAATATATTGCTGAAATTGGCTTAGTTTATCTTGAATGGCATATGCAGGATTTTCTGGCCATTCTCATAACCCAGGATAGTGTGGTGGAGGCAATAGACGCACTTAGAGGCTCCTCGGTGCCCGGCCTTGACGGGTTCTATGTGGATTTTTATAAAGCGTATAAAGATGTGCTAGTTCTGAGATTGATAGAGATATTCGGAAGCGCTCGAGGTCGGTATTCTACACCCAACCTTCAAGGAACCTATCATCATCCTTCTCCCTAAGCCCGACAAGGACCCCTCACTCTGTTGCTCCTACCCACCATTATCTCTGCTTAATCTTGATTATAAAATTTTAGCCAAGGTGATTGCCATCCGGTTGTCTTTATTGATGGATTACATTATTTCACCGGCGCAATCTGGCTTTGTCCCCCATAGGTCTACTTCCCTTAATCTACTCACTTTGTTTACAGTATTACATAGGATAGACCACGCCACTCCGGCCGCCGCAGTGCTTTTCGACGCCCTTGAGTGGCCTTTCTTCCTTTCGGTGATGCGTCGTAAGGGTATGCCTGAGTGCTTTGTCTCTACCACTGCTCTGCTATACACGGAGCCCACCGCTAGATTGCGCCTGAATGGCACTATGTCCCAGCCCTTCCGTTTGTCCTGCGGCATCCGACTGATGATACTGTTTTATATGTTCGGCAACCCCACCTTAATCTCGAACCCCTTATCAGGGAAATCATCCATTTTGGCAGATTCTCCGGTCTTTGCATCAAAGTCAGTGATCTTTCCGTTGACAAGTAGTACAACTACATGGGATTGTGAATTCCCACTGGAATGGTGTCATGACACGGTTAAATATCTCGGGATTTATATTCATTTAGATACTATATCCATCTTTAGGCTAAACTATGGCCAAGCGATTAGCGTGTTGCAATCACTGGTCAATAGATTGTTGCGGCTGCCTTTGTCAATGGCCGGTAGAGTGGCCATTATTAAAATGGTAGTTCTCCCGAGGTTTTTGCATCTTTTTAACAACATTCCCATTCTTCTTACCCAGTCCTTTTTTGTACAACTGCGGCAAACTCTTTTGCACTTGGTATAGGGTGATAAACATCCACGGGTGAGTTGGAGAGTTCTGACAGTGCCGTTGGAGCGGGCGGACTGGGAGTCCCAGATATGTACCAATACTATTTGACTGCACAGTGTTGTTACTCCTATGCTTGGTACCACCCAGACGCCCAAATCCCTTATTTGAAGCCAGAGGCAGACCTGGTTCTGCCGCCGAACTTGTCTGCAATACTACCTAAAGGGGTCCCGAGGGACCCAATTGATATTCAGACAGTTTCCACCACTAGTTGGGCGTGGGACAAGTTGCGTAGGCTGTTGGAGATGGACCCATTATATTCTCTCACACTGCCTCTCCTGAATCCCACTTGGTTTCCTATCACCGGTGAGGTTTTGGTGCAACGCACGCTAGCTAAATTTCAGATTTCTACAATTGGTGATCTTTACCCCGATAATCATGTTTTCTCGGTATCTGATGAGGGTAGGTTTCAGGCCTGCTCTTTATGGATGTCTTTGTGTTGAAACATATGCTTTCCCTGTTGCGGGCTACCTTACCCACGTTTCTGATTGCTCCTGAACCGGTCACTCCACTGTTGTTAATAATTGAGAGTCTAACAGGTGCACATTTAGTTTCCAAAATGTATAGGCAGTGCATTCTGGATATTCCCTTTTCTGACGTTAAGGCCTGCACGGCATAGGAATGGGACTTGGGCCGTCCTATAGCGGATGACAAATGGGAGCAATGATGCAGGGTAATGAAAGAGGTGTCTCTGAACAGTAGGCCCGAGCTGTTGCATTTCAAATTTCTTCGCAGGATGTACCATACCCCAGCTTGGTCACACAAGATAGACCCCTCTAGGCCTCACCACTGTCAGAAATGCTACGTTCCACACGCAGACTTCGCTCACCTCTCCTGGACCTGCCCAAAGATGCAGCACTATTGGGTGCGGATACACGACATGCTAGGAGAAATACTTTCTATGAAACTTGTACCCACTCCCGAAATTGTGTTGTTGGGATATGTGACAAACTTCCCCAAAAAAGTCAGAAAGTTCGATGCATTGGGATTCCTTCTAGCCAAGCAGGAGGTTGCATTGCTCTGAGGTAGCAGGAGGGCCCCCACTTTCCATGCGTGGCTTCTCAGTTTGGTGTACTGTAATGTGAACTGCGAGGAATATGCGACTCTTGTTCCCCCTTACTTCCTTTAGGCGCGCCATAAAAACTTTTTTGTTCCCAATCGCTGACTGATTCCTTCCTCTTCTTCCCAGCATCGATTTGTTGTGTTGTGGTACCTGATCAGGCGCCGGGACGCCCCTTGGCTGGGGCAGCTGCGCGCCTTATAAAAACTACTAACATAACATAACATAACATAACTCCTCCCGCCCGATGGACATTTGGGGCCCAATAGAGCATAGATTTCCAGGTAAGCATAGTGGCACAGATACACAAGTTGCCAGTGGCATTGTTCCCGTAGGAGTGAGCTAGAAATGTCGCTGAAATGTTTGTACTCGTTAGACATGGTTTTGCCTATGTAATATATACATGTATGTCGCTGTGGATTTGGGCTTACATTAGGTGGGGGCGGCGGAAGGGTTCCGGGAGATGGGAACGTTCATGATGGATCGCTGTCAATGTGAAAAGTAAATAACAAAGGAGGGAGGGAGAGAGAAAGTGGATTCATTCTCCCCGGGTAAAATGTATGAACAAAATGGAATCCACTGAGACAGAAGGGTTTGTGGTCCCTACTATGGTGGGGAGCACACAGTGTTGTTTAAATACCCCTCACACACCAACAGGCCCCTTGGTGTCATGCTTCATCATCGGGTCTTTGCACCCCTCTACGGGATGCGGCGTGCTACGACCGATGACTACGTGGGAGCACTATCTGTGGACTATGTGTGGATGCGTGTGGGGTAATAAATGTGAGTGGTGAAGTGGTGAGAGTTAAAAAATACCTGGCTCGTGGGGTGAAAAATAGACTTTTATTAAGCCCCCGGCTGGTATCATTAAAAGGGGTGCAGTGGGAGGTTGCTAGTGTATATTTATGTACATCAACCTCGTTAGTGCGTCTACATGGACATGTTTCAGAGTCAAAAACTCCTTCTTCAGGACGGGAACTGCACAAAGTTCCACACCTTACTCACATGAATGTAAATGTTAAAGTGTATTCTAAAAAAAGGGGGGTGAACTATAGGTGTTATGTACCTAATTAGTAGTTCAGTATTGTAGTCTTATTCTCCCATTTGGCGTGTATTATAGAGCTGGAGGGAGAGAAAAGCATAATAAATATTTTCTCACAAGGTTGTTCAACTATCATAAAGGTAAGAGTGACCTAAAGACAAAACAATTTGTTGGTGAAGGGTTGCCGATTGCCTCCAGTGATCGTGCACCCTGTAAATAAAGTGACAAAAAGTAGGACAGACACACATAACAAACATAACACACATATGGGATAATTGTTGGTTCCTTATGATCCTGCAGTGTGAGGATAAAAAACAGTATAGAAATAGTCTTACTTCATGATTTTGATCAAAATGCCTCATGAGCCTTATGCGTGTTGTTGGGGGTTTTTTCACTACGTTCAGCGATCTGAAAACACAAGGAAAACTTGTTTAGGTTCATCTACTTACAGAGTTCTCCTGTAGTCCTTCCTCGTCTCAGGATATTAGATAACTCACGATTATTGCAGGATGCGATGTGCTCTCTTCCCCTCAACGCGGCTCCGCTGGTTGTGCAGGTGTGAGCAGCGGGTCGGCCCTTTTATACTCATGTTAGCCCGCTTAATTGTTAATTTAGTGAGTAAATTAAAGACGGATATATGCCCAAATATGGGCTCATCGTCATTTCTTTTGCCGGTAGTGTGCGAGGGATCAGGGTGCTGGTCCTGCGCATGCTCGCTTGTTGTGGTTCCGAGAGAGGTGTTACCGCGCATGCGCAGGGATCGGACACTCGTTCTCGCGCATGCGCGATGGAAACCGGGGGGTGGATTCGTTTCCGAATGAGTTTATGAGACGACGTGTCTCTAACATTATGGGAAGGTGCATTCATCATTATTAGGTGCTCGAAAAAGATGGAAACTATACCAATGACAATGAGAGTTCAAATATAGTTGCTAAATAATGATAGGATCACTGCCAAATGATCGCAAAAAATGGCTTATGTACAGGACGGTACAGTTCAGCTCATTTGACATCAAGATAGGCTATTCATACAGTAATGATAGGATCTTGATGAATTACATCAAAATGACGCTTTTTGCTTCACTGGTTTATGGCTTAATGTGGCTGTGGGCCTGCAAATCAGACCCACAACCTGCTGTTCTCTCTCTAAATTGTTACCCATGTACTTTAGGTGCATAACGAAATTGGAACTGGTTCACCTTATTGGCCCCTGTAACAGTGTACCCAGGTACCCAGGGCATAGGTGCTTCCAAGGCCTACCAGGGGCTGCAGCATGTATTGTGCCACCCCTGGCCTGGCCTCCATATTTGACACAACTGGCTGATCACTCAGCTGGGGTAAGTCGGTGTAATCACCCCTTACTTAGGTGTAGTATGCCTATACCTAACCTAAAATGGACACATATGTCCCTATCAGCCACTCCTATGGAAGGCCTCATCAATCCTGGAGGCAGAGTGCTTGGGAATATGTGAGATAGTGCTCTGGCATGAGCTGAGCCTGTCTGCAGCTTTCGGAACCATGTCCTTTAGTTGTTTCATGATACTGCCATACCATATACTCTTAAGTGCATTATAATCCTCGCGGTTAAATGCTATCTTGGGTTTGGCTTTATCAAAACATGTCGAGTAAGGTGTCATACGAATTGGAATACTACCCCCTCGCCAGTTCTGGTGATGGGGGTAGCATTCCACCCTTCTAGAGGGACACGACATGTACCTAGCCTGAACCCCGGTTAAAGTTAAACAGAGCCTCAGCATTACAAAATGGATGCTGCCACCACAGACGCAAGTCTGACCTCCTGCTGCTGGGAGTCCTTCCAGCGAGGGCAGCTTGGACAAAGGGTTTCCTGCCTTGGGAGGTGCTAGCACCACCCCAGACAGGATTTTGTGTATTGGGTAGGACAGGGCTGAATAGAATCAGACATGCCTGGGGCACACAAGGTCTCTCTGTGCATAGGCCAGTTCAAACCGGTGCTGGGGCCTTCCAGCCCCAGTCCTGGTGCGAAACTGGACAAAGGAAAGGGGGTGTAACCACTCCCCCTCCTGGTCCCACCCAGAGGAGGGACCTAGTAGGTGATCCAGCCCCCCAGATTCGAATAAGAGTGGGAGCTGTGTCCTGAGACTTCAGATCATCCTGAATCAACTTGAAACTAAGAAGACGACTGGACTTCGACATTCTGCTGCACAGAAGACTGAAGAGTATCTCCCTTGTGGCCTAGGAGTCGCCACCCTGTGAACACAGGCACCATCCAGCAACTCAATGTCTGCTTTGCCACCGCCTCCCGCCGGAGCCGGAGCCCAGAGCCTGACAAGACCCAGACTCCCAGACTTCTCACAGCCCGATCCATAGTCCCTGCAAAGAAGGGACCCGTGGAGGCACTGAGAAACGTGGGACCGGACCTCTTGAAAGACCCCCGAGAAGCTGACTGCGCAGTATCCGAGGCACCCTCGACACTGTGCTTTGGGGTTTGAGAAGCCCCAACCTCGAGCAGCCCTTGCACCGAAGATCAGCCGCCCAGCATCTCCACGATCTGCGTGGGGCCCTTTTGCACTGTGCCACTCGACGCGCCATCCCAGCCACCTGCCACGTGGCTAGCGGCCATCTTGGCGACAAAAACGACAAACTACACCACTGGTCTGGTTGCTCCAGACTGGCCCTTGCTCCCCTGAAAATGAGCACCCCCTCTGACCTTGCTGGTCCGAGTGAGAAGCTTGAATCACTTCCTGCGTGGCTTGCTTTAGCCAAGGCCTGTTTGCTCCAATCAAGTTGCCAACACCGCCATCAGCGAGAGCCTACGTGGGACAGCTCGTGACCAACTCCTTGACCTCTTCGTGTCCACGTGGCTGCAGAGACAATCTTCATGACATCGCCTGTTTGCACCCGACATCGCCTGGTTCCTTCCTGGTTCCACGGTAGTCACTGGCTAGTGACTTTCAACATTGTCCCCTCTGCTTTCAGGTCTTCACCTCTTCAGATCCACCCTTGGATCCACCGGAACTCTTCACATCGAGCCGCCTGCAGCATCTTCAGCTCCAAGCACCATCGACCTGCGTGACGAAACCCGACACTACTTCGACCCTGTGCACCCGCTTCCTGTGGGTGAGGTAACTCAGCAACGCCGGTGTTCCCACACTGGTACACACCTCTAGTGTCTGTGTCTAAAGTTTCATCCTTCTAGGTCACTCGGAAGGTTCCTTAATAACTAACTTTGTAACTTTTACGCACCATTGACATTGCATTGGTACTGCGTGCACTTTTCGCACTGCACCAGAGTCCCGCGGGCCTTTCCCAACTTCTTCACTGCTAGTCCCGAACAGCTCCAGCGATTTCCCCAGGCCCTAGGCCTCTTCACTTTCCCCATAGTGGTTCTTATACCACTATTTTAGTATATGGTTTAGGTGGCCCCTAGGGCTCATCCATAATTGTGCAACTTTGGTATATTTAAACTGTGTTTTGTTTTAACGCATTTGCTTCTGTGCTCATAAAGAGTATCAGGGTTATTTGTAGAAATAAATCTATATATATTTTCAATATATATCTGTGTGGTGTCCTTTCATTTGGTATTCAAGGGATTGTGTATGGTAAAACAGCTTGCTTCACATGCCTTTACAGAGTTTAGCCTAAGACTGCTTAGTCCATGCTATACCTAGGATAGCTTGTCTATAATGTTGACTTTACAACCTGCACCATAAGGGTTGCTTGGCATGGTACAAGGTGATCACTAGAACTAGTGAGCATCATATACCAGGCCAACTTCTCACATGGTTCATTTAAAGGGAAAACCTGAGTTTCTCTCACTGCTTCAATGGCTCTGTGCGTGCAGCACTAGATGTACCTTCATGTACTGCTGATTTGAGATGTTGATATGCCATGAGCTAAATACTTTACTGTATATGTGTATACACCTGCAAACGGAAACTAAATAAAAAACTGTGTTTAATAATAATGTGACTATATATAACTCTGTATGGTGAATTAGTTACTCAGAGCTATGCTCCTTACGATCTCAAATTCTTGAAGAGGAAATTGTTTCCTCTGTGTTTGAATGCTAAACAGCCACCGGCCCCTCTGAGGCTCTCTAAAAGGTGCTTCCGACCTCCAACTTGTGGGACACTTACTATTTTCTGCGACGGTTCCTGGTTCTAACTTGGGAGGCACAGCACCACTTCATCAAGCGCATCAGCGCACCGGCCAACTCCTCGCCGCACCCGCTCCGCGGGTGCCGCTTCGCCTTGAGCGACGGACATTCTGATTGCGGAGCACTGTTTGTTTGTGGCGGTAAGGCGGCACCGGGTGTGAGGCCACAGCGGGGCTGCGAGCGTGCGGGGACTTCATTACCCAGAAGTCCCTGCAAGACCGACGGATAGCTTCCGGTCCGCTCTCCCTGCTGGCCCGCCCCCCGCCCCTCTGAGGCTCCCTAAAAGGTGCTTCCGACCTCCAACTTGTGGGACACTTACTATTTTCTGCGACGGTTCCTGGTTCTAACTTGGGAGGCACAGCACCACTTCATCAAGCGCATCAGCGCACCGGCCAACTCCTCGCCGCACCCGCTCCGCGGGTGCCGCTTCGCCTTGAGCGACGGACATCCTGATTGCGGAGCACTGTTTGTTTGTGGCGGTAAGGCGGCACCGGGTGTGAGGCCACAGCGGGGCTGCGAGCGTGCGGGGACTTCATTACCCAGAAGTCCCTGCAAGACCGACGGATAGCTTCCGGTCCGCTCTCCCTGCTGGCCCGCCCCCGCCCCTCTGAGGCTCTCTAAAAGGTGCTTCCGACCTCCAACTTGTGGGACACTTACTATTTTCTGCGACGGTTCCTGGTTCTAACTTGGGAGGCACAGCACCACTTCATCAAGCGCATCAGCGCACCGGCCAACTCCTCGCCGCACCCGCTCTGCGGGTGCCGCTTCGCCTTGAGCGACGGACATCCTGATTGCGGAGCACTGTTTGTTTGTGGCGGTAAGGCGGCACCGGGTGTGAGGCCACAGCGGGGCTGCGAGCGTGCGGGGACTTCATTACCCAGAAGTCCCTGCAAGACCGACGGATAGCTTCCGGTCCGCTCTCCCTGCTGGCCCGCCCCCCGCCCCTCTGAGGCTCTCTAAAAGGTGCTTCCGACCTTCAACTTGTGGGACACTTACTATTTTCTGCGACGGTTCCTGGTTCTAACTTGGGAGGCACAGCACCACTTCATCAAGCGCATCAGCGCACCGGCCAACTCCTCGCCTTGAGCGACGGACATCCTGATTGCGGAGCACTGTTTGTTTGTGGCGGTAAGGTGGCACCGGGTGTGAGGCCACAGCGGGGCTGCGAGCGTGCGGGGACTTCATTACCCAGAAGTCCCTGCAAGACCGACGGATAGCTTCCGGTCCGCTCTCCCTGCTGGCCCGCCCCCCGCCCCTCTGAGGCTCTCTAAAAGGTGCTTCCGACCTCCAACTTGTGGGACACTTACTATTTTCTGCGACGGTTCCTGGTTCTAACTTGGGAGGCACAGCACCACTTCATCAAGCGCATCAGCGCACCGGCCAACTCCTCGCCGCACCCGCTCCGCGGGTGCCGCTTCGCCTTGAGCGACGGACATCCTGATTGCGGAGCACTGTTTGTTTGTGGCGGTAAGGCGGCACCGGGTGTGAGGCCACAGCGGGGCTGCGAGCGTGCGGGGACTTCATTACCCAGAAGTCCCTGCAAGACCGACGGCTAGCTTCCGGTCCGCTCTCCCTGCTGGCCCGCCCCCCGCCCCTCTGAGGCTCTCTAAAAGGTGCTTCCGACATCCAACTTGTGGGACACTTACTATTTTCTGCGACGGTTCCTGGTTCTAACTTGGGAGGCACAGCACCACTTCATCAAGCGCATCAGCGCACCGGCCAACTCCTCGCCTTGAGCGACGGACATCCTGATTGCGGAGCACTGTTTGTTTGTGGCGGTAAGGCGGCACCGGGTGTGAGGCCACAGCGGGGCCGCGAGCGTGCGGGGACTTCATTACCCAGAAGTCCCTGCAAGACCGACGGATAGCTTCCGGTCCGCTCTCCCTGCTGGCCCTCCCCCTACGCCCCCTATATTACAACCTCCGATTCCCGCAGCGCGGGACGCAGCCCGGGCGAAGACTGGGCAAAGACTGGGCCGTTTGAGGCCGTTTGAGGCCGTTTGAGGCCGTTCGAGGACGGCAGAGGACGGCCCCAGCCCATAACCCCTATATTGGTTTTGTGATACACCCAAGGTAGGCGGGACAGTTAACCTCTATTCATCTATTTTAAAACCCCGAGCGCCTGGACTCAAGAAACATTTTTATTGTCTGCGAGGATTTTTATGTTATTATAATCATCTTGTGTAAATAGCGTGTCTAGTTACAATTTGCTCTATTGGTGCCACGTAGAAAATATGTCATTACGTTCAGGCAAAACACGCATAGTTCAAGTCCAAACTCCCAAAGGTGTGGTTTCAGGGCCATTAGACGCTTTTATTACTCGTGCCACAGGAATACTAGAAAAAGAAATCGCTATGGTAGAAAAACGTCTTTCACTTGACTTACTCAGTGGAAAGCGCTCTTCATTGGGTAGGCTGGCCACGATCCCTAGCCCCGTGGCACAAGTTCATGCAGCCTTTAACTGTATCCACTCAGTTACCACCGAGGCCTTAGTCCATATGGATAGTGAGGGGGTTGATTCTCCTGTACATACACCTGTCCATGTTGAACACCACCTGGATGACCTTGAGGCAAGTAGAGAAACCGCATCCCAGGTTAGCTTTGAGTCAGATTATACCTCAGAAATCCCCCACTCACCTTCCGATTCTTCAAAGACTGTTTCCACTAGACCGACCCACATGGATTCGGCAGGCACCTACATGGTAACAAGGAAGAGAAAGCACGACACGAGCCATATGGGGGGGAGAGAACGCAAAATGCCTAAACTAAAAGTAAAAGACACCACCGGTAATCCCTACGGCAATCCCACAACACCAGCTATGGGTAATCTTAGTGATAAACAACGTCCCAGTACATTTCCCAATGTCTTATGCCCTTCCCTCACCTCTTTAGGATCTTCTGACCCATGTCCCACCTGTCAAAACAGTGATGAATCACTGTTGGTTAAGATTGAGGCCCTGATGAAAAATCTCTTACTACCTGTTCTGGAGCGGACCAGGTTAATGACCTTAAAAATAGACACCCTGGAGGCAGTAGTAAATACGAACTCAGCCCTACTACTATCTCTAACTGGCCCGAGCCAAGGGGGGACTAAACCAATACACCCAGTCCCCAAGCCAACAAATGCTTCCACCTCCCTTAATAATAAACTCCCTGGGGCAGCAACTAACAGACCAACGAGGGGTGGAGATCCTAAGACCACATCAAACAACGTAACTGGGGTCTCATCTCAACTTACGCATAGGACGAAGCCCACGGACAAAACAGATAGCCTAAACCCTGCTAGACCCCGCTCAACTAAACCACCCTCTCTGGTTCAACCTAGTTTGAATACTCCCCGGCATCCCTCCCAAGGGCCTTTTGCTAACCATCACCGTAACACCATAAAACCTCTGGTAGAAAAACATCGTAGGCATACCAACCCGCGGGCCGACCTCCCTATTGAGGCTGCACTATATACAATAGTTTTGACTGGTGTAGCCCCCCTTCCACCTGGCAAGAGGGAGACTTTCGGCGACCTGCGCAATAAGGTGACCTATTGGTTAAATAAAAACCGACCGCTACCCCCCTCTTTGCCAACTGAAATTCTGTTTGTAAGAAGGGTTGACTGGGTGGGCCATGGCACAAAAGACCTGGAGGGTGATTGCATCTTAATCTCGTTTAAGGACCCCTGGGTGGTGGAAATGATCAGCAGAAAAGCTAGGTTTGCCAGACAGGGGGATGTTCAGACACTGGGCCTATCATACTTTTATCCACATAGGCAGAGTAGTATCCTAACGGGATCCAGACACGGTCAACCTACCATCAGGAGCTACCCCACGACGAGGACTCCCCAACCCTCGCACTTCCCATTTCTTTTCAATCAATTTGGCCCATTATCCGATCTTGAGGCCAATGATTGACTCCAATCTCGGTCTTGCATAATCGAACCCACAGTAAATCCTGGGTCTCTGGCAGTTAGGCCGAGCGATAAGCCCCCGGAGCCTGTAATTATAGAGGAAGAGCGAATGGGGGCCTCAATAATAGTATGAATTCCCATATCACCTTTAAGGGAAGTGGAAGCCTCCTTGAAGACAGGGGAAAATCAGAGCACCAATGGGTGTACCAAAAATGGGTGGGACGCTGAGATCAGTCAGGGCACTCTAGTAGTTCTGGACTCGGGCGTGGTACCCTCTGTGGTCCACGCCCCAGAATTACTCACCCTTGTGTCTTGGAATGTTGTGGGGGTTAAAAGTCGTATCCATTCTGACGACTGGCTGGAGTTCATGGATAAATATGATATTATCCTACTCCAGGAAACCTGGGCAACCGAACCAACATTTAGGCAGGGATACATAAACTTCTTTAAGCCTGCAATTAGAAGTGCCAAAGGGAGAGCCTCAGGGGGCCTACTGATTTGGGTGAAACAATCCCTGGGATTATATTCCACAGAAATTACAGTACAAGACCCTGATCTCCTCATCATTAAGCTCAGTAAGATTGGTTGTCGGGATCTGATCCTGATTAACATATACGCCCGAGGATTGCCAGGAGGCCGCCCCCCTCCCCTGATGGAAACATTGGATACCATTCTAGCTGACCTAGATAGTGATCATGCCACCGTTCTAGCTGGAGACCTAAACTGTACCTTCGAGCCATTACCTGACTCAGGGGACAGTTGGGGCTCCGCGGAAGATGTAGTATGGGGTATTCCTGACCTGATGACCATCAAACCAGTAATTACAACTGAGGCAGCGGTGAATTGGACGGCTCTTTGTCTCAATAGGGGCCTTCGGGCTGTTAATGGCCGTGCAAAATCAGATCAGGAAGCGAATTTTACATTCGATAACGGGTTAAGAAAAAGCCGTATCGATTATATCCTGTTAAAACTAGGAGACTGGCCCCTGCTGGTGGACATGGCAGTACTTCCCCGTCCAGAAAGTGACCACAACCCCCTGTCCCTAAAATTAAAGATACCAGGTTTAGTAAGATCCGAGAACCCCGGTACCTCACAGACTGGGGACGCCCTCCTAACCAATGATAGGAGGAGATTAAAATGGTCCAAAATTATGGAGGATGTCACATTAAGGGATAAGGTCAACGCAAAGGTTAGCAACACATATAGTGAGATGTTGGCATATGATCAGTTGGGGGACAATTCCGAAACGGTCAACTACATTATAAACCTCCATGATCGTTGCTTTGCCGACCTCAAATCCCTGCTCTCACAACCACGGCCCCAGGTAAACCGTAAAATACCGATCTGTCCTAAGAAATGGTATAACAACAAATGTAGGGAAGCCCACACCCAACTCATTAAAGCAGTCAAGTCTCGGATTATGGGTTCCGTGAAGGAGGCTAGAGCAAGCTATAGGAAAACGCAGTGGGAAGCCAAACGGGAGTGGGAGGACAAGCATTGGTCGGATCTATTGGAGGCTTCCACATCAAATAACTCCATCAAGTTCTGGGAAATAGTCAAGTGGGGGAAGGACCCGGATGCACGCATCCCTGTAAACCATGTGTCCCCCGCGGAATGGGTAACATTTTATTCGACCCAGTTCTGTGCCGAGATTCCCAACCCCCCCAGCTTCCTGGCGATGGTACCACAGTCACCCATGCAAACCGAGATCATTACTTTCTCGGAAAAAGAGGTCGAGCTGGCCATAAGCCTTACTATGCGAGGGAAAGCACCAGGCATGGATCTTATACCAGCCGACCTGTTCAAAACCGACCCCGCCTTGCGGACGCCCTATCTCACTAAAGTGGCCAATTCCATAGCTGCTGGTGCAAGCATACCCAAATCTTGGAAGGGGGCTGAGATATTACCTATCTACAAAAAGGGCAGTAGGTCTATCCCTGGTAACTATCGCCCGATTAGCCTCATCGACACAACACAAAAACTCATTGCACGTATGATCCTGGGTAGGGTCCAAGGATGGATCGAACTAGAGGACATACTATCTCCAATGCAGGCGGGCTTCAGATCAGGAACGAGCACCATCGACCAGGTGTTCAGATTCTGTCTGATCTACTGGAAGGTGGTTCAGCTTGGCGGTGGCACCATCTACGCAGCGTTCATTGATCTGAAGTCCGCGTTCGATCTAGTCCCGAGGGACAAACTGTGGGGAGTTTTGAGGAATTTGGGAATGCCTGAGGAGTTACTTGTCCTAATAATCAAATTGCATGAGGACAATTTTGCGAGGGTGAGATGGGGAGGCCAGGGTCAAGTGACGGAACACTTTCCAGTAACCCGAGGTGTCCTTCAGGGGTGTGTTCTTGCACCAACCCTTTTTTTATTGTTTATTGACCAAGTGGTCAAATTTTTTAAGGATACCCCGACGGACGCCCCGATGCTAGCAGGACAGCGATTCCCGATGCTCATCTTCGCTGATGACACCCTTCTCCTCTCCCGAACACGCTGCGGTCTACAGCGGGCGTTGGACCGCTTTGAGGAGTTCTGTGTCATCAGCGACCTCAAGGTGAACGTCGGGAAAACCAAGCTCATGGTACTAACAAAGAACCGCCCTGTCCGGTGCACAGTTAGTATGAGTGGTGTTAAACTGGACCAAGTGGAGAACATGACATATCTGGGGGTCACTTTAGACAGCCGCCTGAGATGGAAAGCTCAAGTCGGTGCACAACATCTAAAGCTTGCCCGCCTCACCGGCTGTCTACTTAGCGAACAAAAATGATCCATCACCAAGCGGGTTTCTCCGGCGCTTAAGATCTATGACGCCAAAATCAATCCAGAAATGTTATATGGTGCAGATCTGTGGGGCTACATGGACCTTACGGGTTTGTTTAAAATACAATGCAAATTTTTGCGTAACCTGGTGGGCCTGCCACCGTCGTCCCCTTCTATCCCTCTCTGCCTGGACATGGGTTGTCCCCCGATCAATGAGATGGCCAGATTCAGACTGGTTGCTTTCTGGAGGCGTTTATGGATAACCCCTGAACTTACCTTATTTGCTAATGAGGTAGCTGAAGTTAGGTCACTTGGGGGCTCAGGAAAAATCCAATGGTTCAAAATGGTAAAATCTACTTTGACGGATATGGGGCTAGAGCAGCTTTGGACATCTCCCACTACTAGCACCTTTCCATCCAAACCAGCTTTTAAAGAACTGTACTGGGCCACGATTCGTCAGACTAGAGTCAATGCTTCAAGCTCCACCAATCTCACGGGTAGGTTCCTTTCCTTTAAGCTGGACTCATCCCGTGAACTTTACTGGGATTTAATCTCCAAAACACTGGACAGGAAACTTTACCATCAGTTCAGGGTGGGTGCTTTGCCATTGAACACATTTACGAAAAGTTGGACAACGAGTACTACGGATCATTGTAGATGGTGCCCCGGCCACAAGGAAACCGTAGGACATTTTCTGTTTGCCTGCCCTAGATATTTGGCACCAAGAGCCAAATGGTTAAAGCCACTGTTCCAGCGCCTGCCCATAAGAAAATCTGACGAGGCCATCTGTGTATTAATAACTAACACCTCAGAGGTCATTTCAGTGTGCCTGGCTAAATACCTGGGGTGGGCCTGGATAATAAGGTCGAAACCTTAGCATAACCATTGTGATTGCTGTGATTTACTTTTTTCCTGATCAGATTTTTGTACAGCCTACTGATCATGTAAATGCTCCCCTATGACCTACTTAGCATCACAAAATCGGACTGTCCATCTCTGTTTATGTTACTAAACACTGTTTGGAATTTATTCGTAAGCTCTCCTGTTTTTACTTTTGTGTTTTAATTTTAGTAATTTCCCCTCAGGTTTGTCTTCTATGCTATTTAATACTAGTTTTATGAACCTAAAGATTATGTATTTTCAATCAAGCAACGTCTGTTATTATTTGTCTTTTATGATTTTTTTCTGAATCGAAATAAAGACTTTAAAAACCTGAAAACCTGCTAAACAGCCACCGGGTGGCGAGCGTGTTGTAAAAATATATATTCTCCTTTCTTTGTCAAAAGGCGCTCCTTCATCTGATCAGGACGGCCGTTGCAGCTTGGGGAAGCTGTTACCCTGGCAACCGTGTTGCTAGTTTGCGTAGGCGTCAACAGGGACTATCAAGGACTATCAAGGCGCAATTGGAAAGAAATCTGCAGTATTTTTGTGGATAAGGGAAGCAGTTGAAAGACAGCCGTACGTTCCTTTTTTTTTTTTTGGGCCAGTTAATTAATACGTAAGAATATCTAAACCAGCTGTAAATTGGCTGCGATGTTGCGAGAGAGAGCAAAACATGTCACACAGCAAGATGGCCGGCAGAGCAAAAGCGCTCTGTAGGAGCTCCTGAGGTAAGGGATAGCCATCGGCTTTAAATCCCTGTTAACCCATCCCATCATGCCGATCTACTGACACAAGGAACAGAACAAGCAATTAGTTAAAGAGACTTAAAGAGAATGGTGAAAAAAGTAATTTTAATGACCCTGTACCTGCTTGCTTGAGGACACTGGATGAGAAATCCTCCGACCCCGATTGTATGCAGAGCGAATTGTAGCTGTGGAGTCTTCAGCTGGAGACCCCAGGAGAACGCAAATAGGAGATTGACTTGTGGACAAGGAGTGGAACAATCACCGACGATGCTTCCCCAGTCGGGTGCCATCTGCCCTCAGTTTGGAGACCGAGCTGGACCCACAAACCACACTCGTCGGAGCTTCAGAGCCATCAAGGGGACCCCCGGCACCTGGGGATATGCCGATCCCTGCAACTGGGTGCTGCCTTCCACAGCAGTGAGCACCAGTTAGTGATCTGATCCACGGACGAGCCTGCTGCCTGTTCATTCCTCGATGGCAGCCCGGAGACCCCAGTTGTGACTGTCTTTGGATCGAGATCCATTGAGGAAGATCCTGGGAGGAAGCGGAATGGGTCCGACAACCCTGAGCCGACATCTGAGCTAGACCCACGGGCCGAGACCCCCAAGGCGAGACAGACATGTGGGCCCCCCTGAGCCTTACCCAGTATCTGAACTAGACGAACGCAGGTTCCCTGCTGGATGCGCCACACTTCTCTCTTGTGGCATCGCGCTCCTGCTGGGTCGGGCACCGGATGACTGGATGCCCCAGGAGCAGGAGCTGGCAACTCATCGCAATGAGGGTTGTGGTTGTTTGCCGACTGGGGCAACCTGGATGCGCTGCACTCCAGCCGATGTATAGGGATCGTTCTTGCCCGCATCGCCCACTGCGCTGGTCCACCAGCAGGAGACGTGCACATCGCCCACATCGTTGATCCCCCCTGGAGGACGTGCATGTCAGTGCTGAGCTGGGCCTTGAGAGGCGAAGGCACGCTGCCCGGCAGTGCTTGAGGGAAATTCCAAAACCGGCAAAGAACTTATTTCACCATGAATAACACTGCGTTGCTGGCTGCCTGACTTTAAAATGGCAGCCGCCTATTCATATTTACAAAATAACTTGATACAAGCATACAATGTAAAGCATCTATCTTCTGAGTGTAGTCTGCTTTCTTGCTTTATCATTTCCCCGGCCATCTTGAGAAAATGGCAACAACACTAAAAGAGCAACAGAAAGGGGACTGGGCACTGAAATAGAAAAGGTCCTCACAGCAATGAGATGAGCCTAATCAACTAAGACGGCGGCCATCGTAGACGGGCTAAATATAACTCATTTAAAGGGTAATATAGGACCCAGGGAGCAAAGAGGAAACAGCAAAGACAAATAATCCTGCAAGCAGCGAGAGACAGGTAGTGTCTTACAAGTGAGATCACACTGCAGGTACAACCAAGTTTTTTTTTTTAAATGTGGCCGGAGCCAATTTAGCATCAACAGGCTCAAACTCCTTTGTCATAAAGTACCCAACTAACCTATCTAAGAATGCAGCCAAAAAATTCAAGCACAACCTAATTAGAAAGCACCCAGACACGTTGATCGCTGACCCTTACTTCAACCTAAACAAAGGCAAAATTATTAATGACCTCATATATTTCACCAGAAAAAAGCTAAATGGTATACTATCATTACGAAGTTGCTCAACGTTAAAAACACAAAAACATCCCTCATGCCACAAAATTTATGATCATCCTGTCACCAAGACTAAGAGCGGATCTATGCATACCTATCTACAAGAACAGCATTGTACTAAAACAAGCAGCTAACAACGAGCTCAAAAAGTTCGACAACCTATTTTCAACGCTAAAAGAGTATGTAGATAACTCAAAACTCTCTAATCAACAACGGACCACACAAGAAGCCACACTACTCACCTCCAACAAAACCGCCATAATAGACGTCACAACAATCAGAGACCCTCTAGATCCACGAACGACTATGATACAAGGAGGCACAACATTAACAGGAGGCTCATTAGAAGGAAGTAATACAGAGACAGGTGGAAATTCTACACCTTATGCGAATACCACCCGATGCCACTTCAGCGAGAAGAATCAACGCCTATATCTTGGGATGTGACTTCCCCTACATGTAGGACAGTCAACTGGAACCTCCTTCCAGAAATAAAGGATTTGAAAGCCAACCTCTCTCATACGCCACTTAACAACATCACAAAGTACGTCAAGGACCTCACGAAACTCAGATCCTCGTAACGTAAGACCAAGAGCCCAGGTCTAAGGAAGCACATCCCACTCCACAAACAGAGGTGGCACTAACTCCCGAACCAATGACAAAAATAGGAAAACTGAAGAAGTTCTAATGCATCAGGACACAAGCAAAACTCGAAATAGGCAGACACATACTTCCAAAATATCTTCACAATCTCAGAGAGAAATCGAAGCTCTTCAAACTAAAATGGGTAATATGTCACAGGACATTTTAAACGCATTACAAACTTTGGAAGAAATAATGGAAATCACGGTAAGCACCCACGCCAAAGTCGAAGACGTCCCTAAATTAGTGCATAACTCCCAAGAAAAGAGTGGAGAGACATTCATGCCATTAGCAAATAGACATAACGGACCAGACAGAAATCTTAAATACCTATCAGACGATGAAATCTTAAAGTTAATACAGTCATATGAGCCGGAAACTAGCAGCAGAGGGGAGGAAATTAAGTCAGTCCAGATCGATGCCAATAGAAAATCCTGGCCTAAGAATTGGAAACCCAACAATAACAACCTACAACAAGTCCAGCTAACTGCAAATACTCGAGAAATGAACTCTAATAGCGCAGGGAAACCACTACTATGCCTACTACTCAACTGTCGGTCCACAGCAAAACATGTCTCGGACATTGCTGCCCTTATCGATAGTCAGGAAATAGACATAACCATCCTAACAGAAACATGGCTTATGGAATCATCTTCCCCGGTCATTGATCTTCTGGTGCCCCCTCACTATAACATTATAAGATTAGACAGACAAAAAATGACAGATGGCGTATAGCATGCATAAACCGGTCAGATATAGAAATCAACCAAATACAATCCGACCCTTTCGAATTGTGTGAATGCCTGGGACTCAACGTAAGAACAGCAAGCAATGAAAGATGCAACCGGCATGCGCTTTACCACCCACCAGGCAATAATGCTACTTTCTTAGAACGGTTAATGGAGATCATCATGGCTAACTCTAACAGTCACACTAATAACATATTCCGAGGCGACTTCAATTTACACTGGGATGACAAAAATGACAACCAGATCAACACATTGAAAGACTTTCTGACAGATCTAAACCTTACTCAAGCCTCCACACAGCCAACCCACTCGCAAGGGGCAACCTTAGATAAGGTTATTTCAAAGGGTAAAGATGTTACAGTCCAATCTATTGTTCCTTGTGATTGGTCAGATCACCATGCCATAACCTTCCTGATACCCACAATAAAAAAGAGCAAAACCGCGCAGCCTGTCAAACTGAAAAAGTGGTCCCGGGACATTAAAGAACCTAATATTGAACTGCTTATAACAAGATGTGAGAAGGAACTAAATCCGCCTAACAACTTGCTGAACGCTAACGAACTCACTGAACACTACACTAAGTCAATGACGAATATTGTCAACTCCACCATGCCACTAAAAGTAAAAAGAATATCTGAGAAGGGTAAAAACCCCATGATTTAATGAGACACTGAAAGCATAAAGGCAGAAATTGAGACTGGCAGAAAGAAGATGGAGACAGCACCCATCATCCCCCCATCTTAAAACACTCAGAAAGATCAGAAACGAGTACAACAAAAAAGTACTCAACCCCAAGAAGGAATTCTTTAGATCTGAACTACATAGCGCCAAAAACAGACCGCGGAAAATATTCAAGATGTTAAAGCAACAATCAAATAAATTGGCCAAATCTGCACAAGAAACTACTAAAACTCAACTGAGCTGCGAAGAATTCTCATTCCTCACTGACAAGGCCAACACGCTAGAAAGAGAGCTCAGGTTGGCAGTCAACAACCTGCCTAGACAACTACCAACACAAAACAAATATACCACGACAAACAATCATGATAGATTGAAAAACAATGTACAATGGGCAACCTTCAAGCTTTATGACCAGAAAACCATTGATAAAACTCTCTCGGATATCAAACCTAACAAACACTACAATGATCCCCTCCCCTCTAAATGCTTAAAAGAATCAATCATATCATCGTCCCAGTATGGACAAAGATAATAAATGCCTCACTTTCTCAAGGGATCCTACCAGAATGCCTAAAAACAGGTCAAGTCCTCCCCATCATCAAAAAATCTACAGCGTACCCGGCAGAGCCTAATAACTTTTGCCCAGTAACCAATATTCAAATACTTGCCTCAAGCTGCTGGATGACTACCAATCCGGATTCAGACCAGGCCACAGTACGGAATCAGCAATCTAACATATAGTGGATGATGCGCTGCAGGCCCTAGACCACATGCAAACATGCCTACTAGTACTTCATGACGTGCCGTCTGCCTTTGACACGGTAAACCATGAAAAATTGCTAGCCAGGCTTCAAGACAGGATGGGACTATCTGGAATTGTTCTGAAATGGTTTGAATCCTTGCTTTCCCCGTCATACCCAAATTCGATTGGAGTCCCTCAAGGATCAACACTATCCCCATCACTATTCAACCTATATGTCGAACCCCTCACAGAAATTCTCTGGGACGCATGCATATCTTATCACATGTACGCTGATGAAACTCAAATCTACATCAAGATAATGTCACTGGAAGATATGAAGAAAAGGAATGAGGCCTTAAAAATGCCATTACACTGGCTAACTAGTAATCGTCTGAAACTAAACACACAAAAATGGAATTCCTATTAATATCACCACCGAGGAAACCCACAGAAGTGAAAGAATGGACCAAACTGATCACAGCACTAAATTGCACCCCTACACTAGTTGAATACGCAAAATCACTGGGAATCACGCTTGATAAGAACCTAGACACGAAAACACATATCAAATCAATGACAAAAAGAGCCCGGTTTCACCTGAACTATATTAGAAAAATTAAACAACTCATCGCTACAGCGGACCTCAAACTTGCAGTCCAGTCCTTAGTTATTTCAAGGATTGAATATGGATGCACAACTATAGCAGGTCTTTAAAAAAATTCCACAGCTCCACTAAACACATGTCTTGATGATGAGGCAGCTGGACTCATTACTGGATCCAGAAAATACGGCCATATATCCCCTCACCTGAAAGCATTAAACTGGTTACCTTACGAAGCCAGAATTCAATTCAAACTGGCATGTACTACACACAAAGCGCTCCACTATAAAACTCCAAGGTACCTAGCTCAGAAAATAGAACTTTCAGGGGGAAGCAGACCAGCTAGGAGCGCCAGAGAACTGCTGCTGAAAGCACCCATCTTTCAGAAGAAGAAAACATATGACAGAGCTTTCTCCGGAGCAGCCCCTAGAATCTGGAACTCACTCCCTCCAAACATTAGAAAAATTCCAAACATAGCAACATTCAAGAAGGAAGCGAAGAGCTTCCTAATGAGCATGTTCCTTCCATAAGGCTAGACTTTTCTTTAGCATTATGACTAATACCCAAACGTCGATCACGAACCGGTCCATAAGGCTAGACTTTCTTTAGCATTATGACCAATACCCAAACGTCGATCACGAACTGGTCCTGTTGTAGAATCCACAGAAAGCACTTCAGAACCTTGTGTACAGAAATACTGTTACTTTTGCTGAAATGGATAAGAATGTCATGTACAGGAAAATTATTTATAGTAATGCTGCTGTTTTTGCTGAAACTGATAAGAAAATCATGTACAGGAATTATAAAAAGCCATTCGCACTGTATCACAAATGTTCCAAATGTAACTGTGAAGCGCTCTGCTACCCAAGGGTCAAGTCCGCACTATGTAAAACTCTATAAATAAATAAATAAATAAATACATAAATAAAATAAATAAATCAAGTGAAGCACGAAAAACTATATACCATAAATATTATAAGAACGATGAATTATAAAATATAAATGTCATAAATGTGAAACACGCCTCATCCCAGAACAAGGTCAAAGCTAGCAGTACTTAACATCTAAAACTAGCAGTACTTAACATCTAAAATCTATAACAGACAAGCACATTATAGCCATTAGTTTCACATGTAAGAGAAAGTATACTTATTTTGCTGGAAGCAGCTAATAGAAGAGGAAGATGACGTGCACCCGATACTTGTACTCTGTAATAAACATTCTTATCTTTATGATGTTTTAACATTCTTTAAAGGGGCTGCAGTTGGAAGCAGCAATAAAAGCCTTTGCATAATGGTAGCCTCCGGTCTTGTAATGAAATCAAGGGATAATACACCCACCAAGCTTCTTGTTAAATCCCAGACCACCCGCTACAGAACGGGAAGACTGGATAGACACTTTCAAAAATGTTTTAATACATTTGGATGGACAAGACTTTAACCCCAAAAAGGAAAAATACACTTTTTATCAGTGCTTTGGACAAAGAAGGACAACATTTCTTCACATATCTACTGCTGAAATTATTAGATCAACAAAGATAACCTATCCAAGACCTGTGTAAGGAAGCAAAATAGTGCCTTGAGATCAGATTTGCTTAGTCAGTGAAAATCGCCATGGCAAGACACACATTGTATACACAACAGGAGAGGCATAATGAATCAGAAGAAGAATTTGTAACTCTTCTGCGTAAAATTACCATCAAATGTCTATTCAGAGATATGACTGATGAATTAATAGAGGGCCAATTGATAGTCCAATGCTCCTCCCCAAAAAATCACGAAGGGCTCTGGGCTGCCAAGAATCCAAAAAGGGATCAAAATTACAAAAATCCTCAAGGAATCCAGTGCATGTATGAAAGAGATGGAACTTAAAGATTCAATTAGAAGGCAAGAAGCAGCAACAACCACTCAGTTGGAGAAGACAGAAATCCGAACTTCAGCAGCACTGGATCTTCCATTACCGAACGAGAGCAAAACAGCGGTGGAGCATACCAAGGTGTCGAAGTGTTTTCCACAACTCTGACTTAAAAACATTTTGCACTGAAATAATAATGCTGAAAATATGGCAGAAAGGAACATTTTGCCAGGATAGCTATTGCCAAAGACATATCCAACATTGTTTTGAAGGAGTCTAAAGAAAGAAGCTTGTAGATAGTATTGTGTGTGGGGAGGATGAAATTGTAAACACATAGAACTCATGGTTGACTTAGGATTAATGTTCATCATAGTACCTGAAGCCCTGTGGGTGGTAACATGGGTCAGCTCAGCACTACATCCCAATGATATCAATCCCACAGTGTATCAAGGTGAGAATATAGATGTAGTGGGGTACATGTGGTCTAATATTGTTTTTCTTGGAAGAAGAATATGAGGTACAATTTATGTAGCTCACTCTGGGTTTCCCCTACTTTGGTGAATTCACCAATATGAGCTCCACATCATAATTATACCGTGTGGTGAGAATCGGGCTATGGTAGTGGAGGACACTACTGCAGAGGAGATTGTAGAGAATGGCAAATATGTATTTAAAAGTAACTTAGGGGCTCACAAAGGATATGTAGATAAAGTAATCTCAAAGAATAATTCCCATCCAGTTAGACATTAGCCGAGGAGCATACCGGTTGCTATCAGACAGGAAGTTAGAGGGATGCCGGAGGACAAGGTGAAGGACAATGTGATTGAACTAGTAGAATCTGTGCAGTGGATTTCTCCTGTGCTAATTACTAAAACCCTGATGGCAAGTTGATTTAATGCGGACCTCCGCACCCTCAACCACAACATTGTAGTGGATGGTTTTCCATTACCAAATATAGGGGAAATTGTGCTAAGGCACCAGGTCAAGTTACACCCTGATTCTAAAAAACAGAAGCTTTTATAATAACTGAAGGTGCATTTCAGTTAAACTGCCTTCCCTTTGGTTTAGCTTCAATTGCATCTATATCCCAGAGAATTATGACAGAGATCTTCAAGGGTCAGAAACAAATTGTCTTCTTCCAGGGGAGCATTTTGATTATCAGTAATTCGATTCTGAAAGAGATGTTGGACAAGATAGTCAAGTCAGGACTGACCTAGAGTAAGGTTAAATATCAGGTCTTGAAGGAAGAGGTTGCATTCTTGGGGTACACGTTAAGCATGCAAGGAGTCACACCCAGTTTGGATTTGGTATAGGCCATAAGGGATGCCACTAAACCATGAGAGAAGGAGGAGTTGAGGTATTTTATGGGCCTGTGGAATATTATGCAAAATTTGTCGAAAACGTTTCCGAAAAACAGAGCCTCTAAAGATTTTGTTGCAAAAGGGGAAAACATTTCAGTGGATTCAGCACAGATCTTAACGTTCATAGCTGTGAAGAATGAGATTGCATGTGTAGAGATTTTAATGCTGTTTGACATAATTGCAATAGGATTGTCACTGTCACTGCCAGTGCAGTGGACATTGGCTCTTTGGTATCACAGAGGCGGTTGGTCAATGAAAAGACAGTTGCTTTAGCCGCTTGTATTTTGTCAGAAGTCAAGCATAAGTACTCTGTCATAGAGAGAGAAGCATAAGTGGCAGCACGGGCAGCCGGATACTATAGGATTTACCTTTAAGGTGTTGGGACAAAATATTGGAAACAAATATCCTGATACAAATATTTTGTGTTAAGAATATAAGAATGTCAAAAAGTAATTGTAAAAAATATAGATTTAGAAAATATCGCATGAAATATGGTTTCCAATTGTTATTTTGTATGTAACTTATTGTCATGTGTTTTCTTCTAAATGTATCTTATTTTTTTTATTTGATTTTGTAATAAGATCATTTATTAATAATGAAATTATAGAAATGTGTATTTTTACTAGTTGTATTAATGTATGAAAAGTAATAGATTTAGAATTGTTTTCAGCAGTGGGATATTGGGTTTTTAGTGGATAATGGTGAGAAGATTTTTAAAAGTGGATATTTTAAATTAAATTTGAAGTTAATTATATTTATTAAATACAGATTAATACTGTAAAATGTATAAGCGTATTTTGTTAAAATAATTGTTGCAAAAATGTTTTTATTAACTGAAATAGATTAACAATACAATTTACAAAACAATTATTTTATTGTAAATAATTAAATCAATATTTACATAAAAATACATTAAAAAATATACAAATCATATTGCATTTAGTACAGTAAACTATTTTTAAACATGTTTACCTAAAGAATGTACATTTTTAAAACAGATGTAAAAGAAATATTTTAAATGAAATATTTTTAATTTTTGTATGTTGAAAATTAAAATGTCATGGTAAAAGAAATACATTTTTATTTAAAAAATTAGTGGTATATATTATTTTAATTTAATAATTGTTAATTTTGGACTATTAATGACATTTGTATTTTTGTATTCCTAGTTTAGGAATGGTAATTAATAATTAAAAATATATTCATTGTTTATAGTGTTAAAAAAGCATTTGATATTTTAATGCTTAAATGTGAATATATAGACTTGTAGTTTTGATTAGTGTGTTTTTAAAGTAAATTTGAGTTTATTTTATAGATCCTAACTTTTGTGTCAGTATAAAGTAATGGGTGCATATAACATTTTTAGTGTCACCCCTTAGTGTCCAACACCTTTCCCAAATTGTTATAGATTGTAGAGGGAATAGTAAATGCCACCCCTTTAGTATCTAACACTGCCCCCCAACTGTTTTAGACTGGAGTTGAAATAGTAAATGTCACCCCTTTTAGTGTCCAACTATTTCCCCAAGTTGGTCTAAATTGGAGTGGGAATAGTAAATGTTACTCTTTTAGTGTACATCACCTTCTCCAAATTGGTATAGATAGGAGAGGGAACAGTGTATATCAACCCTTTAGTGTCCAACACCTACCCCAAATTGTTCTAGATTAGAGTGGGAATAGTAAATGTCACTGTTTTAGTGTCCAATACCTTCCCTAAATTGGTATGGATTGGAGTGTGAATAATATATGTCACCCCTTTAGGGTCAACACCTTTCCCAAATTAATATAGTTTGGAGTGAGAAAGGTAAATGTCAGCTCTTTAAAGTCCATCTGTAGTATAGTTCCTATATCCATGATAGGCTCTGCGCATTGGAATAATATACACTATAGTTTTTTTTTTTTTTTTTTTTTTTTAAAACCTTTATTAGTATCAAAAGGATATACAAAGCTAGGCCTACAACCAAATCGGCCGGCATCAATATGTAAAGCGGTCAAAGGTTCCAAGGCAAACAATACAGATTCAATCAACAAAAAGCAGCGGCAAAACAATCATAAAAAAGGGGAAAAAAAAAACACCTAGGAACCAGACGGCCAAAAAACAGGAGTAAAAAAGGTTAATTTTATAATATGACAGCCCGTGAGGTTGTAGGCCCATTCTTGTATTTTTCTATGCTTGCTCAAATAAAGGTTTTTGAACAAAAAAAATAAAAAAATAAAATTTTTTATAATATGGGGATAAGGAGTACGACAGGCTCACTTTCAATATAGAGGTGTCCGAATTCCCCAAACCATCCTCAGCGACAATAAGGGGGGATGGGGCCGTAATACAGGAGAGGCAACACAATACACACCGGGAAACAGGGACATTTTAGACCTAATCTACACGTGTTCATTATCATCTTCACATGCCACCACCCAAACCACAGCCAAGCCAGGATAGAGGGATAGGACAAACATTACATCAAAACTAACCCGTCATAGTGACCTCTAGGAAAAAAAGGGGGGGGGCGCCGAGGAAAGGGGGAGAGAGGGGGAAAGAGGGGGAGGGGAGGAGGGCAAAACGGAAACACGAGAAACGGAAATGAAACACCAATACGAAAGAAAGAAGACCACGCCGAAACAGGCATCCCGTGGCGAGAGTACAGGAGAGAACAGGAGCATCCGTAACAAGGAGGGTACAGCAATCGAGACGAAAAGTAACCAACCCAGAAGAAGGGGATCGACGAAGCCACACACCCCACCCCAAACATACCACGGGATGCAAGGACCAACCCGGCCCTACTATAAAGAGATACAAAAGGGCCATAGAACCATAAAACAAACAACAAATAGAACCCAACCCACCCATCCCACCCTGCACCCCTGTAGAAGGCTATGGCCTACCCTTCAGACAGCGTGCCTGTCGCCCTAAACCAGAACCCGAAATATAGCGAGAAAGAAGAGAGAAGAACGAGACAAAAAGAAACAGAAACATAAAGAAGAAAACAGGAGGGAGGAGCATGAGAACAAAAATCAATACGGTCGGCCGCAGCCCTCCGCCCAACCAGATAATCGCAGCAAAAACAGACCAGGACGACACCATTTCAAGCGCCATAAAACTTACAGAGGAGAGGACCTCACACCTCGCAATGGGTACAAACAATCGCGCCACGAAGTCATACCGCAATAATCCCCAGGAGTCACGCATATCACCCCCAGCCCTTCCGAACAACAAATCCCACCCACCACATGACAATGTAAAGTGAGCTACTCAATACAATACCAGCACACAATCGAAAAAAAAATGTTCTGCCATGCAGACAAGGGGGGTCAATCGATACGCAAGTGAGCAAAAGTGCGAGTAGAGAGTTTATAAACATCAGCAATCGCAGCACGGGTGATGAAGAGCAGGAGATCAGTTCCGCCGTTTGGGAATTCGAGGGGTTCTCTGTAATAGACAAATGCGAAGCCATCGGTGCAGGCGAAGGCGGCAGTCCACCAATATTTCCGGGCATCCCAGCCGAACAGGGCCGCGGCACAATATCCAAGTCCCCGGGGTCAGAACCTCGAAAAGCAGGGAGTCCCAAAGTCACCGGTACACAAAATGATCGGCGATCAGCGACGGCAACACTTGCAGCAGTCGAGGGGGGCGAGGCAATGGAGTCTCCGACACAAGAGGGAGGCAAGAAGAAACGGCTGCTCAAAATGGCGGCAGATCGTGACGGGCTCCCGGGGACATCGGGGGCCAGGAATGCGCGCAGGGATCGCAAAGCTTCCAGGATATCTCTGAGTGTAAGCTCCCGCTCACCAGACCAGACCCCTGCGCAATCAGGCAACCCAAGCCCACCGCCACGAGGCGATACAAGGTCCAGATGGTCGGCCGCCATTTCGCAAAGGCAGCCCAGTCGCCACCCTCCGCGAAACGCAAAAACAGTTCCAAAATGTAGGACTTTACAGAGCTCCGGGGGGCTCCCAGCAATGGCAGCCTTGGTGCAGAATGGATGTCTGCCCAATGCGGGTCTCTGCCTACACCAGCACCGGCGCCCCAAACAAGCAGAGTCCGGGCGAAGAGGTCCAGAGCCGCCGGACACAGCAGCGGCGGGGGGGACCCCCTCACAGAATCAATCCCCGGAGCATCTCCCCCACATCCGCCTCGCGGCCACCAGGGCAGGCCCGGATCAGGATCGCCGGGATGTTCGCACAACGGCTCTCATCATTGGTTCACTCTCTCGACCGGGGCCGACAGTCGCCGGATCCCACAGGCTAGGTCCCGGTCTAGGTTCCACGGAGGCCCCGGTCTTGCGGAGGGCACAACTTCGGAACCGCTGCACGTCGAGACCTCCGGGCCAAACGGTAAGTACAAGTGAGGTGTTCCGTCACCAATTCTCCGATAATGTGTCGTCTCCGGACAGGATATGATACAGGATATACGATCAGGCCGGAGGGCTGCGGGAGCCGAGCTAAAAGGCGACCATTACGCTCGCGAGCTAGGCTCCTCCCCTACACTATAGTTTTGACATAGGACTGAGGTTAGTATGTCTGTATCGAGCACATTAAACTTAATTACTTGTGTGTGCCAGCTAACTCAGAGGTCACTAGAAACTTCTCGAATAAAGAAGTAGGGATTCGTTTCTGACAACCGCATAAACATGACAACTTTGTTTCTCTTAGAATCGGAACAATCTCAGAATCGTTGAACAATAAATAGCCGTTTCACTCAGTCAATCGTGCAAGCTTCGTTTCTACAGAGTTGCACAGAAATAGATAGACGGGCATTTAAATAAAAAGGGTTTATTGAACAGTCTTATTTCTCATGCAAGAGATATGAACTGCTATAATTGTAAGACAGAATGCGAAGTATAATACGTACAGCGTTAGCAGTAGGATTAAATAATACTGCGATAGCATGGTCTGTAGCTATGACATATATTCATAAAAATACATACATAAATAACACAGGCTAAAATACTCATCTGGTGCTTCTAAAATAGTACTACCCCAGTGTACCTAACCTAAGTGAAGTACGAGGAAAGACGTATTTGCTGTTTAGCTATAGTTTAGTTTAGCTGTAGTTTAGTTTAACTATAGTTTAGTTTAACCATAGTTGCCAAGAGTCCCTCTAGGTTCTAGTCTGCTCCATACCTTAGAATGAGAGAGGTTGGAATCTCTTTCCCGGATCTTGATCTCTAACACCCCGCAAGGGGAGTCAGAAACACTGGAGCTGGATTCTCGGGGAGGAGGATGGCAGCGTCTGGTCAGTGTGTCAGTTGGGATCTGGACTTCCTTCCGAACTTGCTGTGGCGAACCGAGTCATGCAAGTAGGCAGTCGAACCGTGGTAGGCCATGGCAAGTGAAGGCATATTTATACCAGGAAGGTGTTTAGGAATGCCAGTATTGACGTAAAAGTCGGGCATAAAAACGTCATGAATGAACCCCAAAGGAATAGATGTTCATGCATAATAAATGAGTTCTTGGAGAAATCAATATCCAAGCAGGGGGAAGTCCTAAAGACTTAAGAGTCTGGTTTTCCAAGAACTCGTTGTGACGTAGATGAACAGATGTAGGTGTCCATGCCTGTATTTGGTTAGCATGAGCAATGCCTAAATCAGGGCTGGATTTCTATGCCTAAATAAGGGCAATGTGAATTGTACCTATATCAGGGCATAAATCGGGAAATTCATACAGAATCTAAATCGACACACAACACCTACTCCACTTTCGTATGTACGACATTACTAAATTCTAAACATTTTACACATATCTAAAACATAGCTACATATGGTTGGCTAAGAACATGTCTAATAATACATTGTAAAAAATGAATTTAAAACTTTGCGATGCATAAAATGCAATGGTGCTGTACATATTAAAGCAATGTTTCATTCTAAGCATATGTAGACGTTTGAATGATACGTGAATGAACCATAAACATATATACATGATAAAGCGGCTCGTAAATACAGAAGAAAAGGGCCGAAACCATTTAATTTCAGATTAACTAATCATGTTGTTGTGGACAAGGTCATATATTGTCTCTGGAAGTATTCAAAGAATTCTTGTTCTCTATGAACAGTTCTACTATAAGCAGATTACTTGTGCCAAAAAATGAAAAATACAAATTTGGAAATTAATCATAGGAAAAAGTTCCAAAATTAGTCCCTTGTTTTTTTTAAAATTATGGTCTAATTCAAAGTCTCTCAGAACACTGTGTGCCAAAATCAAAAATCAGTGTTAGGGCTTGGAGAAAACATGAAATCTTCTATGTCTGTAGACATAAAGTCGTCTACCATTGTAGCTGAAAGTTGGATTACCTCGTTTAGAAGACTAACCACACATAGATGGGAAGCATCGCCTTAAGCATTGGTCGCATCAGCAATGTTAGTATAGAATATTACCTGCGTGCCTGTTGTTTCCTCTCGTACCTCAGCAGTAGCAATTTGCATCTGTGAGATCTCAATGAATGCCGTCATCAGGATTGGTAGCTGCTGGGGACAACACAGAGCATGAGCCGTTACCGGGTCCAGCAGATTATCGATATCCGTAGGCATGACTGATGGGAGTGTTAGACGGCTGTCTAGCAAGCATTCTTCACCCCAAAACAGGCAGCGTAGAACAGGTAAGATGCAATCTTACCAGATTGGTCTGAATAACAGAAACTATGTGGTATTTAATTCTCGTAGACGAGGTAAACCTAGAATTTGGACGATGAGCTCACGACACTTCATCTCCAATAGAGCTCTCTCTATGGTGCTTGGAGTGGCGTTGGTGATTTGGCTTGCCATATCATAGCAGTAGGAGAATAAATAGGATCCCTGCAACGAGTCCAAAAAGTAGTGGCAGTCCGCATAACACAGAGTGCACGAAGTTGGGAAATATTCCGAGGACTGCTTGAAAGGTGCTAACAGTCCTGAACACACGGTCTTAAATACATGTATAATACCGCTTGTATCAGACCTGTTTAAGATACGTTCCAACATTTCTGAGAACTGTATTGGGCAGTTTGTATTCAAAAGGGCATGTATCCCGGCAGAAGTCCTTGCGACTTGTAGATCATAAGTTTCTTTGGCCGAGGTCAGTGGCACAGCTTTTTGCAAAAGAATGGCTTTCATTTTGCTTAGACTATCAATTCATATAGAAGAGATGTTCACTGAAGGCCATAAAGGTGACTCCCTGGCTGTCTTGGGTTGTGGAAACAATACTTGCATACAGCAAGTGACCCTGGATGAAACAGTCACTAGATATGGGATACCTGGCGACATGCCCCAGCAGCTGTGATCATTCAACATGAGGTAACTTCCATTAGAAAGTAGTCCAAAAATTGGATTAAATCACTGCTGCTGGTGAGCCTTGCAGGTGACAGGATAAGTTTGGAGTGGAACCATCACAGGCCCCGTGTAAATTAATTCCCTGACAAAGGAGAGAACCGCTTAGTGCGTTTGTACCGCTAAGAAACACTTCACGCCCACCAACTCCATAATCTGTGCGTGTGTGGTAAATTCCTGGATGTCTTGATCTATTCTTTACCCAACCTTTCATATTTGCCTGCTGGTATATGTTTTAGGCAATACTGAAAATGAAAAATTGTAACAGGCAGAGTCATTTTACCATGTATGATCCACTCAGTAGCTGGCTTTACTGCCACTGTAAATGGTAATTTTTCCAGTTTTTCAATGCTCAGCACCGTATAATCTGCTCCTTTTTGTGCCAGTTTGATCTGTTTATCAATAAGATTGAATTCTGAAAACAGTGACGCAGTGTTGATTAAACACCAAGGCACACAGCCTGCACACAAGTTTTGTAGCATCCAGCCTAATAGCATGATAGAACGTAATTGAGACTGACCATGTTGCAGCATGACCAAGTCTTGTTCCAACTCATTTATTATGCATTCCTGTACATTTACATTCCTGTACATGATGTCTACGGCAGAAGATACAATGCTGTCCAATGAATATATCCTGGACGACTGAGTGGCTAACCCATTTTCTACTACAGAGAGAGATTTCTCTGAATGAATACGATCAATTTCTCGTATTCGTTCTGCAGTCTCGGCTTGGGTAATCTTCCATATTTCATTATCAGCAGCGTAGATACCGGTATAAATGAAACTTTTTTGACGCAGTTTTCTTGGTCCTGGCAAAAATTCCCTAAGGTCTGCGCCATCTTTAAGTAAAGATAAGTGTTGTTTTACATCCTCCAGTGTAGATTTCGATAGCCAATCAAGGCATAGTTTCCATACACCGTATGTTGTCACTACCACAGGATGCTGTCTTTGAACATATCTTGGGTCTGGCCTATTGATCGGGAAACCCTGTGTTTTGTACAGGAATTGATCTTGACAGTTGTTTGTTTCTGTGGGCCAGAGCAACCAATTTTTCCATTCTGGATCTGATCTGTTGTGATGCAAAATATTATGTACGTCGACCTACCCCGTGTAGTGCTATTACTTGCAGGTATAGGTATGGTCGGTGTGTTCATGTCTTTGATCTTGGCTAACACAAGGCAAGACGTTTGTTGGACAGTGTCATTCAAAAACATAATTTGCTCAGGGATGATACAGGCTATAAACAAAGCTTCTACCCCCTACACTTGCCAATCTTTTGAACCCCAGACAGTTTTTGTCTCAATGTTGTCTTTCCAAAAGTTGAAACCCTGTCTAGACTGTTGGTGTCAAGTTCTGCAGCAGTCGGCGATTACGGACCGCCGATTTGAGAAACTACATTTCCCGGCATGCCGTGCATACGTCACGTATCAACGTGAGATGCGCGCGCATACCGGGAAATAAAGGACGGCTGCAAACGGCTGTGAGACGCCGATAATTCCGTTCCGTGGAGGCGTTTTGGATCCAGAACAGTTGGCGGTAGGATCAGACTTGTTGTCGCAAGTCCAGCGAGACCGTGAGTAAACTGTAGTTAGACGGGTGTGAGGCGTTGGTTCCATCGATCCCAACAGCACACCCGGTTTTCGGTACCCGTGTGGTGGTGTTCACTCGGCTGAGTGAGACACGGAGTTCTCTGCCTTTTGCGGTATTCAAAGGGGTTGTGTGTATTCTTTTGGGTCATAGGGACAGAGACCCTTGGTGGTACAAGACCAACCCAGCAAAAACATTGATGACCCTTGTTTGTATATATTTGGTACGTTGTCTCAAAGCACGTACTAAGGTGCGATAGGACTCATATTGGATATTATTCTGAGCCTCGCAATCCAAACCAAAAGAAGTCTGGGCGCACAGAACTATTGTGTGTTTAAGCTTCCTAGGAGAAGAAGCTTCATAGTGTGAATTGAGCATTCTGTGCAAACACGAAGGAGCATTCCCCCCGCGTCTCTCTGTGTGGATTCATTGTGAAAGCAGGGTTCATTATTATTTACTTATCTCGTTTCTACAGGAGACATGAGGGGTATTGGAGAAATGGAATTGTGAAGTACCCATATAAGGGGAAATGATGCATAAGAACTGGTATGTGTAATGCACTCCTCAAAAGTCCGCAATGAAATAACAATAACCTGTAAGAGGGCATTGAATGTGTATCATTTTGTTTTCACAGCTGGGTACAGTTCCTAATACCTCCTCAATCAACTGTCTCCATTGGATTTGGTCATTGTGTATTTTCCTTTACAGGTATAGCCTTTTTCACAGTTGGGCGTTCTCTAGTACGGGAGTGCAAGAAAGTAATCATTATAGGTTGAGGGAGGTAGGGTGTTCTAATACTTGTTCCTTTGTCGTTACAGATCTCCCTCCCCGCTGTCCCCTTCCTTTCCCGCACCCCGTTGAACTATCTCGGTTGTTCGTATCATTGTATATTGGACTCTGAGGTAGTTTGGTAGGGAAGGGTATTGGACTCTCAGCACAGCCCCGAAGAAGTCGGAAGCCGAGCCTGATACAATTATCGGCCCAAGGATTTTGCCTCTTCTTGGCTGTGCTGGGATCTCGCCATGACTACCTTAGAGGATGTCTTGGCTGCTTTGGCCTTAGTGCAGGTAGAGTTGGCAGCTTCCAATAGAGAGGTAGCTGCCTCGAGGGTAGAGAATGCACAATTACGAGCCAGGGTGGATAGGTTGCCCACAACCCAGGCAACAACAGGGGCAACGAGTGGCTCTTCCCCTACTACATCTGTGGTGGTGGAAATGCCGGCACAGATCCCTCTAGCGCCTCCCGAATGTTTCTATGGGGATAATAAAAAGGTACAAGTGTTTATGACACAAGTTCAGTTGCACTTTATGTGCAAACCCAAGATGTTTGCTACGCATCAAGCGAGGGTTGCTTTTCTTATCTCGTACTTAGGGGGGGAAGCAGCACAGTGGGCTGTTCCTATAGTTAGAAGGGATGACCCTCTCTTGTATCACTGGGACAATTTTAGGGAGGAATTTGAAAAAACATTTGATAGGAGAGCAGAAACATTCACGGCTGACAGAGAATTGTTGAAACTTAAACAGGGAGAGGCAGATCTGGTTACATATCTTAACAATTTCAGACGCCTAGTGGCCGAGACTGATTGGCCTGAAGCCAAAAGAACCGCATTATTCTATCAAGGCCTCAGTGAGGAAATGAAAGATGTGTTGGCTCATATCGACCCTCAACCCCGTACTTGCTCTGCCCTAATAGATCTCGCCCTGCGTTTGGACCATCGCATGAAGGAAAGAAAAGGAGAGCATAAGAAGAAGGAACGAGCCGTGATGCCTTATGAACAGGCCAGTGGTGGAGACAAAACGGCCACCGCAGCGGAAGCCATGGATATAGGAGCGGTGAGAGCCTCGTTAACCGCCAGCGAAAGGGAACATAGGCGTAAACAAGGATTGTGCCTGTATTGTGGGAAGAAAGGCCATTTCCTGCTTGAATGCCCAGTGAAACCAAAAAGTAACCGGTTTCGGGGAGGACAAAGCCTCGCAGGAGTAACAGAAAAGGAGACGGAAAACTCCACAGCTTGATGGTGGATGAAGGGAAACCCTCAAGCACACATATCATCCCTTCACTCACCCCGAAAATGATAGACGAGAGGAATCACCTCTTTTTGGACATGACCATGTTGATTGATGAGGTGAAACAAGACGTGCATGTGATGGTTGATTCGGGGGCTACCGGTTGTTTTATGGACATTGCCGAAGCCCGCCGATTGGGAGTGCAACTTGTCACCAAAGAAATACCCGAAACAGTGTACGCAGTCGATGGAAATGAACTACAAGCGGGACCCATAAAATATCATACTATGGAGTACGAGGTTACGCATGATAACACACACCGAGAACACCTGGCCTTTAACATCATAGAAGCCCCGCAATACGGGATCATATTGGGACTTCAATGGTTACGGAAACACGATCCTGATATCAGATGGGCCACTAAAACAATCCGGTTCCTTTCTCAGTATTGCCTGGAACACTGTCTCTTGAAAGCCTGGAGCCCGGCTACATCATTAGCATCTATGCAAATGATAGCCACAGCAGTGGAAAAAGATGTGTCTCTGCCCCGGTGTTACGCTGAATATGGAACGGTCTTCAGTGATAAGGAGGCTGAGGTACTTCCACCTCATAGGTCGTATGACTGTCGCATCGACCTCATCCCTGGCTCTGAAATCCCCAATGGGAGAATTTATGCGCTTACTTTGCCTGAAACTGATACATTGCGAGAATATCTGGACAAATATCTGGCTCTTGGTTACATCAGACCATCTCGATCCCCTGCAGCGTCTCTGTTGTTTTTCATACCGAAAGCCAATGGCGAAAAAAGGTGCTGCATCGACTACAGAGCGTTGAACTCCATCACCGTGAAGAATCAGTATCCGTTGCCCTTGATTCCAGTGTTGCTGGAACAGGTGCGTGCCGCATGGATATATACTAAACTGGATCTACGTGGGGCCTATCACCTTGTTCGCATAAGACAGGGCGATGAGTGGAAAACGGCCTTCAAGACGCGGTACGGACTCTACGAGTACTTGGTGATGCCCTTTGGGCTCTGCAATGCCCCGGCCGCTTTTCAATTTTTTCTGAACGAAGTGCTCCGCGAATATCTGGATCGTCATGTAGTCGTTTACATTGACGACATACTTATATATTCTAATTCAATCGAGGAGCACGTAACACATGTAAAATCTGTGTTGCAAGCGCTACTGGAACATCATCTCTTCTGTAAAATCACCAAGTGTGAGTTTCATGTAACGACGGTGGAGTTTCTTGGTGTAATGCTCACTCCATCGGGACAGGTGATGGCAGATAGAAAAGTGAAGGCTATTGTGGGATGGCCGCGTCCAAAGAATGTCAAAGATATCCAGAGCCTGTTGGGGTTTGCCAACTTTTACAGGCGATTCATATCTGGGTTCTCCGGTATGGTGTCACCTCTCACTCGGCTCACAAAGAAGAACGTGCCTTTTGTGTGGGATGAGGAAGCCCAAGACGCCTTTGACAAACTAAAAACAGCCTTTTCCTCAGCACCGGTATTGACCCACGCCAATCCCGACATCCCTTTCATAGTCGAGGCGGATGCTTCTGAGATTGCACTGGGGGCTGTGTTATCTCAAAAGGACGTCTCTACAGGCGCGCTTCATCCGATAGCCTACATGTCGCGGAAACTCAGTCCTGCGGAAATAAACTATACAATAGCAGAAAAGGAGTTATTAGCCATTCGGGATGCATTTGTGGAATGGAGACACTGGCTCATGGGGGCGAGGCATCTGATCACGGTTTATACCGATCATCGTAACCTGCAGTTTCTAAGGGCCGCCAGACATCTGTCTCCCAGACAACTCCGATGGATGATGTTTTTCGAAGAGTTCCGCTTTGTGGTTACGTTCCGGCCGGGTACCAACAACAGGAAGGCGGATGCATTAACAAGAAGAGAAAACCATCTGCTTCCTTCAGAGAAACCCATTCGGTCAATCGTCGAGCCGGCCAATGTCATAGGAGTAACACACACTAACGATTTTCTGTCTGGAGTCAGGAGAGGAGTACAAACCTGTGTTTGGCGCACATGGCTCAGACACCATCCGGAATGGAAGATGAAGAAAGGCATTCCTGTGAAAGGAAAGCAGGTCTTAGTGCCCACAAAGACGTTACGCAAAACAGTGTTCTCATGGTGCCACGAAGTCCCATGTGCAGGTCACATGGGTTTTATCAAAACATTGGAGAAAACCCAGAGACAATTCTGGTAGCCTTCCATCAGACCGGATTTGAATCGATGGGTGGCGGAGTGTGTCACCTGTAATCGGATGAAGTCGGACAGGCAAAGACCTCAGGGGTTGCTACAACCTCTGCCTACTCCGGAGTATCCGTGGGAGAGGTTTTCAGTTGACTTCATCGTGGGTCTTCCGAAAGACCAAGGCAAAACAGCCATTGTGGTGCTTGTGGACTTCGTGACTAAAATGGGCCATTTCATCGCCTGCTCCCAGGTGCCCACTGCGGGCCAATTAGCTCAACTACTTCTGGTGAACATTGTACGTTTACATGGCCTTCCCAGGGACATTGTATCCGATCGAGGGGCCCAGTTTACTGCCCGATTTTGGAAAACTTGGTGTACAGCATTGCACATAACCTCATCAGTGTCCACCAGTTTCCATCCGCAAACGGATGGGCAAACGGAGAGACTTAATCAATCCTTGAAACAATATCTCCGATGTTATGTACAAGAAAGCAGTGATTCTTGGGTGAATTGGTTGTGGGTGGCGGAAATAGCCTATAACAGCACACAACACGCATCCACCCTACACACTCCTTTCTATTGTTCCTATGGGCATCACCCTAGATTCACCCCCATGCTGTTACCAACTGACAATGTGAAGCTGCCAGAGGTGAGGGAAAGATTGTTGCGGATGCGCCAAGTACTTTTGAATACACGCAGGAATCTTGCACAGGCCAAAGATAAATACAAACGCCAAGCCGACAAGCATCGGAGACCCAATCCGGTGTATCGGAAAGGGGATCTGGTGTGGTTGTCCACCAAAAACATCAGATTCAGGAAACACAGCGTGTTCAACCCACGATTTATTGGCCCGTACCGGGTAGTGGGGCATGTTAATCCGGTGGCTGTGCGTTTGCGTTTACCTGCACAACTGCGCATACATCCGGTCTTCCATGTTTCCCTCTTAAAACCCTCCAGGAGTCCTGTTCGTAGGGCCCCTTTGCCTATCTGGGTACTACAGGATAGGGAGCATGAGGTGCGAAACATCTTGGACTTTAGATGGGTGAGGGGACGCCTGCAGTATCTGCTCTCATGGAAGGGGTTTGGCCCGGAGGAAGATTCCTGGGAACCGGCGGGTGCCGTTCGGGCTCCCCGGTTGGTGGCCAAGTTTCACCGATTGTTTCCTGAGAAACCAAGGGCGGGGTCGGGGCCCTTTGGGAAGGGGGATGTACTGTCAAGTTCTGCAGCAGTCGGCGATTACGGACCGCCGATTTGAGAAACTACATTTCCCGGCATGCCGTGCATACGTCACGTATCAACGTGAGATGCGCGCGCATACCGGGAAATAAAGGACGGCTGCAAACGGCTGTGAGACGCCGATAATTCCGTTCCGTGGAGGCGTTTTGGATCCAGAACAGTTGGCGGTAGGATCAGACTTGTTGTCGCAAGTCCAGCGAGACCGTGAGTAAACTGTAGTTAGACGGGTGTGAGGCGTTGGTTCCATCGATCCCAACAGCACACCCGGTTTTCGGTACCCATGTGGTGGTGTTCACTCGGCTGAGTGAGACACGGAGTTCTCTGCCTTTTGCGGTATTCAAAGGGGTTGTGTGTATTGTTTTGGGTCATAGGGACAGAGACCCTTGGTGGTACAAGACCAACCCAGCAAAAACATTGATGACCCTTGTTTGTATATATTTGGTACGTTGTCTCAAAGCACGTACTAAGGTGCGATAGGACTCATATTGGATATTATTCTGAGCCTCGCAATCCAAACCAAAAGAAGTCTGGGCGCACAGAACTATCGTGTGTTTAAGCTTCCTAGGAGAAGAAGCTTCATAGTGTGAATTGAGCATTTTGTGCAAACACGAAGGAGCATTCCCCCCGCGTCTCTCTGTGTGGATTCATTGTGAAAGCAGGGTTCATTTTTATTTACTTATCTCGTTTCTACAGGAGACATGAGGGGTATTGGAGAAATGGAATTGTGAAGTACCCATATAAGGGGAAATGATGCATAAGAACTGGTATGTGTAATGCACTCCTCAAAAGTCCGCAATGAAATAACAATAACCTGTAAGAGGGCATTGAATGTGTATCATTTTGTTTTCACAGCTGGGTACAGTTCCTAATACCTCCTCAATCAACTGTCTCCATTGGATTTGGTCATTGTGTATTTTCCTTTACAGGTATAGCCTTTTTCACAGTTGGGCGTTCTCTAGTGCGGGAGTGCAAGAAAGTAATCATTATAGGTTGAGGGAGGTAGGGTGTTCTAATACTTGTTCCTTTGTCGTTACAGATCTCCCTCCCCGCTGTCCCCTTCCTTTCCCGCGCCCCGTTGAACTATCTCGGTTGTTCGTATCATTGTATATTGGACTCTGAGGTAGTTCGGTAGGGAAGGGTATTGGACTCTCAGCACAGCCCCGAAGAAGTCGGAAGCCGAGCCTGATAGTTGGGCAATAAAGGCTGCCGAATAAATCTGTTTTGTATTGGTTAACATATTTTTCGTTCCTGTCTTGTTCACATTTTTAAAATAAAAGGACTCAGCATTGGATAAATGGAACCTTGAAAAATATGGAAATTTCATTGCAAAAGTTTTTGAGCTACCCTTTAGAGGTGTAGGACAATGTTCCCATTGGTTATACATATATAAATTTCTAGACATTGCAGATTTGTGCAAGAAATGATGACCATAATGGTTATAACAATACATTTGTTCATAGTCTGGTGAACCTTCTAAATATTCATGATTTGTGAATACTGCAGACATTTCTAGATCAGACATCATGTTATTAACAGTCTTGAAGTCCCAATCATCAGAAAAGGTACTAGAGGTAATAAAGTCACTTAATGAAATCTTGAATAAGTGTTGAATCTTCAAAAGCTCCGACGGCCAAAAATGTCATATTCCGTTCTGTCCCAAACTATACCATCTGGTATACGAATGGCTGTGATGTTCACTGCTTACAAGTCTCTTTGTTCATGATGAGATGATTTGTGTGGCTGGAGAAGTAAGTTAACTTTTTTACTTGCTGTGTCCATTTGAATATATCTTCCATTTATCAGCATACTCAGAGTTATTACCAGAGCTAACCAAAGTAGAAAGAAGAATATTCCCAAAACAATCCATAGTTCAATCCATGGTGAAACCAGATAAGTCTTTTTCAGGTGATAAAAAAAGCCTGTTGCTTGTTCTTTGAAAGTTCTTTGTGCTGGCGTCGTTTCAGGTTCACTGGGATCCTCAGAAAATGTATTAAAGGTAATGAAATAGCTAGAGGCAGTTCTGTCAATGGTTGCAATTGCATCCGGATTCATTGAAATCGCTGGAACCACTTGATCACGTGTTACTTCGTTGTAGACAGGTGAATCAGGATGAATTGTTATTTGGGTTTCAAGAGGAACGAGTTCCATAGCTTAGTTGCATAGTGCTTCTTTTCTCACTGTAGAATCTTCAAAGGTGATGAGTCTCTCAGTTTGAACCTCTTGGATTGTAGCTAGCGGAGTGCGTCTGCTACATTGTTGGAGTCCACTTGGCCTACTGCTTAGTATCGGTAAACATAGTGTGGTTTGATTAGGTCGATGGACACAAATCTTTTCTCCTTTTTACCGGCAAGGGGCGGCAGTAACACTGTTCTTGTTCCGTGGATTGCTAGGACAGGTACTGGTTGTCTGTAAGAAGGCCCAAATTCCTTCATGTCCGCGATCTTTTCTCTGACTAGATCACCAAGCTTTGGGATCCAGACAGGCCTTGCTGGGATGGTTGGTTTTTCCCCAGTGGTGGTTGGCTTCAGGAAAACGTTGCTTTGTTTCCATCATAGTTCATTTAAGTCCTGTAAAACAGCCAAACGATCTTTGATATCAAATTTATTATTTTCCACCACTGTTCTATGACAATCAAGATCCGGAACCAACATTCTTGTGCCAAATAGGACCTCATATGAAGTGACACCACCTAGAGAACTTCTTGGCACATTGTTTAGACTACGTTGGACCCCATAAAGATGTTTGACCCACCCATCACCCAAACCTAATACCCTAGCTGCTATAGACTGCTTTATGTCCCGTTTTTTTTCTTTCCACAACAGAATTTCCCTCAGGATGGAATGGAGAAGAGTACTGCAATTCAACGCCCAAACTGACCATGGCTTCTTTGTAAGCTCGAGATCTAAACGCAGGGCCCTGGTCAGAGTGTAGTGTGCCTATTGCATATGTGCTGATAAAGACTCGCAAATCTTTTATAACAGTTCGAGCTTCAGCCGATCGCTGAGGCCACATCCAAAGGAACCTTGATTTAGTGTTTGTTGGACTGCTTTTTTCCATAAGGACACCTGCATATAGATAGTCTAATGCTGTCTAACAATGGTGTCTGTACTGAGCTGGCTACGCTATAGTCCGGTATCTGGTGGCGTTCTGTACTGCAAGCTCTTTTGCAGTTAATGCAGTTAACGATGAAGATGTGAATATGTGCATTCATCCCTGGCCACCAGTACATTTCTTTTAATGCTAATATTGTTTTAGAGATCCCCTGATGTATCAGACCCTCTCCCAGGAGCGCTTCGTAAATTAAAGCTGTCTTACGTTCCATGTTTGGAATTACCCTATCCCCACTCCAGGGATTCGAGCAAACGGAATGCTGTTCGCATCAATTATATATGAGTACAGTGACTGATTACCCGTACATGGGCCAGCGAGGACTGTCCGTCCTGCTGTATGCAGACGATGCGGTCCTCCTGGCCCGCACCCCAAAAGGGCTTCAGACTCTGTTAAATGCCTTCCACGAGTTCATGAATAGCCGAGATCTGCATATAAATAATACAAAATCGTACGTAATGCAGGTGGGGAAAGGAGCGAAAAAACATCATCCCTTCCTGGTAAATGCAAAGAGGGTACCTACTTGTACCTCCTTTTCATACCTAGGTGTACTCTTCGATAATCAGTTAAATTGGAACACCTTGCTGGCCAAAAAAAGGGAGAAGTTACCAGGGCCAATGCTGCACTATTTGATTTTGCCGCAAGAATGGGTAATAGAACGGTGGCCGCTATGCTCAAAGTTTACCGCGCCAAGAGTATTGCAATAGCCAGCTATGGTAGCGAGCTATGGGGATACCGTAACTTAGAGGTTCTCCAAGTGGCTGAAAATACATTTCTAAAACAGCTCCTGTGTGTTCCACAGGGGACCCCAAACATGGCGGTGCATGAAGAAACTGGCACGCCATTCATTAGTGATTCACTGCCCCTACGGCCGCTCCTATTCTGGTTGCAGTGCTGGCTTAACAAACAGCTTGGTTTAACCCACAGCCTTCGTAGAGAGGCTTTGAGCATGGATCATATGATTAAAAACCCCTGGATGAAATATCTCAAAACCAGTTTCAGTAAGGAGGGACTTCTGGATTTGTTTTCGAATCCGGCAGGAATTACCAGGAAGGACGTCGTGTATATCAAACAGTCCTTTGCTATACGGAAAAGATTGGAGAGGGAGGAAAAGGAACTGTGCAAACCCAATGCTCGTCACCAGATAATGCTCAAAACTACGCCCAGAGTAGAACCTTACTTGCTCTGGTCACTAACGTCATATGAGCGCTTTTTATTAATCAGGTTCCGGTTCAACTTGTTTCATTTACTTTTAGCAGTCCCGAGGGGATGTCATAAAGGGACAGTGTTAGCAACCTGTGGCTGCGACAATCTGTCTCCACAGGATCTGCTGCACTTTGTTTTCTTTTGCAAATTTTATGAATTCCCCAGGGCTTTTTATCTTAACCACTTGGCTGCTAAGGCACCTGATGAGCTTCCATTGACTTTCCATTGAAATCAATGGAAAGTCCATGACGAGTTACCCTTGTCATTAGCGCTGAAGTGGTTAAACCTCTTTTAAAAAGGCTAAATTTTGTCCAATTTCGTCCGGCCTTATTTTACTTACAATTGTTAAAACCTGATTGTACACCCTTTGTGATTGGATTTTTAAAGTGTTCAATGAAATATAGGAAATGCCTGGACCTCTAGTCAGCATAAAATTAATTCCTGGATTATGGTTTATGTACAGTGTAATACCAGTCACATGAGGATTGATGCGATTACTTGTTTTTATCCTAGTTGATGTGTAACATGGATTATAATACTGTGAATTTTTAATGTGTTTTCCCTCTTTTTAATCATAAACTTTTATGGTTTTGTATTAAAAAAAACAAATAAAGTTATTTTGATTTGATTTGACTCCGCGTGTGTAACACGTGAGTGTTTTGTAGTCCGTTTCACAACTGAACTACTTATTCCCAGAGCATTTTGTGCTTGATTGTGCCACCTTTTGCATCTTTGAAACCATTTTGAAGCCACTTCTGTAAATATTAATTGTAAGATTGAACACAGTAAAAAGAATCGCACACTATAAGTGTGGGGAATTCGCGATCCGTATTTTCAAATGCCATTTTGAATGCTTGTAGTTCAGCTCGCTGAGCTGTACAATCTCCTAGAGATTGCGTTTTTGTGACCATAGGTCTAAAATTGCCATCGCACATAGGACCTTTAACGATCGCGCATGCAGCACTATAAGCTTGTTTACCCCCAGTAGCGGGTTGTGCTGATCCGTCAGTATAAATTATACAGTCATACTGGTCTAGAGGTAGAATTACAGTAGGCAGAGGACATTCGTGTTCATATTGCAGGAATGCTTGTGTTTTCAAATAAGGATCAAAAGCATATTCAACATCAGTTGCAGCAAGAGAATTAACCCATTGTATCCATCTTGGATGTAAAGCTTTGGCATTCGGAATGCTAGCTTTCGCTACAGTGGTTTGAACTGCTGTCAGAATTTTTTCTGTCGCTGTAAATTTCATTTCTCCTTGCGTGTACAAATGTGATTTGTATGCAATTGGTATTTTTTCACCTTCATTAAAAGTTAAGTAGGTGAATCCGCATTAACCCAGAATGATTCGGATCACTAAGTTGCGTACGTTTACGCGTGTTTGTAAATGTTTTGTTGCTAACATTTCTGTTTTCTGTAGCGAGCGCAAAATTTCCTTGTGTTCTTTTGTCCAATGTGTGATTTTAAAATCAGGTTTGATTAATTCGTAGAGAGGTTTAACCCTTTCTGCGTAGTTTAGAATGTAAGTTCAGGAAACCTAGAGTCGACTGTAAGTTCTTCAGCGTTTTTGGAGGTTGGAGCAGCGCACACTTTTCTAAAAAGTTGTCTGCCAGGCTTTTCTCTTCACTTGAAAGTTCATATCCTAGAAAAAGGACGTTGAGATGTGCAATTCTTGATTTTTTTTAATTGAATTTATAACCCTCAGAGGCGAAGCCCAGTATAATGGTGTTCACCTTGTTCAAGTGCATGTTCAGGTCATCGTCTGTCAGATAGATATCATCGACATATGACAATGCCTTGCCATCATAAGTTTGTAGTATCTCTGTTACTCTTGCTGAGAATGACCCAAGACTATTCTTGAATCCTTGAATTGACGCTGCGTCCCCATTATTGAGAAAGCGGTAAAATACCTACTTTCAGGTGCAATGTTTTGACAAAAGAAACCATTTGAAATTTCTAATGTGGTTTTATATTTTTTACGCACAATGTTTTTTTTTAATATTTCTTTTTATTGAAAAATATATATAAACAGCAAGGCAAAGAAATACGTTACATGCAGTTCTAATTCCAAACGGGGAAGGAAAAACAATACAACAAAATCAGCAGTCAATGTATGAGAGGGGGAGGGGGGAGGACAGGGCAAAATCAAAGCACATACAATAAATTGAGCAGAATGCAGGGTCAGGGGGAAAGTGGGACATCCGTGTTATCCACCACAGGCGGCATGCATATATATCCACGTTAGCTATTACAGGGTCCTCACACTCTACACCACTTCCGGGGTCGGCCACGGGCCAGGTACACTGTTTTTTCCCTAAACATGCACCAGTCCATGTTTTCCTTCCATGTCGCAACCGTAGGCGGCCTCGGGGATCCCCACAATTGAGCAATATCTCTCTTAGCAATCATGGCTCCCAGGGTCGCCCACTGTGTCTGAGCTACATTATGATCCGTAGGTTCACAAACATTCAGCAAACATCGTCTAGCCTCCGGCAAGAGGACAATCCCCATCACCACCTTCATTACATTATGTACCCCGCTCCAGAAGGCCGCGACCTCACGACATTCACAAATAATATGGAGAAACGCCCCCACCTGTCCACATCCTCGCTTACACAGACCATCCTCAGAAAATCCCATGCAAACCAAATGAGGGCCCGTGACGTAAATCCTATGAAGAATCTTAAATTGAACCAACCGGAGTCGAGCTGGGATTGTGACCTCCTTGGAAGAGGAGATCACAGATTGCCAGTCCTCGTCATCCAGTTCAAGGCCGTCACGGGTCCACAAATCTCGAAGATGCAACAGGTCAGATCTATCATTAATTAGTTTTTTGTAGACTAGGGAGATAGTACTATCAGGCACATAGCCATCCAAAAATCTGTCCTCGAGCGGAGACGACTCCGGAATTACCTCCCCCACCGGGAAAACCGACCTCAAAGCATGGCGAACCTGGACATAACGGAAGTATTCAGAATCACTTAATTCAAACTCCTCCTGCAACAACTCAAACGATTTTACCTGACCCTTGACCCAGAGGTCTCCAACCTTACTAATACCAATGAGGTCCCATTTAACGAACCCCTTGGTATTCCACAGTTTGCCGAGTTTCTCAGAACCAAAAAGCGGGGTCGCTCGAGTCAAACGGTCGTCCATCCCGTCGCGCTAGTCGCGTCCTGCCACAGACGTACTGCTGTCTTGGTAGGTCCCGACAAGGCCTTGACCACCAATTTAGAGTACAATGCCCTATAGTAGTTGCCACCGGGTAAAAGCCATCTATCCATGGCAAAGGCGGGGTTCAGTTCGGGACCATACATACCGTGATTTATGGCTCCCAATTGGGATGCCCAATAGTAACGTTTTATCCGAGAGAGCGATACCCCCGTCGTACCACGGGAGCGTCAGCTTAGCGAGCGAAATATGAGGTCTACCGTTCCATATCAATTTTCTTTGAAGATCCTCAATTGTTCGAAAATACCTAGCGGGAACTATATCAAAAGTGTTTTGGAGAGCATAGAGAAAACGAGGTAACAACATCATTTTAAAGAGGGCAGCGCGACCAAGCGGTGAAAGTGGAAGCTTATGCCATCCCGCGACATCTTGCTTCAATCTAGACAAGGGTGGGAGGAGATTCTGCTCATACCGAATTGCGGGGTCCAATAAAATATAAATACCGAGGTATTTAAACCCTGTTTGTGCAATCCGGATGGAACAGTTGCTTGGAAGAAGAGGGACGTCACCCGAAAGGACATATAAATATGATTTTGTCCAATTAATGATTAGGCCCGAGTTCCTACCGAATGAGTTCAAGACATCACATAATACTATCAACGACTTCCGTGGCGAAGTCAGATACAATAAGATATCATCCGCACAAAGCGAGATGCGATCTTCAAACTCAGAGGACCACCGAATACCCTTCATCGAGGGCTCCCACCGGATCCACGCGGCGAGAGGCTCGAGGGCTAGGGTGAACAGGAGCGGCGACAAAGGGCAACCCTGACTAGTTCCCCTCCCGAGACCAAACGGAGCAGAGACGCGGCCATTCACAACAATTTGCGCGAGGGGGTCCTCATAGAGCAACCTTACCCAACCAATAAAACCTGGTCCGAACTCAAACTTAGTCAACGCGGCCCATAAATACGGCCATTCCACGGTGTCAAAAGCCATCGTGGCATCCAGTGACGCCAAGATGGCCGACTCACGCAACGTCGATGCTCTCGCGAGGACACCATGCAGACGCCTAAGATTCAGGGCGGTGTTTCAATGTGGGATAAAACTGGATTGATCCGGATGTATCAACTCGCTGATAACAGTGATCAATGTATTAGCCAGTACCTTTGCGAGAATCTTAGGTTTGGCATTCAAAAGAGAAATGGGGCGGTACGATGCACACCTATCTCTCGGCTTCCCCTCCTTGTGAATCACCACAATGGTCGCTAAACGCTGTTGACGGGGGAGAGAGCCACACTCCCGAGACTCCAAAAACATATCTCGCAGATAGGGAGCCATCTTATCAGGTTTCAATAGGCAGGCCGTTGGGACCCATTGCTTTCCCCGAGCGCAGGGAACGAATCGCAAGAGCCACCTCATCAGCTGTTATTGCAGCATCCATTTGTTCCCTACCGACATCGGAGAGACGAGGCAATGAAATATCGTGTAACAAGAGCTGTGAGTCCTCCTCCGGCCAGTCAGACACAGAGGAGTACACTGCCTGGAAGTGATCCGCAAAATGCTGAACGATCTCTTTAGGGTCTGAGACCCGAGCACCACTAGCTATCTCGATCACAGGCACCACCCGACTAGCTCTATCCTTCTTATCCAACCACGCAATCAATTTACCAGCCTTATCCCCCACATCATACAGACGTCCCTGCTGTTCCCTACTCATGGCCTTATCTGCGTCAGTAACCAATTCCCTGTATTCAAGTTGTTTTAGTCATAATACATGCGTCGTAGCACGGGTAACCCCCCGCTCCAAATCAAGCTCCAAGTCCGCTATCTCCGTCTCGATCTTAACCACCTCCTCATCCCTCTGTTTCTTAACACCCGCTATCAATGACAGAGCCTGACCCCTGAGGACGGTCTTGAAAGCCTCCCAAAGAGATACAGCCGACGAAACCGAACCTTCGTTTTCCAAAAAATACAGGTCAAGAGATTTCACCAGGGCTGCACGAGTTTTGGGGTTTCGGAGGTACCAGGGGTTAATCGGGGTCACCCGTCCCTCGGTCTCAGAGCCCAACTCCATCCGTAGCCACAGAGGAGAGTGATCCGAAATACCTCGGGCCAAATGTTTAACCTCGGTGACAGAAAGAGCCTGTGCAGCCGGTACCAATACATAATCAATCCTGGAAAGGCTACCGTGAGCACCAGAATGAAAGGTGTATCGCTGCTGCACTGGGTGTAACATTCTCCAACAATCTACCAGACCCAGGGCTAGATGTAGGTAATTCGTATTTACCGATTCATAAATACCGAATTTTACCGATTCGGTATTTATGAATCGGTAAATATGAAGGGGGGAGATGTAGGTATTTCTAGAAATTGAAATACCAAATCTTTAATATTCTGTATTTACCGATTCGGTAAATACCAAATCGTTATTTCCTATTGATTCCTATGGGCTGTGAAGCCCATAGGAATCAATGGGAAATACCGATTTGGTAATTACCGAATCGGTAAATACCGATTCCTGCCAGGGTGCAGGGGGTGTCACTTTGAAACCCTCTAGCACCCCAAATACAGGCATGTGTGCCATGTGGCACACAGACATGCCCAAAGGGCATGTCTGTCTGTCACATGGCATAGGTGTGCATGCACACATGTGCATGCACACCTGGATTCGGTATTTTACCACCCAATTGAATTGGGTGGTAAAATACCGAATCTGTATGGCCTTTGGGACTCAGAAGAGTCCCACCTACATTTGGATTTACCGAATCGGTAAAATTACCGATTCAGTATTTTACAGAATTGGTAAATTTACCGATTCGGTAATTTTACCGAATCGGTAAAATAAATGCCCCTACATGCCAATTCTTAAATACCGGTCGGTAACGGCCGAAATCGGCCGTTACCGACCGGTGTTTAGGCTCCTACATCTGGCCCCTAGAGTGTCAAGGAAATCAGATAGCCAGTTCGGTGCACCTCTCAAATTCCTGGGTGGGTGTCGATCTACCATACCAGAAACCACCGCATTAAAATCACCACCTAAGAGCAACAACCCCTCTGGGAGAGCTAGGATAACCTGCCCCAAGTCCGCGAAAGTAGTCTACTGCAGGCCAGGGGGGACATACACAGAAACCAGGGAAATGGTCCGGCACTCACACCTACCCGTAATAGCAACATAGCGCCCTCTATCGTCGAGGACCGTGGAGTCAATTTCGAGTGGGAGAGAATTCTTAATCAGGATACCCACCCCTCTGGAGCCAGAGGAAAACCCAGCATGTGCAACCAAACAATACCCCTTCCTGTTCATAGCACGACAAGTATTGCCAATCAAGTGCGTCTCCTGAAGAAGGACCACATCAGGGGAGAGACGCTTCAACAGTTGCAACACAACACTACGTTTTATCCCATCCCCCAGCCCATTTACATTCCAACTCATTAATTTCAGCCCTCTACCACCCATCCCGAAAAAGAAAGAGGATCCAGCCCCGGGAAGAACACAGCACTTCGTTTAAACTAGATATGGACACATTACCTTGCAAAGAAACACACACACACCCCAACAAAACCCCCCATCCCCCCAGCCACATCCCGTTACAAAAACCCCCACCCTGCACCCCTGCGTAAGACTAGAAAACCACCCAAACTTGCAGTGTGCCTGTCGCCCCCATCCAACTAAGCTACGAAAAGAAACTCAGAGAAGGAAAAAGACCCGCCACTGACCCCGCAACCCGCCAAATGTATATCAAATCGATTGTCAGGATTATCGAACCACAGTTCGAGGCCTACAAGAGACCCCCGGACACCATCAACCGGCACCTAATCCTGTTCTGTCGGTCCCCCTTCCACGCCACCAGACTGTTCCTCCGGTGGAGGCTGATGCGGCAGAGAGTCAAGCCAGTCGGCCACCACCTCCGGTCGATCGAAAAAATAAGTCCGCTCCGCATGGTCGATCTGTAACTTGGCCTGGAAAAGCATGGCGTATTTGAGGCCCATGTCACACAATCGTCTCTTCACTCCCAGGAAACCAAGTCTTTGCCTCTGGACCAATTGAGTAAAGTCCGGGTAGAAGCTGATAGCAGTGTTCTCAAATTTTGTAGGACCACCCATCCGTGAGGCCTGCAGGATAGCGTCCCTGTCTCGAAAATTGAAGATTCTGGCTATTATAGGCCGCGGCGGGGCACCCAACTTCGGTTGGCCACCCGGAACTCTGTGAGCCCGTTCGACCGTAAAGAACTTACTCAGTCCCTTAGGCGCAAGATGGCAAACAATTAAATCCTCAACAAAGAGGTCAGTTGGCGGATCCTCCGCTTTCTCCGGGGAACCCTATGATACGGACATTATTCCGCCGAGCCCTTCCTGCATAATCCTCCAGACGACGTGTAATGAGATCGCTGTTGGTCTTCAAGCGACGGACCTCTGTCTGCAGGTCAGTGACATCATCCGTCAGACTGGAAGTCTTAATGTCCAAAGATTTAACTTTCTCATTGGTTTTCGCCAGATCAGCACGGATCAGATTGACATCAATCGCCACAGTATCGAGCTTATGGGCGAGAGCCTCAATTTGCTGTCCTAATGAGGACTTGATCCCATCAATCGCAGCCATGACATCTTGCAAGGTCGGCTCAATCGTCGAAGTCGGTGGTTCTTTCATGCCAGATCCACCTAGGGATCCCCTAATTTGGGTATATCGATCCATAATGTTAGTTTGGGTAGAGCTACCCCGCCGAGTGTTCTTTGGTTTCTGCCTGTCACCCTCCGGTTTCCACGCCATTACGGGATACGGATCAACTTGACTCGATGAAATGAGGCAGGAAAATGGCGACCCCTGGCCCTCTCGGGTGGAGGCAGCCCCAGCCAGAGGGCACAAGTCAAAAGTTCTCCAAAACCGGCTAGACAATGAGAATCACACTCGTGGGCGACCAGTCAGCTGTCCTTAGGCACAGGGGTGGGCTCGTTCCCAGTCACAGGTCACTCTGGGAGCAAAACCGAAAGTGAAAGTAACCGAACCGGTCGTCCCAATCCCCTCAGGCCGATGTTGTTCAACTACAGCTCGCGCAGCATGAAAACTCCACAGCCGGACCTCACGGAGGTGTAGGCCGCAATCTTCAAAGCACCGTAACTCCGGTTCCCGGTGTCCAACTCAAAGTCTGAAAGCAGATTTCGCCTCACGCGTGGTTCGTCTTCACGAAGAGATCAATGAAGAACAGGATACAAGACAGGATAGATGCGGGAGGTTGCGAGGGTCTCGGGAGCCCTAAGCTCACGCAGCCATCTTGGTTGCGCACAAAGCTCCTCCCCCTTTACGCACAATGTTATTCATTAATGCTGTACTGTGTGCATTTTGCATTGCAAATGTTTTACAACAAGAGTTTAGGTGTCTGTAATCCAAAAGTAGACGATATGTATTGTTTGGTTTGGAAACAGGAAACAAAGGATTGTTCTTTGATGAGGTGCAAGTTTCAATTACCCCTTGGTATTGAAGTTGATCTAAGATCTCCCTAACTTGTTTTTTAGCTTCTTGCTTAATTGGATACTGCCTTTGTGCAGCTGGTTGATTTTGTAACTGGATTGTGTGGTGAGGTGAGTCCTCATCCCATCCTACATGATTTTTGTATAATGCTGGGGCTTGGGCGACTGCCTATTTCCTGGCATAAGTATACTTCAAATGTACTGGAACATGGTTGGAGAAGGCTGGCATAATGATGTCTTTGCCATGTGGGCACTGCCTGACTAATTCTAGTGGCCAGTCCCGTAATCCGGAGTGTTATTTCATACAACCTATGTGGTGTTTAATATTATTATGTTAGACCATATGTTAGACCATAGTATTCCATGTTAGACCATAGTATTTCAACAGTTTGTGCCCTCCCTATTCCCCTTGAGCCTGTTGTTGCCATCATACACCCACCTCAGGCTCTTATACCCCCCCAAGTCACATCGTCTGTGGATCAAGATAAACCTGGATATGCACTAGCTCAAGAACACAAAGAATGCAAGGGGGTAAAAAAGAGTAGCAGGAATAATAAATCTACTCAGGACCTGGTTCTGGAAGACAGAGCAGAACTGAATATAAAAGACACAAGGTCCATGAATTATCTGGCCGATATAGTGGAGGGGATGTTTGAGTCTCGTCTGGAGCCAGCTCTTGTAGCCATTGCCAAGGATATTGTGGATACCCTCAACTCCTGTGTACATAAACTATTGGACAAATGTAAACATATTGACAATTTTATAAAGGAGTTCAAAGCGGATCCCAGTAGGACACAGTTTTTGAAGGACGGAGGGGCAAAACCTAAAACATTTTCTAGGCCATGTGTAGCAAATGAAATACCAGGGGGGCAAATCAGTGATGACAACATTGGGCCCAGAGAGCCACAGGTATCCATAGGCGGGCACTCTGTTCCACCTGTTTCTGTACAACCTCACACAGGGGATGGGAAAGATAGTTTTCCATTGACTACTCATAGCAAGCTTGCCCAGAATAGGAGCCGTGTTCTGCATCTTCCACCTGATGCAGCACCCCTAGTAGCAGTCTTAACGGGAATTCCTCCCCTGAAACCTGGAGTAAAAGAAACTGATCATGATTTGTTGACTAGGGCACAAACATGGTGTTCCCAATTCTGTAGTGGTGGAGATGATATCTCTAAGAATATCATCTCAGCAAGGCGATCAGAGTGGGTTGGCAGGCGGCGAAAATGTTTACCAGGGGACTGTGTGGTCATTAATTTTAATTACCCCAATGTCGCAAACAGATTGTTTTGGGATGGGTCTGAACTCACGGGTACCTGTATAAGACCTCTACCACTGGGTTATTTTTATCCACACCATACCGAAACTCAGCACAATAGGCCGTCCATCGTTCCACTAGTGGTTGTACTACAGGGAAGTCCCACATAACCAATTCTTCCTACCAGGCTAGACAGACTGACCTAAGAAAGGGGGGTTGGAACACAGTTCACCATAGTAAAAAACCAGTCACTATCAATGATAGCAGTACACCCCTATCACTAGAAAACAGATGCACGCCATTAACAAATATGGAGACAAACGACTGACTAAATAACTACGATCTAACTAGTAAGGATACCAGATGGAGGGTAGGTAGTGGAAGCTCAAGAAAGTTTCTAAGTTGGAACATTGCAGGTATAAAAAATAAATGTAATGATGCTCCCTGGATCAATTTTATTCAAGGACACGATGTAATAGCCTTCCAATAAACCTGGGATGTAGACAATAGTTTCTGCTTAGATGGTTTTTCCTCCTTTTTTGTGAAGGCTGTCCCAGGCTTCGGAGGTCGTGCCAGGGGAGGATTGCTTTTGTTGACCTCATTGGATCTGGTAGGATCATTTAAAAAGCTTGACTCTGCCTCTGACAACATTTTGATTGTGGAATGGGGTGGCCCAAACCATACCACTATTCTATTAATTAATTTTTACAATGCCATAGAGAGAGAAGCATGTAACTCTCATCTTAGCGCTGTAGAGCGTTTTTTAGATGATTATAAAAGTATTCATAGCACTTCATTTGAAAATTTGTTAATGGGAGATTTTAATACTCACCCGTGTAGATGGGATTGTTTGGCGGAACAGCAGATGGGACCCGTTGGTTCCTCCGCTGTACACTTTAAACATACCCAACAGGGGGAAGCCCTGGAGGCTCTGCTGGCCAGTTTTAACCTCTTTGAGGTAGATGGGTTTGGGGGCGAAGAGAGGACAGCAACATTTAAAGGGAGAGAATCAGGTACCATCATCGACTATATTTTTGTCTCGGTAGGCCTGATCCCTGTAGTCACCTCATATAAAGTTGAGGACTCAGTTTATAGTGATCATAACCCCCTTACATTGGAGATAGACCTAGGGGATGTAAAAATCAAACGAGACATTACTGGTATGACTATAAATACCCTGAAATTGAAAGATCAGTTTAGAAGGCTTAACTGGGCAAAGATAGTCCCTGACTCATTTATGTCAGACTTACTTATTGAGGCAGACGCAGATTTTGAGGTCTGTTTTGATACTACGGCTTGTGGAACCAACATTATTGAAGCCTTTATTTCCATCTGTAAAAAGGTTAATCAGGAATTAAAGATCAAATCCAAAGCTCCAGTATCAAACCACCCACGTTGGTTTGATAGTAATTGCTCCAAAGCACATAAAGCATTATTACATGCCCTGAATCAGAAACCAAGGAACAGGGAGGTTGTAATCAGCCTAAGAGGCGCTTATAAGCAATCTATAGCTGCAAGGAAGAAGGCCATTAAAACTGAAGCATGGAATGATCTTAGTTCAACAGATATCCAGAAGGACAGCGGTAAATTCTGGGGTATAATTAATCATCCATACTTCTCTAATACAGAAAATGCTGCCCTGGACTGTGTGATTGCAGATGATCTATGGGTAGCTCACTTTATTAAGATTTATGATGACGAGGATGTTACCACAATTATATCACCCGAACCCATACCCACACATAACTCCTGACCGTTACAATTTGCTATGGTCGATGTTGAAAGGGCAATTGGGAATACTTCGAAAAATAAAGCTCCGGGCCCTGATGGGGTCCCAGCAGATCTATACAAGACTCAACCTTCCTTATGGGCCAAGGTCCTTACCAATGTCTTCAATTCAGTTAGCACAAACGGTTTTCCACCATCCTGGTCAACATCAACAATAATACCGGTGTTCAAAAAAGGCCAGAGAAGTGACCCCTCCTGTTACAGACCAATTTCATTAATTGACTCTGCCGTTAAGATCCTGGGCAGAGTGATTCTCTCAAAATTGGAGGATTGTCTGAAAGATGGAGGGGTCATTTCCAACCTTCAGTATGGGTTTCGAGCATAAAGAGGCACATTAGATCAATGCCTCAATTTGCAGATGCTCATCAGTAAGTACACTCAGGCGAAGGATGGCATGTTCTATATGGGGTTCATGGACCTGTCATCGGCCTTTGACCTGGTAAATAGGGGAAAATTTGGGAAATTTTGAAGAATTTGGGTATCGACATATCCTTGGTGAATTTTTTAGATACACTTCACCGAGGTTTGAAGGCGAACATCCGTGTCAATAGGGAAGGGGGGTGTACTCGTTACTTTGCCTCTAAGCGGGGGGTAAGGCAGGGGTGTATCCTGGCCCCTTTGCTTTTTACCCTCTACATAAACTCTCTAGACAAACACCTGGAAATGGCCACCCCAGATACCCCCTATGTGGGTAACTCTGCAGTTCCGGTCCTTCTTTACGCCGACGATGCGGTACTGTTGGCCCGTCCCAGTATTTACGTATCTTGGTGTTATTTTTGATCTAAAGGGAAGCTGGGCCCCTCAAATTAACGCGAAATGCTTAGCGGTCACTAGATCATCTTCTGCCTTACTGGACTTTGCAAAGCGGTTGGGATCTAGGCCTATGGAGGCACTCTTATCTATCTATAAATCCAAATGTCTATCTATAGCATTGTATGGGGCCTCACTATGGGGATATTTGCAACAGGATAAATTACAAAAAGTTGAGAACAAATTTCTTAGGATCCTGTTAGCCGTTCCTCAATCCACGCCTGTGTTTTCTATACATACTGAGTTGGGACTGAGCTATATCTCCGATCTCATACGCTTAGCCCCACTAACGTGTTGGGCTAAAACCTGGATTAATAAGGAGATTTCATTGAACCATGCTATTTTAAAAGATGTAATGGCACTTGAAAAAGTACATACAATTCCCTGGCTATCTTATATTAGAGATGTCTTGGCTAAGCTGGGGCGTCCAGAGCTTTATCATTCCCCGCATTTGTTACAAAAAAGTGATCTGCACTGGATAAAGATGAATTTTATGAGGATGGTTGAGCAAGAGTGGGAATTTGTGGAAATGAACAAATCTCTTGTCAGAGCTAACTATGTTTTAAAGACCACTCCACATTTAGAACCATACCTCAGAATGGTTTCAATACCATACCACCGACATCTTTTAATAAGATTCAGATTTAACATTGTTCAGTATACTTTGGGCACCTCATGTGTGTGGGGGAAACCAGACTTTACACCTCCCTCTAGCTGTGATAATGCCTCTCCCCAAACCCTTTTGCATTTCATTTTGTTTTGTCAGCACTTTTGTGATATCAGGAAGCAACATTTAGTGCCTTTATTAAGAGAAGCGGGTCTCTTACAAGCTAAACCAGCACTGATGTTTTTACAATTGTTAAGCACCCCGAAAGTGATGTTTGGGGTTGCAAGCTTTCTGGTGGCTGCTGTACGCATTAAGAATAAGAGACTGGCTTCTAGAGCCTTGGAGAATTGATTTTATCCCTCTACCAATGAATTTTGATGTTTTTTAACTTTGTGATATGCCCATTGACAATATTTGTTTTTATGTATTTATATACATTTCTTGTATAATACTGTGTATCAATCGTGATGATATTTTAACGTTTTTAATATTTCTGTATGATGCATTTTTGTGACTGCTTTTATGATTTTTATTAATCGAAATAAAGTGCTATTGACTTGACTTGACATACAACCTATGTGGAGAACTAACCCTAGTGTCTGCAGTCTCAACTTGAATGTCTTCATTCAGGTCCACTGTCTCCAGAAGTCCCTTCAGGTTCTGGAGAGCTATTGATACTTCTGCTGCGCTGTCCAACATTGTCTGAGCCCATTCTCCGTTCTTGAGCTGTGTTCTCAAGATCCTCGGCATGTCTGATCTTTACACCTATTACTTTCTTCTTGGAGAATTGAGGTTTTGTTTTTATGAACGTGTTGATCGTCTTTGGAATTCACACGTTCTTCTTTTTGATATGACCGTCCTCAGCTTTCGGATGTCTGTGATGATATCGGAAAGGTACGAGAGGAACATGTATCAGTATCTTGATACCTGTCAGGTTTTCTTAAATTATCCCTATTCCTGAGGTTATACCTCCTTTCAGAGAGCTCCTTTTGAGGAGACCTACCTCGGGGTTGAGAATCTTTCTCTTTAGAATGTTTGTTATTTTCCCACTTCTTTTTAGAAGCGGTAGGAGTGTTTTTAGTAAAGGACTTTCAGACAGTTGTAGTTTAACTGGTTTCCCACCCAAACTGTCTCTGCCTAATTCTCCATAGTATTTTTCAATTATTCTGGCTAGTTCTTGTGGTTGTTCATCAAATTCCCTTAATTTCTGGCGGATTGCCACTTATGCTGCATCTCCCTTAATGTTAGATAATATTATTGTTGAGACCTGGTTGAAATTTTTCAGTAACTTCATACCTAAATTCAGAGCAGACTCTGCCCCGTATTTGTTTTGAATCTGTTGCAGGACGTCAGGTATTACCACCATAGATGGAACACCATGGGGTCCATTAGGATGTCTGGCGGTGGCACCACTGCGGTGCTGGCGGTTCGGAAAAACACATTTTTCCGCCCGCGAGCAGCGGCAAACACGTCCGCCATATTAGTATTGCTAAACATAGGTCAATTCCCGTCCGCCGCGGAGCGACGCACACCGCCATCAAAGTCCACCCGCCACCGCAGCTGTGGGAGCCAATGGAAACTCACCGCCGTGCAGAATGACGTCCGCCCCGCTCCACAAATTAGGAAACCCCAAACAAGCAGACGCACTGCAGCGGAGACGCCGCATAATCAGAGACCGCAGAAGCTCGACAGCGAAACCAGAGTCCCGGTACCCTCCACCCGGTGGCGACTGCCATGGACTCAGATTTACATGTGTTACCGTTGCTGTTCCTGCTACATCACTATCAACTCGTGGACCGCCGCTGACGCCGCCGCAGGTACGCAACTACACGAATACAACACACAACACACAGGCTGACACAGGGTCCAAATCCACAACAGATACCCTGCTGGGGCAGTAACACATCTACAAGGTCACCCACACATGACCCACCTGCCACCAAGTCACCCCTCTGCATCCTGGACACACATCGTCCGCGATCATGCACCAATGTCCTGGTCATGTCACTGCAGCGGTGAATTCAAGGGAAAACATGCGCACAATGCAGAAGGCAGGGCCAGTCCAAGGCATAGGCAGGGTACGAAGACCTCAGGGACACACCTCCCCCCAACACACATCAGCACAACCCATGAAGGCACAGGTCATGTGCCCATCCTGTGCACAACAACAAGCCAGCTAAATCCGCACCCTGCACCACACAACAAACAACCAGGGAGACAGACACTGCATGAGTGGCTGCACAGGAACATACAACACACAGCACAGAGCCAGGGGAACACACACACCACAACACCACCACACACATGGAAAAAACACGAGTAAAAGCACCAAATGAACACCTACAAGGAACAAACATACACATGGACACACAGCCTGCACAGTCACACACACATACCACACACTGACACACAGACACCTAAAATGCCAACAGCAATTTAGCACAACAAATCAGCAAGCCAAAGTGGGATGTACACAAATGGAAGGCCATGGAGACACACAACAAGCATGTGCACATCACATGCAAGACAAGGAAAACAGAACACCCCCCTCAGACCATCAAACCACACATGGCTGGTACAGTCAGTGAAGTCTAACCAACAGCACAGGGAGACAGCAAGGCAAACCATGTATAGGCACAAGGGTGAAAGGAAGGCCCTGAAGTCAAACTGTGAACAGCCACATGTGCAGACAACCACCTCACATGAGTACACCAGCAGCACAACACACAGGGCCCATATACATACTCCATTACTGACAAACACCAGGAGGAATGTACACACATACCCCCCTCACAACAGCGGCACACAACACCAGTGCCACACACACTAAAGGCTGCCAATACTTGCCAGTCCATACACACAAATACAAACACACACCCTGGGTATAGCCACAAACATCACACACAGGGATGCCAGAGCAAATGTCTGCATAACAACATCACAAAAACACATAACCCAAATGAAACACACACAGAACCACAACAAAAACAGACATACCCTGTCAGCAAAACTGTGGCAAGGCAATATGAGCACAGACACAACAGGAGTGCACAACCTCATCACTCAGGTACAAAGCACACACAACATACCACAAATCACACAAGAAGTGCACCATCCCAGAACAACACAGCCACATCAAAATAACTACAGATGCACAGGCCAAACATACTGAACAAACACTGCAGGACATCAGGGGATGCACACCAGGCAGTGTCAAGGCCACATATACACAGCACTGAACGCACAACAAGCAGTGTGTGCACACCAAGCATACCAGTCACACACAGACATGAGTTACACAACAGCACACCCAGGAAGTGAAGCAACAACACAGCCAACACACATACATCCAACACAACCACAACAGATGCACATATCTGGGACACAATGGTGGAATCAAATTGAACATAGCACTGGCCAGCACACACAGCTGAACAGCAGATGATCAACCATGACTGCCAAACAGCACAAGAAAACCACAAAGGAACAATTAGGGAAAGAACATGAGTGGTACATAGCCCCAGCCCAAAGAAATGCACCGCACAGCACAATGTTACACATGAAGTGATGAGGAGGCACAAAGCAAGGGGTCAGCCCACAAAGAGTATGCACAAGATGCACACATATGGGGTGACACTACACCACACACACCCTGCCATGCATGAGGACAAAATGCAGCTTGTGCCTGCAATGCCTGAGAAACACAAACACAATGGCAGTGTGTAGCAGCAGGTCTGCACAGTCTACACAAACAGAATCAAGACACATTGATGAACATACAAACACAACACTGATGTGCCAGTCACACATTCTGCACACTCACAAGTGACTAAATCAACAAGTAGGAGTCAGACAGAACAGCATGGACATACCAACAGACTGCACACCTCCTGACAACCCAAGAGCAGGAGGCCATGGGACCATGATGACGGGCCATCACAAGATGTCCAGATACATACACAGCTGAGCAGACAGAAAGGAATATCACACATACATGATGACATTGCCCAGCTTGCATGCAAACCTGTGCACAGAGTCACACTCTGCTGGCAGTGTCCCCCAACCTGACATGTGAACAATGTAGCCAACGATTGTAAACCTGGAAAATGAGAACTGCACCACGGGTTAAATTGACACCACAGATGCCACACGTATCAGTGTCAGAAAGAACTGAAGTCCCTGTCACCCCTGTGAAAAAAGAGTAGGCGAGCAAAGACCATGGCAATGTTGAAGTGCCACATAGAGCATGGGGCACAGCCAAACACATGCACACACAAAAATAACTTTATTCAGTAAGGACACTGACAAAACAGACAACAGGAGTAACTGTCTTTAGGCACATGTTGCATAGATAGGCACCAACAGCAGAGAAGAGCAAGGCACAAAATGCACAGCATATTCATGATAATCTGCCCAGGCAAGGGAAAAACTGGCCAGTGGCCAGTAAAGGGTGCACAGCAAGTACACGAGAGGCTGCACAGGGAAGAGTCCAACACAGCAGAGCAACAGGGCCAGTGGGCAGTTCAGGGTGCACAGCAAGTACATGAGAGGCTGCACAGGGAAGAGTCCAACACAGGCGAGCAACAGGGCCATAGTCCAGGGCCAAGTTCACAGCAGGTACATGAGAGGCTGCACAGGGAAAAGTCCAACACAGCAGAGCAACAGGGCCAGTGTCCAGGGCCAATCTGCACAGACAAGGGCAGAACACAAAGGCCAGTGGGCATGGCAAAGTGCACAACGAGGACATGAGAATCCGCACAGGCAAGGGCAGAACACAAAGGCCAGTGGGCATGGCAAAGTGCAGAGCAGGACATGAGAATCTGCACAGGCAATGGCAGAACACAAAGGCCAGTGGGCATTGCGAAGTGCAGAGCGAGGACATGAGAATCTGCACAGGCAATGGCAGAACACAAAGGCCAGTGGGCATTGCAAAGTGCAGAGCGAGGACATGTGAATCTGCACAGGCAATGGCAGAACACAAAGGCCAGTGGGCATGGCAAAATGCAGAGCGAGGACATGAGAATCTGCACAGGCAAGGGCAGAACACAAAGGCCAGTGGCCATGGCAAAGTGCAGAGCGAGGACATGAGAATCTGCACAGGCAAGGGCAGAACACAAAGGCCAGTGGGCATGGCACAGTGCAGAGCGAGGACATGAGAACCTACACAGGCAAGGGCAGAACACAAAAGCCAGTGGGCATGGCAAAGTGCAGAGCGAGGACATGAGAATCTGCACAGGGAGTGTGTATGACTGTACCCTTCCATGGGCAGCAACACAGTCAGGGGGGTAACAATGGGCAGAACAGGCCCACCTGTGAGAGAGGCAGGTGTGTGAGGGGGACTAGCACTCACACTTGGCTGTCATGTGGACTGGGAGCTGGCTGTGTGTCGGGGACATCAGGAGCACTTGCTTGGGGAGAGAGCGGCCCAGGTGAGGTAGGGCTATCAGTGGCTTGGCAAGCCGGAGGGCTGCTTGGACCAGGTGGTGTAGTGGCATGTGGCGGTGGAATCATGCAGACCTGAGACACAGTGTGGGTGGGAGAGGGTTGAGGGGTACCTTTCCACTTCTTGGGAATCCAAAATGGCTTCCCTGTACTGGGGTTAAAGGGAACTGGTCTTGACACAACAGGCACACACTAACAGAGCCGCATCAGGTGCACACACTGGCATGTCCTCTGGTGACGTGCTGGATCCTGCGGAACGCTTTGTCTGGCTACGCCTCTAGCCCTCCTTCCCCTGTTTGCCAGGTGTATCCCCTACAGTGCCCTCCTCCCCCTGTTTGCCAGGGGTAACCCCTACAGTGCCCCCCCTTCACCTGCTTCACTGGGCTTGGAATGGGAGTCGATGTGGAGGGGGAATGTGGCCCTGAGCCCTTCCTAGGTGTACCCTTGCCATACAACACCTCCTCAGTGGGCACAGAAACTGCAAGCCTTGCTTTTAGGGACAGGAGAGTTCTTAGCTGGGGATGCCTCTGAGGCATGTGAGCCTGAGGTCTGCTTCTTTGCTTTTTGGGCCTTGCTTTTCCCTGACGGGCTCTTGTCTTTGCATTCTGGGGTGGCTTTGCTCTACGGTGGGGATGGTGTCTGCGGGCAGGACCGCTTGGGTTGTTTCTGCCGGGTGCTTCTTGTGCTGTATCGTGATTGTGACTCATGGGAACTGTGGTCACTATCATCAGATGTGGCCACTAACTGGGGGCCCTGGACAAAGGCCCTGGAGCAGGAATGGGAGTATGTGCCTGTTGAAGGGCAGACGTCACTGTGGACAGAAAAGCCTGGACAGCGTGGAAGGGTATACTCAGATGTGAGTCCCTTGCTCATTGCACCATCAGGATTCAAGCAAGCCGGGCCGACGACGCCTGAAATGGCAGAAACCGGTCCCCGGAAGCTTGTTTCCTTCCCAGTATAAGAATTGGCTTGGTAGTTTGGTTTGCCCTGTTCCCATCATGCACTGGGACAGGAACAGACTAATTTGCATATAGCCAAGTTCTGAGCTGGGATGGTGCAGTGAGCTAAAAAACGGTGTTGGATCAAGCCCTGATCTTTGGACTGGGTAAGAGTGGTCTGCTTAATTCAGGCACTCTGTTCATCACCACCCCCTTTTCTGAATCATTTTGTCCACCATAAGCGTGGAAGGGTATACTCAGATGTGAGTCCCTTGCTCATTGCACCATCAGGATTCAAGCAAGCCGGGCCGACGACGCCTGAAATGGCAGAAACCGGTCCCCGGAAGCTTGTTTCCTTCCCAGTATAAGAATTGGCTTGGTAGTTTGGTTTGCCCTGTTCCCATCATGCACTGGGACAGGAACAGACTAATTTGCATATAGCCAAGTTCTGAGCTGGGATGGTACAGTGAGCTAAAAAACGGTGTTGGATCAAGCCCTGATCTTTGGACTGGGTAAGAGTGGTCTGCTTAATTCAGGCACTCTGTTCATCACCACCCCCTTTTCTGAATCATTTTGTCCACCATAAGCGTGGAAGGGTATACTCAGATGTGAGTCCCTTGCTCATTGCACCATCAGGATTCAAGCAAGCCGGGCCGACGATGCCTGAAATGGCAGAAACCGGTCCCCGGAAGCTTGTTTCCTTCCCAGTATAAGAATTGGCTTGGTAGTTTGGTTTGCCCTGTTCCCATCATGCACTGGGACAGGAACAGACTAATTTGCATATAGCTAAGTTCTGAGCTGGGATGGTGCAGTGAGCTAAAAAACGGTGTTGGATCAAGCCCTGATCTTTGGACTGGGTAAGAGTGGTCTTCTTAATTCAGGCACTCTGTTCATCACCACCCCCTTTTCTGAATCATCTGGACAGTATGGTGCAGCACACCCACGTCGGAGTGTATGCCCTCCATGTAGGCAACCACCTGGGCTATTTTTTTGTCATGATCACTGAAGGCATTGAGGAGGGCTGTCTGGCCCACACAAAGCTGGCGCAGAAGCTCAACAGACTCAGCTCTGAGGGCAGCAGGGGGAGACAGGTGCAAGGGCAGCGGTGCCAGGTGTGAATGTTACTCATCCCCTCTTACTAACACGGACACGGGCAGCACCTGAGGAAGTGGATGGGAAGGTGGGCACTGGCCGCTGTGTGGTAGAAGATGATGCAGGGTCTCCATTCCCTGTGTCCACCAACATGGATGCATCCCCGCTGGCATCAGATGATGTGGCACTTTGGGTCTCAGGCAGGGATTCCTCCTGCATACTCCGGCCCCCCTCTGAGGCGTGGTGACCTCTGTTTCAATTTGGGCTCCTGTGCAGCTGTGGTGCTAGTCTCACCCCCACTGGTGTCCGGCTCCTGTCCCTCCGTGACCACTGGCAAATCTGCATGAGTGAGAGATGCAGGGTCAGGTTGGTGGCATCAACAGGACAAAGCAATGCAATCAATGCAGTACAAAAGATGCCCAAAGTTACACACCACACTCTGCAATCACATTGCAGCAACTCACTACATAGACCACAACAGCACATGTAACCCTGATCACCTGTCATGACTGAGCCATGTTAAGGCCAACCAGCACAACACCCTGACCGTGGCTGAAGTCTACCAGACACACAACTTGCTCTGCCCACACCTACAGACATGGTGTGGGCACACCACTTGTTGCCACTGACAGACCTTGAGGGAACAGGATGGGACAACACAGACACCTATTTCGACATGACAGTTCACAATGGCAAATAGCCCATGCAAAACACCATGTTGTACTCTGGGGCCCAAAGACTAGTGCTCATTGTTGTCAGATGTCTCGCACTCAACATTCATGGTGCATGTATGTACACATAGATGTAGTCACATTCAGATTGGGAACACTGCTGTACACTACCAAATCGATTCCGCAGACTACTCCAATGCTGAATAGCCATGAAGAGCACATACGGGAATGGGACTGCACAACAGGGAGGACCACCTTTGTAAGTATAGTTTGTGCAAATGTATGACGCTGGCACCCAACCCAGCAGCCACTTACATGACACTGCATTGCACTACTCCACAAACATCACATAGGCCACTGCTGGCACAGGCCCTGTACACATGCATCCGCTCCCAGCCAAAGTCACCCTACCCAAATACTCACCACTGTCTTGCTGCTGGTGCTCCTACAGACGTGCATCCAGCTCAGGATGAGTCACTGCCAAGATGCGGCCCATCAGTGGTGCCATGCTGCGCCGTGTCAGCCGGCCAGTGCAAGGAGCAGCCCCAATGTCATCTCTGCCACGTTCTTTGCCAGCCGGCTGATGTCGTCTCACCACTTGTGGCAGTGGGTGCGCCATCGTTTAGATACCCCCAGAGCTCGCACCTGTGCTGCAATGGCCCTCCATGCGGCCTTACGCTGGTGTACCTTGAGCTGCAGGCATGGGAGACAAGAGGGGGAAATGATCAGTGACACAGTGTCATGTATCAACATCTATCAGTACAGTAGCAAGACACAGACTCATCACCAAATCCAATCTCTGCCCATCGCACCCTGGGGTACATCTCACAAGGGCACTCTGCATGGGCTAAGCTGATGTGATTGCATGCATTTATGAGGGCGTACAGAGTCTCTGCACATCTCACACACATGCAGGATGACAGCACTGAACCCCCTATTTGGCTTGCACACATCTCCAGTCCTATGCATGTCTGGTCACAACATTCATCACATATCGACCTGTGTCTGTGGGTTGACTCACTGTGTGCAAGACTGTGCAGCACTCAATGTGCATGCCCTGTGAATATATCAGTATGTCATGTGTGTGGCATTGGGGGGCATGGACTCTCCAACAAAATATAGATCTACACAAGTGTGCAATTATACAGAGCAGAGATGGTGCATAGTTGGATTTCACTGTTGTGAAACAAGAATAATTACACAGTAAGTGCAGTGACCTGATCTCGTCTTGGTGGGCGGGCACTGTGCAAAGCATCTGGGCTCACACGGAGTTGGACAACAGGGGCACACATAGCCATTCAGCCAAGCAATTACTCTCCTAGCACCTGCATGGCCAACATACTCTGTCACTGTATGGCTGACAATGCAACACACTTCACTCAGACCTACAACTGCAGGCAGGGAAACCTGTGACATTTGGACACACACTCCTTCCCCATGGAGACAGCATGTTTGTCAGTGCATGACACAACCCCACACCCTCAGGAATATACTGCAGCAGTCCAACGACATGTGTGCCCCCCTGCCCTACACCTCCGTTTTTTATTACTTACCACGACATTTGGGGCACCATACAGCCTTGGGTACTGTGCGAGTACCTCGTCCACAAGTACCTCCAGCTCCTCGCTTGTGAATGGACTGGCATTGATCTTCTCTGTCCTTGCCATCCCTGTGGACATGGAACACCTGTGGTGGAATTGGGTGGTGAGGGGTGTCAGGGAGCAGTCCCTGGAGGCAGCAGCAGATGAGAGTCTCAGGCAGCAGTCCCTGGAGGCAGCAGCAGGTGAGGGGTCTCTGCAGCAGGCTTTGTGAGCAGTGGAAATGTGAGGCTCACTCCCACACATATATAGCCTCATGGGGTCGTTTCAAAGGTGCCAAGCTGCAACAATTGGTTGTCCAAGTCTGGCTCATTCAAAGCATCCAGTGTCTGCCTCCACGGTGGCGGTGCACGCCTACCCCGATTTTCAAAATTGCATCATGCCACTGCAATCATCGTACCTATTGGCTCTAGGGCATGCTCCATGGCGGTGATGCACTGCAGGGGCCCGGGGTGCGCTACCGCGATGGTGCATCTTTCAAAAGCATCCAATATCTGCTCCGCGGTGGCGGTGCACGCCTAACGCGATTTTCAAAATTGCATCATGCCACCGCAATCATCAATCCCATTGGCTTTGGCTCCAGGGCATGCTCCATGGTGGTGCTGCACCGCAGGAGGCCGGGGTGCGCTACAGCGATGGTGCATTTTCAAAAGCATCCAATGTCCGCCTCCGCGGTGGCGGTGCACGCCTACCGCGATTTTCAAAATTGCATCCTGCCACCGCAATCATCGATCCCATTGGCTCTAGGCCATGCTTCATGGCGGTGAGACACCGCCGGGGCCAGGCGGTAGCTACCGCGATTTGGGTGGTGGAGCATGCCAAACACCATCTTCCCATGTCCCTATGGCTATCACTACCGCACTTGTGTGTATGGGGGATGCTGGTGACACACCGCTGGGGCCAGGCGGGCGCTACGGCGATTTGTGGCCCATACCATGACATGAGGCATCGCAATTTGGGTGGCGGAGCATGCCAACCGCCATCTTCCCATGTCCCTATGGCTATCACTACCACACTTGTGTGTATGGGGGCGCTGGTGACACACCGCTGGGGCCAGGTGGTGGCTACCGCGAGTTGTGGCCCATACAATGACATTTGGCACCGCAATTTGGGTGGCAGAGCATGCCAACCGCCATTTGGGCATGTCTACATGCCAATGACTACTGCAATTGTGTGTATGGGGGTGCTGGTGACACACCGCTGGGGCTAGGCGGTAGCTACCGCAATTTGTGGCCCATACAATGACATGAGGCACCAGGATTTGGGTGGCGGAGCATGCTAACCACCATTTTGGCATGTCTTCATGCCAATGACTACCACACCTATGTCAGTGGGGGTGCTGGTGACACACAGCTGGGGCTGGGCGGTAGCTACCACAATTTGGTCCACAGATGGTCATTGCACAAACAGCAGAGGCACACAGGGTGGTTTAAGACAAGAAACCAGCCACTTCTAAAAGCGGGGTTTCTAAACACACAATTCAAAAACCAAATTCACAAAAAGATGTGTTATTAAATTCTGAGTTCAGGCACACTAAACTCCATCTCTCCATCTTATGCCTATGGGAAGATATGCTGCAAACATGGAACACAGCATTCCCCATTCTATCCCATGGGCAAGATGGCCTTGCAACAGTGAAAAATAATTTGGCAGTATTTCACTGTTAGGACATGGTACACACCTCAGCATATGTTCTCCCTTTCACATACACTGCACCCTGACCAGGGGGGTACCTTGGACCTACTATAGGGGTATCTGATGTGCATAAAAAGGGAAGGTAATGCCTGGCAAGTGGCTGCACTTGTTAGGACAACAAGGCAGTTAACAAACTGAGTGCAGGCACTGCAGTGGCAGGGATGAGATCTCTTCTTAGGGCTACTTGTTAAACACTGAGGCTGTCGATTCGTTCCCTGAAGTTCTGTCCCGAGAGACTCATTCAATTAGCGACCTATTGGTGCACCTGTTTTTCCATTAAGTGGACCCATTATTTTGACTCCAGACGCTCTCATAGAAGATACCCATATCAGCAACTAGAAGGACGGTACTCAAATTTTCCTTCTGGTTCTTTGGCCTGATCATCCCTGGCCATAATGTGAAGGGGCAACGTATGTGCAAAAAATATTAGTCCTGATGTTGGTCTTATAGACAACAGCACTCAAGACCGAAACGTCGACCAAATCATCATCTCCAAAGCTATTTTTTGCTTCAAGAGTATACCTCTGTTCCTGTATGGACTTGGTTACACTGTATCAAAGGAAGGAGCTGATGAACTGTTATGTACTGATCTGTTGACTTATGCATACAACTGTCCATAACTGGATTTGCCTACATTTATATGTCTTTGATTCCCCATTAAACATTTTTTTGATTAACTTAATATAAATACCTTTTCAGATATAACTTTTGTTCCGTGTGCTTCTTTTATCTTCTTTTATTTTTTCTCATTCCTGTGCTTTTGCCATTGAATGTTTTTCGCATTGAACGAAACATTATCGTAGGCCTTTGGCTCCATTTGAGTTTGATTCTGTTGAACGAACTCCATTGACTGATGTTAGTAAAATTATTTAACTTAGCTAATAATCAAAATCCCTTGTAGTATTTCCTCTTCTTGAACTACTTGTGGGGGTGGCACAATTAGTGCTGCAGGCCCACTAGTACCATTTGCATTACCAACCCTGGCACACATAGAGCGCATTACTAGGGACTTCATTAGTAAGGCACACATACCAAGTATGGACAACCAATTACCATAACAATCTATACAGGGAGCACTTGCTCTTTGACACTGATCAGCAGTGGCAAAGTGCCCAAAGCATCTAAGTAGGCAACATAATGTCCTAAAAAGGTCTAGGAGGAAGGCCAAAAATTTAAGGAACTTTAGCCAAAAAGGGCCAAGTCCAACTCCCCCCCCTCCCAGCAAAAAGCCAGGGTAGGCCAATCAACTACTTTGATGGACTTCCCCACTTGGGGTGATAGAATCCGGATACGGGCCCGCTACCGCAGGGACACCCTCCTGTTCTATGCCTTCCTGACCCCAAGGGGTTCCCTTGGTTACAACTCCCTGGGCCAACTAAGCTACTCCACTGAGGCTTCCTGGCAGTCGGGGTCCCCCTAAGGGACTAGTCCCTTGCCAACTCCAGGTGGGGTTACCCTGGTGACTTCTAGGGGACCCAGCCCTTCTGGCTGGGCCCTGACCCATGGGTTCTTCTACTGGGGAACATCTCCCACTCTCAACCTTCCGTCTAGACTTCTGGGCCTGCCACTTAGGAATGGCACCAACAAATTTCAGGGCCGTGGGAGCCCTGGTTACAGATGCCTCGCGACCTCCTGATGCTAGGGGTTCTTCCTCGCACAGCTGGCAAGTAGGTTCTAGATCTCCAACCGGGTGCTCTCCTAAGGACCCCTCCAGTCTCTGGGGTAGGGCTGCGGACTCCCGGAGATGCCGCTCACGCTCCCTCCCTCTCTTTTGAGACCGGGTGTTAGTCTGAACGCCCCCCCCTTAGTGCCTCTTCAGACCCTCTGTCCCTTAACCAGGGGTCTGTCTCTGGTGCAAGCTCCTGGAAATCAAAGAGCTCGCACTCTAACAGGTGTTGGCGCAACTCTGAAAATGATTACCGAGCCGGGGCTCCCTGGGGCCCAAATTAAGCAATCCCTTCAAATCATTTGCCATCCTAACCATCACCCACTCATCCAGTGCACGTGTGTACTCCTCCACACTCCCACCCCAAGGACTGGATTTCAGTTCCTTGTGTCCTGAATTTCTGCCTGTACTGTTCAGGAATGAGCCCATACCTGAGGCATAAAGCCTCCTTCATGTTGACGTAGGTCAGTGTTCCCACCCTCTCTAAGGATGGTAAAACAACCCTCCCAGAAGCCTCAAACTGTTTCCATAGGCCCGCTCCCCAATGCTTCTCAGACACCTCATTCATCCTCAGTGTGATCTCATATGCCGTGAACCATGCATAAATATCATCACCCCTTTGGTAATCTCGCACTAAGTCTTTGGGAATGTACACCTTACCCGCTGGCACTGGCTGTGCGCTGCCACCATTAGAACTGGACTCCACCTGTTTAGCCTTAATGTCCAGTTCCCTCATGCTTAACTCATGAGCTAAGAGAATCTTCTTCTCTTCCAAGGCGAGAGCGTTCTTGTTCTCCTCTGCTCACTTTTCACTTTCAATGAGCAGCTTTTTCTCCTCTGCTTGAGCCTTAAGTTTTAAAACCTCCAACTCATGCTCTCTGACCCTTTGGTTTTCCTCTAGCTCCTCTGGGGAAAAGCTCCTCCCTGAATGGTTACTACCTGCCCCTGACGCTGGTCCTTCCACTAGCAAATCTTGTGGACCAAATCCATTCCCTGGGTCATCCTCATCCACCTCATCACCACCCGTCTCCTGAGCCTCTTTGGCTTCCCACCAGGCCCTCAAGGCCGTTTGCAGCTCTCCTTCTTGGTGCTACTATTCACGGGACATCCCAAAGCTCTGCAGAATTGCCGCAATTGATCAAGTTTATAGGTAAGCAATGCCTCAATGTTGAATTCCAATTCTGAAGCCTCACTGCCTACTTCACTCCTTTGAGACATGGTGTGTGGCTTAAAGGTCGCTCAGAAATGGAACCAAAAAATCAAAAACACATTATGTGGTTGCGTCATGGTCTGCGCTAAAACTAGTGATGCACTCCACATTGCGGCTCCGGCCGGCGGCGGTGATTCTTACTCACAGCCTCTTTACGATGATGGCTCTGGCCACAAACTGCAATACAGCAGCATGGACGATGTTTCATGCTGCGGGGGCAATGGGATCACGAGGCACCTCGTAAATAGTACTACGGACCACACAGCAGTCTCATGCGTGCAAAAGCACCACGCACCAAGTGTTGTTGAGACACGGTTAGAAACTTTTATGTTCCTTAGTTTTCACAACAGGGGACCAGCACTCCTCCGGCCCTTGGAGAAACGCTACTTCAGGACATAGCACACAGCAAAGTCCCTTGTCCTTGCCTTAGTCAGACAAGAAAACTGCAGACCAGCCCCAGAAGACACAGCAAGGGCAGTCCTTCTCTTCAGTCTCTTCAGCTGTTCTTCTTTGCAGAGGTTCCTCTTGAACAAGAAGTAGGTTCAATCCTTTTTCATTACAGATTTCAGTCTTGAGTTCAGGGGTTTCAGCTCTTACATTTATACCCCTAAATGTCTTTGAAGTCTTTGTGTTCAGGGGGGTCTGACCTCGGTCCAAACCAGACCTGGGTGTCTTCCTGCCAGTGCACACCCTCCTCCTTTGATAGTCAGGGTCTGGGTCCCAGACGCTCAGCAACAGTTGTTGGCAACAACACAGTACTGCCACAGAAGGCCTTGCCAGGCTCCAGTGAGGCCACAGAACTAAACATCCAACATGTACTGAGCAGTCAACAGGGCGTGATGGGTAAACCCAAACAGTGTTGAGCGCCACTCGTACGCAACCATCACCAGACCCCTCACAGTCAGCCCAGCCAACCGAAAGCTCAGGGGCATTCAGGTCCTCTACTTTGGTTGGAATCAAAAATAGATTCAGTCCTCCAAGCAGTGGCGAGCATTCGCGAAATGCTGACGCAGTCCAGGGCATCACTTGAAAGCCCTATAGATAAAGTCACGTCCGACTTTATGCTACTCCATGCGGATCATAAGAAGCAGGTCGGAAGAATAGGTGAGCTGGCAGCGGAAACTGCAGAGGTCGCCCCAATCGGCAAGGCATTGACTGTAGAGGTTAGTGAACTCACAGAGCGTCTGCACTCGCTGTAAGGCAAGGTGGACAATGCAGAGGGCCATTCCTGTAGGAACAATGTCTGAGTAGTGGGACTGCCAGAAGGCGTGGAGGGCAGAGACGTGCCTACATACAATGAGGCCTGGTTGAGATCCCTACTGCCAGCGGACTCCCTCTCTTCTCACATCACGATGGCGCGAGCACACAGGGTGCCGTCTGGCCAACCGCTTCCAGGATCTCAGCCTCGCCCCTTCCTATTACAGCTCCTGAACTTCAAAGATATAGACACTGTCCTCCGCTTAACCAGAAAAATGGAATCTATCAAAGTGGAAAATTCCCAGATCCTATTCTTTCCAGACTACGCCATGTGGTTGCAAAACAGTGCAGTACATTTCTTCCAGTCAAGAGATGCATGAGATACCTGAATATAAAATACTCCCTCATATTCCCAGCTCGCCTGCAGGTGGTCGCCGATGGGTCCACCCATTTCTTCAATGATGCAAATGAAGAATGGGACTGGCTAGAGTCTGCGGGACACCACACCTCACCGAGTCAGAGGGTTACGAACATGGAGCCACGCACAAGAGGTCGCAGAGATCATCGCAGAAGACACAGGCTGCAAGCAGGAGATTCGGCAAACCAACTAATGACTTCTCCCAACCCAGAGAACTATAGTCACTAGGAGAATAGCCAACACCTCAAAAAACTTTTGAAAAATACGCAATCTATTTATGCTTAAAGACAAACACATTTCTTCTGTTCATCCCAGTATTTTAATTTATACCTTTTGACTTATGACCTTAATTTATGAGTTTCATACATTAATACATGAAGAAAAAAAATCAACATTTCATGACTACATCACAAAACATATAAATAAACATTTTAAGACAATTACCGAAGTGATAAATCATGCTCATACAATCAACAATTGTGAACAAATATTGTCAAAAACAAAAATACAGTTTTTTTTGGTGTATCATATTTCACTACTTTTATGATCAACAAGGGGGATGGAAATCCTAAACCGTCCTTTAGTATCTCTACTTGATAACTATCTCACTCAGTCGATTGATCAATAAAGTTCACAACAAGGAAAATAATTTGTTAGAAAAAAATGTCCTTGGTTGTGGCATGAGAATGAACCACAGTGTCTCTATTTATTTTGAGACTGTGCCGACGCGTTTCGAGTACTGATGTTTCATTCACAGGACTCTCATTAGGGCTGTATCATTCTTATCTACAATAAATTGTTTGTGACATAAAACAAGTATTAAAATCACTCTCTCCACATCTACTCTTACTCAAAGGGCTTATATCTGGGCTATTATACCTGAATGGCGTGGCCGCACTGGCTCAAACTGGAGTTGTTTACTTGTTCGATATACTCTTCACCGTGAAGGCCTCTCAGTTTTCTAAGAAATATAGTAAGGATTTTGTTTATAAGTTAGCACTGAATCATTATCAGATCACATTTGTGATTCTCTCTTCATTGTCTCCTACCTCTTATCTTGCTGAATTCCCCTGTAAGTGTTTCTAAACCGGTTGTGCCTCTGCAAGAAAACGCAAGTCATTATTTATATTATTTCTGTTAAATCCATTGTTTTGAACTAAAGCATACACCACTTGTGTGGGGGCAGGATTAGCTTTTTGTTCCAAGTTCGATCAACGCTTTGTGTATCCTTTCTACAAAAAAAGGTATTGTGGCATTTACAAACCGAGACTGCAACATTGTGTCTCCTAACAATCACCGTGTTTTATTTAATTGTCTTTCGTGTTTGGTATCTCTAGCGAATCCGCCTTTTGAGTCGGCACGTTTATTTCATTATAACGCATTAGTCTGAAATAAAGTAAGCGAGTGTCGGTCATTGAGCGCACACTGATGTTATTTACTAGTAGCTATGCTCATTCTGCCTGGTACTCACCAACGTGCACCTCCTAGACAGTTTCTATCACGATCATCAAAGTGCTCAAGCAGTCGGCCATTCCGTGATCTCAGTTTGTTCGAAACATAGTCTGTGGGCGTTTTCATTTGAAACCGCCAATCACATCCAAGCTTTTTTGCTGTTCCTGATTGACGTATCTTGGGATATGAAGTTACACCTATTGAACAAATGTCTTCTTATATTAATAATTTTGAGCTACATTGTCAAGTGAAATTCTTTAAATGACACAATGCTACACTAATCGATATATCAGTATTTAAAGCCACCAATTGTGGACATGCAGGTTTTTAGCTCCTGACTAGTGCATTATGGGATATGTAGTGTCATATCCTATTAAGCTCACTCATACTATTCAATCCAGTATTAATGCTGTTGAACTTCATTATCAAGTAGGCTTCCTTTTGTAGCAGTGCATTTTCTAAGTCAATGGGTCTATTTGTGGCATTTATTACCGCTAGAATAGTCCATTGGAAATCATTCTCACCATGAGATTTCTTAAGAAAATGTTCCACTATCGGTGCTGTTATTACCTTCTTTTTAATTCTGGACTTGTGCTGTGTGATTCTAGTATTTGCCTGTTGGTTCGTTTTGCCTATATATATTTTTTTGCAGGGGCACAATATGGCATAAATTACATTTCTAGTTTTGCAATTGGTAAAGTTAGCATGTTTCCACTTTACTCCATTGTGATTGAATTTAGTGCCTTCAATGGTGTTATTACAAGCCTCTAAATTGCCACACCTATGGTGACCCTGTATTGGTTTTAAATTCCATTGTGAAAGTAGGTCACTTTTTGGTTTTGGTAATGAGATGTCAGCGCGAATAATCTGTTGGCCAATGCTTGGATTTTTTCTCATGGCAAATATTGGCTTTTGGAAAGGATATTCAAGATTTTCAAGAAGATGCCAATTTTTGAGAATAATCTGTCTAAATGTATTTGTTTCAGGGCCAAATGTGGTAACACACACTAATCTTTCCAATTCTTTCTTTTCTTTAACCTGTAAAAGGTTCTCTCGTGGTGTAAATCTAGCACGTTTTTTAGAGTGCTTAAGTAATTTCACTCTTTATCATTTCATTACAAAAGGACATTGCATGATTTTCATAGTCTGGTAACTCCGTGCAGTTTCTCCTAATTCGCAGTAACTGCCCGTATGGGAGATTTTCTTTTAAACTCTGTGGATGTGCACTCTTGTAATGTAAGATTGTATTCCTATCAGTGTCTTTTTTATACAATGATGTTCTCAACCTTTGTTTGTCTACGCTGATTTCAACATCAAGGAAAGTCATTTTAGTTTTGCTAGACTGGATCGAAAACTTGATGTCCCTATGCCGGGCATTGAGCCAATCATGGAACAGGTTTAACTCCATCTGGCTCCCCTGCCACAGGAGCCAGATATCATCAATATATTTTAGCCACTGCCTTATTTTGCTCTTGTAAGGGTTATTATTTTGAATGAATCGTTCCTCATATTGACCATGTACAACACGGCCATCTCTGGTGCATATGGACAACCCATAGCTGTACCCTTAACTTGTACGAAGAATTGATCTTCGAATCTAAAATAATTACTTTTGAGTGCCACCTCTGCCAGTTGTAAAATAATAGAAGTAGAGACACTATGTGGCCGTTCTCTTTGATCCAAATAAAGTTCCATCACTTCCAAGGCCTCATCTTGCGGAATCTGTGTATAAAGTGATGTGACATCAAGCGTCACCATCACTTGTGTTCCCTCATCAAACAGTGTACCTACAATCTTTGTGATAAAGTCAGTTGTATAACGTAGATATGACTTGACTTCCTTTAAGAAGGGCTTAAGGAAAAAATATATGCATTACGAGATGGGTTCTATGACGGAGTCACATCCGGAGACTATCGGTCTTCCGGGGGGAAGTTCAACAGCATTAGTACTGGATTGAATAGTATGAGTGAGCTTCATAGGATATGACACTATATATATCCCAGAATGCACTAGTCAGGAGCTAAAAACATGCATGTCCACAATTGGTGGCTTTAAATACTGATATATTGATTAGTGAAGCGTAGTGTCATTTAAAGAATTTCACTTGAAAATGTAGCTCAACATCATTAATATAAGAAGACATCTGTTCAATAAGTGTAACTACATATCCCAAGAGATTGCCGGTTTCAAATGAAAACGTCCACAGACTATGTTTCGAACAAACTGAGATAGCGGAATGGTGGCGACTGCTTGAGCACTTTGATGATCGCGGTAGAAACTGTCTAGGAGGTGCACGTTGGTGAGTACCACGCAGAATGAGCACAGCCACTAGTAAATAACATCAGTGTACAATCAATGACCGACACTCGTTTACTTTATTTTAGACAAATGCGTTATAATGAAATAAACGCAACAACTGAAAAGGCGGCTTCGCTAGAGAGACCAAACACGAAAGGTAATTAAATTAAACACAGTGATTGTCAGGAGACACAATGTTGCAGTCTCGGTTTGTAAATGCCACAATCCCTTTTTTTGTAGAAAGGCTACACGAAGCGTCGATCGAACTTGGAACAAAAAGCTAATTCGGCTGGATTTAGCATAATTTAAACAGGTAACTGCCCCGCGGCCCGCACAAATGGTGTATACTTTAGTTCAAAACAATGGATTTAACAGAAATAATATAACTAAATACTTGCGTTTTCTTGCAGTGGCACAACTGGTTTAGAAATGCATACAGAGGAATTCAGCAATATAAGAGGTAGGAGACAATGAAGAGAGAGTCTCTAATGAAATCTAATGATTCAGTGCTAATCATTAAACAAAATCCCTACTATATTTCTTAGAAAACTGAGAGGCCTTCACTGTGAAGAGTATATCGAACAAGTAAACAACTGCAGTTTGAGACAGTGCGGCCACGCCATTCAGGTATAATAGCCCAGATATAAGCACTTTGAGTAAGAGTAGATGTGGAGAGAGTGATTTTAATACTTGTTTTATGTCACAAACAATTTATTGCAGATAAAAATGAGACAGCCCTGATGAGAGTCCTGTGAATGAAACATCAGTACTCGAAACGCGTCGGCACAGTCTCGAAATAAATAGAGACACTGTGGTTCATTCTCATGCCACAACCAAGGAACTTTTTTTCTAAAAAAGTATTTCCTTGTTGTAAGCTTTATTGATCAATCGACTGAGTGAGATAGTTATCAAGTAGAGATACTAAAGGAAGGGTTAGGATTTCCATCCTCCTTGTTGATCATAAAAGTAGTGAAATATGATATTCCCCCCAAAAATGAATTTTTGTTTTTGACACTATTTGTTCACAATTGTTGATTGTATGAGCACGATTTATCACTTTGGTAATTGTCTTAAAATGTTTATTTATATGTTTTGTGATGTAGTCTTGAAATGGTGATGTTTTTTTCTTCATGTATTAATGTATGAAACTCATAAATTAAGGTCATAAGTCAAAAGGTATAAATTAAAATACTGGGGATGAACAGAAGAAATGTGTTTGTCTTTAAGGATAAATAGATTGTGTATTTTACAAAAGTTTTTTGAGGTGTAGGCTATTCTCCTAGTGACTATAGTTCAAACGGCCCTGCCTAACCCTTGTCCCCCTGCGCCTAACTCCCTTTGTTTCCCAAGCCAGAGAAGGCACTGCAAGAGCAACAGGGCATCCTAAGAGAGGTAGCAAATTTGGGAAGTCGTCGACCCAGCAGGGATACTGAAGTTTCATCGGAACGATTGTCCAACGAGAGCAGCTCCTTAGCAATATGGCCGGCGGGCGAGGACTTGCAGTCGCTTTCAATGGTGACACCGCAGACTGCTGATGAATTAAAGTAATGGCCTATTGCAATTCAGGGACTCGCACATATGTAACTGTATCAGTCGGCACGTCCGCTCTTCGCGGAGATATGTCGGTGTCCCATAGGGAACCCTGGTTAGCATATAATTGAGGCGCGCTAGGTCGTGCCGACTCCCGTGTGCCCACGCCAACCGTTAATCAGTAGTCCCACTTGTACACCAAGACGGAGCACGCGAACACATCTATGCACTATGGGTCCGTAATGTCCCCACACCTACTGCAAGCCGAATTCCGGCCACTCCCTTCCCCTGACATAGATGAATTGGTGCACGCTGCCGACTGTTGCCACATTGCATTTTTCTTCATTTGGGGAGATACCAGTTGTCCCTCTAGTCCCCCAATTAAGCAATACACAGCTCCCCCCCCTTAATAGCTCCTCGATGCGACACACACACATGCACACTAGGAAACTGGGGATGCATTTTCCACCCTCTGATAGTACGCAACACGGCCGCCTAATACATGGGCGCAGCGCTATCTCATTTACATGCCACACACCAACTTAATTACTTGGAATGTCAGAGGACTACACATGCCAGCCCGAAGATATGACATGTACGCTTATCTCAAGTGACAAAAAAGCCCAAATAGAACTCTTACAAGATACGCACCTAGCAAAGACAGAGATTCGCAAACTCCTGCAAAGATGGAAAGGGCAGATACTAGCCACAGGATGCTCCTCTTTTGCCAGGAGGGCCCTGATTTGAATTAGGCCAGGGACACAACTCACACCAGAAGAAACTGAAATTGACCCAAATGGTAGATATTTCCTATCCAAGGGTCGCCTAAATGCGAATCTCCTGGTATTGGTTCCATATATGCCCCAAACACAAATCAAAGCGGGTTCCGGCAGACGCTGACAGTTCAACTCTCGCGCTGGGGCGACGTCTCCTGGCTGCTGGGTGGGGATTTCAGTGCCGTACTTGACACTACTTTGGATAGATCCTTCCCACTACTGTTGCAGCAACAGCAACATCTAACGCACGAGGACTGAGGGAGTGGATGCACTGCTAGGGTCTATCGGATGTATGGAGGGCCCTTAACCCACAGGCACACTTATACTCTTACTACTCTCTCCCACATGGCCTGCATGTCCGCATTGACCACTTTGGTGCAAGTCAGTTGTTATTGACGCAGTGCATAGACGCAGATTACCTGGGTAAAACCCACTCAGACCACAACCCCCATGTAATGCAGCTGCGAGGGAATGAAGAGGGACCAACCACAAACTTATGGAGGCTGCAACCTCTGGCACCCCCATTCAGAGAGGCAGTAGGCCCGGCAATCGATACGTTTTTTGCAGAAAACACAGACTCGGTGACTGACGCAGGGTTGCTGTGGGATGCAGGCAAGGCGGTGGTCCCGGGACAGTGTCTGGGCTTAAGCTGGTGTGTTCGAAGACAACTTGATAGCAAAGTGACATGTATCGAGAATACCTTAACGGGATTGAGACACACAACACGCAATAGATGCGCAGAAACAAAAACATGCATAGGTTTTGGAGAGGCTGTGTTGCTTAAATTATTTGTTACATGCGGCGCATACCCATGCAGCAGCAGATAGGGCAGTCAGGTTGCTTGCACGTATGATCAGGCAAGAACAGGTGCAGTCGCCCATAATACGTCTACAATATGCTAACGGGCAAATCCTCACCGAACAACATGACATACATACTGAATTCACAATAGACAACACCAAAGTGTACAGATCCGTGCACCGTGAAAGAGTACCATAACCAAACACCTTCGTCTCCCTGCTGACTGAACCGCAAATACTGCTGAACAGCGAGACGACCTGTGCGAGCCAATTACACTGCCGGAAATACACAAAGTGATACGACCACTGGCCATGGACAACGCACCTGGGCCAGATGGTTTCCTGACTGAATACTATAAAGCCTACCAGCAAGCTCTGGCGCCACAGTTCCTCAATATGCACAGCAGCGCACAGGAGTCGGGGACATTGCCTGGCACACTATGAGAGTCATTACTGGTATCACTACTGAAACCAAATAAAAATGTGGAGCTACTCAGTTCATATCGCCCGCTGGCACTCTTAAACACAGATTATAAAGTGCTAGCCAAAATTCTGGCATGTACATCGGCCCTGTTAGTTCCAAAGCTCATCCCTCCAGACCAAAATGGGTTTGTACCCTCACGCAGCATGTCAATGAATTCGCTGCACTTTTTCAGAGTGGCGCACTACTCCAGGATTGTCTGGGAACACTTGGGGTGTCTAGTATTAGATCTAGAAAAAGCGTTCGACACCCTGGAGTGGGGCTTTTCATTTGCTGCGCTGTGCAGATATGACCTAGGTGACGAGTTTTTGAATCTTGTTCGGCTGATTTACACTCAACCAGTGGCCAAAGTCAAAACTGGCCCATATTTGTCAGACCAGATCCCTATTGAGCACGGCACACAGAAGGGCGGCCCACTCTCCCCGCTCCTGTTCGCGCTAGCTATCGAGCCTCTGTCCGAGGCACTGCATAAATCTCAAGACAAATTGGGAATCCTTCTGGGCAATGGCTTACACTGGGTATCATTACAGGCAGATGATCTGCTCATATACCTTAAAGATGTCAGGCTACCCCGTGCAGCAGTAGAGAGAACATTATTAGAGTTTGTCGCCGTCTCATGGCTCCGAGTGAACTGGGGCAAATCATGCCTGTGCCCAGGCCTTTAAGTGGGATAAAAAAAACTGGGGGTCTTTAAAATTGTAATTAAGGGCGTGGCTTAGAAACGCGTAAGCTAAAAAACTGGGCTTAGCATAGTGTGCCGCCCGACTTGTATTTTGCTGTTTCTGTCATTGCATCCAGATATATGACACAACAAGTAACATCATACATACAACACGCCAGGACTACTGCCTTTGTCAATGGTTGTTAGTTGCATGAGGTAAATAAGAAGCAACTATAGCTTGTATATAAAATTGAAAAAGCTTCCACTTAAAGCCCTGGTGACACCACGATAATGGTGCTGCTCATGAGTTTCAAAACGAGAAGGGAAATCCAGAGAGAAAATGATTCTCTTTAAAGAATTTCCCTTCCCCTACAAGGCTCGCCTGGCATGTTGTCATGCAGTAACTTCTCCACTACTGAGATTAGCAGTGGGAGCACGCACACATCGATGTGCCTACTGTCACTGCAGTCCGAAGAAAACTGGACTGCCTGGGCCAGGGTACAGAACAGAGCCCGATAGAGACCCGTTTCGAGCCCCCTTTAAAATCCTGCTGGTGCTCAGCACCGGTGAGATCCGGCCCACTTAAAGCCCTGCCTGTACCCCTTCTTGGAGTCCACTTCGGACCCGCATCTGTCTATTAATGGCAAATCAGTGCACTGGCAATTGTCCACATTCTGATCTCTTGGAATACTCATATATAGAGACTCCACAGACCTGCTTGAGGGCAATCTGATACGTGCCCTTACTGTGGTACGAACGCAGATGTCCTTCTGGGGCACATTGCCACTGACGGTCATGGGAAGGATTGCACCGTTAAAGATGATGGTGCTACTGCGCCTTTTGTACCACTTTGTGAATTTGCCATCTTGTCTTAAGCCGAAGTTGTTAAAAAACCTAGAACAGGATATGCAGAAATTAATTTGGAGCGGGTTGCACAGCAGAGTAGCCTTGTCCAAAATGTACCCCTCGACAACCAATGGAGGCCTCTTGTTGCCAAAAATGGAGCAATACTACCTCCCGGCCCAGCTCCAGTGGGTGGCAAGATGGATGAGTGCATGCCATCTGGAAGACCTAGCGTCTCAGGCACCTGGACTAACGCATCCTCAAGTGGTTGAACTAGTCCATTCCAGCGGGAAGGGCGGGCCATGCCAGTTGTTGTTGGAGGTAGCTCAATACTGCTTCCACCGTAGCCTACAAATCACACGCAGTGTGATCACATGTGCGCCATCCCTCCCCATAGCGGGCACACCCAGAAGGCACCGTGCTATCACAGGAGCAGAATTATTGCAGTGGGATGAGGCAGGCATCTTAAGAACAGGGGACCTATACGGTGAAGGGCAGCTCTTGCCTTTCAATGTGCTTGCCAAGGACTCAGGTCTACCACAAGGCCAGTTCCTGCTACATGGAGCGGTAATCCGAACGTTACAGGCGACATAGAGTAACATAGCACAGGAACCGGCCATGCATTTAACCATACAATATTTACATGAATTACGGTCAGTCCGCCATCTCGTGAAATGGTTTGTGGAGTCGCTGAGGGTGCACATGGCGCCACAGTTGAGCTCCTCACAAGCTGTTTGGGATGCAGATTTAAAGCATCCCAGCACTGAGCGTGAATGGATGGCCATTCTCTAAGGTCCCATCCGTATCACACGTAACGCATGATTCCGGCTCATCCAGTATTACATAGCACACAGGGCCTACCTGACAGCAGCCAAATTAATAAATATTTCAATCGCGCGGACGCCAGCTGCACCAAGATGCGGGGACGTGGGAAGTGACCTGCTTCACATCTGTGGTCCTGTTTAGCCATACAACCATACTGGAAAGTGGTCATCACGACCATAACGCAATGCACAGAACGCACACTAAATTGGTCATGGGAGGCGTGCATACTGGGACTCTACCATAGGTCTGACAAAAACAAGGTGGCGTCCAGATACATAGACCTAGGGCTTATAGTGGCCAAGCGCCTGATCACGCGACGCTGGAAATCCCCTTGAACCTCCTGCAGAGAGAACCAGGTTCCAGTCGCTGCTCTGCTGGGCGCAGGCGGAGAGTATAGCGCTGCGTCATGAAGATGCAATAGGAATTCATAAGCAGCCACTCGCAGCGAGCTGGGATGCGATCCTGACAGATTTCCTCACAATCTGGCAGTACCAGACCGAGGAACATGTTAAAGCACCTGGGTGAAGAACGAGCCAGAACCTAGCAGATCAGCCGAACCACAAAAGGTCAAGCTAGAGCATTCATGGCGCGCTCAGCTACGCGCATAGGGAGGCAAGTGTAATGTTCTTTACTGACATTTGTCCAAGCCAAATAACACAACAAACAGCAGGCACAAGTGGTAGAATAGGACCCTAGAAGGTAACACCTAATTCGGTAACTTCTTCTGCGAAAAAATAGATAAAATCTATATGTCCTCCTCTAATAATAATCAGGAACAGGCTGAGCATCACCTAGACTTGAAATCCACCACATCAATCAGTTGTTCAAATTTTGGCACTTTTACAGAGGAGGAAGTAAGAAAAATGATGTTGGAAACTAAATCAGGATCCTCATTGGAACCATGTCCACATCATATCTTTGCGCAACTAACACCCTTAATTAGTCCAATAGTGACACAAGTATTAAATCTGTCACTTGACTGAGCTGAATTTCAAGCTATATGGAAAAATGCAGCAGTCACCCCCCTTCTAAAAAAAGCTGCCGCCGATATAAATAATCCCACCAACTATCGGCCCATCTCACAGTTACCATATCTCTCAAAAGTGCTAAAGAAATTGGTAAATAAACAGCTATCTGACTTTCTGGAAACTAATAACTTGCTGGATGCTTCACAAACAGGTTTTCGGGCCAACAACAGCACTGAAACAACACTCCTGGCAGTGCTGGATGACATAAGAACACAGGTTGATGAGGGTAAAACGGTCGCCCTGATACTTTTAGATCTATCAGCGGCATTTGATACCGTATCCCACAACCTTTTATTAAGAATGCTAGCCGCAAAAGGCATTCAGGGAAAAGCCTTGTCCTGGCTGGAATCCTTCCTATCTGATAGATCACAATCTGTCCGACTAGGCAATTTTACTTCCACCCCTTGGAAGATCAAATATGGAGTACCACAGGGGGCGTCATTAAGTCCGACATTATTTAATGTCTATGTATCATTCTTAGCAAACATCGGGAAAAAGTGGGGCATTAGCATTTGCTCTTACGCAGATGATACGCAACTAATGGTTGCCCTCAATGGTAAAGAGGACCCCAACAATAGACTGCTCAGTTGCCTTACTGAACTATCTAATTGGATGTACAGCCACTGCCTGAAATTAAATGCCGATAAATTGGAAATCATCCTGTTTGGTGGATCCCAACAGCTCTGGGATAACTCCTGGTGGCCCAATAATCTCGGTACACCCCCTAAACCAACCCAGACTGCCAGAAACCTGGGAGTCCAAATTGTCAACGTACTGTCGATGAAAAATCATGTAACAACTATCTGCGGCAAAAGCTTCGCGTTATTAAAAATGTTAAGACAGGTTTTCCCATGGATTCCCGTGGAATGTAGAAAGATATTAGTCCAGTCACTGCTAATGAGCAGACTCGATTACGGGAATTCCCTATTTGTTGGCATGCCGGACTATTTATTCTCAAAGCTACAGCTTGTGCAGAACGCGGCAGCAAAAGCTGTCTGCAACAAAAAAAAGTACGACTCTGCTAAAAGCTGTCTGAGAACCCTGCATTGGCTCCCAATGAGGCAAAGAGCTTCCTTCAAAATGCTATGCATCACCCATAGAGTGCTGCACAACACTGGCCCGAGCATCCTAAAAAACAGGATTAATTTCTATATACCGAACCGAAACCTCCGCTCCCAATCCATTGCAAGAGCCGTCACTACTCTAACAAAAAGAGTCAGGGTGGGCGGTCGTGCCTTTTCGCACCGCGCTGCAAACATGTGGAACGATCTGCCAACCGATCTAAGACTCACAGACTGCTACCTTACCTTTAGGAAAAAACTCAAAACTATACTATTTCCCAAGGCAGAATAAATTTCCCAGTCATTTGTGCCATTCCATTGTACACCTTTCAATCTCAGCGCCTTGATATCCTTTTAGGATGAGTGTCGCGCTTTACACTATTAACATTAACATTAATTCGCTCAATAAACAGATAGACCCCATAGCAGCATGATATATGATGTGTACCGTGTTGCTCTGTTTTAATGTTATAACTTTAAGAACAGGAGAGTCAATGTGTTAATTTCTTTTCTTTTCTTGTTAGATCAATGTTATGCCGCAAATAACCCTGTCATATATTCACTAGGCTAGCAAAGCCATTATTAAAATGTTGAGTAAGATTTTGAGTTTCAATTTAGTCAATTATTCGCTACAAACCAGCTCAGAGAGAATTATTGAGTCAAGTTGGAAATGTAATAAAACTGTGTAACTTGAGGTGAAATGCAATAATGAAAAAATCAATAAGCAAATTTAAACAAAAACAAGTATTATATCAACAATGATTTGTCATCTTGTTTTAGATTTTATGACAGTTTTTGGGGACTTTTGAAGGTTACTATTAATTTTATAATATGCTTTTGGCTCTTATTTCTAAATAATTAACTCCTTTGTTGTTTATGAAGAGTTTGACTTTAAATTGTATTATGTAGTGCATTTCTACTGATTTGTTTGCTGAGTGTTAGTGCAATATAGCTAACCGATTAATTTGCTCTTTTTGTAATGCTTCTATAAATTTATATTGCGAGGTTCTCCCTAGTGTGGATTGGAAGGCATTGTTCCATTCATCCACTGCATTGTTTTTTTGGCTTCCTGTGCCAAGGTGCTGTAATAGATATTGCACTGTGGTGTTTGGAATTTGGGTTGGTGTCTGTGTCCGGAGTGATGCAGTCTTCAAACACAAGTGTCTTTGAATGAATACATTAGGGGGCTTAGTTCGTCTTTGTTTTGTTGGTAGAAAGGGCTTTCTACTAATAAATTATAGTGGTTAGCTACCTCTGTGACAGGGATATAGGCTAGTGGTATCATTTATTTTATTTCAAAGGTGAATTGGCTGTCTGTAGCATATTCTACACTTATGTCCTTATTTAGATATTCCGTCCACCATATTATCAACTTCATAGGATATATTGGGATCGTAATACGGCAGATGGGATATCCGTCATGTTTATGAAATAGTATTCCCCTCCCTCAAGATCTAAATGAGTGAAGATTGATGGAGTTGTCTGCATATGCTTTGGTTGAAATGATAGTGACAGCCTTTTATGGCTGTATGGGTACACAATCAAAATATCGAGTAGTAAATATCGACCTACCAAAATATCGTGTTTGAAATTTCGAAGGTCATGAATATCGATGTCAAGAATATCGTTGGACAGAATATCGATCCTAAGGTAAGTAATATCGATTTCATTTATATCGATGTAAGTAATATCGAAGTTAGTAATATCGATAGCATATATATCGATGTAACTAATTTCGATGTCACTAATATCGATATTTGTATTATTTTTATGTTTTTTATTATGTATGTGTTATATGTATTTGTTAAGTATTTAAATTAATTCATATTATATGTGTATTTTTTTATATATTAATAAATTTATTTTTAAGTAAATTATATGTTTAGTACCGGAGCGGGTTATGGGTTTATAGGGGAATAGGGTGGGAAGTAATTTATTTGTAAATAATTAATGATTATTTTATGTGTAATTAATTTTTAATATAATTAATAATTGGCAATTAATTAATTTAATTGATAAATTAATTATTTAATTGGTAATTCATGTTAATTTTTATTAAATGCTATGTTTTAGTACCGGAGCGGGTTGTGGGTTTATAGGGGAATAGGGTGGGAAGTAATTTAATTGTAAATAATTAAAGAATTTTTTATGTGTAATTAATTTTTAATTTAATTAATAATTGGCAATTAATTAATTTAATTGACAAATTAATTATTTAATTGGTAATTAATGTTAATTTTTATTAAATGTTATGTTTTAGTACCAGAGTGGGTTGTGGGTTTATAGGGGAATAGGGTGGGAAGTAATTTAATTGTAATTAATTAATTTTTTTGATGTATAATGTATTTAGTAATAAATTATTATTTGGAAATTAATTATTTTAATTGATAAATTCATTATTTAATTGATAATTATTGTTAATTTTTATTAAATGTGATGTTTTAGTATTGGAGCGTGTTGTGGTTTTATAGGGGTATTGGGTGGGAAGTAATTTAATTGCTAATCACATAGAGAAGGTCCCAGGGGTATATTAAAGACTCTACCTGTTGAATCCCCTGAACAGAAATGACACCAACATAAGTCAACAGTGAGTCTGCACAAACAAACAAAGTACCCAAATGTACAAAATACTAAGGAGAAGTTTACCAGAAACGAGTTCCCATCAGTCCACCATCGAGACCGCCCTTCATCATCTGGGATCTCTTTTGACACATATGACTATTGCTGTTGAAGGTGAAAAAACCTGCACTGGCTGATAACAACCATGTACCAGGAAAAACCACAGCAAATATGTAGATGTGAGAAATGGCGTGTCTGGTGGAGTACTGAATAGCAGTGCAAAGAGAAAATGTGTTGTGAAAAGAAAAAGAAAAGGGGTTCTAAAATTAGGTCGTGATCAGGGACAACAATTTTAATAAACACCGTCACACTCCTAAATCAATAAAAACAGTGCAAATGAGTGGCATAACAAATAACCACTTAGAAGATATGTAAGGTCGACATGTTTCTGCAGTCTAATAGAGTCTCGAGATCTCCTGCTGCTTCCTCAGGACCATTAGTGCTACTGCTAAATAAGATCAATTGGATCAAAGAATAAATAAACCATATCACCTGGACAGTGTAGGTTACTGTACAATCATCTTCCCATCCTAAATATAAGAAGAAAAGTGTATATATAAGTCACTCAAAGATAATGGGAGGATATATGGGTACAATGTAAAACATTACAAATAGCATGCAGTGTTATGCATACAAAGTAATGTAATGCCAGTCAAATAAAGTTATTGGCCGGCAAATAGACCGTCTAAATCAGTCACCACTCACCACAATGTGAGTATACACATTTAATTTCACTCACCCACTTGATGAGAAGGAGAAGCCCCACCTCACCTGGCGCGAGCTCAGGTAGTGGATGCACCGCACTATGAAGAAAATAACACGAACATCGATGTAAATTACACCTGCTAGTATTCCTAAGCAAACCAGTCTCAGCATGCGCCACCGCTAGCGCCAACTAACGCATGCCAAAAAACTACAAACTGGCCGCGTGCATCTCTTATTATAGATAGTATGTTTTGTGGAGCTGTCAGCTTCCACATCCACTCGTTCATGACCCCAGCATATTTGGCGTGCTATCAGCTTGAGCCAGGCACTCAACTGTTGTCCCAGCTGCTGCACACCCATTCATATCATGAAGTGACATAAGGCTCAAGGCAGCTCACCTCTCTGTCGGAGCTATGGAGCCATCAGCTTCCACATCCACTCGTTCGTAACCCCAGCATATTTAGCATGCTATCAGGTTACCCAGGCACTCATCCGTTATCCCAGCTGCTGCACACCCATTCATGTTCTGAAGTAACATAACGCTCGAGGCAGCTCACCTATCCGTCGGTACACCGGTCGTCCCTCTAAGCTCAATCTTGGGGAGGAGCCGACTCGGTGTACCGGGAGGTGAATATGTCCACAGCCTGCTTCCACGTCAGGCAAGGGGCGTGTGCGAACGTGCACAACGCGCGGTGACGTCACACGCAGCGCGAAGGACGCGCTGTTGCAGTGGGGAAATGTAGTTTACAAGGTCATTTACAGGCTAGAAAGTAGGTTTGAATCCCGGCCGGGCGCTCGAAACTACAGCCATGGTAAATTGATCCTCGTAGGGGGAAAATTTATACACTAATGTTATGTTGGAACAATCACCAACATAAAAGAGACAGTCTTCAATCCTGGCTCAAAATCACTTAGATATGATGCAGAGCGGGAGCATGTGATCCAAAGTAATCACCCCTTGTTTCAAAACACCAGACACTCCACTCGATAAATTGCTAATCACACTATACACCAAGGCGCTGGTAGGAAGTGTCTGCGTGAATACTATCCAGTTAAACCATCCGCGGCATTAGCTATGTAAATGTTAGATCACGTAGTGGCGTGTCGGAACCATATTGAACCAATGAATTAGGCTAAACTATTTTATATGTACATCTGTGTACTTCAGGTTGGAATGCCTAGTATAGTATGTAGGAGATGTGTGTCCAATAGTATTTACGATGACATAGACAATCATGCCAAACTGCCAGTTTATATACAGATGCTATGTCAGGTCTAGAACACTTAAGTTCTTGAAAAACTGTGGTTCGTGGGAGGATGCCTAGAGTTTACAACGACATCCACGGAATTTCGTCATTTAACCCACATTCATCACTCCGAAGTCTGTAAACCCATTTCTGTTCGCATTTGAACAGAAATTTTGAGATGTCAGTTACAGAAGGAGGAATCCACGGTTGGTCCAATACAGTCCACGAGATGTCTGAGGGCTGGTGACCCACTTGTAGGAAGTGATTCGTCAATTTCGTTGCTTGTTTACCACAACGAATTGAACTTTTGTGCTCAGAAATTCTAGTTTTAATTTTTCTGGTAGTCATCCCCACGTAGTTTAATTTGCAGGGGCATGTTATTAGGTAGATTAGGTTCGAGCTGTTACAGTTTGTGAACCTTCTCAATTGCCATGGTCTGTTGGTGCCTATGTCTATAGTGAGTGTTTTCGAAGTTTGTGGACAAGCCGCGCAGCTACCGCAAGGATGGTGTCCAGTAACTGCGGGTAAGTCCCAAAGAGTACCAACCGCTCGTGGAATCGAAGTTTTAGGTCTCGTATGAACCAGCTGGTCTCTCAAATTTCGGCCTCTCTTGAAGGCAAACAGAGGGGGAGGTATTGAATCAGTGCCCGTATTGAGGATCTTCCAGTGTTTGGTGACAATGTTTTTGATTTTATTGGACAGTGTGCTATATGTATTCACACAGGTGATCCTCTCTTGTTGTTCTTTCTGGGGTAGTAGTTCTAACAGGCTTTCCCTGTTGTTATTAGCAGCCCGTTTTCTCGCATGCCTGATGAGATGTTTGGGGTATTTCTTGTCCCGTAGATTACCTTCAAGGGTTTGAGAGTGTTCATGAAAAGCTGTTTTGGTGGAACAATTCCTCTGGATGCGGAGGAATTGCCCAAAGGGTAAATTATCCCTCAATGATTTGGGGTGGAAACTCTCATGGTTGAGCAAGGAATTTCTTGCCATTGGTTTCCGATATAACTCGGAATGTAGGCCCCCTCCTGATGCAGAAATTAGCAAGTCCAGAAAAGGTAACTGGTGTTTGTGAAACTCAATAGTGAATTTGAGGAATTGATTCCTTTCATTCAACCAGGTGTGGAAGAGACGAAGATCATCTTCCGTTCCCCGCCATACGACAAAAATGTCATCAATATATCTTTTCCATACTCGCAGACACTGTAGATGGGGATTAGTGTCTGCGAGTACGTGTGTTTGTTCGAAGGTATGGACATACAGGTTAGCGAGACTGGGAGCAAAAACACTTCCCATGCTCGTCCCGCTAACCTGCAGGTAGATGGATTCCTCATACTCGAAAAAGTTCTCAGTCATGGCAATAGTTGCCAAAGTCATGATGAAGCTAACCGGGGTAATTGAATTAAGATCTCTGTTAGTCAGAAGTCCTTCAATCGCTTCTAGTGTCTCTGCTTGTGGGATTGATGTATACAGGCTCTCTACATCAAAGGATACCAGAAGGTCAAGATCTGCATTGAACTCAATGTCTGGCAAGATCCTTAGGACATCGTTGGTGTCCTTAAGGAAAGTAGGCATTTCCCGCACAATGGGCTGCAAGAAAACATCTACAAATGTAGACAGAGGTTCCAACAGTGAACCAATCCCCGATATGATGGGTCTACCGGGTGGGGGGCGTTGTGTTTTGTGTACTTTCGGCAGCGTGTAAAAGTACGGCATCTTAGGATTGATAGTGCGTAGGTATTCGGATTCCTTTTGCGTTATCCACCCTTCTGCAAGGCCCTCCTCGACAATGTGGCCGATGACCACAGTTAGTCTCTCAGTGGGGTCACAATCCAGTTTACGGTACGCCCTTGTATTGTTCAATTGGCGCATACATTCCTCACGGTATGTGTCTACATCCATAAGGACAATTGCCCCACCCTTGTCCGCTGGTTTGATTATCACCGACGTCAGATTGGCCAGTGTCGTTACAGCCTCCTGTTCCACTTTGGATAGGTTCACGAAGCAGTTTTGAGGTTGCAGGTACAACTGTCTCAGATCATGGTCCACAGCCTCTTCAAATGTCTGTACCTTGGATGGTAACCCGACTAGACTGGGGTTGAAAGTAGAGGGTCTCTTAAGACCAGTATTCTTTATATCTGCTCCCTGTGTAGCAGAGGTTTTGTTAGCAAACAAGTAGTGGAGCCTGATTTTCCTAAAGAATTTCCCCATCTCAGTTTGTATGAGAAACGGGTCACCCTTATTCGTTTTGACATATCCCAGTCCTTTATTGAGGACCAGTTCTTCAGTGTGGGATAAGACGCGTTTGCTCAAATTTATCACAAGGCTGATGTTCCCGCCTGTTCCCGCGGGATCTTCTTGCCGTCCCTCAACTCCATAGTTGCTGGAGCAAGGTTCCAACGCACTTGGCCTTGTGATTGGCTTCTCCGCCGGCCTCTCGGGCGTCCAAAGCCCTGTCCTAAAAAAGGCTGCTGATTAAAGTCTGGATATGCTTGTTGTGGTCCAAAGGGACCTGGCGGGGGAAATGTAGGTGGGCCCCATGGTGATGGTTGCCACCATGATGGACAAGGGGGTTGACTGTAATAGGGATTGTAACCTCTTTTGTTCCTCCTATTGTTACCTCGTCCTCTCGCACCCCCTTTGTAGGTGCCCTGGTTAGAAGAGTCGGAATCGGTGGAAGTATCATCCGAATTCGACGTGCCGTATGTAGAACCTCCTGACCGTCCGTTATTATTAAAAGCTGCAGGGACGTAATTATCACCAGTGTAAGGATATATAATCTCTGCAGAAAACTTGGCCAAGTCTTTCTTGAATTTTTCAAGTTTCTGCACTAGAATGGAATCCCTTAGTTCCTTACTTGTTTTGTTCCCTTCCTCTTGTCCTTTATTGAACAACTTGCCAGACAAAGTAGTCCTGATCTGACCTTCTAAGGTTTGAATTTCGACCATTATTTCGTCAGCTTTCTTCTTGGCAGTTTTGATAATCAAAACTAGCCAATCCCTTGTACACTTCCACGCGATGAGATACCAGTCCCTACAAAAATCTTTGTTGTCAAGGAACAAGCGAGGGGCATTGTTGACTATTAGCCCACTTGGAGCACAATTGCCCCTAAGGTATTCTGCCATGATAATGCCATGGACGCAGACCCTTGCCTGGCTCTTTTTGAGTACAAGGATTTTCGCCCAGCCATCATCACTCGTCAATTGGACAGGTGGTATATTATCCAATATACTCGGATTCTCTGCTAGTATGGAATCAATTTCTGCATCATCAAAAGCTAGACCAGGATTGGTGGCCATTGGCACGGTGAAAGGGGCCCGCAGATGGAAAATCAGGCTCCACTACTTGTTTGCTAACAAAACCTCTGCTACACAGGGAGCAGATATAAAGAATACTGGCCTTAAGAGACCCTCTACTTTCAACCCCAGTCTAGTCGGGTTACCATCCAAGGTACAGACATTTGAAGAGGCTGTGGACCATGATCTGAGACAGTTGTACCTGCAACCTCAAAACTGCTTCGTGAACCTGTCCAAAGTGGAACAGGAGGCTGTAACGACACTGGCCAATCTGACGTCGGTGATAATCAAACCAGCGGACAAGGGTGGGGCAATTGTCCTTATGGATGTAGACACATACCGTGAGGAATGTATGCGCCAATTGAACAATACAAGGGCGTACCGTAAACTGGATTGTGACCCCACTGAGAGACTAACTGTGGTCATCGGCCACATTGTCGAGGAGGGCCTTGCAGAAGGGTGGATAACGCAAAAGGAATCCGAATACCTACGCACTATCAATCCTAAGATGCCGTACTTTTACACGCTGCCGAAAGTACACAAAACACAACGCCCCCCACCCGGTAGACCCATCATATCGGGGATTGGTTCACTGTTGGAACCTCTGTCTACATTTGTAGATGTTTTCTTGCAGCCCATTGTGCGGGAAATGCCTACTTTCCTTAAGGACACCAACGATGTCCTAAGGATCTTGCCAGACATTGAGTTCAATGCAGATCTTGACCTTCTGGTATCCTTTGATGTAGAGAGTCTGTATACATCAATCCCACAAGCAGAGACACTAGAAGCGATTGAAGGACTTCTGACTAACAGAGATCTTAATTCAATTACCCCGGTTAGCTTCATCATGACTTTGGCAACTATTGCCATGACTGAGAACTTTTTCGAGTATGAGGAATCCATCTACCTGCAGGTTAGCGGGACGAGCATGAGAAGTGTTTTTGCTCCCAGTCTCGCTAACCTGTATGTCCATACCTTTGAACAAACACACGTACTCGCAGACACTAATCCCCATCTACAGTGTCTGCGAGTATGGAAAAGATATATTGATGAAATTTTTGTCGTATGGCGGGGAACGGAAGACGATCTTCGTCTCTTCCACACCTGGTTGAATGAAAGGAATCAATTCCTCAAATTCACTATTGAGTTTCACAAACACCAGTTACCTTTTCAGGACTTGCTAATTTCTGCATCAGGAGGGGGCCTACATTCCGAGTTATATCGGAAACCAATGGCAAGAAATTCCTTGCTCAACTATGAGAGTTTCCACCCCAAATCATTGAGGGATAATTTACCCTTTGGGCAATTCCTCCGCATCCAGAGGAATTGTTCCACCAAAACAGCTTTTCATGAACACTCTCAAACCCTTGAAGGTAATCTACGGGACAAGAAATACCCCAAACATCTCATCAGGCATGCGAGAAAACGGGCTGCTAATAACAACAGGGAAAGCCTGTTAGAACTACTACCCCAGAAAGAACAACAAGAGAGGATCACCTGTGTGAATACATATAGCACACTGTCCAATAAAATCAAAAACATTGTCACCAAACACTGGAAGATCCTCAATACGGGCACTGATTCAATACCTCCCCCTCTGTTTGCCTTCAAGAGAGGCCGAAATTTGAGAGACCAGCTGGTTCATACGAGACCTAAAACTTCGATTCCACGAGCGGTTGGTACTCTTTGGGACTTATCCGCAGTTACTGGACACCATCCTTGCGGTAGCTGCGCGGCTTGTCCACAAACTTCGAAAACACTCACTATAGACATAGGCACCAACAGACCATGGCAATTGAGAAGGTTCACAAACTGTAACAGCTCGAACCTAATCTACCTAATAACATGCCCCTGCAAATTAAACTACGTGGGGATGACTACCAGAAAAATTAAAACTAGAATTTCTGAGCACAAAAGTTCAATTCGTTGTGGTAAACAAGCAACGAAATTGACGAATCACTTCCTACAAGTGGGTCACCAGCCCTCAGACATCTCGTGGACTGTATTGGAACAACCGTGGATTCCTCCTTCTGTAACTGACATCTCAAAATTTCTGTTCAAATGCGAACAGAAATGGGTTTACAGACTTCGGAGTGATGAATGTGGGTTAAATGACGAAATTCCGTGGATGTCGTTGTAAACTCTAGGCATCCTCCCACGAACCACAGTTTTTCAAGAACTTAAGTGTTCTAGACCTGACATAGCATCTGTATATAAACTGGCAGTTTGGCATGATTGTCTATGTCATCGTAAATACTATTGGACACACATCTCCTACATACTATACTAGGCATTCCAACCTGAAGTACACAGATGTACATATAAAATAGTTTAGCCTAATTCATTGGTTCAATATGGTTCCGACACGCCACTACATGATCTAACATTTACATAGCTAATGCCGCGGATGGTTTAACTGGATAGTATTCACGCAGACACTTCCTACCAGCGCCTTGGTGTATAGTGTGATTAGCAATTTATCGAGTGGAGTGTCTGGTGTTTTGAAACAAGGGGTGATTACTTTGGATCACATGCTCCCGCTCTGCATCATATCTAAGTGATTTTGAGCCAGGATTGAAGACTGTCTCTTTTATGTTGGTGATTGTTCCAACATAACATTAGTGTATAAATTTTCCCCCTACGAGGATCAATTTACCATGGCTGTAGTTTCGAGCGCCCGGCCGGGATTCAAATCTACTTTCTAGCCTGTAAATGACCTTGTAAACTACATTTCCCTACTGCAACAGCGCGTCCTTCGCGCTGCGTGTGACGTCACCGCGCGTTGTGCACGTTCGCACACGCCCCTTGCCTGACGCGGAAGCAGGCTGTGGACATATTCACCTCCCGGTACACCGAGTCGGCTCCTCCCCAAGATTGAGCTTAGAGGGACGACCGGTGTACCGACGGATAGGTGAGCTGCCTCGAGCGTTATGTTACTTCAGAACATAAATGGGTGTGCAGCAGCTGGGATAACGGATGAGTGCCTGGGTAACCTGATAGCATGCTAAATATGCTGGGGTTACGAACGAGTGGATGTGGAAGCTGATGGCTCCATAGCTCCGACAGAGAGGTGAGCTGCCTTGAGCCTTATGTCACTTCATGATATGAATGGGTGTGCAGCAGCTGGGACAACAGTTGAGTGCCTGGCTCAAGCTGATAGCACGCCAAATATGCTGGGGTCATGAACGAGTGGATGTGGAAGCTGACAGCTCCACAAAACATACTATCTATAATAAGAGATGCACGCGGCCAGTTTGTGGTTTTTTGGCATGCGTTAGTTGGCGCTAGCGGTGGCGCATGCTGAGACTGGTTTGCTTAGGAATACTAGCAGGTGTAATTTACATCGATGTTCGTGTTATTTTCTTCATAGTGTGGTGCATCCACTACCTGAGCTCGCGCCAGGTGAGGTGGGGCTTCTCCTTCTCATCAAGTGGGTGAGTGAAATTAAATGTGTATACTCACATTGTGGTGAGTGGTGACTGATTTAGACGGTCTATTTGCCGGCCAATAACTTTATTTGACTGGCATTACATTACTTTGTATGCATAACACTGCATGCTATTTGTAATGTTTTACATTGTACCCATATATCCTCCCATTATCTTTGAGTGACTTATATATACACTTTTCTTCTTATATTTAGGATGGGAAGATGATTGTACAGTAACCTACACTATCCAGGTGATATGGTTTATTTATTCTTTGATCCAATTGATCTTATTTAGCAGTAGCACTAATGGTCCTGTGGAAGCAGCAGGAGATCTCGAGACTCTATTAGACTGCAGAAACATGTCGACCTTACATATCTTCTAAGTGGTTATTTGTTATGCCACTCATTTGCACTGTTTTTATTGATTTAGGAGTGTGACGGTGTTTATTAAAATTGTTGTCCCTGATCACGACCTAATTTTAGAACCCCTTTTCTTTTTCTTTTCACAACACATTTTCTCTTTGCACTGCTATTCAGTACTCCACCAGACACGCCATTTCTCACATCTACATATTTGCTGTGGTTTTTCCTGGTACATGGTTGTTATCAGCCAGTGTAGGTTTTTTCACCTTCAACAGCAATAGTCATATGTGTCAAAAGAGATCCCAGATGATGAAGGGCGGTCTCGATGGTGGACTGATGGGAACTCGTTTCTGGTAAACTTCTCCTTAGTATTTTGTACATTTGGGTACTTTGTTTGTTTGTGCAGAATCACTGTTGACTTATGTTGGTGTCATTTCTGTTCAGGGGATTCAACAGGTAGAGTCTTTAATATACCCCTGGGACCTTCTCTTTGTGATTAGTAGCTTTGTGCAGCATCTGCTGCAGGTCCTGTATTCCTGCACCGTAACAATTTAACATTCAAACACTTGACATTAATTGTACTCCTCATTCAGATCGGTTGTGCGTGTGCCATCTGCGGGCCCCTTTCACCGTGCCAATGGCCACCAATCCTGGTCTAGCTTTTGATGATGCAGAAATTGATTCCATACTAGCAGAGAATCCGAGTATATTGGATAATATACCACCTGTCCAATTGACGAGTGATGATGGCTGGGCGAAAATCCTTGTACTCAAAAAGAGCCAGGCAAGGGTCTGCATCCATGGCATTATCATGGCAGAATACCTTAGGGGCAATTGTGCTCCAAGTGGGCTAATAGTCAACAATGCCCCTCGCTTGTTCCTTGACAACAAAGATTTTTGTAGGGACTGGTATCTCATCGCGTGGAAGTGTACAAGGGATTGGCTAGTTTTGATTATCAAAACTGCCAAGAAGAAAGCTGACGAAATAATGGTCGAAATTCAAACCTTAGAAGGTCAGATCAGGACTACTTTGTCTGGCAAGTTGTTCAATAAAGGACAAGAGGAAGGGAACAAAACAAGTAAGGAACTGAGGGATTCCATTCTAGTGCAGAAACTTGAAAAATTCAAGAAAGACTTGGCCAAGTTTTCTGCAGAGATTATATATCCTTACACTGGTGATAATTACGTCCCTGCAGCTTTTAATAATAACGGACGGTCAGGAGGTTCTACATACGGCACGTCGAATTCGTATGATACTTCCACCGATTCCGACTCTTCTAACCAGGGCACCTACAAAGGGGGTGCGAGAGGACGAGGTAACAATAGGAGGAACAAAAGAGGTTACAATCCCTATTACAGTCAACCCCCTTGTCCATCATGGTGGCAACCATCACCATGGGGCCCACCTACATTTCCCCCGCCAGGTCCCTTTGGACCACAACAAGCATATCCAGACTTTAATCAGCAGCCTTTTTTAGGACATGGCTTTGGACGCCCGAGAGGCCGGCGGAGAAGCCAATCACAAGGCCAAGTGCTTTGGAACCTTGCTCCAGCAACTATGGAGTTGAGGGACGGCAAGAAGATCCCGCGGGAACAGGCGGGAACATCAGCCTCGTGATAAATTTGAGCAAACGCGTCTTATCCCACACTGAAGAACTGGTCCTCAATAAAGGACTGGGATATGTCAAAACGAATAAGGGTGCCCCGTTTCTCATACAAACTGAGATGGGGAAATTCTTTAGGAAAATCAGGCTCCACTACTGGTTTGCTAACAAAACCTCTGCTACACAGGGAGCAGATATAAAGAATACTGGTCTTAAGAGACCCTCTACTTTCAACCCCAGTCTAGTCGGGTTACCATCCAAGGTACAGACATTTGAAGAGGCTGTGGACCATGATCTGAGACAGTTGTACCTGCAACCTCAAAACTGCTTCGTGAACCTGTCCAAAGTGGAACAGGAGGCTGTAACGACACTGGCCAATCTGACGTCGGTGATAATCAAACCAGCGGACAAGGGTGGGGCAATTGTCCTTATGGATGTAGACACACACCGTGAGGAATGTATGCGCCAATTGAACAATACAAGGGCGTACCGTAAACTGGATTGTGACCCCACTGAGAGACTAACTGTGGTCATCGGCCACATTGTCGAGGAGGGCCTTGCAGAAGGGTGGATAACGCAAAAGGAATCCGAATACCTACGCACTATCAATCCTAAGATGCCGTACTTTTACACGCTGCCGAAAGTACACAAAACACAACGCCCCCCACCCGGTAGACCCATCATATCGGGGATTGGTTCACTGTTGGAACCTCTGTCTACATTTGTAGATGTTTTCTTGCAGCCCATTGTGCGGGAAATGCCTACTTTCCTTAAGGACACCAACGATGTCCTAAGGATCTTGCCAGACATTGAGTTCAATGCAGATCTTGACCTTCTGGTATCCTTTGATGTAGAGAGTCTGTATACATCAATCCCACAAGCAGAGACACTAGAAGCGATTGAAGGACTTCTGACTAAAAGAGATCTTAATTCAATTACCCCGGTTAGCTTCATCATGACTTTGGCAACTATTGCCATGACTGAGAACTTTTTCGAGTATGAGGAATCCATCTACCTGCAGGTTAGCGGGACGAGCATGGGAAGTGTTTTTGCTCCCAGTCTCGCTAACCTGTATGTCCATACCTTTGAACAAACACACGTACTCGCAGACACTAATCCCCATCTACAGTGTCTGCGAGTATGGAAAAGATATATTGATGACATTTTTGTCGTATGGCGGGGAACGGAAGACGATCTTCGTCTCTTCCACACCTGGTTGAATGAAAGGAATCAATTCCTCAAATTCACTATTGAGTTTCACAAACACCAGTTACCTTTTCTGGACTTGCTAATTTCTGCATCAGGAGGGGGCCTACATTCCGAGTTATATCGGAAACCAATGGCAAGAAATTCCTTGCTTAACCATGAGAGTTTCCACCCCAAATCATTGAGGGATAATTTACCCTTTGGGCAATTCCTCCGCATCCAGAGGAATTGTTCCACCAAAACAGCTTTTCATGAACACTCTCAAACCCTTGAAGGTAATCTACGGGACAAGAAATACCCCAAACATCTCATCAGGCATGCGAGAAAACGGGCTGCTAATAACAACAGGGAAAGCCTGTTAGAACTACTACCCCAGAAAGAACAACAAGAGAGGATCACCTGTGTGAATACATATAGCACACTGTCCAATAAAATCAAAAACATTGTCACCAAACACTGGAAGATCCTCAATACGGGCACTGATTCAATACCTCCCCCTCTGTTTGCCTTCAAGAGAGGCCGAAATTTGAGAGACCAGCTGGTTCATACGAGACCTAAAACTTCGATTCCACGAGCGGTTGGTACTCTTTGGGACTTACCCGCAGTTACTGGACACCATCCTTGCGGTAGCTGCGCGGCTTGTCCACAAACTTCGAAAACACTCACTATAGACATAGGCACCAACAGACCATGGCAATTGAGAAGGTTCACAAACTGTAACAGCTCGAACCTAATCTACCTAATAACATGCCCCTGCAAATTAAACTACGTGGGGATGACTACCAGAAAAATTAAAACTAGAATTTCTGAGCACAAAAGTTCAATTCGTTGTGGTAAACAAGCAACGAAATTGACGAATCACTTCCTACAAGTGGGTCACCAGCCCTCAGACATCTCGTGGACTGTATTGGACCAACCGTGGATTCCTCCTTCTGTAACTGACATCTCAAAATTTCTGTTCAAATGCGAACAGAAATGGGTTTACAGACTTCGGAGTGATGAATGTGGGTTAAATGACGAAATTCCGTGGATGTCGTTGTAAACTCTAGGCATCCTCCCACGAACCACAGTTTTTCAAGAACTTAAGTGTTCTAGACCTGACATAGCATCTGTATATAAACTGGCAGTTTGGCATGATTGTCTATGTCATCGTAAATACTATTGGACACACATCTCCTACATACTATACTAGGCATTCCAACCTGAAGTACACAGATGTACATATAAAATAGTTTAGCCTAATTCATTGGTTCAATATGGTTCCGACACGCCACTACATGATCTAACATTTACATAGCTAATGCCGCGGATGGTTTAACTGGATAGTTAACGCCATGTAGAGTATTCACGCAGACACTTCCTACCAGCGCCTTGGTGTATAGTGTGATTAGCAATGTATCGAGTGGAGTGTCTGGTGTTTTGAAACAAGGGGTGATTACTTTGGATCACATGCTCCAGCTCTGCCTCATATCTAAGTGATTTTGAGCCAGGATTGAAGACTGTCTCTTTTATGTTGGTGATTGTTCCAACATAACATTAGTGTATAAATTTTCCCCCTACGAGGATCAATTTACCATGGCTGTAGTTTCGAGCGCCCGGCCGGGATTCAAACCTACTTTCTAGCCTGTAAATGACCTTGTAAACTACATTTCCCTACTGCAACAGCGCGTCCTTCGCGCTGCGTGTGACGTCACCGCGCGTTGTGCACGTTCGCACACGCCCCTTGCCTGACGCAGAAGCAGGCTGTGGACATATTCACCTCCCGGTACACCGAGTCGGCTCCTCCCCAAGATTGAGCTTAGAGGGACGACCGGTGTACCGACGGATAGGTGAGCTGCCTCGAGCGTTATGTTACTTCAGAACATGAATGGGTGTGCAGCAGCTGGGATAACGGATGAGTGCCTGGGTAACCTGATAGCATGCTAAATATGCTGGGGTTACGAACGAGTGGATGTGGAAGCTGATGGCTCCATAGCTCCGACAGAGAGGTGAGCTGCCTTGAGCCTTATGTCACTTCATGATATGAATGGGTGTGCAGCAGCTGGGACAACAGTTGAGTGCCTGGCTCAAGCTGATAGCACGCCAAATATGCTGGGGTCATGAACGAGTGGATGTGGAAGCTGACAGCTCCACAAAACATACTATCTATAATAAGAGATGCACGCGGCCAGTTTGTGGTTTTTTGGCATGCGTTAGTTGGCGCTAGCGGTGGCGCATGCTGAGACTGGTTTGCTTAGGAATACTAGCAGGTGTAATTTACATCGATGTTCGTGTTATTTTCTTCATAGTGCGGTGCATCCACTACCTGAGCTCGCGCCAGGTGAGGTGGGGCTTCTCCTTCTCATCAAGTGGGTGAGTGAAATTAAATGTGTATACTCACATTGTGGTGAGTGGTGACTGATTTAGACGGTCTATTTGCCGGCCAATAACTTTATTTGACTGGCATTACATTACTTTGTATGCATAACACTGCATGCTATTTGTAATGTTTTACATTGTACCCATATATCCTCCCATTATCTTTGAGTGACTTATATATACACTTTTCTTCTTATATTTAGGATGGGAAGATGATTGTACAGTAACCTACACTATCCAGGTGATATGGTTTATTTATTCTTTGATCCAATTGATCTTATTTAGCAGTAGCACTAATGGTCCTGAGGAAGCAGCAGGAGATCTCGAGAATCTATTAGACTGCAGAAACATGTCGACCTTACATATCTTCTAAGTGGTTATTTGTTATGCCATTCATTTGCACTGTTTTTATTGATTTAGGAGTGTGACGGTGTTTATTAAAATTGTTGTCCCTGATCACAACCTAATTTTAGAACCCCTTTTCTTTTTCTTTTCACAACACATTTTTTCTTTGCACTGCTATTCAGTACTCCACCAGACACGCCATTTCTCACATCTACATATTTGCTGTGGTTTTTCCTGGTACATGGTTGTTATCAGCCAGTGCAGGTTTTTTCACCTTCAACAGCAATAGTCATATGTGTCAAGAGAGATCCCAGATGATGAAGGGCGGTCTCGATGGTGGACTGATGGGAACTCGTTTCTGGTAAACTTCTCCTTAGTATTTTGTACATTTGGGTACTTTGTTTGTTTGTGCAGACTCACTGTTGACTTATGTTGGTGTCAAGTAATTTAATTGTAAATATGTAATTATGTAAACAAATTTTTTACTGATAATTAATGTATTAATTAATTATTAATTGGCAAATAATTATTTTTAAACATTAAAAATGTATTTAATTGGGAATTATTATTTTTAAATCATAATTATTTTTTATAACTAGAAAAAATAATTAATTAATTGGTAAACTTTTTAATTTTTTTAAAATATTTTGTATATTGTTTCTTAAATTATTTTTTTTGTAAATCTTTTTATTATTATTACACAAGAGAAAAATACACATATCGGGTGTCGGTATACAAAATACAGCACTGCAGTGGACGGGCAAGGGAGGTGTCACAATAATGTACAATTATAAGCGACAGAAAAATCAAATGCAGCGTGAAGCAAAAGTATCTCAATTAAATAGCAAAGACCGCAGGCACCAACCAACAGCACCCGCCCACCAGGAATGTAGGATATACGGAGCAACCATACGACACCCCGATACGTTAGGCTAGAATCAGGAGAATACGCCACAACCCTTGTGAAGAGAGGAAAAGGGAAATAGAACGGTCATAGAAAATAAGAAAGGAAAAAAAAAAAAAAAAACAACAACCCCCCACCCTACACCCCTGCAAGTGGCTACGACCTAACCCCACTAGCAGCGTGCCTGTCGCCCTCTAAACTACACCCCAAGGAAGGGAAAAAGGTTGGAGGAGGAGAATATAACAAAACAGTTCGGGCTCCCGGAGTACCATCCCCCCGCCAAGAGCAAACTTTCCGCGCCATAGTGTTAAGTAAATTATGGCAAATCAAGAGGCATTACATAAGGGAGTCGCAAGCAGCAAAAAGGACCATCACGCCCGATCCCAGGCACCATAGAGGCAGCAAATCCCGTCTCGAACACATCAGACACCGAGATGTCAAGCACTCGGGGACACAACTAGCCTTCACTCCCACAGATATTTCCCAGCAAAAACAAAGAAAAACATTGCATCAGAGCCCAATCAAGCGTAGCCCAGACCCGCACTTCCCCAAAACAGCAAGAGCCAATATGACAGGATAATTTACAAGGGACAGAATCAGCCAAAGACGATGTATCGCATGTCCCCCACAACCCTAAAAATCAGAAAATGTCAATACGGAGGAAGCATCGTTTATCCTTGCCCAGTCTTGATCATACCATCACAGCCCACCAGATTACCAATCTCCAAGTCCATAGCTGCAGGGAATCGTAATGCCAAAGCATGCCCAGCCAGCAACACCATTGCAATGCTTTGGTACAACCGGACCTCATCCAAGCCCATTTCCTGCTGGTACGGCGGACCCAACCCGGCACAAAAACATGACTCCCACACTCCCTTCGGCAGAGTAACGCAGGGGGAGAATGTCTCAATGTCCAAACACAACTGGAGCAGCACCAGAGTCACTAGCAACATGACGTGGAGAAAAGTTCCATCGCACAGTTCCAATCTAGAGCCTACAGGATGTCCGAGGCATCCGACGTCGCGGGCCTGAAATGGCACGAAGATCAGTATCTCTGGCCCTCCGGTATCAGTGACGGACGCCATCTTGTCGCATCTGGGTAGTGAGTAAGGCATCTCGCCGTGCATCAACGGACCATCCGATCCCATTCGCCCGGCCGCGAGAATAACAGCATCCAACTTACTCCCCAACAATCGGGCATCCTGCTCCAAGGTGTCGTGAAGGGCAGCTAGGGCAGCCATAAGATCGCCAAAGTGTAGTTCTGCCCCGTGCCCCCTCTTTGTCACGCTTCCCCTCTGCACATGCCTTGCATTAGGGCGAGACTCAGTTTCCCAGAAGCTGCACTCTTCCCTGCCCACTATATTCCGGGGCAGCGCAACTCCGGACTGGAACCGAGGCACACGCAGCGGGGCACCGGGCGCCATGGAACCACCGTCAGGGTCACCAAAGCCAATGCAATGCGACCAGATCGCGGCCATCCATGGAACAATCCCTGCTCGATCGCGATGCGGCCCAAATTCGGGATCCTCCCGCCAGAAGCGGGACGAGTCTCAAAGCACTTCCCGGTGGCAAACGAGCAAAAGTCAAACAATCACTTAATCCACTCGGGGCACTACGATAGGCTTCTCCCCAACTCGTGCCCCCAATCGGCCAGTGCAAGCGCTGCGAAAATCGGCCGTTTCTGCCACACGGGTTCCGGCCGGCCCTTCTGCACCTCCGGTGGCCGCTGTTGTGCACTTGGAGACCGGCCGGAAAGTCTAATCGAGGCTCATGTCATAGGGTTGTTACGGGCCGCAGACGTCGTTGGCTGTTTCTCCCGTTATTAAGCAGGCACGAACCTCGGGATCGCGCCCTCGATGAGCGGTCGTGGTCATACACCCAATTATGCCATTTCGCTTCAGGATATCAAGCAGGATGTAAGCGCCGGAGGAGACGGCACCCGGAGCCGAGGGATTAGGCGGCCATCGCGGTCGCCGGCTTGGCTCCTCCTCTGTTTCTTAAATTTTAATAGTAATTTAAATGAAATTTTTTTTTTTATGATAACTAGTTATTTTTATTATTTTCATTATTTGGTGAGTAATATTTAATTATTATTTTTTAATGGTGTTTGTTGTTAATTTATTGACAATTAATTTTTTTAAATTTCATTGGTTTTATTAATTAATAATTGTATTTTATTGATGTTGATGTATTTAAAAATGGATTTATACATTATTTCAAATATAAGAATGATTTATAAGTATGTTAAAATAAAAATCTACGCTATTAAACGCTTTCCCTGGTGTTGCACCCTCTGGAGTGGGAATAGTAATTTTTACCCACCCGCTATCCAACCGTTTTCCCTACAGTTGCACTCTCTGGAGTGGAAATAGTAATTTTAAACCACCCGCTATCCAACGTTTTCCCTACCGTTGCACTCACTGGAGTGGAAATAGTAATTTTACCCACCCGCTATCCCACGCTTTCCCTACTGTAGCACTCTCTGGAGTGGGGATAGTGATTTTTACACACCCGCTATCCAACGCTTTCCCTACTGTTGCACTCTCTGGAGTGGGAATAGTACATTTTCCCCCTACGCTATCCAACTCTTTCCCTACTGTTGCACTTTTTGGAGTTGGAATAGTAATTTTACCCCTACGCTATCCAACGTTTTCCCTACTGTTGCACCCACTGGAGTGGGAATAGTAATTTTTACCCACCCGCTATCCAACGTTTTCCCTACTTTTGCACTCACTGGAGTGGGAATAGTAATTTTTACCCACTTGCTATCCTACGCTTTCCCTACTGTTGCACTCTCTGGAGTGGGAATAGTAATTTTCCCCCTACGCTATCCAACTCTTTCCTTACTGTTGCACTCTTTGGAGTTGGAATAGTAATTTTACCCCTATGCTATCCAACGCTTTCCCTACTGTTGCACTCTCTGGAGTGGGAATAGTAATTTTTCCCCCTACGCTATCCAACTCTTTCCCTACTGTTGCACTCTTTGGAGTTGGAATAGTAATTTTACCCCTACGCTATCCAACGCTTTCCCTACTGTTCCACTCTTTGGAGTTGGAATAGTAATTTTACCCCTACGCTATCCAACGCTTTCCCTACTGTTGCACCCACTGGAGTGGGAATAGTAATTTTTCCCCCTACGCTATCCAACTCTTTCCCTACTGTTGCACTCTTTGGAGTTGGAATAGTAATTTTACCCATACGCTATCCAACGCTTTCCCTACTGTTCCACTCTTTGGAGATGGAATAGTAATTTTACCCCTACGCTATCCAACGCTTTCCCTACTGTTGCACCCACTGGAGTGGGAATAGTAATTTTTCCCCCTACGCTATCCAACTCTTTCTCTACTGTTCCACTCTTTGGAGTTGGAATAGTAATTTTACCCCTACGCTATCCAACTCTTTCCCTACTGTTGCACCCTCTGGAGTTTGAATAGTAATTTTTACCCACCCGCTATCCTACGCTTTCCCTACTGTTGCACTCTCTGGAGTGGGAATAGTAATTTTTCCCCCTACGCCATCCAACTCTTATCCTACTGTTGCACTCTTTGGAGTTGGAATAGTAATGTTACCCCTACGCTATCCAACGTTTTCCCTACTGTTGCACCCACTGGAGTGGGAATAGTAATTTTTACCCACCTGCTATCCAACGTTTTCCCTCCTTTTGCACTCACTGGAGTGTGAATAGTAATTTTTACCAACTTGCTATCCTACGCTTTCCCTACTGTTGCACTCTCTGTAGTGGGAATAGTAATTTTTACACGTACGCTATCCAACGCTTTCCCTACTGTTGCACTCTTTGGAATTTGAATACTAATTTTTACCCTTACGCTATCCAATATTATTTATATTTATTTATGTATTTAATATGTTACATAATGTTGTATTTAATTAATTTTAAAAATATTAAAAGTATATTTAATTGTTGTTATTTATTAAAAATAATTATTTATTAATATTTATGTTATTATTTTATGAGTGTTGATGTATTTTTAATTTATATTATTTGTTAATATTTTTAATTAATTTAATACATATATATATATATATATTAATTAAGTATATATTATATATTGTATGTTTAATTTTAATTAAATGTTTAATATTAAATATGTTTTATTTATTCATTTTAAACATTATAACAAATTTTAAAATACGTTTAAATTATATATAAGTATTATTTATTTAATGTAACTTTTTTTACTGAAAAAAAACGATATTTTAATTACGATATTTTTAACATCGATATTTTATTTTCGATATTTTTGTACTTACCATGTTGTAGATAGGGTGTCGATATACTTGCCTTCGATAATCCAGCGCCGATATTTTGTCTGTCGATATTTGCATTCTCGATATTCTGTCATAGATTCGGCTGTATGGGGTACAATTTTTAAATGGTCTGAATCATGGCTTGTTCGAAGCCCATAAATATTTTTGGTGGCAGTAGGTTTTTGTTTTATGTATATTGTGGTTTAAGAGCTTGTAGTACATGCTGCTTTGTTTATTTGGTAGTAGGCCATATATAAAAGGGATATCTGTGCTTTGATATTTTCACCATTTATGGTGAATGAATCTGAATGAATGGCTTGAGACACACTTTGAAGGTCGCATCCATCATCCAGGTTTGACATTGGCTTAGTTTTAGTAAAATATTTGAAGTGGGGATTACTAGGATTCATATCTCACTGTTTAGGTTCTCATATAAAAGGAAAGATTCTAAATTATGGGACATATTTACAAGTCCCCAGCACCGCCAAAGTGCCACTTTTTTTTACATTACAGTGACGCGCAATGCAGAGTCATATTCACACGCCCATGCAAAGCCACCCTGCTTGGCTTACGTTTTGTGGGTAAGTCGAGCCCAGGGGGACAACCTTTATTAGAAATACTTGGCAGGACTGTTACTGATGTCTAATACTGGCAATGTAGATATGTATTATGTCTTACGTTTTAAAGAGGAAGCCTACTAGGGATGGAACTGTTTTTACTTGGATTTGCGTCTGCATAGGAGGCACCAGTGAGATACTGAAACCACGTTGATATATACACATATTTCTCACACGGTGAATATACTTCCTTTCTATAAGATATTATAAATGAACTTGGGGCATCCAGTCAATCTATATAAAGAGTGAGTTTTAAATTAAAACTCAGAGGTATTGTTACTGTTAATCTGACACTGGTCATTTTATACGCCGTAGAGAGGAAGCCTAACAGCAACCTCCCTGCGACTGAACTATCCTACTTTTAACTGTGCCATTATACTAGATGTCATTAGGACATCGAAACCACTTCAATATATTTATACATATCCTCTGTATGGTAAATATATGTTCTTTCTATATGCCAGTATACGTAGGCTTGGTGGCATCTAGTCTATATTCACTAAGTTGATTATCACAGCTTAAGGGCCTAAAACATTTTTGAGTGGGGACTATTTCCCTTCATTTATAGCTTGGAGCCTGGATATATACTGATAACACTATATATATTTTTTCTATTTGGTAGTGATAACGGGGTCCTAGCTGAGGCTACAATATTTGATGACTGAGATTTGGACGCCATACGAGGATGTGGACAACTCTCCATCTAGTACAAAGTACGTCAATCCTTAATGATTGGAACATGTATTCATAATACATGTATGCCAGTGGGTAATACCAAAAGTGCCAAATGGACAACACTAGGGGTAGGATCACAAGTTTCTTGTGCCGAATCACCATACAATGAATTATTGTATGGTGTATTGTATTTTATGAAGGTCGCATCCATCATCCAGGTTTGACAGTGGCTTAGTTTTAGTAAGATATTTGCTGTGGGGATTACTAGAATTCATATCTCACTGCTTAGGTTCTCATATAATAGGAAATATTCCAAATTATGGGACATATTTACAAGGCCCCAGCACCACCGAAGCGTCACATTTTTTTACATTCCGGTGGCGCACAATGCTGAGCCATATTCACATGCCCATGTAAAGCCACCCTGCTTGGCTTTTCATGGCCTAGTAAATATGGACCCTTTTCACGCATTACTCTGTGTGAAAGGGGTGTTCCATGGGTGTTGCTGTGAGTGTTCCTACACAACACCCATGGATTCTGACGCATTCCCAGATTTACAAGGTTTTGTAAACATTGGAATGCATCAGATTCTAACGCCTCCCGAAGGGAAGCGTTAGAATCTGGTGCAAAGCGGAGAAATATCTTTATTTCTCCTCGTTTTTTGCTCTTTCTTTGGGGCCCATTTCGACGTTGAACTGACTTGAGTCTGTCCGAAATGCCCATTTTGATGTCGAACGGACCTGAGTCCCACCGACATTGATCTGGAACTGAGACTGACCGACCTGTCTGCAGTCCCAAACCAGCAATTAGGATGCGACCAAACACTGTTCAGTCGTAATCCTATTCTTGACAATGGGAGCATGCATTCAGACGGGTATGCATGCTCTCATTGTAAAGAGCTGAGGTGCTGTTCAACTCTGCACCACGTGGCAGGCACCTCAAGGTGTGTTGCATTCTGCAGTACGTATAGACGGAGGAAAACAACATCAATTATTGTTTTTGTGCAGGAAGATGTTCCTGCAAAGCATGAACCCTTGCACCATGGTGCAAGGGTGCCTGCTTTGGCGCTAGGCAGCCAACTGTGCATCAGCACAGAGGAAAGCACAGATAGATAGATAGATAGATAGATAGATAGATAGATAGATAGATAGATAGATAGATAGATAGATAGATAGATAGATAGATAGATAGATAACTTCATTTGAGTGATTACTTAAAACCATTGCAACAAAAAAGTGAAAATAGTGTCTTAACTTCTCCAAGATTAAGACCAAAAGTTACAAACTGATTTTTATATCAAAGATTATAATGAATTTGCACCCTGTAAAAAAAGTTGTTAGCAAATATAATGTTGTTATAATTAAAAGTTGTTTAAAAAATAAAAGGAGATGAATAAAAGATCTGTGCAAAATAGTTCTCTAGACAGCCGAGGTGATGTTTGCTGGGGACCACAGTTTAGCTGGTCTCTACCTTCAGATCCTGTTGAATATTTGCGAGTCTAAGAGTATGTTGGCCAGAGCATAAAGTGAAGACAGCGGACTCATGGGACCCAATTGCTCAGTAAGAGGCATATATCAGCTATGGGGTGTGGGAAATGAGCAGAAGGGTTATGCAGCTAGATAAGGAGGTTGGATCATTCTGCTCAGTTGCTAGTCGTTGCCAAATCAGCATCTGTGCGGAGAGCCTTTAGTTGCATTGCAGAAAGATATTAGCCCATTAGTTGCTGATTATTAGTGTTTTTTCTCCACTATATCCATGAATCGCAAAAAACGGTAGATCAACTGAACTTCTCCACCTTCAAAGTATGCCTTCACTGCCTGCCTGCATGTTCTTATCCTCTTGATCTTAAAATCGGGTTTTAGTAGCAGTTGGCATTCATATTGTAATTTCTCACAGATGCACAATAGATGAAGCACATCCCCTTTTGCTTTCCCACATAGCTGGTTGTTAGTAGATGTCTGCATTGTTTCCAAGGTGGCAGGTGCAGCCAGGTCTCGAGAATACCCAGTCGATAGTGAAGATATTTTCCTTTATTGTTTTTATAAATCCTGCTCCTTAGTAAGGTTGGAAGGAGGAGCTAATTTAGCTCTGCAGGACAAACCATCCGTGGATCCTTCCTTTTAGCACTGCCTTGTCTTCCAATAAGGAGACCCTTTTCACTGTCTTATTAACAAGATGATTGAAGCTGTTATGCATCCCAGAGGACTCCCAAAGTTCCCATAGGCCCAGTCGATCTATAGAGGCTAGAAAGTAGGTCATGGCTGCACTTTTTTTCCTTCTATAAATGTGGATTCAGCGACCCAGACCCAGCACTTTTGATTTTACGCCAGCATTTGACATAGGCGCCATTAAGGGCGATTTCTTGCATCTGCAGGCCAAATTCCAATCCTATTTGGGCTGGCGAAGTTTATTTAGGTAGATTGAATATCATTCTTAAAGCTCTTGAAACTATACCTTCCAACGTTCCCGCATCCCTTCCCCTCAGACATTCGCTCCCATGAGTGATGGTTGGGATGAGCTTTCCTTGGAACACCTGGAACAGTGGCATAAGGCTCGGGCCGGCAGTTTTGTGCTTGATGTTTTTTAATGCTACCACCATTGAGTGTACTCTTCTCTTGAGGGCCTATTTTTGTGCTTTCAACATGCGTTTGTTGTCTATTATGACCCCAGGTATTTGTGTTCTTTGACTACTTCTAATGGCTAACCTGCCAGATGCCAGCGATAACTAGATCTGTTATTTTTTTGGTTTAATCGCATCACTTTAGATTTGTTTAGACCATTGTTAGCAGAGAAGTTTTGGATGGTGTCTGGCAGATGTTGGAGAGCAATCGGAATTCGGCTGATCTGTACAAGGTCATAAGCTTTGAGTAGATTGGAGAGGGCAAGTCCACCAATCCTTGGGGCATGTGCAATACAATTGTCCAACTCTGTAGATAGGTCTGTGATGGAGCAAGGTGGAAAAACAAAATTTTGTATACCCCTCGTGAAGTCACTTACTCATAACAATAACAAGAATTAATTGTGTGATTTTGAAAATTAATCAACATAGAATAGAATGCACACACAAGTACACGTGGGAAACTAATGTGCTCATGTTGCAAACTATAATCAACTAACTAAGTGATGTTGTTACATTCAAGATTAATGCAGCAGCTATAAACTAACCAAAAGCGACCTGAATGTGCTTTCTGTTTGTATATTTGTGGCAAAGACATGAAGACTGGTGAGTAAATCACGCATATATGTTGCTTTATTTGCTATGTAATACCTAACAGAGATACCTTAGTTAGCGGGGAGGTAAACAGAAGGGTTATAATTCAATAATTTACATTTGATTGTGTTTGTTTCTATAAATGTTCTCGGCCTATGAGGCCTAGAGCAAAATGGACGTTTCTGTGACTCAGAGATTGAAATGCAGTACGCATGCACATGGTGAAATGAACTGCAGACGAGTATGAACTGCTTGTGCCTGTGCAGAATGGGTCATGGACAGCGTGCCCTGAAAGTCCAGCTGAGTGCCAACAAAATGGGCATCCGTGCTGAGAAACGTGAAAAAAGAACTAAAACTTACCTGTTAAAGGACATGAGCGAAGCGGATATAATAAGGACAAAGACCATTTTCATTGAGCTGATCTTGCGAAAATTAAACAATAAGATGATGAGGTTATGCTCATCCACCCCTTGAATTAACCAATCAGAACTGTTGAAAGACACTGATAATTACTTTTGTAGCTAGATTAAGTAGGGAAAAAAGGGTATAAAGGGTGTGTCCGGACTTAAGAAAAAAGCTCTCTTCTTCGATTTCCATCTGTGTATCCTGACATGCTGCCGGAATGCAGAATTTTCCTGTGCGTAAGGACTTTGATATTTTTCTGAACTTTAACTTTACTTAAATGAGTAAGGAGTCTTTAGATGAGGTTAATAGCTAGAGAGAATAAGCGGATGAACTTTGGGAACTATTATGTCTTTTGCTAATATTCATGTCCTATAATCTCAATAATAATGTGCTTATTTTCTGAGCTTTGAATTAAAATGAAATATAAATGTATGAGTTAAAAATCTTTCTTTCTCTTAAAATCTATTTGCATTAAACAAATTTATAAGTGAATAAATAAAGGTCATGTTAGAAGATTTGCTTTAAATAAAAGTTAGATAAATGGAGAATTAAGCTGGTCTTGTTCCTCCTTAGCCTAGTTTTTACTAGCAGATCCATTGACAATAATGGTGGTGTATCTGAATAAATTATCTCTTTGATAAAACCATGGTAAAACAATTTAAACTGCAGGTGTAGATATTATAAATATTTAGTTTAATTTAGACACTCTGCTATGATCCAGCAGCTCTCCTTTGAGTCTCACCAATCCATGAAGTAGAGAAAAGTGTGTACGAGTGACTCATAGTGTTATGGGCCCCACTGATGAGTAAATGTGTGATTTGAAATTTCAGGGAAAGGTGACGAGGTTTTAGAAGATATTTCCGGAGTAGCGCTGCATCAGTAATAAACTCGGTAGCAGAGCATTGGTTGCTATAGAATTAGCTAGGATAATGTATAAAGTGATGTATATGTTATGTTATGTTATGTTATGTGGTCTCTTTTATAGCGCACGGCTATTCGAAGGAGTGTCCCGGCGCTTTGGCAAAGAGAACTGCAGAAAGGTACACAACACAGCAACTCACAGAGGGCCCAAGGAAAATCATAGGGAGAAGAGCCAGGTCTTCAACTCCTTTCTAAAAGGAGAGCAGACTGTTGGCTTTCCTTAGGGAAACAGGAAGCTCATTCCAGCATCGAGGTGCCAAGTATCGAAAGGAGCGACCTCCAATCCGAGCGCGTCTAATAGGGGGAATAACTGCTTTGGCCAACACGGCCGACCGTAAAGTCCTCCTCGGCGCGTAAAAGGCCATGCGCTTCCTAATGTATTTAGGGCCAATCGAATGAAGGGCCTTAAAAGCAAGGGTTAGAACCTTGAAAGTAATTCTCTCAGAGGTAGGAAGCCAGTGCAGTCTCTTGAGCAGCTCTGAGGCTTTTGCCCTACGCGGAAGACCAAAAATGGCTCTTGCCGCAGAATTATGCACAATTTGCAGGCGTGCCAGAAGGTATTTGGGTAGCCCGAGGTAAAGGGCATTCGCGTAATCCAAACGCGAGCCTATCAAAGACTGAACAATGTTTTTTTTATGTTGCAGCGACAACAACGGAAGAAACTTCCGTAGCATTTTCAAAATGCCAAAGCATTTCCCGGACAACCCAATGGTCTGGGTTCTGAAAGAAAGGCCATCATCGCACAAAACACCAAGGTTTTTGGCTTTTGCGGAGGCAACATCAGGAGGAAACATGTCCAGAGGCCACCACGTCTTCCAGCTGGGATCAGGCGGACATCCGAAGAAAAGCAGCTCCGATTTATCGGAGTTGCATTTCAGACTGTTCCGCCGAAACCAGTCAAAAACAGAGGTGCCCAGACCACTTGTCGGATTTGATGTACAGAATAATGACTAACACCTGTTGAGTTTGTATTATGTTATATGTAGTCTGGAAAAGGCTTCCGGAAAGTGTGGGAAGCTGGTAAATCTGTCTGCAGGCAGAGGAAGCATGGCAAGTGAAGTCCCCCATCGCATAGTCTGTTTCAAAGTTGTAGTAGCGTCATATATCACAAGTTTAGGGAACTTTACGTGTGAAAGAATAAATGTATAGCGAGGACAGTCTATAAAATCTTAGCCTTCAAGTACAGGGATCATTGTGTATCCTGATTTAAAACTTACTGCTGAGAGAGTAATAGAACTTAACCCGAGCTTGAGAGAAGGGTAAGGTAGAGGGATGTGCTACTTTATCGGCGAGTTTAAAATTCTGTGGCAGAGAAGAGGTAAGCGCTGTCTACTGGAAATACAGAATACTTGTGCGATTGAGAAAACTCTCTCTTTGGTTTAGGGAAACAGACAAATGGAGTTGTTTTATGTAGTTACTAACCGATTCAGTTGTATAAAAGAGTAAATACGGCTTCTCGATATACCTTGTAGAGGAGGGAGTCAGTCGAAACTGCAGAAGCCGGAGCAGAGCTGACGTCAAAAGTGTCGCGCAGGGATTGGTCCTTGTGACCAAGACAGAGAAAGGGCTGATTGGTGCATCAGTAAAGCAGCAAGACTATTGGTTAAGCACAAAGACAACGTATCTTGTTGTAATTGGTGCGATAGTGTGAACCGCGCTGTGATAGGCTGGTATTACAAAGCAGTTTGCGGAAGAGTGTGCAATCTTTTGAAAGACAGGAAATTATCAGAAAAATTGAGTTTTATTACGGAGAAGAAAAGGAGAAGCCTTCATGGTTTAAGAGATTGAAAAATATATTCAAGAAAGACAAGGCGATAGTAACAAGAGAGGGAAAATGACTTCCTCCACCAAAAACGCCTGCTTCTTACATGATGACTATATATGGCTATCATACATGCATTTGGCTAGAGAATTGGGCTAGATATACAAAGAATGATGCTGCGTTAGCATTTCCAGAAGTAGGATCTTTTAATCTGGCAGTTTTACGAAATTTAAGAGAAAACATGATGAAGCTTGAACCGAGACCTAGACCAACTCAATATGAGATACTAGTTGAGTGGAAAGATGAGATGCATGAGTTAAAGTGAGAAAGGTTGGAAAATCATCGAGGACCAATAGTTAGAATACGTGGATTATGGGGAGAAACACAGGAGAGTAGAATGCGAAGATGGAGAAATGCTGATATGTGTGTTGGAATGTATCCGGTAAGATTGGCAGATGAAATAGAAGGGCGAAAATGTACAGAGAAAAAGAATAATGTGGAATCAGGAAGGAAAAATTATGGAGATGGTGAATCAAAGGATACGGTGCTGGAGGAGATAATAAATAGGAGACCGCCACCAAATCAACCAGGTTCTATATGGACGACTCCAAATGCTCCACCAGTAGAGGATAGGTTTGCTGAAACTCCAAAACAATTTTCAAATTTTAGAGACCTTCCAGAAAGAATAGAAATGAGGTATGTTTCAAATACCCCAGTAGTAGAAACTAGACTTACCCGTACTCATAAGCATAATAATGAAATCAGAAGAAGATTAGCCAGAGTAGAGAGACAAAATGAAGAACACCCAAATACTTCTGAATATATACGTTCTACAAATGAATTAACCGAAAAGATACAGGAATTTACTAAAAATATAGAAACTGTAACAGTCCCAGTAACAATAGGTCCTATAATTCCAGTGTTCGAAAATCCGAAAATAAAAGAACCAACTTTGACAATTCCTTTAAACCAGAGTTTGCAAAAAGTAAGAGAAAAGATTTATCCAGGTTTGTCTGAAATTAGGCGAACAAGTAACATAATACCGCCTGACTTGACTTTTAATCAGAGCCTACCATATAAGTTTCTAACTGGAACAGAAAGAAATGTAGAGAAAATAGATTTAACACAAACCCCAGTAGGACCAACGGACCAAGAATTAAGTGATTGGCTTAAAACTCTGAAAGTAAATGAACATGAACCCAAAGTATTAGATGTAGTTAGACTAAAGGTTGACATGGAAGAATTAATTATTGGAACAATTGGAACGGATAGACTAAAAACATATCAGGACGATGAACTGATGTTCATGTGTAAAAGTATTACTTGGAAAGCAAAATCTATACATGACCAATTGGAAGGATTAGCTAGTGAATTAGATGTAGATTTTGCAAAGAATAAAACATTACAGAAACCCTACAGAGTAGATTTTACAGAAAAGGATATTGAAAATATGAATACTGCAGGAAGATTAACCCAAATAAAAGAGGTAATTGTTTTACTAAGAAGATGGGGAGATGTGAATAAATGGAAAGCAAAATGGGCAAAGAAAAGAGAAGAAGCCAGTGATAAATCTACATTAGTGTTCCCTGTGAGAGAAAAAGAGACAGTAGTAAATGAATTTCCTATGAGAGAAATACCGGGAGGAGGATATGTACATGTTCCTTGGACTAGACAGGACATATAATCATTTACTAATGATTTCCCCAGACTGAGAGAAAAACCAGGAGAATGGTATCGACAGGTGGATCGATTTGTAAAAGTTTCAAAGGTACTATGAGAAGATTTAGATGGATTATTTGACATAGTAGTACCAGCAGACCTATGGTCTGAGTGCAAAATAACTGTGAACTGGCCGAAAACTGAATGTCCTCGAGACAAAGTGACTGGTGCTCCTTCGCCTGAAGTGATGTGGAAATATGAAAAAGTAATAGTGTTTCTGACAAATAAAATTCCACCGAAAGAAACAGATTGGGTAAAAATTGACAGGACTTTGCAAGAACCGAAAGAATCTGTACATGCATTTTATGAGAGACTGTTGTTAGTGTTTAAACAATATAGTGGATATGAGAAACTAAATGTAAAATATATGAATCATTTTGTGTATCGATTTGTGTGTGGATTAAAACCAGAAATAGGAGACATGATTAAGCATAATTTGATGGGATGGCAGTCATGTTCTGTAGACAAGGTATTGAGACATGCAAAATACTATAGTGATGAAATTGAAGCTAAGCAGAGAAAGCTCAAAGAGAAAGCCTTGTGGGCACAAGTGAAGGTAGCAGAACATCAAGTGGCACAAATGGAAAACAAAAGTACAGACGGGAGTCAAGGAAAAGTGAAGGGAAATTTCAATAAACCTAAATTAGTAGGGAAGTAGGGAACATAGAGGAACTTACGAAAAAATACCCTTGTCATAATTGCGGCAGGATAGGGCATTGGAAGAAAGAGTGTAAATGTCCGCCAAGAGTTAATCCTGAAAATACATCATTGAAGCCGCAGGTGCAAAATGAGGTAATACAACAACCATCGCAACAGCAGCAGGTAGTTACTCAGCAAAGTCAGGTGCCAGAACCGCCACTACTACACAGTGTAAATCTGCAGAGATTCAGTGCAGAAACAGGATTCAGCGGAGGCGAGCAGGTAAACCGATTGCCCAGAGTGAATGTGAGTCCTCAGTATGGTTTACAAAAGGATGGCGGGAGTGAGTCGGATGATAGCTTCTGACGGTGCCTGAGAGAGGAAGAAGAGTGTGTACTTGGAGCCACTTTTGAGGTAGATCAGTCTGGTCCGTTTGTGACTGAAAAGGTGAATGATGTAAAAGTAACTTTCCTAGTGGACACTGGTGTTACCCGTTCTACTGGTAGATCAGTAGAAGTTCAAAACCTTCCTCTCTCTGGAGAACAAATCCAAGTTGTAGGTGTAGCTAATAGGCAGATTAAAACCTCCTTAACAAAACCAGTTGAAGTAGAAATTGGAAATTTCAAAGATATGCATAGATTTGTGGTGTGTGATAGTAGTCCAGTTAACCTGTTTGGCAGAGACATTCTGTGCAAAATGAACTGTGCCATATATTGTTCACCAGATGGCATAGAGCTCCAAGCCCCAGATGAAGATATTTTGTATAAAATGACCATGTCAATGATAGAATCAGAAAAGAATGAATTGTTTCCTGTGTTTGATCGAGAAAAGATGCCTGCTGAATTGAAAGAAACAGTAAAAGAGCAAGTATGGGATTTTACAGGAGAAGATATCGAATTAATGAAAAATGTAGATTCTGTGAAAATTTCTATAAAGTAAGGAGTGAGTTATCCAAACATTCCCCAATATAAAATGACAGCAGAAGTAATTGACGGAATGACACCAGTAATAAACAAGATGATTGAACAAGGCATTTTAAGAGAGATAGAAAGCAGTCCTTGTAACTCACCGATAATGGGATTGAAAAAGCCTAATGGAACATTTAGGATTATACAAGATCTTAGAAAGATTAATAAGATTGTTGTCCCATGTTGTCCGATTGTACCAAATCCAGCAGTATTTCTATATCAAATTCCACATGATGCAGAATGGTATACCGTGATTGATCTATGTAATGCGTTCTTTACGGCTCTTTTACATCCAGAAAGCCAGCCAATATTTGCGTTCCAGTTCGGAGATCGCATTTTGGCATGGTGCCGAATTCCTCAGGGGTATACTGAGAGTCCATCTATTTTTAATCAACTGTTAAAGAAGTCATTAGAAAGTTTGAACATGCCTGGAGAATCTGTATTAGTTCAATATATTGATGATCTGTTAGTCGCATCAAAGACAAAAGATGAATGCATATCAGATACTATTGCATTGTTGAACCATTTGGCAGGAGAAGGGCATAAAGTGTCTCCATCGAAATTACAATTTTGTCAGAAAGAAGTGCAATACTTAGGTCATAAGATTGCTAAAGGAACTAGGCAAGTCACTGCAGAAAGAATCAAAATGATACAAGGAATGCAACCACCAAAAACACAAAGACAAGTTAGAATGTACTTAGGAATGGTGGGTTACTGTAGACAGTGGATTAGTGGATTCTCACTAATAGCAAGACCCTTACAGAGACTACCTAAAGCAGACATCAGAGACCCTTTCGAACTGAATAAGACTGAAATGGATTCATTTGAACAGCTAAAAACAAGTTTATGTGAAGCTCCAGCTTTAGGAATGCCTGACTATGAAAAAGAATTTGAGCTGTATTACAGTGAGCGAGAAGGATGTGCATTGTCACTATTAATTCAAAGACATGGAAAACTGAGGAAACCAATTGCGTATTTCTCAGCTGTTTTGGATCCAGTTGCAAAAGCCTTGCCAGGTTGTCTGAAAGCAGTAGCAGCTACAAGTGTGAGTTTGGAACAGAGTGAAGGAATAGTGATGGGATTTCCTGTGAGGGTATATGTACCTCATTCTGTGGCGATTCTTCTCACTAGGACAAAAACACAATACCTTACAAATAACAGAATGACAAAATACAAGAAAACAATTCTAGGTGCAGATAATGTGACAATTTCACGATGTGTGAATATAAATCCATCTACATTGTTACCTGATGCTATGGAGGCTGAAGTAAAAAATAAGGTTGATCACAAATGTTTAGATGTTCTTGAGTATTGTACCAAACCAAGACCTGAAATCAAGGATGAACCATTACCTGAATCTGATTATGTGATGTTTGTTGATGGTTTGTGCCTGAGAACAGAGGAGGGTGCTTTGAGTGCTGCATATGCCTTGTGTACAGTGGCAGATGTCCTGGAAGCATCTTGTCTGAAAGGAATTCGTTCTGCTCAAATAGCGGAATTGATTGCTTTGATTCGAGCATGTGAACTAGGAAAGGAGATAAGAGTCACCATAGTGACTGACAGCCAGTACGGATTTGGAGTTGTCCATGATTACGGACAATTGTGGTCCCAAAGAGGTTATTTAACTTCTGCAGGATCCCCCATCAGGAATGCTGAATTTGTAAAAATGTTGATTGATGCTATTCAGTTGCCTGATAAAATTGCAGTGGTAAAATGTGCTGCTCACAAGAGAGGAGATGATTACATCACTAGAGGCAATAGGTATGTCGGTTCTATTTCAAAATACTGTGCAAGAAATCTTTCATCCATAAATCGGGACAGAAAAGAAGAAAATGTTTCAAGTCCTTTAATGCTAACCATAGTAGTTGAGACTTGGCAGGAAGTGAGACAGATGCAAGAAAAAGCTAGTGAAGAGGAGAAAAATATCTGGCTAAAAGCAGGGTGTAGACAAAGGGAAGAAGATGAAATCTGGGTTTACAAAGATGAAAGACCAGTAATGCCTGATAACATGATTTCAAATATGGCCCGAATGTACCATGGAAAAGCTCATGTTGGGAGGGACGCCATGATTCGACTGTTCAGACAGTATAATCCTATGTTTAGGATGATCGGCGAAAGCTTGTGTCAGAGGTGTCTAGTGTGTCAACAGTTTAATCCAAAGAGAAAAACGGTTGTGAGCTTGGGAACCATTGGACGGGAGGGAGGTCCGTTCACACAAATGCAGTTGGATTTCATCGAACTACCACCATGTAACAGACTCAGATATGTGTTGGTAATCATTTGTCTGTTCTCTCGGTGGGTAGAAGCTTTCCCCACCCGGAGAAATGATGGAGTAACTGTTGCAAAACTGCTTTTGCATAAAATCATGCCATAATACGGTTTTCCAGTAACAATTGAAACAGATCGCGCAACCCATTTCCAGAATGAATTATTACAGATGATTTGTGAAGCACTGGACATTCGTCAGAAACTGCATTGTGCTTACAGACCAGAGGCTTCAGGGGTAGTTGAACAAGTGAATGGAACAATAAAAAACAGAATTACAAAAATGTGTTTGGCAACAGGACTGAAATGGCCGGACGCATTGCCACTTGTTCTGTTGACCTTAAGGAGTATACCTGACAGAAAAACTGGACTGAGTCCACATGAGATTTTGATGGGCAGAGTGATGAGACAAGCATTTGCACCAGTTGATAAACTGTTAACTATTAATGATGACATCATACTGGATTACTGCAAAAACCTATCTGACTTGGTAACTTCTGTCTTCCATCAGGTGGGAACTGAGTCAAACACGAAAGAGAAACATCCAGCTCATGATCTAGTCCCATGAGATTGGGTTCAAATAAAGGTACACCGAGGAAGGCGAAAGCACAACTGATTCTGATTCTGAAGGAGAACCAGAGAGAAATCCAGATATTGAAGCTTGACAAGAACATCGACATCTGGAGGTATATGATGCTAGTTCTGCATCTGAAGGAAAAGGTGAAACTATTGGAATACCAAATTTTGAAGATCGACCTGAAAGTCGAGATTTGGTAAGAACTGATACCAGTAAGGACATTGAACAAAGTGGAGATAAAACTGGTAATCAAGAAAATACTGAAGAACAGTCAGAAAGCTCTGAAAGCAGGAACCAAAATCCTGACACTGGAAAAGAGGAAATAACTCATGAGAAGGATGAGATTCCAAGTACCAGTTATGGAGATGTTCCTAACAGAGTGAAACTGCTGGGTAAAGAGACAACATATTCTGAAAAAGAAACAGACATTATGAAGTTCATCATAAATGAAACTTTTGAAAATACTGAAAGTGAAACATGACAGTGGAGACGAAACTCAATTGAGAAAGAGTTCCAGGAAAAGAGCTTGGAGAGTGGAACATAACACTACAGAACCCAAGACAAAAAAGGCTAGTAAAGGAGATTATTGGTCTAGAGAAAATGATGGACTGAAATTCAAACTGGTTAACAAAGCAAGAAAACCTGAAGATCAAGTAAATTAAATAACAAGTCAGAAAGAGTTGTTGGGAAAGAGAATAGAGGTTGATAAAAGGCCAAAAAGAGTGAGGAGACCAACCCAGAAATATAAATCACCTGAATGGACTTACATGTTTTTGCCTCCTATTGAGGAAGTGAACTTGAATTTCATAAGTCAAGAAAAAGAAAGTGAGTAAAAAACTGAGACTCAAAGAAAGAAAAAGAAATAATTGATCTGAAATTGCAAAATAAAAGCAAGACTTGAAACACTGGTATAAGAAAAACGCTATGAGTGTAAAGTGAAAGCTATTAAAGACAAAAATCCGAGTAGAGAAAACTGTAAAAATCGCTGTGTGAAAAAAAAAATGGCTACTAATGATGTAACTACGAAATGTTCTATTTTTAGAAAATGGTGTAGAATGTGGTTAATATGTACTGGACTATTAATGTTAGTGTGGTTGATTTGAGCTATTATTATTCCTTTTAGAGAACATTTTGAGAAGATGAAAACAAATGGGACTATAAATGAACGAAATAATCAATTAAAAACTGATAAAGTACATGTGTATAAGTCAGAAATTCATCAAGATAGGTCAATCAGTGACTTCTCAAAGAACACTTTTTCAAGGTTATTATCTGAGTATTTTAGAACCATAGATGCTAGTGACTGTAACATTTGTGTGAAATTGCCAGCATCAGTCTCAGAAGGGGTGACCTACCACCATCTTCCACTTACATATGGAATTACATGTAGTGTAATATCAAGTTTATTTTACAAAACAGGCAAATTAGAGTATTATTATTCAAATTCTGATGATGTTTTTGCAAAATTGAGAGTTATAAATGAAATGAACAAAGTTAAGCCTGCAAAGGTTATGGGAGAATTTTTCTTAGAAACTCAAGAATTGACTCATGATTATGCTTTTAGATATAATTTGGCTTGTAAAATGAGGAATGAAGAAAAAGCATTTTTAGATATGGTCGAAGATAGGAGAACTATATATAAAAGAAATGAAAAAGTGAAACATACTAAATCTAAATATTGGAAATCTGAGGATGAAAAATTAGATGGACAAAATGCAAATGTGGCTATAAGCCTAGATACCCCATCATTAGGGAAACTTTGTATTCGTAGAGACAATACTGTGTATGACAATTATTTTGTGGGAGCGAGTCAATGTGAAGACACTTATCGTATAATACGGGTTGGGGATTTAAAGGTGGTAATGGCCCAGTTTTTCATGGGATCTATTTCATTTGTGGGAACAAAGCTTATTATAAGTTGCCTGATCATTGGTATGGGTCCTGTTATGTAGGCCTGGTCTTTCCTAAAATTGTTCATGTAGATAGAGGTACTAATGGGATACATGAGATAGGTAAACCTTTAAGTCGTAGAAAAAGAGAGAGTGTAATAGAAATATTAGGTGATGTTTTTGGAGCACTGATACCAGCAGTTTGAATATCTTTTAATGCAAACAGAATTCGGAAATTGTCAACGATAGTAGATCGTTTGTCAACAGAAACTGCAGGTGGATTTTTAATGGTAAACACTGAAATGATTGCTATGAGGGCTATGGTGATGCAAAATCGTCTTGGTCTTGATATCATTTTGGCAAAAGAAGGTGGAGTTTGTGGAATTTTGAAAGTACAACACTGTTGCACTTACATTCCAGATAAAAGTCAAAATATTGAAAGATATAATACAAATCTTACAGAATTGCAGAAAGAAGTTGAACCACTGGACGTTGATGGTGTCCTTGAACGACTTGGTAGAAGTTTTTCAGCAGTTAAACATTGGTTGCATGAAATAGGTAGTTCTATTATAGGTAAAGTATTAATTCCAGTAACAATAATAATAGTAGTGATTTTGATATTAAGATTATGTTGCATGATTAGAAAGAGAAGAAATGTTAAAAGGTCAATAAAGAAGGTGATCCAAGAAAAACAAGAAAGAGAACGTGAAAAGGGTGATATAGAGATGGAAGAGTTTCAAGAGAAATTCTATCAAGACAGCAGAAAAATGGAAGATACTAGAGTATAATGTAAACTAATCGAAAGAACTTGAAACATGTTAAGATAAAAAATGTGCAACATTTTGGGAGGTATTTGGTGATAAATCACCAAAGGAGGGAGTTGATGGAGCGAGGTGGAAAAACAAAATTTTGTATACCCCTCGTGAAGTCACATACTCCTAACAATAACGAGAATTAATCGTGTGATTTTGAAAACTAATCATCATAGAATAGAATGCACACACAAGTACACGTGGGAAACTAATTTGCTCCTGTTGCAAACTATAATCAACTAACTAAGGGGTCGATTATGATGGCTGACGGACCTGCATCCATCCGCCACCCCCGAGATGGAGGGACTGTCCGCAGGGGCAGCAGCGATTCCTCCATTGGAATTAGGATGTGACCGCCACCCTGGCGGTCACATCCTCTATATGTAACATTATGGCGTGTGCTGCTTTAAACAGCACCCGCCACAAAGTGAAAAATGCATGTTTTCCTTTGACATGCACAACATGGCGGGCACCGCGTGGTGCAAGGGGCCCCCAGAAGCAAAGGTCCACATGCTTTTCCACGGCGGAAAAGCATGTTTCCGCACCCATCCTAATGTGGCTTGCGGTGTCTTGCAGACACCGCCACCATATTGCGGTCCACACCCCGCGGATCAGCGGCGGACGGGCCTGCTGTCCGCCGCTGATCCCACCGCCATCATAATCTGGCGGTGGGTGTTTTCTATGCCGTGGCGGTGAATCCGGCAGTGGCTTCCACCGGCCCGGAGGATGCGGATTCACTGCCATCGTAATCGACCCCTAAGTGATGTTGTTATGTTCAAAATTAATGCAGCAGCTATAAACTAACCAAAAGCGACCTGAATGTGCTTTCTCTTTTTTATTTGTGGCAAAGACATGAAGGCTGGTGAGTAAATCACGCATATATGTTGCTTTATTTGCTAGGTAATAACTAACAGAGATACCTTAGTTAGCGGGGAGGTAAACAGAAGGGTTATAATTCAATAATTTACATTTGATTGTGTTTGTTTCTATAAATGTTCTCGGCCTATGAGGCCTAGAGCAAAATGGACGGTTCTGTGACTCCGAGATTGAAATGCAGTACGCATGCGCATGGTGAAATCAACTGCAGACGAGTATGAACTGCTTGTGCCTGTGCAGAATGGGTCAAGGACAGCGTGCCCTGAAAGTCCAGCTGAGTGCCAATAAAATGGACATCCGTGCTGAGAAACGTGGGAAAAGAACTAAAACTTACCAGTTAAAGGACATGAGCGAAGCGGATATAATAAGGACAAAGACCATTTTCATTGAGCTGATCTTGCGAAAATTAAACAATAAGATGATGAGGTTATGCTCATCCACCCCTTGAATTAACCAATCAGAACTGTTGAAAGACACTGATAATTACTTTTGTAGATAGATTAAGTAGGGAAAAAAGGGTATAAAAGAGTTTGTCCGGACTTAAGAAAAAAGCTCTCTTCTTCGATTTCCATCTGTGTATCCTGACATACTGCCGGAATGCTGAATTTTCCTGAGGCGTAAGGACTTTGAAATATTTCTGAACTTTAACTTTACTTGAATGAGTAAGGAGTCTTTAGATGAGGTTAATAGCTAGAGAGAATAAGGAGATGAACTTTGGGAACTATTATGTCTTTTGCTAATATTCATGTCCTATAATCTCGATAATAATGTGCTTATTTTCTGAGCTTTGAATTAAAATGAAATATAAATGTATGAGTTAAAAATCTTTCTTTCTCTTAAAATCTATTTGCATTAAACAAATTTATAAGTGAAAAAATTAAGGTCATGTTAGAAGATTTTCTTTAAATAAAAATTAGATAAATGGAGAATTAAGCTGTTCTTGTTCATCCTTAGCCTAATTTTTACTAGCAGATCCATTGACAATAATGGTGGTGTGTCTGAATAAATTATCTCTTTTATAAAACCATGGTAAAACAATTTAAACTGCAGGTGTACATATTATAAATATTTAGCTTAATTTAGACACTCCGCTATGATCCAGCAGCTCTCCTTTGAGTCTCACCAATCCATGAAGTAGAGAAAAGTGTGTAGGGTGACTCGCAGTGTTATGGGCCCCACTGATGAGTAAATGTGTGATTTGAAACTTCAGGGAAAGGTGACGAGGTTTTAGAAGATATTTCCGGAGTAGCGCTGCATCATCTGACATGAAGAGGTTGAACAAAGTCGGGGCCAGTATACACCCTTGTTTCAGCCCCTTTGTAGTTGGTATTATACCGGACAGGCAGTTGCCAACTCCGAGCCTCACTTGGACCCAGGAGTCAGTATGTAAATTGATCAGCTGATTTAAAAGAGCAGATGGTATATTTCTTTTGGTGAGTTTAGCCCACAGCTTCTTTCTATCTATGTTATCAAAAACCAATGAGTAGTCGATGAAACACACATAGAGTGACACCTTGCGGGTTTCACAGCATCTATTAGAAGGGAGAGGGCAAGTATCTTCATAGTAGTTCTCATGCTCTTTCTGAATCCCGTCTGGTTAATGGGAATGACCGATTTTTTGGTTGCCCAATTTGTACGTTCTTCTAAGAGAAGTCCGGCATAGTATTTAGCATTGTTATCTATCAATACTACCAGCCTGTAGGTTTTTGCTTTATTCTTATTGCCTCTCTTGTATATGGGGAATATACTAGACCCCCTCCAAGAAGCCGGTATTCTTCCTGCTTCCGAGATCTGGTCAAAGAATGGTATTAATACTGCCGCCCAGTCGACAGGGTCCTGTTTAAACAGATCGGAGGGATCGCGTTCGGGCCTGGTGCGTCCTCCAGCCTGACTTCTTCTATCCTTTTTCTAATCAGGATGGCGGTAAATACAAAAGAGCTAATTGGCCATGGTTTGTTTTGGTCAGGCGATTTATCCCCAGATGTGTAACTGGGTCTGGGCTTCAAAATCTTGAATCCCTTCAGATTCTCTGTTGAAGGGATGCCATAGGAAGGATGTGCATGCTTCTTCCGTTAAATGTTAATTGACTCTGTGTGCACTTGGTTTCTGAAATCTGTTTATCGTTCGCCAGAATCTTGCGCTGTTATTAGTTTTTGAGTTGTGTAAGAGCTTGGCCCACAATTTCTCATCTGCTTCCATTTTTACTTGCCAGATTATCTTTTTGTTGTTTATTTTTAGGTGCATTAGCTCCTTCTCGATGATGGGGTCTGGGAGGATTCGCCCGGGGCCTCCGTAATGTTCTGTTTATTGTTTTCTCGAGTTTCCTTAAATGGGAGTTTTGCAAATTGAGAAGGTGGTTGAATGGCTTATTTGACAGTAGAGGAGAAATCAGTTTTTCAAGAGCTGTTTTTGATGATGAGCAAAGCCCTTCCCTTTCTGACTGTGTTTCTCCTAACTTTTTGATAAAAAGTTCCCAGCATGTAAGCACATTTGAATTCATACCAAAGTGTCTTTGCCGAGGCCAGCAATTTTTCTGGTTCGCGGGTTTTACATTTTATCCTTCTTTAATTGACTGTATGAATATAGCTAGGGTCCTCCACTGGCTGAGTTAGTGTTGTGCCTTGTATGTTCATTGTGATTTCTTGTGGTAAGTGGTCACTTTAATCTGATGTACCTATCTTAAACTCTGCGATTTTACTGATCAGAGGTAATGTTACAAAGGTGCAATCTAATAATGTGCTGACTGATGCATTGTGAAGAAAGCACAGGGTTGCATTGTATTGCTGTTAATGCGACACACCCCTGCACTTCACTAATGAAGCATCTTGGCACAACAATATGGCTTGCAGTACCAAGCTGCATCATTTTCTAGTAAAAATGCTCTTATGTGTCATTGTTAATGTTCAGGTATTTCTATGGCTTGGTATCTTTTAGCGGCAGGCAGAGTGTTGTCTTTTTTAGTTTGAAAAAGACACACAAATGATGAGCAGAATGTAGAACAAATCAAACATTCACCCCCAGACAGGACATCAGGATTAAATCTATTGTTCTTTTGCTCATCAGGCCACCCCAGTTTAGACCCAGCTATATGCAAATCAGTCTTGACCCTGCGCCGCTTGGGAACAGTCCAGCCTGAACTACCAAGTCAGGTCCTCCCTGAACCAGAAACAACCATCCTAAATATACATTTACAATAAACCCTTATTAACAGACAATATGACTTTTACGCACAATCATTCCACTGCATGGATATGTGTTTAGCTGGTTGACCTCATTGGCATACAAAGCAGTTTTGAAGGTTATAACGCATGACGCGCTTTTCATCAAACAATGGTATTGTTTAACCAAGTTGTTTGGCTGTATTCACAATAGCCATTAAAACTTGCAATGCGTTTTGGCTTTGAACCAAAGTAATGTCAATCATAGTTTCTGTAAACACAAGGTTAATCAATGTCAATGAAGATTATTCAAACACAAGGATAATCACGCTCGTGTACATCATCTTTATGAACTGAATTCTGATCAGTTCAGATTTCATGGTATTGTTAATAGTTAATACTTGGATTTCTACCTTTTTAATTGTTTCTCAAGGAAAGCTTTATTTGGCTCCTGCATAAAACAGTCATAAAAGCACATAACTTAAAAACACAGCATATTATTTACAAATATAAAAAACACAATGGAGTCAATTTTTACAATACTATTCCATTAAATCAATACTTTTCCTAATGTAAAATGCAGCTTTTAAGAACTGGGCTACCCTCCATGCTATATGCTCGTTCTCTAGCAATTGGAGGTGGAGCAATGCTTCTCTGCACCGCCTAAGCCCAATTTGTCTTAAAACGGATATAATCCAAACTTTCCTATGCTCATGATAAAATTTACAAAATAGGACGAAGTGCATAGTAGATTGGGTAGAGGTGTTATCGCAGGGACATAGTGGAAGGATACAAGACCAATCGTTCATTTTAGGGAATGTTGTCAGCCTTAAATAATGCCCAGTCTTAACATGATAAGGAAAAATCTATCAAAGGTTCCAGGTATGTAAGATGAATAGGGCTCATTTCCCGGGGCGAGGATAGGAAAAACATGGCGGCCGCAGACTAGCGCGGTACGCTCGTCCTGCACGGTTCTAACTGCACCACAGAGTACCGGCAAGGAGGTATGCGGTAATTTGTCCCAGTAACCAGCGGAGAAGACAACGACGTGAAGGCGAACCCGAAAATGAGATAAGAACTTATTTTGTGCCTTATATCACTTCTTTCTCTCGCTCCCCTTTCGTGGATGTGCCTTGCTGCAGATTCACGCCTCCCTCCCCCCGCCTCGCTGCCGCGCTGGGGAAGAGCAGCCGTGGAGCTTAGGCGAGGCCGCACGGCGGCGGCTCGGGGGCTACTGGGTTTGAGTACAAGGCTGGGCGGTAGTGGAGGGCAGGCTGCCCATACCTCCCAGAGTGAGTCCCCCAGGGCTAGAACCGGAGCTGAAACGGACTCATCATCTAACAGCGATCAAACACAGGAAGACCTCAAAAAGAGTGTTGGTCTGATTAAAGCCTTACCTGATAGCAAGGGGGTAGGTTGTGAAAGGGGAACCGGAGTAAATAAAACCAGATCCTACAAGTAGGCACATAGAAACACAGCTAAAAAACAGGGGAGAGGCAAAAGACTACAGATCCCAGAGTGCACTACAAAGGAGGCGGCAGGAACAAATAAGGGAACAACAACAGATAACGGAGGGGAGGTGGGGGCTACATACAAGGAAAGTACTGGGGTAAAAGATAGAAGTCAAGGTAGAATACCCAGTGGTAGTTCCCAGAGAGGGGATAAAAACAAAACCGGGAGTAGCAGTGTTGTTGTACGAGTTACCCCCTCACTTCGCTCCTATTTTAAATTGCTACCCCAGGTGCTCAGTATTTCACCTCTTGCAGTGGCTCCTGTACCAAAGAATTCACTGATACCCCCACCTACGCCCACAGATAAAGTTACATCTGCACTCATACCTGACGCAGTCCCTGCATCCATACCTACTGTCAGGAACCCGGCCTTGTGGGCCGCCGTCCGCGCAATGCGTGAGAAACGGCAACCAAAACAATGTCGAACTACAATCCCCAGAGGGCTCTGGGGCACATAGCGCGTGACGTCAGACGCGCAGATCAGGAAATTTAAACCAGGAACCCGGCAGGAACAGTGCCGATAATTCCGCCGAGAGAGAGTCTGTTCGTGGAGCGGCTCTTGTCTGGAGACCAACGCTACTGTGAGTAGACTTCTGTGTGTGAGTTCGCCGGCTGGTGACACACGACCCCACGCCTCACGAGACTACGGGTGAGCCCGTTTTTTGATGCGCACACGGCTGTGTGTGATCCTTGTGACGGTTGATGACCTGTGTTTGTTTTCCCCGTTTTCCTGAAGAGAAAAGCGGCTGCTTTCTCATGCGGGGAAAACGGTGATTGAAACGAGTATTTAAATGGGCCATGTAATCCAATGGTGGTAATTGGATAATTTGCTTAGGAGTTTGGTGGGGGCATAAACCACCTTGTTACAAGAAAGAGACAGACTTGCAGTTAACCGGAGATTGCAGTGCGTATGCACTATTAAAGTCGGACTTGTACATATTAGAACTGTGAATGCAGCGTTACACCGGAATTTGAAGGTGTCTGGAACCTATGAATCATTTCAAGTGTGTTGATTTGAAGACAACCTGTTTTTTGCTTTCTATTACAATACAGGAGAGAACAAAGGGGGGTACCTAAGTATGATGGAAGAAATGGCTTACAGCATAGCGTTCGCATATAAGTGGTAGGTGAGGTTCAGGATCAGCTTAAGCTCTGTATCCAAATATTCTAAGTCTTATGTTTAATTTCTTGCTCCTTAGAATCAATCCCCGCCATTGACAGGACCTCACCTCCCTCTCCTGTATTTCAAGCCTGTGTATTTTTCTTTACAGGTATGCTGTTGTTTTGTTAACAATAACTGGGTGTTCAGTATTAATTGTATTACCTGCTAGTTTCAGATAGGGAGGGGTGTGATTCTAAAACCTCTTGTGTTTATCGTTACAGATCTCCCTCCCCGCTGTTCCCTTCCTTCCCCGCGCTCACGGGATCATCCTGGTGGTCTTTGATTATTACTATCGGGCCGCGGGGTGGTCGTGTGGGTGTGGAGTAAGGACGTTCAACGCAGCCCCGAGGAGTAACGGGTGGAACCTGACAGAATTATCGGCCCACGGTTACTGTCCTCCTCTTGGCTGCGCTGACAGATAATGGCTTCACTTGACGACGTTCTGGCCGCTTTGGTTCTGGTACAAACAGAACTGGCTGCCTCCAATAGAGAGGTCGCTGCTTCTAGAACAGAAAACGCTCAGCTTAGAGCTCGCATGGACCGGATTCAAGGGAATCCATTTGATGCAGGGGCTAGCACCACCACACCATCCTCCCTGGTAGTAGAAATGCCCACACAAATCCCGCTAGCACCACCGGAAAGGTTCTATGGGGATAACAAGAAGGTGCAGGTGTTTATGACGCAAATACTACTGCACTTCATGTGTAAGCCAAAAATGTTTGCCACAAACCAGGCTCGAGTGGCCTTTCTGATTTCTTATCTGGGTGGGGACGCGGCTCAATGGGCGGTTCCTGTAGTCAGGAGAGACGACCCTTTATTATACGATTGGGACGAGTTCAGGGTGGAATTCGAGAAAACCTTTGATCGTAGAGCCGAAACCTTCTCAGCAGACCGTGAGTTGTTGGTACTCAAACAAGGCACGACGGACTTGGTTTCTTACCTCAACAACTTTCGGCGTCTTGTAGCAGAGACGGATTGGCCGGAGGTCAAGCAATCGGCGTTGTTCTACCAAGGACTCAACGATGAGATGAAAGACGTGCTGGCACACATAGACCCTCAGCCACGTACCTGTTCGGCGCTTATTGAACTCGCTCTCCGGCTTGATCATAGGATCCGGGAACGCAAAGGAGAATTACGAAAGAAAGAGCCGATCATCGTGGGTCATGAACGAAGCGGAGGGGGCAACGAGAAACCCACTACAGCACAGGACGCCATGGAAATCGGGGCAGTCCGAGCCTCGTTGACATTTAGTGAGAAAGAACATCGTAGGAAGAACGGGCTATGTTTGTACTGCGGAAAGAAGGGACACTACCTACGGGAGTGTCCTGTAAAGCCAAAGACAGGAAGAATCAGGGCTGGGCAAACGGCAGCTGGAACCGTCGAGAAGAAGCCGGAAAACTACAACGCTTGAGAGTAGAAGAAGGGGAACCCTCAAGCCCTATCGTTATCCCTTCAGTCACAGCCTGCTGCGAGCAAGAAAAGACACATGTGTTCCTTCCATTTGTGATGTTATTGGATTCAGGAGAACAAGATGTAAAGGCAATGGTGGATTCAGGGGCCACGGGGTGTTTTATGGACTATCTTGAAGCAGAGAGGCTGGGTATCCGACTCATAGCTAAGAAACAGCCTGAACCGGTGTATGCTGTCGATGGTAGCGAATTGATAGCCGGACCCATAAAATACCACACCACAGAAATCAGGTGTGTCTGTAAGGGTGTGCATCAGGAAACCATTTCCTTTAACATTATCCAAGCACCACAATACGGCATCATCTTGGGGCTTCCCTGGCTACAAAAACACGAACCCCAAGTCCATTGGACTTCGAAAACAGTCCTTTTCACTTCGGAGTATTGCAAAGAACACTGTTTGGTATCCACTGCGAGTCCGTCTCAGGCCTTGGCTAGGGTGTTCAATATAGCCACAGCCGCAGAGAAAGAAGTGGAACTCCCGTCATGTTATGCCGCTTACGCCAAGGTGTTCAGCGAGGAACAAGCAGAGGCTCTCCCGCCTCACAGAGACTACGATTGCCGGATAGATCTGGTTCCCGATGCGGTAATACCCAATGGCAGGTTATACGCCCTTACTGTACCCAAGAATGAATACTTGAGAGCTTATCTGGATAAAACCTGGCTCTAGGGTACATACGTCCTTCGAGGTCTCCCGCTTCATCCCCGTTGTTTTTTATTCCAAAAGCGAACGGTGACAAGAGGTGTTGCATCGACTACAGGGCGCTCAACACCGTCACGGTGAAGAACCAATATCCGTTACACCTGATTCCGGTTCTACTGGAGCAAGTTAGAGCAGCCACCATCTACACCAAGTTGGATCTGAGAGGGGCGTACCACCTGGTTCGCATAAGAAAAGGTGACGAGTGGAAGACGGCCTTTAAGACGCGGTATGGGCTCTTTGAGTATCTCGTAATGCCCTTTGGGCTGTGTAACGCACCAGCCGCATTTCAATATTTCCTGAACGAAGTGTTGCGAGAGTATTTGGACCTCTTTGTAGTCGTCTACATAGACGACATTTTGGTATATTCCAACACAACGAGAGAACATCAACGTCATGTGAGCCTGGTGTTGGAGGCACTGATGAAACATCATCTCTACTGTAAGATCACGAAATGTGAATTCCACGTGAACACCGTTGAGTTTTTGGGAGTGATGCTCACGCCATCCGACCAGATCATGGCAGAGAGAAAAGTTCAAGCCATAAAGAACTGGCCTCGTCCGTGCACGGTCAAGGATATCCAATGCCTCCTGGGAATCGCAAACTTTTATAGAAGGTTCATTGGGGGGTTTTCGGCCCTGGTTGCCCCCTTGACACGTCTAACACGAAAGAACGTTCCGTTTGTTTGGAGCGATGAAGCACAACATGCGTTGGATGGGTTGAAAGAAGCCTTCATCGGTGCTCCAAAACTCAAACATGCAAACCCCGACTTGCCGTTCATAGTAGAAGCTGATGCCTCTGAAGTGGCATTGGGAGCGGTTCTTTCTCAAAGACAAACACATACAGGCGTTTTACATCCGATCGCTTTTATGTCCCGAAAACTCAGTCCGGCGGAGATCAATTACACTATCGCCGAAAAGGAGCTTCTGGCTATCCGAGATGCCTTTGTGGAGTGGAGGCATTGGCTCTTGGGAGCGGTGCATCAGGTAACGGTCTATACGGATCACCGTAATCTACAATTCATAAGAGCCGCCCGACATCTCACGCCCGGACAACTACGCTGGATGCTCTTCTTCGAGGAATATCGATTCGTTGTGACCTACCGCCCCGGAGTGCTCAACAAGAAAGCAGATGCCCTAACCCGACAAGAACATCCGGCGTTGCATACCCTGACTCCGACCAGATCCATAATCAACCCAGCTCAAGTCGTGTGTGTCACACAAACCTGTGATTTTCTACGTTCCTTGCGCTCTGGAGAACTTGGCTACGGCATCATCCAGAATGGAAGATGAGACAGGGAATAGCCATGAAAGGGAAACAAGCGCTTGTGCCGACCAAGGCCTTACAACGTAAGGTATTTCAGTGGTGCCACGAAATACCAAGTGCAGGACACATGGGATATGTGAAAACCTTGGAAAAAGCATTGAGACAATTTTGGTGGCCCTCCATCCACATGGATTTGAAGCGTTGGGGAACACAGTGTGGACAATGTGCAAGAATGAAATCGAATCGGCAACAAACCCAGGGGTTTCTACATCCTTTACCCACTCCGGAAATGCCTTGGGAGAGTGTGTCGGTGGACTTCATTGTCGGGTTGCCTAGAGACCAAGGGAAGACCGCCATCTTAGTGGTGGTGGATTACCTCACAAAAATGGGCCACTTCATCGCTTGTGAGAAAGTACCTACAGCGGGTCAGTTGGCACATTTACTTCTAACACACATAGTGAGGCTACACGGACTCCCGAAAGTGATAGTGTCGGACAGGGGGGCACAATTCACTGCAGGTTTTTGGAAGGTTTGGTGTGCAGAGTTACATATCTCTTCGTCCCTATCCACTAGTTACCATCCCCAGACGGATGGCCAAACAGAGAGACTTAATCAGTCACTAAAACAGTATCTCCGCTGCTATGTTCAAGCTGACTCTGATTCCTGGGTGGATTGGTTGTGGGTGGCGGAGCTGGCTTACAACAGCACACAACATTCCTCCACAGGTCATGCCCCGTTTTTCAGTACTTACGGACACCATCCTAGAGTAACTCCCTTGATCCTTCCGAGAGAAAAGGTCCGGCTGCCAGATGTCAAGGCAAGATTGTTGCGCATTCGTAAGATACTTCTGGCGACGCGCAGGAATCTTGTTCAAGCCAAAGGGAAATATAAAAGACAGGCTGATAAACATCGTAGACCCTGTCCCAAGTACAAGAAAGGGGACCGGGTGTGGTTGTCCACTAAACATATCGCATTTAAGAGGTACAGTGTGTTCAACCCCAAATACATAGGTCCTTACCGAGTGGTGAAGCTCATCAACCCTGTGGCTGTACAACTGAGGCTACCTAGTCATTTTAGGATTCACCCAGTGTTCCATGTGTCCCTATTGAAGCCCTCACGTGCCCCTGTTCATCGCCCCCGGTGCCTGTGTGGGTTCAGCAGGATAAGGAATACAAGGTATTGAGGGTGCTGGATTCTAGACGGGTGAGGGGGAGATTGCAATACCTACTGTCTTGGAAGGGCTACGGACCGGAAGAAAACTCCTGGGAGCCTGCGGGGTCTGTCCATGCGCCCTGTCTGGTGTCCTGGTTCCATCGCCGTCATCCGGAGCGTCCAGCCCCGGTATGGCGTCCCTTGTGAGGGGAGATGTACTGTCAGGAACCCGGCCTTGTGGGCTGCCGTCCGCGCAATGCGTGAGAAACGGCAACCAAAACAATGTCGAACTACAATCCCCAGAGGGCTCTAGGGCACATAGCGCGTGACGTCAGACGCGCAGATCAGGAAATTTAAACCAGGAACCCGGCAGGAACAGTGCCGATAATTCCGCCGAGAGAGAGTCTGTTCGTGGAGCGGCTCTTGTCTGGAGACCAACGCTACTGTGAGTAGACTTCTGTGTGTGTGTTCGCCGGCTGGTGACACACGACCCCACGCCTCACGAGACTACGGGTGAGCCCGTTTTTTGATGCGCACACGGCTGTGTGTGATCCTTGTGGCAGTTGATGACCTGTGTTTGTTTTCCCCGTTTTCCTGAAGAGAAAAGCGGCTGCTTTCTCATGCGGGGAAAACGGTGATTGAAACAGGACAGTCGAGTATTTAAATGGGCCATGTAATCCAATGGTGGTAATTGGATAATTTTCTTAGGAGTTTGGTGGGGGCATAAACCACCTTGTTACAAGAAAGAGACAGACTTGCAGTTAACCGGAGATTGCAGTGCGTATGCTCTATTAAAGTCGGACTTGTACATATTTGAACTGTGAATGCAGCGTTACACCGGAATTTGAAGGTGTCTGGAACCTATGAATCATTTCAAGTGTGTTGATTTGAAGACAACCTGTTTTTTGCTTTCTATTACAATACAGGAGAGAACAAAGGGGGGTACCTAAGTATGATGGAAGAAATGGCTTACAGCATAGCGTTCGCATATAAGTGGTAGGTGAGGTTCAGGATCAGCTTAAGCTCTGTATCCAAATGTTCTAAGTCTTATGTTTAATTTCTTGCTCCTTAGAATCAATCCCCGCCATTGACAGGACCTCACCTCCCTCTCCTGTATTTCAAGCCTGTGTATTTTTCTTTACAGGTATGCTGTTGTTTTGTTAACAATAACTGGGTGTTCAGTATTAATTGTATTACCTGCTAGTTTCAGATAGGGAGGGGTGTGATTCTAAAACCTCTTGTGTTTATCGTTACAGATCTCCCTCCCCGCGGTTCCCTTCCTTCCCCGCGCTCACGGGATCATCCTGGTGGTCTTTGATTATTACTATCGGGCCGCAGGGTGGTCGTGTGGGTGTGGAGTAAGGACGTTCAACGCAGCCCAGAGGAGTAATGGGTGGAACCTGACACCTACACCCTCTGAGTTCAGCAGGCACGAACAATCAAAGATGGAACCCCCCCCCCGCGCTTGGTGTTGGTGTTGGTGAGGAGGAAATGACAGAGCTAGTGAAATCTCCCTTAAATCTGACAGCCAAGACAAGCAGGGAAGCTGGTGGAGGTAATGGGATTGAAGGTACGCTTGAGGCCCCTGTCGGGTCAATTTCGGCTATGAGGGAAGAGATAAGAAGTAATTTTCTGGAGTCTAAGGCCAACCAAAATGAGATAAGAGCGTCATGTGAGGTTCTTGAGAAAAAAGTAGATGGTCTTTGCGAGAGAACTGAAGCCTTAGAGGGGCCAGTGGGGTTGTTAAAATCTAGCCTGGAGATAGCTGAGTCCAAAATTCAAATCTTGCAGAGAGAGGGGGACACTATGAAGGAGAGAGTTGAATCTCTGGAAAAATTTTCACGGCGTAACAATCTTCAGCTCCTGAAAATTCCAGAAGGGAAGGAGGGGGACAATGTCAAGACTTTTGTGTCCAATCTTTTAAAGGACTCCCTTAATCTTGAAGAATCAGCGGATGAGCTTGAAAAGGACATACAGCGCATACATCGGGACCCTTTCCGTTTAAATCCAGGCAGAACTAAGCCAAGAAAGATCTTAGTTAACTTTCGTACATATAGTCTAAAAGAGAAAATCTTAAGCCTCGCACTGAAAGCAAAAACTCTAAAAGGCCCGGATTTTTCCTTCGATATAAGGTCTGATCTCTCTAAGACCACCTTGGATAGGCAGTGGGAGCAACAAAATGCATAATATCCGATCTCCCTACGAGGCAGATCAGTTGTTGCTACTAATTGGGGATCACTCTCGGGGGGCTAGTTAGAATTTTTTTTTTCTGGTATACTAGCCTTAAATAGTGTTATTGGTTAACTTGTCGAGTATCTGAATGCAGTTTCCCCGAAAAAAACCCCAAAGAGATGGGGGGGTAGGGAGAAAAAAAAGGAAAAAAAACGGGGAATGGGAAAAAGGAAAGAAAGAGAGAGGGGAAGGAAATAGTTACGCGACCCTCAGCAAAAAAAGAAATCACCGTGAGGTGTTGTATCAGGGAAAAGAGGAGGAAAATATATATGAGCAAACAGGGTAGGAAAGAAAAGGGAAAGGAAAGAAAGAAAAAAAACCCTGAGAAATGCAGGAAAAGAAGGGAAAAAAAATTATCTTCTCTGGTAACCTAATCCTGAAGAGTTCCGGCGGTATTCTGTGGGGGCAGTAGGGGGAGGACCGCGTGAGGGCGTAAACCTGGCGATTCACCTAGCCAGATTAAGTAAGGGAGGGTTTTCCAGGTGGGGGGGAGTGGGTGGCACGTTCATTGGGTGGGGGGAGGGAAGGGAAAGGCAAAAAGTCCTCATAGATCATTCTCCTTTAATTTCTGTTTGTCTCCAGGGAGGAGTTATGGTCATTTTCAGAAAGTCAGGTGGTTGTGTTCTGTAATTCAGGAACCTACCTGGAAAATGTAGGGGTTCGGAGGGTGGTTGGAATAACATGACCTTGATACATTACATGTCCTGGAATGTCAATGGTCTGCGCGTGAGGAGCAGAAGAGATCGAGTTATGCAATATCTGAGAGACTCCCCCGCGCAGATCATTGTCTTACAGGAAACACACTTTCTTAAAGCAGAGGCTACTGAAATACTAAAAAAGCAGAAATGGGTGGACAAGTTCGTGTCAACGGATCACAATGCCAACATCAGGGGGGTCCTTTTCATCTTTAAAAAATCTGCGAAAGTACAGATTTTGGAGATTAAGGAGGACCAATCAGGGAGATGGCTTTTATTGAGAATTTCAGTGGACGGTTGGATATGTAAACTTGTGGGCTACTACGGTCCTAACTCGGATGATCCGTCTTATTTGGATATCATCAGGGATCACCTGGTAATATCCCAAGATCCATTAATTTGGGTGGGTGATTTTAACATTGTACTCGACCTAAAACTAGATAAATCTACTAACTCTAGAGCTTGCACTCTTTCCAATTCGAGGCAAACCCTTATTGCCATCATGACACAGCTGGGTCTGGCAGACTTGTTGAGGGAAAGGGAGGGTAATAAACTCGGAGTTTCTTTTTCGAACTTCAAATATAATCACAAATCAAGAATTGACTATGTTTTATTTAACTATATTCTTAAGAATTCTTTGGTTGCAATCGAATATCTTCCTTCTCATCTCTCCAACCACTCGGCTCTGAGGTTTTCCTTAAGATCTGATAGGCAGCCAAAGCATCCATCTTGGTCATTTGATTGAACCATCCTCTTGGTAGACGATGAAGTCGGCCACTTGGTGACAGAGGTGACATCCTTCTTAGAGATAAATTTAGACTCGTCCACCTTGGCCAATATGTGGGAGACGTTGAAAGCATTCCTGAGGGGAGTAATTTCTAACAGAGCCTCATATAGGCGAAAGTTGTATAATGAGAAGATTCACGGGAATTGAACAAGAATTGAACCTGGTTGAGCAGAGGGTTGGTTCATCTTTGGGTTCCCCTGAGGAGCGCAAGAAGTTGGATGAGCTGAAGTCACAGTTAGGGAACATTTTGCAAGTAAGGATAGCCAAAAGATGGGAAGCAAGCAAGATCTCGCATTTCGAGTTTGGGGAGTCAGCAGGTAGGGTTCTGGCATGGAAAGTTAAGGCAGACCAAGCCCTTAAATACATTTGAGAAATACAAGTTGATGGGGAGACGGTGGTTAGGTCATCTAATTCAGGGATTGGGAATGCTTTCTTGAACTTTTTTGAAGGGATCTATAGGGAGGATATACCCAACGACCAGATAGCTAGGGATGAGCGGCTTAATAGGATTTCTCTGCCGAGGCTTACAAGGGAACAGCGAGACTGCCTGGAAATGGAGATAGCCGAGGCTGAGGTGTTGGAAGCCATAGGGCATTCGAAACGAGGGAAGGCGGCAGGTCCCGATGGCTTACCTGGAGAACTCTATCTTGCTCTGAGGGAGGTAGTAGCTCCAGCCTCGACGGCCTTGTTTAATGGGATTCTAAGGAAGGGGGAGGCTCCTCCTAAATCATGGGGAGAGGCAACAATAGTTTTGATCCCCAAGCCAGGGAAGGCACCGATGGAGTGTGGGTCCTACCGCCCAATTTCGCTTCTGAATTGTGACTATAAAATCTTTACGACCATAATGGCAGCGAGATTGGGGGGAGTTATTGGTACAATTATCCATCAGGACCAGAAAGGGTTCATTAAGTGGCGCCAACTATCGGATTTAACATACGACCTCGTAGGAGCGATAGATATAGCCTCGGCCTTTTCACTCCCTTTGGCCACTCTTACATTAGATGCGACAAAGGCCTTCGATAGGGTCAATTGGCCCTATTTGGACGCAGTACTGAAGAAGTTTAACTTCGGCGAACGGTTCTCCTGTGTCATCTCAATACTGTATAGCTCTCCATCAGCTAGACTGTTGATTAATGGTGTCCTGACAGATTCCTTTAACATCACGAGGGGCACGCGACAAGGCTGCCCGCTTTCTCCCCTTCTCTTCAATTTGTATATCGAGCCATTTGCCCAGGTTCTACGAAGTGAGGAAAACATCCCCTCCTTCAAATTTGATGAGTGGGAAAGGCGGGTAGCACTATACGCAGATGACATTTTGATACTGACTTCGGACCTAGAAAAATCATTCACTACTGTTATTAAGAGAGCGGAGGAGTTCGGGCGTATTTCAGGATATGAAATTAATGCCGGTAAAACAGAGGTAATGGTATGGAATATCCCCAACATTCATTTGGATGTGAACATCTCTAATTCCATGAGATACCTCGGAATACGAGTTACTCAAGATGTGGAAATCATCGCACAAACTAATCTAGATCGAGTATATAATGAGTGCAAGAAGCTACTAAAGTCATGGGCACATTTGCCTCTTTCCATCTTTGGCAGGGTGAGCCTGATAAAAATTACCATCTTACCCAAATTAACTTTTATTTTTAATGCTATCCCCATAGCTTGTGATACAAAAACCCTAGAGGAGTGCCAGCGTGAGATAAATTTCTTTATTTGGAATACAAATCAACAAGACTGGCCTGGAAGAAGTTGAGGAGGAGGAGGGAAAAGGGGGTCTTGCGCTACCCGATTTGCAGTATTACGCATGGGCCTTTCAGTTGTCACATGTGAGAATGCTACTAAAAACACCATCTAGCCTACTGACAGGGACTATGTTTAAGGCCATGTTGGCTGGATCAGGCCTGCCTATGGAAGGTTTCATGTTTAAATTTGGAGACCAGAAGTTAAAAAAAAAATTACGTTAAAAACTCTCCAATCTTTGGCGAAAGCCTGGTCACAGATAAGAAGGAGATTACGGCTATCATACTTTTCAAACTTTGCTCCATTATGGAACTCTCCGGGGATACCATTGTGCCTAAGGGATGGCTTGTCATTTCCTATTAAGGACGCTGGTATAACTAAATGGGGAGAGTTGTTGAAGACAGGGTCCGTGAGGGCATGGGAGGAGCTACGGGAGAAGGTTGGCCCTGGTCTTTCTAGATTCAAGTTCATACAGTTAGACAGTTGGGCTAGGGCGCAGTGTAGGAAAGGTGTACCATTGGGGAAGGCCAGTGACTTGGAAGAGCAGCTAGTAGAATGGCGTGGTGGGCACAAAGAGGTAGCTCTGTGGTACTGGAAGTTGTTGGATGAGGAGGACGGGGAGTTTGTCTTTGTCTTGGTGAAGAGTTTGCTTTTCAGTGCGAGAAGTTGAGGTTAGAGTCTTATACTCTCCTTTATAAAATCGTGAAACCAGCTTGGTTAAGACGTAACCACTTGTTCACGACACACCGGGCTTACCTTTCGCCCCTGAGACTTTCCAAATTCCAAATTCCTCCCGGAAAAGAAATGCAACAAATGCAGCCTTACTGAAGCATCAGACATACACATGTTTAAGGACTGCCCTGTCATTGGCCGGTACTGGGAAGAGGTGAAGTCGACCCTGGACTCCATTCTAAATATTCCAGTGTGCATCACGATGCCACTAACTATATTCGGTTGGGATGCTGCTGTCACTGGCCGTGCCAGGTCTTTCTTGTTTTATGCAATTCTCCTGGCCAGGAGACAAATTTGTAAAGTTTGGGTAGAAAAAACAGCCCTATCACACGCAGGCTGGGTGTCGTCCCTATACAAGACATCAAGGACGGACTTGGCTAGATCTTGTAACAAACGTAACCTGGAGTATTGGGATTTGTTGATCCAATGGAGATAGAGCTCTGTTTTTGTTTTTTTCCCCCGGTCCAATGATTATGCCTACAACACTCCAGGGACTGGGTCTTTCCCGTTACGTTTATGGTCCTACAGGTTGAAATATACCTTGATGGAGTTATCATCTGCCTATTCCTCCTCTGGCTACTTCTAGCAGGACTCTTCTGCCACCAAAGCATTAAAAATCGTGTCTTGGCATAGGAGACAAACAAACATAACACTACTTAGACACGCTAGGTGGTTGGCGTTCCTGTTTAAAGGGCAGGGCAAATGAGGACAAAAAAAAGACAAATAGGACTCCTTTCCTAGGGTAGTACGTAACAACTGATGATTTTTCACAGTTATTTTAGTTGCAGATTCTTTGTGTGATCTTTTAGCTTCTAAGAACTGCATGCCCTCATTTTTTAGTGTCTTTCTTGTATTAATCATCATTGATGAAGTGGTGGTAAAGTATTCAAGGTGGCCCATTTCGTTCATAAAGTCGTATACGTATTTAATCCAGGGGATTCTGTAGGCCCCATCCAGCTTTAGGATATCTTTTAAAATCTCTCTGTTCAGGTCCTTACACCAGACTCTATGCCACAAGAGGATTGGCTCTAGTTTTGCCAGGTCTGCTATATGATGGTGAGCCAACTCCTCATGACAGATAAAAGTAGAAGTACTGGGGGGGACAGAGAGGATGTACCTTATAAAGGCATTTTCAATCTTTTGCAAAGGGTTGATATCAACAAAGCCCCAAACCCCGGCTCCATAAATTGTTAGTCTGTTAGGAGGTTAGCAATAACTTTAGTAAGTGTGAGCATGCGCACCATTGAAGGTAAGTGTTAGAAATTGGATCTCTGGTTGCCTAAGGCTTGCACCAAAGCCAGGCAGAGACCACCACTCTAGTCCGGGCTTGGGAGTTACATGCCAAAGATAACCCCTGCTCACCCCCGTGGTAGCTTGGCACGAGCAGTCAGGATTATCCCGGAGGCCATGGGTACAGCATTTGCGCACGCACACAGCAGCAACATCCCAGGTACACCACAAAAGGAACTCCACACAAGGTTATATAAAGAAATAGCCTTTGTATTCTCATAACACATTAGAATAGTAATTACACAATATACACTGTGCCAACTGGCACGGGCAGTATTCTCAAGGGATTATATACACATGACAGGGCCACATGGACCACTGTCAGAACCATCATAAAGCGAACTTGGTAAAAGTAAAACAGATCATAAACGTACAACCAGTAACTACTGGTAATCACTGTACTTAGCATCAGCCTGTAACATAAACTACATTATGCACAGTCACATCAGGCGGGAATTACATTCTGCGTCAACCTCACCAGTATAAACACATTATGCAATCATCTCACACGTCTATACACATTAGACCCTAACCTCCTAAGTATAAATCACATTAGGGGCATAAATCACACAGTGAAACATAATCTCACTAGCATAAACCATGATATGCAAAACAACCTCCTAATCATAAACCACTGTTTAGAGGTATAAAACAGGGTGCGTAAAACATACTACACACATTACATTTCCTAGCACCACATCACATAAGGGCCTGGTGCCCTACAAATCTAACAATCCCCCTGGTCAACTGGCCATCTCAGAAAAGGGGTTCCAATGCCCTGTGTCCAGAATATCATGGCGCGCTGCCAATGCAGCGAAATCCAATGGCGCCACTGTGCAACCCTAAATGGTGCAGCTGGCACTAAGTGATGCGCAGCTCTGCAGGGATGGGGCAAAGGAGTACATCTCACTCCTAACTGACAATCCATGTCCCCCAAAGAAATCAATGACCTAAATGTTGCAGCTGCCCACTACTGCCCACTGTGCTACTTCTGTCCCTCTCAGGGACTCTCTCCAGAACTGCTCCAAACGTTGCAGCTGCCTGCGCTCTCGCAGGGCAGCTGGGATCAGCCAAAGACGCGGGCACCACTGTGCCCCTGGACTCAACGGGCTTCCACACGGGGAAAAGCATGGGTCCCTCTGGGGCCTCTCAGTAATTATGGCCAACTGGAGCAGCTGCCCTCTAGCCATCGGGGCAGGTGGAAACTAGAATGCGGGCACGGCACCACGGTGCCCTCTGGCCCCTACGGGCCTTGAAAAGAACTTGCCCCCAGTTGGAGCTCACACAGGCTCTGGGCAACTCAGGGGCCAATCGTTGGAGCCATCTGGCTCTTAAAATGAATGCCATCCCCGTGGGAGCAGCCCGCTGCCAAGTGGGGTCGCTCGAGAAACAACAGGAACAACCCGAGCCTTCTCCTTACCAGGCTCCTGGCGTGGTCTCTGATACGCGGCGGGGGCCGGCACCAACAATGTGCCTCGTCCGCCGGCGCGCAACCCCCCCACCGCGGTGCTCTCTTCTCTACGGCTGCCACCTGCGGGGCTCTCCCTCCTTACGGGAGCCCCGCCTCACCTCTGCGACATTCTTCACCCGGTCCCCCGTCTCGGGACCGGGACTTCTAGTGTGGAGCTAGCGAGGCTCCAGGCTGCCTCCTCCTTCTCCCGGTCCTGCCGCGGCCCCGCCCACGTTACAGGCAGTCTTGCCTGACTTCCGGGGCCGCCGCGGCTGGACTGCAGCGGCAATCTCGGCGGCGGCGGCAAAGGAGGGGTAGGTTTAAAATAAATTCCTGAACGCGTGGTGGGCACCCGCTCCCAAACCACAAGCACACAAAGCAGGCTACATGCGGGGTTTGCACCCGCTCAGCAAATAAGGTAAAGTTGCGTGGTGGGCACCCGCGTAATTCAAATAAAAATAAGCAAGGCGGCCATGCGGGGTGGGCACCCGTAGTTAAACACAAAAGATACGCGGGGTGGCACCCGTAACCTTGGCAATTTCAGGGGAATACCTACGCTGGGGATTCCCTCTTAAAGGGGCTGCAGCATCGCGCCACGCAGCCCACGCTTCTCCCCAGCGGGGCCATTAAAAGATAGTGTTTCCAGCAGCGCTGGGTGAAGCCAAAGTCCTAGGACTAGGGGAATAAAGCAGATAGTCCCCAAAGTCTTTAAATAAGGAAATAAATCCAAAAAGGTTTCAGGACATAGCTGGGCCCAGGGAGGCAGCCCTCCTGGCAAATCCTCCTGGGTCCCAGCAGCAGCACGCCCTGCAGCAATCAGGATCCAAGCAGAACAACATCATGGGGTCACAGCCCCTGCTTTCATACAGCATTTTCATTTGTCTACAACTGTAGGGCAACGGGAGAACCAGATACAACTGGTTCAGGAGCACTTTGTTTTGCTCAGCTCCTCCCTCTATTCACAGAACAGGCCAGGGACATTCGACACACCACAGGAGGTGGAGCCAGCATTGTGGAGGGAAGGAACAGCCCTATTCAGGTCTCAGGTGCAACTCCTCCCTCCCATCTACATGCAGATCTCCTTATTCACCACAGGGCAGACCCATCCTGGCTCCTGGAGCCAACCACACCAGCCAGCCCCTGTCAATAAGAAGCCAGGCATGCAATTCACATCAGGCAGGCAGACACACTGCACACAGAAATGCCAACTTCTAAAAGTGTCACTTCTCCACTAGCCACAATAAATCTGCACACACCATTGCGCAGCATTTATTATCACGAGTTTGCACATACTAAACTCGCCCCTGCACTCCTCTCACATCAGAAATTACCATGGACACACATATCCCCATGCATTCCTATGGAAGGGCAGGCCAATCTCACCACACGCACTCAGAGAGCGCATACACTTTACACTGGACCACAGTGCTAAAGAGCACAGAGGCCTAAAATCACCAACACCAGGTTACAGGAACAGGCTAGGAGAACGCAAAACGTTTCGGGGTGAACCAGCCAAAAGGGCCAAGTCCAACAGTAAGATACAACTTACTGTTCTTTCTTTCTATATAGGTGGTGATTCTTGAAGCAAATTTGTGGAAGACTAGGAGCTACTACCAGATAGCGAGGATGCACCCGAAGACCTTGAATCAGGTACGTTCTTCTCGAGGAGGTATCCTCGTAGTATCCTCTTGAAATGCTGATTGCCTAGCAATGGGCTTGGTGCAGGGTGTGGTTTAGATAGCTGGTGTTTCCAAGATGGCTGCCCAGATTGGATTCTTACGTTGCTTTATTCACATGTCTTGTGAACGCTTACGGTTCAGTTTACTTCCTGTTTTCTGGTGCCTAAAATGTATTCTTCTCTGACATTTTTATGTGGGAAACTCTTGAAGGTATTTCGTACCCTGAATCAGGACTAATATTGAGCGTTATCACTTAGGTAAACTTTCACGATAAAAGAGCGAGAGCATGTGGAAGAATGTGTGTCTGCACTGAGGAAATTAGTAACCACGTGCAAGTTTGGAGCATGCTGTTATGAGCATATCAGGGATCAATCTTTACTGAATTGTAAAATAGAGAGAATTCAAGAAGCTGTGGCAAAGTGCTGATCTTCCATTGTGTGCAGTTCTGATCGTAGCAAAGCCAGTAGAGCACATAATGAAATGTGTACAAGAAATTAAAAAGACACAGCAAGTAAAGAGTATGTACGGCAACAGAAAACTGAGGTGCAGAGAAACTGTGATGAAAGAGGCGAATGATTCTAATTTTAAAAGAGTCAATTTTACAGGTCTGGGTGTGTAGGTCACATGGCAAATAGTAATAACTGCCTGGCGGTGAATGCAGTCTGCAATAAATGTGGGAAAGGGGGCCACTTCATGGTGACTTGCAGAAGCGGGAAGGTTTTTAAGAAAACAGGCAAGGGAAATGTAACAGAGGTATGTGATGAGATAGTGCTGCAGATGTCTGATGGAGGTTGGGGTAACCCAAGGAATGTGGTGAAGATAGAAGATATGGAAGTGAAAGTCATGTTTGACTTACGCTCCACATTGACAATAATTTCAGATGAAGTATTCAAAAAGGGGAAACAACTGTTTCAACGCAACTTTTACCACAAACTACCTTTACAACGCATTTTTTTACAACGCAGGATCCTTTACAACGAATGTCTTTACAACGCGTGATATTACATCGCAGATGCCTTTACAACGCATGCCATTACAACGTAAGTATAGGTACATATATAATTATAATACAAATGTTATTAATTTTTTTAAAATAATTAAATATTAATTATTTAATATATATTATAAAAAAAATTTATTTATTAAAAAATTAATTTAAGTAATTTTAATATTAATTAAAATGTTTACCCCTACATTATCCAGCACTTACCCTACCATTACACCCCCCTGGAGTTAGAATAGTAATTTTTACCCCTACATTATTCAGCACTTACCCTACTATTACACCCCCCTGGAGTTAGAATAGTAATTTTTACCCCTACATTATCCAGCACTTACCCTACTATTACACCCCCCTGGAGTTAGAATAGTAATTTTTACCCCTACATTATCCAGCACTTACCCTACTATTACATCCCCCTGGAGTTAGAATAGTAATTTTTACCCCTACACTATCCAGACTTACCCTACTATTACACCCCCCTGCAGTTAGAATAGTAATTTTTACCCCTACACTATCCAGCACGTGCCCTACTATTACACCCCCCTGGAGTTAGAATAGTAATTTTTACCCCTACACTATCCAGCACTTACCCTACTATTACACCCCCCTGGAGTTAGAATAGTAATTTTTACCCCTACACTATCCAGCACTTACCCTACTATTACTCTCCTATGGAGTTAGAATATTATTTTTAAACACCTACATTATTTTTTTTAAATATATATATTTTTTTTAAAATAAGAAAATTAAAGTAAAATAAAAATTAAATTAAATTAAATTAATTTTAATTAATTACATTTTTTAATAATATTATATACTTACCTATACTTACGTTGTAATATCATGTGTTGTAAAGGCATTCGTTGTAAAGGATCCTGCGTTGTAAAAATTGCGTTGTAAAGGTAAGCATTGTAAAAGTATGCGTCGTAACATCATACATCCTTCAAAAAGTTGTTCAGAGATATGGTGAAGTTACAAAGGATAGACATTTGCCTGAAATGGTAGTTAGGGCATCCAATAAAAATAAAAGGATATTTCTTTGTTAAAGATGAACACAAGAATAGATATACTGTCTGCATGGTTTATGTGTTGCTTAGAGGTGCTAACATTTTGGGGTGGCCTGTACAGATGGATTTGAGTGTCTATCTTAACCCCAACACCAGTCAACACAAGTTAGTGCAGAATATTACATTATTGTGTTAGTTGATTTATTTTCAAGATGGCCAGAAATTAAATTTATCTTAGATATCAGCTCAAATGTTATTATTAAATTTCTAGTGGAAATTTTTTTACAAGAAGGTTTTCCTAATGCCCTGTTGACTAGTTATGGGCGGATTTTGCGGATTGGCAATCCGCGAACTTGCGTATTTACGGATTCGCAATCCGCAAAATCCGAGAAGTCCAGCGAATTTGCGGATTTTTTTTTGTGTTCGCAAGGGTTTCTGCCAGTTCGCGAGGTTTGTGTACCAGTTCGCAATTGCGAACTTACTTGTCGGCTCGCAACGGCCGCGACTATGTTGTTTCTACGTCTGGTTCATCATCACAGGTTTGCGAAGTTACCTTAGCGGTCGTACATGGGCGCGGCCATCTTGTTTGCGTGACGTAATTCCGTTTCCGGGCGCTATGTGTAATCTCGCAAAGTGTGCGGCTTGCTAGTACAATTTCGCATGTGATCGCGAGGAAAATCTCGCGCGAACGTACCCACGCGGTCGTGAACGGGCGCGGCCATCTTGTTTCTCATTCATTGCTATGGTTCTGGGCATGCTTTCTGTATCCTCTCTGAATCTCTGCCATCCTTTGCTTGTTTGAAGTTTTTTTTAATCTATTTTACTTATTATCTATCCCTCTATTTTTCTAGCTCTATATTTTTGTGTTTTCTGCTACTTTTTGTTAATTTTAAACTACTTTTTTAAACTCTTTTCTTTTCTTCTTCCCTATTCTATTTCTTCTTTATTATTTAGCTTCCTTTCTGCCCAGACCATGGTAAAGGGAGTCGGGAAGGGTCCCGCACACCGTGCCCGGCTCCCGTGCGGGCGTTTGAGGGGGGAGAATGTCGCCCCCCGGGAGATCTTCAGCGCGGAGGAGGTGGCCGCACTAGTTTTTTATGTTCAGCGCCGCCTCCCCAGGACCATCATGGCAGGCTGCAAGATCGCTAGCGGTTACGGGATCCGGGTGCGCCGGAAGCGGTGCGAGAAGGTGTGCCGGTCCATGTACCAACAATCTCGGGTCCGGCGCACCTACAACCAAGTCACCCACTGTTGGACGGATATCCAGGACCGGGAACGCGATCTGCTGGACCTGCTCGGCCTTGAGATCCCCGGGCTTGGTGAGTAGTAGTAGCTATTTCTTTACTACTCTGTTTTCTCCTGCTCTGTGTGTTATTATCTTGCAAATTTTCGTTTTTTACCAAGAGCAATAATGCTGCTGATTACATTGTAGGTAAATGATATTTCAAAATCTTCTGTGCATTTCAGGTGCACTGCTCTCCTTCTCAGTAGCGCTGCTACTATGCTTATTTGTTTTCGATTTTGTGTTCATTTCATTGGCCTGTGAAATTATGCATGAGTGTAGTTTAAAGAACTGTGTAATGCTAGACACTAAGGGTCAGATATTTAATTACCGGCGCATCCCTGCAAAGTAGCAGGGATGCGCCAGTAATTGTGCGCCACGCCACCACCACCCATGGTGCACCGTATTTACAATGCGGCGCACCATGTGCCCAAAACGTCACCGAAGCGTTACGCTTCTGTGCCGTAAAGGCGGCGCATTGCTGGAGTTGCGTCACAACGATGGTGCAGCTCCAGCAATGCTCTGGGGTGCTCTATCTCCCCAATGCTGTGTCAAGCCGTACGTCTGCTTCAAGCAGGCGCAGGGTTTGAGTCACGCATCATTGTCCTCAAAGTGACCGATTAAAATCTTGTAGATGTCACTCAGCCACTTTTAGGATGCGTTCCTGCGCAGGAACGCCCTCCCTTGCGCCGGAACGCCCCCTGATGGCGCAGGGCTTTACAACGTGATGCATCTCCCATATGCGTCACGTTGTTAATATACGCCGCACCATGGTGCCTCTTTTGTCCTGCCGCTGCGTCACAAAAGTCACGCAACAATGGAGCAAAAGAGCCGCAAGGGGCTTCTAAATCAGCCCCTACAGACTCAAGTCCAGTCCTTCCTTTGTACACATGGCGATAGGAAGAAATAGTGGTGGAGGATTGATAGTTTTAGTATTTTAATGACTGGTTAATGTAGTAGGAAACTTTTTAGTGTTGTCGCTGATCTGCAATCACGATGGACTTTGTTTGTCACTTTGCGTGCTGCGGACTGCTGCCTGCCAGTCCTAGGCGAACCTTTTTAGTAGTTTGTTTAGTGAGTTACATAAGAACTTTCCAAGTCGACGGTCCGCAAATCAAGCAATACTAATAACGTAGTAGACCACATGGGATCGGTGAATATATCCCGTGGAATAGTTGTCTATTTGCTATTTCGCCAACATATTTTGTTATTGTTCTTTTGAAATGTTTGATTTGGTTGAAACAATCATCCATGTTTTCGTGTCTTTCTTTCTTTCATGTTGTACATCAGCTCCCCCCAGGGGCAAGAGGACAGAGGAGGAGGTGGTTGCTGCTGCTGCTGTAGAAGGCCAGGATCGGCCAGGCGAGGGCTCCTTTGCTGGCCCCAGTAAGTTTTCATTTTAATATAGAGTACCTATTTCTTCCTAGCGTTCCTCATTCGATTTTTTCTAAATCGTCTTTGATCTTCTTGTAGACTGTATCTAAATTCTTATCCTGCCTCGACTATGACTCCCTGTGGTATTACTAGATTATTCTTATTAGTCTGTCTATGTAGCTAACTAAGATTGCACATTTGGCAATTCCATTGGTCTCCCATTCTAGTCAGCAATAGCTCTATGCACTGAGCCTTCCCTGGAAAAAGGAACATTTTTAGTTTAGATTAGACAGTCACAAATTATTACATTGTTTTCTGTTTTTTTCACATTTCTTTATTCCTAGACCAAATATTATATAGTAGTGAGTGGTGTATTCTAACAATCTTAAATGTACTTTGTAGGTGGAACATCTGGTGGCGGGGCCAGCGCGGAGGTGGTGGTACTGGATGAGGACACTTCTGGGGAGGAGGCGGTGCAAGTGCCGGACGACACCAATGTGCCTGTGAGGGTTCACACGGTGGTGGCGGGGAGAGGTAAGCTATATATTCCTTACTTATTGAGATTGAAGACTGCAGAGTGTGCTTTCTGCACGGATGTATTATAAATCAACCAGGTAGTAGCCTCCTCTAAATGTACTTCGACTTAGCTGTGAAGTTTTTGGCGAGAAGAATCCCAATCAGATCTGAGATGAACTTGATGGATGGGATGAAAGAAAAGCGAAAGAAGGGTGTAAGTAAGTGTGGAAGGACGAGAAATTTAATGATGACTGGCAAAGAAGAATGATATGTGTTTGCTTGGTCCCTGAGGTGGCTGGGAAGGAAAGAATATGGTATGGTGCATGGCTGGGTGAATGATGAAGCAAGGATGGGTGGAAGGAGAACAGCCTTGGTGGGTGAAACAGAAACTGTATGTGTGCATATACTTTGAATGGATGGATGCCTGGATCGTGGTGCTATCTGACTCTTAGATAGCATATGTGTATCTAGAGAGAGTAGATGGTCACTGGATGATCTAAGTGTTACTTTGAAGAGCATGTAACACCGCACCCGCACGTCCGTTCCAGTGTAGGAAAGGCAAGGAAAAGAAGTTGTAATTTTGTCCAAATACTACCATGAATAGTAGCAGTAGTTTGTATTGCAACTGCAAGCACAGCATATATCCGGTTATTACGGTGGACACTCCCTACCTCTCTTAATAATTTTAGTTTAGTAGTAGTACGTCATTCATGTGTGGGTGTATCACTGTTCACTCAATAAAAAGCAAAGCACCTAAAGTCATCCCATATGTAATCAAATACATCCCATGTGAAGTGATAGCCAATCAGATTATTTAGTTTCTTCTTTTTCCTTCTCTAGTACTCATTTGCATTGTAGGGTGAAAGTTAAATTAATTAAGCAGTAGCCCTTTTAACAGAGTATTCTCAGTGCCACCTGTAATAGAAAAATATGAGCTTCACCACCTGCATGTACTGTACCGGTACAGTAACGCAAGTCTGTCTCACTCATCATGGTGTGCGTCTGTTTTTCTAGGGTGCAAGTTCACTGTGCTGGCATTATGCCGGCTTGCAGAAGATAATGTACCAATTTTCCTAAACAAGAGAGAAGAAGAAGAATAAGACTGGTGTACTGTCATAGTCGACTGTAATGGAAGTCCATAGTGCTCGTAGAATTTGTTCCTTAAACTCCCACTAATGTTAGAGCAAGGATGAAGAAGTGGGAGGTTAGATAGATACTGGCCTCAATAGTTATGTACTGTGCTTTCAAGTTGCTAGTTGTACTGTGACACAACTTTCTGCTCAATCATTTTGTGTTAATCTTAAGAGCATTGGTTACAGACTATGTCTTTCTTTCTTTATATAGTTGCTCCTTCCAAATCCAACAAACCATCAAGGAAGAAGCAGGCTCGAATGGCCCGGCAACGGAGGCTGGATGCCACTGTCACAGAATATCGGTGGCTGCTGGTCCTGGAGGAGGAGGACACGCAGTCTACTAGTACATCTACTGCGACAGCTGCATCCTCCTCCGGGCCCACACGGGCAGCCAGCCAGCGCAGTGCTCCAGCGGTACGGAGCCGGGCTACCAAAACCAACCGCCACCGCCGAGCAGCAAAGACATCAGCTGCCCCCCACAGGAGTTGCAAGGCACGCCAGCGCCGCTTATGCCTCAGAGTGTCCTACCTGGAGCATGAGGACTTAACTTATAAGAACTTGGTAGAGGGCCTCCGCTCTGACCATGCCACCCTCCGCAAGGAGTATGATGCCCTGGCCGCTACAGTGAACAGCATCCTGCTGTAGTGTACCTTGCCCCTTTTTTAGAAACTTTTGGGGGGTGGGAATTGGGAGTTGGGTTCTTTTTGGGACTTTTGAAGGACAATCGTTGGGGTTAGGGAGGGTCTTGCGGGAGATTATTTTGGTAGGGCTACAGAAATATACTTTTTGAAACTTTATCTGAGCATACCTGATTTTTACTGCTTTTGAGTCTGGTGGGTGGGGGTTTAACAGTAAGTTTGTTTTCCTGAAACTTAAGTCTGTGTCATTTTCTTCCTTTAAATGTCAATGGCTAAATGTTTTCAACACTAAGTGCCTCTCACAGAGTAAGTGATCCCCCCTTTACCACCATGGATTTTCTTCAAATCACTTGCAACCAAAATTACACATTCCCACGAGTGCTCTAAGACCCCAGAACTCAGTTGCAAAAATCAAGAAAACCCCGAAACACATGCAATCCTGCTGCTAGGGCTAACCCTAATGAACCCTAAGTTACAAAAAGTGCCAAAAGGCTTTTCCTCATGGATGTTGTCCAAACCAGTTTTATCTGGTATTAGACCTTCCCAGCAATGGCCCCAGAGCCGTCAACCCAGGCGAAAACAAGTAGAAGACCCCCAAACAGCCAAAAAGTAAAAGTACAAAAATGTGGACTTTGTTACTTTCCTGAAAATTTGCAAAATCACTCAGTGTGCGCTCTGCAGCTAGGCCCTAACTCCCCTCTGCCCCCATGGATTTCCTTCAAACCTCTTGCTATCAAAACTATCCATACCCAGCGTTGCTCCCAGACCCCGAAACCCACCCACAAACACCAGGAAGCCCCCCAAACAGGCCCCCGAAAACGCTACATTGAGCGAAATGTCAGAAAATGCAATATCTTTTTCCTCATGGATGTTGTCCAAACCAGTTTTATCCGGTATTAGACCTTCCCAGCAATGGCCCCAGAGCCGTCAACCCAGGCGAAAACAAGTAGAAGACCCCCAAACAGCCAAAAAGCAAAAGTACAAAAACGTGAACTTTGTCACTTTCCTGAAAATTTGCAAAATCACTCAGTGCGCGCTCTGCAGCTAGGCCCTAACTCCCCTCTGCCTCCATGGATTCCCTTCAAACCTCTTGCAATGAAAAGTATCCATACCCAGCGTTGCTCCCAGACCCCGAAACCCACCCACAAACACCAGGAAGCCCCCCAAACAGGCCCCCGAAAACGCTACAAGGAGCGAAATGTCAGAAAATGCTAAAACTTTTCCCTCATGGATGTTGTCCAAACCAATTTTATCCGGTATTAGACCTTCCCAGCAATGGCCCCAGAGCCGTCAACCCAGGCGAAAACAAGTAGAAGACCCCCAAACAGCCAAAAAGCAAAAATACAGGTGATTAAAGTTTTAATTATATTAACTGTGCAAAACAAAGAAAGACAGAAACACAGGAATAAAAGTGAATAAGTACGAAAAAGAAAGTTCTTGATTCATTGGCTCATTTTCAGGGCTCGGTGTCAGGGAAGAAGAGTTCGTCCTCATACTCTGCGAATTCAGGCAGGAGTAGGTCAGTGTCACCTAACACAGAAGAAATTCCCTCATCTAAGTTGCTGTCCTGCTCGTCTTCTTCCGTCGTGTAATCTGGTACTTTGTAATCTGGTGGTATGAGGTGCTCATTCATCTTGATCATTGTTAACCTCCCCACATTTTTGGGCGAGAGGCGGGTCCGTTTGCAAGTTACAATGCCACCAGCAGCACTGAAAACACGTTCAGAAGACACGCTTGCGAGTGGGCAAGACAAGTAATTTATAGCCAGGTTGGTGATCTCTGGCCACAATTCTTTTTTCCCATGCCAATACGCCAATGGGTCAGCATTAACATAGACCTCTGTTGAGTCATTCAGATAGTCCTGCACCATCGACTCAAGGTTCTCCACGGTTCCTCCACTTTGCTTACTTTTTGCTCGGACCTTTTGAGAACCAAACCCAAGCTCAGCTAGCCAATCCTCTTCACTATCATCACCCGATATTTCTGTTGTGTCTGGTGCAGATGATCCGGTTGCCGGTGTCTTTAACGGCTGAGAGGTCACTTCTGCCACAGCCACAGCCACAGGTGCAGAAGTGGAGTCTTTTGACTGGGGATGGCCTGCTGATGCTGATGTATTGCCTTTTCCTTCAATTTTCTGCCGTTCTCTTTCAAACCTCATGGCTGACAAGGCTAGCCAATGTTTGTACTTTGTAACATCTTCATCACCAAAAGGAAATAATGCACTGCCTGCCAGCGCCTTTTTGTAGCGTGGATGCAGAATAGTAGCACAAATGTAATGCTGTTCTGAGTGGATCTTTTGAAGATGCTCATCGCCAAGTAGGCGCTCTAATAATTTCTCCGCCAAAACAAAAGCTTCTTGCTTTTCTTCATCTTTTTGAAACTTAGAAGACACCGCCTTCAGTTTGTGCTCCAGCATGCGCAACAATGGGATAGCTTTTCCCAAATTACAGTCCTCCCTGCTGACTGCACGCGTGAAGACCTCAAAAGGACGAAGCATGTCTGTCAGGCTTTTAACTAGCTCCCATTGTTCCGCATGTAACCTCAGGTCCTTCACAGCTGTACCCAGTGTAAGGAAATACTGATCGAGTACCGTAAACTGCTCATACAAATGCTCAAGCATGTAGAAGGTTGAGTTCCAACGTGTTGGCACCTCCTGGATGAGTGCTTTCACTGGCATTCGACGTTCATGTAGCAGGCGCCTCAGATGCTTCCGGGCCTTAAAAGAATGGCTGAAATGGTTGGACATTTTTCGGCAGGTGACCACTAACTCGCATGCTGGACTGTCTTTATCCAAGAATTTTTTTACCACCAGGTTTATACAGTGCGCCAAACATGGCACTCTGAAATAGTTACCCAGATCAATGGCCTTAACTACATTGGCGCCATTATCCGTGGAAACATAACCAATCTCGTGTTTTTTTGGGGACAGCCAGTGAAAGACCTTTGTATTAAACTCATTCAAAATGTTTTCTGCTGTATGACGTTTCTCCAAGCCAAACACGGCTAGTGTTGCATGTTTCCGAGCAGCTTTAAAAACTTGGTCCAGGTCAACACCTGCGTTTAGCTTTGCTTTAACCCCTGAAAAAGAGACCCAGTGTGCAGTGATGCACATGTAATCAGTATTTCGAAGAACAGTGGTCCCTATATGGAATTAATACACACAGAAAAATAATCATATACTTGATAAGTAATATGTCTTCTGCCCGTTTGGACAGGGTTTATTTATCAATAAGTGCAGAGATAAGGTTTTTTGGAAGAATGTCAAGCGGGCACAGCCGTGACCCTCAACATACAAGACAAAAACAACAATTACAATTGGGAGAAAAGAGAGTTTCTGGATCCGTAGGAATTCCTTGAAGTGGCCGAAATCACTTTTTCTTCACACACAAATCCCAAATTTTAGAGTCACTACGCCGTTAATAGTCACTGCGTCGAAAACCTTGTTTTTAACTCACGCACCACTGGGCTTCACCAAGAAGCAGTTCACTTATTGTAAATAATAGGATCATTAATACATGCCTTTACTTATCTTAATTCTTGTTGTGTTTTTCTCTCTCTCTTTTCTCCCAATTGTAAATATGGTTGTAAAAGTAAATGTAACTTAAAGGCATTATATATTGCTTTCGCCCAAGACAACAATAATGTTAACCCTTGTCCTGATGATGATGCCCTCATTTCTATAGGCATAGAACCGTCGTCGACCTTTAAAAACCCCATATGCGAGCTATTTCTGTACAAATTTGCAATGGAGAGGTTTTATTATATTTTGTGCCTGCTTTACTGATGTACAAGTATGCAGACTTATTTTCTTGCCTTGTTCACATTTCTTCCTTGTTGTTTTTGTCTTGTATGTTGAGGGTCACGGCTGTGCCCGCTTGACATTCTTCCAAAAAACCTTATCTCTGCACTTATTGATAAATAAACCCTGTCCAAACGGGCAGAAGACATATTACTTATCAAGTATATGATTATTTTTCTGTGTGTATTAATTCCATATAGGGACCACTGTTCTTCGAAATATGTAATGCCCAAGGTCCCTATAAATATACCTTAAGGGTTCCCTTGTTCTGTTGAAGCACATGTAATCAGTGCCTGCGCCACTGGTCCACATGTCTGTTGTCAGATGTATAGTGTGAACAGCACTCTTCTGCAAAGCTGCCCCAATCACCTCCAGCACATCTTGATGTAGTGCTGGAACCGCAACTCTGGCAAAATAGTACCGGCTAGGAACCTTCCATTTAGGACAGAGCGCTGCCACTAATTCTAGAAAACCAACACCTTCTACAAAAGAAAAAGGGAGAAGATCCAGCGCTAGCATTTTAGCCAGCTTAGTGTTATACAGACGCGCCGTTGGGTGGTTGCGTTCATATGGCGCATCTGAAAACAACATGGTTTTAATGTTGCCCTGGACCATTTTACGGGATGATGATGATGACTTCTTCGACCCAGTTACGCTCGCTGATTAACTTTTTCGCCTTGGTGTCTCACCCTGTCCTACACTCTTAGTGTGGCTCACAGGGGGTGTGCTGACAGGGGTACTGGGTGTAAATGAAGTGTGTGACGCTTCTTCCTCCTCGTCATCATCAGATGGAACATCAACGTTTGCTCGACTTGCAATTCGGGCTTCCTTGATCTCCTGTAGGTGCGCAAACCATTGGACAGTGTGCTGTCTCTCAAGATGACCTCTCTGGCCTCCAGTCCCATAGTTGGTACCAAGCTTACCACGACTAACTGCAAGCTTACAAATGCTACAAATGGCTCGGTTTTCCTTTTTTGGGCAAATACTAAAGAAGTCCCAAACTGCGGACTTGAAATGTCTGGGGGGGGCCGGAGGAGGCGATACTGGTGGTGGTCATGCTGCTAATGCCAGATGAAGTGGAGGATGCGTATTGATGAACTTTACTACGTTGTGCACTTTGCCCACCACTAATTGAGGTCGAGGTGGATGGAGGTCCCTTCTGGCGAGGAAGAAATATGGAAGCGGTAGGTGGTGGTGTACTAGTTAACTTCAATGATTGTGGTGTTCCCATTGCCTCCTCGTGGACTTCATCATCAGGCTCAGCAGCTTGTCGGGCTAGGGTCAAAATGTCTGTTTGCTGCATGCCCGCTGGGGCTTCAGTGACGTTAGTGATGACTGCGTCGTCGTCGTGAGAGTCTTCAGCAGCAGGAGTATACGCCACTTCTTGTTGAGCGTCATCACACTCCATAACTATGAGGGTTTCGACGACCTTCCTTTTACGCTTAGCTACCTTTGTCAGATCATGGTGTGCCTCAGCCTCACTCTCAGACGGCAGTGGTGCTGGTTCCCAAGTAAGATCCATATCATCAGAAGGAGGTGGGCTTGAAGAAGATGTAGACACCACCACCCTTGATCTTTTCCTTGCTCGGGATGTGGAAGACAATGAATGATCATCAGGAGGAGTGGCTTCCTCGAATGATACCTCGGCTTGATTGTCGATTTCCAGATGTGCCCCTACTTCTGGAGGAACAACTACTGTGGGCACTTGTTGTGCCCCTCCATGCACCTCGGCTTGCTCCTCTCCTTGCGCCGCCTCTCCTTCCACATGTACTTGGGCTTGTACTTGCACATGTGGTTGTTGTTGCGGCTGTGGTTGTTCAACACTCGTCAGATGAGTTACAACAACCTGTGTTGATTGAGGGACATTGCTGCTACTTTCTTGCGATGAGCCAACATCACTGGTCGATGGTGATTGAACAAGTAGACTGGCTGCCTCTGCAGCACTCAAGGGCTTGGACTTAAGTTGGCGTGGGGGTGGTGGCACTGAGCCCAATGGAGCGGGGGTGCTGCTCCCAGCTTGGTCCCCAGCAGATCCCGCTGCTGCTGCAGGCGTACTTTTTTTATTATTCCCAAAAAATGTGGCGGGCGGCACACCAGTTTGCTTGGTAACTTGCTTCTTCTGCTCCTTTCTGGCATCTTTCTTGCTAGAGGAGCTACGGGGAACTTTTTTTGGGGCCATCTTCTTCAGATGTCACTCAGAACAGCAGGCCGCAGTTGCACAATTTGCAGAGTTGTCTGTGGCCACACGTGACGTTGTGCTGCACACACCGCAGCAGGACTTCTTCCTGGCACTGGTGGTTCTCTTGTGCACCTAAAAGCAATGGAAGACAGAGGAACATCAGTTATACACCCCAAAAAATCGACAAAAACCACAAGATTCAGCACAATCCCAGCCCACCCATGCCCTCAATGATGTTTAAATTCAAGAAGACACCCCACAGAAAGACTAGGCCCCATGCACCACTCACTACCCCTGGGCATAATGGATGAAAGCTATGCAAAATGGGTGCACCCCAAGCACATGTTGCCTGTACAAGCACTCAAAATGGCCACCACCACCCACATGGCCAGTCCACATCAACAGTACACCCCAAAAAAAACAAAAAACACTCAAAAATCAACACAATCCAATGCCATCCAGGATGTTTACATTAAAGAGAGTGAGAGCCCACAGGCAGACTCAGTCCATGCACCACTCACTACCCCTGGGCAAAAGGCCCCACCAGCAGCCCCATAAAATCGACAAAAACCACAAAATTCAGCACAATCCCAGCCCACCCATGGCCTCAATGATGTTTAAATTCAAGAAGACACCCCACAGAAAGACTAGGCCCATGCACCACTCACTACCCCTGGGCATGATGGATGAAAGCTAGGCAAAATGGGTGCAGGCCTCAGACACTGCCTGTCTTCAAAATGGCCCCTTGCACCCCAAGCACATGTGGAGGGCCTGCCTGTACCAGCACTCAAAATGGCCACCACCCACATGGCCAGTCCCCATCAACAGTAGACCCCAAAAAACCCGAAAAACACACAAAAATCACCACAATCCAATGCCATCCAGGATGTTTACATTAAAGAGACCCCACAGGCAGACTCAGTCCATGCACCACTCACTACCCCTGGGCAAAAGGTCACAACAGCAACCCCAAAAAAATCGACAAAAAACACAAAATTCAGCACAATCCCAGCCCATCCATGGCCTCAATGATGTTTAAATTCAGCAAAACAGTTGTATCATGCACCCATAACTAACCCTGGTCCTACTGGATACTTTGGCTACCCACAATATATTTTATTTAATGTTCTGAAAAAGTTCCAAAATTGTAGTTGCAGCAACTGTAATGCCCCAAACAAACTTACTTGTGAAAGTTGATTTCTAATCCAAAAGTGATCCAAAGAAAGTCAAAAAGGCCTTAAATCCAAATATCCAGCAGCATCCACAAAGAGTAATCCTTCCAGGTCAAGGTCCAAATGAAAGTGACCAGCACATGAAGAAAGCACTGGGAGGAGCCTGCTGGAAAGGAACAGGAAGTTGGAGACTGTGGGGCACATCCTTCCAAAATGGACTCCTTGCTAAAAAAAGTGCAGGCAAATGTCAACCTGAGGAGTGATTCTGATAAAAATCATCATTTTCTGAAGGTTTATGCTGTTTGCTGGTGGATTTCTTGTGCAGAATTGCAAAATCTGTATTTCGCGAGTGCGAGATTGTTGCTGCCCGCCGCACCCACGTGTTCGCAATTGCGAACTCTCGCGATGCGTGCTGTGCAAGGTGGCAAGGCGCGATGACGTAATAGCGGTCGACTAACTCCCGCGGGATCCCGCAGCAAGATCCAAAATGGCGCAGCACTCGCAAAATATCAAGAAAAACAACTCTGCAAACGCTGAATGACGGTAAGCGAACGCCGCTCGCCGCAAAATTGTATCACCAAGAAAAAAAATCTGCTGCGTGCGAATTTACGGATTTTCGGCAAATTCGCTAGAGTTCGCGGATTGCGAATTTGTCGAAAATCCGCAAATTCCGCGAGCGGAACGGATTTTACACCCATGTTTACTGTTGACTGACAATGGTGTGACATTTTGATCTAAGGAAATAAAGGAATTTGGGAATGTAATAGTATTACACATTGACTTTGCATCATTTATCACCCAGAAATTGTGTGGTAGAAAGTATTAATATAACACTTGAAGGAGTTTGGCTGGCAACGTCTAGCGAGTTGTGTTGAGAAGAGGTTATGAGGCATCTCGAAGTAGATCGCTTTACTCCTCCCCATTACACAAGTTTGACGATCCCTAGCCATTCCACAAGTATTACTCCTTTGCATTACTAAAATGCAGGAAGCCCACCAGGTTAGTGCTGGGATGGATGGAAAGGTATAAAAGTTGAATGAAAGTTGATTTTAATCAAGCGTGGAGACAAAAAGATTTATCATTACAATCAGCCCGTAAAGAACCATATGGTCGAGCACACAATACCAGTTTGATAGACTTTAAATTCAGTGAGTGGGTCAGAGTAAACACTCCAACTGATAACAAGAGGTTATAACGCTATTTCACATGCAGTCAAGACACAAGATGGCAGGATTTAGAATTTGGGAGAACTGGTGGGACACGTTTGGCCAGCTCAGTGTAAAGATGAGATGGGGAGAAGTGAATATGTATCCAATAAGGAGAAGAGTGATAACCACATAGACAGGGACATGAAAATATTCGATAGCGACAGGGTTAAAGGATAAGCTAAGTCAAGTCGACGTGTGATCCATTCAACAAATTTCATAAAAGACTCTGGGTCTTATTACGATGGCAGGCAGACACCGTTGTGGAATCAGGACCGAATGACCTCCGGTCAGCGGTCCTGACTGCAGCATTACAATCGTGCGGTCGCATACTCCCATTTCTCAATGGAAGCTTGTGCTGCGGCTGTAAACCGGCTATAGCACAAGCTCCCATAAAAAAATGGGAGAATCTGTTCATCCCTGCACCACGTGGCAGGTACCTCACAGTGCCTGCCACACGGTGCAGGGATTAACAGGGGGCACCATACCCCCAACCAGAGACGGCAGGGAGAAGGGGCCCTGATAGGGGCCCCCAACATGGATTTCCGACGGGCTTTCCATGTAGGAAAGCCTGACATGGAAAGTCTGCCAGAAACCAACACGGTAATCTAATTGGGATTACGGTGAGGCCTCCAACTGGCCAACGGACTCATTGAGCTGTCGGAACCCAGCCGGATTGACCGTCCAGTTCCACTTTCGACTGCCTGCATTGTAATGCAGCAGTCGAAAGTGAAGCCCACGATGTGACTCGGAAAGCCTCCGACCAGCGGTTCTGAGTCACTTCGTAATGAGGCCCTACGTTGTGTAATAAGTATGGAAAAAATGAAGCTGTAGCAGCTTTGTTATGCCAGTGGTCTTTAAATTGGGTATAAGTCAGATCTATGCTTTTCTTTGTGGACCTAAATTGTGAAAAAATTTAACATATGTAAAGAAAATGTTTGTGTGTTCTCTTAGTTTTTGACTTGGTGTATGTTTAAATTTTTTTAGTGTTTATACTTTTGTGTCTATATTAGGCAGGATATTATGTTCTTCCTAAGTAACCTGTATTTTTAATTACTCTTTGGTCTGTTTGTGATACTGTAAAAAAGGGGAGATGTGTGGTAAATAAAGTAGCTGTCACTGGGAAGTGAGCCATGTCTCTGGAATCCTGGTTCCCCAAGTTATAGAATAGACGGATGTAAGCTGTTCCTGAGCTGTTACTTTTCAACTCTACTTGTACACTAGAACCTTTCGGGGTCACCTCTTTGGAGACTTTGTACGATTTTACATCTGTATTCAGTTGGTGTCTGCTGTCTAGTGTGGAACTTCTCTGCCTGTATAGTATGTGCACAATAAACCTAGACTAAGCTGCATGAACAGACCTTCAAACATGATTTTTGTACCACAGATACCACCTGCTATACCCCACTCATTACTGTCACTGCGCACTAGGATGGGGGAACAGCTGCTCTGGTGATCAAACCAATACCTAATGCACTCACCGCTGCGGGAGAGGCAGGCTGCACCCAACAGCGACTGAGCCATTTGTTAGTTTACCTAAAACACCACCCACAAACCCACCCCATTTGCTCCTTCTTCTTTATGTTTGAATATGGCAACCATGTTAGGTGTAGGATAGCCACAGCATGACATTCCATGTAGTACCATCCCGGCCGTTGGCACGTGTGGCATGATGAGGTATTGCTGTGTTTTCAGCTGTGACTGGAATTGCAGCTGTCAGAACATGTGGACAACAGCAGGAGACACTGGGTTAGATGGACAGGACAGGGCTTGTGTTTTGTTTGGAAAAATAAGCAGTGATTTTGGACCTGGCCCTCTCCTAAGGGTCACCTCAAACGTTTTGCCGTAACTCCTTCTATTTTGCTGAATTTGTTTTTGTTGGCATTAGGACTCTGTGCGGTTCTTCCCTGCTAACCAGCGGTAAAGTGATTGTGCTCTCTCCCTAAAACTTGGGAAAATTGCCTTACACCTAATGGCACAGCTAATTTACTTGTAAGTCTCTAGTAAATAGTACTGCATATACCTAGGTCCAGTACATTAAATGCTAATAGTAGGACTGCAGCACTCATTGTGCCACCCACTAAAATAGCCTTTAAAACATTTCTAAGGCCTGCACTGCAGCCTGCAGTGCTGTATTAAGCTCCATTTTGACCTGGGAAAATAGACACTTAGTCAGGCCTAAACCCTCCTTTCTAATACTTATATGTCACCCCTAAGGTAGGCCCTAAAGGCTCATAGGGCAGAGTGTATTGTATATAAAAAGTAGGACATGTACTTGCCGTGAAAAACTCCTCAATACGTTTTCACTATTAGGGCCTTTCTCTCCCATTGGCTAACACTGAGTTACCTTATTATATTTAATAACTGATAACTTTGGATTTAGAGCAGATACAGATATGCTCTCTACTTTCAAATGAATTATAATTTACAATCCTCTTTAAAGTAAAAGTTGGATTTTAAGTTATAATTCTGAAAATGCCACTTTTAGAAAGTTGGCATTTCCTTGTCCTAACCATGCGCGCCTTCTGCTAGTGTCTAGGGTAACGTGACTGTGAATGTGTGTTGGGGTTTGGATTTTGCTTTCAGACAGTGACCCAAGGGGGTCTTAGGTGTGGACAGGATGGGCTGATCTGGCAGGATGACTAGGAAGGATTGTCCCAGTCCCACTTGCATTTCAAAGGGCTTTTACCTCCTGTACACACACACAAAGGAATCTGACACCAGGTCTGCCAAGTCTTTTGTCACCCTAGACAGTTTAAAACCTTGACAGAGGTGGGTAAGAACTTTCCAGAACTAGATGTTGAGGTAGGACAGGGATTCTCCCAACACAAAGGATGGTGCCAGGTATATATACTAGACCTCCAGATCCACTCATCTCTTACGAGTGCTTTCCATCGAGCGCGCTAGTGCAGGCAAGCGTACGGTGGCAGGCAGACAGCGCATCCTTTCCTCCAGTGGGCAGCATCAGTGAGGCAGGAAGAAGACTACAGATCCCATGAGGCTTTGCAGGGGCACGTACAACGCTGCGAGGAACTGCAGCGTCGGAAACTCTTCGTCCTCATCGCATTCCTGGCATTTTGTGTTCAAGAAGAGGTCTGGTAAGGGTGCTTTGCACAGACACTCTGTAATTCCTACCTCTTGCTCCCTGTGACTTGAATTTTTCCTGTTCTCCGGTTGTGAGCTCACTCATGCGAAGGAAGTCTCTTTGTTCCTTCTGCTTTCAAGTGTACTGTATCCCGCCTTTGGAGTAACAAGTTCTGTGTGCTTTACGGCGGTGACTTTGCCCTGAACATTTCTCATGTGACATTGCCGAGGTTAACCTTTCCTGGGTTCAGATGGCAGAAAACTGACTTTGTGCTTAGGAGATACCAGGCAACCCATTTTTGTGTAACTCCTTCATGTTTCGTGAACATTGGATGTAATGGTGAATTAATCATACTGTGGACTGTTGCTGCGTAACTGTGTTATTGACTTGGTGATTCCTTATATATATATATTTTGGAGTAGATATATATATATTACCTACTGGCGGTCGCCAGTAGGTAGTTATAGTTAGGACCTACTTTCCATAGGAAGAGCATTTTTTGTTTTGCTTATACCTTTGTCGTCAATTGATGAATCTTCATGAAATTTGCCAAACTAATTCTTTGTTCATATCAGCTCCTATGTTGAAAGTTTGGGTGTGATTCGTTAACGGGGGCCGAGAGAAAAGGGGGGTCCCAAAACGTGTTTTCTCCATGTTAATTTCCATAGGAAACTTTAGACAAGGCTACAGGTCGAACGGGTGAACGGAATTACCCCAAAATTGGCAGGGTAATGGTCTTGGTCTAGAAAGCACGCTTTTGTTTATTTGATGTAAGTCGGTTCAGTAGTTTTTGATAAATATAAAAATTTACAGATGTCGATATTTGGGAATTCTGCCATCTGATTGGCAGAGGCGTTACGAGCACGAGCTTGCTGCTTATTGGTTTTGAGCGCTGCGAGCGGTTGCAACTAGGAAGTGTTGGCCGCCATTTTGTGATTTTGTTGAAGCGAGTAAGGGACAAAAAGGGCGAAAAAAGTAGGAAAGGAGGGTAGGAGCACTGTAAGCTCTGTGGAGGAGTGTGAAGCGAAGTAGTCACTCCTACCGGTCTGAAAGTGCGGTGTTGCTCAGAGTGACATGGTGCTGAGATGATATGCTGCTACACTCAGGTATGGAACCGAGAGCCTAAACCCTGAGCTCATTGTTGTAAAGTGATGTGCAAGTAGTCTTAGTACGCGTTTATACCATACAGGGAGTGGGAAGCAAACTACTGACCGTTATCGTGGGTTTATACTATACCGGAAGCGGGAAGTGAAGTACTCATAGCTACCGGTGTGAAGACTTGGGGATCAAACCGAGGTGATTGCTGTAAAGGGATGGGCTCTGGGCGCTGTAGTAAACATGTGCAAGTAGTGTTAGTAAGCGTTTATACTATACAGGGAGTGCGAAGCGAACTCCTGACCGCGACCGTGGGTTTATACTATACCGGAAGCAAAGTACTCACGCCTACCAGTGTGAAGACTCGGGGATCAAACCGAGCTGATTGCTGTAAAGGGATGGGCTCTGGGTGCTGTAGTATACATTTGCAAGTAGTGTTAGTAGGCGTTTATACTATACAGGGAGTGGGAAGCGAACTACTGACCGCTACCATGCGCTTATACTATACCAGAAGCGAAGTACTTACGCCTACCGGTGTGAAGACTCAGGGATCAAACCGAGCTGATTGCTGTAAAGTGATGGGCTCTGGGTATTGTAGGAAACTAGCCGCTGTAGTATAACTGTGTAAGTAGTGTTAGTATGCATTTATACTATACAGGGAGTGGAAAGCGAACTACTGACCCCTACTGTGCGCTTACACTATACCGGAAGTGAAGTACTCCCGCCTACCAGTGTGAAGACTCGGGGATCAAACCGAGCTGATTGCTGTAAAGTGATTGGCTCTGGGCGCTGTAGGATACTAGCTGCTGTAGTATAACTGTGTAAGTAGTGTTAGTATGCATTTATAGTATATAGGGAGTGGGTAGCGAACTACTTTCTCCTGCTGGTCTGAAGACTCTGGGATTAAAGCGTGAGCCTAAATCGGGAGCTCAATGCTGTAAAGTGATGTGCTCTGGGCGCTGTAGCATACCTGTGGAAGTAGTGTTAGTTTGCGTTTATATAATATAGGGAGTGGGAAGAGAACTACTCACCCGTACCGGTCTGAAGAGTCCCGGATGAAACCATGAGCTCATTGCTGTAAAGTCATGTGCTCTGTGTAGTATTCTAATGTAAGACATAGTAGAATGTTAGTATGTAATTCTACTAGAATGTAAGTATGTAATGTTAGAATGTAGGGCTGTCATGAGGGGAACCTTGGGGAGTTTGTACATGGTGCTGGAGAAGGCGGTTGCCTTGCTGTCTGCTCCTGTTAGTGGCTGTTTAAGGTGTCTTGATTTCTGGCAATAAATCTTCTTATTGAATCCATTGCTGTCTGCCTCTTCACTACATATATTTGGCGACGAGCGGGAGAAGGTAAAAAATAAGGCAGCACTCACCAATACTTCAAAGTTGCTTGCGTTCTACTGAAGACCCTTTTTCTTTGTGTAGCTGTTTCTACTCATCCCAGGGCCGTCGGCTCATTGAATTATGTCATTCGACCTCTGGTAGGATTTATATTTTTAGATTTTGCGCTTCCTATGCCTCTTCACTACACTCTGGTCACTGTACTACACCTGTGTAAGTAGTGTTAATATGCGTTTATACAAACCAATGCATCATGGTCCTAGGGAGCGGGACCTCCCAGGCACAGCTCATACAATGTCCCGGGGTATGCATCCGCAGGACATTTATGTTTGCTATTAGAGGGCGGGTGCATGGCTTCTACCCTGTGATAGCAAATCCTTGTTTAACTAGTTAAAGCGAGAGGAGGAAAACCTTGGATCGATTTAATCGAGCGGATCTGGATGGTAAACATGGAGAAAAAAATAAAAGCGGGGTCATACTCGTTGATTTAAATTAGGCTCCTGGTGGGTAATGTTCTGTGGCTAATCCTAATATTATATCGTGGGGTCTCTGTAGGACTGGGGATCTTAATGTCACATGTAAATTAGGCGCGGAAGGGCACAGAGACATTTAGTAGCATAGGGAGACCTTCGCCTACATGTCCCGACTTCTTGACTGGAGGAAATCTTGTTTTCTGGCCCGCTGTGTTTCGTGCTCTGACGGCACCATTTCCAGACGGTCCCCCCCCGCCGCCGCGACCTACCATCACATCGGCCGCAGTGCGGGGGGGCCACATTGTCCAGAGCACCCTTCGGGACGGACCCGCCCATCAGCCGCACTTCCGCGCCCGGAGGCGCTTAAAGATCCTGCGCCCGTCCGGGGTAGCGGGAGACCTTCGCCTACCTGTCCCGACTTCCTGACTGGAGGAAATCTTGTTTTCTGGCCCGCTGTGTTTCGTGCTCTGAGGGCGCCATTTCCAGACGGTCCCCCCGCCGCCGCGACCTACCATCACAGCGGCCGCAGTGCGGGGGAACCACATTTTCCAGAGCACCCTGCGGGACGGACCCGCCCACCAGCCGCACTTCCGCACCTGGAGGCGCTTAAAGATCCTGCACCCGTCCGGGGGAGCGGGAGACCTTTGCCTACCTGTCCCGACTTCCTGACTGGAGGAAATCTTGTTTTCTGGCCCCGCTGTGTTTCGTGCTCTGAGGGCGCCATTTCCAGAGGGCCCCCCCGCCGCCGCGACCTACCATCACAGCGGCCACAGTGCGGGGGGACCAAATTGTCCAGAGCACCCTGCGGGACGGATCCGCCCACCAGCTGCACTTCCGCGCCCGGAGGCGCTTAAAGATCCTGCGCCCGTCCGGGGGAGCGGGAGACCTTCGCCTACCTGTCCCGACTTCCTGACTGGAGGAAATCTTGTTTTCTGGCCCCGCTGTGTTTCGTGCTCTGAGGGCGCCATTTCCAGACGGTCCCCCCCGCTGCCGCGACCTACCATCACAGCGGCCGCAGTGCGGGGGGACCACATTTTCCAGAGCACCCTGCGGGACGGACCCGCCCACCAGCCACACTTCCGCGCCTGGAGGCGCTTAAAGATCCTGCACCCGTCCGGGGGAGCGGGAGACCTTTGCCTACCTGTCCCGACTTCCTGACTGGAGGAAATCTTGTTTTCTGGCCCGCTGTGTTTCGTGCTCTGAGGGCGCCATTTCCAGATGGCCCCCCCCCTGCCGCGACCTACCATCACAGCGGCCACAGTGCGGGGGGACCACATTGTCCAGAGTACCCTGCGGGACGGATCCGCCCACCAGCTGCACTTCCGCGCCCGGAGGCGCTTAAAGATCCTGCGCCCGTCCGGGGGAGCGGGAGACCTTCGCCTACCTGTCCCGACTTCCTGACTGGAGGAAATCTTGTTTTCTGGCCCCGCTGTGTTTCGTGCTCTGAGGGCGCCATTTCCAGATGCCCCCCCCCCCCGCCGCGACCTACCATCACAGCGGCCGCATTGCGCGGGGACCACATTTTCCAGAGCACCCTGCGGGACGGACCCGCCCACCAGCCGCACTTCCGCGCCTGGAGGCGCTTAAAGATCCTGCACCCGTCCGGGGGAGCGGGAGACCTTTGCCTACCTGTCCCGACTTCCTGACTGGAGGAAATCTTGTTTTCTGGCACCGCTGTGTTTCGTGCTCTGAGGGCGCCATTTCCAGATGGCCCCCCCCCCCCCCGCCGCGACCTACCATCACAGCGGCCACAGTGCGGGGGGACCACATTGTCCAGAGCACCCTGCGGGACGGACCCGCCCACCAGCTGCACTTCCGCGCCCGGAGGCGCTTAAAGATCCTGCGCCCGTCCAGGGGAGCGGGAGACCTTCGCCTACCTGTCCCGACTTCCTGACTGGAGGAAATCTTGTTTTCTGGCCCGCTGTGTTTTGTGCTCTGAGGGCGCCATTTCCAGACGGTCCCCCCCGCCACCGCGACCTACCATCACAGCGGCCGCAGTGCGGGGGGACCACATTGTCCAGAGCACCCTGCGGGACGGACCCGCCCAACAGCCGCACTTCCGCGCCCAGAGTCGCTTAAAGATCCTGCGCCTGTCCGGGGGAGCGGGAGACCTTCGCCTACCTGTCCCGACTTCCTGACTGGAGGAAATCTTGTTTTCTGGCACCGCTGTGTTTCGTGCTCTGAGGGCGCCATTTCCAGACGGTCCCCCCCCGCCGCCGCGACCTACCATCACAGCGGCCGCAGTGCGGGGGGACCACATTGTCCAGAGCACCCTGCGGGACGGACCCGCCCACCAGCCGCACTCCGCGCCCGGAGGCGCTTAAAGATCCTGCGCCCGTCCGGGGGAGCGGGAGACCTTCGCCTACCTGTCCCGACTTCCTCACTGGAGGAAATCTTGTTTTCTGGCCCTCTGTGTTTCGTGCTCTGAGGGCGCCATTTCCAGACGGTCCCCCCCGCCGCCGTGACCTACCATCACAGCGGCCGCAGTGCAGGGGGACCACATTGTCCAGAGCACCCTGCGGGACGGACCCGCCCACCAGCCGCACTCCGCGCCCGGAGGCGCTTAAAGATCCTGCGCCCGTCCGGGGGAGCGGGAGACCTTCGCCTACCTGTCCCGACTTCCTCACTGGAGGAAATCTTGTTTTCTGGCCCTCTGTGTTTCGTGCTCTGAGGGCGCCATTTCCAGACGGTCCCCCCCGCCGCCGTGACCTACCATCACAGCGGCCGCAGTGCAGGGGGACCACATTGTCCAGAGCACCCTGCGGGACGGACCCGCCCACCAGCCGCACTTCCGCGCCCGGAGGCGCTTAAAGATCCTGCGCCCGTCTGGGGGAGCGGGAGACCTTTGCCTACTTGTCCCGACTTCCTGACTGGAGGAAATCTTGTTTTCTGGCCCCGCTGTGTTTCGTGCTCTGAGGGCGCCATTTCCAGACGGCCCCCCCCGCCGCCGCGACCTACCATCACAGCGGCCACAGTGCGGGGGGACCACATTGTCTAGAGCACCCTGCGGGACGGACCCGCCCACCAGCTGCACTTCCACGCCCGGAGGCGCTTAAAGATCCTGCGCCCGTCCAGGGGAGCGGGAGACCTTCGCCTACCTGTCCTGACTTCCTGACTGGAGGAAATCTTGTTTTCTGGCCCCGCTGTGTTTCGTGCTCTGAGGGCGCCATTTCCACACGGTCCCCCCCGCCGCCGCGACCTACCATCACAGCGGCCGCAGTGCGGGGGGACCACATTGTCCAGAGCACCCTGCGGGACGGACCAGCTCACCAGCCGCACTTCTGCGCCCGGAGGCGCTTAAAGATCCTGCGCCCGTCCCGCGTCTCGGGATGCGCGCGGGCGATCACCGGGCTGAGCCCGGGCAGAGAGCGGGCCGTCTACGGCCGTCCAGGGCAGGACAAGGCTGGGCTGGGCCCAACCCCTAAGATTTCTTTTTTCATGGTAAGACCATTTAACACATCAGCACTATAGTTACTAACTGAGCATGGCCCTAAATCCCGGAAAGGAGGGGAAACGCTGCCTTACTACTACTGCATCTGGGGGAAGATTAACTGGAACCCTGGACGATTTTTTTATTAGAGCGGCTGGGGTTGTGGGCAGAGAAATTGCATTAACTGAAAAACGCTTATCACAGGAGCTTCTGGGTGCTAAGCGCTCTTCGCTAGGTGACTTAAAAAACGCTGTTTCACCGGTCCACGTTGAACCAAGAACCTTATTCATGCGTAGCCCCATCGACCTGGAAGGTCATGACTTTGAGGACAATTCTGCAGCCTGGGATGACGCTGTACCATCTTTGAACATTTCCTCATGTAGTAGTGGGGGCCGCCACTTGGGTAGGAAACCGAAAATAGCAAAGTTATCATGTAATTCAGGTGTACTTCTCTCAAAAAAAGTCACTATTGCATCTAATAAGCATACTAAAGGTCCGTTAGGATCAGACACGCGAGTCCCACAGTCTCATAACAGTGTACAAACTTTGGGGAAAGAGGAAGAGGTAGAAATGTCTTTTCCTAACAAGATACACCTATTAAGATCCTTTACTCTCCCCCTGATTGAAAGACTAAGGGTTATCAATGGGAAGCTTGATGCTTTGAGTGAAGTAACACTCGAGAATGCACGCAAGCTGGATATTTTAGCACCACCCGAGCCCAACAAGGATAGTGAGTTAATGCACAGAAACACTTTAGAATTTAAAGCTCCTCCAGTTACCATCATAGCGCCAAAAGCTGTCTCTAAAGGCCAAGCACAGAAACCACCAGAAAATAAACCTATTGAAAAAAGCACTTCAATTAAACCATCTCCGAAAACAAGTGAGAATAAGGGGGGGAGACAGTGCAAGCTCACTTGGATGATCTGGTCCCCCTGCCTGTAATTAACCTCCCGCCCGAGTCTTCACCGCTAGTATTAGTGCTTGGAAATGTCCCCGTATTGAATAAGGGATCTAGGGAGAATTTTGGCCAACTTAAAAACAAGGCGGCCCACTGGATTGCAAACAATACATCAAAGGTCAAAAAGATATGGCAAGACATCATAATAGCCCGCAGAGTGGCCTGGATAGGCAGGACAAGAAAGAATAAAACAGGGGACTGTGTTATAATCAATTTTAACAGCCCTGATCCAGTAAGAAGAATCCTTAGCAAAGCCATATTTAATGTCGGGTCATGGAGAAAAGGTATCGAGATTCTCCCTCTCGATTATTTTTACAGGGACCTGAATAGACCTAAACCAAGTAGAGAAACTGGCTGGGGTCACAGAAGGACACCACATCCACAAATTTGGCAGGGCTGGGAATATCCTAGAAAGAACTACACAAACCGGATACGGAGGGGAAATGAGGGTTATGTTCCAACTTTCGAAGGGATTAACCGTTTCTCAACTCTGAGTGGATTGGAGGGAGTCGACTGACGACCAACCATTGAGGTCGGGGACATCTCTAGTGAGGGTACTGTAACTGTCATAGAACATACAGTGGTAGCCAGCCAAGGTAACCAGCAGAAGCTGATCACCCCACATGTACCGCTAACGGTACATGCTAAGAGAGGTTTGAGGGTTACTTTTTGGAACATCGCGGGGCTTCGCTCCAAGATAAATAATCCAATCTGGGCAGACTTTATTAAAGACATAGATATATTATGCCTGCAAGAGACCTGGTCTCTTGATGAAATTCACATTGACGGTTTTAAAACATATCATGTACCAGCAGGTCCTTCTAATCATGGGAGATGCAAAGGGGGGATCAGTGTTTACATAACAAACCTATTGGGGGTAGTATCGCTGAAAATGGTGGGGTCGTGTAGCAATTATCAAATTAACATGTACAACAACATAGAAAAGGGTCTAGTAAGTGACATGGTAAACACCCTTAACAAGGAGGTAAGGAGTTTGATGCATAAATTAGGGAGGGATTCCATCCTCATTTGGGGAGGTGATTTTAATCACAACCTTTGCAAACAGTTACAGAGCGGATGTGGTGATCAAGAGGTAGACAGCTCCGAGTACCAACCCCATTTTTCTCATAATAACTTGGGCGATTCTTTTAATGAGATGATGGCCTCATATAACATGGGTTTTGTTAATATGCTATGCACACATACAGTGGAGTTTAGCCCCACCTATGTGGGGAGAGGGCATAGCACGTTGATTGATTTTATCACTATCTCAAATACCCATGCATCCTGGTTAACTGATTTTGCAACCCACTTGATAGGAATAAGTGATCACCTCCCACTTAGCTTTTGTATCCAACTCCCTAATGCTAAAGAATGTACACTGGTAGAAAGGTTGGCCTGGACCACCAACTGCACTTTGAGCAGACAAAATGGATATGCTCTTAGATGGTCACAGAGTAATCCGGAGGTCACTAATATAAAAATAATAAAGCAAGCCCTAACATCTGTTATTAAATGTCTGCAGGATGAGGTTTCACATCCAGAAGTTTTAGACTCTTTTACCGACATTACTAGGATTATTCAAGCTAATTTACAGCGCCCTATCAGAGACAAGAAACCTTGTAAAAATGGGTGGTTTGACTCATTTTGCAAGAAGACTCATGTACAACTAAAGAGGGCCCTGCATAAAAATCCGAGAAATCGGGAAGAAATAAAAAAATGTAGGCATGAGTATAACTTAGCAAGAAAGTCCTGTAAACGTAAAATTAAAAATGATGCGTGGGTGAATTTATATGAGGCCTCGTTGAAAAGGGATAGTTCCTCATTTTGGGCAGCAGTTAAGGCACCGTTCTTTAGCACAGGGGACATGGCGAGAATGGAAGTGGCGATAACTGAAGATTCCTGGATAGACTTCTTTGCAGAAGTCCATAATCCAGGCGGGGCAAATAAAATCGTAGACATGGGGACAAAAACTCATGGGCGTCAGGAAAAATTTGTCCCAATTGATCTATCGATCACAGTTAAGGAAATTTCAGAGGCAATTGTACAGAGCAAGGGAAATAAAGCCCCGGGTGCGGACGGCGTTCCTATAGATTTATTTAAATATTTGACTGAGTTATGGTCCCCGTTACTCACACGTGTCCTTGAGGCTAGCTGTGATCTGGGTTTTATTAATACTTGGTCTGACTCAATAATCATCCCGATATTCAAAAAAGGGGACCGGGAAAATCCCTCCTGTTACGTCCTATATCCCTCCTGGATTGTTTTATGAAAGTTACAGGAAGGGTAATCTTGAACCGCCTGCAACAATGGGCAGAAGATGCTAATATCTAATCCCCTGTACAATACGGATTCAGGGAGGGACGTGGTACACTAGAGCAGGTATTAAACTTCTCGATGCTTTTAGGGAAATATACACAGGCTAAGGATGGCAAACTCTATGCAGTGTTTGTTGATCTAAGCGCTGCATTTGATTGTGTTATCCACAGCCGACTATGGCAGATTTTAAAGGATTTGAAGGTGGATGAGGTGCTAATCTCCTTCCTAAGGCAACTTTATGCTGGAGCCAGGGCGAAAGTGAGATATGGCACTAATGGTGAATGTACTAAGTCGTTTAATGTAATGCGGGGAGTAAGGCAAGGATGCGTACTCGCCCCTTTTCTTTTTAATTTATACACTAATGACCTGGAAAAAGATCTGGTGGCTGAAGTCAGTGATTCCCCGCAGTTTAATCACAAACAAATTGTGTCTCTTTTGTACGCGGATGATGACGTGATTATGTCACGCACACAAAGAGGCTTACAAACGGCATTAGATACATATTTAAATTTTATGGATATCAGGGGTCTGAAACTTAACGTAACTAAAACTTTTGTTATGACCTGTGGTAGACACAAGAACAGAGAGTGCCGCATATTTGCTGGGAAGGAGAAAATTGCTCCAACAAAAACCTTCTCCTACCTGGGCATTGTTTTAGAAGAAACTGGGTCCTGGGGGCCTGCCATTAGAAACAGGACAATGATGTTTAAAAGAGCTACGGCAGCACTTATGTTTTTCTCAAGAAAGATGGGAAAAAGACCTCCCGAAATCCTGGTAAAAATCTATCACGCCAAGTGCATAAGTACAGCCGTATACGGGGCAGGCGTGTGGGGAATTTCCGATTCTACCCCTATCCAAAAGGTAGAAAACGCTTTTTTAAGATTCATTCTGGCAATTTCCCAAAGTTCACCAGTATTTAATTGCCACTCAGAGTTGGGCATCCGATATGTGAGCGACCTCATCAGTATGCAGCCTCTATTGCTCTGGCACAGAGTTTGGACATCTCCCGATCTTATGCTAAATAGAGACATTATTACTGACTGTATGGGTTTGGACAGGGCCACCAGGATACCATGGCTGTCCTATATCCGTAAATTTACTATGGATCTAGGAAGACCTGAGTTTTTCTATCACCCTGATTCTATGTGTACTATATCAAGGAAGGACTTGAAGCTGTTGTGCTGGTATCACTTAGAAGCTCTCAGACTAGGAGTAGAATTAAACAAAAAAACTGTAATGCAACATCAACTTACCCTAGTCTCCTATTCAATTCAGCCTTATTTAATTTGGTGTCTGGAGGGCTTTGATCGTTATTTACTTTCAAGATTTATGTTTGATGTCTTTTTTCGTTTAATAACATTTCCAAAACCGAACGATTGGGGCAGAATCCTTTGTAAATGCCCGTGTGATAACCTGTCTATTCAATCTACACCGCACGTGATTTGTTTTTCTAAATTCTATGATGTAGAAAGGTCTAGGTGGATTAAACCACTTTTAAAAAAACATGGCACATGGCGTCAATGCCGTCCGGCACTATTGTTTTTATTATCTTTAAATGACGTACATTGTGTGGCCGTAATGATAGGCTTTTTAAAAAGCATTTTAAAAAAAGGAAAAGCTTAATCAACTTTTAAAACACATGTATTTATCCTTATGATTGTAACTGTTTGGGTTATACGTTTGTATACGAAATGAATTTGTTGCTTTTATGATTTTATGTATTCTGAAATCGAATAAAGCTTTTTCAATCAATTACTAGCATAGAGGATCGCCACCTCCTCTGGTATTGTTTACTAATCATTCAGGGGGCTTCTAGGCCAACTGAAGTCTGGGGATCACGACCCTCCGGGGCTTTACTTAAATATGCAGGGTGGACCTCGGCAGTCCCTGAAGTTGCGGTGGTGCTAGGCAGTGCCTTATTTGTTCTGTAATCACACGGGCAGTACTCATGGTGTTATAAAGTGATACATGCATAGAACCCTTGCAGTTGTAGAATTACGCAGGCTTCATTTATGCAATAGTCTATTGGTTTATACTTGGTAGGTGCACCGCAAACTTAAAAAAGGTTTTCTCTCTAAACCTCCTATAAACAGACAATTTTCACAATAAACTACAGACAAGTGTTGTCAGAAAAAGAAGAGACCTATACACTCACTTATTGATTGGGAAAAAAATTAACTTTATTAAAACAATACAAATAAATGGAAACACATGTTTATTAGAACAAACAACAGTATAACATAAAATACGTGGGTGGGACTCCTCCGGAAGAAGCGTACAAAACCTGAAAGACAAAAATGAAACATAAGTATGTGTGCCATGTGGAAGATGAAAAGAAAGGTAGTCCTAATGAAAGGAAGATAGTGAGAATGGGAGGGATAGGGAGGGGGTGTAAGGGAGAAGGGGAGGGAGAGTCAAAAGAACAGAGGGAGGAGGGACAGAGCGTCGGCGTAATGGACCCAGTGTTTACGTCCCGTCTTCCGTTTGTCTAGGACGCTGGGGTCCGCAAGAAAGAGTGTGGTCGATCAAGTCCTTAAAATGAAACATATGAATGAGGCCAGAGATTACATTATTAGCTACGGGGACATCGCTTGCCTGTACCTGTGCACCCAGGGTGCTGCACCCCAGCACCTTCCCCCGCACTGTGCTCAATTGTAGGTCCTACGCACCGAGGCTTCACTGCTCACTTGTCACCATTGGTGTGTCCAACGATGTGTTGGTGCAAGCTCCGAGTCCGGGCTAGCTTTGTAGGGTGGGAGAGCAGGTCTCCGGTCGGGGACGGTGTCTTGATACCACGATGGAAGGCGTCAGAATGCAGAGGGCATCATGACTGGGTGAGCACCTGCTCCGCCCATTTTCGGTCAATTCAGTGTCTGAAAAGGGGGAAATAATTTATTGGTGGAAATGTCTGGAGGTAAATGAAGGTTTATTTCATGCTTAATAGAAAACACCAGTGGAGTGCATCCTTCGTTTTTGAAGTACGATCTACCAACTGTTAGTGGTAATCGTGGTTCAAAGAGGAGTTGGAGTGCACGACAATACACAAGGTTAAATAATAATATGTTATAACAAGAATTCACATACAAAGGAACAGAGCGCATGCTAGAAGCATACTGTGCACATATAATGCAGTGGTGGAAGCCTGTGTGCATGTACACTAAGTAATGAGCTCTCTACAGTGCCCTAAAAGCCAATACCACGTGTCTGTAGGGCAGCGCTGCACGCTGGCTCAGGCCTACCGTACGGTCCAGCAGGTCCTTAAAATGAGACAGACATGTGACTCAATGAGGTCAGAGATCACATCATTACGCACGGCAACATCATTTTTTCGCACCTGCGCACCCAGGCAGATGCAGCCCACCCCTTCCGCAGCAATGCGCTCAACACGTTTCTGTAGGGTAGCGCTGCCCGCTGGCTGAGGCCTACAGTACAGTCCAGCAGGTTATTGAAATGAGACAGAGATGTAACTGAATGAGATCAGCGATCACATCATTACGCACTGCAACATCGCTTGTTCGGACCTGCGCACCCAGGCTGATGCCCCCATCCCTCCTGCTGCACAGCGCTCAATTGCAGCCCCTGTACACTCAGGCCCCACAATTCAGTTGTAGTGTTTATTGCAGGATGGTGTACACCTCATGAATCTCTTTGGAAACACACGGGCAGTAGGGTTCACAATTTAGAACCAGTGTTGATTGTCAGGATGGTGTACACCTCATGGATCCCTTTTTTTAATTACACATTGTGATATGCGAGCTTGATGCGGCCATATCACCTGGGCAGTGTGGAAGAACTGGGACATGTGGCGTCGTCGTTATCCTATTTATACGTATGCAAAGTGGGCTGGGCTGGCATACGCCATGCCAGCGTAGGGGTGTGAATAATTGTTCAGGGGATCTGGGCGTTGTTCAATTCCTGCCTGGCCAGGAAGTGTAGTTATGTGTGTTTCTTTTGCAGTGTTGACATTGCAGAATGCACAATTTATATTATTGTAGCATATATCGGGAGGGCGGCAACTATTGCTAATGAGATTCTGTTCGAAAAGATTGAATGGCGAACATCACATGTCGTTGTCAAGGTTGTAGATATGCACAGACAAGCATGTCACTGGTGTGCGGTATTATTGAAAGTTTTGCTATCACGAAGCGTACACATGTGAATGTGCTCAGATGGAGGAAGGATTAGCAGTGAGGCTACGTCATACACAGTGATAATGCTCACAGTCAAGCAATGTATGTCAAACGTGAATCTGAAAGTCTCACATATGACACACTACTACATAGGTAAAGCCTGACAACAGAGCGTTCAGCAATACAAATCTACACATTACTGCTTGTGACATGTGATCTAGGAGGTGCACTCTCGGCCGTGGCTGATGATACTACTTATAGCCACCAATACCCAGGCCAAAAGGCAGCACAATAATGTGCACACACTCACACACACCAGGGGCATCGTGTAACACACATTTGTTTTTTGATGTAACCTTTGAGATGCATGGCCATCACACGTGAATGGCTTAATGTACTGACCATGAACATTGATCAAGATGATGGTTGCATGTTGTGTGTAGTATAAGATATGTGTACACAGAAAAAAACCTTTTCAAAAAAGCTGTTTAAGGTGAAGTGGTGTCTCTCATCAAACGCTGTAGAGAGAATGACTAAAATGGGTGGGGTCGTCCAACTGTTACAATGGGAAATGTTATGAAGCAATCAAATGCTTTTCTTTAAGATCACATGGCAATCGCGCACCGAGCGTGCAAGGAGGCCGCACCCGACGCTATTTTGAGAAAATATATTTATCAGAATATACGTTTATTACAGTTAGAAATATATAAATGTTTAAAATATTTTAGAATATAACTTGCTGTCATATACTGTTTAAAGTTATTTACATATACTTTTGAGACAAAAAAAGAGGGAATGGCATACCCGTTGTGACACCATATGTCTGTGATGTTACAAAGGCCCTGGCGGTGGGCACTCGTCACATACGCAACACGCAGCGGGCGCAACCCGATACGTACATTTGGCTTGGTACTGCGTACCCATCGGATACCAAAGTAGCAGCTGGCGCGACCTCATATGTATATGATGTTCTGCGGGACGCGATGCCACGAACCCGTTGGATAAGAAATGCACATAATTTATGAGTTTAGCAATATGGTGGATCGGATTCGCGTGGTGATGGAGCTTGGTACGCTACTGGTATGGGAGTAAATGTAAATGTAAATGTACATGTATTTATATAGCGCAAATCACCGACACGGTATCTAAGCGCTTGCTTAGGGAACCCGTCCTGGTATTCCCCTGTCAGATACCCTGGCAGGGTATCCACAAGGTGAAAGCCAGGCATCCCGCCGCGAGGGGCCGTAGTGGAGATTAAGCAAGCTATTGCCCAGAGTCGCAGAGTGTGACCCCGTGAGTCGAGTAGGCACCGGAGCGAGAATTATCGAGTCCGTGGAATTTTAGAGCCCGAGACCCGCCGAGGCGGGGAATCAAGCCCTGGTCCACGGCTGATCTCAGCTTCCGGGTCTGCCGCCTCTAACCGCTGAGCCACACTTCACTGAGTGTAGTTTTCTCCCCCCCCCAAAAAAAGAGATACATATTTTTGGGGGAAGATATAAAATATTACATCATTTTTAAAAGTTAAAAAAAGAAGTATAATAAAGTTTAAAAATATTTAAAAATATAATTGAAAAAATATATGTTTTATAAACATTAATATATGAAATTAACATTTAAAAAACCTTTAAAATTCACTGAAAAAACCAAAGGTTTCAGGGACGTTATAGTTAGTTCAACATTTGACTCATATAAAACCAGAGAAATTTGCCTGTTATAGTTAGTTGAGCTAACTATAACTCGCCCACCCGCAATGCACTGGTGATGACGTCACATATTACATCACTCATGACATGGTCAGTGACATCACTGATGACATCACTGATGACATCATCCACATGAAATTCTAATGCATATACTGAGGCCCTGATATAAAGTTTGATACACACACTCTAAAATATAGACTACTAATTTTGAAACCATACACACAACAATGCCAGATACTACATACCACCCACTATTTCCTAGTTCTGTACACACATTCAGTTACTTATACATGCAGTTACTCATCAATACAGTACTATAACATCCAATCATACACCTATACATACAGTAACACTCCGCTACTAATCCATAGAGCTACTCACACACCTAGTCAGTCATGCAAAGAATCAATCACACACCAATTTACTCATGTATACAGTTATACACACCAACTCCGTTTTTTATACACACACCACATCACTTATTTATGCAGATACTAACACATACTTACTGTCTTATACAATCACTGATACAAGCAGACACTCATTTATACACACAGTCTTCAAATAACTTACTCTCACTTAGAGTCATCTACATATTCTAACACTCACATATACTGCCTTAAAACATATGTAGTTACTTACACATATACCACTGAGACATTCATTCACTCACCAACACACCCATACACACACTAACTCGCCCATACAGCCCTTCCTAGATGAACTTTTTAATCCATACAATCAGTGAATCACCCACTCAGACATCTATGCACAGTCACACACCCTGCCACCCACCCACACAGATACTCAGGCACCCATACAGATACTCAGACAACAAATCAATAACCCATATAGACACTCATATAGCTACTCACCAACCCATGCAGCCGCTTACACACCAACTGAGAGACTAATACAGACTTTCACACAGTTTAGTTGCTAACCCATGCATTCAGTAAGACATGTTCAATCACTCACTTATACAGACAGTCACGCACCTACTAAATAATCCATTCAGGCACGTGTAAATCCACTCATTCTTCAATACACCTTGGCATAGATATATATGAAAAATATTTAAACTTTCCAGAAACACACATTCACTGGATGATGTCATCAGTGATGTCATCAGTGATGTTATTTGAGATGTCATCAGTGATGTCATCAGTGATGTCACTGACCATGTAATGAGTGACGTAATATGTGACGTCATCACCAGTGCATTGCGGGCGCGCGAGTTATCTTTAGCTCAACTAACTATAACAGGCGAATTTCTCTGGTTTTATGTGAGTCAAATGTTCAACTAACTATATTGTCCCTGAAACCTATGTTTTTTTGTGAAGATATATATATATATCTCTACTCACACGCGGCTTTTCTTTGCTGTCACGGCGCTCTTTACGAAAGGTGCATTGTCTCGCAGCCAAGCCAGGCTGATTTCAAAAGCCAAACACACATCCCCAAATAGGGATTAAATAGGTCGCACTCCGTTTTCTTTCAAATTCTGTCCTGCAGATTCTTTATTTCACCAACAAATAAACCACCAACGTTTCGGTTTCAACTGAAACCTTGTTCACGGTAACGCCCTTCTGTTACAATTTCCTTTTTAAACTTTACAAATCATTTCCTGTTTCCTTCACAGGGGGCATTGTGGTAGTTGTAGTGTATTGTTATTATCTCCGAACATTTATACCTAAATACATTTATACATAAAAGGATGTTTATAAATTCACACCTTATTCATTTCATTTTAGTACAAATATTTCATGTTTGTACCCAAAGACTTTTTTTTATATTTTATATATATTTGATCATTTTTCTTTAGTTATTTTTTCAGTAGTTATATTTTCAATCTTTATCTGGTTTATAACATTTTCTAATCACTGATTCTATCAAATCCTCTAGTGGATATATATTAGCTTTATCAGTTTTTCTTTTCTATTATTTCCTCCAGTGGACAACAAAATAAACTGAAAAACATTTTTGATATATGACCACAGATTGTGTAGTTATAAATCCCTTTTCTTTGTACGGTGTGATCAGTCCTTATTTACAATTATTTACACGATGTACAATTTTATCTATCAATTCAAACACTAAAAATATATATATCCAAAACTCCAAATTCAACCAGCGTTGATATATAATTTTGCTGTTTTTTCTGGTTCTATTTTAACAGGGGTAACCTGGAGTGGTATAGGACTACGCTCTATCCCTGTGACGCCTTATGGAGTTTAGAAAAGGGTAGGTTATTAAAGAATCGTGCAAAACAACAGTTGATGGACAGAATGCAGAACAATGTCATACATTCACCCCAGTTCAGAGATATGGTCCTAAATCTATCGTTTTTTTGCTCACCATGCCATTCCAGTTTGAACCCAGCCATATGCAAATCAACCTTGACCCTGTGCCCCATGGGAACAGTCCAGCCCAAAGTGCCAAGCTAGGTCCTCCCTGGACTGGAAACAAGCATCCTAGGACCGGTTTCGGGCTTTTAGCCCTCATCAGCCAGGATAGCTTGATTCCAATGTCATGGCTTGGCAGTTCAGTCTGGACTGTTCCCATTAGGCACAGGGTCAAGACTGATTTGCATATGGCCATGTCTGAACTGGGGTGGTGTGGTGAGCAAAATAATGATGGATTAAATCCAGATCTGTGACTGGGGGTGAAAGTTTTGCCAGTGTGCAGCATTCCGTCCATCATCTTGTGTGTTTTTCTGTTCACCCTATGTGGGAAGGGTATGCCCAGATGTGGGTCCCGTGCTCACTACGCCACTCGAGTCAAGCTATCCTGGCTGATGAGGGCTGAAAGACTGAAACCGGTCCTAGGATGCTTGATTCCAGTCCAGGGAAGACATTGTTTGGCAGTTCGGTCTGGACTGATCCCATGAGGCACAGGGTCAAGACTGATTTGCATATGGCCATGTCTGAACTGGGGTGGCGTCGTGAGCAAAATAACGATGGATTAAACCCAGATCTGTGACTGGGGGTGAAAGTTTTGCCAATGTGCAGCATTCCGTCCATCATCTTGTGTGTTTTTCTGTTCACCCTATGTGGGGAGGGTATGCCCAGATGTGGGTCCCGTGCTCACTACGCCACTGGAGTCAAGCTATCCTGGCTGATGAGGGCTGAAAGACCGAAACCGGTCCTAGGATGCTTGATTCTGGTCCATGGAAGACATGGCTTGGCAGTTCGGTCTGGACTGTTCCCATGAGGCACAGGGTCAAGACTGATTTGCATATCTGAACTGGGGTGGCGTGGTGAGCAAAATAACGATGTATTAAACCCAGATCTGTGACTGGGGGTGAATGTTTTGCCAATGTGCAGCATTACGTTCATCATCTTGTGTGTTTTGCTTTAAAGAATCGTGTCATTAATGGGAGGGGGATGTGCATTGTTTATTGTCTGCATATAATACAGGGTGTGCCTCACGTTCATTGAATGGAGTTTTCTAAGTTCCTACACAGCAGCCAAACGGAAGTAATTGGTAATACTAAATCAAAGTCGCAGTCTCTTTACAAGCTATGCTCATACTCTTTTATATGTAGTCGCAGAATCTAAATCATTGTATTTATGTATGGATTTTAGTGAGATGTGTAGAAGGTGTTTATGATTGTCGTTGTCATTACAGTTCTCCCTTCCTGCTGTTCCCATCCTTTCCTTCTCCCTCTTGATCCTCCCACTGACCTGTGCCATTACGGCTTATAGGCTTGGGTATATCAAGAGGTGGACCATTCTGAATAACAAACTGATCCTGAGGACTCAACTCTCTGACACATCAGAAAACTCCTGGGCCTGTGGACATTGTAGAAGGAGGATTATTCTACTTTCAGAGGACTGTCCTGCTGCTTGAGGACAGCCTTACTGTCTGTGTGACAACCTTACTGTCTGTGTGGAAGACTGGACCTGCTTACCATCATATCAGACTAACATGTGTGAATCCATGGGTCAGTTAGCTGACATAACATGCTCCAGAGGCCTCCCTGCAACTGCCCAACTGCATCTGCACCTCTCTGGACCTGCAACTGGACCTGAAGCCCTGCTGACCTACTTTGCTGTTAGTCCTTGATTCTCAAGAAGTACCTCCCCAGGTCCTAGACCCTTGGCTGACATCGGAGTGTACGCCTCGGCATGAAAAAGTCCAAATACTGACGCTTTGGCTACTTGCAAACAAGCCCGTTTGCACCAAGACACTGCAGCTTGCGATGACTTGTAACATGAAGCTCCAGAGGGACATACTCTTTCTACAGCGCCCACCAGTAACAACAGGCAATGCGAGAGCCGCACTTAACACTATAGCAGCAACCGTCCATGATGCTTAACTAGCTATTCATGCTACACCGACAACAGCCCATGACACCTGACCTGCTCTTCGTGCTGTAGCAATATCATCGGACACGCTCTACCTGCTCCTCGCGGCCTTCTCCAGTGTGAATTGCACTCTTCTTGCCTGACTTAGAAAGTAGCTCTTTAGCGGGGCTATCCTGGTCCCTGCATCGGACCCATGGTCCATCGCAGTCGGCCTGAACTTGTGGCTTTCTCGCAGTTTAGCGCGACAAGATTACCGCAAGTCGCAATTTGTGCTTTTAGGTGCTAATTTTCTGTACATTTTTTAAATTGCATTTCTATGGTTCTTTTGATTGGATTTATGTCGTTCTGATATCATTTTACTTAATAAAATTAACTCTATTGTTCTAAATCGGCTTGGGATTTTTATTGTGTTATGTTTTCTCATTATTACTGTTTGTTTTCTGCATAAATGCTTTACACACTGCCTCTAAGTTAAGCCTAACTGCTTTCTGCCAAGCTACCAGAGGGCTAAGTACAGGTTCATTTAATGATGTTTGTGGTTCACCCTGACAAGGATTGTGGTTTCTCCTTGAGTTAGGCTTCGACCCCTCTCTACCCATTACTCAATTTCTTACAAACAATAATGCACCAGCATTGCAGTTAATTTGGGAACTTGGGAACTGGTTTGGGAGTACCGGGGCGAAGAGGTTGCTGGGCTAAGATGGTTAAAATTAGAGGAATTTGTCCCAAGTGTCCTGGGGCCACCTAACTGTTGAACCCAATATGAATATCTTTCTGTCAATTGACTCTCGTGGTAGTGTAGGTGAGCAGTCAGCATATTATCAAGGAACTGAGTTAAAATTATCGTCGCTTTAGAGGCAGAAAACTGCAGCTAAAGCGGCGATAATGGACTTGATAATACGCCCTTGAGAATTCCAATAGAAGCCCATGTTCACACCAGAACATGGGTTTGTATTGGCATTCTCAACCCCATTATCGCCGCTTTAGCGTCAGTTTTTTGCTGCTAAAGCTGTGATAATTTTGACGCCGTTCCTTGATAAGATGCCCCAAGGTTTCTTGTGGAAGGTGCTGTGGGTTAGATACTCAGAAACTCAGCAAAGCATAGAATAATACTTAATAAATCAATATCCAGTCAGTAATTATACCTAAAAAATCAAAATGTGCTTTAATTCAAATACATTTAAATGCTAAACATAAAACTACAAATGTACATATGAAAATTAGAACTTTCTAGTCCCTCTTGAAATAGAGATCTTTGTAAAAATATTTCTCAGTGTTTAACCATAGAAATACCCTTCTGTTGCCTTGTGCCATGAAATTCTAATTGTAATGTGCCCTCATCCCTCATATTGTGTTTGTAACAGAGTTTACAATGTAGAACCTGTTCTTATTTTTATTTTATTTGTCACACAGTTAATATTGTTAAACTGTTTCCTAATGCTTTTAGCTGAGATGTCTCAATGAAAGCCCCTCCTGCTGCATGCAAAGATGCATCCTACTGTATTTAACACAGGGTCTGCCTTAACAATTTCTCTTTTAGTTATATGGATAGGCAGGCTACCACTACAATTGTCCAATCAAATGTCTTAAAAAAAGAATAGTTAGAGGATGCTTCTAAAATCCTACTCTCAATGCTGCTTTTTAATTCTTTCTGGAGCTCTAGTAGAAAGCTGTCTCTCAGCAGACCTAAAAGTTTGCAGGTGACTGGATGAAGAGCCTCCGCTTATTTTAACGTGTGTGAGAAGTTGGCTTGGTATATGCTGTCCACTAGTTAAAGTGGGCACCTTGCACCAGACCAAACAATCCTTCTAGTGATTTAAGAGGTCAAACATAATATTAGAAAGCTATCCAAGTGGTAGCTGTGGAGAGCACTATTACACAAAAAGGAGGTCCCAGGGGAGGTTTAATGACCACAACTGCTACGCCCCCTAACTCATCAATTACACCAACAAAAGATAGCAGTCCCTCTGTGCTGGAGGGACGACCGGTGCACCGACGGATAGAGCGGTGCACCCAGTACCTGAGCTGGTGCCAGGTGAGGTGGGGCTGTTCCCTTCCAGCTAATGGGAGGACGAGTACATATCGCACTTTTCAGGTGATATCTTTTTAATGTTTGTATATAGCAGTAGCACTAATGGTCCTGAGGAAGCAGCTGGAGACTGTTCAGCTCCGAGTGACTGCAGAAACATGTCGACCGTACAATCTCGGTGGTAGTCATTTGTTATACTACTACTTGCACTGTTTTTATTGATTTGGGAGTGAAAGGGTGCATATTAAAGTTCTTTTCCCTATCACTATCCAATTTTAGAACAATTTTTGGATGTTTCACTTTATCACTTTCACTTTATCTAGCACTGCTTTTCAGTTCCCTTCAAAACACACTTTGTTCACATCTGAGATTTTTCTGGTACACCCAAGAATTAGCTTGTAACATCGGCTGGTTCTTTGTGGACACCATCACTCTTAGTGTGCAAGAGATCCCAGAGGATGAAGGGCGGTCTCGAGGGTGGACTGATGGGAACTCGTTCACGATGAGTGGTTTCCTTTCACTTGATTTCATATTTGCTTTGCGAACACATGGTTGCTGGTGGTTAGATACATAATTTAGTTAGTCCTTTGACTTACTGCTATCTTTTGTAGCTGTGGAGAGCAGCCTTCAAGCTTAGACTTGATGGAATGTTAAGCGGCTTGTTTTACGAGAATGCAATCTTATTGTATTGGTTAAATGAAATTAGAGCCACACTGTAGTTATAAAAATATGTATTTATTACTATAATACACCTTAAATACCTCACAGTATCTGCTACATGCAGATAAACACAAAGCACACAATACTGTAGCACAGAAACAAACGTAAGTAGTACTAATACACAGTGGGTTCCAGGAGGAGACCAAACCATATACTAAAATAGTGGTATAAGAACCACGACTCGAGTCAAGACAGTGTCTAGAGGTTGTAAAATCACTGGGGCCCCAAGGAACCACCCAAGGTGAGTAAAGAGGGACCCCACAGAGGACGGGTGCAGAGTGAGAACACGACCACGTGCTACATATAATTCAATGGGAGAGTTGTGGTTGCAGGTTTAGTGTTTAAGGACCCTTCCCAGTGGATTACAGAGAAACCCTTTAGAACATAGAAGGTTGGAGAGCCACCCACCCGTGGATATCGAAGTACCAGAGTTACCTATCCCTGGGAAGCCAGATGCATAGGGTCGAAGTGGAGTTGGAAACCGTTGTCGTTCTCATTGGGAGTCTTCAAAGAAATGCCACTGCGGGAAAGAAGAAAAGTGTCCAGTGGAACCCACAGGTGGATTCTTGAAGGAAGGAACCTGAAAGCAGAGGGGACAGAGTCTGGGTCACTCAGGAGTGATCTGGGGCTCTGTAGACGAATGTCCACCGATGTCGGGTGCTTCAGGGGTGAAGAGGGAGACCTTGATTCCGCAGCCACGGGGACCAGGAGACGCTGAGGACCAGCATGAGCCGGATGCGAGCTCTCCCACAAAGGATGTTAAGGGCTAAGGGGTCGGTGTCTGGCTGGACAACCCAGAAGCCTTGGCAGCGGCAACCCATGAAGAAGGTCGAGGAAGGTCACAGTCTGGTCTAGCAAAGACCAGGAGACTCACCACAGCAAGGGGAGTCAGGGTAGGCCCGGAACAACCAGGGGAGCCCTAGAAAATCAGTGTTGTCCCTCAAATAGACCCACAGGCCGAAGGCACAGGATTCGCGAGGGGACCTCTAGCAGTTTCACAAAACAACAGCTTGCATGGCACAGAGTATGAGGAGGCCAATGCACTTAGTTGGGGAACGCCAACAAGCATATGCACTTGCAAATTTACGCTGTGTACAGGGGATTGGGTTATGCGGTCCCCACGAGAGATGCTGGCCTCAATCTCGGGAAGAGGGCAACTTGACCTCATGGAATGTAGGAAACCACCTCCTGTGCTGCTGGAGCCTTCAGAGTCTGCAGGAGCTCAGGATCAGCAGACCGGTAAGTTGCATTACGGTTCTGTGAATGCATGGGAGTGACTCCTTCACCCTAAGGGAGATACTTAAGTTGTTCTTGATGCTCCACATGTCCTGCACGGAGCCTGTATTGTGCACAGGCACAGACAATGGTTTGGAAGGAGAGGGAGACAAAGTTAGGCTCAGTCAAAGTCCAGCAAAATCCAGAGTGTCCAGATGGTCGAAGTTCAGTGGTTTCTGGTTCAGAATCTTGTCCACGTTGAATCTAGGGTCCTACTGCCAGGTAAGCTCTTTTGTACCCATGGGAGACGATTGGACAGATTCATGGGACCCTCCCAGGGGAGGGTCAGCACAGTGGGAGGATACTCCCCTTTCCTTTGTCCAGTTGTGTACCAGAGCAGGAGCCAACAGCTCCCAGGTCTGGTTTGAACTGGACTATGCACAGGGAAACCAAGTGTGCCTCAGATGCAGATTTTCAGGCACTTTAGGAGTGCACCCACCCAGCCCCAATACAATAAATCCTGTCTGGGAGGTGGTCACACCTCCCTGTGACAGGATGCCTATTATCCTGCCTTCCCCTGCTCAAGCTTGGCTCAGCAGCAGGAGGGCAGAAATGTGTCTCTGGTCGGCACCAACCATTTTGTGCTGCCAGGTTGAGAAGGCTGGTACCGGAAAGACTAGTGACCGCACTAAGCTTGCTTCAGAAGGGTGGAATCATACCTCCCACACCAGCTACCAATGTGGAGGTATGATTCCAAGGTGTTTTATACCAAATATAACATATTTTGTTGCAGCTATTTTAGATATAGCATTTTACGAGAGCATATAATGCGCCTCTACTTATATGTCTGCAAAAGAAACAATTCATGGACGTAATGCTGGACAATACATCCCTCCTCCTTCTGCCTCTTACGTTGACCCCCTCCCGCCGATCCTTCCGCCTTGTCTAACCTCAATCCCTCCCATCACGGAAGAAGTGTTTCGGGAAACACTTCTTAAAGTCAAATCAGGCTCCCCTGTGGATATCTGTCCGGCCCGTATCCTACAACAAATTTTTTCCGTTTGTACACAGCCCCCGATCACCTTTCTTAACAGTTCCCTCTCACAAGGGGTTGTGACCCCAGCCCTTAAAGCGGCCACCATCGTGCCCATCTTGAAGAAACCAGGTGCCGATCCAGCTATCCTTATCAACTATCGGCCCATCTCCTTGTTGCCATACCTGGGCAAGGTGCTCGAGCGCTATGTTGCCTCGGTTCTCAGTGCCCATGTAGAGGCTACGGGAGGCTTGGCACCCTGCCAAGCTGGTTTCCGTCCCAAGCATTCCACTGAGTCCGTCGTAGTGTCGGTCCTGAATAACCTCAGGGAGGGCTTGGACCAAAACAAACATCAAGCCCTGGTGCTCCTCGATCTCTCCGCCGCTTTTGATACGGTGGATCATTCCATCTTGCTTTCACGTATCGGAGCGGCGGGAATCGGGGGCTCAGCACTAGTTTGGCTCTCGTCCTTCCTGCGGGATCGCACCCAGGCGGTCCGGCTGGGGGAGTTCACGGCAGCTCCACTTAAGATCACTTGTGGTGTCCCCCAGGGTTCTTCTCTTTCCCCTTTATTGTTTAATCTTTATATCTATCCTCTCATCTTTGCACTTCAGCAGCGGAAGGTCTCTGTATATAATTATGCAGATGACCTCCAGCTTGTCTTCAACCTCTCTTCTTCCCCTCACGCTATTTCTAACTTTCAAGCTATTATGATTTTCATCAGGGACTGGATGAGCCACAACCATCTGAAGCTGAACCCAGACAAAACCGAGTTGGTGCTCACGGGTGGCTCTTCCAGTCCCTGGAACTCTTCTTTCTGGCCCTCTACTCTTGGTCCCCCTCCTGTCCCTTCTTCCACGGTTAAGACCCTTGGCATTAAAATTAACAATCAGCTTACCCTCCACTCACAAATCAGTTCTGTTGTTTCTTCTTGCTTTCTGATGCTCCGCACTATTCGCTCTGTCTCCCGGTTCTTTTCCCCGCTGGTACTCAAACTCATCATGTCTGCCCTGGTGATCTCCCGGCTAGATTATGCCAATGCCCTTTACAACGGCATCCCGGCATATAGCCTACGTAAACTCCAGCTTGTGCAGAACCAGGCAGCTCGGCTGGTGTATGGCCTCCCCCGTTTCCATCATTCTACACCATTGCTGAAGGCGCTGCACTGGTTGCCTGTTCTGCAACGGTCTCTCTTCAAGACTGGCTGCATGGCTTTTCAGGCACGGCAGGGAACGGCTCCGGCCTTCATTTCCTCCCTATTAAAAGATTATGTCCCCACTAGACAGCTCCGATCATCTTCTCAGTCCCTTCTACAGGTTCCTCGCTATAACAGGAAAAAATGGGGAGGTTCCAATTTTTCTGTTTTGGCCCCCGTATTTTGGAATTCCCTCCCTGACCACCTACGAGCGACCAAGCAATACTCCCTCTTCCGTAAGGGCCTGAAAACTCTTCTGTTCGTTCAGGCCTTCCCACATTAACTGTCCCTTTTTCCTCTAATCTCCATGCCTCCAAAAGCGCCAAGAAACCGTATGGTGTACGCTGCGCTATACAAGCTTTTTAAATTCAAATTCAAATTCAATGCAAACATTCACCCCCAGTCACAAGGATCTGGGTTGAATCCATCATTCTTTTGCTCACCAGACCACCTAAGTTTGGACCCAGCCATATGCAAATCAATCTTGACCCTGTTCCTTGTGGGAACAGTCCAGCCCGAACTGCCAAGCCAGGTCCTCCCTGGACCAGAAACAAGCATCCTGGGACCTGTTTCAGGGCATCACCCTTCATCGGCCAGGCTAGCTTGAATCCAGTGGTGTGGTGATCACGGGACCCACGTTTGGGCATACCCTTCCCACTTAGAGCGACATATGTAAAAAAACAATTGATGGACGGAATGTGGGACAATGCAAACATTCACCCCCAGTCACAAGGATCTGGCTTAAATCCATCATTCTTTTGCTCACCACACCACCCTATTTTGGACCCAGCCATATGCAAATCAGTCTTGACCCTGTTCCTTGTGGGAACAGTCCAGCCCGAACTGCCTAGCCAGGTCCTCCTTGAACCTGAAACCAGCATCCTGGGACCGGTTTCAGGGCATCACCCTTCATCAGCCAGGCTAGCTTGAATCCAGTCCATCCATCATTTTTTTGCTGTAACACTTTTCTCCCTAAGTGGGATGGGTATGCCCAGACATGGGTCCCTTGCTCACTGTGCCACTGGATTGAAGCTAGTCTGGCTGAAGAAGGGTGACATACCCTGAAACCGGTCCCAGGATGCTTGTTTCCAGTCCAGGGAGGACCTGGCCTGGCAGTTCGGTCTGGACTGTTCCCATAAGGCACAGGGTCAAGACTGATTTGCATATGGCTGGGCCCAAACTGGGGTGGTGTAGTGGGCAAAAGAATGATGGATTTAACCCAGATCTTTTGACTGGGGGAGAATGTTTGCATTGTCAGCATTCCGTCCATCATTTGTTTGCTGTAACACTTTTCGCCATAAGTGGGATGGGTATGCCCAGACATGGGTCCCTTGCTCACTGTGCCACTGGATTTAAGCTAGTCTGGCTGAAGAAGGGTGACATACCCTGAAACAAGTCCCAGGGTGCTTGTTTGCGGTCTGGGGAGGACCTGGCCTGGCAGTTCGGTCTGGACTGTTGCCATGAGGCACATGGTCAAGACTGATTTGCATATGGCTGGGTCAAAACTGGGGTGGTGTAGTTGGCAAAAGAACGATGGATTTAACCCAGATCTTTTGACTGGGGGAGAATGTTTGCATTGTCAGCATTCCGTCCATCATTTGTTTGCTGTAACAGTTTTTGCCCTAAGTGGGATGGGTATGCCCAGACGTGGGTCCCTTGCTCACTGTGCCACTGGATTGAAGCTAGTCTGGCTGAAGAAGGGTGACATACCCTGCAACCGGTCCCAGGATGCTTGTTTCAGGTTCAGGGAGGAACTGGCCTGGCAGTTTGATCTGGACTGTTCCCATGAGGCACAGGGTCAAGACTGATTTGCATATGGCTGGGTCCAAACTGGGGTGCCGTAGTGGGCAAAAGAACAATGGATTTAACCCAGATCTTTTGACTGGGGGAGAATGTTTGCATTGTCAGCATTCCGTCCATCATTTGCTTGCTGTAACACTTTTTGCCCTAAGTGGTATGGGTATGCCCAGACATGTGTCCCTTGCTCACTGTGCCACTGGATTCAAGCTAGCCTGGCTGAAGAAGGGTTACATACCCTGAACCGGTCCCAGGATGCTTGTTTCCTGTCCAGGGAGGACCTGGCCTGGCAGTTCGGTCTAAACTGTTCCCATGAGGCACAGGGTCAAGACTGATTTGCATATGGCTGTGTCCAAACTGGGGTGGCGTAGTGGGTAAAAGAATAGGATGTAACCCAGATCTTTGGACTGGGGGAGAATGTTTGCATTGTTAGCATTCCGTCCATCATTTGTTTGCTGTAACACTTTTCGCCCTAAGTGGGATGGGTATGCCCAGACGTGGGTCCCTTGCTCACTGTGCCACTGGACTCAAGCTAGCCTGGCTGAAGAAGGGTGGCATACCCTGAAACCAGTCTTAAGAGGCTTGCTTCCGGTCCAGGGAGGACCTGGCCTGGCAGTTCGGTCTGGACTGTTCCCATAAGGCACAGGTTCAAGACTGATTTGCATATGGCTGGGTCCAAACTGGGGTGGTGTAGTAGGCAAAAGAGCGATGTATTTAACCCAGATCTTTTGACTGGGAGAGAATGTTTGCATTGTCAGCATTACGTCTATCATTTGTTTGCTGTAACACTCTACCTATATGTCTGGCTGCGTCACTGACAACCTGGGAGAATGGTCTCCGAAGGCTACAGAGGGGCTCTGCTCATGCAGGGGCACCCTCTCACATCAAACCCAGCACCCTGCCTTCACGATTGTCAAGGCCTGCTGGAGGAGTGACTGAAAGGTTTTAAGTATAGTGACCTATATATATAGTAAACCTATATCTAAAGTAAGTGGTGCAAGCACCAACGTACACAGGCTGCAATGGCAGGCCTCTAGTTCCATTTTGCATGGCCTCTCATGGGTGGCATAATAGATGCTTTAGCCCATGGGTGGTCCCTGGGGTACCTATACCCTGGGTACATGTGTACCATATAATAGGGACTGACAAGGATACCCCAGTATCCAATCTGGAGTGTACCTAAGTACATGCATAACATTTTAAGGAGAAAGCAGATAGGCTGGGGTCCTGATTAGCAGGATCGCAGTCAGACTAGTCAAAAACAGTGTAACATCAAATAAAAAGTGGGGGCAACCATATGAAGCAGATCCTACTTTCCTACACAACCCCCCCAACAAATGTAAGGAGATGAGACTAACCTTGCCCAGTTGAGTCTTCAAGTTCCAAGTGGAAATATATGGAGAGTCCATCTGCATTGGCATGAATACTCCCAGGTCTATGTTCCACTGTATAGTCCAACCACTGTAGGGAAATGGACCACCTAAAAAATGTGGGTTTTTCACCCTTTATCTGTTTTAGCCATAAGAGGGGCTTATGGTCTGTCTGACCAATGAAGTGAGTGCCAAACAAGTATGGCCTCAAATTCTTCAGGGCCCAAACCACAGCAAAGGCTTCACTCTCAATGGCAGACCAATGTTTCTCTCTGGGGTCAACCTTCTGCTAATAAAAGTTACTGGTTGATCCTGACCCTCTGCATTAAGTTGTAACAACACAGCCCCTACCCCCAACTCAGATGCATCTGTTTGGACAATTAATTGTTTGGAATAGCCAGGACTTTGCAGAATGGGAGCAGTGCACATGGCCTGCTTGAGATCATCAAAGGCCTACTGACAGCTCACGGTCCACTGAACTTTCTTGAGCATTCTCTTTGAAGTAAGATCATTCAAGGGACTCACTTTAGACCCATATCCTTTCACAAGTCTTCCTTAGTACTCAGTCAGGCCCAAGAAAGCTCTGACCTGAGGCTGGGTAGTGGGAGCAACCCAGTCCATGATGGTCTGGGTTTTGCTCTGCTCTGGTTGAACCTGGCCTCCACCCACAAGGTGGTCCAGGTACACAACCTTACTTTGCCCTATCTGGCACATTGTGGCCGTGATAGTGAGATCTGCTTTCTGCAGAGGCTCCAAAACATTCATCAGGTGGACCAGGTGATCCTCCCAGATGGAGCTAAAGACAGCTATATCATCAAGATATGCTGCACTATAGGCTTCCAGACCAGTACGGACTTTGTTCACCAGCCTTTGGAATGTGGCAGGTGCATTTTTTAAACCAAAGGGCATTACAATAAATTGACAATGCCCACGAGGGGTTGAAAATGCTGTTTTGGGTTTGGCATTCTCAGCTAATCTTATTAGCCAATATCCAGCAGTGAGTTCAATTGTGCTCAAAAACTTTGAGGAGTTCATCTGCCCTTGGAATAGGATGAGCATCAGTCCTAGTGACTGCATTGAGCCCTCAGTAGTCCACACAAAACCTCATTTCTCTCTAACCACCCTGGATATAAGGGTTGGGTACCAGGACCACTGGACTAGCCCAAGGGTTTTCTGAGAGTTCATTCACTCCCAATTCCATCAGCTTTTGGACCTCAGTCCTGATGCAATCTCTGACATGGTCAAGCTGCCTGTAAATCGTATTTATTAACAGGCAGGCTCTCACATGTGTCCACTTCATGGGTACACCAGGTGGTCTGACTAGGAGTCAAAGAAAACATATGCCTATATTGATTGAGGACCTTCTTGCAATCAATCTGCTGTTGCTCAGTGAGGCCTGCCTAAACTACACCATCAACTGAGCCATCATCAGGTTCTATGACAGGAGGTCAGGGAGTGAGTCACTCTCTTCCTCCTGCCCCTCATCAGTAGCCATGAGCAAGCCCATGTCTGCCCTGTCCACATTGGGTTTGAGCCTGTTTACATGGAGCACCCTATGGGGGCTTCCTGAGAGTTCAAGGTGACCTCTCACCTCTGCTCAAGTAGAGTATCGGGTCCACTCCATTTGTCTTGGAAGGCTGCTGGGGCCACAGGCTCCAACACTCATACTGTATGTCCTGACTGATAGACAGTCAGTACAGCATTTTGGTCATGCCAAGCTTTTTGCAATACTTGACTTGCCTGAAGGTTTTTGCTGGCCTTCTTTGTGTACTCAGCCATCCTGGAGCAGAGACCAAGTACATAGTCCACAATGTCTTGCTTAGGTGGTTTCTTTATGCCTTTTCCGTTGTTGGACTGTGACACCCCCCCTCCCCCACCAGATACAGGTTTTTGGGGCCGTGAAGAAGACTTTTGCTCTTTAGCCTTGTCCCCACCTTTATCTGAAGTTTTAGCATCTTGCTTCTTTTGCTCACCACCAGTGTTCTAGTTTGTCTGCTTCACCCTAGATCTGACCCACTTATCTGCCTTTTTTCCCAATTCTTGGGGAGGAGTCAGATCAGATTCAACCAGTATTGATCCAACAACTGATTTTGGCAATTATTAAGGATCTGCTTCCTCACAATCAAATTGTACAATCTTGTAAAATCATTCGCTTTGCTGCCAAGCAACAAGCCTTCCAGAGCCTTTTTTTAAACAATTCTTTATTGAGGTATTTTCAATTTTTTTACAACGCAGTCCATTACAACACATAGTGCTTTGGGGTGCTGGATAGTGAATAGTTTAATTTACTATTCCAACTCCAGTCCCCGTGGACACTAGGGAAGGTTATTGGATAGTGAATTAACCTATTCCCTATCCTAGAGCGCCCCCAGAGCAATGCGTTGTAATAGTTTGCGTTGTAAAAGTTGCGTTGTAAAGGTAGTGCGTTGTAAAAGTTTCGTTGTAAAGGTTGTTCACCATTTTCAACGATTGATTCAATTGTCTGGATTCTCCGGAATGCAACTCTGCCGCCCCCCTTTTTCATTATAAAGTCTCTTATTTGTAGGTATTTAAAGAAATCTCTATATTCTTGACCAAATTCACTTTTTAACTCTTTGAATGAGCCAATTGAGTTATAAAATGATCCAAATTGAGTATTGCCCGATCTGACCCATCGCAACATACATGTGTCCGTAAAGATCTCTGGGAGGTTAATATTTCTATGAAGTGTTGTGTAATAAGAGAACCTTCCAATCCCCAGAAGTTTGCTTATGTGATTCCATGCACTATAAATTCCTTTTAGGGTTTTGAACCGAACTTTTTTCAAAGTGGCAATCATATGTCAATTTCTAGAGATGTTCCCCTGTTTTTTTTCCTAGGATAAGTTCCTGTGGAGTTGGAACCCCCCTGACTTGATCGGGCTCCTGATTTGGAATTAGTAGTGCCTTGCTATATTCAAGTATTGTGGCCCACCAGTAAGCTTTAAAGTTAGGTAAGGCGAGACCTCCTCGTTCTTTCGGTAATGTGATGTATCTATGGGCTCTTCTTGACCTACTATTCCCCCAAAGAAAACGAGAAAAAATATTATATCTTGTTGGACAGGCCACATGAAGGGCCGCTCTCCCCCGGCCCAACCAGGCCCGAGCCCAGCCACGCAAGTACCACACACCACCATTGCACGTCCACCGTCCCCGCAGGGACCCCTACACTCGAACCTGTTGACCGCGTAGGCCGACCCACTACCGGCCTGCGCGCCCATCCTGGGCGCCATCTTGGACACTCCACCACGAGGCCGCCTGGCCCCCGATCGACCTCAACCCTGGGCCTGGCCAGGCCTCAGACATTCCGGCACCAACGTCCACCCAGGAGGTGAGCGGGCTACTTGGTCAGTCAATGGGAGCAAGAGGTGTCGATGGCTCTCCCCCGCCAAGTGCCGCTCGCCCATCGCCTCCCCGGGCGCTGGCTCCACCCCCCTGCTGGGTGTCGGGACTCCCTCATCCCGGACCTCCCGACCTCCAGGTGCGAGGGTCCGGACATCAAAGCACACCAGCCCTATAACTGGGGCAGCTCCAGAGCAGGACGGGAGTTGTATCTTGGAGTCGAGAGACGCAAAGAAGAACTCATCCTTGACGGACTACTGGCGCTGCCGTAGCTCTGTCTTGTGCACCCTCGTCTTGCCTGCTGGCGCTGCCGCGGCTTTGGGAACCACCCTATCCTTCATCGTCGTCGGGACCTGCTGGCGTGGCCGCGGACCGTTTGTAACCACCACCTTCATCGGGACCTGCTGGCTCTGCCGCGGACCGTCGGCTGCCTTCATCCATCTCGGGACCTGCTGGCTCCGCCGCGGCCCGTTCATCTACACCACCGAGCTCGAGGATTGAGAGCTATTTCCATCTTTTTGGTAACAAGACTGTCCCGCTACCCTTTTCCCAAACAGAGACCAGAATAGAGGGGACCCCTGAGTCCAGACCTCCTTGTACCATTCTACCGTACTTGAAGAATTGCCTATAAAGTATCGTTGAACTTTATCATTGTGTGGTGTCCGTCTGTGGGGGGGAAGTTACTTGTCTGTACGATTCACTGGAGACGGCTCTCCCCGGAGACCTCTCCCCTTATCCTCGGCCGACCCTCCCGGTCCGTCTAACATTGGTGGCCAGCGGCGCGATCCGAATCACCGCATAAACCGTACAGAGAGTAGCTCACCCCACGGCGAATCACGATGTCAACTAAAGACAGCGGATCAACGGAGAAATTCCAGATGGAGAAATTGGATGAGTACAGCCATCGTGAACTTAAACAGTTCTGTATCGAATTAGGTATCGCTACCACCGGACTAAATACCAAAGATGACTTTAAGCAGGCCCTAGAATCTTGGGCAGAAACCGGGGCTGCCGGAACCCCCGATCAAAACATCGCAGCACAAACCCCCATGGCCCCTGAAGAGCGAAGAACGGGTCTCTCGCCAGACGAGATCCAGGAACGAGAAAGAACCCGACTACACGAGCTGGAAATGGCCCGGCTCAAAATGGACGTTGAACTGAAGTTGGCCGAACAGAAAATCAACTTAGAGCACCTGCGTCTCCGAGAAGAAAGAGAGGAGAAACAGAGACAAAGGGAGCTCGAGGAAAAGAAACTGGCATATGAACATGAGCAGAAACTAGCTGAAATCGACCTACGCAAACAGAATAAAGAAGCAGGGGTGTCCGAGCAACCCCACACTCCAGGGGCAACAGAGAAGAAGGTACACATCCCCAAGGATGTCGTTCGAGAATACTTCCGAGAGGACGACATCCAGCAATGGTTTAAGGCCTATGAAATCGCTATGACTGCACACCGGATCGATAGAAGCGATTGGGGGGCCGGTCTGTGGGGGAGATTCCTCAATGAGGGCCGCGACGCCCTGCTGCAACTCCCGGACCACCAGATGACCTCCTATGACCATATGAAAGCTGCACTCCTCACCCGCTATGGCCTCACACCCGAGATGTACCGTCAGAGGTTCCGAGACTGCACCCGCATCCCGGGTACAACTTGGGTGGACTATGTCAATTACTTTAGCCGAGCCTTCGAGGGCTGGATCAAAGGAAGCAAGGTCACAACCTACGAACAACTGTTCAATCTTATGGTATGGGAGCATCTGTCGAACAATTGCTTCATTGAACTTCGCCAGCACCTCCTCGACAGCAAGTTAACGGATCCCCGGCAGCTCGCAGCCGAAGCTGACCGGTGGGAGATCACCAGAGTGGGTCGAAATGGGTCCTACGAACAGAACCGGAACAACAATGGTCAGCACCGTCCCCGAGGAGGAGGAGGCCAAGGACGCGGAAGAAGCAACGCTCCGGTCACCCCCACTACCAGCACCACCCCCCCGGCCAACCGGGGCAGCACCCCAGCGCGACCGGGATATCGAGCCAATGGTACCTGCCATCGATGCCAACGAGTCGGACACTATGCAAACGACCCAAACTGCCCCCAGTACCAGAGCCCCAGACCCCGCCAAGTAGCCGCTGCTGCTCTGGGGGAGGAACAGATCTCAGAGGAACAAGAAGAATATGAACAGGAACACCAAGAATGGGAGCCAGCCGCCATGGCTCTCGCCTGCCTAGGGGGGAGAGACATGGTCCCGCGGGTCCCCCTACCCGCTAATACCCAGAAGTACAGCCAATGGGTGGGCATCAATGGACGCCGGGCTGAAGCCCTTCGTGACACTGGGGCCAGTGTAACAGCCGTCCGCTGTCACCTGGTGACCCCCGAACAATACTTACCAAACATTCTCTGCCCTGTACGTTCAGCCGATAACTCAGAAAGTCTGTGTCGGATGGCCTGCGTCCCCTTCGAATGGGGAGGGGTCTCCGGCATGTTGAAGGTGACGGTCCGAGATGATGCCCCCGTAGACTGCCTCCTGGGTAATGACCTGGAAAGCTCTCCATGGGCAGCAGTCGAACGAAAAGAGCACCTGGGGATGTTGGGCGTCCCGGACTGGGCGTGCGTCACCACCCGGTCCATGACCGCCCGTGCCAACCCCCGCCCAGAGGAACCCGAATGGCCGGCGCCACCGCCTCCGGTCGCCCCCGCCGAAACCACCGACCGTGACGTCCCCCCCGAACCAGCTCAACCTCCAGACCTCGCTAACCCCGACCAGTGGCCTCAAGAGGGGGGGCCCACGCAAGAACAATTTCGCCAAGAACAAAAGACCTGTCCCTCCCTCGAGGGACTCCGCCAGCAAGCGCTAGCCCAAAGCGCAGGGGATACCTCCGGAACTCACTGGGTCTACTGGGACAATGATCTGCTGTACAGTGAGCAAAGAATCGCGGAGCTGGGGGCCAGCCGAGTCCTAGTGGTACCCCTCCGTTTTAGAGACTTTCTGCTAAACCTGGCCCACGATGTCCCCCTGGCAGGACACCTGGGTCAAGACAAAACCTATAGCCGCCTGGTGACCCACTTCTTCTGGCCCAAAATGAGGGACAATGTACACCAGCATTGCCGATCTTGCCCCACGTGCCAAGCCAGTGGAAAGAGCGGCCGCAAACTGAAAGCCCCCCTGCAACCTTTTCCCGTGGTCACCACCCCGTTCGAGAGGGTCGGAATCGATATCGTAGGGCCCCTGGACCCGCGCACAAAACAAGGCCATCGATTCATCCTGGTGCTAGTGGACCACGCCACCCGCTACCCGGAGGCTGTTCCCCTGCGGACTGTGACAGCCCCGGTAGTCGGCCGGGCTCTGATGGGGATCTTCTCCCGGGTGGGCTTCCCCCGGGAGGTCGTCAGTGACAGAGGCACGAACTTTATTTCGAAATATATGAAGTCTCTCTGGCAACAGTGCGGGGTTACCTACCGGTTCACGACCCCCTATCACCCTCAAGGAAACGGACTCGTTGAGCGGTTCAACCGCACGCTCAAAGGGATGATCGGGGGGTTGGAAGAGCCCCTCCGTCGCCAGTGGGATGTGCTGCTGCCGTGCCTCCTCTTCGCCTATCGAGAGGTTCCCCAGAAGTCCCTGGGCTTCAGCCCATTTGAACTGCTATATGGACACCCCGTGCGGGGACCGCTCAGCCTAGTCAAGGAAGGCTGGGAGATGCCCCCTCTAAAGAACCCACCAGATGTTTTCCGCTACCTCCTAACTCTCCGCAACCAGACCCGGCGATTCCGAGAACTAGCAAAAGCCCACCTAGAGGCCAGTCAAGAGGACATGAAAAGGTGGTATGACCGGAATGCCTCCTCCATCGAATTTGAACCTGGGCAACAGGTATGGGTGATGTCCCCCACCGAACCCTGCGCCCTACAAGACAAGTGGACAGGGCCCTTCAAAGTGGTCGAGCGCAAGGGTCCGGCTACCTATCTCATCGACTTGGAATCTTCCCGGAACCCCCTCCGGGTCCTCCACGCTAACAGACTGAAACCGCACTTTGTACGGACAGAACTCAGCCTCCTGATGGCCACAGACAATGGGGCTGAAGAGGACTCCGAGCCCCTCCCTGACCTTCTACGAACTCGGGAGAAAGACGGCTCCGTAGATGGGGTCCGACTCTCAGAGGCCCTCACCCGAGAACAACGCCAGGAGTGCCGAGTTCTCCTGTCACAATTCGCCAGCCTGTTCTCCCTCACCCCAGGTGTCACTTCCTGGTGTACGCACGATGTGGACACGGGGGACAGCCCCCCTATCCGCCACCGGGCCTACCGCGTGCCAGATCGGGTACGGGCCTGCATCCAGGAAGAAGTAGCCAAAATGCTCACGCTCGGGGTCATCGAGCCCTCAGACAGCCCCTGGGCCAGCCCTGTAGTACTGGTCCCCAAAGCAGCTGCCCCCGGCACCACACCAGAACTCCGGTTCTGCGTCGACTACCGGGGCTTGAATGCGGTCACCAGGACAGACGCACATCCCATCCCCCGGGCAGATGAACTAATCGACCGCATGGGAGCTGCCCGCTACCTCAGTATCTTCGACCTGACGGCGGGCTACTGGCAAATCGGCCTCACACCCCGGGCACAAGAACGTTCTGCCTTTTCCACTCCCGATGGCCATTACCATTTCACCGTCATGCCCTTCGGCATGAAGAATGCCCCAGCAACATTCCAACGGCTCGTCAATCAGGTCCTGGCGGGGCTCGAAGGATTCAGCGCCGCCTACCTAGACGACATCGCTGTATACAGCAACCAGTGGTCCGAGCACCTCCACCACCTCCGAGCAGTGCTGCAAGCCCTTCAGCGAGCTGGCCTCACGATCAAGGCCAGCAAGTGTCAAATTGGGCAAGGGTCTGTAACCTACCTCGGGCACCAGGTGGGAAGCGGCCTGGTGGCCCCTCTGCAGCTAAAAATTGCCGCCATCCAGTCCTGGCAGCCCCCCATCACCCAGACCGAGGTACGAGCCTTCCTGGGCCTCACGGGCTATTACCGAAGGTTCGTGAAAGACTATGGTACTATCGTGAGGCCCCTCACAGAACTCACGTCAAAAAATCAGCCCCAGAAAGTCAACTGGACCCCAGAGTGTCAAGCTGCATTTGAACAATTGAAAGCCGCCATGTGCTCCGCCCCTGTGCTCCAGGCCCCCGACTACAGCCGGGAGTTCATCGTCCAGACGGATGCCTCCGACCATGGCATTGGGGCAGTCCTGTCTCAAGTGAACACCGAAGGCCGTGATCAACCGGTGGCCTTCATCAGCCGGCGACTCCTACCACGGGAACAGCGCTGGAGCACCATAGAGAGGGAGGCCTTCGCGGTGGTGTGGGCCCTCAAGAAGCTCCGGCCCTACCTTTTTGGCACACACTTTCGGGTACAGACCGACCACCGACCCCTGCAGTGGCTGATGCAGATGCGGGGGGAAAACCCGAAGTTACTACGCTGGTCCATCTCCCTACAAGGGATGGACTTCACAGTTGAACACCGGCCTGGGCCAGATCACGCCAACGCAGATGGCCTGTCCCGGTTCTTCCGCCTCGACGAGAAGAGTCCCCAAGAGGATGGGTAACTCTCCCCGCCTTCAGCTGGGGGGGACGCATGTTGGACAGGCCACATGAAGGGCCGCTCTCCCCCGGCCCAACCAGGCCCGAGCCCAGCCACGCAAGTACCACACACCACCATTGCACGTCCACCGTCCCCGCAGGGACCCCTACACTCGAACCTGTTGACCGCGTAGGCCGACCCACTACCGGCCTGCGCGCCCATCCTGGGCGCCATCTTGGACACTCCACCACGAGGCCGCCTGGCCCCCGATCGACCTCAACCCTGGGCCTGGCCAGGCCTCAGACATTCCGGCACCAACGTCCACCCAGGAGGTGAGCGGGCTACTTGGTCAGTCAATGGGAGCAAGAGGTGTCGATGGCTCTCCCCCGCCAAGTGCCGCTCGCCCATCGCCTCCCCGGGCGCTGGCTCCACCCCCCTGCTGGGTGTCGGGACTCCCTCATCCCGGACCTCCCGACCTCCAGGTGCGAGGGTCCGGACATCAAAGCACACCAGCCCTATAACTGGGGCAGCTCCAGAGCAGGACGGGAGTTGTATCTTGGAGTCGAGAGACGCAAAGAAGAACTCATCCTTGACGGACTACTGGCGCTGCCGTAGCTCTGTCTTGTGCACCCTCGTCTTGCCTGCTGGCGCTGCCGCGGCTTTGGGAACCACCCTATCCTTCATCGTCGTCGGGACCTGCTGGCGTGGCCGCGGACCGTTTGTAACCACCACCTTCATCGGGACCTGCTGGCTCTGCCGCGGACCGTCGGCTGCCTTCATCCATCTCGGGACCTGCTGGCTCCGCCGCGGCCCGTTCATCTACACCACCGAGCTCGAGGATTGAGAGCTATTTCCATCTTTTTGGTAACAAGACTGTCCCGCTACCCTTTTCCCAAACAGAGACCAGAATAGAGGGGACCCCTGAGTCCAGACCTCCTTGTACCATTCTACCGTACTTGAAGAATTGCCTATAAAGTATCGTTGAACTTTATCATTGTGTGGTGTCCGTCTGTGGGGGGGAAGTTACTTGTCTGTACGATTCACTGGAGACGGCTCTCCCCGGAGACCTCTCCCCTTATCCTCGGCCGACCCTCCCGGTCCGTCTAACATATCTGTTGGTCAAAGTTTAAACAAATAGTTCTAAAAAAATATAAGAATTTGGGAAAAAATAACATTTTGATTAGATTACATCTTCCATTAATAGTTAGATGTAAATTATGCAGTCTGCTAAGGCTCTTGTCTGTTGTTTCAAGAGAGGGTTCAAATTAAGTTTAACCAGGTTATTTAATTTTGAGGTAATATTAACTCCTAAGTATAGTGCATTATCAACTATCCGAGCGTCATTATAATTGCTTTTGCTGTTGATTATAATCTGGGTTTTATTTTGATTCAGTTTGTAGCCAGAGATTTTCCCAAAACGACTTGCTTCTTCTTCCATTGAGCTAACTCCTTCTTCTGGGTTGGTTGTGACTATTGCTAAGTCGTCTGCGTATGCCAAGGTCTTAGTTTCTCCGTTGGGGGGTCCTCATTGGTGCTATAGCTATGTTGGTTTATAGCCTACGTATGAACGGGTCTATAAATATGGCGAATAATAATGGGGAGCATGGGAAACCCTGCCTTGTCCCTCTAGTCACTTTTATGTTATTTGAGAGTTCCCCGTTGATCATAACCACAGCTTCTGGATCAACATACAACATGCGAACCGCGTTGATAAATTATTCCCCGATCCCACTCCTTGACATAGCAGTCCATAAGTATTGCCAGGATATCCTATCGAAGGCCTTTTCTGCATCTATCAATATAAGCGCCATAGGGTCTCCTGCCACTTCTGCTATGTCAAAGAGTGTGATCACCCTCTGAATATGATCACTGGCAGATCTGCCCGGTACGAAACCGTGTTGCCTGACTGAGATAATTTTATGAATTACTGGGGCGAGTCTACTAGCTAGCAATTTAGAATAAATTTTAGAGTCACTATTTATTAATGTAATTGGGCGGTAGGCCCCTAGCTCTGTGGGGTCTTTGTTCTTTTTGGGGAATACAATGATTTTAGCACGAGCCCAGGAATCCGGTGGCCGCCCTTCTTTGTAAACATGAGTCATTAGTTTTGTTAAGATTACTTTCAGTTGCTGGTGAAATCTAGAGTAAAATTCTGTAGGGATCCCATCTATACCAGCCGCTTTTCCAGGTGAAAGGCTGTTTATTGAAAGAAGGATTTCTATCCATTGCGGTATTTCTGACAGAGTGTCATGGTCAGTTTGCGGGAGCTGTAACCCCATGACTGAATCCAGATATTCCCCAATTTTAGATTGGTTTTTGTTTGTCTCAGTATATAAGTCGTCATAATAACCCTGAAACGCATCCCTAATCTCTTTGGGGTCTTGTGTAAGGCCATTAATAGGGTCCCTGATCTCTTTGATCATGTTTTCCGAGCTTTGCTGTCTTGTTCGGACCTCTAGATGGTGTCCTACCTACTCGCTTAGTTCATAGATTTTCTCTCTATTCAAGGTGGCTTCGCATATTGCCTTTACTATAAAGATCTCTGTTATTTTGTTCTTTGCAATGGCTACATCTCTTACTGCATCCTCAATGTCTGTGCCCCCGTGAACTGCTCTTATAAGATATTCCTCCTTTGCTGCTAGATTCTCCTGCAGATTTTTAAAGTTTTGTTTCGCCTCTTGGTTGCATTTAATTGAGAATCTAAGAGTTTCTCCCCTGATTCCCGCCTTGAGTGTGCCCCAAACCATTGCCAACGGAGCACTACCCAGGTTATACCCAAGAAATTCTGGGATCCAATTTTCAATGTGCTGACAGTATTTTTCATTTAACAATAATGCCCTCTCGAATGTCCATCTACTGTGGTTGTGTTGTATCTTCCCGGTATCAATGCTTACTATTAGAGGATAATGATCTGATAGAACCCTGAATAATCGATCCATGGAGCACTTGGTTATGAGGGTGTGGGAGGCAAATATGTAATCCAGCCTGGCAAATTTAGAATGTGGGTGAGAAAAAAAAGTAACGCCAGGATTATTTGGGAATTTCATCTGCCAACAGTCCAAAACCCTGTGTGTGTTGCATAATATCTCCAGGGCTCTGAATACTTTTGGTTTCCTACCCTGATATACAAAATTGTGACCCAACGACCAGTCAGATGGTAGATGTAGGTTAAAATCGCCACAAACGATTATCAGGGCTGACCAATGTACTAATTCATTAGACATAAGTTCCAAGAGGTCTGGATCATCTGTAACTCACCCATATATCGAACAAATAGTAACTTTTTTTTCCAGCACCATATTGACACTCCATAATTACCCACCGTCTCAATTTATCGGCGGCTGATCGTGTAAATTGGAGCCCCCCTCCACCTGCCAAAATAGCCACCCCTCATGTTTAATTAGCCTGGGTTGTTGCAGTCACCAATCTATATCTGAGGGTTTTCAGAAGATGCATTTGTGACCCCTCCACATGTGTCTCTTGAAGACAAACAATATCTGCCCCAATTGATGTGAGACCTATTGCTGTTCTCTGTCTTTTTTTCGGATCATTGAGACCGCAGAAATCGATTGTTACTATTTTTAATTTAGCCATTCATGTGAGTAGATTCTACCTTTCCTAATTTTGAAATTTTGCCTAATCTAGTAGACCTTCTTTTTTTGCAAGTCCTATCTGTTATGAGTTTTAATTCCAGAACATTGGACTTAATTAATGCCCTGGCTAAGGCTCCTGCCCTGATTTTGTGCCTGTAGGCCCTCCCCCTCCCCCCTCCCCTGTACACCCCCCACAAAACCCTGCACCCCCTCCCCAGGAACCCACCCACCGCCCTCTACCACCCATTGAGGCTTCCTGGTTCAGGAGGAACCCAGGTGCGGGCATTGGAGTTATCAGCACGCCTCGACCCGCCCCGCGCCCCAATTCCTGTATCCGACCGAAAGGGAAAAGGGAAGGGAGTCTACTTTGAGAAAGGTCTCCAAATACATTTTGTAAATATCCATATATACAATAATGTTACGATTGTTTTTCAGTCTTTTCTCCCCCCCTCTTCCCTACTCAGCTTCACCCCTTTCTTGTGCTTCTGATATTGTCGCTGGCGGTTTGGTTATGCTGTGTTAGTTATGTTTTTTGTTTACTCTGATTATTTTTAAATTTGTCCCTTCCTGAGTCTGTAATTTCCTTTAGATATGCCAGTGCCTGGATTTCACTAGTAAAGCTTCGAGTAACTCCATTAAAAATTATCTTTAGTCGTGCCAGGTTCTGTAGATATACTGTAGCATCAATTTGCTCAAAGGGAGTAAAGAGTTGTCTCAACCTCCACCTTCGTTCCACCGTAGCATGAGCATAATCTGGTGGGGTAAAGAACATGAGACCTTTATGCACCCTTTTACTGGTGGGCCGTGCAAGATCGAAAATAGCTTTGCGCAAGAGAAAATTTCCAAAATATACCAGCATTGCCCTTGGATATTGTGCTGGTGTGTGAAGTCGCTTTGGGAGGGTTAAAGGAAAGCGGTGATGTCATGAAGCCCCTTGGGTCATTCCCCTCTGCTTCCTCTGGAATTCCACAAATGCTTAAATTGTTGCGCCGAGCTCTATTTTCTTGATCTTCGACCTTTAGCATCAAATCTTTTACAATTCCCTCCTGTTCTTTTCCCTGTGCCTGGAGAACTGAGACGTCTTTCTCAAGGTTCTCGGTACGCAGTTCCACTGAATCCATTCTGTCGGAAATCTCCTGACAAGTGTGACCAACTTTTTTAATTGCTCCTTGTAGTTTCTGGATGGCGATGTGGTTCTTCTTGTTGTCCAATTTAACGTCTTCTTGAAAATTCCTAATAGAGTTTAGGACATCACACAAGGATGGTTCTGCTTGCTTTCCAGTACAACCATCAAAGTCAAATTGCTTTTGATCGGTCCCTTGGCATCTCCCGAAAAGCATAGATTATGGTCTGATTCAGTTGTGAGTTGTGAAGCGGGGTTCCTCCGAATGTGATCGATCTGATCTGTATTACTCTCCTGGTCTGTAGTATCTTCATACATTAGTTTACTTTGTCTTTTTTGTCTTCTTTTCTTTTTCCCCAGCTTCTTTCTTGGGGTGTTATCCTGCATTGACTCATTTGGTTTCCTTGCGTTTGGATCTGGATAGCCTAAAGCCTCTGCACTTGATTGCTCTAGTCTCTGAGCCTCACTTGATGTAGATACACCTGTTTCGTATATTTCAGAGTCTGATTCATCAGAGGTAGCTTGGAGTTTAGATTGTGATTGTGATCTCTTACCGATAGAAAGGGATTTTGCCAAGGGGGAGGAGGGATTTGATAGAAGAGTTTGACTTGAGTCCATGTGCTCCCCCGAACCTTCTTGAGACATATTCATGTCCAAAGCTACCTCCGAAGTTATCTCTGAGACTACTTCAACAGTACCTGGGTCGTGATCTGGGCCTGGATCTGGGCCTGGATCTGGGCTTGATTCGATTTCATTTTCAGAGACAACTGCTTTTGTATTTGCGGCCTTTTCCTGAAAGGGGGTGAGGCTGGAGTTACTGAAGTTACTGGACCAACAGGTCCTAGCGCCATTTCTGCTTCTGCCGCCGTTTCTGCTTCTGTTACTGCAGTTTCGGTCACTTCACTAGCCTTGGCTGTTTGGGTTGCCGGTATATCTAGCTGAGCCCTCCGTCTCTCAGATTTAGCAGAAATGTTCATTCCTTCTCTGGTTAATGGGCTAAAGATGTTGGAGATCCTTGGTTGAGATTCGATTGATTGCCCGCTACTTTTGGCTGCCGACATCAAGTCTTTAATTGTTTGGAGTCTCTTTGCTTTCTTAGCAAGCAGTTCCATTTTATCGCTAGCATGCATGCCATCCAGATCCTTGTCCTTGTCCTTGTCCTTGTCCTTCTCCTTGTCTTGTCTTCGTCTTTGTCTTTGTCCTTATCTTCTTTGTTTTTGGACCCCCTTGTCTCGGGTCGTCTCTGTGTGCTCATTAATTTTTGTGTACCTTTTGCGCCTTGTGAGCTCTCGAACAATACCTCGGCCTGATTAATGGCTAGTGCGCATCCTGCCCCCCTCTGCCCCGCCATTCTTACTTGTATTTGTGTGCATTTTTGTCGAGGTCCTGGTCGAAGTCCTAGTCCTTTTCTCCCCACTGACTCGCAATAGGCCTTTACTTGCAGCTCGACACGGCACTTTTTCACGGTCTTTGATCCTGCCCAGGTCCACAACCCACTACAGGTAGCTTGAATCGCGATGCAGTAGATGCTGAGGATTCTGTGGAGCACTGGCCGAATGGAGCAGGCAGCGGTTCTGGCAGCATTGGAGGCCGACCAGCGTCTCCCTTGTGTTGCCCCGGACAACGAAGCAGCGCAGGCCGGCAGAGGAGGGCTGGCTGAGCCGAAGAGCGTCAGGCCGTCGAGGACGTGGATCAAGGCAGCAGCAGCAGAGGTAGCAGAAGCAGTATGATCGATGGAGCAGGAGACGGAGACGGAGAACATTCAGCCCGCTGGGAGCTGCAGTAAGACACAGCTGAAGACACAGCCGAGTGACAGACCCCCCTCTCAGCCCGATCCGACCATCAGAGACAAAGAAGACATCGGACATCGCACATCGGGCATCGGATGTCGGGGGCCAGCGGAGGATGGAGGATGGAGGATGGTGAGAAAGCCACAGCCAGGACCAGGGCCGGGGCCGGGGTGAGCGAGATGCTTATAGCGCTTGAGTGAAGCGAAGCTCACAGTAATTGCTCTGCCCGGTACACCAGTACTCTGCACTCGGCACTCGATCGCTCAATCACGATGGTTCGCGATAGTTCACCGGCAATTTTTTTTTACATAAATCGTCAAATGGTCAAATCTGTGAAGTCTTCTTCACTGCATATCCACCGATTGGTAAATAACCACAAATCTGTATTTATATGTATATATCATCCATCATTCACTCATCAGATGGGTGCATCGGGCGGATACAGGGTGGGGGTCCACGGAGCAGTGCTTTAGCTGCCGATCACACCGACGCCATCTTGCCTCTCTCAGAAACAAAAAACCTTCCAGAGCCTTAATGGCACTGTCCACAAAGTCTACTCAGTCCTGATTCTGTGCCTTCTGGGTGTATCTGAACTTAATCCCTTACTGTTCAGTGGTTAAGCCAAACCCATCAATGAGAGCACTCTTCAGGACTGAACAATTGTCAGCATCCTCTTCTCTAACAGTAAGGAGCTTAACTCTAACTTTGTCAACAAAGGTGAGCCACAATATAGCTGCCCACTGCTCTTGAGGGACCCTGTGCACTTTACAAGCCCTCTCTAAAGCAGTTATCCCTTTATGGATGTCATCCCCAACATGGTAGGGAGGGACAATCTTGCTCAGGTTCCTATTGTCAAAAGATTGCTCTTTAACTCTAGGGACACTGTTGCTGCCACCATGGGACTCAAGCCCATTTTTTTTCTAGCTCTCTGGGCTTCTAGGGACTCTTTATCCAGGGCCGATTGCTCTTGACTGAGCCTAACCCTAGCTTTCTCAAGTTCAAGCAATTGGTACTCCCTGTCATAAGAGTGGTCCCTCTTGCTAGATCCAGAGGTCCCTACAGACTGTCCTGAGTGATTAGACTCTGCAGAGGGAGATCTGGATCTCCTTGGTAAACTCTGCACTCTTACAGGAGGGGCGAAGAGGGGGCCATCTTGGCCTTCTTTACTGACTCCTGGGAGAACTGAGCTGTCCAGGTGGGACCCATCTTGGTCCTTCTGGCCAGGGTTTAAATCTAGGCCATAAAAGTTGTCACCTCCTGACCTTATTTATTTATTTATTTATTTATTTTTGTGTTTTATAGAGGGCGAACATGACCTGTGAGGGTATCAGAGCGCTTTACACCGTATACATTGTAGAACAAACAAAATGATTAAGGTGCAGGGACAAACAGGATTAACATGTATGGTTACAATCATCGTCAGAGTCAGAAGCAAAAACAAGGTTCCAAATGTTCTCGTCGTGGGCAGTTTGTGATATGGGAAGGCGGTAGTCATAGATAAGTCCCGCTCAATGAGGTGGTTGCAGGCAGGCTTTAGGTGAGGAAGTTACTCATGAGGAAGGTTTTGGTCTCATTTTCCCTGCCCCACCCACCATGTCCTGTTCATCTGACCCAGGAGTCTTCTTAAGATCATCTAACAGTAATATCTCAATAAGACGCTGAGTGTTGGCACTTCTCCCTGTCTTCAGCTTTCTAGTGGCACACAAGGCTTTCAATTCTTGGAATGAAAGCTCACTGTATCTAGAAGGCAGAGAGCCACTGGCATCTCCTTTAGTGGACATACTTAGGGGCCCATTACAATGTCGGGTGGATTGCCTCCGCCAGGCTGGCGGTAGCCACCGCCTGCCTGGAGGAGGCAATCCTCCCGACACTGTTTACCTAATTCCCCCCCGCCATACTAATACTAAAGACCGTCCGCCGCTTTTCCGCCTCGGTCGCCTTGCGACTGCGGCGGAAAGGCCATAATATGGTGGCGGTGTCCAATGGACACCGCCAGCCATATCATGATGCGTGCAAATAGGTGCCTTTCCGCGGCGGCGATGCCGCCACGGAAAGGCAGGCGGTCTTTGCTTTGGGGGGCCCCTGTGGGCCCCCCTGGTGAAGGCCAAGGTGGGGGTGCACAGGGGGGTACCTATGGTACCCCCCTTCATTTGCATTTACAAAGCGGCAGGCACCGCGCGGTGCCTGCGGCTTTGTATATACAAATGCGTAAATGCAATTTTAGCATTGTGGCGGGCGGTGCAGAGTGCACCGCCCGCCACAATGCTAAAACTGAAGGATGTGCCCACCACTGTGGCAGGCACATCCTAATTCCCCCAACGGGACCCCCGCCCTTATGGTGGGCGGTCACGAATACCGATAGGGTGGCGGGCGGACTAAGTCCGCCCGTCAGCCTAATGACCCCCTAAGTGTGGTGTGATGTGTGCACCTACCTAACCTAGTGGGAAACTAAACTCTCTTAGGTTGGAGAAAGGGTGTTCTAAACCATTTACTTACCCAACCACAAGTTCAGAAGAATGTACTTATCCAAGCTAGTATTATATGTACCTAGTACTTAGTGGTTTTCAGTTAATCAATACAAAGGTTTATCTGGTAAAACAATGCAGGCTTGAATCCCAACCGCTGCACACCTATATGAGAAGTTGGCCTGGTATATGCTGCCCACTAATTAATGTGGGCACCTTGCACCAGTCTGAACAACCCTTATGGTGATTAAGGAGATCAAAGATAACCTTAGAAAGCTATCCAAGTGGTAGCTGTGGAGAGCAGCGTTCAGGCTTAGTCTTGAAGGAATGTTAAGCAGCTTGTTTTACCAGAATGCAATCTTATTGTATTGGTTAAATGAAAGAAGAACCATACAGTAGTTATAAAAATATGTAATTATTATCATAACACACCCTGAATACCTCACAGTATCTGCTACACGCAGATAAACCCAAGCACACAATACTGTAGCACAGAAACAAACGTTAATAGCACTAATACACAGTGGACTCCAGGGGGGAGACCAAACCATATACTAAAATAGTGGTATAAGAACCATGACTTAAGTCAAGACAGTGTTTAGAGGTTGTAAAATCGCTGGGGCCCCAAGGAACCACCCAAGGTGAGTAAAGAGGGACCCCACGGAGGACGGGTGCAGTGTGAGAACACAACTGCATGCTGCATAAATTTCAATGAGAGAGTGGCGGTTGCATTTTTTTGTGTTTATGGACCCTTCCCAGTGGATTACGGAGAAACCCTTTAGAACATAGAAGGTTGGAGAGCCACCCCATCAATGGATACCAAAGTACCAGAGTTACCTATCCCAGGGAAGCTGGGTTCATAGGGTTGAAGCGGCATCGGAAACCGCTGCTGTTCTAAATGGGAGTCTTCAAAGAACTGCCACTGCTGGAAAGAAGAAAAGTGTCTGGTGGAACCCACAGGTAGATTCTTGAAGGAAGGAACCTGAAAGCAGAGGGGACAGAGTCTGGGTCACTCAGGAGTGACCAAGGTCTCGGTAGACGAATGCCCAACGATGTTGGGTACTTCAGGGTTGGAGAGGGAGACCTTGACTCTGCAGCCACGGGGACCAGGAGACGTCGAGGACAACCAGAAGCTGGAAGCAAGCTGTCCCACAAAGGATGTCGAGTGTTGAGGGTTCAGTGTCCGGGGGGAGCACCAACCAGCCTTTGCAGCGCCAACCCACGAAGAAGGTTGAGGAAGGTCACGGTCTGGCCCAGCAAGGACCAGGAGACTCACCACAGCAAGGGGAGTCAGGGCAGGCCTGGAGCAACCAGGTGAGCCCAAGAAAATCAGTGTTGTCCCTCAAATGAACTCACAATCCGAAGGCACAGGAGTCTCAACAGGACCTCTAGCAGGTTCACAAAACAACAGTTTGCAGGGCACAAAGTGTGAGGAGGCCAAAGTCCTTTGTACAAAATGTGCACAGAGGTTGGGGCTATTGATAGCCCAATGCACTTAGTTGGGGAATATCCACAAGCATATGCTGCAAATGTATGTGGTGCACTGCTGTTCGAGTTTTGTGGTCCCCATGAGGGACACTCGCCTCAAACTTAGTGTGAGGGCAGCTCAACCTCAAGGAACATAGGAATCCACCTCCTGTGTTGCTGGAGCCTTCATTGTTCGCAGGAGCTCAGGATCAGCAGATCGGACAGTTGCGTTACAGTGCCTGTGAATGCAGGGGAGTGACTCCTTCACCCCAAGGGAGATACTTTAGTTGTCCTTGATGCTCCACAGGTCCTGCACAAAGTCTGTATGGTGCACGAGCACAGATGATGCTTTGGACGGAGAGGGAGATGAAGTCAGGCCCTGTCGAAGTCCAGCAAAGTCCAGAGCTTTCAGATGGTCAAAGTTCAGTGGTTTCTGGTTCAGAATCCTGTCCACATTGAATCAAGGGCCCTACAGCCAGGTAAGCCCTTTTGAACCCACGGGAGAGGGTTAGACAGATTCAGGTGACCGTCTCAGGGGAGGGTCAGGACAGTGGGGAGGATACTTCCCTGTCCTTTGTCCAGTTTCACACCAGAGCAGGAGCCAATGGCTCCCATGACTGGTTTGAACTGGACTATGCACTAGGATACCAAGTGTGCCCCAGATGCAGACTTTCAGACACTTTGGGAGTGCACCCACCCAGACCCAATACAATAAATCCTGTCTGGGAGGTGGTCACACCTCCCTGTGACAGGATGCCTATTATCCTGCCTTCCCCTGCCCAAGCTTGGCTCAGCATCAGGAGCGCAGGAATGTGTCTCTGGTCGGCAGCAACCATTTTGTGCTGCCCGGGTCAAGAAGGCTGGTACCGGGAAGACCAGTGACCCCACTAGGCTTGCTTCAGAAGGGTGGAATCATACCTCCCACACCGGGTACCATTGTGGAGGTATGATTCCAGGGTGTTTGATACCAAACACAATATGTTTTGTTGCAGCCATTTTCGAGATAGCATTTTACGCGAGCATATAATGCACCTCTACCCATATGTCTGGCTGCGTCACCGACAACCCGGGATAATGGTCTCCGAAGGCTGCAGAGGGGCACTGCTTATGCAGGGGCAACCTCTCACATAAAACCCAGCACACTACCTTCATGACTGTCAAGGCCTGTTAGAGGAGTGACTGAAAGGTTTTAAGTGTAGTGACCTATAGATATAGTAAACCTACATCTAAAGTAAGTCGTACAAGCACCAGCTTACACAGGCTGCAATGGCAGGCCTGAAGTTCCATTTTTCATGGCCTCTCATGGGTAGCATAATACATGCTTCAGCCCATGGGAGGCCTCTGGGGTACCTATGCCCTCTGTACATGTCTACCATATACTAGGCTCTGACAGGGGTACCCCAGTATCCAATCTGGAGTGCACCTAAGTACATGCATAACATTATAAGGAGAAAGCAGATAGACGGGGGTCCTGATTAGCAGGATCCCAGTCAGACTAGTCAAAAACAGTGTAACATCAAGCAAAAAATGGGGGTAACCATAAGAAGCAGATCCTACTTTACTACAACGTGGGTGTCGTCAAAGAGCGCAGCTGATTGTCAAAGTGGATACCTCAGTTAACCGCTACCGCGTTTTCCCGCGGTACGCGGGAATTTCAAAAATGGCTTGATCGTGACAAAGCCAGCTCGTCATCCGCGCACCGCAGGTAACGTTGATGACGAGCTGGCTTTGTCATCAGCATCGAAGGGGTTAAGGTAGCCATATGAGTGCAGTCAGTGTCCAAAAATATTTACTAAAACTAGATGGACTACTTAGCAGAGGCAATTACATCACCTGAAATGACATCAGATGAAAAAATGCCAGAGCACTATCCTCACTTAAAAGAGAATTTACCTATTTTGCAGTCTTCACAACAAACAGTTGTGTAAAATGTACATGTTGATATCTATACCAAGCCTGCATGTACATCTATGTCTTGCCTGTGAATGTAAAGCATTGAATGTTCAGTTCAGTAAGGTAGGGTGCATTCAAAGCATATGCCTTACATTTGGAAACATATAATCATTTGATTAATATGAAGTAATATGCAAATCTGTTAAACAGTTAAATATAAGTGAAGGAATATAGATGTTGCATAAGAAGATATGCCCTTTTACTTTTGCTTTGAAACTCATCAGCGTGATGGGAGGATTTGTGTAAGAAATTGGGTTATTGATTGAGGGGGGGTGAGACACTTCTTAAGCAGCAACCACAATTCCTCTCAATGTGAAGTCACAAGCAAACCCTATTATTAGCCTGTGCTCAACCCTCAACAAAGAAGTCAAGCTTAATTCAGAGGTGTAAAGTATTTGTGCAATATCTCAAACAGTAACACATTGAAAACACACCACAAATGGAGCCCACGTCGGTTTATAATATAGGGTGTTTTTTGATAAATAAAACAAGAACAAAATGACAAAAATCCAATCAGTAGAACTGGAGATATTCACATTTTAAGACGTTATTGAAAATAGTGCCAAAAGGAGTAATCTTTCTGTTGAGGGACCGAATAAGGGACACGTACTCCAACTCTAGTTAAAGAGGGTTTTATTTTTCCCAGGACACGTTTTCTATAAGAAGCCAGTTTTTAATGCTATAAGTCCGATTTATATGCTGATGTTCTCTTAAGAGAAGGGGGCTCCCTCCTCCCAGTCCTTCGCTGTCCTCCCGGTTGCCTCCGTTGATATGAGTGGGGGAGAGAGGGGTCAGCTTCCCTGCGGCACCGCTGCCCGGGAAATGCTCTCAACTACACCTCCGTGAAAGAAGAAACAGAACGGGCATCAGTTCTGAATTTATTGTGACCTTCCAAACGGAAAAAGGGGTGAGAAAAAAACACATGTGCTTCACTCCGTTATGGTGGAGGGACTTCAGAACGTGGGCGTGAAGTGATAGTGCAAGGGGTAGGGTATTTACAAAGACGAGTATAGCGGCTGGTAGATTGGGCTACTTAGCGGAGCTATGCCTCCTCCCAACCCACGAAGCGCTCACGTACCTGGCCAAGCCATGCTCCTCCTGGCGCGTGGCTGGTCGTAATGCGTTGCCGTTGTCCTCCTGGCTCTCCCACGGTGCTTGGCAGTTCTTTGGCACGGTTCCGCTTCTCTTCTCTGGCTCGGCTCCTTCCTCCGTCTCCGGCATCTTCTCTGACTACCGGATCTTCTCCTCTGGTGTTGTCACACCCCGTCAATGGGGAATCCCTTCTTTTTATTGGTCCTGGGTATGCCGCTTCAGCGAGAGGGGTCGTGGCTTCACTCTCATAGTCTTCCCATTTAAAGGGAATGTCGCATTCTTCGAATTGCTGCTTAATAGATGACGGGGTCCACTCCTCCGGATGTAGGGCGACAAGAGGGGTAGCTAGGGGTATCGGGGTCCACCAATCTCTCCTCTCCCTGCCCTAACCTCCCTTCATCACAGTTTCAACTGTGAATATCTGGTAATGCTGGACCGGGGCAAAGTCACTTGTGCAGTCGACCACAATGGAGTGCTGGTCTGCTACAGGGACCCAGTTAGACCTGCATAAGTTAGACCTGCATAAGCATACAGTAAATAATCTCAATGGTAAGTATGACTGAGAACTACTTTTGAATGTACATACATGTAACATTAATGCATTAATTGCACAAGTATTATGGTTTCTAGTACAATCACATTCTACACATGTGAGAATGGTTTTGTACTAATATTCTAATCCCTAACTGTTACTCAAACAATATAGCACACATTTAGGAATCGTGAGTCATTTATTAGCATTGAAGCACATCCACGCAAGGATGGTTATGAAGTACTTATACGTTTAACTGTTAAAATCAATCACTTTATTAAACATACATCGAAAGATCATTTCTAGAACATCTTCATTGAATACGTGTCTACTATTTGAGAATGGTTCTTGACTAAGCAACAGAAACTATTTCAATTAACAGGGTTAAACAGACAATGTGAGCAAATACTCCAGTTCTACCGTAAAGTCACTTCGAAATAGCATTGTCGAGTGAAATTGTAGTATTAATCGTTACTCATGTAAGAAATGTGCAAAGTGCTCATTCATTATGAGTGCCTGTGAACATTCTGTTGAACCTCTGTGACTTGTAAAGAATAGGCACTGCATCAGTAGCATTTAATTTACAGGCCCTGGGCACAGGTAGTACCACTTTGCTAGGGACTTATAAGTATATTAAATATGCCAATTGGAGATAAGGTAATGTTACCATGTTTTAGGGACAGAGCACATGCACTTTTGCACTGATTAACAGTGGTCAAGTTCACAGAGTCCTATGGTCTGCAAAAACAAGTTCAACAAAAATAGAGGAGGAATGGAAAAGGTTTGGGAGATGACCACACTAAGGCTGAAAGGTCTAAAAAAATGACATTTGAAATCCATTGTTTTATTTGTGATGCCTTAAAAAATGTTATATGCTTTAAAAGGTGTGACCATGAATATGGTGTATCAGAGTTGTGAAGTGGCAACCTGACTACGAGTGCATTGCATAAACAAATAATATTAACACACAGAAATGTGAAAAGACCATATTTGATGTCAGTTTTTTGTATTTTTAGAAATCCAACATATGACCAGGGCCACTGGAATTATGTGATTCTGCCGCTGCGGGGTTTTTCGCATAATTATGGAATTGCTGCATTTGCCACATAATGCATCATAATCAGAAGATTATAGCAAAAAAAATTCTAGCTCAAACAGATCAAAAGCCACTAAAATTGTGGTGACCTGTGTTGCTGCGCAGTGGAAGGCCCCCTTCAAAGAGTATACTGGTGGTAATAAAGTAAAACATTTGCTCAGACCATTTTAACATGAAAAATATCAAAATTATGTAGTATTACTATTACAAAATGTGCCGCATTACGTTGCATAGTTTGCATTTTTTGCAGATAATTTAGTCGTCTGTTGCATAATTTGGTCCTCCCCTGCCACATCACCGGTCTTCATCAGAAACAAAATCCTCAAATACATTCAACAAAGGAACCTTTAACTTGGTACCTCGCCTCAAAATCCCACAATACAAAAAAAAACCATAGATGGCACATCCTTCTCTGTTCAAGCAGCCAAACCATGGAACTCTTTACCCCCAAACATAAGATCCACAGATAACTACTTTAGCTTCAGAGGACTACTCAAGTGTTTGCTCTTCCCCACATAACCACCATATATAAACATAATTATACAACATATTCCTCTGTATGGAAGCATTTATTTGTACTATTGATGTATACCCACATATGTGTATTGCTTTTTATACATGTGTATTATAATTATGTTTTAAATAGATAGATATTCATTAGTTCTGCTTAACAAATAGTCATATTACTTATAGTTTCATTATTCTATGTTTAACATGTATATAGGTGACAGCATTAATAAGTAAATCTTTTATTAGAACTCTTTATCTACAATTGCTTCACTATTGAATTACCAACAAATAAATAATACTACCTTAAAATACAGCAACACTTAAAAGTCTTACTTTATTAAATACAATTTCAATCTACATATAATTCCTTCCTTATACATATAAAACTTCCATGTACTTATGTATCTTTATATTTATTACTTAGCTTCTAAATCAGCATCTTCAATGCACTACCCTATATATCACCATATATCTCTCACAATATATCCTCTACCTCCACTTTGACCCATCTCAAACCTCATTCTTCTACTCTCTCCAATGCACTACCCTATTTCTCACCCTATGCCTCTAAATATACCCTCTACCTCACTGTTTGACTCATCTCAAACCCCATTCTACTACTCTTTCCAATGCACTACGCTATTTCTCACCCTATACCTCTCTCAATATATCCTCTACCTCCACTTGCTCACTCATCCCAAACCCTGTACCACTATTATGATATCCAAAATAACCCTTTCTAGACGCTTCCCTCCATTTTTTTTTTTATAATTTTTTTTTTAAACCTTTATTGATTGGAAGACAAGCAAAAGACAGCAGTGCAGCACATACAAAGCATATTATGAGTCAGAGACCAGCGCAATGCAGTAGTATACATGGGAAGTGCAGGTGCCAAGTCCAAACGGGGAACAATGTGGGCAGGAGTGAGAGCATAATATCATCAAATACACGAGGTGGAACATAGCAGTACAAAACATAGAAGTACATCAATATCGTGGGTATCAACCATGCATCTCTACAGAAAGAACAGCACCAGGAGAGTGGGTGCGTAGCCAGAGGTCATCAGTTCCCGAGTCGAGGCAGTTCAAGCATCTCCACAGAAGAGCAGACAATGCGGCCCCTCCCCCCACACAATGATTATACAGTGTAAGCCATGCACGGTAAGAAGCATCAATACACAGAACCCCTCCCATTCACTGCGTCATATGGAGTGTCGTAGACCTAGGCGTGATCCTATCAGGCGAGACCACATCAGCCCACCCCAACCCGATCCTCACTGTCCGAATCAGAATCCTGCACGGCCCTGGTAAGTAGGTACACCTGTAGCGGGCTCCAAAAGTCCCGAGGCCTACAGCGCACAGGCATCATTTCTGCGTACACATTAAATTGGTCTTGACAGTAGATAACATCCTTCAGCCAGTCCTCGAATCTCGGTATCCTGCCCCGCCCCCAACAACAGGCAACTCGTCGTTTCGCTAACAGTAGCGCCACATCCACAAACCTGCGATAGGGCGCCGGCACCTCCTTGGTATAACCTAGCACCAGGACCACAGGGTCGAACAGTACCCCATCCTCAGTCATGACCCGAAGGGCGTCATGAACCTGCACCCAGTACTCTGAGATGGGCCCACACTCCCACGCCAAATGCAGGAAATCGGCACCCGCCGCACGACATCGAGCACATCTATCGTCTTCCGCTAAACGGAACCTGAGTTTTCTAGCTGGAGTGTAGTAGAATCGGTGGATGAATTTATAGTGTATGATTTTTAAACGGCAGCTAGAGGAGATATTGGCAGTCACCCCACAACAGTATGCCCACTGGTCATCAGAAATAGCTATTCCGAGCTCAACATTCCACTGCTCTCGCGCCCGACTAGGCGATGCCACCCTCTGTTTCCTGATGGCACCGTACAATTTAGACACCAAATGCCGCCCATCCGAGAGTAACAGCACATGGAGTGGTAACGCCACGCCCGGCTCCTTAGGGTACTCAGGCAGCAGCGACCGCAGGCCTTGTCGCAATCGGATATAATAGAACATTTCCAGCGGGGAGTATTCCCCACCCCCAAAAAATTGCTCAAGGGTACGAAAAGTGCCCCCACGAAAAAGGTCCCCCCAAGTAAGTATCGCAAGACGCTTGCACATTCGTTGGAATCCCGTCTCCCGCAACAAGGACAAGTCAGGGTGGTGCACCAAGGGCAGTGCAGGTGAATAAAGAAATGCAAGATCCAACGTTTTCGCAACACGCCTCCAGGCATCCACCGTACACGTCACCGTCGTCTGGGGAGTGTCCACCTCCTCAACACGCCCCAGCACCATGCCCTCCAATGGAAGAGGATGAGCAACCCACTGTTCAGCAGCTACCTGAGGCATAAACGGCGTGGGGCGTATCCAGTGATACGCATAGTGCGCCTGGGCGCTAACATAATAAAGTTCAAACTCTGGGACGTCAAAGCCCCCATCGCCATACGGCAGCGTCAACGTAGACCACGCAACTCGTGCCTGTTTGCCCCCCCAGAACAATCGAATCAGCTCCGAACGAAGACGCTTGAAAAAAAACGCCCCAGGGTAGTATGGAATATTTTGAAACAAGTAAAGGAAGCGGGGTAACACAACCATTTTTATCACAGACGCTCTACCTGCCATGGAAAGCGGCAACGATATCCATCTAGTAATGCTATCCGCCAATTTAGTTATAGCGACACCATAATTCAGCCTGATCGTTTCCTCCTTATGCAAGGCCACAATAATACCAAGATATCGTAGCTCCGAATCACACCATTCCAGGGGGTAGTCAAGTGGGAAGCGGTGAACTGCTGCAGTGAGTGGAAAGAGTTGGGACTTCTCCCAGTTGATATGCACCCCAGAGATACCGCCAAAGGCAATAAACTCACGCAGTATCGCGTTAAGGTTCAACTGCGGATCTTTTACATAAAGGGTAACGTCGTCCGCATACAGAGATATCCCAATCTGACGTTGGAAACAATTAAACGCACTCCGCTGGTGAAATTGGCGGACCCTACATGCAAGAGGCTCTACTGCGATGGCAAACAGGAGGGGGGAAAGAGGACAGCCCTGACGGGTCCCCCTTGTGATAGGAAAAGGGGAGGACAGCACACCATTCACAATCACCCTGGCCACCGGATCGGTATACAGCAACTTGACCCAGGAGATAAAAATCCGAGGAAAGCCCATTCTGCACAGAACATCCACCAAGTATCCCCACTCAACTGAGTCAAACGCCTTAGTGGCATCCAAAAATATAGCAGCTACCGGGATCTCAGGCGCTATTGTCGGAATCAAGGAGAACAACGTTCGAAGATTATTAGATGTGGCCCGGCCAGGCACAAAACCCGACTGGTCAGGTAAGACTATAACGGGCATAAGCTCAGAAAGCCGAGTCGCCAACACCTTGGCCAATATTTTGACATCGCAGTCGAGCAATGATAGAGGCCTATAGGACCCTACATCCAGGGGATCTTTCCCAGGTTTGAGCAATGAAGTGATAGCAACTTCCCTCATAGACCCTGGCAATCTCCCCACCTCCAGGGATTCCTCGAAGACCTCCCGAAGCACCGGAGCCATAATATCCACGTAACATTTATAAAATTCGGCGGGGAGCCCATCCAGTCCTGTGGCCTTTCCATTATTAAGGGACATAATGGCACTTCTGATTTCATCCACCTCAAGGGGCCCACCCAGAAACGCCCTATGATCGTCAGATAGCCAACAGAGCGCCAAATCATCCAGAAACCCCCCATACCTCACATCCCCTGATTGCTGCGTGGAGTATAAGTGTGTGTAATGATGTATAAACGCGTTTTGTATGTCTATCGTGTCACTACAGCGGGTGCCATCAGGTAAGACCAATTCCAACACATCTGAGCTATGCCTCTGATGCCTCGTAAGTGCGGCAAGCACCTTCCCTGGCCTCTCACCCTCACAGTACCTCCTCGCTGTCCAATATTTCCCCCTATGTTTTGCCTCACGTGCTGCCTCCTCCTCATAGTCTGAGAGTTTACCCCGAAACTGAAGCACGAGGTCAGGAGCAGGGCCATCAAGCATCCCACGCTCCAATTGTCGTAAATCAGCCTCTAAGCTCGCAAGGGTACGGACAATAGTCTTGAGTACCCCACAGCTCTTGGGTGGTCGTGACCCCACGGATTGTAACCTTAAATGCCTCCCATAGCACCTCCACACTATCTACAGATCCCCTGTTCCTCGGGAAGAATGCCTCCACTTCCTCGCCGAGCTCCGTCTTAAAAATGGGATCCAGCAGGGCAGATGGAAAGAGTCTCCAAGGTGGTCGCGGCCTGTGCAGGCCAGGCACCGATAACACAACCCTAACTGGACAGTGGTCTGAGTACGTCCTGGGGAGGTGCGCCACACTCTGTAGCCCCGCCACAAGTCTCCTGGAGAGGAAGATATAGTCCAGTCTCGCCCAGGTACGGGCCTGTGCTGTGAAATGTGTGCCCTCCTTCCCCGTGGGGTGTAGATGTCGCCAACTATCAATCAAGCCTTCCTCCTCAACAATGCCCCGCAAGACATCCCTGGCCTGGACATTGTACTGAGAGCTACCTTCCGACCTATCTTCGACAGCCCGTAGTGCCAAATTAAAATCCCCCCCCCACACAATATGTGAGGCATTTACCTCAAGAATATGGCCCCACAGTGTAAGGAAAAAAGCAGGGGAATCAACATTCGGTGCATAACAATTCACAAAAAGCACAGTAATCTGCCCAATCCTCCCCCACAATAGCACATATCTCCCATCTGCGTCTGTTCGTGACCCCAGCTCCTGGAACGTGAGTGATTTCCTGATCAGTATAACAACCCCACGTGCGTAGGAGGAGTACGATGAAAATTTCCTCACAGAGGCCCACCTCCCACCGAACGCATGTGCAGTTGCCTGGCGCAAATGCGTCTCCTGCAGTAATGCTACCTGTATGGAATGCCGATCAAGATATTGCAGTACAACGCTTCCCTCCATTACCCCTCATTGCATCATTTCATACCTCTTTTACTATTCATATCCCCAAACAAGCCATTCTAAACCCTTCCCTCTCACTTTTCCCCCTCCACCTCCCCATACCTCATCCTAAACCACCTCCTACTACAATGAACTCCAAAAAAGAAAACAGAAACTATGGATCCTTCCCACTTCTATCCCTACACTATCCTTTTTCAATACAAATAACAAACTCACATGTCCACTGCTCCAAAAATGTCATATTCCCCTAGAATAATTCCCCACTAATACTTTTTGGATTCCAGAGTAGTCTGCTACTTGCTGGAAAGCACTTCAGCGTCAGTGGTAGCAAGCGCTATATAAATGCAAACCCTTCCCTCTTCTATCCCTCCACTATCCTTTTCGATCCAAATAACAGAAGAATATGTCTACTGCTCAAATGAATTTCATATTTCCCTATACAAATTCACCACTAATCCTTTTTGGGTTCTGGAGTAGCGTGCTACTCACCCAAATACACTTCATCACCTCATTAGGGCTAGCAAGTGCTATATAAATGCAAACCCTTCTATACCTCCACTATCATTTTTTCAATACAAATAACAAACTCACATGTTCACGGCTCAAATTAATGTCATATTCCCCTATACTAATTCCTCACTAATCCTGTTTTGGTGTCCTGAGTAGCATGCTACCCACCGAAAAATGCTTCAACAAATCATCAGGGGTAGCAGTCACTATATAAATAAAAACCCTTCCCTCTTTTCTCCCTCCACTGTCCTTTCTCAATACGAATAACAGACTAACATGTCCACCGCTCAACTGAATTTCATATTTCCCTATACTAATTCACAGCTACATCTTTTTGGGTTGTAGAGTAGTGTGCTACTCGCTGAAAAGCACTTCAACACCTCCTCAGTAGTAGCAAGCACTATATAAATGCTCCCTCTTCTATTCCTTCACTATCCCTTTCAGTCCAAATAACAGACTAACAAGTGAACCGCTCAAATTAATTTTATATTTCCCTATACTAATTCACCACTAATCCATTGTGGGTTCCGGAGTAGCGTGCTACTCGCCCAAAAACCCTTCATCACCTCATCAGGGGTAGCAAGCGCAATATAAATGCAAACTTTTCCCTCTTCTATCCCTCCACTATCCTTTTCAATTCAAATAACAGACTAACCACTGAAATTAATTTCATATTTCACTATACTAATTCGCCACTAACCCGTTATGGGTTCCAGAGAACTGTGCTACTCGCCAAAAAAGAGCTTTGACTCCTCAGGGGGAAGTAAGAATTATATAAATTAAATTACAATAATTCCAGTGGCCCAGTGTATGATTTCCCACACATAAACTTGAAAGTGAGCTTAGAAATCCCTCCAGGGCACTTTTCGTAGGTAAAGAGGATCTTACAGGGGGTTAGGTGGAAGGTTAAAGCATGTGGGAGGTCAAATGTTAAGCATATAGGATAACATGCAATGTTTGTATATGGGAGCAGCTGAGGGGGTGCGGCACAACGTACCACTAACAACACCTTTCAGTCGCCATTAGCCTCAGGCAAACAGCAACAGGTGCCCCTTCGCTACAAATAGTGGGGGTGGTGGGTGGTCCGCTCATTCGCGTCTTTCCCGATTTGCGCCCTGGGTGCAGTGGCGCTCAGTCATGTGTTCATTAAATGCCCACAACATCCACAGCTGTACAATATAATACATTTCAGTTGGCTCAGAACGAACACGACTACACATCCTATAAAAAGATTGGCCCCTATAGGGAGGTGAGTTTCTATATGTTTAGCTGTCTCAAATTAATTAAACCTGTTTCTCTTGTGCAAACGTCGCACCATCCCCCAGACATAAGCATGCCCTTTGATTACTTTTACACCAGCGCCACTTTATACGTGTGCTCTCTAGGGCAAATCCCTCAGGAGCAGATAGCGGTACAGGTAAACAAACACCTTCACCCCGAGCAGCACTGGGCAAGCAACCAGTGCGGCCTGTGCACCTGGCTGCGCTCACTGCGTCACCGCTGAGGTGCTGGCTCTCCTCGAAGCCTGTCACCCGAGCTCCCACTTTCAGAGCACCGAGTCTCTCAATCGAGTGGCACAAAGTTCCGGAGCGCATCAAACTATATTTAGGAGTCGCAGCTCCCGAGCTATGAAAGGAATTCCTTTTACACTGGAGCTTCCAGGCTGAGCTGGTCTCCGAGCACCAGGGCCCGCTCTCTCGGCGTCTGTCGCGCACCCGGAACGCACTCCTGCTACCCGGCTGCACCGAGAGAACCTCCGGCTGGTCTGCGCCGCGCCTCGCCCGCCATCCCTCTGAACTGCAAACCGAGCCGGGTAAGTCGGTGGGATGCGGGGAGAAGGGGGTGCTGGCTATCCGCGTACCTATACACACTGGGGCAATATTTCCCCTCATGTTAGGCAGCAGTGTAACGAGGAGCATGTTCTAAACATAAATACTCGTATGACTCATAAAGTGGGTTCGTGAAATCCGAGGCGCCCCGTGCAGCAGGGCGCCTGGCATCTGACACTGCGCCCTGTCGGTTACATGTGAATGCTGTGTATTCTTTACTGCAGTTTTCAACTAGACTTTTGGAGTCGCATTAAAAAAAAATATATATATATATATTTTCCAGAGAGTTGTAAGCATTTAGATGTGGAAGCGCTTTTTCACAATTTGGTAAAGTTTACTTAACCTTTTCAGGAGATGGAACCCCTTTGTTATTATCAGCACCATTTTGGCAATTAAGCCCAAAATGAAGGGACCATCTTTTGGTAAATACAGCGACAACTAATAGAAATGTACAGTGGAATGAAAATCTCGGTATATGATGTATATAGGAGAGAAGTTCCATTTTCATTTGAACTCGCGTGTGGCTATGGAGCTGAGTGACAGGGGAAAAATAAGCCGCCAGACAGCATTAATGAATAATGATGTAAGGCCTTCTTGGGCATATACTAATAAACGTAGTAGTGTAGCGAAGACATTTACTTTATGGAAAGCTTTGAAATAATTGAGTTAAGAGAGTGACTTTTCCACTGCGGGGTCAGGAAGACTTGACTCTAGGAAAGTATTCCCTTTGCAAAATTGTTCAGTCACATGTTGCCCATTCCACTGTCTGATACCTGTATGAATGCCACGTGATCTATTTCATCACTTCCTGTAGGCTTTGCTTTTGCAATGCATAGTGTGATGGGATTCAAAACTACCATGGCGCACTAGCGACGCATAGCAGGACGAGCACCACTCCCATTTCTGAGTTACTGCTAGTTCTGAGCCCGTTGTTGGATATGAAAATCTGGTGGCTATATGGTGGCCCATGGGGGGCGGAACTGGTGTGGTGCCCTGATAGGACAGGCTATAAAGACTTTACTTCCATTTACTTGGTTTCTCTGCAGAGGGGTCAAGGTTTGGATGGGCACTCATATTGTACTATGTGGTTCTCAACCTTTTGACTTCTGGAGACCCCCATTTAATCATTACTTGAACCAGGGGACCCCCACTGAATCATTATTGGAATCCAGAGCCCATCCCATCTCATTGAGTGCTTACTTGAAGCCGGGAACCCTGGCCTAAGCATTGTCCCTGATTTGAACTGCAAAACAACAACCACAAAATACAGAAACACGCATTCATGAAACAAATAAACAAATGATGGCACATTTTATTGAATTCGCAAACATATGTAAATATTTAAAAAATGCAATTTTAATAGAAAGGTTGGAGCTTTTCTAAATTCAATTGAGTCCACTCATCATCCATACTATATTCTGTTTGATGCACCTGCACTGCTCCCATGAATCAATCAGAGACTAATTTCATCATTTTCAGACTCCAATTTCAAATTCCTTCACATTTACAGCACATTGTAAAATGTTAAATTGTACATTTTGCGTTTTTATTTATATACACTTTATTAATCTGTTAATATAATTTAATTTCCTAAGTAGTTGCTGACCCCCCAAGGAGGCTTCATGGACCTCCAGGGGCCCCGCACAACAGGTTGGGAACCACTATACTGAGCTAATTCCCAGTGGATTTTGGTTTTCCAGACCAAAGTGAATGAGGGAACCTTAAGAGTGTACCACACTAAAATATAGGCCTTGGGGTGCTCGCAGTGTTGCAATATTGGCATCTTGACAGGGTTATCTGTTTAGATCCTGGTTCTGCACTAGAATTAGAAGTAAGGGATCAAGTTCCAAGGCTGTACGTTCAGATCACTGCCACAAAATTTGCATAAAATACAGAGCTGGCGAAAACACACCATTATCACTTATTTACAAATAACAACCATTCCATAGAGAAATGTGGTGCGCAGAAAGGGTCGGCAGGCCTCCTTCACCAGTGCCCAATTGTTGGCCAGTGCTCAGGGGAGAATGTGCCTGTGAGTCTGAATCAGGCAGTGGAGGCTGCCGGGGGTGTCTCTGACTGTTTGTCCGAAGACACAGTTTAAAGTTCTAGCCTAGAAACAGCTTTATGTGTCTCACTCATCCTTTTTTCCCCAAATAATTCCTAATGAAATACATATGCATACATACAAGTGCTTTTGGTCGGCCTTCTTTTTTTATTAATCTTTTCAAGTGACCTTCACATTTTTCTTCTACCTAACATAGCTTGAGAATGGGGCCTGGGGTCAGACCCCATCAGCCATTGACTGTCTTCAATGTGCATTTTGCTTCTGCACATCTGACTAAAACGTCTGTCAATGCTGGGCCCTGTACTAGCCAGCTGCGGGCTAATCCATCCTTATCAGCTTTTGCAGGGGCCAGAGCAGTGGGTTGGGAGTGCGCTCAGCCACAAGGATCTAACCCTGCTGCTACTCCTAGGGACCATGAAGCCACACATCGTATACGGGAAGAAAGCCCCCTTCATCAAAATCTGTATCACCCAACTTGCCCCCTGAAGCACGCCTTACATAGTGATACTGGGCAATGTGACTCCTCTTGTGGCTGACACATCAAATAGCTTTTCTCAAATAAAGACCAGAGTTGTGCACTGGTTGGGCATAAACACTACTTGTGGGACTCAAGTAGGAGGTTATATCAACATGGTATGCAGGGTCAACTGGCTTGGTACAGGAGAAAGAAACCTAGATGGCGATTATGTGATCATTAATTTTAACAGACCACATGTGGCAGGGAAGATTTTAGCCTCTATCAGGCGCCCCTCCTTGAATGGCCCTGTTTCTTGTATCCTGGCACTCACATTGGGCTTTTTTCTATAAATCAGCGGTTGGTGTTTCTCAATACGACCAATGGCAAATTCCGAATTGGCACGCGACGGCTAGGGCCAGTCTGCACCTGGCTCCACTGAATTTAGCCTTTTCAAATAGATTTGCCCTTTTATCCTCATTGGATGCATGCGACTGACTAACGGGGGCCACACAGTGGGAAACTCAACAAGAGAAAGTGGGGATAGTCCCCTCTCCTCAACCAAATGAAGGTCTGAAGGACATCAGTATTGGGAAGGGCTTCAAATTCATCAGCTGGAATATTGCCTGTATTGCGGGGAAGTTTAGCGACCTAAAGTGGTTAACTTTTATTAGAGGATTCATTGTAATTTGCCTCCAGGAGACTTGGGCTACTGTGAGCAGCTGTGTTTTAGGGGGGTATACAACTTTTTTTGTGCTAGTGTTAGAATCTGGGGCAGGTAGGCCAAAGGGGGGAGGCTAGTCATCTTTCTTTTGCTGGCAATCAAAGGAAGGATTGAATGTGTTATCCTCTGGCGCTCCCACTCTGCAGGCGATAACATTTTCCTCAGGCTCAAACAATTTGTCACTGGTACATTTTTATACTGCCAAATCTCTCCGCGGGAGGCCTGTAGCATTCATAGTTTGGGCTTATTTCTTAGGAACTTAAAAGGTGTTATTGTGTCAGCTGTACATATCGTGATGGCAGGGGATTGTAATGTTCACCTGTGTGGGGATCCAGGGGTAAGTGTGGATCAAAATGTTGGTTGCCCTATAACGTCTGGTATACACCTAGAACACAGCCAACAGGGCCCAAGCCTAAAAGCATTTCTAAGTGAATTTAATTTGAATAATTGAATGGATAACTTGTCCTTCATCAGAAATGACATTAACCCAATCTTTGTAGTAAGAGGTTGTGAGTCTTTAATAGATATTGCTTTAGTCTCCGCATCCTTTTTTTCTCACATTTCCGATTTTGGAATACCGATGAGCATTTGCAGTATTCATAATCCAGTGTGTATCTCAACTCGTTGGTCTTCACTGATACAAAACTCAGGGGTACATGCTATTGGCACAGCAAAGGCAATAAGGGGGGGGGTAGGAGACTTAGGTGGTCCCAGGTTAGACCTGATGACTTCTATAATTTTTTGTACTCCAGATGTGAAAGGGAGCTTGCTATGTGTACATCAAACACTTATAACCTGTGTGATATATTCGGGGCCTTTTATAGAGATATCTAATGTTGTATCTAGCTTATTAGTAATACATGTGTCTTGGAAACACAGCAAGTCACCTAGATGGTTTGATTCTGGTTGTTCCAAATCATCAAGTGATCTCAAGAAAGTTTTGAGTAATAAACCCAGAGACTCAGGGCCAGATGTAGGTAACTTCAATTTACCGACTCATAAATACCGAATTTTACCGATTCGGTATTTATGAATCGGTAAATATGAAGGAGGGAGATGTAGGTAATTTTTGTTTTTGAATTACCGAATCGGTAACATTCGGTATTTACCGAATCCATAAATACCGATTCGGTATTGCCCATTGATTCCTATGGGCCTTGAAGCCCATAGGAATCAATGGGCAATACCGATTCGGTATTTACCGAATCGGTAAATACCGATTCCTGCAAGGGTGCAGGGGGTGTCACTTTGAAACCCTCTAGCACCCCAAGTACAGGCATGTGTGACATGTGGCACACATACATGCCCTAAGGGCATGTCTGTGTGTCACATTGCACAGGTGTGCATGCACAGATGTGCATGCACACCTGAATTCGGTATTTTACCACCCAATAGGACTGGGTGGTAAAATACCGACTCTTAAGGGCCTGTGGCACTCTTAGGAGTGTCACCTACATATGGATTTACTGAATCGGTAAAATTACCGATTCGGTATTTTACAGAATCTGTAAATTTACCGATTTGGTAAATGTACCCATTCTGTAAAATGATGGCCCCTACATCTCAATCACCAAATACCGGTCGGTAACGGCCGAATTCGGCTGTTACCGACCGGTATTTGGTGACCTACATCTGGCCCTCAGCCCTTGTCAAAACCTGTCGCAATCTGTAGAAACAGGAACCGTCCAGGCGTAAAAATGACATAAGGGAGGACGCCTGGTTTGATCTGACCAGGATGGGCACCCTGAAAAGTAGTTAAAAATGTGGGGAGTATATTAATGGCCCACTTTTTGGCCTGGAGGTGGCCGCATCTATAGGGGAACACATTACTGAAGACTCATAGGTGGCCTATTTTGAGGTAACATACAATATAGTCCCTGTGGAATCTGGGGAAAGGGAGGGTGAGCTGGAATGTACAGCCACCTTGACTTTTTCTTGTGAGAAAGTAGAAAAGGGCATTATGGTCTGATAAAAAAAATAAAGGCTCAGGGCCTAATCGGATACCACCCGTATTTAGGCAAATGATTTTGGGGTTTGGGCCCCCATTCTGACAGCCCTTATCAACCCGGCGGTGAGGACAGGATCACCACAGTCATGGGCTCTGTCTAAAATGTGCCCATATTTAAAATAGGGGATAGAGCTAGCCCTCACTACTATAGGCCTATCTCCCTACTTGACTTGTCAGGAAAGGTCATGAGGCATATTCTTCTGGACAGACTAATTGCATGAGCTGAGGAAAATGAAGTAATATCCAAAGTTCAGTAGAGTTTATGGAGCTGGTAGGTCAAGTGTAGACCAGTGTTTGAATGTGTACCTGGTCATGGGTAAATACACAGTAGCACGCCCCAATTCCATACACTTAGGATTCATGGTCGTCTCACACGTATTTGGTTGAGTCAATTGGTCAAAACTTTAGCAGATCATGCTGAATATGGGGGTGGATCAGGACATTATTTTGTTCCTAAGAGACCTTCACAAAGATACAGAGGCTTTAGTTCAATTCTCTAAAAAGCTACAGTGTTCACGTCACGTTAGTATAAAAAGGGGAGTACGACAGGGTTGGATTTTGGTCCCTTTTCTTTTTAATCTATATGTTAACAGCCTAGAGTAGGCCTTGGTTGATTTAAAACAGATTGGCGCAAGTGGGTTCATGTAGCCTACCAGTGTTACTTTATGCGGATGACGCGGTTCTTATGGCCCACACTGCCAAGGGCTTGCAGTCCCTGCTGAACTCCTTTACTAATTTGATGACGGAGCTGGACTTATCCGTCAATGAGAAGAAAACCTTTGGAATGGTGGTTGGCCCACGCTCTACCAAATCAACAAAGTTCAATCTAGGATCTTGTACCCTTCCCAAAACCAAGATGTTCTCTTACCTGAGTATGTTGTTTGATTCAGCATTAACTTGGCACCCCTTAATTAACATAGAAGGAGGATTTGACACGTGCAAATGCTGCAGTTTTTAGTTTTGCTTTAAGACTGGGCAGTAGACCAATGGGTGAGGTCCTGCAAGTTTACAGTGCCAAATGTATATCTAAAGTGACCTGCTGAAGCAACATTTGGGAATACGGTTGAGCTGCAGATAGTGGAAAAGACGTTTTTGAGGCGGCCCTTGTGTTTTTTCACAAAGCACCCCCCATTTTTCAGTACATGAGGAATTAGGAGTAGGCTACTTATCGGACTCCTTGGTCTTCTGTCCTCTCGCTCTTTGCTTGAAAATTTGGCCCAGGTAGGGCATCAAAGTAAGCAAGGAGATTTTAGAAGACGGTTTAGCTCTGGATCATGCACTGCATATTCCTTGACTTAAGTACATAAGGGTCTCCAGCTAGGGGAGACTTATTCCGCATGCCAGAGGGGATATGCGAAGCAGATTTTAAATGGGTGAAAGAACACTTTTGAAGGCAGAGGCTCATGGATAGAGAAGGGCTTGCATTGACAAAGCCCTGTGCACTACATCATCTTATGTTAAAGATTGTTAACTACAGAGCCATACCTTCTTGTTGTTAAAAGTAGACATGACGGTTTTTGCTAGCCAGGTTCTGATTTGATTTACTGCCCTTCTTGTTAGCTTATCCTCGGGCCAGTAATAGGGGCCATAAACTTACAACATACGGTTGTGACAAATGGTCTCCGCAGGATACCCTGCATTTCACAGTGTTGTGTCCTTCTTACGAAATGACCCGGAAGATGTACATTGTTCCTATTTTGAACAAGCATTGGCATAGCCAATAGGTCTCGCATTTGGGACCTTATAAGTGTTTAGCCATGCAACAGTTGTTGTTGTTGCACCAAGGATATTCTGCTGCATAACTAAATACTTATAGGGTCCAAAAAGCGAGACCTATTGGATATGCAAATGCTTGTTTGTTTTTTGTTGCTGTTTTGTTTAAGGTGCCAGCTCTACAATAGCTGGACATGGTTTTTTTTAACAGTTCTTTAAATCAAATGAACTTGTTTTCATTGCTCTGAATGTTGTTTCCATTCTGGTTGTAGGAAGCAGTCATTCCCGGGGTGAGGGGGCTGCTTAGCTGTGTGCACGCGCCAAACTTTGCAAATGAGAAAAAGCCTGGTGCAGGCGCAATTTACAAGTGTGGAGTGAGTGAGCCTCAGGCAGCATGAATCACTCACACAGGAGTTCATGCACTTCACCTGCATACTCAGCATGGTTTAAGGAAACTCGACCCACTCCCTCCCGGGGATCGAACACATATTTGCCAAGTAACTCTGAGAAGATCCTGCCTGCTGCACTGTTGGCTGGTGGTGTGTGTGCCTGCTGAAAGCGTGCACTGACGGCTGGTGGTGTGTGTGCCTGGTGAAAGTGTGCACTGATGGCTGGTGGTGAGTGTGCCTGGTGGAAGTGTGCACTGACGGCTGGTGGTGTGTGTGCCTGGTGGAAGCGTGCACTGATGGCTGGTGGTGTGTGTACGTGGTGGAACCTTGCACTGACGGCTGGTGGTGTGTGTGCCTGGTGGAAGCGTGCACTGATGGCTGGTAGTGTGTGTGCCTGGTGGAAGCGTGGACTGACAGCTGGTGGTGTGTGTGCCTGGTGGAACCTTGCACTGACGGCTGGTGGTGTGTGTGCCTGGTGGAAGCGTGCACTGATGGCTGGTGGTGTGTGTGCCTGGTGGAAGCGTGCACCGACGGCTGGTGGTGTGTGTGCCTGGCGAAAGCGTGCACTGACGGATGGTGGTGTGTGTGCCTGGAGAAGGAGTGCACTGACGGTATACTCTGTTTCTTTTAAGTTGCTGTAAGGTTGAGAAACAGTAGCGATTAGGTACCCAACGAGACTTGAGTTGATTATGCCTGGTAACATTCACTGTGTTTACACAATCAGTAGAGTTTTAATGTCTGTGTTATACTTTATACTTCATTAATATCTTTATTTATTAAATATGTATTTTATCTGACGTATTATGTCTGTATGTGCTTTTAAGTTTTTTTCAACTTAAAACCGAATAAAGGGAACTTTGATTTGATTTAAATTGATTAAAAAGTAGGCGGCTTCAGTGCCTGGAATGATGGGTTAGTCCACACTTCCATGTTTTTTTTTTTTTTACTTTTGAGACAGGTATTTCTTTATTTAATTTTTGCAAACATATGCACTACTCTTATACACCAACAGTTTTTACTGTTTCTTACATTTACAATTTCAATACCTAATGAATATGCAAAAAAATAGATGCTTGCAAAGATCAGACTATATGCCTTTGCTTGTAAACATTTATAGCTGATTTGACAACGGCACAGTAGCAGGTGGCCAGTTTTATAAAACTTTTCCACAGATCCCAGTGGGTGCAGTTGGTACCCGGGACATAAACCAGAGCACGCCTGGCTTCAAATCCAACGCGTCACACCACAGAGCAGATGTAAGATTCCGTAACAGGAGCACAAACCCCCAAGGGCACTGCCGCTAATATTACATGCTAGGTGACCAAGATTTCAAGTACATTGTGATCCCAGCTCACCCATGGGGGCGCTGCGCTGAACTAGAAAGCAGTTCTCCAATGACAGCTGCACATCTCTCTGCACCCTCTCAGACATTATTTTTAGTCTTGCTCGAGATAACAGACTCCATTACTTGGTGCCAGGCTCCCACCCTCCCCTTCCAATCACCTAGAATGGATGTGCTTGCTACAGATTGTTTAATGGAGGGCAGAGAAACTGGGTTAGTTTAAACAGACTTCTCTCGCCCAGGAAGGGTCCAAGTTAAGACAAAATGCTCACTGCGAATATTTAATGTTGCCAATTTTTTACAATCTTTAATCAGTACATTGTAAAAATAATGATTATGTATATACTGTTTTCAAAATAAAAGGAATCTTTTTTTATTGATAATATTCATGTTTAATGGGTTGTATAAATCAAATAAGCTATTTATTGAAAATTAAAAAAAAATAAGTTAACACCACAGGCCATGCTGCAGAATAGTCTTTTAGGTCCACATTGTGAGGTGGCCGGAATTAGATGCAGAGATACACCGGGGCTTGAATTTACATTACGACTGGTAGATCCTCACCAAATTCAGGCCGCTGCAAGTTTCCTCCCCGATTGGGGAATAACTGCTCAGCCACAGAGTTACTAAGTCATTTATCAGTTGGTTAACCCCTATATCTGTGAAAACAAAATACTGATGTTGTACGCCTGCTCTAGGTAGGTGGAAAGAATGAGCAGGATGGGCCGATCAGATGTGTGGGGGGGGGGTGAGCATGTGGAGAGGGGGATCAGGAGTGCAAAGCCTGTCTGTGAGTATCCAGGAGGAGCCTTGTCTGCTTCCATCAGACTGCTGCAGTGGGTGAGGGAGCCAGGCAATGCAGCTGCCCACAGACCCTGTCCCTGCAGCAACTTTGATAGGCCTGGTATCTCAAGGCCCAAAATGATCAGAGTTGGAGTTTTCTGACCCGGAAGTTCTGGGACTGGACGCACTTGGAATTATGACTTGCAATATTTTACCTGGAACGATTGTCTCAGATGAAATACCCCAACTCCTGAGCAGAAAGGGCTTAACGTTCTGCAGTGAGTGTTGGTGGGCATGCTAAAAAAGGCACGGCTGTCAAGGCGGTCACCAAGTGTGAAATATTTGGTTTAAAGACATGCAGTAGAATCTAGTGCAAGGTACTACACACAGAACACCAGCCCCTTCCAGTCTGTCTGCCTCTCTGTCTCCTTTTTACTCACTGATTACATGGTATCTGGTGTACCTACTACGGATGCATGACTTACAACGTATACATTCACAACGCATACCATTACAACAAAACATTTACAACGCAGGATCCATTACAACGCATGCCATTACAACGCAGCTGCTATTACATATATACGTATATAATTATGCGGATGACCTCCAGCTGGTCTTTGACCTCTCTGCCTCCCCTCATGCTATTTCTAATTTTCAATCTATTATGATTTTTATCAGGGACTGGATGAGCCACAACCATCTGAAGCTCAACCCGGATAAAACCGAGTTGGTGCTTACGGGTGGCTCTTCCAGTCCCTGGAATTCTTCCTTTTGGCCCCTCACTCTTGGTTCTCCTCCCCTTCCGTCCTCTACGGTTAAGACACTGGGTATAAAGATTAACAACCAGCTCACTCTTCACTCACAGGTTGGTGCTGTTGTTTCTTCCTGTTTTCTGATGCTTCGAACTATTCGCACTGTCTCCCGCTTCTTTTCCCCTTTGGCACTTAAACTTATTATGTCTGCCTTGGTGATCTCCCGGCTAGACTATGCCAATGCCCTGTACAACGGCATTCCGGCATATAGTCTACGCAAACTTCAGCTTGTGCAGAACCAAGCAGCCCGGTTGGTGTATGGTCTTCCCCGGTGCCACCATTCCACACCATTGTTGAAGGAACTGCATTGGTTGCCTGTTTGGCAACGATCGCTTTTTAAGACTGGGTGCATGGTCTTTCAGGCACGACAGGGAACGGCCCCAGCTTTTATCTCTTCCCTTTTAACTAACTACGTCCCCGCCAGACATCTTCGTTCATCCGATCGATCCCTCTTGCAGGTCCCTCGGTTCACTAGGAAAAAATGGGGAGGTTCCAACTTCTCCATTTTGGCTCCTGTATTTTGGAACTCCCTGCCTGATCATCTCAGGGCCTCAAAACAATACTCCCTCTTCCGTAAGGGACTGAAAACTTTTTTGTTTGCTCAGGCCTTTCCACTCTAATGATCCTTCCTTTTCTGCCTGCATGCCGTCAAAAGCGCCAAGAAACCGTAATGGTGTAAGATGCGCTATATAAACTTTTTAAATTCAAATTAAATTCAAATTCAAATTACAACGCATGCCATTACAACGTAAGTATGGGTAAGTATTGTTTTTTTAATTAATGGGAATGTAATAGTAGTTTAAGTGTTGGATAGTGTAGGGGTTAAAATTACGATTCCAACTCCAGGGGGTTGTAATAGTAGGGTAAGTGTTGGATAGTGTAGGGGGATACAATTACTATTCTAACTCCAGGGGGGCGTAATAGTAGGGTAAGTGTTGGATGGTGTAAGGGTTAAAATGTAATGAAATACTTACCCATACTTACGTTGTAATGGCATGCATTGTAATATCAGCTGCGTTGTAATGGCATGTGTTGTAATGGATCATGCGTTGTAAAAGTTTTGTTGCAATGGTAGTGCGTTGTTTTAGTTGCGTTGTAATGGCTGTTTCCCGCCTACTACCAGCCTGCTGTCCAGGAAACCTTATGTTATACTTAAACTATGTCAATAGGCCTTAATTGCATAGCCAAAGCGCATGCATGATTTTTGCCAGCCACGCATTAATCACGAGTCCATGCATCTTGTAAAGATTCTTTCCCAAGTTCCCTATATACAAAAGTGGGCATCCCTATAGCAATCTCCCATTCAGATGATGTAGAAATCCATAATAAACCCTTCCATCTTTAAAAAAGGAGTTCTTCCTTTTCTTGAAATGCGTTGCTACTTGCATATGTGGATCCCTAAATACATGAATCATGTCAGGCAGGTAGTTACCCTAGTCCATGGTCTGCCTGAACAACATTTATCAAAATCTCACTGTTTACAAGACCGCTGAGCACATTCCTTAGATTGCACCTGTTTTATGTTGCATTTATGGATTACATAGATTGCACTGATGCCTGCTCAGTCTTTCACCAACATTTACACCACATCAAGAATGCAAAAAGGACATTTGTACTGAACAGTCAGCTGGTTACCTCAAATTTCTGTGCAAAATTCCACCAAAGCAGTGCATGTATTCTAGAAAGACTGGTGCTAAATTGCATTAATGAATCTACTTATTCTGGAATTATGGCAAGTAAGTCAGTGGCGGCTCCTCCGCTGAGGCGGAGGAACATCGCCCCACTGATTTTAGCCCTGAAAATGAAGGAAAAATAAAATGATAATAACTGGATGTTATTATCATTTTATTTGTTCCTGCATGTTTGTGGGGCAGGGCTGTTTTGCTCTCAGAGCAGGGGAAAGAGTAATGGCACTCTGTAAAGTGCGCTTGATTGTCCGGCCCTCTCAGGCCGGCCAAACAGTCATGCGTACTTTGCATGTTCTCCTTGCAGGCTGCATTATAGCCTGCATGGAGAACATGCCCATGCCCCCATTCCCCATCTGAGCGCTGAACCACAACGCTCACACCAATCACAATGCTGTATTGCAGCGTTGCGATTGATCAGGGAAGCCTGGCCGCTTCCTATCCCGGCTGGATTGGAGGGAAGACGCAGAGAGATGCGAGGAGGTAAGTATTCTGCCCCCCCACCCCCCCCGCCAGCTGCGCTACTGATACAATTGCTCAAGCACCAGCAACATCTGTTTTCTGGGAATATTGGTGAAAAATCACTCCAGCAGCAGTGTAATCAGCATAAGCTGGCCAATTTTAGCTAGAGTATAACTTTTTCCAACCGAGGTTTTGTCTCCATGCAGAAAACTTTACAGTGCTGGACACTTATGGGGCAGTGGCGTAACATAACATTATGCCCCCCCCCCCCCCCACCTTTCAGAATGTGAAGAGGGGCTCCTGAGTCTCCCATGTCTTACAGATATTTATTGGCCTGGAGCAAAATGGGCCCCCTCTGAAAGGTTTATTGACTCCTGAAGGGTTGATGGTCCCACTGCGCGCAGGGGCTTCAGGGGCCTGCGTTACACCACTGTTAGGGGCATGTAAATTAGAGCATACTTGCCAGACTGTTTCCTATGGTATGAGAGTTTTGCTATTAATTATTCTTCCTGACCCAATAGATTTTCGTACAATGCATGCCAATGGGAGATTAAGAAAACGTCTTAACCTATATCATCCTGGTTGTCTTATATTATATTGAGGTCTATACCCTCAACCTACAAATATATCACATCCACTACATCATCTAGCAGTACAGTCATGGTAAATATGTAATTACTATTCTCAACCCACATCTACTAACCTAGTGGTGTCTTGTGAGGTGGCGGCCAGGACAATGTAGTGGACGCAGTATTTTTGTCATGCCATAAAAAACATGGTATACAATGGCAGTACGCAAGGCCTACAATAGCAGCACTCAGATGTGGGACATACAACATGGCTTATAGGTTTGTCTTTCAGCAACATACCAAGCCAATCTGCAAATACATGAGCAAGTACGAGTTTGAATCTGGTTCTTCCAACTTCCCAATGAACAGTCAGATGTAATGTTATATCAACAGGGCTCCAGTGTACAGTAGCACAGCCTTTGCACCACTTTCTTGTAAATCCTAAACGCACACATGCACATTTGCAAAGCCAAGTGGTCTGTTTTGAGTTTGATATAAAGATTTCTTTCCTGGATCGTTTCTGTAATGTTATGTATTGGAAGAATGGTGCTGTCCCCGCTAGGAGTGTGATACTTGTTTGGTGTTTTGTGGTGGCTTTAAAAGTGCCATTACCTTTTTTTCTGCACGTGTACTAGGTAATGTGATGTGTCATTTTCGTTCTCAGTTAATGTAAAGATCATGTAACTCGCACTTTTGTTTTTAACTGTGATGGAAAACGTGCAGGCCCTTGATTTTTTTATTGACTACTGTTGTTGTCAGGGGCTGAGGGGAACACAGCTTCAATATAATCGCACTTACAGTTCTAGAGAGGCAGGGGTGTGTCATTCTGCTCTGTTATTTTGTAAAGGCATACTGGCCGTAGCCCGTAATGTGACGTGGATGCAGTATTTAGGATAACTCCTGCATCAGCCCCACTCCCTCGCCCTTTGTGTTCCCTGCGAACAGTACCCCTCTCTTTGTAACTCAGCCAACATACACATTTCTTGTGGTGGTCATTTGTTGGCCGCAGTTTTTATTAGGGATACATATAATTTCTGGGTACTCAGTACAGCCTTTATTCGGCTGTCAATGGCAGTGTGGCACGACATATTTGCAAACATTACTTTTTCTGACAGGTGATTTGGTTGGGGTCGCTTTGACATCTGCGTGAAGGAGGGGTGTAGCCGCTGTCCCGGAGTTAGGCCCAACTCGCTACCTTGTCGGACTCCTGTTGTGCCCTGCCAACCGGCGGGGACTGGGCTGCGAGCGCCGTCTCCGTTTGCTACCCCTCTTGGTAGGCCAACTCACCCAGCCGTGAGGCATCGTAAGGTGAACGGTCCTACCCGCCGTCCTTCGGTCCCCTCGCCCAGCCGTGAGGCATCCTAAAGCAAGTGGTCCTATCTCGGCACACCGCCCTCCGGTGTGCTTCTGTGCCAACCATTTTCCCCGTTGCCTTCGCCAGTGTCCTGCCTTTTCGCAGCCCTGCAACATGGCTGCTCATTAGATGTGGGTGGATGGGTCAAAGATTCCTCTGTCCGTGCTGCTCCCCCCGCTCGAAAGATAGGAGTCACCCTGGGGGGAGCCGGCTTATATCCCCCAAACTAAGGTTGTCGCGGCTCGCGCCCTACCCCCCCCATTGGGCCGTTTGAATCGTGCATGGGGGCCCATTGGCCGGGGGGTTGGCGCCGCTGCGGCTACCAAGTGGGGGGGCCTAATCCCGCTCTCGGCGCACGGGGGGGGGCTCGGCGTCTGTTATGGCGTCGGCCTCTTATGCCCCCGTTGGGGGCTGGCCTCTGCGAAAACTCCCGCATCAGCCTCACTCCTTTGCCCTTTGTGTTCCCTGCGAACAGTACCCCTCTCTTTGTAAATAAGCCAACATACACATTTCTTGTGGTGGTCATTTGTTGGCCGCAGTTTTTATTAGGGATATATATCATATCTGGGCACTCAGTACCGCCTTTATTCGGCTGTCAATGGCTCAGTTAATGTAAAGATCATGTAACTTGCACTTTTGTTTTTTACTGTGAATGAAAACGTGCAGGCCATTGATTTTTTTATTGACTGCTGTTGTTGTCCGGGGCTGAGGGGAACACAGCTTCAATATAATCGCACTTACATTCTACAGAGGGAGGAGTGTGGCATTCTGCTCTGTTTTTTTGTAAAGGCATACTGGCCGTAGCCCGTAATGTGACGTGGATGCAGTATTTAGGAAGGCAAGGCAAGGTGTACAAAGATTACTCTCGCCACATTTAGAGGTGGGAGAACTGCAGGATTTCCACGGGTGGAAACCCTTAACTCAAAGGTACATCACCCAAGTACCTATGGGACATAATCAGTGATTTTTTCCTTCTTGTGGCCGCCATGCAAAGCGTGTGAGGTATTGCAGTCCCAGAAAGGAAAATGTGAAAATGTCCCTGATGCACAGAAAGGAAGCTCCTGGTGTGTCAGTATCAGTGACGTTTGTCTTTTGGTTTTCAGCAACAAACCCCTGCTTTGGGTTTAAGTGGGGATGGGTCAACTAAATGGTCTATTTGACCCTCTTATTTTGTTAAAAAATTTGTGCAGGGGCCAAAAAGATTTTTTACGAGCCCGCCACTAGTGCTGCCAAATGCTGGTGGTGCTGAATTGTATGGCTGCCTAGTCTTGATTCCGGCTAACGCCCCTTTCTTCTATCAGCCTTCTGGTTATGCCTCGTTACCTCAAACTTGCCGGTTCTTTTTAGGTTTCGGCTACCGTCCCACTGCGTAAGCAGTGGGTGGGCGGAGCCGAAATCTTTTGTTAGTAGTATGGGGTCTGAACACGCCCCTCTTCTCCATTGGCTGGCCTCGTAAATGCTGGCCAGCCATTGGAGGAGAGGAGCGTCACTGAGTTCAGGGCCCGCCTTGACGCGATTCGGGGGCGTTTCTGGGCCTTTTTTTAAGTCCCGCCCCTTTTGTCGTCATGTCTTTCTGGGCTCCGCCCCACTCCCGCATCTTGTTCCCTGCCGTGTCTTTTTCCCGCTGTTAGACCTGGCACCTTGGCGTGGGTTTCCCTTCCACTTTTTGCTGTTGTGCCTCAAATGTTTTGCTGGTGTCTGCTACTCAGGGCACTGCGCCACGGCCAACCCGTGCCGCAGTACAAGTGCTCCCTGCTGTAAAGTGTACATGTGATTGATGTCCATGATTGGTTCATTGGATTTACTGTTAGTCCCTAGTAAAGTGCACCAGGAGTGCCAGGGCTTGTGAATGCCAACACTGCTAGTGGGCCTGCAGCGCTGGTTGCGCCACCCACAGAAGCAGCCTTAAAATGTGTCTAAGGGTCTGCCATTGCAGAACCTACGTGCAGTCTGGTACTGTCATGCTGGCTGGGCAAGTGCACACACTTGCCAGCCCCTGAACCTTCCCTTAACTTCATATTAGTCACCCCTATGGTAGGCCTGAGGGCAGGGTGCATTGTAAGTGTAAGGTAGAACATGCCCTGATGTGTGTGGCATGTTCTAATAGTGAATTACTGCCAAATTCGTTTTTCACTATTGTAAGGCTACCAGTTCCCTTCTAGGCCAGATGGGCTGCTGGAATTATTACACTCTATAATCCCAGCAGGCTCAGGGAACATGGTAGAAATTAATGTTTAGTATGCCTGAACTCAGAATAATAAAATACTTCTTTTAGTAAAGTTTATTTTAATATCCTGTGTTTGCAAATGCTACTTTTAGAAAGTTAGCATTTGCTTGCCTAACCATTTCAGCCCGCCTCTGCTTGGATGTGGATCTGACTGTCTGGTGTGTGTGAGTGACAGGGCTGGGAGTTGACAGGTAGTGATTAGCAGGAGGACCCCTTAGTGGGTGGTGGGAGTTTCCCCTGAATGATGCATCAGGCTGTGCCCCTGCCTCCACAATGCTGGCTCCGCCCTCCTGGGGAGCGACTGATGACTCAGCCTGCACCTGGCCCAGGAAGGACCGAAGCTTGTCAACAAAGTGCTCAGGCCACTCCTGTCCTCACAAAGCCGGCTCCGCCCCCCTGGGGAGCGGCTGATGTGCCTGCCCTCACACTGAATACAGAAGTCATAAGTACCCACAACAAGTGCTCAGAGACTGGAGCAGTTATGCAGAGGCCCCCCTGGCTTGCTAGAACAAAAGAAACTGGGTATAAAAGTAGGAGCCCTGCTCCTTGTAAATTAGATCCTGTTTGTGCTACAGAAGAAACTCTGCCCGAAGAGAAGGACCTGGAAGGACTACAAGGAGGAGTGCTTACTGGTGCCTTACTGCCAAAGGAGAGGAAGAGAAAAGACTGCAAGAGACTTTTGCTTTTATTTTGAACTTTGTGCCAAACTCTGCTGAAAGATCTCCAAGGGCTTGCTGTTGAACTTGCCCCCTGACCAGCGCTCCAGGAACAGTGAGCGCTACCTTCCCTGACTAAGGCATCAGCTGTGTGTGCTGCTCATCGCTGCAGCGCTGACTGAGGAAGACGAGAGCATCAAGCCCCCCTGCACACCGTGACCGTGGGTGAGCAGATCGCCATAGCAACGTGAAGCCCAGCCCGCCGCTGGCCTGAACACCGTGACGGCATCTGCACCTGGCCCCACGAGAGCAAAGTAACGGAGGACCCGTCCGGTCCAAGCACCGAAGTCTACTGGGCACAAGCGCCGTAGATTCCCCCGCAAAGACGGACTGCCGCCCTTGTCATCGCCCTCGCTATCAGCGTCCTGCCAGCTGCCCCGCTGAAGGGACATCACCGCGACCGGCACTTTGGCTGGGTACGTCCCGCACTTGGGGACCGTACTGCCACTGCGCCACACCCAGCCGCCGCCGTCAGGACGGAAGAGAAGACTGAGTAAAAGGACCTGTGCCCCCATCGAGCACCGCCGCCCCCGGGTGACCCGTGACCTGCTGCCTCGAGCCGCAGCTCGCCTCGCCCGTCAAGGAAGCAACGCGACGTGGGACAGCTCCCCCTTCAGCCGTCCTCTTCGAAGATCACCACAAGAAGTGAAAGGTACTGTCTTTGCCCCTCCGCGGTGCGAGCGTCCTGCAATCTGAGCTCGCACCGCGCTGTCTGATCTCCGGCACCCCGGGTGCCTCGCAGCGGCTGTCTGCTGGCAGCGCGAGCCGCCCTTGAATCAGAGGCTCGCTCTGCTCTTGGCCCCCGAGGCCCCGCCTGACGCTCTCTGAGGCCCGCGGCCCCCTCTCCCCCGAGTCGAGCCCCGCCGGGTGACTCATTTCTGGAGCTGGGACAGCGGAAAGCGCCTTGAAGCGCTCTAAGACACTTGAACCTTCTTAAAGTTGGGCAGAAGGCCCAAAAGAGCGCGTTTATTTAAGAACTGTGACTACTGCTAAAGATAACTGGAACCTGCCTACAAGAAAGTAACCAAGACTGTATTTACAAGCCTGCTTGAAACTTATATAAAAGATATATATTTTTACAAATACAGTTTGGTGTCATTGTGTGGTGGGTTGGTGGTGATGGTGTAATGTTGCAAATGTTTAACCCTATATGCCCCAGAGATTAGCCTAAGACTGCTTAAGCCACACTACCTAGAGGGTAAGCAGAGGTTGTCTTGAAGGTAACCCTCAGCCCTGACGGGGAAGAGAGAGTCCCTGCTTGTCGCCAGTGCTGCACTGTGCCAACTAGAGACTCCCCCTTCCTACATTGGACGCAGCGGTGAGGATTCGCGAATTTACATTTGCAGTGTTTTACCTTAGCTACTGACCATTGCATAGTGATTACAGTCCAGTATCTTAGCCACAGACTTTTTTGATTTTTAATTTTGCTAAAGAAGAAGATCCCTAGTGTTGCAAGCATGCCTGGCACAAACAGCGTTGATGGAGGAGAGTCCATAGCCTCTGGTGCGCAGGAGCTAGAATGGGATGCATCAAAGCTGGATGACTACACAAAGAAGCAACTGAGTTTTTTTTTGCAGGAAACTCAAAGTTCCACACGCAGGGTGCAAAAACAAACCTGAGTTCTACAAAGCCCTGAAGGCCTGGATGGAATCTAGGAAGGCACCTGAGGATCAGGGTGCACCTGTGGATCCTGTGGGTCTGGAAAAACCAGACAGCGTCATTGGCTTTGGCAGAGGCCTGTCGCCAGAGGAGCTGGCAGACAGACAGGCAACCAGGGATCATGAGATAAAGCTGGCAGAATTGAATTTAAAGGGCCAAATGGAGCTTGAAAGCAAAAGAATGGCTCTGGAAGAGCGAAAACTCCAATTGGAGTATGATGTGAAAATGAGGGAGATGAGTCTAAAAGAGAAAACCTTGGATCATCCTCCCTCTGGTGGCAGCGCAGCGCCGGTGCAGGTAGAGTCAAGAGTGCACATCCCCAAAGATGTAGTTAAAGAGTTCTTTAAGGGGGATGACATAGGACAGTGGTTTAGGGCATATGAGGTAGCCATGTTTTCCCACCGGGTCCCTGAGAAGGATTGGGGAGCGGGGTTATGGGGAAGGTTCCTTAGCGAAGGGCGGGACACCCTGCTAGATTTGCCCACTGAAGACCAGAGATCCTATCCCCATATGAAAGAAGCTTTAATGACCAGGTATGGGCTTACCCCTGAAATGTATAGACAGAAGTTTAGGGGGTGTAATAAGCGGCCTGGGAATACGTATGTGGAGTTTGTGACTTTTTTTTGCAGAGCACTGGATGGTTGGGTGAAGGGTAACAAAGTGAATGATTTTCAAGGTCTCTTTGATTTAATTGCATGGGAGCACTTGTCTGAACAATGTTTTCCTGAGTTACGCCAGCACCTAATTGATAGCAAGCTGTCCAACCCGAGGAAGCTTGCTGAGGAGGCGGACCGCTGGCTCAGCACCAGGGTCCACAAGGGTCCAGTGGGAGACTCCGCCAAGGGTGGGCAGGGTCCCCAGCAGAAGAATGGGGGGGACAAGGGAAAACAGAAAGGGTTCCAAAAAGGCCCCCAAAGTAATCCCCAAGGGGACCAGCAGAAAGGTTCTCAGCCTCCCCCACCCCCAAAGCAGAATGGGGCCCCGACAGGTAGACCTGTTCCAAAGGGGCCCTTCAATTGTTTCAAATGTGGTGACCCGGGGCACATAGCCAGTGACCCCAAGTGTCGCCTGTTTGGAAAACCAGCACCCACTGGTGCTCCGCCCCGACAAGTGACCAGTGTTCACTTAGGAGAAGAAGTGATGGTCCCGGGGGGTGGAGATCCTGTTCAGATGACCCTAGTCTCACTAGGAGACAGTGAGATGGTCCCTACAAACTACCTGCCCTCTAACACTAAAAAATATGGGCAGGTGGTTACCATCAATGGCAAGAAAGCTGAGGCTCTTAGAGACACAGGAGCCAGTGTGACTGCAGTGAGGCATCACCTGGTGTCTCAAGAGCAGGTTGTACCCCATGCCTACTGTAGGGTTGTCAACGCTGACAATTCAGAGAGTCAGTGTCCGATGGCTCAAGTTCCCTTCGAGTGGGGGGGGGTCTCTGGTACTCTGCAGGTCTGTGTGAGGAAAGCCATGCCTGTTGACTGTTTGCTAGGGAATTACTTGGAGGACTCCCCTTGGGAAAAGGTGGAGAAGACGACTCACCTGAAGATGGTGGGTCTACCTGACTGGGCGTGCGTGACCACCCGGTCAATGGCAGCCAGTAGGGGTGATCAAGAGGTCCTGGGGCCTGAAGGAGAGGCCCAGGAACCGGCCTTAGGGAGAAGGCGCAGGGTGCGCGGGAAACCGGCCCCTGAAGTTCCCACGGTCCAGGAGGAAGCAGACCTTGAGGGGGATGCCCTGGAGCCTACTGGGGAACAGATTGCCGAACTGGGGGACCTGCCTGAGCTGACCCATTGGCAGCAAGAAGGAGGCCCCTCCAGGGAGGAATTCTGCAGGGAGCAGAAAGAATGCCCTTCTCTCGGGGGTATGCGGCAGCAGGCTGCAGACCAGGCCAATGGTGTTCAGGCCAAAACACATTATGTGTACTGGGAGAATGACCTCCTGTATTCAGAGCCTAAGGCTGCTGAACCTGGGTCAGCCCGTGTGCTGGTGGTACCCCAGAAGTTCAGAGCCTTCCTACTGGGACTGGCTCATGATGTGCCTTTAGCAGGACATTTGGGGATGGACAAGACCTATGACAGGCTTGTCACCCACTTCTACTGGCCCCAAATGCACAAGAGCTCAGATGCTCATTGTAGGACCTGTCCAACTTGCCAGGCAAGTGGGAAGAGCGGAGGGAAGATCAAGGCTCCCCTCCAACCCTTCCCTGTGGTCAGTACTCCATTCCAACGAGTGGGTATTGACATTGTTGGGCCTCTGGACCCCAAGACAGCCATGGGCAACAGGTTCATCCTGGTCTTGGTGGATCATGCCACCCGGTACCCTGAAGCCATCCCTCTGAGGACAGTGACGGCCCCCGTGGTGGGGCGTGCACTGATGGGAATTTTCTCCAGAGTGGGGTTCCCTCTAGAGGTGGTGAGCGACAGGGGGACCAACTTTATATCCAAGTATATGAAGTCCCTTTGGCAAGAGTGTGGTGTAACTTACAAGTTCACCACACCTTACCATCCCCAAGGAAATGGGTTGGTTGAAAGATTCAACCGAACCCTGAAGGGCATGATCATGGGCCTTGAAGGTCCAATGAGGCGTAAGTGGGACGTCCTCTTACCATGCCTGCTCTTTGCATACCGCGAGGTGCCACAGAAGTCTCTAGGGTTCAGCCCCTTTGAGCTGCTGTATGGTCACCCCGTGAGAGGACCACTGAGTTTGGTAAAGGAAGGCTGGGAGCAATCTCCCAGGAAACCTCCCCAGAATGTATATAGCTACATGCTGGCCTTCAGAAACCAAACCAGGCGCTTCAGACAACTTGCTGAGGCAAATCTGGAAGCTAGCCAGGAGGAGATGAAGCGGTGGTACGACCAGAATGCCACTCTGGTAGAGCTTCAGCCTGGACAAGAGGTGTATGTCTTGGCCCCAGTGGAACCCTGTGCACTTCAGGATAAGTGGACAGGCCCATTTGAGGTTGTGGAGCGCAAGAGCTCAGTGACATACTTGGTGGACATGAAGACGCCCAGGAATCCTTTACGGGTCCTACATGTCAACCGCCTCAAGCCCCACTTGAAACGGTCCGAAGTGGGCATGCTGTTGGCCACTGATGATGGAATGGAAGAGGAGAGTGAGCCTCTTCCTGACCTCTTAGTGGCCTGTGAGAAAGATGGGTCAGTGGATGGAGTTAACCTCTCACCCACACTGACCCCTGAGCAACAGGAAGACTGCCGCCAATTGCTGGGGCAGTTTCCAGATCTGTTCTCCCTGGTTCCTAGTGTCACAGATTGGTGCGTCCATGATGTGGACACAGGAGACAGCTTACCTGTGAAGCATAAGGCTTACTGAGTGACTGACAGGGTCAGGGCCTGCATCAAGGAGGAGGTCTCCAAGATGCTTGCTCTTAGGGTGGTTGAGTCTTCCAGCAGTCCTTGGTCCAGCCCCGTGGTCTTGGTCCCAAAGGCTGCTGCGCCGGGAGCCACACCTGAACTCCGGTTCTGTGTGGACTACAGAGGACTCAATTCAGTCACCAAGACTGACGCGCACCCTATCCCCAGAGCTGATGAGCTCATTGATCGGCTAGGGGCTGCTCGGTTCCTCAGCACGTTTGATTTAACGTCTGGGTACTGGCAGATCGCCTTGACCGATGGGGCAAAGGAGAGGTCCGCGTTCTCCACACCAGATGGGCATTTCCAGTTCCGGGTTATGCCATTTGGGATGAAGAATGCCCCTGCCACCTTTCAGAGGTTGGTCAACCAGGTGTTGGTCGGGCTGGATGAGTTCAGTGCCGCCTACCTGGATGACATCGCAGTGTTCAGTGGCACCTGGCCAGAACACCTGCGGCACCTCTGGGAAGTGTTGATGGCGCTGCGCAAGGCAGGCCTCACAATCAAGGCAAGCAAGTGCCAGATTGGGCAGGGTTCAGTGGTGTACTTGGGACACCAAGTTGGGAGTGGCAAGGTGGCACCCTTGCAACCCAAAATTGCAACCATCCTGGCTTGGGAACCCCCCAAGACCCAGACTGCAGTGAGAGCCTTCCTGGGGCTCACTGGGTATTACAGGAGGTTTGTCAAGGGCTATGGCACTATTGTGACCCCCTTGACAGAGCTGACTTCTAAGAAGCAGCCCAGGAATGTGATTTGGACTGACACCTGTCAGAAGGCTTTTGACACCCTGAAGACTGCCATGTGCACGGCGCCCGTGCTCCTGGCTCCTGATTTCTCCAAGGAATTCATAGTGCAAACAGACGCTTCAGAGCATGGTGTAGGGGCTGTTCTCTCACAGATGACTGAGGAGGGCTGGGACCAACCCGTAGCCTTCATCAGTAGGAGGTTACTTCCACGGGAAAGTAGGTGGAGTGCAATAGAGCGAGAAGCATTTGCTGTGGTCTGGGCGCTAAAGAAGCTAAGACCCTACTTGTTTGGGTCTCACTTCCGGGTTCAGACGGACCACAGGCCCCTCAGATGGTTGATGCAAATGAGGGGTGAGAACCCAAAACTGTTGAGGTGGTCCATCTCCCTACAGGGTATGGACTTCACGGTGGAACACCGCCCTGGCACAGATCACGCCAACGCTGATGGTCTGTCCAGATTTTTCCGCCTTAGTGATGAGGAACTCCCTGGGGAAGGGTAGTTCTCCCCACATTTCAGCTGGAGGGGACACGTGTTAGACCTGGCACCTTGGCGTGGGTTTCCCTTCCACTTTTTGCTGTTGTGCCTCAAATGTTTTGCTGGTGTCTGCTACTCAGGGCACTGCGCCACGGCCAACCCGTGCCGCAGTACAAGTGCTCCCTACTGTAAAGTGTACATGTGATTGATGTCCATGATTGGTTCATTGGATTTACAGTTAGTCCCTAGTAAAGTGCACCAGGAGTGCCAGGGCTTGTGAATGCCAACACTGCTAGTGGGCCTGCAGCGCTGGTTGCGCCACCCACAGAAGCAGCCTTAAAATGTGTCTAAGGGTCTGCCATTGCAGAACCTACGTGCAGTCTGGTACTGTCATGCTGGCTGGGCAAGTGCACACACTTGCCAGCCCCTGAACCTTCCCTTAACTTCATATTAGTCACCCCTATGGTAGGCCTGAGGGCAGGGTGCATTGTAAGTGTAAGGTAGAACATGCCCTGATGTGTGTGGCATGTTCTAATAGTGAATTACTGCCAAATTCGTTTTTCACTATTGTAAGGCTACCAGTTCCCTTCTAGGCCAGATGGGCTGCTGGAATTATTACACTCTATAATCCCAGCAGGCTCAGGGAACATGGTAGAAATTAATGTTTAGTATGCCTGAACTCAGAATAATAAAATACTTCTTTTAGTAAAGTTTATTTTAATATCCTGTGTTTGCAAATGCTACTTTTAGAAAGTTAGCATTTGCTTGCCTAACCATTTCAGCCCGCCTCTGCTTGGATGTGGATCTGACTGTCTGGTGTGTGTGAGTGACAGGGCTGGGAGTTGACAGGTAGTGATTAGCAGGAGGACCCCTTAGTGGGTGGTGGGAGTTTCCCCTGAATGATGCATCAGGCTGTGCCCCTGCCTCCACAATGCTGGCTCCGCCCTCCTGGGGAGCGACTGATGACTCAGCCTGCACCTGGCCCAGGAAGGACCGAAGCTTGTCAACAAAGTGCTCAGGCCACTCCTGTCCTCACAAAGCCGGCTCCGCCCCCCTGGGGAGCGGCTGATGTGCCTGCCCTCACACTGAATACAGAAGTCATAAGTACCCACAACAAGTGCTCAGAGACTGGAGCAGTTATGCAGAGGCCCCCCTGGCTTGCTAGAACAAAAGAAACTGGGTATAAAAGTAGGAGCCCTGCTCCTTGTAAATTAGATCCTGTTTGTGCTACAGAAGAAACTCTGCCCGAAGAGAAGGACCTGGAAGGACTACAAGGAGGAGTGCTGACTCTGGCCTGTGTCTGGTGCCTTACTGCCAAAGGAGAGGAAGAGAAAAGACTGCAAGAGACTTTTGCTTTTATTTTGAACTTTGTGCCAAACTCTGCTGAAAGATCTCCAAGGGCTTGCTGTTGAACTTGCCCCCTGACCAGCGCTCCAGGAACAGTGAGCGCTACCTTCCCTGACTAAGGCATCAGCTGTGTGTGCTGCTCATCGCTGCAGCGCTGACTGAGGAAGACGAGAGCATCAAGCCCCCCTGCACACCGTGACCGTGGGTGAGCAGATCGCCATAGCAACGTGAAGCCCAGCCCGCCGCTGGCCTGAACACCGTGACGGCATCTGCACCTGGCCCCACGAGAGCAAAGTAACGGAGGACCCGTCCGGTCCAAGCACCGAAGTCTACTGGGCACAAGCGCCGTAGATTCCCCCGCAAAGACGGACTGCCGCCCTTGTCATCGCCCTCGCTATCAGCGTCCTGCCAGCTGCCCCGCTGAAGGGACATCACCGCGACCGGCACTTTGGCTGGGTACGTCCCGCACTTGGGGACCGTACTGCCACTGCGCCACACCCAGCCGCCGCCGTCAGGACGGAAGAGAAGACTGAGTAAAAGGACCTGTGCCCCCATCGAGCACCGCCGCCCCCGGGTGACCCGTGACCTGCTGCCTCGAGCCGCAGCTCGCCTCGCCCGTCAAGGAAGCAACGCGACGTGGGACAGCTCCCCCTTCAGCCGTCCTCTTCGAAGATCACCACAAGAAGTGAAAGGTACTGTCTTTGCCCCTCCGCGGTGCGAGCATCCTGCAATCTGAGCTCGCACCGCGCTGTCTGATCTCCGGCACCCCGGGTGCCTCGCAGCGGCTGTCTGCTGGCAGCGCGAGCCGCCCTTGAATCAGAGGCTCGCTCTGCTCTTGGCCCCCGAGGCCCCGCCTGACGCTCTCTGAGGCCCGCGGCCCCCTCTCCCCCGAGTCGAGCCCCGCCGGGTGACTCATTTCTGGAGCTGGGACAGCGGAAAGCGCCTTGAAGCGCTCTAAGACACTTGAACCTTCTTAAAGTTGGGCAGAAGGCCCAAAAGAGCGCGTTTATTTAAGAACTGTGACTACTGCTAAAGATAACTGGAACCTGCCTACAAGAAAGTAACCAAGACTGTATTTACAAGCCTGCTTGAAACTTATATAAAAGATATATATTTTTACAAATACAGTTTGGTGTCATTGTGTGGTGGGTTGGTAGTGATGGTGTAATGTTGCAAATGTTTAACCCTATATGCCCCAGAGATTAGCCTAAGACTGCTTAAGCCACACTACCTAGAGGGTAAGCAGAGGTTGTCTTGAAGGTAACCCTCAGCCCTGACGGGGAAGAGAGAGTCCCTGCTTGTCGCCAGTGCTGCACTGCGCCAACTAGAGACTCCCCCTTCCTACACCCGCCATGAAGATCACCGCCGCCAGCCTGGGGATCCTGTGAGGCGCAGCGTCGTGACCTAAGGTATTATCGTATGGCAGGTAAGAGCAGAGAGTGAAAGGGGCAGGGCAGTGGGTGTGGAATGGGAGTGGCTGTGGGAGGGAATCGCACAGCAAATGAAAGCATCACTTCCTCCCGGTACCTTAAATCCCGCAGCTGAAAACCCCACTTTCCCTCCCTTATACGGACTTTAACACTTTTATCACATTGCATGTTTACAGCTGCATCACTTACGTGTAATGCGGGGTAGGTAAATCTGTATGTCGCGTGCATGTCACTCTATACACTGTCACACACATATGCCTATGCCTTGTGTATATGGCGGCCACTACTGGCAAATCATCCCCGTATTTAATTTTCATTATTTGTGTATATACTTTTAGTCACGTTTGTAAAAACACAAACTAAGAGCGGTTCTCATTGAGATTGAGACTTGGCTCTGGAGGCGAGGCGGCCCGTTAACGCTGGAAGATGGCAGCTAGAGCGGTGCTATTAATGGTTCATAAAGGGAAGCTGAAGTGTGAGTGTGAAGAACTAATAGTGGAACGAATGTATTGAAAACCTACAAGTCGAAGTGATAGACAGAAAATGACAGATAAAGATAGGTAAGTGCGATCGATAGATCACAAGAGAGAGGCAGTTCATGAGAGAACAGACTGTGATACACAGACATGCGCCAGACGGACAGATGAGAATAAACAGAGAGCTGGGGGTTGGATAATGATAGGGAAGGTTACACAACGACTAATACACAAAGATTGACGGGCGATTCTGGATAGAGATAAGAACAGGAGGTGAGAGCACGGAATGAAAAGAAAGATCTCTCTAGACCGCAGAGTCTAGATAAGGGCAGACAGATACACACATAGCTAGAGCCTTCGGACCCCCCACCCCCACCAGGACTGCGGGCTCCAGCACGCGCCGCTGATATCACTGCCTTAAACGCTAATTGTACTTTTTTTCCCCTAAAAAGCAGAGTATTGTTTTGCGTTTTTTGGAGTAATTGTGACTAGCTGAGGAGGCAAGCAGGGCTCGCACGAGGACAAAAGGGCGATTGTAACCGGAATATCTGGCCGCTGTGAGCGAACGGCTGGAATTTGCTCAGCTATTTCGAGGGCTCAAGTAACCCGGGCCCGGGCAATTACAAGGAGATGGCTATCTGGGAAACACAACTTCATGAAAGCAGGCGCCGCTCCCAAACTACAAGCACGGGCGGGGGAGGGAGTGGCGACATTTGGGCTAAAAATTAAAAAATGCCAGACCCGCTTCAAAGCTTGCTCTGTTCCCTTGGAGCGAAAAATAAACAATATAGGTGTTTGGACGCCAAAAATGTACTGCTACTTAAAGCATCCAACACCAACATGTCCTTCCTGAATTAACTGAAGATGAATGATGCAAAGTTGTTTACAACACGATGCGACCGGGATAGTTTCTTAGTGGCAAGTAACTACGAGGGAATAAAGCAAGTTGGCCAAGATGACAAAGTCTGATTAGGAGGGGCATAGGGGACACGAATGAGGGTCTCCTGCTAAATAGGTGTGCATCCGTGCATTATGTCAGGAGTCATCTCAGTCCCGTCATCTCTTTCTTGTTTTCCTGAGGTGGTGTAGTTTACTGATAAAAATTGTATTAAAAGTTAACTGTCCCTTCTGAGTACTGTTCAAATCCCATCATTCCTACCTGGTTCCCCATCCTGCCCTACTCCCCCTTCCCACTGCCCCCATACCTGTCTACCAGAAGTCTTTTTGTAAATGCTTTTCATAGTTACTCTGTGACGTTCTCTAATGTTCCCCAGGGTAGAATAACTGTACATACAACATGCAAATTGATAAATTGACCTGGAGAATAAAACTGACTGGGCATGTGTAATAGTGACTATTAATGTATGTTGCAGTTGTACATAGTGAGCTAGACCTGATGGGCGTTGGATCGCGTGGCATAAAAACAGTTACAATACTAAAGCACTTTTTACATGTTTCTGCAGATATTGCAGACAGGTTTCAAGTTTAAATCAAGCTGAATTTATTACTTTCAGATACTTCGTATATAAGTTTCCATGTCGTCTCTTCTGATTTTTTTTTGTGTGGATGAACCACTTCAGGGTTGAATATTTAGGCCAATAACACATTGTAAGATGCTGTTTAGAGTTAAATGTGCCTGTGTTTTAATTTCTTTATTGAACCAAACTGGTCAGATATCTGAGCTTGTCTCGGGAAAGTTTGTTTATAACCGAGGACGATGCAAAACAAGCGATGCACCATCAACTTATGCTGCTGTGTCCTTCATGAAGTTAGTCATCCATTCCATCTGACGCTGATAAGGGAATGGTTTACACTTAGACAGACACAGAAGGACAAGCCGGGGGAAAAAATAACATCATTGTGTTTTTTTCCAGCAGTATTTCTACATCCTGTATTGCTGAGAGCCGGATTCTTTACTGCAGCTGCCTTATGGTTGCTTATAGAAAAGAAAAGTAGGATACGAACTAGACCCCAAAGAGCAATGTAGTAGTGAGAAAAAAATGTTCTTCGCAAATATGTGCCGAAATTCTGTCTCTCCAAAGCAGCGTGCAATAGAATGTCTGAATCCATGTGGTAAATCATACTTTTATGCCTTCTCTGTGGGGGACGTATACCCATGTGTCTGTATTTCTTGATGAATTATTTCTACCACAAATTAGGTATATTGGATTGTTGCCACTGTGCTAACATTGTCACATGCAACAGTAGTGAGCATGATTGGTGAATGAAACAATACAATTACATTACATTTAGGCAATTACTGATTTTGTGGGCAAAATAATATCAGGTGCGCTTTAAGCAAGACCCATAGCTGTGGAGCGGTGCCTAGGGTATTTTGAAACTGAACACATTGGCCTTCAGTTCTGTCTTGAAAGTGAGAAGGAATAGTAAACTAAACAAATCTTTGGGGAAGGTGTTCCAGTGGAAGACTGGTATTAATTTGGTGTGTCCGAGTTTTGAATGTGTACTGCAGCTATATAATATATATTTGCTGTTCAAAGTGCTCAACATACGGGTTGTAGCAAGATGGGTGTTGGGTTGGGTTAGCAACCGTTTTCAATATATCAAATGTATCTAAGTGCTCGTGAAATGTGTTGTTATCGTTCTACCTTTAATACAGTACTTAGAAACAATATGTGTAAGGTATCGTCCATTTGCGAGAGATTAAGCTATTGGCATTCTTAAATGACAATGCCATTAATTTATCTGTTTTCAAAACCAACACATAAATAAAAAAAATTGTCATTTACAATGCCAATAGCTCTAACTTTTACAAAGGCGAAACCGTTGCATTGTAAATGCTTGTTTATTCTTGCTTTCTTTTTAACTGTTTTCCCGTCGTTCCTGTCTTTCTCATTTCCGTTTTTTAAATTATTTTTCTGCTTTTCTTTCTCTTGCTCTGCGTGAAAGTCGGATGATAAACAATTTGAAATAATAATTGAGGCATAACGCACAGTTACCATGTTGGCACGCGTTATTCGGCATCCTGAGGTTTTACTCGCGACAACCAGTCTCAAATTTTCAGTGATGTGATGCTGTAATACAATCAATCTAAATCCGACGTAAAGTCCAGAATGTATAGAAATCGAGCTGCTGCACTATTTTGCAAGAAACACAGGGACATATTACCAAGCAATAGCGATAATTATCGCTATTGCTTGGTTAGAGACAAAAATTTACCGCTGAGCTGCGGCGATTTTTATCGCAGATAAACCTTGGTATTACCAAGGTTTATCGCAAATGAGATAAAAAACGGCCGCAATGCATGAATATCGCTGAAAAGTCAGCGATATTCATGCATTACCGAGCTAATGCTCTTAGCCATGTTATCCACACCTCCCATTGGATAACATGGCTAAGAACTGCTCAGGGCAGGTGTTAGCTTTTGGAGATATTCGCGCTTAGCGCAAATATCTCCAAAAGTTGGTAATAGGAGATAGCGATGTTAGCGACTGTTTCCAGTCGCTAACATCTTGGCACGCCCACTTTGCATGTCATTAGTGATAAATATCACTGACATGCAAAGTGGGGCCCAAGATGGTCGCTATCTCCTACTAGCTGTCGCTAACTGGTGTTAGCGACAGCTAGGTAATAGGGAGATAATTTTATCTCCGCTTTCTTGGCTTTTAAAGCCAAAAAAGCGGAGATAAACCCCCTTGATAATATGCCCCACAGTAACCGAAATGAAGGAACGATTCTCCTCTCTCTGCATCTCTCTCTCTCTCTCTCTCTTTTCATCGTAAGCTTTCTCCTCTGCCTGCTGCTGGCTGCCTCTCCATGAGGCCCCCTTGCACATGGAAACGTTTTTTTAAACAAGCCCTCGCCTCTCTCTCCCATTGTATCCATCTCTTTTTGTCTGTTTCTTTTCGGCTCAGGATGGTTATATTTCTTTCTGACTGTATTTCTGTGCAATTGTATCGTCACTGCTTTCTCGTTGCTTTTATCTAGGTGCCTTTCATTCTCCCAGACTGTCCCTTCCTTTTAAGCTACCTTTAGGTGTCTTTCTCACAAGCTCTCTATGCCAGTCTCTTGGGGTCTTTTTTTCTAAGGTTCACCCCTTTTCGTGGTGTGTCTTGGTATCAGGGCTGATTCAAAGGGTCTTTTGCGTTTGTAAGATTAACTAGCATTGAGGAGTAAGTACAAGTGCAAGGAATTCACAAAAGGTGACCCTGCTCTTGTAAACCCTCTTTTACGTAAGCAGAATATTTTTACACAATGAAGTAATACTGCAAAAAGCCCACTCAATAAGCAAGAATGGATGTTCGAGGTCGAGGTTTCCATGGGGATTTTGTAGATGCTCACAAACTCTAAAACTCCTCTCCAACCGCTTCTGATCCATGAAAATGGTTGAAGATATATTACTGCCAAGGACATGATTCCGTTCCGTTCCGTAGTGGGAAAGGGATCTGAACCCTTCTACAGTAATGAGGAGAGGTGAAAGGTGTTTTCCCATAGGGAAAATATTTCCCAGTGGAGATACATTTTATGGTTTACATGTCTTTATTAAATTTGCAACACACAAACATAACCACATATGTTTAGCTGTCATCAAGCAGCGCTGTAGCACCTACAACTGGACAAAGCGAATCAAGGGCACAAACTGGACGTTGGGTGCATATCCGGCTGATGTCACATACATGGAATACCAATTAAGCTAAAGAAAAAAATGAAAACCCCTGGTATCCCCCCTCCCCCACATCCAACCCCACCCCTCCCCTGTGCTCCACGTCCACTACCTAATCTATGCTAACCCTCTAGTGACCTCCCTCAGCAATCTGCCCGACGTGTATCTGTAAGGCGCAACAGTCGGAGGTAATGGGGGCATATGACCTCTCTGAATTCGGTAGCTAAGAGCGACAGAAAGGGTTGCCACAGCTCATCATATTTAGATCCCTTCCCCGCCAAGGTAAGTGTCAGCTTCTCCATACAGAGTAGATGCCACAGACAGTGTAACCAGCCTGTGAAGGTCGGGGTGTTGGGGGTGCGCCAGTGTGTAAGTATGTTTTGCGTAGCTGACCCCAGTGCAATGGCCATCTGTTTACCTCTGCGAGATCGTAGTGGGTAAGTCAAGGGGTTAGGGAGACCCAGTAGGACATATGCTGGAAAGCGTGGGATCTCAGTCTCAAAATGTTTGTCACCTCATCTAGTACCTGAGACCAATAAGGCCGAACATGCTCACACTCCCATAACAAATGTACTAAATTGTCCACCTGGCCGCAGCCACGCCAACATGTCGCCTCCCGGGTGAGGTCCATTGCATGCAAACGCTCTGAGGTATAATACCAGTACATTATGACCTTCGTGAGCGTTTCCGTAAGCCCCATGTGATATGCGGAGTGTCTAGCTCTGTAATATATTCCTTCCCACTCATTGCGGCTGAATGTCCTGCCCAACTCCCTCTCCCACAGCTCCCTGCTGGGATTGTATGTGTGTGTGTGCTTGGCCTGCAGCATCTTGTAAAGATCCGAGATGAGCTTTTTATCTGACGGGCAAGTGATGTGCCATCTTTCGTAAGGGGAAAGGTGTCCGTCTGCCTCAGAGCGGACCTGTAATTGAAGCACCCAATGTCTCACTTGTAGATATCTAAGCCTCTCTGTCTATGGGAGCCCATTTTCCTGCCTAAATTGGGAGAACGGGATACCCCCCTCGGCGTCATACATATGATACAGAAAACGACAACCAGCAGGTCTCCAACCTGCACAAGCAACCGCATCCATACCAGGAGTAAAATCATGGTTGTTGAATAATGGGGTGAGCGGCAACGGGAAGGTTGTGAGTTTGTATTTGGTATTAGTGGCATCCCACACCTCCAGCAGGATCCGCGTAATGTACGAGGCATACAGATTAGGGGGCCTATGGTGTTTGCACAGGAAAGGAATCTCTTGCAAGGGTCGGGGCACCACCGCCTGGTCCAGAAACAACCAGTGTTTCTCTGATTCCCATCTGCTCCACTCAACCAAGTGCCGCAGTTGAGCCGCTTGAAAGTAGAGCCGGAGATCAGGGACTCCAAGATCCCCCTCCTCCGGAGCAAGCGTCACCAGTGCCCATCTCAGGCGTGGTTCCAGCCACTCCAGATAAACTGAGCAAGTTCGGATTGTGTCTGCCGTATCCAACCAGCTGGCGGACGAAGAGAAATGGTGCAGAAAAGATAGAGGATCTGTGGTAGAATGGTCATTTTGACCGCAGCAATTTTGCATAGTCATGAGAGGGGATAATGCTTCCATTGGCCGAGTTCTCGGCGGATTTTCCCACGCAGTAGTGCATAATTGGTAGTAACCACAGCGGGGAGTGAGAAGGCCAGCTGAATCCCAAGATATGGGATGGTGTCCGCTGCCCATTGGATGGGAAGCCATGGACTTTTCCTCATTTACCTTGAATCCAGCAGCCCGGGCAAAGGCGTCCAAATCTGCTAGAAAGGCCGTCAGAGCGCTCCTCGGATTAGCAAGTGATATTAACACATCATCTGCGTATAAGCTAATCGTATGGATATAGCCTCCAAATTTGATCCCGGTAATTGCCGGGTTCTGCAGCATTCTCTGGGCTAAAGGCTCCATGTAGCGGGAGAAGAGATGGGGCGACAATGGGCACCCCTGCCTCATGCCTCTTTCAATAGGGAAGCTGGAGGAGGTGTGCCTGTTCACTCGGACCGTTGCTGTGGGGAACTTATAGCAATTAAGAACATAGGTGCGAAATCTTTCCCCCATCCCCACCCTTTCTAAGACCTGTTCCAGGTGGGGCCAATGAACCCGATCTAATGCCTTCTCGGCATCGATGGCTAGCATCATGTATTCCCCCGGTACCCGTGTGGCCTTCTCAATGAGGTGCATAATCTGTTTGGTATTATCCGATGTCTGGTGTTCAGGAATTAATCCCGCTTGATCCGGGTCAATGAGACCGGGCATATGGGGGCAAGACGAGTGGCGAGTATCCCTGTATACAGTTTAAGATCTATGTTAAGGAGAGATATAGGGCGATATGCCCCTCAGTTAGATTTATCCTTCCCGGGCTTGGGGATTACCGCTATGGAGGCCCCCAAGAGATCACTCGGGATCGCCCCTGGATCAGCAAAGGAATGAAACAGCTGGGTGAGGAGCGGGGTGAGCAAGGTGCAAAACGTCTTGTAGAAGATCGCTGAAAAGCCGTCCGGCCCAGGGGCTTTCCCGAGCTTGAGACGAGATATAGCTGCGATGACCCCCTCCGTGTGAATGTTTCTATCGAGGTGGTCAGCCTGGGCCTTAGTCAAAGTTGGCAGGGTAACAGAGTCCAAGAGGGCCGCTCCCTCGGAGCTTTCCAACTGGACCCCAGTGTAAAGAGTGGCATAAAAATCGCAAAATGCTTCAGCTATGGCGTCATCTTCCGATACGCATTCATCATCTGCCTGATTGATCTCCCTGACCCCTTGCCATTGGCGGGCCTCCCTCGACTTGTGGGAGAGGAGGCGTCCGCACCTGTCACCTCCCGGCATAGTAGGCGTACCGCAATCGCAGCGCTGCAAATTCCGCCCTATCTTGGTCAAGCGCCAATAGTTGCTGGCGTACGGCTTTAACCTGACGCCACACCCTCGGAGCTCCCGTCCTCTGGTGCATCTGTTCCAGCTGTCAGGTTTGTTGCGTGAGCTCTTCCCTTTTGCGCCTGCGCTCCTCATTATCCGCCGCCGAAATGGTAATGAACTCCTCCCTAACAACTACCTTCAGTGCTGCCCATTGTGTTGCGAGGGTTGTGTCTGTGTTGGCATTATGTGAGAGGTAATCGGTGATGGCGCGCTGTATGCGTATAACGACCTCCTCCCAGTGCAGGAGAGTGTCCCTAAGGCGCCATAACCTGGCTGGCCGCGACAGGGGTGGGAGGGCAAGGGTGGCGAGTACTGGAGCGTAATCCAACAGGGAGGATAGACACTTATGTATCGGGACGTCGTGAGCGCGCGCACTGGGGCAGATACCAAGAAATGGTCCAGTCTCGCATAGGTCTTGTGTGCATTGGAATAAAAGGAGTATTCCCTACCAAGAGGGTGAAAGCTACGCCACAGGTCGCATAACCCTAGGTCATTCAGTCGTGCAAGCCCCTCTGCAGAGAGTGCACCTGTCTGATGAGTGCGCTGGCTGGATCTGTCCGTAATGTTATCAAAAACTAGGTTCAGATCACCGCCTAAAATGACATTGCGATCAGTCGTGGCTGTGGGTTCCGTGAGCTCGGAGTGTAAGAACCGTTCCTGACCCTCATTCGGGATATATAGGGAGCCAACAGTTAATGTCAGGCCACCTAGGGCGAAGCGGTATGTCAGAAGTGCCCACTTAATCTCGGTCTCCTTATGTATGAGCTCCTCCCTGAACTGTTGAGGCACTAAAATCGCCACCCCAGCAGTTTTAGTAGGACCTGAGGAAAAGAATTGAGTGGGAAATTTCCGGGACCGGAGACGGTGGCAGTCTCTCGCTAGGAGGTGGGTTTCTTGTAGGAGGCAGATATCTGCTTGTGTGTTTTCAAGGCAGGACAGGACTGCTCTGCGTTTCACTGGGTTATTGAGTCCCGCACATCGAGGGTTAAAATCTTATTCGTGGTGGTAGGCATTACTGGTAACTGATTGGATCGAATGTGTAGAGAAGGTGCTGAACATGCCTCCACCAGGGTGTGGGGTGGTCAGACGACTGAGGGCCTCGTGGGCTCATGGAGCTGTGCTAACTCTAAGAGGAAAGTGGACGTGCAGCATCGGATCCCCCCCCATAAAATCCCCGACAAAACCCCAAATGAAGAACAACCTGAAGGAATGAATAGTAAAACATATTCCATCAACCAAGGGTGATCGGTAAAGATGCATTGGGGTAAGTCCACCAACAGTGAAGGAGCCCCAATCCCGCCAATGGCCTGGACATTTAAACAGCAGCCAGCCGGCTAGATATAGCGTCTAAAGTCAACCAGGTTGGGAGTGGGATAGTTCAGTGGGGGGAACATCCTTTACAACGCAACTTTTACCACGCACTACCATTACGACGCAACTTTTACAAAGCAAGTTATTACAACGCATTGCGCTGGGGGGCGCTCTAGGATAGGGAATAGTTTAATTTACTATCCAACACCTTCCCTACTATCCACGGGGACTGGAGTTGGAATAGTAAATTAAACTATTCACTATCCAGCGCCCCCAACGCAAGTCGTTGTAACGACTTGCGTTGTAAAACCTGCGTTGTAAAGGCATGCGTGGTAAAAGCATGCATTGAAACGTCACACATCCGTTCCGTGAAGACAGCCTCCAAAGCCGACCTCTGGCCCCTTGTAATTTCCGCTACCGGGGGCCTCTTGGAGCGGCATCTGCGGCCCTGCAGGTTCCAACGGGTCTGGAGTCATCCACATCTTCCTTGGAGTTCTCATCCCTACTCTCCTCCTTCGGATTCTCCACACCCAGCAGCCTGCAAGCCTCTGACAACGAGCGCAATTGATATAATTTGTTATCCATGCGGACACCAATCTGAAAGGATGGCTCCAGCTATAAGGAATATTGCGCTGCTTGAGGTGCATAGTGACAGGCCTGAAGGTTCTTCTCTTTCGCAAGGTGAGGGTGGATAGGTCCTGATACCGCACCGGTGTTTGATCGCGAAGGTTCAGTGGATGCATTGACGTGCCTTTTGGAGTATAGTTTCTTTGGTGCGATAGTCTTTGACACAGACTAATATGTCTGCCGGTAGAGCCGACGTCGCCCGCGGAGGGCCCACTCTGTGCGCACGGTCCAGACGCAGTTCCGACTCCAGAGGTCTACCTAGAATGTGATTGAAGAGTTTCCTCGAGTAGGTGAAAAAGTCTTTCGAGTCGTCGTCCACCTTCACGCCCCTAATCCTTATATTGTGGCGACGGAAGCGGTTTTCCAGGTCCTCAAGGTGGGTTTGGAGGTCGACTTGTTGATCATGTATTCTGAGGATCTCCTGTTGAAGTGCCGCTATCTCCGTGTCCCTCCCATTGCTCTTGCCTTCCAGATCAGCGACCCTTTCTCCAATGCCATCCACGTCTCGCCGGACCTCCCTGAGCTCCGACATGAACTCCTGCTTGAGAATGTGAATGTTGTCCCGCAGCACGACAAACATTGCCTCGAGGAACGCCTTGGTGATGGGTTCTGCACCCTCGCTACGCTTTAATGACTGGCCAGAGGCACTCACCACCATAGTGGAAGTCGGTTGTCCAGCTTGTACCTTGGCAAACAAGTCTTTAAGGGTCTTGTCCCTGCGCCCTCTGGAGGAGGATATAGCTCCCTCTGATGTGACCCAAGGAGCTGTGAAAGGGTCTTTGCATTGCCACGCTGAGCTCTCCTCCTGTAGCTAGTGTCTGCCAAGGATCCAACCAGGGGGGCCAGGGTGTAAAGGTGCCAAAATGAACTCAGAGACTGTACTGAATATCACAGCCCTCACTTCTGTCAGCAGCTCCCGGAGTTTGTCACACCAATGGGGTCTGTGTCAGGACCTCTTGGCCAATGCTAATCCACCGTCCTCTATGGCCATCCCCTACGCCAAACTCTCCCACCTCCAGGGCGCACCTCCGCTGCCGCACCTGCCTGTGCCAGTCCGATGCCGCTGCCGCTATTTTACCCCCACTGACGCCGTCACTCAAGGGTGTCAACAAACTGTCGAGATCCCCACCCACAGCTAGCCCTTCGGTACGTGTCCATGTGGGCCCTCCCCAGTAGCCTTGTGCAATTGCTGGCTCTCAGCGTCCAGGAGACCCGGGGTGTTAGGCACAGCGGCGAACAGCGCCAAGGGAGTCGTCCTGCCATCTGTCTCAGGGGATTGGCCGGCTGCAAGGCCCGGTCTAGGCCACAGTTCCCACAGTCCACCGCTGCTGGTAGCTTCACCCCCGCTTGTTGTACTGTTGGTCGTGTCTCTTACATTGTCACACTCAAGCCGGACTCACCCCTAGGCGGTGTGCCAAACCTTAGACTCGGGTGCGTTCAATGAGGCGTGACAAAGTCGTCGTATCCCTCTAAGGCCAGGCCTCCAAGTATCCGGTCCAACGCGGCCTGCCCCAGTTGACCTCTCAACACTCAGTCTTTCCTCGAATCGCGGTGGGGCCCCCTGGGAATGCACCAACACCGCTTCCACCACTAGGCTGTTCCACGAATCCGGCTGCCTCCCGCTCCGGGTACCTCCACCACCGCCTCTCCTCCAGCGCCGCCAGCTCCACCACTGCCCCACTCACCGGTGGTGTAGCAAGCTCCGACCCACGATCTCCTCCACCGACCTCAATCGCCACTAAGCAAGTTAAGCAGCAGACCAGTAGATCGGCGAAACAGGGTGCTCGCACGCATCCACGCTGCTGGGCCACTCACTCGCTGGTGTTCCCGGGGAATCCGCACTCGTGGCTGCGCCGACTTGAGCGCGGTGAGCCTTACACAAAATGGTGGTCCAGGCTCGCTTCCCCAGCACTGCTCTGTGCCTCCGCCGCTGGGGGGGTCACCAAAGCACCACAATCCGGGCCGTCGCGGCAAGGTCCAGCGCTGCGCCGCCGCCACCTGTGCTCCTCTGCTCAGGGCCGACAGCGCGCCCATCCGCAGGCCTCTCCTCGTCCGTCCGGCACCTCAGCTTCTCCACAAAATGGCGGCCCAGGCCCTGTTTCCCTCGCCACTCCAAACCTTGGCCACAGGGGGGTCACAAGGCCACCTCAGTCGGAACATAGCCCACAGCTCCGACACCAGCTCTCAGGCTCTTCGGCCAGGCAGGGGCTATATGCAAGTTCTCTGGCCTCTCGTCTCGTCCAGGCACGGCCCCCGGCCTCTCCTCCTCACCGAGAGCCGCAGAAGCTATGGGCTCCTCATCTGAAGCCAGAACACCTCACCAGCGGCCAACTCCGTCTTAAAGGGCTACTCCGTGACTCCAGGACCACTCCACCTTAAAGATTTGGGCTGACAGCTGCAGAAACGGCGAGAGAGCCGGTGCTGATTCAGGCCGTCGGCGGGAGCTACGGAGCAGTACGTCTACTCACGCCACCATCTTAGCCACGCCCCATGGAGATACATTTTAAAAAATATGCGTGAAGGCAATGTCATTCCAGCCTGTGTAAATGTATAACACATATCATTTCGAGAAGTAGAAATGGCTATACACAGTCGAAAAGGTGAAATTCAAAACTGATTTCCTGAAGTGTGCCATTAAACATGCAACTGATACCGATTTCCAGGAGAACTTCGGCATAAGTTTGTGAATTCCCAAAAGTCGTAAATTTGCACCCAGACGAGGGTGTTCCTCTGCAGATTACAACTTTTTGTGAAACTGCCTCAGTCTATTTATGTGGTTTTGTTGTGATATTTTCCTCTTGCCGATGCTGTGTGGTTCTCTGTGCCTTTTCTTGGATCTCACCGTGGGTTAGCCTGGGTGTCTTTCTAGAGGGAAGAAAACAATAGAATCTAACCCAAGATAGAGCTAGGTGGATAGTTTGACTGATGCGGGTTCTTCCACACTCTTACTGGGACATTCCAAGGCTTACTGACAGACAACAGATAATAGGCCTGGAGGGAGGCCAGCGCTTAGAAACCTTTACTAACAAATGAGCTCTATAACTGGCTACGCTTTCATCTTCCCAGACATTCTGTTCACATTCTCCGAGCAGTGTAATTACACTATACAGAAGGCTCACCGGATGCCACATATTTACGATCAAAGTGTATAAATGTGTTGGGATCTGGTTCAAAACACATGCTCCTACAGACCTTACAATGTACAGATGTCTTATATAGAAGTCACTAACCCCACCCACCCCCCACAGTACAACCTCCAGAAAGTATCACTGGTATCAAGTCAACATTAAATCTCTGTTTTTTTTTCTGGGCAGCAAGGTCAGGATACAGCAATTTTGTCATGGGTGATGGGTATCTAACGGGTTTTTGAAACATATTTGGCCAGAGACCCCATCATATTACGTTACATCATTGGGAACTGAGTGGAGAAAGCTGGGAAGACTGTGTTAGGTTTTTGTTCAGTCAGTGAAAAAAGCAATGAAGCAGACGTTAACAACCTTTGGTTTACTGTAGCGTTAAAGCCGGAAGTAGTGGGCTATACCTCCCATTAAAGGCCCGCTCCAGCATTAAAGGCCCGAGCCGAAGGCTCCACAGAAATCATACCATACGCAGCACCATATCAAGCAAATACACCCCGCACACTGTGCCCCATACATGTACACAAGCACACCACACCCACTTTTAAAAATGCCTGAAAGCAATCTGCAATGGCGCATTCAGAGCTGCACCAAAAGAAGGATGATTTACGCAAATTCCTACAAAGGAGGGCAGGTGTCTTACATGTGTGACCCACTCTACACCAATATACCAGTTTCATTGACAAAGGTTTCATTAAATGAATAACACAGAGTACATATAACACTCATTCTGAGTTCTTTCGTGTCAAGTATACTAAGGGAAAATTGTACTAACTTTCACACAATGCAGCACTTCATCTAAAGTTGCTGCAGTGCGCTGTGTGGAAGCGAGAGAGCTGAGCAGCTCCAGAGCCTGCCATGTGCCAAGGTGCACACCCTTTCACTAAAGTGCAGGGGTGTGTGCACTCTGTCAAGTATCGGTTTTGTACTGTAAGGGCACCTTCCTGTGCAAATCGATGCCTTCATACTTTTCACACTTTGTAAGTTTGTTGTTCAGTGCGGCATATAAGCAGAATTGAATACATTTTGTAAAATAAAAAAGTTTCTCCAACTTTGCGCCTGCCTTGAGGAGGCATATATTTTTGGCGCAAAGTCCTGTCTCCACTTTATAGTAGCTAGAGCTTTATATGAAAATGCACAGGTGATTGCATGCAATCAGTATTTACCACCCATGGAAAACACCTAGGGTGTAACGTAAATCAGGATTTGCATTGAAAAGTCAATTCCAACACTGCACTTTGTGATGTAAACCTGGTGCAATGTGTTAGTAAATTTCTCTGTAAATGTGCACCAGCAGTATTCACCCCTGCTGTGATTTTTGGGTTAATTTAGATTATTTCATCCGAATATTTTATTTCTGATTACTTCACATGGATCCTGACTAGATTTTTGCCCAGGGATTACTGCTGCGAAGCTGACAGACTCTAATTGGACACTGACTAATTGTGTGCGACGTACTGTTTCAACTGTCTATATAGCCTTTTCCATACTTCGGACGGCTGCCGGCTGTCCGAAGTCACGGTGGGCGTGTCCGGAGGATGGCCAGGGGCTGTCCGAACTGCGCATGTGTCATTTTTTTCCGCACTGAAGCGGCAAAGCAGATAAGCAGAGCCATCGCCTCTGATTAGTTCACAAGATGCAATGTAGATTGTTGGGGCTTGAAAAGCATTTCCCAGACCATGTGCAATTCATTGAAAAAGACTAAAAACATGTCCCCAGGCTGTGCATGAGAAACAGCACACTGCAAATAAAAACAGAGGGCCTAGTACAAAGATTCCAATTATGAAATCGTTAATTGCGAATAATAAAAATGTTTGATTTCTTATTTGGAATGTGCTAAATTTGATTATGTAAAAAGGGTTGCAATTTGCGTACTAACTTCTACCGAATGCATTGGTATTTAGGAAACCGACCTGTGTGCTAATAGCTCAGTTCATAAAAAGGAAAAGTAGTGGGTTGTAATTCGACCTACCTCAATAATGTGCATGAATTAGGTCGCAAATTACGACCCACCATGATTGGCTACAGTCACGGGGATGGTGGACGGCAGTGGTCAGCAGACGTCTGTGATTGCTTTTAAATGAGTGACTTTTTTTTGTGTAAATGCAGACCCTTTTCCTTAAAGGAAAACGGGTTGTGTTTAAAAAATTGGTATTTGGGTGGTGTGTGCCTGGTCGAAGCGTGCACTGACGGCTGGTGGTGTTTGTGCCCGGTGAACGTGTGCACTGAAGGCTGGTGGTGTTTGTGCCCGGTGAAAGTGTGCACTGACTGTGTGGCTGTGTGTGTGGTTGTGTGTGGTTGTGAGTGTGTGTGGTTGTGTATATGTGTTTGTGTATGGTTGTATGTGGTTGTGTGTGGTTGTGTGTGTGGTTGTGGTTGTGTATGTGGTTGTGTGTGGTTGTGTGTGTGTTTGTGTGTGTGCCTGTGTGTGTGCTTGTGGTTGTGTGTGTGGGTGTGTGTGTGGTTGTGGTTGTTTGTGTGGTTGTGTTTGTGTGTGTGGTTGTGTGTGGTTGTGTGTGTGTGTGGTTGTGGTTGTGTGTGTGTGTATGTGTGTGTGGTTGTATGTGTGGGTGTGTGGGTGTGGTTATGTGTGTGGTTGTGTGTGGTTGTGTGTATGTGTGTGTGGTTGTGTGTGTGTGGGTGTGTGTGGTTGTGGGTGTGGTTGTGTGTGTGTGGTTGTGGTTGTGTGTGTGGTTGTGTGTGGTTGTGTGTGGTTGTGTGCGGTTGTGTGTGTGGTTGTGTGTGTGTGGTTGTGTGTGTGGGTGTGGGTGTTGTGTGTATGTGGTTGTGTGTGTGTGCTTGTAGTCTGAAGTCCGACATTTCTGTAAGGTTTGTAAGCATCTCCAGACAGCTAAAAGGAGGAGCATCTGAATGAGGGAGTATGGCCTAACGAGCAGAGCTGCCGACTTTGGAACTGGGACAGCATGTTCAACTCTTGGCTCCGCTCAACATCTTGTGATTCTGGGCAAACGGCGTAATCTCTTCATGTCTCAAAATAAAAAATGCTTTCATGTAGTCTGGGGCTCATGTAAAGCGCTCTAATGTCCTTAGTTTAGGACTTCGCACTATATGAAAGCTACCTGAAAAATAGGAGATGGAAGTTCAGAGGTGACGTGGTGCTGGGGCAAAGCGCCTGGCAAGGCCGATAAACTGCCTTAGTACAGTGAATGACCCCCGTCTCAAGACCTCAGTTTTGCTACCGGCTAAGTATGATTTCCGTACAAACAGCATGCGCTCACTACAGGCATAACTTTCAGAAAGCCCTTGCAGTGCCCTTCATATCTCTGATTAAGAATATATTATTTGCGGCCCTTGGAAGAACTATTTTATCTAATGCCAACGCATTCAAGGCACTATTTCTGCTTGCAGTTTGAAGTCCGACATTTCTGTAAGGTTTGTAAGCATTTCCAGACAGATAAAAGGAGGAGCAACTGAACGAGGGAGTATGGCCTAAAGAGCAGAGCTGCTGACTTTGGAACTGGGACAGCATGTTCGACTCTCGGCTCCGATCAACATCTTGTGATTCTGGGCAAACGGCGTAATCTCTCCATGTCTCAAAATGAAAAATGATTTCATGTAGTTTGGGGCTAATGTAAAGCGCTCTAATGTCCTTAGTTTAGGACTTCGCACTATATGAAAGCTACCTTAAAAATAGGAGACGGAAGTTCAGAGGTGATGTGGTGCTGGGGAAAAGCGCCTGGCAAGGCTGATAAACTGCCTTAGTATAGTGAATGACCCCCGTCTCAAGACCTCAGTTTTGCTACCGGCTAAGTAGAATTTCCGTACAAATGCGCTCACTACAGGCATAACTTTCAGAAAGCCCTCGCAGTACCCTTTGTATCCCTGCTTAAGAATATATTATTTGCGGCCCTTGGAAGAACTATTTTATCTAATGCCCACGCATTCAAGGCACTTTTTCTGCATGTAGTCTGAAGTCCGACATTTCTGTAAGGTTTGTAAGTATTTCCAGACAGATAAAAGTAGGAGCAACTGAACCAGGGAGTATGGCCTAACGAGCAGAGCTGCCGACTTTGGAACTGGGACAGCATGTTCGACTCTCGGCTCCGCTCAACATCTTGTGATTCTGGGCAAATGGTGTAATCTCTCCATGTCTCAAAATAAACAAGCAATACCGTGTTTATTTGTCAAAGGTAGTGATGGCTGCTGAGCAGATGGCTGACCCAAACAAGAGGGGATTCCAATTAGTTAAATGTTGTGATCCCTTTCGCGGCCGCTTTGATGTTCCCAGTGGTCGCGCAGCTCACTGAGAACATCAAAGCGGTCGCGAAAGTGATCAGCAGGCGGAAAAATGGCGCGCGCGTCCAGCGCACATGCACTGTACCCAATTCACCTGCAGCCTTTGGTATCACTTTTAAAAGCCCCTTACTTAATATCTCGTCAAAGCATCGCTTACGCGATTGCTTAGGCAGGACCTAAAAACAGAGGGCCTAGTACAAAGATTCCAATTATGAGATCGTTAATTGCGAATAATAAAAATGTTCGATTTCTTATTTGGAATGTACTGAAATTGATGACATAAAAATGGAGCAATTTGCGCACCAACTACTACCGAATGCATTGGTATTTAGGAAACCGACCTGTGTGCTAATAGTTCTGTTCATAAAAAGGAACAGTAGTGGGTTGTAATTCGACCTACCTACCATAATAATGTGCATGAAGTGGGTCGCAAAATATGACCCACCATGATTGGCTACAGTCTCGGGGATAGTGGACTGCAGTGGTCAGCAGACGTCTGCGATTGCTTTTGAATAAGTGATTTTTTTTTTGTAAATGCAGACCCTTTTCCTTAAAGGAAAACGGGATGCATTAAAAAAATTAGTATTTGGGATGGGACACTCTTTTCCGAATCATTAAATGAGTTTAGTACATTTCAAAAAGTGTTTTAGCGATTAATTTACAGAATCAGAGGGTTTCCTAATGTTACACATGAGGCCCAGAGGTGTTGCTGTTTATGAAATGTGTGCATTAGTGCTGAGATGGTACTGGCAGTACTGCTGCTCTAAATGCATAAATATATTTGACAGCCAATAAAAAACAATCCAATGTTCAAGAGTGATGCTATGGGAGAAGGGAAAGCAACCAGCTCGGAATGTCTTTTTTTAATTAGCGCTTGATGCGGATTACTCTGCTTCTAGTGAGGGCAGCATGAGTTTGCAAAAATTATCTCAGGCACAGGGAGTCTTCACATTTGATCACACCTTGATTATCATCAGTTAAGGAGCAGTGCATATAGTGCTGCCTTCCTGATGCCGATCCTGCATAGCTGCTATTTTGTCCTTACAGATCTGTCCCCACTTTCTGTTGCTGGAAGATACCACACCATGCATCATGCAGAGGGGATGTAAAAAGCTCGGCAGACCAATTGCCTGCCACAAATCACCGAATTCAGACTGTTGGTAGAATGCACATCCACCATGCTACAGCTATGAAGCAACTGATCAGTGTTTAATGTGACTACAAGAGAGCAATTGTGTAAGCAACTGTCTTGCAGATCACTGGTTTCGCCATAAAGCCTTTGCAAAAGGCACCAAAATATGGCCTCAATAAGAAAAGTCACCCCAAACTGAACATCCCCTCAGCTTCGGTTGTATCATTCACTTGGCCTTTTTACACCGCATTCATATATTGGTAAATTCATGGACCCCTTGTGTCCTGCCATGGAACAGCAGACTAATAGTGCTTCGGAGAAAACGATCATGCAATTGTAAAAGGTTGTGTCCATGGTTGCTGTGCTTTCTCATTTGCTACCTGTTGGTGAGGAGCAGCAACTGCAGGCTGACCCACCCCACACACATCAGGGGCAGTGCTCCTCACACAGCTTTTCCAGCTCTCCTTCCAGACAGGTTTCTTTTAGATCCAGAAAGGATTTGTTTGAAGTATTTTGTCTCCCTGACGCTTCCAATAGGAGGCAAGCACACACATGTCCTCGGAGATTCTTCACAAGCAGGATCCCACAGCAGGGCAAATTGAGTCAGCCCATTTCCTCTGGCAGAGATAGAAGGAGCAACTGCAGGCCAACCCACCCCTCACACACTAAAGGCAGCACTACTCATTCAGCTCTTCAGCAGCATACATTGTGGTCCTGCATTTCAGAAGGGGGACCATGTTCACCGAGATACCCAGCTGCGGGTAAAGGAGTCTTGCTTCTCCCCTTTGGTATAGGCAGCAGTCTGGAGCCTGTGGGGACACTCGCTCCCCTGTACCTGACAGGGCGCTTCCCCTGTGCCAGATGCAAAGCGCTACCCTAGTGCTTGAAGTTCACAATACCTAGGAGACTGGCTGGATGGTCTCTTAGGTATTGTGGATCAGCTCCTATAGGTATTGAGGATCAGCTTCTATAGGCCTAAGCAGCACTCACCATGCACTAACTGCAGGACCCAGAGCAAGCCAGCCTGCACTTGAAGTGAGGGATAAAGCATGCTCCTTTTGCTTCCCTTGTTGGTAAAATAAAGAACAGACCAGTCCTTCTCTTGCTCTAGATAGGAGCAGATACTGCCGGACAACCCACCACACACACATCAGGGACAGTGCTCCTCACACAGCTTTCCCAGCTCTCCTTCCAGGCTGGGTTCTTTTAGATCCAGCAAGAATCTTTTTGAAGTCTTTTGTCTCCCTGACACTTCCAACTGGTGGCAAGCACACACAAGCCCTTGGAGATTCTTCACAAGCAGGATAGCACAGCAGGGCAAAAGAGTCAGTCCTTTTCCTGTGCCACAGATAGAAGCAGCAACTGCAGGTCAACCCACCCCTCATACAGAAAAGGTAGCACTCCTCACACAGCTCTTCAGCTATTCTTCTTGGCATAGTCCTCTTGTTTCCAGAAGTGATCTAAAGTTCTGGGGTTTAAGGTCTCATAGTTATACACCATGTTCTCATTGTTCCCTTTCTTCAGAGTCTCTTAGTTCAGCATAGACCAGTTCTGCCGTCCCTGGTCCAGCTTGACCACAAGGGTGGAGATAGCATTGTGCAAGGAGACACAGCCTATTCAGGTGCTAGAGAAACTCTTCCCACCACTTTTTAAATGTAGACCTGGTCTAGTCAGCCTAGCAATGAGTCACCCAGGCTAGGCAGAACACACCTCAGCCCACCTTGTGGCAATCTAGAGTGAATGCACAACCCCAGCTCCTGTCCCTCCAAAACCAGACAGTGGCTACACAAACAGGCAGAGGCACGAAGAATGGTAAAGCAAGAAAATGCCCACTTTCTAAAAGTGGCATTTTCAAATTCACAATTTAAAAACCACCTTTACTAAAAAGTGTGTTATTAAATTCTGAGCTCAGAGAGCCTAAACTCAATTTCTCTATCTTGTGCCAATGTAAATTTACGCATGTACGATGTTATAAGGCAGCTCCCATGTTAACCTATGGGACAGACTCTTTCAATAGTGAAAATTGAAATACACGGTATTTCACTATCTGGAAATCCTACCTTCAACATACACTACACCCTGCCCACATTGCTACCTTGGGCCTACCTGAGAGGTGCCTTACATGTAAGAAAGGGGAAGGTTAGGGCACTTGCCAGGTCAATATTGAAGTTAAAAACTACTGCACAAGCAGGCAATGCAGTGGCAGGTCTGAAATACATTTAAAAGGCTACTCGTGCGGGTGGCACAACCAGTGCTGCAAGCCCACTAGTAGCATTTGATTTACTGGACCTAGCACACTGTAAATCAAATATGCCAATCATGGGTAACCAATCATAATCACAATTTACACAGAGAGCATGTTCACTTTGGTGCCGATCAGCAGTGGTAAAGTGCCCAGAGTCATATAGCCAACGAAAACAGGATCATAAAAATCGATGGCAAAAGGCAAAAAGTTTGGGGATAAACCTACAAAAAGGGCCAGGTCTGAGAGTGGGCTATTGCAAAGCAGGATGAGTGTGTGCCAATTATGACACCAAATATATTTGTTCATTATGTCAATCTCTGTAAGCCCTTCTATAAATGCTGTAACTTTACATGCCTGTTGAGGAAGTGAATGTTAGCCCCAATGCAGTAAGCACGTACATGTCTCACTGTCAAAGACTCCAGCGATTGTTGCTGATTGTGCTGCAATTGTAATGTTATGCCTTTCCTACTTTGCACCATGTTTGCATCTACTTTGGGTTAGTGCCCAGGTGGTGCATACATTCTTAAAGTTTCTAAAACACCTTTCAGGATCGCTACTGGTCACTGGCTATATTCGCGGCAATTTTTCTACTTAATGGTATCAAATCAGTTTGCATTATGGAAAAGACTTAGTTGTGCATTTCCATGTGTGAGTTCCCTTACTATGACTTGCAATACCCCCAACCATCGGAAAATCGTGTGGGAAAGTCCAGTGGCATAACATAAGCCTCTGAAGCCACCCTGTGGTGCATGTGGGGGGGGGGGGGGGGAGTGCAAGCTCCCGGGGTGCCCCTCAGCAAAAGTTGAAGTTGGTGGGAAGGGAAGTGGGGCCCCCTCTGAATACTTGGCAGAAGGGTTTTGACCCAGCTTAGCCATGTTCTTGTTCTTGGATCTTTTGAGCTGATGTTCTGGAATGACTGTCTGAGGGTGATTATGTTTAGGGAGCTGCCCTCAGTCCATTCTGCAGATGTCTTTGTTGTTGTATTTCTCAAACACACCTTCACCTGCTCGCTCTCAACAGACCAAGCTCATGGTCATGTGATGACATCCAGGAAAGTGAATGAACTCTTACCCATTAGCAAAAGCATTCTAAAAAAAAAATTCCGATCCGGAGAGTGTGTAATGCGTTAATATGCCCCAAATGGTCACAGTGCACAGCCAAACTGGTGGCCATTTTGGAACCAGGCTAAACACTCATTGTTTACTTTATTGATCGTCCAGTTTCTTCTGAAAGGTCATCTCCCCACAACATCGCCCTCCCCCCAGACCCAGGTGCCCATTTTGAGGAAGTGTTTATGTACTGGGAGGAAAGTCATTTCACAGGGGTGTCACACCTAGTCAGTGCATTCCGCCATTTGCCTGATGCCAGAAGTGCTACGACCTTCTTGACAGAACCTCATTGATTTGCACAGATCATTGGGCCATTGTTACACTAATGAACAACAATTGAAACACTCTTTTCATAGCTTAGGCCTATTTTTCGTATTAAACCATTACAATAGTTTCCCCTGCCACTGTGACAAAAACGTGAAAAGTTTCACAATCCAACATATTCTAGAAAGCAGCACGCATAGGAAGAGGAGAAAACAAGGAGAAATAAAAGAAGTACTCTTTGCTGTGCCAGGGGAGGCATAGTATTCTGATGCATTCCCAGTTTTACAAAATGTTGGAAATCTGGAATGCATCAGTTAAATGGATGTTGCGTGGGAACACCCACAGTAACACCCATGGAATGCCCCTTTTGCGTGAAAGGGTCCCATATTTACAAGGTCATGAAAAGTCATGCAGGGTGACTTTACCTGGCCTTCTAAATATGGGCAAGACCATTGAGCCGCCAGTGCGTCATAAAAAGTGAAGTACTGGTGGCGCAATGGACTTGTAAATAAACCCCAGCATTTTTAAATCAGCAGTGCCTTTACACTTACAGAAACTCATCTACAAGAAAATGATGCAGCGCGGTACCACAAGTCATTTAGCTGCGCCATGCTGGGTCATTTTCTAAGCACAGGGATGCGTCATATTAACAACAATACGATCCATTCCTGTGCTTTCCCCTGCGCTGGCACACAAATGGCTGCCATGTGCCAGCGCAGACACCCTTGCGTCATTTTGCAAGGGTGCCTGAGCTGCGTGGATGATTGTTTTTGTGCAGGAAGGGTTACCTTCAGTAATGGAATTTTGCTCTTTCTACCTATGCATGCTGCAGAATGCAGTACACATAGAAAGTGGAAAAAATGAATAGAGATAAAAGTGTTTCTCCCCGTTGTGCCAGGGGAAGCGTAGGATTCTGACACATTCCCAGTTTTACCAAATGTTGTAAATTTCGGAATGTGTTAGTTCCATGGATGTTGTGTGGGAACACCCACAGCAATACCCATAGAATGCCCCTTTCACGCAGAGAGAGGCATATTTACAAAGCCATGAAAAGATATACAGGGCAACTTTACCTGTCCTTGTAAATATGGGCAGGCCCATTGTGCTGCCGGTGCGTCATAAAAAACGGTGCACCAGCAGTGCAATGGGCTTGTAAATAAGCTCCAACATTCTCAAATCGGCAGTGTCCTCATACTCACAGGGGCTTATTTACAAGCACCTTGTGCCACCAGTGCGTCACTTTTAATATAGGACTAAGTGACATACTGGTGGGGCAAGGAGCTTGTAAATAAGCCTCTCAGAGCAGCCGTTTTACTACTACATAATCAGTGTTGGACTTGTCCCTTTTGGCAGGTTCACCCCTGAACTTTTTGCCTTTTAATATTACATTATTATAGCGATTTCTGGTCTTTGCGCACTTTCACACAGTGTCCCAGTGTAAAGTGTGTGCGCTCTCTGAGTGTGTGTGGTGAGATTGGCCTGCCCTCGCATAGGAATACATCGGGAATATGTGTGTCCATGGTGGTTCCTGATGTGTGGGGAGTGCAGGGGCGAGTTTGGTATGTGCGAACTCGTGAGATTAAATGCTGCGCGATGATGTGTGCAGATATATTGTGTCTAGTGTGGAAGTGCCACTTCTAGAAGTTGGCATGTCTGTGCAGTGAATGTGAATTGACTGTCTGGCTTGTGATTGTCTGGAGCTGGCTGGTGTGCCTGGCTCCAGGAGTCAGGATGGGTCTGCCCCGGTGGTGAATGGAGAGATCTGCATGTTGATAGGAGGGAGGAGTGCACCTGGGACCTGAATAGAGCTGGGCCTTCTTTCCATAATGCTGGCTCCACTCCCTGTGGTGTGTCTGATGTCCCTGACCCATCCTGTGAATAGGCAGAGGGGCTGAGCAAAACAAAGTGCTTAAGAACCAGTTGCATCTGGTTCGTCCCTTGCCTGCACCTTTGACAACAAAGGATTTCTGTGTATGAAAGAGGGGCTGTGACCCCAAGTAAATGTTCTTGTTTCCCCTCAAATCTACCAGGGGCGTGCTGCTGCTGGGGTCCAGGGGAAGGCTTGCCTCCCTGGGCCCTGCCCAGCCCCTGAATGCTGGAGGAATTTCCTTTGCTGGGAGCTGCTGTGTTCCATCTCTTATGCCCAGGACCTCTGGGACCTATTTTCTCCTTGGTGGATTGTACCAAGGCTTGTTACAGCCTTCCTTCGCCTTATTCTTGGACTGGGTGCTTTGATTTACCCTCCCTGGGAAAGGGAGAGCCTGGGGGCTGAGCAGCGCGTTGCTGCAGCCCTTTTGATGAGGATTACCCCAGCCTGGGGATTCCCCCCCATCCTTGTGTTCCTTGCGGGTGCCCACCCCGCTTATTTTTATGCTCCCGAGTGCGCAGTTGCCCACCCTGCGTCTTCGTTTTATTTGTATCAATTATTACGGGTGCCACCCTTTTATAGGAGCCTTAGCGGGTGCTCACCCCGCTTGTACTTTTATTTTTCACTCCGAGGGAGCCCACCCCTCATTTTGCAAAGGAAAAGTCACCTCCGCGGCCTGCGGCGAAAAGGAAGTCAGGCCACAAGGTGCCTGACAGCGGACGGGACTTCCGGTTTCAAGAAGGAAGTCCCGCGCCCGCCCGGCAGCCTGGGGGAAGTCGCCGGAGCCTCGCAGGCTCTCACCCGAAGTCACGGTCCCCGAAGGAGGGAGCGGGTGAAGTGAGAATGTCGCCGCAAGAGCAGCAGCGTGACCTCTGCGGAGGGGGGTGCGAGGCACATTGCCGGTGCCTGCCCCCGCCGCGTGCTTAGAGCGGAGTCCCCCGAGAGCGGCCCGGTAAGTTCAAAAGGGCTGGGGGGCTCCGTGGGTGTTAAGCCCTGGCCGCCTACGGCCCAGGAGGATCGTGGGGTAGAGTTGTTCCGCCAGGGATTTTATACTTTTAGGGGGGTGGGAGCGCACCAGACACGCCCCAACGTAATTACCTCTTGCATGATGGTTCATTAGTTCATTATTTCTCGCTCAATTCAAAGTGTTCATAGCCAGTGCTGTATTATTAGTTTCAATTCGTATCCCTAGACACGTGTTTCATGATTCCCCAATCGTCAGTAGGGAAAAAAGCAAAGTTCATAGGTTGCAGGGCGTGCTGCCTCATCTCTCAGGTAATTTCGTTGGGGCGTGTCTGGTGCGCTCCCACCTCCCTGAAAGTATCTGGTTCCGCCAGGGAGCGGACCACTCCCACGAGGGCATCATTCTTAGTACGCCTCACCCGGGCCTCGAGGGGCCCCCGCTTCCCTGTGATGGCAGTCTGAGCGGGCCCGCCAGGAGAGCGGGCCGCTCCCACGTGGGTTACCATTGTCCCCAGAGCCAGTGCGCTCCTAAGTTCGAGGGCATGTTTGTTTGAGGAGCCGAGGTCGCTCCCCCGCCCCCATTAGTTTTCCGACCCAGATGGCTCCAGCAGGGGCCATGTTATTTGAAAGAACCCCCAGCAGGGCCCAGAGGGCACAGCTGTGCCGGGCCCATTTTGTCCTTTCCCCCGCAGTTTATTATCGGACACCTGTGGATTTTCAGAGCCCCGTGGCTCCAACCTGTGGTGCAGCTTGTTCCTAAGGGGCCAGTGAGAGCCCATGCCGCAGTTTTACATTCACAGCTGCCCAGCAAGTAGTGGGCAGCTGCACAGTTTAGGTATTTCATTCTAAGGGACATGTGGTTTTGGACTCAGGAGTGGGACGCACTCCTTTGCCCCTACCTTGGCCTTCCACAGCTGCGCAGCACTTAGTGCCAGCTGCAGCATTTAGGCCCCAGTTCATTGTTCTCAGCTGCCCAGCAAGTAGTGGGCAGCTGCAACATTTAGGCTTGGCGCAGTGGCGCAATCTTGACTTTCGCTGCTTAGGCAGCAGCCCTGACTCTGTGGACATAGGGCGTTTGAGCCCCCCTTAATTGAGATGGCCAGTTGGCCAGGGGGGATTGTTACATTTATAGGGCGCAGGCCCTAATGTGATTTTATGTGCTATTGTGATTTATGTGCTAATGCTTTTGAGTGCTAGGAAATGCACTGTGTATAGTATGTATTGCGCACCCTGTTTTGATACCTCTACATATGGTTTATGCATAGGAGGTTGTTTTACCTGTTTAGGTTTATGTTACGGAGATTATACTTCCTTGTGTGATTTACGCCTCTAGTGTAAGGTTTACTTAGGTGGTGAGGGTCTAATGTAGTTAGACTTGTGGGATACTGTGCATGATGGATTTCATGTCACAGACTGTTGCAAAGTACAGTGATTATCAGTGTTTACTGGCTGTACGATCTATGTCCTTTTTTACTTGTATGTTTATGATTTAGTTCACTTTTACCAAGTTATCTATTTTACTATTTCTTTACCAAGTGCTAAGTCTGACAGTGGCCCCCGTGGCCCTGTCATGTGTAAATAATCCCTTGTAAATATTGCCCGTGCCAGTTGGCACAGTGTATATTGTATGATTACTATCTGATGTGTTTTGAGAATACAAAGGCTATTTTTGATATAACCTTATGTGGAGTTCCTTTTGTGGGGGGCCTGGGATGTTGTTGCTGGTGGGTGCATGAGCAAATGCGTTACACATTGCCTCCGGGATAAGCCTTACTGCTCGTGTCATGTTGCCAAGGGGATGAGCAGGGGATATCTTTGGAGTGTAACTCCCTTGCCCTAACTAGAGTGGTAGTTTCTGCCTGGCTTTGGCGCAAGCCTCAGCCAACCAGAAATCCCATTTCTAACAATCAGTCCTTGTAAAACTACACACTACTGAAAGGATAGGCGCTCTGTAATGCACTATAGTGTTGAAGAAATGAGATTCCGGATTATTTTAAGTGTAATGGTGGTGGTACTAAGTACCAAGGTGCTATTTACAATAATAATGTATTTTATTTTGTAAGCAGTGCTGTTTTATTCTTTTCTCCATTGTTAATGCTGTTTTGTGGCACCAAAGTCAGCCTTTGTATTTTGTGTATATTGGCCACAAAAAATGAAATACAGCAAAATAACACACCCTTCATTAATGTAATAGCACCTCAGTGTAGATTACCTCTCTTGCGAAGTTTATTTACTCTGCCTCCCTGTGGCAATGGATGGAGGCTGGCGGCTCAAATAAGGAGGCAAGAAAGTGTGATTGTAGAAATTAAGTTGTAGAACACAGCAGTGGGCATCATTCCGTGTTAATCCCTGTAAGGCAGCTATCGGTATTTATTAATGCCACGAGTGCCTTTGACTTTCGCTCCCTTCAGAAGTTAATTGTCTCTTTTATCAATATTATTAACGTGCTAATGCCACGCTTACTTTTCAAGATTGCTTAAAATATATACATTGTTCTTTTGTCGGGGGTCAAATGTCCTGTGATATCACTCCCTGTGATACTGCGGGTGGTTAGCAAATGTCGTGGGATGTCTCTGTCTCTACTTCCATAATATCTGTGAAAAGACACTACGGGACCCTCATAAAACATTGGTAGCCGGACTAAGACATAATACAATGAGGTAGTGTCATTCTGTCGGCGTAGAATCCACGTGTCATTATTTTATATCTGTATTTTTCAAATCCTTAAGGCATACTTGGAGATTATTTTACAACAAATTCTGCCGATGAACAAACACATTTCCAAGCCTGTCCTGCAAACATAAATATTTTAAATGTTACTGAAAAAAATAAAATTTGATCGTTTTATGTTACTCATCCCCTCCTAGCACCACGGTGGTGTGTGAGTTGTTGCATGATTTCTCACTGTGATATACATTATTGAAGGGGAAGCTCAGGTGTTTCTGCTTTCATGCAGAATGGGAAGGGGTATCCAAGCAACTCTGAAACTGAGACTGAAAGAGTATCTCAGCTCAAGGAATGAATGGTGCTGAAGGGGAAGCCTAGGCCAAGCAGCAAGTTATCAATGTAGTAGGTTACAGTATTTTCTTTACTTGCAGGTGCAAGAATCTCCTTGCCAAGATGTCAAAACAGCAGGCTTCGAATGTCAGATCTATTCAGGTAAGGGTTCTTAATTAAGATTGAGCATATCTGTAGTGTTTTATGAAGTCCTACAGTGGGTGCAAACTACATTAGTCCCTGCCAGACACTCGTAATGAGGGATAGTTTTGCACATATTCTGTGTTAAGACAATCATACACTCACTTATGCTACGTTGTAATATGTGCCACTTTTGGGCTTTTCTTATTGTCCTGCTGGTGCTAGCGTTTTAATATTTGTATTTTGTAATTTTTCGTATGACTGTATTTGTCATAGTCTTCATGTACTTGAACAAAAACGTTTAGTACTTACGTATTTAGAAAATATAAGATGAATTATTTTCTAAATTCCAGATGTAAGCCAAATAGTTCGTCTTTTTAACCCGACCGTTTTGTTTTTATATATATTGATGACTTATTCTGCATCTGTCTGGAATTTAGTAACTGGCAAAACTACGCACGAACAGAAACACACAAATGTGATCTACCCACTAAAAACAAGCATTGGCAATACCAGTAGGTCTGGCTTTAATGTGCTACACCTTGCCCCGACAAAGTTACACCAATCACCCTGCTCTTAATTGAGCACACTACTCACACACAAGCAAACCATGGGCTTCAAACTCTGCTTGCATTCATACATCCCTCACCCTGTACTCACAAGCACACGTTTCACCATGCACAGATATGGACACTTCTCACCATTAAGTAACACAGGCACACTGCATGGCCTGAACTCACAATCAATCAATCAATCAATCAAAACACTTATATAGCGCGCTACTCACCCGGGAGGGTCTCAAGGCGCTTGGGGGAAGGGGTCCGCTACTGCTCTAACAGCCAGGTCTTGAGTTGTCTCTTGAAGGCGAGATGGTCCTGGGTCAGTCGAAGGTGGATGGGGAGGGAGTTCCATGTCTTGGCCGCCAGGTAGGAGAAGGATCTGCCTCCGGCGGTGGCTCTTCGGATGCGTGGTACGGCGGCGAGGGCGAGGCTAGTAGATCGTAGCTGGCGGGTGGGCGTGTAGAAGGTCAGTCGGTCGTTGAGGTACTTGGGGCCCAGGTCGTGGAGAGACTTGTGTGCGTGGGTGAGGAGCCTGAACGTGATCCTCTTGTTGACGGGGAGCCAGTGCAGGTCCCTCAGGTGGCCGGAGATGTGGCTGCGTCGGGGGATGTCCAGGATGAGTCGGGCGGAGGCGTTCTGGATGCGTTGGAGTCTTTTCTGTAGCTTGGCTGTGGTTCCGGCGTAGAGGGTGTTTCCGTAGTCCAGTCGGCTGGTGACGAGTGCTTGGGTGACCGTCTTCCTGGTTTCGGTCGGGATCCATCGGAAGATCTTGCGGAGCATGCATAGGGTGTTGAAGCACGATGAGGAGACGGCATTGACTTGTCTGGTCATCGAGAGGGAGGAGTCCAGGATGAAGCCCAGGTTGCGTGCGTGGTCTGTTGGCTTGGGAGCGGTGCCCAGGGCCGGAGGCCACCAGGAGTCGTCCCAGGCGGAGGGCGATGGTCCCAGGATGAGGACTTCCGTTTTGTCTGAGTTCAGTTTTAGGCGGCTGTTCTTCATCCACTCGGCGATGTCTTTCATCCCTTCGTGTAGGCTGGTTCTGGCGGTGTCGGGGTCCCTGGTGAGGGAGAGGATCAGCTGGGTGTCGTCGGCGTAGGAGATGATGTTGAGGTTGTGTTGGCGTGCGATGGCTGCAAGAGGTCTCATGTAGACATTGAAGAGGGTGGGGCTGAGTGACGATCCTTGTGGTACGCCGCAGATGACTTCGGTGGCCTAGGATCGAAACGGGGGAGGCGAACTCTCTGTGTTCTTCCGGCAAGGAACGAGATGATCCACTCCAGTGCCTTCTCTTGGATGCCGATGTTGCTGAGGCGTTGAACTAGGGTGCGGTGGCAGACAGTGTCGAACGCTGCGGAGAGGTCCAGGAGGATGAGTGCCGCTGTTTCCCCGTTGTCAAGCAGGGCTCGGATGTCGTCGGTAGCTGCGATCAGGGCGGTCTCGGTGCTGTGGTTGGCTCTGAAACGGGACTGCGAGGGGTCAAGGGATCCGTTTGTATCGAGGAAGGCGGTCAGCTGTCTGTTGACGATCTTCTCGATGACTTTCGCGGGAAAAGGGAGGAGCCAGATGGGGCGGAAGTTCTTGAGGTCGGTGGGGTCTGCTGTTGGTTTCTTCAGCAGGGCGCTGAGCTCGGCATGCTTCCAGCTCTCCGGGAAGGTGGCGGTGTTGAAGGAGGTGTTGATGATGTTCCGGAGTTGGGGTGCGATGGTGGAGTCGGCCTTGTTGAAGACGTGGTGGGGGCAGGGGTCGGTCGGAGATCCGGAGTGGATGGTGTTCATCGTGCGGGCTGTGTCTTCGGTGGTCACCGTGGTCCAGGTGCGGAGGGTGGCGGTGGGGGGGCTTTGGTTCGACGGTTGGGTGTGTGGATGGTGCGCCGAAGCTGTTGTGGATGTCGGCGATCTTGTGGTGGAAGAACGAGGCGAGAGAGTTGCAGAGATCTTGTGAAGGAGTGATGTCGTTGTTGCCGGTGCTGGGGTTGGAGAACTCCTTGACGATGCTGAAGAGTTCCTTGCTGTCGTGGGCGTTGTTGTCCAGTCGTTCCCTCAGTGATTTCTTCTTGGTGGTGCGGATAAGCTGGTGGTGCTTGCGGGTGGCTTGTTTGAGGGCGGTCATGTTGTCTGTGGTCTGGTCGAGGAGCCAGGCTTTCTCGAGGGTGCGGCAGTTCTTCTTGGAGTCCTTGAGTTCGCCGGTGAACCAGGAAGCCTTCTTGCTTCTGGGTCTGTTGGGAGGGTTCTTCAGTGGTGCGAGGTCGTCTGCGCAGGCGGTCAGCCACTGTGTGAAGTTGCGGGCTGCTTCGTTGGGGTCCGTTGTGCTGGCGGGTGGGCTCTGGCTGAGGGAGGTGGTGAGCTGGTCGGCGGTGATCTTGCTCCAGCTCCTGTGAGGAACCTGTTGCGGGTGGTGGTCGGTCGTGGTTCTTCTGAAGCTGAAGTGGACGCAGCTGTGGTCGGTCCAGTGGAGTTCGGAGGCGTGGCTGAAGGTGATGTGCTTGCTGGAAGAGAAGACAGGATCAAGCGTGTGGCCGGCGTAGTGGGTGGGGGTGTTGACCAGTTGCTTGAGTCCGAGGTTGGCGAGGTTTTCCAGCAGGGCGGCGGTGTTGCGGTCCTTGTTGTTCTCCAGGTGGAAGTTGAGGTCCCCTAGGAGGATGTTGTCGGCGGAGGGGAGGGCGTGCGGGCTGATGAAGTCCGTGATGTCTTCGCTGAATTGTGCTCGTGGTCCCGGGGGTCTGTAGACGAGGGTGCCTCTGAGGGTCATCTTTGGGTCGGTGTATATCTGGAAATGGAGGTGCTCCGCGGTGATGAAGGTGTCGTTGGAATCGGTCGTGATGCGGATGGTGTTCTTGTGGACGATGGCGATGCCTCCTCCGGTCTGGTTGATGCGGTCCCTCCTGATGATCTTGTACACGTACGGGATGGCGATGGCGATGTCGGGGGCTGAGGAGACGTTCATCCAGGTTTCCGTGAGGAAGGCGATGTCTGGTGATGTTGTGTCGAGGAGGTTCCAGAGTTCCACGGCGTGTCTGTGGACGGAGCGGGTGTTGAGCAGGATGCACTTGAGGTGGTTGCTGCTGGTGTTTGGCTTGGCGGGTGCTGTGCAGGTTCGGAGGCAGGTGAACCTGCAGGTTTTGCAGGTGAAGGGTCCGTGGATTCGTTTCGGGGTGGCCCGGCAGCAGGAGGGGTTCTGGCCGGCATTGAGTGCGTGGAGGGCGGCGTTGTCGTAGGTCTGTCGAGTCGTCTTGCAACGGCGAGGGCCAGGGGCCCTGGCACTGGGCGCGGGCCAGGCGTGGACGGGCGCAGACGGGCTTGCCTTTGGCACGCCTTCGGCGCACAATCGGCGCGCCCGCTGCGCGTGAACGCTGTGCGTACGCGTGGGTGTCATAAGAAGTAGCCGGGAGGGCGGGTCAGCTGGGTGGCGGGAGCGGGGCGGCGAATGGGCTGGCAGGGGGCGGGGCCGCAGGGAGGCAGCAGCGGGAAAAGACTGTGGCAAGCGGGCGGCTCAGCGGCGGCTGGGTCGCTCGAGGCAGGCAGAAAACAGGAGGCAGGCGGCGGCAAACAGCGGTGACGCGTGGGGGGTGACCTCGCCTGGAGCAGGCTCAGCGGTCACTCCCTCGTGGACAGCGCAGTCCCCTTAAGAAGGTAGTCGGGAGGGCGGGTCAGCTGGGTGGCGGGAGCGGGGCGGCGAATGGGCTGGCGGGGGGCGGGGCCGCAGGGAGGCAGCGGCGGGAAAAGACTGTGGCAAGCGGGCGGCTCAGCGGCGGCTGGGTCGCTCGAGATAGGCAGAAAACAGGAGGCAGGCGGCGGCAAACAGCGGTGACGCGTTGGGGGTGACCTCGCCTGGAGCAGGCTCAGCGGTCACATGGCAGCCATAGTGCTTTTTTTGTTATGGAGTGTGGGGCAACATGGCCGGGGGGGCAAGCAACAAAATGGACAGTAGGATGGGCAAGCAAAAAGATAGATAAGGGGTGGGGGCAAGCAACAACATGGAGGGCAGGATGGGGTAAGAAACCACACAGAGTTTGGGAGGGGCCAAGCAACAACACAGACAGTGGGTGGGGGCAAGCAGCAACACGGAAGGCGGGTAGGGTCAAAAGCACACAGGTATGACAGTGTGACACAGAGTGGAGGAACATAAGCTGATGACGGATACAGCCTGCGTATGGAGTGCTTCAATAGAAAGCAACATGCATTGGCAACACCAATATGTCCTGCATATTTGAGAGCTATTGACTTTGCCAATGTCTTTTAGCCATGTTGTACAGCAGTTAGTGGTGCTGCATAAAGAAGAGTTGCATAGAGTAGAGTGTCAAAGAGGAGAGCGGCGTAGTGGAGAATGGAGTACAGTGGCGTAGAATGCCGTGGAGAGAAGTGGCGTCAATTAGCATAAAGTAGAGAGGAGTGGTGAAGAATAGAGTGGTGGGGAGTGGCCTAGAGTGGAGTGGCGTAGGGTAGAGTTGCTTAGAGTAGAGTGGAGTGGCGTTGAATAGAGTGGAGTGGCATAGAGGGCACTGGCATAGAGTGGCATTGTGTCGAATAAAATGGTGTTGGTGGAGTGGCATAGAGTGGCATTGAGTAGAGTGGCATAGAGTGGCAGAGAGTAGAGATGTGTAGAGTGGAGTGGTATAGAGTAGCATGACACATAGTAGAGTGGAGTGGCGTAGATTGACAGAGTATAGTGGCATGAAGAAGAGTGGCGTAGAATAGAGTGGCATATAGAGCTGTAGAGTGGCACTGTATGGAGTGGAGTGGCATAGAGAAGAGTGGAGTGGTGTAGAGTAGAGTGGCGTACCGTTAAATGCCATAGAGTAGAGTAGGGTGGAGTGGAGTGGTGTGTGGAGTGGAGGCGTGTTGAGTAGAGTGGCATCGAGAAGAATGGGAGCGGTGTAGAGAAGAGTGGCATAGAGTAGGGTGGTGTGGAGTGCCGTGGAGTGGCATAGAGTAGAGTGGCATGGAATGGAGTGGAGTGGAGTGGCGTAGAGTGGAGTGGCATAGAATAGAGAGACGTAGAGTAGAGTGGAGTGGCATAAAGTAGAGTGGAGTGGCATAGAGTAGATTGGAGTGGTGTGCAGTAGAGTGGCATTGCTAAGAGTATAGTGAGGTGACTTAGAGTACAGTGGCGTAGAGTAGAGTGATGTAGACTGGCTGACAGTGGAGTTGAGTGGCACAGACTGAAGTAGCATAGAGTATAGTGTCACAGAGTAGTACAGTTGTGGGTGTAAGTAAATAAAGCATCAACAGAGATAGCAGATAGGGTAAAAGCAACATAAATAAGAAGCAGTATGCTTATGTTAAAAGTAGGAATGCTCATTGCACAAGTGCTTGGGCCATCCTCCAGGGGAGGGAAAACACTCAAAAAGGAAGTGAAGTCACCATGTGCTGACCAAAGTGAAGCAAAAAATGAGTGACAATGAAGCCAGCCAATGGTAAGCGATGGGAGGGCTCTAAACCCACTATAAGCTAAGAACATTTCTTGAAAACAACAGCGCATGCGCTTTCTCGGGTGAGATCTAAAAAATAAACTCCAAGTTAGTTTCACTTCATAAAAATGATAAGAGACTGTTAAGAAGATAGGCCAAGATTTAACACATTATCAAGGATGTTAAAATTGTTTGTTAGAAATGAGGTTCTCTAGTTGATAGAGGGTTGCCCCCTGTCCAGGTAGGAACCCTTTTTCTAGTCAGGGTAAGGGAGTCACACAGCTAAGATAACCCCTGCTCACCCACGTAGTAGCTTGGCAAGGGCAGTCAGGCTTATCTCAGAGGCAGTGTGTAAAGCATTTGTACAAACACACATAGTAGCTCAGTGAAAACACAAAAAATAGACACCACGCAGTTAAAAAAATAACCAATATTAATCTGAATAAAACAAGACCAACACAACAGAAATCTAACATATACAAATCAAAATATCACTTTAAAATCGTTCAAAATAGTTCAGTCCATAAGAAACTATGGATGCTTTACTTTTAGTACAGAATACCTAGGATGCGTCAAAATCAAAGACGAAAACAGGTGCAGGGGAGGTGAGGTGCCGGAAAAGCAAAGCGGTGTGTCGGTTCCTTACTCCTTGGGAAGGTGAAGTGTCTGTTCCTTACTGCGAGGGGAGGTGATGCGTCGGTTCCTCACTGCAGCGCAAGGGAGGTGATGTGTCGGTTCTGTACTGTGAAGGGAGGTGATGCGTCGATCTCCGAACACCCGGCCTCGGTTACTTTCTGCTGGGCCACGTAAATGAAGAATTTGTCATAGAGGGACCATGCATCAAAAATCCAGATGCATTGAGTGGATATGGCGACAGCAGAACAGGCACTGCGTTACTTTCCCAACCACAAAGCAGGTGATGCATTGATTTCTTCAGCCGGACAGCTGGGCCTGCAGCAGAGTAAGAGTGTGATGTGGTGCTCCGGACTCGAGTTGCGAAGTTCTTTCAGCCGCACATCAGGCACTGCATCGATTCTTTGGCTGCACACCGATTATGCGTTGATCTCTCACCTGCACAGCAGTGCTGCATTGCGAAAACTGGCGCTACTAGTTGATGCATGGATTTTCTTGGTTCTTTGCAGCAAAACCTCCTCCAATGGTCCAGAACTGGAGTTGGCACCACTTTGCAGGTCAGAACTCCCAGTAAGGAGTTCAGGGTCTGCAGATGAAATCTGTGATGGCCCTGAGACTTCTTAACAGGAGGCAAGTGCACACAAGCACTTAAAGGACCTTGGAAAGCAGGGTGTAGAAAGCAAAGTCTAGTCCTTTCACTCCCAGGACAGAAGCAAGCAGCAGCCAGCACGCAAATCAACAGGCAGAGTGTCTGTCTCCTCCTACAGCAGCCAGCTCTTCTTCCTAGCAGAATGTCCTTTTAGTCCTGAAGTGTTCTGAAGCAATGGTGTCACAGCTCCAGTACTTATACCAGTTTTGCCTTTGAAGTAGACAAACTTCAAAGGAAGGTCTCTGTAGTGCCCACGACCCTGCCTTCCCTGACGTGGCTCCTGACACACTAGAGGGGGTTGGAGATAGCTTTGCGTGAGTACAAGCAAAGCCCTATTCAGGTGTCAGTGACAACTCCTCCCACCACTCTAGCACAGGAAGACCCATCATCCTAGTGATGGGCCATTAAGGTATGTAGTGCACACCTCAGCTCCCTTTGTGTGACTGTCTAGAGTGAAGACACAAATGCCCAACTGTCACCATCCCTCAGATGTGGATTACACAGGCAGGCAGAGACACAGAATGGTAAAGCAAGAACATGCCCACTTTTTAAAAGTGGCATTTTCACACAATTTGAAAACCAACTTACTAAAAGATGTATTTTTAAATTGTGAATTCAGGGTCCCCAAACTCCAAATCTCTATATCTTCCCAATTGGAAGTTACACTTGTAACAGGTTACAAGGCAGCTCCAATGTTAACCTATAGAAGAAATAGCCCTTGCAGTAGAGAAAAAACAAATTAGCAGTATTTCACTATCAGGACATGTAAAAAACACCAGTACACGTCCTACCTTTCAAAGACACTGCACCCAGCCCAAGGGGCTACCTTGGGCCTACCTTAGGGGTCCCTTAGATGTAGTAAAAGGGAAGGTTTGGGTCTGGCAAGTGATTCCACTTGCCAAGTCAACATGGCAGTTTAAAATTGCCCACACAAGGCACTGCAGTGGCAGGTCTAAGACCTGGTTGCAGGTCTTCTCATGTGGGTGGCACAATCAGTGCTGCACTCCCACTAGTAGCATTTGATTTACAGGCTCTGGGCACACACAGTGCACTTTACTAGGGACTTACCAGTAAAGCAAATATGCCACTCATGGATAACCAATTACAGACACCATTTACACAGGGAGCACCTGGACTTTAACACTGGACAGCAGTAGTAAAGTGCCCAGTGACCTAAAACCAGCAAAAACAAAATGCAGCACACATTCAAAAATAGAAGGTCAGAAGCAAAAAAGTCAGGGGAAAAACACGACAAAGATGCCAGGTCTAACACTGTTCAATAATGCTTAAGTAGTGTCTGGTGAATGAGTGGACAGCGTGTTTGGGACTTGGAACATGTGTTCTTGAACTACTGAGCTGATGAGCTTGTGTTGATGCACCTGCGCCGAGTCAGTGGTACAGAGACTTGAGAAGACTTTGGGCATCATTTCCTTTACCTCTAAAATGACTTGTTGCTCTCTACAGATGAAGGAATCAAATCAAAAACACGTGTTTGGAGTTACACAACACAGGCTGCACCAACAAGGGTGTAAAATGAAAGACTACTACTAAAGGAAGTGTTATCATACACTGCATTTACCATGATGCATTGGGACAAATTGCTTGATGGGATGTGAGGCAGTGTGCTCCCACCCTCCTCCTGTTTGAAAAGGCTGCCTTGAGCTACTGAGCTGACAAGCTTGTGTTGATACACCTGTGCCTAGTGAGTGGTACAGAGACCTAAGAAGACTTTGAGCAGCATTTGAAGGATACTGCATGAGCACAAAAAAAACACCCTGCATATATTTATGGGCATGCTGAGATGTAGGTTATCATTTTCTTATAAGTCAGGTATTTCCGACTCTCACACTCCTCATAATCTATATCTCTGGGCACTTGACTTTTTTTTTACACTCTCACTTCCTCTCTTGTTCACTTTGCTCAAATAGGGCCATAAGTAGATAATTTTGAAATACAGATTCCTAAATACCGAATTTTACGGAATCGGTATTTAGGAATCGGTATTTCCTATGTACGTAATAATTCGGTAAATATTACCGAATCGGAAAACGTTGGTAAATATTTACTGATTCAACAATACTGCTCGGTATTCCCGAATCGGTAAATACCGAATCGGTAAATATTACCGAATCGGTAAATACCGAATCAGTAAATACCGAATAGGAAATTCAAAAGAACAGCAATGGAGGAATCAGCCAATCCTGTGCAACCACCACCCCTTCCAACCAGGAAGTGGCCACACCCAGGCAGGTGCACACAATCAGAAGCTTCTGGAGAGGCTGTGAGAGCAGAGGAGAGAAACAGAGCCACTGTCTTAAATGTGTCTGTAAAACATTCACTATGGCCAGCCAGGACACAGGAAGAGAAGGAGGGGAAAGGAAATGTAAACTTAAATTCAGTCCAAAGGAACTGAAGGTCCTTGTGGAGGAGGTCGTGAAGCAGCACACAAAGCTGTTTGGAAAGCAGTCCCTGCAAGTTGCAGAGTCTGAAAAACGAAAAATCTGGCTTGCAATCCAGTCGCAGGTGAATGCCATTGGAGTGACCCCCCCGGGACATTGAAGTGCTCAAGAAGCGGTGGTATATCAGGATCATCACCAAAAAGAAGATGGCAGAACTAAAAACACAAGCCAGCCATGCAGGAGGAGGAAGGAACAGGGCACCTTCCCTGACTGATCTTGAGCAGCTCGTGGAGTCCACGATAGAGCCCGAAAGTGTCTGTGGAATTGGGGATGCAGACAGATGTGCCAGAGCTGCTTCCAAACAAGGTAAGAAGCATGCACAGCATCGTGCACACCTTCCCCTATCCAAAAACCCCAATTGGGCTATGTGAATCCCACTCCAGTACAGGTTTTTGTTCAGACCAGCAATGCATTATGGGAGATGTAGTCAGTGAAACCCCTATCATGCCAGGAGTTGCACTTAACAACAAGGCATGTGAGACACATCAGGGATAAGCAGGCAGAGGACAATGAGATAGTGTGACAGAAATGTTTTTATTGCAATGCAGGGCAGCAGGAATACTGAGCTAATGTACACACGTGAGACATCGCGCAGGACAGCTCAGGACAAGGGAGAGAGGGCAACCCGGAAGGACATCACTGAGAAGGCCAGTACGAGTGCAGGGCACACAACACCACCACAGCCAGCCTCACCACCACAGCCAGTCTCACCAGCAGCAACACCAACTGCAGTTGTCAGACCAAGGAGGCGTGCAGTTGCCAGACTGCAGGAGTTTGAGTCCTCCTCAGAAGACTCAAGGGGGGAAACATCTACTGTGCCACTGGATGGTAGCAATGCTGGTTTGCTGTCCACTGCTGAGGGAGCACACACAGGTGCCAGATGCTGCCACAGGGCTCGTGAAAGCAGTCCACTTCCACAGGGTGAGAGCCATGGTGTCTTCGGAGGGCTGGAGGCCAACATGGTGAAGGTAAAGCGCCTAAAAGGCAAGGCAATCCAGTCAGTCCAGCGCCAAATGAAGCGCCTAAATGACAACATGAGCAACATTGACAAGGGCATTAGCTCAATGGTTGTACCTTTCTTTGTGGCAAGGTTGTGCAGCATAGCATAGGTTGCAATGATTTTGCAGCAGATGATGGGTGTATACTGACGTGCGCGTCCGCTTTTGTGGAGGCAGCGGAACCTGCTTTTCAATCGTCCAAAGGTGCGCTCCACAACGTTGCGTGTTGATTTATGTGCCACATTGTAACGTCTCTCACTCGGGGTAGATGGGTTTAGGTAGGGAGTGAGGACAAATGACCGCACAGCATAAACGCTATCGCCTAGGTGGGAAAGAGAGTGCCATTAGTTACATACACCAAAACACATTCAGCTGCAGTATCTATCAGGGTGTGTCACAGTGATTTACCTAGCAGGTATCCTTCCCCAAATTCTCCCGCAGCCAGGCGTGTGTAGATCCCACTGTTCTGGAAGATGTATGAGTTGTGGGTGCTTCCTGGAAATTTGGCCACATTGTCAGTGATTATGTTGCCAGCATCGCAGATCACCTGCACATTTATGGAGTGGATGGACTTTCTGTTCCTGTAGATATACTCAGTGGATGCAGATTGGAATGTGTGTACCATCAATACACCCTATGACGTGCGGGAACTGTGCCATCTGGTAGAAGTCTGTCTTGGTTTTCAGCAGTTCCGCGTGTGTGTTTGGGAAGCTAATGTAGTGATGCATTCTCTGCATCATGGCATCCAGGAACTTTCTGAAGAAACGGGACAGGCAACTCTGAGACACCCCGCCTACCGCAGCTATCAACCCCTGGTAACTGCCAGATGCAAGTAGATGTAGGATACAGAGCACCTGCACATGTGGTGGTATGGCGTGCGCCCTTGGTGTTGGGTGGTCCAGGAGTGGGTGCAGGTCCCTTATCAAGTCCAGGATGGTGTGGGGGTGTAGCCTGTACCTTTCATGGATCTCAGCCTCAGTCTGTTAGAAGAATGTGATGCGCTGTCTGTAAATGCGCTCCTCCCCTCTCCAGATCCTCACTCCTGCTGCCTGTAGATGCTTTGCTATCACATAGAAAGCCGCCATGGTGATCACACTGTTGCATTTTGGGATTGCTTATATACACTGTAGCTGATTACCACCTGCTTTCAGTCAGTGTTAATTACCGACTCTTAAATACCGAATTCGGTATTTCCGATTTTACCTACATTTCTTTTCTCATTTTTACAGTTTCTTTTTTACCCATTTGGTAAATATGAAATCGGTAAATACTGATTCGGTAAATTAGAATTCGGTAATGATGAATCGGTATTTACCGATTCATAATTACCAAATACTTATGTTTGGCCTCCTACATCTCAAATGCCAAATTTACTGAATTTCGGCCGTTACCAACCGGTATTTAGCTTCCTCTTCACCCGTTTCCAGGGCAGGAAGCAGTAAGCACCTGGCTCCCAGCCTCCAGATAGCCAAGCACAACGCGGCAATGCAGTGTTGTGATTGGTCTGAGTGCAATGGTTCAGTGATCAGCCAGAGAATGGGAGGCTGGGCATGTTGTCAGTGCAGGCTGTAATGCAGCCTGCATGGAGAACATGCAAAGTGCACATGACGGATTGACCGGTCTGAGACTGCCGGCCAAAGCGTCCTGCACACTTGGAGTGGGCAAACCACTCCTCCCCTGCCCTGCTCTATGAGCAGAGCCGCCCTTAGCCAGCTGAGCAAGGGGAAAAATAAAATGATAATAACAATGAGTTATTATCATTTTATTTTTGATTTTCGACCGGCTCAGTGGGGCGACGCTCCTCCGTCTCAGCGAAGGACTGGCAACTGGTGCTCTAAATAAAGCTGTTGAATGTTTTGATAAAACAGGATTAAGGGGACTGCTGCAGGATGACACAATATCAAAGACATGGTGTGAACAAATTTTAAAATACATCAATGATACACTGAAGATGACAGGCAAAAGTTAGAGGGTTGAATATCATATGAAGTAATTTTGTAAGCAATTTACTCTATTTGCTTTCCCCTTATGAAACTGTGCTTTACCAGATTGTTACCAGACTGTAAGTACCTTTTATGGTCTTTTTCTTAACCAGCTACCCCCTTGTCATTGTATTGGAGTGTGGTGTGGTATTGTTGTTGAGTACATGCTATTTATATTTTGTGACTAGGATAAAGAAACAGCTAATCATGGGCTTGTTTTCTGTCTGGAAGAAGCTCAAGCAAGGGAAAAATATGTAAATGTAACTTTCTCTAGTTTTAAAGTGGATCTCTTGATTAAAGTGAATCTTAAGACTAAAAAGAGATACATACATGTCAATGATGCTTGATAGCTTGCAAAAGGACTTACCAAACTTAATGTGAATTTTTATTTCGAATGAGTTCAATATGAAAATTTAAAAACAAAAAAAAAACATTAGAAACAATTTGTCATTGTTATTTGTATAAGGTTATTAGGGATTGTGTATATAGCTGAGCGGATCCCGTTTTGAGAAAAAAATCAAATTAGCTTTCATGTATGTAACATATTCCCTCCTATGCCTTTTCACATTGAACCCTGTTCCATTAGGTAGTCATATAATTTTTTCTATCTGACAGTCTTTTATCAGACATTAGTTTAGATTAGTTAGATAATATCAAAAAAGAGAATATCTTGATAAATTGTGCTTGATATTATCTGCCATCACTGGTCAAACTCAAAGAGGTGGTTGCTTTTGAAGAGTTCATGATACAAATTTTGATGAAATATTTGTTCCGCCTCAGTGTCCCTGCTGTACTGGGCACCATTTTATTAATACCGCATTTATGCAGGAGCTCAGAGTGCTATTTGAAAGTGAAAATTGACCTATGCCTGCTCAAGTGTCGACCAACAACTAGACCGTGTACCAGCACTTTCTCTTTTCGACTAAAAGAGATACCTTTGTAAAGTCTGTTCTTGCTGCTAGCTAATATTAACCTGCAACTGTTTTACCAACTGAAATCAGGAATGGGCCACTATCCACTCTTTTGCCGATTGGCCGAGGGACCACTGTCTATATTTTTACATAACGTTGAAATATACATTCTAGAAATGGTTATATTCCTATTAGTGGATTCCATGACTACACAGTAGTACTTAATGTGTCATTAACCAAAGCAAATTTTAAAATCCTTTTTGCAGGAAAATATTAGTTTATTGTCATAGTCCTTTACCATCAAATGTTAAATCTTATGTGCCCCTAGAGGTTTGAACAAGGCTCCATTCACATTTCATGTACTAGCATGAGTTCCATGCCTATTAACAGGTTAACATGCTAAACCAAAATGGAAGTAATCTGCTGCCATTTTTGTCAGGAAGCATAGTCTAATGTTGACTACTATTGCATCATTATTGGTAGTGGCAGCACCAATGCGTGACCGATTGACTCGATTGACCTTTACAAAAATATCTTACTACCATTTCGTCATTTAGGCCATCTGGTTGTAAACTTTTCAAGTAGATTGTCTAATATTATTCTCATTCTTGTCAGTATTGTTTCTGGGTTTTCTAGGTCACCATCTCTTTCTGGCATCAGAACATTGTCAATGATTTGAAATTTTGATTCAAAATATGTTCCGTCCTTATCCAAGATGTGATTTAATCACAATTTTTTAGGTCGAGCCTATAGTGGCCTGGCGCATGCAGTGCTCGCTTTGCGAGGCATGCAGTATTCCGTATGGAGTGGAAGCTCCCTAAAAGCTCCGCCCACTCTCCGTCCATCTTTTTCATTAGCGTGTGTCTTTGTCAGTCCTAAATGCTGCCTTCCGATTGGTTTTAGGCTTGTTAGTCCCTCCTTATGAAGACCACGTTGTTATTTGTAACCTTCCATGGCTACTGGCCCCTTTACTTCAAGTCCGTGCCTCCTATCAGCGCCCTATACCCCGCACTCCGTTGTTCGGGGCTTCTCGCCCGCCCATAGCCCCGTTTGCAATGCAATAGGTCTTGCGTAAATGCGAGTCCTATTGCATTGCAAATGCTTGTTCTTCCAGTCTAGGGGCTCTCCCTCCCGTCCATACCATTAAGGAGAGTTAATCATGGTACAGTAAAAATAGACACGCTATCACAAAATGAATTATTGACTCAAATGACTTACAATATGCATGGTTATGGCTTTGTTAAATACAGTGTCTACATAGCAAAGGCAGTAATGAGTTGGTCTTTAGCTGTACTGTATGGCCGTTTCCCCCTCGGAAGCCAGCACCAATGTACAGGCCAAGGTGCGTGCTGGCTCTGGCAGTGGTGGCTCCAGGGGGCCGGCACTTCAGTCTGTGGCGTGTAAAGAACACGCTGGACCTGGTTGTTTGGGTACTGGAAGCAACATCTGCTGATGCCTTGGTAGGGGGACGAAACTTCAGGCCGAGGCCATGGAGGAGCCGAAGGTTCTCGAGGACACGTTTAAGGATGTCAAGTTCTACCCGGTTGGAGATCTGGATCCTCAAGTACTTGGGGCGGAATGTCTGGGAGGAAGGACCCAGGCTCCGAGAAGGTAGGAGAGGTATCTGGCCAGGGCTTGCTGACCTGGGTCTTGGGCGGCAAGAAAGGATGCAACCGGGCATTGCAAGGCTGAGTCTCCATACTGCTCTTAGAGCTTATCACCACAAGAGGCCAATGTTTTGAGCTGCTGCAGATGCAAACTTGTCCACCGGCTGTTGGCCTGAGGCCCTGCTAAACTTCTCCCAGATTGAAAACTGCAGTGTTTTGTTTCTGATGTATGGCCCTCCGGGGTGCCGTCTATCACCATAGGGGGATTGCAGGGGTTTTTGTATCGCTTTCACTCCATATGCCTGGCCTAACACTAACGTTCCATAGACTAAATGCATAGTCCCCTGTCCAGGAAAATCACCCCCTCCCCATCCCAAGGCAGAATAACATATGTTTATTTGTTAGTCCATATAGTCAAGCCACTGCATTAAAAAATGTCAAACAAATGTTTAAAGCATTAGGAAAAATGGTATACCATGCAGATACTAAAAGAGATAATTTTGGGAACGTAGAGACAAAATGTAGGAATCGTTCACACCGTCTAGAAACTTTAAGTCGTTGTTTCCAACGAGGCGGTATGTATGCATCCACAAGTGCACCCCTTGCCGAGGTCACACTTGATGAGAGCTTAAAAGCTAGCAGTTGGGGTTCTGATGCATATACTTTTCTAGATTGGTGGGCAATGTTTGTGCATTACACTTACTTGGAAGTGTTTTTGTTTGCACACTTTTACTTGTAAGGTGTCTGAAGGTAAACTGTTCTTCAGCTTAAATTGTTCTTCTGGGTTGCTTTCATGTTCTTCCTGCACGCGGGAGCCCTCTGCATATTATGCCTCCATATTGTGATGTCCACTATGAGGAGGGTCTGATAAAAAAGAAATACCACTTGTGCAGTTTACTACTCGCTTTTCACAACATAGATTATTATCAACTTTAAATACGCAAATGGTAGTGGGGGAATGCTTGCAAGAAGTCTAACCACTGGCAATCTCTTGGAGAAGCGTTCCAACCCATCGCTCTTTTGCTCACCATGCCATCTTAGTTTGGACCCAGTCATCTGTAAATCAATCTTGACCCTGCTCCAATCGAAACAATCCCGTCCGAACTGCAAGGTCTTAGTTATACAAATGGACTTACTTTAGGTAGTTTGTTGTGCTGACGTTTCCATACATAAAACCATGATTTGAATGCCTATTCCCAAGGGTAAATACTGCAGTCCACATAGGCGTATCATGCCTGCCATTACCATGAAATTAAAGTAGCTCCTGAATGCCAGCATTTCTCTGTCATTAGCAGCTGTTTAGAATGTTAGTATATTTTTTAAATGAAGTCTTTGCCTGCTGTTGCTCTAGAAAGCAACTGCATGGCTCTTCTGTTCCGCGTTCTTTTTTAGGTCGAGCAATTGAGACCTCTTGTATATACTTTAGTATATTCTTTAGTATAAATACTTTAGTATATACTTATATGTGTATGTACTTTGTGGATTCTGAGGATCAGCCCTAGGACTTGTCTGTTTCCGCTTAGGGACTTTTTCTTCTGTTCAACTACCTCTATTTAACTGTCTTGATGGAAAACTACCAGCATAGGTCAGTAAAATACCAGAATTCCTTTCTGCTGAGGGCCTTTCCTTTTTTAATTTTTCTGGCAACTGCCTCTATTTGACTTTCTTGATGGAAAACGACCAGCAGAGGTCGGTAAAATACCAGAATAACTTTAGCATGCTCTAGATTCCAGTCCATAAAAAATTTCTTCCATGATCACCCGTAGACAATAATGTTTTTTCAAATCTTGGATTTTCAGTGATATGGCCACTGAAGGCCCTGCTTTTATATTAAAAACAGAGCTTTGGACTATACCTTTTTCCACTGAAAAGCAATATTTCTCTCCATGTGTTCCCATTACTGGCATGTCACACAGTTTGCTGCTTACCTTCCCTCCATGTTAAAGAACCGTAGATGATTCAGCACCCAGGCTAATGTGCTGCATAGCTAATAACATATAAGGTCCCAAAGGCGGGACCAATTGCATTGTAAATGCTTGTTCTTTATAGGAATGTTGCATTTCTGCTCATTAAAGTGTACCTTTGATTTCCTAATTGTCTTTCCCCACTTAGATTTTGCCACCTGGGTGCTTAGTTATATGCAAACAATAAGGTGTATTGCAGGTTATTTTTGTTTAATCTTGAATTCTTCCCCTGTGGTACTATGGTATTTTATTGTGCCATGGATTATGTTTGAAAAATTGTTGTAATTTTAACATTTGGTCTGGTTGATTTTTCTTCACATTTGCTGACTTGCTCTTTATTAACATGTCCTTTGTATATGTATTTCTTTTGTAAGTAAATACAGGCGGATTGTACAACAACTCTTTGAGGTCCCTATCAATTTCAATTAATCCCTAATGTTTCTAGATGATTCCCTCAGTTTTCTTTTTTTTTAATCTTTATTTGTAATTTTTACCATATTTTTCATTACAGTAGCCAGTACATTAGTACATGTATGTATCAATTGAGGAACATTGTGAATACATATAGAGACTACAAACAACAAGCCGCTTTCTTCAAAAATAATCAGTGTTAACTATCGTTACAGTAGGGCTTACATACTTATTGCTTATACCGTGCAAATTGGAATAAACTATCACATTATACTATCCTATCGCTTTCAGTGTGTTCCTCCCCAATATGTCTCATTTTAATTATCCGCACCATCCTGCTGTGATAATGGGGCATCCATGGTCGCCGATGCGACCCCCCCCCCAACGTCTTCCTCTACATTTTCTACATTTGCAACTTGTTGTCTGAGATATATCTTATAAGGTTCCCAAATATCACGCGGTTTGCAGCTTATTGGTCTAAGGGCATTATAATTTTCAGATTGAGTATTACAATAGGATAGATCAGTGAGCCATTCTGTGAGTGTGGGTAGTGGCCCCTTCATCCAATGCATAGCTACCCTGCGTTTAGCAAGCAATATGACTAACGCAACAAGCCTGCGGGAGGATGATAAGCGTGGCTCAAATCCACCCGAGTGACTTACCGCACTCACCTATAGAGACCCAGTAATAAGTCAGCCGGACAGTGGAGAAGAATAAACAAAGCAATTTTATTAGGCCACAAACTCCCATATGAGAGGGCCCTGTTCGACCTCACCCCTAAGAGTGCGCCGAGAAGGACTGACTCATATCATCATGGTGATACATTATAATACGAAAAGGCAGAATAAAACACGCCCACAAATGGAAAAGTACTGGACCCCTGAGATGGTAGACAATGGCCTCATACAAGAGTCATCTGCACCTGCAATAGCAACATTTGTTATCATCTCCCAAGGACACGGAGCCAGGCCGCTGCATCTCCAGTACATGAGAACGGCCTGATAAGGAGTTTCGCTAGCAGGAGTTTCAGCCACAGGAAACCAAGAAACGAAAACCTGCTGACATGAGGAATCATTCCTATTCCTACGGGAGGGGGAATGAATCATTCCTATTCCTACGGGAGGGGGAATGAGCAAGTGTAGCTTGCACGCACAGCAAAATGCTTCAAAATGGTGGCACACAAGCTAAGCTAAGAAAACTGGAATAATGTCACGCACATAAATGAATGACTGAATATGAAAAATATAAATGGTAAACACGTAAATGCAGATCATTAGTTAGACGCATTCCGCTAACTCATAAGCATAATATATGAAGGGGCGGGGCATGGAATTGAAACCTATCAGACCCTCCTTTTAGCGGACTGTGGCTAACACTGTTGTTTCCATTTATTAACTAAAAGGAGAGTCTTTACAGCAAAAATCTACGGGCTGGGGAGTTACTCCTAATCTAAAACGTCATCATGAATAAGCATCAGCCAATTAACATCAGAAAGCTCGACATCATTGGATACAGGATATTGTTTCGTTTGTCTCTTGGATGTTCGTATATTGCTGGCACACATGGAGCAACAAGGTGGGTAACAGTAAACGCAAAGGCAGCATGTCAGTAGAATACCCACTACACCCACAATGCCCATAAAAATTTTCCAACCCCAGGAAGAGAAAAGACCCCACAACCATGTCCGCAGTGACCAGGTGCCAGTGTCCTGATGAAGTTCGGCTGCCAACCTATGGAGCTTTTGCACTGCCAAATGAACTGTCGGGGCGGAGTCCAGGATATATACGCAACAAGACGTCCCGATGACGCGACAGGCTCCACCCCTATCAGCAAGGATGACGTCAAGCACCATCCTATTCTGGATCGTAAATAATCTCATCGCCTGCATCTCCAGAGACATATTGGCTGCAATATCAGCCTCAGTATTCACTACCTTTTCCATTACCCTCGAGAGACGTCTGATGGCCCTACTATTAAAGATGGGACCCCAGAATGGCAACAGGCCCTTTGAGAAATCTGTGAATTGCTGTCCAGAGGTGTCAGTTTGATTTACATCATCAACTTGAATGTCCCTCCTTTTACGCTGTCCTTGCATAATGGCGAACCTTCTATGTGTCTTATGATAATCTGAAGGTGCCACATAAACAGGGGGAAGTAAATATGCTAAGTGACACGTCCCACCCCATCCCTCAGGTAACACAAATACCCATTACCTCCACATACAAAGTAAATATTTGGAGGAGTAACTAATGAGGGGCTAAAAGGCAAACGAATTGAAGCAGTCACATTACAGGAGCTGTCTCCCACTTTAATAGGACCTCGGCCCCTTATACAGAAATAAGGTGAGGGCCCAACTGTCGCTAATGGAACCAGAGAATGACCACTACTGTTTGTTGCAGGAGGCTGTCTATACGTCAGGGAAGAGTTCAATTGCAAAAAACTCTCTCTCACTTTGTCCGTATCATTGGGTGTCACAAACCGTTCTACCTTCTTCGAACATGTCTCTAAGAATGTTTGGTCAAAACGTCCGTCAGTAAACAGCCGTCCAAGGGATGAAGGGGGCAAAGGGCGTACTCGCATAGTCAACGTTGACCCAGTACCAGGTAGGCGGGGTGTTAGAGAATCAGGTTGTTGGAAGAATTTCACCATCCCAATCAGAGTATACCAGCCCACACAACTATTCACAGGTGTTAGGGGAAGCGCCAGCAACCTATCCTTTTTATATGCAGCGGATGGGAGCAACCCACAGACCCAGCAATCTGTCACATTATACACAGCATGAGCATGATGTAGAGTCTTAATGAAAACATTATCACGATAACCTTTCCTCATACATTGTTCTCCATAATCAACAGTAATCATGTTATGCTCTGGCAGGGGAGAAGGAGTAGGTACGAGCTTGTGGACAGGGTAAGCTTCATCCAGGAAGAACAGTATGCCAAGTATTATCAGAAATATAATAATGAACACCACAATAACCACTATTTTCCCTTTTTGGGGCAGGGCATGCCAAGGGGAATCTGGTTCTGATCTGCGAGGAGCAGCAAAAGGCTGTTCCTCCTCGGGGATAGGACGGCCAAAGGGATACATTTCACCTAATGAACGGGCCAAGGGATATCCTAGAAGTTCCAGACACTAAGGGGCACTTCTAAAAAGTTCCAGACACTCCAAAACCGGCCGGAGGGGTTCTTCACCCTTCAAAAAGGGCTCTTCTCCCTATGTCCGTTAAAGCCTCACAGGCAGGCTTTCAGTCTTGCAAACCCTAATCCCCGATGGAGTCGCACAACTGCAGCAACTCAGGAGCACTGAACCTGGGCCCAAACGCAATCCTAGTGTCCCGTTCAACAATGTCTCAACAGTGCACAAGGGCTCTTACCAGCAGTCCATCCCTGTCACTAGGCTAACGTGCTCGGCAATGTCCGTCTCTAGGCCCTACCTCAGCCCCTCTTCCAGTGCTCAGTTCTTTTGTCTTTCTTTTCTGGGCCGCAAGTTGTAGCGAGTGCTCCCTCGCACTTCAGGGTCTGTGAACAGAATGGGGGAATCAATAGCAGGAGAGGTATCTTCCGGTGTTTGCTCACTGTGACCAAGAGAGGCCTCGCGCCTTGCACTCAGGGCTGGCCTCCGTCCGCTCTCACTCTGCTCCTCGCCCGTTTGCAAAGCATCCGAGAAAGGAATATAACGAGGGACTGTGGCTGTTTCGTGATCTGCAACACCGCCTCTCACCCACTCATCATAAGGCAGTGGAAGAGGCACTTTCTTCACGTGCGATGCATGGGTCCACGCCTTCCGACCCTCCACTCGAAGTGCGGTGCGGGTGGTGAGGAGCACCAACTTCGGCTCGGACCACCTAGGCTCCAAACAGGACTTCCGCTGATATTTCTTCACCACTACCCAGTCCCCTGGGTTGATGTTGTGGCCGGGCCCCTCAGGCAGCGGCTTCAGTGTGTCTGCTACCTGCTGATGAATAGAACGAAGATCTTTAGTCAAGGCATACAGGTAATCTATCAGCAAAGGATATTCAATTTCCGAAAAACATTTAGGCCTAGGAACTCCCCACACATTAGCGGGCCTGCCAAACACAACTTCGTGGGGGGAGACACCTGTCTTGGAATTTACCGTCACTCTAGTAGAAAGTAAAGCAAGGGGTAGTGCGTCTGGCCAGCGCAGCCCTGTACTCTCCTGTATCTTGGCCATCTTGAGTTTCAGTGTACCGTTAAATCTTTCAACCAAACCCGCAGCCTGTGGATGTTGGGCTGCATGGAATTTTTGAGAGATTTGTTATCCCTTACAGATCTGTTTCATCAGTTCAGCATTGAAGGACATGCCGTTGTCGCTCCAGATCACCCTAGGCAAACCATACCTACTGAAATACTCCTTGATCAACATCTTAGCTGTCGATATGGCTGTACAGTCCTTTGTTGGGAAAGCCTCCACCCACCTACTAAATGAGCATACCACCACAAGGACATATTTAAGATTATTCACCCTTTCCATTTCAATGTAGTCCATCTGTATCACTTCAAAGGGGTAGGATGGAGGGGCGAAGTTACCTACAGGAACAGGTGTCCCCTTCCCTGGATTATGTCTCAGACAAACCATGCACTGTTGCCCCAAATGTGTTGCTACTTTGGAGAATATTTTTATTGCTCCACACAGGGTCTAGTAATTTGCAGATCCCCTTCGCACTAATATGAGCTGGTCCGTGAGCCATGGTCACTACTGGGAGGACATACGCATTTGGAAGCAACCATCGCCTTTTGTCTGACACATCCGTCCAACACTCATTCGAGTCCAACCGCCCCCCTCCATTCTTCCATTGTCCCAGCTCCTCCTCAGTCGCTTTTTCTTGTATGTTCCGCACACTCTGTACAGTGTTTGCAAACATGTCAACATCCGGTACCCACCTAGCTGGTCCTGCCACAAACATTCGTGGGAGTTTTGTCCTAGCCGTCTCCTTAGCTATCTGGTCCGCAAATGCATTTCCCCGCCCCACATCATCCACCACTGCTTTGTGTGCACTACATTTAATCACAGATAATCGTTTAGGAAGGGTCAATGCTGTCAACAATCGTAATATCAATGGGCCATTCTGAATCTTCTGTCCGTGTGATGTCAAAAATCCCCGTTCTGCCCACAGTCGCCCATAACTATGGGCTACGCCAAAAGCGTATTGGCTGTCAGTGTAAATGTTCACATCCAGTCCTTCACTAAGTTCACACGCTCGCATCAATGCTATTATCTCTGCAGCTTGGGCTGAGTTATACGGGACCCTAGAAGTCTCCACCACTGTTTGTAAAGTCGTGACTGCGTATGCTGCCGTTGTGGTACCATCTGCTAATTTAAAACAGGAACCATCAACATACAGTTCTCCAACAGGATCATCAAGAGGCTTATCCGTCAAATCTACCCTCCCCTTTGTTTCCTCCTCTGTACGAAACAAGCAATCATGGATCTCATTGTCTTTCTCATCTGAAGGGAGGGGTAATAGCGTGGCTGGGTTCAAGGTGGCACATCTTTTTATCGTTACATGTGGTGCAAATAATGTCATCTCGTAACCAGTTAGACGAGCACTAGTTAAATGCTGCGTCTGTGTCCTGTTTAGTAAAATATCCACAGCATGTGGTACCATTACTGTAAGGGCTGAACCCAGTACGAGCCCTGCCGATTGTCTTATTGAGACCGCAGCAGCCGCTGTAGCCCTTAGACAGCTCGGCAATGCTCTTGCCACGTTGTCAAGCATAGCAGAGAAGTAGGCACAAGGTCTCTGTTTCCCACCAAAACACTGAGTTAGGACAGACAGCGCGCAACCTTCCGCCTCGTGCACGTAAAGTACAAAAGGCTTCTGGTAATCAGGGGTCCCCAAAACAGGTGCAGAACATAAAGCGGTTTTTAGTAGCTCAAACGCTTCTTGACATGCTGGAGTCCAAGGTAGGGGTTCGCGCACTTCTTTGGTAGTCAGATATAGAAGGGGTTTTGTTAGTAAAGCGTAATTAGGTATCCACTGGCGACAGCACGATGTTATGCCCAAAAATGCGCGCACCTCTCGCTGCGTGTTAGGTACAGCCATGTTAGTTATCGCCTTGATGCGCTCCGGCGTCAGCCTCCTCCCCTCCTTCGATAGGAGATGACCGAGGTAGGTAACCTCCTGTCGGCAGTATTGGAATTTAGGGAGGGACACCTTGTGCCCCTTGTGAGCCAAATGGTGTAACAATTTAACAGTGGACTCCCGGCATCCATCCTCAGTGTCCGAGGCAATGAGGATGTCATCCACATATTGTAATAAGACATTACCCTGGGGAAGTTCTAAATCATCCAACTGTGCCTTTAAAGCTTGACTATAAATGCTCGGACTTTCTGTATAACCTTGGGGAATTCTACAAAATCTAAAACTTCGGCCAGCCAATGAGAATCCGAAGAGGTAACGGCTATCTGGGTGCACAGGGATACTAAAGAAAGCGTTCTTAAGATCCAGCACGGAAAAATATTTAGCCGAGGGAGGTATCATTGTCAAAATCGTGGTAATATCAGAGACCACTGGATATTGTGGCTCAACCACCTTGTTAATGTGGCGTAAATCAATCACAAATTGATAGACATCAGGTGTACCCTCACTGGCATCAGAGGAGGGCCTCTTAAGGATCGGAAGAATAGGACTATTACAACTGTTAGAATCCGTCTCCTCCACCACTCCCGAGCGGATCAAATCCTGTATTATTTGCAGCAGAGCCTTTTCTCCATCTCTAGATATTTTGCATTGGGGTAACCGGGGCAGCCGAGCTCCCACCTTGACTTTTATCGACACTGGGGCAATGTACATTTTTCCCACATCCGTATCACTACTAGCCCACAGACTCTCTGGGACCCCCCCAAACTCGGCCGGGAGGGGCTCATCCTTCGAGAAACACTGCTGCGTCTGCGCGACAGAAGGACCCAAAGTGAGGTATTCACCATCCGGAGAACAGTAAATCGTAGCATGTAATCTCTTCAATAAATCCAAACCCAACAAGTTCTCACCACAATTCGAAGTCAAAAGGAAAGGAGAGTCAACAGTGAAAGGGCCAATTGTAAGTGCAAGAGGTTTAGAAATGGGGCTAACCACCGGAGTACCTGAAAACCCGACAGAGATATTATTTTTGCCAGACAGAGTCGCCCCTGGGACCTGAGTACGTGCCACCGAACTTTTTGTGGCACCCGTATCCACTAAAAATTTCTGAGGAGACCCCAGCAAATCTGCAGTTACATAAGGCCCACGTTGGTCAACATCCACAGAAACAGGTCCCGCGCTCTGCCCTACGCTGTCCTAGTTATAAGAAAATCCTGTCAAGTCATCCATAGCATATGCGTCGTTGTAGTACTGCCGGTCTCTACAATCGTCACCCTCCTTTTGAAAATGTTGCCTATCTCTTCCCCCGTCTAAGTAATTCCCTCCCGGTCTCCTGCCTTCCTCGGACTGTCTACCATCCTTGCTCGCATCTCCCCGTCCTCGTCCCCTGCTTTGTCCGGCAGCGGACCGGAGCAGTGGACAGTCTTTCCACCAGTGCCCCTCCTGTTTGCAGTTGGCGCACTGGTTCTGTCCCAAACGCTCTCTCTTCTCTCCCCTTCCGTAACCACTTCCTCCTCGACCAGCTGCCATGGGCGGGGCTCCACGTCCCCGACCCTTCGCCACTTGCTGTAATAACACCCTCGTCTTTAAATCTTTTGCCTTCTTTTCTTGCCTGTCCTTATTCTCATTCTCTCTATGTTCGTAATACTGGGCCATACTCAAAATCCCAGAGGGGGTGGATGTCGTCCACGTACTCTCTGACGCTTGCAATCGGGCTGATATTTCTGGCAACAAATTCGTTACGAATCTGTTAACAAAAAGTCGCAACCCACCATCTTGAGATATATCCTGACCGCTAAAATCCATGAACGTTTCCTCGAAACGAGTAAAGAAGTCTGAAACTGCCTCATCCTTCTTCTGTCTACAGGCCGTCAACTTATCCCAATCTACCTTCTTAGGTGGGATAAGTGAGTGCATGTATTTTATTATACGCCCTGGCAACGCTAGAATCTCAGCCTTCGGCTTCTCTCCTGGTTTCCGCTCCTTGTCCCAATCCTTAAATGCTTCCCAAGTACCACCCAGCTCTTCGGTATGATCTGAACCCATCACCTGCCTCCACACATCCACGGGAACCAATAATCTGAAAAATAATTCAATATCTTCTAGAGTCATGACCGTCGAGGAAGCTGCCTCTGTTAATTCTTTGTAATAAGCTGTCGGATTTTTCCTCGAGTCAGGTAGCTGAGCCTTTAAAGCTAGTACCTCACTCCGCTTCCAGGGTGTATATACCCATTGTTCTTGGAAGTGAGCATCAATACGAGCTCGGGTCACAGCATGTGTCGTCGGGTCTACCACTTCAGGTACTTCAGGGTGAAAAATAGGGTGCACTTCACGCATTGGGTGTATCCCAGAGAAATGGGGATCTCCCGCTGCTGGTAACTCATTTCTATACTCTAACAAGAACCTCAGACTGCGGAGCACATCCTTCATTCCAGTGTTAGCTCTGTAGGCATTATTCTTAATATCACGAAGAATCGCCGGTGCCTCCCCACCATATCCCTGTTCCCACAACGCTATCAATGTCGTCGACATGTGCCACAAAGCATGCTGCTGCATCAAAGGCTCATAGTCTTTCATTGTAGACCAGATGTCTTCCAATGAATAAGTGTTATTCCTGGCCCATTGACAGGCTTGATTAGCTACCATTGTCTTCTCATCCAACCCAACAGCAGAACGCGTAAGCAGCTTCCGTACCTGAGTAAACAGCCCACCTCCCGGTCCCCGGGTGGGGGTCAGGAACGCGCTCTGAGGGGTAGCACTGGCTGAAACAGTGGGAATAGCAGAATCAGTGGGGAGCGCCGGGGAGAGCACAGAAGGGACAGGTGGGCTCGTCGCAACAAGGGAGAGCAAGGGTGCAGTGACAGAGGAGATATTTTGATCAACCACAGAGGAACCAGGTGTACCGGACAAGGGAGGGGCACCCATTTGGGCAACTGAAACCGCTGGGGAGGCGGAATCCGTTAACACAGGATATAGTGGCTGTGGGGCATATGGGGGAGGGGGTCGAGCATTCAAAATATCCTCCATCTCGTCTTGGTCATCTTCTCTCGCTACATAGCTCTTATTATCGAGTAGCCTGCAACGCCTATCTGCGCGCTCAATTCGCAGCTCATTCTCTTTCTTAGTGTGTTCACTGGCCTTCTGCGCCATGGTCTGCGCCGCTCTCTTCTGAGCCACCTTCTCCTCCCTCATCTGCCGTTCTCGTACCTCCTTCTGCCACATCCATAAAGAATCGCACATGCTCTGGCGACTGCGCCTAGCAAACAATCTATCCTGTAAGTAATCTAATTTTGCTCCATCAAAAGAGCCAAGCAAAGGCCACTGTAAATCCACATTATCTTTCGTATATTTATGCCACAAAGTAGAAAGCAGAATCGGAGGTAAGCCGTGCTTAACATACATTTCAAAGTTTGGAGAGCCCTCCACCGGGGCAGGTTGGCTCTCAGCCAATCTAACGTCTGAGACATCATCACAGCACCCATAACACCGTAATTTACTGAAACACGGCATCCTGCTCTCACACCGTCACACACTAACACAAAGACTCACACTTGCACACTTGCTCACTTACCGGTAGGTCACACTCACAGTTTCAATATACACTACATCAAATCCGTACCAAAACACGTGTTACAAAAATGGGACAAGGCCCGTCGACCAAGTCCTGGGGAACCTGGACCCCACCGCAGACCGAACAGCACACCCGCTATTCCGAGACTGGGGAACACATCCGTCTCCTGCGTAGCACTACAGATCGGCATGCGCTACACCGCATGGGACTCGGTGCTCATTTCCGCGAACCGCCACCCTAGGCGTTCGGGTGAGTCCCGAAATCCTTCCGCAGCAAGCCACCCGCCAACTGCAGTATTACCTAGTCGGATGACTATAAACCAACGTTCACCCAATCTCCGTCAAGTCTGTCAGAGCGCCACTTGCAGTCTGAGTTCCCCGGAGCACACTAGCCCCAGGAGCACACCGGCTCCTCCAATCACCAAAGACGCACCGGTCTCTCGGAGCACTCCGGCTCCTCCAAGCAACAGTCGGACCACTCACCTTCTATGCGCGGTACCGACCTCTACCATTCTCCACCTCCGGCTGCCAGGACCAACACGGTCAACTCCAAAGTTCCGCCTTCCGGACTCCGGCGTAGGATCATGGACCGGGACCTCTTCCGATCAGCAGGGCGGGGCAGCGCTGCGAGAACCAAGCTCGGCATCAAGTGGGTACCCGGGCCCACCGTGCCGACCAGAGGGTCTCCGGCCTTCTGCTACCCACTTACGGGTGAGAAAGGTCCTAATCGTGGAGTCACTGTTCGGGCGCCATCTGATAAGCGTGGCTCAAATCCACCCGAGTGACTTACCGCACTCACCTATAGAGACCCAGTAATAAGTCAGCCGGACAGTGGAGAAGAATAAACAAAGCAATTCTATTAGGCCACAAACTCCCATATGAGAGGGCCCTGTTCGACCTCACCCCTAAGAGTGCGCCGAGAAGGACTGACTCATATCATCATGGTGATACATTATAATACGAAAAGGCAGAATAAAACACGCCCACAAATGGAAAAGTACTGGACCCCTGAGATGGTAGACAATGGCAAGCGTCCCCTAAATATAGGGAACGACCCTCTGGGCACAACGTGAAGTATCAACTGATCTTCTAATTATAATCCAAAATTTTAACTTAAATACTTAGGCGAAACTCATATAGTTCATGAATTCATCAAATAAATTTTATGTAGCTTCAGTATAATTTTTGATGTTTTGAAGTCACATCCAAAAACAATCTGTTTCCAAACGTTGCAATTAAATCCATAAGTACATTTGAAATAGCATCTTCCCAATGCATTTCGCGCCCATGACAGGCGCTTCGTCAGGGGAATCTGTAAACATACAATTAATTACAATGAGGGTCCATACATTCTACTAGAAATCATCTAGCTGGTACATGATCAGAGCACTTACATATCATTTACGTTATCGTTGCTAGATTTTTACATGAAACACTAAAACATATTTTCTAAAGTCCATATAACAATCGTTACTACTATCTTTTATCACAGTCCACTTTCTATCTCAATGCCAGGAAGCCACCGAGTAGACGGTGCTTATATCACAGCGGTAAAAAGCAAAACCCTGTTAACTTTTGAAGACACGCTGAAAGAGCGGACGACTTTGAGAAGCGGTAAGATGCGCGTTGAAATGAGGGCAGAAGCGATAACGCGTAACGCTTAGACAACAAGGATTTTTTTTGGGCAATTTAAACCCTTTGACACAGTAAGCACGCAACATGGATGAGACTAATGCACAATCATAACGCCAGCTGAGCCGCGAGGGCTTGAACTAGTTTGAGAAGTGTTTGTTACGTTATTTTTGCACATCTTCACGTATTTCACATTAAGTTTTGGGGCAATGTAGGATATTTCTGTCAAACACGTGGTTGTACAAACAGAATTGGATGACACACGGGAATTCACGTAGTAACGATTGTTATATGGACTTTAGAAAATATGGGGTATATTATCAACAACTAGCGATAATTTTTGTCTCTAACTTGTTTAGAGACAAAAATTATCGCCGCACATCGGCGATTTTTATCGCAGATAAACCTTGCTATTAGCAAGGTTTATCGCAAATGCGCTAAAAAACGCCCGCAATGCATGAATATCGCTGAAAAGTCAGCGATATTCATGCATTATCGAGCAAATGCTCTTAGCCATGTTATCCACCTCCCATTGGATAACATGGCTAAGAACTGCCCAGGGCAGGTGTTAGCTTTTGGAGATATTCGCCCTTAGCGCAAATATCTCCAAAAGTTGGTAATAGGAGATAGCGATGTTAGCGACTGTTTCCAGTCGCTAACATCTTGGCACGCCCACTTTGCATTTCATTAGTGATAAATATCACTGACATGCAAAGTGGGGCCCATGATGGTCGCTATCTCCTATTAGCTGTCGCTAACTGGTGTTAGCGACAGCTTGGTAATAGGGAGATAATTGTATCTCCGCTTTCTTGGCTTTTAAAGCCAAAAAAGCGGAGATAAAACCCCTTGATAATATACCCCTATGTTTTAGTGTTTCATGTAAAAATCTAGCAACGATAACGTAAATGATATGTAAGTGCTCTGATCATGTACCAGCTAGATGATTTCTAGTAGAATGTATGGACCCTCATTGTAATTAATTGTATGTTTACAGATTCCCCTGACGAAGCGCCTGTCATGGGCGCGAAATGCATTGGGAAGATGCTATTTCAAATGTACTTATGGATTTAAATGCAACGTTTGGAAACAGATTGTTTTTGGATGTGACTTCAAAACATCAAAAATTATACTGAAGCTACATTAAATTTATTTGATGAATTCATGAACTATATGAGTTTCGCCTAACTATTTAAGTTAAAATTTTGGATTATAATTAGAAGATCAGTTGATACTTCACGTTGTGCCCAGAGGGTCGTTCCCTATATTTAGGGGACGCTTGCAGTTTATTTACACGTCACACCTCTTGACCGACCAGGTGATACCTCCGTGGCACACAACAAAATTACAACCTTGATCTAAACTAGCCTGTGCCCAGTCTGCAACAAAGTGTGAATGGTAGACAATGGCCTCATACAAGAGGCATCTGCACCTGCAATAGCAACATTTGTTATCATCTCCCAAGGACACGGAGCCAGGCCGCTGCATCTCCAGTACATGAGAACGGCCTGATAAGGAGTTTCGCTAGCAGGAGTTTCAGCCACAGTAAACCAAGAAACGAAAACCTGCTGACATGAGGAATCATTCCTATTCCTACGGGAGGGGGAATGAATCATTCCTATTCCTACGGGAGGGGGAATGAGCAAGTGTAGCTTGCACGCACAGCAAAATGCTTCAAAATGGTGGCACACAAGCTAAGCTAAGAAAACTGGAATAATGTAACGCACATAAATGAATAACTGAATATGAAAAATATAAATGGTAAACACGTAAATGCAGATCATTAGTTAGACACATTCCGCTAACTCATAAGCATAATATATGAAGGGGCGGGGCATGGAATTGAAACCTATCAGAGGTCTTAATCACTATGGTGTAATATCTAAGGGGGTCTCAGCTATATCTTGCAATGAATCGATTACTTTCGCCCAAAACCGCCAACACCTGGGCACTCCCATGCCAAATGAATAAAGTTGGCACCAGCCATCCCACACCTCCTACAGTTGTCGTTCTCCCTGAAACCATATCTACGCATTTGTACTGGTGTATGATAAACTCTGTGGATGTATTTGAAATGAATTAAGTGATGTCTGCTGTTTTGTGAAACAGACTTTGCATAACAGTATGACCACTGTGCTTCTGAGAAGTCCATACCTAGTTCTCCCTGCCATTCCTGGCATATCTTCATCGGGTTTGACCTGCCATCTTTTTGTGCGAGCGTATATAGTGTTGCAATTCCTCTCTGTGGAGTCTGCGCTTTCAGGAGAAAAGTAAGTGAGGCGAACTCCCGAGGCTCTGTCATGCTCTCATCTAATTGGGTGTGCAACGCCTGTCTAACTCTGTGGTAGTGATATCTGAGTAGAGGAGAAGGGTCAGGAGCCACCGTCTGGATCTGTTCTCATGTGCGGACTTCACCATTTGTAAACGTCCTCTATATCCTTTATGTTTAGTGTGTGAAGTGCCTGCATTGCTGCTCTGTCCTTCCATAGTGAGAACCAACTGCACCATTCTACTGGCAGTGTAGGAGTATATAGTAGTGAAATTCCTTGCAGCTCTGCACTTTGTGTAGTTGGTAGCCAGTGAGTCCCACCGGGTCAAAGGTATGATATTTCCTCTGTGGCTTTGTGAGTAAAGTCTGTGGAAGAGTAATAGGGTGGACCGCTCCTCTTTCCAAATGCAAGTGTGGTGGAGTAGCAGGACTGTATATCCATGCATATGTATTTGTTGTGCTGCTCTATAATAGGTTTCTAGATCTGGTACAGTAAGACCACCCGGCTGGTATGGTCTTGTCAGAATGTCCCACTGCATCCTAGGCTGCCTACCTGCCCATGCAAGCCTAATGAGCTGAGTACGAATGGTACGAAACAACGAGTTTGGGAGTAGACTTGGTATATTGAGAAAAAAGAACAGGAATCGTGGTGGTACTATCATTTTTATGATAGCTATGTGCCCCAACAGTGACAGTGGCCATTTAACTGCATGCGTGCGGCCGTTTTTCCCGCGGTATGCGGCATTTTTTAAATTACCGCGTTACATGACGAGCTCAGCTCGTCATCAGCACATGGTAGGTAATGCTGATGACGAGCTGAGCTCGTCATCAGCATGGAAGGGGTTAATCCACTTCTCCACCATATCTGTGAGGCGTAATGGCCTGCCGTAGTTTTCACGAACTGCTATCTCTGGGTCTGTGTGGACCTGGATACCAAGATATCTAACGGGCTCAGAGGTCCAGGTCAGAGGATAATCTAGCGGCACCTGGGTTGTGGAGGCAGTCAAGGGAAATATGAGGGATTTTAACCAGTTAATTCACAGACCTGAGTGGCTGCCAAATCTCTATACCTCTTGAAGTATTGGGGTTAAATTATGTTCAGAATCTCTGACTGCAGTAACATGTCATCTGCATATGCAGAAATCCTCAAGTTATACTGAGAGGATCATATGCCGCGATGAGAGTGATATTCTCGAATTGCACATGTTAAGGGTTCGGCCACCAGTGCGCATAATAATGGGGAAAGGGAACTGCCCTGTCTGGTGCCCCTTGTGATTGAGATTGGGGCAGAGATCATACCATTAACAAGTATTCGGGCCATAGGTTTCGCATATAGCACTTCCACTAACTTTATAGCACCACCATTAGGAAACTATACTCTACCGAATCCAATGCCTTCTTGGCATCCAGGGAGACAGCTGCCGCATAAACCTCAGGGGTCTATTTCAGAGATTGCACAAAATAATGTGCGTATATCACTCGTTAAGGACCTGCCAGGAACAAATACTGATTGCTCTGGGCCCACCAGTCCAGGGAACAGTGGGGAAATCCTATTCGCTAAAATGCTGGCAACATTTTTGTGTCTCTTTATTCAGCAATGATAATGGCCTGTAGGATGAGCACAGAATGGGTGACTTATTAGGCTTTAATAAAGTGACCAGTATAGCTTCCCGCATAGTCAGGGGCATAATCCCTTCTCTCGTCATTTCCTCAAATAAGTTGACTAAATGCGGTATTAGCTGGTCCTGCTATTCCTTATAAAAGGCCCCTGTCAGGCCGTCAGATCCTGGAGCATTGTTATTTTTCATTGTTTTTAAGGCCTCAATAATTTCTGTGGGGTGGAGGGGGGCCATAAATTGCTCCCTGAGAGAGTCAGACAGCCATTGCATTGTAATATATTCTAAATAGTCTTCTGCAGACTCAACAGCACTGGTGCCCCATGACGTGTATAGTTCTGCATAGTAAGATCGGAAACATTCAGTAATCTGTGGGGCATCCCAGACCTGTTTGCCGTCCTTGTCCAAAAGTGTTAATACCTCGCTTTCACCTCTTGGAGGACAAGTCAGAGCCGCCAGTGTGGCACTGGGCCTCTCCCCCTCCCATACACTCTAGCTGTGGCATATTTTCCTAGGTGTACCATCTCTGTTTGTGCCAATTCATTATATTCTTCCATCTTTTCTCTAAGTTGTACTAACTGTTTGGACTCTGATGCTCGGAGAGTATCGCGCTGCAATATTGCTAGCTCCTTCTCAAGTTTATTCATAAGATCTCTTATAGATCGCAGTACCACTGCGTGTTTAACTATAGTTACCACACGGATATAGGCCTTGAAAGCCTCCCAGATGGTGGCCATACTTGTAACACTCCCAATATTGTGTAGAAAATATGAATCTATCGCTTGAGCAAGCTCTTCTCGAAATACTGTGTCCAGCAATTAATGCTGTGGGAACCGCCACGTGCGAACCCTAGACTGCAAACCTTTAAAGGCGAGTGTTAACTTAACAGGTGAAAGATCGGACAGTGTATGCGGCAGATGAACACATTCTTGTATGTAGGGGAGTAAGCTCTTCGAAACTAGCCAATAATCAATACGTGCGTGGATGTCATATGCGGATGAGTAGGAAGTGTATTCCCTACCTAGTGGTGATCTATAAAGCCAAACATTTAGTAGCCCACTATCTTCCGCTATTGTGGTGACTGCCTTGGCTGCAGCAGACCGTCTTCTGGTTGGCCCCTTGACGAGTTCAGGTGATAAAACACATTTATAATCTCCCCCGCCCATAGATGGGGAATATTCGCATATTCAGCTATTTTATCATTACGGGATCTGTAGAATTGGGGGTCATCATAGTACGGGCCATAGATACCAACCAATAGTATGTCAAGACTATCTTTGTGACAGCGCACAACCACATATCTGCCTCCTGCATCCACACACACCTCTTCAAGCTGCACCCCGGATCCCCGGCGAGCCCATATCAATACTCTGTGTGCATGAGAAGTGAATCTGGATGCCATATAGGTGCCCCTCATTCTATTCTGCATCAGCAGACCCGATCCAGGAGCCAGGTGGGTTTCCTGTAAAATGGCACCATCTATGTTGTGTTTCTGCAAATAGAGGACTGTTTTGTGAATTTTATGATGGTCATTCAGCCCTCTTATGTTCCATGTCATAAAGCTTATCGTGGCCTCTTTGGTTTTCTGTATGGTGCTCAGAGAGTTATCTATCCTCTGTGTCTATCTTTATTAGCATGCATGCTTACTCTATAGGGTGTTCTTCCTACATTATTTTTTGCTTGGCTACTTACGTCAAATGATTTCAAAATGGTGGTCCCTCCGTCTACCTCCCACACCATTCATACCCCAACTTTACATGGCATCTGGAACCCCACCCATACAATTCTCCCTGTATATACCCAACATTGTGTGTAATACACGTGGGTGGTGAGTGCCCCTAAGCTGGTCTGCAGCTCTTACTTTTAATTGGCCGATTAGTACCATTAATACAACCCTGCAAAAGAGTAAAACGATATAAGCAGTAGTCCTAAATTTCCGGATTCTATGTACTGTACCATATATCCTGCTAGTGTACAATTGTGATGCCGATCACATAGCTAGAACCAAATCACATCTATTTCCTTCTACTATCCTGACAAACTATTATCTACCTGGCACACATGATCAATGGAATCAGCATAACTGGGAGCAATGTCTTAGTCATTCTAATCTAGGTCACTGCGACTCACGCGTTTTCTGAGGATGTATTCTGTCCTTTAGTCAAGGCGCTGTCTCTTAAGCGCAACTTTAGCACTTGGTAATAGCTATTCGGGTCAGAGTAAATTTTAGATTTGCCATCCAGTGTCACTCTAAGACGTGCAGGATGCAGCATTGCATATGGTATGTTCATTACTCTCAGTTTACGTTTAACTGATTTATACTGCTTCGCGCCTCCAGTAAAATCCAGATAAATGGATAGTTCCGAACGCGCATAGTGCAGTGATCGGAGCTCCCTTGCCCTTCTTAGTGCTGCTTCCCTGTCCCCATAGTTGAGAAGTCTGGTGATTATGGGGCTAGGGAGAGCTCCAGGGGCTCGTCTAGAGGCCAGCGAGCGATGCGCACGCTCTACAATGACTACAGCTGAGAACGTATTATGGCCAAGCAGGGTGATAAGCAATTGCCCAATGAATTGCTCCATATTACCGATGCTTGTGGACTCAGGCAGGCCAACTATACGTAGATTGTTGCACCTAGACTGCACTTCCAAGTCCTCCGCCCTGTTTTGCAGTGCCACCATCGTAGCTTCCATTAGTTTCTGCGAGTTTGAAGCCTCGATGCATAGATCTTCAGCATTAGAGACTTGCTTTTCAACTTCACTCGGTTGCTACGCATTTTTATCCATCCTTTCCGACATGCGGTCCATACAGTATGTCAGGAATGCAATTTTACGGTCTATAGTAGTGAGGCTGTGCTGTATTGTGGTGGGAATTACTCGTAAATCGCTTCCTATTTCATTGTTCATTGTCCCCCTGTTCCTGTGGCGGCCCCTCTGATTGCTCCTCCCTGGATCTGGTAGACTTTTGTTGCTCAAATTAAAGCTTCTTTTGCAGCTGGTCAGGTTTCCCCATTATGTGTTATAGTATGTTTGTAGTATGGTCTAGTCTCTGCTGGAGCTGCAAGTCGACTGCTATGCCTTCTGTCCGGCCTGCTGCAGCTGTGTGCACTATGTTGGGGATTCTTTAATCTCCATAGTTAGCCTAGTTCAGACGCCCCAGTCGGTGCGCAGCTCACCTTGATGTTATTGTCTCAGGCCTGCAGCAGTCTTCGTCTTCTCAGCACAGCGAGGGGTCGCCCGTAGAACCAACCGGGACTCTGGAGGGTGCAGACCGGTCCCCAGCAGCAGCGCAAGGCTTCAAGGGTCCCACCCCCAACACTCCCGCTACCGCTCCACGCCATAGGTTAAAGGTGCCCAAGGCCTCAGGAACCATGAGAGACCCTTGGGCAGTCCAGCAGCATTAGTAGCGGCTGACCATCAGCAGTGCGGGCAGAGCAGCCCGCGCCCCAACGACGCATACTGTCTCTTATGGCCGTAGGCTCAATCCCTGCAGGCACCAGGGAGCGTTCTCAGGGGTCACAGCCACTACGCATGGATGCCGGCTTCCCAACCACAGCAGGCCGCGCCCTGTCAGATCGGGATGTCGCTGCTACTCGGGCAATCCTGAATCAATTTTCTTTGTGCCAGCGGGATACTGAACCGGATCGTTGGTTCTCTCGATGCCCGATGTGGACTTTCAATAAATTATTCAGGGTTTAGCAAATTGCTGAAGGATTATAGATATGCCACGGGAGCTTACTCAAGCTGCGGCCATTATGAGACCAGGCAAACTCAACCCCCGATTCCCTCAATTTTCTATGACAGTTTCAACCATTTGAATAAAAGAGTGGTCTTTTCAAAGGAAATACATTTTTCCATCCAATAAATCTTGTTGCTTTCGCCCCACCTGTTCTTTAGCTGTCTGTAAGATCTCTTAATAATAATCTCTATCTGCAAACTTTTTAGAATTCTTTCTTTCTGTGGTTCACGTTCTTCCTTATCCAAGACTATTTGTCTAATTCTCAATATTTGAGAGTACAGTCTTTCTTCATGTAAACTTTCAGCATATAGAACATTGTTTTTAATTGTATCCTTTATTGGTCTTCCATTTCCCCTTTTCGAAGTTAAATTGTACTTCCAAAAATGCACCATATGCTCATTTACGCCCTTTGCAGTAAGGCAGCTGTTGTAAATCCTATCGGCAATCAAGGACTATTTTCTCGTTTTTAATACTTTGAGCTCCTTTGGCATTATCTATATTTTAAAACCGTACTGTTTCTTGTTGCATTTACACTGCATTCCTCCTCGGTCCACCACAGGTTCCCTGCTTGCTTGAAGGGAGGTAGCGGAGATAATTTTCCCTCACTTCCGGCCCGAATCACGAGGTTAGCAGTCTAGCTGCTCTCCTCAGCTATTTAAAACCATGCCTGCCATGACGTGCAGTGGACGCGCTTTGCAGTAAGGCTGCTGTTGTAATTCCTATTGGCAATCAAGGACTTTTTTCTCGTTTTTATTACGTAAAGCTCCTTTGGCATTATCTATATTTTAAAAACGTACTGTTTCTTGTTGCATTTCCACCGCACTCCTCCCCGGTCAACCACTGGTTCCCTGTTTGTGCGGAGAGAGACAGCAGAGATAATTTTCCCTCACTTCCGGGCTGAGTCACGAGGTTAGCGGTCTAGCTGCTCTCCTCAACTATTTAAACCCATGCCTGCCACGACGTGCAATAGACTTGCCGCAGGTGCGCCAAAGGCACGTCAAAGTCAAGCCCGTCTGCCCGACAAAGTCTAGCCCATCTGCGCCCATAAGCCAGGACCCCTGCATTTTTTATACCTGACTTAGGAATTAGGCGGCAATACTCTTACACAAGCCTGGAACTCCTAGATATCTGAGGGGTTAGTTCAGCTAAATTTAATAACCACCCTTATGACTCTCCCGGGGCTCTCCCGGTCATGGAGGGACCCTTTACGTGCAGGTCCTGCCAATTCCAAAGCCTGGAGCTGAAGCAGAAGCACATGGGTCCACTGCTATCTGACCCTGGCAAGGGTAAGCACAACCCCAATATAGCTATTCAATCCGTGACTTCCCCAGACATCCCTACCAACAAATCTGCTCGAGGCTGGCATGGCTTTCTGAGTAATGTTTGTTCTCTACCCAAGCATGCTGTTGAAATTTGGGATCTACTAGCCTCTTAGAATCCCGATAGCGGATTCCTGACTGAAACCTGGCTCAAACCCAGCTCCACCCCCTGCTATTTCGGTGGCACTCCCTGATGGCTAATGTATTCAAAGGTTGGATGGACAACCTAAGGTGGGTGGAGGTATAGCCATTATCCATAAAGACACCATCAATGTAGCGATACTCGAGCAATGTTGCAATGAGAATATTGAAATATTAGTGTTTGGCATTGATTTGCTACCTCATCATAGCTGTAAAGGCGCACTTGATTAGCTGGCCACATTGAAACAATGTCCCAGTTTGGCTAGGTGCCCTCATACAGCGTGGTTCTTCGCTGACCTAAGGAAGGAAAAATGTCTTTGTAAAAACTTGGAAAGGTGTTGGCGTCATTCCCCTGATGCACAGGATAAAGAGAGATATAAGACCGTTATGGGTCGATATCATAAAAACATAAAAACTGCACGCAGAGCCCATATTGCTTTGCAACTCAGCCAGGCACGGAGTGCCCCCAAAGTATTATACCAAATCCTTAATTCTTTCACAAACCCAATGGCCTGTAATAATGAAGCGGCTCCCTCTCAAGAACTTTGCAATAGAATAGCTATCCATCTTGTACAGAAAATGTAGCTGATCTACGATAAAATCACTACAGTCAGGAACCTCCAGAATGACACTGCATCCTACTGAACCCCATCCCTGGGTAATGTGCATACGTTGGAAAACTTCCCCCTTCTCACGGTTGGCGACGTGGAGTCACTGTTGAACACAGTCAAATCAGGTTCCCCTTTGAACATTATTCCAGTCAAAAATTTCCTTGTGGCCCTCCAAATAGTGATCCCCCTCAATTTTCTCTATCCTCAATCTCTCAATGAGAGAGGGCCAACTACATGCTGAATGGAAGATGGCGCAAAAAATTCCCATCCGTGAGAATACCAAGGTCCCATTAGAGGACCTATCCAACGATCGTCCAATTTCTCTTCTACCTCTCCTAAGTAAGATATTGGAAAAGCATATCAACAAACATCTCTCTGACCATGTTGATTCCACTGGATGCCTTGACCCATCTCAGTCTGGGATTAGGCCTATGTCCAGCACTGAGTCAGAATTTATTGCTGTTACCGCAGCATAAGGCACTCCCTTGACAACGGATAAGCAGTACTATTAGTGCTACTTGATTTGTCGGCAGCTTTCAACACAGTCTCTCATCAGATTCTGCTCAAGAGACTTAAAGAAACTGGAATTCAAGTACAAGCCTTTCAGTGGATTTCGAGCTTTCTCTCCTTCCGAACTCAGACTATCTCTCTGGGCCCTTCTGATCTAAGACCATGGAACTGACTAAAGGAGTACCTCAGGGCTCCTGCCTCAGTCCCACTTTTTTTTCAACATTTATGTTACTCCACTAGCCGGATTACTTACAAAACTGGGCTTCACTCGTATGCTGATGACACCCAGCTATTACTGTCATTTGACAAAAACACTCCCAATATCCAGTCCACCTTCTCGGATGGCATGATTGCCATTGCGACCTGGATGAGGAATAATTTCATATATTTTAACGCTGGAAAACCAAGAACATGCTGTTTGGAGATGCACCAATGCTATGGTTCCCACAATGGTAGACGGTTGACCTAGGTGCCACCCCAGTTCCCAAGACAGTGGTCAAGAACCTTGGCATACGCTTGGACCAGAAACTAACAAGGCAGGAGTATGTTGCAGCCACAGTCTAAGCAGGGTATATCCCTTTCTCCCTTTGACTGCACAGAAAACTCTTATTCAGGCACTGGTGATGAGCCACCTGGACAACTGTAATGCTCTCCTGATTTCAGCAAGTGAGTCCTCGCTTAGTAGACTCCAAGTAGTCCAAAACACCATGGCCCACCTTGTCTCGAATGCCCCTGCCAGAATAGCCTCTCTCCCTCTTCTACAATGGCTTCACTGGCTTCCAGTACGCAAACGGGTCAAATTTAAGATATGCTGTATTGTGCATAAAGCATTAAATGGTAGAGGTCCTGGCTATCTTGCAGGAAAATTCAATCAATATCTGCCACCCAGACCCTTACGTTCAGGAGCTAACTCTCTACTCCTTGTACCACGCTTCAAAAAACTGTGCTTGGGTGGGAAGACTTTCTTTCACCTAGCCCCCTCTTACTGGAAGCAACTCCCCATTCATCTCTGGAAATGCCCAGATCACATTCAATTTAGAAGGCTCCTCAAAACTGCACTGTTCTAAAACTATTCTCTCTCTTTGGCCTTCTGCAGCTCCTCCATAACGCAGATACCCCTCTGCAGATGAAACTGGTGCCTTACAAGCAAATCAAAATAAATAAGTACATTTATACTGTAGGTAAACTTGATCTTTACATTGACAGCATTAAATGCCTCAATATTGAGGTGCAATGTTTTACTGGGTTTCTTCAGACCAAAACAAGTCATCAGTATACCACATACGGCTTTTCAACTCCTGTTTCCAATGACAATTGTTCAAAATCTTCTTCATATTTTATCATGGATGTATTTACATGAGTAGGTACAGTTTCAGTTTCAGATAATGTGATATTGCAGAAAGGTACAAATGGTGTGCCTTTCTATAATTTTCGGTCTTGAAATTCACTGAATGCATATGTGGCTATGCTCACTGCAAGTTTCGGCTCTGTGATCTTAGATGTCTTCCTGTGACCCTATCTGGTGGGCTGGTTTTTGACATACAGTGACTTAAAAACTACCTTTGGCCACCACTTGATGCACTCATTCCTGGTGTGCCAATCACCTATTTCGTGGATTCATCCATTTTCTCATTGGATGTATCCTCGACCTCTGGTGTTGGTTGAACGCTGGTATTATTGGTCTGTGATTTGTTTCACAGTTTTCTAGTTTGACTTTCCAAAGGTCATGGTTCTTTGATTTCCAATTGTTTAGCTTAAGTTTTACAAGAGCATCAACACTGCCATCTTCATGGCGTACTCCATATTAGCAAAGAAATGGTTTGCCATGAACAGGATATATAACATACTTGGGCCATGCTTCCTATTTGCAGTAATTAGGGTAAATAAACTATAGACAGTACAATGTGCTGAATGTCAGCTTTGCAGCAATCCTTCTTGTCTAATATGTGGAATGAAACCCAAACCGGTGAGTGATATTGGGGCATTGTATCTTAGTCCAGTGCATGAATGTCGGTGGTGCAGAAGTAGTTGGGCAGCTATTGGCTGCCGTTTGGCTAAAACTGAGATAAAGATGGGGGCTGGAGTGTTAATCTCTGAATTGCCTTCTCCTGGCTGGAAGTACATTCTTTTTTTGGCATCTTCATGTAAACATCGACACAACCAGCACATTAATTCTGTCACAGCTTTATTTTCCCACCAAATCGCAGTCTTGCAGACAATTGCCACTACCACTGCCTTGTTATGGTCAATTTTAGATTAATTGAACGCCCTGTATTGTGGCCTACCAGGGCACTCTTTGCAACAACTTTCATTTGCGTATAATACTGGTGCTGACTTACTGGATTAGTCAGAAAACATTTTTTTTCTATTCCTACCTGAGAGCATTGAATTGTCTTTTCCCAAGGAAAGGGAAGTTCTTAAGACATTGTGTATAGTCCACCACTCTGTTTTTGAGATAGTGTGTATCTATGCCTGAATTAAAAAGACTACCACCCTTCATGTGCTCTACAATCAGCAAGTCAGAACCTTCTCCAGGTTCCCTGCAGCCTCTGCCAACAGAAAGTGAGTCTCAATTCCTGTCATCACAATGTAGAATAATCTACCACTTTCCTGTTTTGAGCTAAACAATTTACCTTTCTGGCGAGGTTGAAAACTTTCGTATTCAAGCACCTCATGATTTTTTTAAACTTGGAAAAGCCAGTCAAAAATTGTGTTTTGTCTCTAAATCAGAATGTCTAGAACCTGTTATTCTTTATTAGATAGTATCGGTGGCGGCTGATGGCATTTCAAAGTGGTGGTCCATAAATGTTGGGCATGACTATTATGCAACAAGCGAATAATCCAGAGTGACTCAAGGAAGAACTGGGGCAGAAAAGGGTTCTCCCTCTGTGATTTTTTTTTTTTTAAAGAGTGGCCGATGGTGCATTCCTAAGCAAATTTGACACCCATGTGCTCCCCGGAGTTCGCAGCCAGCTATCTAGAGACGGGGGAGCACAACGGGAGTAAGAAATGCTGACACTCCCCATTTGTGCTGAGTCCATGCACAGAAGCAAGAGCTCCAGGTCCGTAGGGTTCCCAGCACAGCCCAACTTGCTGCCCTGATCCTGGCTCGCTCTTAGCTAGGCTCTTAGACTGCCTTGGTAAAGCAGGGGATCCCCACCGCCAGTGGCGATGTCCGCTAAGTCCGGCAGGGCTCTGGAGGGCTCCCCTGAGGTCTGAGGAGGAAGGCAGCAAGACTGTGGCAATCAGGCAGCGATGTGGAGGCAACCCTAGTGCTGGACCTGTATACTACATTGCAGGAGCAAGAGTCTCTGCCACCGGGCGGCTTCCTGAGGGTCAATGGGTTGAGAGCACCGGGCATGCAGTAACTAAGAGTCACCCATCTCGGCCAATGAAAGCACTGCTCTCATGGTGCTTATAACAGTAAACAGCACAAGAGCAGTGCGAATATTAGCTGGGGCAGACAAACACTGCACTCTATCGGAGACTTGTGCAGCTGTCTCTGCTTGCCGGCCCCCCTTATAGCGATGACTAGGGAAGCCTGAACTAGACATGTCCGGCTTGCCGCAAGCAACATACCGGCCAACCAGACATGCACAGTTTACATACAAAGCCCCAGTTACTGGTTGTAATAAACCACACCTAGTAGGAGGACAGGATGCTTCTCCTGCTGGAAGATAGGTAAGATATTTGAGGGATGCAATGGCTCGCAGGTAGTGAGTCAAATCCCTTGCGCCCATATAAAGAAACCTCTGCTGCACAGTATGTGATGAGAGTCACCGGTCCCACGCTTGAAGCAAACACTGCAGAGATTTTTGCGGCAACATGATATAGTGCTAAGTTGCGTGATTTAAGAATTGAATGTGATTTGTATTTGTTTTTGTAATATGCTTGCAATTAGCCATGCACTTTGTAACCTTTTTGACCAATATGGGCTATTCACTACTCACAAATGTATCAGAGAGGCAGCATGTTCAACTTCTCATGAAACCTGGGCGTGTATGTGCGTTCAACAGATATTCAAGATGGACATTTGTACGTGTCCTTTTATGATACACAACACGTAGAAAGTATGTTTGTCAAAGGATTTATTCGGTAGGTGAGCAAATGCTTAAATGTATGCGGCAAGTTGTATTATTAAACTGATTGTTTCCCTGGACAGCAATTAGAAGGCTGTGAAGAAAACTGGGTGACGTGTAGTGCTTTACAAAGCAAACAATTAAATAAATTAATAAATACATTAATAATGTCAGACGTATTATGAATGGAACGTGGCATGTTCCCAGCAAATAAAAGCGAATAGCAGTTAAACCATGATTCCAGAACTGTACAGTTAAACGAGTTAAGATGTCAGAGCACAGCTTGCTATCGAATACAATCAATGTGATATTAAAATAATTTCCTTATTGCGCACTCGATTGTTCATGCTAATGGGCTTTCCATAGTGGTTTTGAGTAATGTAAAGGAAATCTAAAGTGATTGCCATGTATGTCCGAGGTAGCTATAGCTCGTTCACAGAACCCGTGCATGCGGCGCCTCAGTGACTACTGCTCATGGAAGCACGTTGGGGTTTTCTTTGGTCCTCTGCATTGTGTTTTTCTGATTGGCGGGACTAGACATTGCAAAATGTGAGCCGCTGCAGCACAACAGATAGCTGTGTCCAGAGCATAGGCCATATTGGTTTGAGAGGCAGGTCCTGATTAAATTGTGTGGTCCATTCCAGGCTTAGTCATTGTACCTGTCCACAGCATCCCACACACACTTGTCAACGATTAATTGTGCTTAGTTCTCCATCCTTCTCTGTTCCCAGCACACGTGCAGTATGCTGGGAACAACATTTATTTTGTCCTAGCCACATCTTCCAAACAAGAAGAGTCATGGTTGCTCTCCTTGCATGCCTAATACATCTAAGAAGAACCATAAATGGGCCTTGATGCGCAGTGAATCATCGTTTTGATTGGGCCATTGTATAGTGTCGCTCTTGTAACGTGAATTGTTGCCAGGTGTGAGTGCCTATGCGTGAGGTGTGTGTGAGTTTGCCTGTGAGCTTTGTGGGAGGGTTGGGCGTAAAATTATATTGTGTGGTATGTGGTGGGGCTGACAGCCAATGTGATAGCAACACTTAGCAGTACATAAACATACTACGCTGATATATGGCATATTTGCAGTTGCGCGTGCTGGAACTGCCATAGCATATGATACAGTTCCCACATTGCAGCCTCCTTATACCCTTTTATACAATAGTGTAACCATGCAAATAGTAACTCATTTAACTTTATACTTAGAAACTAAGCGCCCAAAAGTCTATACAAATAGTCACACATATAAACTCATCTCAAACCCCATATCCAGCCCCTATATACCACCACCAATTATTACAATGCATCCTCCATAAAAAGGTGCCTATTTATTGGCCAGTCCAATGCTTGTATCCCATCACCATAGGCTTGGTGTCTATGAGTTGTCATCAGGCAGCTATGCCGTTCTGTTTTGGTGTTTTTCCGGCAAGTAAAGATGTCTTCCAGGTTAATATTGTTAGGAAAGGAGTGTGCCATCATACATTATATTTAGGCAGCACATCGTAAGAAAAAGTAAATTGAATGTTTTGTCTTGTGATGCCAAGCTGAGAGACAGGCTTGCATTATTGCCTGGTCACAGAGTTGAATACATTAAAGGATATATAAGGTTCAAATCCTATCCTGTCAATACTTCTCTAAGCATGGGGTTAAGGATTTGGGAATCTCCACATTTTATTACTTTGCCACTTTGTCTACAGTTGACAGTTGAGGATGCAGGACTACATTATAGTCACTCTTAGGCAAATATTCTGCAACTTCACCTTCTCCCAGATGTGTAGAATTTCCACTTTTTCTGGGGGCATACGTAGGTAGAGTGCCATAGACTGTTTTTGTTCTTCTTTACTTAATGCAATACATCAAGGACTAACTCGGCTGCTCTTTATTGATCTCTTGCAAAGGGGAGGAATTATTGGCTAATATCCTTTCCTGGGCAGGATCAGGAAACAATATATTAGTACCTGAATGGGTTTTTTTAGGTGGATTTGTGTGGGCAATTTATCTCATAGGGATGCACTTCTGAGTTGCACTGGCATTCCCAATTCAGGGCCCCCTGACTGGAGTGGCACAGTGAGCAGGAAAATTATTCACTGGAATGTAACCCAAGTCATTACTGATGGTGGGGTAATTCAAGCTTTAAAGCCCCCCACTTGTGTTTTTTAAGTGATATACCGTAAGTGCAATGGGCATGCCATCACACTTATAGATTGCACTCATGCTCACCGTGCCACAGGGCTCATGCTGTACCTTCATGTTGAGTAGCAACTAAGCTAAAAACCCATCTGTCATTACTTGTGTTCCTCTCTAGGGGGACTTGGCCTGGCTTGTCAGGCTGGACTGTCCCTTTTGGAGTAGGGACAATTCTGGTTTGCATAGATCTGGTCTCTGATTGGAGTGGCATAGTGGACAAAAAATGATGAACTGGAGTGTGGTGCCGAATGGCTGAGATTGATTCAGGCTTTCGACCTATTACTTTTTTTGTTTTATTTAATTGAATAATTATTGTTTATTAGACTTTGCTTCTCTAATCACACAAACAATACATAAAAATGTTTTTCTAACAAACTTAAGGCAGCATTTTTTTTAGGGAGAGGAAATTGCTTCCCTGCTACAACGTTTATAGCATGTTATCATTACTCAATATAGTCCCTTCCACTCTGTACCTTTTCTCTCAAGTATTTGCCGATCCATCGGTTACCTATCCTATGTTCCCACTCTTATAGTGTGCGCCTTCCCACACCATTCTGTGCTGTCTGTCTGCAGCCGTCTCTCAGTCTGGGCTTTTTAGTGCTTTCACTTGACCTTGGTTTCTCATTCTTTATCCTGTTTCCCAGATGCTTCTAACTGTTTTTACCCTCATCCCAACTCATGGTCAGCGACTGGCTGCCGCCCCCCCCCAATCCGGCACCCAACACCCAGAAACGTGGACATGAGACTTCGTTACTTTTTGGAAGGCGGGGGCTAGTCCCCTGGCCGTATTTATTAAGATATAAAATTAAAAAAGGTTTTAATTGCATGGTCAACAATTATACAAAAATCAGCAGGACATTAGATACAAATATCGTCAACAAGTTTGAGAGGCTAACCTTAACAAAACTCTAATACATGTTGTTTCCTAACCGAATCTAACATCCTCATCTTGATTTCTGTACATTTCTGGCCATATGGCAAGGTCGCTAACCGGTGTCAGGTCCTACAAGCTGCGCCTCACCTAGAGCCGTGCGCATGCGCAGTCGTGCCCCGGGAATTGCCCGGTCTACGCCGTGAACTCCATTTACCCACTAAAGGAGGGCCCTTACTCTGCGCCATCCGGTGACGTCATGAGTCTACGCGCGCGGGGTGGCTACCAGCCTAAGGAAAGCGTGACTACTCCGACCCGCGCCCCTTTGAAGCATCAATTACCTTGCCCCTGGAGTTCTAGGAGTGGCCCAAAGGCCCCTCCCCCTGGGCGGGAACCTCCATAGGATGATGCCCGCCCCCTCAGACCTTAAATATGTGCTCACCGGTCATGACCTTACCGCATGCCCCATACCTAATAAATACGACGACCTATGGGAAAAAATTCTAAAGGACAGCTACACTGGCTAATAAATAACAGCATCAACGTAAAGCTACAAAGGGAAAAAAGGCCTAAACACACTTGGCATCAAAGCAAAAGCACTTCACACACAGTTTGCTAAAAAGGGGAAAAAATTCCTAAACCAAATCACATCATCAAATATACCGACCCGATCAAGTTCTATTACGCATGTAAGACATGTTAACAGTATACTAGCAAAATTACGCTCAAACCAGACATAATGAAGCCACAAGATTTTTGTTCCAGGGATGGTGGGTGGGAAAACAAAGAAGCCCCGAGCGCGGGGCACACCGTGTTGTGAGGGAGCGTCCAGGGACAAGGGGGTCTCCTGGGCGCTCCCCGCCTCTTTATCCCTAAGGGGCCAGGCGGGGGGGCAACGCCCCCCCGCCCCACCCCTCCAGTAGCCCGCCCCCCCTGACCCGGACCTTCTACACTGGTATCCGGGTCAGGGAGGTCGCCGGCCAATCGGTGGTGGGTCGCGCCCAAGGGCCCGCCCCCACCACCGAGAGGCACAAAGGGGGGAAGGGGGGAAGCAGTCGCCGCGCCGCCATGCGTGCGGAGGGGCCGAGGGCCCCCCTTTTCACATGGTCAGCGACTGGCTGCCGCCCCCCCCCCCAATCCGGCACCCAACACCCAGAAACGTGGACATGAGACTTCTTTACTTTTTGGAAGGCGGGGGCTAGTCCCCCGGCCGTATTTATTAAGATATAAAATTAAAAAAGGTTTTAATTGCATGGTCAACAATTATACAAAAATCAGCAGGACATTAGATACAAATATCGTCAACAAGTTTGAGAGGCTAACCTTAACAAAACTCTAATACATGTTGTTTCCTAACCGAATCTAACATCCTCATCTTGATTTCTGTACATTTCTGGCCATATGGCAAGGTCGATAACCGGTGTCAGGTCCTACAAGCTGCGCCTCACCTAGAGCCGTGCGCATGCGCAGTCGTGCCCCGGGAATTGCCCGGTCTACGCCGTGAACTCCATTTACCCACAAAAGGAGGGCCCTTACTCTGCGCCATCCGGTGATGTCATGAGTCTACGCGCGCGGGGTGGCTACCAGCCTAAGGAAAGCGTGACTACTCCGACCCGCGCCCCTTTGAAGCATCAATTACCTTGCCCCTGGAGTTCTAGGAGTGGCCCAAAGGCCCCTCCCCCTGGGCGGGAACCTCCATAGGATGATGCCCGCCCCCTCACACCTTAAATATGTGCTCACCGGTCATGACCTTACCGCCACAGGCCAGCATTGTTAACCGACGATCTGGCCTCCCCCCCTAGACCCTACCTTAGGAACGCTCCTGTTTGGCAAATCCCTCCAACCAGGCCCAGATATTGTCAGACCACAAGACATTCCCTGCTCCATTCAAGTGAACTCCATCCCCCAAGTAATACCGTTCACCCCAGATACACCCATGAGGTATCGTCTGCAACAGGGGGGCTCGAAACAGCTTGTCCAACTGTGTGTTGATCCTCTTTACCGAGTGATTCAACGCCCTGACCAAATCCCCCCCCCGCCACTGCCATCGAGGTATGAGTTGCGACCATACTACCGTGCAACCCGGGCAGGTCCTGGCCATCCACCCCGCAGTTGAGATAATCTCCTCAATCAGAATGCGCCTCCCCAGTTTGGCCAAATCATTCTCCCCCAGGTGAAGTATCACCACTGACGGGGGGAATTGCCGGCGCGCTAACAGCCCCTGGAAGAAGTCCCTAAACTGGTTGAGACATAGACCCCCTCTCCCGAAGAATGAGATGTCAAACCCCAGTTGTGCAGCCCTTTTCTTACGATCACCTGAAATAAAAACACATTCAGCCCGTCTCACATAGGAGTGACCCACAATCCAAACAATTTTCCTTATTTTTTCCTGGTTGTTGATCCGCGCTGATGTATGTCGTTGCTGCCCGACGGCAAATTCCTCCCCTGCGTGACAGGTCTGAGAAACTGCAAGAAAGCGGAAACAAACCAGGCGTGAGCACCATCTCATCACAACATGTCAATTCGCACATATCGTTTGTAGCATTCTGAGGACCACCTCCCAATTTTCTTCACTCTCTCCTCTGGGAGGCCCCCTGACACCGCCTCTGTTGCTGCCCCAATTCTAAAGGAATGAGAGCCAAACTCTTTAGGGTCAAGACCTATTTTCCTGACCACCAGCTCCAATACCCTCCTGAACTGGTACTTGGTCAAGGGGGTACCGTCGGCGTGACAGAGCAGTGCCCTGCCCGCCGAGCCCCCCAGCCGCCCATGGAATAATTCCACGTGCCTTACTGGGCAGCAAGAGTTGGCGGGGGCCCGGTGGAGCACTATGGTGTGACCCCGTGACTCCTGGTCAGTCTTTGACTTCTGAATAGTCACCCACATAGTGTCCTCACTTATTCTTACACCCGCCCTTTGTACGCCGCCCTGTAGGTCTGACTTGGACCCTGCCACTAGTTCACTAATTCTCAGTGCCCCATAGAATGCCAAGGAAAATGCTGCTTTGAAAAGAAGTACCTCCCACTCCGAGCTACAAACATTGTCCAGCGCGCTCAGTAAAGCCGTCAGCCGTGCTAGCCCGATGGGCCTTCTCTTATCTTTATGATGACCTTGTAAGCGGCGCCAACCCCTCAAAGCCTTGCGCACCATAAAGGTGTTAGTGGGATCACGCATGCCCCTAGCTTGAGCAAAGAATGATACCGCTGCCCTATGCCTGCTCGCAGCTGCCACTGAGCGTCCTTCCTTATGCATCCATTCTAAATAGGCCGCAAAGCCGTCTTCTTGCGCCCATAGCACCTCCCATTGCTGACCCAAGAAAGCACAGTAAGACAAAAACGCCCCTTCATAAGCCGTCTTGGTCCTGGGGGCTAAGCTAGCAACCACAAGGTCCTGTAATCTGGGGCACCAATCTGCCAAAGCACTGCTGGGAAGTGCGCTGGCGAGGGGTCTGCTGTAGGAAGATGTTCCCTGAAAACCTGCATTTTGAAGCGAGAGAGGGAGTCAGCTGCATTGTTCAGAATACCAGGGACATGTTTGGCCTTAAAACTACATTCCATCTTAAGCACTGCAACACAATTTCTTTTATTAGACGAAGTATGAAAGGACATCGTGCCCCCTGTTGGTTTATACATTCCACTACTGTCATGTTGTCTGACCAAAACACCACTGATTGATTACATAGGTGTTCGGGCCAGACCTTCAATGCCACCCATATTGGGAAGAGTTCCAGGAAGCCAATGTTAGTGGTCAGACCCCATGTTCTCCATACTTCTGGCCACCGTTGAGCGACCCACTTGTCCCCTAAGATGGCGCCGAAGCCCACACTACCAGCAGCGTCCGTCCATAGGCCCAACTCTGCTGATGTTGCGGGAGGGCCGGGCCAGACCACCCTGCCATTAAAATCCTCCAGGAATGCCATCCATATAAGCATATCCTGGCGAATCTCAGATGACAGCCTAGTGCGGTGATGTTTCTCCCTTAGCCCTTTCATTGCTTGGGCGATGGAGCGAGAGAAAGGACGAGCCATAGGGATGACCCTCAGTGCGAAGTTCAGTTGCCCTACCACCTCTTGTAATTGCTGCAAGGTGACCTTATCTTTGCGTAAGCATAAACGTAGCGCTGATCTGAATTTCTCCACTTTGTCCCTGGGCAATCTGAAACATCCCTCTACTGAATCAATCTCAATACCGAGGAATTCCAAGCAGGTGGTCGGGCCAACAGTCTTCCCGGGCGCAAGCGGGACACCAAAAGCCCGCATGAGCACGCAAAACTCCTGCAATGCCCATGCACACTCCTGAGATCCCGCCGTACCCAGGAATAGCAAATCGTCCAAATAATGCATGACCTGCTGGTGGCCCGTCGCTTGTCTCATGGCCCATTCAAGAAAAGAGCTAAACATCTCAAAGTATGCACATGATATCGAACATCCCATGGGCATGCATTTATCCATGTAGAACCTGTCCCCAAACGTAAAACCTAGGAGATGTTGATCAGCTGGGTGTACCGGGAGGAGACGGAAGGCTGATTCAATGTCTGACTTTGCCATCAACGCCCCGGGCCCCATGGCCTGCAATAAGTTAACCGCCTGGTCAAAAGAGGCGTACTTAACACTACAAATACCCTCCTCAATGGCATCATTCAGTGACGCGCCTCTAGGTGCTGACAGGTTGTGGATCAATCTGAATTGCCCTTTCTCTTTTTTGGGAACGACTCCTAATGGTGAACACACAAAATTAGGGACCGGCACTTCAGTAAAAGGGCCAGCTATCCTGCCTAAAGACAATTCCTTCTCAATTTTTGCAGCCACCACTGCTGGGTTGTGTTTCACCGATAGTTGGTTCTTACAGTGTGCCCTGCCTGTGTATCCTGCCCCAGGGATCCTAAAGCCTTTGGAGAAACCTTCCTGGAGTAGGGTGGCCGATGCGTGGTCCGGGTATCTATTTAACCATGGTATCATTGCTAACACATCCACTGGCGTGGGGGTGCCTAACTGGTTTGTGTTACAGTGGCTTTCCCCTTCCCCTCTGACCCGTGTTCCCGTGCTTGGACCTGCAGGATGTTTCTGGGTGTGAAGGGTGACCACAGGATGAACATGCATGTCTAAACTTACAGGCGCCCGGGGCCCTTGTGCAGGTGCGCCTATTAAAGTCCCAGCACACCCCCTTTTTCTCTGCCCCACCGGCCTTAAACCTCCCAGGGACCTCACTCGCTTGGGGGGGCCGAAAGGGCTGTTGAGGTCTCGCAGAGAACACCCTGACCGAAACGGAAAACTGAGGGGGGGGTGAATTATCGGAGAACTGCTTGTGCCAGGACATGGAATCCACAGTATCCCATGCTAATGATCTATTAAATTCTAATGCTTTCCTGAAATTCAAATCGTACCCTTTCCACGCATCCCCAGAATACTGTTCACTCCACCCCACAATCCTGCTCTGGTAGCATGCCAATGGCGCCTGTAAATCTGGAGGTCGTTCGGCCTTGATAGCCGTGAACACCGCAAAAGCCTTGATCCAGTTGAGTAGTGTTTCTTCAACCCTAAATCTAGCGCACTGAGCCCTCCATTCACTTGGGTGCATCCACTCTTTCAGTGTCTTAGCATGCTCCATTTCCCTGTTATCCAATAACAATGAATAAATATACACATATTTATCTGCCCAAATCATCTCCTTCACAGTCTGTGACACATGTAGCGCTAAATTCTCCCTCCTGGAAGGTATAGCACCATCCCCCAAGAGCGGCAAAACCACCTCCTTACCATGTGCGGGCACCGGGGCCGGCTGCCCAGTAGCTCCGTTCGGCTGGGCAAGACTGGAACCTGCAAGGGGAGAAGATACGGGCACTGGAATACTGTTGGCTACTGCTGCCGATTTAATCTTTTCCACAAACCTCGCTGCCTCTGCTGCATGATCTGCAGAAGTCGGGAAAGCACCCCCCTTCTGTAGCCACGGCATCAAGGCCGTTATCTGAGACAACAATTCAGGGGGCATTGAATCTAAATTCCCAGCTGGGGCAGCAGGCGCCACTGGGGTTATGCCCAGTGGTACTGGCATATTAGGCAAGGCGGGTGCCGGTTGCGGCAGGCCTGTAGCCGGGATCGTGGCCTCCGGTGAGGGAGCAGGTCCTGCATCTCCAGGCGGTATGACAGGCACCGGCACTACGGGGGCTGGGAGTATAGGCATTGGTATAATAGGGGGTGGGATGACCGCTAGCGGCGTGGCAGGTACCGGCACTACTGGCTCCGGGGCAGGTGCAGCATACCTGGGTTTCTTGGGCTTAGATTTCCTAGGCGGGGTAACAAAATCCCCCCTTGGCAATGGTGCCGCCCTCTGGCGAATAGGCCTACCTGATGGCCCAGGGGCATCATCATGCCTCTCATTAATCCGTGCTTCCAATTCATCCACCTTCCCTAGCTGCTGTTTAATTTCGCCCATTTCACGCATCATGGCCCGCATCATAGCCTCCATCTTGGACCCACCTTTACCACCCCGCGGTCCTGGCATGATATAAACCCCACAAACAGCTGCCTACTCTCCTAATGTCACCACTGGCCAACCTTGTGTACCTTTCAGATGGAGGGTCACCAGGGGGCTTTCAACACCATGCAACGGCGACCGCAACACCACCGGCTTATCCAGCTATGTAAGGGGTGAGTAGACCTAATGTAGACCCACGCGGCGGTCACCTGGAGCGATGAATGCCAGCCCCCCGTGCCCCTCTTACCGACCAATCCTGGGAACTCGCCGGCGATATCGGTCTGCGATCACGCCCCACACCAGGCCCTCGCGCTGACTGTCAGAATGGGACGAAAATTCACGTGAAGTCCGATGAATCCTGCGTGCGCCCCGTAGGATCAGCCACAACTCTTTACGTCCTCTCTGCGAGTAAATTGCGCCTAAATGATCGTTGAATGCCTGGAATAGAGAAATGTATTAATACCGTGTGGTATAAGCGGGAGCAGATTGAGAAAAACCCAGTTTAAAACAGTGGAGGCTTGAACCCCCCCCTGTTAACCTTTCTGTTGATGCGCACCATTAAATTCGTTAACTCCACAAATTAAAGTAACACTCGCGCAAGGCAAGAATAAGCATGGAAGAACAGTGAATTCACTTCTTACCCTCAACTGCACACTAACTTCAGAGTATTCACAATTCGCAAAAATAACACTCCCTTAATGCGAGAACATTATACAAACAATTAAGCAATATTAATTTACTTTCCCCCTACAATTGCACACTTTACATAAAGGGTCTCCCATCCAGGTGCTGCCCTGGTCGACCCTGCTTCACTTCTTTCCCCAGTAGAACGTGCTGATCTAGCCTGTGACATCTAGCGAGGAAAACGGGAAGCGCAAATCGGGTATTTAAACAAAGAGTGATTTTTCGATCTTTCCCGCTCCGTTGAATTGCCCTTAACGGCGGGAAAATTCTTTCGTACCGGCTAACAAGGCACTTACAACCCCGCCGGTGCTGCCCGAGTCCGCCGTGTGTTACCGCCCGCTCTCAGGTCCCCGATGAGGCGCCCCACCCCGCCAAAATACCTCGTCACCCGCCGGTCTCCTTGCAACAGCAATACCGACTTGCGACTTGCTCCTAGGTCCCCGATGCGGTGCAGCTCCCTAACCGCTCTTGTTCACGCTCAGTAGGTGACCTCCGCTCGCGCTGGGAATCGCTCGCAAGGGAATCCTGAAACCTGAAAAATAAAGCGAGAAAAATTTAAAACAAACAAAGAAGCCCCGAGCGCGGGGCACACCGTGTTGTGAGGGAGCGTCCAGGGACAAGGGGGTCTCCTGGGCGCTCCCCGCCTCTTTATCCCTAAGGGGCCAGGTGGGGGGGCAACGCCCCCCCGCCCCACCCCTCCAGTAGCCCGCCCCCCCTGACCCGGACCTTCTACACTGGTATCCGGGTCAGGGAGGTCGCCGGCCAATCGGTGGTGGGTCGCGCCCAAGGGCCCGCCCCCACCACCGAGAGGCACAAAGAGGGGAAGGGGGGAAGCGGTCGCCGCGCCGCCATGCGTGCGGGGGGGCCGAGGGCCCCCCCTTTTCAGTCTGCTGTATCCCCAAATCTGTGCTTCTACCGTGACTGTGCCCATTTACCCACGTTTTGCCCTGATGTAAACTCTGTACCCCTTGGGAACCCTCTCTCTGAGACTATTCCCTCATATGCCATTTCTGTCTGCTTTCTTCTCTAGTCTTTTACTTCTTTTCCCTCCAATGTTTCTCCCTCATCAGTGTCCATTTTTTATGTCCTCAATCCCTCTCACTCATCTGCGTAAGCTTGTGTGCCATCAATCTCGTCATATGTCTGCTCTTGTCACTCTTCTGAGCCTGTCTGTGCTACTATGTGTGCCTGAGAAGCAGAAAAAACACCTAAAAATAGTTGAAGGCCCTGAGTGGTGTTTGCTCTCCTTTGCCCTATCTCTGCTAGTCATACATCATTAACACTGTAGTATGTGACCATCACTCTACTCTGTACAGTCCATCCAGTGTGCACTGTCTTCCAGTCTTTAACCTCATTCTAAGACTCGGTATGCTCTCTCACATTGTTTGCACTCTCTGTATGTGCTACATTCTCTGTCTTTCACTCTCTTTGTCACTATTTCTTCACAAGCTTGCCATCCTCTCTGAGCCTTTTCACACAGCATGTGCCTTTTCAACCAGTTTCTGCCCTTTTCCACACTGTGGCCCTCATTACAAGTTCAGGTCTAAAACCCTGTGCAGACACTTTTTATGAGCTGTGTGATATTTATCACACCTTCACAATTTTCTCCTGATAGGTTCTGGCAGGTCAAACCTCCCAAAATTGATCGGGGAGGGGACGGTCCAGAAAAATCCAAAACGTGCAGAATATGGTGCATTAAATATGGATTCCACTTGTTATGCATCATTTACAAGTTCAAAGCCTGGAATAGGAGATATGTTGAAAATACATCACAGAGCCATAGTGTTGTATTCTACAATTTTAACACTGTCCCACAACTCAGAGCGCTTTTCTGTGCTCTCCTTTGTATTGTCTTCCATTATATGCCCTCACTCTGGGTTTGTGCCTTCTAATTCTATTTCTGACAATGTGTGCTATTGTGGATCCATTCTGAGCAGCTCCCAACCAACCCAGGGCCGGGTATACATACATATACAGGGGCGTAGCTTCTGGGGTGTATTCTCGGTGGCACACCCCCCTAATAGATCTATTTTCTGCTAAATTTCTGCAGGGGCTTTCAGTCGAGTACGATGAGATGTCGTCGGATTTCACCAGGAAATTTTACATACACACAAACAAAAACGCGCACACACTCTCTCCCTTTCTCTACTTTGAAAGTCCTCATATAAAAAAAAGTTATTTTACAAAATATGTTTTTTATCACTTAGTACTCCTACCCCTCCACAGTCGTCTCCCATTCCACTGCCCCTTAGGCCCCTTTCAAGCACACTGCTTGTTGCATAATATATTTTAACATTATATGCCAGCATGTTTGTTGGAAATTATGAATCCCTCCCCCCAAATTTTAGTGACCAAGCTGCACAAATACTGTGCATGGTCAGTGACCTGCAAACCAGGACGTCTGTCATCAGCAGCAAAGCTCACAGGGATGTGCTTCTAATTCCTAACTGATAAGGTTATAAGCCTACAACAAAGCTCAGTTTTGGTTGCCCGTGACACCCCCACATTATGTGTGGGGGGGTTCTCCAGGCACTGGAGCATGCAGTAAAATTAGTGCTGCAGCTGTATGTTGCTAATGGATTTTACTATGACTCTCTTGCTTGTATTTTTAATCTGTTGTACTTTTATGGATATGACGTTATCCGAATAAAGTGTCTTTGAACCTTGACCCTGATCCTAGTGCTGCAGCTGTGATACTGGACTAGCGAGCTTGTTTCGACCCCGCCTCTGTAATGGTGTAGGCAATTGGGACCAGGCCCTGGGCTATTAGCTTGCGCAGGGGTGGAAGCGCACAGCGCACACCATTCAGTCTCACTATCAGAGCCCAGTCGGAAGTGACGTGTCCGAGCACACGCCTTCCATTTATTGATTCCCCGCAGGCCACGCCTGGCCTGCGGATGAGGGGATGCATGCGTGCAACAACTAGAGTGCTAACAGCACTACATCCCTATCCCACTTTATAAACTTTGATTTCGTTCTCGAAAATGTTCCAGAAATGGGTGCTCAGTCTATCATAGTCTCAATATAAAACGCTGTACTTGCGTGTCCCTTGTTGACGACTTCAGGGACTCAGCTGACAGGCATAGTCCTTTAGCTTCTGACTCGGGAGTGGATTGGGCCGTAAATTGTATCGCAAGGATTGACTCCGACCAGATTCCCGGTGGTGTGGGGTGCTCTTGGTGGGGGTTTGCGTCATTGGGGATCCACTCTCTGGCTCCGGCATTACTTCTGGTGTCCCTGCTGGCGAGTCATTTCCATCCTCTTGTGTCAGGGCCCTGGGCGATGCCCCAGTGTTGTCCAGCGCTTCCGAGTTGTGGGTCAGCCCAGGGGGTACCACTTTGAACCACGAGGTGTTCCTCGACACTTCTTCCCCTTCCTTGCGCGCGGTCACCATCGTTCCTTTCGTGGCTGTCACAGTCCACGGTCCCGGTTCGTAGGGCATCTGGAACTTCCCTCCAGGACGTCTGTTCCGTATGACCACTTGGTCTCCCCGGCACAGCCGTCGTGTTGTCGCCCTACGACGCTGACTTGCTCGATGATTGTTCTGTCGCCTTCGCTCCTGGGTCTCATCTATGTCATTCGGGGTCGGTCCCATCCCCGGGGCGGTGGGGAGTAGATCCCTGCGTTGTCCTTGGAACATGAGGGCCCACGGGCTTCTCTGGGTGGTGCAGTGAGGGGTCCCTCTGTATTCCCGTAGGAAGTCATGTAATCTCTGTTCAGGATCTGCCTGCTCTACCATCGCTATCCGAAATGTCTTATTTAGAGTTCGCATAAATCTTTCAGCCTCCCCATTTGCCTGCGGCCATTGGGGTGTTATGCGCCGGTGTGTGATGCCTCTGGCCTTCAGGAAAGTTGCGAACTCCGCTCCCTGGAACGGTGGTCCGTTATCGCTTTTGAGTTCTTCCGGGTAGCCAAACATGGAGAACAGTTTTTCTAACGCGGGCCCCACGTGTGTGAAGGCCGTGGAGTCGATTCTTTCAACGAATGGGTATTTCGAGTATGAGTCAATAGCCACCAGTGTGTGTCCTTCCCCCGGGAAGCTCCCGAAGTCTACACTTATTTTGGTCCACGGGGTGGTGCATGCCTCCTCCGTGATGATTGGGGCTGGCCTCTCTGGATCACCCGTCAGTTGACAGGATAGGCAGTTTTTCACATATTCTTCAACCATAGTTTCCAGCTCGGGAAACCACACCTTCTCCCGCATGCGAGCCTTCATTTTCGCAGTGCCTTGGTGGCCGCCGTGGGCGAGTTGCGTAGCTCGATGCCTAAGGCGTTGTGGTACCACTAGTCGTGTTCCCCTTAGTAGCACGCCATCGTCAGTGGCACTGAGTTCATGACGGACGTGCCAGAATTTTGTGAGGGCCTCCTTGTCCGCTGCTGTCCAGGTGTTGGGGGGGTGTAGGTAATTGGCCCAGGTTCCTTCCTGGATGGCTTGCAGCGATCTCATGTATGGGTTGTCATCAGCGGCTGCTTCTTTGATCTCACTGATGGTCAGGCACAGGGGGCAGGATGTGAGTGCCACCCATCGGGCGTACTCTTCGCAGTCATCATCGGTGGAGGCCGGCTCCTGAGGTAGTGGATGGCGCGATAGGTAGTCCGCCGGGTTCTTGGCTCCTGGCCGATACACCACCTCCATTCCATACGACTGCAGCTGGATCACCCATCTTTCAATGCGTGGTGGTGGATGCGGGGCTGTGCCCTTGAAGAGGTGTACTAGGGGTTGGTGATCTGTGACCATAACGAAGGGGTGGCCTTGTAGGTAAAGGTGAAAATGGCTGCAGGCCCATTTGATTGCCAGGGCTTCCCGCTCAATTTGGGCATACCTGGTCTCGGTGGGGGTCAAGGCCTTGCTAGCGAACGCTAGTGCTGTCCATTGTCCGGGTTCATGTTCCTGGGTCAGGACTGCCCCCAGGCCTACCGGGCTGGCGTCGACAATGACCTCGGTGCGTTTCCCCGGATCAAAGTAGGACAGTGTGGCGTTTTCCAGGAGGGCATCCTTGATGCTCTGGAATGCTTCATTTTCCTTAGTGCCCCACTGCCAAACGGCGTCCGTTTTGGTGAGGGCTCGTAGGGGTTCACTTTTCGTGGCTAGACCCGGTATGAATCGGCCACAGTATGTAGCCATCCCGAGGAAGCTTCTCACCTCCGTTGGTGACTTGGGTGCTGGAGCGTCTTTGATGGACTTGGACTTCCTCGGGTCGACTTGAATTCCTTCCTGGTTAAATATGTAGCCAAAGAATTCGATCGACGACTGAAAGAATTGACATTTGTCTTTGTGGAGTGTTGCTCCATATGCACTTAGTCTCTTCAGGACGTTCCGTAGATGTTTGTAATGGTCAGATGCGGTGGACGAATGTATTAGGATATCATCGCTAACGTTGATGACTCCTGGCAGCCCAGATAGGAGTTCCCTAATGGTGTTTTGGAACACCTCAGCTGCTGATGATATCCCGAAGTTGAGGCGTTTGTAGCGCCTGAGGCCGAGGTGAGTGCTGAATGTCGTGATGAATCGGCTCTCCTCCGCCAGGGGTAGTTGATGGTATCCAGCATTAAGATCAATTTTGGAGAACCATTTTGAGCCGTTTACGTCGGCCACTATGTCGTCCATCGTGGGCGTCAGGTGCCTCTCTCTCCGGATGGCTGTGTTTGGTAACCGCATATCAATGCACAAACGGATTTCGCCCGGCTGTTTAGGCTTTTCGACGATGACCATGGGTGAAACCCATGGAGTAGGCCCCGTCACCTTTTCAATAACCCCAAGATTCTCTAGTTTCTCGAGTTCTTTCTCCACCAGGGGTCGCAGGTGGAAAGGTATCCGGCGGTGTCGCAGGGCTGTGGGGGAGATCGATTTGTCGATGTGGAGTTTGATGGGGTCGCACTTGATGCACCCTAGTCCCTTGAATAGTTCAGGGAAGCGCTCCAGCAACTCGTCCACTTGGTGGGCTCGGATCCGGTTGGCAAAGGCTATTAATTTCAGATCCTCCGCCGTGTGGCTACTCAGTAGGGTGTCAGCCTCCCGGTTGATGATGTGGATTGTTGCCGTTATTTCCTCCTCATCTGCTCGGATGGGTACCACGATCTTCCCCTTGAGAGGTAGGGGTGTATCCGCGCCATAGGCAAAAGATTCTCGTTTTAGATGGTAGGACCTCAGGGCGGGGACGCAGTTTGTTGAATTGCTGTAGTCCCATCACATTGACAGTGGCCCCCGTGTCAATGATCGCCTTCACTTCGCTTTGTCCCATTTGTACCACGCAGGTTGGCTGTGGTCTTCTCCGCTGCTTGAGTTCCCGGGCGAAGGAGACGACGTACGCCTCTTCGTCTTCCGAGTCCGAATCATCATCATAGACCGTGGGCAGGTGCTTCTCTGACTTCTCCGGGCCCGGATCGGCTAGTGACAATTGGCGGACGGCTTTGGTGGGTGTCCAAGACTTCTTAGGGTTTCTCATCTGGTTCTTCCTGCGGCAGACTGATGCGAAGTGATTTGGGATTCCACAGTTCCCACAGGTCTGTCCCTGAGCTGGGCAGTCCTTGGCCGCGTGTGGTTCATGGCCACAGTATCCACAGCGGGCCTGAGGTGACTTCTTTCGATATCCTTTCTGTGCCTGGCCACGTGTCCGAGGCCGCACGGCGTCCGCGCGTTCTATCTTGATGTTTTCCGCCTTAATCGGGGTTTTATGCAGGGCCTGTTCCATGGCTGTTGCTCTGACATCTGAGAGCTCGTGGGACCTGGCCAAGATGAGGATGTCTTCCAACAGGATTCCAGGCTTACGGAGAATCTGACCTCTCAATGTCTTGTCCCGGCATCCCTGGATCAACTGTCTCCTTATGGCTCTGGGCTGATCCTCATCGGTGGAGCTGGCCAGCTCCCTGACGCGCGTGTGGAATTGATCCATTGTCTCTCCGTCTCGTTGACGTGCCTGTCCCAACTTGAATACCTCGAAGTCCACGTTCAGTTGGGGATCAAAATGTCCGTTGAGAGCGGTAACCGCGGCAGCATAGCTGTCCGCCGCACCCGTGTTAGGGAGGTGTTTGAAAAGTCTGAAAATCTCGTCCCCTGCGTAGTGGAGTAGCAGGGATCTTTTTATTGCGTCATCCGTCTCACGTGTGACTACAAAGTAGTTCTCTAGTCTTTCTAGCCAAATCTTCCAGCGGGGTGAGGCCGTGGACGGGTCGATCGCTTCGCTGAATGGCGGCAGGACCCCGCCCACGGCGTGTTGAAAGGGGATATTGACGACAGGCGCTGCTCCAGCTCCATCCCCCATGGCGGAGACTCCCAACTAGGGTGGCGATAGCTTCAGGTCTAGTCCGTCCCCTCAGGAATTCGCAGCAGCACGTGTACCTGTGTAGGGATCCGCACCGTCCGCTCTCCTCGTGTCGCGGCACCCTCCTGCGCCACGTGCGCCGTGCCTGGCGAGCCTCCGGATGGTCAGGACTGCTGCAGACGAGCTCCCAGGTTTCCAGGATGTTGGCAGTTGTCCCTCCAGGCGTCAGCACACTCTCCAGGGACACGGCAGACCAAAAACGCGGTGCACGCGAGATGCGTGAGGGTTTGTAGGGTCTTTTCCCGCTTCCCACGCGAAATGCGTGAGGTTTGGCAGGGCTCCGGTGCCGCGGACCACGCGAGATGCGTGAGGTTTGGCACAGCGTCGCACAACTCCAGACCGGAGCACCGCGGGAACCAGCGGATGGCTCGCACCCTCACCGGAGGGCAGCCAGAGGGGATTGAGGTCGCATCCCAGCAGGCAGGTGCAGTGGTGGCAGGGAAGAGTGCACCAGCAGCAGCAGGCCCACAGGCAGGAGCCAGGGTATTTGCGGTCGGCGCCGCGGAAGAGGAGCGGACTGCTCCGTTGGGTGCTGGTGCACGGGCGAGGGTTGGGCCCCCTCCGCTCGTCGCCAGTGTAATGGTGTAGGCAATTGGGACCAGGCCCTGGGCTATTAGCTTGCGCAGGGGTGGAAGCGCACAGCGCACACCATTCAGTCTCACTATCAGAGCCCAGTCGGAAGTGACGTGTCCGAGCACACGCCTTCCATTTATTGATTCCCCGCAGGCCACGCCTGGCCTGCGGATGAGGGGATGCATGCGTGCAACAACTAGAGTGCTAACAGCACTACAGCCTCTAATGCCTCTTTCCACAAAATAATCCACATTTTGTAAAGCACACAATCACCCACATGGTGCTGGGCTAATCTGCCGCCTGTGCTGGGGATCGAACCGTGATTCTCAAAAGCCGAAGATAGTCGCCCTAGCCACGGCGCCACCACACCTCTAACGCTCTGTATGCCTGCATGCACCTGCACCCTGTGCTTGTTTGCTTCCAGGCCGTTGTTATTGTTTTGCCAGATCACAGGCTGGCATCGCGTGCTTTATCAATTTGTTCCCCTGGTCACCACTGCTGCCTGAGGGATTCCAGCGCTGCCTTAGAAACTGCCGACTAATGCCACTTCAAGTCGCTGGCACTCCGTGTTTGCAAACACCCCAGGGACTGGTGTGCTTGTAGCTGTCTCGTGATCGTTGCAAGCAGCATTTGGCAAGGCTTATAAACGGACGTTATAAAGATGTTCTGTTCTGGGTGCTTTGCTGGTAGCATTAGATGGTAAATTTGATTTTTAGCTGCTAACTTTCATTGTACATTTGCTTAAGTGTGCACTGAAAGTATATCTCGAGGCGTCCCTGCTGTGTAACACACAATGTTTACTTGAACCATAAACGCTTTCATTTTCTAAATTCCCTACTGCGCAAATAGTTTTTTTTCTTTACCATAAATAACGTCAGTTTACGATTTATTCTTACTGATATGGGTAGTGGGTACTTTTGGATGACGCTGGCATTTATTTAACACTCCCAACCACACTGCTCGCAATTTATTAATACCGTATAAACTTGCTCACCAAATGCTTCATCAGGAAGCTAATTTCCCCTGAGATGAAATTTAACACCATTTTACATATTGTGCGACGTGTGCTATTTTGCTAATTTCCTTTTGTGGTGCTCACTGCAGCAAACAGGTCGAGGTTCCCTTGTATTTTTTATAAAGCAAAATCATTTTTATATTCTGTCTTCTGAGATGAAAAAGGATTCGTTATATTTGCAGTAGCACAGGCGTGTTGATCACGCCAAAAATTAAATGGAGCGAATGCGACGCTTGTGCAATATGTAACATGAACTGAATAGCGCCTTGTAGGATGCGCTCTAGTCTATGAGCGTGAACGCGATGACGCGTCACGCCATAGACAGGAGCGCGATGCGCGCGCATGCGCACTAAGCGCCAGAGTGAAGGCGCGAACGGGGAAAGCGGCAGTTGGCGACCGGAGCGGTCGCTGTGTAGACGCTCGGCGCCCTTGTGCTCCATTTAAGTTAATTACTTGTTTATATGGAAATAAAGACAAGGCATTCTTACCTACCTGGACTCAGTGCATAGTGTGGGGTGCCCCAGTGTTGTCCAGCGCTTCCGAGTTGTGGGTCAGCCCAGGGGGTACCACTTTGAACCACGAGGTGTTCCTCGACACTTCTTCCCCTTCCTTGCGCGCGGTCACCATCGTTCCTTTCGTGGCTGTCACAGTCCACGGTCCCGGTTCGTAGGGCGTCTGGAACTTCCCTCCAGGACGTCTGTTCCGTATGACCACTTGGTCTCCCCGGCACAGCCGTCGTGTTGTCGCCCTACGACGCTGACTTGCTCGATGATTGTTCTGTCGCCTTCGCTCCTGGGTCTCATCTATGTCATTCGGGGTCGGTCCCATCCCCGGGGCGGTGGGGAGTAGATCCCTGCGTTGTCCTTGGAACATGAGGGCCCACGGGCTTCTCTGGGTGGTGCAGTGAGGGGTCCCTCTGTATTCCCGTAGGAAGTCATGTAATCTCTGTTCAGGATCTGCCTGCTCTACCATCGCTATCCGAAATGTCTTATTTAGAGTTCGCATAAATCTTTCAGCCTCCCCATTTGCCTGCGGCCATTGGGGTGTTATGCGCCGGTGTGTGATGCCTCTGGCCTTCAGGAAAGTTGCGAACTCCGCTCCCTGGAACGGTGGTCCGTTATCGCTTTTGAGTTCTTCCGGGTAGCCAAACATGGAGAACAGTTTTTCTAACGCGGGCCCCACGTGTGTGAAGGCCGTGGAGTCGATTCTTTCAACGAATGGGTATTTCGAGTATGAGTCAATAGCCACCAGTGTGTGTCCTTCCCCCGGGAAGCTCCCGAAGTCTACACTTATTTTGGTCCACGGGGTGGTGCATGCCTCCTCCGTGATGATTGGGGCTGGCCTCTCTGGATCACCCGTCAGTTGACAGGATAGGCAGTTTTTCACATATTCTTCAACCATAGTTTCCAGCTCGGGAAACCACACCTTCTCCCGCATGCGAGCCTTCATTTTCGCAGTGCCTTGGTGGCCGCCGTGGGCGAGTTGCGTAGCTCGATGCCTAAGGCGTTGTGGTACCACTAGTCGTGTTCCCCTTAGTAGCACGCCATCGTCAGTGGCACTGAGTTCATGACGGACGTGCCAGAATTTTGTGAGGGCCTCCTTGTCCGCTGCTGTCCAGGTGTTGGGGGGGTGTAGGTAATTGGCCCAGGTTCCTTCCTGGATGGCTTGCAGCGATCTCATGTATGGGTTGTCATCAGCGGCTGCTTCTTTGATCTCACTGATGGTCAGGCACAGGGGGCAGGATGTGAGTGCCACCCATCGGGCGTACTCTTCGCAGTCATCATCGGTGGAGGCCGGCTCCTGAGGTAGTGGATGGCGCGATAGGTAGTCCGCCGGGTTCTTGGCTCCTGGCCGATACACCACCTCCATTCCATACGACTGCAGCTGGATCACCCATCTTTCAATGCGTGGTGGTGGATGCGGGGCTGTGCCCTTGAAGAGGTGTACTAGGGGTTGGTGATCTGTGACCATAACGAAGGGGTGGCCTTGTAGGTAAAGGTGAAAATGGCTGCAGGCCCATTTGATTGCCAGGGCTTCCCGCTCAATTTGGGCATACCTGGTCTCGGTGGGGGTCAAGGCCTTGCTAGCGAACGCTAGTGCTGTCCATTGTCCGGGTTCATGTTCCTGGGTCAGGACTGCCCCCAGGCCTACCGGGCTGGCGTCGACAATGACCTCGGTGCGTTTCCCCGGATCAAAGTAGGACAGTGTGGCGTTTTCCAGGAGGGCATCCTTGATGCTCTGGAATGCTTCATTTTCCTTAGTGCCCCACTGCCAAACGGCGTCCGTTTTGGTGAGGGCTCGTAGGGGTTCACTTTTCGTGGCTAGACCCGGTATGAATCGGCCACAGTATGTAGCCATCCCGAGGAAGCTTCTCACCTCCGTTGGTGACTTGGGTGCTGGAGCGTCTTTGATGGACTTGGACTTCCTCGGGTCGACTTGAATTCCTTCCTGGTTAAATATGTAGCCAAAGAATTCGATCGACGACTGAAAGAATTGACATTTGTCTTTGTGGAGTGTTGCTCCATATGCACTTAGTCTCTTCAGGACGTTCCGTAGATGTTTGTAATGGTCAGATGCGGTGGACGAATGTATTAGGATATCATCGCTAACGTTGATGACTCCTGGCAGCCCAGATAGGAGTTCCCTAATGGTGTTTTGGAACACCTCAGCTGCTGATGATATCCCGAAGTTGAGGCGTTTGTAGCGCCTGAGGCCGAGGTGAGTGCTGAATGTCGTGATGAATCGGCTCTCCTCCGCCAGGGGTAGTTGATGGTATCCAGCATTAAGATCAATTTTGGAGAACCATTTTGAGCCGTTTACGTCGGCCACTATGTCGTCCATCGTGGGCGTCAGGTGCCTCTCTCTCCGGATGGCTGTGTTTGGTAACCGCATATCAATGCACAAACGGATTTCGCCCGGCTGTTTAGGCTTTTCGACGATGACCATGGGTGAAACCCATGGAGTAGGCCCCGTCACCTTTTCAATAACCCCAAGATTCTCTAGTTTCTCGAGTTCTTTCTCCACCAGGGGTCGCAGGTGGAAAGGTATCCGGCGGTGTCGCAGGGCTGTGGGGGAGATCGATTTGTCGATGTGGAGTTTGATGGGGTCGCACTTGATGCACCCTAGTCCCTTGAATAGTTCAGGGAAGCGCTCCAGCAACTCGTCCACTTGGTGGGCTCGGATCCGGTTGGCAAAGGCTATTAATTTCAGATCCTCCGCCGTGTGGCTACTCAGTAGGGTGTCAGCCTCCCGGTTGATGATGTGGATTGTTGCCGTTATTTCCTCCTCATCTGCTCGGATGGGTACCACGATCTTCCCCTTGAGAGGTAGGGGTGTATCCGCGCCATAGGCAAAAGATTCTCGTTTTAGATGGTAGGACCTCAGGGCGGGGACGCAGTTTGTTGAATTGCTGTAGTCCCATCACATTGACAGTGGCCCCCGTGTCAATGATCGCCTTCACTTCGCTTTGTCCCATTTGTACCACGCAGGTTGGCTGTGGTCTTCTCCGCTGCTTGAGTTCCCGGGCGAAGGAGACGACGTACGCCTCTTCGTCTTCCGAGTCCGAATCATCATCATAGACCGTGGGCAGGTGCTTCTCTGACTTCTCCGGGCCCGGATCGGCTAGTGACAATTGGCGGACGGCTTTGGTGGGTGTCCAAGACTTCTTAGGGTTTCTCATCTGGTTCTTCCTGCGGCAGACTGATGCGAAGTGATTTGGGATTCCACAGTTCCCACAGGTCTGTCCCTGAGCTGGGCAGTCCTTGGCCGCGTGTGGTTCATGGCCACAGTATCCACAGCGGGCCTGAGGTGACTTCTTTCGATATCCTTTCTGTGCCTGGCCACGTGTCCGAGGCCGCACGGCGTCCGCGCGTTCTATCTTGATGTTTTCCGCCTTAATCGGGGTTTTATGCAGGGCCTGTTCCATGGCTGTTGCTCTGACATCTGAGAGCTCGTGGGACCTGGCCAAGATGAGGATGTCTTCCAACAGGATTCCAGGCTTACGGAGAATCTGACCTCTCAATGTCTTGTCCCGGCATCCCTGGATCAACTGTCTCCTTATGGCTCTGGGCTGATCCTCATCGGTGGAGCTGGCCAGCTCCCTGACGCGCGTGTGGAATTGATCCATTGTCTCTCCGTCTCGTTGACGTGCCTGTCCCAACTTGAATACCTCGAAGTCCACGTTCAGTTGGGGATCAAAATGTCCGTTGAGAGCGGTAACCGCGGCAGCATAGCTGTCCGCCGCACCCGTGTTAGGGAGGTGTTTGAAAAGTCTGAAAATCTCGTCCCCTGCGTAGTGGAGTAGCAGGGATCTTTTTATTGCGTCATCCGTCTCACGTGTGACTACAAAGTAGTTCTCTAGTCTTTCTAGCCAAATCTTCCAGCGGGGTGAGGCCGTGGACGGGTCGATCGCTTCGCTGAATGGCGGCAGGACCCCGCCCACGGCGTGTTGAAAGGGGATATTGACGACAGGCGCTGCTCCAGCTCCATCCCCCATGGCGGAGACTCCCAACTAGGGTGGCGATAGCTTCAGGTCTAGTCCGTCCCCTCAGGAATTCGCAGCAGCACGTGTACCTGTGTAGGGATCCGCACCGTCCGCTCTCCTCGTGTCGCGGCACCCTCCTGCGCCACGTGCGCCGTGCCTGGCGAGCCTCCGGATGGTCAGGACTGCTGCAGACGAGCTCCCAGGTTTCCAGGATGTTGGCAGTTGTCCCTCCAGGCGTCAGCACACTCTCCAGGGACACGGCAGACCAAAAACGCGGTGCACGCGAGATGCGTGAGGGTTTGTAGGGTCTTTTCCCGCTTCCCACGCGAAATGCGTGAGGTTTGGCAGGGCTCCGGTGCCGCGGACCACGCGAGATGCGTGAGGTTTGGCACAGCGTCGCACAACTCCAGACCGGAGCACCGCGGGAACCAGCGGATGGCTCGCACCCTCACCGGAGGGCAGCCAGAGGGGATTGAGGTCGCATCCCAGCAGGCAGGTGCAGTGGTGGCAGGGAAGAGTGCACCAGCAGCAGCAGGCCCACAGGCAGGAGCCAGGGTATTTGCGGTCGGCGCCGCGGAAGAGGAGCGGACTGCTCCGTTGGGTGCTGGTGCACGGGCGAGGGTTGGGCCCCCTCCGCTCGTCGCCAGTGTAATGGTGTAGGCAATTGGGACCAGGCCCTGGGCTATTAGCTTGCGCAGGGGTGGAAGCGCACAGCGCACACCATTCAGTCTCACTATCAGAGCCCAGTCGGAAGTGACGTGTCCGAGCACACGCCTTCCATTTATTGATTCCCCGCAGGCCACGCCTGGCCTGCGGATGAGGGGATGCATGCGTGCAACAACTAGAGTGCTAACAGCACTACAGCCTCTAATGCCTCTTTCCACAAAATAATCCACATTTTGTAAAGCACACAATCACCCACATGGTGCTGGGCTAATCTGCCGCCTGTGCTGGGGATCGAACCGTGATTCTCAAAAGCCGAAGATAGTCGCCCTAGCCACGGCGCCACCACACCTCTAACGCTCTGTATGCCTGCATGCACCTGCACCCTGTGCTTGTTTGCTTCCAGGCCGTTGTTATTGTTTTGCCAGATCACAGGCTGGCATCGCGTGCTTTATCAATTTGTTCCCCTGGTCACCACTGCTGCCTGAGGGATTCCAGCGCTGCCTTAGAAACTGCCGACTAATGCCACTTCAAGTCGCTGGCACTCCGTGTTTGCAAACACCCCAGGGACTGGTGTGCTTGTAGCTGTCTCGTGATCGTTGCAAGCAGCATTTGGCAAGGCTTATAAACGGACGTTATAAAGATGTTCTGTTCTGGGTGCTTTGCTGGTAGCATTAGATGGTAAATTTGATTTTTAGCTGCTAACTTTCATTGTACATTTGCTTAAGTGTGCACTGAAAGTATATCTCGAGGCGTCCCTGCTGTGTAACACACAATGTTTACTTGAACCATAAACGCTTTCATTTTCTAAATTCCCTACTGCGCAAATAGTTTTTTTTCTTTACCATAAATAACGTCAGTTTACGATTTATTCTTACTGATATGGGTAGTGGGTACTTTTGGATGACGCTGGCATTTATTTAACACTCCCAACCACACTGCTCGCAATTTATTAATACCGTATAAACTTGCTCACCAAATGCTTCATCAGGAAGCTAATTTCCCCTGAGATGAAATTTAACACCATTTTACATATTGTGCGACGTGTGCTATTTTGCTAATTTCCTTTTGTGGTGCTCACTGCAGCAAACAGGTCGAGGTTCCCTTGTATTTTTTATAAAGTAAAATCATTTTTATATTCTGTCTTCTGAGATGAAAAAGGATTCGTTATATTTGCAGTAGCACAGGCGTGTTGATCACGCCAAAAATTAAATGGAGCGAATGCGACGCTTGTGCAATATGTAACATGAACTGAATAGCGCCTTGTAGGATGCGCTCTAGTCTATGAGCGTGAACGCGATGACGCGTCACGCCATAGACAGGAGCGCGATGCGCGCGCATGCGCACTAAGCGCCAGAGTGAAGGCGCGAACGGGGAAAGCGGCAGTTGGCGACCGGAGCGGTCGCTGTGTAGACGCTCGGCGCCCTTGTGCTCCATTTAAGTTAATTACTTGTTTATATGGAAATAAAGACAAGGCATTCTTACCTACCTGGACTCAGTGCATAGTGTGGGGGGCAAAGAACATTACATTGGCGACGAGGCTGGGACCACGAACACCAGGCACCACAGTGGTCAGGAGCAGACTCTCCATGACAGCCCCACACCTCCAGCAGTAAGAAACAAAACAAGGAAAAGACGAGCAGAGGGCGTGGCAGTAGCTGAAAAACACGGGAACCATCCTATCCAGCTCCTACAACCAGGTCAGTGCTGGGCTAGTGAAGGAGAGCAAAGCCAGCATCCTGGCAGCCAAAGGCAGTGACCCCAAGACAGAGGAAGGGGCGCAAATCGACGACCCCACGCAGACTAGAAGGGATAGCACGCCAGGCAGCCCCAGAGGGCAAGGGAACACGGCAGGGAGTGCAGGAGCATCCGGTGTGCCCAGTCAACACAGTGCCCAGGTGGGAGACCCCAGAAGTGCAGCTAAAATGGCAAATCAAGCGTCTGCGCTGATGGCCCCTGTTCCATTCTTGCCTAGACCGGGCGAACCACAGTTAAAATGGGAGGACTGGAAGGAATATTTTCAAAACTATATTGAGGCACTCGAAGATGAGAATGAAGGGGAATTCACCTCGGAAAGGAAGAAGAGACTATTGCTCCACAACCTGGGCCCGGAGGGGGTGAGAGTGTTCAAGAATCTGGTGCCCAAGGAGAGGGGAGCGACGGAGACAGATGTCTTTAAAAACGCACTGGATGACTTGGACAGCCATTATCGCCCAGCAGTCTGTGTCTCCATAGACAGGTATAATTTCCAACAGCGGAAGCAGGAGGCTGGTGAGTCGATTGATGATTATGTGGCAGCGCTCCGACGCCTGGCCATCACGTGCCAATATGGAGGTCTTCAGGAGGAATATATAAAGGACCAAATTGTTATGCACACCACGTGCAGGTCTGTCCAGGACAAACTGTGGGCGCAGAGCGAGACATCCCTTAAAGAAGTTGTGGCGATGGTCAAAAAGGCTGAGATGTCAAGGCGCGGTGCGGAGGCGGCAAAACGCGAGAACGCACCGAGGCAAATGGTTAACAAGATAGATGATGCACCCCAGCCCGGAAGACCCAAGGGAGCGTATGGAGATCAGAGGAAGGACTCGAGATGGACAGGGAAGCAGGCAGTCCGCCCTAGTTCAGACATCAGGTTTGCATGTTACAGATGTGGCAGCACGGCACATTCGGCGCAGGATAAACGCTGTCCCGCGTTCCGCGCCAGATGCTCGTTTTGTGGCCTGGTCGGCCATTTTGAGAAAGTCTGCCGCAAGAAGGGGAAGAAATCCACGGTCAAGTGCGTCGATGCGGCCGCAGCCGACGTCAGCGGGGAGGACGACCTGGATGACGACGACTTGGTGTTATGCATCGAGGACCAGGTACTTGAGGTGACGGGAAAGCGAAGAGACAAGCCTCGCACGGACATGTTGATAGGGGGAGTGAAGGTACACGTGGCCGTCGACTCAGGATCCCCTTGGACCATCGTGCAAAGATCCATATGGGAGGAAGACTTTGTGCCTGTGGTGGGGCCAGACCTATGGCCGCCGGACATCAGACCCATCTCGTACACGGAAAATGCCATTCCCTTGGTGGGGTGCCGAGACTTCACATTCGAATTCAGAGGGAGGTCAGCCACGTGCACCCTGTATATAGCGGAAAGAGGACCTTCAGTGCTGGGGTGGAGAGATGCAGGAGATCTGGGGATCATACTCAACCCGGGAGGAAAAGAACAGATTCTCTTGACAGACGAGTGGCCCCTCACGAGTGGAGAAGATTGGAAGTCAGCATACCCCAAAGTTTTTGACGGCTCAGTGGGAAAACTGGACAAGTTCGTTCACAAAATGGTCCTCAAGGAGGGCGCAGTACCAGTGGTGCATAAAGTCAGGAACATTCCCATGTCTACCAGCGGAGCAGTACAACAGGAACTCCGGAGGCTAGAGGAGCAAGGCGTCATAGAGCCGGTGGATAGTGCGGAGTGGCTATCCCCCTTGGTTGTGGTCAAGAAGCCAAATGGGCAGGTTCGGCTCTGCGTTGACCTCCGCGAGCTCAACAAAAGTCTCATCGTGGAGAAGTTTCCTCTTCCCAGAATCGAGGAGATGCTCGCCAAGACTAAAGGTGTGACTCACTTTTCCACTATAGATCTCACGTCTGCATACTACCAGATTGAGCTGCATCCATCGAGCAGAAAGTACACCGCCTTCATTACTCCATTCGGGTGCTACCAGTTCCGGAGGATGCCCTTTGGCCTGGCATCCGCAGCGGCTGTCTTTCAGAAGCTGATGTACCGGTTGTTCAAGGACATTCCAGGAGTACAGTACTTTCAAGATGACATCTTGGTGATGGGCTCTTCCAAAGGTGATCACGACAGGAAGTTGCGGAGAGTGCTGGAAGTGTTGCAGAACAAAGGGCTAACGGCGGAATGGAGCAAGTGCAAGATAGGGACCCATTCGGTGACCTACTTGGGCCATGAGATCAGCACGAGTGGAATTTCACCCAAAGAACGAAATGTGAAGGCTATAAAGGATGCAAAGGCGCCAAGCTCCAAGGAGGAGGTGAGGTCGTTCCTTGGAATGGCCGAGTATTATAGTAAGTTTGTGAGACACTTTGCCACCAGGACGTACAGAATGCGGCAACTCATCAGAGACAAAACCAAGTTTGAGTGGGACGCAGAAGCGCAAGCGGAGTTTGACACAATCAAAGACTGCATCAGTCAAGCTGTTCCATTGCAAGGGTTTGTCCCCTCGGGCCAGACCGTGGTAACCACAGATGCCAGTGATAAGGGCTTAGGGGCGGTTCTGGCTCAAGTGAGGGATAATGGAGCCACTGAGACGATCTGCTTTGCTTCCCGTGCGTTGTCCCCGACCGAGCAACGATACAGCGTAATTGAAAAAGAGATGCTGGCAGTCACCTGGGCTTTAGGCAGATTCAGACAGTTCGTTTGGGGTACGAGATTCAAGCTGCAAACGGATCATAAACCCCTGATCAAGGTCTTGACTTCCTCGGGTCATGAGACAGCGACCCCGAGAATAGCCAAAATGACTCTGAAGCTGCTCGATTACACCTATGATGTCGAATACCTGCCGGGAACACAGAACAGGGTGGCGGATTATCTCAGCAGGGCTGCGGCGATGGAAGTGGCGCCAGAGGATGCCCTGGACAAGGAGGAGATGGTGGCAAGTATGGAGGACTATGAGAGTTCGATAAGTGTCCAAGAATGGAAGGCCGCCTATGATGAGGACATGGAAAAAGTGGAGATCAAGAGATACTTGACATCAGGCTGGCCTGACAAAAGGAAGCTCGCTGATGGAGTACGGAGGTTCTATGAAATAAGGGAAGAACTGTCCCTGAGTGATTCTGGGGTGTTTATCTATAGGGGCGAAAGAGTCGTGCCGCCAGATTCACTGGTACCCAGATTGCTAACTATACTACACGAGGGCCACCTAGGTATTGTAAACACCAAAGCACGCGTTAAGCAGATGTATTGGTGGCCAGGCATGGATGTCTGCATTGAGAGGCAAGTAAGGGAGTGTGGCCAATGCCAAGGCGCTGACAAGGTGCTGAGGCCACTCCGACCGGCCATGGGGAAGTTTGACACGCCACAGGGACCTTGGGAGAATGTGGCAATCGACATACTGGGACCGGTCCTGGGCAGCAAGGGAGTGAACAAGTATTTGTGTGTGGTAATGGACAAGTATTCAAAATGGCCTGAGGTGGACATTCAAGAATCCATGGACACTGACACGATTTTGAGATTTCTTACTTCAGTTTTCTTAAGGGAAGGCATCCCCAAAAACCATCCTCAGTGACAATGGCCCGCAGTTTGTCTCGGACAAATGGATTAGGTTCATGAGGAGGAATGGTATTGAATCCAAACACACGGCAGTGTATCATCCCGCATGCAATGGTCAGGTGGAGCGGTTCAACCGTGTGCTGATGGGCTCCATACAGGCGGCCATCATGCAGGGAAAGGATTGGGAGACCGAGGTAATGAGTATGCTGTGGTCCTACAGGATCACCCCCACGGCGGTGGGGTACAGTCCATTTCAAGTACTGAGAGGACGGCATCCGTTCACACGGGACAATGTAGTGTGGAGGGAGAAGACCATCACTAGTAAATGGTCCCCTGCGGTGGTTCAACACAACTTGGAAAAAGCCCAAAAGATCTATGCTGCGAATTATGACAAACGTCGGAACGTGAAAGGAACAGAGCTGGAGGAAGGAGAGTGGGTTAGGGTTAAACTCCCTACCCTTCAAAAGAAAGGCGACAGCAAGTATAGTCAGCCCCTACAAGTCAAGGAGGTGCGAGGTAGAGCAGCCCTCCTCAGCGATGGCAGGGTGTGGTCCCAAGACCGCATGGCTAGAGTAAACAAGATAGTCGTGTGGCCCAAGCTGGAAGAGACAGAGGCACAGAAGGACTTCCATGAGAACACGCCTCGACTGGAGCAGGCTGATGAAGTGATGTCCGAGGGAACAGGAGAGGACAGTGAGATAGAAATTCCCGGCGCAGGGTGCGCAGTCAGAGATGTCACACCGACTGGAGTAACACAGAGTGGAGATTGGAGAGATGGTGTGAGACCAGGCGGAGACAGAGAGGTGGAAGAGAGCATGCCGGTAAGACACACCCGTAGTGGCCGGGCAGTTACAGTGCCCTCAAGATATAGAGACTATGAAATGGGTGGACATTAATAATAAGTTGGCACCCTGGCTGCCTGCCAGAGAACATTGGGGAACCAGGGACAATTCCGTAGAGTTTGTAAAGTTAACTTTGTTTATTGTGAAAAAGGGGGAGATATGTAGGATGCGCTCTAGTCTATGAGCGTGAACGCGATGACGCGTCACGCCATAGACAGGAGCGCGATGCGCGCGCATGCGCACTAAGCGCCAGAGTGAAGGCGCGAACGGGGAAAGCGGCAGTTGGCGACCGGAGCGGTCGCTGTGTAGACGCTCGGCGCCCTTGTGCTCCATTTAAGTTAATTACTTGTTTATATGGAAATAAAGACAAGGCATTCTTACCTACCTGGACTCAGTGCATAGTGTGGGGGGCAAAGAACATTACACGCCTTTGTACAAAGTAACACCAGCAGTGAGTGCACTTTACGTAATCCATCCCTTAGTTCCACGAGGCAAAACGAACTCTCTTAGATGGAATAAGGGGCGTTTCATGTGACGAAACCCTAGACAACATGATTAACAAAGATTCAGCTTGGAGCAGAGGCGCAACTAGAGCCAAATTTCGGGGGTGGGTGGGGTCTAAGAAAAACATTGGGGGGGGTAATTCTTCAAGCAATAGGCAGAGTGGAGCTGCAGGGGCTCTAAGAAGGGGTGAAAAAACAACAAAGCCTCGTTAACATATAAATGGTATTTTAAAGAGCTGTGAAGTACTGGGGGGTGGGGGGAGGGAGGTAACATTGCGCGCCTGGCTTGGAGTATAGCTTCCTAACTTTTGGGATACTAGTATTTCAAGAGTACGGCCAGATAAGCCACGGTATATGCTTTGTGAATATAGCTCTCTGCTTATCTGTGCCTGTCTCTTCTAGGGTTAAAGAGTCATCACAAAGTAACGGAGGCGGGGTGTGGTGAAGGGCATAGTGGGCAGGACACAAAGATGAAAGCAAGGATTGCTCATGAGTTATTTTTTTTATCATACTGGCTTTGAATTGCATATACATACACTGTAAAGGTTTACAGAAAGCGCATAAATGGAAAGCTGGAGTATTGTGCCTGTGGCCAAGAGCAGTGGTTCTTAACCTGTGCTCTGGGGTCACCTAGGAGTCCGCGACGCATATTCAGGGGCCCCACTACTAACTAGGAAATTAAATATAATTAAGAGATTAATAAAGTGTACATAAATGAAGAGGCAAAACGTAAAACTGAAAATGTTTTAAATGTTCCATGGGTGTGAAAAAATTTGAAATTCGAAGAGACAAATTAAGGTAATGTTCTTAGATTGATTCTTTGGAGCAGTGCAAATGCATTAAACAGAATATACAATGGATGATGGGTGCCCCTAGTTGAATATCGAAACCATTCTATTTATTAAGCTTCCAAAGGTATTTCACAGTTGATTGCCTACACCCAATGGCCGGCAACAAAGTAAGAAATATAACATTAAACCCAGCATTTGCCTACAACCCTGGGGCCAGCAGCGGAAGTCAGGCAGAGTATTAAAACATTAAACTAAGACAAGTAGGATAACCAAAGCCACTCCAACCACCCCATGCTCCTCCATATAAGAATGCATTGTCAATATCTAGATGTTGAAATAGCCCCAATGAGAGGAAACTCTATATGGTCAGAGGTAATCTTTAATCAAGAGTGGTAGAAACAGTGGGGACCAGTCAGGGTGGTCGCAAGTAAGAGGGGCAAGTCAGCTCTCTAAATTCAGAGGATAATATTTGTGTAAAAGTGTCCCACCGGTCGGCAAAAAGATGGATTTCAGTGCTAAGGACAATGTCTCCATCCCTAGTATATACCAAAATCTGTGTGGCCAGGAAGTATGATTGGGAATCCAATTGGTGCCCCAAAGGGACAAGATCACCTGATGAGCAGCGCCCAGGGCCATTACCATTTTCCTTCCCCAAATGTAATGTAGGGGGAAAGTCAAAGGATTTGAGAGCCCCAGAATAGTGTATCTGAGAAGCCTAGGGATGGATGTGTGAAAAGCGGTGTCAATCTCAGAGAGAATTTGATCCCAAAATCTGGTAAGTTTCAGGCAATGCCATAAAAGATGTAGAAGAGTCTTGGGATTTCCACATCCCTGCCAACAGTACCCCAAATGCCCCAAGTCCCACCTGCAAATTCAATCTGATGTTAGGTACCAATAAGAGGTGATCTTGTTTCAGTACTGGCCATGTTGTGAGCTGTGTGGTGAACCATGTGAAAAATGTCTTTCCATTCTTTAGAGGTGAGAACCCACCCCAGTTCTGTCTTCCAGCGAATCTGGCCTTTGGATTTTGCAAGGGTGCCCTCCATGGCAAGCATGGTGTATAATGGTGTATAATTCAGATATGAGATGTTTGTCATCCTTTTTAAGCAGTAGCCATTTGTCTAATGGAGTCGAGGGATGCCCTGCTCCTAATTGATAACTGGGGATGTCACCAAGTGTCGAAGCTGTATATATTGAATATCTTCCATCTCCTTAAGAGAGTTTTCAGCTTGTAGGTTATTGAAGGTGATAAACCCGTTCTGATCAAAAAGAGATCCTATTCTTTTACAGCCCCAATCTGCCACCAATGGAACAACCTCGGCGTAAGCCCCAGGGGAAAGTCCGGGGTTAGCTAAAATTAGAGTCATCGGAGACGGGAATGTAGTGAGTCCAAATCGCACGGCTACCGCATCCCATATTTTAAGCGTGGAGCTGTGGATTGGGGAGGAGTATAGGCCCCAGGCTCTGTGCTTGCGTGGTAACCAGAACTCCTTGTAAATATTAGAGCACATAACAGCTTGGTCCACAAAGGATCAAGGCTTTTCGGACATGGATCAGTTCCATTTTACCAAGAAACAGAGTTGTACCGCTTGGAAATATCAGAGCACTATTGGAACCGCCAAGCCCCCATCCCTTTTCTGAAAATAAAGTAACCTTTGATGGAGGTGAGGTCTCTTACCATCCCACAAAACATTCTTTATATCTAGTTGCAAGGATCGCAAAGCTCTAAGAGGAGGGGTCAGGGAGAGCGGCTGGAAGATATATAGAATGAGCTGGAGTATGATAATTTTTAACAGCTGCTCTCCGGCCAATTGAAGACAGCTGAAGTTGTTTCTCCCCATGTGTCTGGGAGTTAAAGGTCGAATAATATTAAGACAGAGTATTAGAAAGGGAACTGGCTAATTGATGCCATGATAATCAATGGAGTCCATTGCCCATTCAAACTGAAATTGAGCATGCAGGGCAAGTTCATGTGTAGGGTGTACCGAGAGGTTCAGTATCTGCGATTATTTTTGTGGGCTTACTTTAACCTGTTAAGTGCTGCAGTTGAACGCTGAACGTTTGGAGCACTACCTGGCTGGTGCTGCGCACGTTCAACGGCCGACGCAGCCCTGCCCGTTTTTTAAAACTGCAGTGAAAAAACGGCTGTGGTTAACGGGTTAAAACCAGATACTTTGCCAACGAGATGGAATTCAGAAACCAGTGCAGGAAGTGAAGACATGGGGTTGGTTATGGACAGGATGACATCATTAGCATTAAGGCTGATGAGATGTTAATCTCAGCATTAAGGCTGATGGGATGTTGGTCCCTGCCAAACATGCCGTTGGTGATGTCAGGATTGTCTCCCAACTGTTGCGCCAAGGGTTCCATACATAAGTCGTGTGCCCTACAATAATGGAAAGATGGAGGAAAAGATGCCATTGACCCTCACCGATGCCCTAAAGGTTTTACAGATACATTGGTCCATCAACAGAACCCGTCCCCAAAGCCGAACAGGCGTAAGGTCACAAGGAGATAGGACCAGTGGAAGTAATCAAACACTTTCTCCACTTCTATGGAGAGGAGCAAAGCCTTCTTCTCTCTGAGACTTTTCAATTTTATCCAGAATATGGAGAAGGCACCTGGTCTTATCCCTGCATTGACGTGCCAGAATAAATCCGGTTTGGTCTGGCTCAATTAAGACCAACGTGAGTGGGTTCAGGCGATGGGCCAGGACGCCAGTGAATAGTTTAGCTTCTATATTAAAAAAAGAACTGGGTCTATAAGACCAATAACGAGTCAGGTCCTTTATAGGTTTCGATATGACCAAAATAGCTGCTCCCAACATGAAAGGTGTAAGGGACCCAGAGTCTGGGAATGCGTTGTACAGTCTAGTAAGAATGGGTGCCACCTCTTGGCAGAAAACCTTATGAAAGAGGGCACCAAACAGTGGCGGCTTGCCTAGGGAGTGCTGCGGGGCGGTAAGGCGGGGGAGGGGCAGGCTGGGCGGTAGTAAACTCCGGCAAATGGCGGAGTTTACTGGACTGTTCCAGGAATTAAAGCACAGCAGACCTTTTGAGGACATTGTTGAGGACCCGTATATTGAGGTGGGTAATCTTAAGGGCCAGGAATGTGAGACGGGGTGGACAGGGGTTGTTAGAGCTGACGTCTCCTGAGGGGACAGTTCACTGCAGTGAGCCCTGCAAAGCAAAGGAGAATCCCTTGATCAATTAGACAAGGGCCCAAAGTTTGGTTCGTATGGATAAGCAAAAGACAATGAGAAACCCCTACATAGAAAATTATCAAACAAGAACAGAAAAAATAGACATTGAAAAAGTCCATTATGACAGGGTGCATAGTCAGGAACATGAGCCAGAAAAGGTCAGGTCGAAGAAACCATTGGCACAGCAACAGATGGACCCCACAGAAAGGGATAGCGGGTTAACATACAGAACAAAGATCAGAGCGCTCTCTATCCCAGTTGTCAAGGTGCCTTCCTGCCAGGTATGGTAATATTACAAAAGAAGAGGTACCAGCGGTTCATGCCACATTGGTCTTGTCAGTGTCCTCCGTTAGTGCCTCCAGAACTGATTGACATTCCTGAGCTATTGTAGCATGGTCTGGTTTCTCAGTTGCACTGAAGTTCCCAACCTGCCGCCAGTGGGAGCCTTTATGAGTCAGGAGGTTTTTTAAATTTATTTATTTATTTACTTAAGAAGTTTCTATAGCGCTGACCAGAACCGGGGGTATCGGAGCGCTTTACAACAGGAGGGAAAGAAATCATACTTATATACAGTTTGAGAGGAGGATAAACGAGTTCATAAGTGTTTAAAAGATTACAATTGTGATGAGCGTCCGAGGTGCGCCATTGAGGTAGAGAGGTCTAGGGATCCAAGGTGCGCCGTTGAGGTAGAGAGGGTTAAAGGTAATCTCGATATATGGACAGTTTTGAGAGGAGGATAAACGTGTTCATAAGTGTTCAAAAATTACAACTGTGTTGAGTGTCTGAGGTGCGCCATTGAGGTCGAGAGGTCTGGGGGTCCAAGGTGCGCCGTTGAGGTAGAGAGAGTTAGAGGTAATCTCGATACATGGACAAAGATTAAGGCTGAGAGATTTCTCCGAGCAGCGATGGAGCAAGGCGAATAGGTTGGGGAGAGGGGGTGAGGTAGGCAGTGGATGCGCATTACCAGATGACTGATGACTGGAGGCTTGAGAGTCACGGATTTTAGTTTGGGAAGGCACGGTTGAGGTAGAGGACTTTTAGGAGGCTTTTGAATTTTGCAAAGGAGGGGGTAGTTCTGATGGGCACAGGGTCGGAGTTCCAGATTTTGGGTGCGTTTCCTGCAAAGGAGCGGGCTGCGGTTTTTTGTTTGCGCGTTTTCAGGGGGATGAGTAAGAGGTAGTTGGAACTCCTGAGACTTCAAGACTGGCCGGCTTTCTTAAGTTTAGAGGCTAGGTATTCTGGTTTCCCTGTGTGCAGGGCTTTGTGCGTGAGGCATGCAGTTCTGAAGCTGGCCTGCAATTCCACAGGGAGCCATTTTAGTTCTCTGAGAGTGGGAGAAATGTGGTCGTATTTTTTTACTCCGGTGACCATTCTGGCAGCTGCATTGAGGGTTGTTTTGAGTGGCGCTAGGTGGGAGAGAGCTGTCCCGGAGAGGATTGCGTTCCCGTAGTCGAGTCTGGACAACACAAGTGATTGGGTGGCTTGTTTGAGGTCTAAGGGTGGAATGTGGGGTTTTATTTTGTTGAGAAGCTTCAGGTTGAGGAAGGCACTTTTTGCGGAGTTCTTGATGTGGTTGGTCATGGTTAGCTTGTGATCAAGGGTGATTCCAAGTGATTTTACAGAGCTTGCTAAAGTGAGGTTACCGTTGAGAGGATCGATTGCTTTCAGCCATTCAATGATTTTCGGATTTTCTTCCTTGTTGGAGATGAGGAGAAATTTGTTTTTCCCCTGATTGAGTTTAAGGTGGTTGGCTGATAACCATTCTTGAACCTCTCTGAGGGTATTGTTAAGTCTTAGAATGTCATTGAAGGAGGAGGTTTCCAATTAGATCTGAGTGTCAAATGCATATAGATGGAAGGGGATGTTGGCTTTTTTTTAGAATGGTGGTGAGGGGTTCTATATAAATGTTGAACAATTGAGGGGAGAGAACGGATCCTTTGGGGACGGGTAGAAGGTCAGATAAAAAGGATTTGATTTTTACACTTTGGGAGCGATTTTGAAAGAAGGAGGAGAACCATTGAAGGACCACCTCATATGCACCTACACGGTCCTTGAGAGCCTTGATGAGAAGATTGTTATCCACTGTGTCAAAGGCCGCTGACAGATCCAGGAGAATGAGGAGGCAGCATTGATCCGAGTCAAGGGAGTTATGTTATGTTATGTTATGTTATTTTAAAATTTATAAAGCGCGCATACGCCCAAAAGCTTCTTGGCGCTGAAGAGAGAATAAAAACATAACAAGGAATACCAAAAAGAGTCGCTATTTCAAATAGGCCTGTGTAAAAAGAAAAGTCTTAAATGCCTTTCTAAAAGCAAGAAGGTCCTTACTCTGTCGCAAAGTCAAAGGGAGGGAATTCCACAAGGAAGCAGCTAAAAAGTGAAAACAGCTACCTCCCTGTCGTTTCTTCTTGAATCGGGGAACCTCAAGTAGATCTTTATGAGCTGATCTCAGACTTCGTGAGGGACTATATCTCCCTATCAGTTGTCTAATAAACATTGGGCCCTTGCCCTCCAAGGCCTTGAAAATAATGCAACCCACCTTAAATGTGGCTCTCTGTACCACAGGCAACCAGTGCAAGTTCTCTAATCCTGATCTAATTGATTCCCATTTAGGTACCTTGCAGATCAGTCTGGCAGCTTGATTCTGCAGGTATTGCAGTCTTCTAAGTTGACCAATTGGTGAACCCAGATAGAGGCTGTTTGAGAAATCAATATGGGAGAGAACTAAAGCACTGACTACCTGAATTAAGTCCAAATCAGTGAGGAAATGTGCAATTTTTCTGATCTTCCTCAGTTGAAAAAAGCCAGAGGAAACCACCGTTCCAATTTGAGATTTCAAGGTAAGGTCCTCATTAATGGTCACTCCCAGGCTCTTTACTGTTTGGGATTTTTTTGGAGGAGAACCCATGTCGGAAGGCCAGAAACGTGGGCTCCAACTGATCTCGCTCTTCCCAGGCAAGATCAGTTCGGTTTTCCCCGGATTTAATTTAAGATGATTTAAAGACATCCATCTTTGAATAAGAGACATGGTTGCCTGAAAATTCTCGGCTGCATTGGGTGAATTTAATGCGAAAACCAACTGCAGGTCATCTGCATAATTGTATACAGTAACCTTATGCTCTCTTAAGGAGAACAAAAGAGGCCGCATATATAAATTAAATAATAAAGGGGACAAGGAAGATCCTTGAGGAACCCCACAAAGGGAGCTATTTTTAGGGGCTGTGAAAGATCCCAGCCGAACAGACTGGGTACGTTCTGATATAAAAGACTTAAGCCAGGCCAAGGGCGAGTCCCGAAGACCGGCCTGTTCGACACGGTTAACCAGAATGGTATAGTCAACCGTGTCGAACGCTGCAGACAGATCCAAAAGCACCAAGGCCTGGTGTAAGTCTTTATCGGCATTAGACCTTAAGGTATTCTGAACGGCCAGTATTACTGCCTCGGTGGAATGACCAGGCCGAAAGCCTGCCTGGTTAGGTTGTAAATAACCAGAGTCTTCCACAAAATTTGAAAGGCTATTGGTGACGTGAGCCTCCAAGATCTTAGATAAATAGGGCAGAAGTGATATTGGCCGATAGTTGGAAAGATCTGAAGAGTCAATACCTGATTTTTTTGTAAGGGGAATCAATAAGGCCTGTTTGAAGCTGTTAGGGACTATCCCCGACGTAAGAGAATTGTTGAGCAGTGGGATCATGCTGTCTGGAATTGCCCAACCAATTTCTCTCATTATTTGAGGGGGGCAAACGTCCTCAGGAGATCCTGATTTGACTCTGATCAGTAAATCTAAAAAGGTTTTATTGTCAATTAAAGGAAAGGAATGCAGTGTTAAAGGATTAAAGAAAATGTCATCCATAGGGGCGCAAGCGGGAAGTTTGGATAAATTGTCTAATCAATAATATCTTTTCACTAAAAAAATAATTCAGCGAGTTACAGAGTATTTGTGAAGGAACTACTGGGGGAGAGGTTCTATCATCATTGCTCAATTCAGTCACAATCCTGAAAATTTCTTTCTACTTATTAGTCGCATTTATAATTTTTGTAGAGAAATAATCAGTCTTGTGAGTATGTAGTGTTTTTTGATAGGCTTTCCTAGTTGAACAATATGCAATCCTTGCTTGGGGGCAATAATTAGTTCGCCAGATTCTCTCTAGCTGCCTCACTTCTAGTTTTAGTTTTTTTAGCTCCGGCGTAAACCATTTATGTGCGTCCACGCCATGCGAATTGCAAAAGCGAGTAAGAGGAGCATAAGTGTCAATGGCAGTAGTTAGCCATTCTTTAAGCCTGTAATCAGCTGTCTCCACATCAGAACTCTGTGCAGGCAAAGTAGCCTTTAAAAAATGTAAAAAAGCTGACATATCCATGGAAGTCCATTTTCGAATAGTATTGGTAGTTTGCAGCTTAAATTGAGGGGTTTTATCAACACAAAAAGAGAAACTGATGCTAAAATGGTCAGACCAACTACAAGGTTTAATATCAATAGAATGTACGGGTAAATTCAGAGACCAGATTTGGTCGAGACTATGGCCTTTCTGATGAGTTTTAGTATCGATGTGTTGTATTAAATTAATGTCATTCAGAAGGTCCTTCATCTCAGCTGCTTGGGGGTCTAATGCTGTATTATCAAACCAAAGATTCAAATCCCCTATCAAAAGTAATTTGGAGTTATTTGTAGCCAGCGTAGCCAGTTGCTCGGCGAGAATGGAAGGAAATGTGGCCATAGTTTGAGGTGGGCGGTATAATAAGACCACTATAAGTGTCCCATTAGCAGTGTCTAATTTAGCAACTATATTCTCTACATTGGGTAAGAGTAGAGAAGGAAGTTGTCTAAGTTGATATTTCTTGTTGACAATGATGGCTGCTCCACCCCCAGCTTTACCTGCCGGACGAATTGCTGAGAGGATATAGTAGTCCGCAGGCAAGGCAACTAAAATATCTGGTAGGGAATCCGGAGTGAGCCATGTCTCGGTTAGTAACAGCAAATCCGGTTTTATATCAGATAGTAGCAGGAATATATCCATCTGGTGTCTGATCAAAGAGCGGGTATTTAAATAAATGCACCTAAATTTGCAAGTTGTACTTGGTGTGGTTTCCAACACCGCGTATTTAGGGGCAGATTCTGCAAATAGATTGGCAGGATTGCTGATGCCAAGACGAGATGTTCGTTTCGTCGTGTTAAGAGGTACGGGGGGACACATCATAGAAGTAGGTCTTAACGCTTGTAACTCAGCGGATGTGTAAGTATAGGAACCAACAGAATCCTTGGCCCCTAGCCCCGAACGTTCGCGGACGAGCGCAGACGAGCTTGACTCTAGCGCGACTCCGGCGCGCCTCCGTCGCGCTCGTCCGCTGCGCTCCCTCCAACACATCACGTTTTATGTGAGGGAGCCTCGAGCGACAGGACCGCTGCCACAGGTCCCAGTGCTCTCTGACTCCTCCCAATATGGCGCCCGTTCTCACCACCAGGCCGGCACTAGGAGCCGCGGTAGGTGAGCCGCCCTCCACTCAATCGGCAACAAGCCGCGATGGAACGGGGCAGAGGGGCCGCTGGCAAAGGTGAGAAAGCAAGTGGCGCTAGTAATCAGCTGCCCTGCACGCGTTTGGATGCAAAAACGCTCGCCAGCGTTTTAAAAAACAATCAATATCGAAATTACCGCATTACCCACAGTAATTAGTAAAAATACCAGTATTACAAAATAAAACAAATAATAAGTTTTTAAAAGCGATTTTGTCAGGTCTGCCTTGTGCAATATCTCTCATCAAATGGCGCCGGGGTGCTGCCACCAACCCGGAATCCACTGAGTTGAGGATGTCATCCATGATGTTAAGGATTGCAGTTTCGATGCTGCAGCCTTTTCTAAACGCCTGATTGGTGTTGGTCTAGGAGATTAATATTGTCGATATGTTGGTACAGTTGTCGGAGAACACATTTTTCGAGGATTTTGGCTAGGAAGGGAAGATTGGAGACAGGTCTGAAGTTGTTCAAGTCATTAGTGTCTAGGCCTGGTTTCTTCAGGGGAGGTGTGACTTGGCCCACTTTGAGGCAGTCCGGTATGATGCCTATTTTTAGGGAGATCATACCAGACTGCCTCAAAGTGGGCCAAGGAGGTCTAGGGAGGTGGTGCCAGGAGGATCCTCAGAGGAATCCCTAATACCCAGCACACTCTATGCTCCAGTTTAAGCTGAAGATGATCCAGAAGGGATGCCCCCAGGACTGTGATATGCTTGCCTCTCTAAGATGGGTAGTGACTGGGCAGGATTCTCTGCATTTCTGGAGAGTTATAGATGCTAGGTTTGGTATAGCACTGGTTTGTGACCTCGAAACTGGAGGGGATGGGCCTCCTGTGCTTTATGAAGGATAGTTTCTCAGTTGAATTTAGAAAAGCTCCAACCTTTGTACTAAAAGGAACATTTAGATTTTTTATATTTCCTTGTGAACTAAATGAAACATTTTATCATTTGGTTATGTATGTATCTGTTTCAGGAATGCTTGTTTCTTTATTGTTTTGAGGTTCAAATCTTCGAATTTGCTTAAGCTGCGGTTCATGGCTTCCATTAATGGCTCAGTGGGGGGGGGGGGTCCCCTGAATTTTAATAATTGTTAGGTGGATGCCCACAGAAGTCAAAATTTTAAGAATCACTGGCCCAAAAGCCTTAACTAATGTTTTGGAGTAAATTAAGATCCTGGAGGATAGAATGAAACTGAAAAGAATTATTCCAAGTCTCATGAAAAAAAGTAGTTTATATAATAATGCGCACAGTAAGTAATAATGCATTATTATTCGGCCTTCCCATGTTAGTGTGTGTTGACTTTGCCATTCGTTACCTCTATGCAATCTTTGATTTGCCTCTTTTTATGTCACTTTAGTTGTTACTGATGTCAACTTCAGTTTCATCGAGGTGATTTTCAGAATCTATTATGGGAAGTCAGTATTTTGGTGCAATTCTCACATCAAACAAAGATAGAAATCAAGGTTCGGTCATTGCAGTATTCCTTTTAAAGTTTGAAGATGTGAAGACTCTGTCCTAGCTGGGTCTGATGTAAGAGGGGAAGGTCATGCCATTCTAGTAAAGCTCATGGTGCTAAGGTCTATATTCCAGAATCCGGTCCACAGTAGTTCCCAAGAATCAAGAAAACAGTGGTCCTAGACAATTCTTATTCAAAGATATCACTTAATGTAGCTAAATGCGTATAGATGACATTCAGAAGGCACACATGAAAAGGTAAGGCAATGGGCCACTTTAAAAATGATAAATTATATTTAATTTATTTTCGTCAAATTTATGAAAATTCGTTCCAATCAAAAAGGTTCAAGTGCAAGATATGCAGTTAAACATGTACTTGACGGTTGTCATCAGGAGAAAGAAAATGGTGTGAGGAAATTGTGCTCTAGTGAAGGAAATGGAAGGAGAGTGAAAGGATTTCACATGGAGATAATTCAATCAATTCAAATAGAAGGGACCCGGAGATATCTTTAACAGAAAATGGTCTCCCTTACTGAGATTCCGGCCTACCCCTATGCATTAAATACAGTATTCTTTACACAGCAGTAATATCCATTGTTGTCACAGTGTAGCCACATCTGTGATTTCAGTATGGGGGATCAGGGTGGGGTGTAGGCCGATTTAGGGGGGTTCGACAAGTTTGAGAATTTGCAACTGCCAGAATTGCTGCCAGAATAGCAACTGCCAGTATTGCTTCAGCATTTTGCAGAGTGTAAAAACTGAGGGGCATATTATCAACTGACAGCGATGAATATCACGAAGCGCACGGAGCCCGATTTGAGTTATCCCTGGATTTTATTGCTGAGATAGCGTGTTATTATCAACGACTATCTCCAAGGCGATAAAAATTCCAGTGATAGCGGCGAAATGGTGGAATATCGCTGGTAATCCAGCAATAAAAATTCAGCGATAGGGAATTCCTTGATGATAAGCCATGGTGGACTTAGCCTGACAATCCACCTCCCATAGGGTAATTTAGCTAAGTCAGAAATGTTTCTGATGTTAGAATCCAGCGTTAATGGGGTCTTAGCACGATTGTCATTGTCGCTGCGCGGGTATGGGGCATCATTGTAAATAGCGCAAAGCTGCGTTAGAGATGATTTCCCATGTAGTGAGTGTGAGGAACGCCTACTTTGCATCTCATTAGTGATGAGATGCAAGGTGTTAGTGAAACGGGTGCTAACACAAGGAAACACATGCTTAAGCCTGTTAGCGTGTCCTTGTTAATACTGCGATAGAATTATTGCTGCTTTTTGGCCGAAAACGTCTGCTAAAGTGGCGATAATTGTCTTGATAATAGGCCTCTAAGTCTACTAATTTACCACTAGGATATTGCTCCAAGAGTATGTATTTATGTATTTTTAATCATTTTTCTTCAATTTGTTTACCATTCCTCCCTGCGTGAGACTCGGAGCTATGGCTACAGGCCAAAGTTCTATTGCTTCACAAAGTGTACAAGAACATTGCAATTTTTCTTATTTCTAATTGTGCTCGTCAATGGTACAATATAAATGTTAAATAAATAGTGTAATGTCTGTGACAGAGCAAATGTGTGTGTGTATGCATGTGCGTGTGTGCGTGTGTGTGTTTGTATGTTCATACGCACACTAAAAAGAACAAGGTGTGATGGGGAGTGCCTGGGCATTTTTGCCTAGCCAGCAGAAATTCGAGGATTTGCTCTGTGCACATACCATACAAGTGAAAAGTGACAGGCTATGTGGATTCAAGCCCTACTAAAACTTTGGTTAGTAGAATATAGGCAGATTTGCATCACATCACGCTCGGAGTTTACCTGTGAAAAAATCTCATTTGTAACGCCTCAACTTGCTATTGTTGTTTCTTCGAAACAGGAATGGGATTTTGGCGCCGCACATGAATTTATATAAGTACTTGTTTTTAAATAGCTTTTTAAATCAGATCCCTGAAGTGACGTTGTCAATTAATGGGACCCATTTTGACTGTTGTTTCCGGGTCTGGAGATCTCCAACATGGTTTTGCATGCAGGCCTGAAGGTACCACCTAGGTAGTTGTTTCCTGCTTTCATGGCTCATTGTAGCATTGTGTACATATCTGAGGTGATAGCTACAGTCTTGAAGGCTTAATCTGGAGTACTGTGCCGAGATTTGGAGGTCTTAAAATGGGGTACCATCTCCATTTCCTGAGACCTCATCTAAAAGTGTTGTGCCCACTCGATATGTATTACGCGGATCCTTGTGTTTAGCTCGAGGCATTATTAAAAGCATAGCATCTTGAATGGGAGGCCTCACCTGGAGAACTGTGACCAGATCTTCAGGCTTTCTGTGATCTGGTATGAATAGCTATGGACGTTCTTCTGGAGCCTGGTGTCCTCCGAATGTCTCAATTAGAGTGTTTTGTCCTCCAGTGTAGCCTTGCGTTGAGTATTGTGACCAGCTCGTGGGGTTTCACCTGGGCTGTTGTGTGAAAATGGCAGTACCTGTTTCTGGACATGTAAAAATGTTTAACTCTGCATGTGTATATTGCGTGCTTTACATTCGGTCTCATTTATAGCTTCAGAAACATCATGTGGAATGTAGGTGCTGTTCTGAACTGCCCTTTGGAGTAGTACTTCCAGCTCAGGTGACCTCGGACAGGGTTATAGGTGTCAACTGTAGTGTTTTGTGCTTCAATCTTAATCTGGAGTGTTTGTCTAGCTTTTGGAATCTAATGTGGGATGTGAAGTGAAGCTCTGCAAGTCTCATGAGGACTATTGTAAGCAGCTCCTGTGATCTTATCTGTACTACTATGTCATTGGCTAGAGACTACATCTGTCAAATGCTAGATCTAGTGTCCATGTATGAAGCATGATGTCCATTCCTGATGGGCGCATCTGTTGTACTGTATTCAGATCTGAACAATTAATTGTGTGTATTGCGAGCACTAACAGGGATCACAGCTGAAGTACTGGGGCTGATTCACATAATCTTTGCACATTTAGGTGTTAAATAGGATTTCCACATGACCAGGAATCCATTTTGATTGTATCAGGATTACCATGTGGAAATCCACTTCCTTGTAGGGGAAGAGTCTGCTTAACTGGCTATACATCTCCGTATGAGTAAGTTACAGTTGGAAGTTAGAAAATGGTCATAGAAAATGTTTATAAAACCTTAAACTTTGAGCTTTGGTGGTATTCACAAACAGTTCCCATACATTTATTGTATCAAAAACAAAAAGAAATATACTCCTGCAAAAGTTTATGTTCCGGGTAGGATTTCACAGGCACTATCCTTATATTTTTCTTCTGACAGAAACGTATTTTACCTGTAGAGGAAAAAAAGGTTTAAAAGAGTGCTAACTTCAGAATGCATTGCAGCCCAGTACCTAAAGTGGTAGATCCATACGAATATTATGAAGAGAGAGCCCAAACCTTTGAGGCGGGTAATCTCAGTAACCACAGCACCAATCACAACACCCATTTCATCGTTGGAAAGGGCAGTTGCAGCAGAAGGACATAGGCTATGCAGACGGCCATTATATATATATATATATATATATATATATATATATATATATATATATATATATATATATATATATATATATATATATATATATTTTTTTTTTTTTTGCAGAGTTTTATATAGCGCCAACTTGACCCGAATTGAATCAGGTATTAGAGCGCTTTACATAGCACCAGTTACGTTACATGAGGACACACATTCATTTTTGTTAGGCACGGGGAGATTAAGTGATTTGCCCAGAATCACAGGATGTTTGGCGTCGTTACCAAGACTCAAACCCAGATCCCCAGGTCCGAGGTCGAGCGCCTTAGCCGTTAGGCCAACTCCTCTATACATTTAAAAGGTAAAAGAACCGTGCCAGCAAAGTAGTCCCTTGTGGGCGTGTCTGCGTTGTGCTGTGGGCATGGGCTGGGGGCGTGACTAACGCAGGGGGTGTGTGGTACGGCCATCACATCGTGGGCATGTGCTGGGGGTGTGACAAACGCTGGGGGCATGACATACGCTGGGGGCGTGGGTCCGCCCTTCATGCCATGTGAGTCGTACATACAAGCGCCAATTACGTTGCTGCGCAGCATCAAGGGGCACGCAGGGGGCGTGACAAGCTGGGGGCATGAGAAACGCTCGGGGGCGTGTTTCCGGCCTTCATGCCATGTGAACGCAATTGCACCGCATCAAGGGGCACGCTGGGGGCGTGAGAAACGCTGGGGGCGTGTGCTACGTTCCGCCCTTCATGCCATGTGTGTCGTACATTAATCAGAAGATCGTCTGCTGTGGCCGTGTGCTGGGGGCTTGACAAACGCGTTCACCTGGAGGCCTGGTAAGTAACGTTACTGCAGCCTCTCCTACGCTCTGTTACTGAACTCTCTCATTCAACGAAATTACACGCACCTGCTACCATCAACCAGGGCTCTAGCCGGGCTCAGGCGGCAGATCAGTACACTAATTACACGCGCCTGATAACATCAACCATGGCTGCAACTGGGCCTCAAGCGGGGGAACACGCGCCTGCTAACATCAAACAGGCCTGCATCTGGGCCTCAAGCGGGGGAACACGCAAATGAGCGTGTCTGCAGGGACAATTACTGCAGCCTCTCCTACTCGCTGTCACTCAACTCTCTCATTAAACGGATTTACCCGCGGCTGATAACTCTCTCATTCAACGACATTACACGCGCCTGCTAACATCCACCAGGGCTGTAGCCGGGCTCAGACGGCGGATCACTACACCAATTACACGCGCCTGCTAACATCAACCAGGGCTGCAGCTGGGCCTTCTCCGTCCCTATTCTAATGTAACAAAAAATGTTGTCTACAGCGAGATTTTTAAATAAATTGCCCTTGCCAAATACACACATTACATGCATTCTATTTCGTACCCGGACAACGTCGGGACGGGCTGCTAGTTGCAAATAAAGCAGCTTTCGTACTTGCAATCCTCCAGAAAATCTACAAAAGTTGTAGATTTACATGGTTTATGCGAGAGTGCTTCATGAATAAAGTCAAACAAGCCAAAATGCCAGCGGCTGTAGGCAATACCAGGAGCATGTTTTACCACTGACATAAGTATATTCGAGCAGCATAATACGGCGTATTTTACCTACAGAGCTGTATATATGTGTTCTCCACCATGTGTATTTGTGATTGGCATCGCGGATGAACCTGCAGCCCCTTGGTATAGTGAACATCCGCTTGTGATCCGTGAACCCTGACTTGATATTGCTACTGCTACTCATTTAACGCTTTGTTGCATTTGAGCATCCCTATGTGTGCAGCAAAGTTGGTGAATTTAAAAAAATATTATGCACAGGGATTCTGATACTTTATTTACTTACACTGTGATTGTGACAGTTTTTTCCTCTCCTAACGCAACAATATTTGAAATTGACATTATTTCTACTGGTTTTCCCCATGGGAGTCTAATGGGAAGATTTTTTTTGCCATTATTTGCATGTGCAGTTACCGTTAAAGGACTTCTTCTAAGAAGGTTGCCCTTTAACTAGAGACATGACAGCTCACTATGTTCTCCTCCAGTGAAGAACGAGCTCAGGTTAATTACAAATGAGGTGACAATGCAGAGAGATAAGTTGATCTAATTTGGAAAACCAACCTCCGCTTCTTCTTGATTTTATGTCTTTGTGAATGGTTTGGGGGCACTGATGGTTTATTCTTTCGGATCATCCTAGTGTGTGTAGCTGTCTTCTGTGGGAGACGACCTTTACATCACGGTCATCACACTGAGATGCCATTACAACGTGGTTGTTACAACGACCGTGTTGTTACAACGCAAAGACATTACTACGCAAGTCATTACATCGACTTGCAGTAGATGGCGCTCTAACATTAAGAATAGTATAGTTTACTATTCCAACACCTTCCCTACTGTTACATAGGCTGGAGTTAGAATAGTAAATTATAAATTTCTAATGTCAGCTCGCCATTTACTGCAAGTCGATGTAACGACTATCGTTGTAATGGCTTTGCGTGGTAACAACTCGGTTGTTGTAACAACTGTGTTGTGATGGCACAAGATGTAATGACTCACGTTGTAACGAGTCATATTCGTCTTCTGCCCTTGTGAAGTGATTATCTAGTGTTGGATACGTTTAAACTTCCGATGGCTATTTATTGTGCCTTTAGCAATTGTGTCTCACTTCAGTACCCCTCCAAGCGAAATAATCTGAGTTTCAAGTTGATTAGTCTTGCGTTTTGCATATTTGGGTATTACAGTTATTTCTCCACCCAAAACAATCAGTGCCTAAAGAGAAACTCCATAATAGTGGATCATCAGAAATGTGATACTTTGAACTTAATTCCTTAACCTAATCATTATACAACTACATCTCCCATACCCATAGTTGTATTGCCTTAGGGAATAGGAGGGGCATAAAGAGGTCCTGTCTATTAATCTCTTGCTAAATCGACATTAGTGACAACTGGTAAATATGTTTACTCAAAGCTACTGAGCTAGCAATTGAATATCCCCATTTCAATGTCTCTCACAACAGAGCCAACATCCTGCATAACTAACTGACTGAACCTTTATTCATTTAAACGATTTGCTATATCTACTGATATTAGCCCTCATTCTCTTCTTCCAAATATGAATTATACATATATTTGATGTGAGGGCCAGGCCCCAATAATCATCTGAACCCCAGTATTTGATCACCCCAATATTCACCAAAATAGTTCACATCTGGAATCTCCAATTGAATTAACGGTTAGAGACTGCACTCCTACCAGGGTAAACACAATTGAGCAGATTTGTACAGAATAACCATATTGGATTGCATAAAAGACTGAGTTCTAGATAAAAAATGAGCAGAAATTATTTTGTAACAGAAAGATTCTGAGCTGCATAAGGGAGATTAAAATGCATGAAATCCCATGATGGCCCAGTAGAAGTACAGAATAAATGCAAATTCATTAAAACCTTAGGGCCCCATTAGGATGTCGGGCCACCACCATGCGGGCGGTGGCGATCTGCCCGACATCCTTCCCCGCCCGCCACCCATTTCCCCCCACTATATTACTATGGCGGGGGGACAGTGGCACACGGAAAGACTGTCCGCCGCTTTTCCGCCCGGTCAACTCGTTAACCGAGTGGAAAAGGGTTTCATATGGTGGCGGTGTCTGTTAGACACCACCATCCATATTAGGATGTGGGCGGGAACATGCTTTTCCATGGCGGTGCCACCATGGAAAGCATGCGGGAATGTCTTGTGGGGGCCCGTTGCGGGCCTCCAGGGACTCCGGGGGCACACATGAGGGGTACCTATGGTACCCCACTTCACTATAAAATGTGGCAGGCACCGCACGGTGCCTGTCACGTTGTGCATTGAAGTGTGCAATGTGCAGTTTTAGCATTGCGGTGGGCGGTGCTTTCTGCACCGCCCGCCGCAATGTTAAAAATGCGGGATGTGTCCGCCAGTGTGGCTGGCCCATTCTAATGGCCCCCACGGGACCGCCGCCCTTATTCAGGGCAGTCCCGTTTTACATCAGGATGGCGGGCGGACAAACACCGCCCGCCATCCTAATGGGGCCCTTAGTTAGGCTTTTGCTTCAAGAAAATGTTAAGGGCCAGATTCATGAAGAGCACATACAACATAAAATGACATCTACAAGGAAAATGACAAAGTATCCCTGTCAATAACAAAAGGAAAGTAAGCCACCAAATCCCAGATGTGTTATAGCAAAATAACACCAGCTATTAAAAGATTCTGCAAATTCAGCATGGTATGATGATGGTTGGGGTCACATTTGGCAAATTAGGAACAACAACGTAATAATTAAAAACTATGCAATTTTGTAAGCACTAACCCATTTTTTAAGGTAAGAGAAATCTTACGATGTGTCCTCAGCAACTGCACTGAGGAGATGTATTATAAAAATGAAATATTTCTTGAACAATGGCTCATAGAACTCAGAAGTCCTTAAAAAGGATAATTTGGGTACATCATGGAAGCCTCATTTACAATACACACTTTCTAACAAAATATTATATAGTACTCATTCATCGACCTCATCAACTTTACTCTCTGTGGAGCAAAAGGAGAGATGGCTTTCCACAGGGACACTAATTGGGAGGGGGAATGAGCAAGAGAGATTGAACAGAGCACAAAAAACCATCAATTTTTATAAATAATGGCACATTACATCAAAATGTGTAATAACTATTCAGGGCATTATCTAGACTCCTAAAAAACCTATATAACCTGTTCTAGGTGCAACTTCACCGATTCATCAGTCACAACATCTATGCATCATTACAAATAAAGCATTTAAAACATTCACACCTTATTGTCACATGTTACATATTTTGAAAAAAGCTTTCAAATACAAATCATCATGTTTTGTCAGGCTACTTTTAATTGTACAATACATTTTAATAAAATGTAATTCTACTTTGCGGATCATTAATAATATGACTCAGCTCATGTATGTATACCATATAACTCGTTTATATTATAAGTAATACTCCATATCAGCTCTAGTTTTCATTTTCAGGACATGTATATCAGAATTCACAAGTAAAATATTGTTATCATGAGTTGTGCTGCTGAGAAGCAGGGATACTCTTACAAATGGCATCCTTTATTCTTCGATGTAATCTGTATTAGTCAAGACTCATTAGCTTCTTTTTCACTCGGCTCAGGTTAACACGATTTTTGTCTGTATTGCATCCATTTCACCTTGTTTTTGTCTAGACTCATTGCTTCATGCATTGGGTAATTACCCATTACGAGAGACCCTTTATCTCCCTTCTTTGCACTTTGCCTTCTGTCACCTTTTATCTTCCCACCACTCCCATTATTCTTTTTGAGTTCAGAAAAATTTTATTGAAAGAATATGACATAAGCTTACAAAGTAAGGCAAAGAAAATAACAAGCAAAAGTATACATCAAGATAATTAAAGGTATTAATAGAAGCTACAAAAAGAAACATCAACAATTGAGAATAAATATAAGCAAAATTGGCAACTGGTATGATATAAGGTAAGAAAAGATATACTAAATATACATTGTAATTACAAGAAAAGCGAAAATAATATTAATATGTTTAACAAAATACAGGAATTCATGGAGGTTTAGGAACTTCTTGTTGTAACGGGGACAAAGGCAGAGAACTCTGAGCACTTAAATCAAAAAATAGTGTAACTGGACTCCACAATTCTTTTCGCTTGGCAGCTAAAGCCAAGGGGTAGACAAAAGTCGTATCTAACCTGTGATTATAGCAAACAGCATACCACCAAGCCTGATAAGATATTTTGGTAAAATCCTTCCAATTTTTAGTTATTTGCTGGAAAGCTACTGCCAACAATAAGTCAATTATTCTAACCCTGAAAGTGCAATGATCCCAGATGGGGGAAACACTCCCTAAGAAAATGTGAGATAAAGAGAAGGAGTGATTAGAGGACAAAATCTTGTTAATTTGAGACCAAGCTTGCCGCCAAAAATTATGAACATGGGAACAACTGAAAAGCATGTGGAAAAGATCTGCACATGGTAAGGAGCAGGACCAACACTTATCAGAAGCATCTGTGTATTGTTTACTAAGAACTAGTGGTGAAAATAATAAACAATTATAAATAAAAAATAGTGTTTGAGTAGTATTAGCAGCTCTGGAAGATCTACGAATCTTAAGCCATAATTTGTCCCATAGCTCAATAGGCCAAGAGACTTCTAGGTCTTTTTCCCAGGTTTCTTCAGTTGTGGTTTTCGTGCGAGATGAAGAGTGAGTTTGAAGCAAAGCGTAGATTTTTGAAGCTTTAGGTTGTTTAAGAAGTAAAGAACTCAGTGAAGACATATCGGAGGATACGTGGTTTGATGGAGGAGGTGCAGCAAGGGAAGCATCGTAGGCAAGTTGTAATGCGTGTGACAATAATGAATATTTAACTCGAAAAGCGGGAGGTAGATTGAAAGAAGTAGCAGCTAATGCAAATGGGATTATCTGATTTTGGTGAAACAATTGATGCACCCAGATAAGGCCACGTGATCTCCAGGATTTCTAAAAAATCGGCTTATTGTTAATTAATATAGATGTATTGTGCCAAATAGGTTGATCAAAAAAGGATGAAACGGGAAAGGTAGGAAGGATTTTGGAGGTATACTTAAGAATAGGAGTAGATAAAGATTGAGGTTCACGAGAAAACATAAGATATTCTTTGAAAGAAAAGGGGGATATAAAAGACTCTTCTAAGGCCAACCAGAGAGGAGAGGATGATGCGGAATCCGTAATCCAGTTCGACACTTGAGTCAATAAAAAAGATTTATGATATAAGGCAAAATTCGGAAAGTTTACCCCACCCTCTCTTATAGAACGCATTAATTTGGACAAAGACATACAAGACTTTTTATGTCCCCACAAAAAGGAAGATAAAATAGAGTTAATTTTCTTGAAACATTTCAAAGGGATAGAAAACGGTATGTTAGATATTGTAAATAGCACAATGGGAGAGAGCATCATCTTGATTGTATCTAATCTCCCCCACCACGATAGATATAGAGGATGCCATTTGCTAGTGAGAGTAGTCAATTTTTGTAAACAGTCATCCATACACTTAGTAACTGTGCCCGAAATAGAAGAAGTAAAATGGAGACCCAAATATTTAATAGAGTTAGGGCTCCAAGTAAAGCCCGAAGCAGAGAAATCGTCCTTGAGAGTGAGTTTGGTAAGTGGCAAAATTTCACATTTATCCTTATTTAATTTGTAGCCAGATACTTGTGCAAATGAGTTAACTTCATCCAAAAAAGCAGGGAGGGATGTGTCTGGTTGGGAGAGAAATAATAATACATCGTCAGCGTATGCTGCCATCTTAATATCAGAGTCGTGGAAATTAAAACCATGTATATTAGCATTCTGACGAATTCTCAAAAGGAAAGGTTCTAAAGCAAGATTAAATAAAAAAGGTGAAAGTGGGCATCCCTGTCTAACCCCTCTATTAAGAGAAAAGTAAGAAGATAAGGTACCGTTTGCCGAAATTGCTGCTCTAGGGCGGAAATAAAGGAACGAAATCAGGGTGGAAATCTTTGGACCAAAACCAAACCACTTCAGAGTACTAAACAGATATGGCCATTCAACTCGATCAAAAGCTTTCTCTGCATCTAGGGCTATAGCTGCAAGGGGGTGAGAGCTATGCGAGGTCTTAGAGAGAATGTCAAAAAACAATCTAGTATTATCCATCAGCAGTCTACCTTTAACGAAACCGGATTGCTCTTTCCCTAAAAGCTCGGGTAAAAAAGATTCTAAACGCAATGCTAAAGCCTTTGAAAAATATTATAGTCGATATTTACTAAAGAAATAGGGCGGTAGTTTTTACAATGTTGTGGATCTTTACCTGGTTTCGGGATAATGCAAATAAGGGCATCAGAGAAAGAGACAGAAGCGGAACCAGTTTGAAGGAAAGTGGAAAGAAGAGTATGTAATTTGGGAATAAGTAGTTTTGAGAAACAGGAGAAGAATTCAACAGTGAAACCGCCAGGACCTGGAGCTTTACCATGTTTGAGAGAGTTAAGAGCTTGAAGGAGATCTTTCTGCGTAAAGTCTGATTCTAAAGAGGAAAGGCCCGGAAGAGTGTCGAAAGGAGAGGAAATCTTGGACAAAAATTGGGAAATGTCTTGTTCAGAAGAAGATGATTCAGACAAATACAATGTTTCATAAAAATGCAAAAACTCCTGTAGGATATCTTCACGTTTGTGTTTTAGTGACCCATCACAACTATAGATAGATTCAATATTGACCTTGTTCTGCTTTACCTTTAGATAGTTGGCCAGCAATTTCCCAGCCTTATTCTGTCCACCATAAAACTTGGCGCTAGATTTTAAAAGAAAATTGGAGGCATTGTACGTGGAATCTTTATTAAATTGAATTTTGGTGGCGATAAGATCATTTAAACAATCCTTTGATTTGGAAGTGAAATATAAGTGCTCTAATTTTTTAATTTTAGAAAGGAGGTCATTGGTGGCTTGTTGGGCTTTCTTCCGTTTGCGAGAAACATAGTGAATGATGAAATCTCTAGCTGATGCTGTGAAAGCGTCCCAAACTACAGGGAATGGAACTTCATCCGTGTGATTAAACAAAAAATATTCATGAAAAAAGGATGTGAAAGAAGAAACAAACTGTGCATCGAGAAGGAGAGCATTATTGAAACGCCATTTTTTAATAGAAGTAGGTTTTTGTAATACATCTAAAACAATGGAGACTGGGGCATGATCCGAAATTAGGATGGAGCCAATGTCAGAAGAAATAAGGGATTGGGTAAATTGATGAGAGATAAAAAAATAATCCAAGCGTGATTGAGTTTGATGAGGGGGTGAAAAGAAGGAGTATTCTCGCAAAGTGGGATTGCAGAGTCTCCAGGCGTCAGTAAGTTTGTATTGTGTAATGAGTTGTGTAAAAGATTTTTGTGACTTATGAGGAATGTATGTACTAACTGAGTGTCTATCCAAAAATGGGTCAAAAACTTCATTGCAATCACCCACTAGGATGAAATTATCAACGTAGTATTGAGTGATAAGCGGTGCGAGGGAGGGCCAAAAAGTGGCGTCGCTAGTCGTAGGAGCATAAACATTTAAAATAGAAATAGGGACGTTATCTAGAGTGAGATTCACTAGCACCCATCTACCTGAAGTGTCTGCAGAATGCGTTACTACTTTAATTGGAAGAGATTTTCGAAACAAAATCAAGACTCCATTACGCTTACCATCACCTGGGGAAAAATAAACTTCGCCTACCCAACCCCTCTTCAATTTAGCAGATTCATCAGCCGACAAATGTGATTCCTGTATACAAGCTATATCTGTGTTGAGCTTGGCCAGGTGGGATAATACTCTCTGTCTTTTGATTGGTGAATGTAAACCTCTAACATTCCAAGATAATATTTTCAAAGGCATAACATAATTTTAGAAAAGCATATCAAAAAAACAGTTGAGGGACAATTCCAATAAGAATGACATGTGAAATCAATAAAAATACAAGCAATATCAAACCAACTGCACAAAAAGTAAGAGATCTGAATTAGATATGAGAAACAAGAAAGAAAGGAAGCAAAGCGAAAATGCAACCTCTGGAAGAGAAAGAGAAAGGAAGATTGCAGGATATAAAAAGGAAATGAGGAAGACCAAAGAGAGAAGAAAATATGCAAAAAGAGAAAGAAAAGAGAAAGAAGAAAGAGAGCATGAATAGAGTAATGAATAATGAAGAAAGAAATCTTACATACAATCCAAGACATACGAAGGGTGGAGGGATGGAAGGCCACACGGAACAATGACGTGTCCAGGACCCACAAGGGGAGGCGGAGGGAAGGGCATAACGAACATACTTGAACAGGTAGGAGAAGACACACACCCGAAACCTGTGTGGGAAGAAAAAATGATTAGATATATTACAAATAATAACAACGTAAGTTAACTGCTGCATACATTTTAAGAAACAACAAACGGATCAAAAACCAGAAGATAAAACATGAGAATACTGGAACCAGAAACAGAGTCTGAACGTAATCTAGCTGGAACTAAATGATGAAGTAGTCTCCATTGTATCAGTATGGTGAGAGTACAGGAAGCTCTTCAACTTCTAGAGTGAGATTCACTAGCACCCATCTACCTGAAGTGTCTGCAGAATGCGTTACTACTTTAATTGGAAGAGATTTTCGAAACAAAATCAAGACTCCATTACGCTTACCATCACCTGGGGAAAAATAAACTTCGCCTACCCAACCCCTCTTCAATTTAGCAGATTCATCAGCCGACAAATGTGATTCCTGTATACAAGCTATATCTGTGTTGAGCTTGGCCAGGTGGGATAATACTCTCTGTCTTTTGATTGGTGAATGTAAACCTCTAACATTCCAAGATAATATTTTCAAAGGCATAACATAATTTTAGAAAAGCATATCAAAAAAACAGTTGAGGGACAATTCCAATAAGAATGACATGTGAAATCAATAAAAATACAAGCAATATCAAACCAACTGCACAAAAAGTAAGAGATCTGAATTAGATATGAGAAACAAGAAAGAAAGGAAGCAAAGCGAAAATGCAACCTCTGGAAGAGAAAGAGAAAGGAAGATTGCAGGATATAAAAAGGAAATGAGGAAGACCAAAGAGAGAAGAAAATATGCAAAAAGAGAAAGAAAAGAGAAAGAAGAAAGAGAGCATGAATAGAGTAATGAATAATGAAGAAAGAAAACTTACATACAATCCAAGACATACGAAGGGTGGAGGGATGGAAGGCCACACGGAACAATGACGTGTCCAGGACCCACAAGGGGAGGCGGAGGGAAGGGCATAACGAACATACTTGAACAGGTAGGAGAAGACACACACCCGAAACCTGTGTGGGAAGAAAAAATGATTAGATATATTACAAATAATAACAACGTAAGTTAACTGCTGCATACATTTTAAGAAACAACAAACGGATCAAAAACCAGAAGATAAAACATGAGAATACTGGAACCAGAAACAGAGTCTGAACGTAATCTAGCTGGAACTAAATGATGAAGTAGTCTCCATTGTATCAGTATGGTGAGAGTACAGGAAGCTCTTCAACTTAATTGGATCCTCATAGGTGGTAGTTTTATTATTAAATGTCACTTTAAACAAGCAAGGGTGAAAAAGACCATATCTTGCACCTAATGAGCGTAATTGCGGCCGCAATGCTAAAAATTCTTTGCGTCGATCAGCCGTCGATTTGGAGTAATCCTGGGAAAAGAACAGAGAATTTCCTGACCAAATTATACGATTCATTGCCCTAACTGCTGATAGAATCTTTAAGAGGTCAGTATATTCCAAAAAGTACAAGATCACTCCTCTCGGTTTGTGTGGCGACGAAGAAGATGTTTGACGCATCGGTGAACCTAATCTGTGAGCTCTCTGTATATTCAACATGGTGCCCTCAGGTAGCTTAAGGAGAGTTGGAAGAAATGATTTAAAGAAGGTGGGCGGATCCGAACCTTCTGTCCCTTCAGGAAGACCATAAATTCGAAGGTTATTCCGTCTATTTCTGTTTTCCAACTGCTCAACCTGTTTGTGAAGTTTTGAGACCTGTGAACTAAGAGATTCTACTTTAGAAGTAGATGAAGATAAAGAGCCAAAGTTCTGCTCTAGCGTATTGACTCGTTGATCCATTGCTGACCATTTGTCAGAGAGCATCTGAAGTTTGGATTTGGTCTCTTCCATAAACGGACGTAGAGCTCTAATCTCCTCTAGTATTAAATCCATTGTGACAGAAGCAGTCTGTTTAGGTGGAGAGGGAGGATCTTTTTTCAATCTTTCTGTAGAGGCTTTGGAAACAGTAGAGACTGAGGCAATCTGTGAAGGCAATGCACCTTTGGGCGATGAAGCGACTGAATCCTCCATGGATAAACAATTATAGCGTGAGCTGAGATGAATTAAAGATTTTCGAGGAGAAGGTGTAGATATCTGTACAGTTTTAGATGTCCTGCCCATAGAATTGAGATAAACAGTCCAAAGGCAAAGAATAGCAATGCGTAGAAGGAGAAATTCCGTATTAGGAGCAAAAATAACGTGAACCCAACATTGGGGTAAACTGCCTTAACACTGTAAGCGTAACTATATTAATACAATAATAGCAAAAAAGATCCTGTAGAAATATAGCATGTTTAACCTACCCATGCAATAGGAAGAGTTAAAACCTATAGAGAAAAGGTTATGTAAAGCTGCAAGGTATAACGTTAGTGCGAATTACACCTAAAAATAGTGGGCAAGGCACACTGTAACAGAATTTGCAGGCATTTGGCGCATGACAGAATATCAAAACATACATTTACCAAGAAGCATGAAGTGAAATATAAAAGTGATATCTGTTTGCTTAAATGGAAGAAAATATATGTATGAAATGTAAGACACCACAATGCATTCCAAGAGTGTGTCTATGCCCAAGTAAACCATACCACCTACTTAGCTTAATACCATATCCAAGAGAGCCACTTTAAATAAAGAATCTCGTAGCACACTCATATAACATTGTAGGTTCTGAGAGAAACACAATTAAGAAATGCAGATATTTGCACATACACATATTAGCAACACAAAAACAAGGTTACTGAAATGCCCATGTAAAGCCTGTTAATACAAGTACACGGGAGTAATGTCCAAATTCAGTTTTCTACATGACTTCTAGTGTGAAACATTCATAATCAGTGAAGTACGGTCAGTAAATGAATAAAACATTGCTCCTTTTGAAGAAATTCAGGTACAATGGAAATAATCTCCTCAGTGCGCAGCCTGCTTTGAAGCCACAATTTTCATTCAGTTAGTCAGGAAGCGATATTTTCACAGAGTGAGCAATGCGATGCAAAGTGAGGCAATTAATCACTGCAGAGTTTAAATGAAGAGTTCTTCTCACTTTAGTTCAGTTTGTTAACCTGCATATATCTGCGCTGCCAGAGAAATTCCGAACTGAAAGGAAAGCTGGCTTCCTCAGTGCGCGTGCAGGCATCTGTCACAGATACTTCAGCTGTGAGCAGAAAGGTTAATAAAAGGTCAAAGCTTGCCAGAAAGAACACGGAAATACTTCCATTTAGAGGCTCTCACATTCCGACCTTGATTTATGCAGTTTTGACGTACTTCATGACTCGGGTGAAGCCAGAAAATCCCTCGGAAGCCCCGTCACCTCAAGGGAGCCACAGGAATGCCGCCATCTTCCTCGGGTGCAAGCCACGCCCCCCCACTCCCATTATTCTTACTTCAGTCTACATTGCACCATAAAACAGAGATTTATCTTCTCTCTTCGGATGTCATTCCTTGTCTCTGAGTCTGCTACCACAGTTATAATTTTCTCTTTTGTGAGGCTCACAAATCCAAATCTGCCTTTCTTAGGGGTGAAGATTGGAGGGATGAGGGTCTTCCTCGCTGTAGTCATTTGAATGCAATTTCGATATTCTAGGTTTTTGTAAATTGAATCATACTTTCCTGATGTGTAAGTCTGGGTGTTGCAAGTCTACTTTGATATCAAACTGATCTATTTGTGCATTAGACACTATGGGCCTGATTTAGGATTCGGGGGACGGGATACTCTGTCACAAGCTTGATGGATTATCTAGTCCGCCTTATTAAAAGTCCTGTGGCACTTGTAATGCAGCAGATGGGATATCTGTCATATTTGTGATGGACTATCCTGTCCTCCGACCTCTAAACCAGGCCCTTTGTTGTGCACAGTGGACTCACTCACAATGAAAGAAATGTAGTTGTGACTGGTGAACTTTGAAATTGCTGTGGCATAACTCCTTTCTAATGCCTTGCATTGCATTAATACATTTCATTGCCACCCCCAATTAAGAAGGGGGCATCCCTTTTACACCCTCCCCTAACGCAATTCATAAATGTCCTCAAAACACATTTTGTGAGTTGGGAAGGAGGAGTTTGGTACATTTTGAAAACTCTTTTGTACTCGCAAATACTGTGATTTTCTGAAATGCAGAATATGTGACAGCAAAATTGTTTTGTATACCATGCTCTAAATCTCCAAACATTTTTGTTAATCTAGTTATTCAAGTCTCCCAGTGCGTACAGATTGTAATGCTTTAAAGTGATAGGGATAGGAGGAGAGGCAAATAAGGCTGTAGATGGCGAGTAGGTATATTAGTGAAAAAGAAAAGGTATGCATGGGTGAGAAGAAGAGTGAAGGTTAGGTGGGACAGAAATTGGTGAGATGCTAAAGCAGAGAGCGAGCACAATAGGGATGAAGAAAAAAGATGGAAAAAGTTTCTCACTGGAATATCATGGTAGATGCAAATGGTTACATTTGTGATGATGCTTCTATCGTGATGATAATGCAGGTCTAAAGCTTTATCTATGAGTTATTCGAGGTATGCTTGATGATTAGAGGCTACTAGAATTGTATGCTGCAATGGAGTTCGACAACACTAGTGAGTCGTGCTTACTGGGATAGATTAATTTGCTAGTTTAGGAATGTGTTGTCACCGTTGGATTAACAGGATACTGGCTTCCAGGGACCATGTCTGTTGTCTTTTATGGGTCAATCTGATAGGATTTCTTATTGAAAAAGACATTACAATTCCAGCTGGGTGGTACAGCGTTTATTGAGACAGAAACAGAGTAGCACAATCCACACAAAGCATGGTAAGGCTTTACCAACTGACTACCAAACCTTCAACTCTCGTACCCTATATTCCCCATATTCCATATTCTGCATTCCCATTCTAAACATACATGACAATTCAACATGCATTCCTTCTATAAAATAACTAACAACCGAAAATAGTGTAATATAGAAAAGAATTTCCCTGCAATGCACTGTTATAACAAAACCTCTACAGGCAAGTTTATCATACGTACATTTTGATGTTGGGCCCACACTCCACTCTTCTTTCAAAAACCCCACACATCCAATTATATGCAACTAACTTATCACAAAAAACAGATCCAATCGTATTTGACTTAAGATCCCCTTCACCCATACCAACCTGCACTTCCAAATCCAAAAACACATTTCAATAATGATCTACTTCTTGAGGTGTTGATGTAGACATTCCCTTAAATATAGACATGCCTTCAAGATTCCATATACCTTCCCACCTTTCAATTTTACTGCCATTTTGAAAACTTAAACAGCTCCCTGAGCATTAGAGCATCAGTGTTCTTTTACCTGAATCACTAAGTGCAGCAAATTGGGTCACTGGTTGAGGGGGTGAACCCTACCTAAGCAGCCACCTTGATCTTTGTTAGTGTGAAGACACAAGCAAAACCCAAATTAACCTTTCCTTAACCATTTGGTATGTGGCACAGAACCGTCAGGCTTAACATAGAGGCAATATGTAAAGTATTTATGGAGCTATTCACACAGTATGAAAGTGGAACACAACACATGAAAAATCCCACCCCAATTTAGAACAACAGAGTAAAATATAATACATAGTTAAAGAGCCAAACAGCAGAAATCCAATCAGTAGAATGGAGAGAGAGCGGCAGTGAGCCAGACGCCTGACACCAGAGAGCAGCAGCAGTAGCAGCGGTCGCTATACGCCATAGACGCCATTCTCTATTTCTCTTCTCCATCTGCAGCGAGCAGCTAGCAGCAGGCGGGCAGGGAGGCAAGCAGAAGCTGAAGCCATTTCGTCCCGCCTGAGTTTCAGCCTGTGTTTCAGCCGAACGCCCTGCAACCGGCACCCTGCACCCTGCACTCCACGCCCTGCAGCTGACAACAAAAGGCTCCCGCGTTTCGGTTCCCAGTAAAAAAAAAAAAGGCGCCCGGCACCCGACTCCCGACTCCCGGCTTTTTGTAAGGAGGAGTTACAGAAGCCAGCAGGGGGGGCTGCAGCGGCATCTCTGTAAAGCCGCCGACGGAGACAAAGCCGAGCTCCGGTAGCAGCTCAGGAGCTCTGGAGTTAAGGCAGCTGAGAAACGGGACCAGTGAACTGCCATAACCTTTGCCAAAAACAAACAAAGCCTCCGCTGCGGAAATCCCGGTAAGCTGCGGCAGCTAATTTAGCCTGGGTGTGTTTTATTGGAGTCGGGGAGTTGATCCAGTGTGAGGATCCATAGCCCTCTGCTTCTCGGGGTTGTGCAGATGGTTAAACTGGACATTGTGGCTCTGGGCTTTGGGTTCCGGGTTCTAGGCGCTGGTTGGCATGCGTACTATATGTACTATATGTGGTAGTGAAGACACGACCAGCCTTGAACTCGCTCCTTTGTTCCCCTGTCCCCCGTCCCTCGTAGTCTGTCTATCCTCAGCAACCTGCTAAAGCAGTTAAAAGCAGTTAGAAGGGTGCACACCAGTACTCGTTATCCCAGGCCCTAGCTCTGGCCCCAGTATTGGACAAGTGCGCAATCCTAAAACATCAAGGAAGCGGAGGAGTTACGGACTGAACTTCTTTCTCCCTTGTTGTGCTGGGACGCAGTGTAAAGCCGAGGAATTTGGCCTTCTGGATATTTGGCCATTTGGCATTTGGCACCCAAGCCTAGGAGCGAGCAATGATGCGGTCTGGCAAAGTCAGGAAGGCCCCGGGAGAAAGGACAACAGCTCCAAAGGGCCTTGCAAAACGGAGAAGAATAGATAAAGCAAACGCAAACAAGTCAAACAACGCTTCAAAAAACCCTCTAATCTCACCAATAGCCTCTTCATTTGAAAAGTCTGCTTCAAACAAAAGCCTTGCACCAAACTTACAATTTCAATTCCTGAAAGATCCGGGGTCTGCACTGTTCTCCTCAACAGTGGACGTTTCAGGTTTGGTAACTCCTATAGCTCCCTTATACAGTCTTGCAGGGAACGATCAGTTGTTTGACGTTGTTACTTATTCAACTACTTCTGCGAATCCAAACCTTCAATTCAGTGATAATTGTGACTTACCAACTGGGCTTGAACTATTGGAAAATTTAGACTATCAAAATAATCCAACTGAGGTAAAAAGAAGCCTAAAGACCACAGCGATTGTACACACGGTCTGTGATGATTTTAAAAGCATATCCACGCAACATGAGCTTCCAGTAAATACTAAAATTCCCAGCCCAAGCCCAAGTTCAGAAGTAATGAGCATATCTCAACAAATTCAGATACATTCGTCATTTGTAAACCTCAAAGAGCCTACTCATTTCGGGCCTAATCTATGTCATGCGTTAAACATTGTGAATGAACCATCGGCTGACAAATATTCAGTCAATGAAGAGGCTCCAGTAGTTACTGAAAAGGGAAGCAACGAGGTGGAATCTCAATCCCCCAGACTGTGTCATAAAGAAAGCCAACAAAGGCCAACGGACCTCAGTGAAAACATATCACCAGCAGCAAATGAGAGGGGTAATAAATCCTTAAGTAATGAGGCCAAGGCAAACTTCCCCAAGCACGAAGGGACTCCGGATTTTGTAGCTCCCCTACTTCAAGCATTACAAACATCTACGACAACCTTAATAATGCAATCGGATAAATTGGATATTCAAATTGATTTAATGAACATAATTGCATCATATATTGCTGGGATAAATACAAAATTAGACAACCTAAACAATTTAATTATAAGAGCCTAAACAACCACTGTTCAGCCTCAATCTCAGCCTCAACCAATCTGCACCTGCGGACCTGTGCTTGATAAATTGAGCTCTTTACCAATTACACTAGAACAAATTCTTACACTAAATAAACGTTTCATCAGACCTGCAACTGAGACTGCACGACTGGGAACACCTATAATTAAGTGATATTGATCCATCTTTAGGGCAATTCAATAAAGAACACATTTCTAAACCTGTAAATGATATAAGAAGGGATGACATCAATGAATCAGATATGACCGAGGCAATTGATGCAGAACCTGTAAAGCAAATGCTAACCAAGAGACAAAAGAAAAAAGAACGGAAAGCCAGGAATAAAAAATCTGATGCAGGTCCACAGTCCCGCATTAGAACATACCCCATCTTTTAAAAAATAAATGCAAGAATAACAAAAGAGGATCAAATACAGGAAAATAGTTTGGACACACCAGGAAAAGATTGTGAGTCCCTCAACGCTGAATTGATGATCAAAAAGGAATCCAAGGGTTCCCAAATATCAGGAAGCGCGATAAGCTACTCAAATACGATGATAAATCAGCAGAAAGAACCATTAAGAGCCAATGATACATCGATCACTGGTTCTGATGAAAATATTAACAAAATCACAAAACAGGAAAAAAACATTGATTTTTATTCTAAAGAGATCACGCAGCTAAAAAACATCCGCAAGAGCACTTCATACCAAGATAATTCTTTAGCCCCGGGAAGCCATAATACAGAAGGGCGATTAAAATCAACTGAGAGTATAACTATTTTTAATCCTCAAGTCTTGCAAACTTCAAACAACCCAGCTGGTATTAAAGGGGCATTAGATTGCGGAATCAGCCAATCACATGTGGTACACGGCAGAGAAGTAATGGAAAAGGCATTGACTGTCTTCTCATCACAAATAACGACAGAAACGGGAGTTAAAGCTATTGTAGAAATACCCTAATGTCATTCACCAAGATCTACCTTAGGAATACAGAACAATTCGACTCAGGGTAAACTGAGTTTTAGCATAGTGAATAAGGAAATTACGCAACCAAATAGGGCGGACGGTAATGAATTAAGGACAGGCTCTTCTAAGCCTAGAGAAGATCATTTCCAAATCATTTGGACACCGGAGTACAAGACACAGGGTGGTCATGACATTTTGAACAGGAGCAACATTATGAAACTTTTGGCAGAAATCAGGGACTTAAGCAATATTAAATCCACAGATTTAGAATCAGTGCAATTTCTAAGAGGGGCCAAGGAAATTGGACAAACAAGCTCCTCAAACGTCAGTCTATTCAATTTTATATAATGCAAAAGGCAGAAGTGATACTGCTTCCACCCAGGACGAAGTGGAAGTAGATAGAGTTGGGGAGTCACATCTAACAATTGATCATTGGAAATGGCTTCCCAGCCTGCTTAATGATAAGCGGAAGCTCTGACCAAATAGTGACAAGACAAATCACTCAGCAAGCAATGGTATACATGTACTATCATGGAACATTGCAGGATTAGCCTTAGAAGAATGGGCTAAATGTGATATAATCGCCTAGCAAGAAACATGGTTGCAGGAAGATATTCCGTTAGCCGGCTTCATTTACTACACTGTAGCCGCTGAAAAAAGTAAAAACTATGGCCGCGCCATAGGCGGACTCTCAGTTTATGTGTCAGCAGCCTTAAAAATCAATTCGGAACAGCTTAAGTCACCTGATCCAAGTATCCAATTAATTAAATTCTCAGAACAAAATGTCGCTGACAACAAGACGACAATCCTGATCAATTACTATACCGAACCCAAACTCCGAGTCAAAAAGTTAAAAAATGCTCTACTATGCAAAGTAATAACTGGCCTTCGCAGCACAGAGCCATCTTGGAACATAATAGTAACTGGTGATTTTAATTCAAATGTGATATTTTCCCCAGAGGAAGATGAAATATTATCAGCAGACAACATGTATTGGTGTGTTCCTCAACAGTTCCAAGAGGAGCGAGGATTCGTAAGGACCGAATTGGTATCCAATTGGTAACAGACCTTGAGTATTTGGGCATGCGAGTCCTGAATGGTAGGACAGAGGAAGATCGACCGCCAAAAACTTACTACGGCTCACATGCCCAATCAATATTGGACTTTACCATCGTGAGTCTCTCATTATTCCCCTTACTAGTGAGTTATTACATTGAATACACACTTCTGAGTGATCATGGGATGCAACACATTAAACTCAACTTCTCCATGGAAAGATTTCAGCCATCGTATATACTAGAGGGCCAGTTAGGAACAATTAATCAAAAACGTATAAATTGGACAAATACAAATAAAATTGAGTGGTTCTCGATTATAGAGAAGATGCTGGATGAATTAGGGAAGGCTCCAATGAATAAGATACAAGCAAAGGACCCTCTTCCTGGAGAAGTTAAAAACAAAAATGAAATTACCAGACATAAAGGCCAAGAGATTCGGTGCAAATAGTAAATTGCCGAAAGAGTTGCTTGACTTAAGAAGGGACTTGCGCAACACCCAAAAAAAACTGTAATTGCAAGACAAAGATGGTCGCCAATTGGACACATTTTTATCACAAAGAAAAATATATAAAAAGGAGGTCTGGGAATTTAATAAAAGGAAAAATGAGAGTTTTCGGTCTAAATTACTTTATAGTACCAAGGTCACAAATTCAAACACATTTTGGAAAATAATAAATCAATTGACAAGGGACCGAAACATTCTTACTTCTAATTTGCAAGAATCAGAATGGGTTACCTTTCTCTCATCAAAATTTAAAGAAAATTCATCAACATTCCCAGGGAAACAACTCATTCCGAAAAATTCGAACAAAATAATTGAGGAAGAATGCAGTGGTCAACTCTTATCAATATGCTCATCTAACACATCACTTCCTGAGGCAAGATATGGCACCTATGCCGCAGATGAGATTATAAAAATAATTAAAAAGGGCAAAAGTAATGGGGCACCAGGACCAAATGGCATCCCGCAAGCTACTTACAAACATGCACCTGACTATTGAAGCCTACACTTTGAGAAACTATTTTCAGATGTGCAGATCAACAATCAAGTTCCGGATAGTTGGCAAGGATCCATAATTATGCCCATATCTAAAGGTGAAAATAGAACTAATCCACTCAACTACCGATTAATAGCACTACAGGATGTGGAAGCTAAATACTTCGCATCGTTAGTTCTAAAAGATCTGGTAAATTGGTCCGGAGATAAAGAACTGATTCCCATAAACCAAACTGGGTTTAGAGAAGGGATCGGAACAATTTCTAACATTCTATCTGTCACAATGGTCGCCGAAAAATGCCATCGGACAAAATAGGAGCTACACCTGTGCTTTATAGATCTGCAAGCGGCCTTTGGCAGCGTGGACCGGAACCTGTTGTGGGCAAAGCTAAAAGCATGGGCGATTCCGGAGAGCATATTAAGGGGTCTGTTGTTATTTTACTCAAACACTTGGACGCAAGTAAAACTAGGGGATGGATCCCGCTTATCGAAAATAGTGTATACAACAATTGGATTGAAACAGGGCTGCGTCCTGGCTCCACATTATTTTAACTTATTTATTTCTGATCTTTCCGGTAAACTAGATAATTGTAATGCTCACTCCTCGAAATTAGGCAAATTACAACTTACACACCTGGAATACGCAGATGATATTGTGCTTCTGAGCTTAACAAAAATTGGGCTGTCTAGGTTGTTAACAGTAACTTCAAATTTCCTGGCTACAAATAATTTGGCCCTAAATTCATCAAAAACCAAAACAATGTTAATCACTAATCGACGATCAGTGCATTATAATATTCTGTTTGAAGGAAAATATCTTGAAATGGTATCCCATTATAAATACCTGGGTTATTTTATTGATGACAAGCTTCCCTTAAAAGAGCAGAAAAATTATTTAACACGAAGTGCAGGGGCCTTATTATTTGCATTTTGTACATTGTCAAAAAAATTGGAAGGTCCATCGTTAAAACCGCTCCTAGCTGTAATTGCAAGTAAAGCGTTACCCACCTTAGCTTATGCAAGTGTAGCAATGCATGGTAAGGATTCAGAATTTCTAAACAACTTAATTACTAAAATTTACAAAAAGGTCTTCCAACTCCCCAGGTCAGCATCACCAGCGCAAATGCGGCTAGAATTCGGATTAATGAATGAATCACTAGGAAGACTGTACACATGCATTAAGGTGTGGTATTGAATAAAGGAAAACGCCAGCAAAAATAATAATCTTAATAAATTTCTAAGGCAGGAGCTGGAAACACAAAAAAGTTCAGAAGCAAATAAATTCCTGTCCCGTGCATTGGAGTTATTATGCACTACCAACTTATGGGATAAATATTTACTGTTTACCTCATTCAAACAGGTGTTAAATAAAGCCGCCAAATTTCACTCGTTGCTCACAGACAAAGGAATTTTTTCTCATCGTTCTCATTCATGGACTGAGATCAATAGTTACAAAACTCTCACTCCGGCGGCCTATTTGGACACAACTTACTCTATTTTCATCAAAAAAAGATTGATGGGTCTTCGTTTTGGCACTTTTCCAACTCTCGTTGACCAACCAGCTTGGAAGCACGTTGAATCTATTGATTGTCGTCTTTGCGGTTATATAAAGTATGATTTAAGCCATATAATATGTCATTGTAAAAAGCTGACTAGGGAGCGTGCGTTCTTTTTGAAGAACATCTTTCTGGTTAGGAGAATACGCACATGTAGGACAGCAGTCATCGGAGGCCTGGACTCAACCGTTCCCCAAATGAACTGTAAGATGATAACGTTTTTGTTGGCCTTTGAAAAAAGTTTGAAAGTAAACACGTCATTGCCTATTTAACATCCGAAGTCTTATTAGGACAGAGCACTAATCCTAAAGGTAGTTCTTATTTTAAGGTTTTTAGGAAAGATAATATTTGGAACTTACTTTTACTGAAATTATTGTCTATTTGATTTTTCTGTTTAGGTTATTTTATCTTTGCTGAGAATATTGTAAAGAATGTTTGTTATGGTTTTAATTAACTAAACAATAAAGATCAAATTCAAAATTCAATCAGTAGAACTAAAGATTTTCAATTTTAAAGATGTAAGTACAAATAGTGTTTGGCAGCACTAAGCGATAACTGTGGTTATCTGGTCACGCTGGACCAGGATAAAGTCACAAGTTCAGACCAACCACAATGGAGCATGGGTGGGATACAGGGAACCTGATAGGCTTGCTGAACAAGAGTAGCTTAAATCCTGGTTGCAGAACATTACGAGAACCTGCACTGAGGATGCGTCACGCAGCAGAGGCGATGTGACGTCCTGGTGTGGAGATGTGTTGCGTAGCAGCTGTTTCAAAGCACAGTGGTGGCGATGTGAGGTGGCTGTATGACAGAACCATGCATGCATTAATAATGCATTGCTTTACCATGCATCTATTACATGCACTACCTTTACCACACATTGCCTTTAAAGCGCAGTCTTTTACCACTCATATACCTTTACCACACATGCCTTTATAATGCAAGGTAAGTATATATAAGGTAAGTGAAACTTTAAATATAATCTATATCTGTATTGATATATAATCTATATAGATATAGATATATAGATACAATATAGCTATATAGTACTTTTTTTAAATGGATGAACCCCAAACCCCTAATATTGTAATTACCTTTACAACCCAATACCCCTAAATCCTAAAAACATGCTAACCACCCAATACCCCTACCAACGCCATAACCCTAAAAACACCCTTTACCACCCTATACCCTACCCACCCCTAAACCCTAAAAACAGTCTTACGCACCCAAAACCCCTACCCACCCCTAAACTCTAAAACACCCTTACCATCATATAACCCTACCCACCCCATAACCCTAAAAATACCCTTACCACCCTATATCCCTACCCACCCCTAAACTCTAAAAACACCTTTACCATCCAATAGCCTTAACCATCCCTAAACCCTAAAACACCCTTACAACCTAATACTTTATGCATGGTAAAAAGTTGTGTGGTAAAGGCATGCGTTTTAAAGGCATATGCGTTGTTAAGGATGCATTGTAAAGGCATTTGTGTATTGGCATGCTTGTTTTGTCATAAATCCTGCCACCACCTATCACCCTTTATTTCACTGCCTGGGACCATTACACAAAGATCAACTGTCATCTACACATAGGCATGTGACCCAGTAACAGGCTGCAGGCACTAAATGGTTAGGGCATGACAATGCCACCTTTCTAAAAGTGTAATTTTGAGAACTGTGACCTAAAATCCAACGTCACTATTAAAGAGGGCTTAAAATTAAAATTATTTAGACACCAAACTTGACATTTCTGCCTGCTACCAATGAACAGTTATGATGTTATCCTATGGGAGAGGTAGGCCTCAGAGTAGCGAAAAATAAATTTAGGAGTTTCCAGTAACAGGACATGTAAAACTTAAAAGTACATGTCCAACTTTTTAAACACATTGCACCTTGCCGTCTGGGCTGTTTAGGCCCTAACCTAGGGGTGACGTTTATATAATAAAAAGTGAAAGTTGGGCTTGGCAAGCGGATTACTTTGCCAGCTGAAGTACTGGGTTTTTCAGAACCCATCGGTGTGAGTACCCGAACCCAAAGACTTCGGGTACTTTCCTGATTCAGACACAGAAACTCAGAGTCTTCTAGGTGAAGTCAAAGATCGAATTTATTGGCTGCAACCAAGTAACAGGCGTCCTAGAAGTACAACACGGTGTATATTTCAGGAGACTGCTCAATCTTACAAAGCCAGCCTTCTCTTTTTATACAAAATATTACGCTTCAGGCAAACATTCTTAAGTTTACAGTTGACCATTCACATATTTTCACTACAAGCCCATATTTCAGTTTGTCCAGCCCACAATAAATTATCCGGCAAGGCCCAGTATTTTCATCAGATATCAACGGACCCCCAATAAAAACGGGCACCTCCTCCTCGTAAAGCAAGTCATAAAGTAGGAAACAGGGACAGGTGTGTGCAAGATTAGGCGTGGTTTGTGTGTGATGAAAGGTTTATGGCATGTTGTGCCTTGATACTATCTCGTTTGGCCACTGGGAGAGGAACCGACCGAACAGGTTTGGCCTTGGGCAGTGGAGTCAGCTTGCCCAGGTCGCAGAGAAGTCAGGAAAGGTGTACGTGTCCTTCAGAATCGTGTTTGGCCTTAATCATTGGCCTATGTGAGGGCAACTCACAAAATGGCTGCCGTACACAAAATGGAACCCGAGGGTTCAGGACGAAAACTAAAATTTCGAGGTGAAATCGTCACTCGAATATGACGAAAATGCTTGTGCATAGTGTACTAGCCATTCTCGGTCTTCTGATATCAAAATCGTCATGATACGATGGTGTTTATAACACGGGTCCAGAATTTTAAGTACTATAAACCCTCCTTTTGCCCTTACATAGGCAATAACCTATACTCATGCTAATCTGAGTCCAGGTCTATATTCCTAAAGTCATTGAGATGTTGCTGTAGCATCATCCTATTACTTAGCTCGTCCCTTGATACAGGTTTCCTTACACACAATGTAGCACAGAGGCCACATATTGCAGGAGCACACTGTACGCACAGACAGAACAGGAAAAGAATGGCTAAGATCATCCCAATGACCATCAGAATTTTCCATCCCCAGGCGGATATCAGTTCCCAGAACCATCCCATCAACGACCAATCTCCTTTATCCACATGAATAGATTCAGAGATCTTATGCAGTTTGGAGATGGCCTGGTACACTGTTGGAGCGTTATCTGGAATGAAAACACAGCAACTCGATTGGATCAATTTACATACCCCACCTCGGTCTGCAAGTATGACGTCTAATGCGACCCTGTTCTGAAGGGTCATGATGAGATCAGACTGGAGCTCAGCAGTCAAGTTACTAAGGGCACCAGCAGTTTCAACTACGGTGGATTCAACCACCCTTGTCAATTGCCTTATGTTCCTGCTGTTAACCATGGGTCCCCAGAACGGCAGAAAACCCTTTACGAAGTCCCCAAATTCTTGTCCTGCAGTGTCTTCTTTACTGAAGACACCTCTAACTAGCCTTGTCTTATGGTAATCTGCCGCAGCTGTGTAGGTGGGAGGCAACAGGAACAAAACAAAGCATGTGCCCGAAAAGTCAGGGGGCAACCATGTATAGGCTCTATCATGGCAGATGAAATAGGTACCCTTAGCTGCTAGAAACGAAGGGGAAGTCTGGGACGCAAAAACATACGTTTCAGTACAGATACTCTTCCCTAGCTGAGCTCTGGGATTCTTGCCATTACCTTGCAGACATAAGTGACCCTGATGGGGTACAATCCAAATTGGGGAAGATCTCTTAGCTTGCTGTTTCTCACTCAGAGTAGCTCCATATCCGGTTACGTTCCATCCTATATATACTAGTGTCTCATCTCTCGGGATAGTCTCGTAGGAAATATCTTCCTTAATCATGTCTACTATACCCTTAACTAGAGCACTATTCTTAGGATTGTCTGTTACGGAACGTAGGGGGTAGACTTCATGTGCGTAGATGAACATTGTTCTGTATGCCCACACAGAACCATTGTGGCTGAATGGCAGGACCAGATAAGGGATACCTTTATCCGTTGTGTGAGGCATAAGACCACACACCCAACAGTTAGTCGTGTTCATTACTAGTTGGTGTTGGTGCAAAAGCTGAACGAAGGAGTTATTAATAAACTCTAATCTCCTAGCGGATTCATGTTCAGGAAGAGGTTGAAAAGAATGTGAGGAAACAGTAGAAGGAGGAGGTATGGGCGATATAGTGGGTGCAAATGTCACTCGAAAAGAGAATAAAACATATCCTATTAAAAACATCATTACACTGAACAACATAAAAATACATAGTATCAAAAAGCTTTTCTTGGTCATAACTTTACATATTCCGTCTTTAGAGTTCATTGTTTTGGCAGGTCTCTCCATCTCGAAAAACTCCATCCTCTCTAAAATGCTGCTCGCGATGGTAGGGTGTTCTATACTAAGGAATGCTTCCGTTAGTCCAGGGCAACTCCCTTAGACCAACCAGAACTGTCGACCTAACGTCTTCAGCTGCACCCCAAAGACTTTGGGCAACCGCGACCCTACAGCGGAACCCGGATGGTGGTTCGAAAAACAAAAATAAAAAAGTTTCTCAGATGAGAGAGCTGCACTTTCAAAAATAGCAAAGAAAAAGGAATATTTTTTATTTGTCCATAGTTCTCGGCCTTAGATTACATCTTTTCTTTCCCGGTATTGTCTGGTCTTGGAAAAGGAGTTCAGGCTCTGTAGTGTCCAATCGAATTGACGGCGGCACAGCTGCTTGCAAGAGATTGTCACTTTCTTTCTCAGAAATTGTTCCTTTTATACGTGCATTGCTGAAAGGCAGAAAACGAGGAACAGTTTCAGTCTCTGAGTCAGCGACACCCTCCTGGACCCACTGGTCGTACGGTAGAGGCAAAGGTACCCTCTTGCAGTGTACACCGTGGATCCAATGTTTCTTTCCTTCCACTCGAACAGCTGATCTTGTTGAGAGAAGAACTAGGTGAGGGCCTGTCCATCTGGGCTGGTCATTCTTTGTTCGCTGAAAATTTTTCACCAGCACCCAGGATCCAGGGACGATGTGATGACCTGGAGCTTCAGAGGCCTGAGGCAGAGTATCGTGAACCTGTTGGTGTAAAACACGCAATTTAGCCGTCAATTCGTACAAATAGTCAAGCAAAACAGTGTGTTCGATTTCACTGAATTTTGTTGGCCTTGGCACTCCCCATATGTTGGCCGGGCGGCCGAAAACTATCTCATATGGACTAAGTCCCACTCGCGAATGCACAGTCATTCTGGCTGATAGGAGTGCTAAGGGCAGAGCGTCAGGCCATTTAAGACCAGAGCTCTCTTGAATTTTGGCCAGTTTAAGTTTTAGCGTGCCATTACAGCATTCTACTAGTCCAGCTGATTGGGGGTGATTTGCAGCGTGGAACTTCTGATGGATGCCTAGCCCTTCGCATACTTTCTTCATCACTCGACCCACAAATTCACTCCCATTGTCACTCCAGACCATCCTCGGCATTCCAAATCTAGGGAAGAACTCTTTCACAAGGGCTTTAGCTGTGGATAAGTCAGTGTTGTCCTTTAGGGGATATACTTCTACCCATCTCGAAAAGGCACAAACAACAACAAGTACGTATTTCAAATTGTTGCACCTTTCCATGTGGATGAAATCTAGCAGCAAAACCTCGAACGGATACGTTGGAGGTGCAAAATGACCAGCTGGAGTTGGGGTTCCCCTACCAGGATTGTATTTCAGACACACCATGAAATTCTTGACCACATTCTCTGCGCATTTAGGAATTCCAGCCTTTTGCCATACTGGAGCCAACAACTTGCAAATCCCTTTCACACTGATGTGAGCCATTCCATGGGCCATCGTAACCACTGCAAGCACATACGCATTGGGTAACAGCCATCTCTGATGCTCTGACAATTCAACCCAACATCCATTGGCATCCATTTTACCCGTACTTTCTCTCCACACACTCAATTCTTTCTCTGTAGCTTCAGCTTAAATCGATTTCACACTCTCTATCGTATCTTCACACATTCCAACGTCACCAATCCATCTTGCAGGGCCTGCAACATACATTCGACTCATCACATTCCTTGCTGTTTCTTTTGCGATTTCCTCAGCAAATGCATTTCCACGACCAACATCATCAGTCATCTTTTTGTGTGCGCTACACTTCACAATCGCAACTTGCAACGGCAAAGTAAGTGATTCAAGAAGCTCATTTACCAACTGACCATGCTGAATCTTAGCTCCATGCGAAGTCAGGAACCCACGTTCTTTCCACAATCGCCCAAAACTATGGGCCACACCAAATGCATACTGGCTGTCGGTATATATAGTCACTTTCATTCCTTTCGACAACACACATGCTCGTGTAAGTACAATCAACTCTGCTGCTTGAGCTGAATTATGTGGGATACGTGCAGTATCAACAATCGTATGCAAAGTCGTGACAGCATATGCTGCAGTCGTATCACCATTCGGAAGCTTGAAGCATGAACCATCCACCCATAAGGTACCATCACACTTTACAAGAGGAGTATCTTGGAGGTCTATTCTCCCTTTCGTTTCTTCTTCTGTTCTGAGAAAACAATCATGCTGTTCAGAAGCATCTAACTCTGTTACAATAGGCAACAACGTAGCTGGATTCAGCGCGTTACATCTTTTTATGTGCACATGACTCACTAACAATGTCAACTCGTAACCTGACAATCGAGCACTAGTTAAGTGCTGTGTCTTGGTCCTGTTTAACAACGTGTCCACTGCATGTGGAACCATTACAATCAATGTATTATTCATCACTAAACCAGCAGATTGTCGAATAGAAACAGCTGCTGCCGCTGTGGCTCTTAAGCAACTCGGCAACGCTTTATCTACCGGATCTAAAGTCGACGAAAAATACGCACATGGACGCTGCTTGTCTCCGAACAATTGTGTCAACACTGACAATGCACAACCTTCTTTCTCATGGACATACAATGTAAAGGGCTTACTGTAGTCGGGGGTACCCAACACAGGAGCCGAACATAATGCATTGCGCAATTCGGAAAAACTTTTCTGACACTCTTCAGACCATGGAAGGGGATTCGGTGTATCTTTACAGCTTAATGCCACCAAGGGCTTGGCCAATAAAGAAAAATTCGGTATCCATTGTCTGCAATATGATGTAATGCCCAAGAAAGCACGCACTTCTCTCTGTGTTCTTGGCACACTCAATTTCGCTATTGCCTGAATTCTTTCTGGGGTCAGTTTCCTTCCCTCCTTCGATAAGAGATGACCTAAGTAGGTCACTTCTTGTCGACAATATTGCAATTTTGAGAGAGACACTTTGTGAGCCAAATCACACAAATGACGCAACAAAGACAACGTGGCTTCTTTACAAATCTCCTCATTATCTGCAGCAACAAGTAAATCATCGACGTACTGGACAAGTGTAGCACCATCAGGTAAAACAATCGTATCAAGCTGTGTTTTTAGAGCTTGACTATATATCGATGGACTTTCACAGTAGCCCTGGGGAGCGCGTTTGAAGCGGAAGCTTCAACCTCCTAAACTGAAACCGAAAATATCCCTACTCTCCTCGGCAATCGGGATGCTGAAGAAAGCATTCTTCAAGTCAATCACCGAAAACCAGGTCGCGGAAGCTGGAATCATAGTCAATAGGGCAGTGATATCAGAACCAACTGGAAATTGTGGCACAACGATTTTATTGACCTCTCTAAGATCAATCACAAATCTGTACACAGGTGGCTGAGAGGGGTCAGTACGTTTCAAAACAGGCAGAACAGGACTAATGCAAACGTTGCCTCTTGTCTCTTCAATTACGTCTTTGTCAATTAAATCGTAAATGATCACTAGCAGAGCTTTTTCACCTTCACTAGAGATCTTGTATTGGGGAATGCGTGGCATTTTAACATTGGCTTTCAATGTCACAACATATGGAGGTATTTCCAAAAGACCCACATCATCAAGACCAGTAGCCCAGAGAATATCAGGAAGAAACAACAATTCTGTCGGAAGTTTGTCCTTCGACAAATACATTGGAGATATCACTTTCTTACCCAGTGTAAGTTGTACTCCTGAAGGAGCACAGTACAAAGTCGCATACAATCTTTTCAAAAGATCCAATCCCAACAAGTTTTCACCACAACCTGTCATTAAAATAAGGGGTGCTTTGAATTTAGAAGGTCCAACAGAAAGGGACATAGGACTAGAAATTGGGTTCCTAACCGGGGCGCCAGAAAAACCTACAGAAACATTCATTTCGCCAGACAAAGGTGCGCCAGGGAGTTTTGAGTGCATAATAGAACTCTTTGTAGCACCAGTATCCAACAGAAAAGGCTCTGACACACCTGATGTAATCACCTCAACATAAGGTCCACTCTGATCTACTGGAACTGAAACAACTCCCTCTCTTTGTCTATGGCTGTCCTAGCAATCGTTACCTTCCATATGCTCATCTTCTGCATAGTAGTCATCAGCATAGTACTGAGCTGTCCTACCAGACGCATTATTCTGCTGATCAAAGCTATTCATTGAATTTTGAGGCGGAAAGGAACGCGCGTTCTGGGGGAAATTTCCACGTCCTCTACCTCTAGGCGCTTGTTGAACACCTCGACCTCTTACGCCAGAAACACCATTTCCACGCTGTAACAAAATAGGACAACTATACTTGAAATGACCCTCTTCCTTACAATATGAACACTGATTGGGACCTACAGGGACACGTGGTTGAGTATACTCGACTCTTTGCGAGTTCCTCTGAAACTGTTGAGGTTGCTGATAGTTATTCTGACCACCACGTGGCGGATACGCTTGCTGTAACAGAACCTTCGTTTTTAACTCTTTCGTTTTCTTCTCTGCTCTATCTTTCTCATCTTTATCTCTATTTTCGTAGTATTGCGCGGTAGCCAATATCTGTGCTGAAGAGGAAACTGCCCAAGAACTCTCTGAATCTTTTAACTTCTTACACAACTCGGGAAGCAAATTATGCACAAATTTATCGACGAATAACCGTTGACCACCTTCTGTACTCATATCTTGACCACTGTGGTCGACAAACGTTTCTTAAAACCTGGTGAAGAAATCGGACACCGTTTCATCTTTCTTCTGCTTACACGCAGACAATTTATCCCAATTTACACGCATCGCAGGCATTAAAGTTTTCATGTAATTAATGATCCTACCAGGAAGGTCTGCTACTAAAGGCTCGGGTTTAGCACCACCAACTTGTCGGCCATCTGCAGCAGCAATATTAGCCCATGTGTCACCTAACTCCTGATCATGATCCGCATGACGAATCTTCCCCCATAAGGACTGTGGAACAACATTTCCAAACAATATGTCTATGTCAGCTAAATTCATGATGCATGAACCTGCAGTCTGTGACAATTCCTTGTAATACCCTGCAGGGTTTTTACGGGGATCAGGCAATGTCTGCTTAAGGGCCAACACTTCAGCTCTCTTCCATGGAACATGTACCCAGACCCGCTGAAAATGAGCTGGTACAGCATCAACGTGATTAGCTACATCAGCATCAACGGCGTCCTTCCATACTGGAGGAACTTCTCTCATGGGATATTGTCTTACCTTCTTTTTAACAGAGGAATCAGACTCAAACAATGACCGAGAAACACCTTCACTCCTTAATGACAACAATGTCGCAACTGCTTTCTCAACATCTGAACCCACAATTGCGCCTTTCCCAAACTCGAACCGTACACGACATAACTCAGGCGGATTGGGCTCCAAATCATTCTCCTCTAAATCCTCACAAAGGAAAGTACACATTTTCTCAAAACGTATCTCTGTTTAGGTGCTTCCCACTGATGGAAGACATCCATAACAGATTCTAGCTCATATCTTGTCGGTTCGGTAACCCATTTATGTGCCAAATAATTCAATGTTTCCTTCTCCCTAGAATCAGGCAGTTGGCTACGCAACTGTTTACGCTCTGAGATAGGGGTTGTACTTGTCGCCCCAAAGAGAGGATATAGAAGACTAGTAACAGTACTAGCCACTCTTTGTCGAACAGAGGGAGAAGTCGATGAAAGGACAGGCGGAAGAGCAGAGTAAGGCAAGGCAGACACAGATGCAGTGTCAGGAGAAATACCAGGAGTGGTAGTTGATATAGTAGTCAAAGTTGTAGGAAGCAAAGGCAGAGCAGATGTCAAAGTCGGCGGCCCTTGAGGAGGCTGCACCGGAGGAATAGGAACCAACTGAAGAGCAGCTGGTGGCTGTGGAGGAGCAGGAGGCAATACAACCACCGGTTGAGCAACTAAAGGTTGCGGAGGTGCCATAGCATTCTGCGCATAAGGGGGTGGCGAACTCAACAAATGCGACATTAGGGGGTCTTTTTCAAATTCTTTTGCTGCATCTTGCTGAAGAGGCGGCAAAACTGGATAGCATTTATCGATTACCATTTTCCGTTGCCTGTGCAACTGCTCACTCATCTGTTCTTCTTCGTTATCTTTAAACTGCATAGCAGCTTGCATTATCGAGATACCCCTTTATCTCTTATTTTTCTTCGCTAATTTAATTTCCTTCTGTTTGGCTTCCTTACGCCATAGGCGGAAAGAGTCAAACATCGCCGGCCGGGCTTTCTTCTTGAAAAGTTTAACTTCCAGATTATCTAAGATTTCCGTGTCAAAGCTACCATATTGGGGCCACTTTAAAACACCATCCTTTCTGGTGTATCGGATCCACACTTCATTATATGTGATGGGGCCTACTCCATGTTTCACATACAGTTCATAAGTTGGAGTTCCAATCGGAGGAACCGGACACGAGTCCTCCAATCGGGAATCCCTATTACTACAACCAAGACAAAACAAATTTCCAAGTCTGCTAAGACCAGGCATCTTCGCTCTCTAGTCTAGCTTCAAACTTCAAAGGATTATCGAATACGATATTCTCGTGAATACACGAGTCCTTCGGCTTTGGTACTTGCAAGTTCCAAATCAAATATCCCAAGGGGATACCCAAACTAAGAACCAAACTAAGGACTGGGAGACGCTCCACTTATACTTAACTGAGGTATCGATGACGTCACCAGAAGACTCGTCTATCGTTTCGCTCTACCAATCGTCAAGGGTCCAAATCAGGGCGATAGCCAGGGCAGCAGTCCTTCGTAGCCGTTGGGAAGCGGGGAACCTCACAGCAAAGACTTTCGGACCACGTCGACATGCAGGGGTCGATGAAGTGGCGGCCTTCCTCCAGAATTTTCACACAAAGCTCCTCACGAACCTCTGGCTTGAACTGGTACCGTTGGTATCGCCCCACGTTGGGCGCCAGCAGAAGTACTGGGTTTTTCAGAACCCAGCTGTGTCAGGGTACACCCTAAGACTTCGGGTACTTTCCAGATTCAGACACAGAAACTCAGAGTCTTCTAGGTGAAGTCAAAGATCGAATTTATTGGCTGCAACCAAGTAACAGGCGTCCTAGAAGTACTACACGGTGTATATTCTCAGGAGACTGCTCAATCTTACAAAGCCAGCCTTCTCTTTTTATACAAAATATTACGCTTCGGGCAAACATTCTTAAGTTTACAGTTGACCATTCACATATTTTCACTACAAAGAAAAAGAAGAGTCACGATGACAAGCCCATATTTCAGTTTGTCCAGCCCACAATAAATTATCCGGCAATGCCCAGTATTTTCATCAGATATCGACGGACCCCCAATAAAAACGGGCACCTCCTCCTCGTAAAGCAAGTCATAAAGTAGGAAACAGGGACAGGTGTGTGCAAGATTAGGCGTGGTTTGTGTGTGATGAAAGGTTTATGGCATGTTGTGCCTTGATACTATCTCGTTCGGCCACTGGGAGAGGAACTGACCGAACAGGTTTGGCCTTGGGCAGTGGAGTCAGCTTGCCCAGGTCGCAGAGAAGTCAGGAAAGGTGTACGTGTCCTTCAGAATCGTGTTTGGCCTTAATCATTGGCCTATGTGAGGGCAACTCACAAAATGGCTGCCGTACACAAAATGGAACCCGAGGGTTCAGGACGAAAACTAAAATTTTGAGGTCAAATCGTCACTCCAATATGACGAAAATGCTTGTGCATAGTGTACTAGCCATTCTCGGTCTTCTGATATCAAAATCGTCATGATACGATGGTGTTTATAACACGGGTCCAGAATTTTAAGTACTACACAGGCCAGAATGACAGATTAAAACTTCACACAAAGGCATGTTCAAGGGCTATTTAAGTGGGTGGCACAATGAGTACTGCAGGCCCACTAAATGTATATATTTTACAGGCCTAGGATACTTGTAGTTATACTTTACTAAGGTCTCACAAGTCAAATTAAATGTCCCAATGGGGTGTAAGCCAATGTTACCATGTTTAAAGTAGAGAGCACAAGCACATTAGCACTGGTTAGCAATGGTAAAGTGCACAGAGTCCTAAACGCAGAAGAAAAAGGGGGCTGGAAGGCACAACTTTGGGGGAAAGCCACACCAAGGATGTCATGTCCAACACTAGGTAATTTAACATGGACAGCTGTCTCTCTTTAATAATCAAAATAGAAGGCTTAACCCATTTCTGACTCATCTGTACTTGCATTTTGGTCATATAAGATTTCACTCTGGTCTGCTACACTGAATGTTTGATATAATATTCAACATTGCACTTTTTCAGTAACCACCACTGGAATAGCTTTTAACCACAAATATGACCTCTTAGTAACTGAAACGGAGAAAAGTCAGTTAGATTATTGACTACTTTGACATACTTATACTCATCCTAACCTAGTTTAAGGACACATTACAAAATATATTTGATCTACTCCTCGCAACTCTATCCTTTGCTGTAATCGTGAAGAAAGGCAGGGTGGAGTGATTTCCATTATCCACAATGACTCAACCCAGTCCGTTACGGGTTAAACAGAGAATGTACAGCACCATTCAAAGTGGAGAGGGGAGTGAGGCAAGGGTGCATTTTGGCACCATTCCTGTTCATTCTTTATACTAATGCGTTGGAACAGGAGTTGGTGTCAAATGCTAGGGACCCGCCATATGTAAATAAGCGCCCGATAGTCTCCCTCCTCTATGCTGATGATGCTGTACTTATGGCACGCACCCAGATTGGTTAACAGAGGGCTCTTACTTTTTATACTAGTTTTATGGACACCCTGGGTCTGAAAATTAACGCAAAGAAAAGTTTTATAATGACCTGCGGGTGAGGGAAACAAAAGTGTAGAAGTTTTCAAGCTGGAGGTAGCAGGGTAGAATCTATTAAAACATTTACATACCTGGGTGTTTTATTTAACCACACTGGGTCCTGGACACAAGCTATCAAGACCAGAGGCCTCCTGTTTATGAAGTCCACAGCGGCATTGATACATTTCTCCAGAACAACTGGGTAAAAGGCCACCTGAAATTCTCTTGAAGATTTACAAGGCCAAATGTGTGAGCATAGCTACCTTTGGGGCAGGTATATGGGGGCCCGGGGACCCCACGATTGTACACCAATCCAGCAAGTTGAAAACGCTTTTTTAAGATTCATATTGGCAGTTCCTGTAAGTGCCTCAGTTTTTAATTGCCATAGCGAGTTAGGTATCCCATACATTTCAGATTTAATTAAGGCACAACCTGTGCTGCTTTGGCATTGAATTTGGACCTCCACAAGCACAGTGCTAAATAAGGAAATCCTAACCGATGCAATGAGATTAAACCATGCAAACAAGATCATCTGGTTAAGATACCTGAAAAACTTTATGCAAGACATAGGGCACCCAGAGTATTTCCTCAGACTGGAAACGATGAATTCAATACACCGGAAGGAGTTAAAAAAAGTTTGCATGGCTGTCTTGAAAGCTAACAGGTTAGCTCTGGAAGCGAACAAACCCACGGTGGTCCAGCACCAAATAATTACTATAACATATAACATTCAACCGTATCTACTGTGCTCTATGGAGGGATATGATAGATACGTGTTAACATATTTGAGATTTGAGTCTTTTCATCGTTTGATCAGTTACCCTGACATGAACAATTGTTCAAGGGATCTAGGCCTGTGTCCGTGTGACTACATCTCTTCACAAACAACCAGTCATGTAATCCTATTCTGTAAATTCTATGCTAACGAAAGATGTAGATGGATTAAACCCTAATTTAAAAAAGGGGGGCTGTAGACAATGTCGCCCAGCTCTACTGTATCTACAGATGTAGGGTAGCTACTATTGCATCGCAACTATGGTGGGTTTCCTGAAAAGTGCATTGAAAGCAAGGAAAACTATAAATGCCTAGAAGTTGAGGGGACAGATATAAGTAGTTTTAATATTGTGATGCATTATTTCGGCACAGAGATCATATGCTATAATTACATAAATAATAGGAACAACTGTAGCAAAATGAATGTTTCTATGAAATGTATATATTTTATGTAAGATCATTGTATTTTTAGAACTGAGATGAGATGTTTATGTTGACTGCTTATATGATTTTATATGCCTAAAATCGAATAAAGCTCGTTTTGACTTGACTCAACCCAGCGTAGATATCTTTCCACTGACAAATTTCGTTCCTTCAAATGCTTATATCTAGATGTCTCTGCCTATAACACCTTGGCAATTAAACTAAACATCATTTACTATCCCTTAGAAAACATAATTGCATTACTGGAAGAATGCATGTACTTCATCAACCCCAAGTGATAATCAGCTTGATTTCTACCTTTCTTCAAGACAATGAGCTCATAAACACACTCACTCATAAGGGTCCATAATTGAATTGATCCCTGCTAAAGAATTCCTTCAATGAATTAATGACCCTGTTTTCGTTAACTAGTCAGACCATAACCAGATCCCTTTTCCCTTAGCCCTTGTCCACAGTGAAATGCTAGGTTAACAAAAAAACGAATCTTTTTGGTTTTGAGACATCAAAAATATATATATGATGACACTCGCCTAGAAGGCTATGAGGACCCTCCTCCATATTGGACAGCAAAAAGACATCATTGTTGTCACAGCAAAGTATAATTTTTTAATATAAGCCCTCATGTACAAGTGCACTCCTTTGAAAAGTAAGAAAAGTTCAGACATCCTGCCCCATAGTTCTTTTAAGACCTCTATGAATAAAGGAGATCCCTACGGAGACTTGGGAAACCTTGCAGACAATCACCATGTTTTGTGACTATTACTCGGCTCAGACCTGCCAGAAGCACCTATAAATACACACATTATCAGGTCTAAATCCTCACATATCAAATCTGCCAAAAATTGCACAAGGTGTCTATGTGCCAACAACCCCACCATGGCCAGACCTAATGGAGGTAAATGAATCCAAATGTGAAGAATCTGAAAATTATTTTATTGAAAATGTCAAATCTATCGAACTGTCACTCCCTTGAATCCCTATTCACTTGCATTACGCTAATGTTACATTGAAAGCCAGCCATCTTGGTCTTACTTTACCACCACCTCCTCAGAGCATGAAATTCTCAAAACAATTTGCAATATCAATCCCTTGGACCATTTCACAGACTCAGTGCTGGGTAACATTTTAAAAAGACCTGGCCAAACACTTGTTACCATACTGGACCAACCTAGTAAACATATTGCTAATCTGGCTCAGTTGGACACCCATGCACCTTTAGGATGCCCAAATGTTTCTCCGGTGTAGTAAAGTGTACCTCTGTGGGCTTCAATGATGGACAAAAAAGAAATGGCATAATTTGCCCATCCGATATGAATTTGAAATTGTTGTCAAAGATAACACAAACATTGTGAACCTTCGGAAGTGGCCATACCATATGCTGTTTTGTGACTAGTTTCTACTCAATGAAGAGGGATGTGGCACAATGTTTAAAAGTGTTGTGTTGCCAGTTCTTAAATAAAGGAAAGGTGATTTTAAGCAGAGCTTGTTTCTGTGGGGAGCGTTTTCATTAATATCGAAATATTGGAACACAAGCAACCCACCCTCGTTTCACTCTAGTTGGGCGTCATCAGTGAGGTGTAACTAAAGTCCTGGGGCACAGTGAGCAAGAGACACCTATTTCTGCATACTCTTGGCACACAGACAGGATACCACAGTGCCACACAAAAAGTAGAATTATTTCAAACGTCTTGGCCACTAGCAATCTCTTATGCAGTATTTCAGTCCACTGTCTCTTACAAAGATACTCAAACAGATGAAACTGGAGTGGAGTTGCCTGTGTTCGTGTTCATAGGACACATGGTCTGGCAGTTTCCGCTGCCGGTTCCTATGGCGGCAGGACCATTACTGATATGCATACTGTTACTCTCCATCTGGAGTGATGCAGTGATCAGTAAGCAGATGGCTGGAATGCAGCCTGAGTGAATGCCATTGACTGAGAATTTTGCAAGCATTCCACCGATCACCCTTTGTTGTTTCCCTGCGATGTGGCAGCTTTTATTGCCAAATTGGAAGCAACAATTGTAGGAAACTAGTCGCAAATTTTTGCCCCATCCCTCTGCCCCCTTTGAGCAACGAGAGCCCCACTCACCCCAATTTCTAGTACGGTTTAATGTCTCAATATCACTTTGTAATTGGGACCTACCAAATCCCGAATTTTACATTATTAACACTAGGAAATTACATGATAACATGCAACAATTCACCTCGAATGTGCATAGATTTAAGGGGTAAGAGTGTCAGGCAGATGAATGATATATTGTTGTGTTTCTAAAAGAATGAAACAACGAAATTGATTGTGCAAGGACCTTTATCAAGACGAGGCATGTTCTTAGTTACAGACTTTCAATGCAATATATGTTGCCTAATCAGCCAATCAAGGAAACCAGAAATTAAAAATATGTGCTAGCCTGAAAATATATCTAGATGAAGCGTTATAATGTTAATAATGTTGATGCCCTCATTTATTTTTTTATTTTTACCAGGGTGAGTGCGATATATTTTGCTGCAGTACGTTTTCCTTTTGACAGACCTTTCTGCAGCCTATTTTTAGGATTGTTTATATTTTGAAAGTATACACACTTCACCATTCTAACATAGCATTAGAGCAGAAGTCATCTGCAGCTAAAGTTTCTGCAATGAATTGTGATATTCACATGAGTTATACGGAAACTATTCTGAGTTGTACACTACTGTGCCAAGTATTCCTTGATCTTTGGTCGCCCACCACGGTGTTAAATAGACAAAACTTATTTCCCTGAATGCTATGACACGACTGTGTTTTTATCATCATGGTGCACAAATTACAAGGCTATTTTGCTTTACAGGCTAATATCAACATCCCGATGGGTGCTTTTCGACCCGGAGCTGGACAGCCGCCAAAAAGGAAAGAATGTACACCAGAAGTACAGGAGGTGAGACACATAATCACGTATCTTACATCACACTTTTTTTTTTATCTTACTCAATAACAGCAGCTATTGCTTGTTATGTGGTATTATGTTACATTAGGTTATGTTACAATTAATTTGTAGAGCACGTTCATGCACATGCGTTTTGGCGCTTTAGGAAGACACAACCTTAAAATATAGCAGTGACTAGGGAAAAAGGGAAGACGATTTTTGTAATTAAAAAACAGGTAATCAGCTGGCATCTAAAGTAGAGTAGATGTATTTCTACTCTCAAACTCAAGGGGAAGAGATCCACAGTTTGGCCGTTGTTGTAGAAAAAGCACTGTCTCCACAAGGGACCAGCCTGGTCCTAGAAGTGGCAAGCAAGAATTGGTTTGTCCATCGGAAGGCAAGTAAAGGCTGCTAGAAGAAAAATGTATTTACCAGAATAGAGGGTGATTTGAGGTGCAGGGATGTATGGACAATTGTTATAGCGATCCAATGGTTTGCTAGTGTAGAGATCACAATACTGGTGACATATACAATCTTCCGGTAGTTTTTGAAACCCCTCTTGCCACAGTATTCTGAGCAAGTTGCAATCAACTGAGGATTTTGTCTGGAGGGTCAAAGTAGATTGAATTAGCATAGTCAAGATGTGATTGAAGCATAGCATTCATTACTGGGGTATAGCAAGATAGATCAAGAGAAGGATATATTTTAATAGGGAAAGGTGGGTGAAACAGATGCTGCCCACATTCATGGATTGGGCTTTCAGGTACATGGTATTGTCAAAGAGAAAACCTAAATTCTGCACCTCTGTCAAAGGAACTCGGGGACTGCCCATTATACCTGGCCATAAGGTTGTGTCGCGCTCTGGGCCCGTAAAAACAGAGGAAATCACGATCTTGAGAATTGAGCCTTTCAGGACCCCGCCGAGCCTTAGAATAGTATGGGGAAAAAGAGACGACTTGTGACGTTCCCCAAATCAAAGATTTTATCAGCCTCAGGACAGTACTGGTGATACCTTCTTCTTCCAGGGTCTTAAACAGAATGTTGTGGCCAGTTATATCAAATGCAGCCAACAAGTCTGAGAGGTCTTGCATGCCGTTTCTCGTTTAAGAGGGAAGTGAGAAGATCATTGCGAGCTGATAGGACCACAAGCTTGGTGGTATGACCAGGACAAAAGACTACTTGTTGACCATCCAGTAGGCTGTTAGATTCTGCAAACTCTTGAAGCTGACTCAAGACTACGGGCCAGATGTACAAAGCTATTTATCATTTCTTAATGGGCCTAATCGCTACTTTGGCTGGTAAGAAATGCTAAATAGCCTTTTGGCATGTACAAAGGTAATTTGGGAATCACCAAATGTCATTTCTACCCAGTAGTAATCGCATTTTGTGACACCCGAATAGGAAATCGCAAATAGGGATTTTCAATTTGCGATTTCCTAAGCACATGTACGAAGCATTTCCTAAATGCGAATTGGGCATTTAGGAAATGCTGCTACCATTGACTCAAAGTCAATTGTAACCATGTGCAATTAAAATAAAACACTCGAAAATGCTTTCTTTTTTAAGTGCAAGAAGGCGCACACATGCCCCTAGGGCTTTTGTGTGCTTTATACATGTGCCACTTTTCTCAGGGTGCAGCAAGTGGGGTCTTAGGCTGAAGGTCACCCTTGGGTGTGACACCAAGTACAATAGTTCTGTTCTCATTTTTTGATGTGTTTTTAGTTCTGAAAAGGAGGCATGCATTGGTTGAGTGCAAAATAACTGTCAAGGTGTGGTTTCAGCGTTGTAGTAATTTTTCAAATATGAGGCTTTGTACCCATTGATCAGGTACTAAAATACAATGTGCTTTTTAGGGGCAACTAGCCAAGATGCTTAGAGACTTCACTCTAAAGCCCTTAATTTGTAAAAAAAATAAAATAGTGTATAGAGAGTCCTTATTTTTTAGTGGCCAAATGCCAATGTTGTCTTAGCAAAGCCAGCCTTTTGTCCAGCATCACTTTGAACAGAAACAAATTGGTGCCCCTGTGAACTGACTGTAGTCCCACTCCTCCCAAGTTCCTCCCCCAAATGTTTATGCAAAGAATTCATCACACCACCTAAAAGCCATCTTAAGATGCAGCTGATAGATATAAACTGTACAAATAACAGGTAATATGCGTTTGGTCATTATGGCTTGTCCCATGGCCACAATTATATATTTGTTTTTAAAGTACACTGGTTTGAAATTAAGAAATACATGGATTATATAACACACTATTCTGTAACATGCATTGACAAAGCAACAGGAGCTATTAGAATAGACAACGGGGCTTTGGCACACGCTGACGACTATGGAGTAGAGAGCTAGAGAGCATTGATTGCCACAGAAGATAACTAAATACACCTGGTAAAGCCTGGCAACCTGAACCATTACCTAATTTTTGGGCAATTTTTGGGTGAAGAACAAGAGTCCCCAACCTCCTATGCTGCTCTTTCATCCCAGCTACAACCCAGCAAACACCAGCAAACACCAGTGATAAAGCCGTGAGGGGAACGGCTCCTTCTTGGTTGCTGGAGCGCCGCGGAGGGAGCGGACCACGGACCACAGAGCCGGGAGTGGGACATCTCGACGCAGCCGTGAGGGGAATGGCTTTTCCAACTACAGCCCCCAGAGTTCCCTGCTCGGCGCAGGCCTGGTAACGCCACAGCAGCGACACCTCTTGCAGCACTAAAGCGCTCTCGCCTCACGCAACGCGGGACGCGCGCAGGTTGGCGCCTGGCGAAGCCCGGGCCAAGGGCAGGGCCATCTAAGGCCGTCAGAGGCCAAAGGAGGCCGGGCTGGGCCACCCTCTTTGGCTCCTACGAAGATAAGGTACCTGTGGCTTTAAAACTTTGATGCTAAATTGCTGAAAGTGCTGCCAAATTCTTAAGTGCACAGTTTATTTCTCTTTTATACTTGTATTCTGGGAGATCTTAATTGTATTTGAAAATGAGTACGCGGAAAGGTGCTGCTGGCACGCTTGATGACTTCATAACTAGAGCAGAGTCAGTATGGTGCTGTGAGATTGAAATAACACTAGGAAGGCTCTCACTTGACCCCTCAAACTTCCCAACATACAGACAATCTACTAATCAATCACTGGATACTGCTTCACACCAGAATGAGGGTAGATGTTCCCAAATTTCCCAAACAAGTTTGAACAATTCTGCGACTGAAACATCACAAAAAGAATTAGGGGTAGCTGGGATTTTTATAAGATTACGGCCCCAAAAATCAGGAGGAGCATCGAAAGGTAAATCAAAGATTTTGACGAAGGAGAAAAAATCCAGTGAAAAGAAAGGGAAGCCTGGCACAACAGCAAAACCTAATAAAGGGGACAGAAACGTGCAAGAACTTGAGGAGGTTATATGTAGATCAATCAGGGTCCAAATGGACACTGACTATCGTTTGAACCAAGGCAAACATGATGGGGGGTGGAAGGTGAAGATCGTAAATTGGTGAACATTTTTAAAAACGCCTTAGATTTGATACAGTCTCAGATAGATGAATGTTTAAATTCAAAATTGATAGTTTTCGACAGTAAAATAAATCAGTTAGATCAGATGACTGTGAAATTATGTACAATAATTGAAGATGGCAATAGGATAATTAAGGATGGGGTTTGTTTATTATCTGACTTGAAGGCCAAATATATGGAAATTGAAGAAGTTAAAAACGTTGTACAAAGTTCTAAACAACCAAGTTCTGTTCTGGCAAACCACGGTAGGGCGGGGCGTAGTTTAAAGGGACTATTGAATTGCATGCCCCAGAATGACACCCCCGTTTTGCCCATTAATAGAAGGGATTGCACAGGGAATGCCAGCATGAGGGCGATTATCCATAGCCCAAGGGGGACCGATTTGATCCCCAACACAGATATCCTGAGATTACCTCCAGCTGCATGTCCCTACATATTAGTGTTATCGGGTGTGCCAGTCCTAACAAGAGATCAGAAGAAAAAAAAAAGGTTTAATCCACATAAGATGAGTGAAATTTTGATGGTGAGAAGGGTAGGCTGGGTAGGTGTTTCACCTAAAGATATACAAGGTGACTGCATTGTTGTGAATTTTAGACACCCTCATACTGTCCGTAAACTATTAAAAGCACATGAGGAGATGCCAACTCAAAACTCTAATATCCATGCTCTACCATTAGGATATTTTTACAAACCATCTGTAACAAGACCGATCCAAAATTCTGGGATTCTCACATTTCCCAAAAACCTCGAATAGTTTTGACGAATTATCCTCTCTGGAGGCAGTTGATGGACCACAAATGATGGACAACAAAGTCCTAGAAGTGGAAGTGAAAGTGGCACATACAGAGCGCCTTTTAGAGGGAAATGTTACTTGTCATGAGGATTTGTTGGGAGGGAAAAAACAAGATGGTTGCGAAATTATATTCCCTATTCCTACACAAAGTTCATTGTGTGAAACAGCGATGTTTAGGAGAGTCAATGGCGCAGAATTTATGCCAAGAGATGTATTACCTAGTGCCATGAGTCCCTAGCGGGTTTGGGCAGAAACGTCAGAGACCCTGAATGGAATAATTATATTAATACAAGTGATATTTGTACCCTTCAGGAAACTTGGGCTCCAAAGATCGTACATAGGGTAGGATATACAACCTTTCAAACAAATGCAGTTCCATCAGTGAGAGGAAGGCCCTCGGGTGGCCTCATAATTTGGGTGAAAGTGACTTTGAATATTGGTGTCACCCAATTATGTATTGATTCACCAGATATACTTGGAATCAAAATAGTCACTGAAGACAAAAGGGTTTTCCACCTATACAATGTTTACAACAGACCATGCCCTTCATATAGGGAGTCACCAATAATAGAAAAACTGGACTCACTTTAAAATGTATTAGATCTAGGAATAAATATAAGAGTAGGTGGCGACCTGAACTGTAATTATGAACCCATTACAGGGCTAGAGAACCTGCTAGAGGACGAAGATAGAGCTAACAAGATACCAGCATTGAATAGCAGTGGGACGGTCCTAGGCACTATTTTAGTTCTCCAAATTACAAGGGTAATGGCTGGCCACGGTATGAGGGCATTTAATGGACGTCTACCATCGGACAGTCCTAAAGCCCCAACCTTTTTTAGAAACAAATGCCAGAGTAAAATTAATTACCTTATCTTATCATCGGACATTTGGTTGTTTGCTGTAGATATGGAGATCAGACCAAGAACAGAAAGCGACCATTGCCCGCTTGAATTCGGTTTTTGTACGAGTTTACTGTTGAGCCAGAGTGAGAATGGAAGAATATGCCATACAAACCCAGATGACGTTATAGTCCGCAACAATCGTCGCACAGTTAAATGGGCTTTCATACTGGAAAATGGAGATCTGTTCGCTAATATGTATAGCTCTTTCGCCAACAGTTTCGATACATATGATACCTCCCAAGATGGGAAAAACGCATTCCTAGTTTTACACACGAGGTTGTTCGAAGAACTCATCCCATTAATGAAAAAAAAAACAAAGAAGGGGGGAGTTGGTAACTCTCCGTTAGTAGGGAAATCTTGGTTTAATAGGGAATGTCGTAGTGCAAAGTTGGTCCTGGTCCACGCAATAAGAAACACAAATATTTTAGCTGTCAAAGAGGCCAGGGCTAAATATAGGAAAATTCAAGAGAAGGCAAAAACTTCTTGGGATGAGGGAATTTGGTCCAGTATGTTATCTGCTGCTAAAAAGAGGGATCAAAAGTTGTTCTGGGAAATAGTGGCAAAGAAAGAAAAGGGATCTCTGGAGGTCTTTCTTGATGAGACTACCTGGATCGATCATTTTACCAAGTTATACGATGTCCGTGAGGGGGATCAGGCCCTTCCTGATGTTAATATATTGCCAACTTCAAGTGAGGAGAGTTTAGTCTTACATTTTGACATGCAGGAAACAGAATTAGCAATCAACTCAGTTAAAAACGGGAAGGCTCCGGGACTTGATAAAATACCAGGTGATTTATATAAACATGAAATCAATATTTGGGTCCCCTACATTAACCGTTCATGTAATGTTGTAGCTGCGGGTGCAGATCCCCCGGATACATGGAAAGGTGCGGAAATAATTACCATTTTTAAAAAGGGCGATAGGAATGACCCCGCAAACTATCGTCCTATTAGTTTAATTGACATCTTACAGAAATTATTTGCAAGGCATGTTTTAAATCGGATAAATATTTGGATGGACGAAGAATCAGTGCTTACCAAGTTCCAAGCGGGGTTCAGAGCGAAAATAAGTACTATCGATCAGGTCCTAAGGTTTGTTGCCTGTGTTGGAAGTATGTCACTTTGAGAAAAGGTCACTTGTATGTAGCATTTGTAGACCTTCGGGCGGCGTTTGATTTAATCCCCCGAAAATTGTTATGGGAAACACTTAGGCACCAAGGGCTACCGACCAACCTCTTAGAGCAGGTTATAAAATTACACAGAAATAACTATGCAAAGGTTAGGTGGGGCCCAGGTGGGGAGCTAACAAGACAAATACCGATAAAGAGGGGAGTCTGTCAAGGATGTGTGTTGGCCCCTACATTGTTCTCCCTGTTCATCAACGATATTCCATCTTGTATGGAGGATTGTAGTAACGACTCTCCAAAATTGGAGGGTGAGAGGGTCTCATCCCTCCTTTTTGCCGACGACACTATACTTATATCCCAAACACCCGGGGGTCTGCTGAACTTATTGGATACGTTTCAGATATACTGCAACAAAAAGGGCCTTGAGATTAATGTAAAGAAAACAAAATATATGGCTATAAACCCTCATAAAAATTTCAAGGAAAATCTGATGTTAAATGGACATAAATTAGAACATGTCCAGAACTTTAGCTATCTGGGTGTTTCCTTGGATTCTAATTTAACATGGAAAACCCAGATAGAAAAAAGTGAAATAGTATTTACGAAAAACCTGTTACCCATAATGAAAAGACATGGTAATAGCCTAAATAAAGTAGTTTCACCAGTCCTAGAGATTTTTAAGTTTAAAGTACAATCAGCTGCACTATATGGGGCAGTACTATGGGGACCCATGGGTAAGAAATCTTTTGAAACTGGTGAAAATAATTTTTATAGGGCACTGTTAAGACTACCGGTCAGCCCGCCGTTGGTACCACTTTTCTTAGATCTCAGTATGAAACGTACTGACCATCATGCAATCTTGAGACCCCTGATGCTCTGGGCCAGACTTTGGTCGACCTCTGAGCTGACAGATTGCAAAGATAGTCTAAAAGAAATTATGGAACTGGATTGCTGTAACAAAGTTCCATGGCTCAGACATGTAAGATCTTGGTTAACAAAAATTGGCCTGGCATATTTTTGGGATGATCCATCTTTACTAAATCGAACATCAAAGAAAATGTTAAAGTTGTAATTTTGGGCATATGTGAACCATGACGTGTTGAATGGAAGAGTATAGGGATCGTTAACAAATAGCTTTTTAATGTTTAAAGATATAGCACTCTATGAATGCTTCCTCGATGAGGTTTACCCACCACTTGCCAAAACACTTTATATGAAATATAGATATGGCATCTTGAGGACAAACGCCTGTGCATCAAGGTGGTCTCAAAATAGCAACAATCAATGCACCCTATGCCCGAGTCAGGTAAAGGAAGATGATTTACACATTTTGTTATTTTGCCCGACATACGCAGTACCTAGAAAAAGATGGATCAAACCCCTCTGCCTAAATATAGGCACAAGATTATATAAAGAGGCTGGAAGAATTTTAAAATCTGATACCAGCCAGGCTATTGTTTTTGGTATCAGTAGATTTTTGTTAGCCACAAACTTTATAAGATTCAAAATGGGCCTAAAACTATAGCAGAATTTCCTTGTCTTAAATTCTTGGTAAGTACTTTATGCTACACTGCTACAATGATTGGGTAGAATAGTTTTGATAGCACTTTCCATTACTGATAGTGTTGGTTAGTTGCATATTTATTCATGAATTGTATATATATTCATTCTATACACATGCTTCTTATACTTTTATCATTTATTGATATTTTAAATGTAATTATATCTGCCCATTACTGTTAGTGTTGGTCAGCTGCGTATTTATCCATGAATTTTATGATATTCATTTTATACACATGCCTTTTTATACTTTTAATTATTTATTAATGTTTAAATGTAATTATATCCGCCCTCAAAACTGTTATCCGGGATCTTATTGAACTGCTCTTTACTTTGTTGCCACTCCCTGTTATATGTTATAAGCTGTTTTGTAACGCGCTCAATTACTACAGAGTATCCTGGCGCGGTATACTGCTGGGGAACCCGTCCTGGCTTTCCCTGTGGGATGGTCCCTACTGGGAGTCCCCAAGGTGAAGCCAGGCATCCCCAGCGTTGATGGGGCCGTTGTGGAGATTAGGCAAGCTAATGCCCAGAGTTGCCAAGTGGGACCCCTGGGTAGAGTAGGCACCGAGGCGAGAATTATCGAGTCTGCTGACCCTGGTCCACAACCCTGGCGCGTCGGCAATTGAACCCTGGTCCCGGGCCGACTCCTGCCTCCGGGTCTGCCGCCTCTAACCAGTGAGCCACACCACACCACTCCACTCCACCACTATCCCTATCATGATACCATGTTTAAATGAATTGTGTTTTAAATATAATTGTACATGTATTTTTTATGTATCTTTTATGGTACTAAATGTACCGAAATAACGATTTTGAAATGAACAGGAGCTATTTTTTGACAAGGAAACTATTTGGTGGGATGAGAATGATGTAGGTTGTGTATCTGAAGAGGGAGGGCACACATTAAAATAAAAGTGGGTTCTGAACTCCATTATACCTTCGTTGTAAGCCGTAGTGCACACTGGAAGCAAGCGATGTGTGAAGCGATCTTCCTATTGCATGGGCTTCTTTAATGTACTATTCAGCAAGGCCACTGTACTCTGAATTGCACAGAGCACTTCTTAGCACTGCTGCTATGCCTTAAACTGGATCATAGTAGGGCTTCTATACTTGTAACAGAACAGTTTGGGCATTACCTCTTACTTGGAGGAACAAACTGAAAATATTACTGAATCAGTACAATCTGCACTAGTGGAATTAAAGGGTTAGGAGATTTGGCTATGTGTTTAGATTTTTGGAGTCTCAATGAAGAAGTTTCGGTGGACTCTGATCCTTTACTTAATTTACATGAAATGGTATCTACTTTGGTCAAGGTATCTGTTTTTTCAACGTTAGATTTAGTCAATATATACCAGCAAGTTGCTTTGGATGGTGATTCCAACTATTTGTTTGCGTTAGAAATAGGGTGGGTGATAAATTCCGCTCTGCCGGAGGACTTGGCAGAGTTTTGACCACTCAGATTCTGCCACATGCTGCCAACCACTACAAGGCGGAGATTTTTCTCACGCGTGGCTCACCAACATTAAGTTGGCAAACATTAGGTTGGCAAGCGTGAGCGAGAATTGGCTTCCTCTAGGGCAATTTCCAGGCACTAGTAGGGCACCAGATGAGATTTTCCCATTGCGGACAGTCACGGGCGGTTGTGACCGTTCGCGGTGGGAAAGCTGCCGCTCCAGTAGAAAATCTTTTCAAGCAGCAGCATACACTCCAGTAGCAGCGCTCTCTGACACACAGCATGTGGCCGTTAGCGCTGATTTTTCAGGGCGGAACAAGCTCCCGGTGCTAAAAATCAGCGCAAGCAGTGCAATATTCCGATTTCTGCCTGTTCGCAAAACTCTGCAGAATCTCGCAGAGTTTTCGTGTAACTCTGGAGAATTCCACAGAGTGATACTCCGCGAGTTCCGCCCACCACTAGTCAGAAGACATATGTTGCTGTTGTAGAATGCATATAGTTTTAGCTGGTGACGTTTCTGACTTATAGAGTTTAATGAAAGAGACCTTAGAGGGAACTCTGGAGTCAGTGGCTTTTCAGGATGATATCCTGATTTTCTGAAAGTATCTTGCTGAACATCATACAAATGTATCTAATGTTTTGACAGCTCTTCAGGAAAAAGGTCTCATTCTAAAATTTGCCAAATATAAATTTCGTAGAAAGGAAGTGAAAAAATATAGGGCATAAGATTGTTAAAGCTGGAATAAAACTCAAGCACTGTCACATTGAAGCTATACTAAAAGCAGCTACTCTGAAACAAATGAACTACTTGTGGCTTTTCTTGGTCTGTTTTAAATGTATTCTAAGTTCATAAAGAATATGCCACAAAAGTAGAACAATTGAGTTCCTTCCTGAAGACAAATGTGAAATAAGCTTGAAGTCACGATCAAAGTGAGGCTTCTGAATGATTGAAAATGAGTTAGTCAGTGCTACTTGAATTAAACCTTTTGTGGTAGGAAAAAAATATGAACTATATCATTTGAACACGAAATTTGAGAGAAACAGAAAGACTTAATTCTGTAATTAGCCAATCGGGCTTTGGAGGGAGGAGTTTAGGCACCATGAGCTTTACTGTCATTGGTTGGGAGGTAGCTAATCGGGATTTGTATGTAATGAGCTCTGGGCCCTCATTAAGGTGGCGGCAGCACTATCGTGCTGCACTCAGAGTCACTGTGATGTTAAGTTTTAATCGTTTAACTGCATTTGCACACACTTACTTTCATGTGCTGTTTAGATGCGCTGAACTTTGCTCTCATTGGTTGGGGGGTTTGCAGGTGGTCGTTCGTAATGAGATATAGGCCCTCATTAAGCTGGCAGCAGCACTGTCCCGCTGCACTTAAAGGCTCTGTGATTTTACATTTTATCTTTTAGCTGCATTTGCTCACACTTACGTTGCCATTTTACACAGGCTTTAAATGATAGAGGGCCTCATTTAGGAGGCTGTCCGTCACTTTTACGCCGCCAGTGCGTCACTTTCTGTGATGCACATGTGGTTTAAAAAATGCACCTTGTTGCGCCATATTTACAAAGTGACGCATCTAGGTAGATGCGTCATTTTGTAAACCCCTGCGCCACATTATACCTGCGCCTGGTAGAATGTATGCAAGGGGGGCGTTTTGACGCAAGAAAGGGTCATGGAAGTGACGCAGTGAAATCTATAAGATTTCACTGCGCCATTTCTTGGCCGCTAATGCGTCAAAATCTTACGCCTGCTTCATGGATGGCGTAAGCCTGACGCAGGCACTAACAACATGGGACTTGCCCATGTGAAAGTACACATTGCTGGAGTTGCGTCACTTTTGTGACACACCAGCAATGCGTCACTTTCCCGCCTACAGATACGTCAGAAATACTGACGTATCTGTAACTCATTGCGACATGATGCGTCATATTATAAATATGACGCATCAATCATGATGCAAGGAGTGCGCACGGCTGCTTTCACGCAGCGATGCGTCATTTCTCATAAATGAGGCCCATAGTCTTTAAAAATTGCATTTTTCACATGCTGTTTAAATTTAAACGCACTGAGCTTCACTCTCATTTGGTTGGGGGTTAGCCAATCGGGGTTTTGAGGAAGGAGGCTCTAAGAGCTCCAGGCCCTCATTAAGCTGGCGGCAGCATGGTTGAGCAGTGGACCGCGCAGCAGTTGTGCTGCTGGGGCACTCTAAGTGCACTTAAGGCAAACTTGTCTGTGGCCGGTCGGGGCCAGGGGCCAGCACTATGACCAAATTCTGGCATACTCCTCTAATATTCTCAGATACCTTTGCTCTAATAATTACCACTTCGAGGAACCTCTTATACAAAAACTGGATAATTTAGGCATGTTAAATTGCAATCATTCAGTCCCCTTACTGCTGAAGAGACTGCTGATACATACCACCACTGTGGATGGTGCTCCCTGCTCAATGCCAACATTTGCAGCAGGGGATATAAATATTGCCTACCTTAACACACACTCATTGAGATATATGATCTCCTCAACTCAGAATCCCCAGACATATTTTTTCTTACTGAAACTAGGTTAACTGAGGACTTTGAGAATTTTAATATACTGAATTTGAATAGACCTCAGGGAAAAAAGGTGAAGGGGTTGCAGCAATGATAAAAAAAACGAATTTTCATTAAACTCACCTCTTTGCCTGTCCTGATGGCAGGAAACATGACAATCAAATTAGATTCACCTACCTCCCCTTAGATATGCATTATCCTACACAGACCCCCGCACATATGCCTCAGTTTCCTTCACTGTTAACAGACTCGGTATTGGCTCCTGCCATTGATTATGCTAAAATTGTACTTCTTGGAGATTTTAATATGTGGTCAAATGAGATAAATGGTGGCTATGTCTCCTCTGATCTTATTGAGTCACTGATTAGTTTGAACTTTGTCCAGGAGGTATTCACAGCTACTCATATAAGGGCCATATCCTAAATCAGGTTTTGTTACTCATTCTTACCATCTTCAATCTCAATGTTGCTCCCTGCCACCACTTAATTAAATTTGCCCTGAAAATTATACCTTTCAGGTAACCACCTCCATTCCCTAGTCTTCTGTCTAGAAATTGGAAAAATGTTAAGTTTAATGCTATTTGAATTTCTTTGACACAGTCCTTACCCCCTCACATCAAGTGTCTTGATGTGCTTGAAGGGGAAATTACGGACTGACTCAGTGAAGTTAGTGACACGTATGCTCCTTTGAGTAAATTCAAATACATTTGCCACCACGAGGCATCCAAATGCTATAAAGGTGACCCTAAAAAAGCTTAACTTGAACTACGTCAAGCTAAGAGTAAATTGCGCAAAGCATATTCACCTGACAAAATGGACAGTTTTGTCCTGTGGCTCAAGGCCTACAAGAAATTAATTTGGGAAGCGAGAAGATTTGGATACTCAAAGACAGCATCCCTCATAGTTCTCCTTTAAGCACTAATCGCTTGGAAGATATGAAACATATACACCTTAAAGCGTTCCCAGCAATGACCAAAGAAGTTCTTTTGAAGATGCTGACAAAGGTCAAATCGGGCTCCCACCAAGGATATATCCCCCACCCACTGATTCACAAAAGTAATCTTTTTAGACTTTCCTGACCCCGTGATCTCCCTGCTTAATGTATCCCTGAGTCAGGGTATGGTCCCCTCCTACTTTCAAAGATGCAGTAGTCCTCCATCTCCTTAAAAAAGCTGGGGATGATTATTCTATTTTGAAGAATTGCCGCCCTAATTCCCTTCTTCCTTACCTAGCCAAGATATTGGAGGAGCATATTGGAGGAACATATCATCCAGCATCTCTGTTCCTTCCTTGAAGATTCATCTTACCTGGATCCACATCAGGCGGGCTTTCGTACCGCTCATTCTCTAGAATCTGTCATACTCTCCATAGTTAATGACATGAGAGAGGAAGCAAACTAAGAAAAGGCTCAGGCATTGATCCTTTTGGACCTTTCGGTAGCCTTTGACACAGTGGATCATGATATCCTTATCGACTGTGTTAAGTCTGCAGGCTTGCAGGGATACACTCTAGATTGGATAACGTCCTTTTTCTCTGACTGATCTCAATCGGTTCGCCTTTCCCATTTGGTTCTCTAAGGTCAACTCAATTGTGGATTGCCCCAGGGCTCTTCTTTGTCCCTTGTTCAATCTCTATAACTGCCAGTTGGTACATCTTCTACAGAGTTAAAATTTAAAGATATACAACTACGCTGATGACATGCAGTTACCGTTTAGCATCACGGACACTCTAGAGTCGACAGAATGTTTCCAGACACCATGATCTTTATACATGGCTGGATTAACTGCCATCAACTGAAACAGAACTCGGACAAAACCGAGGTGGTCATGGTCAAAAATAAAATGCACTGTTAGAGTCCATCCTTCTGGTCATAGGAGCTGGGTGCCCCCATCCCAAAAAAAGTGGTCAAGAGCTTCGGTATACTAGTGGATGAAGATCTAGCAATAAATTTGCAGATTGGAGCAGTGACCCCGTCCTGCTTTTTTTAGTTTCATAAAATAAAAAAAAATCAAGATTTCTTTTACTTTTGAGGCCATCATCCAGACTGTAATTGGCCTTGCCATATCGCGCATTGACTACGCCAAAACTCTCCACTTAGGCCTTCCTAAGGGATTGAGGCAACAACTCTAGCTTGTCCAAAATCAAGAAGCCAGACTTGTTTGGCGCCTACCTAGACACTGCCATACTAAAGCCTTGTTGCATTGGCTCCCAGTCACCCAGAGAACCCTCTTTGAAATTGGATGTACTATTTTCAAAATCCGTCACGGCAAATGCTCTATCTTTTTGACCTACAGAATTCGGAATTACTTCTCTAAGCGCATACTTAAATCGGCACACCACAATCTCTTAGAGGTCCCCAAATACAACAGGAACAGATTGGGTGCAACCAGGTTTGCCGTGCTCGCTGAAGGTGTTTGGTACACTCTCCCCTCTAACATCAGAGCCGTTACTTCCTACGAGTGATTTAGAACTGTGTTAAAAACCTGGCTCTTTAGACAAGCCCACAATTAATGCCTCTTCACTTTGCCTCTGTGCATTTCAGCACCATGAAACCTTTTTGGTGAACGTGCGCTCTAGAAGTCCATTGTAACATACCATAACACAACATAACATATCATAAAATAACATAACATAACATAGAGATTTGATTTCAATCTGCAGGCATTCTAGCGCACAATAGAATATATGCCGGAGGGGAACCAGCCTTTACAACATGGTGTTCACCATGTTATACCATTACCATGCATTTTTTTACCATGCATGTTTTTAGAAAGCATATGCTTTTAAAACGTATGCCACGCATTTAAGGTAAATTTGGGGCTGTAGGGGTTCTCCCTCACAAATAGATTGTTTACATATATAATTATATATATAAACAATATGTGGTAAAGGCATATGTTGTAAAAGCATATGCGTTCTAAAAAAATGGGGGGTAAAAATGCGTGGTATAGGTATGCTGAGTATTTCCTTGCGTTGTTCCATCATACAACCTTCCTTATAAAGGCAATGCACATGCTACCTTCCAGTATTAACAAAAATATGGACAAGAGTGCATTGCAAATTAGGTTGCCTCTACTTTTCCTTATGTGAGTTGGTTGGAGAAAAGTAGTGGAGTTGATGGTATGATATCAGAGGAGTTTTGGTTTAATGAAGCAGGGAAAGATAAAATGTTGATAAAGGTATAAGAGTATGTAAGAAAGGGTTGGCCTGCTGAATGTAACATATTAGGTGAATTAAAAAGTTAAAAGTTAGCTATTGAAAATGGCATTGCACTTAGAGGAGATAAAATCAGTATATAACTTAAATTAAATGGGTGTGCTCTTAAAGGTCATGTGGGAATGTTGATAGCAGGAGATGTTTCCGTGGGCATTAACGGTGACCTGGTTTGAATGCATGGTGGATACATTGGTGAGATCATGTAAACTATGTTCTGGAAGTGATAAGTTGGCAAAAGCTATTGTAGGTGAGCCTACTTCCATGGAATTGCCTGAAGGTCCATGGAAAACATTTGGCATTGGTATCATTAGTCCATTTTCTGACATATGGAATAGTAGTAATGGACTATTTTTCTAAATGGTCAGAAGTGAGAATGGTAGGCAAGGTTGTGTCATAGAATCTTTAGATGAGGTGTTCTGCAGAGAGGAGCATATTGGAGGAACATATCATCCAGCATCTCTGTTCCTTCCTTGAAGATTCATCTTACCTGGATCCACATCAGGCGGGCTTTCGTACCGCTCATTCTCTAGAATCTGTCATACTCTCCATAGTTAATGACATGAGAGAGGAAGCAAACTAAGAAAAGGCTCAGGCATTGATCCTTTTGGACCTTTCGGTAGCCTTTGACACAGTGGATCATGATATCCTTATCGACTGTGTTAAGTCTGCAGGCTTGCAGGGATACACTCTAGATTGGATAACGTCCTTTTTCTCTGACTGATCTCAATCGGTTCGCCTTTCCCATTTGGTTCTCTAAGGTCAACTCAATTGTGGATTGCCCCAGGGCTCTTCTTTGTCCCTTGTTCAATCTCTATAACTGCCAGTTGGTACATCTTCTACAGAGTTAAAATTTAAAGATATACAACTACGCTGATGACATGCAGTTACCGTTTAGCATCACGGACACTCTAGAGTCGACAGAATGTTTCCAGACACCATGATCTTTATACATGGCTGGATTAACTGCCATCAACTGAAACAGAACTCGGACAAAACCGAGGTGGTCATGGTCAAAAATAAAATGCACTGTTAGAGTCCATCCTTCTGGTCATAGGAGCTGGGTGCCCCCATCCCAAAAAAAGTGGTCAAGAGCTTCGGTATACTAGTGGATGAAGATCTAGCAATAAATTTGCAGATTGGAGCAGTGACCCCGTCCTGCTTTTTTTAGTTTCATAAAATAAAAAAAAATCAAGATTTCTTTTACTTTTGAGGCCATCATCCAGACTGTAATTGGCCTTGCCATATCGCGCATTGACTACGCCAAAACTCTCCACTTAGGCCTTCCTAAGGGATTGAGGCAACAACTCTAGCTTGTCCAAAATCAAGCAGCCAGACTTGTTTGGCGCCTACCTAGACACTGCCATACTAAAGCCTTGTTGCATTGGCTCCCAGTCACCCAGAGAACCCTCTTTAAAATTGGATGTACTATTTTCAAAATCCGTCACGGCAAATGCTCTATCTTTTTGACCTACAGAATTCGGAATTACTTCTCTAAGCGCATACTTAAATCGGCACACCACAATCTCTTAGAGGTCCCCAAATACAACAGGAACAGATTGGGTGCAACCAGGTTTGCCGTGCTCGCTGAAGGTGTTTGGTACACTCTCCCCTCTAACATCAGAGCCGTTACTTCCTACGAGTGATTTAGAACTGTGTTAAAAACCTGGCTCTTTAGACAAGCCCACAATTAATGCCTCTTCACTTTGCCTCTGTGCATTTCAGCACCATGAAACCTTTTTGGTGAACGTGCGCTCTAGAAGTCCATTGTAACATACCATAACACAACATAACATATCATAAAATAACATAACATAACATAGAGATTTGATTTCAATCTGCAGGCATTCTAGCGCACAATAGAATATATGCCGGAGGGGAACCAGCCTTTACAACATGGTGTTCACCATGTTATACCATTACCATGCATTTTTTTACCATGCATGTTTTTAGAAAGCATATGCTTTTAAAACGTATGCCACGCATTTAAGGTAAATTTGGGGCTGTAGGGGTTCTCCCTCACAAATAGATTGTTTACATATATAATTATATTCATTCCTCCAGGTGCCCCAGTACTACAGAGACGCTACTCCACGGGCGATAGTTTTCACAAACTTTATTAGGATGAGTCACAAAGACAGCCCCGCCTAGTGTGTTTCCCGACGCGTTTCGGTGCGCCTGCACCTTAATCATGGGAAGGGGAGATGGCAAGCCCGGACTGGAACATCAAAATCCTTATCCCTTATGGCATCACGCTCTCCAGTGAGCTGAATGCCGGGTATTGAAGTCCTAATTAACCCTCTCAGTAGGGTCCGTAGTTCATGCCACATATTTACTCCCGTTTTTCTTTCAATGTTTTAAGCCCTCCAGTGGGCTGCAGGGCTGTATTCCTGGCTCCGTTTTTGAATCGTCCGTGCTGGCAGGCTGATGAAGTTCCAACCTCGCAGTCCTGTAAAAGTTCACAAGCGGTGCATCTCTCGCGGCTTGGAGCCTGCCGCGTGTATTCATTCCTCCAGGTGCCCCAGTACTACAGAGACGCTACTCCACGGGCGATAGTTTTCACAAACTTTATTAGGATGAGCCACAAAGACAGCCCCGCCTAGTGTGTTTCCCGACGCGTTTCGGTGCGCCTGCACCTTAATCATGGGAAGGGGAGATGGCAAGCCCGGACTGGAACATCAAAATCCTTATCCCTTATGGCATCACGCTCTCCAGTGAGCTGAATGCCGGGTATTGAAGTCCTAATTAACCCTCTCAGTAGGGTCCGTAGTTCATGCCACATATTTACTCCCGTTTTTCTTTCAATGTTTTAAGCCCTCCAGTGGGCTGCAGGGCTGTATTCCTGGCTCCGTTTTTGAATCGTCCGTGCTGGCAGGCTGATGAAGTTCCAACCTCGCAGTCCTGTAAAAGTTCACAAGCGGTGCATCTCTCGCGGCTTGGAGCCTGCCGCGTGTATTCATTCCTCCAGGTGCCCCAGTACTACAGAGACGCTACTCCACGGGCGATAGTTTTCACAAACTTTATTAGGATGAGCCACAAAGACAGCCCCGCCTAGTGTGTTTCCCGACGCGTTTCGGTGCGCCTGCACCTTAATCATGGGAAGGGGAGATGGCAAGCCCGGACTGGAACATCAAAATCCTTATCCCTTATGGCATCACGCTCTCCAGTGAGCTGAATGCCGGGTATTGAAGTCCTAATTAACCCTCTCAGTAGGGTCCGTAGTTCATGCCACATATTTACTCCCGTTTTTCTTTCAATGTTTTAAGCCCTCCAGTGGGCTGCAGGGCTGTATTCCTGGCTCTGTTTTTGAATCGTCCGTGCTGGCAGGCTGATGAAGTTCCAACCTCGCAGTCCTGTAAAAGTTCACAAGCGGTGCATCTCTCGCGGCTTGGAGCCTGCCGCGTGTATTCATTCCTCCAGGTGCCCCAGTACTACAGAGACGCTACTCCACGGGCGATAGTTTTCACAAACTTTATTAGGATGAGCCACAAAGACAGCCCCGCCTAGTGTGTTTCCCGACGCGTTTCGGTGCGCCTGCACCTTAATCATGGGAAGGGGAGATGGCAAGCCCGGACTGGAACATCAAAATCCTTATCCCTTATGGCATCACGCTCTCCAGTGAGCTGAATGCCGGGTATTGAAGTCCTAATTAACCCTCTCAGTAGGGTCCGTAGTTCATGCCACATATTTACTCCCGTTTTTCTTTCAATGTTTTAAGCCCTCCAGTGGGCTGCAGGGCTGTATTCCTGGCTCCGTTTTTGAATCGTCCGTGCTGGCAGGCTGATGAAGTTCCAACCTCGCAGTCCTGTAAAAGTTCACAAGCGGTGCATCTCTCGCGGCTTGGAGCCTGCCGCGTGTATTCATTCCTCCAGGTGCCCCAGTACTACAGAGACGCTACTCCACGGGCGATAGTTTTCACAAACTTTATTAGGATGAGCCACAAAGACAGCCCCGCCTAGTGTGTTTCCCGACGCGTTTCGGTGCGCCTGCACCTTAATCATGGGAAGGGGAGATGGCAAGCCCGGACTGGAACATCAAAATCCTTATCCCTTATGGCATCACGCTCTCCAGTGAGCTGAATGCCGGGTATTGAAGTCCTAATTAACCCTCTCAGTAGGGTCCGTAGTTCATGCCACATATTTACTCCCGTTTTTCTTTCAATGTTTTAAGCCCTCCAGTGGGCTGCAGGGCTGTATTCCTGGCTCCGTTTTTGAATCGTCCGTGCTGGCAGGCTGATGAAGTTCCAACCTCGCAGTCCTGTAAAAGTTCACAAGCGGTGCATCTCTCGCGGCTTGGAGCCTGCCGCGTGTATTCATTCCTCCAAAACAATATGTGGTAAAGGCATATGTTGTAAAAGCATATGCGTTCTAAAAAAATGGGGGGTAAAAATGCGTGGTATAGGCATGCTGAGTATTTCCTTGCGTTGTTCCATCATACAACCTTCCTTATAAAGGCAATGCACATGCTACTTTCCAGTATTAACAAAAATATGGACAAGAGTGCATTGCAAATTAGGTTGCCTCTACTTTTCCTTATGTGAGTTGGTTGGAGAAAAGTAGTGGAGTTGATGGTATGATATCAGAGGAGTTTTGGTTTAATGAAGCAGGGAAAGATAAAATGTTGATAAAGGTATAAGAGTATGTAAGAAAGGGTTGGCCTGCTGAATGTAACATATTGGGTGAATTAAAAAGTTAAAAGTTAGCTATTGAAAATGGCATTGCACTTAGAGGAGATAAAATCAGTATATAACTTAAATTAAATGGGTGTGCTCTTAAAGGTCATGTGGGAATGTTGATAGCAGGAGATGTTTCCGTGGGCATTAACGGTGACCTGGTTTGAATGCATGGTGGATACATTGGTGAGATCATGTAAACTATGTTCTGGAAGTGATAAGTTGGCAAAAGCTATTGTAGGTGAGTCTACTTCCATGGAATTGCCTGAAGGTCCATGGAAAACATTTGGCATTGGTATCATTAGTCCATTTTCTGACATATGGAATAGTAGTAATGGACTATTTTTCTAAATGGTCAGAAGTGAGAATGGTAGGCAAGGTTGTGTCATAGAATCTTTAGATGAGGTGTTCTGCAGAGAAGGTATTCTGGAAATCATGGTGTCAGATTATGGCCTCCACATTGTTTTAAACAATCTAATGAAGGATTTGTTTGCTAAATGTAGGCTCCACATAGATTAATCCACCTTTGATCTGGAAGCAAGTGGTCCGGTTGAGAAATGAAAACTAATAATAAAAGAGTCCATCCATGTAGCAACCATTGGTATTGTTGTTTGGAAGAAGGCATTGCAAGCCATGTTGCTTACTGTCTCATCTTTAACTCCCTTTGAACTTCTTAGGTGACGTAAAACGGGCTCCCAAATTAGTACTTTGGTGGTTAGTGTGCGAGAGATTCTGAAGTCGATGATCGTCGTATCAGAAATTATGTGGAATGTAGAAACACAAAATAAAAATCTTATTAGATAACAAGAAGGGTATGTGCAGTGAAAACTGCTTTAGGAAGGGAGATTGGGTACCGTTAAAAGATTTTACTGAACAAAACAATAGTTTGATCCAGTACAGGTAATTGAAGTGTTCATGAATGCCATGTGAATATGTCGTGGTGTTGAATGGAATTTCAATAGAATGTCATTGTGTTGTGCTAACGTACATGAACAGCATGAACCACAGATGCCTAGGTACAAGGAAAGATTCAATAACAGCACGAATGATGGGAATGTGTTATCAGGCTTGCCTGAAATTAGATGGTCAAAATGTGACTCTCTCACCTAGGTCTTTTTCACGGCGAGGGTACTCTGCGTGCTAAATTTAGAGATGCCCAGCAGCCATCTCTTTAATTTCCATGAATTACTGCCACAGTGGTTCCTGTAAATGCATTGAAAGTTTGACAGACTGCTCTGTCAACATGATGGAACTGTATGCCAATTTCTTTTTTTTTTAATTTCAAACACAAAATACCAAAGCAGGATTTTGCTTTTGAAAATAAAAAAACATAATGCTTCCCATCCATGGCAGCTTTCTATCATGGCATATGGGTAATTTAAAGGTTTTTGCTTTCACATACCACCATGTTTTGTAAGACGGTATGTAAAAGCAAAAACCGGTCATGTGTTAGGTCAGTCTAAGTAGGGCAGGGGGGCACATGGCCAAACCTCACACAACTATAAAACACCAAAGAGAGCCAAAAAGGCGATGCACTGGACTCCTGCCTGCCTCTTAGGAAAAACTCAAAACACAGAATTGACATGACACCCTCTAGGTGTGATTAGGGAAACAAAATCTCCCTAGCCCTAGTTCACAACAGCCTTTGTACTTGCTGCTAATATCCCTATTGTGAAAAATGGTCAATTCCAAGAATAGGGCGAGGAACGCTCACTCACGTAATGTGACATGCTTCATCATTTTGCACTTCGTCTCACCCTGGTAAGGTTGTGTAACTGGGGCGGACTCAGACTCAGGGAGGGGCTGACCTGAGTGTGTTCTTAGAAATTAACATTTTTCTCTGGATAAAATGCTTGGATATTAAAAAAAGGATATACCACAAAGTATCATTTATTCAGGTGGCATCCTAGGTTTGTGTAAAAATAATATAAGTTTATCTCAGAGTAAGTACTTGGTTACTATGACCCTTATGTACCACTGAGTTTATCAAGCCAACAGTTTCTGCCTTTTCATTAGACCCTACTGGTCTCAGGCTCTTACTGTGCCCCAAAGAACAGCCAACTTGCAATATCCAGTTACCAGTAGGCTGTTTGCTGGGAGACTGTAGGATCCTTTCGGGAGTTCTACTTTGAAATAGGTGTGACTATAGAAGGCACCCACCCTGAACAGATCAGGAGGCAGTTAGCCCCCAGGCACGTGGTATTATTCCCTGGTGAATATTTGAAGAGAGGTAAGTGCTCTTGACATATTTTGTGCACCCTTCACTATTAATAAATAAGTGTAGTGATACAAACATTTGTCCCTGATGAATACCTTAATGTTGTCACTGACATATTCACCTAACTATAACGTTAATTTAACCTTTGTTGGTTTTTTTTAAAAACAAAAACAGATTTTTTTAAATCATTTCTTACTATGATGTTACTTTAACCTTTGTTTTTTTCAGTTATTTTTTAGGTCTTTTTTGAAATGTAAAGTAATAGTATATTATCATAAGTAAAGCCAACCTCCCCTGGCTGGGGGTTGGCCACAGGGCCTGGCACACAGGCAGTCAACTGCTGCTGTGTACGGCCTTTGGCCGTGCACAGCAAGGGCCAGGCTCTGTGCAGCCAATCCACCCGGATATAGCTGACTCTGCATCCAACTCCTTGCAGAAAGTCACTTGGAGGCAGGCAACCCCATGCCATGCACAGCCTTTGATCATGTGAGGCGTCATCCTCAGGGCCTGACTTGCAGCCATGCCCTGCTTCCAACTCCCCACAGGCAGCCAACCTCACGCTGCACACAGCATTTGGCCATGTGCAGCGGGTGGTTGGACACCGCTTGACATGCCGCCAGGCCCTGTGGCTAAATCCCTAGTAGGCTGCCAACCCCACACCACAGACAGCCTTTGGCATACTCAGCTTAACGTTGGCTTTTGGACCCGGCAGACATTATCCCCTAGGGACAAAACATATCTATTAAGGAGAGGGGGCAACCCTCAATTGGCCCTGGGGACGGCATACCCAGGGCCAGTTCCAATAAAAAGGAGAGATGGCCACATGGCCCCCTCCCCAAGTGTTGAAAGAGCCTTGGGGCCCATAACAATTAAACATGGGAGGAGCCCATACAGCCCCCCTCGTTGAGCCTTAATAGACCCCAGGGACCCCAGCCCCCAGGGCCATATACAACAAAAAAGAGGCGGGAGCCACATTGCCCACCTACCTGATCCTTTTTAGACCTTAGGAACAATGTCCCCTTGTGAGAAGTTGGCCTGATGTATGATGTCCACAATTTGTGGGCACCTTGTATCAGTCCAAACAATCCCTTATGGTGGTGGTTGTAAGTCAACCTTAAAATACAAGCTATCCTAGGGGTAGCATGGACTAAGCAGCCTAAAGGCTTACCTCAAGAGGGCATGTGAAGCCAGCTGTTTTACCATATGCAATCCTGTAATATCAAATGAAAGGACACCACACAAGTTATATATTATAAAAATATATGTATTTATTCTCAGAATAATCCCCTGTACTCTTTATGAGTATAGAAGCACAAGCGTTTAAACAAAAGCACATTATAACATATGAAAGTTGCACAATTATGGATAGGGCCGGTGGCCACTCAAACCATATATCAAAAAAGTGGTATAAGAATCACTATTCGGTCAGTGGTAAGGCCTAGGGCCTTGGGAATTGCTGGGGCTACACTGGACTAACAGCAGTTAGGACGGGAGTAGCCCGCGGGATTCGGGTGCAGCGCTTAAAGCACACGCATGCACTAATGCAAAGTCAATGGTGCGTAAAAGTTATCGAGTTACAGTTTTAAGGGTCTTCCGACTGGACTAGAAGGACAAAACTTTAGACTTAGACACTAGAGGTGTAAACCACTACTGGAGCACCGGCGTTCAAGAGTTACCTCACCCACAGGAAGCGGGTGCACAGGTGCAAAAGCGTGTTGGGTTTCGTCGTGTAGATCTATGGAGCCTGGAGATGAAGATGCTGCAGGCAGCCAGAAGAGAAGAGTCCGGTGTGATCCAAGGGTGGATCGAAGATGTAGAGTACCTGAAAGCAGAGGGGAAAGAGTCTGGGTCACTAGCCAGTGACCAGGAAGGAACCAGGAAGGAACCAGGCGATGTTGGGCGCAATCAGGTGCTTGTCGTGAAGATTGTCTCTGCTGCCACGTGGACTCTGGGGCACCGAGGATGTCCAGGAGTGTATCACGAGCTGTCCCACAAAGGCTCTCGCTGTTGGCGGTGTCGGCTTCCGGATCAGAGTTAACAAGCCTTGGCAAGGGCAACCCACGCAGGATTCGAAGATCGCTTCTTACTCGAACCAGCAAGGTCAGAGCGGGTGCTCCTTTTCAGGGGAGCGAGGGCCAGTCTGGAGCAACCAGACTAGCAGTGCAAATTTAAAGGTTCATCAGTACTGGGGCCACTAGCCAATGGGCAAAAGACCGGACCAACGCGTCAAGCAGGAAAATGCAAAAGGACCCCACGCAGCACTCGGTGAGTGTGGAGGGGTGAGCTTCAGTGCAAAAGCTGCTCGGGGCTGGAGCTTCTCAAACTCCAATGCACAGCTTCGAGAGAACCTCGGGAGCTGCACGGTCAGCACTTTGTAGTTTTTCCAAGATAGCCAGCCCCACGCTTCAGGTCACCTCCACGGGTCTCAGCTTTGCAGGGACTGCGGATCAGGCTGTTGGAAGGCAGGAAAGCTGGGTCTTGTTGATCTCTGTCGCTCGAGTTTTGGCGGGAACTGCAACAAAGCAAATGGTGAGGTGATGGATGGTGCCTGTTTGCACAGGGTGGTCACTCCTTGACCACAAGGGAGATTCTTCAGTCTTCCACGTCGAGTGGGATGTCAAAGGGTCCAGAGTTATGTTTCAAAGTTTCAGTCAGGATAATCTGATGTGCATCAGCACAGCTCCTACCTTTATTCCAAATCAAGGGGCTGGATTACCTGCTAGGTCCCTCCTATGGGTGGGACCCAGGAAGGGGGTGGTACACCCCTTTCCCTTTGTCCAGTTTCACGCCAGGACTGGGGCTGGAGGGCCCCAGAACCGGTTTGACTGGAGTTTGCATGGGACACCTTGTGTGCCCCATGCAGTGTCTAGTTTCTTTCAACCCTCCCTGCTTCAATCCACTATCCCCTGTCTGGGGTGGTGTAGCACCTCCCTGTGACAGGAAACCCTTTGTCCTGGCCTCCCATGCCAAGTTTCGGTCAGCAGCAGGAGGTCAGACTTGTGTCGGAGCAGCAGCATCCATTTTGTGATGCTGAGGCTCTGGTTAGGATTAACCGCGTTTTAAGTAAAGTAACATGTCTTCTCCCTCTAGAAGGGTGGAATGCTACCCCCGTCGCCAGAACTGGCGAGGGGGTAGTATTCCAAAGTGTATGACACCAAATACGACATGTTTTGATAAAGCCAAACCAAAGTTAGCAATAATCGCGCGGATTATAATGGACTTAAGAGTATATGGTATGGCAATATCCTGGAACAGCAGTAAGGAAATGGTTCCGACCTCTGCAGACAGGCTCAGCTCATGCTAGAGCACCATCTCGCATAAAACCAAGCACTCTGCCTCCAGGATTGTTAAGGCCTGCCAGAGGAGTGACTGATAGGTATATATGTGTCCAGATATAGGTTTAGATATAGGTATACTATATCTAAGCAAGGGGTGATTACACCACCTTGCCCCAGCTTAGTGATCAGCCAGTTGTGTCAATTTAAGTACCAGCCAGGGGTGGCAAAAGATATGCTGCAGCCCCTGGTAGGCCTTGGATGCACCTATGCCCTGAGTACCTATAATGCATTGTACGGGGGCTGATAAGGTGTCCAGTTCCAAATTGGTGATGTACCTAGGGTACATCTGGGGTAACCATAGTCAGGTATCCACCCTCCTACACCCCTGAGTTTAAAATCCTTGGGGAGGGGCTATGAAGCCCTCCCTCCCAAGCTTTATTAGGCCTCAGAGATCCCATTGCCTGGGGACTAATATAATAAAAAAGGGACGCATTTATTTTAAAAGGGGAGTGGCCCTCCTCCCAGGGCCTTTTTGGGGCTTGGAGGCCCCACTTTATTGTTGAATACGACCCTAGGGGATGGAGTCCCTAGGGCCAAAATGGCTAAGGGGGGCCTCCCTTGCAGCCCCAGAGGCCGCCACTTCCCTGGAGCTAATAATGTATTAATGTAGGGGGTCAATTAAAGATAAATGCAAATGCAGGGGGCCTGCTGGGTTCCCCCGCAGCCCTGCGGAAAACCACCTACCCGGGGCTCAAATTACATATATGAAGGGGGTCCGTTGTGGATCCCCGGCCCCATGGACCACCACCACCCTGGGGCAAATTTGAAGCAAGGCGGGAGGCCACGCAGCTCCCCTAATGGAGTCCAAGATGGCCCTGGGGACCACCATCCCCCAGGGCCGGTTCCAGCAATGTCCCGGGTGCCCACCCCGGGACATTGAAGTTTGCTATGGCTTGGCGGGAGCACCGCTCCCGGCAAGCCATAGCAAACAGTGCTATGCTTTGAGCAAGTAAGAGCATTTTGCTCTCGCTTGCTCAAAGCTGAGCAAAATTAGCTTTTACCCACAGGGAGCTGCATTTTAGCAGCTCCCTATACGTCCTAGCAATGCTGGCTTCCGCAGAACGCAGCATGCTGGCAGGGACCGCAGGGTGTTCAGGCTTTCCCGCAGTCCCCATCAAAGGCAGTGGGTGCCTTGGGTGGGACCAGGGCACCCACACGACAGGGAGGGGGCATGGTGAATGGGATCCCCAGGGCTGAAATCAGCCCAGGAGGGGGGCCACGCAGTCCCCCTCCCATTGCTCCAAAAAATAAATAAAAAGTCCTATCCCCGGTGATGGGATCCCCAGAGCCGCAAATAGGCCAGGGAAGGAGGGCCATGCCGCCCCTCCCCTAAATTAGATTTTTATAAACCCTGGCAATTCACCAGAGTCCATGCTCCCTTCACCACCACTCTTCAAATGTGCCTCCTGGTGCAGTGTTGATAGGGGGATGAAGTTCCCTTGGCTGCTGAGGGTCCTTGCAGTCCAGGAACCCCTTCTGCTACCTCCAGTGAATACAAGACAGTAGGATTGTTGATAGGATTTGGACGCCACGTCCTCTTTCTCCACTACTCTGCAAATGCGCCTCCTGGCGTGCTGCTGGTTCGGGAATTAATTTGATGTTAGTCCTGAGGGCCTCAGGACTAAAGTGGACTTTTTACCCCTATCGGTAGTGCGCCACGAGGCGCGTTTGCAGAGTGGTGGAGAAAGGGGACATGGCCTCTGACGACCTCTCAGCAATCCAGCAGTGTGGGTCCTACTGGAGGAAACAGGAGGAATAGTTGTCCCCAAGTACCCTCAAGAGCCAAGGAGACTTTATCCCCCTACTAGTAGTGCACCAGTAGGCTCATTTGCTGAGTGGTAGAGAATATGGGCGTGGCCTCCGACAACCTCTCAGCAATCCTGCTATGTGGAACTTACTGGAGGTAACAGGAAGGGTAGTTGGCCCTCAAGGACCAAGGCCACACACCCTTTCCCCACCACTCTGCAAACACTGTTCCTGGTGCACTACTGGTTGGGGGATGAAATCCACTTTACTCATGATGGATCTTGGCAGCCAAGAAGCCCTCCTGGTACTCCTTGTAAGTCCTTCACAGCAAGATTCCTGAGAGATGGTCGGAGGCCAAGGCCCCTTTCTCCACCACTCTGCAAATGCGACTACCTATTAAAAACCATTGAAACTAACTGAAAAAAACAAAGGTTACAGGGATGTTATAGTTATGAATTAGCATTTAAAAAACCTTAGAAATTCACAGAAAAAAACAAATGTTACATGGACGTTATAGTTAGGAAATGGAATTTTAAAAAAACCTTACAACTTCACTGAAAAAAAAGGTTACAGAGACGTTATAGTTAGGCTCAGGTTTCACTCATATATAACCAGTGAAATTCAGCAGTTATAGCTAGCTGAGCTACTATAACTCACGCCCTCGCAATGCACTGCTTATGACCTCACATATTACATCACTCATGATATGGTCAGTGACATCACTGATGACATCACTGATGACATCTCAAATGACATCACTGATGACATCCTCCACAGAATCACTAATGCACCCACTCAGACCCCTGTTGAACCTTTCATACACCCACCCCCACCCCCACACACCCATTCACAAACCCATTCACAGATCCATACCAGTACTTACACACCCACTCACTGATTCATAGACCTACACATACCTACACTCACTCACCCATACAGCTACTTATACACCTACTCAATTACTAAAACAGCTACTGACATATCCACTCATTCAGACACTCACACACTGAGGCAGTCACCCAAAGAATTACTCACACACCTACTTGCTCGCCCATACAGCCAATCACACAAAGCCACTTACACATACAGTTACACACACACACTCACTTACTCCTAGAGATACTAACGGGCACTCACTTACCTATACAGACACAAGCACACACTCATGCATACGGCCACTCATATTCCCCATCACTCACCTATTGAGGCTTTCACACACCTATTTACTCAACCAAATACCATTGACACATCCACGCACTCACCCACATAGCCATACAAACACTCTCTAACCCATACAGCCCCTCTAACACACACTACCATACAGCCACTGATTCACCCACTCACTCATCCATTCAGGCAGCCACACACACCCTCATCCACCCACCCAGACACTCAGACACCCATACAGGTACTCAGACAATCAAGCACTCACCCATAAAGCCACTCACATACCCACTCACACCCCCATGCAGCCACTTAGACACAATCTGACAGACTGACACAGACATTCCCACAACCAATCACTCACCTATTCATTCACTGAGACACCTAATCACTCACTTATACAGCAAGTCACACACTTACTAAATCATTCATACAGACACTCATACACCCATTGATTCACCAATACACCTTGGTATATATATTTAACATGCATAAACTTTTTATGTTTGTGAGAGTGACGTAAACTAATTGAATGTTAAAGGAAGTAGCGATACGGCTGCTGCGGACATTGAAAAAGGTGCACCTCTCTCTTTCTCTCTCTCTCTCTCTCTCTCTCTCTCTCTCTCTATATATATATATATATATATATATATATATATATATATATATATATATACATAAATAAATACAAATATTACCTACTGCCGGTCGCCAGTAGGTAGTTATAGTTAGGACCTAGTTTCCATAGGAAATCCGCAACATTCTATTGGGAATAACTTTGGCGCCGGTTGATGAATCTCCACGAATTTCTCAAAGAAGATGGCCCGCTCCGCTCCGCTCCTTCCCTGAAAGTCTCGGGAAGATTCGTCAAGCGGGGGCCGAGAAAAAAGGGGGGTCCCAAAACGTGTTTTCCCCATGTTAATTTCCATAGGACGATTAGACACGGCTACAGCCCGAACTGCTAAACGGAATTACACCAAATTTGGGAAAATCGTAGGGTCTGGTACGCAGATCACGCTTTTGTTTAAATTGTGTAAATCCCTCCAGTAGTTACTGAGAAAATTAAAGTTAAAATCAATTATATATCTATAAGCACGCACCGTGCGAGTACCGTGCGCGCACCTTGCCGTGCACAAGCTTCATGCTGATTGGCTGCCACTGTCTGTCAACACTCCAAAATAGAAATTGATGGCAGCCATCTTGTGCCTCAGTAGACTGAGGCACAAGAAACCTGGAAAAAAAAGTGTAGAACGCAAAAAGGGGGCAGGGTAAAAGCACCCTGACCCCCTAGGCCTGCTCAGGGGGTCCCACAGGGACCCCAAAGGCGAAAATAAAAACATTCAAAAAATCGCGCCCCCCCCCAATTTTTTTTTTTTTTGCCTTGGGGGTCCATGTGGGAACCCCTGAGCAGGCCTAGGGGGTCAGGGTGCTTCTACCCTGCCCCCTTTTTGAGTTCTAAAACTTCTCGAGCACGAGCTGCATGCTCATTGGCTTTCAACACTTCAAACTAGGAAGTGTTGGCAGCCATCTTGTGCTCGGTAGACCGAGGCACAAGAAAGCAGAAAAACAAACGTGTAAAACACAAAAAAGGGGGTAGGGTAGAAGCACCCTGACCCCCTAGGCCTGCTGATGGGGTCCCACAAGGACCCCCAAGGCCAAAAATGTTTATTAAAAAAAACCCGGTATGTTTATTTAAAAATTACCCCGCAGGGGGACCAAATTGTGGGGGCATAGTGATAAAGAAGTGTGGGGGGTGCCCAATCCCCCCCCACACTGCCCCGGGGACCGCCGCCCTCCCGGGCAAAGCAACGCAGCCCCCTGGCGCATACTGGAGGCTCCTGGTGGGCTAGTTGCCTCCCAGGGACCCCCAGTATGCAAGGGGAATTAGTTCTCCCTCTGCAAACACGCCTGGGGGCTGCGTTGCAGAGAGGTGTAAAAAGGGGCATAGCCTCATTACACCTCTCTGCAATGCAGCCCCTGGCGCATACTGGAGGTTCCAGGTGGGCTAGTTGGCCCCCAGGGACCCCCAGTATGCAAGGGGAATTAGTTCTCCCTCTGCAAACGCGCCCGGGGGCTGCGTTGCATAGAGGTGCAAAAAAAGGGTGTGGCCTCATTACACCTCTCTGCAATGCAGCCCCCTGGCGCATACTGGAGGTTCCAGGTGGGTTAGTTGGCCCCCAGGGACAACCTATATAAAAGGGGAATTAGTTTCCCCTCTGCAAACGCATCAGGGGGCTGCGTTGCAGAGAGGTGTAAAAAGGGGCATAGCCTCAATACACCTCTCTGCAATGCAGCCCCCTGGCGCATACTGGAGGTACCAGGTGGGCTAGTTGGCCCCCAGGGACCCCAGTATGCAAGGGGAATTAGTTCCCCCTCTGCAAACGCGCCCGTGGGCTGCGCTGCAGAGAGGTGTAAAAAAGGTTGTGGCCTCATTACACCTCTCTGCAATGCAGCCCCCTGGGGAATACTGGAGGTTCCTGGTGGGCTAGTTGGCCCCCAGGGACCCCCAGTATGCAAGTGGAATTAGTTCCCCCTCTGCAAACGCGTCAGGGGGCTGCATTGCAGAGAGGTGTACAAACATTTTTTATCAATTTATATTAAAAATATGTAATGTAATTTAAAAAATAATATATCTACAAATAAAAATGTATAATAATGTAGTAAATCAGAATAAAAATATAACAATTATTACATTAAAACATTTTCATTTACAAAACTATTGAAATTCACTGAAAAACCATAGGTTACAGCCATGTTATAGTTAGGAATTCGCATTTAAAAAACCTTTGAAATTCACTGAAAAAACCGTAGGTTTTACACACATTATAGTTAGGAAGTAGCATTTTAAAAACCTTTGAAATTCACTGAAAAAACCATAGGCTTCACACCAGTTATGGTTAGCTGGTCATTTTACTCATACAAAACCTTTGAAATTCCCCTGTTATAGTTAGTTCAGCTAACTATAACTCGCGTGCCCGCAATGAACCGCTGATGATGTCACATATTACATCACTCATGACATGGTCAGTGACATCACTCATGACATAACTGATGACATCTCAAATGACATCCCTGATGACATCACTGATGACATCATCCTTGTGGCAGACCTCCTCTCCTTTGATACACACGATCAAAAATAGAAAGTAACATTTTCAAAAAAATGGAGATACCAATTCCAGTTAGAACAACCTATTCAGTATTTCAAAAATCTCCATACATATCCAGTCATTCACTAACAGTTCTATATAGGCACTCATACACCTATACATCTTATTACACACCGACACTCATCTAAAGAGTTACTCACACATGCAAATAAACTATCAAACATCCATTTACTTGCATATACAGCTATACACCTACCACTACACTAATTTCTACAGAATCGTACACATATTTACTCTCTAAAACAATCACTTATAGAAACAGATACTTATTTAAACAGGAACTCTTACAATCTTTCGCTCTCACATATACTCATTTATATACATCAATACTCACCTATACTAGTTTAAAACATATGTAGTTACTCATAAAGATACTTTTGAGACAGTCATTCACTCACTAACACACTCACTAACACACCCATACACACACTCATCCACCTATAAAGTCATGCACACATGCTGTCTTCAAAACACATACGAACAGTGAGTCAGTCATTCATGCATCTGTGCGCTAAGTAATACTCCCCACTGAACCATACAGACACTCATTCTGATACTTAAAAAAACAACTAATAACCCATATACACACTCATGTAGCTACTCACCACCCATGCAGCCACTTATATACAAAGTGAGACACTGATAGAGATATTTCAATATTTAAAGATTACTCGCTAATACACCTATTCACTAAGATATACTTAATAAGTCAGTTATACAATCAATTTTACAAAAAAAAACATCCATTTAGAGACTTATTTACCCTTTCAATCTTCCATCGACCTTTAGATATACATATATAAAAAATATTTATTTATTTTTCAGAAAGAGACACATTCACTGGATGATGTCATCAGTGATGTCATCAGGGATGTCATTTGAGATGTCATCAGTGATGTCATGAGTGATGTCACTGACCATGTCATGAGTGATGTAATATGTGACATCATCAGCAGTGCATTGCGGGTGCAGGAGTTATAGTTAGCTGAACTAACTATAACAGGGGAATTTCAAAGGTTTTGTATGAGTAAAATGACCAGCTAACTATAACTGGTGTGAAACTTATGGTTTTTTCAGTGAATTTCAAAGGTTTTTAAAATGCTAATTCCTAACTATAACGTGTGTAAAACCTATGGTTTTTTCAGTGAATTTCAAAGGTTTTTTAAATGTTAATTCCTAACTATAATGTGGCTGTAACCTATGGTTTTTTCAGTGAATATATATATATATATATATATATATATATATATATATATATATATATATATTTATATTTATATCAACCACAAATTGCCCTAAGCATTGGAAAAGCACTCGACATTGCTCTACCTTCCAGTTATCTGCTCACACAATGCCTTCCGTTTCACCAAACATTGTTGTGCCGACGCGTTTCGGGGTTTCTCACCCCTTCTTCCTGGGCTGCATGAATGACACACGAAGAGCGCACTGGTATTCATTAACGGCTCTTTTATTTCATTTCCTTTCACAAGCCCCCCTGTGGGCGTTTGTTAAGTGCATCGTTGTTAACAGGGATATCTGGGACTTGGAGTCTTCAGTGCGTTACAAGATTAAATACTTTAAGTAAGTTCGAGTGTTCATTCATCAATTATGCATATCTTTTAATGTACCTTGAGTAGGTTGTGTCACATAGGGCATGCTTCGTTAAGTGAGGAGCGCTGTGCCATCCAAGTTTCAATCAGTTTAAAACTCCGGCCTCGCCCGCTTTTCTCTTCACAGCAGGCGATGGTGCTTTTCCCACGGCCGGGCCGCCGTGTGTAAAGATCAACCACAAATTGCCCTAAGCATTGGAAAAGCACTCGACATTGCTCTACCTTCCAGTTATCTGCTCACACAATGCCTTCCGTTTCACCAAACATTGTTGTGCCGACGCGTTTCGGGGTTTCTCACCCCTTCTTCCTGGGCTGCATGAATGACACACGAAGAGCGCACTGGTATTCATTAACGGCTCTTTTATTTCATTTCCTTTCACAAGCCCCCCTGTGGGCGTTTGTTAAGTGCATCGTTGTTAACAGGGATATCTGGGACTTGGAGTCTTCAGTGCGTTACAAGATTAAATACTTTAAGTAAGTTCGAGTGTTCATTCATCAATTATGCATATCCTTTATCCTTTAATTTATCCGCCGCTCCGAGACTTCGACTCCCGGCAGCCTTTGCGGCGGCGCGTTCCCTGACGCGCCAGGAGGGGCTAGAAAACCTGAAAGCCCTCGGTGGAGCGGGGGGAACAACTCTTTCACAACTCTTTCACTTGGAAAGCTGACGTTCGGTGAGGGAGAGCCTTGTGGAGCCGCACCACGCCAGAGAAGCTGACCAACTGTGACCGCCGCCACCAGGCACGCCGCCGCCGCTCCGGGACTTCAACTCCCGGCAGCCTTTGCTGCGGCGCGTTCCCTGACGCGCTAGACGCGCCAGGAGGGGCTAGAAAACCTGCAAGCCCCCAGCGTCCGGGACGCGAGCGGGACGCCCGGGGCTAAGCCCGGGCAAAGGGCGGGCCCTCTGTGGCCCTCAGAGGCACGAAAAGGCCAGGCAAGGCCACCCCCTTGATATTTCCATTACCTAGTAGCTAAGGTACTGTACCCGTTGTATTAACTCATCGTGCATCAGTGTTGTACAGTGCGATTGAACATTACTGAACCTCTGACACTGTTTATGTACGGCTCGTTCTGTGTTACATCTTCGGAGCTAACTCTGTGAGTATTACTCAGATACCTGATAGCCTCTCAAACCCTGTTGTAAACATGCCTAAGAAATTGGTCCCTGCTGTCACTGAGCCACTTAATACTTTAGATTCTTATTTAGTACAAGTGGTCAGTAAGATAAACAATGAAAGAAGGCAATCCCTAGGCCTGAGCCAATCACCAACTTTGCTCCTAGCAAGTCCTTCCTCAAGTGCATTAATGTCTGACACACCGTCACTAAACCCTTCTATATATATTCCAGACTCTAATTCTCAAGACATTGGTAATGAGGACGAAGAATTAGACCCGCTAGTGGATCTGTCAGCAAATGTAGTGTCTGACTCTGACCAACAGTTAGATACGGTCGATGAAGTTCTATCGCCCCCGCCGCCTGTAGTACGGGCCGTGAGAAATTGTAGAAAATCTCAGTCAAAACGTGGGGGGAAACAGCAAGGAAGGAAAAAGCCTGCCACACCACCCAGGCGCGAAGGAAAAAATGTAGAGCTTGATGTTGACGCTGAGTCTAGACGCATCATTGATGACGACCTATTTAATAGGATTCAAGATATGATAGACATGAAAATCAGGACTATCATTAAGCCATTGATTGGGAAACTGGACAAACTAACTGCCGAGGTTAAAAAGTTGGGTGGGTCACAATGTAAGCTGACTGAAGAGGTGGAGAATTTAGTTGCTCTTGTCACAAAACCGGCGGCCACAGACATGGAGGTCACCCCTACGGAAAGCCAAACACAGTCTATTCCGTCAGGGCAGCTACCACCACCATCTGCACCTAACCAGGAAGTAGTAAGAGATCCCCCCATAGTACCATCTGCTGTGTCAGCACCATTACAACAAGGGGATGACTCATCACAATTTATTATGGAAGCCTCACCAGTTGTACTCGTACTGGCAAATGTCCCTGTTATATCACATGATAAAACAGAATCTATCCAGGGTCTAAAGGATAAAGCTTTACACTGGCTCACTAACAATATGCGTATGGCATACCAAGGGTTTGATCAATTAGCAGGGGAGATTGTTATGACAAGGAGGGTACCATGGATTGGGAACAAGCCAAAAAAGTTTAAGGGGGATTGCGTAATATTAAACTTCGCTAATGCAGATGTCCTCCCAAACATCCTGTCCAACATCTTTCCCCCTCAACGACAAAGTGGTTCTATAATCCCCCTCACCCTGAAATTCTTTTACAGTGAGACCCAGATCGCTACTTTCCCCAATATCCCTAAACTTAGGAGATATACAAAAGCCACTAGCTGGGGAGGGGATACCAGACCCAGATATAACAATGATTGTTTTCACCCAATGATTGGTCGTGGGACGGGAAAATATAATTATTCGATTGAGCCACCAGCCAGAACACCAATGCTAAATGGGCCCATTATAAACGGATGGGGACCAGGTACCCCGGGTTATGACCACAGAGGTCAGGGAAATGGGTTTATATCCCGGATGGGAAATGAACAGCCTCTGATGCGCCCAAACACCCCACGACCCATGTGGAATACGACAGCCAGTGGATGGGGCCTGGTAGCTACCCCTTTTGACTGGGGATTCGGAATGGGGAATAGGTATGGAGTTCTATCGAATTTAAATGATTGCGACTGACTCATGGAAGACAGTGAACTGGCAAAAGATGCTTTAAATGCGCCATTAGCCAAGAGTGGACAATACATTAATGGCCTAGACCCCAGTGAGTCCACCTATCAGATAGTGCAAGAAGGCCAGGTTATATTAAAGTGTGATCATCTTCCCACAATAAATCTGCCTGAGCACCGTGCAAACCAGAGCCTTGTCAGTGATAATTCACAGAGCCCCCTGAAAGTGGGAATTAATGAGGGGACCCAATTGGTACGAGTAGCTGAAGGGGCATCGGTGCAGTACCCAGAATCTAAGAAATCTACAGACTCTTGCAAGATGATAAGCTGGAACATAGCGGGTCTAAATGCCAAACGACAGGACAAGGCATGGTCAAGCTTTGTTTTAGGCCACCATATTATTGCTCTCCAGGAAACCTGGGACACATCCGCCAACCTTTGGTGGGATGGGTTTACTAGCTTTACCAAACCAGCAGTTCCCAGTCGTATGGGGAGAGCTAAGGGAGGCCTTGTAATCTTGTTCTCCTTAGATTTGAAGGGAAGTTGTAGGCAGATTAGCACCGATTCCCATAATATCCTAATGGTAGAAAGAGCGATTAATAACAGTAGCAGGATTATATATATAAACTTTTATAACTCAGGGAACAGTGATCATAGAGGTTGTAACGTCACCAACCTAGATAGTATTCTAAAATCAGTAAGCCAGAATATCAGGTACGACTCAGAGTATATTTTATTAGGCGATTTTAATATTCACCTGTGTAATCTTGCCTGTAGGGGAAGCAGTGATGATGGGGACGAAGGACTAGAGGGACCCCACTTTGAACATTCTACCGAGGGGGAGGAGCTAGAACTTCTTGCTAACTTCGACCTGCACGAACCAGATGGAGGCCCGAGACTGCCAACGTTTATTGGTGCCCATCAAGGTACAATAATAGACTATATCTTTGTCTCACAAGGTATTTTAAACCGGGTCATGGATTATCGTACAGTTCAAACACACCTTAGTGACCATAACCCGGTAGTACTCGAAGTGGCTTGGGGAGCCCATATGGGAACATCCCCAACAATAGTAAAGCTCGCCCACCCCCTGAAGATTACTGACCAAGATAGGCGAGTGAAATGGGCTAAAGTGATCCCGGAAAAATTTTACGAATTTTTTTTCTCTAAGATCAAGGATAAGGTCGAGATTTGTAAACATGCTTGTGGGACGGGCAAAGAAATCGTAGAGGCATTCGAGGTAATATGTGGCCAGGTGTCACAGGATCTCTTAGTTAAATCAAAAAAAGGAACCCCAGGAAACAAGCGCTGGTTTGACTCAGCATGCTCTAATGCTCACAGATTACTGCTGGCAGCCCTAAAAAACACTCCTAGGGTAAAAGATGATATTACCAGATTAAGGAAAATCTATAAGCTAGCCATAAAGAAACGAAAGGACACCATCAAACGCGAAACGTGGGAAAATCTCCTTGCAGCAGCAGTGCTGAAGGACAGCAGAAAATTTTGGGAGATTATCAAACAGCCCCTATTCTCAGATGATAATAACGAATCCATGGACTGCGTTATCCCCGATGAAAAATGGCTGTCTCATTTAAAAAATGTTTACGGAGATGATGATGAGGAAATCAAAGGTGTCCCGTCGGTTACTGTAGCTGCTCGTCCTATTTTCTTTAACCACCAAGAAGTGGAAAAAGCTATCCTGGCGACTACAAAGCATAAGGCACCCGGCCCTGATGGTGTCCCTGCTGACTTTTTCATGTACTCACCAAAACTGTGGGCAGAGGTTTTGGCAAACGTGTTTAACGCAGTTAATGGCAACCCAGTACCTGCCTCATGGGTTACATCTACCATCGTCCCTATTTTTAAAAATAAAGGCCAGCGGGATGATCCTGCCTGCTATAGGCCCATATCCCTCTTGGACTCATCTGTTAAAATCTTAGGTAGAGTCCTTTTATCTAGATTGAGGGAAAACGTTGAGAGCTGTGGCGGGTTGTCCGAAATACAATATGGCTTTAGAGAAAGAAAAGGGACAATTGAACAGTGCGTTAATCTGTACTTGCTTATCTCCAAATATACCGTGGCCAAGGAGGGGTCCGTGTTTCTTGCATTCATGGATCTCTCCTCGGCTTTTGACTTGGTTAATAGGTCAAAGCTGTGGCTTATCTTATTGGAGATGGGCATCGATGAGGCTTTGGTCTCGTTCATGGCCACTCTGCACCAGGAGCTCTTCGCAGCTGTACGTGTAACGAATGATGGTAGACGTACCCCCCTTTTTAAATCCCTAAAGGGGGTACGGCAAGGCTGTATACTGGCCCCCTTGCTCTTTACCATCTATATCAATGGCCTGGGCGCACACCTAGGGGAGCAGGAAGCCGACGTCCCGCATGCAGGAGCTGACAAAATCCCGGCACTTCTGTATGCGGATGACGCCGTACTAATCGCTCGCACGGGTGTTGGCCTCCAGCACCTTTTGGATGCCTTTGGTTCATTTATGGAGCGATTGGATCTCAAGGTAAATGTAACCAAGTCACATACAATGGTGATGGGGCGCGAGTGCAGCAAGAAGAGACATAAAACATTTTCCTGCAGGGGGGATATTGTTTCCAAGGTATCTACATTCCCCTACCTAGGCGTACTGTTTGATCAGAAAGGGACCTGGGGCCCACAGATAAGAGCAAAGAGATTGGCTATAATTAGATCATCATCAGCACTCTTGGGCTTTGCTGGTAAGCTAGAGGCTAGGCCTATGGAAGCCCTGTTAAAAATCTATAAGAGCAAATCTGTGGCCATTGCGTTATATGGTTCCGCTTTGTGGGGGTATGTAAATTTGGAACTAATCCAGAGAGCAGAGAATAGATTCATCAGAACCCTGCTTTCCGTACCACAGTCAACCCCAACCTATTCAATTCACAAAGAAGTGGGCCTACATTTTTTGTCAGACACATTGAGCATGTCCCCTCTGATCTTTTGGTTGAAAATGTGGACGAACGAAGAACTTCCTCTAAACCATAAAATCATGTTTGACGTTCTGTCTCTGGACAAATCTAACAAGATCCCATGGCTGGCCTATTTGGCTAAAGCATTTTCAGATCTGGGACGACCGGAGCTTTTTTCCTCCCCTGAGAACATTAAGGCGCATGACATCGATGTTATAAAAAAGTCTTTCAGGGGAAGGAAGGATGCATGCCGTGAAGAACGCGAATTGGAGAAACCATCAGTAAGGGAACATTGCCTACTTGTAAGCTCATCTTCACTTGCACCTTACCTCAGTTTCGTTACAATCCCTTTTCACAGGTTTCTTTTAACCAAGTTTAGATTTAATCTGTTACATTTTTATTTAGGTTCTTTTAAAAATTGGCAGAAGCCGGAATTAGCTCCTCCCTGTAGATGCGACCAGTTCTCTGTGCAAGATACAATGCATTTTGTTATGTTTTGTGGGTTGTATTTAGAGCAGAGAAAAAAATATCTGTACCCTGTTCTTAAAAAGGCTGGCTTCACTCAAGTGAGACCGGCCCTGCTCTTTTTACAATTATTGCCTAATCCCCACATTACTTTTTGCATAGCTAATTTTCTGGTAGCCGCCGCAAGGGTGAAAGCTGTCTGCCAAACTTCGCCTTAAAGTAAATGTTTTACTACTTATACTCATCTTAGGAATGTAATATTTTTTAACTTTGTAATATCTTCTAAAATGTCTATTTATATTGTTCTTAAGGAAGAAAAACTTTGTATGAAATGTTTTTTAATTTTTTCCCTCTTCTTTGTATGACTTTTAATAAGTCGAATAAAGATATTCTGACTGACATATACATGCGGTGGAACCCGCAGTTGCACCGGAATGAGTCTACTTAGGTGAACTAAAGACCTGGTTGGTAATTGTCTTGGAGGTAGGTGTCTCAGTGGGGGAACACTGAAATTATCTTGCCATGCGTCAGATCAAGGTATAGTATCTGATAGAACATATAATTCTTCCATGGATGCAGGAGTTTCTGGGATAGCTCAAAGATGTTTACATGACCACAGAACAATTGAAATAGAATCAAGTAATGTGTAATGAGCAGGACCTCAGTTTCTACATCAGTGATCTACAAAAGTTTGTTAACCAAATAGACGAGCATTCTCTCAAGTGGCCGTTAGAGTTATGCTTGATATTACTGTGTAGGTTGGGACTGTGCCCTCAATCTCGTGCACTAGAGTTAAGGAGGTGTTCAATACCAGTGTTAATTGTGTCTCTCTGATGAGTACAACTACAAGCTGCCTACCCTTCCTTCACTATTGCTCCCTCTTGCATTTACTTGTGCTTGGCTTTTCTTCACTCTTTTGCACCTCACAAGTCTCTAGTCTGATTGACAGGCGAGTACTTCTAAGACCTCTTAGAGAGGGTGTGGCTTTCCAGGTCTGACATAGCCACAAGTCTGGATAGTGGAATGTGTTCATCTTCAGGGCCAGCAATGTGTTAAGCCCAAGGGGGTCTGGAATCCCCTTCCGTTGTCATCTGGTACCATCGAGGACAGAAAATACTGAGTCATGCTTCAAGCAGACTAATTTTTCCATATGAGAAAAATGATTTCTGCACTGCACCTTCATTGTGACTAGGATATAACGACTGAGGTAGATGAGCCCTCACCCTGATCATTATCCATTTTCTTCTGCAATCATACCCTGGAAGAGTAAAGAGAAGGTCTCAATATATTGTAATATTATGTTCATCGAAAAAATCCTTAGAAGATAAATATGTGTTTTATAATGTCATAATTACCTCACAGACAGGTTTTTTCAGCTGACTCCACACCTGCCTCAAGACATTGTAGCCCAGTGATGGAGGCCTCGATAATAACCAGATGTGGAACTACACCTCTTGGGCTGCTGTTGTACTGCTGTGGGTGTAGGGGAGGCCATCACTTTGCACTTATAGTGCCGACATCTCTCCCATGGTTAAGGTCTTGTGACATCCCTCCTGCGGCATGGGACATGCCTGGGTTCTACCTGGGCTAAGACCCGGCCAAGAGAGGACCTGTCTGTACCTCATAGCACACGATCAAAGCCGGAGCGTGCCCATTCTCCCTAACTTCATTGTTCCCACCTTTCGGGAACATAGGTATAAGAAAAGCCATTTCCCCAGGGGTGCGAGTGAGCACCAATCTAGGACCTCGATAATGAACGGTCTGACAACTGCCTTGGGGGTTTTGAACATTGAAATTGCAACTGTGGAAGAGCAACTGGACACATTAAATCCTGGCCCATCTATGCTGTCCAGCCAAATCCGACACACACCAACACTATTATTGTTCCACCCAACCCATGTATTTTCACGAATCTGCTATAGGTTAAGTCTGATGTGCATCTCCTTTCAGCAAGATAAAAGTCGAAATACCACTGTAAAATCCTTAATACTCGCATGAAGCATGTGAACCCTTCCAAGAAATCTATTGTTTCATTGTCTTCCAATAACTTCCCTCAGCGAGCGTCTTATTAAGCAAAATCGTATTCTTTTTCAATTTCAATTTCATGAAGCTTTATTCGATTTTTACGTCATAAAAGCATACATCATAAAAATGCAAGACAATCAAACATTTAGTAATATACAAAAATTCATTAAAATCTTCAGAAATGGAATGAAAAATTTTAAAAGCCATAAAACACCTTAGGTTAAAAGAATAAAAGATGGTCATATACATACAGGGAAAACATCGTTAACAGTTTTTAGGCTTAATCAGGCACTATGTTTAATTTTCCATGCTCTCAGAGTCCATGCCCACCCTAAGAATTTTGCCACAGCAGCCACGATGGGCAAGGAGGTATCTGTGCGCAAAATGCAGTCAGCCTCCGCCGCTACCCTGGTGCCAAGCAGCTTGCAGATTGGTAAAAGCCAAACTCGCCTTGGGGCAGCATAGATGCCACAGATCCAGAGAATATGTGCCGTAGTCTCAGTATTGACTGAGCATCCTGGGCACCCAGCTTGCGGGCATGAAGACCACTTCTGAGTAAAAGATCCGACTGGTAGGGACCCCACCCTATACTGGAAATACAATTTTCGATCCAAAGGTTTCGTAATTGCATCCCAGTATTGTTCCAGCCTTGGAACACATTTGTGGTCCAAGAAGTGGCATGATAATGAAGACAATTGTGATTTAGCGTTATTCAGTGAATACAATTCCCAGAACTTAGTCTTAAGAATGGCTTTCGATGGAAAGACAGTATTAGCAGGGTCAGTCCATAATTCAGACAATCCTAGCTCCGGTTTCTTACTACCTGGAGCCATTTAATTTGATGTGAAGTGTCTGATCTGATAATATCTAGGAAACCCTGGGCATAGCCATCCAGTTGGGGAGTGGTCCACAGTCTCCTCCAATACAGGAGGGGATGTAATTTAGCTATAACTACTATGGGTCTCTTGCCTAGATCTAACAATAGCGGACACATAGGTGAGCTCTGGGGAAGTCCAGTTAAATTTCTTAAGAACCTATTCTCTGCAGTGGTAAGGTTATCAAGATTCTCACAGCCCCACACCTCAGAGCCATACAAGCTTGAGCTGACGGCTTTCAGATTGTATATTTCGAGGGCGGGGCTGATAGGCTTGGATATGGAGCATTTATGCTCCTGAACAAGGACCCCAGCTATCTGTCTGAGCTTTAGTGAAGCTAAATCAATTTGCCGGTCCCACTTCATGCTAGCATGGAAGTTAACGCCAAGATAAGTAAACTCATTAACTACTTCTAAAGGGCCCTCCTTCATTGCAAAACCTCTCGTGTTTGCCTTGCGTGCATTAAATGCCATTAGCTTAGTTTTAGACACGTTGACCTCCAATCCCCTCTCACTGCAGAAATCCTCAAAAATTTTGAGAGCTTTCTTAAGTCCGGTCTGGGTTTTGGAGAGGATCAACGTGTCATCGGCAAACATCAGGATGGGTACCTTGACACCACCTAGCATTGGAGCATCCGTCGGGTTTCAACTCAGGCAATCTGCAATACCATTAATATATAACGTAAATAGGGTGGGGGCCAGAACACAACCCTGTCTCACACCTCGTTCCACTGGTAAAGATTCCGTCATATCCCCCTGTCCACCCCATCTTATTTGGGCCTTATTGTCTTCATGGAGTCGGCTGATCAGGGTTAGGAGATCCAAGGGAAGGCCTAGATGTTTAAGGACAAGCCATAACTCCCACCGGGGAACTAGATCGAAGGCCGCCCTTAGATCGATAAAGGCAGCGTAAAGGCTACCCTTACCCAGGCTGACTTGTTTCCAGTGTATTAAAATAAATCTGAATACTTGGTCGATAGTGTTTATGGCAGCTCTGAATCCAGCTTGAAAAGGTGATAGGATGCCAAACTCCTCGATCCACCCCTGAAGTGTATTAAGCACCATTCTTCCAATTTCTTCCAATTAATTTCTGGGTACAGTCTATAAGACTGATCGGCCTGTAGTTTCCCGGGCAGTCTTTGTCCCCTTTTTTAAAAACTGAAATGATTTCAGCATTTTTCCAGGACACTGGGATCGGTGCCCCTTGGGCTATTGCATTGGAAAATAGAGGGATATAGCGGCACCAACTTGGTTTGTCGTGTAGTAAGGTGTCTCCCGGTATGCCATCGGGCCAGGCGCTTTCCCTGGTTGGATGGAACCCAGAGCTTGCTCAACCTCCCTCAATGTAAAGGTATCTCCCTGGAAAAATGTATTAAAATCTTCGACTATTCCCACCATGGGGGTAGCTGAGTACTGGGGTTTAAAATAGTTCACCCATGCGGTGACGGAAACATTGTTCTATGGGCCCTTATTTGACCATTTATTCGTGTTCCAAAACCACTTGGGGTCCCTAGAAGCACAAGCTTCCCTTAAATCAGTCCATCTTTGGTCCTCCCATGCCTTCTTTGCCCTAAGTTGTGCTGCCCTGTAGAGTAACCTCGCTTCCCGTATGATAGTTGGAATGCCCCCCTTGATTGCTTCCCCCAGAGCCCTGCGTGTTGTTCGGCATTCTTCATTATACCAACGGCCCACAGCTTGGGGAAGCATTTTAGGGTTCCTTCCTTTTGTGAAAAAAGAAAGAATGTAGGAGGTTGAAGAAATCGGTATGAATCTTACATGAGTTGTCAGGGGCTCCGATCAGCAGTGCATTGCTCTCAAGGTCATTAATAGCACATTGCAAGCTTTTGCTATATTGTCTAGGAGAGTGGGAGAGTCTTTTACCTGAACCCACTTAAGTCTCCTCAAGTCATTGGCTAGGACGACCTCCCCGGAGTAGCTACAATATCCAGAGCTTATATCGAGCAAGGGCTGGATTAAGAAGAAAGAGCAACAAAGCCGGTTATGATCGCTTTCTACACGTTCAATAACCAACATGTCCTCCACCTGTGGCCACAGACTCAAGCTTGCCAGTATATAATCTATTCTACGTGCAGAGTACCCATTATTAAAGGTCGATGAGCTTATCCTGTCAGATTTAGTGCGTCCATTCAAGGCCCTTAGGCCGCGTTCCGTACAAATGCTATTCATCTGAATGATAACATCAGTCCACTTCTTAACTGGCCCAAGCTCTAACTCTGGGATCCTCCAATTCCTGTCAATTACCACATCACAAGGGATATCCTCCAGAGTAAGTGGTTCAAAAGTAATATTGAAATCACCCATAACAATTACCTTGTTGATTTCCGGTAGGGTATCAAGGAGAAGCTCCAGAGCCGCTAAAACTTGCGAGTGCTTCCCCCTGGTGCCCCTAACATAAATATTAATCAACAAGATTACTTGGCGGCCATTGAATGTATTCTTTTTAGTTCACTTGCCTAATCCCAATAATGTCTCTAATTCTCAGAGCCTTCTTGATGCTTTGTGGACATCAGAGTTTCTTATGATACCATCTGAACCTGTCTCTACGGCCCCATAAGGGTCTACTTCTCAGATTCTAAAGTGTTGCCCTAATAGTCATCTGAACCTTCAGCTTTTCTCACCACTCATCCTGTAGCTAGGTGGTAATATTGTGTGGAATGGCTGAGAGGCATTACCATTAAATCAATACTTTGCAGAGCTGTCAAACTTTACCATTGGGGTCAATGGGGAAAATCTCAGGTGACACTCGGCCACTTGTGGGGTGAGTTCAACTGAACCCACTTGGAGTTAAGGTCTTGCAGGTCCACAGACCTAGCTGCAACAGCCAGAACAATTTTGCCTTGCCCAGGGAAACAGTGCAGAGATGACGTGGCTGTCCTTGGTGCTGAACGGGAGCCGCTGGAGCCTATCAAAAACAACACTTGGCAAAATGATGCTTGCAGGTTGAGTTCAGAAGAGCCCCTTGGAGGTGAAGCTCAGAGGGGTCCTGCCGCAGGAATTACCAGGCAGAAGATCTCTGCCTAGTTTGTGCGTCTCGGGTACAGAGGTGTACCTGGCTATCCGTGGTGCTGAACAGGATTGCTGGTGCTGTCTTTACCAGGCATGCCAACTAAACCTTCGTTGAGATGCAGAAACTTGACAACTGCACCACAGAGGTGGAGGGGGGATGATGCAGAAGGATCCTCCGGGTGGACGTAGAGTGAAGCAGTTGGTAGTCAGCTTGACCACTAACAAGCCTTGATTCTGGCAAAAGTCACTGCCGGGTTAATCTTCTTCCAGAGATCTTAGGAATGTTGTAGGGATCTGAAACTCAGTGAGAAGCAGGACTGGGCTTCCCAGAAGGCACCTGGTGTGTTACTTCTGAGCTGGTCCATAGCGGAGCCCGGTGGTCGGTCCTTCTTTGGAACGTGGAAGTGCGGTTTGTACCTGCTGACTGCAGGGGACTAGTCCACATTAACTTATAGACTGTTGTTCACTTACAGTGAACTTGAATGGCAAAGTTACTGTCTGTACATATATACCTTCACCATTAAGATAATGCACCCTGCCTCCTGAGCTTGGCTGATGGGATTTAGGAGGCCTACCTCGGGGTGACTGAAATACCCTAAGGCAGTGGGGTAACTCTGTCACACATGGTGTGTGCAGAGTCGCACTCGAGCAGAGAAGCTGTTCGTGCAGGCTGTGGTAGCAGCCCTGCAGACTTTATTTTTACTTTGGTCACTTAGGGTAGCACAAATAGTGCTGCAGCACTGGTGACCCATTTAACACCCATGCCCTGGGTACCACCTGTACCAAATATTAGAGACTTATAAAGTGGGGCAACATATCTTGCCAATTGGGTTTACCACTTCACATTATCTTTAGAGGGAAAGAGCACTGGCACTGGGGCCTGATTAACTGGTTCCAGTGCATTTTCAGTTCGAAAACCACAGCATCCAGAGTAAAAAGTGTGGGTGGGGGTGAACATCCAAAAAGGGAACTTTCCTACACACCCTTATTTTGACAAGCCATTCAGCCAATGACCCCTCATTTATCACTAGTTCTACTATTCTCATTCGCAAAAGGTATGATGTCCTTTCCTCTTTGAATAGCAATGATTGATTCAATTTGTGTGTTAGTTATTAGTTTTAACAATTATAATTTTAACAGATATCATGTTCGCATTACTGTGAAGTCCTTTCCCACATATTTTTCCATCATTCTTTTGGGAGATGTTAATATGCATCTATGTAAAAGAGATTGTTTTTTTCCAGATTGATGTTGGATTTTTACACCTGATTGCACACTGCACCTTAATCACTCCTCCCTGAGGGAAGCAGTAAATTACCCAACAGACGAGTTTAATTTATCTTTTATTTCCATTTGGAGTGAAGACTTAGGTTATGTCAGCAACCACCCTACTATTACAAAAAGTGGCCACCACTTTGAAATCATGCTATCTTTCTTTCTGTCACAAAGTGTCCTATAGTTATGGACTTTACAGTAGGGATTAGTAAATTCAGCCACCACAATCCTGTATAAGTTCTTTTAAACGGGGTCACTATAAATCAACCTGGACACCCTCCATTAAGAGGTCTGTCGTGACTAAAAATCACGGTACAAAAGGGGGGGTGATGGACGGAGCATCTGAATCAATCAAACACTCACACCCAGTCAAAAGATCTGGGTTTAATCCATCACCGTTCTTTAGCCCACTCTGCCACCCCAGTTCAGACATGGCCATATGCAAATCAGTCTGACCCTGTGTCTAAAAATCACAGTCGTAGACTCTGCTGAGTTAGTAAAATACCTGATAATTTCTGTGGACACCGTATTTCTCATTGTATTTTAGATTTTTATAGTTTCCTTGATTTCACTTCTGGTCCAGAAGTGATAATAAATACTTTTAATAGCATCAAATCTTGAATAAATAAAATCTTGTCTGTTTCTTGTGCACCCAAGTTGAATCTTCAACCACATTTATTCCTTACTCACTCCACGCTGATTTTGAACTTTAAACAATATTCCCGCTGAGATCTGGGAGTTGCCCTTTGTAGAACAAACTATAAAAATTTTATTAAAGAGAGAAAAATGGCTATAAAAGAGAATACCGGGGAATGTATAAACCAGGCTTGTACCCTAGGAGATAGTAGTGGCCTCTAGCGAGTGATAAACTACCCTTTATGGGAGGCTGGTAATTCTTCTCATTTGGACTCCCACATTCCACCTGACGGCTAGGTCAGACATTTTGTCTTCACTTATGTCGACATTTTGATTGCTGTATCTTACAATAATCTTTCTTTCACGGGCCGGGGCCTGCGATCCTTATTTTTCATTATGGGGAAGTGCTCGAGGCAATGTACAAGGGCCCAAAAGGTATGGCCCCTGGTCCTGATGGGTTCCGTTCGATCTTTCTACAACCCCAGTCTCTGGACTCCGCTTCTCACCATGACCTTAAACTTTAAGGCTTACAGGCGGCTGCACGAATGGTTTCCCGCCATCCTGGTGACATTCTCTGACAAAATAATGTGATTCAGTCAGGGCGTCCTGTACCCCCCACTTTGGCAGTTACATTGGGGGTGCGGTTCTTTGTGGACCTTTCTCTGCAACTCGGCAGAGAAAACCTGATAACTATCTCTATGAAGGAATACAGCGTCAGTAGCAGAGCAAGCAAGGGCAAGGGAGGACGAAAGATGGGTCATTAGAAGAGGAAACGATGGAAAGAAAATGGAATGGAAGGGTGAAAGTATGGATGGATGAGTGAGTGGGTGAATGGGTGCAGGGTTGGATTGGGATAAAAAATCAGCCCGGGCACACTAAAAAAAAAAGTGTGCCACCTTTGCATATGGCTTTTCCGCAAAACACTGCTTCGGCGGAGTTTTATGAAAAGAAGGAGGGGGGGTGAGTCTCTGACACAGGCATGTCTTCTTAACTTCATTTATATTTTAAAGAATGCACGGATTAGTTCACACTGGTGAAACACACCTGAAATCAAGTGAGGCCACTTCTGCTCAGTCCCCCTGCCCCGCTCAATATGCATACATAATAGGCCGGCCCAGCGAAAGAAAGGGAGTGACACCTCTGCCCCGTTGGTAAAGGTGAGGTAATGGACGCCCATCTCCCCCAGAAATGCCACTCGGGCACCCACTCAGCCGCTGGCAGCATCCCACACCACAGACACCGCCCACATCTGCCCCTCAGGCTTCCTGAAAAAGCAGCCCACACCTGGGACTTGGAAACCGGCCCCTCTGCCATTGCCAGAGTGCCCGCCTTACCAATCCAACCCTGAATGGGTGGATGGATAAGTGAGTGGTTGAAAGGATGAGTGAATGGATAGGGGTATGGGCAGGTAAAAGGATGGCAGAGTAGAGGAATGAACGGACGGGCGAGTGAGTGACTGTGTAGGATGTCGGACAGGTGATAGGATGGCAGAGTAAAAGGATTAATGGATGAGTAGGTGAAAAGATGAGCAAATGGATGACAGAGTGGATGGACAAATGCATGAATGGGTAGATGAGTGGACAACAGAGTGGATGAATGTATGATGGATGGATGGCAAGATGGATGGATGGCAGAATGGATGAATGAATAGCAGGTAGGCTGGATGGATGGAAGGATGGCATACTGGATTGAAGGATGGCAGGGTGGATGGATGAAATGATGGATGGCAGAGTGGATGGGTGAATGGCAGAGTGGATGGATGGAGGGATGGCAGAGGGTATGGATGGATGTGTGGGTGGTGAAAGTCAGAGTGGATGGATGGATGATTGGCAGAGTGGATGGGTGGATGGCAGTGGGTATGGATGGATGTGTGGGTGGTGAATGGCAGAGTGGATGGCTGGATGGGTGGATAGATGGCAGACTGAATGGATGGATTGCAGCATGGATGGACAGAAAAGAGGATACATGGATATCAGAGGGTATGATGGATGGAGGGATGAATGGATGGTATAGTGGATGGATGGATGGCAGCATGGGTGGAAGGATGGATGGCATAGTGGATGAATGGATGGGTGGATGGCTGGACAGACTGATCGATGGCAGAATGTAGGGCTGGATGGATGCCAGAGTTGATGAATGGATGGACTAGGGATAGTTTGAATGATTGATACAAGAATGAATAAATGACAGAATGTAACAGTGGCTATCAGCCGGTGGATGGAAGAGTGAAAGTATGAATGCGTAGATGCTTGGATGGAAGAGACAAGTGAGTTCTAGGGGATAGTTGGGGCTCATTTGCTTTGCTTGCGTGGTGCCATCAGAGGTTTAGTTCAAAGTGGGGGGTATTTTAATTTTCTAGCTGCTCCCTAGTTCAGTCGCTTTCAAAGTATTAAGTCAAACTCAGTAGAACAGTATTTCTTTGCCTTTGTAAAAGTGAGCAGTGCTGTTCCACGGTAACAATAACAACTGTAACAGTATATAGGATACTGAAGTAGTCATGTAATCTCACCCTTTCAAGCCCAGGTCTTGTTGACAGAGAGGAGGATTAAAATAACACGCACCCTTCCCACAACTATCAGTGGCTTGACTATCCATCCTCTCCTATGTAATTTCCTTACAGTTTATCTCTAATGTGTGTCACTATGAGCTGATCTTAGCTAAAAGGTCAATTTGAGGTTATCACTGGATCCCCATAATCGGTGCAACCTGTACAATACAAATTAGATGGAAAATATAAGTGCATAAGTAAAACGTATGTATATATTTATATTGCATAAGGGTTCTTGAGAGCTGTTTTTATGGCCCAATAGAAGAACACTTAAACAATAATTATTCCATCACATGTGTTCCCCTTTCAATCATCCATTTACCTTTTCAGCTTCCTCTGCATAAGGATATACTGACATTCTTTCTTTTTTATTTGTAGAGTGCACAATCACCTGACCACACTGCCACAGAAGAAGAGCAAAAGAAGCATCTTCCAGGTGCTGTGAAACTCCCGGGACCAGCGTTCAACCTGTCAGAGATCCAGAATATAAAAAGTGAACTCAAATTTGTCCCAAGAGCTGGAGAATAGTAGACAGAAGTAAAAGGTGAGTGTGAAAAGCTGTTTTCTACACAGTTACAAGCTATTCCTTCTGCAGTCCTCTTTCTTCAGTAAGGCCTGCTTGGATTTCTGTTTTTTGGGCTACATCGTGTTTGAGGTTACATATGAACCTCTGAAGAAAATCCATTTTGGAATGGTGCAGTCTCTGTTAAGTTGTGTTTTTATGATACTTCATTCCTGAGCCTGTTATGACAAATATTGCCACCTAGGGATAGCAGTTGCGAATCATTTGCATTTTTGGAAAAGGATAAAGACCAGAATTCCCTAATAACGAATGTCATGATGGACCAACTTGGAGATTTTGGTGAATGAAGGGGGTACTATTTATTTTTATTTATTTATTTGGTATTTTATATAGCGTGGACATGACCGTGAGTGGGGTATCAGAGTGCTTTACATTGGTATATCTATCAACAATTTTGTTACCAAGTCATCAGTAGTTGTACACTATTTGCAAAAACAATTATGCTCACAAAAAACATATATACAGTACCCCAAAGAGGTTATTGTTCGGTGAGAGGTAGCATGCATATGATCATGGTGGATCCCTGATAATGACGAGTCTGTTGCGATTATGGTAGGTATTTACTCATGTAAAAAGATTTGGCTTCCTTTCTGAAAGCAGAGATTGATGAAATTCTTCTAATGTTAGGGGGGAGAGTGTTCCAAATTCTAGGTGCTGCACGAGAGAAAGCTTTTCTTACGGAAACGGGACGGTTTCAGTAGTAGATCTCCCTGACTCTGGTATACGCAGCATCCTCCTGATAGTGTTATTTTCTGAGCTAGGTATGCTGGTGTTTTGCAATGAATCACTTTATGGGTAATACATGCCATTTTCAGTTGTATTTTCGCTTTGTAAGGCAACCAGTTAAGCGTTTTCAGATGAGGGGTAATGTGGTCGAATTTCCTGGAGCCCGTTATAAGTCTTGTGGGCGCATTGAGACAGGCTTTCAGAGGGGCTGTTAAAATCTTGGGGAGACCAGCTAGGGTTGTGAAACCGTACTCGATCCTTGATATTACTAGTGTCTGGACTTCAGTTTTAAGGTCTGACTTATTTAGGAAGGGTTTCAGTTTTCTGAGGTAGCTTAGGTGGAACCGGGCATATTTTGCCATTGTGTTGATATGCGACTAGCAGACCTCATGTGAATTGGTGGACATGGTCACTTAAACAATTGGGGTACACTGAAATCAAAGGCTGTATAATGGTACAATGCATTCCATTGAAACACATGCCTTTACCACGCGCGCATTACAACGCAAACGCCTTTCCCACGCATAAACTCCTTTACCATGCATTTTCTAACATCGAATATGCCTTTACCAAGCATGGTTATACAACAAATTTCATTGTAAAAGCATGAATGTTATTGGCCTAAGCGTGGTAAAAACTTTCCCTGGCCCCCTGCCCTGAGCCCTAAAACTAGTCCCTGTCGCCATCCTCCTCAGGCCCCCAGCCTCTTTTTTACAAATACCCGACCCCTGCCCTGAGCCCTAAAAGTGAACCTCAGTGTGACCCCCTTGGCCCCCAGCCTTTTAAAAAATACCCATCCCCTGCCCTGTACCCTAAAACAGGAACCCTGCATGACCCCCCCTTAGCCCTTTTTGAAAATACACTAAAGCCCTAAAACCATACCCCCGCCCCAAAAACCTAACACAGCCCCTCCCCACCGCCCAAGGCCCAATCCCTCCTACCTCACTCACAATGATGAAGAGGCATCTCTTCAGGCTCAGAACAGGTCATAAATAGGAAGCAGACGGGGCTTTCTGTTTCCTCTAACAACGCCGATAGCCTTAACCATGCCAACAGCTTTACCACATATATGGCCTTACCACACAACAGCACCTTAATCATGCATATACTATTACCACCAGTACCACGCATATGTCCCTACCAGGGGGAAACGTCGTTTACAACGCGGTGTTTACACCGCACGACCTTTTCCCCGCAGCTATTACAACCCAAGTCGTTACTACGACTTGCGCTGGATGGCGCTGTGGGATAAGGAATGTTGTAATTTTATATTCCAACACCTTCCCTACTGTTACGGGGACTTGTGTTGGAATATAAAATTATAAAATTCCGAACTCCGCGCCCTCCAACGCAAGTCGTTGTAACGACTTGCGTCGTAAAATCTGCGATGTCAAGTACCGCGATCTAAAAGATTGCGTTGTACTGACATACATCCCTTACTATGTATACTTTTACAACGTTGATTCGTTGTAAAGGCATGCGTGGTAAAGGCATTCGCATTGTAAAAAAAAGCAGGTTATAGGGTGTGCATGATAAAGGTGGATGCAATGTAACGCATGCGTGGTAAAGGCATGATTGGTAACAGCTGCTTTGTAATGGCTGTTTGCTGAAATTAAATGTTCCATAACTTCCCCTTACAGAGACTGATAGGAGAATCATGTCACAATATGTCTCAAACGCCGCCTGATGTCATAAAACAAATGAACATTGTAGAATGCTTATTGTTGGTGAGTGTTAGGGATGCAGTATGGGTATAGATACATGATTTTCCCTACACTGGATGGCCCCTACAAGCTTTGGGAATGAAATGACTTAGAACAGCCCCCCAAGTATTCATCGCTCATTCATGGTTAACATTATGTGAGGTGTAAGGTGAGCTTTGATGTGAGGTACTAATATGTAATGGTTGATTTAACAGCTTTGTTGATGAAAATGGTGCTATAGTGCCTATCCAGTCAAGTTCAAAGAGGCACCTGAAGCAGCGTTCTGTGTATGTGTGCCGGTTGTGGCTTCTAATGCTGCGGTTTCCTATCTGAATGGATGTGTCACTGAGGGTGGTACATCAATTCTTAATTTAATTGATAAGGTTTATGGGCCTTTCAGAAACAGAGACCTGCTTAGTTACGCTGTAGGAGGACTCAGAGGTCATCTAAGCTGTACCCTTTATAACTGATCTAGTCTAGTATACATTGTAATCGCTGGATGGCCCAGAGCAATACTCATGTATTTCTTCAATTCCTTACCGTCGTCCCTCGAGACTGCACTACAATCTCCAGGCACTCTTAGCCCCTAACTTCTTGTCTGTTTTGCGTTTGACACGGTTTCCTTAATTAATTTCCTAGACAATTACCAACAGGAAGTGAAGTCTCAATAATGGTCCTTCAATAGGTGTAACTGATGCCACTTTATAGCCTTAAGGCCCTTAGGATACCAAGGGGGTGTCCTCAAAGTCTGGACTGGGTTTTCAAAGGCCTTTAAGGATGTGTGTCTGAGCTCGGTGTGTTCTTATTGATAATGGGATGATAATGGCCAACTGATACCCAGATACCTTCATGATTCGTATTTATCCCACAAAACAGAAGCTACACACTAGTTTCACTAATACACAATTTGTGAAAATTGAAATAATTTAGGAAACATTTTTTCATTGATTTTCCTTTCCTGTATCAAAATCTAAACATGATTTATATGGTGCAATATATAAATAGGTAAATGAAAACGACGGGTGTATGAAGGTATGCTGAGACCTATTGCCCCCCTATCATAATCCCAATAACTTATTTGCCCTTACCCCCGACTTCCAACCCCTCTTTTCATATCTAGAGCAAGAACGATACCCCTAGTTCACACAAAAAAAGATAAACTGCAAAATGGTGGGCTACTGTCTGGTTCCCTCTAATAATAATAATTGTATCGTGTAAAGTGCATATCTACTTCTTGGAAAGTGTCCCAGCACTAGTATACTGACTTTGGAGGAAAAGCGTTGCCCTTACAACTGGATAGGTCCTAACAAGTTCCGAAGAGCCAGGTTTTCAATTTTTACCTAAAAAGAGTTTCAGAGGGAGCACTGCCTCCAATTCTGGTCTGTTTAGCTTCAGCCGATCTTCAGTTCCTTGTCGGAACATAAGGAGTAACCAGCGACAACAGGTAAGAAGGGCCTTGAGAAGAGAAACATTAGCATATAGCTTTGAAAGTAACCCTTTGCTTCACCAGCAACCTGTGAAATACTAATAGAGGCACGCTTGGGAAGTCTGAGCAGTGCCCGAGCAGTTGTGTTCTGGACGTGCTGAAGCCTGTTCAAGGAGGACTGAGATACACCCGAGTAGAGGACATTTCACTAAAACAGCCTAGATATAACCAGTGCCTGGACTACAGTCTTTTGGGCAGTTTCAGGTCAGAGATGAAAAATTCTCTTCAAGGATCTCAGCGTCCCAAAACATTTTTGTGTGAGAGCATTATTTTTGGTGTATTTTTTGTCCACCTCGTTTCCTGTGTCAATACATTTTTAAAACTTTTTATGGACCTCTTCGGCAAGTTTTTCCGTGTCACGCTAATGTAAATGAATTTGCCTTTTTTCCAACATATCATCACATAGTACACACATATGGACAGCCAAGTGAGGACACGATGGTGTGATCCTGTGTCCACCACGTTTGTAAATAACGTTTTTTTACTCAAAATCTTTTTTTGGTGACATTTTCAGAAGAATGATTACATCTTCCAAATTTAATGAGTTTTCCTGTATCTGAGATAGTACATTGTAACAAACTCTTAACATCCTTTTTTGCGCTGACCTGATTTAGCATTTTATTCTGACCAGGAAACAAGACGAGAATTGCGGTTCGTAGTCTAGTCTTTTCTTCCATCGGGAAGTCAGCGTAACGCGCACTTGTTCAAATAGCTACTCCGCTGTGATGAAAGGATTCAGTAGTCTTTGATAGGTTTAAGAATAAGGTTTATTCTTATATAAACTCCACCCGATCACGGAGCGTCCGATCAGCGGTAAGCCAACGGTGACAATGGCCAACCGAAGATCAAGCGTCCATGCACGGGTAACATTACATTTTAAAACGCAACATGTTTATCCACGAGCTGTGGCTCGTGTAACAGTACGGCCATACGCCGCGTGAGACATCACGCGGTGTATGACACATAATTCATACATTACATCACCTTCCCCCTTATAACAGCGAACAATAAATTGAAAACAACATTCAGAATCTGATAAATTCATTATACCTCTCTGGTGCTCTGATACGTCTGCCAAAAGAAGAAAATTTTGGATTAATGGCAACATTTTGTGGGTTTGTTATATCCCTGATAGGAAGCTGGTTATCAGTTCGGTTTGAAGGAATCATGGGGGAATCATTTGATGTATTTGGAACACTCAACCAAAAACTCCAATCTAGATTATCAGAACTACTCTCACTAAGTTTATTTTTGATTATTTCAGCTTGGTGATCTGTCACTTTAACTAATTGGCGTTTATTCCACCAACCTTTTCTACCAAGGAAAGCAGCTCCCTTGCTAACTTTCATAACTTGAACTGGTGCAAAAAATTTCGAACGACCTTTAACTACTCTCCCGGGGTTCTTAATCAACACCCAGTCACCTGTCATGACATCCACAAGTTTACCGTCTGAACTACCATTAAAATGTAACTTCATCTGATTTTGTTTCTCTTGAACTGCCTTCCTAATTGAATGTAGATTAGAAGTTTTCCCTGCAGTACCTTGGTATAACCATGAAGGAAACAATACAGAACGATTCTCTCTCCCTCTTAAAAGAGAAAAAGGAGATACTCCTGTTACACAATGAGGGGATGTGTTATAGTGCCAGACTTTTTGTTTGATAAACTCTCCTACCTTGTAGCCACAAGACACTGCAGTTTGTATACCCTCTTTAATTACCTTATTCCCTCTTTCTACAAGACTGTTTGAGGATGGGGAATATAATGCCACCTTCAGTTGTTTAATATCCAACTCCTTCAAAAATTTGCACATTTTATCTGAAACAAAATGTGTTCCATTGTCCGTGACGATAGATTTAGGAGACCCTTCTAAATCAAAAATCTTTTTGAGAAAGGCTATGGTAGAATCTGAATCTGGTGATTTAACAAAATCAAAATACATCCATTTTGAGAAATAATCGACTAATAAAATTACATATTTATTTTCTTGTTGTAGAATGGAATATGGACCTGAGAAATCTACCCCAACTTTCTCCCAGGGTGAGTCAGGAAACTCAGTGGGATGTAAAGGTACTTTTAAAGTACGCCAATGTTTGTCAGACAACAAACATTCAGGGCAAGAATCAATCAAACTCTTGACCTGAGTATCCATTGACGGCCACCAATAATGTTGTTTGATGCGCATAGACGTTTTGGACACTCCTAAATGGCCTTGATGTGTTTTATTGATAATGGATTCCCTAAGTCTAAAGGGGGGGACAAATTTCTCCCCTCTCCGAACTATATCATTTTCCACAGAGAGTTCCTCTGCAATTTGAGCAAAGTTATGTAGGTCTCCTTTCAAACCTCTAGTCTCAGGCCAACAATGAGTAGTAAAATCCATAACTTTCAACAAAACATTGTCAACTGCGGTAGCTTCTTTCCAATCACTATCGGAAATAACGTCACTTATCTCATTTACTGCGTCCACTAGAGTAACACACTCTACATCTTCCACCAGAAAGTCTTCTTCATCATCTCTAACCATTGCCATCCTGGATAAACAATCAGCACGAAAATTCTTGCCTCCCACAATATGTTTAACTGTAAAGTTAAACTCTTGTAACTTCGAAACTATTCTCATGAGCCTCGCTGACATGGAAGCAGAGTTAGATTTATTGAAGATATAAATTAAAGGTTTGTGGTCGGTAACCAACTCGAATTTCCTCCCCCAAATATACATCTTAAATTTGTGGACCGCCCAGGTGCAAGCTAGAGCTTCTCTTTCAATCGTACTGTATCTTTGTTCAAAATCTTTAAGGGCTCTAGAAGCAAATGCGACCGTTTGTTCCTGACCGTTAACTTTCTGAGTGAGGACCGCACCCAGTCCAGACATACTTGCGTCTACTGTGATAATAGAAACAGAATCCTCCCTAAAAGCGTGTATGGCTTTTGCTGAAACAATCATTTTCTTAACTTCACAAAAAACTCTGTTCAAACTCATCAGTCCAAATGAAGCTGGAACCTTTCCTTAAAAGCTGTCTTAAAGGTTCAACTAATTGAGAATATGATTGTACAAACCTAGCATAATATTCTGCTAAGCCGAGGAAAGATCGCAACGCGTCTTTATCTGAAGGGGGTTTTGCATCCTCAATGGCCCTGATAACTGAGAATTTGGGAGTAATGCCTTGGTCAGAAACAGTATGACCCAAGTAATCAATTTTGTTCACAGCAAATTTGCATTTATCGCTGCGAACTGTCATATTTCTGGACATCAAAATTGATAGAACATGTTTTAGAATTTTATTATGCTCATCTAAAGTTTTGGCAAAGATCAAAATATCATCAAGATATGCCTGCACACCTGCTACATCTTGAAATAGTACATCCATGAGCTTCTGAAAAACACTACCTGCAGACGCTAAACCAAAAGGAAGACGTAGGAATTTAAAGGCCCTAAAGGGTGTGATAAAGGATGTAAGCTCTTGAGACTCCTTAGACAATGGAACTTGATGGTACGCTGATCTAAGATCGATCAGCGAAAACCATCTGGCCTCCCCAATGTTTGCCAGAAGCTCGTGAATCCTAGGGAGTGGATGGCAGTCCACGATAATATTCTTATTCAAGGAGCGCAAATCCGCACATAGCCTAATTTCATTTGTTTTTTTTCGAGTGACTACAATCGGGGCGACCCATTGTGAAGAGTTAATAGGTGTAATAATGCCTTGGTCACATAAATTATTTAACATTTTTTTCAATTCTGATCTCACACTCAATGGAACTGTTCTAACTTTATGTGTTACAGGCTGTGCCCCAGGTATTAACCTTATCTTGTGTTCAAATCCTTTCACGCTCCCAACCGTTTCTTGAAAAACAGGTTTAAATTCAGAAATAATGTCTTGAACATTTACATTAGAATTCTCTATGATGGAAATAGGAAAATTATTGGAAGCAGTTTTTGGTTTAGGTAATTCCCCCACCTTGATAGGTTTATCATCTCCAGGAACTAAATAAAGTCCCATCTTAGCAAGATCTTTCCAGCCTACAATGTTCTTGCCTTTTTTGGCAACATAAATTTTAGTAACTGTTTCTCTTCCAAGACACTGTACTAACCCTTCAAAATAACCTATCATGTTAATATCCTTCTCACCAAATGCTTTGGGATTGACATCAGACTTAATCAGTTCAACTCTTTTGTCCCATTTTTCATAAAAAGTTGAGTCTCTGAGGATTGTAAATGGCGAACCCGAATCCGCCATGACCTGTAAATTGACATTATCAATGATAGCGGAACATAAAGGGCCCTTAATAGAGTCCACATCGCCATTGTAATCCAAAGTTACCACAATGTTCTTTAAAGAATTAGAACAAGAGTCTACATCAATGAAATTTACATTAGAAGGTTTCTTGGCAAACCTACAAACTCCTTGGAAATGACCAATTTTCTTACAAATAGAACAACGTTTCTTAAGTGCTGGACAGTTTGGAGCATTTCCTATGTGGTCTTTTGAACCACATCTATAACAGAAAAAAGTCTTTTTCTTCTGAAAAGGTTTATAGTTGGACTGGACTTTGCTTTTTGTATTGATTGAACAAACAGCTCCTTCTTGGTCAGAATCAGAATAATCCAGCGCATTAATTCCTTGTTTGGTCGGTTCCATAACTACCTTACTAGTCAAAGTAGAGCGTTCGATACTTAGAGCGAGGTCAATGACCTCGCTTAATGATGGGTTTTTACATCCAAGGATCCTTTGTTTTATTTTTCTAGAAACGCAATTGAACACAAATTGATCTCTTATAAAATTATCTGGTGAAGGTTCAAAATTACATGTGATAGCGAGGACTCTGAGTGCAGAAATATACTCCTCTACTTTCTCTTCTTCTTTTTGTTTCCTGGAATAAAAATTATGGCGCTCGAGCATGATATTTGGTTCATCGCAAAACTGTTTTTTAAGTCTAGCAATAGCTTCGAGGTAAACGTTCCAAGGGTTATCTCCACTTTCATCTTGAGAAATAGGAGGAGCTATAGGAACAATACTTTTAAAAATTCGTTGACCTGCTTGACCTAAACAACCAAAAAGAATTGCAAATTTTCGTTGGGAAGAATACTCAGAAGCGTCTATAGCAATCAAATGATTTTCAAATAAACCAAACCATTCTGACCATATAATGTCAGGAGCACCTGGTTTACTTAGAAATGGTGGTGGTTGAGTAATTTGATGCCATTGATTGTTAGCCATACTTAATGATAAAACTAGGAATAATTAAATAAAGTTTAGATATAACACCAGATGAATAAAGATCAATAAAAAGTGTACAAGAACATAATGTTAAACATTATAATACAAATTGCATTAAAATTGTCATAAAATAATGAATAATGTTACATCAATACGTTTGCAATTGAATATTAATTGAAAAATTATATATCTATATATATCAAGGTACTGTAATTTCAATAAGTGTGTGTATTGTTGATATGAAAACGTGTGTATTTGATACTAACCGCTTCAAAATTAAAAGGACTGTATTAACATTCGTAATAAGTGTATATTTTGATGACACAGAATGTTTTTGTAAGAGCGTGCGTATCGCTGGAGTTATACGCTATAATAATTGTATAAGTTTGAAAGAGAAAAATTGTGCGTATCTCTGAAGTAATACGTGTAATTTTTATAGCTCAAGTCTGAAAGAGCGTGCGTATCGCTGAAGTAATACGCGTTAATAAATGCACAGTTCAGAACCACAAATTAGAAAAAGTGTGCGTATCACTGTGAAGATGCATTTTCATTATCTTTGAAACAACGTGGTCAAATAAACGTGCGTATTGTTGAAGATACGCTTTGAAAATACACACCACGATACCTTGAATTTTACTGGAGAAACGTCTGTCACCTGAAAGTTTCCTTTAGTTTCACGCCGAAGACATCGTTGACGGCGTGTGGAAATCAGGAAAACCAATGGTGAGGATTATTTCATCCAGTAAATTGACACCGACCAATAGGAGAGGCTCATTCGGTGGTGAACGAATGATCAACCAGGAGATATGAAGAAACGCCTCAAAATCCTAGATAGCCTATTGGGAATCGTGTCTTACCAATTAGTTCTTGCTCCGAGATTAACAGGAAATACTTTGCCAAAAACGATAATACCGGAATGAGGTGTAGATTCAAATCCAGGATTCCTGAAGAAAGTTGAATTAAAATTCCTGCGTGGGTAAGGGTGGAGTTTTGTTCCCCAATCGTCGCCAAGATCCGCTCACGGCTCCAGTAACATCGGAGGCTTGAGCGAGTGCGGACAGGTCTACGGAGAGGGAGTAGCCTTGACGGAGTAAGTAGGGACATCCTGCCCTGCTCTTGATCTTAATCTTGTGGATTTCTCTGTTTGGCTACATGTGTAGGATTTGACTACTGGCATCCCTCCATTAACTCTTCGAAGGACTCATGGTGCCAAACGATGGTCGCATTTGAAGTATGTAATTATCCTAAGCACGACAATGCCGGTGACTTTACGTTATATGTTATATTTTTGTACTGGCTTGTGAGTCTTATTTTCACAGATTCACACACGCCAGTAGGCATGGGTTGAAAAATCTACTTCACCACCACAACCACAGAATTATCACAAAATATAATATGGACTTTAGGGTCGTGTATTTTTTAATCTCTTTTTTCTTTATATCCTTGCAGGTCTTTTTGATATTTAACACAGACCAATTAGGTGGTGTATATTTATTTTGTATTTTTGATTAATATTTTATTTATTGTGTCACCTGGAGTGGGAACATCATTTCTCCTTTCTAGGTCCTGTCTAATTGCCTTGGGGAAGGGCCTGAAACTAGTTGACCATCAAGGGAAACAATAGGTATTCACGCCTAGGGTTTTCTCACACGTCCCCAGATTTTAGCATACCATTTTAGGGATAGGAAATAAAATTGTTTTTGTACCCACTAATCTGGTATTTTAAAACTTTTTCCTTTCTTTGCTAAACCCACTCCCTTCTTAATTAACATAGGTGGTTAGGTGTATAGGGACAACCCTGTATTTTACAATTAAGTGCTCCCGCTCATCCGTTGGTAGTAGCACACCCCTGTCCGTAGATGGCATGGATGGACCCAATGATGAAGCATGCCACCAAGGGGAAACCCGGATGGGTGAGGATTTTTGAAAATACTTTTTTTTCCCTTTCACTGTGTTCCTGCAAGAAGATTTTTTTTTTCCCTTTTTCCTAACAGAGGGTACCTTTCTTGATTATCTGTATAGTGCCGTGGAGGACAGGTCCCCACTTTGCCTACCTCTACTCTGCCCCTTTTAAAAAAAATATTATACAGTGTACTGCCATTTCTAGAATATACGGTTATGACGTCTGCAGCACATGCTGTTCTCCTATTTTTAATATCAATTACAAACCTTTTTGGAGCTTCAAATACATGCAGCTCAAGAACAAACATGCATTTCAGATTATTACATTTCCTTTTGTACTACACGACGTAGTGATAAACAAATTACCCAATGCTCATTTTACTTGAAAATAGATAAGCCGTTACCTTCCCAGCTTGCTCCTGTGTGCAACACAAGCCTCTCAAATATAATTTAATTGCATTATATAAAATTGGAACTGCAGCACAGAACAATACACAGTGATGTAAATGGTTTAAAGCAAATGCCCAAATGATGCTTTCCATTAGTGAAGTGTGAATTTGTTCTCTCCTAATGTAATTATTTACTTAACAAAGCTGATGGGATATGGTATTCCCTCACTGGCCATCATGAATTGTGCTTCGCATGCCTTTTTACAATGTTAATAAAATGGCCTTTCGTGCAAGAAGATAGCCCTGGAACATGTGCTGTAAATTATTTCAGACTGTTGTCTCCGAAAAGGTAGTGAAAATAATCATCGAAATAATAAGAAGCACTCCCGTCTGAGCCCACTGGAAAAAACTATCAATCTGACTTTATGTGGAGTGCCAGTCAGTGCAGGAAATGAGTAGCAAAACAAAGAAAAATACTTTTATTTCTAATAGTTTTTTGCTTTTTCTATGTGTGCTGCATTCTGATTTTTTAGGGCTGGTGCAAGGGAAAAACGGGGGTGTTCCGTATTCTGGTAAATATGGTGTATCCCTGTGTTTTGAAATGGCGTGGCACCGCTAAATTGCTTGCAGCCCTGCACCATTCTGTCGTAAATATACCCCAGGATCTTGGCAGGCCACAGTGAAATAGGCCGAATTTGTCTCAGTGTAATTTGCAGATACATTCTGGTGTGCTCTCACGTTGTCTGCTTTCTATTCCTAACAGTAAACTGTAGGGTTTCAAACAGATTTCATAGCTTTCTATTCCTAACAGTAAACTGTAGGGTTCAAACAGATTTCATTGCTTTCTATTCCTAACAGTAAACTGTAGGGTTCAAACAGATTTCATTGCTTTCTATTCCTAGCAGTAAACTGTAGGGGTTCAAACATATTTCATAGATTTCTATTCCTAGCAGTGAACTGTAGGGGTTCAAACAGATTTCATATTTACAACTCCTACTGTACCCAACACAAAGACTTCACTTAAAGAGCCAGAGGAAGGGCACCTGGGGAGGATTGCAAGGGCCCCAAGCAAGGACAAAACACGAACAAACCATGACCTAATTCCAAGTTGTTGGTTAAAGATACATATCTTGCTTTTATTCAGCTGAAACAATGCATCAGGAAAAAAACTATTCAACACATTTACAATAATCTTGAAAATTGTTACAAATATTAATGTTATTTTTGTCTGCGTACAAAGAATGCTAGGCAGGCATAATCCTGTCCTAACCATCCCCATGCACATTCTTTTATTTATTTATTTTATTTATTTATTCAATTTGTATAGCGCAAATTATCACCGATAGGTCTCTAAGCGCTTATGGTGTAAAAACTGAATCAGTACAGAAGAAAGGGTCGCCCAGATCATGCCAAACCCCAAGCTTCTCGGAACAGGATCGTTTTTAACTTACGCCTAAAAGGCAGTAAGTTTGGTTCTTTCCTCAGGCAGAGCGGTAATTTATTCCAAGCTGCCGGGAGAGTCGTGGACAAAGCACGTCCACCATAGGTAGTCGTGCGATAGCGAGGACAGACCAAAAATGACTGACCAAAAATTCTTTGTGAAACCATGTCCAATGTTTAGATTCCCCTGCTTTCCCTAAGACGAAGAGCCTGGTCAACTATGATGCAAACCTAAGATAACTGTCTGAGACACCTCCCCTGGAAGGACACAGAAGCCCCTGACACCCAATAAAGAGATGGGCTGGGTAAATGGGTCAAAACTGAAGACTGTGGTACTGCCCCATTTCCCCACCACACCAAGGGAACAGAAGAATTGGGCACTTAACCCAGTGGAGGCCAGAAACAACCATAGCAACGTCCATCCACAACCCACATAAAGAATTAAGGGTCTGATTATGATCTTGTGGATGGGATACTCCATCACAAACGTGATGGATATAACGTAAGCCGTATTACAATTTCTATAGGATATAATGAAATTGTCATGCGGTGGAAGGGATATGCGTCACATTTGTGATTAAGTAACCTTTGTCCACCAAGATCGCAATCAGACCCTAAGACGCCATACTTCCTCTATGGGGCCCAGTTGAAAATAAACAATAATGCACATCATTTTATGAGGATGCTAAAGTGACCCAAAATTTCTCTGTCACCCATGAGCTCACCCCACCACAGTCTAGTGTGGTTCACCTATCAACCAGCTTCCCCTCAAGTGACATCATTAACTTAGCTGTAAAGGAAATAAGGAATGCACAAACAACTTACTTCCTTCTTGAGATAGGTGTATCAAGAATAGTACCCCACCTGGGTATCCCAGTCAACGCTTCCAATGGGAGAGGACTTGGCCCCAGAAATGGTTTTGAGCGACTACAGGGGAGGGTTTGCTCATTTCCCTAGCCGTAGCCACACCTCTAGAGTGGGATTGGAGTTCTGGGAGAAAAGGCTCTGTTGGTTTCAGGTAGAGAGGGGCACTTTGGGATAGTTTACATTAAAATATACGGGAAGTGTGGTAAAAGTGGGTAGGGTCACCCCTGCAAAACGTTACCCCATTAGTTAGGGAGTGGCCAGGAGTTTCCCCCGCACATGGGCTGGCATTGGGCATAAATGTGCCATCCCCAGCACCTTCCTAAGAACACTGCTCTATCTGTGTAAGGAAGACTGATGAAGGGCTGCACCTGCTGTTAGTGGCGGCTGGTAACATTTTAAAATGGTGCAGTAATAATGACTGACAGATATTGAATGAAGTGGGTGATGCCAGCAGTCCTGAAGAGGGTGGAAGGGATCAATAAGAGGGTTTGGCTCAGGAATCTTTTAAAACTAGAAGCATTGTGGTTCTTCAGACAATGCATTTATTTCCCAAAGAAATTGCATAATGTTTCTCTCTGAAATATTTCAATGCTTCTGAGTTTGCCTCTGTGTTATGTGTTTGCAATAGTAAATACTACTTCCAGCTGTGATCTAAAAAATGGAACGTAGTAGCAATATTATAAAACACAGGCACACAGAATATTCCTTACCATCTTCGGACAAGTCTTGATGCTTTTGTGTAGCACTTCAAACCAGGTTTGCAATTACCCTCCGCTATACATACTATGTTATGGATATTAATTTAAACTGCACTGCGATTAAAAGTTGCTTTGTCCTTACAGGGATTCCAGCGTATGGCCCGCAGATCACAATAGATGTTGGCAGTAAATGTGTTAGTAACATTAGCTCATGGATTGGACTGCGTCAGAAATTATGCTGCTTTTGTGATCTGTCAAAACTCAGAAAGTCGTACCTGTTGTGTTTGTGCAGCTAATCAATAGGCCTCCAGAGCAGCTGGAAAAATAATTACCAACAAAGTCGCATCCCGGGGATGATTGGTTTCATCTGACGGTGTGGGTGCTGTTCAGGAAAAGCATTGCAAATCACCAATCACCTGCAGGATCGCATATGTGCCAGTATTTTAGTAAACATTAAAAGCAGACTTCGCAATGGGGAAATCTGTTGAATATGAAAAGGGGGGTGGAGCATGTCATATGACATGATGGAGAGCTTAAAGTAGCAGCACCCGAACAGGCTTCCATAAATCAGTGTCATGCACCACTAAAACACCTCCTCTTTTTCTGGGAATCAAGGGCTGTAAAAAGGTATGCCCTGCTTAATGGTGTCAACATTCTGTACGTGCGCACATGTGCAGAAATGGCCTGTAAGGCTCTGCCTGCCTGGCTCTCATCGGACTTCAAATCAGGCAGTCTGGCACAAATAAATTGCATTTTAAATACAGGGAAAATGTGTTAATGGGGCGTTTAGATCAGTAGGGCGTGGGACCCCATGCTCTTAAACACGGGCTGCTACTGCCTGCTGTTGTTACCTGTAAGGAGCACGCTGTTGGCTGGACATGCTCCCACTTGTACCCAGGAGCTAGAAGTGGACTCTAAGGTTCAGTTGGATAACCTCCTGTTAAGCTGGAGAAATGAAAAAGCTTCAAGAGACCCATTTTTTCTGAAGGGCCCAGCTGACCAGTTCCAACTGGACCTGCTCAGGCCCCTGTTGCTGACTTCTGTTGGAGTGATGTTAGAGTGTGCTCCTCCTGCCCAAACATGGAAAGCTGGGACTTAGAAACGTTTTGCACACCTTTCTTCTGAAGAACCGGTAGGAGGCTGGTACCGTAGTGAACGTCAAATTACATGTAAGTTCCAACGTTCTGGTTTGTCCCACTTAAGGAGATCTGATTTCCAGAAAGTTTACAAGTCAGTGAGTAGAAGGCTTCCCTGAGACCAATGCTGAGCCGAAGCAGATTGACGTTGAGACATTCCAGGGCACGGATGCCGAACTTCTGTTCTGAGTTTTGCCGCCTTCATCGACAACCACTCCGTTCTTCAGCAACCCGCCTTTGTCGAAACCCAACTCGAGTCCAGCGTGCATCTCTGATGATTTGTCAACAACCACCTTTTCTCCCCCAAAAATTCTAAATCTGAAGGTAACTTTTTGTATTGAACCTATATAGGCCTAAAATCCGAACTGCGGTTGGCCCTAAACCTGAATTTTGTCCCAGACTAGTGCGACCAGTAGCCCAGGGTTGGCACTTTTGCGGTTTTTGGTGCTAAAATGTAATTCAGGCTTTAAAAAATGTATTTCTCCTGCTCTCTTTGTTGGACTTGTGTTGTTTAGGTGTCATTTTGCTCATTTAAAAATATTCTCTAGGTTTATAAAGTGGAGTGGAAATTTTAATGTGTTGTGTTTTCGAGTTTTTAACAGTGTTTGTAGTTCTAAATGTTTTTTACACTTTCTTTTGGTAAGCCTGTTTGCTCTGTGCCATAGGTGCCAGGGGTTGAGATCAGGTATAAATTACTGAAAACTTTACTGCCCCTGACAGAAATTGTGGCCTTATTACTTATGGTAAACTATCTTCGACCCAATCGAATAATCCGTTTTCTAACACTGTGTAATGATGTAAATCCCATCCTCGTCGCCATAAATGTAATGATGAAAAGTCCACAAGTGATGATGAGTTCAGAGGTGATTTATTCCAAGTAACAGAGAGACCCCACCAGGAGCATCCATCATGGTGCTCAGCCCAGCCAACTGTGAACTCTCAGGCAGATCACCAACATTCTGATAGATGCATCACATGAACATTCTATTAGAGGTAGAGAAGGACAGCATAGAGAATACCAAGATACTACATACTGGTATTCAGCAGTAGGATCCAGAGCTTGTGTATACCAGTACCACTCAGCTATTTAATTTGAAAAGAAACATCCCTGGATTGAACTAAAAGCAAAACGAAATGTTACATTTTTAATTGACATCAGGTCTTTGACTTGGTAATGTCTGATTTTTCTCTAAATATATTTCTCAATTTTTGCACCTTCAAACTGTCTAAGGGAACATGGAGTTGGATTTGGCTACTTTGACAACTCTTCAGTGATTGAGTTGAAGGCCATATGCAGAGAAAGTTGAAGCAGGGCCGCAATGCCAAGAAGGCCGAGTTTGAGAAGGCCCTCTGTGCACGACAAGCTTGAATCCCCTCTGAGGAAGAAGGAACTCCCAAAGGATGAAGGAGAAGGGGACAGCCTATTCCAGCATGGATTCTTTGGTGCACCATCCAGTGATCCAGTGCTGGAAGTTAAGTCCGCTCTGCCATCACGAGCCCCTCTGAACTGGCCATCCACCAGTTAGAGCTCAGTGACAGGCAATCATAAAGGGAGCTGAAGGCCAAAGTGGAAGCCATAGCCCTGGAGGAGAAGAAACTGACACTAGAAGAAAATAAATTGGCCTCGAGGAAAAGAAGACCAGGCTGGGTCTGATGTCCAGTGAAGATGGTGGTAGCAATGGTGGAGTGTCTACAGGGGGACCACTCACCACTTGTTATGTTGTATTACGACGTTTCTTTTACCTCAGCACTGAGATGCCCCTGCGGGGATGAGTCCAGCGGTATACCACATATTCATTAACAGAATAGATACATTCCTGACTCTTGAAGAGGGGCTAGCTGACTCTTACACTCACATGAAAGATGCCCATATGCAGAAGTTTAGTCTCACACCATAAGTCCCGGGACACATACAGAGACACACAACAATCCTGGAATGACTTTGTAGATATTCCACTAAAAGCACTAGAGGGCTGGGTGAAAAGCAATGTGGTCACTATGATGGGCTACAAAATATGATTATGAAGTAGCACATCTTGAGTAATTATCATTCAGTTTTACACTAGTATTAAGTCGATTTCAAGTTGTCTGACCCCAGGCAGCTTGCTAAGAGAGCTAATTTGTGGGTGCACACTTTGGTATCTGAAAAGTCCCAGGAGCTGATCCTAAGAGAGGGGATTCAGCTCGTCCTCAGGGGAAAGAGGGGAGCAACAAGGAGATTTCAGAAGGGTTCCAAAAGTCAACTCACGAGGGGTAGTCCCACGCATTTTCATAACCCAAGTAGGGAGAGTACAAGAGGAAGAAATCTTGTGACCCTATGAAGGCTGGGGTGTAACTGGACTGTCACAAGCCAGGACATAAGAATGTAGAATCAGTCTTTTCTAAGAAGCCCCTCATAGATGGGCAGTCCCAAGGGATTGCTAGTGTAGGAATTTGGCTAGACCTTTACTCAGGGGAAACCAGGGTTTTGACTGAAGCCACCTTAGTTTCTGTGGATAGAGTGGATGTTGTAGACTTCCATGGCAGGCTCACCTCCCAACATGGTGAAGTACAGGCAATGGCGAATCTCCAACGGGACCAAGGTAGAGATTTTGAGGGATACAGGTGGGCCGACTAGTTTAGCCAGAGCAGATTTTCCCACATTCTTTTCGTAGGCTAGTCAGTACTGACAATGAGGTGAGGTTTCATCCCACCACAATGGTCACCTTTGAGTGGGGAGGGGTTAGGAGCCTGAATAAGGTAGCTGTGAGGCCTGCTATTCCAGTGTTAGAAATCATCTATAAACCTCTGATTGGGCTGAGGTGCAAACCTGAGTAGGAGTGAGTGACAACAAGGGACCAGATAGACCCTCAAGGAAACCAAGGGAGCCTGGAGCCTGTAGAAATTGCCCTGGTTCCCACAACCAAAAGGAAGGGCAAGTGGCATGGGAAACCAGCCTCAAAACGTCCTACGGCCCAGAAGGAATCCGACCCCTAGGTGGGACATCTGGAGCCCAGAGGGGGAGAGTAACCTACCCTGAGAGACCTGACAGATCTGTTTGACTTGCATGGGGCATGTGGACCCACATGGGAGAAATTCTGTCAAGCACAGAAAATGTGCCTGTTGCAAATGGGTTCTGCCAATTAGTAGGCTCAGATATTTGCTTTTTGATCACCCAGTCTCACTTTTTGTGCATGTGTTTACTGTCAGTGTCTGCCTTTCAAGATAAGGCTACTGCATCACACCTAGGGAAAAATACACTTGTATAGTTACACGTGAACACTTTCACATGTGTGGGGTCGGTACATGTGAGACTACCGTTGCATGCAGTCTGGTAACTGTGCACAGGTACACTGGCCCAGAAGGGACTCTGCAAGATTAGATATTGACCTGGGATAGGCCTTATGATATATGTAGGCACTCATAGGTAAGGTCAGTAGAGTTTATTGGTTTATCAGCAGTGTCACTGTATCATATTTGCTTTAAAGTGCAGTTTCCACTAGGTCAATGAAGTCCCATTAGAAATGAAACTGGAGTGAAACATGTGCACCAAGTTTGACTACACAGGTCCCAAGAAGCCACATGAACTCCTTACCGGTCTTCCAGAATATTCATATTTCTCGGACTCAGCTCAGAATCAGATTCCTGGCCTTTTGTCACCCTGCTGGGCCAAATTAATTACTTTTCTCCCTAGCAGAGAGAACAAAGGCCTCCTGACTCAAAAGGAGTAATTAACATTGCTTCACTCTGCTTCTGAGGGCGAAGAGGTATGGAAGAGAATCTGCACCTATTAATTAACTGTCACAGGAATGGGACATCGCATTCCAAAGGCGGAAGCCCAAACCTCTGGAGCCAACACAGGGGTAGCGGGGTTCCCCTTTCAGGTTTGGTGGTATTATCCCTGGCAATGAGGTCTACTAGGGGCAAAGCTGATGCCCCCAAAGGAGATGTGAACAGGAAACAGTTCACTGATCGATCTTGAATTGTCCAAGCATGCTGTGCATGAAGGTTGGGGCAGGGGTGAAGGGGTAATTCAGCCCCCTAAGGTTGGCCAGGGTTGACTGGCTTGTAGAATGTTGCATCCCCATTTAAAAACTCTTGCACAAGGGAGAGAAAGAGAGTTGGACACTGGAATTGAACAACAACACCATAAAAAGCTGGAAGGACAAGCCCCTTGACACCCTCATGGATTAAAGACTCTGCCTACAGCTGACCCCAGACCAGTGGGTCTGTCCAGGAGCAGTGAAGCTGCGTCCCTTACATCCCTTGAGTACCAGTTAGGGTACACTGTGAACTTCTGTGCCCCAGTTGGACGAGAGGAACGCAAGATACCAAGGATGAAAGGAGAGTTGGTGCAGTGTGCCAGTGGAACCAGCTCCTGTAAAGTCTACTGCCTTTGAGGCCAGGATGCGAGTTGCAGAGGCTCCAGGTGGCTAGGACTCACCACCAGGAGCAAAATGAACCCAAGATGGGGTTAAAGTCAGCCCACCGGTTCCTGATTTTCCACTTTTTTTTTCAGAACAATTTTATTGTTTATTTGGAAAGAAGATCGCAAAAGGACCACAGTACTCCGAACACCGGAGGGGCTGTGAGAAGAAAAGGCACAATGCAAGAAGTTGCAATCAATACAGCTATCAAAATTATCAGTGTAATAAAAAAAAGTACCCACCCCCCCAACCCTACATGAACCACCCCCTCCCCATGCCCTCCCTAACCCTATGCACGATGACTACTCAGGTCCACATAGTAAGGAGTCCTTTTGAGTTTGTGATGCACTTCACCCCTACCCCAGGCGTCATAACATATGCTGATCCTCAACATCCCGCTGCAACGGCGGCTCTAGCCACAGCCCTCTATACTCCGCCCATCGTTTCCATATTTTATAATGTTTTCTGGGGCAGCCCCGGGCCTCGTACACTGGACGCTCCAAGCCCATGCAATAATCCAATTCTCGTTTCCACACTTCTATCGGGGGGCCCTGGGTTCTTCCAGGCGCGGGCCACATCTCTTTTGGCAACCGTGAGACCTAGAAGCAGCAAGTGTCGTTTGTAGATATTTCCGCCCACCTGTTCCATGACATGAAGGAGGCCCAGCTGTGATGTACGTGGAAGTTCCCAGCCGAGAACCTCGTCCAGGCAGTCCCACACCCGCATCCAGAATCTCTCCAGCACCCCACAAGACCACACTGTGTGGAGGAACGTGCCAACCTCCCGGCCACACCTCAAACAGTCAGGGGAAGCAATCAATCCGGCCCGCCACAACCTCTCCCTCGTAAAATAGGCTCTATGTAAGTATTTAAACTGGATGAAGCGCAAGCGCACAGCAATGGCCGCCTCCCTCGGGCGGCAAGGGCCTCCCTCCAGCCCTCCTCATCAATATCTCCTACGTCCCGCTCCCAGGCGCACCGAAGCTTGTCCAGAGAAGGGGAACAGTGGGTAACCAGTGACTGGTAGATGCGGGATATTTTCTTCTCCTCCAAGTCACCCATAAATAACTCTGATTTTCCACTTTTAAATGAATTTACCTTTGACCCTCTTGCCAGCGACACAGCATGTGGAGCTTCGCTGCCTGCATGAATTCCACTCCTGGGGTGGGATAGTGCCTGGAGGTCGTGTAGATCTTTATCAATAATTAATGACTTTGGGAGGGTCTGTGTATGGGTTCTACTTGCCAGAGTTGGATAGGGTCCGGAGACCTCATCCCCTGGGCAGCCCTATGCCACATAGGGCCCAGGACCCCATATTAAAGTCCACAACAAAGGAAGAAGAAGGAGGAGGAGTGCCACTACGCCCTTCACAAATAATAGAAAGGGGTTGCCTGTACCAATTAGACTTTTTTACTACACAAAAGAGCCCTTATTAGGAACCTTAGAGTAATGAAAGATTGCAAAAAATAAGGTTCTAAATGTATTCCTTGCAATTTGCATGCAACTCCTATACGCCAGTGGAAATCACACGTTGCTATATTAGAAGAACTGTAACTTATGAGCTGAAAGTAACAAAGGATGCCTGTGACAAAAGATGTAATTTAGAATACAAATCTGTCATCTCCGTGTTACACATTGTGCTCTGCAGTAGGCACATTTACCATCTATGCTACTTTATGATGAGCTAAAACGGTAACTAGGTAAAACACAGATCTCTGCATTAACCACCAAATTGTTTTTACTGTACCATAAAAATTGCTGTGCACATAAGTATCTCTGCAGCAGGGACCTTAGCGCCCAAAGATATTTTCAAATTCAGTCTATTTGTGGCCAATTAAACAAGCCAGAACAGATTTACTGTCACATTTGTCAATGTTGCCAATTTCTTTATGACATGGTTTTTAAGAACTATCTCTATAAGTTGACTGTTAAACGAAGATCCTGTTGTGTGTCGTGGAAGGTTGTTGCTGGGGATATGCATTGGTGGTCACTTTGAAATGTCGATGTTGTAGCGAGAAGTGCAGATCTCACTTTGCCAGTCGTCGATAGTGATCACTGTGGAGCGAAGAATCTGGTTCACCAGAGCTTCTCATTGATGGATGGTGTGGGCAGAGAGCTTGGCATGAATGGTCCAGTTTGCTGTTGTGAAGAGCCTAGAACTTCAGGATTTTTTCTTTTCTTCCGGGAGTTGTTCAACTGAGGCCACACTAAAGGTTCATGACCTGGAAGGCACCTATTGGGGCCCAGGAACGCACTCCAGCAGAGACCAGTAGGGCTCAGGCAGCTCCAGTTGCATGTCCAGGCTGGTCCAGTTGCAGCAAGGAAACTGAGTAGTTACAGGGAGACCTCTAATGTCCCTGTAGCTCAAAACAGGAGGTCAGTCAGCTGACCCTTCGAGTCACTTAAGCCTGGGATGAATGGTGCAGGTCCAGTTTTCCTTCTCAGCAAGCAGGGCAGGCCCCAAGCAGTAGGGTGTCTGTCTGTGGCATAGGAGTGTATTGAAGAGTGGAACTGAGGCTGAGGGTCCCCTTTTTATACCCAGTACTGACTTTGAAGTGGGTAAAGCTTCTTTAGTTTCCCGCTAGAGAGAGCTGGAATTTCCTACCTCTCTGCCCTGGTCACAGACTGTCTGGGGGCACAATAGGCTAGTGTGAAGTCCTTTGAGTGTGAGCTGAGCCATTGCCTATGAGGTGCAAGTGTGGTAGGTGACAGCTCTACTCCCATCCTGCCCGAGATGGACAAGCCTGCCAAACACCCAGACCCTCTATTGTGATAGTGGCTTGGAAGAATACACAATGGCCAACTGCCAACCTCACCTAGTCATGTGACCCATGGATAGGCACCAAATGGTTAGGACACTAAAATGCCAACATACTAAAAGTGGCATTTTTAGAATTGAGCCTTAAAAGTCGACTTTACCATTAAAGAGGGGTTTAAATTACAATTCATCAGATGCCAGACATGAAGCTTCTAACAGCTTCCAATCAAAAGTTAGCACTAATTAAATATGATAAAGTAACCTAGTATTATCCTATGGGAGAGGTAGGTCTTGCTATAGTGAAAAACAAAGGTAAGAGTTTTTTACTACCAGGACATATAAAAGTGAAAAGTACATGTACAACTATTTTCAACATAATGCACCCTGCCCTCTGGGCTGTTTAGGTCATGCCATGGAGTGACTGATATAATTAAAAAAGAAAGGTTTAAGCCTGGGAAAAGGTTTATTTTGCCAGTTTGAACTGGCAGTTTAAAATTACATAAGGCTGCAAAGCCAGACCTGTAAATTGGGACTAGTTTAGTGGACAGCCCAATAAGTGTTGCAGGCCCACTAGTAGCATTTAATTTACAGGCCCTGGGTACATGTAGTACCACTTTATGAGGGACTTATAAGTAAATGTAAAGTTCCAATTACTGGTTCTCAGTGGTAAAGTGCCCAAAGTCCTAAAATCCTGGTGATATTTTCCAGCATTCGTCCCACTCCTCCAAAGCCTAAATAAGCCTCTCAAGTATTAACGAAATGCTCTAATCCCAGTTACTGGAGTATAAGAAATAATATAACTTATCCTTTGTGCAGGGAGTACTTAATTTGGACTGGGCTTGGGCGATGTTCAAAACCTTTATTTTGTGCGGTTTGGATCAATTTCTGTTGATGGGTTACAGTTGCAACTTAATGTTCTTCACCAAGACACACAAATATTAACTATTTTCATTGCAGTGAGGCCAGACAAATGCTGTCAATTCTCTGCATTTGGGTTTTTGCATGCTTTTGATCATCTCACACATTCTTGTTTATTTACTCCCCATAAAACTAGAAGGTAGCGTTTCCTAAATTAGGCAACGTCCCCCTGAGCACAGCAGGACTATCGCAGGATGCGATGTCAAGAGTTTGTTAAGACATTTACTCCAAAATATAAACAAAAATCTTCAAAGTGGATTGACCAAGATATTTTATTCTTTGCTTCATGAGACGATATTCAATACATCATATCGCAACTCCATAGAGCAAACTTAAATGCATAGAAGCATGCATTTCCACCTCTCCCAATGCATTTAGGGCAGTTTTTGCCCTTCGTCAGGGGAAAATCTATACAATAATAAGGCAATGATATCATAAGTAACCAACCAACTGTGTGCCTGCACCTTCACCCAGGTGACATCAGAAGGTATAACGAAAATATAATGAAAAATGCAATGAATTGTTCTAACTCTTAGATGAGTGAGGTCAAATCAGGCGCCCATAGATAATCATGCAAACGTATTTACTGAAAGTATGTACTGACTATTGAAACAAAAGTAAACAACATGCAAAAAAATTACAGGTGTGTCAACAAACCAAAAAAATGAAGACTGTAAGTGAACGCGGGTGCAAATATAGTTATGAGCACTGTTAGAGATCAAAAAATATGGCTTCACGTGTTCTAATGGTGAAAAAATACCGGCGGTGTCAATAGTAACGAACATGCAAACAACTCAATAAATGAAAGCAGGTGAGTAAACGTGGGTGCATCATAGTAATGAGCACTGCAATGCTCGAGAATTGTGGCATCAAGAGTTGTTATAGTGAAAAGCTTCCAGCGGTATAGAGTGTAACTATTTAACAAGCAGACAATATAAAGTGACCAGAGTGACCAAAACATGTGGAGTCAAAGCTGACAGTGAGTTAACTTACTTCGATGAAGTGGCGATGACTTGAGGCAGGTGCTGGTGCTGGCGTTCAAACAATGGTGTTGTGCACGGGACGCTAGATAACGTACTGGTTCGGTAAGAAAAGACAGACTACGTGTTCAGAGAGAAATGTTATAATGAGTGTAAGCGCCATGTTAGACGAGTGAGAGTGTGCAGGTAACCGAATAGCAAAATATAAGGAATGATGCAGGTGAATAGCAAAATATAAGTAATGATGCAGATGAATACACAGTTATAGAGTGCAATACCAATAAAATCAATGTACAAAAACAGAACTCACAACTCAAAAATATATGAAACCTGTGTAAACAATAGTCAAACATATAAACAAAAGTGAATGAATTCTAAGTGGTCTGTCAGAATAAAACAAAATAATCCAAGTTACATGACGTATTGAAACCTGAATGATCGGTGATGCAATAAAGAACATAGGAAAATATTTGCTGACATAATCGGATAAACGATGTGGCTGAAAAATGAGATATAGACTACTATTCGTGCATGGCCAATACAATAAGGAGTAAAGACTTAAAAGGATGACCACTGATCCGATGAAGCATGTAAATGTTCTGAATAAATTAAACTAGATGTACAAGGTCTAGAATTGAGATTCCGGTGGGATAAAATCGAGCGGAAAAATGTAGCCGACATGCCGTGGCATGTCTAATATAGTAAGAATGCAAAAGTGAAGATAGTGTGTAAATTCTACAATAACCCCCTTATATGGAAAAACTATACCACATAACTGTAGTAATGGCTAGCTGTTTGATGCCCCCTGTGAGACGTCATACATCTGATATGATAATGGCAGGAAGATAGGTGGACAGAAAGAGAGCATGTGTGACACCCTATATAAACGGTCTTCCAAACTATTATTATTATTATTATTATCATTATTATTATTGAGCATTTGTAGAGCATGTAGCTACCCTTCGGCATCCCGGCGCTAGCAACTGAGCAGACAACCATTAGAGGTATGGAGCTATTTGTTGGAATAGCCAGGTTTTTAAGAGTTTACGAAATGGTAGAATATGGGCTTCAGATCGAAGGTATAAGGGTAAAGTGTTCCAGAACTTCGCCACATTATGGGCAAAGGATCTTCCTCCACTTCTAGTCCTCCAGATTTTGGGGACAACTTCAAGATTAAGGTTGAGAGATCGCAGGTCCCTCATGGGGCGGTAGGGGATAATGAGGGTTTTGTTGATAGCCGGGCCTGTTCCCCACATTGTCTTGTGGGCAATGCACAGGGCCTTGAATTGTGTTCTTTCAAGAATTGGTAGCCTTGAAGGGTTTTTAAGGCTGGCTTGGCTGACTGGGTTTTTGGAATTCCATGTAGCATCCTGGCAGCACAGTTCTGAGCAACTTGGAGTTTCCTTAGTGTTGCCTTGGGGGACCCCATGTAGAGGGAATTGCCATAGTCCAAGTGTGATAAAACCAAGGCTGAATCAGTATTTGGCTTGCGGCCATTGGGAGCAACGGGTGGACTTCTCAAAGTTATCTGAGTATACCAAAACAGGCCCCTGTCACCGTCACTGCTTGGTGGTCAAACTTAAGAGAGTTGTCTAACCAGACAACCAGACTCTTTATCCTGGTTTTGGGGGTGGGGCGGGCAAGGCACTTAGGCAAAGTATGACTAAGGTCTATGCTAGAGTGGTTACCTAGGAACGTAAGTTCGGTTTTACCTCCGCTAAGTCTGAGACAGGAGTGCTCCATCCAAGAGGCAACTTTCTGTAGTCATGTTTCGAAGTCCGAGGGGAAGTTGCGGGCCCCATTAAGAGTTATGACCAGCTGTGTGTCATCCTCATAGGTCACAATATTAATCATGTGGCCCCAAATACACATTAAAAAGTGGAGGGCTCAATGAGGAACCCTGAGGCACTCCACAGCTGAGATCTGGTCTCTTAGATGTGGCGTCCCCTGGGAAAACTTGAAAGGATCTTTTATCAAGGTAAGATTGTACCCAGGAGATCACCTCGTCTTGCATCCCCAGCCTCCTAAGTCTCTCTATTAGGATGGAGAAGTTAACTGTGTTGAAGGCCGAACTTAGATCAAGGAGGAGGATGGCAACTGCTCCTCCCTGATTCAGGATCTGTTTAGAGTCCTTGACCACAGCAAGAAGGGTGGTGTTAGAAATGGCATTTCTGGTTGGCTAAGGCTTGCGCCAAAAACAGGCAGAAACCACCATTCTAGTCAGGGCAAGGGAGTTACACGCCAAAGATAATCCCTGCTTACCCCCTTGGTAGCTTGGCATGAGCAGTCAGGCTTATCCCGGTGGCCATGTGTGAAGCATTTATGCACACACACAGCAACAACATCCCAGGCGCACCACAAAAGGAACTCCACACAAGGTTATATCAAAAATAGCCTTTGTATTCTCATAACTCATTAGAATTGCAAACACGTAATATACATGGTGCCACCTGGCACTGGGTCATATCTACAAGGGATTACTTACATCTGACAGGGCCCACTGGACCACTGTCAGAACCATCACAAAGCGAACTTAGTAAAAGTAAAACATGTCATAAACTTACAACCTGTAACCACTGGCAATCACTGTACTTAGCTCAGCCAGTAACATAAAATACATTATGCACAGTATCACATCAGGCACAAATTACATTCTGCGCCAACCTCACCAGCATAAACACGTTATGCAATCCTCTCATAAGTCTAAACACATTAGACGCTAACCTCCTAAGCATAACTCACATTAGGGGCATAAATCACACAGTGAAACATAATCTCACTAGCATAAACCATATTATGCAAAACAAACTCATAATCATAAAAACACATTTAAGGTATAACACAGGGTGCCTAAGTCATACTACATTGACCACAGCGACCACTGCGCCCTCCACGGCCTGGTCGCCCCCACGCTCCCCGCCTGCTCTGCCTGCCTACCTCTACCTGCTGCCTGCCAGACGCCGATCTGGCGCCCCAGCCACCGCAGGGCCGCCCACCAAGCCTGCCATTTTTTCCCGCCGTTCCTGCCGCGACCCCGCCCGCCCGCTTGCCGATTGGCCCACGCGCTCCCCGCCTCCCAGCGGACCCTCCCTCCCGGCTCCCTTCTTAAGGGGACCCAGACCACGATTCAGGAGCGACCACTGCGCCCTGCACGGCCTGGTCGCCCCCACGCTCCCCGCCTGCTCTGCCTGCCTACCTCTACCTGCTGCCTGCCAGACGCCGATCCGGCGCCCCAGCCGCCGCAGGGCCGCCCACCAAGCCCGCCGTTTTTTCCCGCCGTTCCTGCCACGACCCCGCCCCCCGCTTGCCGATTGGCCCACGCGCTCCCCGCCTCCCAGCGGACCCTCCCTCCCGGCTCCCTTCTTATGACGCCCCCAGAGCGACCGCACAGCGGACGCGCGCAGCGGGAGCACCGATTGAGTGCCGAAGGTGCGCCAAAGGTAAGCCCGTCTACGCCCGTCCGCGCCTGGACCGCGCCCAGTGCCAGGACCCCTGGCCCCCACCTCCGGAAGCCGACCCGACGGACCTACGACGCCACCGAACTCAACGCACTCAACACCGGCCGAACCCCGGGCTGCCACCGAGCCACACCGAGACACACCCACGGACCCTTCAGCTGCCACTCCTGCAAGTTCACCTGCAACCGGACCCACGCCACACCAGCACCCACCAAGCCGAACTCCAGCAGCACCCACCTGAAGTGCATCCTGCTCAACACCCGCTCCGTCCACAGACACGCCGTCGAGCTCTGGAACCTGCTCGACACCACAGACCCAGACGTCGCCTTCCTCACGGAAACCTGGATGAACGCCTCCTCAGCGCCCGACATCGCCATCGCCATCCCAGACGGCTACAAGATCATCCGGAGGGACCGCATCACCCAGACTGGAGGAGGCATCGCCATCATCCACAGGAACACCATCCGCATCACGACCAACACCGACGACACCCTCGCACCCGCCGAACACCTGCACTTCCAGATCCACGTCAACCCCAAGACCACCCTCAGAGGCACCCTCATCTACAGACCCCCGGGACCACGCACACAATTCAGCGAGGACATCGCCGACTTCATCAGCCCACACGCACTCCCATCCGCCGACCACATCATCCTCGGGGACCTCAACTTCCACCTGGAGAACAACAACGACCGCAACACCACCACCCTGCTGGACAACCTCGCCAACCTCGGACTCAAGCAACTGGTGACCACCCCCACCCACTACGCCGGACACACACTCGACCCGATCTTCTCTTCCAGCAAGGACATCGCCACGGGACTCCACTGGACGGACCACAGCTGCGTCCACTTCAGCTTCAGAAGGACCACACTCCACCATCACCAGCAACAGGCTCCCCGCAGAAGCTGGAACAAGATCACTGCAGACCAGCTCGCTACTTCCCCGAGCAAGAACCCTCCCACCAGCACAGCAAACCCCAGCCAAGCAGCCACCAACCTCACGAAATGGATCAGCGACTGCGCAGACGACCTCGCCCCGCTGAAGACCCTGCCGAGCAGACGCGGCAGCAAGAAAGCCCCATGGTTTAACGACGAACTCAAGAGCTCCAAGAAGAACTGCAGAGCACTGGAGAAAACCTGGCGCAGAGACCCAACACCGGACAACATGACTGCCCTCAAGCTCGCCACCCGAAAACACCACCAGCTGATCCACGCCACCAAGAAAACCGCATTCAAGGAACGACTGGACAACAACGCACACAACAGCAAGGAACTCTTCAACATCGTGAAAGAGCTCTCCAACCCCAACGCCGGAAACAACGACATCACCCCTTCGCAAGACCTCTGCAACTCCCTCGCCGCCTACTTCCACAAAAAGATCGCGGACATACACAACAGCTTCAGCACTCAACCGACGCACGCCACGACCGAACCACCGCCCCCCACCACCACCCTCCGCGCCTGGACCCCGATCAGCACCGAAGACACCATCCGCACGATGAACTTCATCCACTCCGGATCTCCGACAGACCCCTGCCCTCACCACGTCTTCAACAAGGCCAACGCTGTCTTCGCACCCCACCTGCGGGACATCATCAACACCTCCTTCGACATCGCCACCTTCCCGGAGAGCTGGAAGCACGCCGAACTCAGCGCTCTACTCAAGAAACCATCAGCAGACCCAACCGACCTCAAGAACTACCGCCCCATCTCGCTGCTCCCGTTTCCGGCCAAAGTCATCGAGAAGACCGTCAACAAGCAACTGGCCGCCTTCCTCGAGACGAACGGTTCCCTCGACCTCTCGCAGTCTGGCTTCCGGGCCAACCACAGCACCGAGACCGCCCTGATCGCAGCTACCGATGACATCCGAGCCCTGCTCGATAATGGAGAAACAGCGGCCCTCATCCTCCTGGACCTCTCCGCGGCCTTCGACACTGTCTGCCACCGTACCCTAGTACAGCGCCTCAGCAACGTCGGAATCCAGGAGAAGACACTGGAGTGGATCACCTCCTTCCTCGCCGGAAGGACACAGAGAGTCCGCCTCCCCCCGTTCAGATCGGAGGCCACCGAAGTCATCTGCGGCGTTCCTCAAGGCTCCTCGTTCAGCCCAACACTCTTCAACGTCTACATGAGCCCCCTCGCAGCCATCGCACGCCAGCACAACCTGAACATCATCTCCTACGCCAACGACACCCAGCTGATCCTCTCCCTCACTAACGACCCCGCCACCGCCAGAGCCAACCTGCACGAAGGGATGACAGACGTAGCCAAATGGATGTCGAACAGCCGCCTGAAACTGAACTCGGACAAGACGGAAGTCCTCATCCTGGGATCCTCACCCTCCTCCTGGGACGACTCCTGGTGGCCCCCCGCCCTGGGCAGCGCACCCAAACCAACAGACCATGCACGCAACCTGGGCTTCATCCTGGACTCCTCCCTCTCCATGACCAGACAAGTCAACGCCGTCTCCTCATCGTGCTTCAACATCCTGCGCATGCTACGTAAGATCTTCCGATGGATCCCCACCGAGACCAGGAAGACGGTCACCCAGGCCCTCGTCACCAGCCGTCTGGACTACGGCAACTCCCTCTACGCCGGAACCACCGCCAAACTCCAGAAGAGACTCCAGCAGATCCAGAACACCTCAGCACGACTCATCCTGGACATCCCCCGCCGCAGCCACATCTCCGGACACCTGAGAGACCTGCACTGGCTCCCGGTCAACAAGAGAATCACCTTCCGGCTCCTCACCCATGCACACAAAGCCCTACACAACCAAGGACCAGGATACCTCAACAGCCGCCTCAACTTCTACGCTCCCAAACGCCAGCTTCGATCGACCAGCCACGCCCTCGCCGCCGTCCCCCGCATCCGAAGAGCCACCACAGGAGGAAGGTCCTTCTCCTACCTGGCCGCCAAGACTTGGAACTCCCTTCCGACCCACCTCCGCCTGACCCAGGACCACCTCGCCTTCAGGAAGCAGCTCAAGACCTGGCTGTTCGAGCAGTAGCGGACCCCCTCCCCCGAGCGCCTTGAGACCCTCCGGGTGAGTAGTGCGCTATATAAATGCTCTGATTGATTGATTGATACATTAATTATATTTCCTAGTACCAACATCACATTAGGGCCTGGCGCCCTACAATCCTAACAGTCCCCCTGGCCAACTGGCCATCTCAAAAGGGGCTCAAATGCCCTGTGTCCAGAATGTCAGGGCATGCTGCCAATGCAGCGGAAGTCCAGGGTGCGCCACTGTGCAAGCCTAAACGTAGCAGCTGCCCACTACTTGCTGGACAGCTGGAAAAGTATGGGGCAAGGTAGTGCATGTCACTCCTAACTCAACAACATGCCCCCAAATAATTGTGGCATAAACGTAGCATCTGCCCACTACTTAGTGGGCAGCTGTACATATCAGATAAGGCCAGGCACCACCGTGACCTCTTATGCAAATGTGCTCCAAAGGTTGCCGGAAAAATGGCCTGCATCCTCCTTTTCGTCTGATTGTTTCCACCAGAGGGAGTTTACAGGAACCAGTGGGCAAATTTTTAGACAAATACCGCCAACCATTTGTTATCAAGACATGTACCTATATCAAAGATACTACAGACTTCCTCAAGAAAATCAATCAAGTCACGGTCAAGGCTGATGAAGAGATGTGGTTGTGTACCGTGGATGTGAAATCCCTCTATACTTCCATTCCACACAACCTTGGCTTAGAAGCCATTGAAGAAACCTTACTCAACTCCAACTTCAATCAAGATTTCAAACTGTTCCTTATAGAACTACTACACTTCACTCTTTACCAGAGTTACTTTAAATGAGAATTCCAGGTGCTATAATCAACTCACTGGGACTTGAATGGGCAATTGCGACGCCCGAGCATATGCCAATATTTTCATGCAAATTTTTGAAGAAAGAAAGATCTTGAACTTAGACATATGGAAAGAACACACTGCAAAAATTCTTGAGATATATTGGCGATATATTCATGTTATGGAAAGGATGGTACACCACACTGAAGACAGCATTGAACATGCTCAACAAAATCAACGTTCAAATCCAATTCACTTTTGACCTTCAACAGAAGAGAATGGCTTACCTGAACGTACAGATCAACAGAGTTAATGACAGATTGGAGACCACAGAGTTTAGAAAGATCATGGACAGGAACAATATGTTACACTATCAAAGTTTCCATCTAAACGCTCCCAAAAGTCACTTACCATACTCAGCAACTCCTCAGAGTGAAAAGATTTGTATCTGACACCGGGGATTTAAAAGAACAAACTGAAATTATGCTACATAGGTTCAGCCAACGAGGATACCCTCGGAAGATTTTAGAACAAGCGAGATTGAGAAGTATGACCAAAGCAAGACTATATTTGATGACGCAAACCAGAAAGAAAGAATCTACATGCATGGTAGTTGTCTCCAGATTTTGCAACATGAGTAAGCGCTTCAAAAAATCAATCAACAATCATTGGTCCATTTTAGAGTTGGAACCAGATTACAAGGGCATCTACAGGCAGACTCCTATTTGTGCTTTTAATAGAGGCAAGAACATTAAAGAACTGATTACTCAACCACTCAAAAGTGTTTCACAATTTGTTCATAAAGTATCGTCACCGTGTTTTAATTACAGCAACTGCAATAATATGATTAAAGATTCTTTAATATCTCATCCCATGAAAGGTACCGAAATTCACTTACATGTGACCGCCAACTGCAACACTACCAACGTTATCTATTTGTTGAAATGCCCATGTGGTGTAGTATATGTGGGAAAAAGGAAGGAAAAGTCAAAACCCGTATATATGAAGACAAGAGCTATATACGAACCAAATTCCTTAAATATGTAGTGGCCGCCAACTTTGTAGAACAAAATCACAACATAAGCCAGTTGAAATTGATCATTTTGGAAGTTGTGGAAAAACTTGAAGGAACAGTCAATAACAGTCGTCTTTTACAAAGAGAGAATTATTGGATCACATTGTTGGAGTCTATGAAACCCCGTGGTCTTAATGACCAAATGGAATGTTTATGTTATCCATGATGCATTCATGGACTGTAAATATTTATTTATTTTTGATGTCTAAGCCCACAGATTGTCCTGGCACACTCATGTTTTCACGCATCTATTACGTATTGTTTAGATGTTACCTTTTGTCTCACATATTTGAGTTTTTTTTATGTTATTCACCCTTCCTGTTCCTATAGTTGGATGACCCTTTATATAGGGTGTCACACATACTCTCTTTCTGTCCACGTACCTTCCTGCCATTATCATATCAGACGTACGATGCCTCACAGGGGGCATCAAACAGCTGGCCATTACTACAGGTATGTGGTATAGTTTCTCCATATAAGGGGGTTATTGTGAATTTATACACTAGCTTCACTTTTGCATTCTTTCTATATTAGACATGCCACAGCATGTGGCTACATTTCCCGCTCTATTTTATCCCACTAGAATCTCACTTCTAGACCTGCTATATCTAGTGTAATTTCTTCAGAACATTTACACGCTTCATCAGATCAGTAGTCATCCTTTTGAGTGTTTACTCCTTATTGTATTGGTCATGCACGAATAGTAGTCTATATCTAATTTTTCAGCCACATCGTTTATCTGATCACATGTCAGCAAATATTTTTCTATGTTCTTTATTGTATCACCGATTGTTCAGGTGTCAATATGTCATTTAACTTGGACTATTTTGCTTTATATTGACACACCACTTAGTAATAATTCACTTTTGTTTATATGTTTGACTATTGTTTACACATGTTTCATATATTTTTACATTGTGAATTCTGTTTTTGTACATTGCTTTTATTGGTATTGCACTCTATAACTGTGTATTCATCTGCATCATTCCTTATATTTTGCTATTTACCTGCATCATTCCTTATATTTTGCTCTTCGGTAACCTGCACACTCTCACTCGTCTAACATGGCGCTTACACTCATTTTAACATTTCTCTCTGAAGATGTAGTCCATATTTTATTACTGCACCAGTACTTTATCTAGCGTCCCATGCACAACACCATTGTTAGAACGCAAGCACCTGCCCGAGTCACTGCCACTTCATCGAAGTAAGTTAGCTCACCGTCAGCTTTGACTCTGTATGTTTCGGTCACTCTTGTCACTTTATATCGTCTGCTTGTTAAATAGTTACACTCTATACCGCTAGAAGCATTTCACTATAACAACACGTGAGGCCACAATTCTCGAGCTCTTGTAGTGCTCATTACTATGATGCATTCGCATTTACTCACCTGCTTTCATTCATTGAATTGTTTACATGTTCATTACTGTTCACAATGCCATTATGTTTTCACTACAAGAAGACGTGAAGCCATCATTTTTGTGCTCCTAAATATATTTGCACCCGCATTCACTTACAACCTTCATTTATTTGATTGGCTGACATACCTGTTGTTTACTTTTGCTTCAATAGTCAGTACATACTTTCAGTAAATACGTTTGTATGATTATGGACGCCCGATTTGACCTCACTCATCTGAGAGTTAGAACGATTCATCGCCTTGTTAATTATATTTTCGGTACATTTTCTGATGTCACCTGGGTGAAGGTGTAGGCACACCAACGTCGGTTGCTTACTTATGATATCATTGCCTCATTTTTGTATAGATTTTCCCCCTGATGAAGGGCAAACACTGCCCGATATGTATTGGGAGAAGTGGAAATGTATGCTTACATGCATTTAAGTTGGCTCTATGGAGTTGCCATATGAGGGATTCAATATCGTTTCATGAACCAAAGAATAAAAAATCTTGGTCAATACACTTTGAAGTTCTTAGTTTATATTTTGGAGTAAATTTCTTAATGAACTCTTGACATAGCATCCTGCGATATTCCTGCTGTGCTCAGGGGGGACTTTGCCTAATTTAGGAAACGCTACCTACTAGTTTTATGTACCACACTCAACGACCAGAGAGGGATACCTCTGAAGCACAAGACAAATCAGCACCCTGTTCTATCACATTTTCTTATTTACTCCCCATTTCACAATTTGTTTTTTGTATCTGGCCATTGATACTGTACTTATGCCTTTTCTTATTGCTTTAAATAACCAGTATTAACCCTTTCGGTGCTGAGTGGTTCCGACATGAGCACCAGTGCTCCTGTGCTCATGACGGAACCCTTCCGTCATGAGGACAGGAGCACAAAATCCCTCTGTTGCAAACAGCAGAGGGATTTCCATATTTTTGGGGGCCGCTGGATGTGAGGAAGAGCGTCCCCAACCTCCCGAGGCCCTTCCCTCATTTTCAATCTGATGACAATCATGAGAATGGCTCGCTGTCATCATTAGATTGAAAACAAAACTGAAACTTAATTTCAGTTTTAGTGTTTCGGTGCATGTGGGGCTATCTCAGTCCATGAGCACCGAAACACTTGGGAGAGGTATCGTTGGAAAGGGGATAATCTCCCCTTTCCAATGGTACCCTTCCCTAGTGGATCCCTGCTTGGGGATTACCCCAGGAGGGCGATCCCCAAGCGGGGACCCACCCACTAGCACCAGGGAGGGGGAACGGCCCCTTGGGCAGGGTCCTTTGCTCCCCCATATTTTTTTGGGGCACAGCAGTCTTTCTGTCCCACCTGGGAGGCAGAAAGCCCACTAGAAACCAGGATTTATTTTATTGACGATAGGGTGGCGGCTGCCCAAAAAGGGCATGGAAATGCCCACCCCCAAGAAATGTCAGTCTTTTTGCCCCCAGGGGGCAGAAAGCCCACTAGAATCCAGGAATTTCAAAATGGGCATGAAAATGCCCCCACCCCCAGTGAAATTCCAGTCTTTCTGCCCCCCTGGGGCAGATGGGGGCTGTAGCCCCAATATGCCCCCTAGAAACCAGGGATTTTTTTTATTGATGTTGGGGTGAGGGCTTCCCAAAAAGGGAATGCCAATGCCCCCACCCCCCAGAGAAATGTCAGTCTTTCTGCCCCCCCCCCCCAGGGGGCAGACAGGGGCAGACATTCCAAACTGTCCCCAGAGGGGCAGAAAGCCCACTAGAAACTAGGGATTTTTTTATTAATGTTCGGGTGGGGACTGCCCAAAATTGGCATGACAATGCCCCCACCCCCAGTGAAATTCCAGTCTTTATGCCCCCCGGGGAGCAGATGGGGCAGTATCCCCCAATCTGCCCCCGGGGGGCAGAAAGCCCATTAGAAGCCAGGGATTTTTTTTATTGATGTAAGGGTGGGGGCTGCCCAAAATAGGCAGGCCAATGCCCCCAATTCCCCCTAAAAAATGCAACAGTTTTTCTGCTTCCCCCAGGGGCAGATGGGGGCACTAGCCCCTGATCTGCCCCCTCGGGGTGCAGAAAGCCCACTTTGCACCAGGGATTACTTTATTATAATGTAGGGGTGGGGGCTGCCCAGAATGGGCATGATAATGCCCCACCCCAAAAACTATTACCACAGTCTTTCTGCCCCTCACCAGAGGCATACTGGGGCAATATCCCCTTATCTGCCCCCCGGGGGACAGAAAGCCTTCTCGGCTACAAGACATATATATTTTTTTAAATTCAAGCGTAAGGTCAGCCTAGAATGGGCATTCCAATGCCCACACCTCCCCAAAAAAATGCCACAGTCCTTCTGCCCCCCCCAGGGAGGGGGCGCATGGGGCAGTGGCCCCCGATCTGCCCCCGGGGGGTCAGAAAGCCCACTAGGCGCCATCGATTACACTGGATTTTTTTATGCATGGGGGTCGGGGCTGCCCAGAATGAGCATACCAATGCCCCATCCCCTGAAAAACAGCCACTGTCTTTCTGCCCCCCTTGGGGGCATGTCGGGTCAAACACCCCCTCCCCCCGGTTTCCCCCCTGGGTGGCAGAAAGCCCACTACGCACAGGCTTGTTTTTAGCAATGTGCCTACCTGTGGATTTTGGGCCCTAGCGCAGCCGGCACATAGGAAAACCTAGCAAACCTGTACCTGCACAAGACAAATCAGCACCCTGTTCTATCACATTTTCTTATTTACTCCCCATTTCACAATTAGTTTTTTGTATCTAGCCATTGATACTGTACTTATGCCTTTTCTTATTGCTTTAAATAACCAGTATTAACCCTTTTGGTGCTGATAACGGAATGGTTCCGACATGAGCACCAGTGCTCCTGTGCTCATGACGGAACCCTTCCGTCATGAGGACAGGAGCACAAAATCCCTCTGTTGCAAATAGCAGAGGGATTTCCATATTTTTGGGGGCCGCTGGATGTGAGGAAGAGCGTCCCCAACCTCCCGGGGCCCTTCCCTCATTTTCAATCTGATGACAATCGCGAGAATGGCGAGCTGTCATCATTAGATTGAAAACAAAACTGAAACTTAATTTCAGTTTTAGTGTTTCGGTGCATGTGGGGCTATCTCAGTCCATGAGCACCGAACCACTTGGGAGAGGTATCGTTGGAAAGGGGATAATCTCCCCTTTCGAATGGGACCCTTCCCTAGTGGATCCCTGCTTGGGGATTACCCTAGGAGGGCGATCCCCAAGCGGGGACCCACCCACTAGCACTAGGGAGGGGGAACGGTCCCTTGGGCAGGGGCCCTTGCTCCCCCCATATTTTTTTGGGGCACAGCAGTCTTTCTGTCCCACCTGGGAGGCAGAAAGCCCACTAGAAACCAGGATTTGTTTTATTGACGATACGGTGGCAGCTGCCCAAGAAGGGCATGGAAATGCCCACCCCCGAGAAATGTCAGTCTTTATGCCCCCAGAGGGCAGAAAGCCCACTAGAATCCGGGAATTTCAAAATGGGCATGAAAATGCCCCCATCCCCAGTGAAATTCCAGTCTTTCTGCCCCCCTGGGGCAGATGGGGGCTGTAGCCCCAATATACCCCGGGGGGGGGGGGCAGAAAGCCCACTAGAAACCAGGGATTTTTTTTATTGATTTTGGGGTGAGGGCTTCCCAAAAAGGGCATGCCAATGCCCCCACCCCCCAGAGAAATGTCAGTCTTTCTGCCCCCCCCCAGGGGGCAGACAGGGGCAGACAACCCAAACTGTCCCCAGAGGGGCAGAAAGCCCACTAGAAACCAGGGATTTTTTTTATTAATGTTCGGGTGGGGACTGCACAAAATGGGCATGACAATGCCTCCACCCCCAGTGAAATTCCAGTCTTTATGCCCCCCGGGGAGCAGTTGGGGCAGTATCCCCCAATCTGCCCCCAGGGGGCAGAAAGCCCATTAGAAGCCAGGGATTTTTTTTATTGATGTAAGGGTGGGGGCTGCCCAAAATGAGCAGGCCAATGCCACCAATTCCCCCTAAAAAATGCAGCAGTTTTTCTGCTTCCCCCAGGGGCAGATGGGGGCACTAGCCCCTGATCTGCCCCCTCGGGGTGCAGAAATCCCACTTTGCACCAGGGATTACTTTATTATAATGTAGGGGTGGGGGCTGCCCAGAATGGGCATGATAATGCCCCACCCCAAAAACTATTACCACAGTCTTTCTGCCCCTCACCAGAGGCATACTGGGGCAATATCCTGAAGAACTGGGATTTCAAGTACCCAGCGGCGCCAGGGACACGCCCAAAGTCCTCTGGGTTCCCTTGCCTTGGTATACAGAGACACTGAATACTTCTAGGTGGCGTCAGAGATCAAATTTATTAGCTGCAGCCAGTAGCAGAAATCCCAGTAATACAACACGGTGTACAACTCAAGAAACTGCTCAATTTTACTAAGGCGAGACATCCCTATTTATACACAAAAAGGTACATTTAAAATGCACGCCCCTGCACCAAAGTTCAACCAATAGAAAATACATGACATCACACAGCATCATACAGTAAAGCTCATTTTACAGTGTCCCAACCCACAAGTTAATATTTAGGCATATCTAAATTATAATCTAGAAGGGCCGAACAAACCCTTAATTGAAAGCGTAACCCATGAAATGAAGAAACAGTAAAGAAAAGTAGTTTCAGATAATGTGCAAGATAACAGAAACGTAAAGAAACTTAAAAGTTAACAAATGTCTTGAATGGTGATTGGGAAAAGTGGATAACGATCTTGCAGGGAAATTGGCTTGGCAGGGTCAATTTCTAGATGAAAGGCCAGCTTCTGAAATTAACTCCAGTGCACGAACAAAACCTTAGTTAATGTATATATCACCCAAAAAAAGGTCAGACTGCTTTGCTCGCAGACTAACTTCTGAGGCCTAGTAAAAGGCAACACCAGATGGCAGTCACGACACATGGCAAAAACCCATGTTTAGAAAAGAAAGTCGTAAGGAAAGAAACAATTTAGATATTGTTTAGGATAAGATATGTGCAAGGAAACTAAAGGTTAACGAGGTCCTGAACAGTGATTGAAAAACTCAGACAACGATCAGCTAGTGAAACTGGTTTTTGCAAAAGGGCAGTTTCAGGTGAAAAGGGTTACTCTCTCTGCAGTTCATTCAGAGTCAGAAAAACCCAAGTTAATAAAAGCACGAACTCAGAAGGGCAGACCACTTGTTCGTTGGGCCTACTTCACAGGCCTACGTGAGGGCAAGACTAAAATGGAGTCAGGTTTGAGAATTACAGAACCACAGCCCCTCCTTTTGCCATTACGTAGGCAATAACCTAAACTCATGTCAATCTGAATCTAGGTCTATATCTATTCTCATCAGGTCATCAAGGTGTTGCTGTAACATTATCTTATTATCCTTCACTTCTCTCGGGACGGGTCTTCTCACACAGATTGTAGCACAAAGACTACAAATGGTGGGACCACACTGGATGCAAAGGCAACAAGAGAAGAGAATAGCCAAAACCATACCAAGGAACGTCAAGATCTTCCATCCCCATGTGGACAGTAGTCCCCAAAACCATCCTGTCAATGACCAATCTCCTTCGTCTACGTGAATAGACTCAGAGATCTTGTGCAATCTAGAGATGGCCTGGTACACTGTCGGGGCATTATCTGGTATGTATATACAGCAACTGGATCCGATCAATTTGCATACTCCTCCTCGATCTGCCAGTATAATATCTAAAACCGTACGGTTCTGCAAAGTCATAAGGCGGTCCGCTTGAAGCTCCGCTGTAATATTACTCAACGCTCCAGCTGTTTCGTTAATGGTAGCTTCAACTACGCGGACAAGCTGTCGAATATGCCTACTATTCATCATAGGACCCCAAAAGGGCAGGAAACCCTTAAAGAAGTCTCCTACTTCCTGTGCAGCAGTATCTTCCTGATTGAAGACACCTCTACCATATCTTGTTCTATGATAGTCTGAGGAGGCAGTATATGTCGGGGGAAGCAGAAACGCCACATAACACGTTCCTGAAAAATCAGGTGGCAACCAAGTGTGGGCTCTATCGTGACAAACAAAATATGTACCTTTAGCTGGCACAAACGGTGGAGAAGTTCTGGATGCATAAACGTAGGTGTGATCACAAACACTTTTACCTAACTGAGCTCTCGGATTCCGACCATTACCCTGTAAGCAAAATTGACCTCGATGTGGCACAATCCAAATAGGAGGAGACCTTTTTCGTCTCTCCTTCTCTGTCAACTTAGCACTGTATCCAGTCACATTCCAACCAATGTAAGGAAGCGCCTCATCCTTAGGGATAGCCTTGTACGCATCAATATCTCTGATCATATCGGCTATTCGCTTTTTCAAGGCACTATTGCTCGGATTGTCTTTCATGGAACGTAAAGGATATACCTCATTGGCATAGATGAACATAGTCTGGAAAGCCCATGCAGAACCATTAAAACTAAAGGGCAAAACAAAATATGGCATGCCTCTATCTGTTGTATGAGGCATAAGACCACACACCCAACAATTAGTGGTATTGACTACTAACTGATGCTGATGAAACAGCTGAATAAACAAATTGTTGACAAACTCTGATCTCCTTATCTGTTCGTGTTCAGGCAAAGTATGAAATTGGTGTGAAGAAACAGTAGTAAAGGAAAGCATAGGTTGAGAAGTTGGTGCAGACGTCAATTGTGTAGAAGGAACAAACCAGAATATAGTAGCTAATAGAATACATAAAAGTATTAAAATAGATAAAGCTATCCCACACTTGGAGAACAACATTCTATAATATCGTTTTTTCATCTCTTGCCTTTTATCGTCATTCCTCAATACAATCTTCATTTTCTAATGTTGCTCACGCAATCTTGACAGAGTACTTCAGCAGTGATTATTAGCAGGTCGTAGAGACACTGCAAGTCCTGCAGACCTATTGCCACTACTCAGGTCACAAACTGTACCGTTGGTACTCATACGTGACCCTGCAACTGGCAAATGGTAACCAATCAAAAATTTAACAGAGAACTATAATACAATTTCAGAAAAAGCAAGAGAAAAAGAAAAACAAAAGTCAAATGCAAAATACTCGAAGAAATTGTCTCTTTTTGATCTCAGTGTGGAAAAAAATAATGTTCAAAGTCTCTTTATTTATTCCGAGATCGGAGGTTGTAACGTAATTTAGTCGGCACTGTTTAGTCCGTAAACAAAAGTTCAGGTTCGGTAGTGTCCAATCTCAAATGTGGAGGAACAGCTTCTTGCAACACATTGTCATTTTTCAGTTCAGATTGAGTCCATTCAAGCTGTGCGTCACTAAAAGGGACAAACCTAGGGACACGTTCTCCTTCAAAATCTCCCACACCCTCTCTAACCCAAGCGTCGTACGGCAAAGGCAGGGGTACACGCTTCGTATGGGCAGCGTGCACCCAATTCTTTTTTCCAAACACCTTAACAGCAGTCCAAGTAGCCAAAAGAATTTGGTGGGGACCAGTCCAACGAGGCTGTAGGTTCTTTGTTCGTTGGAAGTTACGCACGAGCACCCATTGTCCTGGATTGAGGGTATGGCCTGGGTCCACAGATGCTGATGGGAGCTGGTTGTGGACCTGTTGATGAAGGACACACAGTTTAATAGTTAAATTGTGCAAGTAGTCAATTAGCATAGGATGTTCGATGTCGCTATATTCCTTCGGTCTAGGGACACCCCAAACGTTGGCAGGACGCCCAAACACAATCTCATATGGGCTAAGTCCCACACGAGAATGCACTGTTGTCCTTGTCGACATAAGAGCCAATTGCAAAGCATCGGGCCATGTAATGCCCACCCCCGAGAAATGTCAGTCTTTATGCCCCCAGAGGGCAGAAAGCCCACTAGAATCCGGGAATTTCAAAATGGGCATGAAAATGCCCCCATCCCCAGTGAAATTCCAGTCTTTCTGCCCCCCTGGGGCAGATGGGGGCTGTAGCCCCAATATACCCCGGGGGGGGGGCAGAAAGCCCACTAGAAACCAGGGATTTTTTTTATTGATTTTGGGGTGAGGGCTTCCCAAAAAGGGCATGCCAATGCCCCCACCCCCCAGAGAAATGTCAGTCTTTCTGCCCCCCCCCCCCCAGGGGGCAGACAGGGGCAGACAACCCAAACTGTCCCCAGAGGGGCAGAAAGCCCACTAGAAACCAGGGATTTTTTTTATTAATGTTCGGGTGGGGACTGCACAAAATGGGCATGACAATGCCCCCACCCCCAGTGAAATTCCAGTCTTTATGCCCCCCGGGGAGCAGTTGGGGCAGTATCCCCCAATCTGCCCCCAGGGGGCAGAAAGCCCATTAGAAGCCAGGGATTTTTTTTATTGATGTAAGGGTGGGGGCTGCCCAAAATGAGCAGGCCAATGCCACCAATTCCCCCTAAAAAATGCAGCAGTTTTTCTGCTTCCCCCAGGGGCAGATGGGGGCACTAGCCCCTGATCTGCCCCCTCGGGGTGCAGAAATCCCACTTTGCACCAGGGATTACTTTATTATAATGTAGGGGTGGGGGCTGCCCAGAATGGGCATGATAATGCCCCACCCCAAAAACTATTACCACAGTCTTTCTGCCCCTCACCAGAGGCATACTGGGGCAATATCCTGAAGAACTGGGATTTCAAGTACCCAGCGGCACCAGGGACACGCCCAAAGTCCTCTGGGTTCCCTTGCCTTGGTATACAGAGACACTGAATACTTCTAGGTGGCGTCAGAGATCAAATTTATTAGCTGCAGCCAGTAGCAGAAATCCCAGTAATACAACACGGTGTACAACTCAAGAAACTGCTCAATTTTACTAAGGCGAGACATCCCTATTTATACACAAAAAGGTACATTTAAAATGCACGCCCCTGCACCAAAGTTCAACCAATAGAAAATACATGACATCACACAGCATCATACAGTAAAGCTCATTTTACAGTGTCCCAACCCACAAGTTAATATTTAGGCATATCTAAATAATAATCTAGAAGGGCCGAACAAACCCTTAATTGAAAGCGTAACCCATGAAATGAAGAAACAGTAAAGAAAAGTAGTTTCAGATAATGTGCAAGATAACAGAAACGTAAAGAAACTTAAAAGTTAACAAATGTCTTGAATGGTGATTGGGAAAAGTGGATAACGATCTTGCAGGGAAATTGGCTTGGCAGGGTCAATTTCTAGATGAAAGGCCAGCTTCTGAAATTAACTCCAGTGCACGAACAAAACCTTAGTTAATGTATATATCACCCAAAAAAAGGTCAGACTGCTTTGCTCGCAGACTAACTTCTGAGGCCTAGTAAAAGGCAACACCAGATGGCAGTCACGACACATGGCAAAAACCCATGTTTAGAAAAGAAAGTCGTAAGGAAAGAAACAATTTAGATATTGTTTAGGATAAGATATGTGCAAGGAAACTAAAGGTTAACGAGGTCCTGAACAGTGATTGAAAAACTCAGACAACGATCAGCTAGTGAAACTGGTTTTTGCAAAAGGTCAGTTTCAGGTGAAAAGGGTTACTCTCTCTGCAGTTCATTCAGAGTCAGAAAAACCCAAGTTAATAAAAGCACGAACTCAGAAGGGCAGACCACTTGTTCGTTGGGCCTACTTCACAGGCCTACGTGAGGGCAAGACTGAAATGGAGTCAGGTTTGAGAATTACAGAACCACAGCCCCTCCTTTTGCCATTACGTAGGCAATAACCTAAACTCATGTCAATCTGAATCTAGGTCTATATCTATTCTCATCAGGTCATCAAGGTGTTGCTGTAACATTATCTTATTATCCTTCACTTCTCTCGGGACGGGTCTTCTCACACAGATTGTAGCACAAAGACTACAAATGGTGGGACCACACTGGATGCAAAGGCAACAAGAGAAGAGAATAGCCAAAACCATACCAAGGAACGTCAAGATCTTCCATCCCCATGTGGACAGTAGTCCCCAAAACCATCCTGTCAATGACCAATCTCCTTCGTCTACGTGAATAGACTCAGAGATCTTGTGCAATCTAGAGATGGCCTGGTACACTGTCGGGGCATTATCTGGTATGTATATACAGCAACTGGATCCGATCAATTTGCATACTCCTCCTCGATCTGCCAGTATAATATCTAAAACCGTACGGTTCTGCAAAGTCATAAGGCGGTCCGCTTAAAGCTCCGCTGTAATATTACTCAACGCTCCAGCTGTTTCGTTAATGGTAGCTTCAACTACGCGGACAAGCTGTCGAATATGCCTACTATTCATCATAGGACCCCAAAAGGGCAGGAAACCCTTAAAGAAGTCTCCTACTTCCTGTGCAGCAGTATCTTCCTGATTGAAGACACCTCTACCATATCTTGTTCTATGATAGTCTGAGGAGGCAGTATATGTCGGGGGAAGCAGAAACGCCACATAACACGTTCCTGAAAAATCAGGTGGCAACCAAGTGTGGGCTCTATCGTGACAAACAAAATATGTACCTTTAGCTGGCACAAACGGTGGAGAAGTTCTGGATGCATAAACGTAGGTGTGATCACAAACACTTTTACCTAACTGAGCTCTCGGATTCCGACCATTACCCTGTAAGCAAAATTGACCTCGATGTGGCACAATCCAAATAGGAGGAGACCTTTTTCGTCTCTCCTTCTCTGTCAACTTAGCACTGTATCCAGTCACATTCCAACCAATGTAAGGAAGCGCCTCATCCTTAGGGATAGCCTTGTACGCATCAATATCTCTGATCATATCGGCTATTCGCTTTTTCAAGGCACTATTGCTCGGATTGTCTTTCATGGAACGTAAAGGATATACCTCATTGGCATAGATGAACATAGTCTGGAAAGCCCATGCAGAACCATTAAAACTAAAGGGCAAAACAAAATATGGCATGCCTCTATCTGTTGTATGAGGCATAAGACCACACACCCAACAATTAGTGGTATTGACTACTAACTGATGCTGATGCAACAGCTGAATAAACAAATTGTTGACAAACTCTGATCTCCTTATCTGTTCGTGTTCAGGCAAAGTATGAAATTGGTGTGAAGAAACAGTAGTAAAGGAAAGCATAGGTTGAGAAGTTGGTGCAGACGTCAATTGTGTAGAAGGAACAAACCAGAATATAGTAGCTAATAGAATACATAAAAGTATTAAAATAGATAAAGCTATCCCACACTTGGAGAACAACATTCTATAATATCGTTTTTTCATCTCTTGCCTTTTATCGTCATTCCTCAATACAATCTTCATTTTCTAATGTTGCTCACGCAATCTTGACAGAGTACTTCAGCAGTGATTATTAGCAGGTCGTAGAGACACTGCAAGTCCTGCAGACCTATTGCCACTACTCAGGTCACAAACTGTACCGTTGGTACTCATACGTGACCCTGCAACTGGCAAATGGTAACCAATCAAAAATTTAACAGAGAACTATAATACAATTTCAGAAAAAGCAAGAGAAAAAGAAAAACAAAAGTCAAATGCAAAATACTTGAAGAAATTGTCTCTTTTTGATCTCAGTGCGGAAAAAAATAATGTTCAAAGTCTCTTTATTTATTCCGAGATCGGAGGTTGTAACGTAATTTAGTCGGCACAGTTTAGTCCGAAAACAAAAGTTCAGGTTCGGTAGTGTCCAATCTCAAATGTGGAGGAACAGCTTCTTGCAACACATTGTCATTTTTCAGTTCAGATTGAGTCCATTCAAGCTGTGCGTCACTAAAAGGGACAAACCTAGGGACACGTTCTCCTTCAAAATCTCCCACACCCTCTCTAACCCAAGCGTCGTACGGCAAAGGCAGGGGTACACGCTTCGTATGGGCAGCGTGCACCCAATTCTTTTTTCCAAACACCTTAACAGCAGTCCAAGTAGCCAAAAGAATTTGGTGGGGACCAGTCCAACGAGGCTGTAGGTTCTTTGTTCGTTGGAAGTTACGCACGAGCACCCATTGTTCTGGATTGAGGGTATGGCCTGGGTCCACAGATGCTGATGGGAGCTGGTTGTGGACCTGTTGATGAAGGACACACAGTTTAATAGTTAAATTGTGCAAGTAGTCAATTAGCATAGGATGTTCGATGTCGCTATATTCCTTCGGTCTAGGGACACCCCAAACGTTGGCAGGACGCCCAAACACAATCTCATATGGGCTAAGTCCCACACGAGAATGCACTGTTGTCCTTGTCGACATAAGAGCCAATTGCAAAGCATCGGGCCATGTAAGGCCAGTGCTTGCTTGCACTTTCGCTAACTTAAGCTTCAATGTCCCATTATAACCCTCAACCAAACCCGCTGACTGTGGGTGATTCGCAGCATGAAATTTCTGCTTGATGCCCACGCCCGCACACACTTTCTTCATTATCTGACCCACAAACTCACTTCCATTGTCAGACCATACAATCTGTGGCATTCCATACCTAGGGAAAAATTCTTTGAGCAAAACCTTGGCAGTAGACAAGGCAGTATTATCCTTTAGGGGGTAGGCCTCTATCAATCTGGAAAAGGCACAAACAACCACAAGGACATACTTCAAGTTATTACATCTTTCCATGTGTATATAATCTATTTGTAGAACCTCGAACGGATACGTTGGAGGAGCAAAATGACCTGCAGGAGTTGGAGTTCCCTTGCCAGGATTATGCATCAAACACACCATACAATTCTTGACCAGATTCTCTGCACATTTGGAATTCCACTATTCTGCCATACCGGAGCCAACAACTTGCATATCCCTTTTGAACTAATGTGAGCCAATCCATGAGCCATCGTAACAACTGGAAGCACATACGCATCTGGTAACAACCATCGCTGGTGCTCTGACAACTCAATCCAACAACCTGTAGGATCCAACATACCCGTAGTCTCTCTCCAAACACTCACTTCTTTCTCAGTCGCTTCAGCCTGAATCGTTTTCACACTTTCTATTGTGTCTTCACACATTCCACCAGCCATAACCCAATTAGCTGGGCCTGCAACATACATACGGCTCATCATGTCTTTCGCCGTTTCCTTCGCAACTTCATCTGCAAACGCATTCCCTCGACCAACATCGTCCACAACTTTCTTATGCGCACTACACTTCACAATTGCAATCTGCTTTGGGAGAGTGAGAGATTCCAAAAGTTCATTCACCAACTGCCCATGCTGTATTTTTGTCCCATGCGAAGTAAGGAACCCACGCTCTCTCCACAAACGCCCAAAACTATGGGCAACTCCAAACGCATACTGACTATCTGTGTAAACATTCACTCGCTTTCCTTCTGACAACACACACGCTCTAGTCAGTGCAATCAACTCTGCTGCTTGCGCAGAATTCTGTGGTATGCGTGCTGTCTCAACAACTGTATGTAAAGTTGTAATAGCATACGCTGCAGTCGTTTCCCCATTCGGAAGCTTAAAACACGAACCATCTACCCATAGGGTACCATCAACATCCGTAAGGGGAGTATCCCTCAGGTCAACTCTAGCTTTCGTTTCTTCCTCTGTACGAAGAAAACAATCATGCTGTTCCTGAGGATCCGTCTCTGTAGAGATCGGTAACAACGTAGCTGGATTCAGCACATTACATTGTTTGATGTGAACATGGCTAGCCAACAGTGTCAACTCGTAACCTGAAAGACGTGCACTAGTAAGGTGCTGTGTCTTAGTCCTGTTTAATAAGGTATCCACTGCATGTGGGACCATCACAATCAATGTATTGTCCAATACCAAACCAGCAGACTGTCGGATAGAAACAGCCGCTGCAGCTGTAGCTCTCAGACAACTTGGCAACGCCTTAGCAACTGGGTCTAACGTTGCTGAAAAATACGCACATGGACGCTGCTTGTCCCCAAATGGTTGTGTCAACACTGACAACGCACAACCTTCTCTGTCGTGCACGTACAACGTGAAAGGCTTACTATAGTCTGGAGTACCCAACACAGGAGCCGAACACAATGCATCGTGTAATTCAGAAAAACTTTTCTGACATTCGTCAGACCAAGGAAGAGAATGCGGAGTATCTTTCAGAGTCAATGCTAACAGAGGTTTCGCCAACAGTGAAAAATTGGGGATCCACTGTCTACAATACGATGTAATACCTAAAAAGGCACGCACTTCTCTCTGCGTGGATGGCACATTCATTTGCACAATTGCTTGAATTCGTTCTGGGATCAATCTCCTTCCCTCCTTCGACAAGAGATGACCTAAGTAGGTCACTTCTTGGCGACAATATTGCAACTTTGAAGGTGACACTTTATGATGACGGTCAGACAAATACCGCAACAAAGAAAGAGTAGCCTCTTTACAAATCTTTTCATCATCAGCAGTAACCAACAAATCATCGACGTACTGAATAAGAGTAGCACCAACAGGTAACACAAAACCGTCAAGCTGAGTTTTCAACGCTTGACTATAGATGGAGGGACTTTCACAATAACCTTGGGGAGCTCTCTTAAACCGGAAGCTTAGGCCTCCTAATGAGAAGCCAAAAATATCCCTACTCTCCTCAGCAATAGGAATACTGAAGAAAGCATTCTTCAAATCGATGACAGAAAACTAAGCTGCCGAAGCAGGAATCAAAGTCAACAAAGCAGTGATATCAGGTACCACAGGAAACTGTGGCACGACTATCTTGTTTACCTCTTGAAGGTCGATCACAAACCGGTACACAGGTGGCTGAGAAGCATCAGTACGTTTAAGAACAGGCAAAACAGGACTGTTACACACATTAACTCTCATTTCCTCAACTACACCCTTCTCAACCAGATCATAAACAATCGCTAAAAGAGCTCTCTCACCATCGCTCGAAATCTTGTATTGGGGAATACGAGGTAGCCTAGCATTCGACTTAAGAGTAACAACATACGGAGGAATCTGCAAAAGACCAACATCATTTGGACCTGTAGCCCAAAGTGTATCATGAAGCGAACGCAATTCCAGTGGCAAACAATCCTTAGACAAATACATTGGGGAAATCACTTTCTTACCAAGGGTAAGTTGTACTCCCGAAGGAGAACAATGCAATGTTGCATACAATCTTTTCAGCAAGTCCAAACCCAACAGATTCTCACCACAACCAGTCGTTAAAATAAGTGGAGCTTCCAATTCACAAGGGCCAATCGAAAGGGACAAAGGACTAGAAACCGGATTACGAACTGGGGCGCCTGAAAATCCTACTGAAACATTGGTCAAGCCAGACAAAGGTGCGCCAGGAAGTTTAGAGTGCATAATAGAACTCTTCATCGCACCAGTATCCAAAAGAAAAGGTTCTACCACACCTGATGTAATCACTTCAACATAAGGTCCACTCTGGTCTACTGGAACTGACACTACTCCTTCACTTTGTCCTTGGCTGTCCTAGTTATCATTATAACCAGAACACTCACCTTCGACATAGTAATCCTCAACATAATACTGGGCAGACTGACCACTCGGAACATTCTGTCTGTCAAAATAATTCGCAGAATTCTGTAGGGAAGAGGAACGCTCATTCTGGGGAAACACACCACGTCCCCTACCCCTAGGAGCTTGCTGAAAACTACCACGACCTCTCTGACCAGATACACCATTCGCACGCTGTAACAAAGCCGGGCAACTATTCTTGTAATGACCTTCCTCTCTGCAATAAGCACACTGATTAGGACCAGGAAAGAATCGCTGAACATAAGGCTCAGGCTTCTGTAACAGTCTCTGAAATTGTGGAGGTTGCTGAAACTGAGGCTGATTCTGACGAGGCGGATAAGCTTGCTGCAAAAGAACTTTCGTCTTTAACTCTTTCGTTTTCTTCTCCACTTTATCCTTCTCATCTTTATCCCTATTCTCGTAATATTGTGCAGTAGCCAATATCTGGGCCGACGAAGAGACAGCCCATGAACTCTCAGAGTCCTTTAACTTATTAGAAAGTTCGGGAAGCAAATTAAAGACAAATTTATCCACAAACAACCTTTGACCACCCTCCGTACTCAGATCCTGACCACTATGATCAATAAACGTCTCTTCAAACCTAGTGAAGAAATCAGATACACTCTCGTCTTTCTTCTGCTTACATCCTGGTAACTTATCCCAATTCACTCGTAAAGCGGGCATCATCGTTTTCATCAGATTAATAATTCTACCTGGTAATTCTGAAACTAGAGGTTCAGGTTTAGCACCTCCCTCCTGTCTACCATCTCCGGCAACAATATTCGCCCAGGTATCACCTAATTCAGCAGCATGATTCTCATGACGAATCTTCACCCACAAAGGTTGGGGGACTACATTACTCATCAACATATCGATGTCAGCTAAATTCATAATACACGCTGCAACTGTCTGGGACAACTCCTTGTAATAACCAGCAGGATTCTTACGAGGGTCAGGTAAGGTCTGCTTAAGAGCCAAGACCTCTGCTCTCTTCCAAGGGACATGTACCCATATACGCTGAAAATGTGGCAGAATAACTGGATTAGCGTTTGGGTCCCCTTCCTTCCAAATTGGGGGAACTTCTCTCATGGGATACTGTCTCGCTTTTCTTCTAACAGAAGAATCAGGTTCATACAATGTCTGAGGCGGAAGGCTAGATCTAAAAGCCAGTATCGTCTCTACGGCATCTGTAATATCAGATTCTACTATCATCCCTTTAGCAAAATCCGACTGAACATCAAGTAATTCCTGCGGGATCAAACCCAAATCATTATCTTCCCATTCCTGACGCAAAAACATACACATCACATTAAAAACATACCTTTGCTTAGGCGGCTCCCACTGAAAGAAAACATCCATAACCGCTGGCAAACTATACCTTGAGGCATTTATAATCCATTTACGGGCCAACAAATCCAACACAGCCCGTTCCTTAGAACCAGGAAGCTGACTACGACTCTGCTTACGCTCCGAAACAGGGGTCATATTCAGTGACCCAAACAATGGTGACAACAAATTAACAACAGTCTCGGTCATTCGTTTTCGAGCAGAAGGGGAAGAAGCAGACATAAGAACAGGAGAATAAGTATTCTGAGGCAAAGAAGGTGTAGGGACAAGAACAGTGGAAATCGAAGATGCAGAAGCAGAAGGCAAAGGAGTTTGAGGCAAAGCTGATAGCAAGGCTGGCGACCCTAGAATGGGTTGCGCAGGAGGAGGCAAAACCATCTGTGGAGCACCGGGTGGCTGAACAACAGCAGTAGGTTGAACAACAAAGGGTGGAACAACCGGGGGTAATAGAGGCGCAGTAGCACCCTGCACATAGGGAGGTGGCAATCTCAGTAAATGAGAGATCAAAGGATCTTTTTCAAGGTCCTCAATCACTTTTGGAGGAGAAGACGGCAAGGCCGGATAACATTTATCTATGGCCATACAACACTGTCTATCTAAAACTTCACTCGCACGCTCTTCTCCATCTTCCTTAAACTGTCTAGCAGCTTGTAATACTGACATATTCTTATCTTTCCTATCTCTCTTTGCTTGTTTAATTTCTCTCTGTTTGGCTTCCTTACGCCAAAGGCGGAAAGAGTCAAACATTGCCGGCCGGGCTTTCTTCTTAAATAGCTTAACTTCTTGATTGTCTAAAATCTCTGTTTCAAAACTACCATGTGGGGGCCATTGCAAAACACCATCATTTTTAGTGTAGTGGACCCATACTTCATTATAAATAATAGGGCCCACTCCGTGTTTTGAATAGCGGTCATAAGTTGGAGTTCCAACTGGAGGTATCGGACATGAATCCTCCAATCGGGAATCCCTGTTACTACCACAAACAAACCAATTACCAAATTTACCAAGACCAGGCATCTTGCTCACTAGTCTGGTTTCAAACTTCAAAGGGAATCAAAAAATGATACACTCGTAAATATACAAGCCCTTCGGCTTTGGGTACTGCAGCAACCAAATCAAAACCAAGGAACCAGACAAAGTCGTGGGAGCAACCCACTTATACTTAACCAAATATCTGTCACGCCACCAGAAGACCGTCTATCGTCTCGCTTTATGAACATCAATCGGAGGGTCCAAGGCAAGGCGACAGTCAGGGCAGCAGTCCTTCGTAGCCGTTGGAAAGCGGGAAGCCTCGCAGAAAAGACCTTCGGTCCACGTCGACATGCAGGGGTCGATGAAATGAGGGCCCTCCTCCAGAGTTTCCTCACGTGGCTCCTCACAATCTTCGGGCTTGGACCGGTACCACTGAAGTCGTCCCACTTTGGCCGCGCCAACTGAAGAACTGGGATTTCAAGTACCCAGCGGCGCATGGGACACGCCCAAAGTCCTCTGGGTTCCCTTGCCTTGGTATACAGAGACACTGAATACTTCTAGGTGGCGTCAGAGATCAAATTTTTTAGCTGCAGCCTGTAGCAGAAATCCCAGTAATACAACATGGTGTACAACTCAAGAAACTGCTCAATTTTACTAAGGCGAGACATCCCTATTTATACACAAAAAGGTACATTTAAAATGCACGCCCCTGCACCAAAATTCAACCAATAGAAAATATATGACATCACAGCATCATACAGTAAAGCTCATTTTACAGTGTCCCAACCCACAAGTTAATATTTAGGCATATCTAAATAATAATCTAGAAGGGCCGAACAAACCCTTAATTGAAAGCGTAACCCATAAAATGAAGAAACAGTAAAGAAAAGTAGTTTCAGATAATGTGCGAGATAACAGAAACGTAAAGAAACTTAAAAGTTAACAAATGTCTTGAATGGTGATTGGGAAAAGTGGATAACGATCTTGCAGGGAAATTGGCTTGGCAGGGTCAATTTCTAGATGAAAGGCCAGCTTCTGAAATTAACTCCAGTGCACGAACAAAACCTTAGTTAATGTATATATGACCCAAAAAAAGGTCAGACTGCTTTGCTCGCAGACTAACTTCTGAGGCCTAGTAAAAGGCAACACCAGATGGCAGTCACGACACATGGCAAAAACCCATGTTTAGAAAAGAAAGTCGTAAGAAAAGAAACAATTTAGATATTGTTTAGGATAAGATATGTGCAAGGAAACTAAAGGTTAACGAGGTCCTGAACAGTGATTGAAAAACTCAGACAACGATCAGCTAGTGAAACTGGTTTTTGCAAAAAGTCAGTTTCAGGTGAAAAGGGTTACTCCCTCTGCAGTTCATTGAGAGTCAGAAAAAACCAAGTTAATATATGCACGAACTCAGAAGGGCAGACCACTTGTTCGTTGGGCCTACTTCACAGGCCTACGTGAGGGCAAGACTAAAATGGAGTCAGGTTTGAGAATTACAGAACCACAATCCCCTTATCTGCCCCCCGGGGGACAGAAAGCCTTCTCGGCCACAAGACATATATATTTTTTTTTATTCAAGCGTAAGGTCAGCCTAGAATGGGCATGCCAATGCCCACACCTCCCCAAAAAAATGCACCAAAACAGTTTTAGTGTTTCAGTGCATGTGGGGCTATCTCAGTCCATGAGCCCCGGAACACTTTGGAGAGGTATCGTTGGAAAGGGGATAATCTCCCCTTTACAATGGGACCCTTCCCTAGTGGATCCCTGCTTGGGGATTACCCCAGGAGGGCGATCCCCAAGCGGGGACCCACCCACTAGCACCAGGGAGGGGGAACGGTCCCTTGGGCAGGGGCCTTTGCTCCCCCCATATTTTTTTGGGGCACAGCAGTCTTTCTGTCCCACCTGGGAGGCAGAAAGCCCACTAGAAACCAGGATTTTCTTTTATTGACGATACGGTGGCGGCTGCCCAAAAAGGGCATGGAAATGCCCACCCCCAAGAAATGTCAGTCTTTATGCCCCCAGGGGGCAGAAAGCCCACTAGAATCCAGGAATTTCAAAATGGGCATGAAAATGCCCCCACCCCCAGTGAAATTCCAGTCTTTCTGCAGTGGCCCCGGAGGGGGGGGCATATTGGGGTTTCCCCCCAGGGTGGCAGAAAGCCCACTAGGCACAGGCTTGTTTTTAGCAATGTGCCTACCTGTGCATTTTGGGCCCTAGCGCAGCCGGCACATAGGAAAACCTAGCAAACCTGTACATTTTTTAAAAGTAGACAATAAGGGGAATTTAAGATGGGGTGACTGTGTGCCTCTCACCAGGTTCTGTTACCCAGAATCCCTTGCAAACCACAATCTTAGTTAAAAAACAAATTTTCCTCACATTTCTGTGATGGAAAGTTCGGGGATCCACTCACCCCGCATTCCCCAAAGTCCTCAGAGAAAAATGGTACCTCACTTGTGTGGCTCGGCCTTGTGCCCCCAACAGGAAACAGCCCAAAATGCAACGCGGACACACCACATTTTCTCAGTGAAAACTGACCCTTTTTTTGCAAATTGCCTAGCTGTAGATTTTGAACTCTAGTTCTACTGGCTCCTAGGGAAACCCAGAAAACCTATACATTTTTTAAAACTAGACACCCAGGGGAATACGAGATGGGGTGACTTGTCGGGCTCTCACCAGGTTCTGTTACCCAGAATCTCTTGCAAACCTCAAACTTTATTTTTTTAAAAACACATTTTTGTGCTGGAAAGTTCTGGAATCTGCATGGATGCCAAAAATTCCACACACCCCGCATTCCCCAAAGTCTTCCGAGAAAAATGGTACCTCACTTGTGTGGGTAGGCCTAGTGCCCGTGACAGGAAATAGCCCAAAATGCAACGTGGACACACCACATTTTCACAGTGAAAACTGACCCTTTTTTGGCAAAGCGCCTAGTTGTAGATTTTGAAATCTATCTCTGCCGGCACCTAGGGAAACCTAGCAAACCTATACATTTTTGAAAACTAGACACTCAGGGAAATCTAGGATGGGGATACTTGTCTGGCTCTAACAAGGTTCTGTTACCCAGAATCCCTTGCAAACATCAAATATTGTAAAAATAAATAAAAATCCTTCGATTTCTGTGGTGGAAAGTTCTGGAATCTGTGTGGATCTAGATAATTCCACCCTCCACGCATTCCCCAAAGTCTTAACATAAAAATGGTACCCCATTTGTGTGGGTGGGTCAAGTACCCGCGACATGCAAGGGCCCAAAACTTATTGAGGCGACATCAAAATGACCTATCACTAAACAACCTAGTTTTGCAAGGGAGGTCCAATGAGTTTTTGGCCCCGGGCTTGGTGGCCATCTAGGGAAACCAACCAAACCCACACATTTCTGAAAACTAGACACTCAGGGGAGTCCAGAAAGGTATGGCTTACGTGGGACCCCCAACATTTCCCTACCCAGAATCCCCTGCAAACCTCTAATTTAGCTTAAAAAAATCACTTTTTTGTCAAAATTCTGTGCGGGACAGTTCTGGAATCTGTGTGGATCCACAAATTTCCTTCGACACAGTTTTTCCTCAGGTCTCCCTATAAAAATGGTACCTCACTTGTGTGGGTGGGTCAAGTACCCGCAACAGGCAAGGGCCCAAAACCTATTGAGGAGAAATCAAACTGACCTATCAGAAAACAACCTGGTTTTTCCAAGGGGGGTCACCTGGGGTTTTGGCCCCTGGCTCGGCAGCCATCTTGGGAAACCTACCAAACCCACACATTTCTGAAAACTAGATACCTAGGGGACTCCAGCAAGGTATAGCTTGCATGGGTCCCCAACTTTTTCCTACCCAGAATTCCCTGCAAACCTCAAATTTAGCTGAAAAATCACTTTCTTCTCAAATTTCTGTGTGGGAAAGTTCTGGAATCTGTGTGGACCCACAAATTTACTACCACCCAGCGAACCCCCAGGTCTCCCGATAAAAATGGTACCTAACTTGTGTGGGTAGGCATAGTGGCTGCAACAGGAAATGGCTCAAATTGTACTGTGGCTACTTCAAAATTACCGATGTCAAAACTACCTGGTTTTCGGGGGGAGCACCTGTGGCTTTTGCCCCAGGCTCGTTGCAATCTAGGGAATCCTACCAAACCCAGACATTTCTGAAAACTAGACAGCCTGGGGAGTCCAATGAGGTATGGCTTGCATTGATCTCCCAACGTTTACCTACCTAAAATCCCCTTCAAACCTCAAATTTGCTAAAAAAAAACAAATGTTCCACTTATTTGTGTGTGGAATCACCGTGCCGGCACAGCGTTCTCCTTAGTGTCCTGAGTAAAATAATACCTCAATTGTGTGGGTGTCTGTGAGAAAGTGCCATCTTTCTTGCATTGGTATGCCCCCATTTTTTGCTGAATTGCTGATGTGCTTTGACTCAGTGTACCCTGAGCTCCTGCCAATCAGGTGCCCAGGGCATGTGTTCCTTCCCTAAAACTGTATTGAAGCTGAAGCCCTATTGGCCTCTCTGGCCACATGTCAGCCCCTGGTAAATGGTACCCTAGGTACCCAGGACATTATGACCAAAGAAGACCCCTAAGGGCTGCAGCACTTATCGTGCCACCCTTAAGGGCCCTGCACCCTGATAGCCACACACTGCCTTTGCATACTGAGTGGTCTGGTGCAGAACTAAACAAAGTCTCGTCATGGCACACATCCCTGTGGGCCATGCCCACACACCCACTTCCCTGGCATATATCACTCACCCCTCTAGCTGGGTGCCCTATGCCAGTGGTGTGGGCACAGGTGCATGAGCCCTGTGCCCCTACAGTACCCAGGGCCATTCCTGGGCACTGTAAGTGCAGTGATGCCATTAAGAGTATATGGTGCTGGAAGATTGTCATTACGAACTTCACAGCACCATAATGACTACACTGAAGACTGACAAGTTTGATATCAAGTTTGAATCACCGTGCCGGCACAGCGTTCTCCTTAGTGTCCTGAGTAAAATAATACCTCATTTGTGTGGGTGTCTGTGAGAAAGTGCCATCTTTCTTGCATTGGTATGCCCCCACTTTTTGCTGAATTGCTGATGTGCTTTGACTGAGTGTACCCTGAGCTCCTGCCAATCAGGTGCCCAGGGCATGTGTTCCTTCCCTAAAACGGTATTGAAGCTGAAGCCCTATTGGCCTCTCTGGCCACATGCCAGCCCCTGGTAAATGGTACCCTAGGTACCCAGTGCATTATGACCAAAGAAGACCCCTAAGGGCTGCAGCACTTATCGTGCCACCCTTAAGGGCCCTGCACCCTGATACCCACACACTGCCTTTGCATACTGAGTGGTCTGGTGCAGAACTAAACAAAGTCTTGTCATGGCACACATCCCTGTGTGCCATGCCCACACAATTACTGCCCTGGCATATATCACTCACCCCTCTAGCTGGGTGCCCTATGCCAGTGGTGTGCGCACAGGTGCATGAGCCCTGTGCCCCGATAGTACCCAGGACCATTCATGGGCACTGTAAGTGCAGTGATACCATTAAGAGTATATGGTGCTGGAATGTTGTCATTATGAACTTCACAGCACCATAATGACTACACTGAAGACTGACAAGTTTGATATCAAACTTCTCAGCACATTAAACCCACACTGATGCCAGTTTGGGATTTAATGTAAAATGCACTACAGAGGGCATCTTAGAGATGCCCCCTGAAACCTAACCTACAATCCACGTCTGGTCTGAGAGGCTGCCTAGGCTGCCACACAGCAGACATGTTGCTGGACCCCTGGGTGGAGAGCCCCCGCTCTCCCGGGCCTGCAACAATGCACATCCTGGGCGAGGTGCTAGGCTTCCTCCCCAGGATGGGCAGGTGGAAGCTTCAACGGCATACCACCTTTGTGAGCTTCTCCAGACCACTTGCTGTACTCAGCAACTGGCCCCCATCGGTTCTGACCCCGACTCTAGCGGGAAGACTGGTGGGAAAACCTATGCTAGGAAAGGGGGTGTGCCAGCCTGTGCCAACTCCACCTCTCAGGTGGGGGAGGTGAAGCACATTCCTCGCTCCGGCCATCTTGAAGATGGGGAGCCCTGCCCAATTAGAGATAGACTCCTGCCCCCTCCCACAGGAGAGGAGCAGGATAGGGGTTGTACTCACCCCAGGACAGAGACCTATTGGTCCCTGTCCTTCCCCTACCTGTAACGCCCCTAAATGTAGTATTTAGGGGCACCCTGAACCTTCCTTCCTCATATCCCGATTTCGAAACAAGAAAGAAGATCAAGAAAAAGAAGACCTGCTGTGCAGCTGCTAACAAGAGGACAACACCAACTGACTTGGCCCCAGCCCTACAGGTCTATTGATCCTTGAACCTGCTCCTGCTAAATCCCGGCGTCTTCTGCGGACAGCAACCACAAGAACCCCGGAGGCCCTGCCTGCCTTGACCCTCTTAGAGACTGGGACTCCCACAAGCAGTTGCTCTGCTCAACCAGCAACCCACCTGATGCCAGCCAGGAACCGCAAATCCATCCCACTCTGCACCCTCCGAGCCCGGCCTGTGCCCGAGTGGCTAAAGACCCTGAGGACGTCCCCCCGGCGATTCTGACCTGGAATCCAGTGCCCAAGGACCCTCCTCGATGACCCAGACAACGCCTGCAGACTCAGAACCAGGGACCCCTCCAACTGCGACAAGCAGAGGGTAAGTTTCCTGACGTCCAAAGACACCCCTGCACCCGGCACCCCTGGCCTCCTGTGCCAAGCTCCAGGGTGCCTACCTACCCTCCAAGATCCCAACTTACCCCTCAGAGTGCTGATCGCTCCAGAAGATCCTCCGTTCCCGAGCCTGCAGCCTTTGTTCCCTTTTCGCGATCTCCATTGAATAACATTGAGCGCCCGATGGCTTAAAAGCACCCTGCACCCAGCCGCCCGAGTGCTCCTGGCAGTACAACCTTTGTCCTGTCGTACTTCCCCCTTTGCCCAGAGCAAGTGACCAGGAGCCCAGCTCCGACAGCCGCGTGGCCTCCTAGCAAGCAGCCACCAACCGAAGGACCCCTGCTTCTCATTGGATAACATTAGGCCTAACTACCTCTGCACCCGGCTGCCCCTGTGGTGCTGAGGGTGTACCAACTGTACCTACCTGACCCTGGGGGAACCCTGAGTCTATGTCCAGAACCTTAACTCTGCCAGTCGAGTACTTACCTAAAAGACGATAACTCACTTTTCTTCCATAGACTAACATTGACTGGTTTCACTTGGAAATTATTTTAAGTGTGGAGTTTTGGAACTTTAAAATATTCATCTAAAATCAGCCAAACAGCGAATTCCGATTTACTCACCTGCTATCCGGAGAGACCTCAGGGCTGCACCTTTTAGCCCTGCACCAACCCTGAAAAGTAATTCTAACCTTACTTACCAGTAACCTGAATTTTCTTTCATAGGAAATCATTGACTGTTTTTCTGTGAAATTTCTTCTGTGTCGATTTTTGCAAACTACAAATATTCTCTAAAAATCGTACCAACTACCAAAACGTAATTACTTACCTGTTTTAGATAGAGGTCCCAGTGCTAAACCTAGGAGTCCAGTACTGGATTACAGAAGTAACGTGAACATACTTTACCTGCAAATTGAATTTCCTTCCATAGGATAACATTGGTAATTTCAACTGAAAAAGTTTCCTAGTGTCAACTTTTAAAATACAATAATATTCCTTAAAAATCACTACTGTAACCAAAACGCTTTTACTTAACTGTTTACAGCTCATGTCCCGGGACTGAATCGAGGATCCAGTCCTGTGGTTAGAAAAGTAATCTACAAAGTAACTAATTGCATTTAACTAGAAACTCCCATTTAAGCTCAATGTTGCATTGTGTTTGAAATTGTGTTACCTACTGCAACAAACTGTAACTATTGCATTCAAAAAGTCTATTGCCTATTTGAAAAGTATTTAACTAGAGTAACTCATCCTGAGAAAGCATATTTTGACACCTTGTTGGTTCTAAAATAAAGCAACTATATCATTTGATACAAAACAATTGGCCTAGAGTTCAGTTCTTGAGAGTGTGAGACCATTTGCTGGCTGAGTGTGTACACACAAATACTTTACACTGTCCTCTGATACTGCCTTACTGCTCGACCAAGCTACCACTTTAGAGGTTTTATATAAATGTTGCCCCTGCCAAACCTCTGGGGACTGGGGACTCTATTCACACTGTACCTTATTTTGGTCCAGCGTATATAGAGCCACTTTCCTACAGTGTCCAATGCAGAATTGGCTAAAAATGTAGCTCTTAGGATTATCAGTGCTATACCCTTACTCCCTATGTTTTGGGCTCTTCCCAGTCACAGGCTCTCGCCTCACCCACACAAGTGAGGTATCATGTTACTCGGGAGACGGAGGGGAACGCTGTGGGGTAGGACATTTGTGCCGGCACAGTGATTCCACCTAAAAATATTTGGAAAATGTGTTTTTTTCATCTAAATGTAAGGTTTGCAGGGGATTCTGGGTAGGAAACCATTAAGGGACCCACGCAAGCCATACCTCGCTGGACTTGCCCGGCTGTTTAGTTTTCAGAAATGTGTGGTTTTGGTAGGTTTCCGGAGATGGCCGCCGAACCCAGGGCCAAAAACCCAGGTGACTCCCCATGCAAAACCAGGTTGTTTTGTGATAGGTCATTTTGATGTCTCCTCAATACGTTTAGGGCCCTTGCCTGCCGTGGGTACTTGACCCACCCACGTGAGTGAGGGATCCTTTTTATTGAGAGACATGGTGTAACGCTGGGTGGTAGGAAAGGTGTGGATCCACGTAGATTTGAGAACTTTCCCACACAGAAATTTCAGAAAAAAGTGATTTTTTCACCTAAATTTAAAGTTTGCAGGGGATTCTGGGTAGGAAAACATTGGGGCACCCATGCAAGCCATACCTCGTGGACTCCCCCGGATATCAAGTTTTCAGAAATGTGTGGGTTTGGTAGGTTTCCCAAGACGGCCGCTGAGCCCGGAGCCAAAACCCCAGGTGACTCCCCTTGCAAAACCAGGTTGTTTAGTGATAGGTAATTTTGATGTCTCCTCAATACGTTTTGGGCCCTTACCTGTCACGGGTACTTGACCCACCCTCGTGAGTGAGGTTTCATTTTTATCGGGAGATCTGGGGGAACGCTGGGTGGTAGGAAATTTGTGGATCCACGTAGATTCCAGAACTTTCCCACACAGACATGTGAGAAAAAAGTGATTTTTTCAGCTAAATTTGAGGTTTGCAGGAAATTCTGGGTAGGAAAGGTTTGGGGGACACACGCAAGCTATACCTCGCTGGACTCTCCTGGGTCACTACTTTTCAGTAATATGTGGGGTTGGTTGGTTTCCCAAGATGACCGCAGAGTCCGGGGCCAAAAGCCCATGTGACTCCTCTTGCAAAACCAGGTTGTTTTGTGATAGGTCATTTTGATGTCTCCTCAATATGTTTTGGGCCCTTGTCTGTCGCTGGTACTTGACCCACCCACGCGAGTGAAGTACCATTTTTATTGGGAGACTTTGGGGAATGCTGGGTGGTAAGAAATTTGTGGATCAACGAAGATTCCAGAACTTTCCCAATCAGAAATGTGAGAGAAAGTGATTTTTCAGCTAAATTTGAAGTTAGCAGGGGATTCTGGGTAGGAAACCGTTGGGGGACCCATGCAAGCCATACCTTGCTGGACTGCCCCGGCGATTTAGTTTTCAGAAATGTTTTGTTTTGGTAGGTTTCCCAAGATGACCACTGAGCCCGGGGCCAAAAACCCAAGTGACTCCCCTGGCAAAACCAGGTTGTTTAGTGATAGGTCAAGTCAAGTCAAGTCAAAGTTAACTTTATTCGGTTAAGTAAAACCATCAAAGTGCAAAAAGCAAAACAAAACCAATCAAAACAACATGCATTAGGTACATAGATATAGACTCATTTGATTTCCCCCAACTTATAACGAAGTGACAGACATCAGATTTTGTAACAAAGAACAATTAAAACAGTTATTACACTTCATAAAATCTTACCCTGTTCAGGGTCATTATCTACAATGGGTTGAGATACACTTCGCAGAATTGCACAACACTTCATGCGAAGAAATAAAACACCCTGACAATCCATGGCGGGGGAAAAAAATACAGCACTCCACTACAAAATAATCAGCCATGGGAATTAAATAAATAAATGAGATAAAATTCAGCCCCTCTTGTTCTTATCCAGTGTCACATGAAGAGAACGTTAACAATAAATAACTAAGTAACATCATTTAAAACAGAGTCCACAGTGTGGTTCACTGGTAACCTATTCTTATGCCTGATTGTTCCTGTTAGAAAACTTGCTACCCCAAAGCACACCACAAGTGACGCTAGCATTTGCAAATTGGATATCTAGCATCCATGCATGCAAATATGAAATGAAATGAAAATTGCACTTATATAGCGCGTATCTACCCGGAGGCCTCGCAGCGCTTATGCCAGCGCTGGCCTAACTTGTTCAAAGTTACAGCCTCTGAGTAGAGGAATAATACATTTCCTGCGTAATGAATTGCAATAAGCACAGAAAAATATTAAATGGAGGGTGTTCTGTTCCAAGAAGTTATCACATGGGCAAGGATTTAATGTTCCTTCTTTAAAATACCTTTCGGAAACGCTAAGAGCCAGGGGACCATATTATGCCTAAATCTTATTAAAACAAACAGATCGTATGGTTTGTTTATATAGGATAAATATGGTTGCAACTTTCTACCCAGGCTCAGTGTGGCAAAACTTCTCACTGTGGGTTTAACCAATTCATTGGCCTCCCTTAATGACATACGTCTATCCAAAAACTGCCGCTTAAAGTCCCTTATTGCACATTTGCGCAATGCTATAGGGCTTGAAAATTAGTCAGGGCTGCCAAGGAATTCCACCAGGACCTTAATATATCGGATTCATGGGATATCTAACACCTTGTCTAAGGAGAGGCAATCTTGGATGATCAATTGGTTGAGATTTGGTGTGGGTTGTGCCCAAATTCTCGGCCAGCACAGTAAAGGGGCAACCGCAATCTGGTCAGAAATAAAACCTGCTCCTAGCTCCTCATGTATGTTAAAAACTGGCATGGAAGCCGGGACTGACCACAATCTGCGCAAAAAAGTAGTTTCGGCCCCCTGGATTTCTCTGGCCTCTATATATCCCCAGATGTCGCTCCCATAAGTCGCCATGGGGAGACACTTGGCATTGTAGATCTTCATGAGTGCCGGGAGTGGTTTAGATCCAATTCTTTTTGCAAAGCCTTGAATATCCCCCGAAGCTCTAGCTAATATGTTCTCTTTGTGTGTGCACTGCGTGGACCACGAACTCTGGTCATTAAAAAGAACCCCCAAGTATGGAAAAGCGGGAACTTTTACTAATTCTAGATTCTTGCAATAGAATTTGACCTTCATTGCCTTTCTTGAGCCTATGGACATAGCATGCGACTTTTTAAAATTAGTAACTAAGTCCAGGGACTCGATAACATCTATAAAACAGTTTAAAAGCGTTTGCAGCCCCCTTGCAGTCCTTGCCACCAGCACCGCATCATCGGCATACAGAAGTGCGGGAATCAATTTAGTGCCAGCTCCAGGGATGTCTTTACAACAAGAGGTCAGGGCGTCCCCAAACTTGTTAATATAGAGTGTGAACAGCAAGGGGGCCAAAATGCACCACTGCCAGACCCTTCTTTTAACTGCCCAAGAATTGGTTAGGCTACCATCTGCCGCTGTTGTATTTTCATGGGTGGCCGCCAAAAAAGAGATCAGGTCAGCATCTAGCCCTATATCTTGGAGGGTCGCCCAGAGTTTTGATCTATTATCAAGGTCAATAACTGAGGTCAGGTCCATAAAGGCCTGATCGAGGTCCCCGTGCTTAACGACTGTGTACTTCCCTATCCCCAAATGAAGGTTGAGGCATTGGCCCAGGGTGCCTTTCCCTTGCCTGAAGTCGTATTGAAGGTCAGAAACTATGCTTGCTTGATCAAGCCAATCAGTTAGGATTGCAAGGACAAATTTCCCCATAATTTTGTCCGCGGAGTCAAGAAGCGAAATAGGCCTATGACAGGCCAGATGGTCTCTGGCTCCCTTCTTAAAGATCGGTATAATAACCACCTTGGCCCAAGACAGGGGAAAACCAGACAGGGTGGCTGCATTAAAAACATGAGTTCGAATTTTAGCCCATAGCTTAGGATCTGTTTTATAGAGATCGGCCGGTACTCCGTCAGGGCCCTAGGTTTTCCCCCCTAATGTTGATATAATCGCCTTAATAACTTCATCCGTTGTAAAAACGAAGGGATATGAAACACGGTCACTACCTACTGTCTGTACAGATGTTCCGGTAATCACATCACTGTATACTTTCCCAAAGTGTTGGATCCACCTCTCAGCAGGAATTAAACAGTCTTTATCGGAGTTTGGTGATTCATCAAGCATTGGGCTATTTACAATGGACCAGAACCTAGTACTATTTGCCAGAACACTGGGCTGACAAAGCTCCTCCCACACCATCTCCCTTAGTTGCTTTTTTCACCTTTCCACTGCAAGTTTGTATGCCCTTCTTGCATTCTTAACCCCTAAGGCTACCCTGGGTTTTTGCTTGAGTTCCTGCATGAGTTCCTTATGGGTACTCATACAGGTTTCGTCAAACCATTTTTTATGTTTTAGGGGCCTTGGTCTATGGGATACAGTTAGATTTGAGGCAACTTGCTTCATGATTCGGTTGAAAGCACCAAGGACTGATAGTGGATGGGAGTCCTGATCTGAGCAAATCCCAAGCTCCTGTGCGCAATCAATATTTAGATTGTCAATAAAGCTGTCAGGGGTGATCATTTCCCACCTTATTCTACGCGCTTGGTCCATGGATGCAATATTAGCATTGGTAAGTTGAACCATAGGTCTCCCTTTGTTAACAGCGTGAATATTAATATCCAATATAAACCGGTTTGGATCACTAAGGCAATTATTTGTTACACTTAATGTGCCTAGTGACGGCAGCAATGAAGATGAGACTAGAATATAATCAATTATACTTTGCCGGCCTTGACCAATGTATGTAGGTACAGGAGGTATCCTGTCTGACTGTGCAGGGCAGATCAAATTATGGGTTGATAAAAAACTTTCTAAAAAGGTTCTGGAGGGGGTATGTTCAAAGTGAGTTAACCCCTGGGGGCCATACTCCTCTTCCAGTCTTACTAAACAATTGGTAGGGCAAACATGAATATTAAAATCACCCAGGACTAATATATTATAATGAGTTTCAGCGCTGTCATCATAGTTAACCAAAAAGGCAGTAAGGGCTCTCAAATGCTCTAGCTCATCACTTGTAGTGAACGAATTATAAACATTTACCACTAGAAGAGTTGGCAGATTCTTCCCTATCAATTCAACTGCCAAAATATATGGGGAACATGAATCTATCAACTTTGCTTTGTATAGCAATTTGAGGTAAACCCAACAGCTTTAGCTCTCCCCATACAGGATGTTAAAGCACATTTACAAAAGGATATAAACCCATCCAGAAAATAGGATTCATTAGCCTCCCATGTTTCCTGAAGTGCTATAATGTTGTGAGTAGCAAGGAAGAGTTCCCAATTGGCATCACCCCTTTTGGCCCTTAGGCCAGCAATATTCCATGATAAAACGTTCATACTGCCTCCATCAGTTAATGATCGGGTAGAGCTAGAGTTTGCAATACCAGGTGAAGGGGGCTGGCACTCCAAAGGAGGAGATATAATCGAAATCAGTGGACTAACCGTGGGGGCATGTATTTCTTCCTCAATCGTTTCCTCCAGATTGTCTAAAACCACAGGTGCTGTATTTCTGACGGGTAGTCAGTCTTGGGTATCTAGTCCAGACAGTACCTCAAACCTATTTGAAACAGGGATGGGGGGGAGCTTTCTCCTTCAATGTTCTCAATAGGGGCTTATAGAAATATCCCAGTGGCAAAGCCCAGATGGAGGTGGCAGACACAGGGCACAAAACCTGTGTCCTTAGAATCATCTGGACAATTGAGGGGTTTCGGAAGTTGACAACCACACAATCCCCCTTGATATTCTTTAGCGACCGTCCCACCCACCCAACTCTGCGCACCATTATGATGTCATTACTCATGGGTACCCTAAAGCCTTTATGTCTAGATAACCAATCTACGGATTTATTACGTCGTTGGGTCCAAAACTCAGATTGGTCTGGTCTGAGCCGGGGAACACCAGCCAAAACCAAGACATAAGGACATGCAGCCAGGGGCAGATCTAAGACATCCCCAGAGGGCTTGGTAATCACAACATTCGACATAGTGGGACCATCTCTGTGATGATTACTAGGTTTCAAGGTGGATTTGGCCTGTTCAACAGATAATGGTCTTGGGGGCCCATGGGCATGGGCGGGTTCTGTTCGTCTGGGCGAAAGAAGGGGGGGAGATACCATTTTTATCGGGAGACCTGAGGTTTTCAGGGGACTCTGGGTAGGAAATCATGGGGGGACCCGCGCAAGCCATACCTCGCTGGTCTCCTCCGGGTGTTTAGATTTCAGAAATGTGGGGGTTTGGTAGGTTTCCCAAGATGGACGCCAAGTACGGGGCCAGCCAAAAACCCAGGTGACTCCTCTTGCAAAACCTGATTGTTTTGTCATAGGTCATTTTGATGTCTCCTCAATACGTATTGGGCCCTTGCCTCTCACGGGTACTTGACCCACCCATGCGAGGGAGGTACCATTTTTATCGGGAGACCTGAGATTTGCAGGGGACTCTGGGTAGAAAAACATTGGGGGACCCACGCAAGCCATACCTCGCTGGTCTCCTCCGGGTGTTTAGTTTTCAGAAATGTGGGAGTTTGGTAGGTTTCCCAAGATGGCCGCCGAGTCCGGGGCCAAAAACCCAGGTGACTCCTCTTGCAAAACCAGATTGTTTTTTGATAGGTCATTTTGATGTCTCCTCAATATGTTTTGGGCCCTTGCCTGTCACGGGTACTTGACCCACCCACTTGAGTGAGGTTTAATTTTTATCGGGAGACCAGGGGGAACCTTGGGTAGTAGGACATTTATGGATCCATGTAGATTCCAGAACTTTCCCACACAGAAATGTGAGAAAAAACTGATTTTTTCAGCTAAATTTGAGGTTTGCAGGATACCATACCTCGCTGGACTCTCCGGGTGTCTAGTTTTCGGAAATGTGTGGGCTTGGTAGGTTTCCCAAGATGACCACGGAGCCCGGGCCAAAAATTTAGATAACTCCCCATGCAAAACCAGGTTGCTTTGTGATAGGTCATTTTGATGTCTCCTCAAGACATTTCGGGCCCTTGCCTGTTGGTGGTACTTGACCCACACACCTGAGTAAAGTACCATTTGTATCAGGAGACCTGTGGGAACGCTGGGTGGTAGGAAATTTGTGGATCCACGTAGATTCTAGAACTTTCCCGCACAGAAATCTGAAAAAAAGTGATATTTTCAGCTAAATTTGAGGTTTGCAGGGGATTCTGGATAGGAAAACGCAAGAAACCCACGCAAGCTGAACTCCCCTGGGTGTCTAGTTTTCAGAAATGTGTGGGATTGGCAGGTGTCCCAACATGGCCGTCGAGTCCGGGGCCAAAAACCCAGGTAACTTCTCTTGCAAATGCATGGTGAGCAAAAAAACGATAGGCCCAGATGTCTGTACTGGGGTGAATGTATGACATTGTTCTGCATTCTGTCCATCAATTGTTGTTTTTGCATTTGTCACCCCGAGTGAGATTGGTATGCCCAGACGTGGGTCTCGTGCTTTTCATGCCACTGGAGTCAAGCCATCCTAGCTGATGAGGGCTGAAAGCCTGAAACTGGTCTTAGGATGCTTCTTTCCAGTCCAAAGAGGACCAGGCCTGGCAGTTCGGGCTGGACTGTTCCCATTGGGCGCAGGATCAACACTGATTTGCATATGGCTGGGTCCAAACATGAATGGCATGGTGAGCAAAAAACAATGGATTTAGGCCCAGATCTCTGTACTGGGGTGAATGTATGACATTGTTCTGAATTCTGTCCATCAATTGCTGTTTTTGCATTGTTCACTCCTCCTGCAAACCCAGGTTGTTTTGTGATATGTCATTTTGATGTCTCCTCAATAAGTTTTGGGCCCTTGCCTGTCGCTGGTACTTGACCCACCCACGCAAGTGAGGCATCATTTTTATCGGGAAACCTGGAGGAACGCTAGATGATAGGAAATTTGTGAATCCACGTAGATTCCTTAACTTTCCCATACCGAAATTTGTGAAAAAAGTGATTTTTGCAGGGGATTCTGGGTGGGAAAACTTTGGGGCACCCAGGAAAGCCATACCTCGTTGGACTGCTCCGGTTGTTTAGCTTTCAGAAATGTGTGGGTTTAGTAGGTTTCCCAAGATGGCCGCCAAGCACCGGGCCAAAATCCCAGGTGACTCCCCTTGCAAAAGCAGGTTGTTTTGTGATAGGTCATATTGATGTCTCCTCAATAAGTTTTGGGCACTTATCTGTCACGGGTACTTGACCCACCCATGCGAGGAAGTTACCATTTTTATCGGGAGACCTGGGGGAATGCTGGGTGGTAGGAAATTTGTGTAAGCCCAGTGATCCTACAACTTTCCCACACTGAAATTCGAGAAAAAAAATGATTTTTTTCCTCAAAATTTGAAGTTTGCAGGGGATTCTGGGTATTGAAACATTGGGGGATCCATGCAAGCCATACCTTCCTGGACTCCCCTGGGTCTCTAGTTTTCAGAAATGTGTGGGGTTGGTAGGTTTCCCTAGATAGCCACCAAGCCTGGGACCAATTTTCCTATATTCATCTGTTAGTTAAAGAAACCTTGAAGTGTAGTGTAGCTCCTATTTTCCCAATAGGCTCTGCGCATTGGAATAGTACCTACAGCAGTAAAGGCCTAGGCCAGACGTTAACTAGGTCTACTACTGTCGATACTAGACTTAATTTTTGGGTTTGCCAGCTAAGCTCAGAGTTCGCTAGAAACTTTCTCGAATGTTCAAGGAAGGATTAACTTCCCTGATTAGACAAGAAGGGATTTAGTTTCTGACAACCATAGAACATGACAACTTTGCTCTCCCCTAATCAAGAGTCAATCTCAAGAGTCGTGTGAGCACAAAGCAATTATTTTACTCAGTCAGTACGTGCATTCTTAGTCTCATCAGAATGTAGAGAAAAGGAGGAGACGGGCGTGTTCAATAAAAAGGTGTTATTTATTGATCAGTCTCTTTTCTCGTACAAGAGAAATGGATCGATATTATTGCAATACTTATAGTTAAGTAAAGTGCATACATTAAAAGCAATAGTATAAAATAATACTGTAAAAACATTGATATGGTTTCTGAGCCATATGATGTTTAAAATGATTAAAATATATTTACATACACATATACATTTGACTAAACGTACTCAACTGGTGTTTCTAAATACGCCTACCCCGTGTACCTGACCTAAGTCTAATGCGTGGGCGGGAATAGAAAGTTACAGTTTAAGTTAAGTTTGTTTTTGCCAAGTGAATAACTAAAGAATTCTCTGTGAGGGGTTATTCAGTTCTGTACCTGGAATTTAGGATGGATGAGGAATGGTATCTCTTTCTCTGCTCTCGATATTCCAGGCTGCCTGCGAGGGCTACCCGGAAGCGCCGGTGCTGGGTCTCTCGGCTTGAGATAGCAGCGCGTCTCTCAGCGCGTCAGGAAGGCGGGGCTGCTGCCAGCGGGGTCTGCTTCTGCTCTCAGCTTCGGCAAGTATGGCTGCTCCGTCTTGTCACCACGCGTGTGTTTGCATAGGGCAAGGTCGGCAATATTTATACCTTAAAGGTGCCGAGATTGACGTAAGGATGGACATAGGTACGTCAATAAAGATGTCATACGACTTGCTCGTTAGCACATTCTTTACTAAAGTTCTCTGTGAAATCAAAACAATGGCCGCACGGATTATCCAGGTTGTCATAGGTTTGATTTGTTATGAGAACGTCGTATGCCTTATCAGGGGCTGGAGGAATGTCGCTTGTCTAATTAGATCTCAAGCGTTATGACCTAATCAGATAACACGTTCCTGTGCCGTAGTGTGACTGCGCCAGATAACGGTATCTGCATCATGGGGGATTTCTTGCCTCATGGGCTGACTGTTAGTTAACTTGATAGTTAGTTTAACCAGAATAGGGTCAGGAATAGGGGGACTGATTCAGAACCTATAGAAATACACGACACCCACTCCACGCTAACTATGGTCATATCTACTAATCTATGCATAGTATAACATAGTACAACATACTATAGAGTATAGTGTATACCTTACCACCCCAAAATACATAAATGCATTTCGAAATTTTCAAATATACTGAAAAATTTTCAGTCATATATATTGTATGCACTTCAGCTATGAATTAAATGCAAAAGTAAACACGCATTTTTATGCATTATTGCTTATTGGTATATGAGAAATACACATGAAATGGCTCTTAATATTGCTATACAGAAAGGAAGTTCGAGACCATTTCATCACATAATAAAATATTTGTGAACATCCCAGCGGGCAGCTAAAGTCTATAAAGTATCTAAAAATAGAAATTTTAGTTCAATAGGAATAGTTTCTTACATTAAGCAGAAGATCAGTGTCCCGGGAAAAAATATGTAGAAAAATATTTTTAAGGGGCTTGCTGAAAAAAATTGCTGTCTGTGAACTGGAGTGAAATTGTTCATGTGACTTTATTTTTAAAGTTGAAGGCCGAATTCAGGGAACGCCGTGTGCGAGTTTACTCAAAAGTCTCTATTTCTGTTCTGGAGAGAACATCATATCATTCAGGCTTTCGAAAAAACTGTCAACAGCTTCATGGGAAAGTTCCACTAAGTCGGAAATAGGGGTAACCATGCATTCGTGCGCATGATTGTCTCCATTGACATTCTGATTTGCATTGCTGACAGAAGGTCGTACCTGTTCGATGCTGCTTTCATCTTGAACTTCACTACTCTTCAATCGTAGTGGTGAAGATTCCAGGAATGCCGTCATCAGGATTGGCAGCCTTTGAGGGCAGCACAAAGCGTGAACCTTGGTAGGAACCAACAGTGTATCTGCATCCACTGGCGCATCCGATTGTAGCGTCAGACAGGTGTCTAACACGCATTCTTCTCCGCATAGCAGACACCTTAGTACAGGTAAAACACACCTTTGCCACATTGGTCGAAATGATAGAAACCAAGTCATGTTTAGGTCTCTAAGCCGGGAGAGTCCCAGGATTTTTGATATCCGGTCCCGGTATCCAATGGCTAGGATCGTATCTTCCATTGTCGCGAGAGTTTGATCTGTGACATGGGTTGCCATAACGAAAAATAAGGACTAGGAATAGGATTCCTGCAATTAGTCCCAGGATCAGGGGAAGTCCGCCAAAAATCGAATGGACGAAATCTGGAAAAATACCCAGTATGGCTTTGAATGGTGTTAATGCCATCGAAAATACTGTCTTAAATACCTTTGAGACCCCAGTGGTATCAGAAATATTTAAGATTTCGCTCAGGATTTCCGCGAAATGTACGGGGGAATTAGTTGATAATAATGTATGTATCTCTGCAGTCGTCCTTGCGACTTGTAGATCATACGTTTCTTTTGATGACGTGAGCCGTGTAGGCGTCTGAAGAAGCACTGTTTTCATTCTGCTTAAAGTGTCTATTCGAATAGAAGTAATTTTCAAACTGGGCCATGCCCTTGCCTCCCTGTCTGGAAAGGAGCTGGGGAACAAAGAACGTCCACAGCACTTGACCTTCGCCGTTGTAGTTACTAGATAAGGAGTCCCGGGCATAAGACTACAACATCTGCGGTCTACAATAAGAATGTAACTCCCATTATAGAGTCTTTGAAAGAATGGTTCTATTTCAGTTGCAGGTGCGCCTTGCTGGTGACATGAAAGGTTGTATGAATTCCCTTCACAGGCTCCGTGTAAACTAATTCCGTTACACAGAAGCGTGCCGCTTAGTGACATAGCACAATTGTTGCCACTAAGAAACACTTTCTGTCCTTTATTACTGACACATGCATGTGAATAGGGCAGGTTCCAAGTTGTTTTAAGGTACCCCTTTCCCAATTTCTCGTACATGCCAGCCTGTATATATTTTTGGCAGTATTGAAACCTGAAGGTTGAGATTGGAATATTTATTATTCCGTGGATTATCCATTCACTGACAGGTCGTTCTGACATTGTCAACGGTAATCTTTCTAGTTTTTCAATGCTCAAGATTGTATAATCAGCACCCTTTTGCGCCATACCGATTTGTCTATCAGTAAGGTTAAAGATTTGGAATAGTGACGTTGTGTTGATTAAACGCCAAGGCACATAGCCTGAACGCAGATTTTGCAACGTCCAGCCAAGCTGTACAATGGAACGCAATTGTGACTGACCATGTTGTAATAACAGTAAGTCTTGCGATAATATATCGATTGCTGAAGACACAATGCTGTCCAATGAAAAAATTCTGGAGGACAGAGTCATTAACCCATTGTCCACGACAGAAAGTGATTTTTCCAAATTAATACGGTCAATTTCCCGTATTCTTTCTGCTGTCTCAATTTGAGTTACCTTCCAGGCCTCATTGTATGCTGCATATACAGAGGCTGCTATGAAACGCTTTTGACGCTGTTTGCGTGGTCCCATTATGAAATCACGCAAGTCAGCACCATCAGTAAGTAAAGTTAGGTGTTGCTTAATTTCAGGCAGTGTGGAAGTTTGAAGCCATTGAAGGCATAATTTGCCCACACTGTAGGTTGTTATTATCCCTGGGTGATGTCTTTGGGGATATCTAGGGTCTGGCCTGGTCATTTTGAAACCCTGTGTTTTATTCAGGAATCTATCTTGACAGTTATTTGTATCTGTAGGCCAGATCAACCATTGTTTCCAATCAGGATGTGTTCTGTTTTGGTTTAAAATATGGTTTACGTCTATCTCTCCATCTGTATCAGAGCTATTGCTAAACATTATTGGCTTTGGAATAGACGGGTTATTTAAATCTTTGATTTTGGCTAAGCCAAGACAGGTGGTTTGTTGAACAGTGTCATTTAAAAATATCATTTGTTCTGGGATCATGCAGGCTCTAAACAAAGCTTCTAAACCCTGTACTTGCCATTCTTTTGTACCCCAAACACTTTTCAAATCAACATTTTTGTCCCAATAATCAAATCCAAAAGTATTCATTTTTTCAAAGAATGAATCTGAATATATCAATTTTGTGTTGGTTATCATGGTTTTCATCCCTGTCTTGTTTGACAATTTAAAATAAAATGTTTCAGCATTACTTATGTTAAAACCTGAAAAATATGAATATTTGTCATAAACGGTTCTAGAGCTCCCTTTTGGAGGTGTAGCACAATGTTCCCATTGATTATAATTTAAAACATTTCTAGGTTGTGCAGATTTATGCAAGAAATGGTTACCATAATGGTTATAGCAATACATACTATCATAATTTGTAGAACCTTGCAAATAATCATGTTTTGTAAATTTAGCAGACATTACTAAGTCAGACATCATGTTGTTAATACTTTCGAAGTCCCAATCATCAGCAAATGAGTTTGGTTTTGCAAAGTCACTCAAAGAGATCTTGATTTGGTGTGGATACTTAAGGATCTCGACCGGACCATAAATTTCATAGTCAGTGTTGTCCCAGGCTACCCCACCAGGTATAGGATTGGCTGTGAAGTTGGCTGAAGAAAGTTCTCTTTTCTCGACGTGTGAAGATGTGTGTGGTTTGAGGACCAAGTTGATGTTCTGACTTGCTGTGTCCATTTTAGCATATTTTCCCTCAATGAAGCGTCCCAAAGTAAATACCATGATGAGCCAAAGTATGAGGATAAATGCACCAAAACCCACCCAAAATTCAATCCATGGAGAAACCAGATATGTTTCTATCAGTTGTTTCAAAACTTCCTTAGCTTTGTCTTTAAAGGATTTTGATGATGGCTGTGTCTTTGATTCACTGAAGCCGTCAGAGGAATCATCGAAGTTGATGAAGTACCCGGATGCAGTTCTGTCAATTGTTCCAATTGCTTCAGGATTTTTGTTTCTTGCATTGTCACTTGGTACTTCATTGTAGATTGGTGTGTCTCTGCTAAATGTTTTTATTTGGGTTTTCAGAGGTCTTAGTTCTATTGCATTGTTGCATAGTCCTTGTGGTTCTTCTGTAGGCGATTCAAAAGTGATGAGCCTCTTTGTTAGGACCTCTGTACTGGTAGCAAACCTTGGTGTTCTGCTACTCATTGGGAGTCCACTTGGCCTACTGTTTGTTATCGGCCACATGTTGTGGTTTTACCAGGTCGATGGATACAACTCGGTTCTCCTTTTTTCCAGCAAGTGGCGGTAGTACAACTGATCTTGTCCCGTTGACAGACAAGACAGGAACTGCTTTTCTGTAAGAAGGCCCAAATTCCTTCTTTACCGCGATCTTCTCCCTGACTAGATCCCCGACTTTTGGAATCCAGACAGGTCTTGCTGGGACAGGTGGTGATTCTTCAGTGGTTGTTGGCTGTTGTTTCAACTGTATGTTGCTCAGGTCTTTTCTTGTTTTGTTTAAGTCCTGCAAAATAGCCAAACGGTCTTTGACATCAAAGGTTTTTTCTATTACCACTGAAGTCTGACTATCAAGGTCAGAGATCAACATCCTAGTTCCGAATAATAATTCGTACGGACTGAATCCCTTCAGAGAATTTCTTGGCAAGTTATTTAGACTACGTTGGACACTTATTAGATGTTTGACCCACCCAGCTCCCGAACCTAATACCTTTGCCGTTATAGATTGCTTTATGTCACGGTTTTTTCTTTCAACAATTCCGTTCCCCTCAGGGTGAAATGGACAAGAGTACCGCAATTGCACGCCCATGCTGACCATGGCCTCCTTATAAGCCCGAGAGCTAAAAGCAGGACCATTGTCCGAATGCAGAATGCCAATTGCGTATGTGCCGATGAAGACCCGCAAATCTTTTATAACAGTTCTGGCGTCAGCCGTTCGCTGGGGCCACAGCCATATGAATCTCGTGCATGAGTCCACTGCGACCAAGATATATTTATAGTTACCATCCCTTTGTAAGGGACCGCAGTGGTCTAGATAAACACAGGCTAATGGTTTATCCGAGATTAGAAGGGGCGTCTGTGCTGGACGTTTCACAGTTGATACTTTCATTTTTTGACATATTTCACATGCTAGAACATAGTTCCTTGTTTGTCTTCTCATTTGTGGCCACCAGTATCTCTGTTTTAATAATGATACAGTGGCTGAGACGCCAGCATGGGTAGAAGCAAGCCCTTCGTGTGCCGCTATTATTAGTCCTAATCTATGTTCCATGTTTGGAATTGCCCTATCCCCCACTCCAGGGATTTGAGCAAAAGGAACATTGTTTTCATCAGTTATGTATGAGTATTTTACTGGAAAGCCTTTAGGGAGTGGTTCTATCGAATCCTTTTCTGAAGCGCTGACAGCTTGTAATATTTCGCTGTCTATTTTTGTTTTTGACCGGGTGACGGCAGCTACGGAAGCCGTTTGCACAGCTGCCTTCGCGGCCTCATCAGCCAATGAATTCCCTGCAACGTGAACGCCATCACGTTGATGACTCAGTGTATGTATCACGTGAGTCTTTGGTAGTTCTTTTTGTAAAAGAGCTACTTGTTCCCATAGCATTTTATGCTTGATTGTGCCACCTTTCGCATCCTTGAAACCGTTTTGAAGCCAGATCTGCAAGTATTCATTATAAGATTGAACGCAATAATACGAATCGCACACTATGAGTGTGGGGAATTCTCGATCGGTATTTTCAAGCGCCATCTTGAATGCTAGTAGTTCAGCTCGCTGAGCTGTGCAATCTCCTAGAGATTGGGTTTTAGTGAGGGTTGGTTTAAATTTCCCTTCGTGCCAACGACCTTTAACAATCGCGCACGCAGCACTGTAAGCTTGTTTACCCCCTACTGCGGGTTGTGCTGATCCGTCTGTATATATTATACAGCCGTATTGGTCTAGAGGCAGAATTTCGGTTGGCGGAGGACATTCAAATTCATATTGGAGAAATTCTTGTGTTTTTAAGTAAGGATCAAATTCGTACACCACGTCTGTTGCAGCAAGAGAGTTAGCCCATTGTATCCATCTCGGATGGAGTGCTTTAGCATTTGGAATGCTTGCCTTTGTTACCGCCTCTAAGGCTGGTATTGGTGTCACGATTATTATTCGTTTACCTTGTGCCAGGGCTCGTTCTTTTGCTATAGCTGTCTGTGTTGCTGTAAGAATTTTTTCCGTTGGGCTAAATTTCATTTCAGCCTTAGTGTACAAGTGTGATTTAAATGCAATTGGTACCTTCTCTCCCTCATTAGAGGTCAGGTATGTGAATCCGCATCTCCCTGGGATGACTCGGATCACAAGGTTGCGTGTGTTATCACGTGTTTCTAATTTTGTTTTAATTAGCATGTCTGTTTGTAAGGATCTCAAAATTTCTGTGTGTGTTTGAGTCCAATTGGATCTTTTAAAGTCTGGTTTAATTAGATCATAAAGGGGCTTTACCCTTTCTGCGTAATTTGCAATGTATGTTCTTCCGAAATTTAGGAAACCTAGAATTGACTGTAGGTTTTTTAGTGTTTTAGGAGCTTGGATTACGGCACATTTCTCTAGGAAATTGTCTGCCAGGCTTTTACCTTCACTTGATAACTCATATCCTAAGAATAGGACTGTCAGATGGGCAATTCTGGATTTTTTGAAGTTGAATTTGTAACCCTCTGCAGCGAACCCAAGTATTATGGTGTTCACCCTTTTCAAGTGAGTCTCCAAGTCATCATCTGTTAAGTAAATGTCATCAACATAAGATAATGCTTCATCATCATATAGTTGTAGTAATTCTGTTACTCTCGCTGAGAATACCCCCGGGCTGTTCTTGTACCCCTGGGCTAACCGACAGAATTGTTTTTGAGTGCCATTTACTGAGAATGCAGTTAAATATCTGCTTTCTGGTGCTATATTTTGACAAAAGAATCCATTGGAGATGTCCAAGGTAGTTTTGTATTTTTTGCGCACTATGTTATTCATTAGTGCAGCACTGTGTGAGTTCAGCACTGCAAAAGTTTTACAACATGTGTTAAGGTGTCGGTAATCCAAAACTAGACGGTATGAATTGTCTGGTTTGGAGACCGGAAACAAAGGGTTATTCATTTGTGAGGTGCAAGTTTCAATCACCCCCTGGTATTCTAGCTGATCTAGTATTTCATTTACTTGTTTTTTAGCTTCTTGCTTAATTGGGTACTGCCTTTGTGCAGTTGGTTGTGATTTTAACTGGATTTTGTGAGGAGGAGAATCCTCATCCCATCCTACATGATTTTTATATAAAGCAGGTGCTAAGGCCACTGCCCACTTTCTAGCAAGTGTGTATTTTTTATGAATCGGTATTTGATTCGAGAAGGCAGGCATAATTACTTCTTCGCCATGAGGGCACTCCCTGACAAACTCTGGTGGCCAGTCTTTTTCAGCTAGAAGGATGTCATAACCCTTGGAGAGGTTATCCCAAAATAGTCCCCTTATTTTCCTAGTCTTATCTCCCTCTATACGTAATGTTATCTCGTATATCTTGTGGGGCTTGCTAACTCTGGTGTCTGCAGTTTCCACTTGAAGGTATTCATTCGTGTCCACTGTCTCCAGATGATTCATAAGGACTTTGCGAGCTATGCTCACCTCTGCTGCGCTGTCTAGCATTGTCTGAGCCCACTCTCCGTTTTTCAGTTGTGTCCTCAGTATTCTCGGCATTGTTAACTACCTTGATACCGGCTACCTTCTTTTTTGGAAATTGTAATTTCTTTTTTAGCTGAGCAGGTTCCTTGTCTTTGGACTTGGCGTGCTCTTCTGATCGTCCTCTTCTTTCCGATTTGTGCGAGGAATTCTGAAAAGATTGAGAGGGACGTGTATCAATGTCTTGATATCTATCAGGTTTTTTAATATTATCCCTATTTCTAATGTTATATCTATTCCCAGAGGGGTCACTCTGCGGTGACCTCTGTCTTAGGTTTGGAGATTTCTCTCTTCGCCTAGGAGACCTTCCTCTGGACTGGAATTTCTTTTCTTTAGGATTGGATTGTTTGTTTCCATCCCAGTTCTTTTTTGGTGAATTATTATTATTAGAGAATATTTTTTCTGGACTTGTAGTCAGTTGCGGTTTTACTGGTATTCCACCTAGACTATCTCTGCCTAGTTCTTCATAGGACTTTTCTATGATTCTGGCGATTTCAGCTGGTTAGTCTGCTATATCTGTCTCTTTTAACCTCTGGCGGATCGCCACGTTTGCTGCTTCACCTTTTATGTTGGCTAGTAATATAGCCGAGACCTGCTTGAAGTCTTTCAGTAATTTCATACCAAGAGTTAAAGCAGGTTCTGGACCGTATTCATCTTGAATTTGTTTTAGCACATCTGGTATTACCGAAATGGATGGGACACCGTGCGTTTTTGTGTAGATGGAAGCAAAGACTGTACCCCAAGTGTCACAGTCCTCTATGTGTGGTGCGATTCCCATTGGGAGACATATAGTCAGAATCCTGTGTTTTTCCAGCGGGGTGGTGTCAGGAAACACCGCCTCTATTTGGGTGATTTTCTGTGCCAACCAGAATGGTATTTGTTCCCGTTTAGCTGGAACTTTACCTAGGCAGGATTGGATGTTCTGTGGTGTGATTTTATTTGTGTTCCCCTGGTGAGGGGTCAGCTGTGGAAGTTTAATCGCTGGCTGAATTGTTGAAGTCCGCATTACATACTGAACTAATTGTCTATGAATTTTTAGTAGTTGTTTTAGCTGTATTAACAGCTGTGGTGCAGGCATCTCGTCGATGTCTGGATGTGGTGTGTATCCGGCTAAGACCGGCCACGTTGCTCCTGGTCTTCCTAAAGGACCGAGCCTTGTAATGTGATTGTTATGTTTTAGGGCACCATCAAATAAGAGCAAATGCTCTTGGAATTTGAGTGGTACTTCCACCTCCTCGAAAGGAGTGTATGTTTCAGGAGGTTCCTCTACTTTGTAATAGTGGAAGTACTTTGTTACAGCATTTGCTGCTGAAAAATGTATCCATGAATAGTATACCTCTGTCTGCCGATATTCGTGTGCCTCGATTACGAATATGACTGTGCCACCTCTAGGTGTCAGTCCATTTTCTATAAGTTTTAAGGTTATAGATCTCCTTTTAATGACCGGAATGAGTGTTATATTCGGGTCTGCTGCTTGCATGGTAGCATCAGCATCTGCGAGTTCAGTAGCTAATCTAACTGCCTCTCTTTCGTCATCACTCTCTGCCATTTTACAGACAGGATGGTATTATGTTTATTTGCAGATCAGGTTTCTTTATGGAAACAGAGATTAGATGCACAATATTTTGGAACTGTTTATCCTTCAACGTTGACTTGACCAAAAACCATACATAGGAGTTCCCTCCTGCGAGGTTTTGGAGGATATAACCTTTCACCCACTCCAGACGTCTTTGGAGTATTTGGGAAAAGGGGTCTGAGTGAGAAAGCACGACTGAGTTACTCTAAATGTCTTACGTTAGTTTTATCGCCCTTTCCAAACGCGTTGGGCGCCATGTAGTGTAGCTCCTATTTTCCCAATAGGCTCTGAGCATTGGAATAGTACCTACAGCAGTAAAGGCCTAGGCCAGACGTTAACTAGGTCTACTACTGTCGATACTAGACTTAATTTTTGGGTTTGCCAGCTAAGCTCAGAGTTCGCTAGAAACTTTCTCGAATGTTCAAGGAAGGATTAACTTCCCTGATTAGACAAGAAGGGATTTAGTTTCTGACAACCATAGAACATGACAACTTTGCTCTCCCCTAATCAAGAGTCAATCTCAAGAGTCGTGTGAGCACAAGGCAATTATTTTACTCAGTCAGTACGTGCATTCTTAGTCTCATCAGAATGTAGAGAAAAGGAGGAGACGGGCGTGTTCAATAAAAAGGTGTTATTTATTGATCAGTCTCTTTTCTCGTACAAGAGAAATGGATCGATATTATTGCAATACTTATAGTTAAGTAAAGTGCATACATTAAAAGCAATAGTATAAAATAATACTGTAAAAACATTGATATGGTTTCTGAGCCATATGATGTTTAAAATGATTAAAATATATTTACATACACATATACATTTGACTAAACGTACTCAACTGGTGTTTCTAAATACGCCTACCCCGTGTACCTGACCTAAGTCTAATGCGTGGGCGGGAATAGAAAGTTACAGTTTAAGTTAAGTTTGTTTTTGCCAAGTGAATAACTAAAGAATTCTCTGTGAGGGGTTATTCAGTTCTGTACCTGGAATTTAGGATGGATGAGGAATGGTATCTCTTTCTCTGCTCTCGATATTCCAGGCTGCCTGCGAGGGCTACCCGGAAGCGCCGGTGCTGGGTCTCTCGGCTTGAGATAGCAGCGCGTCTCTCAGCGCGTCAGGAAGGCGGGGCTGCTGCCAGCGGGGTCTGCTTCTGCTCTCGGCTTCGGCAAGTATGGCTGCTCCGTCTTGTCACCACGCGTGTGTTTGCATAGGGCAAGGTCGGCAATATTTATACCTTAAAGGTGCCGAGATTGACGTAAGGATGGACATAGGTACGTCAATAAAGATGTCATACGACTTGCTCGTTAGCACATTCTTTACTAAAGTTCTCTGTGAAATCAAAACAATGGCCGCACGGATTATCCAGGTTGTCATAGGTTTGATTTGTTATGAGAACGTCGTATGCCTTATCAGGGGCTGGAGGAATGTCGCTTGTCTAATTAGATCTCAAGCGTTATGACCTAATCAGATAACACGTTCCTGTGCCGTAGTGTGACTGCGTCAGATAACGGTATCTGCATCATGGGGGATTTCTTGCCTCATGGGCTGACTGTTAGTTAACTTGATAGTTAGTTTAACCAGAATAGGGTCAGGAATAGGGGGACTGATTCAGAACCTATAGAAATACACGACAGAAGGATCTACACAAATGACCCCTAGCAGAATTTAGAATGTTGTCTACTTTTCTAAAATGTATACCTCTCCAGGGTCCATTATTGCTTTCATACCCAGTTCTACCATTAAGTGGAAGAAGGTTGAACGCACAAAAAATAGCAAAAGTAGGCTATATCCCAGTAAAATGCCACAACTGTGTGAAAATGTTTGGTTTTCTGGCAAGTCCCTAAAAGCTGGGGAAATAGTGATTTCAGTTCCACAAACCATTTGTTGATACCATTTGCAGGGAAAAATCAGACACTTTCATTTGCAGCACATTTGTCCAATTTTGACCCTAAAAAACAAAATTTTGCTGCATTTTTGCTAATTTCCGGGTCCCCTTCCACAAACCCTGGGTACCTCCAAAATCCCCATGATGTTGGAAGAAAAGGACGCCAATTTGGTGTGGATACCTTATACCTTATGTCGTCAAAAAGTTACAGGGTCCGAAGCACAAACTACCCCAAATAACCAAAAAAAGGCTTCGCGCGGGGGGAGGGGGGGGCGGGGGGGGCAAGGCCTTGCAACGTAGGGGTTATCAAGAGAAAGATTGCAACTTGGAACATTCTTGAAACTTCATGTAAGCAGGGCATTTTCGGGACTTTTTATAATTTCAATGGAAATGGCCTCTCCATTGGCAGCTGTGCCAGCAGGATCCATTTTCCCCTCAAGCCTCAATTTGCTCTTCCACTACTGCCCCATTTGATCTGCACGCCTGCCAAGTCTTTAGCACATCGAAAACTCATCGTGTGCAGGAACCAATGTGGTGTGCTCTGTAGTGCAGCATGAACACCAGGCTATTGTTGCATCAGCACCAAAAGTAGAAGGAGGGGCACATTGTGCATGCTGATGTAAAGGAGCACACACAACGTGGTCGGCATGGACATGTCGGGGTACCATGAACGTCATTAGGGGGCCACCAGGGGTCGCATCTGCAATCCTTGGCTTGTCTCTTGCGACCCCTTCCACTGCTTTTGCGACACCCGGCCTCAGAGGTGGCAAAAGCAGTACCACGCATGGAAGGCAAACGGTGTTCTAAAGAACATTGGTCCCTTTCTGCAGATCACTCTGGGGATTACACTTTTAGTTAGAAAAAAATGCATTCAGTAGTGAAGTGTTCACTCTTTAAAATACAAAATGGAAGTAAACAAATTTAAAAATACACATTTTCTGAATGGTTGCTACAGTCAATTAATGTGAATATGTGAAAAAAATATGTTTTTGAACAGAACCAACACTTTTGTGCTACAAATATGATAGTTCTGAACAAGTGATGTCAAAACGTATTACCTATAATAGGGAGTAAATCAAGCCAACAACATAGTTCATATACAATGTATAGTCTCTGTGAATTATTAGTACTAGTAGGCCTGATGACTACTATTGTTTTAGTTTCTTTGTTTTGTGTGTCTCAATGTGATTTAGTTCTACATTTTCTTTTTGACAAAATAAACTAGGCTTCAGTGAAGTCAATTATTATGATTTAATCTGGACAAAGGACTAGTAGCATCATTTCTTGGGATTCAGGTTCAAAGGTCATATGATGTCACTTCCTTTGATGTAATTGAGGTCAACAAGAGTGTGTAAGGGTACTTCAGCTACCCCAAGTATTTTGTTGCATCGACGTTCGTGGCATGCATATATATATGTGTGCTCCTCTATTACGCCACTTGTCATCAGTGTCTCTAAATTGTCATTTTGAGGTAATGTGGCTCAATGGAAAGCTTGCCTCAGACCAAAGGTGCTGGAAAATAAACACCGGCAGCACCAAGTTGTTTGCTATGGAAAGAGAGGGCTGGATGAGGTAGTAACTGAGGGGGAGGAAACCTCCTTATTTTCAGCTGGCAATGTACTGTGTGGGGACTAGGATTGAGCAAAATCTTAATTAAGCTGGCAAAATTTTAGACTTTTCACGTTATGCAAAATTTATGAAATTTCGCATTGCGATATTCTACGAAACCTTTTACTTGGAACATTCATCCTTGTATAAAAAGTCCCCGAGATACCAGCTGGGGACTAGTTTAAGCAGTAATTGTCTCACCAAGAGACATTTTCTGCTCAAACCAGTCCACTGCTGGTATCACCAGAGATTTTTTCATGCAAGATGCACACTCGGATTAAAAAAGTGAGACAGGATGCGGACAAACTACATTTCGCTAAGAAAGTGCAATTTTGCTACATAATTAGTAAGTGTTACTTCAACTTTTTTTTTAGAAAACCTGTTAAACGAATTTGTACAAACCTATACAGGTGCAAAGGCTTGGGATAAAGAAAAAAGAGAGAGTTGAATGGGACTTCTATTTTATTATTTTATTAAAAGTGACAGAGACTAGAGAGATCGAGAGAGACATGAGGATGGAAAGAAGGATGACTAGGGGAAGTGAAGGATAGGAGAGACATTAGAGAGAAAGAGCCAGAACTACTGAGAAGAAAAGTGACCGGGAGAGGAAAAAGAGTCAGTGCGAGGATAGAGAGAAAAAACTGGTTTGAAGAGGTGGAGGAAGGGAGAGGAGCAAGACAGCAAGGAAGTGGAGACAAGCAGAAGAAATATGAAAGACAACAAGAGGAGAAAGAGAAACAGGAGAGAGACAGGCAGAATAAACTCAATGGAGACAGAGGGCCTCATTTTCAAACCCATTACGCCGCCGGTGCGTCACTTTTTTTGACTCACCAGCAGCGCAATGGGCTTGTTCATATTTACAAGGCTACATAAAGTCATCCTGTGTGACTTTTCCTGGCCTTGTAAATATGGGCGTCTTTCATGCATAAGTCTGTGTGAAAGGGACGTTCCATTGATGTTGCTATGGGTGTTCCCACGCAACATCCATGGAACCTGACACATTCCATGATTTACAATGTTTTGTAAAGCTGGGAATGTGTCAGAATCTTATGCCTCCCCAGTGGAGTCGTAGGAGTGGCGTAACAAGGAGAAATACTATAATTTCTCCTCGTTTTTTCCTCTTTGTGTGCAAGCTACAGACGAAAATGCCATCAATTATTGTTTTTTGTGCAGGAAGGTGTCCCTTTCACAAAAGCAATAATCCCCACAATGCCGGCACATTTGCAACATGAAGCAAGGGTGTGTGCGTTGGTGCACGGCTGCTGTTTGTACACAGGCACAGGAGAGAAGGACAAGATTGCACCGTATCTTGAAGATATGACATATTCCTGCCCTTTTATTTTGACTCACGGCAGCACAGCAGGAAGGCATGCTGCACTGCTGTGCTTTAAAATCTAGTAAATGATGCCCAGAAAGTCAACAATGGGGATGAGAGAGGTTTAGAAAATCTGCGGCCTATCTCTCTCCTACCCTACTTGGCCAAAGTGGCCGAAAAAACGGTTAATTTGCAACTAATGGATTTCGTGGACAAAGCTGCCTTATTGCATGACACCCAATTCGGCTTCCGTCCTCGTCATTCAACGGAATCGGCGCTCCTGATGGCAGTGGAGACCCTACGGCAAGGGGTGGATGAGGGTCATACTATGGCCCTCATCCTATTGGACCTGAGTGCGGCATTCGACACTGTAGCTCATTCCACCTTGCTACAGTGTCTGAATAGCAGAGGAATAACTGGAGCCGCACTCCAATGGATCCAATCCTTCCTGACTGGAAGAAGTTTCCAAGTCCACCAAGGTGACCACTATTCCAGAGACATAGGATTGGGTCAGGGCGTTCCCCAGGGATCGTCCCTGAGCCCAACCCTTTTCAATCTTTATGTCTCCCCAGTGGCTCCGATTGCTGTTGGTCATGGATTGCAAATTGTATCCTACGCCAACGACACGCAGCTGGTTGTCTCCCTCTCGCGTGCACCCAGCCTTGCCATGGACAGTTTCAGGGCTTGCATGCAAGATCTTGCAACCTGGATGTCCACAAATTGCCTGAAATTAAATGGCAACAAGACCGAGGTGCTCGTGGTGGGGGGGATCCCATCTGTTTGGTCGTCGGCGTGGTGGCCCCCATGCCTAGGTGAGGCCCCAACACCCCGACAAGAAGTAAGAAATCTTGGGGTCTGGCTTGATGCAGACCTGTCTTTCGGGCCTCAGATAGACAGGGTGACGGGCATCTGTTTTAGCGTATTAAAAAGTCTACGGAAGGTGCTGGTTCTCCTCCCCACGACCGCCCGTAGAACGCTGGTGCATGCCCTCGTCACAGCGCGCATGGACTTTGGCAATCTGCTGTATCTGGGAGCAACCTGTAAGGCAATCAATTGCCTTCAGGTGCTTCAGAATGCTGCAGCCCGTCTCATACTAAAGCTTCCAATAAGATCGAGCTCCAAAGCTGCCCTTCAGACCCTCCACTGGTTGCCGGTAAGGAGCAGAGTTGATTTTAAATCCCTATGTACCTGTCACCGTATCCTTGCTAAGAACGCGCCTGCACCTCTCCAGAACCTAGTCACCAGGAATGCACCATCTCGCGCTTTGCACTCCTCACATGGAGGCCTATTAAAGGTCCCTAGAGTGAGAAGGGCCCGCATGGGAGGAAGATCCTTTCGCTACCTGGTGGCGAAGAGCTGGAATGCTCTACCCCTCGATCTCTGTCTGGATCCATCGGAATCCAGTTTCCGGAGGAAACTAAAAACACACCTATTTTCAAGATAGTCGGGTCCACTCCTTATTTCTGTTTTGAGTCTGTTTCTTTCAGTTAGCGCGGGGACACGCTTCTCAGCGTAACCATGCGCTTTATAAATTTCCCTTATTATTATATAGAAGAATTCACCAGAAAGGAAAAGACAGAGGAGACACCAAGTGATGAAGGAGATCAGTGCAAAGAAAGCAGGATAATTTAGTTTTAGTTTGTGCAAATGGACAGGCAGCACTTCGGTACTCTCATCATTTCAAAAGGGACTCTACATCCTCTTCTTCTGTCTTGATTGTACATGTATACATGCCACGGCGCCATTTTACATTGCCTTTTCTATTTTATTCACCCCTTCCCCTCGCTGCCCCCATCCCACATTTCTTATGCCCTCTTGATCCATGTGCTTATTTTAACCTGTTGACCGCGGCTGGAATTCCGCCGCGGTGCGGGTGCTTTATGACTGGGCGTGGTTAGGACGACCCCCAACCGTCCTCTGCACACGCCCACCGTGACGTCAGACGGCCGGGGGCCGTCTGACGCACGGAAAGGGTTAAACTTGCAGTAAATGAACTCTAATCTCTATTTTTATGCTAATTTGACTGTGTTTCCTGAAAAAGAGGAAGCTGTCATGAGCTAATATGCTGTGTTATGTTCTTCATATGAAGAACACAGATTGACACAACATCCCTTCAGCCATAAAGAAGGAATTTGTTGTAGAATACAATACTCCATTTTGTACATTCCTTCAATGGGTTGTGTCAGAGAATATTGCACTGGCTCAAATGTATGTATTTGTTTTTGCAATCTGTGTTTAATCTCTGTGTTTGAAGTAAATTTGCTCTCCCGGTTCACATGTTGGGCATGTTCATTCTATGAGGGATACATGCACTGCTACAGTTGAGTTTGTATGGTGTTTGTGAGCTAAGCTTGCATTGTTTCCACTGTGTACCATTCACGTTCTGTGTCTGAGTAAAGCACGGCGTCTGCTGCCTCTGCTATACATGTTGTCATGCCAGGGACACTAGGACCCTGGGGCAAAGGGCAGAGGCCAGGAGGACACCGGACACCGTTTCCGGTGAGGGGAGGACACAGGGAGGGACAGGGACATTACAGGGCTGGTCCTCGAGGCAAGAGGTCAGGAGACACATAAGCAGAGCGACAATAATAATAAACAAGGCTTGTCACTCACCATCGCGTCCTGTCTTTGCTGGGGGCAACAGAACACGACACATGTTGTTATGCATTATGGAAGCCTGCTATGAAGCTGAATGTGATGTACTGCCCTATCTGACTTTGGAAGCTTCTCATACAGTGCCACTGTTTGTAACATGATAACGGCTTCCTTCACATGATCACCCGTTGCGGAGCCGAAGGCACATGACTGAATGAAAGGTGACCTGAAATCCCTGCCCTAAGTGGACTGTTAGCTGTCTATGAAGGCTCAGAACAGCTGATGCCCTTTAACTGTTTTTAAACCCCCCAGGATACAGGCAGAAACCACAGCAAACTTTTTGTTATTTAGAGGGGTTGGGGGACTTGATGGAGGCAGAAGTGCAACACAGGCAGCTCTGCGCATGAAGCCCTGCCCCTTGCAATCCCCACTCCACACACAGTGACATTTTTTTAGGTCGAGCCTGGGCAGCTCCCGTGCGGCACTGCGAGGCATACTGTATTGAGGTATGGACTTGAAGCCCTGCCCACTCTCCGCCCATATTTTTCTTTGGGTTGTGTCATGGTCCTTGGTGAATGCTGGCTTTTAATTTGTTAATAGGCTTGTTAGTCCCTCCTTAGTATCCCCTTGTCTTCATTTGTAACGTCCCATGTGGACACCCCTTTACATGTGTTGGTGCTCGGTAGGCTTTAATTACAGCCTTCCGAGCACTATTTTGTTAAATGCTTTTCACCACACTCTCAAGGCTTTATTTTTTTATCTCATAGCACAGCACGCCTCAGTGGTGGCCGCAACGTTGGTTTCTTTGTGGCTGCTTTGTACCACCGTACACGACTGCACATATTTTTTTCCTATTTTTTATTGAACTTTTGTTTGTAAATCTCCCCATGGCATGCTTTCATGTTAATGGTAGCCAATCCCCTTTCTTGAGACAAGCCGTGTCTAAGGAAAGGGGCACAGCTGCCATTAAACTGAAAGTGCGGAATGGGTCACTTTTGGAAACAACCATTTGCCGTGCAATAGGTCTCACATTTTAGAGAGTTTCATAAACGCAGGACCTATTGCATTGCTGAGGCTTGTATGCTCTAGCAATGAGCTACATGCCCATGTTTATAAACGTTTTCTTTATAGGACACTTTAGGCACAGATCGGCTGCATGGTTTAGTTTGCGCCATGGTGAGTTATGTGGAAAAATGTAACATTGAAAGCTTTTAACAATGTTCTATTCCAGCAGCTGTCAAACTGTGCGTTATATCCAGCGCTTAAGAGCACTAAAACACAAAGCTGTCTGGAGCGAGCAAACAAGCGTGGTGTGTGTGTTGAATCTAAAGTTTTGAAACTTAAATACTTCCAAAGCAGTCTAGAGCCAGCAACCGGCAAAATGAAACCAGCTACCCACTAACAAAAGAAAACAAGCATTTGCAGTGCAATAGGTCTCGCATTTGCCAGAGCTTAAGCTATTGGCGGATTTGAAGTGGACAAAGAACACTTTTCTGCTGTATAGTGGAATGGACAGGGAAAACAGGGAGTTGATAAAACCCTCGGTCAGGTCGCATCAATTGATTGTTTCCTCAGACCATGACCCGGAACTTTATCTGAAGGTTGTAAATAACCCAAGCCATAGGTACCTTCTCACCAAGTTCCGCCTGAACAAAGTTCACCTGCTAATTTCTGGTCGACCTGGTTGGACCAGGGACTCGGAACTGAGCCTATGTACTTGTGATGGTCATTCAATTATGGACACCGCCCACTACCTGTTCTTTTGTTCCCATTTTAAATCTATTAGGGAAAAATTCATTATCCCCTTGCTAAAAGGGAGAGGGTTTAGGCAGGTCAAACCAGCTTTACTATACCTTCAGATGCTAAATGATATCTGGCAAACCTATAATGTGGCCACATTTTTGACTATCGCAGTTAGATTGGGCAAAAAGATTAATTGGGTGTAGAATACCAATCAACAACAATCATGCTTACTGTAAAAATTGAATCCAGTTTTTTAAAAGTTTGTAATGTTTTTTATTGTGACTGATAATTGTAATCTTTTTTAATGATTCATTGTGTTTTTTGGACCATTGTTTATGTGTGTCTTGTACTTTTATGGTTTTGAAAATTCGAACCGAATAAAGTATTTCTTGACTTGACTTGACTTGACAATGCCTTTTTTGTATGTTTTAAAAACCAACACATAAATAAAAGTTTCCAATGCCAATAGCTGAAACCTCGTAAATGCGAGACCTTTTGCATTGCAAATGCTTGTTTTTTAAGTTGGCAGGTCTGAATCTTGTAGTATGCTGATTACCATAACTGTACACGGTGTATGAGGGAACCTCAGTGCTACTGCTGTCTTCATAGTACCTGTCCTGTGAGTAAGCAATGTTTTACTGCTGCTCTCTGTTCTATACTGTGATATGTTATATTTATTCCCAAAGCTTGCAGTGTTCCTGGCGCCATGCCTTACCTGTTCTGATTCTGAGTAGTAAACCTTTTCGTTATACTAAGCTCAACGTATATTTGTTACTACTTCGACTTTTCACCACTAGGTGACACCCTAGCTTCAAAAATTGTATTCAGCCCAGAATCATAGTTCAGAACAACATTCTAAAACTATTGAAGGAAATGTGCCAGTCCAGAAAGTGAAGAATGTTGTTTTTACCTGGAGGTGGCGCTAGAACTCCACGTATCAGTAAGAAAGTAAAAAGCTCAAGATATCGTTCTTACTCAGTACAAGGACTCAGATAACATTGCGGTTCATTTGAACAAGTGAAGCCAAGACTCAAGCTGTTTCTCTATGATTTTGACATAAATCCTTGTTATCAGTACACCCAAGTAATAATAATGGCTTCCTTTAGAAGCAAGCCTGTCGCCTTCGCTCTGTACCATTTCTTGGTACTCTGGACACTGTGAGATCCCGGACTGCTGCTACCTACCTACACAAAAGCTCGTTTGGTATGGGGCAACAACACAAGCAAGGATGCATGTGCTCATAAAATCCTGACGTAAATAAGTCCTGCCTCTAAAAAAACAACAAACCAGAGTCACAGGCACAAGGTCAAAGGGGGTTCTGGGGCTTGGGCCCACCAATAATGTATGCTAAGTACCCAAGTGTTGGGCCTGGACCTTTCCCATTGTTTGCTGGCTGAACTTGCGCGAAGCTCACGCATTGCTAGACGCCTTCTTTTAGAAACAGAGGTATGAAAGAGTGATCAGCATTCCTAAAGAGGACTGGGGTGGAGTGTCAAAGACATATACGGCTAATTCAAAACTATCTCTCATTTCTCATACCTTTAGCACCAAAGGATTATCACACTACAGGCAGGTCATTTACTGTACACGTTGAAAAATTGCTCTTTTAAAATGCACAAAACAAGTGCAACACTTGTTTTAAAATGTCATGTTGACTCATTTATATGGTCAGCTCCTCAATACGTGGAAAATGAACATGTGATTTATAATAGTAAAATATCGTAAGTGTTATTTTCACGTTTCCATTGTGGATCATATCTAGTTTATTTTTTATGGCCCTCATTCGCAAGGAAGCCATTTTAGGGCACCAATAGAAATAAAACATGGCCATAAACCTCTTTGCCCTCTTTATATATGAAAATATGCCCTGCAATTCATGTGTGTGTGTGTGTGTGTGTGTGTGTGTGTGTGTTTGTGTGTATATATATAATATATAAATAACCAAGATTTTACCTCACCGATGACTGTAATGGAGAGAGCGATAAGGAGACATAAGGCTGCGACAGCCCGTCTTTTGGTGAAGTGATACTGATGCACATTGACTACCACTCATTTTTCACTCTCCTATTTCCATTAGGACTTGATCCTTGCTTTAGTTCAGGCACTTGTAGACTCATGCGCTTAATAAACACGCTGCTTATGGTTCTTGAGGTAGGGTGAGGTCTTTAAGTTCAGAGTCTTTTCTATGGACCATCATGCTTGTGAGTAAAGACATCCTGCAGGGCACACTCGTTATCTCACATCTCCTGGAACTACACACATCAACTGGGCCACACCAAAAAAGTCGGTGAACCTAGCTCATATGCCCAGGACTGAATTCTTAGAAGTGAGAACTAGCAGGCATAGTTAATGACATCACTGCTAGTGATAGTCATACAAGCTTTGATATAAATTGTTAGAAATTGGGTTGTTGAATCAGGGGATGGGTTGAAATCATACTCAAGCAACAGCCACAATCCTTGTTGGGCTGAGCCACAAAAAGTTGTTATATTAACATGTGCTCAACCCCGTGGTAGTTTGACGCAAAAGTAGTCAGGCTTAACTTGGAAAAATGTATAATGTTTTTATGCAGCTATTCACATAGTAATAAAGTGAAATACAACAAAAATCCCACACCAATCAAGAAAAGTAGAGTAAAATGTAATAAATTATTTGACACCATAACGACAAAAATCCAATCAGTAGAACTGGAGATATACAATTTCAAAGGCTTCAGGGAAGCATAGCGCCTACAAGTGCCACTCACAGCTATTTATTTGTGTGAAAGTCACAAGTTCAGCCAGCCATGATGGAGCATGGGCCGGATGCAGGAACCAGGCTAGTCTTGCTGAAACAGTTACCACTAAAGTCTAGTGCGAAGAGTTTGGTTCACGGTCGAGGATGCTGCAAGGAGCAGAGTGAGTGTTGTGGATGGTCATTGCTGTTGCACAAACAGCAGGTTGGGCATTGTGGACAATTATCGTTGTAGCACAAACATCCTTTTGGGTATCATGGACGGTCATTGCTGGAGATTCTCATTGGCAGTAAACACAGGTTCTCAATGCTGTAGTGCTAAGTGCAAATCTCAAGTTGCCAGTCATAACTTACGGTCTCTGTAACATAAAGAGTCTGGTTCATTGGAGTTTCAAGTTGGTGGTTGGCATGGGTGGCAAGATCTTAGAGCAAAAGGGCCTGTTCGAAGTCACAACAAGCCCAAACCTTAATGATTTCTTCTCTATATTGTGGAGGAGCTCAACCCATGCCACACAAGGGGCCCAGGACCTGGGTGCACCTCTCGGGGACCAGGAACTCGCTCTTGCAAATGCCAGCAGGGCTCAGGCAAGTGCAATTGCAGGTCCAGGAAGATCCACTTGCAGCAGAGCAGTTGCAGAGAAACCTTTGGTCTTATGTCATGTCCCTGTAGCTCAGAACAGGAGGTCAGTCAGCTGACGTTTGGAGTCACTTCAGGCTGGGATCAAGGGTGCAGGTCCAGTCTTCCTTCTCAGTAAGCAAGCCAGGTATCCACAGGTCAGGAGTGTACTGAAGAGTTGGGTCTGAAGGTATAATATTTATACCTGCTGAGTGGGAGAAACGTCTAGAGTTTCCCCCCCCCCCCCCCCCCCACAGATGTGTCTGGAATTTCCTTCCTCCCTGCCCTGGTCCCATGCTGTCTGGGGGCATAATAGGCTAATGTGAATTCATTTGTATGAGAGCTGAGCCAGTGCTTTTGAAGTGCAAGTGTGCTAGGTGACTGCTCCACCCCCCACCCTGCCAGAGATTGCTTATCCTGCCAACACCCATACACTCTATTGTGATACTGTCTAGGAGAAATACACAAAGGCCAACTGCCAACAACACCTAGCCATGTGATCGAGGGACAGGTTGCAAGCACCAGATGGTTAGCACAAGAAAATGGCAAGTTTCTAAAAGTGGCATTTTCAAACTTGTGACTTAACATTCGACGCTACCATCAAAGATGGTTTAAAACGTATAATTCCTCAGATACCAAACATGACTTTCCTACTTGCCCCAATCAAAATCTATCACTTATTAAATGTAATAAGTTAACTGGATGTTATCCAATGGGAGAGTTAGGCAATGTAGTAGTGAAAAACGAATTTAAGTGTTTTTTAACTCCACAACATGAAAAGCTCAAACGTACATGTCCAACATTTTAAATGCAATGCACCCTGCCCCACAAACTGTTTATGGCCTACCCTGGGGGTGTCCTATATATATTAAAAAGGAAGGTGTAGGTCTTGCAAAAGGTTTAATTTGCCAGGCCAAAATTGCAGTTTAAAACTGCACACAGAGGCTGCAACGGAAAGCCTGATACTTGTTTTTAAAGGGCTACTTAAGTAAGTGGCACAATATTTGCTGCAGGCCTACAAGCAGCATTTAATTTACAGGCCCTGGGTACATGTAGTATTACTTTATTAGGGACTTATAAGTTAATTAAATGTGCCGATTGGGCGTAAGCCAATTGTGCCATGTTTAAAGGAGAGATCACAAGCACTTTAGCAGAGGTTAGCAGTGGTAAAGTGCACAGAGTCCTAAAAGCTAATGAAAACTGGTTCGGAAAACAGGAAAGTGAAGGCAAAAATATTTGGGGGTGACCCTGCAGGGAGGGCCAAATCCAACGTCAATGATAAAACAGGAGTAAGTAGTGGCAAAACGTCACTAAAGTAGACTCATTGCTTCCAAAACTGAGGGAGGAACATTGTGGTGTGCCCAAAACAATTACTTACTTTGCCTGAAGTGGTCTGTGGGAGAGTGCCATTGCAGTGGGATTACCTCCGGCAGAAGTATTTTCAGCTCCCAGAAGTTGCTATTCACACAGCGTAAGTGTTGCATTTAATGTTCAAGTTCTAGCCAGGGACCTGTGTAACTGATCTAGTCTTAAAGGCACATGTTCATACTTTTAAAGTAACAGCGGTATCCAGATCTTGAACAAAGACTGACACAGACATTTTGGCAGTGATGCAAGCAACAGCTAAAGGTGAAAAGCCTCCAGACAGCTTTCCGTATAAATACTCCTACACTTTTAGTTCACATAACACTCCAATGGCATCTCTGCCCAGAGTGAGAGATAGTGTAATACCAAATGAGCAGGCAGATTAGATCTAATTAAAGCAGCTCATAAGAGGTTTGCAGCTTCCCATATTAGCATTGAGGCTGCCATAGCAATGCCACAACAGAGGTACTGGTGGCCTTACTTGCCTAAACAAGCTAAAAACTATGTGCAGCAATGTAATAGTTACTAAAGAACTTAAACCTTCTAGTGTTATTTATGACCAGCATAGAGTCCATTTACCATCTCCAATCGCCTGCTTGGTGTAATGTATCTCAATTATAAAGGGCCCTTCATATCCACTAATTGATGTAAATATATATTGGTTTCGATGTATTCATGCTCTGCATTCCTATATGTTTAGCCACAAAGAAATGCTAATGCTCATGGTGGCCATAAAAGACTTGCAGTGCCTAGCAGACATTGACAAGATTGATACCTTTCATTCAGAAAAGGGTCCTGCATTCACCTCAAAGGCGTTCAGGGATACTATATCCACTTTGAGAATATGTCTGTATTACTCACTTCCCTTGCATCCGGACAGTAATGGGTTAATAGAGCATGCCAATGTTATGATGAAATAAACCTTGACTGGTAGGGTGTTAAGTACAGGACTGAGTTGGATACATAATCTGCATGAGGAATTAAATCCTCTGCCTAGAGGAGTATTAGGTTGTCATACACCATACAAGATGCTCTTTGAAGTATCTATTTATATACCTGACCTTGATATTCCTGGAAAAGGTGGTGGAAGAACAAACGTTTGACTTGGACCAACGTTTGACAGTCTTACAGAGTATACAATAGATCAGAGACAAGCTGGGAATGATTTTGGACCTCCAGACATATACACCACAAGATAACAAGGATCCTTATTTAAATGCTGTTAATTATAGCAGAATGTACTATCATTTTGGCCGTCATTACATATGCAGAACTCGTTATCCCCAAGAGGATATACAACTAAACACAGTGGGAACTGTGTCAGACAGTGCCTTTAAATAGTCACCTGAACTTCTTATAGAAATGTCCTTATTACAACAGTGCTGACAGGATAGATCCATCAGCTTGTTATTATTCAAAGCCTGAGAGGGTCCAACAGAGCGTTATTACAATTAATAAAATAATTTACTCTCATGTGCTTGTTTAAAATCTTGCTATACAAGGCTATGAGTATTGGAAAGAAAACATTCATGAAAAAATATTTGGAGAACAACATTTTGGCAAGTTCAAGGTAAAGAAGCACTTTTCAGATCTTGCATAATACCCATAGAAATAATTTTCCTGAATGAACCAATCCAGCAGACCGCTTGTCTGGGATTTAGATCCACGAGGTACACTATCTATTGGAAAAGACAATTTGACACAACTTCCAAATTGACAGAGAAAAGAAAACATCACAGATGCTGAATTACATTATATGATTCAAATGGTATACAAAACTGAACTTAATTACATCCTGAAAGTGTAATCTTATGGCATATTGACACTAATAAAGTGTATTCATCAATTCCTTTCCAAATCTGCTCTTTCTTCAGCTAATCACCCAGACCCCTGGTCTGAGTGATATGCACCTGTGACTGTTAATTCGTACTGTGTGGGTAAGCTGTGCAAAAAATGTCGAGCATGTTCTAGAATAACAGATGTGAAGGAACACCTGTCCAAAACTCAAGAAAATATGGATTTTAATGATTTCCTTCTAGGTACAAATCCTGCTCAAATTAAACACCTTTTAATTGCAGCAGGCGATGCAATTTTCATTGACTGGCAGAAATAATCAGAGAAAGAAGTTGAAGAAAGACTTAGACAAGCTGATAGAGAAATTCTACAGATGATACTTAAAGTTATAGAAAATGGCATATAATCACTCTCCAAAAGAATGTATTCCCTAAACGATATCTAGTCTCAAACCCTTTATCTTCTAAAAGAGGACTTCAGTCTTCTCCAACACAGACAGTCTCAGTTTCAAGCAAAAACATAATTGACCATTACTTGCACTACAGTGTGGAAAGGTATCTAGGAAGCTTCTCATTGAAAGCTTTGTTTCTGAACCTATTAAAAATAGCCTTCGGGCTTGTGTGAAATAATGCTCAATTCTTTCCTCCATCATGTGTAGAAGTTACTGTTCGAATGATTTTGCCTGACTCAGGAAAATCCTGCATTCATAAGCACATCTGGATGTTCAACCCTTTTAGATCACTCACACCAGTGAGATTCCATCCCTTTACACTGGGCTATAACCCTCTGAAGCAAGGTCTTAGCTGTACACTATCAGCTGCACCTGTTTTATCCATCCTAACCCAGCACACACTTCTGAACAATTGCTCCTATTTAATATAAACTAATGAAATTAGTTGTGGACTTGCCCAATGCCAGCCATATTTGTTAACAATATCAAAGATAGTGAAATGTTGTGGATTAACCTTGTACCCCCCTCCTCGAAGAGTGTTTGAAAACATCCTCCAGCCTTGAATAGATGCTGATAAAATATACTTTGATCAATTGAATAAACTAGTTGCAGTTCTTACACAAAAAGAGGTTATTTTGACCAAAGCGGCAGTCACTTATGATTTACGAACAGCCCACTCTATTTCAGAGTTTATACTGACATGCCCAATCATTTGCCAGACAAACAAAATGACAATAACTGTTTCAGTTTGTGGTATCTCCCACCCGTTCCTTCCCCCCCCCCTCCCTGGCAGCTCAGCATGTAATGGAACTGCTCACGGTGACATCACTTATAATGTCACCGCGACCAGGGTTCCAAGGCGAGCGCCGCGGAGGCAAAAGCTTGCTGTCACCTGCTGTGGCTGGGGTCGTTTTGATCTACGCTAACGAAGTTGAATAAACCTTGGTTTACCCTTACATTCATGGCGCCTGTCATCCGTTATTTCTAAATGTTACACAGTTCTTTCAAAATAAAGTGACAATTGTGTCCAATAAGGTGGACAGTTTTACCCCTCTTTGTATTTTATACTTTGAACCTATTTGCATTGATTAGAACCAATTATATGGCCTAGGTTGCTTTTTAATGAAAATGGGAGTTTGTGTAAATCCCTGCACCAGGGATTTTTAGGGGGCACCATAGGTGCCCCCTGCTGCCACAACCTTAGGCTGTGGGGGCCCCCAAAGTCACTTTCTGACAGCCTTTCAATGTCGGAAAGGCTGACATGGAAAGGCTGTCGGAAACTGACATCATAATCCCGATAGCGGAAACACCATCTTACAGGGATTATAGATGGTTTCCGACTGGCCGACAGGCTCCCTGAGCCCCTCGGTACTGAGTCGGATTGACCGGCCAGTTTACACTCATATCACCAACATTGAAATTCGGCGGTCGGAATGTAAACCTACCATGTCAGTCGGTTAGCCTCCGACTGCTCGTAATGAGGCCCTAAATATATTTAAAAATTAACAGTGATATAAAAGAAATTAAATATATTTAATTCATTTAAAATATATATAACTTTTATACTTATTTACAACAAAAAACACACATATATATATTTTACTATATTATATATATATATGTTTATCTACATATATCTAATATAACAATATTCTGAAAGTAATAATTTCCATATATATGTTATAATTTATTAACTTTAATAAATGTAATAATATAGCATATATATAGAGTGCCATAGTTTTGTTGATATTGTTTACATTTAAGTTATTACGTTTTTGTGTATTTAAAACTATAATATTTTTAATTAGTAATGGTTTTAATATGTAATGTATTTTTAGTAAATCCTAACTTTGTTATAGCGTTTACTTTTTTATTTGTAATTAAATTGGTATGTTTTTTAAATGTTTTATGTTATTGAGCGTATATATACATATATATATATCTATATATATATATATATATATATATATATATATATATATATATCTATATATATATATATATATATATATATATATATATATATATATATATATATATATATATATATATATATGTGAGAAGTTGGCCTGATATATGATGCTCACTAGTTCTAGTGATCACCTTGTATCATGCCAAGCAACCCTTATGGTGCAGGTTGTAAAGTCAACCTTATAGACAAGCTATCCTAGGGGTAGCATGGACTAAGCAGTCTTAGGCTAAACTCTGTAAAGGCATGTGAAGCAAGCTGTTTTACCATACACAATCCCTTGAATACCAAATGAAAGGACACCACACAGATATATATTGAAAATATATATAGATTTATTACTACAAATATCCCTGATACTCTTTATGAGCACAGAAGCAAATGCGTTAAAACAAAACACAGTTTAAATACACAAAAGTTGCACAATATGGATGAGCCCTAGGGGCCACCTAAACCATATACTAAAATAGTGGTATAAGAACCACTATGGGGAAAGTGAAGAGGCCTAGGGCCTGGGGAATCGCTGGAGCTGTTCGGGACTAGCAGTGAAGAAGTCGGGAAAGGCCCGCAGGACTCGGGAGCAGTGCGGAAAGTGCACGCTTTACCAATGCAATGTCAATGGTGTGTAAAAAGTACAAAGTTAGTTATAAAGGAACCTTCCGAGTGACCTAGAAAGCTGAAACTTGAGACACAGACACTAGAGGTGTGTACCAGTGTGGGAACACCGGCGGAGCTGAGTTACCTCACCCACAGGAAGCGGGTGCATAGGGTCGAAGTAGTGTCGGGTTTCGTCACGCAGGTCGATGGTGCTTGGAGCTGAAGATGCTGCAGGCGGCTCGATGTGAAGAGTTCCGGTGGATCCAAGGGTGGATCTGAAGAGGTGAAGACCTGAAAGCAGAGGGGACAATGTTCAAAGTCACTAGCCAGTGACTACCGTGGAACCAGAGTGGAACCAGGCGATGTCGGGTGCAAACAGGCGTTGAGGTGTAGCTTCTCTCTGCAGCCACGTGGACACGAGGGGTCGAAGACGTCCAGGAGTCGGTCACGAGCAGTCCCACGCAGGCTTCTCGCTGTTGGCAGTGTCGGCGACTTGATAGAAGCAAACAGGCCTTGGCTAATGCAAGCCACGCAGGAATCAAGAAAGGCTTGTCACTCGGACCAGCAAGGGCAGAGCGGGTGCTCCTTTTCACAGGAGCAAGGACAAGTCTGGAGCAACCAGACCTGCAGTGAAAGTTGTAGGTTTCGTCGCCAAGATGGCCGCTAGCCATGTGGCAAGTGGCCGGGATGGCGCGTCAAGTGGCACAGTGCAAAAGGGCCCCACGCAGATCGTGGAGATGCTGGGGGGATGATCTTTGGTGCAAAGGCTGCTCGAGGTTAGGGCTTCTCAAACCCCAAAGCACAGCATTGAGGGTGCCTCTGATGCTGCGCAGTCAGCGTCTCGGGGGTCTTTCAAGATGTCCGGTCCCACGTCTCTCGGTGCCTCCACGGGTCCCTTCTTTGCAGGGACTGTGGATCGGGCTGTGAGAAGTCTGGGAGTCTGAGTCTTGTCAGGCTCTGGGCTCGGGCTCCGGCGGGAGGCGGCAGCAAAGCAGACGTCGAGTTGCTGGTTGGTGCCTGTGTTCACAGGGTGGTCACTCCTTGGCCACAAGGGAGATCCTCTTCCGTCTTCTGTGCAGCAGAATGTCGAAGTCCAGTCTTCTTCTTTATTTCAAGTTGATTCAGGATGATCTGAAGTCTCAGGACACAGCTCCCACTCTTATTCGAATCTGGGGGGCCGGATCACCTACTAGGTCCCTCCTCTGGGTGGAACCAGGAAGGGGGGTGGTTACACCCCCTTTCCTTTGTCCAGTTTCACGCCAGGACTGGGGCTGGAAAGCCCCAGCACCGGTTTGAACTGGCCTATGCACAGGGACACCTTGTGTGCCCCAGGCATGTCTGTTTCTTTTCAGCCCTGTCCTACCCAATACACAAAATCCTGTCTGGAGTGGTGCTAGCACCTCCCCAGGCAGGAAACCCTTTGTCCAAGCTGCCCTCGCTGGAAGGACTCCCAGCAGCAGGAGGTCAGACTTGTGTCTGTGGTGGCAGCATCCATTTTGAGATGCTAAGGCTCTGTTTAACTTTAACCGGGGTTCAGGCTAGGTACATGTCGTGTCCCTCTAGAAGGGTGGAATGCTACCCCCGTCGCCAGAACTGGCGAGGGGGTAGTATTCCAATTCGTATAACACCTTACTCGACATGTTTTGATAAAGCCAAACCTAAGATAGCATTTAACCGCGAGGATTATAATGCACTTAAGAGTATATGGTATGGCAATATCATGAAACAGCTAAAGGACATGGTTCCGAAAGCTGCAGACAGGCTCAGCTCATGCCAGAGCACCATCTCACATATTTCCAAGCACTCTGCCTCCAGGATTGATGAGGCCTTCCATAGGAGTGACTGATAGGAACATATGTGTCCATTTTGGGTTAGGTATAGGCATACTACACCTAAGTAAGGGGTGGTTACACCGACTTACCCCAGCTGAGTGATCAGCCAGTTGTGTCAAATATGGAGGCCAGGCCAGGGGTGGCACAATACATGCTGCAGCCCCTGGTAGGCCTTGGAAGCACCTATGCCCTGGGTACCTGGGTACACTGTTACAGGGGCCAATAAGGTGAACCAGTTCCAATTTCGTTATGCATCTAAAGTACATGGGTTACAATTTAGAGAGAGAACAGCAGGCTGTGGGTCTGATTAGCAGGCCCACAGCCACATTAAGTCATAAACCAGTGAAGAAAAAGCAAAAATTTGGGGTGACCATAGGATAGCAGACCCTACTCTCCTACAATATATATATACATATATATATATATATATATATATATATATATATATATATATATATATATATATATATATATATATATATATATATATATATATATATATATAAAACCACAAGCTGCAATTGAAAAAGGCATATTTTTAAACATCAGGCACTGTGTGAGAGGCACCATGTGATGCCTGGCACACAGTGCATGGATGTTTGGAGGGCCTGCATGTGCCCCCCCATGCACCATAGCCAAGGCCCAGGGAGGACAGGGGCCCTGTTTGGGGCCCATAGGTCCCTTTCCATCTGCCTGTACATGGCAGACATACCTCCATATGCAGGCTGAGGGAAATGGACAATGTATCTCTACGGCGGTGCCTGAGCAGACACCACCCCTATTGTAGGGATTATGGTCCCACCACTACCCTGATAGGCTCCTTGAGCCCGTTGGAAAAGCAGCGGTCGGTCTCTCTGCCCAATGGATGTACGTTGTTACCACGCGATGTATTACATCGCGGTACTTTACAATGCGTCTTTTACAACGCAAGTCGTTACCACGACCTGCGCTGTAGGGGTGCTGGACTTAGGAATAGTTACATTTACTATTCCAACACCAGCCTACGGACAGTAGGGAAGGTGTTGGAATAGTAAATCTACTATTCCGTAGCCAAGAGCGCCCTCCAGCGTAACCACGACTTGCGTTGTAAAAGACACGTCGTAACTGCACTGCGGGGTAACATCCGCGTTGTAAAGGATGTTCCCCCTGCCCAATGCTTTGACCTCCGGATCATAATCCTGTGGTCGGACCCCCCTGTGGATGTCGGTGGGCCCACCACTGATGCCTTGTCAGTGGCGGGCCCACCGACATCAGACTTAGGCCCTCTTTGTTATACTGCCAGCTGTCTGAGATAGTACCAGTAGTGTCTTGGTATTAACTTCGTAGTCAGTATAAGACGCAATATACATACCATACATTAACCATGGAAGTAAGGGGTTCTATTTATTTGGTAACTTGATGTTGTAAAATAATACCTTCTTGTTGCATATAGGAAATTTACCTGAAGAAGTATTTTCATACAGTTTAATAATATAGGTATCTTATCTCATATAGCGAAATATCTGGAGTAGATTGTATCGTGTTAGCATTTTTATATAGCACAATCTGCGCCTGACAAGGTGCTATTGAGTATGTGACACACATTTAAGGGTGTCATTAAAATGTGAACATCTGATAGTTTACTGACAGTGTTATTCTGTTCACTGCTCAGGAAACTATGTAACACTTGAGCTTATGAAACTCTTCTAATCTAGTATGTAGTGTTACCTGAATGCTGTGCAAAACCCATTCAGACCTACAGGCCATGGTTACATATAAACCACGTTTCAAGAGGTGTTTAATTTGCCACTATTTCTAGTATGAAAAGTGGTACAGAACACAAATGTCATGAAAATTGCTTGACAAACCCTATACAGTTGAATGAATAAACAATCAGTGTAGGTTATTGTTGTAAATGGTAATGACGAAGTCACACGGGGTGTCGATTTAGTAAAGGAGTTTATTAAGGTAGAGCGCTGAAAGACCCGACCAACTGGACCGGGATCAAACGGGCAATAACGGCCGTTAGCATGGAACACTGGCCACGTCAAAGAAACGGGCAGCTCGAGCGCAGCACGAGATGCATGCTGAGGACAGGGGAGAATATAACACATCTCCTTTCCTTAAACAGTGGAAAGGGAAAGCACCTTACATTAAATTAAGCAAAAACATAGCAGAACACAAAATGAAGATATTGCTTATAACACATAGTTTTCAGTTTAAGAGCAAAAGAAACAAATAGATCATGACCATGTAAATAGCATTGTAAATAGCACTGCTCAGAACATAAGCTTTCCAAGTAACATAAAGCTATGTAACCCTACACCTTTCCTTCGATGAGCAAAATTTACACAAAATCTTTTAAGTAAGCAGGAGCAACTCTTTTGCGAGTTGGTCTGCAAGCCTCTTCAGCAATAACCTTTTTGGTGACAGGCACATGAGTGGTTGGCTTGGTCTTTTTCTGGTAAAGCGCTACCCTGCGCAGATTCCAGGTTTGCCCATTCTGCAGCCTAACGTAATTACCAGCCACGGACTTCACCTGGTAAGGTCCTCTAAACTTGTTAAACATATTCTGATTCCCGCCAGGTTTTACCTTTACCAAATCCCCTTCAGCAATGTTACTGGGGGCACAATTCCTTGACTTACAGTGACTATCGTTCTCTACTTTCCCATGTAGCCAAGTGGGAATCAACTTCGTACCCGCAGGCCTCCCTCTCATGAGTTCAAAAGGTGTGACAGACATGTTACTATGAACAGTTATACGGTATGCCCACAACATTTCTTTGATCTCCCTCTGCACAGACCGACCAGCGGCCAAAGCAAGTTGCATAGTGCCTTTTACAAGTCTGTTCACCCTCTCGCACAATCCGTTCCCTTGAGGGTTGTAGAGTGACGTGCGCAGGTGCTTTAAACCCAAAAACACAAAGTAATTCTCCATGATTGCCGAGGTAAGTTGTGTGCCACTATCTGTTAAGACTACCGAAGGGATTCCTTCACGCCTAAATATCTCATCTAGAACTTTAACCGTGGATTCAGCAGTGATGCTCTTCATAAAGGCCACCTCCACCCACCTTGAAGCCGAGTCTACTAATACCAGAGCAAACCTCTCTGAATCCAGCAGGTCATGAAAAGGTCCTATGAAGTCAATACAGACTTTTTGCCACGCACCATCGTCCAAGACGATCTGTCCCGTAGTACCCTTGCTGGCACGAACCTGTAGCCTCTTTTCCGACTCTTTACATGACTGACATTGCTCCACCCAACCCTTCACCTGTGCATCAACTCCCGGCCACCAGAAGTCAGCCTTAACACGTTTGCCCGTAAGGGTCTGTCCTAGGTGGCCCTCATGCGCCAAAGCAATGATACGGGGTCTAAGGGAAACAGGTGGTATGTATTTCTCACCCCGCACAAGGATGAACTCAGTCAGTAAAGAAATTTCATCCTGTAACTGCACGTAAGGTCTGAGGGCGGGTGAGACCGTACTTTGCCTAGATACACCCTCCTTGCACATCCTGATCAAACTCTCCATCACAAGATCCTTTTTCATTTCCTGCATCCATTCCGCCTTGGATATGGAAGAAGGTAAGTCACTCTCTAAATCATCTAAAAACGCGACCACACTCTCAGTCACCAACTCTCTAGGTAAAACTTTAGTGTCAGGCAACCTCGATAAGCAATCAGCAACACTGTTGCACCAACCAGGTAGATATTCCACATTGCACGTAAACTCTTGGACACTGACGGCTAACCTCGCTAATCGCCCTGAGCAATTCCTAATACCCCCAGGGGCCAAAACTTTCAAGAGTAGCTTGTGGTCCGTTCTGAGTGTGAATGTGATCCCCCACAGATACACACGGAAGTACCGAGTGGCCCACGCAGCCGCCAATGCTTCACGCTCTATGACTGAGTAGTTCCTTTCGGTCTCGGTCAAGGAACGCGAAGCAAACGCAACAGTGTTCTGCCTACCATCACCTTTTTGTGTAAGAACAGCCCCAATCCCAACCGAGCTGGCGTCTACAGTGAGAATGGTGTGAAATGACTGTACAAAACTTGAGAGAATGTTAGCATCCACAATATTTTGTTTGATCATTAAAAAAGCGTTCCTTTGGTCAGCTTCCCATGTAAAACCTTTTCCTTTTCTCATGATGGCACGCAAGGGTTCTACCTTTTCTGCAAAATTTTTAACAAACTTAGCATAGTACTCTACCATGCCCATGAAGGATCTTAGCTTGTCTTTGTCATCAGGTTCAGCCACATTGCATATTGCGCTTACTAGATCCTTCTTTGGTTGAATCCCCAGGCTAGACACATGATACCCCAAATAGTCTACCTCCCCAACAGCAAAAACACATTTCTCCTTGCGCAAGGTCATACCAGCCCTTGAAAGAGCAGTGAGAACTTTGTCAAGAATTGCATTATGGTCATCAACATCTAAACCATGAATCAGGATATCGTCCTGAAAAAATACCACTCTTTTAATGTTTTTCAGGACATCAGTGATGATTCTTTGAAATGCGCTAGCCGCAGAGCAAAGGCCGAAGGGAAGTCTTTTGAATTGGTATGTTCCTTCCGGGGTGATGAATGATGTGAACTGCTTTGAGTCCGGGTGAAGTTTCACCTGGTGGTATGCACTGCGAAGAGCCAACTTCGAAAAAACTTTGCCTCCACCCAAACTTAGAACAATTTCATTTATATTGGGGAGTGGAAAATTGTCCATTATCACAGCCTTGTTAAGACTTCGCATGTCCACACAAAAACGCAAAGAATTGTCCGGTTTCTGTGTGATAACTACAGGACTTAACCATTGTGTGGCCTCCACAGGTTCTATTATGTTATCATCCAATAACTGTTTGATAATTTTTCTGACCTCGTCTCTGGCGGACAAAGGTATTTTCCTCGCAGTGTGTTTTACAGGTGCAACACACCTCTTTATTTTGATAATATGCTGATAGCCAACAGCTTCCCCCAATTTCTCACTGAAGATGTTCTCATGCCTTTTAAGAATAGCTTCTAAGTCCCCATGAACACTATTACACTCGTTGTCACTATCTATACACATCACGGGTGGGTCTGCTCTCGGGTTCACCCTTATGTTTAACTCGTACTGATGTAACCATCCCAATATAGCTGGGCCGTGTGGTGATACATAAACCTTCCCTTGAGTAATTCTTCCTTTAAACTTGATGGTGGCCTCAAAGAATCCAAGGACACCGATGCTCACCCCTTGATAACCTCTCAAGGTGATGTCGGATTTGACAAGAGTCGATTCTCTACAAGAGGAGTTAAACAAGCTCTTTGGAATAATTGTGTATAATGACCCAGTATCCACCATCAAATTTATTACACACCCATTTAATTCAAAGTCTGCTTTTGGGCGAGACAAAATAACACCTTCCATCAATTCCTGGCTCCCAGCAGAAATCATCATTACCTCCGCCTCATCATCAGTGGTTTCACTCTCCACTATGGCAATCTTTTTTGAACTATTTGTTCTACACATGCGTGCATAATGTCCTTTCTTCCCACACTTCAAACAATCTCTGGACAAAGCTGTACAATTCTTTGAGTCAGCCAAGTGAAAAGGGCTACCACACCTGTTGCATGAGCGTGTAACCTGTCTGAATTTGTTTGGCTGCCCACCCTTATTAAACGAGGTTGTAGCCTTCCCTCCTCTATTTGTCTGTCTCCCTTGTAGTAGGTTAATGCTCTCTGAACTATCTGTTAGCAGGACTGCAACGTCTTGCCCGCTGGCTTGCCCATGTTGTATTCTTTTAAGTTCTTTCATACATCTGTCGCTCTCTTCAGCAACCTTAGCAATTGTAATTGCCTCTGTGAGAGTGGGGTTCTTAGCTGCCCATAACTTTTCTTGTGTTTTTTTGCTAAGACACTGCACAATCAACTGATCACGGATCATCTCATCCTGAATATTGCCAAACTGGCACTTCACAGAAAGCTCCCTCAACCTGGACACAAATTCATCAATTGTCTCATTCTCTCTTTGGGGAGCAGTGTAAAACTTATGTCTGCGCATTACAACATTTTCTTGTTTTGCAAATCTAGTGTACAATCTAAACAAAGCATCCTTATATACATCATCAATATCTAAGGGGGGATTAGGTAAATATTTGAAAATTCTTTGCCCCTCCTTCCCTAAGGCACCTAGTAACAAAGCCTTTTTCCTAATGGCAGAGAACTTTGTGCCATCTAGGGCTATGATGTAATTTTCAAATGCTTCACACCAATCATCCCATTCCATGGATGGCTCACCTGGGGCACTCAAGAAAGGGACAGGGGCTTGGATGGCATTGCTCACATTCATGGCTAAATTCAGGTTATAGCAAGATAAACAATTTACACACTAAACTGTATATGTTACCCCGATATTAGTGTGTGTGCCACTGCAGTTTTTGTTCGGTAATGTGTATGACACACTGTATTTTAAAGTGGGTGTGTCACTGTTGTCTGGTTTTCATGTGATCCTTCGTATAAGTGTGTGTGTCACTGTTGTTTCAATCCGCAAATATATGACACACTGTATTTTAAAGTGAGTGTGTCACTGTTGCCTGTATTTTGTAAATGTCATTTTAAATAGTTGTCTGTGCTGGTTCAAAATGCACTTCACCTCGAGTGCGCTATCTTTTCCAGTTAGCCAAAGTACTCCACTTCTTTGTGCTGGTTTTAAATGCACTTCATCACGAGTGCGCTATCTTTTTTAATTGTCAAAGGTGATCCACTTCCTTGAGCGCGTTGCCCTTTTAAATGGTCTTTTTCAGTGGTGGGGCTCACCAGTGCTGCTTTTCGTTTCAGCAAGTGATTTCCCTTTTAACCACGACGACACTGGGGCGCTGCTGCTCGCGTTGACGGCTAAGAGCTTACAGTTACTGGTGCTCCGTCACGCTTTACTCAAAGCTGTATTTTCCCCCGGTGAGTTATTTTCCACATACCTTTGAACGAGGCTTACGGTATTTTCAACCCTTAGAGCGATTCCTCTCACTGGATCGCGGGGATTCTTCTTCGGTCGGGTCTTCCGCTATTTTCCTTCCTTAACACGGATGTCCGTTGTCGGTTGACTTCTCCCTTCTTCGTCTTCGGACACAAGTCGCCAAAAATGTTGTAAATGGTAATGACGAAGTCACACGGGGTGTCGATTTAGTAAAGGAGTTTATTTAGGTAGAGCGCTGAAAGACCCGACCAACTGGACCGGGATCAAACGGGCAATAACGGCCGTTAGCATGGAACACTGGCCACGTCAAAGAAACGGGCAGCTCGAGCGCAGCACGAGATGCATGCTGAGGACAGGGGAGAATATAACAGTTATGTCATGTATTTGTGCACTTTTTATTATCTTGCACTGTACCTGATCCAATGAACACCATTTTACTAAAACCTCATGTTAGAAATGGGACTTCTGGTTGGCTGAGTTATGCGCCTAAGCCAGGCGGAACCAGGCAAGTAAGTTACACACCAAAGATAACCTGTGCTCACCCCTGTTAGCTTGACACAGAGCAGTCAGGCTTTTCCCCAGAAAATGTGTAAAGCATTTGCGCAGCACACTCATATCAGTAACACAATGAATACACCAGAAAAGAGACTCCACACGGGGTATATAAATAAAGCATAGACCAAAACAACATGAATCATAAATATTGTGCATACCATGCTAATCCCAAGATAGTAATCATTATCCTGAAAAAGCAGGAATCAAAAAGATATACATTAGTAGACATCTGGGCATGAAATACAGCAGGTTGGGAAAAGTTACATGAAATACAAATAAACAGCACTCCATCCACAGTAGGTAAAAATGGGCACAGTGGCATCTGCACTTCTATTAGCATTTATATGGTAATCTCTGGGCATATACATAAGACAAAGATGATGAAACTTAGCACAAGTACTGTTTCAATTATCACAATAAATGCCTGAAGGGAACACCATGTTTAAATATGCATCTGCCTGCCTGCCTGAAAGATGGTAAGACCACCTGAAATTAAATGCTACCAATAAGCAACAAGCTCTCAAGCCAAACTATATATGGTAATTAGTTATGGGACAACAATCTGCTTTGGAACCAACCACCAGGCTCCATCAGTGCAGGAGATATAACACCTGAAGGTCCTGGTGAGTCTTATCCACCCTTTTTGTATATAGGCTTGTGGCCAAATCCAGCACGGGAGACCTCCTATGCTCTCGCCTGGCTGTACCACTTTTTGAAACAGAGACTGTGGCCTAACTGTGGCCACGAGAGACCGCTGTCCAGACCAAAGCACCTGCGGGACCTATGTGTGGCCACAACCTACCCCAGAGTACCTGTATGGGGCCGATTCGGGGTCCAAACGGCTGCTGGGGTCAGACTCCAGGTGGCTGTTTCCAGGAGCAGTGGTGCTGCAGCCATGATTGCAAGGGTCTGATTCAAATGCAGAACTAAAGCTGTGGGATGCACAGCACGACCTCTAAGACTGATCTGATTAGAGTAAATACAACAATGGAAAACGTTGGGGTGCCGCTTGAACAGCCTCTTGGAACGACTTCACTGGGTGCGGGGATGGTTTTGCTCAACTTCGATATGTTTTATGATGTGGGGAGCCGAAGCAGCGATACACTGGCTAGTGTTGCAAGAAGATGCATTGCTACATGCACTAGTTTCAATGTGGGGAAGGGCTGCTGGTTCTGCTGTGACAAAGAAGTGCTCTGTCGCACTAGTTCTGAACTGCTAGGACATGCTCCACATGTGCTTGAGGCAGGGAAACAACAATTTCCCACACAAGGCTCTTAGTGCTCTCAGAACGGAATGTTGCTCCTTGCTCAGAAAAGTACTACAGGGAAAGGTGAAATGCAAGACCGATAACAAGGTCTTATACTTAAACATCCACAGCACACTGAGCCCATAGCACTTGGGCAGCGCTGCCGTTCAAGGTAACCAAAGGTAAATCTTGTCTATCTTGATATCCCTTAGACCTCAAGGGAGAACAGGGGGCAAGCTAGCAAACCCTTGGAGTCATTCTGGGGTCAATCTTAGTTCATTTGCAGGGCAGAGGTCAGCATGCAGCAGGGCATCTCATCAAAGGCATGCACAGCAAAGTGGAAATCCTTCCTGCGCAGATGCTTTTGCTCCAGCAAAGGTTCTTTGCGGTCCAGTAGTGTACTGAAATCATGGGGTCAGAGTCCATGTACTTATACTCAAAAGTGTCTTTGATGTCGAAGTGACCTCAAAAGAAACCTTAGAAGTCCACCACATGCCCTTTCAACTCAACCCTGGAGCCAGACAGGCAGTTGCGGGGAAACACGCCCTTTTTTGTGAGCCTATATAGATGTAAGTGCACCCGCCTCCTTCTCTCCCAGCCCAGGAAGACTATTAGTATACAGATGGATACATATGCATTTTTTGTATCACCCAGCCCTCCTGTGTTGTGGTTGTCTGGAAAGTATGCACAAAGTTTAGCTGTCAACCAGGTTCAGATGCGGATTGGAGTCAAGCTGCAAAGTACATAGAGTTATAAGCACAGAGACATTTTCACTTTCTAAAAGTAAAAGGAACAAATGATGGACGGAATGCTGAACAATGAAAACATTGTTCAGCATTCCGTCCTGGGTTTAATCCATCATTCTTTTGCTCACCATCCTGAAACTGGTCCCAGGGTGCCTGTTTCCGGTCCAAGGAGGATCTGGCCTGACAGATCGGGCTGGACTCTTCCCATGGTGAACAGGGTCAATACTGATTTGCATATGGCTAGGTTTAAACTGGAATGGCATGGGGAGCACAAAATGATGGATTTAGGCCCATATCTCTATACTGGGGTGAATGTTTGACATTGTTCAACATTTTGTCCATCAAATGTTCTTTTTGCATTTGTCACTTTCTAAAAGTGGCATTTCTAAAATAGTAGTAAAAAATCCACATACACCAGTAAGCATGGTTTATCACTACCATTCTAAACATGCCAGCACTACTCCTTTCAGATCATGAATTACTGCTTAAACAAATATAAGGGAATTCCCAATGCTAGCCTATGAGAGGAGTAGGCATCAGAGTAGTGAGAAACAAAATAGGGTGTTTGTCACTACCAGGACACAACACACAATATAGACACATGTCCTACCTTTTAGTTACACTTTATCCAGCCCATGGTGCTACCTTGGCCCACCTTAGGGGTGAGCTATATGTAGTAAGAACTGAGTTTACGACTTGGCAAGTGGCTTTAAATGCAACAGTAAACTGTGCATTCATGTCCTGCAGTGGCAGGCCTGAGACATGTTTGAAAAGCTACTACTGTGGGTGGCGCAATCAGTGCATTTACTTTACAGTCCCTGGGAATATGGGATACCACTTTACAAGGGTCTTACATGTAAATTATATATGCCAAACAGGTGTAAGCAGAGATGTTTTACGGCATGGGCAAAGTGGCCTCCGGCCCAGGGCCCCAGCCTTTCAGGGGGCCCCCCTGATAGAGCCAGCTCTGTTTTGCGGAGAGTCTTGCCCTTATGACCTTGAATAAATCTTAAGCATAATGTTTTAAATACCGTGTTCTTTTCATTTGTTTTAATGTGGGTGATGTGTGAGAGTCTATTACAGACATTTTGCACAGTAATGTTTTGTTTATGATTCATGCATCATTCATAAAAAAGTTCTTTTAGATCAAAACAGGACCTCGCATATGAGAAATGGGAGGGTCACAGAGTTTATTTATAGTAATGTTAGTGATCTGCTGCTGTGTTACAATATTGAAAACGCACCTAACTATCTCTGAACATTAGATGTAAACACATTTAGAATTTAGACAAATGTGCCTGTGCATGTCAGTGACCTAGCCAAAGACGGCATTAAATAGCTGAAACTGGATCATAAATTAAAAACTGTTCCGAACAGGGGTCCCGAAAATATATTTGGCCCAGGGCCCCCTAAATCCTTACGCTCTCCCTGGGTGTAAGCCAATCATTCCAAGTTTCAGGGGTGAGAGCACATGCACTTTAGCACTAATTAGCAGTGGTAAAGTGCCCAGCATCCTAAAACCAACAAAAATAAGGTCAGAAAAGTAGGAAGAAGAAGACAAAAGGTTCGGGGATAAACGTGCAAAAAGGGCCAGTCTGTAGTCAAACTTCCTGAAGAGAACTGAGATATCTGTCACTGAATGTGAAAATTCTTCTGGGTGACAACTAGCCTTTCCCAACTCCACTTTTCCCAGTACCTGTATCACAGAAAAACACTTATACCTCATAGCAATCCTACTTTTAGGTACCATTCATAATCTCATGCTTTCAGTCCTAACGGCTGACTCTCCAGTCAATGTCCCGGGAGGTGTACAGTCAAAATATTGAGTTTTTAATATCGAGTAGCAAAAATATAGGGTAAAAAATATAGAATAGACATAATATCGACTAGACAGAATATAGACTACCAAAATATTGAATAGAATAGTATTAATATCGAATAGAATAGCATTAATATCGAATGAAAAATATAGAATGGACAAAATATCGAATGGACAGAATATAGACAACAAAAATATCGAATTTGAGGTAAGTAAGTTAATATTATTTTTAATTTTTGTGTAATATAATTCTGTAGCGGGTTGTGGGTTTATAGGGGAATAGGGTGGGAAGTAATTTAATTATAATTATTAAATATGTTATTTTATTTATTGGTAATTATTTTGAATTAATTGTTAACTAATTATTAATTGGTAATTAATTAAAATATAATTGGTAATTATTTTTAATTGATTAATTGATAAATATGTTAATGTTAGTAATTTATTTTCTGTAGCGGGTTGTGGGTTTATAGGGGAATAGGGTGGGAAGTAATTTAATTATAATTAATTAAATATGTTAATTTATTTATTGGTATATATTTCGAATTAATTGTTAAATAATTGGTAATTAATTAAAATATAATTGGTAATTAATTTTAATTGATTAATTGATAAATATGTTATTTTTTGTAATTTATTTTCTGTAGCGGGTTGTGGGTTTATAGGGGAATAGGGTGGAAAGTAATTTAATTATAATTAATTATGTTAATTTATTTATTGGTATTTATTTTGAATTAATTGGTAAATAATTATTAATTGGTAATTAATTAAAATATCATTGGTAATTTATTTTAATTGATTATTTGATAAATATGTTAATTGTAGTCATTTATTTTTTGTAGCAGGTTGTGGGTTTAGAGGGGAATAGGGTGGGAAGTAATTTAATTATAATTAATTAAATATGTTAATTTATTTATTGGTATTTATTTTGAAATAATTGTTAATTAATTATTAATTGGTAATTAATTAAAATATAATTGTTAATTAATTTTAAATAATTGATTAATTGATAATTATGTTAATTTAATTAATTTATTTTCTCTAGTGGGTTGTGGGTTTATAGGGGAATAGGGTGGGAAGTAATTTAATTGTAAGTAATTATATTTTTTAAATTTTTATTTTTTGATCTAATTTTTAATTATTCTTAAATTGTTAATTAATTTATTGTTAATTGGTAAATAATGTGTATTAGTAGGTAATTATTTATACAAATTAATTTTTAATTGTATTTTTAATTGATTCATTAATATAATATATAAAAATGCTAATTATTAGAATTAATTTGTAATTGGTATTAATATTTATGTTATTTTTATTTATATATGAAGTATTTACTGTGCCTTCTGTTGCACTCACTGGAGTGGGAATAGTAATTGTTAGCCTCCCACTATCCAACGCATTCCCTACTGTTGCACTCTCTAGAGTGGGAATAGTAATTTTTACCCCTACGCTATCCAACGCTTTCCCTACTGTTGCAGTCACTGGAGTGGGAATAATAATTTAAACCCTTACGCTATCCAACGCTTTCCCTACTATTGCACTCACTGGAGTGGAAATAGTAATTTTTACCCCTACGCTATCCAACGCTTTCCCTACTGTTGCACTCTCTGGAGTGGGAATAGTAATTTTTACCTCTACGCTATCCAACGCTTTCCCTACTGTTGCACTCACTGGAGTGGGAATAGTAATTTTTACCCCTATGCTATCCAGCGCTTTCCCTACTGTTGCACTCACTGGAGTGGTATTAGTAATTTTTACCCTCCCACTGTCCAACGCTTCCCCTACTGTTGCACTCTCTGAAGTGGGAATAGTAATTTTTACCCCTACGTTATCCAACGCTTTCCCTACTGTTGAACTCACTGGAGTGGGAATAGTAATTTAAACCCCTACGCTATCCAACGTTTTCCCTACTATTGCACTCACTGGAGCGGAAAAAGTAATTTTTACCCCTACGCTATCCAACGCTTTCCCTACTGTTGCACTCTCTGGAGTGGGAATAGTCATTTTTACCCCTACGCTATCCAATGCTTTCCCTACTGTTGCGCTCTCTGGAGTGGGAATAGTAATTTTTACCCATACGCTATCCAACGCTTTCCCTACTGTTGCACTCACTGGAGTGGGCATAGTAATTTTTACCCCTACGCTATCCAACGCTTTCCCTACTGTTGCACTCTCTGGAGTGGGAATAGTAATTTTTACCCCTACGCTATCCAACACTTCCCTACTGTTGCACTCACTGGAGTGGGAATAGTAATTTAAATCCCTACGGTATCCAACGCTTTCCCTACTATTGCACTCACTGGAGTGGGAATAGTAATTTTTACCCCTACGCTATCCAACGCTTTCCCTACTGTTGCACTCACTGGAGTGGGAATAGTAATTTAAATCCCTACGGTATTCAACGCTATCCCTACTATTGCACTCACTGGAGTGGGAATAGTAATTTTTCCCCTACGCTATCCAACGCTTTCCCTACTGTTGCACTCTCTGGAGTGGGAATAGTAAATTTAACCCTCTCGCTATCCTACAGTAAAAATATTGTATATGTTTTGTTAATAATATGTATATATATATATATATATATATATATATATATATATATATATGTATATATATATATATATATATAAAAATTAAGTTACATTAATTATTTATTAATTTTAAGTTTATTTAAGAATTTTAAGTATGTTTAAATTAATTACATTTATTAATATATTAATTTTAAATTACTTTTAAGACATTTAAAAAATTCGATATTTTGACTGTCTATATTTTTTACAATCGATATTTTGGAGTCGATATTTTTGTACTTACCTGTTGGTAGATAGGAAGTCGATATTCTGGCATTCTATATTTTCTCCACGATATTTTTGCAGGTCGATATTTTGCTCCTCGATATTCGTCAGTGATCCGTCTGGGGAAACAATTGCCCTTCAGTTTCTACCTGCCTCGTCCCTCCCCACCAGATTTCTCACAATCCCAATGAAGGAAATTAAGTAACACCCTACACAGAACCCATCTCTACCAAGTTCCATGCATTACAGGTTACTACAACAGATGTTAATGCTAGTGTCTGCATTGCCGCACTAAAGGGCTATTGTCACGCATAACTGAGAAGCTAGCTCTTATGTTCCACTAGGAACTGCAGCCGCATTGCGGTTCAACAGCTGGAGTGTGAGCTGCGCCCGAGAGTCGTGGGTTTCTATGGAGATCACAGCCAGGGCCCGACTAAGCTATTTACTTAAATAAAATTGTTACGCAGTAACATTAAAACAGTAGCTGCCTCAGGGCCCAGTGCATCTTTGTCTCCTCGTGGCATGATGCATTAAGTGTTTCCTGCATTAGGTGTGCCACACACACAGATCTGTCAGCGCACATCAGTCCAGCCAGGGTGCTGGCTATTAGCGAGCTGCATCAGTCTTTACTGTTAGCTGTAAACTCTGACAAATATCAGTGAAGACAATTTGAAATATTTGATGTTTTCTCTTCAAGGATAAAAACCATTATTCAATCCGAGTTCAAACTCCAGCACAAATATTAACTCGATTCAATTATTATGGAGACGTTGTAGGTATGTCAATGACAAATCAGCCTAGTGGTCAGGCCTTATTTAACTAACAACTTCGGCCGGACCTGGCACTTTAGCCATGAGCACTTTGCATACTGAGAAAATACTTCAGGTACACTGTGGCAGTGTTAAGATCTTTTCTAAACAATACAATGTGCAAAAGGGGGCGTTTCTGACATTCATCTCATTAAAAGAACTAAAACTAACTGCTTTTTTTTTTCTCTGGTGACAAATTGGCACTGAAAGTGCCACACACAATTACTTGTCACACATAAGTATAGGGAAAACCTGGAACTGTTACACATAAAGAAAATGAAAACTGGGCAGCTAAGAGTGCCACTCTCCACTCAGCAATCCTTGGGGGCCATCAATAAGGCAATTACAAAAAATCACATACAGTGACAGTGATGTAGCCGGTAGGGAAATCAAGCTGGAAAACCACTTCCATCTGGTGAGCAACGTCAATATAGAGTATTATTTTTTAATTGTATGTTGCAGCACTCGTCTTCCTACTCGTATTCCTCTTAAAAATTGGATCCTTTCACATCCCTCATGCTAGTTATATTTTATTTATTTCAACCGAAGTATTTTCTAGCATCTTTACACAAGTTCTTTTTCCTTAATTTCTACCACTGGCTCTGGGGTTCCTAGTCTTTTCTGTTCTTGACAATTGACAATCTCACAACAACTTCAGTTCCTTAAAAAAGGTAATATCTATCTATGATGATATGCCCATCGTTTACCTCAATGGTTGAACTCAGTCAGCTTGTTGTTGTGCCTGTTTATAGTTGTCTTGGTTATTCATATACCGTTATCTCACAACTGATCTTTCCCACTCGTCAATAATTCCCTTCTGTTTGCTTTGTTCTTTGCCCTATATTTCCAGAACCACTTCTCTATCTATATTCTTCCTCTCACTTAAGTCCACTCTTGTTTTATTGTTTGAGGGTTGTTAGAAATGGGGGTCTCTAGTTGGCAGAGTTAGGTACCTTGTCCAAGTAGGGACCCTTCCTTCTAGTCAGGATAAGGGAGTTATACTCCTTAAAATAACCCCTGCTCACCGCCTTGGTAGTTTGGCACGAGCAGTCAGGCTTTTCTTAGAGGCAGTGTGTAAAGCATTTGCACATAACCACCAGTAATATAGTGTAAGCACTACAAAAGGACCCACTACTCCAGTTTAGAAAAATATCCAATATTTTTGTATACTTAAGACAAGACCAAAAACAATAAAAATCCACAATGCAGTACTTAGAAATATTCAGTTATCAAAATTAATTTGAAAAACAGTTCCTTGAAGTCGATAGCTCTGTCTGGGGCTATGACGGTGTTGTGAACTACAAATCCAAACAGTTCTGGCTGACTGTGGCATTGCTGGCCAGCTACGTTGTTGGCAAGACCCACAAAACAGTACCTTTAGAAATGTAGGATGTCGGCGACCTCTAGTTGAGTTCCGAAAGCACGGCGTCCGCAGGCGTTGGTTCTGGAAGTTGGTGCAGGAGTCATCGGGCCCTTGAAGTCACACGCGTTGCAGATCTAACTCCTCGCGGTTCAAGTCAGGAGCACCAGCGTCGGCAGGCGTTGGGTCTGCAGTGTAAAGTGCAGCGGTGAGGCATGCTGTGCCCTCAGGTTGTGGTGCAGGCAGTGGCTCAGTGACGGTCGTCCAGCGGTATCAGTGAGACCTGGGCTGCGGTGTGAAGAGATGCGGTGCTCATTGCGGTGCTGGCAGGTCACGGTGCAAGCAGCGGCATCGTCGCTGTTGAAGTGCTGTCTTCAGCAGACAAACAGGAGTAGATGGCGTCAGTGTCGATAGCCATGGCTGGGGTGCAGGATGAGGGCAGTGCAACGTGTAACTTACGAGCGTTGCCCTCGAACCTTGGTGCAAGCAGCAGCATTGAGGTCGGCATGAAGCGTCGTCGTCAGGGATACCAGGGTGACGATGTGAAGCAAGGCGATGTGGAGTGCAGTGCCCACAGGTCGCGGTGCAAGCACGGGCTCGGTGGCAGGGTCGATTCAGAAAAGGGGGTGGTGATGAACAGAGTGTCTGAATTAAGCAGACCACTCTTACCCAGTCCAAAGATCAGGGCTTGATCCATCACCGTTTTTTAGCTCACTGCACCATCCCAGCTCAGAACCTGGCTACATGCAAATTAGTCTGTTCCTGTCCCAGTGCATGATGGGAACAGGGCAAACCAAACTACCAAGCCAATTCTTAAACTGGGAAGGAAACAAGCTTCCGGGGACCGGTTTCTGGCATTTCAGCCGTCGTCGGCCCGGCTTGCTTGAATCCTGATGGTGCAATGAGCAAGGGACTCACATCTGAGTATACCCTTCCACGCTTATGGTGGACAAAATGATTCAGAAAAGGGGGTGGTGATGAACAGAGTGTCTGAATTAAGCAGACCACTCTTACCCAGTCCAAAGATCAGGGCTTGATCCATCACCGTTTTTTAGCTCACTGCACCATCGGTGGCAGGGTCAGCAGGTGTTGTCGGTAAGACCAGGGTTGCGGTGCGGCATTGCGGCCGTGCCCTCTGCGTTGCCTTCAGGACACAGAGTCATGTTGGTTTTTCTTCTGTTGCAGCACAAAACAAGCATTCCCCAGTGTTGAGGGCAGAAGAACTTGAAGTCTTTGCTGTTCCTGAGACTTTTTGAGCAGGGGGCAAGCTCTACCTCAAGCCCTTGGAGATACTCCCAAAAAGATTGTAGAAAGTTCAGTCCAGTCCTTTCACTGCCCAAGACAGAAGCAGCCACTGCAGGCCAACACAACAAAGCGCACAACAAAGTGGTAGTTCCTACTCGCAGATTTTCCAGTTCTTCTTCTTAGCAGTCTTCTTGCTCCCAAAGAGTTCTAAAGTTCTGAGGTCTGGCCCCCAATATTTATACCACCAAATCCTTTGTTCACTGAAGGCTGAGAGTGTCTGTACCTAGCCCAAACCAGTTCTGTTGTCACTGGTACAGCTTCCTGGCAGGGGGTGGAGACAACATTGTGCAAGGCAGACCAAGCCCATTCAAGTGCAAGGAAATCTCCTCTCACTAATCTAAATGCAGCCCAGGTCTATCCAGCCCAGCCCTGACCCATCAGGCTTTCTGGAGCCACTGCCCCTATCCAGCCCCTGTCATCCCAAAGCCAGACAGTCTATCCACAACCCCAGCAGAGGCACACAGGATGTATAAGAAAGAAAATACCTACTTTCTAAAAGTTGTATTTTCAAACACAGAATGTAAAAATCATCATCACTAAAAGATGCATTTAACATTCTGAGTCCAGACATACTAAACTTTATTTTTCTACCTTTTTCCAGGGGAAGTTGTGTTTATAAGATGGTATAAACAAGCTCCCCATTCTGTCCTATTGGAACAGGTAGCCTTGCAATGGTGACAAACGAATACACTGTAATTCATAACCAGGACATGTCACACACATCAGTACATGTCCTACCTTTAACATACACAGCACCCTGCCCACAGGGGCACCTTGGGCCTACCTTAGGGGTGATTGACATGTAGAAAAAAGAAAAAGGGAAGGTTGGGGCCTGGCAAGTGGGTGCACTTGACAGGTCGACATAGCAGGTACAAACTGCGCACAGACTGCGGTGGCAGGTCTGAGTTACCTTTTTTTCAGGGCTACTTCTGTGGGTGGCACAATGAGTGCTGCAAGCCTACTAGTATTATTTGATTTACTAGCCCTGGCACTTTCAGTGCACTTTACCAGGGCCTCACCAGTAAATCAAATATGCCAATCATGGAAACACCAATACATAACATAATTTACAACAGGAGTACTTGCACTGTAACACTGAACAGAAGTGAGAAAGTGTGCAGAGACACTAACCCAGCAAAAACCAGGAGGTCAGAAACCAAAAAGACCGGGGAAACAGGCCAAAATATGCCAAGTCTAGCAAGGGTCCTGACTGATTTCTTTCCTGCCTTGCAACACTAGCAATTTCTGTCTAGCTTAGGTCTCAGGACTGCAATTTTGGGATAATCTAGTCATTAATGCATTCCTTCACAAATGCTAAAAAAAGCAGATGAAGACTCCCACAATAATACCTAATGGTGAAATAGTAATACCGTACACAATGAAGTACCATAATTTCATCTCCTGGTAATTTTCAGATATGTTAATGTTACTGTGTGAAAAAATACCAGTAGTCTGATTACCAACAAATTACATCCATTTCATAATTACTCTAATCTACTTGACTAGGCTAGGACAGTTCGAATAGTGTATGCACCATGTTAAAAATGGGGTTCCTGGTTGGCTAGGGTGTACACCTAAGTCAGGCAGAGCCCACCACTCTAGTCTAGAGTAAGGGAGTTACACACCCAAGAGAATCCCTGCTCACCCCCTAGGTAGCTTTGCAGAGCAGTCAGGCTTATCCCAGAGGCAATGTCTAAAGACTTTGTGCAACACACCTACACATCAGTGACACACTAGGCACACCACAAAAAGGGACTCCACACAAGGTTATATAAAAATATCACTGTTCTATATATAAGACACATAGACCACAATTACATAAATCACTGCACCTCTAGGCACTTGTTGTGATGTCACATAGATCATAAATCACTTGGTAGTATGTAAAGCACATTTAGACCACCACTCACATAAATCACTGTGCCACGAGGCATGTGTCATAATACAGGTAGATCACATCAATCACTTTGCCATAACGCAATTGTCATCCACATAACATATAGTGCACTGACATATTTACTCCTAAGGAGCTTTGGTCATTTCTCATGTTGCCAACTAGTGATCGTTATAACATCACCTGTCATAGAAACATTGTAAAGCAACATTGTTACCCATGTAACTACACTCCTTTATAGGACACTCATTATAGGGTTATCACAGGGCAAAGAAAATGCCTAAATCTTCATTGGGGCACGAGATGCAGTAGGTCAGCTTAGGGGCAGACTCCATAAATCACCATGTTTCACTGCACAGGCAGCACCTTATGCCCAGTACTCCCACCTTATCATCAGGGCGGGTTACAGTCCTCTCCACCACACTTGGGTGACAGGGCACTGGATCTTTAACAAAAAGCACCTAGGATAGTGAACAAATGCCCCGGGTGGTAGGGAGACCTCTTCGGGTCTTCCCCGTAACGAACTGGAGCGGGCTGTTGCTACAAGAGAGAACGGCCTCAGTCCATGCGTAGACCTCACCAGAACTCCCACGCAGCTTCTCTAGGGGATAGGCGACCGCCCACCTCAGTGCAGTGCAGCCGCAAGGCCCAATCCCTGCTCCATTTCTGGCCAGGCCGCGTTACTCCTGAGTCATCCTGCAGGCCCGGTGTGGCTAGGGTGGCCAGGGACGAGGCTTTGGCTTCCGCTTCTGGGCCTCTAGGAGGTTCTGGGGGCCACATCGCCTTCGGCTATTCCTTGGTGGTTGCTATGGCAACCTGTAGGCTGCGGTGATGCGTCCCTGCAGATGGGGCACTGCTGGGGGGCGTTATTTTCTGTGAGGCCGGTGCTTCTTCAGCAGTGAGAGCCTGGCACACTGAGGAGATCACCAGAACCTCCAGCTCGGCTCCACACTCATTTGTACCCCACAATCAGCACGGGTCATGATCCTCTCCTCACGATGAGTGCTCCCCACATGCTGGACAGTCTAAGAAGCACTTCTCGTGTGCTTTAATTTGGGGCAATAACAATGAGGAGGGAAGCACTGTAAAAAGCGCTCCACTCGCTCTTTTAACAAATAAACAAGGGGTCGAACAGTCCAGTCCTCCTCTTACTCCCCAGACAGGAGCAGCAACTGCAGGCGGTCCCACCCCACTAGCATCTGGGGCAGCGCTCCTCACACAGTCCTGCAGCTTTCCTTCCAGGCAGGTTTACTTTGGTTGAAGTCTTTTGTATCCCTGAAACTTCCAACAGGAGGCCAGCACACACAAACCCTTGGAGATTCTTCCCAAGCAGGATACCACAATAGGACAAAGAAGAGTGAGCCCTTTTCCTCCACCATAGACAAAAGCGGCAACTGCAGGCCAACCCACCCCTCACTCAAAAAAGGCAGCGCTCCTCACACAGTCGTTCTGCTCTTCTTCTTGGCAGGGAACTCTTTTTCCTTAAAGTAATCTAAGTCCTAGGGTTTTAGGTGAATTACTTAAACCCCAAATTGCCATTTTTCTCTTGGTGGCAAGGGTCTCTGAACCCTGTCCAAACCAGTCCTGTCCTCCCTGGTGCAGCATGACCACAGAGGGCGGAGAAAGCATTGTGAAAAAGGAGACACGGCCTATTCAGGTGCAAGCGAAACTCCTCTCACCACTCTAAATGCAGACTAGGTCTATCCAGCCCTGCGATGAGTCACCCGGACAAGGCAGGGTACATCTTAACCCCCTTAGTGATTGTCTAGAGTGAATGCACACTCAAACACCAGACATTGAATACACAAACCGCCAGAGGCACACAGAATGGAAAAAATAAGAAAACGCCCACTTTCTAAAAGTGCCATTTTCAAACACAGAATTAAAAACCACCTTCACCGAAAGGTGTGTTAATAAATTTTGATTCCAGAGACCCCAACTATCTTGTCCCTATTGCAAGTTATACATGTAAAAGTCTTACTGTGCAACCCCAATGATAAACCTATGGGACAGATAGCTTTCAATAGTGAAAAACGAAATACACAGTATTTCACTATCAGGACATGTCGCACAAACCAATACATGTCCTACCTTTCACATACACTGCACCCCACCCATGGGGGTACCTTGGGCATACCTTAGGGGTGCCTTACATGTAAGGAAAGGGATGGTTTGGCCAGTGGCGTAACAAAACTTGAGGGGGCCCCCCTGCAAAGCACAATGAGGGCCCACCCCAGGCACTACCGACCACTTTGCCCAACGACAAAAAAAAGCGGTCACCTAAAGCCGTATTTTCAGTACTTATCTGTGCATACTTCGAACAGCAAATATAAATAGAATGCACTTTAATTGTGTTCTAGGGCTGCCTGGATGATGGGATTCATGACTGATAATTAAAAGGAACACAGACAGAAAGGTCACATTACAAATAAATACATACGTTTTTTATTTATAACCCTATTCAGTGCCAAGACGAGGTCTTTCTAGGCTTTTTAAACACATGGCTAGCATTTTTCTTTTGGCAACCCTACTCTATATTCCTTTTCATGAACTGCATTCTCACACTACACCAGTAAATGTAAATTTCAAATGCAAGGAATAGGCAGAGTTGGGGCCCAGAGGTTACTGGAACCGGAAAAACCGGAAAAAACTAAGCCTCGGTAACCAGTTTACAAAGGTATGTTGACTGTGCACCTCAGATAGAGTGTACAGCTGACTGTTGTGGTGCACTGTAGCACCCAACAACACTTTTCAATAATGTACATCACACACAGATATGTAATAGTGTTCACTGGGTAGAGCATATATATTACATAGCTCAAAAATACTATATAGATGGATGGCACACAGCTCCCAGGAACACTGTAGGTAGTTTAAAACACACGCAAGCATCGAACAGAACGCTCTGGACCAACCTTGCATACACCCCACATAGCGCAGATGTACTATACGGCGGCAATGTGGCCCCGAAGAGCACTTTTCAATAGCATGGAACACACACAAACCTCCAACACAACACATTAAATAGAACATTTTGCTTACATCTAACTAAGCACAGACATGGCATTTGGGCCGAGGGCCATATTTTCCATAGAATGCATTATATAAACATAAATAACGTACGATAACATGTAATTGCTGCTCCTATAGTTGTGTAACTCTATTTATAACTTGTTCATCAGAATGTGCTACAATCAAAGACGATGATGCTGGGCTGGTAAACAGGCGAGAGGGCCAACCCATCTTCACTATTGAGAGGCTCAGAAGCACACCATTTAATTTATGAGGCAGGTCGCCTGGCTGCAGTACTGATATGAGCCAACTGGTGCACCCATGCAGATCAGAATTGATTGGGCTCATATGCAACTCTGAGTGGATCTCTGTACTGGAATTGATGAAGGGGGCTGTCCTACAGGCCAGACACATGCCGGGAGAGTGGCCAATTAGACGCTGAGCACAGGGGTCATCCCCAGAGTGCAAGTGTCACGGCCCACTCTAAACATATCGCAGAGTGCTCTGCAAAGCTGAGACTCCTCGCCATACCCTGGGTGCTTGCCTTCTGCTGGCCCCATGCTTGCATCAGGGGTCAGGCACACTAGGGCTCCTCCACAACACAAGACATATGAGAATGCTAGAAATTAGCCCAAACTAACAAAGACGTCCGTGCACAGTCTTCCTGCTCAGTCGGAGGCTGTGCACATATTTCACAGCATCCATTTACAGGCCTCAAAGCACACTGAGTAAACAACTGGTAGACTCTATTTACAGTCTCACAGGAGGATGTGCACACATCTGACTGATTCATTTACATGCCTCAAAGCTATCTGCCTAAACAGCTGGCAGGATCCATTTACAGTCTTAGAGGTGGCTGTGCACACATCTGGCAAAATCTATTCTCAAGCCTCAAATGAGCCTGCTTAAACCCCTGGCAGGATCCATTTACTCCCATAGAGTAGGCTGTGCACACATCTGGCAGCATTCATGTAAAGGCCTGAAAGGAAGCTGCGTATGCAGCTGGTAGGGCCCATTAGAAACTCAGAGGAGGCTGTGCACACAGCCGTCAGCATCCATTTACTGGTCTCAGAAGAGGCTGACTACAGCTAGCAGGATCAATTTACATGCTTCAGACGAGACTGTGCACAGCTAGCTGGCGGGACCCACTATGACCTCTGAACAGCCGGTGTACACAGCTGGCAGGATTCATTTGCAGCCCTCAGAGGACACTATGTACAGCTTTCACGGCTCGTTAAGACCTTAGAGGAGACTGTGAACACATCTAGTAGGGACCATTCCAGGCCTCAGAGGAGGCTGTGAGCGGAGCATGGCAGAATCCATGTCCATGCCTCAGTGGAGGCTGTACACAGCTGGTTGGACCTCTTTACAGGCCCGGTTTGGCACCTGTATACGTGATCATAAAACAACACATTGTCTGTTGTAGGTATTTAGCATGGGGTGTGGTTAAGATTTTGAAACAGATCAAAAAGGGGTCCATTCACAAACTGCATTGTGTAGTACATAAAGTAGTACTAGGTAGTACTTCTCATGTACTATAAAATGCTATTCACAAACCTACAAGCAGAGCTCTCCATACCTCCTATCTTTTCTATGTCGAGATTTCTGTAAAAGTGCCAAAGGTCTCCGCACACATAAACCTACGATTTAGCTGTAAATGTCAGAGGGACAATGGAAAGCTGCTGAGAAATTAGTAATAGTTACTACTAAATAGGAGGGGTTCAAGGATTAGTAAAGAGAAGTTTATGCGTCTAAGGATGGGCTACGGGTGGGGTCTGCTAACACAAACACACAATACTTTCTTATCCTGTTTGCTACAGAATAAACAACAATCATTCTGAAACCCCAAATCACCTGTCTGTCACAGTGCAAACAAAGGCCGAAGGCCCTAGCTCAAGAACAGACAGCACTGTCTCCCGAGAGCTGCGAGCCCAACAGCAGCTCCACACTATGGCCCTCTTTACGAGGGACTCCAGATGAGGTGTTATCATCCAAATAATGAAGTGTGCTGGAATTCCTAGGTGCAGTTCCCCCCCCACTATTAAGAAAGTTCCCATACGGAATGTGATATAATTTGGAAATTTGTGTTTTTGTAATGATTGAAATATTTTTCCATATTCTGGGCGGTGCAATCCAGGGGTCCTAATGCATACAAGTACATACATCCGTGGAGAAGCGTGGCTCAATGGTTAGAGTAGCAGACCCTGATGCAGAGGTCTGGCCCTGGACCAGGGTTCAATTCCCACCTTGGCAGCTCTTCGACTCAATCTCCCCGGACCTGATAATTCTCGCCTTGGTGCCTAGTCTAATCATGGGTCCCACTCTGTGACTCTGGGCAATAGCTTGCTTAATCTCCACAACGGCCCCAGCAGCGCTTGGATGCCTGGCTTCACCTTGGGGGTGCCTAAGAGTGGACATTTCACATGGAAAAGCCAGGAAAGGTCCCACAGCGGTATGAGTGCAGCGCCGGGACGCCCCGTCGCGTGGGCAGCCGTGCGCTTTACAAATACAACACATTTACATTTACATTTATAAGCACATATCTAAAACCCATCAGTGAGGAGACATTTACCCCAGCAAATAACTGGGTCAAATGGATACATGTATGCACATAACACAGAACAAAGATGTAGGACAGCATTACATTAATTTTACATTCACTTTAATCGACATTACCCATTACTAAATTTGACATGACCAAAATTCTACCCGTCATACTCAACTAAACAAATAGAGCCATATGCAACCGGTCACTGTTAAACCTAGGACCCCGTGACAACGATGCCCAGAGTAGGAGTGACCCATGCTAATGGGAGAAGGCGCTACACAAATACAGCAAACATAAATTCAGTATTGAAGGCACTGTCTTTTGTTTCTGTCTGCAAAATCTGGCATCAGAAAGACAATCACCTGCACCAGCGCATAGTGTATCACAACGGTGTAGCCCACAGACATGCATGTTGTGCTGCGGTAACACTCACATAGGAGAAATATGTCACTCCTCGGTATCGTGAAACAAATGCGATATTACACTGTCCAATTGTGCACTTATAATTCCAATGCTTACAAGAACAAGCTTGTATTTCCTAAATCAGACTACAGGAAGGCTCTTTCTTGCTTGCGTTACCAGAGCTCTCGGCCTATGTGGATTGTTCCTGAAAGGTGTCTATTTATACACTGAGAAGTCGGAGCTAGAAAGGAGAGATGGACGCAATGAATCAATGTGTGTTTTTATACAAATATACATACCTTCCATTGAAGACATGGAGGTTGAAACTTATGCCGTGTGAGACAACTTTTCAAACTTGAGAATGTGTAGGCGACAGACTGACTCACCTGAGGCCTGGCCTGCAGCTTCAGTGGCAGGCGCAAGCGGGCTGCAGAAGACCTGACAAGGCATAGCTGCCAAGGTTTCATATTGCTATGTGTGACATTTTCATAATTTCTGTGAAATTATGAGTGACTTTCAACAAGTATGAGTGACACTTTCTAGTGAGCAAAATCAAGCAAAGACGAAGGAAACATACACATAAATATCAGAAATCACACTAATTTTAGCAACGAGAAACTGAAAGAAGATCTGAAAACTAGTAGAAAACACCAGGAATGGAAGGGCTCTAGTGTCGAGAAAGAGTGCTCCAGGCAGCAAGGGATGTATCGTACCGCCCGAGTGGCTCTTGTGGAAGGAAGCTACTCATCAGAATCGCTGTGCATAGGAAGTACTGCTGTCCGCAAGCAGTGATGTGGTCTTGACCCCGTGTACAGACCGAGGGGCTGTCGTCAGCGGAAGTGTGCTTACCGACAAAGGTGTTCAGTTGCTTCAGCCCTGAATGTCCCTTACTATTAATAACAGATTAAGTATGAGCACAGTTGCAGCAGAATCTGAAACAGTTACAGTAGATACCTAACTCGAGATACTGATGGAAACCTTATTTTTCATTTTCCTCAAAATGATCATGAAGTGAACCCTGAAGAGAACTTAGAACCATCTCAAAAACAATTTTGTTTTTCTGAGGATAGTCAAAGTGCAGATGAATCCACTCTATGTATTTCAATCCTTGCTAATTCAGAGAATGCCCTGAGCTTTCAGATGACTATGACGGCTACTACTGAGTTACCAAACAATGACATCCGTGAAGAAAGTATTACTCAAGTTGAGTATCTTCAGAATGAACAACTGGGCAGCCTTTCTCCTACAGCAAATTAAGACGTGACCCCTGTCAGCCAGGCCTGGTTTACAACAAGAGAAGATAAGGATTCCCTTACTTATAAGGGCCACAAGTGGAAGAAAGGAATGTGGTCGAAGGAAGAAATTGATCTTTTAATGTCGAACATCGATCGGTATTTAAAGGTACGTGGCATGACAGATGCCTCAGAAATATTCTTTGAAATGTCAAAGGATGAGCGAAAGGATTTCTACAGGACCATCGCCTGGGATCTGAATCGTCCCCTTTTTGCAGTGTACAGAAGAGTTCTTCGCATGTATGATGACACGAATCATGTTGGAAAATACATGCCTGAAGAAATTCTAAGGCTCAGAGAGCTTCGCATTAAGCACGGTAATGACTGGGCCACGATAGGAGATGCTTTGGGCAGAAGTGCATGTTCTGTAAAGGATCAGTGCAGGCTGATGAAAGAAACCTGCAATAGAGGAAAATGGACAGAAGAAGAAAAAAGGCGACTCGCAGAAGTGGTCCACGAGTTGACAGGCACAGATGCAGGCAATGCTGTCATCCAGGGTGTATCCTGGGTGGCTGTGGCAGCGAGAGTTGGTTCGCGATCAGAAAAGCAGTGCCATTCAAGTGGTTAAATTATCCAAATTGGAAGCAGAGTGGGGGGACCGAGTGGACAAAAGAAGATGAAATGACTCTCATTCTGTGAATAACCGAGCTTACCGTGCTAGATGAAAATGATATGAACTGGGACATCCTAGCTGAAGGTGGAGCAGTGCCCGTTCACCTCAGTGGCTTCGAAGTAAAGGGTGGACTGTTAAGAGGCAAATTGCAAATCACAAGGATGTTTCATTTCCTGTGCGAATCAAAGGACTTTGACACCTGCACGAAACCCCAAATCATCACAACTGACGATAGATTAAAAATATGGAACTGGATTCTACAACCCACCCTAGTTCGAATACAGGGGTCCAGCATGTACAGATTCGCCTCACTCGCTTGGATGAGAATTCAGTTTTACCACAGAGTCCTGTGGGAGCACTGCAGATTCCAGTACAAATTACTCGTGTTTCTTCCATGGATTCCCCCTGTTCTGGTGATTCTGAGTCCATTACACTAAATCAAATCAAATCAAATTTGGCTTTATTCGATTTATCTGAGAAATCATAAAAGCATACAGGTACAGTTTATACCATGAATTTAAAAAGATTTCCACATTGAAAAAATGTATAAGGAATCTGTAAAACATTTTTCGATATATAAAAAGTCAGCGATAAACATATAACCGAAAAGTCTCATGTTAGAACTTCTAGAGAATTTAAACATGTAAGGCTTACACCATAGAGTTTCTGTATTTCATCACTGACATTAAAAAACGAGAAACAACAAAGATAACATACACCTCATCTAACAAAAGTAACTTCAGATAAGCAGTTTTACATGTTCTTATGCCCCAGGATTTAAGAAGAGGTAAGAGGAATAATTTCCTCGGGGCAGAGTAGAGATTACAGAAGAACATAATATGAATGTTACTTTGCGATGAATGGTCATCGCATGGGCAAATTAAATTCGCCGAAGTCCAATCATTGTGTTTTGGGAGGGTGACCATACGGAAAAAGGTACCTAAACGCAGCCTTGTAAGAAGCATACGAGGGTAAGGTGCAGTTTCGATCCTGAGATACATTTGTAAACCTTCAATAGGGGTAATTTTTTGATAACTCAGGGTAGAACTCTTAAGTTTCTCAATGTTCCATCTGGCGCTTTCCAATTGTGTGATTAAGAGTTTTTTGAGAACTGGCCTAGACAAGTTTTCTAGGGACTCTGGAGCATCATAAAATTCGGGGTGTCCAATTTTAGAGAACATCAGCTGGACGTATCGTAGCCATTTGATTTTGGATGCACCATCCAAGTTCTTACAGTCCATGATGAGTTCTCTGTTAAATTGGCATTCCATAGTGGTCCAGATTTTGTGCCACAGCAAACACGGTGATAACTTTATAGTGTCGCTAAGATATTTGAGGCCAGTCTCAATATGGGTAATAAAAGTCGAAGTAGATTTGCTCACACCTAGTAAATAGCGGATAAAAAGGTTCTCACAGGTTTGTAGCGAGGACACATTTTCAAAGCCCCATAGGCCTGCTCCATAAGTGACTGTCGCTATACACTTGGCTTGATAGATCTGTAACATTTCAGCAGTCGGTTTGCCCCCGATTTTTGCTGCGAAAGTTCGCAGGGCCGCAATGGCACGACTAAAGGCAAGTTTCCTAGCAGATACTGCGTGTTTCCAACCTCCTTTCCTCTCAAAACAACACCCAGATAGCAAAAGGTGTCCGTGCACTCAATTCTTTGCTCGTCAAGATATATCGAACATTGTGGCCTTTTGTTCTTTTGGGTGCATGACATGGAGAAAGTTTTGGAGATGTTCACTTTCAGATTTCGTTTCCCCATGTAGGATGAGAATTCAGTTACTGCTCTCTGCAGCCCTACCTTAGTCCTAGACATGATTGCCGCGTCATCGGCATATAAAAGAATGGGTACAGGCCTACCATTGACAGCTGGGTAGTCACTTGGCAGATTTATTAAATGCTCTACGATAGAATTTATATAAAAACTAAATAAGAGGGGCGCAAGTATGCAGCCTTGCCTAACCCCTCTATTTATGGCAAATTTCTGTTTGCATTGACCCTGGGACCCGAACCTCACTCTAGCCCCGGCATCTCTATATAGTTCTTTTATGAATATGATGATGGTGGGATCCACCCCGATATGCTCCAATGTTGACCAGAGCTGGAGATGGTCCACACAATCAAATGCTGAGCTGAGGTCAACAAAGGTAACAAACAGGTCCCCTTTTTTGGCCTCGGTGTATTTGGAGATCAATAGGGACAGGTTTAAACATTGTTCCTGGGTACCCATTCCCTTTCGGAACCCGTATTGGAGTTCGGAGATGACCTTTTTCTCTGTCTCCCAATGTTGGATTCTCTTAAGGACGATCCTTCCTGCAATTTTCATAAGGCCGTCCAATAGAGATATAGGACGGTAGCAAGCAGGATCGTCCCTATTCCCCTTTTTAAAGATGGGCACTACAATTGCATCTGACCAGGTGTTAATTAAGCCACATTTGTTTCCCATATTTAAAACGTTAGTTAAGAGGGGAGCCCAGAATTCGAGGTTTGTTTTGTAAACGTCCACAGGGGTGTGGTCGGGGCCAGGAGCTTTCCCTGATGGGCTTTCCCTGATGGCATTTTCCACTTCTAAAGAGGTAAAAACCAAATCAATTGGATAGGGGGATACTGGGGGGTCACTTGACTGGTAATCCTGAATTAAATTATTCAAGGATGAGGTTTCCTTTTGTTGGTTCTGGGTGTCCCCCTGGCTATTGGTATAAAGTTTGCCGTAGTGTTCTACCCAAAGCTCTGCCGTAATTGCTACATCTATGCAATTGTCACTAACTTTTGTGTTATATACCGATCTTATAACTTTCCAAAAGAGGTTAGTGTCCTTATTCCTGGCAGCTTCCCCCAGAGCTTCCTAGGCCTCCCTTTTCATTATTGCCTTCCGATGGTTAATTTCCCTCTTATACTCTCGTCTGGCCTTGGAAATTTGCACCCTATCTTTGGGAATAGCATTTAAAACTTTCTTCAAATTCTTTAGGGCAGCTGTACACCTGGAGTCGAACCACCCACGTGTGTGTTTCCCATTCTTTTTGTGGCTCCTAGTTAGCATGTCTTTAATGTAAAGCTGAATATTAGCGAAGGCTGCCATGATCGCCTTTGGATCAATATCTTCTTCTAGACAGACAAATATGTCTGTAAAGCAAGATGATATGAGGTTGTGAAAGAAGGTTAAGGGATTCAATTTCTCCCACTTTATCACATAGCCGTTTATCTTTGTTAAAGTGACCTCAAGTGAATATAGAGGCCCGCTAGATTCCTTTGCTTTCTCCTCTGCGATCATTACCCCAAAAATAATAGGATAATGATCGCTCATTGGGTCGTCCCCAATCTCCCAAAAAGTTATAAAGTTGGGTTTAGTGGGTGACGTTAGTGCAAAGTCAATTGTGGTTTCACAGCATTACACTAAAAAGTGGCGCACTACAGACCATTGAGATTGTTCCACCTATACATCTGCAGCCTACTACAACCCCGGGCACTTTTTTACTTCATGCAAACTCAAGCCAAGGCATTCCTTTAACTCTAACTACCAGTCCTACAATGAGTTTAACGTCCACTGCTTCTCCAGCCTCCTCGGATCAGGTCTCAGTGCATTCCTTATCTCCAGAACATTTGCTGAATACAAGTGACAGTGTGACAGTGCAATGTTGAACTTCGAATGCCAGCATGCACACTTTGTCTTCTGAAGATATCACCTCCTCCATTGCCCAAGAAGGACTTACCATTGGTTTAGCTCAAAAGAAGAATTCAAGGAGCAATGAAAACACCCTGGCAGCAGATTCGTTTACAGAGGAAATCCAGCAGTCCAAACATACTACAGATGAACAGTCTTCTTATGGCATGGACCAGCCAGCAGATTTTAATGGCAGTGGCCATGTGTATTTACTGGAGCATTCAGCAAGGACTGATGAAGAGATTGTTGATCCTGTTCCCAAAAAGGAGGAAGCCTTGCATCAAAGTTTTGTAACAAAGGGCCTTGCATCTCCCAGCATGGAAGAAAAAGAAAGACTATCTGTAACTAATTGTGTTACTATACTTGTTCCTTCTCCACATGGATTTCTCCAGACAGCAAACAGCTTAGATGGTGAATCGGTCTTACCATTGACATCCTCGACAGATCCAATATTGGAGTACAGTGAAGAGAGAGCCCACATCGTTGGATCGTCTGCCAGCTCAGGATCACTAAAAAGATTCTGAAGATTTTTAACTTGTGACTAAAGTAACAGTCTAGCATCTGTATCAGTAGCACTTCACTGTCTGAAGTTGTAGTTGGAGCCAAAAAGAGTTTCTTCTTATGAAGTAACTTTCATTGGAGTGATTTCTTTCTTCTCATCGCTGGGTATTTCCACTGGCTATACTCACTTGAATCTATATACCTCAACAGAAGCCTTGTAAAGTAACTCAGTCCTCCAAACCCAAGTTTGTAAAAATTTGTTATTCTGAAGGTTATAACCTCTTAGAAATTTGACACTATTTCTTTGAAGGTGGTCAACTTTTTCTCCAAACGGTACTATTTTCCAAGCCGCTTTCTGTTCTAAATTATACATTGTGAGAATGGACAGTAATATATGAGGCGTTTGCAGCAATAAACAAATATATGCTAGTTTTCACTCATTACAGTCATCAGTGAACGGACAAGAAGAATGCCTGTCTGGTAAAAAACGTACTTGCACTAAATGCATTTTGGTAAGTGTACAGAAAAGCCATTTTGTGCTGTCATGTTTTTACTGTGGGGTACCTGGAAGGCAAAAAGTAATCGGTATAAACAGTTTAAAATATTTTGATTCCTAGACAAGCAAATACTATAAACATCCTGCTTTCTGACCGCAGTTCTATGGGTAAATTAAGAACAGTACGCTTTGTAGTTTATTTCAAGAATAAAGATAAACCAGAAGTTAGACGTTCCACAAAGACTGCAGCCTGGCTTACAAGAGTGGGACATAATTGTAAATAAAAACGCATTAAACAAATATGTAACCTACACGATTAGACATGTGAGCTCAAGCAGAGGGAAAAAATTGCTTCTAAAAATTGATGAATTCGATAACAGGTTAAGGCTGAGTCTGTAAAATTAAATGTATTTGCAAACCATCCACAAAGCAGGTCGGATATTACAGACCTGATAGTAAGTGAGCCTGCGTCGAGGATCAGTCTTCAGCAGTCCGGTCCTGTGGGGGAGGCGGGGCGCATCATGATGCAAGGCACTGGTAGCAGGGGGCCTCATGATTACAGGCACTGTAGGCACATGGTTTGGGGGGCATGATTATGATTGCCGGCTAACGCAGCGGCAGGCTGCAAAAGTTAACTTCAGAATCTTAACTGCCGGGGGCCCTGCTCGTGCAGGCAAATGGATGATGGTGCAGCCCTCTGATGTCATGACGTCATGTGACTGCCTCTGAAGCGCAAAAGCCAGTGATAGCTACGGAGCCCAGCCTGGTCGATGACATTTCATGCAAACTTTAAGAAATTAAACTTTAATTTCTTAAAGTTTTCATGAAATGTGTTTAATTTCTTAAAGTTTGCATGAAATGTCATCTGGGCTCCGCGGCTATCACTTTTGCTTTTGCTTTTGCTTTTGCGCTGAAGCGACAGTGACGTGACGTCATGACTTTAATTATTAAAGTAGCAGAGCAGTGCACTGCACAAAGTAGAGCAGTCTGTGACACACTCTGCAGCTACCAGAGAAGCGCGTCTGTGCTTTGCTGAAAGGTTAGTTAGCATGATTGTAATTAATGAAATTAAGGCCCCCCAACATGTTTTAATGCGCGGCCGAGGACGGGGCCCCCTGGAGCGCTGGGCCCCCCCGCACCGCGGGGGCTGCAGTGGCCTGTGTTACACCCCTGGGTTTGGCGATGGCAAGTGGGTGCACTTGCCAGGGCAAAATGGCAGTTTACAACTGTATGCACAGGCACTACAGTGGTAGGTCTGAGACACATTCATAGGGCTACTCATGTGAGTAGCACAACCAGTGCTGCAAGTGTACTAGTAACATTTGATTTACAGGCCCTGGCACAACTGTGCACTTTACTAGGGACTAACCAGTAAATCAAATATGCCAATCATGGATAACCAATCATTGTCATAATTTATACAGAGAGCATATGCACTTTAGCACTGATCAGCAACGGTAAAGTGCCCATAATCCTATAGCCAAGAAAAACAGGGTCAGAAAAATAGGAGGCAAAGGGCAAAAAGTTTGGGGGTAAACATGTCAAAAGGACCAGGTCTAACTAACCTGTTGCCTACTTTCCTGCTTTGACAGTTTGTTTTCCAGCTGGATCTGCGGCGTAAGTGCTTCCCCCATAATGGTAAGAATCAGTGTGTTCCCTTTGTCTGGTTTCTCTGGATGGTCTAGATTTTCTCTTTAGTTGTCCTCTCCTAGGGCCAGATATAGGAAGGCAAATACCGGCCGGTAACGGACGATTTCGGACGTTACCGACCGGTATTTGCAGAGTGAGATGTAGGGGCCAGAAAAAGTGACAAATCGGTATATTTACCGATTCTGTAAATTTACCGATTCGGTAAAATACCGATTCGGTATATTTACCGAATCGGTAAATCTACATGTAGGTGGCACTGTAATCAGTGCCACAGGCCCTTACCGAATCGTTATTTACCATGGAATACTATTCCATGGTAAATAACGAATTCCTGTGTACATGCACATCTGTGCATGTACACCTGTGCCATGTGGCACACATACATACTAAGGGCTGTTATATAGCTCCTATATATCCTTATATCGTGTTAAGTTAGCATAGGTACATTTGAGATTTAAACGCCATTTTTCCTTTCTTGCAACTTCTGCACACGACCCTTAATTGTTGACTTAGCTTTCAACCTAGTTGTTTGCCGTGGTGTATGTGAGAATAATATGTTATTGCTCTGATATCAGTTTTGTTTAATAAACCATGTCTGCACGGAGAGTGCTGAAGTTTCAGGAGCAACACGATATGGAATTGTTATGAGGTCTGATCTCCACGCCTTCATAGTCATAACACAAGTGCAGCCTTTGCCAACTTGGGCTTGAGGCGGGATTGATATTGCTTTGCACGAGAATTGTTAACACACTTGATGCGGTGCACATGCAGAGAGAGCTGGTGTATGCTGATGTGATTCCTTCAGGCTAGGACACTAAGGTATGGGCCCGCCCTAAAACAACCCAAAGAGACCTTCTTAGCTAATAATATAATATATGTGTTAGGGAGGGTGAGATATAAGTGTTGTTAACTCTTATTCATTACAGCATGTTAACATGCTGTCACCATTCGCTTTTTATGTCTTAGTAACTATGCTGATAATTTTGATACTGATAATAAGTATACTTGTATTATCTAAGATACTGCGCCTGAGAAGACGGCATTAGTAAATAAACATTTCAAATGCACATGTGTCTTCTTTACTCCATGTTCTGGTTTGTAATGATAAATATAACGAAAGAGTGTTCATGAGTCCCACGTACCCTGAGGTACTGTAAGTTCATGTTCTGGTTTGTCTAAACATTGGGAGTTTGATATGTCCAATGAGACACTGTAGCTAGCTCGGTAAGGGGTGAGTTGGTTGCTAAGGTAAGTTTTGGGACACCCTAATTTGCAGAGGTTCCACTCCTCTGTGCACAGTTCTGTGTGAGTACAGAAACCCTGCAACATGGCGCCCAACGTTTTCGGTGGTCTTATATCATGACACTCGAGTAGTTTATCGTTCATGCCTTAACCCCTTCACATCCGTTTCCGGAAAACGGGGTGTCGGTGAAACCTACCTATTTTTTGAAATAGGTCTTTATTCAAGCTTGATTCTTTCTTAAACGGTTTCTTTGAATTACTACCCAGTTGTGCTACAAAGTGTTCTTTGTGTGTTCTTGTTTCCAGTGTTGTCATGGCGGCGGTGGCTATTGCGCAGCATAGTCGCGTAGCGGTACGCAACCATCTTCAGACGTACCAAGTCCCAGTAGATGGGATGGCTGTGATTTTCGTGGTATGTGCAGATCCGGCGTTTCCTTACGAGTTGTTTTACTCTTGGGTTACGTTTCCGGCTGTGGACGCTAATTCTGGTTTGTTCCACTCCTACACTGCCTCGGATGTCCCGGCTGAATATACGCCGTACAGGGCATTGGAAATACCTATTGATCATTGGCAGCATCGAGTTTGGTTTGATGGCGCCCTCCCCCACTCTTTGTCCGCTGCGAGGTTAGGTCCACTCTCAATTCCAGGTACTAATTGGCCTGCGTTGGGTGGCTTTACCCCGCACCCGAATCACGGGGCTTGTACCCTAGCAGAAATTCGCAGGCTACATGTTGTTTCCATTTCCGTGATTCGTGCATTAGTGCAATACATCGGTCGCCACCTGCCTGGTGGTCCCCAGGGGGGTGCGGCCGTTCCCGTGGATCGAGGCGGAATGCGTCTCAATCCAGTGATGGTTAATTCGGTTTTTGGTGCTCGTCCGGTTGACAACGATGACTTCCCATTCTGGCTAGCGGAGAAGTTTGATCAACTGGAGGCGGTTTTTCCGAATTCTACTCCTGCTGATAAACATAGAATGTTAACGATTACTCTACCGAAGGATATTACTCCTGAACTTGCTGACTGTGAAAGCTGGGGAAAAACGTTTGCGGCAGTTTATACAAGGTGCTTCGGCACCCCGTCTATGACTGCCCTGCCTGAAATCATTAGACGTGTTCAGAATGATCACGGTCCAGAGGCAGCGGTTGAATTGGGTATGCGCCTGTGTGGTTCTTTTGAGATTGTAAGTGATCTCATTCTCTCCAATGTTAAAGGAGATGCAGTTAACTTTCAGGTGTCGAATGCTTTGGCTGCTCTGCCCGATGCCGACAAACCCCGCCAGTTAGCAAAGATTGTGGTGGCCGCTTATAAGACAATTGGCCGCACAAGTAGAGGTCTGAAATATTTTCCAGTAAAGGAGAAAAAACAACCTCAGGGACAATCTGCAGTGACAGATGTCCAGCCCAAGTCCAAAAAACAAAATTGGCCTAAGAAACAGACACAGGGGAAGAAAAATACACAGACTCAGGAATCTTTCCCTGCAGTACAAGCACCTGCGCCGACAGAAAAAGTTTATGATTTGCGCGATCGCGCGATGATTAAATCACCTGATCGATTTCAGGGTTCTGATCAACGCTCTCCTCGTTCCTTTCAGGACACATCGGCCCCGAAGACCGGTGGAGGAGGAGGGGGTGGACGTGGACGTGGTGGCCAACAAGGACGTGGTCAGTCCCGCCAGACGGACGGCGCAGTGAAGCAGGAGGATTCTACGCCTAAGCGTCCGCAGTTTGCGAAGAAGAAAGTCGCAGCCTTAACAGCGCATAGATATGCCACAGATAGTGAGAACGCGGCTTCGGAATCTGACGTGGGCTCTGACCTTGCTGGACAGCGCGGCGGAGATTACCATAGTCAGAGAGGCGCTCCGTCCACTACTGAGGGTGACAGCGACTGAAGTGTTTGTTGTAATAGAAACAGCCGATACGAGATTAGCTCCCCCTGAAAGACTTTTTGAAATTGTCCTGTTAATTGAGGGTGACATACAGCGTACTGTCAGAGGGGTATTTTGGGAGAACCTTTCGTCTACGTACGACATTTTGCTTTCCGAGGCTGACTGGCCCCCACCTTTTGTGCTCGCAGCGCCGCGAGGGGAGGAGGTAATCCTTCCCAGTTTCGCGCACACTGTCTCGACTGAGCATGCGCAGCATTTTGCAGAAGAGTGGGCTCGGGCTCTTGCACCGGCTCTCTACCGCAACCAATGTGGTTGGGACAAATTGTCCCCATGCCACGAAATTCCTTTGCGGTCTGAGCCACAGCCTCAGCCTCAATATCCCATACGGCGTGAAGCTAAAGCAGCCGTCGCAGAAATCCTTGAACAATTGGAATATCAGGGAGTTATTGAAACGTGTGTGTCACCAATGAATAATCCCCTTTTTACTGTGACCAAACCTGACGGATCATATCGTTTGGTATTGGATTACCGGCATTTGAACTCGCATTGCCGTAACTGTGCAGTACAGAATACTCACGGCTCTGCCCTAGTGGATAGTCTAGTGCGTAAGCGTTTCAAGACAACGCTTGACATTTCCAATGGTTTTTATGCCCACAGACTGGATGACTTTAGCTCCCAGTGGACAAGTTTTACGTCCGCTGGGGTGCAAAAACGCTTCCGGCGACTCCCAATGGGCTACAAAAATAGTCCTGGAGTCTTCACCTCCAGAATAGTCACTCTGTTGGAGGGAATCGATCCAGATGCATGTTCTTATGTTGATGATATTTATCTCACAGACGACGAGATTTGGATGCATCTGTGTCGAGTGAATTCCATAATTTGTACCTTTGCTGATATGGGTTACAAATTTAATTTTGCAAAATCGCACATTGCAGAACACACGGTGTTGTTCCTCGGCTATGAGCTGAACAATGAAGGTAGAGGTTTGGCTCCTCACTTCTTGGAGAAATGCGCACAATTGCGCGCTCCTACAACACTGAAAAAATTACAGTCTCTGCTGGGCTTTTTGAATTTCGGCAGAACTTACATTCCTGAATATGCCCAGCGTATCAAGCCTTTGTATGCTTTGATACAACCAACTTTCTCTAAATCATGCTGGCTGCCTGAGCATTCAGCCATTTTGCAATCCTTGCAGGCTGATCTGCTCGCTTCTAAATATTTACTGACTCGTGATAACCACACCAACCTGGTAATAAGAATAATTCCTGGGACGGTGGGTTTCAAATACCTCACTTTTAATGAAGGTGACACAGTACCTATTGCTTACAAGTCACACTTGTACACTTCGGCTGAGATGCGGTTTCCCACAGTGGAAAAGGTTTTAACTGCTGTACAGATGGCAATTCTTAAGGAACGAGCACTGTCTCAGGGGAAACGCATGCTAGTGGTAACACCCTGTCCTCACTTGGAGGCAGTCACAAAAGCCAGTGTACCAAATTCAAAAGCTTTGCACCCTCGGTGGATTCAGTGGGCTGCGTCATTGTCATCCACGGATGTCATGTTTATTTTTGACGCCTCCTTACGGTCGCAAGAGTACTTGCAGTATGAATTCGTTCATCCTGCTCCTCTGGCTATGCGACCTTTGGAGGACTTCCATTGCATCATTTACACTGATGGGTCGGCGCAGGTTGCGCATGGCTCTAAACATGCCTACGTTTCCGCATGCGCCATTGTGGTAGGTGCTATGTTGGATGATGAGTTCATTTCCAGGGAAGTGCACACGTTGCCCCTGGGCGATTGCACCGCACAATTGGCAGAGCTTCGTGCTCTCTTACTAGCTTTGGAGTACGCAGATCCAAGTGTTACTACTCTAATTGTAAGTGATTCTTACTACTGTGTCCAGTCTTACAATGAAAACTTGTTCTTTTGGATTCAAAATGATTTTCATGATTCCAAGGGTAGCACAATAAAACATAAAATGATCTGGGTTCGAGTGGCAGAGCTTAAGGCTATGTTGCCACTCGTTTATGTGATTCATACTCTCGGTCATCAGCGCGTAGGAGTTCACGCTGTTGGCAACTCGCTTGCTGATGAAGCAGCGAAATCAGCAGTATCTACATACTTAGTTGCAGCAGTTACTAGGTCTAAAACCAAGATTGATAGCGACATCTTGGCAGCGATTGCTGCCTCTGAGAAGGGAAGTAAACATCCTGCGGGATTCCCTTCGAAGTATAAATATCACTTAAGTCCCGAAAAGGTTCCTTTTGTGACAATTCCTGATGTTGGGGAACGGCTGATTCCCAACTCGGATCGCAGAACAGACTTGATTACAGCGGCTCATGAAGGTGTGGCATCTGCGCATGCGGGCGTCTCAGCCACTGTAACGCAACTACAACAACGTTTCTGGTGGCGGGGACTGTACAAACAGACGCGTGATTATGTCCTTCTTTGTGACATATGCCAGCAGATTAAACCTTCAACTGCTACGCGTCCGCCACAGACTCAGTTGTACATTTCTAATAAACCACTAGGCTGTGTTTATTTAGATCACTGCGGTCCTTTTTCATCTGATACTGCGTATAAGTACATCTTAGTAGCAGTTGACTCATGCACACGCTTTGTGTGGGTATGGCCACATCGCAGCGCTGATTCACGGACTGTCATTAGAGATTTGCGTATCTTTATAGGGATTTTTGCCTGTGGTACCTTCCATTCGGATCAGGGTCCGGCTTTCGCCTCTAAGGCGTATAAGGATGCCATGACTTCGATGGGGGTCCAAGTCAAGTTTTCGTCACCCTACAGACCTGAGGGTAATAGTGTAGTTGAACGAATGAACCGTGATTTAAAGCAATCTTTGACAGCCCGAGTTATAGGCACTGGCAGAAACTGGCTGGCTCACCTCTATGGCGTGCAGCGTGCTCTTAATAATCTCCCTAGAAGGTCTCTGGGTGGGCGGACCCCATACGAAATGCTCTTTGGCATCAAGATGTACGTCCCTGACCTTGACGGTCTAGACTCTGTGGTTCGCGCCGCTTCCTTTGACGCAGATGAACATTGCAATGTTTTACAGAATCTACAAAAGACCAGAGACAGTCTTGCAAAGGAACATTTGCCCTCCACGTCGGATGATGCGTTGCAGATCCCGGTAGTTGGCTGGCTACCCCAAGTCGGAGAACTGGTTCGAGAGAAGATCGACAACAAGAAAGAGTTTGGTCCCTCCTATCGAGCTCCAGTCCCAGTGCTTGGAGTGAAGGGCACAAGAACAGTCATTTTACCACCACTTCCAGGTCGTAAGGAAAACAGGTTTATTTCTATTGACAATGTCAAGATACACAGAGTGGCCGATTCTTCTTAGCATGACACCAGCTGTTTCCTGTCCTACCATTGTGAGAAGTTCAATAATGCCCACTGCTTCTAATATTGAACCTGAAGTGGCCATCGAATTACCTGCTGTTTCCAGTCCTTTATTAAATAATTTACCAGGAACTAACATTGATGAGACAGACTATACATACCCCACTGATTTGTCCATGCCTGACCTGCAAGCTCGTTTAGCCACGGAATCCAGATTTTCATTTGACTCTGCTTCCCTTGCCTCGAAAAAACCCACTCAAATTGCGGTATATGCTAGCCTGTTTAAAAAACATTTTTTGATTCCTCCTTGGATATACATTTGGCTGGTCCTTTTTTCGGTTTACCTTTTTATGTCAATTGGTTTTGTGTTTTATTTTTTTCGAATTATGAATGGACACTATGTCGAGGAGAGAACTTGCATTACTCATTTAAATGGAACTTTGGCCCCACTTTCCTCTTCACATTCTACACACAGATTAAAAAGAGACTTGACTTTGGTTAACATCACAGCATGGCCTGTTCTGGATGGAATCGCGTGGGATGCAGTTCGTTTTCAGATTCATGGCCCAACGGAAGTCGTTAATGTTCCTAATGTACTAAGAGTTAATATGGGGGATGTGGTGAAACAAAACATTCGTTCTGATGATTGGGATGTTAATGCTGTGGAAAGTTTGTTTTCTGATTTGAAGTACTATGCTGCATTTGACGCTGAGGATTTATATATAGAATCTGCTAATTATGGTGAATTGTTCTCTTACCAACATTATGGCAATCACTTCTTACACAAGACATCTTCCCGAAGGGATGCTGTTAATTTTACTCAGTGGGAACATTGCCCGGCACCTACACAAGGGAGTTCGGAAACGTTTCTTAAAAAGTATACTTATTTCACTGACTTTAACCAGACCAATCCCGAGTCCTTTTATTTTAAATTTCACAAACAGCCACTGTCCAAGGTTAGACTTACCGATACAAAATTGTTGTATTCAAAGGCCTTCCTAGATCAATTAGTTACTGGGGGCTATGAGTTATGGAAGGAAACAATAGACCTTAAATCGGTTTGGGGTTCAAGGGCCTGGCAGGTACGAGGCACTGAGGCTTTGCACCGTGCATGTCTCATCCCGAATCATATGTTGTTTTTAAATGAAACCATTTCCCAGACCACATGCTTTGGATTGGCTACATCTAAAAGGTTAAACACCCCGTCTTTCCCGGAGTTGGAGGAATATGAGAATTGGAGTAATTTTACTCAATTGTCCATTAAAGATATACAGGCTCTGCTTCTTAATTCCTCCTTTAACATTTCCAGTATGAATCCCAAGGGTTGGCTGCTTTGGCACCGTAGTGCTGATTCTTGCCAAAAAAGATTTTTAAATATAACTGACGGTTTTAAGACTGTTAGATCAGATCCCCGGTTTGATTTGAGTCATACTGTCACCTCTTACTCTGTGGGCAAGTTGTGTCAAGCTTGGATGAAACATTCAACTTTACCTGCGGTTAAGTATCACCTTTCCAAATTGAATGCAGACGTGGATTTGAATGATTTCATTAAAGGCCCAGCTAGTGGCAGGTCGAAAAGGTGGTTATATGGAGTTTACAATGAAATTTGGAAACTCTCACAGATTGAGGCTGCTTCACGCCTTAGGGCTATTGATCAGGCGAATCTTGAGAAAGTGCTTGCAGTGGTTGACAATAGCATTAATGTGCTTTCCTCTAGAATTTACACATTAGATAATATTGTGTCGTCTGTTGTTGATATTGTGCATGATGAAGTGTCAGTATTATACCATGGTCAAAATCAATTACGGTCAATCATGCAGTTTGCATGGACACTTCAGACTCTGAAAATGGGTAAAGTTCCCTGGGGATACATGAACGTTTCCTCTTTATTTGCACCGTTTAATTTGACAGACAAACAACGCTTGCTTTCAATGCGTGATGCTTCCTTTTCTATGCTACATATTGAAAGGTTGGAATCTTTACCTTTTTCTGTGGCAGAAGCCACTGCTGCTACGTGGCTTATCCACGGTTTAATAACGCTGCCTTTTGCTTTATATAAGTTTTCAAATTGTATGAAATATGTGCCAATAGGTCGTTTTGAACCCTTAGGTAGCGGTTTTCTTCATGAGGTCTGGTCACTCCCATACACATACAGATGTTTCAAGGATGAACAGGAGGTTTATCTAACAGGGGATGAGTGTATTGAGACGCCAGATCATTCTTTAATGTGCAGACACATACAGTTACACGGTTCATGTAACAAGGACCGACCGAATATGGCTTGCGTTTTACAGGGCACGCCAGTTCCTGCTATCATCCCCACGTTTAAATTGTTAGAGAATGGTAGTTATTTAATGCTCAATAATGAAAACTGTTGTGGGTTAATTAAAGGTATAGCTTTCATAGTAACAGTAAGTGAGCGAGTTATTTGCTGCAGAAATGTTCTTTATCCTCCCACACGTGAACATAGGGAGTCTTCCATTTGGCCACAGATACCGACCTTGGGAGCAGAATTCAGCGGCATGGCTAGAATAAGAGCTCTATTGTCCCAGAAAGAGGTGGCCTTGAGCTCGGCCCGTGAAACTTTCGTGCTTCACATTGCTAACACGCGTACGGAGGTTCAGGCTCTTTTAAATACTGATTTGCCTTTGCATTTCGGAGCCATGGTTCGTTCTATCTTTAACGCATCCTCCACAACGGGCCTAGCACATTTTTTTAAAGTTGTTAGCGGTGGTCTCGTGACTTCCTTTGAGAAGATTTTTGGAGTCATCCCTGCCTTCTTCCATTCTATTTTTTCATCCTTATTTGGAGGGTTCCCGTTTTTACTTGCATTAGCGGCTGGCGCTTTGGTGGTTTTCTGCCTTTTTAAATATGGATGCCCTTCCTGTGCAAGACCACGCTCAACTGCTACTGACGCGGTTTCGCAACCGCATGCTTGATTATTATGGCACACTGCCGTTGGCGACTCTAAGCACGGCGTTTGGATTATCTTTTCGGTTCTCCTATTTCACCTGTGTCCAGCCTGTATTTCGCTGCCTGACCTGTGATTTCCTTTGGGCCATTGATTTGTGTCTCTGCGGACCGATATCTTCTGACGTCGATTTTGATCAACTGATGAGTCCTATCATTGCTCACGAGTTGGTTTGTTCTGACGAAAGGATTATGGCCTTGGCGGTGGCACATGGACTAATGGGTCCCTGGGATGTGTTGTCGGCAGCGCAAAATTTCTTGGAACGAAGTTTTCTTGAGAACCCACCGAGCTGTCCTCTGATGGTTATAGAGGATCCGGTGCTGGGAGATCACGTATGTTCCTTTCATCTTTTAAATTGGATGGCTGAACTGGTTTCGGATGAGGACAGTGACTTCCTCCTGGAGGCTGTTGCAGCTTACTTTTCATATACAGTCTTATCATAAACAATGCCTCGAATTGACATGCTGATTAATAGCATTTCCTTGATTTTATTGACTTTTGGTCAAGACATTTTATTTTTTGCTTGCCTATTGGCTTGAGCCACATTATAATTGTGGGCTATTTTTTAGCATTAGTTTTTATAATTGAATTTTTATTCATGCTCATTTATTGTTGGATTCTGCTCTCATGTGATGGCACTTCTGTTGTCTTATTTAGTCCGTTCTCGGATCATGGGGGGGTGTTATATAGCTCCTATATATCCTTATATCGTGTTAAGTTAGCATAGGTACATTTGAGATTTAAACGCCATTTTTCCTTTCTTGCAACTTCTGCACACGACCCTTAATTGTTGACTTAGCTTTCAACCTAGTTGTTTGCCGTGGTGTATGTGAGAATAATATGTTATTGCTCTGATATCAGTTTTGTTTAATAAACCATGTCTGCACGGAGAGTGCTGAAGTTTCAGGAGCAACACGATATGGAATTGTTATGAGGTCTGATCTCCACGCCTTCATAGTCATAACACAAGTGCAGCCTTTGCCAACTTGGGCTTGAGGCGGGATTGATATTGCTTTGCACGAGAATTGTTAACACACTTGATGCGGTGCACATGCAGAGAGAGCTGGTGTATGCTGATGTGATTCCTTCAGGCTAGGACACTAAGGTATGGGCCCGCCCTAAAACAACCCAAAGAGACCTTCTTAGCTAATAATATAATATATGTGTTAGGGAGGGTGAGATATAAGTGTTGTTAACTCTTATTCATTACAGCATGTTAACATGCTGTCACCATTCGCTTTTTATGTCTTAGTAACTATGCTGATAAATTTTGATACTGATAATAAGTATACTTGTATTATCTAAGATACTGCGCCTGAGAAGACGGCATTAGTAAATAAACATTTCAAATGCACATGTGTCTTCTTTACTCCATGTTCTGGTTTGTAATGATAAATATAACGAAAGAGTGTTCATGAGTCCCACGTACCCTGAGGTACTGTAAGTTCATGTTCTGGTTTGTCTAAACATTGGGAGTTTGATATGTCCAATGAGACACTGTAGCTAGCTCGGTAAGGGGTGAGTTGGTTGCTAAGGTAAGTTTTGGGACACCCTAATTTGCCGAGGTTCCACTCCTCTGTGCACAGTTCTGTGTGAGTACAGAAACCCTGCAACAGGGCATGTATGTGTGTCACATGGCACACAAGCCAGAAACAGGGGTGCAACAGGGTGTCAAAGTGACACCCTGTCCCCCTTGCAAATTCGGTATTTTTACTGAATCGGTATTTACCGATTCGGTAATTGACATTGATTCCTATGGGCCTCAAGGCCCATAGGAATCAATGACAATTACCGAATCGGTAAATACCGATTCGGTAATTACAGAATCCTACAGATTCGGTAAAAAATACCGAATTTTTAACTACATCTCATTTACCGAATCTAGAATACCGAATCGGTAAAATTCGGTATTCTAGAGTCGGTAAATGAGAATTACCTACATCTAGCCCCTAATGTAGTCTTTCTATGACCCTGCAAACTTTCCTTGGGTCCTGGCACCCATTACTCGAGGCCACTCCTGCAACAGATGTTTAGCCTCTGCTGCTGTTCACTGTCTAACTTCAGATGTAGCAAACAACTACAACATTTGAGGTGCAAGACACTGCCATCTGCTCAACCCAAGGCCCAGGGACGGTCTTTGCTCTCTCTCATTGTCACCATTTGATACCATTGCTTCTTGTGGCAGAGGAAAAACACAGAGATGCTTATCACTGAAGTAAAGGCATTTTTCTTTGTATTGGTGGAAAATCCGAATCAACAAATGAGTGACATTGTTAACCAAAAAGGGTGACAAGTACACATTCCCATTGAAATATATTGAGCGCTATATTTTTTCACAGTACCAAAGTTCTACAGTGGCGCAGTAAGTATGGCTTGGACAAGTCAGATATGTAGGTCTTACTGTTGTTATCAGAAGCATGTGTTAGTATTTACCCGGTGAAATGGGATTTAGTTTATTGACTACTGAAGGATGAGGGACTGATTTTATCCTTGCAGAATGACTTGCAAGTCCCGTGCAGAAGCCAGTAGAGAGAGCATAGTGCACTGAGCTGTCATACAAGTGACCCTCTTGCAGCTCTAAATTAAAAGTCCATATTATGCTTTCAGTTGTAAACAACCCACAGGGATTATAATGTTGTCAACAACCTCACTCCCATTGCATTGCTCACTCGATTGACGGAGAAAATATACTGAGGGGTGAAATAATAAAGGTGTTGAAGGGGAGCTTTTCAATACCTTTTTAAAATCCTTGAAATGTATCGGAAACATAATATCTGGTCGTTTTATCGCCAGCAGTGCACGCACACGCACGCGCAAACACATGTAGGACTCGCGCGCGGACACGGAAGCACGAGCACGTACGCGCGCGCTCCCCACACACCTGCACCAAACACCTGCCCGCTTCTCCGCAGTTTGGCCTCGTGACCCTTTGTTGGCTCAGAGCTGGAACGCAAGTCGTTCTTTCCTCGCCGTTCAGTTAAGTCTGGGGAAATAGATTAGACGCGCACATTTCTTTCTCTTCGACGCCGGTGTCACCTCCAGCCAGAGGCGCTCATCGCATGGGCCCTGCACACTGCCATGACAGGAGCAACAAACAACATGAAAGATTAGCCTGGGGAGTGCTGCCAACAGAGATGACATTCTCTCGTTGTGGGCACTGAGCGAAAGGTCAGAGGGCTCTTGTTACCCTAGGATGAAGGCAAGGAGGGAGCGAAAGAGTAGGCTAATGTGGACGGAATGAGCGCGGCGAACTACTGTTGGGGACGCTGCCCATTTATTTATTTAAAACAGGTGGAATCAGTGACGCGTTACTTTGTTGGACCGAGTTTCAGACTGAGTTTACTTCTTGGGGAAGCGTTTCATGCCCTCCAACATGTCGGACTCAGAAAAAGGTACACAATCGTGCAAAATACATTGTAGATTCTGATCCTCTTGAAACTAAGGTGTGGGGGGAAGAAGGTGGGGGCATATGCAGCGTGGCGAAACAGCTGACAGCCTCAGTATTCAGGACGGGCAGGGCTTTAAGTGGATGAAAAAACGGGGCGTGGCCAATGTAATTAGGGGCGTGGCTTAAACACATAAGCTAAAGATCTGTGCTTAGCATAGTGTGCTGCCCCACTTTTTCTGTTTCTGCCATTGCATCCAGATATATGATACAACAAGTAACATCACACCTACAAGTCAGGACTATTTTCTTTGTCAATGGTTGTTCGTTGCATAAGATAAATAAGCAGCAACTATGGCTTGTATAGAATATTGAAAAAGCTTCCACTTAAAGCCCTGGCGACACTAGGACAAAGTTGACGTTCCTGAGTTTCAATAGGAGAAGGGAAATCCAGAGAGAAAATGACTCTCTTTAAAGGATTTCCCTTCCACCTACAACGCTCACCTGGCATGACGTCATGCCGTAACTTCACTACTAGTGAGAAGTGAGCCGTGTGATCACACGCACATCCATGTGCCTGCTGTCACTGCAGTCCGGAAAAAGACGGACCGCCTGTGCCAGGGCACAAAACAGAGCCCGATAGAGACCCGTTTCGAGGCCCCCTTTAAAAAACTGCCGGTGCTCAGACCCGGTGAGACCCGGCCCACTTAAAGCCCTGGGACGGCTAGCCCTATTCTCGAGAAATTTCCCAAAAAACTGAGCAAAATCGTGTAAACTACAATCATACATGAAATCCCCTATTAACAGCAGTTTGGAAAGCCTCATGAACAACGTTATGTTCCCTATTGTGCAGGTAACACGATATGTCATGGTACACGAAAGGACACCTTCAGTTCTGTGACGCATAACATCAAAGAACAATACTGGATGTCTAATGGGGAGCAAAAGAAAAGTAGGATGAGATGTAGGCCGATATAACATAGAAGTGACAGAAGAAAGTAGAAATAATGTGTAAGTCGTGTTATATTTGATCTGGCTGTCTCTCCATAGATGGAACTATCTGACTTCTAAGGACGGAGCATACGTAAGTAAGGTTTTCCTATGATTTTCTACCTTTGCTGAAGAAGAGACATCAGAAAATGTTAGATCAGATTAGGTATTTTTTCTTTGACCCTCAGTAGATAGTTTGCGAATGGGAAACATTTTCTTGGATGTCCTTTTCCCTGCTGTTTTTCTGTTTCTTTTTGTACCCTCTCATTTTCTGCCTCAGATCAGACGTTGTTACTTTGAATAGAGGCACCAGTCCGTCTGCCACGAGAATCATAAACCTCATATCCAGCTGCCCTTGGCAGGGCTGGACTGGCATTTTATTCCACTGGACAATTGACTGGCTGGCTGAAGACACTGTGGGGCAGTTTTTAGGGCAAGGGATGTGCCTGGTGCCTCTTTCATTTTCCCCAGCTCCCCGAGGGTAATTGCAGCAGGCACTGGGGGCGTCAAGAGAGAGAAAGAGAGCGAGGGAAGGTAAAGGTGGAGAGAAAGCGATCAGAGATGGATAAACGAGATAGGAGAGAAGGAGAGTCAGAGAATGAATTGGAAGAGAGAAACTGTGCAAGTAGGTGAGTGGACAGGATTGAACATTTTTGCGAGGCCGTTTTGCATTCCGCAGTCCAGCCCTAGCCTTTGGTTTCAGTTTGTGGGCACCAGCATTTATGTTTCATCATCATTCTTTGATCCAGAGATAGAGAGTGGAAGGCTGTAAAGAAGGAAGGGGGAAGAGAAAAGTAAGGTAGGAAAAAGCTGACAAAAGGAGAAAACATGTATGAAAAAGCATCTGCAAAAGGTAAAGAGGCAAAGTGAGGGGTGCTGGAAGATGAGCATGAGTTGGAATCAAGATTAGGGCGTTTTGGTATTTGGAAGACCTGGTATTTAATGAATGTAATGAAATTTATAGGGTGGAGAGCTTGCTGAAGTACAATGGATGGTTGTGCTCCAAAGCAAGAGAGGATGCAAGATCTTGTACAAATGTCTTGAAAGAGGAGGGATGAAGTTGTGTGAATGTGGTCTGGATAGCCGAGGGAGCACCTGATGACGACACATTTTATGCTCTGTGAATATATATATATTCACTGAAAAAACCATAAGTTTCAGACATGTTATAGTTAGGAATTAGCATTTAAAAAACCTTAGAAATTCACTGAAAAAACCATAGGTTTTAGGGGTGCTATAGTTAGCTGGACATTTCACTCGTAAAAAACCATTGAAATTCCTTTGTTATAGTTAGTTGTAGTAAGTATACCTCGCGCGCCCGCAATCCACTGCTGATGATGTTACATATTACATCATTCATGACATGGTCAGTGACATCACTGGTGACATCTCAAATGACATCACTGATGACATCTACTAGGTGAATGGGACATCTCCTGTAAACAGTTGAGTAAAAGGGTTTTGGTTACAGTAGTGATTTTTAAGGAATATTATTGTATTTTAAAAGTTGACACTTTGAAACTTTTTCACATTGAAACACCAATGTTATCCTATGGGAGGAAATTCACTTAGCAGGTAAGTAGTGTTATTGTTACTTTTTCTTACTCAGTGGTGGATCCTGGATCCAGCACTGGTGCATCTCCTGTAAACAGTTGAAAGAATGCGTTTAAGTCATTCAGGCGGTTTTTAAGGAATATTTGTAGTTTGTGAAAATAGACACTTAGAAACTCTTCTGGTGAAAACCAGACAATGGATTCCTATTGAAGGAAATACAAGTTACTGGTGAGTACGGTTAGAATTACTTTTCAGGGTCAGTGCTGGGCTAAAAGATGCAGCACTGGGTTCTCTCCTAATAACAGGTGAGTAAATCAGAATTCGTTGTTCGGATGATTTTAGGTGAATATTTTAAAGTTCCAAAACTCCACACTTAAAAGAATTTCCAAGTGAAACCAGTCAATGTTAGCCTAGGGAACGAAATTCAAGTAACTGGTAAGTATGGCTAGAATTACTTTTTAGGATCAGTACTGGGCTCAAAGATGCAGCACTGAAGTCTCTTCTGATAACAGGTAAGAAAATCGGAATTCGTAGTTCGGCTGGTTTTAGAGGAATATATGTAAGTTTCAGAAACCAACATCTAGAAACTTTTTTAGCAAAAAGCAGGCAATAATATTCTATAGAAGGAAATTCAAGTTACTGGTAAGTATAGTTAGAATTACTTTTCTGGATCAGTATTGGGCTCAAAGATGCAGCACTGTGATCTCTCCTGATAACAGGTGAGTAAATAGAAATTCTTACTTCGGCTGATTTTAGAGGAATATTTTAAAGTTCCAAAACTCCACACTTAGAATAATTTCCAAGTGAAACCAGTTAATGTTAGCCTATGGAAGGCAATTCAAGTTACTGGTAAGTATGGTTAGAATTGCTTTTCATGATCAGTACTGGGCTCAAAGATGCAGCACTGACATCTCTCCTGATAACAGGTGAGTAAATTTGAATTAGTAGTTCGGCTGATTTTAGAGGAATATTTTAAATTTCCAAAATTCCACACTTAAAAGAATTTCCAAGTGAAACCAGTCAATGTTAGCCTATGGAAGGAAATTCAAGTTACTGGTAAGTATGGTTAGAATTACTTTTCATGATCAGTACTGCGCTCAAAGATGCAGCACTAAGGTCTCTCCTGATAACAGGTGAGTAAATCGGAATTCGTAGTTTGGCTGATTTCACTTCGGTCCACTTTCTTACACCATCTCCTCCCTTCACCACTGTGCAAACATGCCCTGTGGCACGTTTTAGGTTGGGGAAATAATTCCCCTTCAATCCTAAGGGTCCCTAGGAACCAACTAGCCCACTAGGTACATCCAGTAAGCACCACAGAGCTGCATAGCAGAGTGATGTAAAAAGGGACATGGCCTACACCACCTCTCTGCAACGCAGCTCGGTGGTACTTACTGGAAGCACCTGGTGGGCTAATTGGACCCCAGGGTCCCTCAGGATTGAAGGGGAATTTTTTCCCCAACTTAAAATGCGCCACAGTGCATGTTTGCACACGTCTCCTCAGGCCCCGTCCCCTCCCTTTACCACTGTGTAAACGCACCCTGTGGCTGTTCTAAGTTGGGAGATTAAGTCCCCAGGAATCCTGAGGGTCCCTAGGCTCCAACTAGCTCACCAGGTACCTCCAGTAAGCGCCACAGAGCTGCATTGCAGAGAGGTGTAAAAAAGGGCATGGCCTCTGATCACCTCTCTGCAACACAACTCCCTGGCGCATACTGGAGGTACCTGGTGGGCTAGTTGGCCCCAAGGGACCCTCAAGATTGAAACTCACGACAGGGCGTGTTTGCACAATGGTGAAGGAAGGGGACGGGGCCTGAGGTGACATATCTGCAAACACGCACTGTGGCGCGTTTTAAGTTGGGGAATTAATTCCTCTTCAATCCTGAGGTCCCCTGGGGGCCAACTAGCCCACCAGGTACCTCCAGTATGCGCCAGGTAGCTGCGTTGCAGAGCGGTGTTCAGAGGCCATGCCCCTTTTGACAACACTCTGCAACGTAGCTCCGTGGTGCTTACTGGAGGTACCTAGTGGGCTAGTTGGCCCCCAGGGGACCTCAGGATTTCAAGAAGAATTATTTCCCTAACTTAAAACGCGCCACATATCACCTCAGGCCCCGCCCCCTACCTTCACCACTGTGCAAACGCGCCCTGTGGCGCGTCTTAAGTTGGGGGATTAAGTCCCCTTGTACCCCAGGACACTGCCGGAGCTGGCCCTGGGGGGTGGCGGTCCTCAGGGCCCTCGAGGGCTCCAGGAGGGGGGCCGCACGCCCCCCCCCATTTTTTTACAAAGCCCCGGGGGATGGTGGTCCTGGGGGGTCCATCACAATCCCCCCATATTATATATTTAGAGCCCCGGGGAGATGGCAGTCCCCGGGGCATGTGGGGGGGCTTGAGCCCCCCCACACCAGGTATTTTATTTTTAAAAAAGCCCCGGGGGTTGCGGTCCCCGGGGCTGCGGGGGGCCGTGAGCCCCCGCCATTCTTTACTAAAAGCCCCGGGCTGGTGGTCCCCGGGGCTGGGAGGGCCTGAGGGCCCCCCCAACAAATTTAAAGAAGACCTCTGGAGTGGCGGTCCCCGGGGCTGGGGGGACCTGAGAGCCCCCAGCTAATTTCAATTAGCCATGCATGGTGGGTGCGGTTCCCAGGGCTGGGGGGACCTGAGAGCCCCCCACACAATTGAAAGAAGCTGCGGGGTGGCGGTCTCTGAGGCTGGGGGGGCCTGAGAGCCCCCCACACATAATTAAAAAAAAGCCCCAGGGGTGGCGGTCCCCGGGGCTGGGGAGCCCCTCTGGGCCCCCTTTACATAAATATTGCCCCCGGGATTTCGCCCTCCCGGGGGCCAATTACATAAGAAGCGCGGGAGCCCACGCTTCGTTTTTTTTTTATCGGCAGGATCCACGCATCTGCGTAGATTTTGCCAATTAAAAAATATAATAATAATTTTTGGGCCTTGGGGGTCCTTGTGGGTCCCCCTGAACAGGCCTAAGGGGTCAGGGTGTTTCTACCCTGCCCCCTTTTCACGTTTTGCCCATTTTTTATTTGGGTTTCTTGTGCCTCGGTATATATATATATATATATATTTATATATATATATTACCTACTGGCGGTCGCCAGTAGGTATATATAGTTAGGATTTTTTCTCTATGGGATTTTTGAAAATTCTATGTCTAATAACTTTGGCGTTTGTGGACGGAATTGGCTGAAATTTTCAGGAAAATGGCACATTTTGTTTCTGAGCAGCCCCTGAAAATTGGGGGGGATTCGTCCAGGGGGGGTCGAGAAAAAAGGGGGGTCCCAAAACGTGTTTTTAACATTGAGTTTTCCATAGGGCGGTTGGCCTCACTTTTAGCCCGAACGGCTGAATGGATTTGCACGAAACTTGGCAAAATTGTAGGGACTGGTAGCCCGATGTGCCTTTTGTAGGTCTCAATATATGTGCTCCAGTGGATTTTGAGAAATTAACGTTTAAAAAAAGATATATATCTGTAACAGCGGACCGGGCAGCGTCCCAGGACGCGTACTTTTCGCGCAACGGAGCTTTGTGAAGCGAAGCTGATTGGTTCTCCGGCGTCTGTCAACATTCCAAACAGTCCGTAGCGGCCGCCATCTTGTCTCTCGGTAGGATCGAGAGACAAGAGGAGGCGAAAGCGAAGGGGCAAATGACCATAAGGGGGAATAGTAGATCCTCGCTGACCCCCTAGGTTTGATGTGGAGGTTTTAAAAGGGCCCCGCGGGGCAAAAAAAAAAAATAATAATAATAATCGAACGGCTGAATGGATTTGCACGAAACTTGGTAAAATATTAGGGACTGGTAGCCCGATGTGCCTTTGCTAGGTCTCAATATATGTGCTCCAGTGGATTTTGAGAAATTAACGTTCAAAAAAAGATATATATCTGTAACAGCGCTCCGCTTCGCGTACTTTTCGCGCAACGGAGCTTTGTGAAGCGAAGCTGATTGGTTCTCCGGCGTCTGTCAACATTCCAAACAGTCCGTAGCGGCCGCCATCTTGTCTCTCGGTAGGATCGAGAGACAAGAGGAGGCGAAAGCGAAGGGGCAAATGACCATAAGGGGGAATAGTAGATCCTCGCTGACCCCCTAGGTTTGATGTGGAGGTTTTAAAAGGGCCCCGCGGGGCAAAAAAAAAAAATAATAATAATAATCGAACGGCTGAATGGATTTGCACGAAACTTTTTTTTTTTTTTTTTTTTATTGTAAGACATGAGTTCTGCAATAAAAAGGCAAAAGATTTACACTGCGTCACGCCAACAACCCGGAGGCAGGCCGCTATCAGGTGTACATGCTCAAGAAACAGCGAAATAGGCCAGGATTCAGGACCTGTCCGGGTTTAGTATTTTCATAAATACACACAATATAGTAAAAGCATGAAATTGAGCAGTGTAACATCCGCACGTAAGTGGTCTTACTTTTCTCACAGTGATGTAGACATGCAGGTGAATTAGAAAGCAACTAAGCCGCCTCAGTACGATCAGCGGTCAGCAACCCGCTGCTGCGGCAGGTGGAAAGAATACATCTAACAGCACTGTTTACTTCCAATGTAACCCACTAACAAGCAGAAAACGAAAACAACAAACTTCGGTGCAGTATATAAAGACAACTACTCAACATACCATCCATTCATGGGGCTGCGCAGATCTATGCTGGAACACCATGAGCACAAGGCAAGCCATATTTAGAGTGGGGGTGCGGAGACCTCCACACTGTCACGCGTAGGCGGAGGGGGTGGGAGAAGGGGAATGGGGGGGGGGGAGGAGGGGGAGGATGCTGAGTGGGACTGTCCACCAAGTTTAGAGGCCAAAGTAGGGACAGCGGGGGCAGGGCCAGTGTCCCATGCGGGATCAGTGGGGCAGCAGGTTCAAATCGTGTGTAAGTGCGGGGCAGGTCCACACCAGCGCAGGTTCTCTGAGCAGTGATCATTCCATCACACAAGGAACACAGTCAGCCCATATCATCCGAAACACCCGCATCAGGTGACCCTCCCGAGGTGTCTGAGCCCTCCCGCTTTCTAGCCCATTGTATGAACGGGTCCCAGATATCAGTGGGTCTGGAAGCGGTGGGCATTGTCTCCCAGTAGTGTGTCAGTTGAGCATGACTGTATGTCACATCCCTGATCCACCCCACGAACGAGGGAAGAGCCCTCCTGCCCCAATGCAGTGCGACCTGCCTCTTGGCATAGAGAAGTAGTAGCGCATGCAGTTTTCTGTCGCAGGGTTCAGTTTCCTTAACATAGCCCAACAAGCCCAGGAGCGGTGTCGGTGTATCATTTCTATGTATGATTTGGTTAATGGCTGTAAAGACCTCCGACCAGTATGTGTCCAGTTTGGGGCAGCTCCAAGCTACGTGGAGAAAGGACGCATCTTCCCCTCCACATTTCCAGCAGGAGGCATCCGCACGGATGCCCATGCGGTGTAACAGTGTCGGCGTGCGATAATATCTGTGTAGAAACTTGAAGTGGATGAGCCGCAGTCGATAGTTCGGAGACAGTGCCGTGAGTTGCCTACAGCAGTACTCCCATACGTCATCCGTGAAAGGGTCCGCCAGGTCCGCAGCCCAAGCCTGCTTGGCCGTGGCCACTGTTAGCGGGGTCTGCTCCTGCATGCAGTTATACAGTCTCGATACCAGCTTTTTGGGGGAGGGCCGTGACAACAAATTTTGAAGAGCGTTCAGAGTGCATGGCTCCTCCGGGAAGTGGGGCCCCATCTTTTTGCAGGATTCCCGAAGGGAATGGTATAACAACGCGTCTGCAAAAGAGTCAGGTTGGGCACCATCGCTTGCGCTCATCTCGACAAACGTACCGCCAGGGTATATATCAGCAAAGGTGTGCAGTCTTTCCCCTCTGATCAGAAGCACATCACCCCTGGCGGTCAAGCAAGGCAGCATCGGGTTTCCCCGCAGGGGGACGGCCGGTGCGTAGAGCAAGGGGAGTCCCGCAGTTTTCTGAAGTTCACGCCAGGCCCAGCGAACCATCTCTACGGTATCAATCTCCTTCGACGGGCATGAAACCTTCCCGTATAGCGCCACACGCAGCGGTAATGGGGCCGCTACAGCCAGTTCCACTGCAACGTGCGGTTGGTAAGGAGTAGGGAAGGCCCAGAAGTGCAGAAACTGCGCTTGTGCACAGAGGGAGTAAAGCTTCATATCTGGAGCCCCGAGGCCCCCTTGGCGGAGCGGTAGTGTGAGCAGGTCCCAGGACACTCTCGCCTGTCCACCAGCCCACACCAACTTCAACAACAGCGAGCGGACCCGAGCGTGAAAGTGTGCTGTCATCGGCAGCGGGACGTTCACGAACAGATACAAGAATTTGGGGAGAACCACCATTTTCGCTAGAGCTATCCTTGCGACCAGAGATAGCGGCAGCTTGTTCCAAACCTCGACTTTCCCTTCCAGCCAGTCCACCGCTCTTCCGAAATTGAGCGACCACAGCTCCTGCATATCTCGACTGACCCAAACACCCAAATATTTAACAGCGTCCGTCTCCCACTTCAGCGGGTAGTCCGGTGCCGGGCGACAGGTCTCCTCCGTCAATGGGAAGGCAACAGATTTAGACCAGTTTATCGATACTCCCGCCAGGCCCTCAAACCTCACAAATTCTCGGAGCAGCGGGTTCATGTTATCCTTGGGATTGGTGACATATAAGGTGACATCGTCCGCATACAACGAGATCAGTAAGCTCCGCGAGCTGAATCCGATGCCCCGTTCAGTGTGATGTTGCCGTATTCGAGCCGCAAGCGGCTCCATCGCAATGGCGAAGAGGAGAGGGGACAGAGGACATCCCTGTCTAGTCCCTCTGGAAATACCAAATGGCTTGGATACAAGTCCATTGACACTCACCCTAGCTCTAGGTGTCGTGTATAGCAGTTTGATCAGGGTCATGAAATTCTGACTGAATCCCATCCTCTCCAAAATCCTGAATAGGTAAGGCCACTCTAAGGAGTCGAAAGCCTTGGTGGCGTCTAGAAACACCACCGCCGCCTGCACAGACGGGTGTAAGTAGTGAAGGACAGAGAAAATGGTTCTGAGGTTATGTGACGTCGCGCGGCCAGGGATAAACCCCGATTGGTCAGGGAGTGCAATCATCGGTAACATTGGTTGCAATCTATCAGCGATGATCTTTGCATAAATTTTAGCATCCACATTGATCAGAGAGAGGGGTCTATATGAATCCAGGCGCAGCTCGTCTTTGTCAGGTTTTAAGAGCGTAATTATTAAGGCTTCACGCATGGAGTCTGGTAGGGAGTTCAATTCAAGGGCTTCGACAAACACAGAGTGTAGTCTCGGCGCTAGTTCATCTACATAAGTTTTATAGAAGGATGTTGTCAGGCCGTCAGGGCCAGGGGCTTTGTTGGCCGGCATGCTCTTAATCACCTGAGTGATATCTTGGACAGTTACAGGAAGGTCCATATACTGTCTGTGGTTGTTATTAAACCAGACGAGGGCAATGGAGTCGAGAAAGCCCTGTAAGGAGGCCGGGGCAGCGGGTTGTTTGGAGGTGTAGAGGGATGCGTAGAAGTCAGCGAAAGCGCCCAACACCGCCTCCTGGCCAACCGCAAGGGTCCCCTCCTTGTCATAAATGGTGTGAATGTAGTTAGACTGCGTTCGAGGAGCTATCAACCTAGCAAGGGTTCTACTCGGCCTATCTCCCTCCCCATATCTGCGCGCCTCAGCCTGCTTTCCCAGGAATCGGACCTCCCGCTCTGCCTCCTCAGTAAAGGCTAACAGCTTGGTTTTTAGAGTCCCAGCAGTTTCTAAGGACGGGTCAGTGCTAAAGGCAGTATCTAGGTCTCTCAGCTCTCCCTCTAGTTTAGCCAACGTGCCCCTGATGGCGCGCAATACTCCCGCCTGTCGTGCAATGCACTGGCCTCTGATCACAGCCTTAAAGGCGTCCCATTCAATGGCCTTAGTGGAGACTGACCCAGCATTATCAGCAAAATATTGAATGATATCCTCCCTGATCTCCTCAACAAACACTGGGTCCGTGAGCGCGTGTGGTGGAAGGCGCCATGTGAACGCCCTGTGAATAGTGTCTGGTGGGTGCAGCTCCAACATACACGGGGCATGGTCCGACAGTGACCTAGCTAGGATATCAACACTCGACACCCACGTTGCAACCTCAGGAGACACTAGCCAGAAGTCTAGCCTAGACCAAGCAGCTTTGTGGCAAGTATAGCAGGTCCCCACTTTGACATCTGGATGTCTAGCTCTCCACACATCCGAAAGTCTTCCCTCACTCATCACATCCAACACTGCTTGACGGGCTTTAGCATGCAGTGGTCTGCTCACACCCCTGCGATCCATGTCATCATTCAGCACAATATTGAAATCACCACCCAACACAACAGATTGGCAGTCTAGTAACGCAATCTCCGCCCAAACACCTCGGAAAAATTCGGGATCGTCTACATTCGGACCATAAATCGCAGCCAGCACAATAGGCCGCCCTTGCAACGAACCATGCAGTATAACATATCTACCCTCCACATCCTGCACGCGAGCGTGTTCCCGCCAATCCAATCCTCTGCGTATAAGTACAGCCACACCCCTCGCATAGTTAGAATAAATGGCAGAGTATACATGCGCCCATCGGGAGTTTTTCAATCTTGGTGATGGGGTCGTATTAAGATGAGTTTCCTGCAAGAAACAAATATCCACCTTGTGCCTTGACAGTATACCATGCATCAGGCGGGCTTTCTTGTAGTCACCAAGGCCTCTAATGTTCCAAGTCCAGAGCTTAATCCCCCCCATCTAGTAGACGATGTATAGTCCGATATATCTCCCAATGTCCCCATCTCCCAGAGACACAAGGCCGCCCACTCACCATGACCAGCAATCCAATGTGCAAACAGACAGTACTAGGTAAAAATACAGTGCACCTTATTAGAACTAGAACTCGCAACTTCATAAACACCCCCCTCCACCCTCCACCCTCAGCAACCCCCCAATCAGGTCGTGACATACCCCAAAAATCGGCACGCAGTGCATGCAAAAACCCCAACATCAGAAACAATGGGAGGCACCCCATGAGGCGTGGCGCGCCCAGCGTACACCCCCGTGTGATCGGGGTGGCTACACTCAAATTGGAATTCTCCTGGGACCTGGCAGTGCCCCCACTCCAGGGTCTGCAAAACCCATATGCAACTACAATCTCAAAGAGCACATGCAGTCAGCAGCCTCAGCATGGCATCCGTGGCGTCTACAGAGACTCATCCCCACTTACTAATTCAGATGTAACAACTATGGACACAAGGAGTATCCAAACGTCCACAGGGGGCACGAATGGGGGTTGAGGTGCAGTCACACAAAGTCACAGCGGCAGCCCCCTCAGTCATTGTCACTAAGGTGGTCCGAAGCCTCCTCAAGTCATGGCGATTTCCTTCTGGCCCCCGCACAGATATGCTTGGCAAACTTGAGCGCAGATTTGGCGTCCGTAAAGAAATGTGAAGTGTTGTCATGCTGTACCTTCAATTTCGCCGGATAGAGCAGAGAGTAGGGCACTCCAGCCTGTAGCAGCATCTTCTTCGCCGGCTGGAACTCCTTGCGTGCCGCTTGTACCAGGGGGGTAAAGTCCGGGTAGAAGGAGATATTGTTCCCTTGATGTGTGATCCCGCCCTTCTCTCTCGCCAAGCGCAGGATGAGATCTCTATCCTGGTAATTGAGCAATTTAGCCAGGATAGGGCGAGGTGGGGCACCCGGCTGAGGTTTCTTTCCAAGCGACCTGTGCGCCCTCTCAACCGTGAAGACTGAGGACAAGTGTGGGTCGAATAGTTCATGTAGGAGGTCCGTCACATACGTTTCCATTTTGCTAATGTTGGTCGTCTCCGGAATACCCGTAATGCGGACGTTGGACCTCCTGGAGCGTGCTTCCAAGTCATCAGCCTTGGCGCGAAGGTTACCTATTTCCTGTTCCAGGGAAGTAATGTGTTGCTTGGCCTGCTGTTGGAATTCGCAGCATTCGGTTTGCCTGTTTTCTAGGCAGTCCAGTCTGGTTTCGTGGGCGTCCACTTTAGTTTTCACAGATTCTAGCTGTGATGACATGGTATCTAGCTTTGCGTCGATACTCTTTAAGCTGGACCGCACCTCTACGATAAGCGCCCCAAAGTCTATGTCCGAAGGTGCGCCATGCGATGACGACTCGCCGCCATCCATCTCAGCCGCATGGGTTTTCGGAGGTCGTTTGCTGTCAAAGTTGATTTTGGGTTGCCTGGCTTCGTTTTTTCCCATCTCCGAAGCTTGGAATATGCCTTTAGCGCCACGTAGGAGTAGCGCCGCTGTGCGCCCCACCGCCGACCCGTCGTGCAGTAGCTCGTAGCACGACAAAGCGAGGCGAGCTAATCCGAGGGAAAGTTATGCATCGGCCAATTAGTAAGTATGAATGGCGAGGCTGACCAGCGGCTCTTAGGATCTGCAGCGCGCAAATCAGGGCAGCACCAAGTCACAAAATGGCGGGCGTCGGAATCCCACTAGGAAAACCTCATGTCATCATCGGTATCAGAGGTTTGATCCAAACCCCAGGAATCCAGCTGGTCAAGGTAAGAAAGGTGCAAGTGGTTTTCTGTGTTCAGTCACCGACAGCTGTCGACTTGGTGCAGCACAGAGGCGCAGCGGGGAGATACCAGATCAGTTCCCGCCTCGCCGCAGGGTCGCCCCGCTCTGTCCCCCAATCCGCCAAGAAGCAGAGCGTCCGCAGACACCACCTCGCAGCCGAGACCCGGGGGGCTCCCCACAGTCCACCGCCACCCCAGGCTAACGGTCGGGCGATGTGCGGCGCCCCGACAGGTTTCCCAGACAGGGTGAAAGCGCCGACTCCCCTCCGCAAGGCGCAGCGCTGTAACAGCTATATCCTTCTTAAGGACTACCGGGGCTCACCGGTATCAGAGTCGGCGGTGTCCTCGCTGCAGGTGGTGGCGCACGGCACCGCTCGCCGGCTCTCCGGGGGCCTCCGAAGCCGCGGTCTGTAGTGCCGCGCAATGCCCAGAGTCAGGCACTTCCGGCGAGGATCAGAGCGGGCGCACAGGTCGGCAAATGTCCAGGCGGCTGCCGCTCCTCAGGATCGTCAGCTATGTGCCCCAAACTGCAGTCGAAGGATCCCCAGGGTGTCCGACAGCGACCCTCGGAGTAGTTCGGGTCCGCAGGTACCAGGAGAAGGATAAATTCAGGATTAATTATTGTAGCCGGCGGAGCTCACTCACAGAGCGGCCATTTCGCTGCTCGGCTAGCCACGCCCCCCGATTTGCACGAAACTTGGTAAAATATTAGGGACTGGTAGCCCGATGTGCCTTTGCTAGGTCTCAATATATGTGCTCCAGTGGATTTTGAGAAATTAACGTTCAAAAAAAGATATATATCTGTAACAGCGCTCCGCTTCGCGTACTTTTCGCGTTACGGAGCTTTGCGAAGCTGATTGGTTCTCCGGCGTCTGTCAACATTCCAAACAGTCCGTAGCGGCCGCCATCTTGTCTCTCGGTAGGATTGAGAGACAAGAGGAGGCCAAAGCGAAGGGGGAAATGACCATAAGGGGGCATAGTAGATCCTTCCTGACCTCTTAGGTTTGATGTACCATTTTGCCAAGTTTGGTGTAATTCCGTTCAGCCATTCAGGCTGTAGACGTATGTAAATGTCCTATGGAAAATTGCATGGGGAAAACACATTTGAAAGTGTTGAAATTTAGAACCAATTAAAATGTTACTTTGGTTTTGTATTTGTGTGTGATGAAAGTTAATTGGTTATGTATATATGTCAAATGAGAGGAAACCACAGCCATTTTGTGATACTACTGTCTGAGGTACATTTGTGAGGAATTTTTGGTGGTGAATTTCTGGTGTTTGATTTACACAGTACTAACACTTTTCCTACTTTTAAAAAGGTGAGTTGTTAATTTGTAAGGGGAACTATGTTGTACACTTGAAGATAATTTGAAAAATGTTTTCTGTTATTTATTTGCAGTCCTTCTGTTATACTAAATACTTGATAAAGTTAGTTTTATATTATGTATTACTAAAAACGATAAATGAAAGTGATTCTTTTTTTCTGCAATTTACAGCAAGCAATTTCAAAATAAAATGGCTCACAATGAAGAGACCGTGGCAATTTCTTTTGAATTGTCCACTACATTGATTGAAATTGAGAGCACCAATAATGAAATATTGTCACAAGGAGGACATGACTTGTATGATTCCATTAGATTGATTGAAATGGACAGCACCAAGAATGAAATATTGTCACAAGGAGGAGATGACTTGAATGATTCCACTACATTGATTGAAATTGAGAGCACCAATAATGAAATATTGTCACGAGGAGATGACTTGAATGATTCCACTACATTGATTGAAATTGACAGCACCAATAATGAAATATTGTCAGAAGGAGGAGATGACTTGAATGATTTTTTTGATAAATCTCTTGATGGCGAATTTATCGAGTGTTTGGAGACCATAGAGTTACAAGAATCATTATTGCAGACTTTTCATGAGGACATTGCTGATGAGGACATGTTACTAGTTCTTTCAAATTTAGAAAATTCTGAAGAATAAATTTATATTTAGAAATCAAAAATTGTTTGAGACATTATTCATTTTTATTTTTAATTTATGAGGTTGTAGCGAAGTGATTGTAGTATAAAATGAGACTTATAGTATAGAGTGCAACATTTTTATGTTACATGGTAAGTTTACTCATATTTACTTCCCTTCTGCCACTATATTATCTCCAATGTGTATTTGACATCTCTTCTTCATCTCCGGCCTCCTTTCTCTCACTGTGTGTCTCCGATGCATCTTATCGCTGCTATTTTGTGTAATTACAGAAGAGAGTAAAATAAAATAGTTTGGAACGTGAAAAGGGGGCAAAGTAGAGTACTCCTCACCCCCTAGGCCTTTTTAGGCGGTCCCAAAAGGATCAGTTTCTGCTTTCCTGAGAGATTATGGTATGAGTTCCATATACCACAATAACTTGCATTACAACATGCAAGATATCTATCTCCTATTACCAACTTTTGGAGATATTCGCGCTAAGCGCGAATATCTCCAAAAAGTAACACCTGCCCTGAGCAGTTCTTAGCCATGTTATCCAATGGGAGGTGGATAACATGGCTAAGAGCATTAGCTCGGTAATGTATGAATATCGCTGAGTTTTTAGCGATATTCATGCATTGCGGCCGTTTATTATCGCATTTGTGATAAACCTTGATAATAGCAAGGTTTATCTTCGATAATTTCTGACGATGCTTAGCGGTAAAAAATTCGTTGGTAAGCATCGTTAGCGATAAATATCGCTTAACTTTGGTAATATGCCCCAACGTCTGTTAACGTTCGATTCGAAGGAAATGAGGAAGTGTTGAAAAACATTGTCTGCGCCATCTTGCCTTTTTTGAAATGCCACACTTTTGTCGTGCACGGCAGCCATTTTAGATGCCTTGACCAGACCCACTCTCTGCACGCTGTTGATTCGTAGCATGGCTCCTCACCCTCGCAAGCATCTTCCCCAGGCACTGGTCACCCCCGCTCTCTGTCTTATGCATGGGCAATAAACCTCCCCCCATCTGCGCTGCTCTTCCCTGAGAATCACACTGTGCCCGCCCGACACCTCCCTTTCGCCCTATTCACTACCGCACCCTCTGACACTCCTCTTCCTCTGTGTCCGATTGTCCAGGCTATCAGCTAGCCCTGCAGATGTAGTTTATGGCCCCAGCTGTAAAGAATCACCCCTCTTCAAAGGAGTTATAGTAGATCAAGGCCCACACCCGATGAGATCTGTCACACCACACGTGTTCCTACTATCTGAAAACTATCCTGTATTGTGATTGGGGAGGGGACCGAGCCTGAAGCGGAAGATTCCAGGAATGACTCTTTGTACATCAAAGTTTTTACAATTATGTGTCACATTAAAAATATATAGCACTCCAACAAAGTAGTAGGAATATAAAACTTTAATAACATATAAATATATACAACAAAACAAAAACAGTAAAAACATTTAAACAACGAAGAGACCGTGGCAATTTCTTTTGAATTATCCAATAGATTTATTGAAATTGACAGCACCAATAATGAAATATTCTTGTCAGTAGCGGTCTGTTGTGCGAATAGTTCCAAGGCAGCAGAACGCGCTGAAATCTAGATGGCACGAAAGTGATGTCTAGCAAGTTGCCGCCCAGCAAATAACGGCGTGGGGCGCCGCGGGGGTGAGTGAGTCCAGTAGGCACCACAGCTATTCTTACCGGCATTGCAGAATTACTGCTGGGGACAATGCCTGTGCTGTAGCAGGGTCACAGCAGAAACAAAAAGGATTCTGTTGAAGATGTTGTTGGTTTTCAATTTGAAAACAGTTCTGGTGTCAACTGCTATGCTAATGTAGTGGTTAATGTTTTGTTTTCTCTAGAAAATGTAAAAGAGGGGGAGGCAGTCCAAAGTTCCGTTAAAAGGGCAAAGGAAAGGATCGGTGGTTTGAACTATCAGTCAAAAAGGGGAGGGGGTGCAACAATTTTTCCTACCGGGTCACACTGTGCTTTCACCGGAAGTGAGGTCTGCAGGATTCTAGTAATTCAAAGTGAGGCTGGCGCCGACGTCCCGCGGATACAGTTTCGTCACTCCACGGGTGATCATGGCAGTCATTCCCCATCGGGGGTCGGAGACTCCCGCGGCTCCTCTAGAATCTTCAAGGTCGTGGAGGACTACGGTGGTGGAGTCAACCAGTGACCGGGCCATTTCTTTATGCTGGGCCCGCTCTTGCCAGGTCGACCGCCATTTTGAGAGTTCGGTAGCTACTGGCGATCGCGGGGTCAAATGAGCGGACGGGCTCCACCCTGCCGGGCGAGACGTTGCAGCATGGCCACAGTGGAAGAACTCTTTTCCGGGCGCCTGGAGCGCTGAGGGTGCAGCTGGGAAGCCTCCACTGGGGAGGCGAGAGAGGCCTGTTCGCACCGTCTCTCCCTCCCAGTGCACCCCACGGCGTCTCGCTTGAGATTTGTTATGGCCGGACCAGGCGATGAGGACGAGGGGGGGGGGTCGGAGGCATGTGCAAGACATCCCCCCCCAGGGTTGTTGCAGCAATTATACAAGAAAGAAGAAGTGTCCCGTCCGTCTTCGGGCCGGGCTTCCGGTAGATGTCGGCCGGACGCCCCTGGCTCTGGCCCCATGAACGGGTTTCTTGGTTTATCGGCTGCAGCCGGATCCCGTCGGCCTCGGCCCCCCGACCGTTGGTGGCCGGACCGGAAGAGCATGTGGCGGGACTACCTGCAACTCTCAAGGGCCACCGCGGCCGGACTGGGAGAGAGAGGGGAGGGTCGAGGAGACATTCCCCCCCCTGCAACTGTTCAGCGTTGTAAAGGCAATCCCCTGGCCGGGTCCCGCTGGTCTCGGCCTCTCCTCCGGCTACACCCTACGTTAGGATCTCCTGGCCGAGGCGTGGCAGCAGGACCTGCCTTATATGGGCTGCTCCCGGCTGGGCGTAGCCGGAACCCTGCCCCACCTTGGAAGTTTCCAGAGTGGGGGCGGATGTTCTACTGACTTGCATTTTCCCTAGTCTATCGATTTTTTTGGCGTGGCAGGCGGTGGGACAGCGAGGGGTGATTTGGTTTCTCTTACTGTTTTTCTGGTCTCTCACCACTGGCATATTTTAACGTTTTCTTGTTTCTAGGACATTAATAGGTTTTATCATTACGTTATGTTATCGTTTCTTTGTTCGTTGTTTAATAAAAGTTCATGTTCATCAGTGGCCTACTGATTTTCGATTTCCTATTCTTTTCTTTCCAGGTTGTTTCATGCTAAAGTTTCTGTTAACAGGATACAGTGATCACTTCGTTATTATTGCATATGTCCTTTTCACTAGGGGTGCTCTCTGGTCGGGCCAGATGACGTATGTCTAGTAAATGGTCCGGGTGAAACAGGTGCATCAATCAGTGGGGAGTAGATAGGCATGACAGATTACAACGGGGGAGAAAGGTCCGCATTACGTACCCTTTCACTACTTGCAAAGATTTTCCTACGTTTATTTGCAAACAGGGAATACCTCCAAAAAGAACTAATTCTCAAACAGTCAATGTTCGGACAATCAATCAATCAATGAGGAATGAAATAGGTACGACGTGTTAAAGGCTTGCGTTACCTACCCTTCACTATCTGCAAAGTGAGAGAGAATATTCCTATTCTTCCTCGTTTGCAGGCAGAGAAGATCCTTAAGAGAACCAACTTCGAACAATTCAATGCTCGATTCAAACAATCAACAAGGGGTACTGTGAACACAAATGAACGCCGCTTATGTACATACGCATTGCTATTTTCAACAGGTTGTTCCTAATGTTTCTATTTTAGCGAGGTCAAAAAGAGATCCCATTAGTGGCCTACTGATTTTGCTCGATTTCTTTTGTTTTTTTACACGGTTTTTCGCTATCTGCAAAGACTAAACAGAGTATTTTGACTCTGTGCTTGTTTGTAAATAGAGAATGAACGAAAGAGAACAATCAATCAAATGGAGAGAGAAGCAGGCACGACGGATTACAAAGGGGGCAAAGGGCTGCGTTAACTACCCTTCACTATCTGCAAAGAGAGAGTACTCCTAATAGAAATGAGGGGTGGGGGGCAGCATTCAAAGCAGATCAGTGTGCATAAACACGAAAATGTTTTTACTTACCACGTACTTGACATTCGACAGCTTATGATATTTGCTATTAAAAAACCATTGAAATTCACTGAAAAAACCATAGGTTATAGACCATATATAGTTAGGAATTAGCATTTACAAAACCTTGAAAATTCACTGAAAAAACCATAGGTTATAGACCATATATAGTTAGGAATTAGCATTTACAAAACCTTGAAAATTCACTGCAAAAACCATAGGTTAGAGACCATATATAGTTAGCTGGACATTTTATTGACATAAAACCAATGAAATTCCATATATAGTTAGTTGCACTAACTATATATCGCGCACCCGCAATCCACTGCTGATGATGTCACATATTACATCATTCATGACATGGTCAGTGACATCACTGATGACATCACTGATGACATCTCAAATGACATCACTGATGACATCACTGATGACATCTCATTTGACATCAATGACCACATCACTGATGATATCATTCATGTGACAATACAATGCATCTCCTCACATTTTAATATAACCTCTGTTTCACCCAGTGTTAAAAAGAGTATAATTTTTGAAACCATTGACACACCAATACTAGTTACTACATACGCACTCACTGATTGCTACGTCTACACACACCTTCACTCATTCACCCATACAATCATTCATACATACAATCACTCATCTTTACAACACTATCATATGCACTCATACACCTATACAGACACTCACAGTCTGCCACTCATCCATGGAGTTACTTACACACCTAGTCAGTCCTGTAAAGAATCAATGAGACTTCCATTTTCTTGTCTATACAGTTAAACATAGAGCACCTTACATTTTCAAACATGTACTAACACATACTTACTTTCTTATACAATCATTGATACAAGTACAGATTGATCTGCACAGAGTCACACACCTCCCAGCTAGCCACACACACACTCAGTCTCCCATACAAATACTTGGGCAATCAATCAATAACCCATATAGTTACTCATATAGCTACTGATCAACACATGCAGCAGTTTACAGAACAACAGACATAATGATGCACAAATTAAGACAGTTTAGTCACTAACCCATGCACTCAGTGAGACACATTTAATCACTCACTCATACATTCAGTCATGCACCTACTAAATCCTTCGTCCAGACACTTATACATCCACTCATTCTTCAATATGTAAGACATATTTTAACTTTACAGAATTATACAGTCACTGGATGTAGTCATCAGTGATGTCATTTGAGATGTCATCAGTGATGTCATCCGTGATGTCACTGACCATGTCATGAATGATGTAATATGTGACATCATCAGCAGTGGATTGCGGGTGCGCGATATATAGTTAGTGCAACTAACTATATATGGAATTTCATTGGTTTTATGTCAATAAAATGTCCAGCTAACTATATATGGTCTCTAACCTATGGTTTTTGCAGTGAATTTTCAAGGTTTTGTAAATGCTAATTCCTAACTATATATGGTCTATAACCTATGGTTTTTTCAGTGAATTTTCAAGGTTTTGTAAATGCTAATTCCTAACTATATATGGTCTATAACCTATGGTTTTTTCAGTGAATATATATATATATACATATATATATATATTGCTGAATTGTTGGAGTGAAGGTGTAAACTTGTTAAGACTTGAGATGTTGTGCTATTTTTGGTATGTAGCTAAAGATGTCTTGCCTCTGTATTTGTCTTGTTAAAACAGATAATGGTACCTTACCTTTAATAAATCATACACAGAGTATTTGATATACAATGAACGTAAATAAAACTTTTTATTCTAAGATCATAAGACTGCCATAGTCTCATTGAAAATAAGTGAAAGGAAAGTGCTCAATGCTCGAATATCACAAACTGTGATATAAAAACACATTCCAGTGCAAAAACATGTATTCCTTATCCATACGTCCAGAGCAAAGAAATAAAAATAGTTCATTTGTTGGCTCATAGGATATGGTTGACTATGTTTCAATGCCAGAGAAGAGATCACAGAGTAAGATATGTTCAGAAAACCCGAAAAAATCTGAAGTGGTTCAGTATTTACGGAAAAAAATGTGTCCCTTCGGATCCAGTACCACACCAGGATGAGGGGGACTTTTTCCTCACAATACACACAAAAGGAATTGGATTCTCTTCCAGTGCATAAGGCCATCTGAGATGTGCTTTCTAATGAGTGGTCAGAAATTAAGTAATCCAGTTTTCCAAGATTCCTGCCAAATATATCCTTAGAGGGATTTCAGAATGAATCTGTGTTTAGAAATACCTTATGGACATACAAGCACTTGCTGTAGAGTTCCTTGAGTAACTATCCAGCAGGTATCAGGTAACATTAAAAATGTCAAGATAACATTGGTGATTTCTGTTCCTGTTGGAGAGAGATGGGACTTTTGACTAGTGGCAGTTTTGACTCATAATACATTATTGCAGAAGATTAATATACCTGCTGCAAAGAATGTGTACAATGCAGATCACAGAACTGTATTTTATGGGAGTAGCTCAATAGCTTTCTGCTTTTGGCAGAGAGATCATTTTGTTATTTGCCTTTCAAAATTACAATCCTAATAGAGCGCAGTGACATATGAACTGTCATTAAAGAGCTACATTCAAATTGCAAGGTGTGGGATAGAACTTTCATGTTTTTCCCAATTCTTACATTAACCTAATGTTGTTAAAAAGGGTTAGTTTGGGTAGAAATACATTCTTTGTAATAAAGCTAACCTGGACCACTGTGGTTTGTTATAAATCCTGAGTTTGTGCTTCTACAGAGCAAACACTTCTAAAATATACTGCCTACTAGTATTGATGATGTGATTCCCACCAATTTTATCCCTATTTGTTTTATGTATTATTTCCTATAGACTCATTTACACGTATATGATTCATTATCTCTGTATAAACAGGGCCGCTGGAAGTATGTGGCAGGGGAGTACCACATTATGTGGCAGGGTTGGTTAATCTATAAGGCAACAAAAAACAAATTATGCGGCATAACGCAGAACTTTTTTTGATAGCATGACTTCATTGTTTTGTAATTTCTACGCATAGTAATACTGTCTGGGCGTAGATTTCACCTCATAAGAACTAGTTTAATAACTAATTAAGAAAACAAATGATATCAGGTTAGCCTTTGTGAAGGTCCTTCCACTGCACATGAACACATTGTTGATATGTTCTTAGTAACTTTTAGTCCGTTTGAGCAAGATATTTATTTTTTAAATATGCAGATTATGCAGCAGATGATTAATAATGTGGCTCATCCATAATTATGTGAAAAAACTGGAGCTGCAGAATCGCATAATTCCAGTGGCCCTGTGTATAATATTTCTGTGATGTAAAGTGCTCTGACTTGTTGCACCGTGCCCCACCAGCGGTAATGCCGGCCATGCTCTCAGCTATCAATTACAAAGTACGTGGCATTTTCACTTGCAGCTCTTTGCCAATGTACCACAAAACTGTCGACTTGTTAGATCCTACGAGGGTGACTTCTAGTCAGTCCTGTATGTTTTTTTAGTTCAACAGCATTAAACATTCTGGGACTTGTAAACATGTGCTTATATCTTGAGAAGTCAAAACTGCAAGATCCAGAATGATTAGTGATGATAGTCGATTCAATGGGTACGTACGTCGCACAAGCGTAAAAACAAAAAGATCCCCCTGCTTTCAGTAATTACACCTTCTATCAACCAATACTATATAATAAATCATCTTCACTATGTCAAAATGTTGTTAAAAGCAGGACAACACGTCTGGCAGGCTTTGGGTGTCATGAAAGTGTGAAAGCCCGAAGCCGGTCGGTGCACTCACGCGCTCATTATCGTGGAAGAACATTTCATTTCCATAGCGTGAGATGCCTTGGCATTCCGTGCGGTGACGTGCTGACAGCAGAGAGCACCTTTACCTCGGACTGCATGCCAGAGCTCTCAGGCAGAAGTGACTACTGAATGCCACAGTCAAAGAGCTGGGCTAATTAATTCATATACGTGCAGCCTCATCACGGATCGACATGCCTTTCACTCCTCGTGACATTCTGTGTGGCTCTTTGGCGCCCCGCGTTTTCAAGCATATATTAATACCTAGTCAGGCAGGGCAGAGTCTTCAGTGACTGAAGCACCAGGCATTGGAACCTACTTCTGCATTTTGGGCCAGATTTGTTATATCCGTCTACTTTGTTTCTTAATGAAAAGGTAAAGTATTTGATGGGTGTGTTTAGTGATTCATTTGCCGTGGTTGCTGTTGTTGGTGGATACTGGCACTCATTTTTCGTAACCAGGACTTATTTTTCATCCGTAGACCCAGAGCAACAGAGAAAGGTAACAAAGGGAGGCAGAAGTAAAAGGGACAATATTAGAAAGAGTCACAATGGAAGAGAGGAAGGATGAAAATGGACATGTAAGAGTGTGGCAAAGAGACAGTAAGTGTAGGGTGATTGAAGCGAGAGGCGTGAGGTCGAAACAATGTTATATAGCTTGAGGGTGCTGCCGACAAGCTCCTAATGAAGGAAAATATTTCCCCCCTGCATGTATACTTTTTTTTCCCTTTTTACAAATTAAACACAGCATATGTTGAAATTTATAATTTTTAAAACACTAAAATGTCAAATTCACTGATATTTTGAAATTAAAATGCTCCGGGACTCCTAGTATGCCTAGCAGGCAAGTAGGGTGCAACTTACCCTCCATGTAACCACTGCGATTAAGACAAGCTATATCCCCTCAGCAGGCCTCCCTCTCAGCAGTTATTTCATATGTAATGGAAATCTTTGGGTACTGCAACAAACCCAAATTGTGTGTTATCTTAATCGTACCAAAGTAACATTTGTGAAATTTCTGGCTGACAAGTCTAGAAATGCATTTTAAGGTCTGAGCTTTCTAAGCCTTTGCGATGTCCTTGCATCAACGTAAATTTTACTAAGCCACACAAGGGACGATTGGTGCGACCTGCAGTCACTTCGTAAAGAAATGTAATGCAACACAACAGCTTGTGCTGCGTTGCATTACATTTCGTAGTGGTAGGTGTTTGTTGGGTGAAGCATAAGCATTCTCTTGCATACACCATTGGAATTTGATGCAATACCAAGTGTACGCCAACAAGCACTGACATAGCCAATAGGTGAGGCATTTTATGCCACCATTTTGGCAGTTCTTATTTTGTTTTGTTATGACTTTTGCAAAACCTTATTGTTTGGAAAGCTGCCGAGCATTTGTCAATAAAAAAAAAAAAATAAAAAAAAAATTGAATAAAAGCAAAAATGTTTTTTGGTCTCAAAAAGGATACATTACCATGGTACTCCCTGGCACTGCAAGGAACTACTTTGTGTTTGGATGTGCTCCTTCAGACATTTGTAGATCAATCAGACATTTGTAGAGCGCACTACTCACCTGTGAGGGTCTCAAGGCACTAAGTGGAGGGGGGGAGCAGCTGCTGGTCAAACAGCCAGGCCTTGAGGCGTCTCCTGAAGGTCAGCAGGTCCTGGGTCTGACGCAGGGGGACGGGGAGGGTGTTCCATGTCATGGCGGCGTAGTGGGAGAATGGTCTTCTGCCGGTGGTCGTTCGGCGGATGCTTGGGACGGTGGCGAGTGCGAGGTCGGCGGAGCGAAGCTGGCGGTTTGGGGTGTAGAAGGACAGTTGTTCGTTGAGATATGCTGGTCCGGCGTTGTGGAGTGCTTTGTGAGCGTGGATGAGGAGCTTGAAGGTGATCCTCTCGTTGACCGGGAGCCAATGCAGATCTCTCAGGTGGGTGATGATGTGGCTGTGGTGAGGGAGTCAGAGGATGAGGCGTGCGGGGGTGTTTTATATGCGTTGGAGTCTCTTCTGGAGTGTAGCTGTGGTTCCTGCGTAGAGGGCATTGCCGTAGTCCAGCCTGCTGCTGACGAGTGCCTGGGTGACCGTTCTTCTGGTTTCTGTGGGGATCCATCTGTAGACCTTGCACAGCATGCGGAGGGTGTTGAAGCAGGAGGAGGAAACCGTGTTTACTTGCTGGGTCATAGAGAGCGTTGAGTCCAGGATGACCCCCAGGTTGCGTGCGTGGTTGGTGGGTGTCGGGCAGCTCCCAGCGTGGTCGGCCATGAGGAGTCGTCCCAATGCGGAGGGGGTGGAGCCAAAGATGAGGAACTCCGTCTTGTCCGAGTTCAGTTTCAGCAGGCTAGTCTTCATCCACTCTGCGACGGCGTCCATTCCCTCATGGAGGTTGGATTTGGCGGTGGCCGGTTCCTTGGTGAGGGAGAGGATCAGCTGGGTGTCGTCGGTGTATGAGATGATGTTATGGTGGTGTGCTCGGACGATGTTGGCGAGCGGTCCCATGTAGATGTTAAAAAGGATTGGGCTGAGGGATGATCCTTGGGGTATGCCGCAGATGATCGTGGTGGCTTCGGACCTGAAGGGGGAGGTGGACTCCCTGCGTTCTGCTGGTGAGGAAGGAACTAATACAGTCCAGGGCTTTGTCTTGGATCCCTGTGTCATGGAGGCGTGTGCGCAGGGTGTGGTGGGAGACGGTGTCGAAGGCAGCAGAGAGGTCCAAGAGGATGAGGGCCGCGGTTTCGCCGCTGTCCAGTATGGTCCTGATGTCGTCAATGGCGGCGATGAGGGCGGTTTCGGTGCTGTGATTGCTGTGGAAGCCAGATTGGGAGGAGTCCAGGACCTTGTTCTCTTTCAGGAAGTGGGTCAGTTGTCTGTTGGCAGTCTTCTCAATGACTTTCACCGGGAACGAGAGCGTGGAGATGGGTCGGAAGTTCTTGAGGTCCTTTGGGTCCGCCTTGGGTTTCTTGAGAAGGGCAATGATCTCAGCGTGTTTCCAGCTTTCTGGGAAGGTGGCGGTCTCGAAGGAGCTGTTAGTGATCTATCAGAGTTGGGGTGCAATGATGGAGCTTGCCTTGTTGAAGATGTGGTCGGGGTAGGGGTCGCAGGGTGAGTCGGAGTGGATGGTGTTCATGATTGTGATGGTGCTTCATCATTGACGTTGTGCCAGGAGAGCAGAAGGTCGATGTGCTTGGTGAGTGTAGAGTCGGGGGTGATGGCATCTGTCGTGGGTGTCTAGGTGTCGAAATTGTTGTGGATGTCTGTGATCTTGCGGTGGAAGAAGGTAGCCAGGGAGTCGCAGAGTTCTTGTGATGGCGGTATTTCATTGGAGCAGGAGCTGGGGGTGGCGAGTAATTTTTACGATGTTGAAGAGCTCTTTGCTTTTGGGTGCGATGTTGTCGATGCGTTCTTTAAAGGAGGTTCTTTTGGTGGATCGGATGAGTTGGTGGTGTTTGCGTTCATGAGGGCTGCGTGGTTGTCTGGTGTCTGGTCATTGCACCATTGTTCCTAGAGTCTTCCGCAGGTGTGCTTGAAGTTCTGGAGATCGGCGTTGAACCAGATGGCTCTCGTGTCTGTGCACCTGTTGGAGGGTTTCCTGATCGGGGTGAGGGTGTTGGTGCCGTCGTCGATCCATTGTCTGAAGTTGTTGGCTGCTGCGTCAGTCTTGGAGGGCTCGGGTGGAGGGTCTCGGGTGAGTGTGGTGGTGAGCTGGTCTTTGGTGACTTTTTTCCAGCTGCGGTGTGGGATACGTTGCTGTGGGTTGTGTGCAGTGTGTTTCTCGTAGGAGAAGTGGATACAGTGGTGGTCGGTCCAGTGGCGTTCGGTGGTGTGGCTGAAGGTGACGTGGTCGCTGGCGTAGAAGATGGGGTAGAGTGTGTGACCGGCGGAGTGGGTGGGTGTCGTGACGAGTTGTTTGAGTCCGAGGTTGGTGAGGTTGTCGATCAACGTTGTGGAGTTGCTGTCATTGGCGTTCTTGAGGTGGAAGTTCAGGTCTCAGAGGAGGACGTAGTCTGTGGAGGTGAGGGCGTGCGTGCTGATGAGGTCGGCGATGGATTCACTGACTGGTCGGGGTTCCGGGGGTCTGTAGATGAGTGTTCCTCTGAGGGTGGTGTTGTGATCGGTGTGGATCTGGAAGTGTAGGTGTTTGGCCATGCTGAGGGAGTCTTCTGTGTTGGTTGAGATTCTGATGGTGTTCCTGTGGACTATGGCTTTTCCTCCTCCTGGTTTGTTGTTGTTTCAGTCCCTGCGGGATAGCTATGGCTGTCGGGCGCGGAGGAGGTGTTCAGTCCAGGTCTCCATCAGGAAGGCGATGTCCGGGGCGGAGGAATCGATCTGGTCCCAGAGTTCAATGGCGTGCTTTGTGACTGAGCGGGTGTTGAGTAGTAGGCAGCTGAGGTAGTTGTGGCCTGCAGTATTGGGATGGGCAGGGCCTGCAGGTGTGAGTGGGCTTGTGTAGCTGCAGTTTCGGCAGGTGAAAGGTCCGTGGTTGAGCTTCGGTGTGGACTGGAAGCAGGTGGAAGTCTGTCCGGCGTTGGGTGCCTGGATGGTGTTTGCTTTGTAACGGCAACGGAACTTGTGGAGGTCTTGGGGGCTAGGGGGTCTGGTGGTGGGTGCGGTCCAGGCATGGGCGGGCGCAGACGGGCTTGCCTTAGGCGCGTCTTTGGCTTGCCAGCAGTGCGCACGCTGCACAACCGTGTAGCGGTCGCCATATGAAGGGGAGGGGGCAGGAGCTGAGGACGGGAGGCAGGAGCGTGCAGGATCGGGGGGCAGGGCCACAGGGGCAGCAGCAGCGGGAAACTGGCACAAAAGGGAGCGGAACAATCAAGAGTTAAATACAGAATACAGTAAAAGTAAAATAATTAAACTAAGCAGACAACAATACAGGCACACCAAGGGTTAATTACAGAATACAGTAAGTAAAAAAGTAAAAAAGAATTAAACTAAGCGGACGACAAATACAGGCACACCGGGGGTTGACTGCAGGCTGGGGATTGCGGCGCAGGGACGGGTAGCACGCTCGAACCCTGACTGGTGCAGAGCTGGGCTGGGAGACTGGAGAGCGGCTGACGGCGGCGCTGCTGGGGAGAGTGCTGGCCTTGAACCAAGGGTCAAGGTTTCACACGGGCTCCCCCGCAGTAGTCGCCATGTGAAGGGGGGGGGGTGGCGGGAGCAGAGGACGGGAGGCAGGAGCGTGCAGGATCAGGGGCGAGGCCGCAGGGGCAGCAGCGGCAGGAAACTGTCACAAAAGGGAGCGGAGCAATCGAGGGTTAAATACAGAATACAGTAAAAGTAAAATAATTAAACTAAGCGGACTACAATACAAGCAAACCAAGGTTTAAACACAGAATACAGTAAGTAAAAAAGAAATACACTAAGCAGACGAAAAATACAGGAAGACGACGGGTGGACTGCAGGCAGGGGACTGCAGCGCAGGGATAGGCAGCAGGCTCAAACCTTGACCGGCGCTGAGCTGGGCTGGGAGACTAGAGAGTGGCTGACGGCGGCGCTGCTGGGGAGAGTGCTGGCCTTGAACCCAGGGTCAAGGATTCACATGCGCTCCCCCTCAGCGGTCGCCATATGACGGGGAGGGGGGCAGGAGCATAGGACGAGAGGCGGGAGCGTGCAGGATCGGGGGCGGGGCCGCAGGGGCAGCAGCGGCAGGAAACTGGCACAAAAGCGAGCGGAACAATCAAGGGTTAAATACAGAATACAGTAAAAGTAAGAGAATTAAACTAAGCGGACGACAATACAGGCACACCAAGGGTTAAATACAGAATACAGTAAGTAAAAAAGTAAAAAAGAATTACACTACGCGGACGACAAATACAGGTACCCCGGGGGCGGACTGCAGGCAGGGGACTGCAGCGCAGGGACGGGCAGCAGGCTCGAACCCTGACCGGCACAGAGCTGGGCTGGGAGACTGGAGAGCGGATGACGGCGTCGCTGCTGGGGAGAGTACTGGCCTTAAACGAAGGGTCAAGGTTTCCTTATGCAACTACAGCATGCCAAAACTCATAGGGAAGTCATGAATAGCTAAAGTGGGGTGATACATTACCCTTTGATGCTTGCTCGAGTGGGTTAGAGAAAAATCTGAGTGACATAACCACAGACAAATAGATGAAGTGTAACTGAAAATTCAGATAAAAAACAATTTCATACATAAAAGTTTAGTAAAATCGAAAGGTCTCACCTAACACACCTAAAAAAAAGCGAATCATTTTGCTATTTGCTGCCAGCCTCTTGCCCTTAAGAAAGAAAGCGACGAAGAAAGGAAAAAAGAAAGGAAGAAAGAAGGAAAGAAAGGATTAAAGAAATGGAAGGAAAGAAAGAAAGAGTAAAGAAATGAAAACAAAAGAGGAAAACAAATAATGAAAGGAAGGAAAGAATAATGAAAGGAAGCTAAGTAGGCACAAAAAAGAAAGAAAGAAAAGACAGAAGGAAAGAAGGATAGAAATATAAAAAGAAGGATGAAGGAAAAAAGAAAAAAGAAATGAAAGAAGGAATAAAGAAGGAAAGAAAGAGGGAAAGAATGAAGGAAAAAGGAAATAAGGATAGGAAGACACAAAGAGGGAAGAAAAGAATTAAGGAAGAAAAGAATTAAGGAAGAAAAGAAAGCGAAGAAAAGAAATAAAGAATGAAAGAAAAATAATGATAGGAAAGGAAAGAGTGTAGCAAGAGGGTGTGAAGTTCCTACCTGGAGGTGCGGGTAAAGGGAGGTCTTTCTTCGTGATGCCCTCACACACCCCGGATGATGTCATGCTTCGTCATTGACCCATGCTCCTCATTGGGCCGGCACTGCAATGCCCGACGGGCTCCCGCAAACGGGGCACTTTGGCAGAGATCTTTTGAAGAAGCTGTAGGGTGCGTGCGGGTGTGAGGGCTGGGTAATTCACAGATGTTTGGGATAAAATAGGTCTGGAGCAGTCCTACAGTGGTCTGTTTTTATTATTTAGGTAGCTCTAGCCTAATTAAAAGGTGTGGGTGCACTAAGTGGATGTAATGTTCCTATAGGGCTGTCAAAATATAGTTGGTCAACATGTTTCGTGTCCAATTTGCCCCTAACGGGTCAAGTGGCACTTCATCAGGATGAAATGAATACTAAAAGGTGAGTGGTGCACTACCGTTGGTCTGGTTCTCTAAATTATGACTGGTGACCAGACGCGGTAGGGTATACTCTAGTAGACTTATACTGGGGTAAAGTAGACCTGGTGGGTAGACAAAGAACAGGGAAAAAAGGAGAGAAGAACAACCAATATAATGTTAAAAACAAGAGTGCTTGTTGCTGCTTATGTGGGTGGCAGAATCAGTGCTGCAAGCCCACCAGCAGCATTTGATTTGCAGGCCCTGTGCACACATAGTGCACTCTACTAGGGTCTGACAAGTAAATCAAATAAGCCACTCGTGCAAATACCAATCCATAACAACAATTTACAGGGGATGGCCTCCCGGTAAAGACTAGGCCCTCCTCCTGGTGTTCACTCACAGAACCAACCAGGCCTTGGGACTGGGTTTTGGGCTCCTCTGGACACTGTCCACTCCCACTCCTTCTGCTTTGAGACAGGACATGGTACCCTACACCCCTCCCACTACTCTGGGACCTACCTGGGCTACCACCACCCTCCCCTACCTCACTTTGTTGGGGAAAACCTGAGCCACCTCCATTAGGATCACCCACAGATGCGTCTTCAGACCCTCTGGAATCCACCAAAAGGTCTGCCCCCAATGTGAGGTCCCTGGGGTCAGAGAACTCACACTCCACCAGACATTGGTATAGCTCTGGAAAACAGGGACTTAAAATATGCTCTCCACGAATTGAATCATACAACCCCACACACGGTGTTAACCAAGGTATCCTTTGCCTTACCATCCAGTGCCTCGCAAACATACCCCACACCACTCTCCTGAGATTAGCAAGACCGTATCTGACTGTTGCTGTCACTCAACCAACACTCTTCTGGGCAGTCTCCACACTCACACACCAGGACTTCTACCATGGGTGAACCCCTCTCCCTGCACCTCCCATGTCAGAGGAGTGTCCGGCTCACCACTAGGACTATGAACCACTGTGCCACTTCCCCAATCCACCTCAGGGACACTGCGCATCACTGGAGCTCCTTCACATCCTTGAAACCCCTGGTGTATGCTAACCCCCTCCTTCAAGTCAGGCGCCACATCTCTGGGTGTATGTACTGCTACCTCAGTACTAGATAACACAACTTTGCTGCCACCATCTGAGCTGGACTCCAACTCCAACCCAGCCAAGCTCACTCCCTGAGCTAAACACATTTCTTTTTCTTGGGCTAAGGCCCTCTTGGTCTCAGCCCTCTCAAGCTTCTTGTCAAGCTCTCTCAGCCTCTGCTCACAAGCGTGAAGCGAGCTATCTTTTTCTGTTTCTTCCTCAATTTCAGAGAACTCCTCCTCCTCAGACTCAACTCGTAGTGTTGGCCCCCAGCGGGGTAACTCATAATGTAATAGGGACGCCACTAGATCCGCCCTGGACCTTCTTTTCACAGGCAGCCCCATTTCCTTGCAGAACACACATAGTTCGTTCATAGTGTTGATGAAGATGTGCTACAAGTCAAGTTCCATTTTGCAACATCTAGCCAGAGTCTCAGTATCAAAAAGAGAATACTCCCAGGATGACATCAGAAAACAGAATAAATAGTATGTGGTTTCATAATGGTCTGCACTATACTAGTAGTGTACACCAATCACTGTATGTAAGACACAAATGCCAGTCTGGGATCCTCACCACTGACACCAATGTTAGAAATGGGGGTCTCTAGTCGGCAGAGGTAGGTACCTTTGTCCAAATAGTGACCCTTGTATCTAGTCAGGTTAAGGGGGATACACTCCTAAAATAACCGCTGCTCACCCCCATGGTAGCATGGCACGAGCAGACAGGCTTATCTCAGAGGCAGTGTGTAAAGCATTTGTGAACACATACAGTAATACAGTGAAAACACTACAAATGGACACCACACCAGATTAGAAAAATAAGTAATCTTTATCTAAACCAAAACAAGACTAAACAACAAAAATCCACAATACAGTATTAAAAAAAATAAGGCTTTCAAATTGTAGAAATAGTTTAGTTCAATGCAAGTTGTAAATGCAACACTTTTCTCAAAAGTACCTTAGATGCGTCACTCAAAACAAGCAAAATGGCCTCAGGGAATGTGATGCGTTGATTCCTTGCTCCGGGGGAGGTGATGCGTCGGTTCCTTACTGCAACTCAGGAGAGTTGATGCGTCGGTTCCTTACCGGAGAGGAGGTGATACATCGTTTTCTTACTGCATGGGAAGTTGAAGCGTCTGTTTCTTACAGCGGCCCCCAATGATGTGACAGTCTTAGCGCCTCAATGCGATGGGTCGATCCGGTATGATGGGTGGTTTTGAGATTGTTCACCGGATGCGTTGTGCAGCAACTTCTCGAGCCACGGCAGGTGCTGTAACAGTTTCTTCGGTGATGCATCGGAAAACAGGTGCCAATGCGACACGCTTCTTTGGTGTTGTGTCGATTTTCCAGCTCCCAGCGACAAACAGTCTTTAGAGATCCTAAATAGCAGCAGGCGCCTCTATGCATATTGCAATTCCCAGCAAGGAAATTCAGGAGAGCTAGTGGTGAAGTTTTTGTGTCCCTGAGACTTCAGAACAGGAGGCAAGCTCAGCTTCATGACCTTGCAGATCTTTCCTTCAAGCAGGTGACAAAGCAAACAACAAAGTCTTTTTCCTCCTTTTCTTGGCAGTAAGCATCCACTGCAGGCCAACCCCAGACAGCAAACAGCACAGGGGCAGTATTCCTCCTCAGCTTGTCCGGCTCTTCTCCTTGGCAAAGGTTCCTTTTGCTTTCTCAGAAGTGATCTAAAAGTCTGGGCCCCTCTTTTTATACACCAAAATCCTTTGTTCTCTGAAGGCAGAGAGTGTTTGTACCCAAACAAAACCAGTTCTGTGGGGCACTTTGCAAGTGCACAACAACTTCCATTGTCAGTGTGAGCCCGGGCTTCATACACACCACAGGGGGGTGGAGCCATCATTGTGGAAGGCAGGCACAGCCCTATTCATGTGCAGGTGATACTCCTCTCCCCACTCCAAATGCAGATGAGACCTATTCAGCCCAGCCATGAATCATCAGACGTCTGGAGCCGCTGCCCCTCTCCAGCCTTTGTCATCCAAAAGCCAGACATGCAATACACAAACCTAGCAGAGGCACACTGGATGGTTAGGCAAGAAAATATATACTTTCTAAAATTGGTATTTTTAATGACAGAATGTAAAAATCACCCTCACTAAAAGGTGCACTTTAACATTCTGAGTTCAGGCATACTAAACTTTAGTTTTCTACCTTGTTCCCAGGGCTAGTTATGTTTATAGGATGATATAAACAAACTCCCCATTCTGTCCTACGGGACCAGGTAGTCTTGCAATAGTGAAAAATGACATTGTCAGTATTTCTGTCATGTGTCGCAAGTCCGAGGGGAACAATCAGCCCGAACCCAGCGCTCCGCGCATATCGGGGAACCTAGGAACTACATTTCCCAACTGGCAATGGGGCAGTGACGTGATGGACGTACGGAGCGTACGCATCACGTAATCAAAAGGAGCCCCGGCACCCTCGGCGTTGCCGATATACCTGCTCGGAGGACGGTTTGTTTCCGAGACTATTGCGGTAAGAAAGCGGAGTTAGTCCGCGAAGCTCTGATTCCTTGAGGCTCACTGTGTGGTAACAGTGCCTAGCGAACTGGAGGCGTGGAGCCTTATTTTGTTCCAGGATATTTCTCCCGGCTGGGGGAAATCTATGGCGCGGCTGCGCCACTGGTAATTCACTGTGTAGATCTTTTCGGTGCCACGCTGGGAAAAGTGGCGTTTTATTCTTCCGTGTGTTTTCCTCTTGGAGGGGGGAAAGAGGTGAAACTTTGATTGCACAAGTAATACTATTACCAGTCCAGGAAATTGAGGCTACTCCTCATCGACTCTTTGTGTTGTGTGTTTCCAGTGCTCTTTCGAGTAGGGTGTGAGATTGAACAACCTTTGCACGTTTACAACTATTCAAGCGAACCAAAACTGAGGACTACTATTCTTCCTGTTCTAAATACTTTGTTGTTACATCACTACGTTTGTGTTTTTCTTTTCTTCATACTCAGGGGACACATGAGGGGTACATATTCAGAGGGATAGAGCACACCCATTGAGGAAAGCGTATTACTTATTTTAGGTAGGTGTGTTAGTCCGCTCATTGCGTAATATGTCCCTATTGGTTCAGGATTTCATATGATGTCTCTTTGTTCGGTTCTTTCGCAGCTGGGTAGTGTGCCTGGTACCACCTCACTTCGTGTCTACTTGAGAAGCATCCATTTGTATTTTTCTTTACAGGTACGACAAGTGGCACCATAAATCCTTTTCTGTTAGGTCGGGGTTTGCAAGAGAAGTGGGTGGGTTAGAAGCACCATATAGGGAGGGTCTTCTAAACAAGTTGTTCTTTGTCGTTTCAGGTCTCCCTCCCTGCTGTCCCCTTCCTTTCCTTCCCCGGTTGAACTTCTTCAGTAGTCTGTGTTATTTAATTCAGACTCTGCGGTCGTTTTTAAGGGGAGGTAATAGGCATAGCAACACAGCCCCGAAGAGGCCAGAAAGCAGAACCTGAATATTTCACTATCAGGTCATGCCACAAACATCAGGGCATGTGCTACCTTTCACATACAATGCACCCTGCCCACAGGGGTACCTTGGGCCTACCCTAGAGGTGACTAATTAGTAGAAAAGGGAAGGTTTAGGGACTGGCAAGTGTGTGCACTTGCCAAGTCAACATGGCAGTTCCAGACTGCACACAGGCTCTGCAATGGCAGGCCTGAGTCACATCTTACAAGTTGCTTTGTGGGTGGCACAATCAGTGATGCAAGCTCACTAACTGCATTTGATTTACAGGCCCTGGGCACACATACTATATGGTACTAGGGTCTGACAAGTAAATCAAATAAGCCAATCATAGAAGTAGCAATCCATAACAACAATTTACAGGGAGAGCATATGCACTTTAGCACTGATCCGCAGTGGTAAAGTGCACTGAGTCATAAAACCACCAACAACAGGTCAGAAAAAATACAGGAGGAAGGCAAAAAGTCCTGGGATAGCTCTGCAAAATTGGTTCAACAAGAACCATCGATGAAATCGAGTGCAGAGTAAAGGTGTTCTGAAGAATTGCCTTCTTATGAGTAATATTAAAGCTTTCAATCTGTGTACTAAGTAAAAAGAGGACGACTTAATACAGAGCAGTTTCAAATGGATGCAATGTGTTCTGTTGTGAAATAGCAGCAGTTAGACACCCGAATAGGAATTTGCAACAGCATTGGCAGGAGATAGGAACTGATAGAGCATGGGATATGGTCTGTTCTCACATCTGGTATAAAGCATCCTGTTTTCACCCCAGACTCTAAACACAAAGGCAGTACTAACATAATTACTAAGTAAAAGCAAAACATCTGGCACTTAAGAGATCTACCTTATGTCTGGATGTGCTTGGTGTGAGACAGCAGAATGCAGTAACTCAAGGTGAAGTTAACCAGTGACTAAAGTAGGCTGACTCATTGCCCCATGTTAAGCCTGGGCGCTAAGTCCGTTTTGCTCGTGGATTTTGCGGATTTTCTGCAATTTCGCAATCTGCGAATCTCGCGAAATTGTCAAAAAATTCACAAATCCGCTCACGGGCGTATTTTGGGCAGTTGAGTAGACTAGGTATCGCACAAACCGGTGGCGTCTTCTTGGATAAATATGACGGGCAGGGTTCATTCTGGCACGATGGTCCTGTCACATAAATTAAACCTCAACAGGAAGCACTTACAGATATAAATAAAGCAGGTGCCCGAGTTGAAGCTCAAGTTCAGTAAAACTTTCATCAGCCGAAAAACAATCGTGAGCTTTGTCGAGGCTGGGCAGGTGTGCTATCTCCCCATATCTACAGTCGAAAATTAGCTGTGATGCTGGATAGAGGCCTTTGCATCCTTGACTTTCACGAGCGCAATCCCCTTGCAGTTCCTGTGACCAGGAGCTTCTTTTTTTCTTTCTTTCTTTCTCTGACCTTTTGTACACGCAAGAGGCATGTGAAATCGCATAGAAGCCCTGCCCGTTTGGCCCCGCCCACACACTAGTGGTGTGCACCGTCTTCCCGCCATTTACCCACTATGATGGACAGCTCACTCAAGGGACCCCTGCGCCCTTCGGCACGATGGCCTAGTAACACACACATGGTCACTGGAGACAACTCTTCTGGCACTTTACGCAGCTGTAGTGTAGGAAAAGCCCTATACATTTACCCAACGAGGTAGCACTTACTAGACAGTGGGAAACAGTCTATTTGTGCAAATCCGCAAGTTCGCGAATTTGTTCGCGAACTCGCGGATTTTTTTGCAATTTCGCCTGAATTTGCGGACCGCAAATCCGCAAAATTTGCCCATACTTACCCCATGTAGTATGCTGTAATGGGCAGAAGTAAAATATGAATGACACAACAACAGACCAATGGATGAAGAGAGGTGGATGAAAGCCCTTTAAGTAAGTTTATTCTACATATAATTTTAGTAAAATCAAAAGGTTTTGGCTAACACATACCTAAAATTTACTTTAAACATCAACTGCACATGAAAAACAAATGAATTGGATTCACAATAAGGAGACAAGGTGGTTTAAAACACAGACCACTTGAAATTAGCTTCCTCTGTTTGCATAAATAAAATTCCTACCTTCTGATTCAAGAGTGATTGTCTAAAACCTGGCCCTCTCCCAGGTAAGGGTTGCCTTTGCCTTTCTCTCCAGTGTACCAGAATCCACTCTGCTCTATGAAAGGCATTTTAGTGATTTCCCTTCTGGGTCTACTTTGGTTCTCCCTTAGTTTTGTGTTTTCTGCCTCTCTTCTGTATATATATAACAAAGGGAAATGCCTAAACTGATACAGCTAGTCAAACATGAATTCAAATCACAAAGGAAGAAATCTCATTTCCGCCCGAGATTTTGCTAATTAATAGCGATTTATTCATTCAATTTTTAGAAAAAGTTTTTCAATTTTTTTTACATGTTATATACAATGAGACACTACACCATTAAACTCAACACCATTATAACAATATAGATATTCATTCATACTAATCAAGCATATCACAGTCGTTCAAAAGTGCATACATCCATTCATACAAGATCTAACAATTCCCTCAATAACGGAAATGTCAGCGAGAGAAAATAAGAAAAAGAAAAGAAAAGGTTGCTCAATAAATCAATACATAAGGTATAATACACAAATGCTTATCAACCTAGAAAACAGTACACTTGAAATTGAATAACAAACAGATTATTTGATGAAAATGTTTTTTGTATGGCAATGTGTACAAAACTCAGGTGCAGTATTTTTCAACACTTGGGTTTTAAAGATAGAGCAACACTCAAAACAAGGGCCTACGCATTTCGAATCCCAATCGAAGTTAAAGTGGGATTCTCCTCAGGGCCAATGGAATATCTGAAAAACATAAGAATGATCTCTATGTAATAAAATTCTTAGGGTGCTTATGTTAAGCTAAAGAGTGAACCACCACCATCCAAAGCAGCTTACCCAACTGGTCTGCAAGGCAACTTGGAAGGCGTAGTGAAGCAGAAATCTCTGCAGAGAAGAGGATAATTACGTTAAGGAGATGAAAGACATCACTCCGGCAACAAAGCGTGTAATGGAGATAGGAAAATCGCTGTACCTGTCTATTAAAACAGGAAATCAGCGATTGTGGACTAAATCTTTAGACAGGCGCAGGGGATGTCTTTGGCTGGCGCGAGGGGGTGATCTCACTAAAAAAGTAACAATATACTCATTACCGTCCAAATATGGCATGAGGAGGCATACAATCACAAAAGATTGTCACAAAGTATCTTACCGCACTGAGTAATCAGCCTAGAAGTCCGTTAAGAGTATACGGATCCAGGGAGATCAAAGGCAGAGGGTTCCTCGTGTGGCTTGGTTGGAGGGATCCTACAAAACCAAGGTGGCTGTTACTTGTCTGCGCATAAAAAACTATTTGACAAACTAAGGTGAAAAGGAATAGATAACTGGGCAATTATGATCGCGTAGCATTCACAAGGGGCAATGTACTAATCTTCTTAAAGGCTACATAGAAAACCGGGTGTCTGTCGAAAATGCGGGACATACACAACGATCCTAAATTTATACTGAATCTAAGTTTGTAAAGCGTAAAAGAGTTAAATTAAATACCTGCACGGGGGCAGACGCTTGGCTCAATTGACGGACGTGAACTTAGAAGAATAAGCTGCCGTCAAAGAGGAATATTAATCCTAGAAGTAAGGGGACACAAGAATTTGTAAAAGTGGAGAAAAATTTGGGGAAAAAAGGGAGGAATGTGAACTCAAGGAGCGTGTAACGAGTCTTACCTGATGTAACTCGATCTCGCGCTAAAAACTGTCAGCCGACGTTCCGTGTAGGCGTCTGTATGGCACTAATCTCCTGCACATGCGCCGAAGGGCCGGTGTCAATATCCTGTAGTTACTTACAGAAATAGCCATGGACGCGGGTGGGACGCTACTCGCCCGCGCATGCGCTTAGACGGAGTGTGATTGAAAAATGAGTGTGGTTAAAAACGACCGAGAGTTGGCGAGCTAAATATTACAAAACATGTTGGTCGAATCAGTTTAATGAAGCCTTAACGGACAAGAAGGGAAGGATAAATGCTGCTTTACAGTTTTCTGACAAATCAATTAGCCTTCACAAACAAGATGAGTGGGTGGAAACTCGCATTATACAGGACCATGTTGTCTTTACAGTTTATAAATCTCTGACAATTCATTTAGACCTGTAACGGCCGTGTTAAACTTGACAATGAGGAGCGCTTCTCTTTTGGAGAGTCTGGCATCCCAGTCTCCTCCTCGGGGATCGCGCTCCACCCTGGAGATGATAGTCCATTTTAGATCTTTGATTTGATGGTTCAATCTATTCCAATGATTGACCAGGGGTGCTGTCTCTACTCGATTCTTGAGTCTAGATTTGTGCTGGGAAATTCTTTGCCGAACCTCCTGGTTCGTTTTACCAATATACAGGAGTCCGCAAGGACAAAGGATACCATAGACAACATATCTCGACTTACAATTGCTGAATGTCTCGTGTTTCCACGAGACACCTTTATGTTGAAATAAAGAACCCTCTATGGTCGTCTCGCAACATAGACAGGTCCCACATTTGTGGTGTCCTGTGATGGGGTTGAGACCCATCATTTGTCGAATAGAAGCGGGGGCTTCCTTTGCAATTGCTGCTCTTACCACATAATTGGCTATACTCTTTTCTTTTTTAAAAGCAAAAAGTGGAGGCTTGTTAAGGCACTCGTCTAGATTTTTGACTAAGTGCCAATTTTGATTTATTACTTTTTTTAAATGGTTGGCATTGGGGCAGAATGTAGTGACACACACCTGACGTTTTAACTGTGGTTTAGTGCGTCGTTCTAGAAGCGTTTCCCTGGGGGTCCAACGTGCCCTTTTCATGCAATTAGTTACCAGTTTTTTTGGGTACCCCCGATCGCACAGCTTAGTCATCAAATTAGTGGCATGAAACTTATAGTCTTCATTAGTTGTGCAATTTCTTCGTATCCGAAGAAATTGCCCTAGTGGTAGATTCTCTCGTAAACTCCTCTGGTGGTTACTTGAAAATAAGAGGGCTTTATTACGATCAGTTGGCTTAACAAAAAGGGAAGTTGATAGTTTGCCCTCAGTTGGAAACACTTCCACATCCAAGAAGGATATTTTTTCATTCGAGAGTGTCATGCTGAACTTGATGTCTGCTGTACGTGCATTCAGCCAATCATAAAAGCATCTCAATTCGTCCTCCCCGCCTTTCCACACCATAAAAACATAATCTATGAAGCGTAGCCACACTCCAATGTGATCTTTAAAGGGGTTGTTGTTATATACATAAGTGTCCTCATACAGTGACATAAATAGGACTGCCAGTTCTGGGGCGAAAGGTCAGCCCATCGCTACTCCTTTTACTTGAAAATAAAAGTCTTTCCCAAAGCAAAAATAATTCTTTTTAAGAGCAAAAGATGCAAGGTCAATCAAAAATTTTGTTGGCACCTGTACCGGTCTCGGTCTCAGTTCCAGGAAGTGAGTGAGCACTGCCACTGCTTCGTCCTGGGGAATCTGAGTGTAGAGTGAAGTGACATCCAGGGTGACCAGGATGTCACAGCCCTCACAAAACTCTATTGTTTCAAGTTTATTAATAAAATCTGTAGTGTCCTGCAGATATGATGTAACAAGGATCATGAATTGTTTCAGAAAAACGTCGACATATTTGGCGACTGGTTCAAGCAGGGAGTCGCATCCTGCCACGATTGGTCTCCCCGGGGGTTTGTTTTGGTCTTTGTGTACCTTTGGTAGAATATAAAATAAAGGTACCTTCGGATGTTTATTCTGTAGAAAATCCAGCTCTTTTGGACCTACAAAGCCTTCTTCAAACCCGTCTCTAATAATGGAGAAGAGTTGGTTCTGTATTTCTAACGTAGGGTCTTTACCGATTTTCCGATAGCATGCCTGATCATTCAATTGCCTAAGAACTTCATTGTTGTAATCTGTAGTGTCCCACACCACTATCGCCCCGCCCTTATCGGCTTGTTTTATAGTAATAGTGGGATCACTACGTAAATCATGAAGAGCTTTAGTTTGTTCTTTTGTTGTATTGAATTTGACATATTTTTTCTGCGTTTCCATTGCAGAAATGTCAGAAAGTACAGTTTTTTCAAAGACGATAATTTCTTTTGGTATTTTATGTCCCGGAGGGCAAAAGGTGGATTTATTTCGCAAACCCGTGACTTCAGGAATTGAAGTGGAAGGGTTTTCAATGAAAAAGGTTAGTAGTCTTAATTTGCGGCAGAACTCAATGAATTCAGTTTTCATTCTCGTAAAGTCAGTGTGTTTAGATGGTACGAAAGAAAGGCCCTTTGAAAGGATACTTTCTTCTGCTATAGTCAGTGATTTAGGTGAGAGATTGAAGATGGGTGACACTATTAGTTTTGGTAATGTTGGCGGCGAGTTGTCATTTCCCATCTCACTTTCGCCCTCGGTCGTGTTTGACCTCTCCCTAAAAAAGAATTCTGGGCATTGCTTTGTTGTTGTTGATTCTGATTCCATTTGCGGTTCCTATTTGGTCTGCTGTTACTATTGTTGCCGCTGTTATCACTATCGCCGCCGGACGACGAAGTGTCCGAAAAAGTAATGAACTGATTTCGTGATCTACCGCGATTACCTGGTAAAAATCGCCTCGAGTCTGGTTTCGTGTAAAAATCGACTTGTAAAAATGGATACACGTTCTCTAGTGCAAAGTTCTTTTTATCTTTTTCGAATTGATTTGTTTTTTGTGTTATAGTATAGTCCTTGAATTCCTGTATTTCTTTTGCAACTTTGTCTAATAATGCCTTTGCATCTGCTATCGTGGGATTTCTATTTATTTCAGACTCTAATTGGGCTATTTCCTCAAGTTCTTGTTTGGAAATTCTGGCCGCTGTTTCAACAGTAAGGACCATGAGGTCCCTGCTGCATTTTGTCTCAATCTGACTAAAGCCTTTTTTAAATAACGGGTCCTCGGTGAAAATGACTGGTATATTTTTTATTTGAAGGCCCCCAGGGATGGTGCCTTCTCGTAAATGTTGGAGAAGAAAGTGGCCGTGTAGGTCTGTTCTTATTTGCTTCTTTTTTAAGCGAAGTAACTTATCCGACTCATTTTGTGAAGTTGCCGAGACACTGAGGGAAACTGAAGAGCATACTGGTGGGTCACTCAAGAGATTTTTTATGTGATCTTCTGAATAGGCAAAAGTGTCCTTTTCTGCCATAGAAAAATCAAAAAGTTCAATAGAATAAACGTAAGTACAACCAAAGACAAACAAAAGTGTATATATATATTGGGCTATGGTACCTATGTATACCTATCCCCCCCAAAAAAAGGACAAGGAATATATTCTTGTCAGCCACGAGAAACTGTGGTCTGGTATGAAACACACTTCGCGAGAGGAATTCCCGCTATGATATGTATTAGCAACGAAGAGTTGGCTCTAATCAGTTAGGCTGAGCACTTCTATCTATATAACAAAGGGAAATGCCTAAACTGATACAGCTACTCAAACATGAATTCAAATCACAAAGGAAGAAATCTCATTTCCGCCCGAGATTTTGCTAATTAATAGCGATTTATTCATTCAATTTTTAGAAAAAGTTTTTCAATTTTTTTTACATGTTATATACAATGAGACACTACACCATTAAACTCGACACCATTATAACAATATAGATACTCATTCATACTAATCAAGCATATCACAGTCGTTCAAAAGTGCATACATCCATTCATACAAGATCTAACAATTCCCTCAATAACGGAAATGTCAGCGAGAGAAAATAAGAAAAAGAAAAGAAAAGGTTGCTCAATAAATCAATACATAAGGTATAATACACAAATGCTTATCAACCTAGAAAACAGTACACTTGAAATTGAATACCAAACAGAATATTTGATGAAAACATTTTTTGTATGGCAATGTGTACAAAACTCAGGTGCAGTATTTTTCAACACTTGGGTTTTAAAGATAGAGCAACACTCAAAACAAGGGCCTACGCGTTTCGAATCCCAATCGAAGTTAAAGTGGGATTCTCCTCAGGGCCAATGGAATATCTGAAAAACATAAGAATGATCTCTATGTAATAAAATTCTTAGGGTGCTTATGTTAAGCTAAAGAGTGAACCACCACCATCCAAAGCAGCTTACCCAACTGGTCTGCAAGGCAACTTGGAAGGCGTAGTGAAGCAGAAATCTCTGCAGAGAAGAGGATAATTACGTTAAGGAGATGAAAGACATCACTCCGGCAACAAAGCGTGTAATGGAGATAGGAAAATTGCTGTACCTGTCTATTAAAACAGGAAATCAGCGATTGTGGACTAAATCTTTAGACAGGCGCAGGGGATGTCTTTGGCTGGCGCGAGGGGGTGATCTCACTAAAAAAGTAACAATATACTCATTACCGTCCAAATATGGCATGAGGAGGCATAAAATCACAAAAGATTGTCACAAAGTATCTTACCGCACTGAGTAATCAGCCTAGAAGTCCGTTAAGAGTATACGGATCCAGGGAGATCAAAGGCAGAGGGTTCCTCGTGTGGCTTGGTTGGAGGGATCATACAAAACCAAGGTGGCTGTTACTTGTCTGCGCATAAAAAACTATTTGACAAACTAAGGTGAAAAGGAATAGATAACTGGGCAATTATGATCGCGTAGCATTCACAAGGGGCAATGTACTAATCTTCTTAAAGGCTACATAGAAAACCGGGTGTCTGTCGAAAATGCGGGACATACACAACGATCCTAAATTTATACTGAATGTAAGTTTGTAAAGCGTAAAAGAGTTAAATTAAATACCTGCACGGTGGCAGACGCTTGGCTCAATTGACGGACGTGAACTTAGAAGAATAAGCTGCCGTCAAAGAGGAATATTAATCCTAGAAGTAAGGGGACACAAGGATTTGTAAAAGTGGAGAAAAATTTGGGGAAAAAAGGGAGGAATGTATAGGCACATATAATATATTTGTTTTCGCGACACTATTCTGGGAATATGTTGTACATGTTGCTTGTTATCTGGGGATTCTTCCTGCGATTTAGACTGCACATATTGTACAAGGTTGCCCCAAATCCATAACAACATAGTGTACTGTTTTTCTCTGCTCTTTTAGCAACTGCTCCTAATGTTAGACACAACACAGCCATACAGCTAAATCTTTGCTACACAGTAGTTTATCATATAAACTGTGCCCAGTTCCCTAGGGGGCTAGAGAAGAGGATTCAGGTAGGAGAAAATTGTTCTGAAAGGACCACAGTGCCGCACATGCAGCCCTGCGTGTACTAAGTTTACACTCATGATGCAAACCACCTACACCAGGTGTGAGGGCTTAGACTAATCCCAGAGATCACAAATATATCCCTTTGCACACGTAGTAGGAGTAGGCTTAGCCAGATAGATAATTTGCCATGTTTGGGATTTTTGTCGTATACACACTGTTAGTGATGCTAATTACTTTGTTTAGTTGCATCTGCTTAATGATCGCAGCACATTTGCTTCATTGTAGACTACAATAGCTTCAATAGCCTCAATAAATGTATTTCTAAGTACATCTGTTGTAACCCTGCAAGTGATTTGTTAACTTATAACTGTCTTTATTGGGGCACACTGCTCAGCATCTGTTATTAGGGTCTAGTCAACAACTAGATTAGAAAGAGAGGTGATCAGGGGCGGTTCTTTCCTTAGGGCGCCGCCCCCCTGGTATTTATGCCTCTGTACCAATTAATTTAGGTGTTTATTTAGCGTACCCGAGTCAGTTGTTAGCCACGGGCCAGTTCCTTACTCCTTCCAAGCCTCAATGTGGGTGGCAGCCCTGGTCTGGTGGAGTGGGGCTTCATAAAATGATTGACAGGAGGAGGCCAGCAAAGCAGACGGTGCTCTACTCAGCAAAAATGTGAATGTCAAGTTGGACTGGTGCTTTTCCCGGCCAGACCGACATGCACACTCTCACAGAGTATAGTGGAGCCTGGGGGATCAAAGCTGCAGTACCCCACCGGAGAGTTGGCCTGCCCAGGCCAATCCTGGTTCTGCTCTCATGCTGCATTGACAGCAAGGGAGCAGCATCTGGATTGGCTCAAAGTAGGGTTACTAGGGCCTGGTGCAGACTGCAGAGACAACGCAGGGGTCCTCCTGTCCATGGAGCAATGGGAGCATTAATGTCCAGTCACTGAATGGCTTTTTTATGAAGCTATGCAGTGATTGACCATTTTGGCCATGCTGCTCAGCCTCTCTCTCCCTCCCCTCTTTGTGCACCTTGCCAGTAATGGCATTGCACACAAGGGAGTGTAGAGAGAGAGAGAGAGAGTCAAGATGAGCAGTCGATGAGAGCACACCTCACAACTGCGTGGCCTGATCCTCCGAGCCTGATGTGAGCGGGGCTTCATCAGGACTGGGCCACGCACAGTCACAAGCTGCAAACAATTGTATTAAATTGCCCTGCTGAAACAGTGTCTGGTTAGTGAGTACGTACCATATTAAAACTAGTGGTGTAATTATTTTTCGCAAAATGAATAGCTTTAAAAATTACTGCAGCTCAGCTACATTTAATATTGCACTAGTAGTGTGCTCTCTGAGGGAATCCATGCCTGCATGTGGGAAGAGAAAGACGGTGTCTGTCCACTCTGAACTTGGCGGCCCACTGTTAGCGAGGGTGCAGAAAAGCAGGGCACTTCTGTCACCTCACAATTGGGCCTATGCTGAGGTACTGGGTTTTTAAGAACCGGCACAGAACCGGTAACCCAGCGGTGTCAGGGTACACCCAGAGACCTCGGGTTCTTCCTGATCCAGACCACAGAAACTCAGAGTCTTCTAGGTGAAGTCAAAGATTAGTTTATTGGCTGCAACCAAGGTAACAAGTGTCCTAGAAGTACAACACGGGGAAGTATATTCTCAGGAGACTGCTCGAATTTACAAAGTCAGGCTTCTCTCATTATACAGAATATTCAGCTTCAGGCAAACATTCTTCGAATTTGTAGTATGTCATTTACAGTTATTGGTTTACAAAAGAAAAGCAGAGTCATGATGACATGTACATATTTCACGTCGTGCTGCCCATAACAAATCACCCGGCAAGGCCCAATATTTCATCAGATATCAGTGGACCCCCAATAAAACAGGCACCTCCCCATCATAAAGTAAGTGAAGCAAAAGAGTAGAGACAGATGTGAGCAAGATATGGCAGGTGTGCGCGCTGAAATGGTTTTATGACTTGTTGAGCCTAGATGCTATCTTGCTCGGCCACTGGGAGGGGAACTGACCTAACGAGTTCGGCCTGGGGCAATGGTTCCAACTAGCACAGGTCATGGAAAAGTCGATTAAGGAGTACGTGTCCTTGTGGAATTGAATTCAGCTGGATTAAGGCCTATGTAAAGGGCAACACACAAATGGAAGCCAAGGGTTCAGAACGCAAATGGCGATTTCGAGGTGAAATCGTCACTCGAATATGCTGAAAATATATGTACATGATGTACTCGTCATTCTCGGTCTTTTGATACCAAATTCGTCATGTTTCAACAAAGTTTTAATTCTCGAGTCCAGAACGATTACACAAATCCAGATTTTCAGAACCACAATGCGAGTGTTAAACCACCTGTTTGAGATCATCGATCTCAAACAGAGATTGTTTTAATTTTGGCTGTTTTGTTGACCCACTGTTATCCCCGAAGTGAGCAGCCAATATGTGGTGTAGGAAACTGCAGTGACATGCATGAAAGTTACTTTCAGATAATTTGATATCCATCGAGCATGCAGGGCATTGGAAGCCCTTTTGTTGTATCATTCCATTGTCCAATGTCTGCCTTATAAAATATCATACTGCTATGCCATGCATCTACACTAACTGGCGGGGCCGATCCCGCATATTGCAATCATTGCACAGTCAGATTACCCACTAAGCACCAATGGGTCAGGCAGCTCCATCCTTTGCACTCCCCCAGCCTTACTCACACATGATTTATTTTTGCTGGCTCAGCTTGTATGTCCTATCAGGGTAGGGTGCCGAGCCTGCAGCATCAGATGGTAGAGGAGAGAAGGGTTATGGGTAGATTCAAGAGGGAAATCTAGGTAGTGGACGGTCAAGGAGGAATAGAGAAGAGAGAAAAGAGAAAAGGCAGAGAAGGTGAAGAGAGGATAGGATGAGAGATGGCAAGAGAGAATAGAAGGAGAGAGGTAAAAAAGGACCAGAGTGAAGAAATGATGAGTGAGTGGAAACATGTAGAAAAAGAGGGAGTGGAGGAGGTGAGGCTAAGAACAGATGGACCCAGACCCCCCAGGATATAGCGGCATGGATTAGCAAATTTAGCGGCACAAATATGGAAATTTAGCGGCACAAATATGGCAATTTAGTGGCATTTTTGCGGCACTTTATTTTACTCATAATCATTCATTTTCAGCTTTAGAACAATGGAAACTGTTTTAGCAGAGTATTCCACTTTCAAATAGGCCCGACGTGATGTTATTTCCTGTGATGTCCCTTCCACTACCCCTAGCATTTTAGTTAATTGACGCCCATGCTCTTGTTGGCCATGTTACCCCCTCACCTTCCATGTCCAATGTGCCTGTATTTCCGTGCAATGAAAATCATACCGAGCTGCTAACATTATTAGTGTTTTTTATACTGACTACATCAGACAAGATTATTTTAGTGGCCACCCCATTCATGATTACCAGCAGTTAGTTGTCGGCCTCGGTTCTTCAGGAGGGGTTTCCATCAGTAATGTAACAAGGCTTTGCCAATTTGGAATTCCTCTACATGTATAATACATACCAGCCATAGCTGCAATACCCCTTGCACCAAGTGATAATATTAATAATAATTCTGCCCAATGTCTGATGAGTTAACAAACACATATTAATCACTAAATATATTTTGCAAATTGAACCATTTCTCAAACATCAGCTTATGAGCTATGAAAATACACATATGTTCGTTTCAAATACATACTTTTCAGTATTGGTAAGTGCATTTTAATTCAGCCTCGCAAATCTTCTAATTTAGTATGTTGCATTGCACACAGGAAAGCTACTTACAGGTAGCTGTAGAGCTACTGGTAGCTCATTAGCTACTTGTTGGAGAAGCCTGCGTTTGACCTTGCTAGTGAATGGCTCGGACCATTGTTTTATGTTTTTGCAGCAATACAGTTTTGGTTTGTCGAGTTAGTAAATGTGTATTAACTCATCATTTTATTTTGATATGTGGTGAATTGAAGCTTACCAGAACTGGTGTGCTTTCTGTGAAGAATCTTCAAAGTATAGTACTGTTGAGTGTGGCTTAACCCAGAGATGTGTTTCACTGTAGAAAAAAATATCTAGATAGTTTGCGCCGTACACTAGTGCAGTCTGTATTTCAAACTATTAACTAGTGTTATTTTGTTGATGGGGCAACTCTGTATCATCTTCCATTTAAGCTTTCTCATCACTGGATGTACCTTTTTTCCTACATTTACCAGATGTGAAGCGTCACCAATTTCTTAAACCAACGTATTCCATCACTTCCCCCATGTACGCATTTCTCTGGTGGTTCTGTTTACATTTATACATCCTGTACTACCAAATTGTAAATGGCATCATGGAAGTCCACCAGTACACTTGGTGCCCTCATCTATAAATATTTCGCTTCATAATTTTATGTGAACCCTGATTTCCTGCATTTCCAGAAAAGTGAAGAATTATCCTTCATTTTCGTGGGCTCTTATGTCAAATTTGCGGCATTTGTACAAAAGTGCCGATTTCGCGGGCAGTTTTGTAAAAATCGCAGCATTTTGACAAAAGTGGCGATTTTGCAGGAAACCGCAAACTCATGAAATCCTGGAGGGTCTGGACAGGGAAAAGAAAAAATGGGGGATTGCGAGGGAAGAAAGGAAAGGGTACAAAAAAGCAAAAAGGAGAGGAGAAAGAAAGAAAGAAAAGAAGAAAGAATATGAGAGAGAAAAAGGAAAGCAGAAGAGAGGGAGGGACGAGGGGCAACGATACGACATAGGCTGAGTAGGGATTTAGAAGTGTATGAGAAAGGGAAGAGGGAGGAGAGGGGATACATAGAGGGCATGTTGCTGTGCATGTAGGTTTGTAAAGCTTGACAACACGTTTCAACTCATAAATCACACATACAAAGCCATACAGAAGTCAGTGAACTGGGATACTGCTGCAACTCTCAAATACGCCATGTCCCCTGTTAGAAATGGGGGTCTCTAGTTGCCAAGGGCTTGCACATTTGCCCAAGTAGGGACCCTTCTTCCTAGTAAGGATAAGGGAGTTACACTCCTAAAATAACTCCTGCTCACCCCCTTGGTAGCTTGGCCCGAGCAGTCAAGCTTATCTTAGAGGCAGGTTGTAAAGCATTTGCACATAACCAACAGTAATACAGTGTAAGCACTACAAAAGGACACCACACCAGTTTAGAGAAATATCCAATATTTGTATATACTTAAGACAAGACCAAAAATGATAAAAATCCACAATACAGTACTTAGAAATCTTTAGTTATCAGACTAACCTTGAAAAACAGTTCCTTGAAGTCAATAGCTCCCTCTGGGGCTATCACGGCATTGTGAACAAACAAATCCATACAGTTCGGGCCAGCTACGGTGTCAGGAAGACCCGCAAAACAGTACCTTTAGAAATGCAGGGCTTCGGCAACCTCTCGTCGAGCTTCCGAAAGCACGACATCCGCAGGCGTCAGTTCCAGAGGTCTGTGCAGGAGTCGTCGGGCCCTTGAAGTCACACTTGTTGCAGATCGAACTCCTCGCGGTTGAAGTCAGGAGCACTGGCGTCAGCAGGTATCGGGTGCTGCGGTGCAAAGTGCAGGGGTGCGGTGAGCGATGCCCTCAGATCGCGGTGCGAGATGGCATTTTTGGTGAGACCAGGGTCGTGGTGTGACGTGATGTGGTGCTCGTCGTGGTGCTGGCAGGTCACAGTGCAAGCAGCTTTGTCATTGTGGAAGGGCTGTCATCGGCTGATGAACTGGAGTCAATGGCGCTGGCGTCGGTAGGCCAAGGCTGCGGTGCGGGATGAGGGCAGTGCGTTGTGTAACTTTACAAGCGGTGCCCTCGAACCACAGTGCAAGCATCGGTGTTGATGTCAGTGTGGAGCGTCATCGTCGGGGATACCAAGGCGGCATTGCGAGGCGATGCGGAGTGCCGTGCCCACAGGTCGCGGTGTGAGCAGTGGCTCAGTGGTGGTGTCAGTAGGTGTCGTTGGTGAAACCAAAGGCGCAGTGGTGCGTGTCCTCGGCGGTGCCTTCTGGACAAAGAGTCGGCAGCGGCATTGTAGATGGGATTGGGTTGCTTTTTCTTCTGTTGCAGCACAAAACACACAGACCCCAGTGCTGAGGGCAGAAGAACTTGAAGTCTTTGCTGTTCCTGAGACTTCTTCAACGGGGGCCAAGCTCTACCTCAAGCACTTGGAGAAACTCAAAGAAAGAGGTTGTAGAAAGTTCAGTCCAGTCCTTTCACTGCCCAATACAGAAGCAGCCACTCCAGGCCAACACAGCAAAGCACTCAGCAAACTGGTAGTTCTTCCTCACAGCTTCTCCAGCTCTTCTCCTTGGCAGTCTTCTTGGTCCAAAAGAGTTTTAAAGTTCAGGTGTTTGGGCCCCACTTTTTATAGCCCAAAATCCTGTGTCCTCTCAGGTACAGAGTGTCTGGGCCCAGTCAGAACCAGTTCTGCCCTCTCTGGTGTGGCTTCCTGGCAGGAGGCGGAAGCGGCATTGTCAGAGGCAGACCAGGTCCCTTCAAGTGAAAGGAAATCTTCTCCCCCCTACCCTAAATGCAGTCCAGGTCTATTCAGCCCTTTCCTGACCCACCTAGACTATCTGGAGCCACGGCTCCTCCCCAGCCCCTGTCATCCAAATCCCAGACAGTCAATCCACAAGCCCAGCAGTAGCCTACTGGATGGTTGAGCAAGAAAGTACGTACTTTCTAAAAGTGGTATTTTCAAACACATAATGTAAAAATCACCTTTCCTAAAAGATGCATCTTTTGATTCTGAGTTCAGGCATACCCAACTTTATTTTTCTAACTAATTCCCAGGGCCAGTTATGTTTATAAGATGTTTTAAACAAACTTCCCATTCTGTGCTATGGGAACAGGTAGCCTTGCAATAGTGAAAAACAAAATTGGCAGTAATTCACTATTAGGACATGTTATACACACAGGGGCATGTCCTACCTTTCACATACACTGCACCCTGCCCACAGGGGTACATTGGGCCTAACTTAGGGGTGACTGACATGTAACAAAAGAGAAGGTTAGGGCCTGGCAAGTAGGTACACTTGCCAAGTCGACATGACAGTCCCAGACTGCACACACGCTCTGCAATGGCAGGCTAGAGTTACATTTACAGGCTGCTTGTGTGGGTGGCACAATTCAATGCTGCAGCCCACTAGCAGCATTTGATTTACAGGCCCTGGCACACTCAGTGCATTTTACTGGGTATTGACAAGTAAATCAAATATGCCAATCATGGAAACACCAATCCATAACACAATTTACATCAGGATCACTTGCACTTTCACACTGAACAGCAGTGAGAAAGTACGCAGAGACACTCAGCCAGCAAAAACAGTCAAACCCGGGAGGTCAGAGAGAAAAAAATCAGGGAAAACATGCCAAAAGATGGCAAGTCTAACATCCCCCCTTTGTTTTCAATATAACCATAATATCTTGGCTCCCACCACAGTCGAGCCAAGTGGCCCTTCCCTTCTGCACATTTCCTGGCTCACCCCGGTGGACCACCTCTATCTGCCACTGCGCCACATGCTGCTGCTGAGCAGCTCGCATCAGACAAGGCATCTAGAAGCTGAGATTGTAGGCAGCCAGCGCCACAGCAGAGCCAAGCGGCTAAGTAAATGAAACCCGGCAGCCGGTAGTTTGCAAAAAATAACGTGTGCCTTGAGGCAAATTGGCTCTGTCACTGAGTGATCTTTAGTCCCTGACAGTGGATTGTCTTTGTAAAGAATCTGGGGGCTGACTTAGTTGGAAGGCAGGGGAGGGTTGCCTGCATCTTTTGTCTAGCTGCTAAAGGCTAATATGAATACATCTCTCAATGTCTTAAGAGTGAGTTAATTTATTTCTCCAGGCAGGCAGAATGCACAGAACATGCGTTTTTCATTTTCTCTATCATCTACAAATCGTTTAGAGATTCATCGTAAGCATATTCTCCTCTCCACTGGCCAGCTGCTGGTCTCTCCGTGCCTCACCTGAGCATTCATTCAAATCCAGACTGCTGCACAATGCACTTGATCAAGCATTTTTTCAAAGAAAAGGGCATGTGCTTTTCAAAGAGCCTCACTGCTGGCCTCATAACTACACTTTCACAACTGACTTACTAAACTTCTTGCTTTCCCACATTTTCTTGAAAATGCACCATTTGCCCACTCTTTTATCAAAATATGGCACCCTTAGGACGTTCAGGCTCTCACGCTACGCTCGCTATCCGCAGGTCACTCGACTGGAACTTTTACACCCCACCACTTTCAAATGTCACCAGCTGCCAGTGGACTGAAAAATACTTTATTTAATTGTATTAAGCAGAGTGGAGGTTCTGAATGACCTCTGTATATTGTAATTCAGCAATGTATGAGGTCAGATGTTTGACACGGCATTTCAATTGAGCAATAACTTGCAACCTACGCAGTTGCTTGTTCATATTGTTTCCGAAAAAAATAGAAACATCTATTGCCAACACCTGGGATGCAGAATGCGTTGAGTGGTCAACAGCTAGATTGAAGTAAATCGCTAATAAGTGGAATGGATAATTAGTTTATTTAGCTTCATCATTGTTTATTGATAGTAGTTGCTACCCAGCCTGCTATTATGCAAAATCAATCTAAGACTAATGGTGATGTAGGCTTAGATCACTAGAGGGCTGTGAAATTGTGATCCCTGTGTAAACTCCTGTTTGTGCAGGTATCAGAATTCCAAGTAACGCATAGTTTACCCATCTGCAACTACTGGGCGCGATAAACCCACACAATTTTCCTCAGGCCAATTTCGGTAGGTCAAACCTGCCCAAAGGTACCTAGCTATAAACACTGTGTGGATGTTCAAATATGGTGTACAGAAATGGATTCCTTAAAACATAGGAAATTATGGAAAACCTGTGCAAACCTTTAATTATCCTATTAATAAAAGGTGGGGATACATCAGACGTAGAAAAGGGAAATATACTAGGTTAGCGGGTACCAGTGTTAAATTCTTCATGGGTAGCCTTTATATCAGGAGGAAAGCTGTGGTATATTTGGAGAAAGAGGAAGGGTAAACGGAATCAACTGCTCGCCCAAAATAGGAACACACGTTGGTAGAATCTTAACTGTGATAGTGGATCTGAATACTCACCAAATCTATACTAACCCATTTAGCTATTAACTAATGTTTCCATCAGGTTGCCTTGATGAGCCTAAAACTCTGTCTCAGTAATACAGAGCAGAATCAGGGTTTTGGTAAACAGAAGATGTGGTACCTTTATCATATAACAAGCCAGAGACTTTGAGTGCCGCATCTTGAACCAATATAGAATACAGTGATAACATGCAAGAACACACACAAAAGGAAAACAGGTGGGGACAAAATGCAGTGGGAAAAGGTAAATGCGGTACTGATATCATAACTGCAATGCAGCATGAATAAAGTTACTTACCAATATAGTGGAAATATAGGGAGGTACAAAGAATAATTTTCCTATCAATCAATCAATCAATCAATCAATCAAAGCATTTATATAGCGCACTACTCACCCGGAGGGTCTCAAGGCGCTAGGGGAGGGGGGGTCCGCTACTGCTCGAACAGCCAGGTCTTGAGCTGCTTCCTGAAGGCAAGGTGGTCCTGGGTCAGGCGGAGGTGGGTCGGGAGGGAGTTCCAAGTCTTGGCGGCCAGGTAGGAGAAGGACCTTCCTCCTGTGGTGGTTCTTCAGATGCGGGGGACGGCGGCGAGGGCGTGGCTGTTCGATCGAAGCTGGCGAGTGGGAGCGTAGAAGTTGAGGCGGCTGTTGAGGTATCCTGGGCCTTGGTTGTGTAGGGCTTTGTGTGCGTGGGTGAGGAGACGGAAGGTGATTCTCTTGTTGACCGGGAGCCAGTGCAGATCTCTCAGGTGTCCGGAGATGTGGCTGCGGCGGGGGATGTCTAGGATGAGTCGTGCAGAGGCGTTCTGAATCCGCTGGAGTCTCTTCTGGAGTTTCGCGGTGGTTCCGGCGTAGAGGGAGTTGCCGTAGTCCAGACGGCTGGTGACGAGGGCCTGGGTGACCGTCTTCCTGGTCTCGGTGGGGATCCACCGGAAGATCTTACGTAGCATGCGTAGGATGTTGAAGCACGACGAGGAGACGATGTTGACTTGTCTGGTCATGGAGAGGGAGGAGTCCAGGATGAAGCCCAGGTTGCGTGCGTGGTCCGTTGGTTTGGGTGCGCTGCCCAGGGCGGGGGGCCACCAGGAGTCGTCCCAGGCGGAGGGTGAAGATCCCAGGATGAGGACTTCCGTCATGTCCGAGTTCAGTTTCAGGCGCTGTTCATCATCCACTTGGCTACGTCTGTCATCCCTTCGTGTAGGTTGGCTCTGGCGGTGGCGGGGTCGTTGGTGAGGGAGAGGATCAGCTGGGTGTCGTCGGCGTAGGAGATGATGTTGAGGTTGTGTTGGCGTGCGATGGCTGCGAGGGGGCTCATGTAGACATTGAAGAGGGTTGGGCTGAGCGAGGAGCCTTGAGGAACGCCGCAGATGACTTCGGTGGCTTCTGATCTGAACGGGGGGAGGCGGACTCTCTGTGTCCTTCCGGCGAGGAACGAGATGATCCATTTCAGAGCCTTCTCCTGGATTCCGACGTTGCTGAGGCGCTGCACTAGGGTATGGTGGCAGACAGTGTTGAAGGCCGCGGAGAGGTCTAGGAGGATGAGGGCCGCTGTTTCTCCGTTGTCGAGCAGGGCTCGGATGTCATCGGTGGCTGAGATCAGGGCGGTCTCGGTGCTGTGGTTGGCCCGGAAGCCAGACTGCGAGAGGTCAAGGGATCCGTTTGTCTCGAGGAAGGCGGCCAGCTGCTTGTTGACGGTCTTCTCGATGACTTTTGCAGGAAACGGGAGCAGCGAGATGGGGCGGTAGTTCTTGAGGTCGGTGGGGTCGGCTGATGGCTTCTTTAGTAGAGCGCTGAGTTCGGCGTGCTTCCAGCTCTCCGGGAAGGTAGCGGTGTCGTACATATTGTACATTGTAATTACTGTGTTTACAGATAAACACAAACAGAAAACAATGTGTTCCTGTCTGTATTTATTTTTAAAAGCGAAAAAATACTGAAAATAGTGCTTCTTGTGAGAGACCGTCCAAGTTGTCTTTCATGAATTTCAGGGCAACAGCTGAGCCGATAGACAGCATGCAGAGTTAACAAGCATTTGCAATGCAATAGGTCTCACAGCATTAAAGTTTGAGTTATTGCCATTGTATATGACAATGAGTTGCATTAAATTTTAAGCAAAGTCTGTATTGGTGTATAAAGATGATTTGCAAGATGATAGCTGTTGCAAAATATTAAGCAATGTTGGCAATAATATTATATTATAATAATATTGCAAGTTACTGTTGTACTTATAAGCATTTTGGTAGTGCATAGTGATGTTGTGGTGCCCCTGAGTGATGCTGTGGTGGTGCCGAGTGATGCTGTGGTGATAGGATAGATAGTGAGGGCGATAGATAGATAGATAGAGGAAGGGCGAGAGAGAGATAGAGGGAGGGCGAAAGATAGATAGAGGGAGGGCGAACGATAGATAGAGGGAGGACGAGAGAGAGATAGAGGGAGGGCGAGAGAGAGATAGAGGGAGGGGGAGAGAGCGACGTCGCTTTTTGATCCTTCGATGTCGGCTCTTCCTATCATTGTGAAGCAGAATTCACCAAGCGTTGGATTGTTCACCCACTAATAGGGAACGTGAGCTGGGTTTAGACCGTCGTGAGGCAGGTTAGTTTTACCCTACTGATGATGTGTTGTTGCAATAGGGAAGGCGAGAGATAGATAGAGGGTGGGCGAGAGAGAGATAGAGGGTGTGTGAGGGATGGAGTGTGGGGCAAGGGATGGAGTGTGGGGCAAGGGATGGAGTGTGGGGCGAGGGATGGAGTGTGGGGCGAGGGATGGAGTGTGGGGCGAGACTGTCTGTGAGATTTTTGAACATCGCCAGCTTGTGTGAAAAACCTGTCTCTACCTATCCTATAGATTAAAGTTTTTTTTGTACTTGTTAAACACGGGTGCAAAATTAAAATTGCACACTTGTTAATTCAAACAAATGTACTCGTTCGTTCAGTGCAGCTTTAAAGGTACCCTACCTGCCCCAAAGGGCATTACTTAACCCACTGGCACCATGTGACGTCGAGTCACGACGTGCACTGGCTGGCTTAAGAGAGGGGTGTCCACTTTGGAGGCGAGGCGAGTCTGGCAATGTATTGGTGCAGGTAAGTACCGTAGAGATTATGCCCCGGGCTCTGGTGCAAACATGGAAAACGGGCCCTGCGACTGCTGGGGCGGGAGTAAAATGAGCGATTGTCAGGGTTTAATGCGCCGCTTGGGACCCGGTGCCACTGCACCTGCTGCACAAGTGGTCGCTGCGCCTCTGAGTGATGCCGAGAGGATGAGGTGCAAGAGCCGTTGGCTGGGAAGCAGGGCTGCGCCACCCCGAGAGGTGTGGGTGCCAGGTCAGCAGAGGTGAGGGGCCGTTTGTAAGCAGGGCAGGTGAGAGATGGTGGTTGCAAGCAGGGTACGGCAGAGGGGCCGTTTGTAAGCAGGGCAAGTGAGAGATGGTGGCTGTAAGCAGGGTAGGGCAGAGGTGCCGTTTGTAAGCAGGGCAAGTGAGAGGTGGCGGTTGTAAGCAGGGTAGCAAAGAGAGGTCCATTGTTGAAGGCAGGGGAGAGGAGGTGGTTGGAAGCAGGGGAGATGAGGTGGTTGAAAGCAGAGGAGAGGGGCCGGTTGTTGTACACAGGGAAGGGGGGGTGGATGTAAGCAGGGCAGAGGAGAGGGGCCGATTATAAGCAGAGCAGGCAAGATAAGGTGGTTAGAAGCAGGGCCCCCTCCGGACGGTCCTTCTGTCCGTGCCCCGCAGATGCTTCGATGGCCCTCCCTCCGGTGGGGCTTCCCTCCCCGAGTCCCAGCGCACTCCTTGCTCCCTCCCCGTCCTCCTCACACTGCTACGCACCTGCAAAGTAATGTTTAAAATGCAGAGTTTAGCCTACCAAATGGACGATTGGGTAATATTCATCTAGGGAGTCTACAGAGAAAATGCAATGAGGCATTCACTGGATGAATTTGAATTCTATGACGCATCGACGTAAGGAAGTCCCTCTGTGTTAGAAAAGCATGACTGGCAAATATTAAGGACGCTATTTTGATTGCCTGTTTCGCACTGCTGGAAGTGTTACATTCCTATAATAAACTGTAAAACAAACTTTATTTACAAGCTTTCAGAACATTGTGAAAATAGATGTCATTTTTTTATTATTGAATGGTGAGGAACATGTAAAATAATAAATATATGTCCCGTCAGTCATTTGGGGGTTTCATATTTTTCACACGTCTTGAAGCATTTATCGGACAAACTTTGTGTATTTTTCCATGGGGATGAAGCCAATGCATGTATTCTTCTGCAAACACTGAAACATATAATGTACCCTAAGCCTCTGTTGCTTACAAGGTCAGATATAATCAAACATAAACACACTTAAAGAAATCCAGAACACCCATCTGAATAAACTTGCTGCCATTACAGGACAAGCAAATGTGAAAGAAACAGAGGGACTTTGGCTAATTACTCTTTCTTCGAGGCCTCTTCAACTGTGTGCTGTCAACAGAACAACACTCACTCCCCCAACCCCTCTAACCTCTCAGAATCCATCCGTGTTAATCCCTGTTCGCACTAACCCCCACCTGCTTCGCACACTGCTCTGCTGATGTCACTCGTATGCCTCAGACTCAGAGCCGCTGGAGGGGCTGGGGCCACCAGAATGTCCCGTTCAAAGTACAGCGAAGTTCTCTTGCCAAGAAAAGAGATGTCACCCCCTTCGGCTGTGGGTGACCTGAAGCCACTCCAAGCCCAGCCTGCCTCGAAGCTCCTCCGGCCATCAGGAGGTCACCATCCAGGGTACGGGTGAAGGCTTTGGACAAAAAATGTAGATTTCTACGGAGAAGACGGCGCCGCCATTAACCGCATGCGTGCGGGCGGAATTCCGCCCGTTCGCTGGGTTTTTAAAAATCGCATGTTACGTGACGAGCTGGGCTCGTCATGAGCGTGCGAGGAGGCTACGCCATGACGAGCCCAGCTCGTCATGAGCATCGAAGGGGTTAAAAAACAAGACGTAAGCAAAAACGAAACCGTGAGCAAAAACGAAACCTGCCGTGGGGCGGGACTTCCGTCTTCGGAAGCCCGCGCCCACGGAGTGCCTGGGCAGAAAAGCAGTGCTGGTGACGCGGGGCTCCCATGCCCGAGGGAGAGCCCCGCGGAGGCTGCAGAGTCCGGCGATGCGGTGAGTGGGGTTAGTTGGGGGGTGTCTCTGTATGTGTGCGTGTGTGTGTGGGCGGGGGCGGCGGCGCGGGGGATTGTCTGTGTGTGTGCACTCGTGTGTGTGTGGGCGGGGGCAGCGACGGGGGGGGGGCTGGGGAGGTGTGGTGTGTGTCTGTATGTGTGCGCTCGTGTGTGTGTCTCTGTGTGCGTGCGTGATCCATGGTGACTGAAGAGCCTGCCGGAATCGGAGCACGTGTACACACACGCGACCTGATCCAATTCTGGCAGGCTGCGTGCGCGTGCCAGTCTCTTGTCTCCTCTGGGTAGTCCTTGAAAGCTGAAAGGACTGAAACGATTGCAATAGACTCGCTTTGCGACAGCAGGGGCATCGCCCCTGCAATCGCAGGCGCGATACCTAAAAATGAGGACATTTCTTTAATACATGCATATGTTAACATATTTGCAGTATAACGCTAATATGCACATGTGAGTGTAGCGTTTTGTTATACGAGGCTGCTGAATTTGCTAAAGCTTGACAGGCATCCATGTATGAGTGAATTTCCAATAGTTTAATATAAGTGGAAATATGCAATTTTTCGGATCCATTTGTTTTCAAAACACAAAATAAACATGGATAAATGACAATACGATGACCCAAAAATACACTTGAATAAATGCAGACAGGTTGTTAAAAAATATACCATAAAACCGAGAGCCCTAATTGCAATTCTCAAACAAATGACCAAGTCTACAGTACAGACTCCTGCAGCAAACAGTCACAAATAACTGCAGCAAACATCATATTGAAAAAATGTATCTGGTGCTTCGCTTTGTTGTGCCTCTGGTGCTGCCTATCTAGATCCCTACAAAATCCACCTAGATCCCTCCACAAGCTATAAGCAGCAGGCCAGCGTGGTAGGTGAAATGATTTAGTCATGGGCTATAACTCAACAATCTGGTCTTGTGGTTTTAGCTGTCAAGTCACCGATTCGACTTATGATGCAACTTAACTATCTTAAGTTGGTGACAGTGAATGAATGATTCGGATTCTAGAGATAAACTCAGGTCAATTATATAAATATGTTTCACCTTTAGTACTCTACTAATAAAACCGATGATGCAGCTAGAATGTGTCCTCTTATGCATGCCATCTCCCTAGAAGTACGGCAAAGTGACCTAGACTGTCACAAAAGGTTCCAGCATGAGGTGACAGCACAAGATCACTTCAAACAATTAATGCGAGTCCATTTCAATATCATTTGTGCTTCTGTTGCACAGCTGTTTAAAACCCCTGCCATTAAGTTAAAGAGTTTGTACGATTACATTTATTGTATTTCTATTGTAAAAACTACGCCTGTGCCTATAAAAGTTTTTAAATTCCGATATTTTTACTCCATTGCAATGCTTGTTCTTTTGAATATCCTTCTTTTTTGATGGGATTGTGTAGCTCGCGCAGCGTTATCCAATCTTCTTTAACTATCATTCCTTACTTTTAATATTCTTGGATATCTCTTTGAGCACTGGCATCGATCTGGAAAGTTGTAAGCTACCAGTTATGTATGGGCCAATGAGCGCAATTAAATAGCGCCTCCTTAAAGGCGGCTTGCACTTATGTTTGTATATGTAGGCATTTGCATAGCGATGCAACTGGGGAATTACACACCCACTTTGGGTGGGTAAGAAAGCCCTCACACGCCGACCTAGTCAGTGTCATGCTTCATCATCGGGCCCCACCAAAAGAGGCCGAGTGCCTCTTTGCTGTGCTACGACGCCAGAAGACTGCGGAGCTGGTTGTGTGAAAAGGGCGTGCAGTGAGGTATAAAAGTAAAAGTGCCTAAAGGGTATCTGCAAAAAATATTTTAATGATAGATCCCTAGGACACGGTTAAAAAGGGTTATGTGTCGGAATTTTTTGCCAAAGGTAATGGATTGGTTAATTCAGAATTAAAGTTAGTTAGTCAACATGTTTCTGCCTTTACAGTGCTTTAAATTTACCTAGGCATTCATCAGGACTAGTTTATACCCCGGCAGTATGGACTCTCTAATCGTCCACCCTAACCTGGGGGCGTGAAAGTGAAAAAATCAAAAATGTGATAAAGTGCATAAAAAGGGGGAAGAGCAGGTTGCTCATTCCAAAAATACTCCTGGATAAGGAGTGTTTCTGCACCTGTAAAATGAATAACACAGACAAACAAGGAAGACATACACACAATTAGTTGTTGGTATAGGTCATTGCGTTTGCCCAGGGTGCTCCAAAGTTGTGGCATAGGTAGTGTTCCGAAATAAACACTAAAGTTAACACCATCCATATAGCCCTATAGGGATGATACCACTAACTCTGGGTAAGTGAAGTGAAAATAAGTGCTTAAAACACACAGAGTGACTAGAAAGGGTTAAAAACACGATAAAAACACTCCATAGGAGGGATCAATGGACCAAAGGTCTGTGACCCCACCGAATAATTCAAGGATTCAATAGATATCTCACTTTAGATTATGGCGCTAACTGCACCATGGGTCTCGGGAGGGGGGTTGGAGCGTACCTGGCACATCCTGAAAATAGAAAGTAAAGGCTTGAAAAACATTGGATCGGGTTTGACTTAGCTCGATCACGTCGCTGAAGGCAGATCATGGTGGTTCAGCAACTCACGCCCTCAACGCTCTCAGCCCGCTTTTGCACCTAGCATAACCTCAGGACCGGACCCCGACGATGGGGAGCGGGGCCAGTTTCTGAGTTTAAAAAGCATTTGCTCGTTGTTCCTCGCTCTTCCAGGTGGGCGTGTCCCACACCAAAGTGAGGCTTGAAACGCGCCGGCCCGGGTTAGGTGGGCGTGGCGCGTGTCTGATCGAGGCTTGGATTTCATAGTCAATCGGACCGTGCATGTTACCATGGCAGCCCTGCTGCCTCAATGTTTGTAATAAAAACTTTACTCGATCCATAAGCTGCTCAGTATATACTGCAAACAAGTATGCAGGCAGTGCGACATGGGTCAAGATAATTCAAACACTGTGGATTCAAATCTGTACATAGGTTGTGGTGTCACAGAATTGTTAGTAATGGATAGACAATATCAGAGGAGGAAAACCTCTAGAGTGAGACTGTGGTGAAGGAAACCACTGTTTTTGATATACAAAAACAATTATACATATAATTATGGGCTCATGTATAATTGTTTTTGTATATCAAAAACAGTGGTTTCCTTCACCACAGTCTCACTCTAGAGGTTTTCCTCCTCTGATATTGTCTATCCATTACTAACAATTCTGTGACACCACAACCTATGTACAGCTTTGAATCCACAGTGTTTGAATTATCTTGACCCATGTCACAATGCCTGCATACTTGTTTGCAGTATATACTGAGCAGCTTATGGATCGAGTAAAGTTTTTATTACAAACATTGAGGCAGCAGGGCTGGCATGGTAACATGCACGGTCTGATTGGCTATGAAATCCAAGCCTCGATCAGACACGCGCCACGCCCACCTAACCCGGGCCGGCGCGTTTCAAGCCTCACTTTGGTGTGGGACACGTCCACCCGGAAGAGCGAGGAACAACGAGCAAACGCTTTTTAAACTCAGAAACCGGCCCCGCTCCCCATCGTCGGGGTCCGGTCCTGAGGTTATGCTAGGTGCAAAAGCGGGCTGAGAGCGTTGAGGGCATGAGTTGCTGAACCACCATGATCTGCCTTCAGCGACGTGATCGAGCTAAGTCAAACCCGATCCAATGTATTTCAAGCCTTTACTTTCTATTTTCAGGATGTGCCAGGTACGCTCCAACCCCCCTCCCGAGACCCATGGTGCAGTTAGCTCCATAATCTAAAGTGAGATATCTATTGAATCCTTGAATTATTCGGTGGGGTCACAGACCTTTGGTCCATTGATCCCTCCTATGGAGTGTTTTTATCGTGTTTTTAACCCTTTCTAGTCACTCTGTGTGTTTTAAGCACTTATTTTCACTTCACTTACCCAGAGTTAGTGGTATCATCCCTATAGGGCTATATGGATGGTGTTAACTTTAGTGTTTATTTGGGAACACTACCTATGCCACAACTATGGAGCACCCTGGGCAAACGCAATGACCTATACCAACAACTAATTGTGTGTATGTCTTCTTTGTTTGTCTGTGTTATTCATTTTACAGGTGCAGAAACACTCCTAATCCAGGAGTATTTTTGGAATGAGCAACCTGCTCTTCCCCCTTTTTATGCACTTCATCACATTTTTGATTTTTTCACTTTTACGCCCCCAGGTTAGGGTGGACGATTAGAGAGCCATACCGCCGGGGTATAAACTAGTCCTGATGAATGCCAAGGTAAATTTAAACCACTGTAAAGGCAGAAACATGTTGACTGACTAACTTTAATTCTGAATTAACCAATCCATTACCTTTGGCAAAAAATTCAGACACATAACCCTTTTTAACCGTGTCCTAGGGATCTATCATTAAAATATTTTATGCAGATACCCTTTAGGCACTTTTACTTTTATACCTCACTGCACGCCCTTTTCACACAACCAGCTCCGCAGTCTTCTGGCGTCGTAGCACACCAAAGAGGCACTCGGCCTCTTTTGGTGGGGCCCGATGATGAAGCATGACACTGACTAGGTCGGCGTGTGAGGGCTTTTTTATCCACCCAAAGTGGGTGTGTGATTCCCCAGTTGCATCGCTCCGTCTCTGTGGCTTTTTGAGACCTACTTAACCTCTCTTTTTTTGTTTATACGTACTAACCGGGGACTAAGAGAGTGTTCCTTAATCTCCCTACCTCTCCTATTGTTGTTTTGTGACATTTGCATAGCGCCAGCCTTGATGGAAATCATACATTTGGGTTTCGCGATATTACATTTCACACACTTAGAATTCCATTACATGTCATATTTACAATTTTTAGTACAGTGATTAAGTGATTTGCTTAGAATAAAACTATGCAAATAACATTGCTGTGCCCCTGTAATGTTATAGACTTAAACATAAAAGAATTCTGACATGACAATAATATAGGAAATTATAATAATAAAGGACATGATCAAAACAAGGGACATATTTTCAGTTTTCTTCTGGTTGGGTCTCTTTTTTAAGTTTCTGATTTTTCTTCCTGAAATAGGTGTTGATTTATTAAATCCTTTCCATGGACATTGATTGGTATGTTGCTTTCCACAGGCTCAATATTTCAATGCCACCTCTAGATTAAGCACCTGGCACAGACCGTCTGCCTGGCAGTCAGCTGCCCGTGGATTTGCTCTGCACACTGCTGGGTACATTGTGTCCACATTCTTGTGCTTTGAAAGCACTGATGACAAAATCCCATAGGCATCCCAGGAAAAACTACAGCGGGTCAGACTCATAGACTGCTGATGGTTCTCGAGGAGACTAGCAGTGCTACTCAGTAAAGTCCAGGTCCAAACTCGGAAACAAAATAACTCATGTATAATGTTATATTACATGGGAGCCTGTAATCCGTGTATAGAAATCTGTCTCTAATTCCCTAAAATGAAGTAGCTCCTTTACTGTCATAAGGTTTTACAGTTGCATTCTGACGTTACAATGCCTGCTGTCAGAACCAGCAGCCACGGCGAAAGGCAGGGCACTGAGAAATATTATTGCTGCAGGTTTTAAGAAAAACAGGAAGTGCCTTTTACTACCACTATATTTTTTTTTAAAAAGTGATCAGCAGAAAGGAAATATTTTGTGCTGCATGTTTATTTTTTCCCCACGATGTAGATAATTGCAGGAAAGATAGAATAGCTGCATATTTCTACACAATCCGAGCCACAGCATTTCTAATCTGCTTTACTTAAACTGATCCTAATATATTGTTTGCAAAAATTCTAACTGCTTTTTGGTGTGCTTAATTTCACAGTAAAGTTTATGTTTTTATTCTTCATCTCTGCAATTACCATGAAATGGCAAAATACCAATTATTTAAGCGATTTGTGGGAAGGGTATGGAATGTCTGTGTATTATAAGGAATGACATAACATGATGTAATGTAATGTAAAGTGCACATGTAACCACTTACGAGTGATAGCCCATTAAAGGAGGGTCATTCTAAAATATAACTGAGTGCTGTTATAACGTACTATGGTTCAAGCATTTAGTTGAGAGTTCTGCTCAAGCATTTTATGCCAATGCAATAATATGATGTGCAAAGTACCAGCCAGTCAAGTCTGATACTGAAACAAGCCTAGGGCTTCTCACTGATTCAGAGGTGCTAAAATACCAGTGGTGCTGTTGAAAAAGACAATGTTATGTTACTCTGAATTTGTAGAGTGCACGTATACAGGATATGTTTCTGGGTGCTGAGGTAATAAGTAGGCGGGATGCTGTCCTGGGAATTAACCACATGCTTGTTTAAACAGCCAGGTTTTTAGGAGTTGTCTGAACCTTGCATAGTGTGGATCTGATATCAGGAGGAAGAGAGTTCCATGTGCAGGGGTCAATCACTTCTTCCTTTTAAATCTTGGTATAGTCAGGAGGTTCAGGTATGCTGATCTTAGGTTATGATTGGGGGGGGTAGCTCTGAATTCCGGAGGATATGAACACCAGGCGTTTGTCGTGAATAGATTTAAAGGTGATGTAGCCAGTTTTGAAGATGGTCCTCTGGGCTTCTGAGAGCTAATGTAACTTTTTCATCAATAGCTTGTTATGGGAGTGTCTGGGTTGTCAAAAACTAGCCTACCTGCCTGGTTTTGTGCTATTTGTAACCTGCAGTTGAGGCCTTGGGAGTCGCAAATAGAGGGTGTTTACGTAATCTATCTGGGAGATAACTAAGGCAATGATGATTCGGATGAATGCTTCAAAGGTAAAGTACTTCCTGATTTTTCTGGTTCTCCGAAGTTGGAGAAAGCATGAGGAAATCACTGCTCCTATAAATGGTTTCATTGAGAGATCCTCGTCAACAATCTTGAAAAACTACCAACCCATCTCTTTGCAAAGAAGGGTCTAATTGCTGCAAATCTGAATCCATCACAACATTTCTGTAGATTAATGAATTTCCTTTTGGGCCATCTAAATTCTATTTTCCTAGCCAAAACCTTAGCGTCCCATAATTGCTCTTCGCTAGGCTCGCGGCGCAGTGCACTACCACAGCAAGACCCTGCACAAAAGCACTTCTCAGCCCAAATTCTAGCCTTAAGGCAGCTTCGGGAAAAGCTTGGTTAACTGAGGCCGAGCTTTTATGAACTCAACCTTCCATTATATTTAAAAAAAACATTTCGAGACATCAATCAATTCTGTGCCATACAAAAAGGAGGCAGGAATCTTATCAATAAAAACCTCCAATGGTGGTGCAAAATGCCTTCTCCCAGACATTCAGCCTGGGAAATAGTTTTTGACATATTATTTTCTATGTGGGCTTTTTCACTTAGATTTCGACACACTATCTTCCCCAGGAAAGTAAACGATTTTACAATTTACAATTTACAATTTTTGACCACCCAGAGACCACACAAAATTTTCATATTTTAGCTTTTTTCTCCCATGCACACACATAATTTTACTTTTGGATACACAAATAGTGAGCCTCAGCAAATTGGTGAAATGCCTGCAGATGGCTGTTTAAAACTTTTAGGATAGGATCAAAAATTATTATGCCATCTGCATAAAGTAGGCACACAATAGGCCTTTCCCCAACTATTGGGGCAATACCCTCACTTTGGGCCAAATGATCAGGGAGGTCTGAAATATATAGGGAAAAGAGAAGAGGGGCAAGCAAACACCTGTGTTTTAACTCGTTTGGGGTAGAGATAGCATGCGATAAACCCCTATCCCCACCCAAAAAAACTTTACACCAAATATCAGTATGAAAGGCACAAACTAACTCTAAAGTGGTTCCCGGCATATCCATACTTAAAGCTTACTTCACAGCAAAAATGTATCTACTTTATCAAATTCTGTGGAGAAGTCTATAAAGGCATTGTATACCATCCCCCCTCTAACATTAACATATTTTCCATTTATTATTGAAGGGCTGGCATATTATCAATCATTCGATGTTAGCCCTGAACCCAGTTTGCTCCATAGAGATAATTGTATACTGTTCCGTCCATTCACTAATCTGGGTTGGCAAGAATTTATCAAAGAATATCCCCACCATGCTAAGAAGGGCAAATAGACTGGTAGGTTACGCTCTCCTGTCTTAAAAAGTGGAACTATAATTCTCCCCTTCCAAGAGGGTGGGACTCCTTTTATTTCATAGCAACATGTAAAAATCTGGCAGAGGATTGTACTCCAAAGGGAACCACTTTGTTTTATAACAGTTATTAAAATTTAATCAGGGCCCTTTGCAGCCAAATAGCGCAATTCCCTAATTACAAGTTCTATCTCTTTTACGGATGGTGGGCCTTTACTATAAGCGTCTCTACAGCACCCTCATTTACCAGGTAGAGACCCTTAATGAAGTTAACCCATCTCAATTATTTTTTGGTATCAGGGAAGGATCTAGGGGCCAGATGTAGGTAAATAATATTTACCGACTCTTAAATACTGAATTTTACCGATTCGGTATTTAAGAGTCGGTAAATATGAAGGGGGGAGATGTAGGACAATCCAGATGTTTTTTTACCGAATCGGTAAAAATCGGTATTTACCGATTCGGTAAATACCGACCGGTAATGCCCATTCATTCCTATGGGCTTTGAAGCCCATAGGAATGAATGGGCATTACCGATTCGGTATTTACCGAATCGGTAAATACCGAATTTCACAAGGGTGCAGGGGGTGTCACTTTGACACCCTCTAGCACCCCCAAAACAGGTTCGGTGCCATGTGGCAGGCATACCTGCCCTAAGGGCAGGTCTGCCTGTCATATGGCACAGGTGTGCATGCACACCGGAATCGGTATTTTACCATCAAATTGAATTTGATGGTAAAATACCGATTCGGTAAGGCTTGTGGGACTCAGAAGAGTCCCACCTACATATCAAATTTACCGATTCGGTAAAAATACCGATTCTGTAAAATGACTGGCCCTACATCTCAAAATCCAATTACCAGTCGGTAACGGCCGAATTCGGCCGTTACCGACCGGTAATTGGCCACCTACATATGGCCCTAGGTCTACAAACCTCCACAAGAAGTGCCCAAAAAACCTCATCTGGTCTTTTAATACTGCTTCCCTAGGTTTTAATTATAACCTATACTCCTCCTTTTTAGGTGACCCTTAAACCAACTCCTCCTTTTTAGTAGCAACACACTAGTATATCTTTCAGGGACTTATTCAAGATATTTCTCCGTAACCAGAGCATTTATTTCATGATTTAACAAAAGAAGGGGGCAAGGATTCCCTTTCAAGCTTACCTCTGGATTCACTTGTTTTACTGCTTTACTAGCAACTGCATAAAAATATTGAAGCTAATATTTCTTTTCCTGCTCAACCAGACAGCTTATCTAGGGAAGCCTCTAAGGTAGCTCAAAGGCATACAATGCATACAATCGCCCTATAATCCAAATTACCTCTCCCTGTTTTCCTGTTAAATCTGGCAGATTGACCATCAAACCTCTAAGAACTAATGGGAGATGTAGTAAAATTTACAGGGATATTTATGAGATTGTGATCACCGAGAAAGTAATCGGTACCCTTTAGGTGACCCAGTAAAAAGAATGAAGCACATCCTACCACCACATAATCAAAAAAAGATGGCCCCCAGTGCTTTATATATATATATATATATATATATATATATATATATATATATATATATATATATATATATATATATATATATATATATATATATATATAAAAAATATATATATATATAGGCTGCAGGGGACTCAGAAAGTAACCTCTCATCCGTTATAACACCATCAACTGTTTTCAGCAGAGCCACTAACATTTTGCTTCTCTGATTAGTTCTTATTTTTGGGGAAACAAGTTGCTGGGGTATCCGCATAGTTTCTCTTTTTTTATCTCCCGTAGTTGATCTAAGGCTGAGTAGGATATTTTGCAATTCAGTTCTCCAACCAAAATTATATGTGGGGGAAACTCCTTATCAGACATTTTTTTAATATAAGAGAAAATGCCACTTAAGAGGACATTGTAAGTGTGCTCTGGGGGAATACAGCCATTTATCAGGGGATTACTCTGATTTCTACCAGGATTAAACAGGGTTACTGCCAAGAATAAATTATATTGGATCCTTATAGCATTCGTATTTCCACTGAATTATATTGGACAGCAAACATGCCACCCCTCGGTGTGCATGTCTCCTCCTTGAGGGCATTGCTTTGCAATCTAAAATGATATAATCATTGCAAACCAGTTCAACAGCACATCAAGTCTCCTTCAGACAAACCATGTCTGCCTCGAATGAACTCAAGCAATACAACTTCTTCCTGCTATTATTTACCACTCCCATTCCAGGATATAATTTTTAGCACATTACCAATAAGAGGACCGTTGCAAGTGACTACTCTGGGAAACTAGATAATGCACCAGGTAAACAATCTCATTTAAGGGTCTCATCTTTAAATATTTCCTGAGAGGGAAGCGCAGGAGGTTCTCTAATTAGCATTTGTCTGCCATGTTTATCTAGGTGGATTTTTATCCCCTTTATATCAATCATAGACACCCCACTAAAAGGGGAAAATGTGCAGTGGAGGCCTTTTGTCCACAACACATAACCACACCTCGTCTTAAATTGGAATAACATCAATTCCCCTACTTTGAAGGTCTTCAGACAGTATTAATATCAAATTTGCCATATTTTAGAATAAAAGGTTACCTTTGATTTAAATCCAGCTTCAGCGGGTAAAAGGGAAACCAAATTAATATTGCTAACTTGGATACGCTTCAGATTATCAATTTCCCAAAAACATTTAAGCAACAAAGTCCTATTTAGAATTTGGTCTGCATCAAACAAGGAAATAAAATCCAACATATACGTATCCACGGTACATCATGAAGGGGCCAACCTTTCTGGCACTGGAGGGTCTCTCTTTATATATAAACAAAAAGAGAGAGGCCAAATCAGTCTCAGAATTGCCACTTCATTGGAGCGCGATAGATAAGGATCACACACTCACTTTGGGTGAATAGGAAAGCCCTCACACACCGACCTGGTCAGTGTCATGCTTCATCATCGGGCCCCACCAAAGAGGCCGAGTGCCTCTTTGGTGTGCTACAACGCCAGAAAGACTGCGGAGCTGGTTGTGTGAAGAAGGGCGTGTTGTGAGGGTGAGTGAAATTAAAAGTGTCTAGAAGAGTATCAAAATAAAAAAAATTTAATAGATGATCCCTAAGACACGAATTTACAAGTATTATGTGTCTGAATTTAGTTGCCAAGGTTTAGGAATGGTAAAATTCAGAGAAATACAATCAATTAGTCAGTCAACATGTTTCTGCCATTTCAGCGGCGTAAATTTACCAAGGCATTCATCAGGACTATACCCCGGCGGTATGGACTCTCTAATCGTCCACCCTAACCAAGGGACGTGAAAGTGAAAAAAAGGGGTGAAAAAAGTGCATAAAAAGGGAGAGCAAAGGCTCGATCCCCCCCCCAAAAAACCTCCAGATTCAGGAGAGTTTCTGCACCTGTGGAGTGAAAGTACACATACAAACACAAACACAAACAGACAACAATTAATAAATGCCATTGTGTTTGGTTGTCGTGCTCCTTATAATGTGGCAAAATTTGTGTGCCCAAAGTAACACTAGGTTTAACACCATCCACATAACCCTATAGGGATGATATCGGTAACTCTGGGAAGTGGAGTGATAAGGGTGTCTTAAAAACTGTCCAGAGCGGTGTGTGAGGGCTTTCCTATTCACCCAAAGTGAGTGTGTGATCCTTATCTATCTCGCTCCAATGAAGTGGCAATTCTGAGACTGATTTGGCCTCTCTCTTTTTGTTTATATACATTGAACCGGGGACTGAGAGAAGCCTCCTTGACTCTCCCTACCTCTCCCATTGTTGTTTTGGGTCTCTCTTTATACCAGTATCTAAGAAAGGAGCAGCCATTGGATTTAATGAAGATGGTATATAAGAGAGGGATGCCCCATGTTCTACCCCTGACACTGCTGCAGCCTCCTCAGTCGATACATTAACATGACCAATTTCAGAGTTCATAACCCGATGAACTACTTGCGGGAATTGAGTTGAGTCATCTTTACTAATTATAGCACCAATAACTTCTCTAAAACGTAATCTCCTTTGACTTTTCTTAGCAAATCTGCTGATAGATTTTTTCTTCTTTCTTCTTTGCTTTTCGTTCCTCTCCATCACCTTTACCAGTGGGGCACTTGAGTCATCATCATTTACTTTCTGTCTAGGCTGGGATTTAGAGATTGGAAACACTTCTTGTTCAGCCCTCCAAGTGTTACCTTCCAGTCTTTTCCTATTAGGAATGTCACGCGGTTGCTAGAATCATTGTTAGCATCTTTTATTTAGCATGAGCCCGGTAGCCATGATGCTGCTTTTGTGTACAACACTACATGTCTTTCTTTTTGTGAGACTCTGTTTATGCCTTTCACATGAGAACTCTTTGCTGTGCTCGTTCCCTGCATGTTCCTGGGGTTTAGTCTGAACATTGTGCGCAAGGTCAATAAACACTGACTTTTGTTATTCTGATCTGGTCAGGCCCTAACACTTAGAAAAAACATACCAACGCAACTGTGTTTGCTGGAAAATCAAACTTTGATATTATAGGATGCATGTTTAGGTAACACACACTTGGACCTTTCCAGGAAGAAGAGCAACCCGCACCTGTGATGTAGAAATATGATCTATGGCCTGAGGTATGGGGTCTGCTGACAAAGCCCAGAGATCTTCTATTATATAATAAAACATCTGCTTACCAAGGGGAGGGTTGTTAGTCCTTATTGTCCTTTATCTATTGTTTTTATAAAATTACATCTCCTTTTATGATATATGGCCTTGCTGCAATGCTAACTGTATTGTTATTATGCGATTTGCTGATGGTAGTGGCACGTTTGCTTCATTTTAGAGCATGTGAGTTAAAATAAATATTTTGAACTATCTTCGTGTCTCTGTCAGATCTTATTGTGGACAAATACGAGAGTGTGAGCAAAAAGGTGTGTCTTGTTACCGTGATTCCTGAGAGATCTGGGAGTGTTGTGTTCTGGGGTGTTTAATCATTGGTTTCTCTGTTTGTGAGTAAGAGAGCGAATGAGACACTATAGCTAGTCGGTCCTGGGCTCGTGGGCACTAAGGAGTAGGAAGGCATAGCCCCTATACACCGAGGTCCCATAACCCTGCGCATAGTTCTGTGTAAGTGCAGAATCCCTGCAACATGGCTCAACCAACATTTGATCTAGTACTTATCCGCAAGACTTCTGAGTAGCACTTGTGCTTGACCACAATACCCTTTCACCAATTATCGAAGATGTCCGTGGTGGGAGGGATTTACATCCTATATTAGAGATTATAGGTATTTCAAGCTTGCATTTTAAAAGGTTTTGTGTTTCTACTTTAAACCCAGTATTGTGCTACCATTTTTTTCTTCTCCAACCCTGTTTAGAAAATGGCTATTGCCATAATTGCTGATAATCGTGTGGCACTAACCACTCACTTGACTCAACATGAAGTCCTGGCTGCGGGAGCAAACATAATCTTTGTGGTAGAAGCGAACGCTGCTTTTCGCTTAGAGGTTTTTTATTCTTGGGTTACGTTTCCGGCGGTGGTTGGGAATGATAATTTCTTTCATGATTATGAGCATGCTACGGCTCCCTGGGAGTATAGACCTAATCAGTCTCTTGAAATTCCGCTGTCAGCTTGGCAGCACAACATCTGGTTTGATGGCGCCCTACCTCACTCTGTGACAATGGTCCGTTTAGGCCCTTTATCGGTCGACGGGCCACATGGCCCGTATTGACGGGATTTACACCACACCCAAATATTCGTGGTGTTACACATGCAGAGCTGCGAGAATTGCATGCATCTGTAGTTTATATACACAGAAGCATCATACAATATGTGTCACAAATGGTCCAGGTGGCTCCAGCATAAGCCCCTTCTCAGCAACTGGGACATGGATGAATGTTAATTAGCCCAATCGAGATTAATTCAGTGATGGGAAAGCATCCACAAAATAGGGATGACTTACCGTTCTGGTTAGCAGAGAGATTTGAGCAACTCGAAGCTGTATTTCCTAATACTACTCCTTTGGATAAACACAGGATACTTAAAGTGAGTTTGCTGAGAGGTATTATTCCCAATTTAAGTGACTGCACCACTTGGGGGAAGGTGTTTGCTGGGCTGTATTCTCTGTGTTTTGGCACCCCCTCCATGACAGAGCTTCCGACAGTTCTTAAGAAAGTTCAGGAGGAGCACAAGGCGGAGGCCACTCTGGAATTGCGGATGAGACTGGTAGGGGTATTCCCTATAGTCGCAGATATGATATTAGCCAATATAAAGGGTGAAGTAGTTAGTCTGCAGGTGAGTCAACGTCTTCAGGCAATAGACACTGTTGATAAACAGTGCAAATTGCCTAAGATTATCTCTAAGGTTTATAAAGCGTTAGGACATAATAATTTAGGGAATAAACCTTATACTCAGCCACTGACTCAACCCCCTCCTGAGAAGGATGGGCGTCCATTCTTTCCTAAAAAGAATTGGACCAAGAATAAACAACAGCACCACAGAAGCAAGGTTCGCGTGCTGGTTCATGACACCTGATGCTTCTGAGCGTAGGTATGATTTGCGTGACCCCTCTAAGATTAAGACGCCAGAGAGGGTTCAGGTTCCTGATCCTCGCTCTCCTCATTCCTTGCAGGACTCGATGGATCAACAGTCTGGTGAAGGGGAGTGTAACATCGTAGACAAGGCGAGACCATCCAACAACGATGTGATCCGCCAAGACAGTTTGACGTAAAAGCCAAACTGGAGGTACAACAGGCATACCGTGCTCTGTTTCAAAAGAAAAAAGTTGCCGCTTTAACAGCGAGATTTGCCTCAGACAGTGAGAACCCTGCTCCTCGATTTGAGATGGGCAGCGACACTCCTCAACAGCGCAGCGGGAGTTACCATAGTACAGGATATACTCCGTCCTTGTCTGGAGGTGAGAGCAACTGGCACATTTATTACAGTGGAAACAGCTGACACATGAGTTGCACCTCCAGATAGACTTTATGAAATTGTCCTCCAAATTGAAGGTGATATACAATGTACAATTAAGGGCATCTTTTGGGATAACCTTACCTCCTCATACAACATTTTGATGACGGAGGCAGGTTGGCCTCCTCCCTTTGTTTTGGCTTCTTCTCGAGGTGAGGATGTGATACTTTTGAGTTTTTCATGTTACGTCTCTGAGGAAGCTAAATAGGCTTATGCATCGGAATGGGCTAAAGCCCTAGTGCCAGCTGTGTATCGCAATCAGGTGGGCTGAGATAGAGATTCACCAGCACATGAGATACCTTTGCAATTGATGCCTCAGCCTCAGATACAAAATCCGATCAAACGAGAGGTGAAAGCATCAGTTAGAGACATTTTAACCCAGTTGGAATATCAGGGCGTAATTGAACCCAGTGTTTCATCAATGGATAATCCTGTTTTTCTACCGGATGGTTCGTATTGCATAGTTTTGGATTACATAAATATGAACTGTCATATTCATACGGAAAACGCACAGCTCTGTGTCAATAAATAACATTGCCCGTAAAAAGTATAAAACCACTTTAGATATTTCTAATGGTTTTTATAGTCACAATTTGGCTCATGAGAGAGAGACTAGACCGCATTTACTGTGGTCGGCAATCAGGAAAGATTTACAAGATTACCCATGGGCTATAAGAATAGCCCTGGTGCGTTTCACTTTTATATGACATTGATCCTGATGCTTTCTCTTACGTCAGCAACATTTATTTGACTGATGATGACTTGATTCCGCATCTGGTGCATGTTGACCACATAATTTTGTCCTTTGCAGACTTGGGGTACAAATGTAATTTTGCTAAGTCTCACATAAGCTACTTGGCGATGCTGTTTTCGGGTTACAAACTCAACAATGAAGGGAGGGGCTTAGCACCCCACTTTCTAGAGAAATGTGCTGAATTCCAGCCTCGTTCTACTCTTAAGAAGTTACATTCTTTGCGGGGTTCTTTGAATTTCGAGAGGACATACATTCCTGATTATGCTTTGCAGATCAAACCGCTTTACGCGTTGATACAACCATCTTTTTCGGCTTCCAGCTGACTTCAGGAACATACAGAATTTCTTCGGTCTTTGCAGTCTGATCTGCTTGCCACCAACTTCTTTTTAACTTGTGACAACGCAACTAACTTAGTCATATGGATTGTACCTGGTACAGTGGGTTTCACTTACCCAACATTCAGTGAGGGAGATACAGTCCCCATTGCCTACATTACCCCTTTGCCCATTTGTGTACGTCAACAGAGATGCGTTTTTCCCCCATTGAGAAGATTCTTATGGCAGTACAGATGGGGATCCTGAAGGAACACTCTTTGGCTCAGAGGAAGCACATTCTCATGGTATCGCATGTGCCAACTCCAGAGGTGCTCACAAAGGCGAGCGTACCAAATTCTAAGGCCTTGAACCCGTGTTGTATTCAGTGGCCGTGTTCTTTGACATCAGCTAATGTCACTTTTATCTTTGACCCATCCTTGCAGACGCAGGAGTTTTTACTGTACGAACAAGTTCATCCTGCGCCACAATTTTTACTTCCTCTTAACCAATCCAAATGTATTTTTGATACCAATGGATTGGCGCAACCGGCCGTTGGTTCCAAACATGCTTACTCGGCCGTCTGTGCTATTGTGGCGGGCTCTATGGTTGAGGGGGAATTTAAGTCTTCCTTGGCCCACACGCAGTCTCTTGTTGACTGCACGGCACAGTTGGCTGAGCTGCTGGCTTTAGTATTGGCTCCTGAATTCGCTGATTCAGATGTACCTGCACTTGTAGTGTGTGATTCTTTCTATTGGGTGCAGTCCTTTAATGATAATATATTCTTTTGGTCTCCAAATGATTATTGTGACGCTAAAGATAGCGCAATCAAGCATAAAACTCTTAGGGTTCGAGTGGCAGCTCTTGAAGAAAGCTTGCCGCTCACACATGTTATACAAACTCTTGGCAATCAGCGTGTGGGAGCACATGCTGTTGGTAATTCTTTGGCTGATGAAGCAGCCAAATCTGCAGTTGCCACGTGTTCAGTGGCAGCAGTTACAAGGTCCAGGACTAAAATTGATAATGAAATTGTGGCGGTCATAGCTGCAACAAGGGATGGGACAGCGTTCCCACAAGGTTTCCGTTCTAAGTGTTCTTATCATTTATCACTGGAACAGGTTCCCTTTGCTTCCATTCCGTCTGTTGGGGATCGGCTGATTCCCAACGAGGACCACAGGCTTTCTTTAACGATTGACGCTCATGAAGGCATGGCATCTCCTAGGACAGGGAAAACGAATTGCGTGTATCAAATCCTAGGCAATTAGTCAAAGAAAGGGGGAACAAGTAGATAAGGGAAGACACATAGGAATCAAATATTTATAAAAACATTATATTTTTAATGAACTCTTCATAAGAAATTATTCATTTATCCAAAAATGCAACATACATATACATACATAAATGAAATAAAACCGTTGTTAGAAAAACAACCACAAAAAATGTATTTATAAAAAAATTCATTAATACAGTGGCACTAATGTAGTAGACGCGCGTTTCAGCGTATTGAAATGACTTCCTCAGGAGCCACACAAAATTTTAAAAAACAGGCAAACCAGGGTATCCCGTGTTAATGATCAATGGGGGATTCAAATGTAAAAACAGTAAAGAAAAATAAACTATACCAGCGCTGTAGGCGATATAAGGTTCAAATGGAAATTAGCCACATCTATAAATGCGAAGAATCACATCCAGGGAACGCCAGTGGTTTGTCTCGGAACAGAAGCTTTTTATCTTTATTCCAAGGTTAAAAATGAATCGTAATTAGCCGACTATTTGCTCGATGTAGATCAAGTCAGTAAAGAAAAACGATATCTGGGTCGTAATTTAGATGATATCCATATAAAGCGGACCAAAGGGGTAAAGAATGACCTCCAGCGTTCTCTGCCCGTATGACTAGGAACTGTGGGTTATTACATGAACAGAGAAAACATTTGTTCAATGTCATCATCCTCTTCATCTAATTAATCCACGGTGGAACCTCCCAGTTGATTTTTCATTTTCTTTTCCTGGTTTCGGAGAACTTACCTGGTTTCTCCTTGAACCTACATTTGGATTTTATTTACAATGATATTCCTCTTCATGTGGATTGGGAATGTTTTTTTCCTTTTGATTAATGGTCATTATTTGCCTGAACGTTCTAATGTAAATTTGGTTGATGGTGTTTTAGCCCTACTCACCTCCTGACATATAATGAAAAGGGATCAATCCTGTGTTACTATTTCTGCTTGGCTAGTGGTAGATGGCATTGTCTGGGATAAAGTTCAATACAAAATATAGAGCCCAACGGAAATAATTAGAATGCCATATGTGTTTCGGGTCTCATTAGGTGACGTCTTTACCCCTGGACCGCATTCCGACGATTGGGATGTTAATGCCGTACATTAATTTTTTTCCAAATTAAAATATTACACTGCTTTTAAAGCGGAAGATTCGTATTTACATTCTGCTCATTATGCTGATGTATTCTGTTTTAAACATAATGGTCATCATTTTTTTCATAAGTCAAATAATGTTTGCAATCAGGTTAATTATACCCAATGGGAACATTGTCCTGCCCCTTTTGAAGGTAGTTCGCAAACACAGAAAAATAAGTTTGTCTACTTTTCTGGCTATAATCTATCTGACTCAAGATCCTATTATTATAAATTGAATGCTCAAACACACGAAATTCCTGCTGACCAATACTAAATTGGTATAGTTCTTGACTTTCATAACCAATTTATCTTTGAAAGGTTATGATTATTGGAAAGACACAATTGATTTGAAATCAATATGGAGCACCAAAAATTGGCAGGTACAGGGAACTGAATAATTGTATTGTGCATGTTTGATACCGTCACAGCTGTTGTTCCTGAATCAGACTGTGCAACAAACTACATGTTTTGGTTTGGCTACAGCTACAAATTCAAATTCTCCTTCATTCCTGTCATTAGCAGCTTATGACACCTGGCAGCAGTATACAAAATATTCTATAGAGGACTTACAGCGAATGGTCCTCAACTGTACCCTGGATTCATCCACTATTGCTCCCTTGGGTTGGTTAATGTGGCCCCTTAGTACTAATGCTTGCCAGTTGAGTTTTTCAGATTTAACAGGAGGGTTTATGCTCAGTAGGCCTGACCCTCACTTTCCACAAACACATAAAGTCACTACGTATTCTGTGGGTAAATTGTGTCAACAGTGGTTGGGACACTCATCGTTATCATAGGGTGAACCAACATCTCTCACGTTTAAATAGAGACATTGATCTGGCTGATTTCCTTAGGTCCCAGTTCTCCTCGTCCGAAACATTTTACTTATGCAGCGTATATAATGAAATCTGGAAACTGTCCCAAATGGAAGCAGCTTTCAGATTGCAACAATTAAATCAAGGCAACCTGCGCAAAGTATTAGATGTGGTAGACAACAGCATTAATACTTTGCCTTCTCGTATTTACACTTTGAACAACATTGTTTCATCTGTTATTGACATTGTCCAGAATGATGTGTCCGTTCTGTATCATGGTCAAAATCAGTTGCGTTCTGTCATGCAATTTGGCTGGACTTTACAAACATTGAAAAATGTTAAAGTGCTTTAGGATTATTTGAACACAACTGCCCTGTTTTTGCCTTTTAATTTGACTGATAAACAAAAGCGTATGTCAATGAAGGATTCAACATACTCAACATACTTCTTGTTACATATTGAAAAGTTAGAACAACTGCCACTCTCAATAGCGGAGACCGATTTCTCTGTCTGGTTGATACATGGGGTTATTCCTTTGCCCAGCTCCCTCTTTCAGTTTACTGCATGCATGAAACATTATCCTATAGGGATATTTGAACCCCTGGTTAGTACCTTTCTTCACGAAATGTGGTCTTTACTGTTTACGTTTCGCTGTCTACATGAAGATAAAGAGGACTAACAGGGGAGGACTGTGATCCTACTGTGGGACATGCGTTAGTTTGTACACAAGTTCAGCTTCTCTAAAAGGCACACCAGTCCCGTCAATAATTCCCATGCTCATATTGCTTACTAAAAGTAGTTATCTTATCCTCACTAACCACAACTGCTGCGGGTTACAGGCAGGGATTCCTTATATAGTAACGGTTTTGAAAAGAGTAACTTTTGCAGGAAAGTTCTTTTTCCGCCCCCGCATGGGATTGTAGATAGCTCGCTGTGGCCTTCCATTCCTACTTTGAAAACAGACTTCAATAAACTAAGCATACTCAAAGCACTATTGTTTCAACAAGAAGTCACTCTCACAGTGCGGCTAGAGAGACCTTCAAATCTAATCGAATCAAATCAAATCAGGTGTTTTTTTAGCGTGACTACTCACCCGTAAGGGTCTCAAGGCGCTGGGGGTGTGGGGGAGGTTCGCAAGTTCCAGTCCATCAAGAAGGGGGTCTGTCGAAGAGCCAGGTTTTGAGGTTGCTTGCAAAGATGGGGAGCAATGTTATCTGTCTGAGGTGGAGCTGAAGGTCGTTCCAGGCCCTGGCCACGCGGAAGGAGAAGGAGTGGTCTCCCGATCTGGTCTTTCTGGTGCGGTGGACCACGTTGTAGGAGAGCTGGGCTGATCGTAGGGTCATTTGGGGTGCATGGAATTTGAGTCGGCTGTTCAGGTATGCTCGTCCGGTGTCGTGGAGGGCCTTGTGAGCATGGGTTAGCATCTTGAAGGTGACTCTAGCTTCGATGGGGAGCCAGTGGAGTGTGCACAGGTGCTGGGAGATGTGGTAGTGGCTTGGCAGGTGGAGGACCAGTCTTGCGGCGGCGTTTTGGATGTTCTGTAGCTTGCGAGTGAGGTTTTTGTTTATTCCAGCATACAGTGCATTGCCTTAGTCGAGCCTGCTGGTGACCAGGGCGTGAGTGAAGGTCTTTCAGTGTTCGAGGGGGATCCATTTGAAGGTTTTACATAGGAGGCGGAGGGTGTGGAAGCAGGAGGACGAGACAGAGTTGATCTGGCGGTCCATTTCGAGCTCTGAGTCCAGGATAATTCCCAGGTTGCGTGCGTGGTCTGTGGGAGTGGGCGGGAATCCGAGGGCGGGGGCCCACCAGGCATCTCGGTTTGGGCCCATGATGAGTACTTCCGTTGTGTTCGTGTTTAGTTGTAAGCAGCTATTTTTCATCCATTTGGCGATGGCTTCCATGCCTTCTCAAAAGTTGTGTCTGGCGGTGTTGGGTTTGTTGGATAGGGAGAGGATGAGTTTGGTGTTGTCTGCGCATGACACAATGTTGAGTCTGTAGGTTCTGACGATGGGGCGGCTGAGGAAGGACCCCTGGGGGACTCCCCAGGTGGTAGGTGTAGGGTCTGAGAGGAATGGGGAGAGTCTGACCTGCTGCGTTCTGTCAGAGAGGAAGGAGCGGATCCAGTCGAGGGCCTTGTCTTGGATCCCTGTGTCGTGGAGTCTGCATATTAGGGTGCGGTGAGAGATACCTTTGAATTGCAGGTGGCTAAAACATGTAGTGAAATTCAGTCACTGTTGAATACGAATCTCCCCCTGCATTTTGGGAAGCTGACTCATCAAATCTTTAACATGTCTAATACTGAAGGCCTTGCTCAGTTTTTTAAACCTGTGGGCTCCAGCCTTGTTTCATCTTTTTAGACGATTTTTGGAGTAATACCGGCCTTTATACATTCTACTTTCACCTGCCCCTTCGGAGGTTTTCCACTTATCCTCTTGTTGGTGTGGGGAGTGCTGGTCCTTCTCCTGTAACACATTAAATGCCGATCATTTGGTTCTACACAGACCAGGCACATGGCGACTATACCATGAATGAATGCAACAACTTTTGGATGCTTGCCACTGTGTGAGCTATGGGCTTACCTTTCGCTTCGCCTATTTCACTTGTGTACAGCCTGTGTTCCATTGCCGATGGTGCCCTTTCTATTGGGCCTCGGATTTCTGCCTCTCCACAACATCAGATGCTGACCCAAATTATGATCTGTTGGTGGGTGCCTTATTGACCCATGACCAGGACTGTTCTTTTGACGCCCGTATGATGCCTGCGGCTGCACTTGGAGTGCTAGCACATTGGAATACCTGTGAGGCTGCCCAGCGCCTCTTGCAGGAGAGTTTCATCGAATATCACACAAGTTGCCCTCTCCTATTGCTGGATGCTCTAGATAATGAGGAACATGAATGTTTATTCAACCTGCTGGATTGGATGGCATCTCTCATTTTTCTTAATGACAATGATGCTCTTTTGGAGAACATTGCATTTCACGGTGCGTACAATTTTGGGGATTTTTCCAGCTAGATATATCATTTTTTATTTTCTTTTGTTTGTTGAATATGAACATATGACACTTTGGCTCTACTTATCTTTGATACCTGTTAATTTATGCACTACAACCTGGCCAAGGGGAGGGTGTCACAATGTTGCTAGAGTCATTGTTGGCATCTTTAAGTTAGCATGAGCCCGGTAGCCATGTTGCTGCTTTTGCGCACGTCACTATATGTCTGTCTTTTTGTGAGACTCTGTTTATGCCTTCCACATGAGAACCCTTTGTTGTGTTTGTTCTCTGCCTGTTCCTGGAGTTTAGTCTGAACATTTTGAGCAAGGTCGATAAACACTGACTTCTATTATTCTGTTCTGGTCAGGCCCTAGCACTTAGAAAAAACATACCAAAGCAGCTGTGTTTGCTGGAGAATCGTACTTTGATATTATAGGATGCATGTTTAGGTAACACACACTTGGAGAGGGACCTTTCTAGGGAGAAAAGCAACCCACACCTGTGATGTAGAAATACGATCTATGGCCTGAGGTATTGGGTCTGCTGACAAAGCCCAGAGATCTTCTATTATATAATACAACTTCTGCTTACCGAGGGAGGGTGGTTAGGCCTTATAGTCCTTTATCTACTGTCTTTATAAAATGACATCTTCTTTTATGACATTTGGCCTTGCTGCAATGTTAACTGTATTGTTATTATGCATTGATAACCTATCAATTACCATCACAGACACTGATGGGGTAACCTAAGGAGGTCACAAGGGGAGATGGACTAAATGTGCCCCCAGGACACTGTGTGGTATCCTTCCCTTACCACCAGGTTCCACAAAACCAATAGAATGCAAATTAGTATTGAAATTAGACCCCCATTTCGATTCCACCAATGCATTCAGCTCCTCTTACAATGGTTTTTCCTTTTCCCACATGTGGAATATTTGATTTTTCTCCTTCACCATCATCACAGGGGCATCTTTATTTCCAAAGAGGGTTTGGTTAAGTCTTTGCACAGGCTCTACCCTGAACCATACTGGGCTGTACTGAGGAGCTAGCGAGCTGGGCTGCAAGCACTCAACAAACTGCGCCTGGGCCACTTCTGCAGGGACATCCCTCTCCCCCTATGCCTCGGCACCTAATACCGGGTACTCACATAGCCCATTTATCAGTCTCTTGCAGACCCTTTCTTTATATCAGAAACTCCAGGCCTACCCCCCCCCCCCTCAACTGCCCATGGTAATTGCCACTTGCCTCTTGTTAATGTTCTTCAGCTCCTCCTGCTGCATGCAGAAAAGGGCAGCAAACTGACAGTTACTTACTGCTAAGACCACAGCAGGGTCCACCTCCTAATATCTGGGGTGCCTCAGGCCGTCCGGGGGGGTCGTCTCCAAGGTTCCAAGGTTCCATGGTGCTGGGTAGAAGTTGGGTAGAGGCCAAATACAGTAATGTCATCGAGGGCTGACCTCTGTGGCCCAACCCATGGCTGTAATGACTTCAACACAACATTTCAAGTTCATATAAACCACGCACCAGCTGACTTTCAGCAGCCGATTTTGTAGAGGTGCTGCAATATCGGCCCAAGTAACAAAAGCAGCAGTGCTTTGAAATTGCAGCCCACTCCCCTTCACACCCCTGAAGGCTGGAGCAATACAGTCGCCAGGGATGCTTCCCTGGGCGACACAACAAATACCAAATCAGTTCTCTATGTATCAGTGTTTTGCAATCAAAATCCAGTCTCAAATTGTTGAAAAGTTACTGAAGCCTGAGTTGAGGCGGTAACCCATGTGCAAAGAGAATGCGTCCCCTCAGGATGTGATCCAAAAAAAAGTAAAGTTTATGTGCGAGTAGACAGTGATCCAAGGGACCACAGAGAAATCTCTATCAAAATTTAAAATATATATATTTTTTAAACACAGTGCTATTAACTCAGAAACCGGACTGCATTGAAATGTTTTTTTATTTTATTCAAAGGTAATCACCCTTGCAGATCATCATCCCCCTAATGGGTACCAATCAGAATGAGTGACAATATGCGATCTCCTTCAAGATTGTTAATGAAATTGGCTGCAGTGCGACCCAGTCCAATTCCTTAGTTTGTAAATCAACCTATTTGTACATAGTTTGCTTGGCAAAATAATTTAGTGGTTGCAAAATGTCAGTAAGCAGATTGTGACCACTTTTTACGATCATATTTTAAATTCACTTGGCCCGAAGTTTGTGGCGTGCATATTTGATTCACTCCGCAATGTAAAATTTTGAGATTTGGCAAAGGGTTGTGAATGTGCGATTACAATTATTTGAATATAAGCAAAGCCTAAACAGTGTTCAGGACTTTTACCAGAAACTTAGACAAGGTGGTGTTTACAGGATAAATCATTATAGTCAGGATCTATGTGATGTACATTAAAGAAAAATGTATGCAACCGTCAAGAAATATGGAGAAGACAGTCACTCTTACCACCCTCTTCGCCCGTATCCTATATTGGGGCCATCAAATTATCTTGTTATGATAACTAATCTAAAGTTGGGATGTTCTCAATAGTCAATCATAAATGCAATACAGATGAAGGGAATGTGTAGAGTGAGCACAGATAACTAAAATTGTATCAGGATGCATGTTGAAAACAGTTGATATGTACACACGGCACAAAGTAAAAAGCAAACAGGCTTTTGGTGCAGCCTGTAATACTGTGACCTTGATTGGTCGGTGTGCATGGTCACAAAGCAATGTTCCCTTGTCTTCTTCAGGACCATGGGACATATGTAGGCTCATGGTCTTTTCTGGCACGATGTATCTCTACTTAGGGTGGACAGTTCTGATCCTAAAATTAAGACTGTGCCAACAGTGAGTCCAAGCCTTGCTCTCCAACTATGAGTACTACGTCAATTCAAGAAAATAACTCACAACGCAATTGACCTTTTGTAAGTTGTGTTAAAAGTGAAAGGATGTTCACCAGTCCAGTCATCATATGTCAAATGTTGTCAGGAATAAATTGCATACTAAAAAGAAATCAATAACGACAGGTATGTAAAGGGAAAACTTTTATTGAATTGGTGTATTTGCCTAAGTTGGCACGTGTATGCATGGTTCTTTAAATGCTCTACAAATGTATTTGGATTGATTGAATCAGTAGATTATGCAATAATATGGTTGTGAAAAATTGGTTTAAGTTAGTAATGCTTACTGTGTAAAAAACATGCAGGGAGACACATCCGTTAATTATTCATGATTTGCATTCACATATAAATAACCCAATAAAAAGCTGCAGCTGACATATATGTTCATACTTTTTATGCTTTCCATAAATAACTATTACCTATCTCCATCCCCACTTCCACCTGCCTCATCAATGGTTGCTCCCCCCACCGTCACATGTGCACCTAGTATACAGGTATCCTGTATACAGTGTATCTGATCGAAATAATTTATTTAAAACAACAAAAACAAATAAAAACATTTGATACAAGATACCATTATATAGAGTAGATCCTATACATTGTATTTATCTCGAATAAGGCTAAACTAGCTGACGGGCAACCTTTGTGATCACTCTATAGTTACATAATTTACCTTATCGTTTAAAACGCTGGGCTTTCTGATAACTGACATCTTTCATTGAGAATAACGCAAAATCTCTGAACTTGCCTTGAGGCATCAGCGATTTTCGTTGACATGTCAAACCTAATAACTCAGTCTTGTGCTCTATAAAACACTGCAGAAAATTCTACCCTGAAAGATTCAGTTGTCCAATTTATCATGTGAAGCATCCATTAAGTAAGCGGCTTTACAGCCTCTGAAATAAAAGGAACAATATGAATCTTTTCAGGGAAAAATGAGAGCTACAGGATTTATTTTTACCCTCTTGTTGCCTGGAGCTGGAGTTTAGCTATCCATTTGATTTAAAGATGTTTCAGGATAGGGCTTCCCCAGCGTAGCTTAAACTGGAGAACAGTTGCGCAATTATAAGAGCAACTTTGTCGATATACATCATTGTGATTCCAAATGTTCAGTTATGAATTAGATGTGATATACCAAGCTGGGTACCCCAGGTTTCCTGGAGAGGACACATATTAGACAAGATGAAGTACTGTACTGCTAGCCTCTGCGGCATTTGTTTGCTCAACCAAGATGTTTGAAGGGGTTATATGTTGTTACTACGAATTCCGTTGCAACGCATGCCTTTCCACGCATGCGTTACCACGGAATTCGTTTTCCCCGCATCACCTTTACCACGTCGCTCTTATGTCGTAAAGAGGAAGCGGAAGTTTATTCCGCTTCCTCTCTAACGATGCTGATTTCTTCGGCACGGCGGGTTCGTTTTTTTATGGGGGGGGGGAGACCCCCCCAACCCCCCTTTTTATTCCTACGCTTTTTTTTATGCGTGGTAAAGACGATCGTTGAAGGCATACGCGTTGAAAAGACGTTTACGTGGTAAGTGCCCCGTTGTAAACGTTACGCGTAGTAATGCCTTTGTTGTTAATGATGTTTCCCGTTTGAAGTACTATAAATGAAGAACACTCATTTGAAAGCTGCAAACTATAGACTCCCTATATTTACTTTTTGTATGGAAAGGGAACGCATCACTTATCAAGTAATGATAGATCTAACTTATACTCACTAGGAAATAGCTCACAGTCTTAAAAGTTGAGCCAATGAATGAATGAATCATTCCCTTAATCGAGAGGCCAATACACATGGACATAGTGTATTTATAGACTGAGACGAGTTAAGTCACCTTTAGCTACCCGGTGGCTCACTGTTTTAGTGGCATGGCCAAGCATATGAAGGTGATGGCAAATGCTAGATACAAAGCAATTTAAAGTAGATAAAGCGTTAAAGACATATTCCTAAACACAACTATTGGAAAAATAAAGCAATACCATACCAATATGGCTCCTCAATAAACAAATGGACGGTGGTGATGAAATATGCTAGTGGTGACTAGGGCAAAGCAGAGAAAGAAGTCGGAGAACATCCACCACTTAGGTCCATTCTCATATGAAGTGGCGGGTTTGGAAAACACCAATGGTAGATTAGAATCCTGGTAAGTAAGCCCTATTCTTTCATTTTAATGAGGCTGATGAGAAAGCTGTTAAGTTAGTTAATACTAATATGAAGGCTAGATAACATAGAATTGCGCCTGTGCTAGGAAAAGTTTGCATTGACAGTTTTCTACATGGCACTTTGAGAAAATGTTGGGTTTTTGCACCTGCAGTTATTGCAAAATATGTTTTGCAACGGTTAGTCTGTGGAAATGTTGCTGCATAATTGCCACGGCAATCTTCTTCAATCCCATAACATCCATGCATTTAGCAAAATTGCACTTGGGCCTACGTTGTCACATATATTTCTGCCAATTACGTTTACTAGGGATATTATTTAGTTGGTTTGTGTTACACAAACGGTTAATCATTTTAGCATTCTCCCATTTATTCTATTCTTGTGAAGGGATTTGCTGCAGATTTTGTTGTCTACGAGGGTTTTAGGAGTTTTAAGTTCATGTTCAAGCTCCACAACAAACAATGGAAACAGAATTTCCAATGGAGTCATCACAGGGCTAGATGAAGTACTGAGTCTTTTGCCTATACGAGGTCTGCATGCATTCTTTTAATTGCACCTCCAGCGTTCTAGGTACTCGTTTCTTCTAGGTTGGGAGATTGGCATTGCCGACAGATTTTATTACAGAGATGTAATACCTTTGGATGAAGTCATGACTTTCTGCATGCATACAATGTTGTTTTTGCTTGAGCATTTGAAATGCTGTTAAAACCTCTTTGTTGGTATATTGTCATTGGTCCCTTGAGCAGTATCAATCTTGGTGCACCGTTAGAATGTTTTTTGTCTTCCTATGTGAGCTTGTTTTCACCTAATGACAATATCGTTCGTGGTATACATTATGTAACTAAATGAAAATAAAAGAAAAGGACATTTGGAACATGGAATGGTTTGATTCTGGTCTGACAGGAATAAAGGGGCCGTTACACACTTTGATTTACTCTGTTCAGAATGCCCAACCTCTCATTGTTACTTCCTGTATGATATGGATTCTGCATGTGATGGGCCATTGGCTTGGCATTGACTATGACTTATAGGATTTCACCAATGCTTGTAGTTGTTTCCTCTGGAATAATTCAATAAGATGACGGTATTGTGTCATATCCAAATAAAAATCAGGATTGTTATATTTACAGGATCGGAGCCAGTCAAATAAATCAACTGAAGAAAAGCGAAAATGAAGCAAAGGCAAAAATCACTATTGAAGGAGGCACAGTCTAGGGTAGTTAGTGTGTGTAGGCGTGTTTAAATGGTATGGTGTACTACATCTTTCTTTTTATTTTATTGATTTTATTAGCACATTCGGAAAAATACAAATGCAGCGTCAAAAAAAGCGTAGGTAATAAGCATCAAACAACCCACACATGAACAACACAGAGCCGTAGCAATGGTAGACATTTTGAACATCCTAAAAAAGTACCACACCAGTAGTATGGAGGGAGAACAGAGGCACTAATCTACTGTCTCAGGGGGGTCATCTTGCGCCAGAGTGCGCAGGTACCGCAATAGGTGTTCCCAAATATCACGAGCGAGAGGAGGAGGGCAGATCACCAGCATATAATGTTAGATTATCACGACAATATACCAAATCCTTGATCCAGTGAGCAGGTTGAGGACTCGCTGCTCCCTCCCAGGTATGGTGTACTACATCTTTCCTAATTTTGCTGTCCTCCATTCTAATGCTATGGCAGCCGATGATAATAATCACTCATATCACATTTATGGGTAAAATGATGATGGGAACAACTAACCCATGTCCACAATGCAAGAATCACAATGGAGGCACCGCAAGACACAATTTATTTAACAAGTACTGTATATAAAACATCTTGGCTTGTGATGTATGTTGAATTGGCTGAATAAGGCAGAGACACGCAAACACAGGCACTCACAAGGACAACTGTACACATGCATGCACATGCGCACACACAGACATATTTTATTTGTGGGTAGTAGGCGACGCAGTGCAACTGGGACTTACATAGAAACAAAAAATGTGCCTCTCACATACAGGCACACAAAAACCTAATCCATTCCATTGTGATCGTTACCCATCCTCCACCCTCACTGTCCCAAACACACACAGACACATATTACTATAGGCAGAGAGAACATATTAAATACTAGCTTACCTGTCGCGCGTTGCTGCGATCGCCGAAGAAAGGATATTCAAGGAAACTCGTTATGATAACATTCAATTTACATTGTGTCATTTTTTTTTAAACATATTCATTTTAATATGGAAAACATTTCAAAGTGTCGTTTTAATTCTATTTATTTATTCGAGTGCTTGTGGATACACGTTTTTTTGTTTTTCCGTTTGGTGCGTACATTAGTATTCGAAAGATTATGAGGGCCCTGGGGGGCCAATATTTTAAAAGATATTATGCCAGAAACCTTTGCGGGAGTGTACTCAACAACTTCCCAAAGTTTCCTGGCGATCGGATGAATGGTGTTTTAATTCTATTTATTTATTCGAGTGCTTGTGGATACACAATTTTTTGTTTTTCCATCTTGTGCGTACATCAGTATTCGAACGATTATGAGGGCCCTGGAAGGCCGATATTTAAAAATAAATGTATGCCAGAAACCTTCGCGGTAGTGTACTCAACAACTTCCCAAAGTGTACATCAGTATTCGAAAGATTATGAGGGCCCTGGTGGGCCAATATTTAAAAAAATGTTTATGCCAGAAACCTTTGCGGGAGTGTACTCAACAACTTCCCAAAGTTTCATGGCAATCAGATGAATGGTGTTTTAATTCTATTTATTTGTTCGAGTGCTTGTGGATACACGATTTTTTGTTTTTCCGTCTTGTGCGTACATCAGTATTCGAACGATTATGAGGGCCCTGGAAGGCCGATATTTAAAAATAAATGTATGCCAGAAACCTTCGCGGTAGTGTACTCAACAACTTCCCAAAGTTTCATGGCGATCTGATGAATGGTGTTTTATTTCTATTTATTTATTCGAGTGCTTGTGGATACACGATTTGTTGTTTTTACATCTGGTGCGTACATCAGTATTCGAAAGATTATGAGGGCCCTGGGGGTCCGATATTTAAAAAAATGTTATGCCAGAAACCTTCACGGGATTGTACTCAACAACTTCCCAAAGTTTTATGGCGATCGGATGAATGGTGTAGTAATGCATAAAGGACAAACAGACAGACAGACAGACATACATTCGTTTTTATATATATAGATTAGCATATGTAGAATGTGTCAACACTTGTGTGGAGTACAATAGCAAAACACTGGGCTTTGCTGACACGAGACTGGCCTTTTCAAGATAGAGCTAATAGTGGCTCAGCTCTTGTTCCCTGAATTCTCTCTAATACATCGAAATGATCATGGTGGGTGGTGGATGTAGGTTGTAAGAGTGTTGATTGGGTAAAAATGGAAGAAGTGTTTTAAATGGAACTCTATAGTTAAATCTCTGACAAAGTAAAAGGTCTCATGCTGTTAAGAATAAGACAGTGTCCAGATATTTACTCCATCCTCACCCATTAGTCCTCCAGATCCCTTTCACTGCAACAAAATCAAGATACCATCCTTGTGAGTGTGGGGGTTGGATAAAGATCTCCTTTTTGTAACAATGGTAATGCTGGCACTCCCATCATTTCTATGTCAAAAAATTATCTTACTTTTCATAGATTTCTTTCATTCCTCTGACAATAGGAAAGCAAGTTAGCAGCAGTCAGTTGCTGCTGAAAAAATAATTGCTTGCTGCACTGGTGCTATGCCTTTCTGCCAGCCTACGTAGATGCCTACATCGGGCAATGACTGGGCCGGTAATGCAGGTGGCTGACACTGTAGTACTTAAATGTGCTTGTGGACACTTTCTAATGAGTGCCGTTAGAGTTGCCGCATATCACTGCAGCAGATTTTCAGTTTCTGAGGTGTCAGTGTGAGATTGGCACCTATAACTCGGACGTGATACAGGATAGATGGCATGTGCTCAAGTCACCATTCAGTTATTGCTCGTCTTTCTGCAGCTGCTTTATGAACATGAACATCTCAATGCTTGAATACATTTGAAGGGCTATAAGAGTGTTTATATTTCAGAATGTAATCTTACCTCCCACTAATAGCCCCCAAACCCATAGCCTCCCAATATCTTTAACCATTGGAACCATCCCACCCCAGCTCCTTGTTGCACCATTTACGTTAGCCAAGTGTAAAGCGGTAATTGTTTGTGAAAACTCAGCCCCCCCAAAGCTCCTACCACACAGATTTAGTTTTGCCAATGTAGACATGTCTTTGGTTTACTGGCACTTTCACTGAAGCTCTGTAAATTAAAAAAGCAAACAAAAGTCTAGATTTTGCCTCCAGGCTGTTCTAGAGGGTGTCTGGCAGCAACAAGTGTAATGACATGTTACAGTTTGTTCATCTAACACTGTCAGGTTTGTGACAGAATTTTAAGCTCAGAACAGCCTCGCATTATGGAGGATGGGGTGAGGCAACATGAGGATAGGAAAGACTGACAGATGCAACTCTGTGCCCAGCAACCTAGCCAGAGGATTTGAGAAACCCTCTGAGGGCCAGATTATGCTGCAGAACATTGCTTCAAATAGCAGCAGTTTGATGCTCCTCTTAGTCTTGGCTTACAATGGCATCAATCGTCTAGTGTTCATAAGAAGGGGGATTAAACCAATGACACTGGAGATGCCTTTGATCCCTCACACATTCCCATCTCTCACAAGCTTTGCTGGGTTCAGTTTTAGTGTCCCTATCGCCTACCAGTGACAAGATGGGTAAACTAGGGTCAGACACATTTTCGCTGATCCATCTTTTAAGACCTTGTCAAAAGCAGTGATGGGACATGTGAATCTGTTCCCATCCAAGCCTGTGACATAATGGGAAAGGATGGTATCAAGGGCAAAGCTGGAACCAGGGCACCTTGTCATGTAGTTCCTATAAATCTAAATAGGATCTGCATGTTTAAACATACACTAAGGGGTTGGTGTCCAGACTGATTCCAGACACTCCCAGAGGATATGTTATCCCGTAGATCAGCTAGCTCACAGTGCCACTATAAGCCCCCCAACCTTACCTAGGAGCAAATAGTTTCTGGTAACTATCAAACATGACAACCCTGACCCCTCAGGGATCGTGGAAACAGTGTACTACTTTTCACTCAGTCACTCGTGCTCACTTGGTCTCAGAGACATACACAGAATAAACAATGGGGACGTTTTCAATAAGTATTTATTGAAACAGTGTTATTCTAGTATAAAATATGTGTGTTACTACAACCATTAGACAGAAACCGATATATACGAATACAAGCACCAACAGAGTAAATAAAAGGTAGAATTCTACCATGGTTCTAAAACAGGGAATATATGTAGGCATATAGATACATGGCAGTAATCATGCATACTACTAAGATGCAAACCCTAGTTAAGTCTACCTAAGTCTACCTAGCATGTATTTAGGTGGAAAGCTAAGAATCCCCCTAGGAAAGAGCCAACTCAATTACCTGATAAGAGAGAACAAAGGACACTGTCTTGGTCACAAGTTGGACACCCCACAAGGGATGTCAGACCACTGCATGCTGGAGTGTCTGCATGCAGGGAGTTCAGCATCTCATATCAGCATGGAAGCTTCTCCTATGGTTTGCCCAGCAAAGATGTGGTACTTATGTACCCGATAGGTACCCTCAAGGGTTCTACCTAGATGTGTCATGGTTCTGTGGGCCTGTCGTCCAAGGATGACCACAGCTGTGAGTTTTGTGCAGAGTTATTATACAGACGATGGTAATCCTGCTATGATACTAAGAATCCTCATGCATAATAAATGAAACTAGTTTTTGAAGAAAACCACACAACATTTATTCATCACTGTTAGACCTGGCCCTTTTTACAGATTTATCTCCAATAGCCTTTTGCCTTCTATTTTTCTAACCCTGTTTTTGTTGGCTATAGGATTCTGGACACTTTCCACTGCTGACCAGTGCTAAAGTGCATATGCTCTCTGTATAAATTCTGACAATGATTGGTTATCCATGATTGGCATCGTTGATTTACTGGTAAGACCCTAGTGAAGTGCATGATGTGTGCCAGGGCCTGCAAATCACATGCTACTAGTGAGCTTGCAGCACTGGCTGTGCCACCCACAAAAGTAGCCCTGTAAATGTACCTCAGACCTACCACTGTAATGTCTGCGTGTGCAGTTGTGTACTGCCATATTGTCCTGGCAAGTACACCCACTTGCCAGGCCCAAACCTTCCCTTTTCTTACATGTCAGGCACTCCTAAGGTAAGCCGAAGGTACCCCCATGGGCAGGGTTCAGTGTGTGTGAAAGGTAGAACATGTGCTAGTGTGTGTGACATGTCCTTATAGTGAAATACTGTGTCATTCGTTTTTCACTGTTAAAAGGCTATCTGTCCCATTGGCTTCCCATTGGGGTTGCAACGTAACATTTTTACATGTGTAACTTGTAATAGGGACAAGATAGGAAAATTAGGTTTAGACTCTGAACTCAGAATTTATTAACACACCTTTTGGTGAAGGTGGTTTTTAAATCCTGCATTTGAAAATGCCACTTTTAGAAAGTGGGCATTTACTTACATTACCATTTTGTGTGCCTCTGGCTGTTTGTGTATTCAGCTTCTGGTGTGTGAGTGACAGGAGCTCGGATGTGCGTTTGCTCTAAACAGTTACGGGGGGGGAGGGGTTGAGGTGTGCCCTGCCTTGCCTGGGTGACTGATCGCAGGCCTGACTAGACCTGGTCTGCATTTAGAGTGGTGGGTGGAGTGGTACTTACACCTGAATGGGTTGTGTCTCCTTTTGCACAATGCTGTCTCCGCCCCTGTGCTCATACTGCACCAGTGAAGGCAGAACTGGTTTGGACTGGGTTCAGAGACCCTTTCACAAAGAGAATAAATATATTTTGGGGTATAAGTATTAGACCTAAAACCCCAGAACTTTGGAATGCTTCAAGAAACAAGAGGGCCCTGCCAAGAATAAGAGTTGAAGAGCTGTAAGGAGGAGTACTGCCCCTCTGCTGTGTGCTGTGTGGGGTTGGCCTGCAGTTGCTGCTTCTGTCTGTGGTGGAGAAAAGGACTGATCCTTTTTTGCCCTGCTGTGGTATCCTGCTTGTGAAGAACCCCCAAGGGCTTGTGTGTGCTGGTACCCTTACTTTCCCTGAGGACGAGTTGGGGGGAACCTTGGACTCTTCTGTGCCCCCAACAAAACCACTTAGGAGAACTGGCGCAGGGAGTCAAAAGGACCAGCTTTTGGAGTACTGCACCACTTTAGAGATGAGGAAGGTTGCTGCAAATGCCCCTGGCGGATAGAGCTGGTCGCCATGAGTAAAACTAGCCCAAGATCGTCCAAACCGGCCTAATGCGGCCCAAGATATGTCCTTTTAAAGTTTGGCGCCTTTGATCTTTCCTTGCTGGGAGCACTTGGAGCTCCGCTGCCGTTTGATTGGATTCCCCAGGGGTGGGCCAGGGCCTGGGGGAGAGCTGCTTAGGTAACGTGTTACCTTGTGTCACCCACTCCCCATGCCTCTATCTCACCCGAGGAATCCATCATCCGGGCAGACTCATGGTAAAGAGGGCCGGTACCCCATCCCCGGGCTCTGTGTGCATCCTGAGGTGGAAAGCACCGTCGTGCTTCCCCAAGAGTAGGGACAGGGGAGGGCTGCTGCCTCCCCATGTGTTACGTTCTTTCCCTGCTCCCCTTACCTGTGTCTGGGGGAGTGGTAGGTGACCGTGGAGTCTTCCGAGTGAGCAGACCTCCATACCTGTTGCCCGCTCCTGCGGCAGCACGTGTGGGTGCTACTAGGGCAGGGAGCCGGCGAGGACAGCTGGGGGTGGGCTTCCTGAGCTCCCCTTCACAAAAGATCACTGTTGGGGTGCCGGTGGGATGGGCACCCCCACCAGACCCAACAGACCCAGAGGAAATCATGCCTGAAGCCTCAGCCGGAGAGCCGATACTATGATATTCGCTGCACTCTGGAATCTCGCCCAATTATTCTTTGTGGGGCCTTGGCTTGGGATTGTATTTGTGCCCATAACTTTACTTGGGGTGATCCTAGGAGGATAGGACCACCACCGAACCGTTCCGCATGATGTGCTCTTGGTGTTTGAGTCATCTGCTTGGTCCTCGCACTAGGTAAGGGGGACTTCAAAATCATCATCTCTCTCACTGTTTATTACATTTTCAAGCTCTCTTTTGTTGGGGCTATATGCTCTTCAGCATGGAATCATAGAGTTGTTTTACTAAAAGTGTGGGAGGCTTATGAATAGTACTCTTTCAGTGATACTGATCAAATTATATTGAAATGTCAAAATGGTTTATGTGATGTCATAACACGCACCTAGTGGTGCAGTGATTAGGTTCTGATGTGTTACATGCCTTCTTTATGACAAGTGCCTAGTGGCACAATGATTTTTGTTATGTTGTCTTAAAAGTGCTTTACATGCTATGCAGTGGTTTATGGTCTACTGTGTTTTGATGTATATATAATACAAAGGCTATTTTTATATTACCTTGTCTGGAGTCTCTTGTAGTGTGCCTAGTGTGTCACTAGTGTGTGTGTGTTGCGCAAATGCTTTACACATTGTCTCTGGGATAAGCCTGACTGCTCTGCCAAGCTACCAAGGGGGTGAACAGGGGTTATCTTGGGTGTGTAACTCCCTTACCCTGACTAGAGTGGTGGGTTCTGCCTGGCTTCGGTGTATACCCTAGCCAACCAGACACCCCATTTATAACAGGCACCTAGGTAAAAGGTCAGCGCCAGAGCCGTTATGTAGAGCATGGTAGGACAAATGTAGGTAAAAGGTAGTGCAGCTACCTAGGCCCATATTGGGGTACATTGGGGCTCATAATAACCTCTTCCTGACTTTGGCAGCAAATCCCTGCACCTGAAGATGGTCTATACATCTGTGACCTGGTCTCCAGCCCTCCATTGTTAATTGGTAATCAAAGGGGTGTACAAGATTCAGACCAAGCCAATCCCCAACTGTTCACTCTGAGGCCAGACTTGCACTTGTGGCTCCATTGTTCATTACTCTCTGAAGAGGCTCATCCACACTACTTGTAGGAGTGTCTGCTCTGTTAATGATAAGGAAGGACTAGAGATCTAGGGTGTTACAAACATGTTAAGGAACTGACAGTAACTGCTGGATTTTCAAATGGGAATCTATTTTAGTGTGATGAAACTCAAACTCACATCCAAGACATTGGCTTGGCTTATGAATAACAACTCCTTACACATAATTTTTCTAGTCATGCATACAAATATGAACATTGAGGGGCTTATTCACAAAGGCATTTTGAGTATGTAAATTAATACTGCTTTAGTACTCTTACGTGCTCTTACATGCCCATGTGAATTTTGCCCTGTTGGAAATGGGGTTTCTGGTTGGCCAGGGTATGCACCTAAGCCAGGCAGAACCCACCACTCTAGTCACGGTAAGGGAGTTACACACCCAAGATAACCGCTGCTCATCCCCTTGGTAGCTTGGCAGAGCAGTCAGGCTTATCCCAGAGGCAATGTGTAAAGCATTTGAGCAACACACACACACACCAGCAACACACTAGGCACACCACAAAAAGAGGCTTCACACAGGTTATATAAAAATATTCATTGTATTATACACTAAACATATTAGACCATATCACATAAATCTCTGTGCCACTAGGCTCTTGTCATAACAAATGCATATAAAACATGCAGTTCATCATTCACTTTGCCAACCACTAGTATAAAGTCACTCATATTGCCAGTGTCATAAGCACCCATTACGCCTAACATCACAGTTAGTGAAAACAGTAAATACTTCCAAGTTGCACCAGTCAGAAAACATCATAAAGCAGCGTTGTTGTGCATAGTATGCAGTTCCTGCAAATGATACTGACTATGTGGTCACTGCGAGGTAAAAATTACTAGCATCCACATATCAGGGCATCACAATGCAGTGGTTATGAAACCGTTCCACAAATCACCAATTCCATTACAGGGGTGCCCGGGCACTTGCACTCCTATCAGGCGCTATACGGTAATTCAGGCCAGAACATAGGGCACAGAGACTGACGGACTCAACCGGACCGGGACCTCCATCGAGGATTCCTTCCCACCCTATCAGCTGAGTCGTGAGTGCTCCACCAAAGGTAGGCCACGAGAGTAAAGCATTGCACCCATAGGTATGAAGGCGGTGCAGCAGCGGGTAAAAAAAACACTTAAAATTGATACTTGTATAGCGCACTACTCACCCGAAAGGTCAATTTTTTACTTAGCAGACCCCTCTTGTTCTCTCAGAGAGGTGTTTGGCGTGCACAAAAGCCAAGCAGGATTCCTGCCTGCTCGGCTGCCACAGGAAGAAGAACCCAATGATTCCCAGGGGGGGAGGGAGCCACCAAGAACTCATGCGGTCTACTTTGCAACCTCTGATCCGCCCAACTCATACTGGACTTCTTTCTCGGTTCCCCCATGTCGGTAGCTCAATTTGAGCAGCTGGCTGCGATTACTCGGCATGTGTGCTGTAATTCAGCTCCAGACGGAAGTCGGGTCGGCCGGCGGTCGCACCTAACCTGGGGTCGACTGGAACAGGCTCACTGGAGTAATCTCTTTCTCTCCTCAGCAGGGGAGATGTGGAGCATCAGCGCTGCAGCAACGTGAGGCTCTGGCCCAGTGCATCCATTGCGTCCCTGCAGCAGAGGCCACACACACTGTCGGTGGAGGAGGGGGGAGAGCACTTCCACCTCCAACTCTCCCTTCCCGCTACCCTCTCACAACAGGGACAGGGCCTTGTTGCACATGCTCCAGCACCAAGGAAAGCAGACAGTGTTGTCCACGCTCAGAGTGGTAGGCTAAAGGGCTCCCCAAGCCCTGTCTCTTTTAGAGTGCTCCTGGGAGAAAAGGAAAGTGCTCTCTACGCTGGTGCCACAAAGGAGCGTTCAACCCATGCTTTAATTCCAGACACAAGGGTGAAGGGCAGTCCTTCTTCTGCTCCAGACAGGAGCAGCAACTGCAGGCCAGCCCACCCCACACACATCAGGGGCAGTGCTCCTCACACTGCTCCCAGCCCTCCTTCCAGTCAGGTTACTTTATGATCCAGCAAGGATATGTCTTGAAATCTTTTATCTACCTGAGATTTCCAACAGGAGGCAAGCACACACATGCCCTTGAAGATTTTCCCCAAGAAGGATACCACAGCAGATCAAAAAGAATCTGTCCTTTTCCTTGACCACAGACAGAAGCAGCAACTGCAGGCAACCCACTCCTCACTCAGAAAAGGCAGGGCAACTCACACAGTCCTTTCGCTCTTGTTCTTGTCAGGGTCCTCTTACTCCTTGATGTAATCTAAAGTCCTGTGTTTTTAGGTGCTATACTTATACCACAAATAGTCATTGTTCTCTTTGTTGTAAGGGTCCCTGAACCCAGTCCAAACCAGCCCTGTCTTCCATGATACAGCATATCCACAGGGGGTGGAGACCGAATTGTGAAAAAGGAGACACAGTCTATTCAGTGCAAGCAAAACTCCTTCCACCACTCTAAATGCAGACCAGATCTATTCAGCCATGAGATGAGACACCCAGGCAAGGCATGCACACTAAGCATGGGCGTAAAATTCGTTCCGCTTGCGGATTTTCCTCAATTTCGCGTTCTGCGAATCGCGCAAAATCGCGGCAAAATCCGCGAATCCGCGAGCGGGACGAATTTTGCTCAGGAAGCACTTACAGGGTTAAAGCAGGTGCCCAAGTTGAAGCTAATTTCTTTGTAACCATTTACAAAATGGTTACAAAGAAATTAACTTCAACTTGGGCACCTGCTGTAACCCTATAAGTGCTTCCTGTGCGGCGCCTCGTTGCCTACTTGCAACCATTCTCTGACCCTGCTCTGACTCTCGAAGCAGGGTCAGAGAATAGTTACAATTAGGCAACGAGGCTCCTGTCACTAAAATTAAACCTCAGCAGGAAGCACTTACAGATAAATAAAGCAGGTGCCCGAGTTGAAGCTCAAATTCAGTAATGCATTATAATCAGCCCAAGAATCTAGTGAGCACGGTCGATGCTAGGCAGGTGTGCTTTCTCCTCAGATCTACCGTCTACAATTAGCTGTAATCCGTGATGGTGGTCTAGACATCCACGAGTTTCTCGAGCGCCCCCTGTACTTCCAGTGACCAGCACTTACTGCTTTCTCCTCATCTGCTGCTCTGATCGGACTCTGACCCTTTATAAACAAGAGGCATGTGAACTCGCACAGAAGCCCGGCCCCACACACACTAGGCTATGCAACCTCTTCCCGCCCTTTCCCCCACTCTGATGGACAGCTCACTCGAGGGACCTCGGCGCCTATGGGCGCGGTGGCAAAGTCACAGACACACGTGGTGACTTGCCACTCTTCTGGGCCTTTACGCAGCTGTAGTGTAGAAAAAGCACGATACATTTACCCAATGAGGTAGAACTTACTGATTAGCCAGTAGAAAGTACTCCAGTTAAGTATGGTGCAAATAGCAAAACAATCTGCGATTCGCAGATTTTTTTGCGATTTCGCTCCAATTCGCAGACCGCTGATTCGCAAAATTCGCCCATACTTGATGCACACCACAACTTCCCTAGTGACTATCTAGGTTGAATGCACATCCCCAGCTCCTGTCACTCAAACCCCAGACGCTGAATACCCAAACAGCCAGAGGCGCACAGAATGGTAAAGCAAGAAAATGCCCACTTTCTAAAAGTGACATTTTCGAACACAGAATTAAAAAAACACTTTACCAAAAGGTGTGTTAATAAATTCTGAGTTCAGAGAGCCTAAACTCCATTTTTCTGTTTTGTCTCTATTGAAAGCTATACATGTAAAATGTTACAGCGCAGGCCCAATGACAAGCCTAAGGGAAAGACAGCCTTTCAATAGTGAAAAACGAAATACACAGTATTTCACTATCAGGACATGTCACACACGCTAGTAGATGTCCTACCTTTCACATACACTACACCCTGCCCATGAGGGTGCCTTGTATGTAAGGAAAGGGAAGGTTGGGGCCTAGCAAATGGTGCCCTTGCCAGGGCAGCATGGCAATTCACAACTGCATGTGCAGACTCTGCAGTGGTAGCTCTGAGACACATTTACAAGGCTACTCATGTGGGTGTCACAACCAGTGCTGCATGCCCACTGGTAGCATTTGATTTACAGGCCCTGGCACACACTGTGCACTATACTAGGGACTTACCAGTAAATCAAATATGCCATTCATGGATAACCAATACTTTTCACAATTTATAGAGAGAGAGCATATGCATTCTAGCACTGATCAGTCGTGGTAAAGTGCCCAGAATCCTATAGCCAACAAAAACAAGGTCAAAAAAATAGGAGGCAAAAGGCAAAAAGTTTGGAGATAAACCTGCCTAAATGTCCAGGTCTAACATCCCCCAAACTTCTAAAATGGCAATAAAATGGTAATGTTCAGGTAAAATTTATATACAAGTAGGAAAGCCTGTGTACTCTGCACTTTTACTGAAAGTGGGGTTTGACGTTTCTGCACCGATTTACAAAGGAAGGTAAAAGCACATAAAAAGTACTCCTGTAGTAATAACTACCGTAACCATAAAGGCTTTTGAGAATCATCCTCTAAGGGAATTAGTTATTACCATAACATTAGTGCATCTTAACATGGCTTCACCATATTTTTTTAGACAATATTATATTTTAAAGCTACCACAGTGCAACTTCTTTTAATCCACACTGGGTTAGGGTATCTAAGCTACATCGTTTATTGGCAGCAATATTTGCTAAAGCCTCGAGTTCGAGTAGCTTCATGCATAATCTGATGGTCAGCTCTTTATCACCATGGTCAAAGCACCAAAGGGCTCTAACATATATTCCTTCATCTGACTCCTCCATAATAATAGTGTCCTATGTTTTGCAATATGCCAAATATATGTATACGTACAAAGTGTTTCAAAGAATGAAGCACCCTGCAGAAAAAGGTTTAATTTGGTGTGCTTTATAAATTTTCACTATCCCAAAACTGGTAATAAGGTATTAACCGTCATTTAGATACTGCTTACCTCATTTCCTTCAGGCTGCCTTATATATCTTAAAGTAAGTTACCCACGGCTTCTTATTTTATATCACATTAAGCAAATGCCTTTAACAGACATGTCCTTGAAAGATACAACCTTTAAGAAAGTAATCCATTATTAATTGCATTTTGTTGACATTTGAACACAAAGGATCCATCTCACAAAGTCACTGTGCATATAGTAAGACCCACAATCTCTTAAGGTTGTGCATATTTGCAAATGTTTTGAAGCATGTTTGTCAATCTAGAATTGCACATAAAACTGTAAAGGGCTTCAATACTTCCAAGATGTTTAGGGAAAGGTACACCACTTGCTTTACAATTGAAAATGTGGCCAATTCAGACCCAGAAGCTCTTGCCAAATATTGTCTAATTTCTAATCTTCTCTGCCTCACTTAAAGTTGAATCTGTGGTAGACACATCATCGCCAGCTGATTAGCAAAGGGCAGTTTCCTCCTTAACATCCAGCACATACTAATTGTTAGAAACCAGGGGCCTCATTCATGAGGCCTTGCGTCAGTTTTGCGCTTCCGATTCGTCACTTTTTGTGACACATCGGCGGCGTAAAACATGTCTCATGTTGCGCACTATTTACACTATTTACAAAGTGACGCATCTAAGCAGTCATGAATATTTGACAGACATTTTTAATTGCCCTACCCCTCCTGCAACTTTCTCTCAAAATGTTGGCAACCTGGCCTTTTTCTATGATGCTAGCTTATCTATGATCCATTAAGCAAACAATGGTATAAACAATGGTTTTATCAGGTGATGTCCTGTGACAAATCTTGTCTCTATTACTCCTAGCTTAAAAAAATTACTCTTGCTCTGGAAGTGGTGTGCGCCAGAATAGACTACTACAATGGTATTTTTAAAAACATTATTAAAGTGCAAAGAGTTCTGCAATATGCCTCCCACCTCTTTCCATCACTGGAACACGCACATCCCCACCGTCTATCATCTGATGACGCTCCACTGGCTTTCGATGGAAAACAATTTAATTTAGGATCTTAGGCCTTGTGTACAAGGTTCTTCATGACCGAACACCATCCTAATTTATTGAAATGCTGCTAACCGAGCAAACAAACCTAAAAGGTAGTGGCCCAAAACCTTTTTCTCTTTCACCAGCCAAGTACAAAAGCTTGGTGGTAGACCTTTTCCTTCTAAATGTTATTTCCTTTTAAACTTGCTTCTTTTATCCCTCCTCCTCCTCTTTAAAGATAATGTACGCAAGTCCACTAAATACTAAAGGCTGATCTCTTACTGCACAGTATTATCTGCTCCCTTCCTGCTACTGCACCCCCCTTTAGTACTTTGACTTTGTCATAACTTCTTATTCTTCTATTACCTTTCTGTAATATCATTTAAAAGTGATTCGCCTGAGTCCTGCTCGGAAGCAGCGTGACTGTAAACAAGCTCTGCGCCCGGCTCGGCCAGCCCCATTGCTGCTGCTTGTGACACGCTCTGGCTCTCCCGCTCCCGGAGACGCTCAGCCTGTGACGGGCACAGCCAGAGCCCAGAGCGGATCCTGCTCAGTCAGGAGTGGAGCCCACAGGAGCAATCAGTGGTGGCGGCGTGCGGCGTGCAGCCTCAGAGACGGGTGCCTCGTAAGCGCTTACGAGGCACCCATCTCTGAGGCCGCACGCTGCACGCAGCTACATTTTGGACCATGCATTCTGTGAAGACACTGCAATGGTATGTGCTCGGAAAGTTAAAAAAGTAAGGGAAAGTAGGAAATGCTAAGCCTTCGATCTCATAAGAGGTTTATGTCAAAAAAGTATGTATTTAAGTTCGCTACAGGATTTGTAGTGTAGCCTTGTATTTCCATGAGATGAGGTGTCAGTAAATAAATTAAGCCTGAATTGTACCTCCTCCCTTCACTTGACTGTCTGTATGCCTTCACTCTGAGTTTTAAGGTGATTTTTTTTAAACGGAAAGAGACATCATCTTAGAAACATGTTCAGACATCTGCCAACAGCTAGGCATTTCAAGTGGGAACATCTTTGCAAAGTATTGGAAGGAAATGGTCCCTATTAATAATAATTGTCTGTTATTTGAGTAGCGCCTAATGCCGCATTTTTAAAATTGCTGAAAATAACGCATTTCTAAGGTTAAGAATATTCAGTTCAACTCACCCCCACTTTTAAGCCATTACTTTGAAAAGTCACCAGCCGCCACTGCTTAATATACCCCATAAGCCTAAAGTATCCGTGAGGTGGCTTCTGTTCTGTTCAGAGGGTTGACAGTTTGGTCTTGACTGTGATTTGGAGCAGGCCAATATTGATTTGCATATGGTTGATGTTTTTAACTGCTAAAGTCATTAAGGATGGAATGGTAGACTGTCAAGAGTAAATACTAAGGATTAAGATTAACTCCAGCACACACAAGGAATAGAGTACTCTACATTATCAGGATCACACGCATAACTCAAGGCCCAGATGGATGTTCAAATATTCCTTTTTATGTCTGCTTCTTTACAGAAATACAACAGGTGTATATGGAAGTTTTGATGAAACATGCTATTCCTGACAAAAGAATACCCTTTCAGGCATAGAGTGACGAATAAATTATGCAAAAAAGAAGCAGAGAACTCTGGGTAGTTCCCAAGTTTAGGTGAAAAATAGCTCCATTATACAGCACTCTCAACACAGGCAACCCTATACATTTGCTGACCTCAAATGTCTGCTTTTCTATCTAAGTCTTTAAGCGTAGGATTAGCACAGTCCCATCCACGTCAAGATAGAAAGGGGCAAAGTCTTTTACAATTTCCACAGCAAAGTATTTAAGTATGGGATTAGCACAGTGCTGTCCATGTTGAGCTGTAAAATGGCCAAAGCCTTTTACCACTCCAGGCACAATATTACAGCTTTGGATTGGTAAAATACCATCCAAGCCAACCTGAAATTAATAAAATTGGCAAATGTAAAGGGAGTTGCATTTGATAAACTAAGAGCCTCATCTGACACTAGCATAATCACATGTGCTAGTGCGCACCCAGTAATTACTGATACTGGGTGGTGTGGTATTAATCAGGTATTTATCAGGAGTTAAGTTTGTACATAACCCTAAGGGGCATATTATCAAGGGGGTTTATCTCCGCCTTTTTGGCTTTAAAAGCCAAGAAAGCGGAGATAAAATTATCTCCCTATTACCTAGCTGTCGCTAACACCAGTTAGCGACAGCTAGTAGGAGATAGCGACCATCTTGGGCCCCACTTTGCATGTCAGTGATATTTGTCACTAATGACATGCAAAGTGGGCGTGCCAAGATGTTAGCGACTGGAAACAGTCGCTAACATCGCTATCTCCTATTACCAACTTATGGAGATATTTGCGCTAAGCGCGAATATCTCCAAAAGCTAACACCTGCCCTGAGCAGTTCTTAGCCATGTTATCCAATGGGAGGTGGATAACATGGCTAAGAGCATTAGCTCGGTAATACATGAATATCGCGGACTTTTCAGCGATATTCATGCATTGCGGCCGATTTTTAACGCAATTGCGATAAACCTTGGTAATACCAAGGTTTATTTGCGATAAAAATCGCCGCAGCTCAGCGGTAAATTTTTGTCTCTAACCAAGCAATAGCGATAATTATCGCTATTGCTTGGTAATATGCCCATGAGTTCTGAAACTCAGGAATGGGAATTAGGTGCTAATCACATGTGTTTTCCACCATTTCAAGGTGCACAAATACAGATTGTATGCAGGATTTGTGCCAGGTTTTACTTGGCAAAAATTGAAGTAGGTAAACAGCTGCAGGGTGCACAATCAAGGTAACAGAATCCCGATCCAGGAGAAAACAGGAGTTTGCATTCGAACCCAGATTAGCGCGAGAGACAGATTGAAGCCCTAATGCATAAAGTGATGAGAGCAATTATGATACTGAAATAAGGGCTTTGTTATGGGTTTTCATAGAGATCTGTGTAGAACAAACCCTGTCTTAACTGCGATTATTTCATTTCTAAAACCTGACCATTACCTTCCAACAACCTTTCTAGTGCCTAAGATGGCAGTGTCCCTGCTCCGACACAACATATACCTCTACTTTTCAAATGATTTTCTTTCCAGCACCTAAACTTGACCTCTTTCAATCTCTACAAAGTGATTTACATGCTTTGTTGTTATTTTGTACAAATGTTCCTTTAATATATTAGCTACCTTATATAGGGAGTTCCCTTCCTTAGAATCTGTAATTCCAAGAAGGCTCGACAACAGACAGACACCAGATTTACAAGAGTAAAATATATTTTTGTACTTGGAAATTCCTAGTTCACTGACTGGAATAGGGCAATTGTACCTATAGGGTGGAATTTCTGTATTCACAAATTAAGCAGTAGGGGCAAGCTCGTGTGCATTCTTGGGTGAGGCAGGGGCTGGGGCAGGGGGGTTCTATTTATTAGGTATTTAATACTGTGCACAAATGCAGAAACAGATACAATGTACATTTTCAACATATACTTTTTAAAGCTTACTTTAACACTGCACAAATTGAACACATATGGGTATATTCACAAGAACGTGTTATAACTACCGCAAGAGTAGCGTAATGCAACTTTCAACAACGCAGCCCATCGCGGGAAAATAACCCTATGTCAACGCGGAATTCACAACAAGGCGGTAGCATGCGATAGACACCAGATAACGCGGCAAATGTCTGCATGAAAATCAACGCAATGCCGCAAAAATGTGATACTCGAATGCAAAAAAACATGCGATGAGGCAAATCGCAATACAAAAATCAGAGAAAAACAGCCATAGGCCTGCAAATCCCACGCGTCATGCGGGAAATGTATGATTAATACATACTTCTTCCCTTTATGTATTAAATACTCCGTGCAAACCAGTTGCATACACCTGACAGAACCATCCTTTTTGTCCAGTGTACTTACCCAGGTTCTGAGGGTTACTGGGTTACCCCATTATCATTAATTGCCAATCCCACGCGTCATGCGGGAAAATGCACTATAAAAGAAAAATATATATTTGAACCAATTCCAACTGTGTAGCACCTTGGATGCACCCGGACTGAGTTTAGAGGACAAGCCTAACCCCACAAGCCCCACAGAGGACCAGCATGGAACCCCGTGTTAGGGGAAGGGCAAGGAGAAGAGGAAGAGGAAGACGGTGTTCAGTCTGCAGGAAGACCGGATCATCATCACAGAGGTCATAGGACACCATCACTCTATTCAGCACCTCCACTGCGGCACTGGCAATCCAAACGGAAATGTGGCAGGCCAATGTCAATGCTGTCGGAGTGTTGAGGAGGTCACTGGAGGAAGTCAAGAGGCGCTAGCATGAAGTGCATAGCCAAACCAAGGATAAGCTCTCTGGCAACAGGAAGGCAGCAAGGGCGACTGGAGGTTGGAGACCTGCGACACAGGAGGAGCTGGATGACCTGGAGGAAATGGTGGCCACAGTCAGCAGTGTGGAGACAGCACGATAACCCTTGACCCAACAGCAGCAGGGTGAGTAACGACCAGGGACGGTGGTGACGGGGGAGATGGGCACAATGGCACACATGCACTAGAATGTGTAGCACATTGCACACCCACAATGATGGTGGAACTTGTCACTGATAGCCTTGGCACACTGCAGCCCACATAGAAACTCCAAGTAAGTCCCCATCCACAATGTGCACAAAGGGGCCCCCCTCCATATCACCAACACCACAACCGACCCATGCACCATGTGCTGAATCCAGCAAAGCAGCTGCTTTGTGACCCACACTGACTATGCAAGTAACACTGCAAGCCCAAAAACATGAGATGGGCCACGGATTGACATGGAGGTAGCCCAGTGCGGATCACATCCGTAAAGGAGCACATCACACTCTGACATGTCCACGTGCACACACAACCCACGGCGTACAATACACACAGCAGACGATCAATGCACCAGGCTACAAAATCTGTCCAAGAGCACATATGACCCAAGTCAAAAACAAACCAGGGTCCGAAAAGCACACAAATTCAAAAGCACACCGCCTCAAAGGGAGAAGGACACACGAAATCTGAGCTGCAGGGGCAACTCCCTCACAATGCAGCACACATAAATAGAAATCACAGAACATCAGCAATGACGGCAATGTGGTACAAAGTGGAACACCACCAGCATAGGCCAGGGCTCACAACAGGTCCCACACATGCATAGTAACTGTCCACTCACATCTGGCATTGCCAGAGACTGTGATGAAAATGCACAAGTACTACCACACATCCGTCATGCAGTTGAAAAACACACTGACTGCCATCAAATAGCCAGCTCCACCAAAACTGTGACAATGTACATTGGCATGCAGTCTGAATGTAAACATCTGTAAAAATCCAAAATACATGTGTAATTCTGTTAACCTGCATCTCACCTTTCACATTGCAAAGGGACAAACAGCACCTCATATAGGTCACACCACACTTCGTTTCAATGATGACAAAGAGGTCAACCTGCACATATGTCAAGACACCCTCCAAAGGATAATTGACAGCCTCCGCACCCCATGCCTGGGAGCAGGGCAGGCCAGCTGTCCCGAGATGAGCCCACCACCTGCACAGACCACACAGCAGGAAACCCACACCACCATGGCTGTCTTCCAGCACCCCTCGACCAATACATGGAGTTCCAACGTTTGTGAAGTTGCCAGCTGGAATTGGCTGAACAGCTGCGGGTGGGTTTCAAACTCGTGGCAGCCAAACTTGATGCCATACGTGGGTGTCTGAGTCCCATCGGGGACCATGTACAGGTCCTATCGGACACCCCTGCATCCACCATTCTCCGCCACAGACCTTGGCTTACCTCACTGGGGCCATGAATCTACTACTAGAACTGTCTGCTCAGACAGGCACCAGCGATCACAGCACAGAGTTGGCACAGATGTGGAGGCCAATGGAGACCATGGAGCAGATGCAGGCTGGAAGTATGTCTGCCACAGTTGGACACCAGCAAGTAGTAACTGGGAACTTCAATTCCCTGCAGTGCTTCATCTTGCCATTGCTGCCACTGAGCCGCTTCCAGATGACTGCAGCGGGAACATCGACACACACAGCTCCGACCCTTGTTATGTACGTGGCACACAGTGATGCTGCCCCATCACCCTCGAAGTCTGTTGTGTCAGTGGCACACAGTGATGCAGCCATAAATCCTGCCACACACACCGGACACAGAACCCGTATCAAGGGAGTAAGAAAGGGATGGGAAATACTGTGTGAGGAAGGAGGCATTCATCACCACCATATGCCCTGTCCATGCCTGGTAATGACCTATGCATCATGCCCTGGGAAACACCTCCTACTGACCCCCAGAACACTCAGCGACATGCCCCCGGACACCGACACCGACACGTACTCCAATGTCATCACTGCTGGCCAATTACACACCAGTCCTGCTGCGGACTACACCCTCCCACTTCCTAATCACTTCTCAATCCCCAAAGGACTGTGGTTTGCCCACCACTGGGCTTCCATGTGATGTGAGCTTGGATGGCCATGCACAGCTCCAGCTTCGTCAATCACCTGTATGTGAATTAAACATTCAGAATCACACAGATGTGTCATTACTAAGTTCACTAACGTATGGATGAATGGCTGGCTGAAGGGTCAATGATTGCACATGAAGGTACACCATGGTACTGACATCTATGTGTATCCCTGAGACACATGGCAAATTGGATGACTGTGAAGGTGAGTACTAGCTGTGGTCCTATTGCACATCAACAACAATCTGAAAACCACCCAAGTAGGCACACGTCCATGTGTTGAATAGGGCTATGTGTAGGAGTGACCAAATCTGTAGCAGGTCAGGAGTGGTGTCCTACTTCACATGTGACAACAGAACTTCACAATGCATACCCACTTACTCACATCTGTGTGGACACATTCTGTTATGATATATGACATTGCTCCACATGGTCAGAGGTTGGACACCATACTCATATTGCTGAAGTCACGTCAGTGCACATATCGGCCAGCACCTATCCCAAAACAATGTCTGGCTCACAGAGGTTGAGCTTGCAAAAAGGACCCACCCCCATTGCACATGTGTCAGTTAGTTCCTCCCTGTGTAGGGTTGATGCTCATTGTGGCTCACAAGTGGACAATCAAATCAACACACCTCACATTGAGACACCAGTGGTGTGGCATAGACTTTATTGGGATGTGCGTGTCAGTGTGGACAAGGTAACGGCCACAACAGGCAGGGACATGCTTAAGACACATACACGCAGCATGGGTACATGTCGAGGTTCAGGGAATGGTGGTGCAAAAATGTACAACAATCATCACGGATGGCAATGCTCCCAGTCCACCTTGCTTTGCTGGATGAGTCATGTGTTTTGTGGTGTCTGACCATTGCCCCGTGTGAGGGGGCACGACTCACTGCCCATGGGATCTGCATAGTGCCCTGCCACCGTAGTGCTCCGATTGCCTGCTCTGCTGACAGTGTTCAGGTGAAAGGGTCCGACAGGTTCATCTGTCATGCTACATTGCCATGTGTGTACTCTCCCCCAGCAGTGTGTCCGAATTGGCAATGTTGCCAAACGACGCTGTGTTGCTCCAACAATGGACCTGCATCACCATGCAAAGGTGTGTGTACACACCTGTTGCGCCGTGCACAAGCATCCAGGGTCCGGACGAAAGCAGACGTGTCCTCTGTTGTGGTGGGATATGTGAGCCATCCCCACGATGCAACAAGTTGTTGGGACATGTGCTGTGGGTAACAATAGGATGTGGCTGCAGGGACGTAGTTACTCATCAATAAATGCCCGCCCTGCTTCATGTGCATTGTGTTCCAATAGTACTTTGTTGTCCTGTTCAAGGAACATCAGTGTGAACCAATCCATTAACTGGTCCGGCAGGTGTGCTCAGCCCATGCCGTTTCACCAATCTGCAATACAGCCCAATAGGGGAGCGCCTCTATGTAGTCACTGCACACAAGGAATTGTGCAATCTCCCATGCACAACTGCCAATACATACGCAGTATGTCAAGGCGTCCTACGCATGGCTGTCTCGGTTACACTCCTGTTCGTGTTCCAACAGGGGGCGCACACTCAAGTCATAGTCCAATTCATCTACGGTTGTGTTTGATAAACATACATCCATGGGACACTCGAATGAGCATGTTCGGCAGTGGAACCAGGGCTGCACGCAGGTGACATAGGCAATGCGGAAGCTGAGCCCGTAACTGATCTGCAGCACTGCCAGTGGCACTGCGCCCAGTAAATGCAGCATACATGCACATTAGTGTTCCACGTGACGGGGGTTTTGCATGTGCCCAGTATGGCCTGCCATTGCCTTGGGGCGTCTTGTGGAACTGGCACTCTCCTCAACTGCGGCAGTTATGTGGAGGATATGCCACAGCTCTGGGCAATGATTCGAATGTGTGTGCAACGTTGGGCTGAATGGGTTGCTGTTTCCCTGAGAGTCAAGGGCATCCCATGCAGAGGTACCTCCGACAGGGGCTTCTGTGTGTGGGGTGTGCATGAGTTGGATAGTTTATTTGCACTATGCGTGGTGTGGGAGTCGTCCACATCTGCCATAGCATCTCTCTCAGGGTGTTCCAGGAGCGTTCTGGACCAAGGTCTGAGGTGCAGGTGTCATCATTCCTTCTGCAGTGGGACAATGGAGCTTTCATCCCTGATGTTTGTCTATCTTCTACTTGCGTTTTCGGAATGTGATGTGGCTTTGGCGCTGAGATTGGGGCACGGCCTTGGGCTCATGGTGTACAGATGGCGATGCACACACACAGGTTGGCATGAGGAGCCAGGTGCCATACAAGACCTTGCGCTGCTTGTGCAATTTCACTCCGTCTTTCTCCCTCGCTCTCTCTCTCTCTTTTCTTTGTTGGGCACATGGCAAACCTTCTTCTCTTGGGTTTAGTGATCCAGGCTGTGTCCTACAGATTGTCCAGTGAGGACCCCTAGGTCTCATCCAAATGGTTGTTGTGGCATTTTTTTGCATGGTGTTTGTGTTGGTGATTGCATTGCTGTGTGACTGAATCTCCATTTTCTGGCCACGCATGTATGTTGATGATCCTGCTTGTGTGACATCAGGCAGAATATTTGTTTTGGGATTCCTGGTGTTGATGTGCAGTTTCTTGATCCAGGGTTGGGGGTGGGCCGGGGGGTGTTTGCGGGCCTGGGTGTGGTGTTGGTGGGTGTTGTGGCCCTCTTGGATGTCCATGCTGCATTTTCAGTTGCTCCATGGCATCTGTTTGTCTTCAGGTGTGGCTGTAGGCTGTGCTCCCTTTGTGATGCAGGCTGTGGTCTGACTTTGCACCAGGTCAGAGCAGGTGTAAAATTCCTGCTGCTAACGCGCCTTATCGCGTGTTTTGTGTTCTTACCGCCGATCTGTCTGGTCGTTATGAATTCTGAGGTGTGGGGTTGTCGCCGGTTTTGGCATGGGAACGCCTACTCTGCATCTCATTAGCGATTGTTGTGGGGGTCCTCTGTGGCAATCTTTTTATGGGCTGCTATTGCAGGGAAACTGGTGCTGTGGGCTGTTAACACCAGCTTGTGAATGGTGGGGTACATTTATCACGACTTTGGCTGCGATAAAGTGCTGTTAATTCGGCAATAGCTCCTTGTGAATATGCCCCATGGTGCAGGGATGTGGGAGGGAGGTTCCATAACTTGGAATTTGCCACACTAAGTCACAGTCAGAACTATGCATTCTCCAGAAACATGTGAATTATTTTCCTCTTTTGCAAGGCACGGAGCTTATTTATGCCAAAGCCTGTAGTTACTGCTGTTTGCAGTGAGAGAACATCTGGTGGTCTGGGAGGAAGTGGTTTCAACATGGCCTAAAATATATTCCCAGCCAAAAACAGCTCCTGAGTTGCAATTCCGAGAACAGATAGTTACCTGGAAAAAAATTACAAATATATTTATGACTATCATAGATTTCTCCGAGTACTTGAAAATTATGAAAAATGCACAAATTGAATCCATAAGTAAGAATAATCCTCCACGAGAGCAAATGTTCAAAAAAAATGTATCTACCCTTTGTGAAATAATATATGCACTGACATTACCTTTTCGTACTGATATTTTTTTCCCCCGATTAATATTTGTCCAAGATGCTTCGATTTTCTTTAACGATGTATAGCATTTGCCACTTGCTCATTTTTAATATACACACTGAACTTGGCTTTACCTTTCAGGTACAATGCAAGACGGGAGGAGAACCCGTGTGGATTCCGAAGAACCAACTACTGACGCCCACGTATTTTATATATATTCGTATGAAGACTGTGGATTTGTTCAGCACAGCACCAGACTACTCAATGAATGTGTTAATTTTTCATTTGTATTGATAGCCTTGCTTTTGCCCATGTGTTCCTACGGCGAAGATGACATGGACACAATAAAGTAGATGACAATTGTGGCACTTTTGTTCATTCTTTGGGCTAGTTTGAGGGCATGGGCCTAGAAAATGAGTAATAAATGATACGTGTTAGTTTACACAAAAAGTTTTAAAAAAAGAACAAGAAAAAATAAATAAATTATCTTTGTGTTTTATGAGAATGCTTTTGTGTATGTTTTTATGCTTCAGCAGTTTTTTTAATTCACTGCATTGACTCTTGTTTTGAAATATGCATATCTCTTCTAACCTGCTCAACTGTTTCATTTCTGTCTTAGCACCTCACGTGGACAGGTGCAGATTTTCAGTGGGTTGACTTGCCCACTAAACTAATCAACAATGTGTTGTCCATGTACTTAAGAACTTCAATCAAAAAACAAATGTATCATAGCCAGAATATTGAATATCTAAATATTGTGAAGGTGTACGTAGGTAAGCATAGATTTAATGTTCTTATCTACACATTGATGTACCTTGAAGATATATATATTGCCAAAGTACAAGTGTGTGGAGTCAAGTATGGTAAATCTATACATACCTGTATATTCTTATCTTCCCAATATTTTTGTAATCGGTATTCTGGCTATGATATTTTTATAGCATGTTATTTAGGACTCGATATTCTGATATTAAACCTCCACCACAATCAGAGGTTTCTTTAGCAGCATATATACTTCTATCCAATAGCATTGTGGGTGAATGACCGATACTTGTACACCATACGGATTCGTTGCAAAGGGTGCTGCCGAATTCAGTAAATATATTTGGACCGGACAGCCCCATATCTGTTAATGAAACCTAAGTATATCATAAACAAAGCGAGTACCCATGGAAATATGTAATTGCTTTTGAAGGTTTAACAACATATAATTTACTTTGCTAGCACATCAGCAAACAGACATGAATCTGTGACACCTTACGATTTGTGGGGCCCTGGGCAAGATATATTGTAGGCCCTTGTTTGGAGAAACATTGCATGTATTACCTATTTTCAGCTCATCCAAACCCTCATGATGCCAAACGATATTCAATTATATGTTAAACCTTCAGAACCGGGAGCATGTGATAACAGGAGATGCTGTTCTGTGCTGTGTAAGAGGGATCAATCATTGCAGACCATATTAATTAAAAATGGCCCTCTGCGTCTCAATACCTATGCAGTGGTGGACAAACACGCTGCCTAGTGCCATTTACAACCTTTGCACCTTGGTTCAGATGTGTGTGCATGCTGTCTAGCATAGGATTTATACTGGAAGCAAACCTTTCCAGTACAAAATCATGTGACTAGAAAACGTTTGAAAAATTCCACACATTGTATGTGTGGTGCTCAGTTCAGCACCCATGCAATGGATGAAACGTTTGGAGAAATTAAAACATTTCTTATGTTAGTAACTGCTTCATGGAGGTGCTATTGTTTTTCATGCAAAGCCCGGTCCTTCTAGCTTAGTAGAGAGGGATGCCTGCTCTAATCTGCCCAAGTTAAAGCCAAGTAATGCTCCCCTGATGCAAGTGGTGTAAAGCTTAAAATGGTATATCAGAACAAATCTTGCCTACTAATCCTCCTAGACCTATCCTCAGCCTTCTACATGGTAAAACATGACAGTCTCATTGAATTACTTGAACACAGAATGGGATCATCAGGGGTTGTCCTGAATTGGTTCACCTCATCTCTACTCAAAGAACTAAGGTTAACCAATCCTTTTCCACTACCACTCCAGTCACTTTAGGGGTCCCTCAAGGGTCCACCCGATCACCTGCTCTCTTTATCCTGTTAATTGAGCCTCTACCAAAATGTTGACATTTTCCAATGTACAATACCACATGTATGCAGATGATACCCACTATACCTTAAAATCGCATCCCCTGAGGACATCCGTCTAATCAACACAACTCTGCTAAAAACCCAAAGTGGCTAACCAGAAACCACCTTAAACTCAACTCGCTCAAAACCAAATTCCTCCTAATTGCCCCACCAAAACAATCCCTCAACATCAAATATTGGATGAAACATTTAAAAGCCTTAAACTGTCTTCCAAGCATTATTGATTCCACAAGATGACTATGAATTACATTCGACAAGAATCTCAACATGCAGGAAAACATCAACTCAGCCACCAGAGCAGCAAACTTTCAAATGTGCATTGTAAGAAAAATAAAATCCTTCCTCCCCTTCGATGACTTTAAATCAATGGCGCAAGTTCTAGTGATCCCCAGATTATACTATGGGGGTGCTACCCTATATGCTCTGCTGAGATTCAAGTTGCCTCCACTAAGGGTATCCCTTAACTCTGCTGCAAGGCTCATCACTGGATCGAAAAGGTACAGCCACATCACTTCAGATCTGGAAGCAGTAAACTGGCTCCCCTATGAGGCAAAGATTCAGATGAAAATTGCTTGCATGACCCACAAAGTCCTACACTACAACACACTGAAGCACCTAGCTGACAAACTGGAGCTGTCCGGCAGTGGCAGATCTTCTAGAAGCACCATCACCCTACTGTTAAAACCTCAAAATATTCAGAAAAATAAAACCTACAACCGAGCCTTCTCTGGATTGCCCCCTAGAATCTGGAACTCCCTGTCCTCTGAAATTAGACTGATCCCTTCAACCACTTCATTAAAAAAAGAAGTCAAACTGCTTTTAATGACCAAAACTCTACCCTGAAACAACTGACTCATTCTCTGGATACTGATAAGCTGCAGTTCTCCAACCAGGGCTTGCACTCGCCATCTGAGTCGTGGTTTATAACTCACTGACCCACTCATGGTTTGCCAAGGACAGTACCAATGTTTATTTTTCTTGGTTATCTATTTCCTACGTATTGAACTATTTGTAAAGTCCTCTGATACCCTTCTAGGTCAAGTTCGCGCTATATAAAGCTATAAATAAATAAATAAAAATAAAGTGGCATTTGCGCTGAGAAAAGGGTATCTTTACAGAGAGAAAAATCTTTTGGTCTGGAAAATAAATGCCCTTGAAAGAATTTGTGCTGCTTTGTATCACTGTGTATGACTTTGTGGAAACCCTCAGTAAATCTGGCCTTACATTTCTGTTATGCATTGCTTGGCTGTCAAATCAGAAAAACTGTATACATGAGCAACGTTATTAAAGCAGTGCAGGAATTTCAACTTCTCCATTCATTTTACCAGGGGGGGCCTTGAAAGAAGTAGGCCCTGAGCAACAGCTCACTTTGCAGATGCTTTTAAGTGATTCTTGTAATTAGCATCCTAATTAGATGTGAAGAGGTCTGCTGCCAGGGAAAGAATACACAAAGAGAAATAAGGGACTTGGGGCCAGATGTAGGTCGCCAAATACCGGTCGGTAACGGCCGAATTCGGCCGTTACCGACCGGTATTTGGCTTTTGAGATGTAGGTGCCTGAAAACAGGCCATTTCGGTAATTTTACCGAATCTGTAAATATACCGGTCGGTAAATTTACCGACCGGTATATTTACAGAATCGGTAAAATCGAGATGTAGGTGGGACTCTTCTGAGTCCCACAAGCCCTACAAAATCGGTATTTTACCATCAAATACAAGTTGATGGTAAAATACCGATTCAGGTGTGCATGCACATGTGTGCATGTACACCTATGCCATATGACAGGCAGACCTGCCCTTAGGGCAGGTATGCCTGCCACATGGCACCTGAACCCGTTTTGGGGGTGCTAGAGGGTGTCAAAGTGACACCCCCTGCACCCTTGTGAAATTCGGTATTTACCGATTCGGTAAATACCGACCGGTAAATGCCCAATCATTCCTATGGGCTTCAAAGCCCATAGGAATGAATGGGCATTTACCGGTCGGTATTTACCGAATCGGTAAATACCGAATTTTACCGATTCGGTAAATGCACATCTGTATTTACCTACATCTCGGTACTTATATTTTACCACTTCTTAAATACCGAATCGGTATGATTCGGTATTTAAGAGGTGGTAAAATAATTTTACCTACATCTGGCCCTTGGAGAGAAAGAAGAGACACTGATTAAAATAAAAGGGCACCACAAACGTCGATTCACCAAAATACTAGGGATAGCACAAAGGCCATTGTGCATCCTTCAACCCAATGATGTGAAAGGAAGCGATGTCACATGATCTTTAAACTTATTGATATCATAGGATGTGACGTCACATGATGTGTGCCCTAATGACATTATAGGATGTACCACTTCTTAACTAAGGTGTAAGATTCATAAGATACCAAATGGATACTAAAGCAGATTAAAAAAACTACTATATTTACTAACCATACGTTTATAATGGTGTAGCCGTGTTATGACAGCCATCACAGGCCCAAATATAACCTATAAAATGCTCAACAGCCATATGTTCGTGTTAACTATCAGATGTCCATGCTCAACAATCATATCCATAAACACAGCTACAGCATGCTTCTGAAGCCTCATACAAACAACTAGATCCGCTTTAGGGTGTGTAATCTAACTGTAGTTTTCAGAGACCATTGAGCCTGCTCTCCTAGGGGTCTGTACTACTAATTCCCCATTGGAGCTGGCATCCCTGGTGCATAGAAGATGCTAATATACATGTTTACATTAGTTTTCTTTTATCCTACTGGCGAAATATATTATTTTCAAGGAAAAGGCTCTCATGTTACAGATATCTTACTGTACGTTAGAAAGCAGATCTATCCTCCACGTTATATGAACATTGTACTGATATTAGATAATTAGGATTTCAACAACAAAGTTACTGTTACTGTGATATAAAATTTCCAGGCGGAGACTCTAACACTGTGGGTCTAAATTTCAAGATGAAAAGCAATAAAACCAAAATTTCGAAAATACACATTAGAAAAAAACAAACATCAGCAAAGCAAGAAGTACAAAAAAATTCAAGGGTTTTGATAAAAACATGGAAATGTAAAAACAAAATGGGTATGGAAGAAGCTTAACTTTAGGTAGGGCAATGGTTAGGATAAAGTTGTGACTTTGGATTGGGGGTAGAAATACCATTAAGTTAAGGGTGATGATTAGGGATAGGGTTAATGTAATGTATAATTTTGGTGTTAGGGTTAGTCTTAAGGTTAGGGTTAGCTGTCGATTCAGGTTAGGCGTTATGATTGGATTAAGGTCAGAGATGAGGTAGGGAACGATAAGGATAAGAGATGGTGTTAAGTTAGGATAATGGATACTGTTAAGGTTAAGGATATGGATACATGGAAGGATTTGGTTAGGGTTATACTTAGTGCTAGAGCTAGGTACAGTAATGGGTAAAAGAGGACAGATTTAGGTGTGATGAGTTGCGTTTTGGGTACTTAACAGTATTGGATAACTAATGAGGTCAGTATGTGGGTTATTTTACCTTTCAGAAAGTCAAATCCGGTAAAGAAAAACGATTACAAGAAAAATTGACACAATTTCAAACTAACTTCCAAACATGCAACTGCATTATAATTTGAAATGGTTGTTCCCTCTTTATTTCCAAAATTAGGTTTTCTAAATTTTTTTTCATTTAAAAAAATAATTATTGAGTTTTACAGCAAATGTAAAACTAAAAAAGACATTACAGCAATATAAGAGCAAAAAATCAATTCAAATAAAAATAATACATAATGTAAGAGTCGGGGGAATTTCAATACATTGAGGTTAAACATTAGTGCAACACAGAACAAGACTCTCTTGGTGAAGCAAAAACCTAGCGACCAGTATTCATGAAAGTTGCATCACCGTGTTGGCATACTTAATACAATCTACATACCTAGAGAAGTTGTGGAGTGAATAGAAGAACAAAAAGAGAAAAGTGAACAGAACAGAGGCTATCGGCTTTTAAGGTCGTGGTATGAGAAGGGCACTACATTTAAATGTACGTTCTGGCAGGTTTCTACCACTGTAGCATTGTTATGGTAACGGGGTCAGGAACACTTCAGGGGGTTGTTAGTTTTGGGGGTCTCTAGTTGGCACAGGTAGGTACTTGTGACAAATAGGGATACTTGCCTCTAGTCAGGGTAAGGGGGTACACTCCTAAAATAACCCCTGCTCTCCCCCTTGGTAGCTTGGCATGAGCAGACAGGCTTATCTCAGAGGCAGTGTGTAAAGCATTTGTGACCACAAACAGCAATCAAGTGACAACACTACAGATGGACACCACACAGGTTTTATATCAAAGATAAATATTCTTTATATAGACTTATCACAAGACCACAAACGACAAAAATCCACACTACTGTACTAAAAATGGAAGTTGTAGCTTAGTTCTGTTTAGTTCTTAAAAATGCGACACTTTGAGTCAATGTACCTTACAATGCGTTATACTACCACAACATAAGTGTTGCAGCGATGGAAAAGCGGCAAAGTTCCGGTGCAAAGAAAAAAAGACGTGAAGATCTTCCAGATGCGGCACGCTTCTCTGATGATGCGAGAAGTCTCGATTCAATGCGTCAGCTGCAGCGGCGACACCCTTGTTCCGTGATGCGACGACAACAGATTTGGCGTTGACACTCTTCTCTGACATTGCGAGACGCTACCACACAATGCGACAACTGCTGCGGCAACACCCTTGTTCCGTGATGCGACAGCAACAGCTTCGACGGCGGCGCGCTTCTCCGTGGATGCGAGACGCTTTTTCTTGATGCGGTGCAATACGACAGCTACAGCGACGACACCCAAGATGTGATGGCAGCAGCATCGACACGCTTCTCCTTCATTGTGAGACGCTTCTCTCGATGCGGTGCAATACAACAGCTTCAGCGGCGACATCCAAGATGCGACGGCAGCAGCAGCGACGGCGACACGCTTCCTCTTCGTTGCAAGATGCTTCTCTCGATGTGGTGTAATACGATAGCTACAGCGGCAACATCCAAGATGCGACGGCAGCAGCAGCAACGGCGACAAGCTTCTTCCTCTTGAGTCACGCTTCCAGCTCCTTGCAACACGCAGTCCCCCAGAAGGCCCAAAACAGCAGCAGGCACCTCCCAAGAAACTCCGGGAAACTGGGGGTTGAAGTCTGTTGTCCCTGAGACTTCAGCAGAAGGCAAGCTCTTTTCTCAAGCCCTTGGAGAGCCTTACAAGTTGATGAAAGTACACAAAGTCCCGTTCTCCTTTCTTTGGCAGTCAGGCAACCACTGCAGGCCAATCCCCCAAGCAGCACTTTAGCTTAAGGATAGTCTTTCCTCAGTTTCTTCTGGTTCCTCTCGTCAGCAAAGGTTTCTTCTTGTTGTCCAAAAGTGATCTAAATTCTTGGGATCAGGGTCCCAATACTTATACCCCAAAATCCTTTGTCCTTTGAGGGCAGATGGGCGTTTGCCTAGTCCATATCAGTTCTGGAGCACTCTGTTTACATGACTCCTTCTTTCCTTTCACAGTGCAGAGTAGAAACATCAGACGCCCCACAGGAGGTGGAGCCAGCATTGTGGAGGAAAGGCGCAGCCCTGGAGCGCTCTGTTGACATGACTCCTTCTCTCCTTTCACAGTGCAAGGCAGAGACCTCAGATGCACCACAGGAGGTGGAGCCAGCATTGTGGAGGTAAGGTATATCCCTATTCAGGTCCCAGGTGCAACTCCTCCCTCCCATCTAGATGCATATCTCTCTATTCACCACTGGGCTGGCTCCTCCTGTCTCCTGGAATTCCCCAGCCCTGTCACTCAAACTCCAGACAAGGAATACACAACCTAGCAGAGGCAGGCTTGGATAGTTAGACAAGAAAATACCTACTTTCTATAAGTGGTATTTTCAAACACAGAATGTTAAAATTAACTTCACTAAAAGATGTATTTTATCATTCTTAGTTCTGGCATACTCAACTCGAATTTCTACGGTGTTCCCTGAGTCAATTAAGATAATAAGATGTAATAATGTAACTGCCCATTCTGTCCTATGGAGAACAGGTAGCCTTGCAATAGTGAAAAACAAAAATGGCTGTAATTCACTATTAGGACATGCCACACACACCAGGGCATGAGGAAAAGGGAAGGTTTAGGGACTGGCAAGTGGGTGCATATGCTCAGTCAACATGGCAGTACCAGACTGCACATAGGCTCTGCAATGGCAGACCTTATACACATTTTTACAGGCTGCTTCTGTGGGTGACACAACCAGTGCTGCAAGCCCACCAGCAGCATTTGGTTTACAAGTCCTGGGCACTCCTGGTGCACTGTACTAGGGTCTGACAGGTAAACTAAACCAGCAAATCTTGGAGTCACTAATCCATATATCAATTTACAATAGGGAGAGCATATGCACTTTAGCACTGATCAGCAGTGGTAAAGTGCCCAGAGTCAGAAAACAGCCAACAACAGGTCAGAAAAATACAGGTGGAAGGCAAAAAGTTCAGGGATGACCCTTCAAAAAGGGCCAAGTCCAACAGGGGCTTAGAGCTGTCCAGCTTTTTCCACATGGGTCTGTGTTTGGGTCTCTAGGAGGAGTGTTGGAGTGCGATGTTATCTGCCTCTCCTATGTGTATTATTTAATTTAACCATGCCTTGAATAAGATAGTGAAGTAGATTTTCCAGTAAACTAAAGAAGCCATGCCTTCCCTGGACCGGAAACAAGCTCTGTTGACTGGGTGTGAGTGTTTGATTGGTTCAGATGCTCCGTCAATCACCACCCCCTTTTGTACCACTTTGTTCGCCATAAGTTAGCAGGGTATGCTCAGACGTGAGTCCCTTGCTCACTTTGCCACTGGATTCAAGCAAGCCGGGCTGAAGACGGCTGAAATGCCAGAAACCGGTACTCGGAAGCTTGTTTCCGGTCAAGGGAAGGCATGGCTTGGCAGTTCGGGTTGGACTGTTCCCATGAGGCACAGGGTCAGACTGATTCGCATATGGCCATGTCTGAACTGGGGTGGCAGAGTGAGCTAAAGAACGGTGATGGATTAAACTCAGATCTGTTGACTGGGTGTGAGTGTTTGATTGGTTCAGATGCTCCGTCCATCACCACCCCCTTTTGTACCACTTTGTTCGCCATAAGTTGGCAGGGTATGCTCGGACGTGAGTCCCTTGCTCACTTTGCCACTGGATTCAAGCAAGCCGGGCTGAAGACGGCTGAAATGCCAGAAACCGGTCCTCGGAAGCTTGTTTCCGGTCCAGAGAAGGCATGGCTTGGCAGTTCGGGCTGGACTGTTCCCATGTTGAGTCACAGGGTCAGACTGATTTGCATATGGCCATGTCTGAACTGGGGTGGCAGAGTGGGCTAAAGAACGGTGATGGATTAAACCCAGATTTGTTGACTGGGTGTGAGTGTTTGATTGGTTCAGATGCTCTGTCCATCACCACCCACTTTTGTACCGCCTTTAAAATGACAGCAGGCCCCACAGTAGTGCACACTTAAGTGCATTACGTCTATAGGGTGTTTAAACTTACATGCCCTTGTATAAACTAGGGAGTTACAGCTAGGCTGTCAGTACCAATAATAAGTACACCTAATTTGCATATTGTTATAATCAGAGCACTCGCCCTAGTAAGCAGAGCCCAGTGCGCAATCAGAGTCAGTTACCACCAGTACTAAGCAAACACTGGGGGTAGTTAGGGCAAAAAGGCTGACTTTCCCACGCAGCCTACCCCAGATGGAAGGTGATGGGGTGATGGGTACCCTGGTAGTCCTCATCAGCTAAGTGAAAAAACCTTGAAAGTTAGTCTGCATTGGCATGGGCTGTCCCGGTCTGGTCTGTGTTCCACTGTGAAATCCAGCCCATATGGAGAAATGGACCACCTCAACAGTTTAGGAATTTCCCCCGTTATCTGCATGAGCCATTAGAGAGTTCTGTGGTCAGTTTGAACATGGAAGTGAGTGCCAAACAGGTACGGCCTGAACTTTTTCAGGGACCAGACCACAGCAAAGGCTTCCTTCTCATTTGACTATTGATGAAGGCAGCCAGCTGATCAAGGCCCTTTTCATTTACTTGTACCAAAACTGCCTCAATGCCTTGTTCTGAAACAGCTTTATGAATCACATATTCCTTTTTGTAGTCAGAGGCAAGTAGCACTGGTGCTGAACATAAAGCCTCTTTCAGAGTGTCAAAGGCCTTCTGACACTCTAGGGTCCAAATCACTTTCTTGGCCATCTTCTTAGAGGCGAGATCTGTCAGGGGAATCACCATGGTCCCATAGTTCTGAACAAACTGTTTATACTACCCAGTCAGGCCAAGGAATGCCCTAACCTGTGTCTGGGTTGTAGGAACCATCCTATCAACAATAGTTTGTATCTTGGGCTGGAGAGGTGTACATGGCCTCCACCTACAGGGTGGCCCAGGTACACCACTGAAGTCTGCCCTATTTGCCACTTACTAGTCTCAATAGTCATGCCTACCTGCTGCAGGGCCTGAAGCACTTCCTTCAAGCGGGACAAATGAGTCTCTCAGGTGGAGCTTTACACAGCTATATTGTCCAGGTAAGCTGCACTGAACTGCTCCAGCTAAAACAGGACCTGTTCATCAACCTTTGTGAGGTGGCAGGGGCATTCTTTAGGCCAAAAGGCATTACTTTGATTTGCTAATATCCCTCCAGTGTGGAGACTGCTGAATGCTCCTTGTCTCCTTTGTGAGGCAATCTGCCAGTAGCCTGAGGTCAAATCAAATGTACCAGGTACTTAGCAGTCTCTAACTCATCAATGAGCTCATCAGCTCATTGTATAGAGTGAGCATTAGTCTTAGTGACGGCATTCAATGCTCTGTAGTCCACACAGATCCTTAACTCCTTCTTTCCCCCTTGGGGATTAGGTTTGGGCACCAGCACCACTTGGCTGCCCATGGACTGTATATGAGGGCTCAATTACTCCCAATTCCAGTGTCTTATCTACCTCAGCCTTGATCCTGTCTTTGACATGGTCAGACAACCTGCACAGTTTGGTTTTGACAGGTAGGCTGTCAAAGTGCCAATGTCATAGGTACACCAAGTGGTGATACTTGGGTTCAAAGAGAACAGATCAGCACACTGCCCCAGCACTTGCTTCCAGCCTGTGTGTTGCTGGTCTGTTAACTTGGGAGAGAGTACAACTCCCTCCACTGACCCATCTAGCACATTGTTGGAGAGGAGGTCTGACAATGGCTCAGTCTCCTTTTCTTCATCATCAGTAGCCATCAGCATGGTCATGTCTATCCTGTTATGGTGGAGTTTTAATCTTTTGACATTCAGGACCCTGTGAGGGTTCCTGGGGATGTTAAGTTCTACCAGGTCACAGTCTACTTGCCCTAGAGGGCCCTAGGAGCTACATGCTTCAACACTCACACCAATTGTCCTGGAGTATATTCAAGAATTAAAGCCTTTTGATCACACCAGTGCTCCACAAGCTCCTGGCTAGCCTCCAGTTTCCTGCTTGCCTTGTATATGTACGTTGCCATGCGCGAGGGCAGGCCTAGTACATAATACAGCACATTGTCCTAGGCTTACTTGAGAGACTTCTCCCTAGACTACCTCACTGTACACAATGGCCCTCAGACATTGTGTCCAAACAACAACTCAAAGAGGCCAAAGCTAGCCCCTTTGTGTGGGGCCTTCCTGCAGGCAAACAGGAGGCATGGGAGGAGAACATCCCATCTCGCTCTGAGTTTGTCAGACAATCCATTGATCATGTCCTTCAGGGTCTTTTTGAGACTTCCACCATACCATTATTCTGAGGATGATATGGGGCGGTGAACTTGTAGGTAACACCACATTCATCCCACATTGCCTTCAGAGAGCTGGACATAAAGTGTGTGCCTCTATCGAAGAACACCTCCTTTGCGAAGCCCACTCTGGTGGACACACCACTTACAGCTTTAGCAAATGAAGGAGCAGTGACTATCCTGAGGGGTATTGCTTCAGGGTATCTTGTGCCATGGTCCACTACCACCAAGAGATACTTGTTCCCTGATGCAGTTGATGGTTCTAGAGCACCAACAATTTTCACCCTCACCCTCTCAAAGGTAGTCCCAAACACTGGCAATGGTATCAAGGGAGCCTTTGGCTTGCCCCATATCTTACCACTGGCCTGTTAGGTGACACAGGAGTGACATAACTCATTTACCTTTTCAGCCATATGGGGCCAGTAGAAATAGTTTACCAAATAGTTTCATGTCATGTTCTGCCCCAAATGACCAGCCAAGGGGACATCATGACTTAAGGTCAGGAGGGATTCTCTGTACATCTGGGGAAACCGCCAACACCCGGTTTCCCCTTCCTTGAGGTGTCTGGCCTCAGTGTAGAGAGCCCCATCCTTCCAGTAGACTCTGTGGAATCCACTGTCACCCACCTCCTCTTGCTTTGAGAGGGTCTGCCTCAAGCTCTCAATGGTAGAACAGTCTCACTGTCCTTGACAAAACTCCTCCCTGGAGGGTCCACTGGTTCCTGCAAATTCTACAAAATCTGACAGATCTGCTGAGGATGAAAGCCCTCCCTCAGAGGTCAGCTTCTCCCCCTCAGGGTCAGAATACTTCTTCATCTCTGGAGTCTCAGTCAATCTAGATCATTAAGCCCACTCAGTGTATTACAATGATTGATCAGAGAAAGATTTGGTGACTGTCCCTGATAGTTTTCCTCCTCAGGTCCTGATATCTGACCTTAATTCCCTCCTGCTCTCTCCCCCCCCAGTTAGAATGTTTATAAACGAATCTAAGGGGCATGCATTGATTCTACTGGGCATGTCAGAGTTGACCATAAGATCATCTCATATAGAGCACAACCTCCCGGAATTGCGAAAATTCACCACATAAAAATCCCCTTTACACGTTCTTGGGGAAATCCTGATCCACCCGACTCTTTGCATCAAAATGATCTCATGAAAGAGAGACTATTCAATGTTAGGATTAACCCTCCGTGACAACCAGAGTACAACCTTGCTTTTTAGTTGCTTATGACTTTCCTCTTCATGTTGATTTAGGGGTAACCTCATCAAAACCACAACATATGGGGTGGATGCAGGAGGGAGTTGAATGGGCACTTCGCAAGTAGGCAGATCCGAAATGGGCTTACCTGCAGTGCCAGAAATCCATCCGATATTAACCTTTGCTGGGCATGCACTCACACAGGTAATTAGATGCTCAATTAGCAGGCAATCGGCCCCAGGTGGACCCCTGAGGTGGTGCTAGTGGGATATATAATTACATTCCCAGGGATCCTCTCCCCACTGTTGTGCAGTGATGTAGGTAGTGGAGAAGGCCTAAGATGACCTACCCCTTAGATGAATTTTTAGAGATAACAGGGGGCAGTGGGGCCAACAGGGACGTTTTACTGAGAATGTTAACCGTACAATCCAATAAACCCCATTTTTTCTCCCATTTTGTTTACATCTTCCCCTAGTCTCACAATTCTTACATTAAGAGCTTCAAACACATTTGAAATTTTAGAATGCAGGTTAAAGAGAAAGTCCTGATTGAACCATTTATCATGGGCATCACATGCCCCCATTTTACCCTTTCTAGTTTTATTGCCAGTATGAACTTTGTGAAGAGACACCCCTTTTCTGAATTTTGGCCTTGCCCTACACCCCCATATCACCAGCCACTACCAGAGGAGCAGCACGGCCCTGCAACAATATGGAAATGACTTCGTCCTGCAAGCTTTGAATGTCCGGTCTATGTGTCACACTGCCCACACCCATAGTGTTTGTGGCCAAGTACCACTGCAGGTAGTAGCCAATTACCCCTGTTTATGACAATTGTTCCTATACATTGGAAATCTCCTTAGTAAGCATGCCCATCGCATTGTTCAAAAATGATAAAATAGTCTTACTGGTTCTGGACTGCTTGTCCACCACGTTTGAGGCTGTCCTCTTTACCATGCAATTGAAGCAGGAGTAGGTGCCACACAGAGCAAAAAATGAGGCCACCAGGCTTCAGGAGCCCCTCGTGGAAAAGACAAAAACAAATTAGGACCCAGCTGAAGCACTCTAAGCCAGGCCAATACACTGTTCCCATTGCAGAAAATGCAAAAACTAAAGGGGTGGCTCAGCCTCTTCTGGGTGATGACAGGTGTAAGTTGTGTCCGCCCTTGGCACGGACTTTGCCTGAGGGTGGCCCGCATGCATCCTGCTCAGCGGGTCCTCTGAGTGTGCTACATAGCGCTATCAATGGCAGCAGGCGTGTGGGATGATGTGGGCTACCTCCTGAGCCCCACTGGATACTGGGACACAGAGTCCCCCCCAACAGCACTCCTGCACAGAGGGTCCTCTGAGTTCGCTACATAGCGCTGGTAATAGCAGCAAGTATGCTGGAATATGCTGGCCCCCTCCTGAGCCCCAGGGGATCCTGGGACACGTAGAACAACAACAGTTAACACATGACAGTAAATGAAGTTGAAGCAAGTTGGAGAACAGTGTTACAAACCTAGGTTAGCATAAGCTACATTTATGAACCATTTAATATGGAAACTAAAAGTACAACTTCCACACATGCATTAAGGAGCAAGTGGAGGCCCCTCTTGCTTGAATCAGTTAGTCAGTCAAATATCTTTATTTCGGTTAATAAAAACCATAAAAGCAGTGCAAAATTCATTATTACACAAGTTATTACACAAGTTAAGATTATACAAATGTACACATGATTGTAGTTTGAAGTAAACAGTCTAAACCAATTAAAATCTTTGATACAAAGAGAAGGTAAAATAAAATAAAATCAATTTAATCATTTATTAGTCATGCCTGACAGATGATAATGTTCCTGTTAGTTTATTAAGAATGCAGTGACTGCTCCTACGCTAAGGCGAAGAGCGTCGCCCCACTCGTTTGAGAACAGTGCAGAAGAAAAATAAAATGATAATAACTGAGCGTTATGATCATTTTATTTTTCCATTCCTAGGCGTGGGGAGGGGCAGGGCTGGATAGGGCAGGGGCCTGGGGAGGAGTGGTTTTTACTCCGTAAGTGCGGATAACTGTTTGGCTGGCCCTCTTGGGCTGGCGAAACAGTAAAGCACACTTTGCACTTTGCACAGGCTCCCCGTCCCTATATGAGAGCTGAATTATGGTGCTCAGACAAATCACAACGCTGCATTGCAAAGTTGTGATTGGTCTATGGGAGCCTGGGTGCTTCCTGCTATGGAGGAGAGGTACTAAGGGGAGAGGGTCCCAGCCTAAGTAGACAATTAATATGAAAATTTTAATTATAAAATCACACAGAGAATAAATCCGTCCACATTGTTTTAATCACAATGGGAGAGGGTAATACATATCACACTTTTTGAACAATAAACAATAGGTTGAACAGTGCCCCAGTAAGGGAGGGGAGGGGGTGGGTGATATCAAGTGAGGAAAATGTGGTAGGGAAGGAATTGAGTGACAGAGTAATCAATCATTTGGAAGTAAACAGTAAAAAGAGTTACATATTCTGTACAAGAAAATGGACATTAAAGTTCAGATTGTGTATTTACACGGGTCATACTCCACAAAGTTCAATCAATGGAAAATTAGGACATGGAGTTGACATCGAAAGAACAAATGGCTGTCGACGTTTCGACCCTCTGAAAAGCGCAGGTATTCATATTATCCTTCCCGTGGGGTCTTCATCAGGACGTGTATCGGGGCAGGCAACCTATTCAATATATACAGGTTTTTAAATTAACTGATTAATGGAGGAGAGGTGGCAGCTGCGATCACAGGTAAATTCTCTTTTTTTTTTTACACGAGACCTGTGTTGGCGGAGCTTCGACACGAAGCCACCCTGAGTGGAATTGCATGGCTTCAATGATAAAGAGTAAGCTTGCCATACTCTCCATTAAGGAGGTGTCCCATGAGCATAGCAATGGGTTTCCCCAAGCAACACCCATGGGTTTTGACACATTGACAGATTTACAAGGATCTGTAAACCTGGGAATGCATCAACACTTTTCACCTCCTCTGTGGAAGCGTATGGAGAGGAAATATCTTTATTTCTCCTCCCTCATTTTTTCCTCTTGCTATGAAGAGGAAAATGCCTCGATTGATTGGTTTTGAGCAAGAAGGTGTCCCTTCTACACAAAAACAATCCTGCCAACAATGCAGACACACTTGCACCATGGTGCAAGGGTGTCTGTGTTGGCTCTAGGCAACAATTTTTGCACTGGTGCAGGCCGAAAGGACAGGAATGTGCTATAATTCATTAATACGGGTCATTCCTACCCTTTCCCTTTGATGCAGTACAGTGCAGCAAGAAGTCTTGCTGTACTTTGGAGCCGCGACAGGCCCTGTGACTTGCTTCTCCGGATATGCGATGGCGACTCTCTCGATGGTGTCACTCTCCTCCGGTGATGTGACAGCAGGCAGCTTCGATGAACACACGCTTCCAGGAAGATGCGGCTTCTCCGGCGATGCAACGATTTCAGCTGTGGCGGCGACACGCTTCCTCTCGATGCAACGCACTTCCAGCTCCCAGCGACACACAAATGTCTGGAGTTGAGAATTCCCAGCAAGGAAATTCAGAGGGGAGCTGGAAATGAAGTCTTTTGTCCCTGAGACTTCAGCAGGAGGCAAGCACAGTTCAAGCCCTTGGAGAATATTCTGTAGATGTTATGTTATGTTATGTTAATTTTATGCTTCTATAGCACACGGCCACTCCATGGAGTATCCCGGAGCTGGTGAAAGTCCTTTCCTTTCCTTGGCAATGAAGCAACTACTGCAGGCCAACCCAGCAAACAGCACACTGGCCCTAAGGGCAGTAAAACTCCTGCAGCTTTCTTGGTTCTTCTCCTTGGCAAAAGGTTTCTTGTTCCAGAAGTGATCTAAAGTTATTGGGACTGAGTCCCAATATTTATACCCCGAAATCCTTTGTTCTCTGAAGGCAGAGAGGCCTCTGCCAGGTCCAAACTAGTTCCTGAGCACTTTGTTTACATGACTCTCTTCTTCCTTTCACTGTGCAGGGCAGAGACATCAGCCGCCCCACAGGAGGTGGAGCCAGCAGAGGGAAGGGAAGATACAGCTCTGGAGTACTCTGTTGACAAGTTTCCATCCCTCCTTTCACAGTGCAGGGCAGAGATATCAGCCAAACCACATGAGATGGAGCCAGCATTGTAGAGGGAAGGCCCAGCCCTATTCAGGTCCCCAGTGCAACTCCTCCCTCCCATCTAGATGCAGATCACTCTATTCATCACTGGGCTACCCCAGCCGGTCTCCTGGAATCCCCCAGCCCTGTCACTCACAAACCCAGACAAGGAATACACAACATAGCAGGGGCAGGCCTGGACAGTTAGGCAAGAAAATACCTACTTTCTAAAAGTGGTACTTTCAAACACAGAATATTAAAACCAACTTTACCAAAAGATGTATTTTATCATTCTGAGTTCAGGCATAATACATTCAAATTTCTACCATGTTCTCTTAGTTAGTTAGGATTATAAAAATGTAATAATCTAACTGCCCATTTTGGCCTATGGAGAACAGGTAGCTTTCAATAGTAAAAAACGAAAATGGTTGTAATTCACTACTAGGACATGCTACACACATCAGAGTATGTCCTACCTTATACTTACAATGTACCCTACCCTGGGGCCTACCATAGGGGTGTCTAATATGAAGCAAAGGGAAGGTTTAGCGACTGGCAAGGGGGTGCACTTGGTCAAGTCGGCATGGTAGTGTTAGACTGCACATAGGCCTTGCAATGGCAGGCCTGAGACACACTTTACAAGCTGCTTCTGTGGGTGGCAGAACCAGTGCCGCAATCCCACCAGCAGCATTTGATTTACAAGCCCATGGCACACATGGTGCACTGTACTAGGGTCTGACAAGTAAACAAAATAACCCAATCATGGAATAACCAATTAGTACATAAATTTAACATAGGGAGCACTTGCACTGTTGCACTGATTAGCAGTGGCACAGTGCCCAAAGCATAAAACCAGCAAAAACATATCAAAACAGAGGAGGCAATCCGTCAAAATGGAAGGGATACTCATGCCAATGATGCCAGGTCTAACACGGTGTCATTGTCTTCTTCCCTTATCAGGCGGTACGTAGTAGGCAATAAAAGTGATGGCTGAGCACTTGATGCTGCTTTTAGCTCATTCTGTCCACACAGACTAGAGTCTCCTAGCTCTAAAGTGCATATGCGTTATTAGTTTCTAGTTTTCAGTTACAGTCATGCAGACAAACACTGCTGTTCAAAATTCATACTTTGTCAATAAAATCCTCTTTTTACTAAACAGGTCCATTCCAAAGCACATCAAAGAGTCGGAGAGGCTGCTAGCCACCCTGCCCTCACTTTCATCAGGGATTACCCCTCCTTCTATTTTGAGCCTAGGGCAGTGCTTTGTACCAACCAAACAAGATGTTTTGCCAGGCCTTTCTTTTTCTGATCCGTCGAGGCGTCTATGGTTGAGTGGGATTATGCAGAGTACAATTGGTCTGGGCTACAATTATATCACATCCAGTACATCAACTGCTGTTGAATCGTCATGGAAAATCAAATTAATGTTTTTACCTTTACATCATCTGCTTACCCTAACGATTATTGTATTCAAATATGTCTTTATTGGTCCCATTCTGTCAATAAAAGAGAACAGATAAATCATATAACAAAGAAAAAATACAAATATCAAACGTCCATAAATTAGATTAAAAAACGTTCTTAATGGTAAAATTGGCTTACACCTAATTGGAAAACTTAATTTACTTGTATGTCCCTAGAAATGTGGTTCTACGTGTACCCAGGACTGTAATTTAAATGCTGCTATTTTGCCTTCAACACTTATTGTGCCACCCACTTAAGTAGCCTATTTAAACATGTGTCATGGTCTGCCATTTCCTGTGCAGTTGTAAGACTGCCATTTTGACCTGGCAACCTTTTGCCAGGCCTAAACATATTCCCTTTTACTACATACGGGATGTCACAGGATGTCACCACTAGCACAAGCCCTGTCCATAAGGCAGGGTGCAGTATAAAGAGTGCAGTGTATTTAAATGGTTTGGCATATACTTTTAAGTTTTATATGTCCCGGAATAGGCGAGGCTAAATTGCTACCCTAGGTCTTTGTGTGATTCTTACATTTTTGACAATCCCATGAGTTGACTTTAGTGATGTACAGGCAACATTGGTGGCAGCATTGCCTGGGTGCATATGTGTGACATTTCCATGCTTTCTGGCCTCAGTGCTTATGTGTGCTATTACCATAGTTTCTGGCCTCCGTGACCTGGAGGCTCATGTGTGAAATTTCCATGCTTATTAGCCTGGGTGCTCTTGTGTGACGTTTCCATGCTTTCTTGCCTGGTGTGACCAGGCCTGGGTGTGACGTTTCCATAGTTTCTCGCCTCTTTGCCCTAGGTGCTAGTTATCAGATGCTTATGTGTGACATTTTCACAGTTTCTGCGCTCAGTGCCGAGGTGCTTATGTGTGACATTTCCACAGCTGCTGGCCTCAGTGGCATGTGTCCTCGTGTGTGACATCACATGTCAATGCTTAATGTATGACAACCTTGGCACAATTGTTTGAAGTTAAGTACGTTTTTAAATATCTTTATACTATTTTATATGAAGAATAAATTGGTTATATTTAAATTCGTGTTTCCTGCTCGACATTTGATTTTTTAGTGTTCTCTGTAGGAATGTCTGTGATTTATGACTGAGTATCCTGGTGCTCCATAAGGTAATCATTTACTATGCTTTAAAAGTTAATACAAACTAATATGTAATGAAAAAGGTGTTGAAAAATGCTTTGTTTTGGCCTTTTTGTCTCCAAATTTTTCTTGGGGGGACAACCCCTCAAACTCCCCCTTGAAGTGTTTGCTCACCACGCTGGCTCTCTACACACCATATGGAGGCTGGTCTCACTTTTACTGTGTTCTCTCTGATTCACTACTCGTGTCTATTTTTGGTGCTCTCTTTAAGAATGTCTATGGGTACATTTGACTGGGTGGGTAACCTGGTGCTCTTTAAGGTCATCATCTACTATTTACTGTGCTTTGAAAGTTGATACAATTGAATATGTAATAAAAAATGTGCTGTAAAATTCACCATTTTGGTCTGTCGTTTTCTAAAATTTTCTTGGGGGGAGAACCCCACAAACCCTCCTAGTAGTGGTCGGGCTCACTGCGCTCGCTATGCGCCGGACCCGGAGGGGCTGATCTCGCAAAATTTCTCAGGGCTGCTTTCAGTACCCAGTCCGGCCCTGTTCTTTACATCATGGTACATGCAGTCCACAATTTGCTCTCTCCTGGGTTTGTAGTAAACCGGGAGGTGAGCAAATTGACTTCCACTACCATTTATCACACATTCCAAATTTTACTTTTTGTAAAAATTGCATTCCGGCCCCTTGACTACACAGACATGAGCCGGAGAGTACTACCCGAGACGGAGAGTAAGACCCGGAGGCAGAGAGTACAGCCGAAGCTGGAGATTCCGGCCTGATTGCAGATGTAGACACAATTCGTAAATTACCTCTGAGAATACCAAAAGTCATAAAGTAAGTTTTTCTCAGATTGCCTTTGTGAATCGGGGCTTAAGTGATTTTCTCCCTCCTTGTCAACAGAAGATGTGACCTGTGAACAGTAGTGTAAAATATTACTCCTGAGTAGGAAAAAGTCTCAACTTTAGCAATAACCTTGTTTCTAATCATAGTTGCAGGATTGTGTAGACGTAGATAGTGAACGTTTTGGAAAGATTAGTGCTGAAATCACGATCGTCCATAAAGTACACAAACACTGGATCATGGAGTCATGTTTACTGTCCCTCCCTTTGTCATCATGACCCCTCATACCAAAGGTGGCAACAGCTGTTTCAAGAGTACTAAAGGACATGGCAAGAGTACCTTCAGCTACCCATGACTACCCCTTTTTGCCAATCATGGCCAACCCTTGCTGAAGCAAAAAGTGTAAGGTACAGCTTTCATCATATAATAAGTTAGAGGTTTTTGTTTGAAACGAGCCATGTTCTATGGACAAACAGTGTTCTAGATATTACACATAACATTTAGTCTTTCATTTGAGCTGGGCATTTGTAGTGGAGCCATTAAAAACGTCACTCAGTTTATCATATATTATCATATTGGGAAAGACTGACTAAATCGACTAGTGGGCCACATACATGTTTCTTCCTTTAACTTTGATTCATGCCTGGCAGGTTTCCTGACTTGTGTTTTTCTCTGAGTGTGAAATCTAGCTATTGCAACAACTTTATTAACATGCATTAGCAAAGGCATAAATACTACTTTTAATCATGCAGTGGCAAAGCCAATGAGACTGTATTTATGCTAAAGACATTTGTTGAATTTGTCTGTATTACTCCCAGTTTCCCTAAAATGAAAGATCCCTAAAGAAGCAACCTTTTATGCTACCACAATGTGAAAGTAGAGAGTAAGGCCACTTTGTTGTACAGACTGCATTAGCAAAATTAAACTGCAACATCAATGAGGATTGTTATAAAAAGGAGTCAAAAAATGAAGGGAGATATTTACAAGGAAATGGTGCAGTCCTGCATGCAATTTAGCAGCACCGTGCCATTTCGAAAATGCCGGAATGCACCATATTTAAATGAATACGGTGCACCCCTGTGCTTTCCCTTGCACTAAAAAAACCTGCCTAACGCCAACATTGACACTCTTGCGCCATAGTGCAAGGGTGCCAGCGTTGCAGGTATGATTCCCTGCAAAGCAGGCACTCTTGCATCCTGATGCAAGGGTGTCTGTGATGCAGGGAATGATTGTTTATGTGCAGGAAGGTGTCCTTCCTGCACATAAACATTCTTTAAAGGTGATTTGCCCTTTGTATATGTGCTGCAAGATGCATCACATATAGAAAGAGCCAAAAGGAGAAGAAATAAAAATTATTTCTCCCTGTTGTGCCACTCCAACGTTTGCCATTCAGTGAAGTTAGTTGTTGGCACTTCCTCAGATTTACATAACATTGTAAATCTGGGGGCGCATCAAAAAGCAATGGTTGTTGCAGTGGAATGCCCACAGCAACACCCATCGCACACCCCTTTCACACAGATACCTACGTAAAAGTGAACGATATTTACAAAGCTGCATTAAACCACACCAACACAGACACCCTTGCTCAATAGTGCAAGGGTGCCTGCTTTGCAGGGATGATTCCCTGCTAACCAGGAACCCTTGCACCATGGTGCAATGGTGTCTGTGTTGCAGAGAATGATTGTTTATGTGCAGGAAGGGATCTCTTCCGGCACATAAACAGTCTTTAAAGGCGATTTGGTCTCAGAGAAAAAACGAGGAGAAATAAAAGTATTTCTCCTCTTTGGCCCAATCTACTGCTTGCTATTCAGTGGCGTTTTTTTTGGCGCTTCCTCAGATTTACAAATCCTGGGGCAGCACCAAAAAGCAATGGATGTTGCAGTTGACCGCCCACAGTAACACCCATTGCATGCCCCTTTCATGCAGATATTTTATTAAAAGGAGGTGAGATTTATAAAGCGGCAATAAACCACGCAAAGTGGCTTAAAGCCGCTTTGTAAATATGGAGCAGGGCATTGTGCCATCAACGTCGGAAAAAACGACATTCTGGTGGTGCAATACCCTTGTAAATTTGCCCCAAAGTATTCACTGTAAGTGGTAAACTTAAAAGACATAGGGCCTGATATCAAGTAAAAGTGCTATTTATCGCCCTTGATAAATAACAGTACCGGATAGTTTGTTATTTATCGGGTGCGATAATTAGCACCTATTATGAGTTATTTGGAAATAAAATGCAAATTTTGGTACATATAACACACCAAAATCTGCATGCTGCGGTAAATACCATACACATTTCCCCTGGTAAAATTCGGCAGGCTTCCCCTCTCGAAAGTTAATGACTGTTGGGTTATTTAATGCATTCGATAATTATTGAATTAGTTAAATACAACCAAGCTTGAAATTCCGTTCCGTGTGTGAACAGGGGTTTACTTACAGGCAGGGCCGGACTGGGAACCAAAACCAGCCCTGGCAAAGTGCTCGGCCGGCCCCCCTCCCCTCCCCAGGGAGGGGGGGGGGCAGCCACGCTCCTTGCCAGGGCCGGTTTTCGGCCGATTAAACGGCACCCAGGGGCCCCAAACCGGCCCCCACCCGTGCGGCCCACCGGGGGAGTGCCCGGTGCCCGCAACGGCCAGTCCGGGCCTACTTACAGGATGCAATTAACCCCAAAACTTGTAATTAGGACCATAAACAGCAAACTGTTGCATAGTAGACACTTTTGACAATGGACCAATATTGTCAGTGTATCTTTAAGATATCCTCTTTGGGCACTCATCTTCACTTTGTGTGCAAACGTTTGCCACAGCAGCAAAGTAAAGCAAATGAAACTTCAAGGGTAATTAGTGAATAATCTTAGCCTTCAATAAAGACAAAAAAACATACTCCTAAACTAAAAAAACATGATCAGCAATTAAAATGTCATCATGTCAGGTAAGTATTATCATCAGATAACACACCCTGACTAAATTCCAAGCAATGCATCATGTAGCTTCCGCAGTCTAACAAACGGACTGCTTGAGTCAAACTCACTTAGGAACACAGATGGGAACATATAACCATCCAAAACATGCCTTGGCCTTGATACCACATCCATGCAATGGCTAACCAGGACAAAAACATGCAAGTTAATGGCTGAAGAGAGCTAACCCTTAACCCGCTCTCTGTAATACTTCTTTGATGTTTTTTTTAAAAGTATTCATACCAAGATCTCACTAAATGCTCAGATGCCTGTAGTGAGACCCAAACATGTAGTTGCCATTGAGGATGAGGGCTGTCCACCACATGCAGACCTAGGCACAGTCTGGTTACACATTTTCAGGTAGCTGCCCAACGTTGTATTGTTCAACACTTCAAAAGATATAAACACCCCAACTTAGTTGGAAAAGGTAGAGATTTACTAATACAGAAAACTAAAAAAGAGTGCAGGCCTAGGTCATCCAAATATCTAAAATGAGGTTCATTCTTTAAGACTTTGCTGAGGGAGAGGGACACTGTAATAAATTGGGTTTATGGTTAAGGGGGAGAAACCCTACTTGAGAAGCAACCACAATTCCTGTCAAAGTGAAACACAAGCAAACCACAAATTAACCTCTGCTCAAACCCCTGGTAGCTTGGCAGAAAAGCAGTCAGGCTTAACTTAGAGGCACTGTGTAAAGTAGCAGAAATGCAAACAGTAATAAAGTGAGAACGCAACACAAGAAGAATCCTACACCAATTAAGAAAAACAGAATAAAATGTAATACAAATTCAAATTCAAAAAGCTTTATTCGATTTTCAAAGTTAAAATCATGAAAGCATACATTAAAAGTGCCTGAAACATTTATAGGTTGTACAATTATAGCATTCACCGAGATTAAAAGTCTTATTATTCCAATAAAAACAAAAAAGTCTAAAAATGAAGTTAGTTCTCATGGTTATTACATTGAATTTCTGAACTTGATTGCTAGTTTTAAAAAGCTAGATACAGTGTGGATAACAGTGTCATTTTCCAGCTGTTGCAGCCTAATAAATGCTAGTCTGCAAGTACGATGCACCCACGCCCTTAAAATTGGTTTCAGAAAGGCCCCCCTTGGTGCGGTATAAAATTTACAAAATAATATTCAATGGATATTTGATTGAACAGAAATTTCATCGCATGGGCATGTTAAATTTTCCATTGACCAATTGTTACAATCTGGGAAAGTGGTCAAGCGGAAAAATGTGCCAAGCCTGAAACGAGTCAATAACACGCGGTCATAACAGCTTGGTTGAGTTAGGAGATATCGTTGCGGCCCTTCATTGATAGTAATTTGCTGGTGACCCATAACTGAGGTTTTAGCTTTTTCCAGGCCCCACCTCTTATTAACTAGGTGGTCAAGGGCCATTTTTTTAATGACTTTCTGGACACCACTTCCATGCTTAGTGGCCTCAAGAAGTATTCTGGGTGGCCAATCTCGGTCAGCATGTTCTTTACGTAGGCTAGCCATTTAATGTTACTAGCTCCATCGAGTTTGAGACAATCGGTGAATAAGTCTCCATTTAGCGATGTCTCGGTGGTGACCCATACCTTGTGTCATAATAATATAGGGGCGATTTTTATGACATCTGAGATGTATAGTAGGCCCAGTTCAATGTGTGCAATATAAGTAGCTGTTGATTTGGGGGCCCCTAGTAAATATCGGAGGTACTGGTTCTCGCTTTGTTGGATCAGTTGTGCATTTTCAATCTCCCAAATAGTGAAGTGGTGTGGCTCACTGGTTAGAGGCGGCAGACCCGGAAGCAGAAGTCGGCCCGGGACTAGGGTTCGAATCCTGATGCGGCAGGGTCGTGGACCAGGGTCAGCGGACTCGATAATTCTCGCCTCATTGCCTACTCTAACCAGGGGTCCCACTCGGCAACTCTGGGCATTAGCTTGCCTAATCTCCACAACGGCCCCATCAACGCCGGGGATGCCTGGCTCCACCTTGGAGATTCCCAGCAGGGACCATTCCACAGGGAAAGCCAGGATGGGTTCCCCAGCGGTATACAGCACCAGGACGCCGACTGGCAACAGTGCGCTTTACAAGTATACACGTTACATTTACAAAGGCCTGAGCCATATGTGGCTGTAGAATACATTTAGCCTTATAGATTAGAACCAATTCTTTCACAGGTCTGCCCCCTAGTAAAATTATTCAGAGAGCCTACTGCCAGGGAGAAGGCTAAGTTTCTGTCACTCAGAGCTGCGTGCAAGTTACCCTCGCTGTCGAAGTTTATTCCGAGGTAGGAGAATTGATCCGTAGTCTCAATCCTCCTGCCATCGAGAAAAATTGGACAGGGTGCCCTCTTTGTCCCGGGGCCACATGCCATGGTGTAAGTTTTCGTGGTGTTGACTTTTAGCCCTCTGTCTCTCATGAGGTTGGTAAATTTCAAAACAGCCCTCTGTAGGACGACCCTGGTTCGAGACATAATAGCGGCATCATCAGCGTATAAAAATAGTGGCACTCATGTTCCCATAATAGTCGGATAGTCATACTGTGACTCCATGAGGTGTTGGCCGATGGAGTTTATGTATAGGGTGAAGAGGAGGGGTGCTAGAATGCACCCCTGTCTCACACCCCTCCTAATGGGGAAGTTACCTGAGCACTCTCCCATTCTGCCATAGCGTACCCTAGCGCCGGCAGCCCTGTATAATTCTTTAATAAATAGAAGGATTTGGCTGTCTATGCCCATATCAGTTAGTGTGGACCATAATTTCTCATGGTCCACACAATCGAAGGCAGAACTCAGGTCCACAAAGGTAACAAAAAGGTTACCCTTTTTGGCCTGGGTGTATTTGGATATGACTAAGGCCAAGTTTAATCCCTGCTCTATTGTGCCTTTGCCCGTTCTAAATCCGTACTGTAAATTTGAGATGGTATCAGTCTCCTCTGCCCATGTTTGAATCCTGTTTAAAATTATTCGACCCGCTACCTTCATTAGTGCATCAAGGAGTGAAATTGGCTGGTAGCAGGAGGGGTCGTTTCTGTCTCTTTTTTTAAAAATTGGAACAACTATTGCTTCGGACCAGGACGGTTTGAACCCATGGTGATTTGCGTTGTTTAAAACATTGGTTAACATGGGAGCCCAAAGATCGATGTCAGTTTTGTAAGCGTCTATTGGGACTCCGTCCGGGCCGGGGGCTTTACCAGAGGGGCTTTCTTTAATTGCCTTAATGACCTCCTCATAGTTAAACGTGATACCTAGCGGGAATGCACTAGGTGGATTATTGTCATGATCAACGCCCAACTTCTCGGTCAGAGTTGACAGGGTCTAGGGGATTCACTTTATCATAAAGATGTTTAAAATGGTTCACCCAGGTTTCCCCATTGATAGCCATATCTATGACGTCTGTGTCTTTATTCTGCAAATAGGGGACATTGACCGCTTTCCAAAAAGCGGTGTTATCCTTGCTTTTTGAAGCTGCAATCAAAGCCACCCAGGCCTCTTTCTTCAATGATAATTTCCTAGTTTTAACAGCCGTTTGATACAGCTTTCTGGCTTGACGAATCTCCAAAAGGGATCTAGGTGTTGCGTGCAGAGCCTTTTTCAGGGCTGTAAGTGCTTATGTACAGCTATTATCAAACCAGCCATGAGGTCGGTTTGAATCTGGTCGATATTCTCTAGTTAATAGCTTTTTTTTAGCTCTGCTTGAATATTTAAAAACAAACCCAGAATTTTTGATGGCTCTTCAATTTGTGCCAGACAAGTGTGCATATCTTCGTGGGTTTTTAGGACTAACTTTTTTATAAGTCCCACGGGTTCCACCTTGTCCCATTTGAGTGAATATCCATTTCTGGTTGCTAGGTTAATCACCGGTTGGTATAAAAATGTATCCCCCGGGGTCTGTTGACACCCTTTAATTTTTACATTAAGAGAAATTGGGTAGTGGTCGCTAAAAACGGCATCGAGTGTTTCCCATGATGATACTAACTGTGCATGAATTGTGGATAAAAGGGTAAAATCTATTGTTGAGTTACACCCCCTCCCGTGAAAAGTTGGCTGAAACGGGATGATTGGGGTGCATAACTCATTAACGTAAGACAAGTTCAAATGGAAGATCATACTATTCAGCGTGTTACCGAGTTTCAAGTGAGTGAAATGAGTAGGATTGTCGTCCTTGTGCTCGCATAGGCCACAAATGCCCGTCGAACCATGGAGACAGACAGTACAGTTAAAGTCACCCACCCAAAACAAAACCATCTCCCCTGCTATTTGGTCCTTAAGAGTGGTGACACTATGCCTCAGTTTGTTAATTACATTTTCCAAGGTGTTTGTTGGCACATTGTTGTAGAAATTTATTAAAGTCATGTTCTTTACATGGCCCCAGCTAATTGTTAAAATCTGATAAAACTCAGTGGTCGTGGACCTAAGTATTTTAATCCCCCCTGTGGTAGAGAGATATATACACAGGCCCCCTTTGTTTCTCCCCTGGGGCTTGCTACTGCAGGTGTGTGAAGGGTCTGAAACCCGAGTATATGTACTTCATCTATAGTCCAAGTTTCCTGGAAGCAGAGGATATTATACTTGGTAACTATATCTAGCCATGGTTGGTGGGTCACTTTGTTTATCAGTCCTGCAACATTCCAGGAAAGGATATTATGATTGGGTTTTAACCCCTTAGGGAGGGTATTGTCAATAGTATCTATGTCTTTCGTGACCCTGGTTAGAGGGGGGACTCTCTTAATTTGATGTTCGGCTTGAGGCCTAGGATCAATGGGCGATTTATCAACTTTGTTCTGGCCCGGGTGATGTATTACCCCTTCTGCCACTTTTTTCTTGTCCATATTTTTAATCCTAACTCTGCCTGGGACAACATTGCTCTGCGGCTGATTAAATCTGCTGGAGACAAAGGAACCGTTACTTGTAATTTCCCCTCCAAAGTATTCTTCGTCTGTCAATCTAACTCATCCAGGCCTGTTAATGCCTCAAATCGATTGCCTAAAGGGATGGACCATTGTGGAGTAAAAACTGCATGTTGTTGTCTGCCATGATGGTAAGGAAAGGGCCTGTCTGCATGTGGTTGTGGTGGGTAGAAAGCTGCCCGTCGATTAGGGAACCTGGGGGTATGGGCTGGTGGGATACATCTGCAAATCTTAAATGTCTCACAAGAAGATCTGGTGTCACAAGAGGACAGTAGAGATTGGGGGTAGAAGTAGCTCAGGTCACGAGTTGATATACCTCCACCTCCTCTCTCTAGATACCAGTCTACTATGTGGGTGACTACCCTTCGGGCCCTAAAGTTAATAATTAGGATGTCCCCCTCAATGTCTTTGGGTCTGTGGCCCACCCACGCTAGTCTTTTTACCAATACAATTTCCCCGTTTATGTTAGGGGGCAAAGGTCTGTTATTTCTTAGCCAATAGATTGCTTTGTTTTTAAGTTCTATATAGCCTTCCGTCTTCCCTTCAGCCAACTCTGGGACCCCGGTAAGTACAATGACAAATGTGGCCGCCTCAGGTGGTAAATCTATATGCTGCCCGATACCTTTTATGTTGTTATCTGGAGAGTATATCCTCCTAGTGCTTACGTTGTTGGTTTCTGGGATATTCGCATGTCCTACTGGTCTCGCTTCCCTGATTGTTATTGGGACGCTATCTTTGTTTGCGGGCACCAGTATAGTCTCTTTTGGTGACGATTGAGTATCCCCAATTGTGTTATTGTCAATAGGTTTCTGTCCGCAAGTAGCATGTAGCTGATTATGGGCTGCCAAGTCCTTTAGTAAATTGAAGAAACTGAGAAAAGTCCTGGACTTACTCCCGATTGGTGCCCGTCAAACCCTGGTTCATGCTCTGGTGACAGCTAGGTCGGACTACGGGAACCTGTTGTACCTGGGGGCTCAGAAAAAAGCATGGCACGCCTGCAAGTGCTGCAGAATGCGGCAGCACGTCTGATTCTCAGGCTGCCCAGAAGGGCGCCTTCGAAGGCGGCCCTCCAGAAGTTACACTGGCTCCCTGTGAGGAGAAGAGTGGAATACAAAGCCCTCTGCACCTGTCACCGAATTTTGAATGGTAGGGCACCCGACCCGCTGAATAAATTGATAGAAGTGTATCAACCTGCACGAGCACTCAGATCCGCAGGGGGCGGTCTTCTGAGGATCCCCAGAGTTAAGAGAGCCCGCATGGGAGGTAGGTCCTTTAGATTGCCTAGCGGCAAATAATTGGAATAAACTACCAGCGGACCTGCGCCTGGAACCGGAGGAAACGAGGTTCCGAGCGAAACTAAAAATATTCCTTTATACCAAATAAAGCTCATGTCTGCTCAGTTGTTGTGTCCCCTGCACGATGCCTCTCCCACTTTTTAGCGCGTGGACACGCCGGTGTGCGTAACGCAGCGCTTTATAAATGTCCCTAATAATAATAATAATAATAATAATTTACTGTTGGAACTGGTTGCTATCGATATCGTAGTCATTTGTTCACTCAGCCTCTTTACTCTCTCAGTGAGGGGCAGTAATAGAGATTTTACTAGATGTTCTATGCTCTGTAGTATCCCTTCAGTGGAGATGGGCGCCGAGGGTTGTACATCATGCGTAATTTTTGGTACTGAAGTACCTTGGCCCTTTATGGGACTTATGCGAGTTCTAAGTGTTTTAGCATGTCTACCCCTGTGGCAGTCCCCACCCCACTTTCTCTTTGATGTAACCCTTTGCCCTGGGTATTTATGTGGTGTATGATTTTTCTTATTCCTGGAATTGGAATTTAATGCCAGAATTGGTGAGGACTCCTTCAGGGTAGAATCTAAGGGAGGGTCCAAGTTAACAGTAATAATGTCTACCCCCCTGGAAAGTTCCAATGTTGCCCGTCGGTCTTGTAAAAGTAAAGGGATACCAGGGTCACTGTTTAGGTTTACTTCAATGAATTGTGTACGTGGGGAGATTACTGATTGGATGGAACCCAGAGACGAACGTTGTTGTGGTGAAGTTCTAGGGACATGCAATGTTCTGTGGCCGCTATCTTATGATCTAATTTCGAAGCAGCCTTAGTTAAGAAGTGATCTAGAGTCCCTCTGATGGTCCCTACCATCAATGAGCTCCTGCCTTTGCTTAAACGTGTGGTCATCTTGTTGTAGTTTTGACCGCACAACTGGTAACATGCAAGGTAGACAAGCAGTAAGATAAACTGTGGGCACTATAACTTCAGTCACAAGTCCCAATTGTGAGCCAAGTCTCTTACTTAATGTCCTGTATGATGAATCCAAGAGGTATGCCCCAGCCCGGCCTCGTCTGGCCCCGGATGGCCACAGATGGCCCGCCCTTTGCCCGGGCTTCGCCCGCGCGCGTCCCGCGTTGCGTCCCGCGTTGCGTTGGGAGGTGCTTAATTATATAGATGAGGCAGGGGGCTGATTACGGGAAGAGGCACCAGCTGTGAACAAGCTGAGGATGCTGGTCCTCGCAGTCCCGTAGACCCGCGTCGGCGTGCAAACTGTTCCAGTCCCGGTAGCACCACTCCTCTGGCCCACCACGAGTGCTGAGTAACAAAGTCCCAACCAAGTTCAAAGTGCGTTGTGCTAATGCAGCTAATGCAGCGAGCAGCTCCCGCGGAGCGGGGGCCGCAAGTCGTTTAAAAGCTGCAGGCAGGCGGGCCGATCACGGGAAGAGGCACCAGCTGTGAGCAAGCTGAGGATGCTGGTCCTCGCAGTCCCGTAGACCCGCGTCGGCGTGCAAACTGTCCCAGTCCCGGTAGCACCACTCCTCTGGTCCACCACGAGTGCTGAGTAACAAAGTCCCAACCAAGTTCAAAGTGCGTTGTGCTAATGTGGAGAAGTGTGGCTCACTGGTTAGAGGCGGCAGACCCGTAAGCAGAGAACGGCCCGGGACCAGGGTTTGATTCCCGACGCGGCAGGGTCGTGGACCAGGGTCAGCAGACTCGATAATTCTCGCCTCGGTGCCTACTCTAATCAGAACCCACACTCGGCAACTCTGGGCATCAGCTTGCCTCATCTTCACAACGGCCCCCTCAGACCACCGGGGATGCTTGGTCGCACCTTTGAGATACCCATCAGGGACCATCTCTCAGGGTGAGCCAGGACGGGTTCCCCAGCGGTCGAAGCGTGGAGATACTCCTCCGGGAGTCGATTCCTAGCGCTATATAAACCTGCAATAATAATAATGCAGCTAATGCAGCGAGCGGCTCCCGCGGAGCGGCGGCCACGAGTCGTTTAAAAGCTGCGGGCAGGCAGGCAGGCGGGCAGGCAGGCGGGTTGATCACGGGAACAGGCACCAGCTCTGAGTAAGCTGAGGATGCTGGTCCTCGCAGTCCCGTAGACCCGCGTAATGTAATACATTATTTGACACCAAACTTACAAAAATCCAAACAGTACAACCACAGATGTGACATTTTCAAGATTTAGATAAAATAGTGCTTAAAAGCACAAAGCCCCAGCTATTGTTATCTAGTCAGGCTGAACCGGGACAAAGTCACAAGTTCAGGCAAACCTTAATGGAGTGTGAGAAGGGTAGAGGGCGCAAGTTAGGCCCGCTGAACAAAGTGCCTTAGATCCTAGTTGGAGAGCGTTGCGAGGTCCTGTATCGATGATGGGTTTCACAGCGGCAGTTCAGAGGAGCTGAGATGCAATGTCATGCATGAAGGAAGTGTCGCGCAATTGCAGTTACGATGAACTGCGGGGCTGTGATGCAAGGTCATACATCGAGATGTGTTACGCAGTAGTAGTTCCAAGGATCTGCGGGGCTACGATGCGAGGTCCTGCATCAAGATGTGTCACGCAGCTTTGGTTCCGATGAGCTGCTGCGCGATGCTTTGAGCTGCATTTGTTCTGAATGAACCACAGCTAGGCTGGCAGATGACCTTCAGGCTCACTTCCAAGGGTCCAGTACTGGGGTAGCAGCATTTGTGAGCAGGACTCACAGCAGACATAGTTTAGGTGCAAGTTTGTTGGAGCCTTTTCAGGCCCGAGGCTCAGTTCAGGAGGCCAGCCAACTTGCCTTTGGAGTCGCTCTGGTGGTCCTGGGTTCAAGATGCAGGCCCAGTTTTTTTTACTCCCAAAACAAAACCTCAGGCAGCACAGTAGCAGGGGAAACATCCTTTACAACGCAACTTTTACCACGCAGTGCTTTTACCACGCAACTATTACAACGCATGTCATTACAACGCATTGCGCTGGGGGGCGCTCTAGAATAGGGAATAGATTTCATTTACTATCCAACAGCTTCCCTACTATCCACGGGGACTGGAGTTGGAATAGTAAATTAAACTATTCACTATCCAGCACCCCTAAGCGCTATGCGTTGTAAAAGCATGCGTTGTAAAAACTGCGTTGTAACAGCATGCATGGTAAAAGCATGCGTTGTACTGTCATACATCCCAGTAGCAGGGTAGCAGCATAGTCATAGTCATAAGGTTGTATTAAGCGCACATATCATCTGTGGGTCTCAAAGGGCTGGCCAAAACCCTAAGGCGGGAAGGAACGAGGAAGCCGGCATGAAGAAGAAAGATCAGAACAGCCAGGCTTTTTAGATTTCTCTGCAACTTTCTGAGGTCGGTTTCCATACGTAGATGCAGTGGGAGCGAGTTCCATAGAGTAGGGGCAAGGTATGAGAAGGATCTGCCGCCAATCCTGGCAGTGTGAATCTTAAGGGGTGAGAAGATATTTAGTTGAGGACCTAAGAGTTCTGGTAGGCTGATACCAGATGAGTTTTTTTGTGCAAGATAGCATGGCCCATTCCCATATATGGTATTTTGAACTAGACAGTTGATCTTGAAATGGATGCGTTTTCTGATGGGAAGCCAGTAGAGAGCTCCCAGACTTGGTGCCGATGGGGACCGTGTAGGTAGAATTAATACAAGTCTGGCAGCTGTGTTTTGAAGCACTTGAAGTTTGGTACGGAGCTCTACATTGATGGAAGCCATCTGGGCGTTTCCGTAATCAAGTCGACTGATGATTAGGCCGTGGGCCAGCGGCATCCTGGATGCAACTGAAATCCTTTGGAATATCTTACGAAGACTTTGCATTAGTCCACAGCAGATGCCCGTCACATGAGTAACATGGTCTTTCATGGACAAGTTATTATCGATCATCACCCAAAGGCTACGGACCATCATTTTGGGAGAAGGTTAGGGGCCGAGATTGGGAGGCCATCAGTCGCTGGAGCATAGAGCTTGGGCTTTCCCAAAGAGAATGATCTCATTCTTGCTGGCATTGAATTGCAGATGATTGGTTTGCATCCAGACAATAATGTCGGTCATGCACTTCGTGAATCAGAGTTTGGGGTCAGGTAAATCTGGCCCGAGATTGATCAGTAGTTGCGTGTCATCTGCGTACGACATGGTGTCATAGCAGTCCTTCTTGCAGCAGAGCAGCACAAAAGTCCTTCTTCTGAGTCATCAACAAGTCCAGATGTGTACTGAAGACTTGGGTCTGAAGGTCCACTATTTATATCTGGTTCCCACTTTGAAGTGGGAGAAGCTTCTATAGTACTCCCACTACAGAGGTGCCTGGAATTTCCTTGCACCTGCTTGTCTGGGGGCACATAAGACT